>NC_067245.2:250305228-252805228 GCF_019359855.2 Lolium perenne | reverse complement strand
ATCGAAAGAAAAAGGCAAGTGACCAAATATGAGGTGCCAAAAAAAAATCCAAGAAAAGAAAGTTTTATAGTACATAGAGGATGACATGCGGGTCCCATTTAGCAGCAGCGGTATCACCGTTTGAGAGGCGGCAGGGGATCGAAAAAAAGGCAAGTGACCAAATATGAGGTGCCAAAAAAAACTCCAAGAAAAGAAAGTTGATTGCACATAGAGGATGACATGCGGGTCCCATTTAGCAGCAGCGGTCTCAACGTTTCCAAGGCGGCAAGGGATCAAAAGAAAAAGGAAGTAGCAATAAATCAGGGGTTAAAAAAAATTCCAAGATTAGTAAGAATTTTGGTTCTGTGAGGATGACATGCGGGACCCATGATCCTGCATCGTAAACGGCTCGATCGGAGAACGTTGAACGAGATGGCGCGATCGAGAAAAAAAACAATGCCAGAGAGGCTGCCATCTGGGCCCTACATCCCTCGGTGGTGCGGATTTGCGTTGACTCGGCCGGCGAACCCGAGATTTCGAGATGCACCACGTCCCGGGCCACCATACGCGACGTTTTGGCCGCTTTCGTCGGGCTAGGTGGCCTCAAAAACGAGAAAAAAAAAGTTTTGACATGCACCACGGAGGGACCCAAAATCGTCGGCCATGGTACACCAGCAACCACGGCGCGACTTCAACTTCGTCGGCCATGGCAACTTTTCTTGTAGTGATAAAGGGGAAAGCGATGCCATCGACATCCCCACTCCTCCTTGGCTTGGGAGGAGGCATCTCCATCAACATCTCCACCAACACCATCATCACCACCATCTCCATCTACGAGATCGACGTCATTCGCCTCATAGTTTGTGTTGAATTGAACCCCAGATATTGTTTGTAGTGCTGTTGCATGTTAGCGATTGGTACTTTGTCGTTATTTGGTGGGGAGATTATATATTTAGATTTTTTGGAACCATTATGCCTCTGTTCCATATTATGTTTGTCACTTGTGAGTAGTTCCCCATGTTTCTGTGGGCATATAGGATGATCTGGCTATGATTATATATGATGTGCAATGAGTATTTGGTCAATTTTCTACCTTTTATGTTGTTCTATGATTGTTGTATGCGAACGTTGACTGCATATTACTTCACCTATATGGGTTCATAGGGCTGCACTTTGATGTAATGCATTAGTGTTGGAGGGGTTGGAATGACAGAAACCGTCTTCCAACACTATGGGTTGCATTAGAGGGGTTTATGTCGGGGACGCTAAATCTTATTGCTATGATGCGACATTTATGTCTTAATGATTCCTATACTTGCACATGAAAATGGCTCTAGGACCCATCATAAGGGGTGTATTTGCACATGCTTATGGCCGCACCTAATTAAGTCCACGTCCCTAATTGAATAAAGCTTGACAAGATATTTACCATGTTGTCCAAAACTCAGATGCTAGTGAATCCATGCCGCCCTCGAGAACTTTTGTATCATATAAGCACACACACTTTAGCTCCTCCTGCACTTGGGAGCCATCACTGATCTGCACAAGAGTCCAAGGCCTACAACGTTGTGACCTATATTTATAAGGGGAGACAACCAGTGTCTGCACACATGTACCCGACTTGTAGCACTCGGACCCACATGTAAGGTACCGACACGACCTTCTTGCGTGGGGTCGCCTGTTCCGACAGCCTCCCAGCCACCGTACCGAAGTGGACCAGTCCTGTCAGTAGGACCAACCTGGGCTCCACATGTCAGTTTCCATGCCAAAAATAATTGTGCACGAGCGATCACAAGTCAGAGCTTGGTGGGCCTACATCATCTGTCAGGCCTACGTGGGTCCCATGTGGCATTCCCATCGAGCCCACCTTGAGATGTGTCAATTTTGGACGCGTAGCCCCGCATGTCAGAGCTGGACCCCCTAAAGTGAAGCGACGTGGGCCATGCTGTCGTGTCGCCAAGGTGGATCCCATATGTCAGTTTACAGGTGTCGAACAGGAGGCTCAACTAAGTTCCGTACCCTTGTACATCTTGACATACTGGGCCCAAATAAATAAGGGGAACTGGGCTGACAGAACAAAATAAGAAGGTTTGAGGACAACGAAGGTTTATTTCGTAAAACTATTTTGGGTTGCTGGCAGCCTATTTGTATTGGGTGGGGTGCTACCCCTGGATCTGTTGGGCCAGATTTAGGTGTGGACAAATATGGCCGATTTCCTGAATAGTTCATTGACTCCGGGAACGTCACACAACCTAGAACATGGCTCTACTGGACCCCGTTAGCAGGTTTTGTCTTCTTTCTCAATAGCAGGCCTCAGACGAACAAGTTGTTTACCCATGCGCTAGCTCGTGAAATCGGCGGGAGACCGCTCTAAAAAATAGGTTCGGTGGGAGATCAAACCGGAGACCTTGTAAACACAGTGTTCGCGCCTTACAACAGTATTCGGCGGGTGGGGAGTTAGCCAAATTGTTTAGTTCACCACATTTAGGGCGGACCAGCCGCGCCGCCCACCAAGAGTCAGGGACAGTGAGGTAAGGTAGACCCATTGCAGACCGTGCTACCGCATTACTTTGCCGCTCTTTGGCACGCGAGAGAGGATCTATCGTCATCGCCTACCATGGGGTGCACCTCTTGACTGTCGCTGGATTGCCCCCGACAAATCATTGTTTTCGCTTTGCGGCAGCCACAGTAAGTCCCTAGCATATATTCCCTCGATCCATTCTCTATGGAGTAGTATATTACTGTACTCCCTCTATGCCAAAAATATCTATAATATTTTTGAAGTCAAACTGGGTGAACTTTGACCAAATTTATGCCAAAAACTATCAATATTTAGAGTCTCAAATTAACACCATCGTATCCATCATAAAGTATATTTTAATATGGTATAGAATAGGTATTGTAGATATATATAATTTTATCAATAAACTTGGTCAAACTTAGTGTAGTTTGATTAAGTATCAATAAACTTGTGATATGTGAAGCGTTCTAACTGTATGAATAGAAGACGGGTGATGAATGGTGTACTATTTACAAACGAATACGTGGCAGGTGTGAATAGTTTTGTGGACTTTATCATGCTAGATCCTACTACAGACATACGCTGCCCGTGCAACGAGTGTTGTAATCAGTATTACAAATCTCATCATGTTGTGTGGGAACACTTGTTAATGAACGCCATGGATTCAAGCTATAGTCGGTGCGTATATCATGGAGAAGGTGCTGATGCAGTTATTATTGAAGGTGATGTCGAAGTGACTGATCCTTTCAATGCCCGATTAGATGACTTACTAGCAGACCAGCATGCTGCGGAAAATAAGTATGAAAATGTAAATGGAAACAACGATGATGAAGATGACCAAAATTCTATGCCCAATACTACAAAAAAAGAGGTCATTCTCAGGGGATATAATGGTAGAGGCTCAACTTAAACTTTATCCTGGATGTACCTCGTTCACGAGGTTCTCCTTTCTGGTTACAATTCCTCAATGGAAGTCGAAACGTTTAATTACCAATTCTGCATTTACTGGCATGCTGCAGATCTTGCGTAAAGCATTTCCACCTTCTAATACACTCCCAAGAACATACCGTGAAGCGAAGGCTGTTATCGATAAATTAGGGCTTGGATATAATTCAATACATGTGTGCATTAAAAATTGCATTCTCTTCAGAAAGGAATATGCCGACTTTGATTATTGCCCAAGTGCGGCGAGTCAAGATGGAATGATGTTGAAGCAAAGAAGACTCCACAGAAAGTGTTGAGGCATTTTCCATTGATAACTAGGCTGCAGAGGATTGTTTCTACGAAAAAATCATAAAATGAAGCACAGTGGCACAAGTGATACATAAAGCCTACTGTAGGAGATAATTTTGGTGAAATGAGCCATCCAGCTGACGGCGAGGCTTGGGAGACTTTGACACAAGATGGCTAGACTTTGCTGCAGATGCCAGGAACATTAGACTTGGCCTTCCTAATGATGGGTTCAATCCATATAACAACATGAGCACAAACTACATCATGTGGCATGTCTTTGTTAGGGCATCTCCAATGGGGCGACGCATTTCAGATGCCCAAAATGTCCGCGCGCGTTCGTCTGCGTCAGCCCAAATGATCGAAATCGAGCACACGTCCGTTTGCGTCGGGGGTGGCTCCAGCGGCACGACGCATTTTTTCAATTTTTACATTTTTTCAACATAAAAACATAATTTACATAGTAAAGAAAGAAAAAAATATAAAACCTAATAATGCATGCGCCTAGTCGTCGTCATCATCGATCACGACGAGCTCCGGTACCGGCTACGGCCAGTTGGGAAGTGGCGGAACATATGCCTGTGCCGCCGACAGTGGTGGGGGTGGTGCAGCCCACGCCGGTGGTGGAGGTTCAGCGGCCTACGCCGGTGGTGGAGGTTGAGCAGCCCACGCTGATGGTGGATGTGGAGTCACTCACGGGTTGTACGGCGAAGGTGGAGGCAGCGGTTGCACCGGTTGCGGGGCCGAGTCCTCGAGCGCCCATCGTAGGGCCTCTTCCTCTGTGAGGCCCGGCGGCATGATGATGGTGGCGTACCGGGGCAGCGGCGGCTGCACCGGTTGGTCCACCTCCGACACGAGGACGCAGAGCCTCTCGATCTCATCGTCCGTCATCATCGTCGGGTACTCGAACTCCTGGCCCTCCGCCATGGCCGCCTGCCATTCCTGGAAAATGTAGGCGACGTAATCGTCGTTGTCGTCCTTGGCCTCCTCTTTGTGGTAGGCCAACGCGTCGATGCAGCCGTCATCGTCGTCCTATGGAGGCGCCGGCGGCTGCCGTGTTTGATGACGAGGCGGCGGTGGATGGTCAAACGGGATGTCCCTATCGCCGAGGAAGCCCGCCTTCCTCCTCGGATCCTTATCGGTCTTGCGGCAGGTGCGCAAGGTGTTGGAGTCGACGATGAAGGCGCCTGCGTCAGATCTCGGCGCTCCTGTTTGGCTCGCGCGGAGACACGGGCGGGACAGGCTCCCGGAGGTGGCTCAGCCGCCAGCCGCCGCCAGGAAGGTGCACGTCCCGCCAGCTATCGCACGGCGTCCAGTTCTTGTGCATGAGCCGCGCACCTCGACGGGCAGCGGCACCCTCTGCACCCTCTCTGCCTTCTTGGTGCCGCTGTCGGACGCCTCGAAGTCGTTCTTCTTCTTCTCGATGGTGATGCGGTGACGCGCGGTTGTGCGGGGTAGGAGCAGAGGTGTCGGTGGTGTGGGCGATGGCAGAGACCATGTCGGCCGACTTTTAAGGACGGGCGCGCGCGGGACACGATGCCATTGATGGCAGCGCAGAAGCTCAGTCGCTGCCCGCCAGTGCGCGTGTAGAAGATGTAACCGCGACATTGATGGCGAAGGCTGCGGCGCAGACGCGGAAGCAATGACCGCCGAAGCGATGCGCTCGATACATCCCTATGGCTCGCCGCCAAGCGGGCCTGATGGAAAAGCGAGCGGTCACTTGGGGCGTCCGCCGCGATACATCCCAGGCGCAAATATGCGCCGCATTTGCGTCTCCGCAGACGGCCCGGTCAATATGCGTCGGCCTGCTGGACCTGGTTCCTGACGCATTTTCGGCCCGTGCGGACGCAAACGGTCGCTCATCGTCTGTTTGCGTCGCCCCGTTGGAGATGTCATTATGCCATACAACTTTGCACCTTTGGGATTGTATGGAGCAGTCAAATTTCATGATGTCCTTGCTGATTCCAGGCCCTGAATCACCTGGGAAGGACTTTAATGTCTTTCTAAGCCTCTTATGAAAGAATTACAATTACTTTGGAACGGTGTGGATACAACTGATGCTCTATGAGAATCTTTTCTCTTAGAGCAGCAGTTTTTTGGTGTATTCATGACTACCCAGCTCTGAGCACTCTTTCACGACGTACTACAAAAGGCGATACTCCTTGTAATCACTGTGACAAAGATCCTCTTTCAAAATCTCTAAAATGCAAACTTGGGTATTTTGGGCACTTTCGTTCCTTCCAAAAAAACGTTCCTTCCAAAAAAACATCGTATGCGCACAAAAAAAAGTATCTAGTCATATGATGAGAAGAAACTAGAGAAATTAGTGCTCACCTGAAATAGGACCACCATCTTTAGCTATTTTTTTATCTTGGGAAGTGTGCAACCAGTTGATCGCTTGATCATACATCCTTTGATCTCTCCAACTACATACACCACCTTCTTGAAATGGAAATAAATAGTCCTCATGGATCTCCTGAATGTACGATGGATCACTCCAAAGCTTTTGTTGTGACCCACAACATGAAGAAACATGATAACTTGCTCTTTCACATAGGTGTGGATGTTATCTTCAATCACTCCTTTGTCCCTGAACGTTTGGCCAAGTGCCTAGAAAGCAGATCTTCTCATCCGAAGCATTTGGACACTCTACATCGTTGGAGTTGTAGATGTAGTTCAGATTTGCAATCCTCTCCTGATCTCGTTGTAACATAGGACCATATGTGAGCCTAGAAAAGACAACATGCCGACTGCTCTCTTGTGTAGCAGTAGGATCCAACCCTGAATGACAATAATGAGTGTCGCTGCCTGATGGATAAGCTCGAGTGGGTTGACCTAATCAAGGTGATCTAAGATGAGCGATGGATAAATCGACCTTCACAATAGTAGCTAAATCGATATATGGAGGGGGCAGATAGTAGAGGAAGACAGTGTGCTTTACTCTGTCATGACATACGAGGGAGACGAGTTGAGGTCGTAGTAGAAGCAGAAGTGCCCATGCCTTAGGTGGACACGGTGACGCGGATCCGGTACCGAAGACGAAGAAGACGAGCTCCTCGTCTGGAGGACTACGACGGTATGGTGCCAGAGTAGAAGGAATCTGCTAGTGGGCTAGAGCTGCGTTCCCACCACTGCTAGTGTCGAAAGGGGTAATGGGAACTTTGAGTGGGGGATAATGGAGGAGGCGACACCATCTTTGCTACGAAACGTTGCTAGGATTTGCGGTCTCCCGCCATCTCACGCCGAGATCCTTGGTGCACGATGTCTTCTCTTTTTGTAATGTTGTGTCCTAGACCTAAAAAACCAATGGCTCAGCAGTTTTCAACGGGCCTACCTCGGAAGTGCTTTAAGAAGTGTGCGGGCCATAATGCAGACCTCCTGGCTCCCGCACCCATCTAATCACACGCTTTTCCATCCAGCAAGCCCGTTTGGAGGGGATACGGGCTACCAAACACGCCCTTAAAGATTGGATCAAAGCCTTATATAAAGCAGTTGGCTACCTAGATATGCTCTTGGCCCGTTCGTGCTTCGCCTCCAGATCTGCAAAAGTGCAGATGCACCATGCATCTGTCTAGGGCGCATTTGGTAGGCTGGCCTTGCCTTGGCTTGCATCATCCCATCGATTTTCGACCCGTTTGGTTGCCTGGAAAGCCTCCGTGTTGTTGCCCAATCGCTTCTCAAAGAACCCTGGAGATAGGCCTAGCAGGAACACCCGAATCGGCAGTTTCCAGTCGGCCTGTCCCGTTGTGGTCCATTTTCGCACGCCTCTTGCAATGGTTGCATGCCGGAAAATGGGGCGCTGAGTACTTACAATGGTTCCAGTCACTGCTTCACTCCTCTCCCTATCCATTCAACTCCCTCACTTGCACACGCCACTGTCCCATCAACTGCTGCCCATGGATTCCTCGCCTCCTCTGCCTCCCCCTCCTCCTTCGGCCCCAGCGCCGAGGGATCCCGTCGCTGGCCCTACGGTCACTAGGCCTAACGATGCGCTGCTGCGTATCCTCCGGGAGTACGAGGTCAGCGGCCGCGATTCGGCGGTGCAGATCGATGCCAGTCGAGTACCAGTGTTAAAACACCTGTCGTAGGTCGCGACTAGGCCCGTCAGCATGGGTACGCGCAGCGCGGCCGTCGCCGCACTACAGGCCACCGAGATTCAATCGGCGGATCCCGCGATGGGGTTTTTCAGCCCTACCTAGGGTTTCCTTCGAGGAGGGCGGCTGCAATAGCGGTGGGTGAAGCATGATCCAGCAGGGAGATGGGGCCCTGATGGCATGTGCTCGTCGTATGCAGACACGCTGTTAGGGAACCCCAAGAGGAAGGTGTGATGAGCACAGCAACAAGTTTTCCCACGAAACCAAGGTTTAATCGACCAGTAGGAGAAAGGCGCGACTTATGAAGGTTGTCGAGGGTGCTCCTCGGCAATGCCCTCCGATAGGGGCTTAGGGTTGATGGAATCCTATAAGCTGACACGAGACATCGGTTCACAGACAAGTGGGGAGAGCGATTTACCCAGGTTCGGGGCCCTCGATGAGGTAAAACCCTTACGTCCTGCCTGTCTGATCTTGATTATGAGAATATTGGGTTACAATGGGGTGCCGAAGGGTTCGGCTGAGATCTCGTCGAGAAGCTAAGTGCTGCGGTGACCTAGCTCTAGACTTCTGGTGGCTAAGATGGCTAAGATTGTACGTGTCCCTCGGCAGCCCCTCTCCTGGCCTTTATATAGGAGGCCAGGTGAAAGAACATGGAGCCCCCATGTGTGGTTTTGGTAATTGATGACAATCCCTATGGACTAACGGTTGCATTGAGAATCTATCTTAGGTCCATAGCCATGTGTTGGTCTCAAGGTTTCAAGATGGAGAAGATGGAGTACAATGACGAAGATGGTGTCGAAGAGAGACGAAGACCATGTTGAAGATGAAGATGGATGAAGACGGTGGCGTGTATGTTGGATGAAGACAGTGGCATGTACAATGATGAAGAGGATGAAGACGGAGCTTGCCGACTCGAGAGGAACGCGCAAGGTTAAGGTTTGTGCTCGATAGGATAGTGGATCACATCATCAGAGAGAGCTCAAACCTTGCATGCATTGCATCGTGTTTCTTGGTTGTTCTTGGTTCTTATCCATGAGATGTGTTAGAGCTTGTGTTCATCTCCATGGCAAGCTCTAGCTCATCGGAAACGGATTCCGGGTGCATCGCATGATGCATGTGCGAGGGTGATGATTTTCCCGATATACCATATTGAGAGGTTACACCTCTATGACCATGAGAAAATCATCACTCACTCTTTTCCATATTTTTGTAGTAATAGCTCTCGTCGTCCTCTTTCCGGCAAAATTGGTTTCATGTCATTCCGAGTTTCCTAGCTCAAGTTATGGATTTTACATTGCACTGAAAAAGTCCCACAGAACAAGTTACGGTACCTTTGCGGTACCTTGAGCGGTAGTACCGCTTGTGAGCGGTAGTACCGCCTATGGTACCGCTTAAGTACCGTAACTAGTTTTACGGCAGTACCGCTTCGGTACCGCTTGGGATCCAGTAAGGTTTGGAGCCCATTGCGGTACCTCGAGCGGTACCGCGAGCGGTAGTACCGCTTTGTGTCCACGTGGACAAGTTCTGTGGGGATTTTGAATCCAGAGCGGTAGTACCGCTTACCAAAGCGGTAGTACCGCTCGGGCACGAATCTGACCGTTTTCTCAGCCCCAACAGCTATATTTTGGGCCCCCTATTTATACCTCTCTTCCACCTCCGACCCAAACACTCCTTCCCCTCCATTCTCTCTCCTCCATTGTTGACCTTGAGTTGTTTGATCCTCCTCTTGATCCCCCCACTATTTCTTGCATATTTTTGGGGGAAAGGAGAGAGGAGATCTAGATCTAGAGCTTCACCAATTGAATCCCTCTCCAAGTGAGGGGATCTTGCTAGATCTAGATCTTGAAGTTGCTTGGTGTTTCTCCTCATATTTGTTCTTCCTCCCTTATTCCCCCAATAGCTTTTGTAGCTTTGTTGGAATTTGGGAGAGAAGAACTTGGGCATCTTAGTGGTGTTCTTAGCCATTGCATTAGGTGCATCGGTTTGGGTTCTCTCCGGGGTTTCGGTCTCGTAGAGGGCATGTTGACCTTGGTGGTGTTGTAGCCTTAGTGGCCTTGTTACCTTTGTGGTGTTGTAGCCTTTTGTGGCCTTGTAGCCTTTGTGGCCTTGTCGTCTTTGTGGCGTTGTTGCCTTTGTGGTGTGGTAGCCTTAGTGGCGTTGTTGCCTTAGTGGAGTGTGGTAGCCTTTGTGGTTTTGGTGCCGGTTGTGGCGCGTTGGTGTCTTGGTGGCCTTGCCGCCGGTGTGGCGTGTTGTAGCCTCTTGTGGCCTTGTACTTGAGAGCCTCCGTGTTGTGGAGTTGCCTCAAGCTTGATACTTGGGAGTTTGCCCAAGCTTGTACGGGTTCGGTGACCACCCTCAAGGGTCCCTTAGTGGATCGAGGCTTTTCTCCTTGGAGGAAAGGCTCGAGGAGAATACGGTGGCCCTAGTGGCTCATTGGAGTGCCTCGTGCCTCCACACCTCTCCAACGAAGACGTAGCACCCTTGGGTGTGAACTTCGGGATACATCATCGTCTCCTCGTGCACCGGTTACTTCTCAACCCGAGCTCCTTTACCTGTGCGCTTTAAATTGTGATATCTATCATGCTTGATGCTATATCTATCTTGTTATCACCTTGTTGCTCATCATGCTAGCATAGGTTGTTGGAGCACTTAGGCAAACCCCTAGTTGATAGGCTTTGAGCTAAACTAGTAAACACTTAGTTTTATTCCGCCTATTTTAGCTCTCAAGTAGAAGTTTTTATACACCGCCTATTCACCCCCCCTCTAGGCGACGTCCTAGTACATTCACCAGGTCTCAAGAGGTCTAACCGAGTACGACTAGATTTTACAATAGATCTATCTCTAAACTTTCCTTCGTTGTCTTGCTCGCCAAGGAATCTTCTGCCGCGCCATCCAAGTGGCTCGTCTTTGTCATTGAGTACCTTCACGGGCCTCCAGCTAGATCGTATAGGGTAGGGCAATGTCGGTTACCCAAAGGGTTATGCCCACGTCAGTAGCCCCCGAGTGTCTAGCCGAAGATAGTTCGGGTAGAGACTAAAGCATGCCTCCACCTAATGTTCTTCTCCTGGATTGTTTTTGGCCATCTTGTATCAGCATCATCTTCTTCTATCGGGTGCGCGTCAAGCACTCCCGATGGGAGTAGCCCCCAAGTCTAGGTACTGATGCTTGCAATCCGTGCGTAGACTCAAGTTGTACTACTCGAACATTTTCTTCTGCCGAAGTTTTGCTGCAAGTCTTCATGGGTCATCCGATACATTTGTACCAAGGCTTGTTTTACCCGATAAATTTTCAATGCATAAGGGATAATAAGTAACGTGCCCAACTTTTGCTGGTTAACAGCCGATGGCAAAACAACGTCACCCTACACAGAATCAAGTCCCCGGGCATGATCCTGGAGTGCAAAAAAGTTCTATCGGGTGCGCGTCCAGCGCTCCCGATGGGAGTAGCCCCCGAGTCTGGACACGAGTGCTTGTAACCGGGTGCAGACTCGAGTTGAGCATTTCATTCTTTTCTCCAAATATTTCTTCACAGGAATATCTTCGAGTGCTCATTTTATCGGGTGCGCGTCCAGCGCTCCCGATGGGAGTAGCCCCCGAGTCTGGACACGAGCACTTGTGACCGGGTGGAGACTCAAGTCCGAACATCCGATGATTCTTTATTTTCCTTCGACTGCTCTTGACAGCGTCCATGATGTCATTGATGACGTATTGCTGTTGTGGTGTGACTGACAAGACTTGACCTGACGGGCCCATCCTAGTTCTGCGTGAACAGTTTTTAGGGAGCGACCAGCGCACGCGCACCGACCGAGGTGTCTCCTCGATTTTTGCGCGTCGTGGGAATAATGGGCCGCCGGTTCCGTTCTCCTCTTAGACACCACGTGTACAGCCAGATCTGATCCACTTCCCACGATGCCTGTGAAGTTATGGCCACGATCTTGCTTCAATTTTTACGGCATAAATAGGGGGCCTCCCTGCTTTTACTTTTTACGCCTCCCACTGCTCATCTTCTCGCTCGTCCTTTCCTGTCACCCCTGTTCTTCCCTCAAGAGCTTCACGCGCCATGGGCAAGAAGAAGGGCGCTGGCGCCTCAGATGCGGCCAAAGTCAGCCGTGATTGGAGCGCCTCCGCCATTTCCAATCATGACGTGAACAAGCTGCGAGCTCTCGGCCTTATCTCCTCATCTGAGGATGACATCCGTCTTCCAGGTGCCGTTTCTCGCCCAAGGCCTCCGAAGGGCTTCACTGTTATGTTCACTGCTTTCTTATTCCGTGGTCTTTCTCTTCCTGCCCACGAGTTTCTCCGTTCCCTTCTTTTCTTCTACGGGATTCAGCTCTGGCAGCTGACCCCTAATTCCATTCTCCATCTTTCTATCTTTATCACTGTCTGCGAAGCCTTCCTTGGCATTGACCCCCACTGGGGCCTTTGGAGGAAGATCTTCTATGTTAAGCGTCACAACGACAGCAATGGCCCCCCCGTCGTAGGTGGCGTTGGCTTTGTTGTCAGAAAAGAAGTCGACTATCTCGACTACCCGACGAAAGAATCCGTCCAAGGCTGGCGCAACAAATGGTTTTATCTGCGAGACCCTTTGGTGCCTGGGCGGCGCTAGAATCTCCCTCCTTTCAAAGATAAACTGATAGCTAAGCCGAAGAAGTCCTGGCGAAACGCCCTTTCTCCCGAAGAGAGGGTGACAGCCGACAGGCTGTTCGACCAGGTCGTCGTCCTGAAGAATACGGGAGGCTTGACGATGTGCGGCACTGAGGTAGTCTCAGTGTTCCTGCAACGTCGAGTGCATCCGCTAATGTCTCGACCCCACCAATTGTGGTTTTACACTGGCAAGGGTGACAAGTCTAGGGTCAGCTCTGCCGACCTTTCGGCTGATGAACTCCGAGATGAAGTCCGCCGTTTGACATGCCTCAGTATGAAGGATAACATTGTCTTGACATCGGCTCGTCCCCCTTATGACCTACACCATCTTCCGACTGAGGTAAGTCTTTGTTGTTTCTTATTTGTTGTTGTTGTTTCTTCCTTCATTGTGTTTTACAATTCTCTTCTCCGATAGGCCCCCGCCGTTGCTCAATGCTATCCTCCTACGCCTGAAAGCGGCGTGGAGCCAGAGGATGACGATGACGACTCCGAGGAGACCGAGGACGTCCAGCATGCCCTTGAGGACAGCGATGTCCAAGAGGAAGAAGCTGCCGAGGATGATGCCTTCATCAGGAGCAGGCGACGTAAGCAGGTAAACGATGATTTTATTACAACGGCTGAATCAAGTCCTAGCGGACAAGATAATGATGCCGGTGGAACTGCTTCGCCTCCTCCTGCCAAGAAAAGTTCGACAGGTTTCTTTGTTGCCGAAGACGACCTGGACCTGTGAGCATCTATACCCCTTTTTCGGCTTATTCTCTATTGCTTTGTATGCTAATTGTGCACTCTTCTTAAGTAGCTCTGATGATGATGATGATGATGTTCCTCTCGCGAAGAGGACCAAATTATCCTTCGGGAAGACGGCATCAGCTAGGGAGTCAAATCCTTCTCCTGCTAAATCGACGCCGCCCTCGCGAACGGCTGTAGAGAAAATTCCAGTGTCGAAGGTTATACCTTCTGGCAACGTTCCCACCTCATCGGCTACCCGCGATCACGTAAGTGTTTTACTTGTCTTGATTTCTTTTCTTGCCTCGCAAAGCTTTTTCATCCAGCTGATTCTTCTTGGTTTTCTTTGTTGCAGCCGATTTATGCCACAATTGACGCGGTGGTAGACTTCGCCGAGCAATTCACTCGGCTGGAGTCTGAAAATACCCAGCTTCGAAAGACTGTAAAAACTTCGGCTGATCAGGTGCTGGAGTCCAACAGGCTTGCCACCGATGCCAAAAACGAAAATGTCTTGCTGAAGGAGGAGTTGAAGAAGCTGAAGCGACAGATGAAGGATGAGCAAGATGCCAGGCGCAAAGCTGCGACCGCAGCCGATGAAAAGGAAGGCGTCCTTCGTGAGTCCATAACGAATTTATTGGGTAAAGTTCTTGACACATAGTTCATTTTGTAATATTTCCTTTTGGGTTACTGATCTGTCCTCTTTCAGAGTCTGTCGATATAACCATCAATCGGGCGCGCATGCTTCGGGAGGACTCTACGTCTGACGCCCTTTCTCTCACCGCTGAGTCCAACGTCCAGGTTCTTGGGCTCCTGCAGAGGACTAAAGGAGCATTGTCGAGGTTATACTCGATGATTTTCCCAAGGGTGAAGCAGGACAAGACTCTCGGCGAGATGGCGGATGCTTTCCTCGTCGACTCTTCTGAGCCTGTGGAGGTATTGAAACGCCGTAACCGCTTGTTTGGAGCGGTTCTTACTTTCCAGCTGCTCATGGGCCATGGGATGGGGTCTGAGTTAGAGAAGTTGTCCAACGTATTGCCTGTGGACGACGACAATCGCCTTGTTGACCTTGAACCCTTCAAGAGATCGGCAGTGGCATGCGCCAATCGACTCCTCAAATTGGTTGATGAAGCCCAGTCCAAGTCTGCACCTGAAGCTGCTCCTGGCTCGTCGTCGGCACTTCCCTGAATGCTTGCTTTATTAATGGTTGCTTGTCGAGGGTGCTCCTCGGCAATGCCCTCCGATAGGGGCTTAGGGTTGATGGAATCCTGTAAGCTGACACGAGACATCGGTTCACAGACAAGCGGGGAGAGCGATTTACCCAGGTTCGGGGCCCTCGATGAGGTAAAACCCTTACGTCCTGCCTGTCTGATCTTGATTATGAGAATATTGGGTTACAATGGGGTGCCGAAGGGTTCGGCTGAGATCTCGGCGAGAGGCTAAGTGCTGCGGCGACCTAGCTCTAGACTTCTGGTGGCTAAGATGGCTAAGATTGTACGTGTCCCTCGGCAACCCCTCCCCTGGCCTTTATATAGGAGGCCAGGTCTCAAGAGGTCTAACCGAGTACGACTAGATTTTACAATAGATCTATCTCTAAACTTTCCTTCGTTGTCTTGCTCGCCAAGGAATCTTCTGCCGCGCCATCCAAGTGGCTCGTCTTTGTCATTGAGTACCTTCACGGGCCTCCAGCTAGATCGTATAGGGTAGGGCAATGTCGGTTACCCGAAGGGTTATGCCCACGTCAAAGGTGTTGCTGGCTGACTAGTGGCAGGGCGCACTACCGGCATCAGCAACAACGTGGAACCTGCACACAACACAACCCAAGTATTTTGCCCCAACTTACAGTGAGGTTGTCAATCTCACCGGTTTGCTGAACACAAAGGATTAGACGTATCGAATGGAAGGAGATGTTGCAGAAAGTAAACAGAACAAGATTGCAGTTGAATTTATCAGTAAAGGAAATAGGACCGGGGTCCACAGTTCACTAGAGGTGTCTCTCCATAAAGAAATAGCATGTTGGGTGAACAAATTACAGCTGGGCAATCGACAGAATATCGACCATACATGACAAGATGAATACTATGAGATTTGATATGGGCATTACAACATAATACATAGACTGTAATCCAACTGCGTCTATGACTAATAATCCACCTTCAGGTTATCGTCCGAACCCCTTTCAGTATTAAGTTGCAAACAACAGACTATCGCATTAAGCAATGTGTGTAAAGTAAACAATAGAATTACCCTCGGATAAAACATTGTTGTTTTCTCCCTAGTAGAAACATCACATCTACAATCTTAGAAGTTATAAAGTCACTCTCCTAGAAAACTAGAGGCTTGAACCTACTATCGAGCATAAATACCCCCTCTTGGAGTCACAAGTGTCCACTTGGCCAGAGTTTCTACTAGCAATGGAGAGCATGCAAGATCAAAAATAACATATGACATGAATATATAATCAATCTCAACATAGCATACAATATTCATCGGATCCCAACAAATAAAACATATAGGATTACATAAAGATGATCTTGATCATGTAGGGCAGCTCACAAGATCAATACATAAAGCACAAGGTGGAGAAGACAACCATCTAGCTACTGCTATGGACCCATAGTCCAGGGATGAACTACTCACACATCACTTCCATGGCGGGCATGGCGATGTAGATGCCTCCGGCGATGATTTCCCCCTCCGGCAGGGTGCCGGGAAGAGCTTCAGGACCCCCCGAGATGGGTTCTGCGATGGCGACCGCGACGGAACTTTCCGTGGATGGAGGCTCGGGTCTCCAGGGTTTTCCCGAGAAGATGTATAAATAGGCGGAGGATTTAGGTCGGTGGGGCGCCTGGTGGGCCCAAACCACCCCTAGGCGCGGGCCAGGTCCAGGCCGCGCCTACGGTAGGTCTGGCCGACCTGCTGCGCCTCTTTGACCCCCCTTCGGACTTCATCTTCGTTTCGGTAAAATATATATTGACTTCGGCTTTTGTTTCGTCCAATTCCGAGAATATTTCATGTACAACTTTTCTGAAATACAAAAACAGCAGAAAACAGGGAACTTTCACTGTGACATCTTGTTAATGGGTTAGTGCCGGAAATCATGTAAAAGTGCAACAAAGTGTAAGCAAAACATATATGAATTGGTCTAAAACAAACATGTAGCATCAAAAATTATAGATACATTTGAGACGTATCAGTACCCTGGATTTCCGGAACTAACCTATTTACAAGATGCCACAGTGCCAGTACCCTCTTTTCTGCTGTTTTGTATTTCAGAAAAGTTGTACAGGAAATATTCTAGGAATTGGACGAAACAAAAACTGAAGTTGCTATTTTACCGAAACAAAGACGGAGTCCAGATGAGATCGAGACGGAGGGGGGCCAGGAGCCGGCCAGACCATGCCTTGGCGCGGCCCAGGCCCTGGCCGCGCCAAGGGGTGGTGTGGGGCCACCTGGCACACACTGACCTCGCCCTTCCTCCTATAAATTGCCTCCGACGCGAAAACCCTAAGAAATCTAGCCTCCATCCACGAAATGTTCCGTCGCCGTCGCCGCCGCCATCGTCCAGACAAGTTTCGGGGGTCAGAAGTTCCTGCTGCGGCACCCTGCCGAGATGGGGATTGACCCCCGGAGCCATCTCCATCGACTCCACCGCCTCCACACCGACTCGATGATGGTTCGTGAGTAGTTCCCCCTGGACTACGGGTTCTCGTCCGTAGCTAGTTGGTACTCTCTCCCATGTACTTCAATACAATGATCTCATGAGTTGCCTTACATGATTGAGATCCATATGATGTAATTAGTGTTGTGTTTGTTGGGATCCGATAAATTCTAGAATTGTGATCAGATTGTTCATCATATTATCATACTACTATTATTTATGATCTTGCATGCTCTCTGGTACTTGCAATTACCTTGATCAAGTAGCTGCTTGTATCTCCAAGATGGAGTATTTATGCTCGATAGTGGGTTCATGCCTCTAGTGTTCTGGAAGAGTGACAATAACTTCTAAGACTGTAGATGTGTTGTTGCTACAAGGGAGAAAACAACAATGTTTTATCTAAGGATAATTATATTGTTTACTTTACAAACATTGCTTAATGCGATAATCTGTTGCTTGCAACTTAATACTGGAAGGGGTTCGGATGATAACCTGAAGGTGGATTATTAGTCATAGATGCATTTGGATTACGGTCTACGTATTATGTTGTAATGCCCAATTAAATACTACAGTAACATTTATCTTATCATAGCATTGTCATGCCCTCACAATTATCAATTGCCCAACTATAATTTGTTCACCCAACACATGTTATTTGAAGAGTTACCACTAATGTAGAGAGCTAGGAACCCCGGTACTTCTGTCATCATTATTGCTCTAAAATCAACTACGCACTGGAATATTTTTCGGTGCCATCTCCTCTGTGTTACTGCTACTGCTGCTGTGTTACTATCTCCATTGCTCTCATATTACTGCTGCTTTCACATCACCCCTGTTACTAGTGCTTTTCCAGGTGCAATTGAATTGACAACTCCGCTGTTAAGCCTTATAAGCATTCTTTACCTCCCCTTGTGTCGAATCAATAAATTTGGGTTTTACCTTCCTTGAAGACTGTTGTGATCCCCTATACTTGTGGGTCATGAACACTATTTTCTAGCACCATTGCCGGGGGGGGGGGCATAGCTCTACTCATAAGTTCACGTGGGGAGTACACTTTACCTGTCTCTATGTTTTTATTTTATTTTGTGTTATCTAGTTTATTTTTGCTTAGTTTATTTCTGTTTAGTTGTGTTTTGTTTAGTTTACTTTTGTCTAGTTTATTTTTGTCTTGTTTTATTTTTGTTATATTCCCGAAAACCCATAAAATTTTGAAAAATCGAAAATCTAAAAAACTATTGTTATTGAAGAACCTGTTAGACCCTCTATGGAACATTTTATAAAGTATAGAGAATCATATAAGGGAAAAGTCATGAGAGGCGCGTTAAAAAGGTTGGATCAAATTGCTAAAAAAAATTCTTAAACGCCATGATATAAATTGTTGCTCTGAACAGGATACTAAACATCTTAATTTCCAATGTGGCTTTAGTAAAGATGTTTTAATTGTGAACTATCATTGGAATAATTATATTCATCTTGGGTTTGAAGAAGTTACTCCTATTTTATCTTCCTATGCTTGTCACTTTGTTCTTTGTGAATTTATTTGTGTACAAGATTCCTATGCATAGGAAGTGGGTTAGACTTAAATGTGTTTTGAATTTTCTTCTTGATGTGCTCGTTTTGCTTCAATTCATATTTCTTATGTGAGCATCTTCTCAAATTATCAAGCCTAGCTAAAAGGCGTTAAAGAAAAACGCTTATGGGAGACAACCCATTGTTTTATTTCTGTAATTTTTCTTTTATGTTGAGTCTTGGAAGTTGTTACCTCTGTAATAACCTCTCCTTATCATTTTTATTTCGTTTTTGTGCCAATAATAGCCTCTAATAGAGAGAAAGTAAGATTCGGGGAAGTTGATGTCCTGAAAACAGATTCTGTGCTGTCACAAAAAAAAATCGTATTCACAGCCAGAGTGGAATTTTAAGCTGCCAATTTCTTTAAATATGCCCCAGGTTATTATCTAACTTTAATTAGTTGAACACTTTTCGATCTAAGCAACAGAAGATTTTCGAAAAAGATCTATCTTTACTTTCTGTTCTGTTTTGACAGATTTCGGCCACTATTTGCATTTGCCTCTTAATCTCTTTCTTTGTGAGTTCTTTTGAGCAAAGAGCTTTTCGAAGAGGTTTATAAAGTAGCTAATGCTTTAATACATGTTTTATATATGTTAGAACTAAACCCAAGTGGATTTTTTATTTTGATTGTACTAATGCTGCTAATAAAAAACTATGTGAAGTTTTTTATGAAGGAAGTTTTCAAGTGTAGGGAGAGAAGAATGATGTGATGGGTTGGAGAATGAACAAAAACTCAAGCTTGGGGATGCCCATGTCACCCCAAGAAATATCCAATAGGTACAAGCGTCAAAGCTTGGGGATGCCCAAGGCATCCCCTCTTCATCAACAAAGCAACAAGTCATCTCTCTATGCGCTATATTTTTATTGCTTCATACGCTATGTGTTGTTCTTGGAGTGTATTATTTTTGTTGTTTTAGTTTTCTTTTGTTTTGTTTGCTGTAGCATATGGTTGGACCCCAACATATTTGTTTTGTAGAGAGACACGCTCCGTTTTCATTGCATAGAATACTCTAGTTTACACTCTTATTGTTCTGCGAGTGTTCTCTTTTGCTAGTACTGTGTTTAGCTCTTGATTTTCCATTCTTATTTTGTTCAGAGATTGTTGGTTTTCTTTAGTTGGGTATGATTAGCTCTCTGGTCTTTATTTATTATTATCTATGAGAGTTATTTCAAATAAGTTGATTGGTGTTGGAGACGAGTAAAATGTTTCATGCTTATAGTGATGCAAAAAGGGAGCTTGTTTAGACTGTGGCATAGACTGTGGCATGTCATGTTAGATGTTATATTAATCATATGCTTAGTAATTATTGTTGTAGCATGACTTGTCTCAAATATCTGAGAGTGCTTAATGCGTCATTGAAAGAATCATGTGTTGTTTCCATCATACAAAAGCATAATATTGTGGTATTCTCCTTTAATGTTGTTATTGGGTCGACTTGGCACATGCTCACTGTTGGAGATATGACCAAGAGGCAATAACAAAAGTGTTTATTGTTATATCTTAGTGTTCATGATAAATGTTTACATCCCATGCTATAATTGCATTATCCGGAAACATTAATACTTGTGTGTTTTGTAAACATAAAGGAGTCCCTAGTAAGCCTTTTGTTAAAATAGCTTGTTGATTAGTAGATGATCATGGTTTCCTGATCATGAACATTGCTAATAACAAGATCATATCATTAGGTGAATGATGTGATGGACATACACCCATAGTAAGCGTAGCATATGATCAAGTCATTAAGTTCGTTGTGCTTAAAGCATTAAATATACATAGTAACCTAATCCTTCGACCATGAGATCATGTTAATCACCTACACCGGATGGATGCTTTGATGACACCAAACACTACTTCGTAAATGAGTTGTTATAATGGTGGCATTAAGTGTTCCGAGAGTATAGGGTTGAGGCACGTGGATTGATACGTCTCAAACGTATCCATAATTTCTTATGTTCCATGCTAGTTTTATGACAATACTCACATGTTTTATACACACTTTACATCATTTATACGCATTTTCCGGCACTAACCTATTAACGAGATGCCGAAGCGCCAGTTCTTGTTTTGTGCTGTTTTTGGTTTCAGAAATCCTACACAGGAAATATTCTCGGAATTGGACGAAATTAACGCCCAGGGTCTTATTTTTCCACGGAGCTTCCAGAAGACCGAAGGGGATACGAAGTGGGGCCATGAGGTGGCCACACCACAAGGCGGCGCGGCCAAGGAGGGGCCCGCGCTGCCCTATGGTGTGGGCCCCTCGAGCGCCCCCGACTCTGCCCTTTCGCCTATAAAATCGCTCCGTCGCGAAAACCCTATTACCGAGAGCCACGATACGGAAAAAGTTCCAGAGACGCCGCCGCCAATCCCATCTCGGGGGATTCAGGAGATCGCCTCCGGCACCCTGCCGGAGAGGGGAATCATCACCGGAGGGCTCTACATCACCATGCCCGCCTCCGGACTGATGCGTGAGTAGTTCATCCTTGGACTATGGGTCCATAGCAGTAGCTAGATGGTTGTCTTCTCCTGATTGTGCTATCATGTTAGATCTTGTGAGCTGCCTATCATGATCAAGATCATCTATTTGTAATGCTACATGTTGTGTTTGTTGGGATCCAATGAATATTGAATACTATGTCAAGTTGATTATCAATCTATCATATATATGTTGTTTATGTTCTTGCATGCTCTCCGTTGCTAGTAGAGGCTCTGGCCAAGTTGATACTTGTGACTCCAAGAGGGAGTATTTATGCTCGATAGTGGGTTCATGCCTCCATTGAATGCAGGACAAAGACGAGAAAGTTCTAAGGTTGTGGATGTGCTGTTGCCACTAGGGATAAAACATCAATGCTTTGTCTAAGGATATTTGTGTTGATTACATTACGCACCATACTTAATGCAATTGTCTGTTGTTTGCAACTTAATACTGGAAGGGGTGCAGATGCTAACCCGAAGGTGGACTTTTTAGGCATAGATGCATGCTGGATAGCAGTCTATGTACTTTGTCGTAATGCCCTGATTAAATCTCATAGTAATCATCATGATATGTATGCATCTCTATTTGTCAATTGCCCAACTGTAATTTGTTCACCCAACATGATATTTCTTATTGGAGAGACACCACTAGTGAACTGTGGACCCCGGTCCATTCTTTTACATCTGAAATACAATCTACTGCAAACTCTATTCTCTGTTGTTTTCTACAAGCAAACATCATTCTCCACACCATACGTTTAATCCTTTGTTTACAGCAAGCCGGTGAGATTGACAACCTCACTGTTAAGTTGGGGCAAAGTATTGTGATTGTGTTGTGCAGGTTCCACGTTGGCGCCGGAATCCCTGGTGTTGCGCCGCACTACACTCCTTCACCAACAACCTTCACGTGGCCTTCATCTCCTACTGGTTCGATAACCTTGGTTTCATACTGAGGGAAAACTTGCTGCTGTACGCATCACACCTTCCTCTTGGGGTTCCCAACGGACGTGTGCTTCACGCGTTATCAAGCTCTTTTTCTGGCGCCGTTGCCGGGGAGATCAAGACACGCTGCAAGGGGAGTCTCCCACATCCAATCTCTTTACTTTGTTATTGTCTTGCTTTACTTTATTTTATTTTCTGTTTTGTTTGCTTTCTTTATATCAAAAACACAAAAAAATTAGTTACTTGATTTACTTTACTTTAGTTAGTTTGCTTTACTTATTTTTATTACTGTTAAAATGAATACTCCTGAAAACACTAAGTTGTGTGACTTCACTAGCACCAATAATAATGATTTTATATGCACTCCTATTGCTCCACCTGCTACTACAGCAGAATTCTATGAAATTAAACCTGCTTTACTAAATCTTGTTATGAGAGAGAAATTTTCTGGTGTTAGTTCTGATGATGCTGCTGCCCATCTTAAGAATTTTGTTGAACTTTGTGAAATGCAAAAGTATAAGGATGTAGATGGAGACATTATAAAACTGAAATTGTTTCCTTTCTCCTTAAGAGGAAGAGCTAAAGATTGGTTGCTATCTTTGCCTAAGAATAGTATTGATTCATGGACTAAATGTAAAGATGCTTTTATTGGTAGATATTATCCTCCTGCTAAAATTATATCTTTGAGAAGTAGCATAATGAATTTTAAGCAATTGGATAATGAACATGTTGCCCAAGCATGGGAAAGAATGAAATCTTTGGTAAAGAATTGCCCTACCCATGGACTAACTACTTGGATGATCATCCAAACCTTTTATGCAGGACTGAATTTTTCTTCGCGGAACCTATTGGATTCAGCTGCTGGAGGTACTTTTATGTCCATCACCTTAGGCGCCACAACAAAGCTTCTTGATGATATGATGATAAATTACTATGAATGGCACACGGAAAGGACTCCACAAGGTAAGAAGGTAAATTCTGTTGAAGAAACCTCCTCCTTGAGTGATAAGATTGATGCTATTATGTCTATGCTTGTGAATGGTAGATCTAATGTTGATCCTAATAATGTTCCTTTAGCTTCATTGGTTGCTCAAGAAGAGAATGTTGATGTGAACTTCATTAAAAGTAATAATTTCAACAACAATGCTTATAGGAATAATTCTGGTAACAACTATAGGCCATATCCTTTTAATAATGGTAATGGTTATGGTAATTCTTATGGTAATTCTTACAACAATAATAGGAGTACACCCTCTGGTCTTGAAGCCATGCTTAAAGAATTTATTAGTACACAAACTGCTTTTAACAAATCTGTTGAAGAAAAGCTTGGTAAAATTGATATTCTTGCTTCTAAGGTTGATAGTCTTGCTGCTGATGTTGACCTTTTAAAATTGAAAGTTATGCCTAATGAAGATAAAGATATTAAGTCATTTGCTACAGCAAACGCTATCCAAGTTCGAATTAACGAAAATATTAGATTGATGGCTGAATTGCATGCTAGGTGGGAAAGAGAAGAAAAACTTGCTAAAGAGAATAATGTAGCTAAAGTTTGGACTATTACCACCACTAGTAATGTTGATGCTTCACATATTGCTAAACCTCCTACTATCAATGGTAAAATAATTGGTGTTGGCAATGTTTCTACTCCTAATGCAAAGCGTGCAAAACTGCACGAAAGCGCTAAAGCTATTTGAAACTGTTTGTGATAAAACTGCTGAAATTTTTCCAAATATTGGGGACAATGATCCCATTGATGTAGATCATAATGGTTTAGATTTTGATGATTGTCATATCTCTGAAGTTATTAAGTTCTTACAAAAACTTGCTAGAAGTCCTAATGCTAGTGCTATAAATTTGGCCTTTACAAAACATATTACAAATGCTCTCATTAAAGCTAGAGAAGATAAATTAAAACTTAAAACTTCTATTCCTAGGAAGTTGGAAGATGGTTGGGATCCCATCATTAAGATGAAGGTCAATGATTTTGATTGTAATGCTTTATGTGATCTTGGTGCAAGTATTTCTGTTATGACTAAGAAAATTTATAATATGCATGACTTGCCACCATTGAAAAATTGTTATTTGGATGTTAATCTTGCTGATAATTCTACAAAGAAACCTTTGGGGAGGATTGATAATGTTCGCATTACGGTTAACAATAACCTTGTCCCCGTTGATTTTGTTGTCTTGGATATTGAATGCAATGCATCTTGTCCCATTATTTTGGGAAGACCTTTTCTTCGAACTATTGGTGCTATTATTGATATGAAGGAAGGGAATATTAAGTATCAATTTCCTCTCAAGAAAGGTATGGAACACTTCCCTAGAAAGAGAAAGAAGTTACCTTTTGATTCTATTATTAGAACAAATTATGATGTTGATGCTTCTTCTCTTGATGTTACTTGATTCACACTTTCTGCGCCTAGCTGAAAGGCGTTAAAGAAAAGCACTTCTTGGGAGATAACCCATGTATGTTTTTATTACTGTTTTGTTGAGTCTTGGAAGTTGTTACTACTGTAGCAACCTCTCCTTATCTTTACTTTATTGCATTGTTGTGCCAAGTAAAGTCTCTAATAGTAAAGTTGATACTAGATTTGGATGGTTGTGCAGAAACAGATTTCTTCCTGTCACGAATTTGAATAGATCTCTCTGTAGATGAATCAAAAAATTCTGCCAATTTACGTGCGTGATCCTCAGATATGTACGCAACTTTCATTAGTTTTGAGCTTTTTCATCTGAGCCTGTTAAGTGCCTCTAAAAAATCCGTCTTTATGGACTGTTCTGTTTTGACAGATTCTGCCTTTTATTTCGCATTGCCTCTTTTGCTATGTTGAATGGATTTCTTTGTTCCATTAACTTTCAGTAGCTTTGGGTAATGTCCAGAAGTGTTAAGAATGATTGTGTCCCCTCTGAACGTGTGAATTTTTGATTATGCACTGACCCTCTAATGAGTTTGTTTTGAGTTTGGTGTGGAGGAAGTTTTCAAGGATCAAGAGAGGAGGATGATACAATATGATCAAGGAGAGTGAAAAGTCTAAGCTTGGGGATGCCCCTGTGGTTCATCCCTGCATATTTCAAGAAGACTCAAGCATCTAAGCTTGGGGATGCCCAAGGCATCCCCTTCTTCATCGACAACTTATCAGGTCACCTCTAGTGAAACTATATTTTTATTCCGTCACATCTTATGTGCTTTACTTGGAGCGTCTGTTTGCTTTTATTTTTGTTTTTGTTTGAATAAAATCGGATCCTAGCATTCTTTGTGTGGGAAAAAGACACGCTCCGCTGTTTCATATGAACTCTGGTGTTCTTAGCGTTACTTTTAATGTTCATGGCGAAGGTTGAAACTGCCTCGTTCATTGTTATATGGTTGGAAACAGAAAATGCTTCATGTGGTAATTGGTATATTGTCTTGAATAATTTGATACTTGGCAATTGTTGTGCTCAAATAGATCATGTTTAAGCTCTTGCATCATGTACTTTGCACCTATTAATGAAGAACTACCATAGAGCTTGTTGAAATTTGGTTTGCATGATTGGTCTCTCTAAGGTCTAGATATTTTCTGGTGAAGTGTTTGAACAACAAGGAAGACAGTGTAGAGTCTTATAATGCTTGCAATATGTTCTTATGTAAGTTTTGATGTACCGGTTCATACTTGTGTTTGCTTCAAACAACCTTGCTAGCCAAAGCCTTGTACTGAGAGGAAATGCTTCTCGTGCATCCAAATCCTTGAGCCAAAACCCATACCATTTGTGTCCACCATACCTACCTACTATGTGGTATTTCTCTGCCATTCCAAAGTAAATTACTTGAGTGCTACCTTTAAAATTTCATTCCTTGTCTTTGCAATACATAGCTCATGGGAAAATAGCCTTAAAAAACTATTGTGGTGAAGAATATGTTGCTATGTATCTTATTTCTTATAAGTTTCTTGTTGAGCGGTAACCATGTTTCTGGGGACGCCATCAACTATTACACCTTTGTTGGATATCATGTGAGTTGCTATGCATGTTCGTCTTGTCTGAAGTAAGGGCGATTTATCATGATCAAATGGTTTGAGTATGCATATTGTTAGAGAAGAACATTGGGCCGCTAACTAAAGCCATGAATCATGGTGGAAGTTTCAGTTTGGACACTAATCCTCAATCTCTTATGAGAATATTATCTGTTGTTGAATACTTATGCATTAAAGAGGAGTCCATTATCTGTTTTCTATGTTGTCCCGGTATGGATGTCCTTGGTTGAGATTTATCAAAAACAAGAAATCAAATGCGATCTATCTCCTTGGACCTTTGTACAGGCGGCATAGAGGCACCCCTTTGTGACACTTGGTTGAAACATATGTTATGCAATGATAATCCATGTAATTTCAAGCTAATTAGGACAAGGTGCGAGCACTATTGGTATTCTATGCATGAGGCTTGCAACTTATAAGATGTCTTATGAATAACACATATGAATTATTACTACCGTTGACAAAATTGTTTCTATGTTTTCAAAATAAAAGCTCTAGCACAAAAATAGTAATCCATGCTTCCCTCTGCGAAGGGCCTTTCTTTTACTTTATGTTGAGTCAGTTTACCTACTTCTTTCTATCTTAGAAGCAAACACTTGTGTCAACTATGTGCATTGATTCCTACATACTTGTTTATTTGCATTCATCATATTACTTTGTGTTGACAATTATCCATGAGATATACATGTTGAAGTTGAAAGCAACCGCTGAAACTTATATCTTCCTTTGTATTGCTTCAAAACTTTCTACTAAGAATTTATTGCTTTATGAGTTAACTCCTATGCAAGTCTTATTGATGCTTGTCTTGAAAGTACTATTCATGAAAAGTCTTTGCTATATGATCAGTTGTTTAGTCATTGTCTTTACCATTGCTTCGAATCACTTCATTCACTTCATATGCTTTACAATAGTATTGATCAAGATTATGATAGCATGTCACTTCAGAAATTATCCTTGTTATCGTTTACCTACTCGAGGGCGAGTAGGAACTAAACTTGGGGATGCTTGATACGTCTCAAACGTATCCATAATTTCTTATGTTCCATGCTAGTTTTATGACAATACTCACATGTTTTATACACACTTTACATCATTTATACGCATTTTCCGGCACTAACATATTAACGAGATGCCGAAGCGCCAGTTCCTGTTTTGTGCTGTTTTTGGTTTCAGAAATCCTACACAGGAAATATTCTCGGAATTGGACGAAATTAACGCCCAGGGTCTTATTTTTCCACGGAGCTTCTAGAAGACCGAAGGGGATACGAAGTGGGGCCACGGGGTGGCCACACCACAAGGAGGCGCGGCCAAGGAGGGGCCCGCTCCGCCCTATGGTGTGGGCCCCTCGAGCGCCCCCCGACTCTGCCCTTTCGCCTATAAAATCCCTCTGTCACGAAAACCCTATTACCGAGAGCCACGATACGGAAAAAGTTCCAGAGACGCCGCCGCCACCAATCCCATCTCGGGGGATTCAGGAGATCACCTCTGGCACCCTGCCGGAGAGGGGAATCATCACCGGAGGGCTCTACATCACCATGCCCGCCTCCGGACTGATGCGTGAGTAGTTCATCCTTGGACTATGGGTCCATAGCAGTAGCTAGATGGTTGTCTTCTCCTCATTGTGCTATCATGTTAGATCTTGTGAGCTGCCTATCATGATCAAGATCATCTATTTGTAATGCTACATGTTGTGTTTGTTGGGATCCGATAAATATTGAATACTATGTCAAGTTGATTATCAATCTATCATATATATGCTGTTTATGTTCTTGCATGCTCTCCGTTTCTAGTAGAGGCTCCGACCAAGTTGATACTTGTGACTCCAAGAGGGAGTATTTATGCTCGATAGTGGGTTCATGCCTCCATTGAATGCAGGACAAAGGATGAGAAAGTTCTAAGGATGTGGATGTGCTGTTGCCACTAGGGATAAAACATCAATGCTTTGTCTAAGGATATTTGTGTTGATTATATTACGCACCATACTTAATGCAATTGTCTGTTGTTTGCAACTTAATACTGGAAGGGGTGCGGATGCTAACCCGAAGGTGGACTTTTTAGGCATAGATGCATGCTGGATAGCGGTCTATGTACTTTGTCGTAATGCCCTGATTAAATCTCATAGTAATCATCATGATATGTATGCATCTCTATTTGTCAATTGCCCAACTGTAATTTGTTCACCCAACATGCTAATTCTTATTGGAGAGACACCACTAGTGAACTGTGGACCCCGGTCCATTCTTTTACATCTGAAATACAATCTACTGCAAACTCTGTTCTCTGTTGTTTTCTACAAGCAAACATCATTCTCCACACCATACGTTTAATCCTTTGTTTACAGCAAGCCGGTGAGATTGACAACCTCACTGTTAAGTTGGGGCAAAGTATTGTGATTGTGTTGTGCAGGTTCCACGTTGGCGCCGGAATCCCTGGTGTTGCGCTGCACTACACTCCTTCACCAACAACCTTCACGTGGCCTTCATCTCCTACTGGTTCGATAACCTTGGTTTCATACTGAGGGAAAACTTGCTGCTGTACGCATCACACCTTTCTCTTGGGGTTCCCAACGGACGTGTGCTTCACGCGTTATCATGGATCAAGAGTGGGATTTGTCCATCCAAATGACGGATAGATATACTCTGGGCCCTCTCGGTGGAATGACATCCAATTAGCTTGCAAGCTTGTGACTGGCTCACAAGGGATATCATATCACGGTACGAGTAAAGAGTACTTATCGGTAACGAGGTCGAACTAGGTATGGATATACAGACGATCAAACTTCGGATAAGTAAAATATTGCGAGACAAAGGGAATTGTTATTTTATGAAAATGGTTCTTTCGATCATGAAGTCATCGTTGAATATGTGGGAGCTATTATGGATCTCCAGGTCCCGCTATTAGTTATTGATCAGAGAAGATTCTCGATCATGTCCGCATAGTTCTCGAACCGTAGGGTGACACACTTAAGGTTTGATGTCATTTTAAGTAGATATGGAATATGGAATGGAGTTTTAATGTTGTTCGGAGTCTCGGATGGGATCCAGGACATCACGAGGAGTTCCGGAATGGTCAGGAGAATAAGATTCATATATGGGAAGTCACATTCGAAGTTTGGGAGTGGTCTGGTGAATTTATGGAAGGGTGTAGAAGTTTCTAGAATCATCCGGAATAAATCACTATGGAAGGAGGAGTCCCGGAGGGACTCCACCAACCCTGGCCAACCCACCAAGTGGGAAGGTGGAGTCCATAGTGGACTCCACCTAGTTGGCCGGCCAAGAAAGAAGGAACGGGAGAAATCCCTCTCCCTCTAGGTTTCTCAATTTGGTAAGTTTGGAGTTGGACTTCAAAGTGGATTTGGGGCAAACCCTAGGGGGTTTCCACCTATTTAAAGGGGAGGAGAGGGGAGGGGCTGGACACAAGTTGGCCGCACCACCAAGGGGCTCCCAGGCCGGCGCCCCAAGCCCCCCTGATGCACGTGAGACAAACGTCCATTGGGAACCCCAAGAGGAAGGTGTGATGTGCACAGCAGTAAGTTTTCCCTAAGAAAGAAACCAAGGTTTATCGAACCAGTAGGAGCCAAGAAGCACGTTGAAGGTTGTTGGTGGCGGAGTGTAGTGCGGCGCAACACCAGGGATTCCGGCGCCAACGTGGAACCTGCACAACACAATCACAGTACTTTGCCCCAACATAACAGTGAGGTTGTCAATCTCACCGGCTTGCTGTAAACAAAGGATTAGATGTATAGTGTGGATGATGATGTTTGTTTGCGAAGAATAGTAAAGAACAATTGCAGTAGATTGTATTTCAGATGTAAAGAATGGACCGGGGTCCACAGTTCACTAGTGGTGTCTCTCCCATAAGATAAATAGCATGTTGGGTGAACAAATTACAGTTGGGCAATTGACAAATAAAGAAGGCATAACAATGCACATACATATATCATGATGAGTACTATGAGATTTAATCAGGGCATTACGACAAAGTACATAGACCGCTATCCAGCATGCATCTATGCCTAAAAAGTCCACTTTCAGGTTATCATCCGAACCCCTTCCGGTATTAAGTTGTAAACAACAGACAATTGCATTAAGTATGGTGCGTAATGTAATCAACACAAATATCCTTAGACAAAGCATCGATGTTTTATCCCTAGTGGAAACAAGACATCCACAACCTTAGAACTTTCTCACATCCGTCCTGCATTCAATGGAGGCATAAACCCACTATCGAGCATAAATACTCCCTCTTGGAGTTACAAGTATCAACTTGGCCAGAGCCTCTACTAGCAACGGAGAGCATGCAAGAACATAAACAGCATATATGATAGATTGATAATCAACTTGACATAGTATTCAGTATTCATCGGATCCCAACAAACACAACATGTAACATTACAAATAGATGATCTTGATCGTGATAGGCAGCTCACAAGATCTAACATGATAGCACAATGAGGAGAAGACAACCATCTAGCTACTGCTATGGACCCATAGTCCAGGGGTGAACTACTCACACATCGATCCGGAGGCGATCATGGCGATGAAGAGACCTCCGGGAGATGATTCCCCTCTCCGGCAGGGTGCCGGAGGCGATCTCCTGAATCCCTCGAGATGGGATTGGCCGCGGCGGCGTCTCTGGAAGGTTTTCCGTATCGTGGCTCTCGGTACTGGGGGTTTCGCGACGAAGACTATATGTAGGCGGAAGGGCAGGTCAAGGGGCGTCACGAGGGGCCCACACAGTAGGCCGACGCGGCCAGGGCTTGGGCCGCGCCGCCCTGTTGTGTGGCCACCTCGTGGCCCCACTTCGTTTCCTCTTCGGACTTCTGGAAGCTTCGTGGAAAAATAGGACCCTGGGCGTTGATTTCGTCCAATTCCGAGAATATTTCCTTACTAGGATTTCTGAAACCAAAAACAGCAGAAAACAGCAACTGGCTCTTCGGCATCTCGTCAATAGGTTAGTGCCGGAAAATGCATAATAATGACATATAATGTGTATAAAACATGTGAGTATCATCATAAAAGTAGCATGGAACATAAGAAATTATAGATACGTTTGGGACGTATCAAGCATCCCCAAGCTTAGTTCCTACTCGCCCTCGAGTAGGTAAACGATAACAAAGATAATTTCTGAAGTGACATGCTATCATAATCTTGATCATACTATTGTAAGCATATGAGATGAATGCAGCGATTTGAAGCAATGATGGAGATAATGAGTAAACAAATGAATCATATAGCAAAGACTTTTCATGAATAGTACTTTCAAGACAAGCATCAATAAGACTTGCATAAGAGTTACTCATAAAGCAATAAATTCAAAGTAAAGGCATTGAAGCAACACAAAGGAAGATATAAGTTTCAGCGGTTGCTTTCAACTTCAACATATTTATCTCATGGATAATTGTCAACACAAAGTAATATAACAAGTGCAATAGGTAAACATGTAAGAATCAATGCACACAGTTTACACAAGTGTTTGCTTCTGGGATAGAAAGAATAGGTAAACTGACTCAACAATAAAGTAGAAGATAGGCCCTTCGCAGAGGGAAGCATGGATTACTATATTTGTGCTAGAGCTTTTCATTTTGAAAACAAGAAACAATTTTGTCAACGGTAGTAATAAAGCATATGTGTTATGTATAAGATATCCTATAAGTTGCAAGCCTCATGCATAGTATACTAATAGTGCTCGCACCTTGTCCTAATTAGCTTGGATTAACACGGATTATCATTGCATAGCATATGTTTCAACCAAGTGTCACAAAGGGGTACCTCTATGCCGCCTGTACAAAGGTCTAAGGAGAAAGTTCACATTGGATTTCTCGCTTTTGATTATTCTCAACTTAGACATCCATACCGGGACAACATAGACAACAGATAATGGACTCCTCTTTAATGCATAAGCATTCAACAACAGTTAATATTCTCATAAGAGATTGAGGATTTGTGTCCAAACTGAAACTTCCACCATGAATCATGGCTTTAGTTAGCGGCCCAATGTTCTTCTCTAACAGTATGCATACTCAAACCATTTGATCATGAAAATCGCCCTTACTTCAGACAAGACGAACATGCATAGCAACTCACATGATATTCAACAAAGGTAAAAGTTGATGGCATCCCCAGAAACATGGTTACCGCTCAACAAGCAACTTATTAAGAAATAAGACACATAAGTACATATTCTTCACCACAATAGTTTTTAAGGCTACTTTCCCATGAGCTATGTATTGTAAAGGCAAAGAATAGAAGTTTAAAGGTAGCACTCAAGTAATATACTTTGGAATGGCGGAGAAATACCATGTGGTAGGTAGGTATGGTGGACACAAATGGCATAGTATTTGGCTCAAGGATTTGGATGCACGAGAAGAATTCCTCTCAATACAAGGCTAGGCTAGCAAGGTTGTTTGAAGCAAACTCAAGTATAAAAGGTGCAGCAAAACTCACATATGAACATATTGTAGCTATTATAATACTTTACATTGTGTTGCGGTCAGAAACCCACCGGCGAGCAGCGACGAGCAACACAAGTAGAGCCGGGAGGCTCCCAGGACTGCGGCTGGCCCTGGTCCCTCCGAGCGACGGCCCGCAAAGACTCGGCACGCACGTCCGATGCTGGTGCAAGGGCGTGCCACCTGACCTATACCTGGTCAGGAAGATGATGGATGTGCCTCGCTTAGTTTCCTGCATGGCATACACGTAAACATTAAATACGAGCCTCGATCGGCTCTCAGGTTGTCCTGTGAATCGGCTCAAAGAGCCGATCCACCCATGATTCGTACGAGGTGTACGAATATATGGTGGTCCTGCTTGATCAAAATAAAGCTAAAACGACCTACTACGATTTAGGGTTTTCACCACATAATCGGAACATCCTACTCGTGATTGAGCCTGGCGGCCACGCACGGTGATCGTAAACCGACCCTAGACAAGGCCTAAAAACCAACACGAGGTTGATCCCCGGAACATCCTGTCTAGGGCTAGCAAACTACACCCTACGCGCCACTGGATCCTTCAACCCGTTTGTAAGGCCTAACTATGCGGATATTAAACTAATCCTTGAAGAACAAGGAGCAATCATAATGGATCGGATCTACTAAATAATGATCAAGCGGGGTGCCGCCCTTACACCTGAGATAGGCGTAAGGGCGGCTAGACGTCTCAGGGTTGCACGACGACAGCATATGATACGAGGAACAATGCTAACCCTAACACGCCTAAGATAACTATGTTGCTCGCCATCAAAAAGGCTTCAGTACGAGCAACGCACGAACAACGGATGAACGTGTACTGCCTAGATCGCAAGATGCGATCTAGGCAGCATGATGCTTACCCGGAAGAAAACCCTCGAGACAAGGGAGTTGGCGATGCGCCTAGATTGGTTTGTGGTGAACGTGATTGTTGTTTATTTCATAAACCCTAGATACATATTTATAGTCCGTAGACTTTCTAACGTGGGAATAATCCCAACCGGGCACGAGCCAAACTCTATCTAATCGACACGTATCCTACTATATTACAGATACACGGGCAAACTAGCCCAAACTTTGCATATAAGGCCGATTCATGTATTTCTTCCATGTATATACTTCAAGCCCATCTCCAATCGCGGCCCACCTCTGATCCGGTCAAATTCTGGTGATAACACATTGTCTCCTTGTTGTTCAAACACCTTAACCAGAAAATATCTAGACTCTAGAGATCAACCATGCAAACCAAATTTTAACAAGCTCTATGTAGTTATTCATTAATAGGTACAGGGTACATGATGCAAGAGCTTAAACATGATCTATATGAGCACAACAATTGCCAAGTATCACATTATTCAAGACATTATACCATTTACCACATGCGGCATTTTCCGTTTCCAACCATATAGCAATGAATGAAATAGTCCAACTTTCGCAATGAACATTAAAGATAAAGCTAAGAACATATGTGTTCATACGAAACAGCGGAGCGTGTCTCTCTCCCAAACAAAGAATGCTAGTATCCGATCTTATTCAAACAAAACAAAAATAAAAACAAACAGACGCTCCAAGTAAAGCACATAAGATGTGACGGAATAAAAATATAGTTTCACTAGAGGTGACCTGATAAGTTGTCGATGAAGAAGGGATGCCTTGGGCATCTCCAAGCTTAGACGCTTGGGTCTTCTTAAAATATGCAGGGATGAACCACGGGGGCATCCCCAAGCTTAAACTCTTCACTCTTCTTGATCATATTGTATCATCCTCCTCTCTTGACCCTTGAAAACTTCCTCCACACCAAACTTAAAACAAACTCATTAGAGGGTCAGTGCATAATTCATATATTCAGAGGTGACATAATCATTCTTAACACTTCTGGACATTGCACAAAGCTACTGAAAGTTAATGGAACAAAGAAATCCATCAAACATAGCAAAACAGGCAATGTGAAATAAAAGGCAGAATCTGTCAAAACAGAACAGTCCGTAAAGACGAACTTTTTTAGAGGCACCAGACTTGCTCAGATGAAAATGCCCAAATTGAATGAAAGTTGCGTACATCTCTGAGGATCACGCACGTAAACTGGCAGATTTTTCTGAGTTACCTACAGAGAACCATACCCAAATTCATGACAGCAAGAAATCTGTTTCTGCGCAGTAATCCAAATCTAGTATTGACTTTACTATCAAAGACTTTACTTGGCACAACAATGCAATAAAATAAAGATAAGGAGAGGTTGCTACAGTAGTAACAACTTCCAAGACTCAAATATAAAACAAAGTGCAGAAGTAAAATAATGGGTTGTCTCCCATAAGCGCTTTTCTTTAACGCCTTTTAGCTAGGCGCAGAAAGTGCGAATCAAGTATTATCAAGAGATGAAGCATCGACATCATAATTTGTTCTAATAATAGAATCATAAGGTAACTTCATTTTCTTTCTAGGGAAGTGTTCCATACCTTTCTTGAGAGGAAATTGATATTTAATATTATCTTCCTTCATATCAATGGTAGCACCAACAGTTCGAAGAAAAGGTCTTCCCAATATAATGGGACAAGATGCATTGCATTCAATATCCAAGACAACAAAATCAACGGGGACAAGGTTATTGTTAACCATAATGCGAACATTATCAATCCTCCCCAAAGGTTTCTTTATAGCATTATCAGCGAGATTAACATCCAAATAACAATTTTTCAATGGTGGCAAGTCAAGCATATCATAGATTTTCTTGGGCATAACAGAAATACTTGCACCAAGATCACATAAAGCATTACAATCAAAATAATTGACCCTCATCTTAATGATGGGCTCCCAACCATCTTCTAACTTCCTAGGAATAGAAGTTTCAAGTTTTAGTTTCTCTTCTCTAGCTTTTATGAGAGCATTTGTAATATGTTTTGTAAAGGCCAAATTTATAGCACTAGCATTGGGACTTTTAGCAAGTTTTTGTAAGAACTTTATAACTTCAGAGATGTGACAATCATAAAAGTCTAAATCATTATGACCTACAGCAATGGAATCATTGTCCCCAACGTTTTGAAAAATTTCAGCAGTTTTATCAGTTTCAGCAGTTTTAGCAGTTTCAGGTAGTTTTGCACGCTTTGCACTAGGAGTAGAAACATTGCCAACACCAATTATTTTACCATTGATAGTAGGAGGTTTAGCAACATGTGAATCATTATCATTACTAGTGGTGGTAATAGTCCAAACAATAGCTACATTATTCTCTTTAGCAAGTTTTTCGTTTTCTTCTCTTTCCCACCTAGCATGCAATTCAGCCATCAATCTTATATTCTCATTAATTCTAACTTGGATGGAATTTGCTGTAGTAACAATCTTATTTTCATTATCCTTATTAGGCATAACTTTCAATTTTAAAAGATCGACATCAGAGGCAAGTCTATCAACCTTAGAAGCAAGAATATCAATTTTATCAAGCTTTTCTTCAACAGATTTGTTAAAAGCAGTTTGTGTACTAATAAATTCTTTAAGCATGGCTTCAAGACCAGGGGGTACACTCCTATTATTGTTGTAAGAATTCCCATAAGAATTACCATAACCATTACTATTAGCAGAAGGATATGGCCTATAGTTGTTACCAGAATTATTCCTATAAGCATTGTTGTTGAAATTATTATTTTTAATGAAATTCACATCAACATTCTCTTCTTGAGCAACCAATGAAGCTAAAGGAACATTATTAGGATCAACATTAGATCTACCATTCACAAGCATAGACATAATCACATCAATCTTATCACTCAAGGAGGAGGTTTCTTCAACAGAATTTACCTTCTTACCTTGTGGAGCTCTTTCCGTGTGCCATTCAGAGTAATTTATCATCATATTATCAAGAAGCTTTGTTGCCGCCCCCAAAGTAATGGACATAAAGGTACCTCCAGCAGCTGAATCCAATAGGTTCCGCGAAGAAAAATTCAATCCTGCATAGAAGGTTTGGATGATCATCCAAGTAGTTAGTCCATGGGTTGGGCAGTTCTTTACCAAAGATTTCATTCTCTCCCATGCTTGAGCAACATGTTCATTATCCAATTGCTTAAAATTCATTATGCTACTTCTCAATGATATAATTTTAGCGGGAGGATAATATCTACCAATAAAAGCATCCTTACATTTAGTCCATGAATCAATACTATTCTTAGGCAAAGATAGCAACCAATCTTTAGCTCTTCCTCTTAAGGAGAAAGGAAACAATTTCAATTTTATAATATCACCATCTACATCCTTATACTTTTGCAACTCACATAGTTCAACAAAATTATTAAGATGGGCAGCAGCATCATCAGAAATAACACCAGAAAATTGCTTTCTCATAACAAGATTCAGTAAAGCAGGTTTAATTTCAAAGAATTCTGCTGTAGTAGCAGGTGGAGCAATAGGTGTGCATAAGAAATCATTATTATTAGTGTTTGTGAAGTCACACAACTTAGTGTTTTCAGGAGTATTCATTTTAGCAATAGTAAATAAAGCAAACTAGATAAAGTAAATGCAAGTAACTAATTTTTTTGTGTTTTTGATATGGAGAACAAGACAGTAAATAAAGTAAAACTAGCAACTATTTTTTTTGTGTTTTTGTTTTAGTGCAGCAAACAAAGTAGTAAATAAAATAAAGCAAGACAAAAACAAAGTAAAGAGATTGGAAGTGGGAGACTCCCCTTGCAGCGTGTCTTGATCTCCCCGGCAACGGCGCCAGAAAACAGTCTTGATGCGCGTGAGACACACGTCCGTTGGGAACCCCAAGAGGAAGGTGTGATGTGCACAGCAGTAAGTTTTCCCTCAGAAAGAAACCAAGGTTTATCGAACCAGTAGGAGCCAAGAAGCACGTTGAAGGTTGTTGGTGGCGAAGTGTAGTGCGGCGCAACACCAGGGATTCCGGCGCCAACGTGGAACCTGCACAACACAATCACAGTACTTTGCCCCAACGTAACAGTGAGGTTGTCAGTCTCACCGGCTTGCTGTAAACAAAGGATTAGATGTATAGTGTGGATGATGATGTTTGTTTGCGAAGAAACAGTAAAGAACAATTGCAGTAGATTGTATTTCAGATGTAAAGAATGGACCGGGGTCCACAGTTCACTAGTGGTGTCTCTCCCATAAGATAAATAGCATGTTGGGTGAACAAATTACAGTTGGGCAATTGACAAATAAAGAAGGCATAACAATGCACATACATATATCATGATGAGTACTATGAGATTTAATCAGGGCATTACGACAAAGTACATAGACCGCTATCCAGCATGCATCTATGCCTAAAAAGTCCACTTTCAGGTTATCATCCGAACCCCTTCCGGTATCAAGTTGTAAACAACAGACAATTGCATTAAGTATGGTGCGTAATGTAATCAACACAAATATCCTTAGACAAAGCATCGATGTTTTATCCCTAGTGGCAACATCACATCCACAACCTTAGAACTTTCTGTCACTGTCCCAGATTCAATGGAGGCATAAACCCACTATCGAGCATAAATACTCCCTCTTGGAGTTACAAGTATCAACTTGGCCAGAGCCTCTACTAGCAACGGAGAGCATGCAAGAACATAAACAACATATATGATAGATTGATAATCAACTTGACATAGTATTCAATATTCATCGGATCCCAACAAACACAACATGTAACATTACAAATAGATGATCTTGATCATGATAGGTAGCTCACAAGATCTAACATGATAGCACAATGAGGAGAAGACAACCATCTAGCTACTGCTATTGACCCATAGTCCAGGGGTGAACTACTCACACATCGATCCGGAGGCGATCATGGCGATGAAGAGACCTCCGGGAGATGATTCCCCTCTCCGGTAGGGTGCCGGAGGCGATCTCCTGAATCCCCCGAGATGGGATTGGCGGCGGCGGCGTCTCTGGAAGGTTTTCTGTATCATGGCTCTCGGTACTGGGGGTTTCGCGACAAAGACTATATGTAGGCGGAAGGGCTGGTCAAGGGGCGTCACGAGGGGCCCACACAGTAGGCCGGCGCGGCCAGGGCTTGGGCCGCGCCGCCCTGTTGTGTGGCCACCTCGTGGCCCCACTTCGTTTCCTCTTCGAACTTCTGGAAGCTTCGTGGAAAAATAGGACCCTGGGCGTTGATTTTGTCCAATTCCGAGAATATTTCCTTACTAGGATTTCTGAAACCAAAAACAGCAGAAAACAGCAACTGGCTCTTCGGCATCTCGTCAATAGGTTAGTGCCGGAAAATGCACAATAATGACATATAATGTGTATAAAACATGTGAGTATCATCATAAAAGTAGCATGGAACATAAGAAATTATAGATACGTTTGGGACGTATCACCCCCTCTTTCCCGAACCCTAGCTACTCCCTCTTCCTATTTCTCCCGCAGTGCTTACGACGAAGCCTTGCCGGAGATCTCCACCACCACCGTCACCACGCCGTCGTGCTGGCGGGATTCCGAGGAGGATCTACTACATCCGCTGCCTGCTGGAACAGGGAGTAGGACGCCATCATCAACAACATACGTGTGACCGAGTGCGGAGGTGCTGCCCGATCGTGGCACCGTCAAGATCGTCTACGCGATTTTGAAAGCGACAAGTGATCAACTACATCCACCACGAGATTTATCTCGTTAACGCTTAGCGATCTTCGAGGGTATGTTTATCTTCACCTCATTGCTACCATCTACTAGATTAGATCTTGGCTGTTATTCGTCCTTGCGGTAGGATTTTTTTGTTTTCTATGCTACGTATCCCTACAGTGGTATCAGAGCCGTGTCTATGCATAAATTGGTTGCACGAGTAGAACACAATGGTTTTGTGGGCATTGATGCTTTTGTTGTCTCTTGTTATGTGTACTTTGCATCTTGCGGGATGGTGGTATGAAGCGGTCCGGGCTAACTTTACATGACCGCGTTCATGAGACCTGCTCCACGCTTGACATGCAACTTGTATTGTATAAGTGGCTTTGCGGGTGTCAGTTTCTCTCACCATAGTTAATATTCAATTTACAATTTCGATTGACCACACTTGTATCAGCATTGTGGTTCATGTTCGTTGGTAGATTGGATCTTACTTGAAAACCCTAAACCACGTAAAATATGCAAACCAAATTAGAGGCGTCTAACTTGTTTTTGCAGGGTTTGGTGATGTGATATGGCCATGATGTGATGATGAATATGTATGAGATGATCATTATTGTATTGTGGCAACCGGCAGGAGCCTTATGGTTGTATTTATATTTCATGTAGTAGTAGTATTTCAAAGTAGTTGTAATAGTTGCTACACGTGGTGGACAACCATGAAGATGGCGCCATTGACCTTGACGCTACGCCGACGATGATGGAGATCATGCCCGTTGATGATGGAGATCATGTTCGTGCTTTGGAGATGAAGATCAAACGCGCAAAGACAAAAGGGCCATATGATATCACATTATGAATTGCATGTGATGTTAATCCTTTTATGCATCTTATATTGCTTAGATCGCGACGGTGGCATTATAAGATGATCCCTCTCACCAAAAATCAAGATAATAAAGTGTTCGTCCTTAGTTAGCACCGTTGCTAAGACTCGTTGTTTTGAAGCATCACGTGATGATCGGGTGTGATAGACTCAACGTGTGCATACAACGGGTGCAAGCCAGATTTGCACTTGCGTAAACTAAGGTTTGACTTGATGAGCCTAGCATGTACAGACATGGCCTCGGAACACGGTAAACCGAAAGGTTAAGCATGAATCATATAGATGATATGATGAACATGTCGATGTTCGCCATTGAAGCTACATCATCTCTTGTGATGATCAGACTTGGTATACTGGATTTGGTTCGTGTAATCACTAAGCCAACGTGAGGGATGTTGTTTTGAGTGGGAGTTCACCTAGTTAATTTAATAATTAATAGTAAACTCAATTGATCCTGAACATAGTCTAAATTGTATTTAAATTAAATTTTGTAGATTTGGCATCCGTTTTCTACTTTGCGCTAGGCTTGTAATTGAGATAGAAATATTGTTAAGTCTAACAAGTAACTTTACAGACTTGTACCATATTGTTAAAGAATCAAGAAATGATTAATTCGTATAGCAAAATTTTGGTAATCCTCAAATTGCAGATTTGAAAAGCAATGGTTTCAATTAGTATCTAAAATTATCTTGTCTCCATGAAACTTGATGTTCAAATCCGTTTGAAAAGTAAGGATCTGAAAAGTTTGTTTTCAGAAATAAGCAAGGTGTGATATATATGTGATATCAAAGACCTTATTACAAGATAATAGAATATAATTTAGTGACACTACATAAACTCGTAAGTTTTATGGGAATGTACGAAGATTGAAGATGCTAAGCATCCCGATCCTCCAACTAGTTGGGCACTAACATTATTCACATATCCATAGTAGCTTCATCATGAAGTTGTCATGATTTGATGGATAAAAATTATGATTGAAATTGTTCATCACATTAAAAAGTTACCAATAGTGAAATCTGGAACACTTGTCATGTGATGATCAACTTCAAAGTGCGAACCTCAAGGTTATTGGTATTTGACCAACAAGCCTAGAAGTTATTGATGTTGAATTGTTTTCTGAAATATGAGGAAAGTCGAAAGTGAAACTACAAAATGATTTTGGCAGAAAGAAAGAAAAGACTAGAAAGTCTAGCTCGGGTGTATATAGATGATATACATGTTATGAATGTATTCTTTGATTGGTCACACAATGGAATTCTTGGGTATTTGTATCATATTGGTTGGTATGATATGTCATACAACACAACACAATACAAGAATACAATGGCCTAAGTGACTGACAAGGAATGTGGTAATAATGCACGTCTGGAACAAAATAAAGTGTTATTGTGTTCGTCCTTGGCATTCTACCTAGCTTTTCAGATTTATCATAAAGAACTTAATAATTGTTATTTTGCTCTGGTCAAAAGAAAACAACGAGTTGTTCAAATTATGACCGTACTCCATGTACGATGGATAATTTATTATAAATCTTAATGATGAAACACACATGCATAACACAGACGCTAAAATGCCATAAGGCAAATGATTTGAACTCCACTTATTTGTGGAAGCGCCATTTAGGACATGTTAGAAAGGAACGCATGAAGAAACTCCATGCAAATGGAATTTTGGAGTCATTTGATTTTTGAATCGTTTGGCACTTGCAAATCTTTTCTAAAAAAAATGACTAAAATACCGTTCATAGGCCAAGAGTTGAACGAGAAACTAACTTAGTGGAAACATACATGATGATGTATGTGGTTCATTGGGCATAGTTGTGTGCGGAAGATTCTTCTACTTCATGAAAATTTCCAACAATGAATTGAGTGTATATATTTATTCGATGAGGAAGAAGTCTGAAACATTTGAATAGATTCAAATAATTTTCAACATGAAGTTGAAATCATCGTAATAGAAAAGTCAAATATCTATGATTGGATCATGGTGGAAATATTTGAATTGCGAGTTTTAGCGAACATCTAAGAAGTTACGAAATTGTTCCACAACTCACATTTCTCGGAACACCATAGTCACGATAAATTATTCGAGAGACGTATCCAAACTTTGTTGGATTAATGATGAGATAAAATAAAATGATGCCATTATATTTTTGTGGATTATGCTTTAGAGACTACCGCTTTTACACTAAATAGAGTATCATCATAATCCGTTGAAATGACACCATATGAGTTATGGCATGGGTATAAACCCTAATAGTCCTTTCTTAAATTTTGGTATGCATAGCATAAGTAAATGAGTTTACAACTAAAATCGGATGAATGTCTTTGTTGGTTATCCCAGAGAACAATTTGGGAATTCTTTCCACTATGAATTCAAAGTCAAAAATGTTTGTCGATGTTACTTGCTTATTTCCAAGAAATTGTTTCTAGTGAAGTATTTGAGTGGGTGGACAATGGAACTTGATAAGGTTGATGAACCTGAGCATGATGATCAGAGTAGCGCAGCATCGGAAATGGTTCTGGAAGCGGCCACGAAGATCATGGCTCCCATGTTTACAAAGTGTTATAGTCATGGAGATCGAAATACCTATTGAGCCTTGTAGGTATGGTTTACTTTGTGATCAAATAAATGATTTATGGACAAAGGATTGATTTCGAACAATGATAAACCAACTACATACAAAGAAGCTATGATGGGCCCTGGCTCTGTTAAAACTCCTAAGAGCCATGAAATCCAAGATAGTATCTATAATCAAGCTTGGAGCTTGGTAAACCTTTTGAAGAAATAAATAAGTTTTGAAAGTAAATGGATCTATAAAATTAATAGACTTGGATATAATATCCTTGAAGAAGCTCGGCTTGTCAAAAGATTGTTCACAACAAAGTTCAAAGAGTTGACTGCGATAAGATTAGATCTTCAGCAGCGGTGCTTATAGTCTATGCGGATTGTTCTAGTAATCGCTACATATTTCTTTTATGAGATATGTTAGTGATACGTCTCAAACGTATCTATAATTTCTTATGTTCCATGCTACTTTTATGATGATACTCACATGTTTTATACACATTATATGTCATTATTATGCATTTTCCGGCAATAACCTATTGATACGTCTCCGACGTATCGATAATTTCTTATGTTCCGTGCCACATTATTGATGTTATCTACATGTTTTATGCACACTTTATGTCATATTCGTGCATTTTCTGGAACTAACCTATTAACAAGATGCCGAAGTGCCAGTTGTTGTTTTCTGCTATTTTTGGTTTCAGAAATCCTAGTAACGAAATATTCTCGGAATTGGACGAAATCAACGCCCAGGGTCCTATTTTGCCACGAAGCTTCCAGAAGACCGAAGAGGAGACGAAGTGGGGCCACGAGGTGGCCAAACCCTAGGGCGGCGCGGCCTGGCCCCTGGCCGCGTGGCCCTATGGTGTGGGCCCCTCGTGCCGCCTCCTGACTTGCCCTTCCGCCTACTTAAAGCCTCCGTCGCGAAACCCCCAGTACCGAGAGCCACGATACGGAAAACCTTACTGAGATGCCGCCGCCGCCAATCCCATCTCGGGGGATTCAGGAGATCGCATCCGGCACCCTGCCGGAGAGGGGATTCATCTCCCGGAGGACTCTACGCCGCCATGGTCGCCTCCGGAGTGATGTGTGAGTAGTCTACCCCTGGACTATGGGTCCATAGCTGTAGCTAGATGGTTGTCTTCTCCCCATTGTGCTTCATTGTCGGGTCTTTTGAGCTGCATAACATGATCAAGATCATCTATCTGTAATTCTATATGTTGCGTTTGTTGGGATCCGATGAATAGAGAATACTTGTTATGTTGATTATCAAAGTTATGTCTATGTGTTGTTTATGATCTTGCATGCTCTCCGTTATTAGTAGATGCTCTGGCCAAGTTGATGCTAGTAACTCCAAGAGGGAGTATTTATGCTCGATAGTGGGTTCATGTCTCCGTGAATCTGGGGAAGTGACAGAAATCTCTAAGATTATGGATGTGATGTTGCCACTAGGGATAAAACATTGGTGCTATGTTCAAGGATATAGTCACTGATTACATTACGCGCAATACTTAATGCAATTGTCTGTTGTTAGCAACTTAATACTGGAGGGGGTTCGGATGATAACCTGAAGGTGGACTTTTTAGGCATGGATGCATGCTGGATAGCGGTCTATGTACTTTGTCGTAATGCCCAATTAAATCTCACAATACTCATCATAATATGTATGTGCATGGTCATGCCCTCTTTATTTGTCAATTGCCCAACTGTAATTTGTTCACCCAACATGCTGTTTATCTTATGGGAGAGACACCTCTAGTGAACTGTGGACCCCGGTCCAATTCTCTATACTGAAATACAATCTACTGCACTACTGTTCTACTGTTTTCTGCAAACAATCATCATCCACACTATACATCTAATCCTTTGTTACAGCAAGCCGGTGAGATTGACAACCTCACTGTTTCGTTGGGGCAAAGTACTTTGGTTGTGTTGTGCAGGTTCCACGTTGGCGCCGGAATCTCTGGTGTTGCGCCGCACTACATCCCGCCGCCATCAACCTTCAACGTGCTTCTTGGCTCCTACTGGTTCGATAAACCTTGGTTTCATACTGAGGGAAAACTTGCCGCTGTACGCATCACACCTTCCTCTTGGGGTTCCCAACGGACGCGTGTTGTACGCGTATCACCTATTGACGAGATGCCGAAGAGCCAGTTGCTGTTTTCTGCTGTTTTTGGTTTCAGAAATCCTACAAAGGAAATATTCTCGGAATTGGACGAAATCAACGCCCAGGGGCTTATTTTTCCACGAAGCTTCCAGAAGACCGAGGGAGAAACGAAGTGGGGCCACGGGGCGCCGCCACACTAGGGCGGCGCGGCCTAAGGGGGGCCCGCGCGGCCCTAGCGTGTGGGGCCCCCGTGACTCCTCTGACTCCGCCCTTCCACCTACTTAAAGCCTTCGTCGCGAAACCCTCTGTACCGAGAGCCACGATACGGAAAACCTTCCAGAGACGCCGCCGCCGCCAATCCCATCTCGGGGGATTCAGGAGATCGCCTCCGGCACCCTGCTGGAGAGGGGAATCATCTCCCGGAGGGCTCTTCATCGCCATGAACGCCTCCGGATCGATGTGTGAGTAGTTCACCCCTGGACTATGGGTCCATAGCAGTAGCTAGATGGTTGTCTTCTCCTCATTGTGCTATCATGTTAGATCTTGTGAGCTGCCTATCATGATCAAGATCATCTATTTGTAATGCTACATGTTGTGTTTGTTGGGATCCGATGAATATTGAATACTATGTCAAGTTGATTATCAATCTATCATATATGTTGTTTATGTTCTTGCATGCTCTCCGTTGCTAGTAGAGGCTCTGGCCAAGTTGATACTTGTAACTCCAAGAGGGAGTATTTATGCTCGATAGTGGGTTCATGCCTCCATTGAATCTGGGACAGTGACAGAAAGTTCTAAGGTTGTGGATGTGCTGTTGCCACTAGGGATAAAACATCGATGCTTTGTCTAAGGATATTTGTGTTGATTACATTACGCACCATACTTAATGCAATTGTCTGTTGTTTACAACTTAATACCGGAAGGGGTTCAGATGATAACCTGAAAGTGGACTATTTAGGCATAGATGCATGCTGGATAGCGGTCTATGTACTTTGTCGTAATGCCATGATTAAATCTCATACTACTCATCATGATATATGTATGTCCATTGTTATGCCTTCTTTATTTGTCAATTGCCCAACTGTAATTTGTTCACCCAACATGCTATTTATCTTATGGGAGAGACACCACTAGTGAACTGTGGATCCCGGTCCATTCTTTACATCTGAAATACAATCTACTGCAATTGTTCTTTACTGTTCTTCGCAAACAAACATCATCATCCATACTATACATCTAGTCCTTTGTTTACAGCAAGCCGGTGAGATTGACAACCTCACTGTTATGTTGGGGCAAAGTACTTTGATTGTGTTGTGCAGGTTCCACGTTGGCGCCGGAACCACTGGTGTTGCGCCGCACTACACTATGTCACCAACGACCTTCACGTGATCCTTGACTCCTACTGGTTCGATAAACCTTGGTTTCTTACTGAGGGAAAACTTGCTACTGTACGCATCACACCTTCCTCTTGGGGTTCCCAACGGACGTGTGTTAACTGCACGCATCAGTTAGTAGGATGGCAAGATACATTCCTTAATAGAAGTGTGTATTAAAGGTGTACACAAGATACAGCTGAGAGTTTTGCTAGTCCGTAGAATACTACAAAGGTATACAAACTTCACTGGATGAAGTGAGTATCGCGGAGTTCGAATCTTCACCGGATGAAATAATCAAAGATTTTTTGATTTCATCAGAAACGATTAAGATGCTTGCATTTGCAAGAAATTAAGTGGGAGCGCTAAGACATGTTTTATTACTTTATGTAGATGACATATTGTTGATTAGAAATGATGTAATTCTGAACTTGATATAATTAAAATGTTTCATTGAAAATTAACTTCAATGAAAGGATATGGACTAAAAACATATTTAGCGTCAAGATCTATGAAGATAGATTGAAGCGTATAATAAGTTTAAGTCAAAGTACATAGAATAAATATTGAAGTAGTTCAATATGAGAACTTTAATAAGGTGTTCTTTTCCATGTGGAGGTTTAAACAAGACTTGAGTTATTTGACACTTAATGAGTAAAAACACATGAGTGATTTTAGATCACGAATAATATGTACACAATCAGATGTCCTATGCTCTAAGGTGTTACGAGCATATGATAATCATTGGAAAACAGTAAGAATATCCCTGAGTGCTTTGTCTGAGCCGAGGTTATATATATATATAGTTTTATATGGGGTAATAACAAACAAATTGTTGTAAGATGTTACACCGCATTAGTTTGGTCACATATAAAAAATGAATTTCAATCTCAATTAAGCTAATGTGTTCGTTAAAAGGTAGCACAATGGGCTGGAAAGAGTCTATGCTAGATTTAGATGAGTTCTAAAAATGGTGACAGATTCTACAAACGAAGGCAGAGTATCTCATTGTTTTTGACAATAACCGAGGGTGTTTGATTCGAGGATTTTTTTTGAGAACTTGGTGTGGTTCCGGTAGTGTCAGAACTATGAAACTGTATTGCATGTGACAATATTGGTAACATATTTGAGACCGTGAGATTAGGGTTCCACCAGAAGACCAAACATATACAATTAACGCCGACTCATTTTGAAAAACTGAGTAATGCGTAGAGAAGCAAATGAATTGCAAAATACATACGTTTCTGAGAATGTCATATTTTGACTGAAACCTCTCCCATAAGCAACATGATAAGCACCAGAAGGCCAAGGTGTTAGATCTTTACAAATGTAAACTAGATTATTGACTCTAGTGCAAGTGGGAGACTGTTGGAGATATGCCCAAGAGGCAATAATAAAAATGTTTATTGTTATATCTTAGTGTTCATGATAAATATTTACATCCCATGCTATAATTGTATTAACCGAAAACATTAATACTTGTGTGTTTTGTAAACATAAAGGAGTCCCTAGTAAGCCTCTTGTTAAACTAGCTTGTTGATTAATAGATGATCATGGTTTCCTGATCATGAACATTGGATGTTATTAATAACAAGATCATATCATTAGGTGAATGATGTGATGGACATACACCCATAATAAGCGTAGCATATGATCAAGTCATTAAGTTTGTCGTGCTTCAAGCTTTAAATATACATAGTAACCTAATCCTTCGACCATGAGATCATGTTAATCACCTACACCGGATGGATGCTTTGATGACACCAAACACTACTTCGTAAATGGGTTGTTATAAAGGTGGCATTAAGTGTTCCGAAAGTATAGGGTTGAGGCACGTGGATCAAGAGTGGGATTTGTCCATCCAAATGACATATAGATATACTCTAGGCCCTCTAGGTGGAATGACATCCAATTAGTTTGCAAGGATATGACTGGCTCACAAGGATATCATATCACGGTACGATTAAAGAGTACTTATCGGTAACGAGGTTGAACTAGGTATGGAGATACCGATGATCAAACTTCGGATAAGTAAAATATCTCGAGAAAAAGGGAATTGTTATTTTATGTAAATGGTTCTTTCGATCACGAAGTCATCTATCGTTGAATTTGTGGAGCTATTATGGATCTCCATGTCCCCTATTAGTTATTGATCGAAGAAGAGTCTTGATCATGTCCGCATAGTTCTCGAACCGTAGGGTGACACACTTAAGGTTTGATGTCATTTTAAGTAGATATGGAATATGGAATGGAGTTTGAATGTTGTTCGGAGTCTCGGATGGGATCAAGGACATCACGAGGAGTTTAGGAATGGTCCGGAGAATAAGATTTATATATGGGAAGTCACATTCAAAGTTTGGGAGTGGTCCGGTGAATTTATGGAAGGTTGTAGAAGTTTCTAGAATCATCCGGAATAAATCACTATGGAAGGAGGAGTCCCGGAGGGACTCCACCAATCCTAGCCAACCCACCAAGTGGGAAGGTGGAGTCCATAGTGGACTCCACCTAGTTGGCCGGCCAAGAAAGAAGGAAAGGGAGAAATCCCTATCCCTCTAGGTTTCTGATGACCCACAAGTATAGGGGGTGTATCGTAGTATCTTCGATAAGTAAGAATGTCGATCCCAACGAGGAGCAGAAGGTGTTGACAAGCAGTTTTGATGAAGGATTCACTGTAAATGCTCACAGACAAGTATTCAGGGGGTTTTGATGTAACAGATGAATAAAGTACGAGTAAGTAAAGTGCGAGAGTAACAATTGCAGCGAGTGGCCCAATCCTTTTTAGCACAAAGGACAAGCCGGTTTGTTTACTTATAATGACCAAACGTTCTTGAGGACACACGGGATTTTAGTCTAGTGCTTTCGCTACATACGGCTAATTAATCTTCATTGTTTTGATAAGTGTTGTGTGGGTGAACCTATGCTAATGTACCGCCCTTCCTAGGACTAATACATACTTGTGATTATACCCCTTGCAAGCATCTGCAACTACAAGAAAGTAATTAAGATAAATCTAACCACAGCCTTAAACTCTGAGATCCTGCGATCCCTCCTGCATCGATATACCAACGGGGGCTCAGGTTTCTGTCACTCCGGTAACCCCGCAATTGGCAAACGAGTACAAGATGCATTCCCCTAGGCCCATAAAGGTGAAGTGTCGTGTAGTCGACGTTCACACGACACCACTAGAAGAATAACACCACAACTTAAATATCATAACATTGAATATTACTCAACCATACTTCACTACTAACATTTAGACTTCACCCATGTCCTCAAGAACTAAACGAACTACTCATGAGACATCATATGGAACATGATCAGAGGTGATATGATAATGAATAACAATCTGAACATAAACCTTGGTTCAACGGTTTCACTCAATAGCATTAATAACAAGTATAAATAAACACCAGGAGAGTTTCCCCTATCAAACAATCAAGATCAAACCCAAATTGCTACAGCGGTGACGACGTGCAGCGGTGGAGACGACGGTGATGATGATGAAGATGATGGTGATGGTGATGGAGATGATGTCCAGCTCGATGGCGGTGACGATGGCGTCGATTTCCCCCTCCGGGAGGGAATTTCCCCGGCGGATTCCTGCCCGCTGGAGAGCTCTTTTCTATCTGGTGTTCTCCGCCCCGCAGAGGCGGCTGTGGCTCTTTTCGACGTACCCCTCTGGCTTAGGTTTTCGGGACGAAGGCATACGCGAAGAAAAGGAGGCGAGAGGGGGCTGTGGGCCCCCTCCTCACAGGGCGGCGCGGCCAGGGCAGGGCCCGCGCCGGCCTGTGAGGGGGGCCCATGGCGGCCCTCCTCAGCCCCCCCTTCTAGCTCCCTTCGTCATCTGGAAAATTAGGAGTTTTCGTGTAATTCCCGTCAATTGTTGATCTTCCGAAATATTGCGTTCTGACGATGCTTTTTCCAGCAGAATCCTGGCTCCGGTGCGCGATCCTCCAATAATCATGAAACATGCAAAATAGATGAAATAACATAAGTATTATCTCCAAATATGAAATATATCAATGAATAACAGCAAATTATGATATAAAATAGTGATGCAAATTGGACGTTTCAACTCCCCCCAAGCTTAGACTTCGCTTGTCCCCAAGCGAAACTGAACTCGGTAAACAGGACCACATGTTTATGGAGTGAAGAGTCGATAAATAAAATACGAACAAGAAGCATCACATTCATTCACACAAGACATTCTAGTAAACAACTTCCTCATATAATTCAACTTGAAACAAGTATAAGGTAATCACAAATAAAGGTGCATAAGAAATCATAGTTGGTGATGGCAAACTTCGTTCTTGGTCAGAGAACAGTTAACAGATTACTCTTATCTATTGAGCAGCGCTCTCATATTAAAGCTTATGTGGATCATCTTGCATACTCAATCATAATGATCATTGATAACTTTCAAAGCTATATTCATTCAGATAAAACTTGTACTAAACAAGGAAGAATAAAAGACATGATGAAGCAAATCACAATATAAAAGTTTGATCACAAAAACTCAAATGCTTGCTTGAGATGGAGGGAAATAGGTGTACTGACTCAACATAAAGTAAAAGACAGGCCCTTCGCAGAGGGAAGCAGGGATTAAATCATGTGCTAGAGCTTTTTCAGTTTTGAAATCATATAAAAAGAATAAAAGTAAAGTTTTGAGAGGTGTTTGTTGTTGTCAACGAATGGTAGCGGGTACTCTAACCCCCTTGCCAAACAGACCTCCAAAGAGCGGCTCCCATGAAGGACGTTATCTCTACCAGCAAGGTAGATCATCCCTCTTCTCTTTTGTTTATACATGTACTTTAGTTTATTTAGGGATGACACTCCCCCCAACCTTTGCTTACACAAGCCATGGCTAACCAAATCCTCGGGTGCCTTCCAACAATCTCATACCATGGAGGAGTGTCTATTGCAAAATTAAGTTGCCTACTGATGAATCAGAGCAAAACATGTGAAGAGAATTATTAATGAAAGTTGATTAATTTGGGGCTGGGAACCCCGTTGCCAGCTCTTATTGCAAAATTATAGGATAAGTGGGTGAAGCCACTAGTCCATTAGTGGAGGCTGCCTAACAAGACTGAAAGATAAAACACCACATACTTCCTCATGAGCTATAAAACATTGGCACAAATAAGAAGTAATAAATTTTGAATTGTTTTAAAGGTGGCACATGAAGTATTTACTTGGAATGGCAGGAAATAGCACATAATAGGTAGTTATAGTGGACACACATGGCATGGGTTTTGGTTTAAAGGTTTGGATGCATGAGAAGCATTCCCTCTCAGTACAGGTCTTTGGCTAGCAAGGTTAATTAGCAAGCATAAGAGTTGAGGGAAACAAACGAATATACATGTGATAGACATAATCATGCATCTTTCTTGCAAGCACAAACAATTTTAACTTCAGAATAATAAGCTATGAGCTAACAAGAAAGGAAGACAATGAAACAACTATATGTATTTCTCTTTTCTACTTAAACCTCAAGGTGTTGTTGCTATTGACCAATGCTAAGTTTGCCAAAACCAAATAGATTTACTCAATGCTCCCAAAGTGGTACCAATACTAAAATCAGGATCAATCATATAATAGAAATTGCAAACTAAAATAAGGTGTGCAATATGTAAATGATAAGACTTCTCATTAATATTTCATATCAATAACTCACCCCAAGGGATACATAGACAACCAACTAAAGGAGAGATACTTCCTAACTGCAACCCATCTTATATAATAACTTCCCTACTCATGATATGACACTACTTGATAGTAAAAAGTAAAAGGTAGTGATGATGTGATACCGCGGCACTCCCCCAAGCTTGGAACAAACCAAGGGGATGCCAATACCGATGATGAATTACTCCTTCGGTGGTGATGGTGATGAATTCCTCACAAGCTTCTCCACAAGCTCCTGGAGCTCATCAATCTTGTACATGAGGTTGTGGATCATCTCCAAATTGTGCTCGACGCGATTAAGAAGTATGTCCGACGGCGAGTCCCAATTCTTGGAGTTATTTCCCCACCCTTCAGCTTCAGGCTTCGTCCTTCCTGCAGTGTTAGAACGATCTATATCCCAATTGCTAGGCAATGCTGCCTTGGGAGTCCTTTCAATTTGATTATTGTCGATTAGATTGCGGAAGGGATGGTAAGTGCCTGAAGAAGATGTCTTTGGAGCTAGGTAATGACGTGGAACTCCTCCTCCGGTGCTAATCCGTGCGCTCTTCTTGGCGTTGAACGGGTTTGACACCACTCCGATGCTTGCAATGGTGGTGCGCGGGCGTACTTGCGGAACTTCTTCGACTTCCTCTTCATCCTCCTTCACTTCTTCCTTCAACTCGGGGTCTTGAATACCTTCCTCCGAAGGCTCTTTGTCCTTGTTGTGGGAGACCATGGTGCTTCTAGATCAAAGACAAATCCTGTACTGTTACCTATTCAAAGTCGGATTCTGCAGGACTGTCAACTTGACTTTTGATGAAAGCTTCCGATGTTTCCACTCGAATAACATCAACATCTACATTATAAGAATCACCTGAGATATAATGCTTGAGTCTTTGTCCATTCACCACTTGCGTGGCATTGCCTTGGAGAGAACTAATTTTAATTGCTCCTGAACGATACACCTCATCAATGACATATGGTCCTTCCCATTTCGAGAGCAACTTCCCTGCAAAGAATCTGAGACGAGACCGATACAATAGGACTTTATCCCCAACATTAAATTCTCTTTTGATAATTCTTCTATCATGCCATTTCTTAACTTTCTCTTGAAAGAGTTCAGCATTTTCATAAGCTTCACTTCTCCATTCATCTAGAGAACTTAATTGCAACAACCTCTTATCACCGGCTAGTTTAGGATCTTTGTTTAGTTCCCTAACAGCCCAATAAGCTTTGTGCTCTAATTCTAAAGGTAAATGACAAGCTTTTCCATAAACCATTTTATAGGGCGACATACCCATAGGATTTTTATAAGCAGTTCTATAAGCCCATAGTGCGTCTTTCAATTTAATAGCCTAGTTCTTTCTAGTTTTATTGACAGTCTTTTGCAAGATAGATTTAATCTCTCTATTTGATAATTCTACTTGCCCACTAGTTTGAGGATGATAAGCAGAAGCAATTCTATGATTAATACCATATTTAGCAAGAGTTTTTCTAAAACCACCATGAATAAAATGAGAACCTCCATCTGTCATAATATATCTAGGAACTCCAAATCTAGGAAAAATAATATCTAAAAGCATTCTTAAAGAGGTCTCACCATCAGCACTTTTTGTAGGTATGGCTTCCACCCATTTAGTAACATAATCAACAGCAACAAGTATATGAGTGTTATCTTCTGAAGAGGGAAAAGGTCCCATGAAGTCAAATCCCCAACAATCAAACGGTTCAATAACAAGAGTATAATTCATAGGCATTTCATTGCGTCTGGAGATATTACCAACCCTTTGACATTCATCACAAGATAAAATAAACTTTCTTGCATCTTTGAAGAGAGTTGGCCAATAAAAACCTGATTGTAGAACCTTTTGTGCAGTTCTATCTCCGGCGTGATGTCCTCCCTAAGCACTACCATGACATTTACTCAATATTTCTTGTTGTTCATATTCGGGAACACACCTTCGCAGAATACCATCCACTCCTTCTTTATATAAGTGTGGGTCATCCCAAAAATAATGCCTCAAGTCATAAAAGAATTTCCTCCTCTGCTGAGCTGAAAAGGTTGGAGGCAAGTACTTGGAAACAATAAAGTTAGCATAATCAGCATACCAAGGGCTATCTCGCGAATTCACCTTTATTATAGCCAATTGTTCATTTGGAAAACTATCATTAACAGGAACAGGATCATAAGCAATATTTTCCAATCTAGACAAATTATCAGCAACAGGATTATCAGCACCTTTCCTATCTACAATATGTAAATCAAATTCTTGCAAAAGAAGTACCCATCTAATAAGCCTCGGCTTAGCATCTTTCTTTGTCATAAGGTATCTAATTGCAGCATGATCAGTATGAATAGTAACTTTTGAATCAACAATATATGATCTAAATTTATCACAAGCAAAGACTACAGCTAACAATTCTTTTTCAGTAGTAGCATAATTTCTTTGAGCAGCATCAAGAGTTTTACTAGCATAATGAATAACATTCAGTTTTTTATCTACTCGCTGTCCAAGAACAGCGCCTACAGCAAAATCACTAGCATCACACATAATTTCAAATGGTAAATTCCAATCAGGAGGTTCAACTATAGGGGCAGTTGTTAAGGCTTTCTTTAGAGTTTCAAAAGCTTCCTTACAATCATCATCAAAAACAAAAGGTACGTCTTTTTGAAGAAGATTAGTAAGAGGCTTTGAAATCTTAGAGAAGTCTTTAATAAACCTCCTATAAAACCCAGCATGACCAAGAACACTACGAATACCTTTAACATCCCTAGGATAGGGCATCTTCTCAATTGCTTCAACTTTAGCTCTATCAACTTCAATACCTCTCTCAGAAATTTTATGTCCCAATACAATTCCTTCATTAACCATAAAGTGGCATTTCTCCCAATTAAGAACAAGGTTAGTTTCTTCACATCTCTGCAAAACTTTATCAAGGTTTCGCAAGCAACTATCAAAAGAATTCCCATAGACAGAAAAATCATCCATGAATACCTCTACAATACTCTCACAAAAGCCATGAAAAATAGCAGACATGCATCTTTGAAAAGTAGCAGGAGCATTACATAAGCCAAAAGGCATACACCTATAAGCATAAGTTCCATAGGGACAAGTGAAAGTGGTTTTCTCTTGATCTTTAGTTTTAACAGCAATTTGTGAAAACCCAGAATAACCATCAAGAAAGCAAAAATGAGTATTTTTAGATAGCCTTTCTAACATTTGATCAATAAATGGTAAAGGGTAATGATCTTTCTTAGTAACCTTATTAACTTTTCGATAATCAATGCACATTCTATAACCTACAACTACTCTTTGAGGTATGAGCTCATCATTATCATTAGGCACAACAGTCATTCCTCCTTTCTTAGGAACACAATGCACAGGACTAACCCATCTACTATCAGCAATAGGATATATAATACCAGCTTCAAGGAGTCTTAATACCTCATTTCTTACCACATCCTTCATCTTAGGAATTAGACGACGCTGAGGTTCAACAACAGGCTTCGCATCATCTTCCATATTAATGGCGTGTTGGCAAATAGAGGGAGAAATCCCCTTCAAGTCATCAAGAGTGTAGCCAATAGCACCTCGGTGTTTCTTCAGTATTTCCAATAACCTTTCTTCTTCAAACTCTGAAAGCTTAGAACTAATAATAACAGGATATATTTTCTTATCATCAATATGAGCATATTTAAGATTATCAGGAGCAAGAGCAATAGATGAACACTGTTCAACTTTAAAATCACTATTAGGTGAATCAATTTTATAAGGAGTTTTGGTAAATTTAGAGAAGTTAAACTCATAAGATTCACCAGCAAATTTAGTCAAAATTTTCTCTTTCTTACAATCTATAATAGCTCCACATGTATTCAGAAAAGGTCTACCAAAAATGATAGGACAATATTTACTAGCAGCAGAACCAAGTACCAAAAAGTCAGCAGGATATTTAATCTTACCACATAGAACTTCCACATCTCGAATAATACCAATTGGAGAGATAGTTTCTCTATTAGCCAGCCGAATAACCTCATCAATATCTTCAAGTTCACAAGAGCCAATTTTGTGCATAATCTCCGTGTAAAGCTCATAAGGAATAGCACTAATACTTGCACCAATATCACATAATCCATAATAACAATGATCACCAATTCTAACAGATAGCATAGGAACACTAGCTTTCCTAGACTTATTAGGATGCAAAACAATATTAGAAGCATCTTCACAGAAAATAATATGACCATCTTCTACATTTTCAGTCACAAGATCTTTAACAATTGCGACAGCAGGTTCAACTTTTATTTGTTCTTCAGGTTCTATAGGTTTCTTTTCACTTTTATGAACCGCACTATTTATAACAGAGTACTCCTTCATTTTAGCAGGGAAAGGAGTTTTTCAATATAAGCTTCAGGAATAACATGATCAACAGTTTCAACTACAACACATTTATTTATAGATGAATCAATTTTATCTTTATACGGTTCATGATACTTATCAAAGTTCTTCTTAGGCAATTCATAATGAGAAGCAAAAGCTTTATAAAGATTTGCAGCAACTTGAGAATCAAGACCATAAGTAGCACTCATATTACGAAATTTATCAGTATCCATAAAAGCTTCAATGCATTTATAATCATAAATTATACCTGATTCTCTATCCTTGTCGTTCTCCCAACCTTCAGTATTTTCTTGGATCCGATTAAGAAGGTCCCTTTTAAACTTTTCCTTGTTGCGTGTAAATGATCCAGAACAAGAAGTATCCAGCAAGGTCTTGTCTTGAAAAGAAAGTCTTGCATAGAAATTATCAATAATAATATTACCAGGAAGCTCATGAATGGGGCATTTGAGCATTAAAGACTTCAATCTCCCCCAAGCTTGGGCAATACTCTCTCCTTCATGAGGCCAAAAATTATATATGCGATTCCGATCTTTGTGAATCTCACTTGGAGGATAGAACTTAGAATAAAATCGGGGCACAATATCATTCCATTCAAGAGAATCCCCATTATCCAGTAATTTATACCAATGCGCCGCTTTACCAGACAGCAATACAGAGAATAGTTTCTTCCTCACTTCATCCATAGCAATACCTGCACACTTGAATAAACCGCATAATTCATGTAAGAACAGTAAATGATCTCCAGGGTGGACAGTTCCATCCCCTGTATAACGGTTACCCACTACACGTTCAATAATTTTCATAGGTATTTTGTATGGTAATTCTTCCTTACCTGGCGCCTCATCCACTACCTTTGCAGTAGTAGTAGATTTCCCAAATAAACACTCAAGAGAAGATCTCTCCATAATGAGTTATAGCAAGAGCAGAAATAAAATCAGCACAAACAGTAGAAATTTCCCTTACCAATTCCACTTACCAATAGCGCTTCACTCCCCGGCAACGGCGTCAGAAAATAGTCTTGATGACCCACAAGTATAGGGGGTGTATCGTAGTATCTTCGATAAGTAAGAATGTCGATCCCAACGAGGAGCAGAAGGTGTTGACAAGCAGTTTTGATGAAGGATTCATTGTAAATGCTCACAGACAAGTATTCAGGGGGTTTTGATGTAACAGATGAATAAAGTACGAGTAAGTAAAGTGCGAGAGTAACAATTGCAGCGAGTGGCCCAATCCTTTTTAGCACAAAGGACAAGCCGGTTTGTTTACTTATAATGACCAAACGTTCTTGAGGACACACGGGATTTTAGTCTAGTGCTTTCGCTACATACGGCTAATTAATCTTCATTGTTTTGATAAGTGTTGTGTGGGTGAACCTATGCTAATGTACCGCCCTTCCTAGGACTAATACATACTTGTGATTATACCCCTTGCAAGCATCCGCAACTACAAGAAAGTAATTAAGATAAATCTAACCACGGCCTTAAACTCTGAGATCCTGCGATCCCTCCTGCATCGATATACCAACGGGGGCTCAGGTTTCTGCCACTCCGGCAACCCCGCAATTGGCAAACGAGTACAAGATGCATTCCCCTAGGCCCATAAAGGTGAAGTGTCGTGTAGTCGACGTTCACACGACACCACTAGAAGAATAACACCACAACTTAAATATCATAACATTGAATATTACTCAACCATACTTCACTACTAACATTTAGACTTCACCCATGTCCTCAAGAACTAAACGAACTACTCACGAGACATCATATGGAACATGATCAGAGGTGATATGATAATGAATAACAATCTAAACATAAACCTTGGTTCAACGGTTTCACTCAATAGCATCAATAACAAGTAGAAATCAACACCGGGAGAGTTTCCCCTATCAAACAATCAAGATCAAACCCAAATTGCTACAGCGGTGACGAGGTGCAGCGGTGGAGACGGCGGTGATGATGATGAAGATGATGGTGATGGTGATGGAGATGATGTCCAGCTCGATGGCGGTGACGATGGCGTCGATTTCCCCCTCCGGGAGGGAATTTCCCCAGCGGATTCCTGCCCGCCGGAGAGCTCTTTTCTCTCTGGTGTTCTCCGCCCCGCAGAGGCAGCTGTGGCTCTTTTCGACGTACCCCTCTGGCTTAGGTTTTCGGGACGAAGGCATACGCGAAGAAAAGGAGGCGAGAGGGGGCTGTGGGCCCCCTCCTCACAGGGCGGCGCGGCCAGGGCAGGGCCCGCGCTGGCCTGTGAGGGGGCCCCATGGCGGCCCTCCTCAGCTCCCCCTTCTGGCTCCCTTCGTCATCTGGAAAATTAGGAGTTTTCGTGTAATTCCCGTCAATTGTTGATCTTCCGAAATATTGCGTTCTGACGATGCTTTTTCCAGCAGAATCCTAGCTTCGGTGCGCGATCCTCCAATAATCATGAAACATGCAAAATAGATGAAATAACATAAGTATTATCTCCAAATATGAAATATATCAATGAATAACAGCAAATTATGATATAAAATAGTGATGCAAATTGGACGTATCAGTTTCTCAATTTGGTAAGTTTGGAGTTGGACTTCAAAGTGGTTTTGGGGCAAACCCTAGGGGGTTTCCACCTATTTAAAGGGGAGGAGAGGAGAAGGGCTGGACACAAGTTGGCCGCACCACCAAGGGGCTCCCAGGCCGGCGCCCCAAGCCCCCCTCTTTCCCGAACCCTAGCTACGCCCTCTTCCTATTTCTCCCGTAGTGCTTACTGCGAAGCCCTGCGGGAGATCTCCACCACCACTGTCACCACGCCGTCGTGCTAGCGGTATTCTGAGGAGGATCTACTACATCTGCTGCCCGTTGGAACGGGGGAGAAGGACGCCATCATCAACACCGTACGTGCGACCGAGTGCGGAGGTGCTGCCCGATTGTGGCACCGTCAAGATCTTCTACGCGCTTTTGAAAGCAGCAAGTGATCGACTACATCCACCACGAGATTTACCTCGTTAACTCTTAGCGATCTTCGAGGGTATGTTGATCTTCACCTCGTTGCTACCATCTACTAGATTAGATCTTGGCTTGTTATTCATTCTTGCGGTAGGATTTTTTTGTTTTCTATGCTACGAATCCCTACACTCACACCATGTTATGACTACAAACCAGTCACCTAAAGCCTCTATGATAATTTATTTTTTGAGTTGTAATATCACTTTATGCTTTGATTAATAATTTTTTGTCGCTATGCATGATTATGGCCATTATGCTCTCTTAGTTGGTCGCTCACAGTCTTTTACTAGCCTTCACCTGTACTGAGTATGAGCTCTACTCGTGCATCCAACTACCAAAAACCAAAGTTTTCAATTGTGTCCACCATAGCTATCTATATGTGGTATTTCACCGCCACTCCAAAGTAAATTGCTTGTGTGCTACCATTAAACCTTCAAAATTATTATATGTTTTGTGTTTTGTTTTAGCTCTGAGGAAGTATTGAATGGTTTATTGTCTTTTCATGACTTCACACCTTGACTAGCACGCATAATGTGCTGAAGTCCTTAATATTGCAAAAAGAGCAAGGCAACCGGGTTCCCATCCCAAATAAAATATAAAATAAATAAATAAACAAATAATGCTCCGCACATTATGTACTGGAGAGATCCTAAATAATGGTGTGCGTTGGAGAACTACATGGGAGCCGCTCTTGAGGTCACTATATGAAAGCATGATAGATTGTTTGATGCCATTAGTTGACATAGACATGCATACCTCTCAAAATATATATTTTGAACAATCCTATTTCTTTCAAAACAAAAAGCTCTAACACATGAGTAATCTTGCTTCCCTCTGCGCATGGCCTTTCTTTTACTTTTATGTTGAATCTTCATCTTCTTGCTTTATGCACCAATTAAGAGAGCATAGTTGCCATTTTGAGTATAATGTGCATAGTCCCAAAATTTATTATTGATTGACTCATGATTATGACTATTGCCTGTTCTCAAATTATTTGTATCTAGTCACCGTCTAAACTTTAAAGGTGTCCTGGCATTTATGTTTTGCTTCTTCATAAAGGACAAGATGAATACCACTTTGCTATGTTTTTGCTATGCTCATAAACAAATAGTTGCTTTCAGTGCGTTATTATTCATGATCTTTTGTTTGAGTTACTTTTCATGTTATAACATAGTTTCTAAGTTCTATTGAATTATACCTATCATGCCTATGTTTAGAGTACTTTGATCCCAGCTCACAATGCTTTTACAATAAGTTGATCAAGATTGTGTTGGCTGCATGTCACCTCAAAAATTATTTTTGTTATCACTTACCTACTCAAGGACGAGAAGGAGTTAAGCTTGGGGATGTTGATACGTTGCAAACGTATCTATAATTTTTGATGCTCCATGCTTGTTTTACACCAATTTAAATATGTTTTGCTTACACTTCGTGGCACTTTTATGCATTTTACGGAACTAACCTATTGACAAGATGCCACAGTGCCAGTTCCCTGTTTTCTTCTGTTTTGTATTTCAGAAAAGTTGTACATGAAATATTCTCGGAATTGGACGAAACAAAAGCCGAAGTTGCTATTTTACTGAAACGAAGACGGAGTCCAGAGGAGAGGCGGAGGGGGGCCAGGAGCCGGCCAAACCATGCCTTGGCGCGGCCTAGGCCCTGGCCGCGCCAAGGGGTGTGTGGGGCCACCTGGCGCCCACCGACCTAGCCCTTCCGCCTATAAATTGTCTCTGACACGAAAACCCTAAGAAATCCAGCCTCCGTCCACGAAAAGTTTTGTCGCCGCCGCCATCGTCCAGACAAATTTCAGGGGTCAGAAGTTCCTGTTCCGGCACCCTGCCGGGACGGGGATTGGCCCCCGGAGCCATCTCCATCGACTCCACCGCCTCCACTCCGACTCCATGACAGTTCATGAGTAGTTCCCCCTGGACTACGGGTTCTCGGCTGTAGCTAGTTGGTACTCTCGCTCCCATGTACTTCAATACAATGATCTCATGAGCTGCCTTACATGATTGAGATCCATATGATGTAATTGGTGTTGTGTTTGTTGGGATCCGGTAAATTGTGGAATTGTGATCAGATTGTTCATCATATTATCATACTACTGTTATTTAAGATCTTGCAAGCTCTCCGGTACTTGTAGTTACCTTGATCAAGTAGTTGTATGTATCTCCAAGAGGGAGTATTTATGCTCGATAGTGGGCTCATGCCTCTAGTTTTCTGGAAGAGTGACAATAACTTCTAAGATTGTAGATGTGCTATGGCTACTAGGGAGAAAACAACAATGTTTTGTCTAAGGATAATTCTATTGTTTACTTTACACACATTGCTTAATGCGATAATCTGTTGCTTGCAACTTAATACTGGAAGGGGTTCGGATGATTGCCTGAAGGTGGATTATTAGTCATAGATGAAGTTGGATTGCGGTCTATGTATTATGTTGTAATGCCCAATTAAATACTACAGTAGCCTTTATCTTATCATAGCATGCATTGTCATGCCCTCACAATTATCAATTGCCCAATTGTAATTTGTTCACCCAACACATGTTATTTGGAGAGTTACCACTAGTGTAGATAGCTGGGAACCCCGGTCCTTCTATCATCATCATGGTTCTGAAGTCAACTACGCACTGGAATATTTTCCAGTGCCATCTCCTCTGTGTTACTGCTACTGCTGCTGTGTTACTATTGCCATTGCTCTCATATTACTGCTCCTTTCACACCACCCCTGTTACTAGTACTTTTTCCAGGTGCAGCTGAATTGACAACTCCGCTGTTAAGACTTATAAGTATTCTTTACCTCCCGTTGTGTCGAATCAATAAATTTGGGTTTTACTTCCCTCGAAGGCTATTGCGATCCCCTATACTTGTCGGTCATCAGGGTGCGACCTCCTGCACCACATGCCAACGCCAGTGCGCGGCCTCCTCCTCCGACGGGCCCACTTGCTCTCTGCCCCATTGTAAGTACTCTTTCCCTTCATCATCGGATTGATGTCAATTTAGATAGGACCGGTGTCAATGTGTGTTGCATGTTAGTCATAAGCATTTCAATGATGAGTAGATTGAATGGCATGATGATCTTGAGCTTGTCAATGGCATGATGATCTTCAGATTGTCATTGGCATGATGATGGTGAGCTTGTCAATGGCATGATGATCTTCAAAATGTTATTGGCATGATGATGGTGAGCTTGTCAATGGCATGATGATCTTGACATTTCCATTGGCATGATGATCTTGACATTCTCATTGCATCTGCTGAACTGGCTCTTCCTGGAAACCTTCCCAGAAGGGCCCAAGTGGGAGTCACGAGAGTGTTTCGTCCGGGTGCACCTTCAGGACGCCAATGAAGGGTTCACGGAAGCCCACCGGCAGGTCACCGCGCCTAGGACTCATGCCGGACATCCTGCTGACCTGGGGCACGGTCCCAGGCAGTAGCTACATGCGTTCTTCGTTCAGCTGGAGAGCTAGGACCTCCGTGCCCTCGTTGTGCCACCCTACATGAAGTAGCTCCTGATCAAGAAGTACAAGCTGAAGAAAAATGGCCCTCCGGTGAAGGTGGCCCTGTACATGGGCGAGCGCTGTGAGCACAGGGTGCAGCTCCAGTGGAGGGCCGAGCACGTTGGCTTCATCAAGTCCTGGAGCAAGTTCGCCGGTAAGGCTGACCTTAAGGTGGACGGCACGATCGTTTTCACAACTAAGGATGATGGCTTCGAGGTCGACGTCTACAGGAAGGACAGTTTTCCTGCTCGAGCATCTTCAGTTGCAGAAAGCATCGCCAGGGCGCACTACAACAAAAACGTGCCATAGAGACATTTTCTTAGAGACACTTTCTATTATGTCTCTTAAATCCTAATGCAATTTGATGTATAGGCATTAAGTGAGACACTTTAGAGAATGCCTTAGCCGTAGAGACATCTACCAAGAGACATTCTCCAAAATGTCTCTTAGCCTACATGTAAAGTCATTGTAAGAGACATTCTTGAGATTGCCTCCAAAATAGGGACATCTCATTATAGACAATCCTCATAATATCTCTTAGAACCCTTATAAAGGCATTAAGAGAGACAAATTTGAGAATGCCTTAAGAGTAGAGTCATTTTATCAAGACACTATGCATGTCTCTTTTACTTTTATTTTTGAAAGGAATGCGGCAAGGGAAGCCAGTACAGTGAATTTTCTAAAATAATAGGAATCCAAATTTGTGTCCATAGGGATTGAACCTGGGTGGCTCAGTTGTACATCCATTTCCCTAACCAAATAAATTAGGCTCACTTCTTATATCTCTTTTACTAAGAGAAACATATTATAGGATTCCTTAAAAGTGAGATGAATAACACAACCACTATAAGACATACGATGATGAAGAAAAATTTGGAAAATTAAACCTATCATGGTTTATGTTTTCCAAGTACAAGTATGTGAAGTAGAAAATATAAACTCATGTACGATAAATCTGAAACATAGGTAAATATGTAAAACATAAAACAACTTCATATACCAAAAACATATGTCTAAAATCTTGTCTTGCTACACTCCTCTAAAATAGGCGAGATGGAGTGTTCTCTACATGATTGCCTAAATCAATTTTTGTGCCTCGAATCAAATTTCATCGTGGACTCTGCTCTTGCCACCATGACGTTGTCGCTGGCCCTGGTGGCGACTATTTCTCGTAATGTTGCAAACTCAAAACGAGAGTGCAAGTCAAGATGTATAGAATAACTTTCAGCCGTGCAATAAATTAGGCGGTTTTCCTTGTAAGTAATTAGTCAAACATGACATAAAACCCAATAGCAAAGGCCAAACCCAAATAACCGGATACCAAATAAAATCCGATCACTATTTCAGGTGGCAGCTTGCGAAATCCGAAATTTATTTGGGAAGCTCAGGTTTGTATTTCCGAAAGGTGCCCTAATAGTCCAAATAAGTGAATAATAAATTTTTATTGCACTTTTGGCCCAACACAACGAAAAGAAAACCCCGCAAGCTGCATCACACCGCCTAATGCATGGCCGCAACCGCAATGCACACGGTCGCACCCATAGCTGCAATGTTTCTGGTACGGAGGGTACGGGGGACGGGAATCAGAGGATGAAAAAAATAGGAAACACTAGGGGTATACATCTCTAGATCGAATCTTATACGTCGGGGACACGAACCGAACTGTTTCGGTACGGTGAACCCGGTACGGTAATGTGGTACGGGAAACATGAACCTGTCCTAGTGATATTTAGATAAAGTTTACATATCCGCTTGACTAAGATAAAATGATAGATAACTCGAGTTCATATACGCAACAAATCTGAACTAGGTCAACAAACAAGGAAACCTGAATCAGGCATCTTCCCAGTAGCAGCATATATGACTAAGAATCTAAGATAGATAGATAATTTGAGTACTGGAACATATATGACTAAGATTGATTAAAATTCGCAACAAGCAAACTCAGTAGCAGCATCCAAGTGACAGTCGTCTTCCAAGTTTCATCAAGAGACCAACTCATGAATCATCATGTACCTTCAACAGAACTCTAGCTTGGAGTAAATACGATTTGGGGAAGGGGAATTTTTGTCTCACCGTTCTCCACCGAATCGATGAACCTGGGACGATCCCGAAACGTGAATCCGCTGCAATTTTGACCGAATCGTGGGGCGTTTTCGAATCCGTTTTCGGTTCATTGAATCCGGTACGAGGGACGGAGCACTGTACACCGAATCCGGCTGCTATGGTCGCACCCTCTAGTCCTCGAACTGCACTCCTGCAGTACCCATGTACCTGTGCACGCACGACCCACCTCGGCACCTCCTCCTCAACCGACTTACGAAGGAACTGTCGATCAATCCGACGCCGGCCCCATACTCCCCTGTACCCATGACACAAGCAAGGGCAGGGCCAAGGCCAAACCAGCGACCTTACTCGGCTCCACCACCGAGGCCACAGCCGCGGCGACATGGAGCAGTTCATCTACGCGTCGGCCTCCCTCGTATCATTGCTTTGGACATGGGTAGTCTGCCCCCAGGTTTAAGTAGGCGTCTTACCATTGATGTCAGGATTAGGTACTAAGTACTATGTTTCATGTGTATATAACTGTGTGTTGTGCTTATGATCGTCTTTCGCTGTTGTGTGCCGTTATGTGATGGTAAGGTCACCATATTTGAATGTGGTGAGGAGAATCACAAGTTGGATGCCCAAAATGGCAACTAAACGCATGTGTTGTTGCTGATCACAGATGGAACACTTTTTCCAAGCATCCAAACAAACATGCACTTGTATATGCACTAATTATATGCACTAATGTAACCGAGGCGACCAAATGATGGAACGAATCTAGCCCATGGCCCATCTACGACGCGCAGGATATCCCGCGTAGTCATGCAAGAAATCGGCCCAGACCCTACCGAACGAAGTGAGAATGCCCTCGCTATCCAACGGCAAGATTAGCTATAGCACTTTGACAACTGAGCAACTCTTGTGCAAAAGCCATGCATGCTGCTGACCCGATCGATCGAACATGGATCATGAGTCATGGCCAACATTGTGGATGTTCCATGCATGTAATAGTAGTAGTGGTAACTAATTCTGTGTGGTAAACAAAGATGATATCCGATAATATGGGGTGTAGACGCAACTAGTTGCAAATAAAAGTTTGCTTAGATTTGTAGTGGTTCGTGGACAAACGTTCAATCTTTCAACCGCAGAGAGAATGCTCGTGTGTCAGGAGGACATGAGCATCCTTGTTCGCGGAACTTTGACGACATGTCGACATGGAGTGGTACTTAATTTTCTCCCAAATACGGACACGTTGAAGGCGACGGATGATCTGTTCATTGATCTCGATTGATCCACTGCTTTTCTTTTATCCGAACAAGCATCTTGACTTGCTAATAAACTAATGGAGCTGGTGGCCATGTTAGCCTGAAAATGACAGAAAACTCTGTGGCTTGAATAACAAAGCAGAAAACATGCATGCTTAAGACTCGTGCCATGTAGCTATGGTTGTTGGCCGGCAATGGTAATTGAAAAGTTGTTAACAGGTTAACTTTGCTTTCACACCGAGACATATGTAATGTGGCACGCACACTCATAGTCTACATCCAAATCACTGGATAATTAGTCTTTTTTCCTTGAGATTTAAGGTCTGATCAGTCGTTTTCTTTGCGCATTAAGGCTAAATTAGTCACGCAACATGACCTAGTGTACACCTTAGTTAACTGCTACTGGAGCTGATCAGCAGCATACAAGTTTGGCAGTTGGCATCTCGACGTCTAGCGCTGCAGCTCCGTCAGAGAGAGCGTATACTGCCGATGTTGGAGTATATGATAGGAAAATGGTCACAGCACTACAGCAGTGCATGCACGTCGAACAAGCACGGGCACATATCTCTGGACCGCCTGCCGAACTGGCACTTGCAAATGTGCTCCAGATCTGTTCTTTTGCTGCAGGTTTTGTTTTGTTTTCCATGCGACATGCCGGGCCGCGTCTACAGTTCAATTATGTGCCCAACACAACACTGGGGATAGGGTTAATTTGTCCCTACACGCATTTTTGTACCTACAGTGGCCTCCCGCTTTCTCCAGCTAGGGGTGTCCCTACGTTGGAGATGCAACTGTAGCGGGGCCTATCTCCATCAGAAACCGGATCTTTGAAGAGCAACCGTGACCCATGAATTGTCCAACTGGTAGATAACAGCTCCATCTCTGAGGGCATCTCCACCGGCGCGACGCATTTTAGCGTTCGCGCGCGTCCGTTTGCGTCGGCCGAAATGGTCGAAATTGACCGTGCGTCCGTTTGCGTCGGGTGGCTCCAGCGGCACGACGTATTTTTTGGCCGAATCATTTATTTTAAACATGAAACATAATTTACATAATTAAAACATGAAAAAACCCTAACGCCTACTGTTGCTCCTCGTCGCTGTCGAGCACGATGAGCTCCGGTCCACGGCCAGTTGTCATACGGGGGAGCGTACGCCGGGCGCGCCGGCGGTGCTGGAGGTGGAGGCGCCCAGGGATACGGCTATGGCGGCGGTGGAGGAGGTGCCCAGGGCTACGGCTGTGGAGGAGGAGCCCAGGGGTTGTACGGCGGCGGTTGTGGCGCCGCCGAGTCCTGTAGCACCTGTCGAAGGGCTTCATCCTCCGACAGGCCCGGCGACATGACGCCGGTGGCGTAGCGGGGCAGCGGCGGCTGCACAGGCGCGTCGTTCTCAGAGACGAGGACGCCGAGCTTCGCCATCTCGTCGTTGGTCATGTTCACCGGGAACTCGAAATTGCGGCCCTCCGCAATGGCCTGCTGCCATTCGTGGAAGACGGCCGCGACGTAGTCGTCGCTGTCGTCCTTCACCTCCTCGTTATGGTACGCGAGCGCCTCGATGTAGTCGTCCTCTTCGTCGTAGGCGTCGTAGGCGTCATCGTCGTGGTCGTCGCGGTCGTCGTCGTCGTTGTACCGCGCGCGCGTCGACGCCTTCTGTCTTCGTGGACGAGTCGGCGGTGCAGCCGCGAAGGGAAAATCCATGTCGCCCATGAAGCCCGCCCTTCTTCTCCTATCCGTCTCGGTCGACAGATACGTACGCCAACTGTCGGAGTCTATGGCGTATGCCGGATCGGCGCGGAGGTCCGGCGGCAGGTACCGCCTCCTTCGCCGGATCTCCGCGGTCCGATCAGGCTCGCGCGCATGGACTGGAGGGATGGGCACCCGGCGGCAGCTGAGCCGCCAGGCAGTTGCACGCCGGACTAGGCCTCGCACGACAACCATTTGCCGTGCATGAGCCTTCCCAACGTGATGGGGAGCGGCACCCTCTTGCTGCCGCTGCCGGAGGCCTCGAAGTCGTTCTTCTTCCCCATGGCGCTGCGGCGGTGGTGGTGCGAGTGGAGGTGTGAGCGAAGGAGGAACGCGGCCGGTGGACTTTTAAGGGCGGTCGCGCGCGGATACGTTGCCATTGAAGGCGGCGCAGAAGCCCAGCCGCCGCCCGCTAGTGCGTGCACAGAACAGGCAGCAGCGCCATTGATGGCGAAGGCTGTGGCGCAGACGCGGAAGCGCTGACCGCCGAAGCGATGCCCTCGATGCAGACTCGCTGCCAGGCGAGCCCGGTGGAGACGCGAGCGGACATTTTGCGCGTCCGCGCAGCGTCCGCAGAGACGCAAACCTACCGCAAACGCCGCCGGAGAGGGTGTCAGACACATTTTTGGTCAAGACGGACGCAAACGGTTGAACGTCCGTTTGCGTCGCGCCGCTGGAGATGCCTTGAGTAACCTTTAGGCTCGAGGTTTTGATGGATCTGCTCAACAGCTGGAAGGGACTGGATGCATGATTGATTCTAAAACATCGCAGCCATGCATGCACGGTTTGAAGCGGCCGTGCTGAGACTGCATGGTCGAAACAAAACAAACGGTGCCGGGCTGAATGGTCAGAAACTCAGAATGGGGATAGGTCAACTGTTTTAGGGCATCTCCAACCGGGCGACCCAAACGGACGCGCTGGGCCGTCCGTTTTGGGCCGTTTGCGTGGCCGAACGGACACCCGGACAGCGCCCCGCGTCCGCGTGTCCGTTTGGGTCGCACGCTGCGCCCAACGCGCGGACGCAGCGCATTGGTAACAAAATAAAACAAAAATGAAAATAAAAAAGGAAAAGAACAAAACATAAATTTAAACTAGTTGGTCATTAAACTTAGCCCTATTTTGGGCAAATTTTACACAAAAGAAAGCCATATATGGCTTTAAACTAAAAAAAAAAAGCAAACCCTAGCCAGGGTTTGCGAGCACGCGGTGGCCGCCGGCAGTACTACCCCCAGTAGTACTCGTCATCGTCGGCGTCGATGACGACGACGCCCCTCGGCGGCGACGCGCTGTTCCGGCTCGACACGCCGGAGGGCACCGGGGACTCCGGCCAGGGCTCCCACCGCGCCCTTTCCTGTGCGGATCGCGGGTTCGGCGGGCTCGCCGGCTGCGCAGCTCGTGCCTGCGCGCGGACCGCCGCCGGAGCTGCTCCTCCGCTGTGCGCGTGGCCCGGCGCTCCTCCTCCGCCAGCGCGCGGCCCGGCGCTCCTCCTCCCGGAGCGCCGCACGACGCGTAGCCTCCTCCCGACGGCGCGCCGCTCCGGAAGTCCCACGCCTCCGCCCGGGCGTCCTCCTGGGCCTTCTGGCCGCCTCCTCCAGCCGCGGAGGTGCGCAGCGCCTCGGCGAGGTGCGGCCATTTGGCCAGCTCGTCGAGGTCCTCGCTGCTCGCGGGACGCCGCGAGCGCCGCCCGCGCTCCGGTCGTTCTCCTCCTCCCGGGGCTGCGGCTGGGCCGGGGCGCGGGCTCGTTGATGTAGAGGCCGCCGGGGCGGCGGCCAGCCCGCCTAGCGTGTGTGGCTGGTCGCGCGCGAGGCCGCGCCGTCGCGGATGTGAAGCATGTGCGCCGGCGCGCATCGTGCTCCACCTCGAACCACAAGTCCCGCTTGGGACTTGCGTCGCCGCACGCGGGGTCCTGCGGAGGTCCGCCGGCAGCCGAGCGCGGCGCCTCCGGATCTCGGCGTAGCGGGCGCGGCCGGACGCCGGGATGGGCGGCACCGGAACCCGATCTGGGCTCGTGTGCCGGCCGTGGGGAGGTGCACGTCCCCCACGGCATTGGGACGCCGGCGTCCCGCAACATCTGCGCCACCGCTACGGTGACGTAGATCCGGTCGCGTCGGGAGGCGCCGGCGGCCCCATTGCGAACGCCGGCGGCGCGACTTGCCGGCTGCCGCCGGCCTCGTGGTCGTTGGCGGACGGCTCGAACTCGCCGGGGCCATGGCGGCGCGGAAGCTTCGAGCTCGCGCGTGCGGCCGGAGTGGAAAGTGGGGATCGGATAGGGACAGTCCCCTTCCCGATCCACATTTAATAGGACCGGGCACCGAGTGGGCCAGCCAAAGCGGACAGGGCGGACACGCGAGGACGCCGCGTGCCATTCGCGGCCACGCCAACCCGGCCCGATTTGGGCCGGGTTTTGCTGCTTCGACGCCGCGGCCGTCCGCTTTTGCGGTGCGTCCCCGCGTTGGGCCGGGTTTTTGTCCGTTTCGACTCATCCGGACGCGCGGGCGCGGGATGGGTCGCCCGGTTGGAGATGCCCTTAGGAGTGGCGAAGCTGATCGGTGGATAGAGAAAGCCAGCCATGGTCGCCGCTGCACGCAGAAACCACGGGGATCCGGCCAGCGACATCTCCGGATCACACAGACACGTAGAAACATGATAAAGAAAATAGAGTTAAAACTACCCACAATGGGAGTATCATAGGTGGTATCATGCATTCCATGCATGCAAAATGCTGATGTGGCAGTGCAATTAATGATGAGAGAGAGAGTACTATTATCAGACTAGTCATAGTGGGAAGTAACATAGAGTAGTAACATGCACATGTTACTACTCTATGTTACTACCTTCATAGTGGTTAGTAACATCAAAGTAGTATCATATATGTCTTCATTAATTAGCTTATAGACTCATTGTATCTTGGGAAGTGTGATGTTACAGTAACTAGCTATGTTACTCCATCCTCTTCTCTCCTCATTAACTCACTGCCACATAAGCAAATTTGCTGAGTTGGACACTTAGTTACTAGTGAAGTTACTCCCACTATGAGTAGTCTCATAGGTAGATACTGTATCATAGCACATACTACTAAAAAAAATAATGTCAAGTAAATCTTGTACATATATTTGCATTGAGATTCTACAAAACAATTAATATATAGAGACTATGATACTAGTATATGATACCATGCATTGTGGAGATAGTAACATGTAGTAGTATCATACGCATGATACTTCTATATGATACTATGCATTGTGACTAGTCTAAAGGCCCATTGACTTGTTCATGTAACTGGAGCAGTGGTACTCGATCCCGGACATCGGGTTTGACTTGTGGGCATCGAGAGATCGATCCATCGAGGAAGGAACCAGCTGCAGAGAGACAGAGTGATCCAAGCGGAAAAGGTTAAGTAATTAGCCGGACGATCCATGCCAGTTTGATTAATTTGCATACGTTGACGCCGGGATCAGAACTCAGAAGGGCTTAATCGCGCGAACGGCGGTGCGCGTGTTGGCCTCGGAAGACCGACGAGCCCACGTGACCGGCACACCGCGCCACGAGGAGCCCCCGGCACCGGCTCGCCGGTCGCGCCGGCATGTGGCCGTGCCCCCCGCGTCCGCCGTCTCCCGCGTTAGGATCTCATCGACGAGTCCACCGTCGTCGCACCAGCATGGGACGCGCGCGCGCGCTCTGTCGATTTGTTTAGCGGGAGTTCGTTAAGATGGGAGGAATCGAGACTGCGATTGCGTGCACGCCTGCGCATGTTGTTGATGTCTGCTGCTGTTGTGTGTGTGTTCATGTTCTGTTGGCACAGGTCAAAGGTCCCATGTTAAGCAATGGAGGACAATTATATTAATGAAGCCATGGCGCGAGACCTAGTGCGCTTCCCGCATTTGGGCGGTGTCGGTGTGGTCGCACGCGGACCTTGAGCACGCGCGCGGTGGCGCCGCCACTGGCAGGAACCGGCTGACTTTGGCGTCCAAGCGGCAAGCGAGACAGGACCGGCAGGTCTATAGCACGGCGCATGTCGGTCCCGTACGTTAACCCTGCCATGGACATCCATGATCCATGTTCTCGGAGCAGCTCGCTTTATTGATGAATAAATAGTATGGAGTATCAGTCTTTCTGCGAGTTCAAATTAAACTCAAATACGTATTTTTTTTTAGAGCATCTTAACTTTATTAAAAAAAAATTTAGATAAAAGGCACTGAAGTGCCCAACTTTGAATTAACAAAGCCATCAACGGCGAGAACGATACAGAGTGCTGAACCCAGCTTACAGAACGACACCACACACCCACACGAACTACCGAAGAAGCTACAGCCCGAAGCGCGACCAAGAAGCTCAGTCAAAGCGCCTACGAGGACTCGAAGAAGAGCTGGAGTCTACAGTGTCGGGTCGGAGCTCACCCGAGAGCGAACCATTTTACACGCGCGCCTCAACAACACTCCTTCGTCGCAGAAGCGCCACCGGAAGCCGACCACCACCGGGGACCGACCCGCGTTGCTCACAGACCGAGAGGTAGCACCAAGGAGGCTCGACCAGGGAAGGGCACGGAGCAAGCCTTGCCGATGATCGTCGAAGAACCACCTCCGTCACAACCATCAGAGAGCCTCGTGTTGTGGACTCCAAGACGATGTCTTCAAGAAGAGAACGACACCGGAGTGCCGCCACCGCCCGATCCGAGGATCTAGGGTTTTCACCCGGAGCCTGTGGATGGATAGAGAGAAGCCCCAATCGACGCCTTCAGGAAGGTCACGACGTCCGCGGACGTCGCCGTCGTGGCCCAAGCGGGCAAGGGTTTCCCCTCGGCAAAAACCCTCCACCATCTACAGATTGGGCCAACCAGAAGGTCGACCCACCACCGCACCACGCTGCTCGCCGGTGCCACGCCGCCCTCACGGCCGTGGACACTGGCCAGCACCCGAGCTTCTGGCACGCCCGCCAACCAACGAGCTCCCACCTTCCAGGGCCGCCGCCCCGGCGTCCAAGCGCACACACCTCAGATTGAAGAAGGAGACACGGCCCTGCCGCGAAGAACCCGAGACGAGAGGCGGCGAGGGGGGTTTCCACCAGCCAGATCGGCGGCCGCCAGCCTCGGCTGCTGCCAGCGCCCTCAGATCTGGGGGTAGATCGGAGCTCGGAGTGCCCAGAGGCCCCTGCCCCGGCCCGAGCCCACCCGCCACGCGTGCCTCCACGAAGTCGTCGGGGCGCCCCGCCCAATGCCACCCCAGGCCGCCTTCCGCCGGAGGAGCGTCCGCGCGCGTCACCTGCCGCCGGGGAAGTTCCCGAGAGGACCGCCCCCGCGACGGGTACGCCGGGAACACGAAGCCGCCACGCCACCGCCGCACGACCACGCCACGGCGCCCCTCGACCAGCGCCGCGCCCCCGCCGACCGCCGCAGCCCGTGCCACCGCAACCGAGCGAGAGGGGAGAGAGTCCCCCCCCCCCGCCGCCGACGCCCCCGAGGCTTTGCCCCGGCGCGCCCTCTGGCGGCGGCGAGGGAGAGGACAGGGGGACGGGAGGCCCGGCGGCGCGCGATTTAGGGCTTCGCCCTACCGCTCGCGGGAGCGGGCAGGGACGAAACGGGCAGCTTCAACTAACTTTATTAAATCACCACACGGCAATTAGAATCAGCTTTAAGGATGTTTTGAAGGAAAACAGAGCTTGTCTCAGCCCAGACCTCCGCCATATTGTGCAAGCAAGCATAGCGTGCACACTCATGTGCAGAGTTACTAGCTAAGCGACGAGCAAAAAAAATCGAAAAGTCCGGAAACCCTAGACTTAAGACACTAACTTATTGAAGAAGGGAAATCACCGGACGGCTCCTCTTCCTAGCTTCCCATAGCCTCATTAGCTCTAAGCAATCAGTCTCAATTGTTATTCGACTGAACTTCTGAGCTTGGGCAAATACCACAGCATCAGGAAGTGCTAGTGCTTTAGAAGTGAGAGGATCAACAATCTCTGAATATGCCCTGCACCATGTTACCCTGAATGAACCCGTAGCATCTCTTGCCACACCTCCGCTCCCAAGCTTCCAGCAACATCTCCTGGACGTTAACTAAACCTCATATATTTAGGAACGTCGGGAGTCATTTTGATACTCTCTCATTCAAATTAACTGGCGCACCTCATGAACATGTTTGTTCTGGACATAATATATGTTTACTCCAATTAATATGGCTGAAGAGAGTAGAAATAGACGTGACATCACGAGCTGCTCTGAGAAATAAGAGTGCAGTCAGATAGGCCGTGTGCTTCAGTGTTGGATCTCCCTCCTTCATCGACAAATGTGGCTTGACTTAACTCGACTGCCCTTCTGTAAATCTCTGTCGACCGTGACACCGCCATAGATCCTCCCATTCCTTGCCTGATTGATCTCAGCAATGGATGTCCTGCAATCAAATGCCACCCTGAGTCAATGAAGTGATGGATCCTCACACAGAGCGAGGCCTCACGCGTCACGCGACCCACAACTTCAAGAGTTGTTGGGTATGTTTTATATTTTTTTTGTTGTTGCGAAAATTCCGTCAATCTATTATTAATAACCATCAACATCACTACGAGGTGTCTCAAAGGTAACAAAAATTTACATATATGTAGTTGGACCACTAGCGACGACTACAAACACTAGGGCGAGTCGAAAGAGCGCCGTTGTCCTCGCCCCTCCGTCACCGGAGCCGGGCAAAGCTTGTCTGAGTAGAGTTTGTTGTAGTAGACATATGAAAAGTCGTCGTGATAAGCCTTGAAAGGACCAGCACACTAGAGCAACAACAATCACCAATGATACAACCGTAGTAGATTGGAAGAATTAATTCGGTCTATTAACCATGGCAACAGAAGGGCACGATAACATGAATCTTTGCATTAATTTGGAGAACAAGTTTATTTTTGGGCCATCTATCCAAATTACGAGTTGTTTTCTACTTTAAGCTAGATTCCATGTTGATAGATTTTTATAGTCTTTTATTTTGTATTGAAGAAACTAGTACATGCTTGCAAAATCTTGTTGCACTTGAAAGTACACGCAATGTATTTAAAAGTACTTGTGCGCTGCACTTGGAATTAGAAATTGAAATGGTAAGTAAACCGGCACCACAGGAAAAGTAGACCTAAAATACACACACACAAAATCCGAAAAAGATAGAAACTAAAGGAACGCTTCAGTCTTCGAAAAGGTTTACATTTTCATGATACTACTATTTTCAAATCATTACAAAGTTTCTTCCGGGCACACTCTTTTTTTTTTTTTGAGTAACTTGCTAGCTTTAATTAATCAATGGCCAAAGAAATTGGCATATTGCAGGATCATAGGGTTCAAGTAGGCACACATGGCACCCCTTGCTAAACGAGAGTACGTAACAAGATAAGTTATGTGCTTGTTTTTCATCAGTTTAACTTCATGAATAAAGCAAGCTTGCTTTCGTGAACTCTGCAGAAGGCAAGATAGGAAGCCGCTGAGTTAATTAGAGTATATGGGCCGATGAGAACCTAGATTAAATGTCATACAGGCCCAAACATATACATGTGAATTGTATGTGACTTGGACTTGGTGTGGTTGGCCCATGTGCATCAGTCCAGATGTAAACATTCTTTACCCTAAAAAAAAGATGTAAACATTCATCTCTTCCATCGTCTCCAAAGCATTTCAGAATCAAAAACCATGTTATGGATGGTTCACTGGCTGAAGCCATGGTGCTCAAACACTTCTACAATTACTGGAGCAAATTGCATGCTCCACAACAATGATTGAATCAGATTGTTTTGAATTGTTACTGATCAACGTCTCGAATGGAGTATTTTTTTAAAAAAAATATGTCTTTTCTCAATAATACGCGAGTCTCAGGATTTCCAAAAATAATATGGCCTCGCCCATGGTGACGCCTACATGACCCTATCGGGCACGACGAAGCCAAGTAGGCCCTTGTCAGTGTAGTTGTGTCTGGCAGGTCAATTGACCGGCGGCGCCGTCTTATCGGCTGACAAGTCGGGGCAGAGGACGCCAACAAGGTCCTACAAGTGTGCAGGAGGCCAACCAGGCCTTTCGGCGTAGCCATGTTCGATAGGTTACAGTCGGTGTGGTTAAGGAAAACATTGCATGATCAATGCATTAGATCTGTGTTTACCCTAAGTTCATCAGTTATGCACCACCTTTTGCCGCCAGTTCTTATTGTCTCCCACCACGATTTGCCACCATTTTTCGCCGTGTCCTGTCACATTCTCCCGCCATTTACCGCCACATTCTCCCACCATTTCTCGCCGTGTCCTCTATAAAGCATGCATTGATATGGTTTAATGGACAAGTGCTCCTACCTCTCCACTTCCTCCCGGCAACTCTTAGCCACCATGATTGTGCCTTGCTCGGACCAAGACTTTACATCGACGAAGATGAAGGATTCTACTTTGCCCCATGTGTGAGAGCGGAACGATGTTGGTGTGGAAAATTTTCAAAGGTGAAGGAGGTGGAGGATTTTTCACATAAGTTCCCATGAAAATTTTCATGTGTGCGAACTATGATCATGATCCACCCATATAAATAAGTTTGTCATCCTCGAGGCCGGACAAAAATATTTTTCCCGTCTTTGTTGTTTTTTGTAACATCTTATTTTTGTTGCAGTCTTCTCCGCCCCTCTTCATGCTGAATGGGCGGCGGAAAAGATTGAGGAGAGATATCGTCGTGCATGAGACGACTTCCAGGCGGAGGAGGAGACAACGGCACATGCGAAAGAATCGCGAGAGATATGGCTCAAAAACCATCACGAGGAACAACGACGTTGGCTTGATGACTACGGAAGCGACTCGCGGAGGAGGAGGCGAAGTTGAAGGAGTCGGAACGGGCATGCAAGGATCTCCGTGAGGCATAGAGGCTGGGGAAGAGAGAAAGGACTACTCACGTGAAGGCGGAGAAAAAACATGGTGACAAGACTACAAAATTGCCACGCTGGACTTAGGACCACTAGTTTTGTTTCTCTGCCTTCACGTGAATGACGTAGAAGGATCTGTGTTGATGTGTTCACTAAAAATTTATTTTGAAATTTAAATTTCCATAGAGGAACCCATTTATCCAACACTAATGTAGAAGCTCGATCGCTACCATCACTCATGAATAGGTGGCATGCGGTCCATTATCGGTTCGATTTGATCGAGTGAGGAAGCTCTGGATTTATTTATATGAGAATATGCTATGAATTTGTATGAACTATTAGAATATACTATGGATTTGTATGAACTATTATATGATGCTATTTAAATATATCCTTAATTTACATGGCTTGTTCTTAATTTATATGCATTGTTCTTAATATTAAGCACATAAATTTTATAGCCAATTGCACAACACAAAGGAAATTTAGGGATCCACTTTTCTCCGTTTGCTACCGTCGCAGTTTTCATAAATCCCAAAACCTTCTCTCTTCTTTCCCAAATACAATCTTTTAGGTGGTCACCTTTTCTCCAATGGAGATGCTCCGTGGGAGAGTGATCCTCCTGAATCTGTGTTAGTTTTTTTTTATAACTGGAACAACTTTATTTCATTAATTAACCGGCTTGGCCGACATGCTGGCCACCTCGACATTAACCAAGTTTGGTAGTGATTCAGGCCATAAGCACCTGACATCACCCCTACTCACACCAACAGCCGCAATGGCATGTGCTAACTTATTACAACCACGATGACAATACGAATAAAGAACCGATATAAAATTTAACTGAACAAAAACTCGAATATCTCGCTAGATGACTCCCTCCAGAGTCAGATCAAAATCTCTGCTCTGGATTGTTCTAATGATTTTTTTTGCATCAGCTTCTATCTGAATATGTCCCATTCCCCATAGAGCAGCTGCATTAATCGCCTCTGAGCACGCTTGTGCCTCTCCTTCCGCATGCATGCGCAATTTGTCCCGCACCTAAACCCCTGACAGTACCCTCGTTGTATCTGATAACAAATCCCTAGCCACTAACCTTCGTGTTAGCATCAAAAGCACCATTTGTATTAATTTTTAGGATATCTCCCTCTGGCATCCTCCAATCTGATTGATTTTCCTGACTTCCTTTCACATCAATCTTTAGGCAATAGCGTTCAGATTCTGACGCTCAATAAGTCACCTGGCCACATACTTCCTGAACCGAAATTTTCTTTCCCTCTGCATTTAATTTATTCCCCCTGAGCCACTAGAGACATAACAAACCAAAATCTTCTCTTTATCATTTAATGACAATTTTTTTTGTACCATCGAATCTGCACTCTCTAGTGTGCTCATGCGATCACACCAGCTTCCCATATCACACATTTGCCACAACTGCTTCACTTCTTTGCATTTAAAGAATAAATGGGCCCTATCCTCATCAAAACGTCTACAACAAACACATAGTGTATCAGAATTCATACCTCTCCTTTTAATATGTGTTCTCAGTGGTAGACTATTATGGGCAAATCTCCAAATGAATTGTTGTATTTTGGGTATGCACGGAATATCCCATATTTGCTTCCATTGACTAGCATTTGCAGCAGTACCCAAACTCTGACCAGTCTCCCTCATCATCACATACACATGATAAACAAACTTTACTGAAAATTGTCCCTTTGTATCATAATGACATGCATGCAGGGAAATCCTCAGAGTCCTCACGAATAGGAATAGTTAAGATGTTCTCAGCATCAGCAGCCCAAACAGTGGATCGGACAAGGGCCTCTTCCCATGTACCTGTGTATGGATCAATAAATTCGTTTACCTTTGTCATCATATGTTGTCCTCTTGGAGTAATTGGAATTCTGGAACCATTCTTCGGTAAGCATGGATCTGTCCATACATTAACTTGTACACCATCACCAATTCTCCACACAAGTCCCTCCTTAAGGAAATCATTTCCCTTTAAAATACTCCTCCATGTATAAGAAATTCCTGGCATTGGATGAGCCTCCAGAATAGACGAGTTCGGAAAATATCTCGCTTTTGAGACACGAGAACATAAAGAATACGGGTTGCGTAGCATTCTCCAACCTTGTGTTACAAGCATTGCAAGATTAAAACCGTAGAGGTCCCTAAACCCCATCCCCCCTTCCTTCCTTGACTTTGACAAAATATCCCAGCTTAGCGAATGAACTTTCCTATCATCATCCTATTGAGCCCACCAAAACCGACAAATCATAGAACTTATTTGCTCACACAGTGTTTTGGTTAGGTCAAAGCAAGACATATCAAATGTAGGTATTGCTTGTGCGTACGCCTTAATGAATATATCTTTGCCAGCCTTGGACAACACACGCTCCATCCACCCCTGAATTTTCGTCCAAATCTTTTCTTTAATATATTCAAACGTTTGTGTACGTGACCTAACTACGAATACAGGTAACCAGAGGCATTTTTCTTTCCTTGCTTTAGCCCTTATATTCAATACATTCAACACTTGTTGCTTTCTACTCTCCCTGTTATTCGGACTGAACATCACCGAAGACTTATCAAAATTTATAGTTTGTCCCGAGCAATCCTCATAAAGTTGTAGCACATTTTGCAGAGTCCTGACACTTTTGCTAGTAGCTTTAATGAGTACCAAAGAGTCATCTGCAAACAAAAGATGGTTCAAACGCGGAGCATCATTACAAATTTGAATCCCCTCCAAATGCCCTTCAACCTCTGCATTATTCATCAATGAAGAGAAACCTTCTGCACATATTAAAAACAAGTAAGGGGGTAGAGGATCTCCCCGACGAAGACCTCTTTGTGGTATAATTTCATCCGTTAACGATCCATTCACCCTTACTTGATACTTAACCGAAGTGACACACAGCATTATCAACTCAATCCACCTTTCCGTGAAACCCATTTTTCTCACCATCTTCTCCACAAAGGCCCACTCCACCCTATCATAAGCTTTACTCATGTCTAGCTTGACAGCCGCATATCCCTCCCTTCCACTCATTTTGTTCTTCACGAAGTGAGTGCACTCATATGCCAGTAATATATTATCTGTAATGAGCCGACAGGGAACAAAAGCACTTTGATTGGGAGGGATGATTTCATCCAGAATGATCTTAAGCCTATTTGCAAGAATTTTAGAGATCAACTTATATACCACATTACAGAGGCTTATAGGCCTTAGATCTTTCATGCTTTCTGGATTACTATTGTTTGGAATGAGCACCACACAAGTATCATTCCAACCTTCTGGCATTGGTCCTCCATTCAAAACCGCCAGAACCTCCTCCGTCACCTTATCACCAACCATATCCCATAACTTTTTATAAAAGATAGAGTGCATACCATCCAGCCCAGGGGCTTTCATATCACCAATACTCTCCAATGCATCAACAACGTCCTGTGACGAAAATTCTTACTGAATGATTTAACTCTTAAACTCTGAATAAGATGCGCACCTTGATTTAAAAATGAAAAAGAATTAAAAAACACCTTAAAGAAAAGAACATTCTTTTTGCGCAACACTTATTTTTGCGAAAATTTGACACATGGCAACATGACGTTTATTGATCTCTATTGATCGACTCCTTTTCTTTTATCCGAACAAGCATCTTGACTTGCTCATAAACTAATGGAGCTGCCCATGTTAGCCTGAAAATGTAGAATCGCTCAGCAGAGGAAGTACGCTTCTGATATATTGTAGTATTATTTTATTCTGAAAGCGGAGGCTTGAAACATACATGTAAGACTCGTGCGATGTGGCTTGGTTGTTGGCCGGCCATGGTAATTGAAAAGTTGAAATTAGTCTCATGTTACAGAAGCGTGTTAAGAGGTTAATTAACTTTGCTTTCACACATTTTAAGAAAAGATTTGCTTTCACACTGAGACATACGTAAATATGGCACGTACACTCCTGCAATACTCCTTAAATTGATAATTGATCAGTAACATATTGCAAGTTTAGCAGTTGGCATCTCGACGTCTCGTGCTGTCATAGAGCGTGTAGCAGCCGATCTGCAGGGAGTATATGATAGGAAAGTGGCCACTGCAGTGCATGCAGCGTTCGGATTGTCCACATCAAACGAGCACGGGCACATGATCTGGACCGCCTGCCAAACTGGCACTTGCAATTTGCAAATGTGCTCTAGATCTGTTGTCTTGCTGCAGGTTTTGTTTTGCTTTCCCTGCTGGCGACATGCCCGGCCTCGTCTACAGTTCAATTATGTGCCCAACACAACACTAAGGATAGGGTTTGTCCCTACACGCATTTTTGTACCCGCCCCCCTCCCGCGTGGCGGCGGAGGCTCCTCCTCCCCCCGCGGCCCACAGCCGCCCGCCGCCAGTCGCCCCTCAGCCGCTGCCGCTGCCGGCCGCGGCCCCGGCGCTGGCCTCGTCCCTGGCCCCGGCCTGGCTCTGGCGGTGGTGGCGGCACCCCCTCCGTCGAATCGACGAGGGGGAGAAGAGGGTTTCCGCGGTGGCGTTTCATGGGAGGTGATGAAGCGCCGGTGGTGGAAGCCGGGCGGCATGGCTACTTGGCCTGGGCCTGAGGCTCTCCGTCGGTAACCATGGAGGATTCGGTGGAGCGGTGGCGGCTTCCGGCCCCGTTGGTAACGGTTCGGCGGTGGTACGCATGATCCACGTCGATGTCCTCTTCCTTGGTGATCCGGCATGAGGGATTGGCGGCGTGGGGGCAACTAATCTTGCTTTGTTTTTGGTGGCGGTCCTCGGGTTGCTCGCATGCGAGGATGAAGATCTTCCGGAGGTTAGTTTGCTTTGATCTGGCTGGAGAGATGAGTTCCGGAAAGCTCCGCTAGCGAATGGAAAAGTGCATCTTTTGCCTGTAGTTTGCTGGATCGGGTGGTATTCGGTCGCGTGCACCCATTTTTTATTCTGACTGTTTGGTTCCGGAGGGAGCGGCGCGAAGCTTTATTCTGTATTGACATCAGATGACTTTTTGTCCATGGTGAAGTCAGAAGAAGGAATATCATGAAGGCCGAATTGTTGGACTGACTAAAGGAGGTTCGAGTCTCCGTGATGCTGAGGGGTCTGCTTGGCGTTCCGGGCTCTACAGCAATGGTATGCATGTGGGTGCGGCAACACAAGGGAAGTTCAGAGTCTTACCTCTCAGGGTAAAAACCCAAGGTCTGGTATTAACTGGTTGTGCCTGGCAATGTTCTTGTTGGAGGCATTGTTTTGAGAGTGGGGACTTTCTTCAGTGTGAAAACCTAAGACCTTTGGTCGGGCGACGACGACGCTGGTGCATTGTTCCCTTCTTGGAGACGTTGCTTTTGAAGAGTCTGTACTTTAGGTGTTGTCACGATGGTGGTTGTATTGTTGGTTCTAGGTCTAGAAGGTTGTAGCGAGACTTTTATTTCTTAGTTTTCTTTACTCTTTTTTGACTGTGTGTCATCCGTACTGTCATTAGGGTGAAGCGTTGTTGCAGAGATCGGGTGTAAGTAGTATCTTTTGATATTAATATATTCCTTTTATCAAAAAAAAAAAATAGTGGCCTCTCCCTTTCTCCAGTGGACCTGCTTGCATGCATATGGTCATGGAGATGCAACTGTGCGGGCACAGCCCTATCTCCATCAGAAACCGGATCGTGAAAGAGCAACCCGTGACACCTCCACCGCTAAATACTTTGCTCTGGTCAACAGCGGAAACAATGGAGGCATGGTTGATTCTGAAACATAGCAGCCATGCATGGTTTGAAACCGGCCGTGTGATCGTTGAATGCGGGCCAGTTTGAATGGTCAGAACTCAGAAGGAGCACTAGTCAACTGTCTTTTGAGTAGCAAGCCTGCATAGCTGATCAGGCGGATAGGGAAAGCCGGCCATAGTCACCGTCTCACGCACAAACCACGGGGATCCGGCCAGCGACATCTCGGGATCACACAGACACGCACGTAGGAAGATGGTAAACAAAACTAAGGCTTAAAGGCCCATTGACTTGTTCATGTTACTAAGCTTAACTGGAGTAGTAGTACTCGATCCCGGACACCGGGTTTGACTTGCGGGCATCGAGAGAGATCGATCGAGCCAAGGTTCCATCCAGGAACCAGCTGCACAGAGACAGAGTGATCCAAGCGGAAAAGCATAAGTAATTAGCCGGAAGATCCATTCCAGTTTGATTAATTTGCATACGTTGACGTCGGGATCAGAACGGCGGTGCGCGTGTTGGCCTCGGAACACAGATTCCGGTGGCGCGTCCGGAGAGACATTGTATGCGCCCACGTGACCGGGCACGCCGCGCCACGAGAGGAGCGCCCGGCGCCGGCTCGCCGGTCGTGCCCACGTTAGGCGGGCTCGCCGGCTCATGCACGCACCGTCGACGCATGCGTGGAACGCGCGCGCTCCGTCGATTTGTTAATGGCAAGTTCGTTAAGATGGGATCTGCAATTGCGTGCACGCCTGCGCATGTTGTTGATGTTTGCTGTCTAGCTATGTGTGTGTGTTCATGTTGGCACAGGTCAAAGCTCCCATGTTAAGCAATGGAGGAAAACTATATTCCATTGATGAAGCCACAGCTAGACCTAGCGCGTTTCCCACATTTGAGCGGTGTCGGTGTGATCATGAGAGCAAGTGTCGGTTAGCTATAAGCAAGATGACATGTCATATATATAGCCAACATATAGCTAACAAGTAGAATAGCTATATGTTGAAGCACGTGACCCACATTTCACTCTCATAAAGTATCTAGGAGCACGTGCTAGAGCTGGCTCTTGCATGAGAGTCCACTCCTCTTCTCTTCCCTCCAACTAAACACAAATATTATATTTAAATTCTTATAGTCTGCTGACTAAGTTTTATTGTGCTTGCTCTAAGGCAGATTTTAGAGCACTTCGAATCCCTTGATGTTGCACTTGAAAATACAAGCAATGTATTTGTATTTACTCGTGTGCTACACTTGAAAATACAAGTAAACCGGCATTATTAATGTTGAATATAAATACACAACCTACTCTATTTCCATTAGTTCGGACTTTTAGTTCAATTGGCTAGTGCATCAATCTTTCATGATATTAGAGCCAAGATGTCTTAAGTTGAAGACCATGTTCGCGCAGTATTAAAAATAAAAAAAAAGATTGTACGATATGTGCACGGAACCCATGCTAAAGACTAAAATAGCTTAAACGTGAGGGGACATGTTGAATATAAATACACTGCCTAGTTAATTTTCATCAGTTCGAACTTTTGGTTTAATAGTGCAGCAATCTTTCAACTAGAAAATTAGATTTCGAAAATGCACACAACATATACGCACACAAAAATCGAAAATAGTAGAAAAGTGAGGAAAAATGTCTCCATGTGAATGACACATGTTAACACGGGAAGGCTACAACCTTTGAGAATGTCTCCTTCTGTTTTAAAATCATTATAAAGTTTCTCTCGGATACACTTCGGGTTTTTTTCTCTTGAGAATAACTTGATCACTCTTATTAACTAATGCCCAAATAAATTAAAATTATTGCACGAACATAGGGTCAAGCAGCCACACATGGCCGTGCGCAATGGTTATTTTTGAGTTAGAATGATGGATAAAGAAGCACGTAACCTGAGGTTGGGTGGTTAGAAGGATAGTTGTATCCCTAACCCACCAGAGTTCAAATCTCAGGTGGCAGAGTATTCATTCAGTGGGAGGCGACGTTCCCGTCGACAGTGATGTGCATGTGGTGACTTTGTTAATTTCAAGATCCAATCCGCCGGCTCAGTCTTCCGGAGGTGCTCATACGGGTAGGGTGTGCGTGTGTGTGTTCATAGGGGTGAGTGTATACGCGTGTATATGAGCGTCTCCGTTTGTAATGTGTTTCTCAAAAAAAAAAACACGTAACTTACTTGTTACGCACTGGAGTAATTTATATCTGGTCTCCTTAAAGTGCCATTCTTGCGGTTCAAACATTGCCTAAACAGACAAACAAGGCTGGGCATAACCTATCTAGGATGAGTTATGATACAGATAGTGTTATAAGGTGGGAGGGTAACCGTCCTCAAGTTGTGTTAGTTTTTTTTTTTTTGCAAAAACTTCACCGATCTATTGATAATCATCAACAATCAACAACAGTACAATTTTTTTACAAATAAACCATTGGACCACCTAGCGACGACTACGAGTAGCCGAGCGAGTCGAAGGCGTGCCACCGTCCTCACCCCTCCCTCAGTGGAGCCGAAAAAAGTTTGTCGTACCAGAGTTTGTTGTAGTGGATAAATGATAAGTCGCTAATAAGACCCTAAAGAACCAATGCACCAGAGCAACAACCATGATCAATGATTAGAACCATTGATTGGAAGAGACATACATGCAACCACTCTGACGAATATGGAAATCGACCGGACTCCCAGGAGATCCGCCGGACACACAACTCCACGTGCCCTCCATCGGTACTAGGTGCACCACCGAAGCGAGGATAGAGCTGGGAAGATCTTATATGTCACCACATCATCACCATCTCGAAGAAAACACTAAACTTTCTGAAAAGAAGGGCAGAAACCACTACTAGTGAGGGGTCGTGGTCTGCTGCACCTCCAAGGCTCCAATGGTCGCGCAGGGTTGGAAAGGTCATCGACATCGCCGATGAGATGACAAAATACTTAGATGAGATCATTTTGCCTCTCCCATTGGCTGTACGGGTTCATCGTACATAATCAATATGTGCTAGTTTTTTAAAAATCAATACCATATATATTTTTAGTAGGAAAATAGTACATGGTAAAGATACATGAGCTGTATGGGTATTTCACCCTTATCCATTATTTTGGTAACGATGACACCGTGCTAAAGTATTTGGCCTAATATGTTTATAAGGATAATCTCAGGTATTAGGCAATGAGGCGTAAATGGTGTATCAAAGGAACAAGAAGGCTAAAGGAGACCCCCCCATTTCAACAACAATCAAAAAGGGGTTACAGGAGAAATCCGGTCTACAGCCCGGTCCAACCGGGCCAGCAACCGGCCTGTCCGGCGTGCTGGCCGGTCAACCGGGCGGCAATCGGGCTCCTAAGGAGGAGCCAGCAGATCTGGTTTGCGCCCGGTCAACCGGGCTCCTGACCGGCGGGTCCGGCGCCCCGTCCGGTCGACCGGGCGGCAACCGGGCGGCAACCGGGCAGCAACAACCGGAGAAGCGCCAGACGACGCAAAGGAGCTCCGGTCATCGATCCGGTCGACCGGCCTCACGACCGGCTGTCCGGTCTGTGGCCCGGTCAACCGGGTTTGTCGAGGAAAATGCCGAGGTGGCAAGTGGCAACGGCCATTTTTGAAGAACACTATAAATACCCCTTCTTCTACCTTGGAAGGGTTAGGCAACATACTACAAGCTGTTCTTGAGCTCTCTCTCTCTCTTACTCCATTATTAGAAACACCAAAAGCCTCCGATCTCCCTCCTCCTCCACCCAAACTCAAATCCCTCCGGGGAATCACTAGAGGAGGACCCGATCTACTGTTCTACCAAGCCAAATCTCATTCCCCCTTGTATTCATCGAGAAGCTTGCTTCCTAGGGTTCCTTGGAAACCCTAGGTGGGCAAGAGGAGTCCGGAAGCATCCGGGCTGTGGATTTGCTCCGGCAAGATTGTGAAGGTTTGGAGGCTACCTCAAAGTCTACCACAAGTGAGTGAGCTATTCCTTCGTGGGATAGGCTCCGGAGAATAGGGTGAGCCTTCGTGGCGTGGGGAATCCTTCGTGGGACCTCCACCCCTCCAAACGTGATGTACCTTGTTGCAAAGCAAGGGAACACAGGAATACATCCTCGTCTCCACGTGCTATCGGTTATCTCTAACCGAACTCCTTACTTGTGATTTAAACTGCCTGAGAGAGCCTTCGTGCTCGAGATAGTTGTATCTTCATATAGGTTGCTTCACCTAGTTTGCATTAGGCTCATCTTTATACCGCAAAGCCTAATATTGCAAAGAAAGAATTAAAATTTGTAGAAACCTATTCACCCCCCCTCTAGGTTTACCATCTCTATACTTTCAATTGGTATCAGAGCCTGGACTCTTATTAAGGGCTTCACCGCCTTAAGAGTGAGATGGAAAAACTATTCGAGGGTCTAGATGAAAACTCTAACCTTTCGGTTAAAGAGATGAAATCTAGATTCTTGGCATATGATGCCGAGAAGAAGAAAAAGGAGGATGAGCTACAAAGCCAAATGGCAGAGATGTCTACCATGCTTAAGAACTTGACTAGTGGGCCTTCTAGTACGGCTTCGGCCTCACTAGAGAGCTATCGTGAAGTCAACCATAACTATCCCAAAAACACTTCACCCATGCCTCATATAAACCATAGTGGGAATGTTCCCCATTTTGATGGAACTCACTTTCCTTTTTGGAAATCTTCTATGGAATCTCATATTCGCAGCTGCAGCGTGGAGTTGTGGGAGATCATTGTTCATGGATACCGGGAGCCACAAGATCCCATTCGGTTGACCTCCACCGAATTCTACAACCGTCAACTCAACGCCTCCGCCCGTGACAAGATTAGGAGTGGCATCAACCGCAAGCTCCTTGATCAAGTCAATGACATAGAGTCCGCTAAAGAGTTGTGGGATCGAATCGTAGTACTCCAAGAGGGAACCGATTTGATCCAATCCGCTCTTTATGAGACCGCAAAGCAAGAGGCTCATCAATTCATGATTCGAGAAGGAGAGTCCGTGGCCGATGCTTATGCAAGACTCGGTGCTCTTAGAGTAAGGGTCAAGGGACTCGGTGTTGAGAAGTACAATGACGGCTTCGAGATGAATGAAGCATTCATAAAGTCCAAGGTCATTGCTATGATTGCCGTCAAACAAGAAGACACCAACCTTGCACTCAACTTGCAAATCATGACCAAGAGTGCCGACCTCAACTCCGATGATCTAGTCTCCTATGTGGCCGCCAATGAAAACATGGCCAAAGCGGGAAAGAGGCTCATGGCAATGAACCGTGTTGATGAAGCCTCACACAACCATGAAGCGCCACGCAACCTTGCTCTCAAAGCTAGGGCCGATCATGAAAGAGAGGAAGACTATGAGATTGAAGAAGAGGAAGAGATGACTTCAACTAGTGACATGGCTACCGACTTTGCTTTCTTTGCCAAGAAGTACAAGGCTAAGTTCCCTATGCTCCTTAATGACAAGAAGAAGAAGAGAACTTGCTACAATTGTGATGAAGATAGCCACTTTGCAAATGAGTGCCCTTATGAGAAAAGGGTGGACAAGCCAAGATTCATCAAAGGGATCAAGCCAAGATTGAAGCCAAACCCAATCAATGATCGATACAAGAAGAACAAGGGAAGAGCCTTTGTTGGGGCCGAGTACTTGTCCGATGATGAAGAGGAAGATGAGGAGAAGGAGGCCGGGGTGGCCGGTTTGGCTTTCTCTAAGCCCGGGTCACTCTTCACATATGACTACTCCAAGGACTACTCCACGGAGAATGATGTTGGATCCTCCTTCATGGCAAGGATAACTCAGGATGATGACTCCGATGACTCCACCTCATCTACAACCATTGGCTCTTGTCTTATGGCAAGGAAACCAAGGTAATGGAACCTCCACCTTCCCTATCTAGTGTTCTTGATGATGAGAACGAAAATCAAGATGAATTAATTGTGCTTAAGGAACTCTATGATGTTAGATGCACCCTTCATGGTGAAGATCTTGTCAAGTTTGATTTCTTGATGGACTCACTCAAAGAAAAGGATGAGTCCATTGAGGAATTAGAATATCATTTGAATGAGAAGGAACGGAGATTCAATCTCCTAAGACAAGAGCTAAAAACCGAAAGGTGCATATCACAAGGCCTTAAGCAACAAATGAAACTTATGAACTTGATAAAGTTAAGGACCTAGAAACTATTGATAGGGCTCAATTATTGACTCAAGAGCTCAATGCCTCAAAGGAGGAGCTTGAAGTTGCTCATGCTTCTCTCACTAGGGATCTTGACCACCTTGAAAGAGCTAACAAGCTTGTCAAGGATGAGCTCAAGAAACTTGGAGAGAACCATGATCTACTTCAAGAATCCTACAAAAGGGCTCTTGGATCAATGAAGGATCCCATTGATGTTGAAAAGCTTGCTTGTCCCTCCACTTCCTTTACTAGTGAGCATGCTAAACTTGTTGAGGAACATGTTCGTTTACAAGAGGAACTTTCTTTGCATGTTGAGACCAATGCATATCTTGAGTCCTTGGTGACTAAATATGGTCTTGACTATCATCATAATGAATCTTCTTGTGAGCAAGCATCTATTCTTGAGGAAAATGTTAGGCTAACAAAGGAACTTGCAAAGTTCACCACCGCCAAGAACAAGATGGGATTGGATGACCTCTTGAGTAAGCAAAGGTCAAACAATCAAAAGTATGGACTTGGATATGCTCCCAAGTCCCACAAGAAGAACAACTACAAGAAGGAGAAACCCGCTCAAGATAAGAACAAGAAGGTCACTAACAATGGCAAAGCCTCAAAGGGCAAAGCCACTAGTGGTGACCGCACGGGGCCAAACGATCACTATGCATTATTTGTTGATTATTATGGTGATGTCTATGCTAACTATGTTGGCCCTCCTAATGGCTATGCTTATAGAGAGTACTCAATTTGGGTACCAAAAGATATTGTTGCCATTACAAAGGAACCCATTAATCGATGGGTTCCTAAATCCTCTACTTGATTTTGTAGGGGTATTCCTCCGGTGGTCCAAAATGGGTGTTTGATAGTGGATGCACCAATCATATGACCAGAGGAAAAGGTGTGCTTGATCAATTCATTGAAGATATCAACAAGAAGTCAAGCATTACCTTTGGTGACAACTCAAAGGGAAAGGTACTTGGGTATGGCAAGGTAGCAATCTCTAAGGACTTGTGCCTTGAGACGGTTATGCTTGTTGAACACCTTGGCTATAACTTACTTTCTATATATCATCTTGCCGATGCCGGTTACAATTCATATTTCACTAAATATTATGTGCAAGTCTTTAGGAGTGACAATCTCAAATTGGTCCTTGTTGGATATGTGGAGAACAACCTTTACGTGGTTGACCTCTCGAAAGAGAGCCCCTCCTTCTCCACATGTCTAATGGCGGCCAAGCATGACGAAGGTTGGTTGTGGCATCGCCGCCTTGGTCATGTTAACATGAGGAATCTTAAACAACTCCTAAAGGGTGAGCATATTGTGGGACTAACCGGCGTTTCTTTTGAGAAAGATCGTGTTTGTAGTGCATGTGTAGCCGGAAAGCAACTCAAGAAGAAGCATCCCATCAAGAGTATTGTTACCACATCTAGGCCTTTGGAGCTCCTTCATTTGGATCTCTTTGGGCCATCACATTATGATACTCTTGGTGGGAGCAAGTATGGACTTGTCATTGTTGATGATTACTCAAGATACTCTTGGGTCTTTCTCCTTAAGTCTAAGGACGAGACCCATAGAGAGTTCATCACCTTCGCCAAGAAAGCTCAACGTATGTATGAATCCGAGATCAAGGCAATTAGGACCGACAATGGCACCGAGTTCAAGAACTACACTATGCAAGAGTTTGTTGATGATGAGGGCATCAAGCATGAGTTTTCGGCGCCATACACCCCTCAACAAAACGGTGTTGTTGAAAGGAAGAACCGGACTATCATTGAGATGGCAAGAACCATGTTGAGTGAATTCAACTCACCCCACAACTTTTGGGGAGAAGCCATCTCTACGGCCGTCCACTACTCCAACCGGCTCTTCCTCCGTCCCCTCCACAACAAAACCCCATACGAGCTCCTTACCGGTAACAAGCCTAACGTCATGTACATTCGTGTTTTTGGATGCAAATGTCTTGTTAAAAAAGAAAAAAGGAAAGCTCGGTAAATTTGAAACTAGAACCATAGAGGGTATATTTGTTGGATATGCGGAGAACTCTCACGCCTATAGATACTACAACCGGTCCACCGGGACTATTGAAGTATCTTGTGACGTGGTGTTCTTGGAGGATAATGGCTCCCAAGTGGAGCAAGTTGTTCCATGTGTTGCAGGTAATGATGATGATCCATCTAGTTCCATCAAGCATATGGGCATTGGACACATCCGGCCCATGGAGGTTCATAATGATGATCAAGATGATGGAGTAGATGTTTCAAGCACGCCACAAGTGGAGCCTAGCTCAACTCAAGCCGAACCATCAAGTGCAACTCAAGAACCATCATCTACTCAAGATGAGTCACAATCCGAAGAACAAGAAGAAGATCCTCATTCCACGGAGCAAGATCATGATGACGATCAAGAAACATCCTCGACTCATGATCAAGCTCAAGTGGTCCCTCATGATCAAGTACTAGCAAGAGATGAATTCATTGATCATGAAGGAACCGTTCGGAAGATCAAGGCCGCTACAAGGGCAAGTGACATGAAAGTGGATCAAGTCCTTGGTAGCATCTCAAGAGGAGTGGTAACTCGTAGACACCATGCATTACTTATCACTTATTGTCAACATCATGCTTTTGTGTCTAGTTTTGAACCACTTAAGGTACATGAAGCCTTGGTTGATCCGGATTGGGTAATTGCCATGCAAGAAGAATTGGAGTGTTTCACTCGTAATGAAGTATGGTCTCTAGTTGAGAGACCCAAGGATCATCGCATCAATGTCATTGGGACCAAATGGGTATTCAAGAACAAGCAAGATGAGAATGGCATTGTCATACGAAACAAATCAAGGTTAGTGGCGCAAGGGTTTGCCCAAATAGAAGGTATGGATTTTGAGGATACCTTTGCGCCGCAGTCTGCCTTGAAGCTATTCGTCTTTTGCTTGCATTTGCATCTTTTCACAATTTCAAATTATATCAAATGGATGTGAAAAGTGCATTTTTGAATGGTCCCCTAAAAGAAACCGCATATGTGGCTCAACCCCGGGTTTCAAGACCCATGCCGACCCAACCACGTGTATTTACTCCATAAGGCACTCTACGGTCTCAAGCAAGCTCCACGTGCTTGGTATGAGTTCCTTAGGGATTTCTTACTACATGATGGGTTTTGCATGGGTACGGTCGATTCCACCCTTTTCACCAAGCGGGTTAAAGGGGGTGGCCTATTTATATGTCAAATATATGTTGATGATATTATCTTTGGTGGAACTAACCCCAATCATAACAAAGCTTTTGAGCTATTGATGACTAGGAAATTTGAGATGTCCATGATGGGAGAGTTGAAGTTCTTTCTAGGCTTCCAAGTGAGGCAACTTGCAAAAGGCACCTTCATCTCTCAAGAAAAGTATGTGAGGGACATGCTCAAGAAATTCAACATGACCAATGCAAGTCCAATGAAGACACCCATGCCCGTAAAGGGGCAACTTGGTTCATGTGACGGTGAGAAGGATGTGGACATAAAGGTATACCGCTCCATGATAGGATCCTTGCTCTACCTTTGTGCCTCTAGGCCGGATATCATGCTAAGTGTAGGGATGTGTGCTCGTTTTCAATCCGCTCCCAAGGAGAGCCATTTAGTGGCGGTCAAACGGATACTAAGATACCTTGTTCTCACTCCTACTCTCGGGCTATGGTATCCAAAGGGGTCAACCTTTGAACTCATTGGCTATTCGGATTCCGATTGGGCCGGTGATAAGGTTGATCGGAAGTCTACCTCCGGGGCTTGCCAATTTATTGGCCGGTCATTGGTGAGTTGGTCATCCAAGAAACAAAACTCCACCGCCCTATCCACCGCCGAAGCCGAATACATATCCGCGGCATCTTGTTGCACTCAATTGTTATGGATGAAGCAAACCTTGAAAGACTATGGTGTGTCTCTTGGTACGGTGCCTCTTCTTTGTGACAATGAAAGTGCAATAAAGATCGCCAACAACCCGGTTCAACATTGTCGCACCAAACATATTGACATTCGCCATCACTTCCTACGTGATCATGTTGCCAATAAGGATATTGATCTCACTCATGTGGGAACAACCTACCAATTGGCGGATATTTTCACTAAGCCTTTGGATGAAGCCCGCTTTGTTAACTTGAGAGGAGAACTTGGTATTCTTGATCCTAAAAACTTGGATTGATTAACTTCTTGCACTATATTCTTGCATTTATCTTGCTATCTAGCTTAGAGGCATAGCACATATGGGGATAGTCATTTTACCATGTCTTGGTATGATGCATACCTATGTGTGCAACATAAATAGACCCAATGTCATTATATGGACCCAAGCATGGCTCTTCGCGGTCACATGACATTTGCGCTTTCACATAGGGGGAGTAATCCCCCGCCCCTCATTGAGCCTTCATTACAACTTGATTTGACTATATAAGACCCAATGATCTTATTGCGAGCATCATTTCCAAAATGACTTATGGTACTTGATATACACTTCGAATCATGCCCATTGTTGCTATTCACATCTTGTTTGGATTTTCTCTCCAATGGGTATGCCTAGAGAACTTTGTGTTTCCAACCCCATGTCTATGCTCATCTCATCATCATCTATCTATATATATGTACATGTCATCATTTGAGCACTCACACACATTTACACAAAGCATAGGGGCAAAAACGAGGCAAAATTAGACAATTCTGGGCTAGCCGGTCTCTGGCCCGGTTGGACCGGGTCCCTGACCGGATGGTCCGGTTGACCGGGCGGCAACCGGGGTCTGGGCCGGGTCAGCCGGTCACCAGCCCGGTCTGACCGGACTCCTGACCGGTTGCGCAGCCTCCTATATATTGGGGAAGGGATACCCCTTGGGGTCATCTTCCCCATTGTTCCCCAACCTCCAACCTCCATGGCCGGCGCCCTGACCATCTCCACCACAGCCTAGGTCTTTCCCACAGCTAGTTCCTCCCCAAACTTCACCCAACCATAGATCGGGGTCTCTCAAGCTTCTTCACCGAAGGATTTGGTCCTTCTCGAGTTCGTTTGGGAGATCTTGGGGATTTGGCCCTCAAGCCCTCTTCACGTGTTCTTCTTGCTCACTTGGGCACCAAGGACAATGTCATCGGGTAAATCTCCCTTCTAATCCCTCTCCTTCTTGCTTTCCCTCTCCCATTGCCACATGTTGAGGAAAGTTGAGAAAACTTAGGGTTAGGGTTAGGGTTTGTAAAGTCCTCATGCCTTTAGAGTGTCTCACACCACAATGCACTTCTCCACTATATTGCTATAGTCTATATTCAAGTTTATGAGCTTTTGCATGGTTTTGTGGTAGAAAATCTGGGCACAACATCACAACTCGATAGACCCGGTCACCCGCCCGGTCGACCGGCCGCTCAACCGGCCGGCCCGGTGCATGGCCCGGTCAACCGGGCGCAAACCGGCCTGTCCGGTCTGCTGCCCGGTTTGACCGGCCTGTGCGCCGGGTTGCCTGGGCCGCACAATTTCATCATTACACTTGGATATATGCTATGCTCTTTTGGCTTCCCTCTTACTGATGACATGTACACTTACCCCACTGCTATCCATGCTCTATTTTTCTCATTCACAGATAGTTGGAGTGGTGAGCCCAACCGTGGCAATGTTGCCAAGAGAGGAAGGACTGTTGATCCTCCCCGCCGTTCTAGTAGTCGCGCACCACCTCAAGCTCATCAAGGCACTTACATTGACAGCTCATCTCGGGGTAGAAGCAAGTCTGTTGCTAACAAGAAAAAGGATAAGCATGTCGCCCAAGAGGATGATGAGATAGTGCCAACCATCAATGTTGGAAATGCAAACCGTCTTGAGTGGCAGGAATGGAGGACAATGAATCCGTATCGCTTTGAGAAGCCGACTTACACTGGTGGGGATAAGTCCTTCTGGACCAAGACACAAGCAGTCCTCTGGGAGGGTTACTATGATTCTCATGAGTTTATGAAGAATGGTAATGTTGTATCACCCAAGGCCATCAATCCTGACGAGCTTGCCTTGCATGACGCCACAAAGTACCGCTTTGTGGTGCAAACCTTGAAGCGTATGGGATTGTATGACCTTGTGTGCCTCAAGCCTGATGATACCCAAGATGATCCTATCTTTTGTCCCATGCTTGTCCGTCGCCACTGCACCGTCTTCTTCCATGATGATGTGGACCGCACCCTCACCTGGATGACCGGCAGGGAGAAGTACTCATGCTCCTACTCTCAGTTCCGTGCAGCCATGGGTTGTGGTGATGACAGTAATCCAGGGTACATGATTCATTCACGGTCCAGGCTTACTAAGGGTGACATCTCCTTCTGCTATCCTGCGAACCCTTCGCCTGGACCTCCCACTATCTCTAGGATGTATTACTCTTATCTGGTGCTTGCCAAGATGTTCCGTGAGAACCTCATCAGCAAGTCTGGAGACTCCAGTGAAGTCCGGAACTATCACCTCAACTTGATGTACTATTGTCATCCTGACAGAGTGAGGAAGATTGATGGCTGTGATCTTATCTACTGTGAACTGAAGAGAGCGATTATGGACCGCATGACTCCCAACTACGCTCAGTATGTTCAGCGGCTCATCAACTACATTGTTCCCGCTCCTAAGAACGTTCTTGGTGAACGAGTCATCATGGACACATTCAAGTTCCCCATTCAGGATGCCACTCGTCCAGACGTTCCCTCCATGATGCCCCCCTCTGAGCGCCGTTCCAAGGCACACCATGATCATGATGCTAGCTCCAGTCACTCTCGGCGCTCCCAGCATGGGGCCGCTCGATTCTTCACCAGCATGTGGCAAATGTGCAAGAACAGCAATGATGTTGCACATCAGACCCTTACTATGACCCAGGAGACACGGAGGCGCCATAATGAGTTCATGGCCTCTAGGAACCACCCTGTTCCTCCTCCTGGACCTGAGATGGAGCCTGTGGTAGCGCCTCAGTGGGAGATGCCTCCTCTTACCGATGAGATGCTCCAGAACTTCGACTTCTCTGTGTACGCTCATGGTGCTCTTCCTACTAGGACTGCTCGTGCTCCCACTCCTGATGATGATGATGATGGTCATGACGATGATGATGATGAGGTTGATGCGGGTGCACGCGATGGTGATGGCGAGAGCTCCTCCTCGATGGGGCTTGGTCACTACTGATGGGTTCGATAGCATCTCTCCTCTTTTCTTCGCCTTTTTGGTGTTCCGATGCCAAAGGGGGAGAAGAGAGTAGAGTCTAGGACCACGGGGTTCTTTGATTGCCACAAGCCATGGGAGTTGCTTTATTTGGATTTTATATGGCTTGTGCTTGTTTACTTTGAGTTTTTTTCAAGAACCATTTGCTATTTCCAATAATTCGTGTATGGATGTGTATGGACGACTATTATGTGTGCTACTCTATGTTAGGATGATTATGTGTGCTATGCTTATATATCTTGATATGCACATCTCCATACCATGCTTGTTTCCTAAAGATATTGGGGGAGCTTCTCATGTTTCACAAATGGTGCACTTTGCATTCAAAGGCAAATTCTCCAAGTGCACACATTATGGGGGAGCTTTCGTAATATCTTATACGGAATCAAGGTTTAGAGCTTATCATAATATCTATTTGTGACTCTAGCTCGGTTTGTCATCGTATACCAAAAAGGGGGAGATTGTAAGGGTATTTCACCCTTATCCATTATTTTGGTAACGATGACACCGTTCTAAAGTATTTGGCCTAATATGTTTATAAGGATAATCTCAGGTATTAGGCAATGAGGCGTAAATGGTGTATCAAAGGAACAAGAAGGCTAAAGGAGACCCCCCATTTCAACAACAATCAAAAAGGGGTTACAGGAGAAATCCGGTCTACAGCCCGGTCCAACCGGGCCAAGAACCGGCCTGTCCGGCGTCAGGCCGGTCAACTGGCGGCAACCGGGCTCCTAAGGAGGAGCCAAGAGATCCGGTTTGCGCCCGGTCAACCGGGCTCTCGACCGGCGGGTCCGGCGCCCGTCCGGTCGACCGAGGCGGCAACCGGGCGGCAACTGGCAGCAACCGGAGAAGCGCCAGGACGACGCAAAGGAGCTCCGGTCACCGATCCGGTCGACTGGCTCACGACCGGGCTGTCCGGTCTGTGGGTCTTGGCCAACCGGGTTTGTCGAGGAAAATGCTGAGGTGGCAAGTGGCAACGGCCAGATTTTGAAGAACACTATAAATACCCCTTCTTCTACCTTGGAAGGGTTAGGCAACATACTACAAGCTGTTCTTGAGCTCTCTCTCTCTTACTCCATTATTAGAAACACCAAAAGCCTCCGATCTCCCTCCTCCTCCACCCAAACTCAAATCCCTCCGGGGAATCACTAGAGGAGGACCCGATCTATTGTTCTACCAAGCCAAATCTCATTCCCCCTTGTATTCATCGAGAAGCTTGCTTCCTAGGGTTCCTTGGAAACCCTAGGTGGGCAAGAGGAGTCCGGAAGCATCCGGGCTGTGGATTTGCTCCGGGCAAGATTGTGAAGGTTTGGAGGCTACCTCAAAGTCTACCACAAGTGAGTGAGCTATTCCTTCGTGGGATAGGCTCCGGAGAATAGGGTGAGCCTTCGTGGCGTGGGGAATCCTTTGTGGGACCTCCACCCCTCCAAACGTGACGTACCTTGTTGCAAAGCAAGGGAACACGGGAATACATCCTCGTCTCCGCGTGCTATCGGTTATCTCTAACCGAACTCCTTACTTGTGATTTAAACTGCCTGAGAGAGCCTTCGTGCTCGAGATAGTTGTATCTTCATATAGGTTGCTTCACCTAGTTTGCATTAGGCTCATCTTTATATTCCGCAAAGCCTAATATTGCAAAGAAAGAATTAAAATTTGTAGAAACCTATTCCCCCCCGTCTAGGTTTACCATCTCTATACTTTCATGAGCTACCACACGAAATTATAAAATGAAGTCTAGAAGAACAACGAATTCCTCAAGGTCTTCAAACTCTTTCTTCCTCCATGACACAATCTTATATTTTTTCGAAGGCAACCAAGCGTAGATATCAAACAACAAACCTCCAAATACCAACAAAGGTTCTTCTGTAATTTTAATTTGAGCCACAATGCCAAGGCGAAGTGCTGATGACGTTGGGACTCCAAGTGCAGAGTGTTGTGTCCGCAGAGTATTTTCTCCACAAAGGTGACTCGAGGGTTATGTCGAACTCTCAGAGAATGGAGTAAAGATGTATCTCTCCCTCTCTTCTTCTAGCAATCTTGCAAAATAAAATAAAGCTTTGTATCCCCAACTCTACCGTGTAGTTATGAAGCACAAGGTTTCGTGTAATTAAAAGTAAAAAATAAAGTAGTAACTAAATTAAGGTAAACTAAGTAAATACGGTAAATGTTTGTTTGTTTTGGGGTTTTGTGTGCAAATAAGATAACTAAATATTTTTTTATTTTCGGATTAAAATAGTGTTACAAATAAAAAGTAAGATAAATGCAAAGGAAAGGTGATTCGTATGATTAAAATTGGACTGAGTTTCATGGGTTCACTTGACTATTCTCTCTTTTAAGTTGTAGTAGACAATAAGAATTCACCAATGAGATATAAAGAATATAACTTCAACATGTGAAAGTTACATATGTGCATCACGTTCTAACATAGAGATGATCCAACACATCTCTCTTATACTCCAAAAGACAGGAAAAACTCCATGCAATCTTCTATTAAGAATTAACATAGTATAGCCATAACTAGTTTGACATGATGTTTGAATATCAAATATGCTACCTTAACAAACAAGATCATCACTTTTATCACGTGACAAACATAGCACATGTATTCACTTTATCCCTAGTGAGATAGCAATCACTAAAATCATGAATTTATTGCTACTATCTAATCAATAAGATCATGATATTCCATTTAACACACACATCACTCTACACATGTTCTTGCCTACAAGTTGAATCAGAACCAATACTTAAGAACGGGGTACATAATACGCATCTACCAAAACTATCTTACAGAAAGTAGAGTAAAATCTCATAGCACAATATCATAGAATAAAGATCCACCACATAGTTATTACATATATGACCATAGTCATGTTGGGAAGCTCATATGGCACTAAGAACTATGAAGAACGACATGCAAAAATAGATCAAGCTACCGCCACAAACCCGTAGTCCAGAGGTGGACTAACCCCCTTGATCATGATGATGATCAAGAAGACATTGGAGAAGGTGGATCGAGATCCCTCCGGTGGCAGCTCCAGCGGATTTTCCCCTCCAATCTTCTCCGCTGCAGCCTTCCTTTTCGCGTTTTTGTGTTTCTGCGGCGCTCTCCTCCAGAGAATCCTCGGGGGTCATATATATATATATATATATATAGGTCAAAAGATGTCGGTTCACGAAAGAATCAAGCGAATTGGGTGCTCGACGGCTGAAAGAGAGGGGGGGGGGGGGTAGCGCGCCCTAGCAGGGTGGGCGCACCATGGTCTGGTCCAAAAGCCCATCTTTCTTCTTCTGTTAAAAAAATGACGTCCCCGAAATCCTAGCTCAATTTGACTATGTATAGATCTCTGAAAGTGAAAAATACACATAATAGAGTTATAAACCAAATAAAGAGGACCATTGGTAAATCCCTATAAATCAATGTAAAGCATGGTATTATCATTATATATGTTGCAAATATATGAGAATTCATGTTAATAAAGTATAAAGTTCATGTATGCATTTTACATGCATCACGTGCATACATGCAACCATTGAACTAGTCAATCAAAACAGGCAAGAGTATGAACACCAGTATGCCAGTGAAAAACATCCAGACAGCTTGCTCGACGTCGCGGAGGAGTCCAGGGTATGAATCACCATTATCGAAAACGTAGCAGCCGTGACAAGTATTGAGAGGATAATCCTAGTCACGATAACTGTGATAAAAGATCCAAAATCGATATGGAAAAAATAAGATATGAAGGCCCGTACCTAGAAAATTTTAATCTTCCAGCACCATGGTTGTCGTGAAAATCACTTACTATAGACGGTGCCATCTCCACTGAGACAACTGTTAAAAAGAAATCGGCTATCAAATACCTAGAAAACACTAGTTTTATTAAAAGCTTCACACATAGATAGAGTTTCCCACCCCTCCCAACACCGACGAGCTTGCTGGAAGAAGGGGAACCGGCCTATGAAGGAGAGGGAGGTGGATGCGGCGCTAGGGTATTTCTCTTCTGTGTTTTACGATACGGCTTTCAAAATCAAATAAATCAATCTGTGTTAGTTGATGTACTGAATGATGTAACTATGTTTAATTATGAATAATATGCATCCCTTATTAATTTGAAAATTATAAAGCATAAATAACCAATCTTAAAGAACCATGGTGATTTAGCACCTAGAGCATATGCTCGCGGTTTAAAATAAATTTTAAATATATTATGAAATGTAAAAATTCTGACAAAGAAAATCTCGTATACACCTTGATGTTCTATGTATTCGCAAAATCGTTTCACGAAAAACCAATATTTTTTATATTATGTGAAAAAAGATAAAATTTGGTGCTAAAAATAAGCTCTCTGCAAGATAACTTTTTAAAGTTTTTCGGAAAATTTAACATACACATAGAGAATATCAACGCGCGAGATTTTCTTTCGAAATTTTTAAATATGTAAAAATATTCTTTTTGGCGACAGGAGCTCACATAAAATCAAAAGAGCATTTCCGCTTTAAGAAAAGAACATTTCACAAGCCGCGCGTTCTCTGTGTATGGCCGCATCGCCTCCACGGCGGCGCTTGTCGGATTTCTGAACCGCCGGAGATGCAGAACCCCAATGGCACCATTCTCCATCTCTACCACTCCGGTCATCTCTCTGCCGCCCTCCACTTCTTCCAATCGCTCCCTTCCTCTCCCGCTCCTGCTCCTCTTTCCGCCGCCACATACTCCGCCCTGGTCGCCGCATGCTCCCGCCTCCGCTCCCTCTGCGAAGGCCGCCTCGTCCATCACCACCTCCTCGCCTCCCCTGAAGCCGGCCTTGTCCGAAATACTGTCCTCAACAACCACCTTATCACTATGTACGGCCGGTGCGCTGCTCCAGACTCTGCCCGCTTGGTGTTCGACCAAATGCCCACCAAGAACCCCGTCTCTTGGGCATCTGTCATCGCGGCCCACGCGCAGAACAGACGCTCCGCCGAAGCTCTTGGACTATTCTCTTCCATGCTACGGGCGGGGACTGCGCCTGACCAGTTTGCGCTCGGCAGTGTTGTGCGTGCGTGCGTGGAGCTTGGGGACGTTGGTGTCGGGAGGCAGGTGCATGCACAGGCTATGAAGTCTGGTAATGGAAGTCACCTGATCGTGCAGAACGCGCTTGTCACGATGTACTCCAAGAGCGGCTTGGTCGGGGACGGGTTCTCGCTCTTTAGGAGGATGAGGGAGAAGGACCTGATTTCCTGGGGGTCGATTATTGCGGGGTTTGCACAGCAAGGTTACGAAACAGAGGCACTGCAGATGTTCAGGGAGATGATTGCTGAGGGCATGCATCATCCCAGTGAGTTCCATTTTGGGAGTGTGTTTAGCGCATGCAGTGTTCTTGGTAATTTGGAGTATGGGGAGCAGATTCAGAGCTTGTCCGTGAAGTATAGATTGGATCGAAATTCTTATGCAGGGTGTTCACTGAGTGACATGTATGCCCGGTGCAAGAAATTGGAGTCTGCAAGGAGAGTGTTTTATGGGATCGATGCTCCAGATTTGGTTTGTTGGAATTCCATAATAAATGCTTGCTCTGTTCAGGGTCTACTTAATGATGCTATGGTCCTGTTCTCTGAGTTGAGGGATTCTGGTCTGAGGCCTGATGGTATTACAGTTAGGGGCTTGTTATGTGCGTGTGTGGGCTGTGATGCTTTGAATCATGGAAGATTGATCCACTCTTACTTGGTCAAATTTGGTTTGGATGGAGAAGTATCAGTACACAATTCCTTACTCAGCATGTATGCACGCTGTATGGATTTCTCCTCCGCCATGGATGTTTTTAATGAGACAAGGGAACCTGATGTTGTCACCTGGAACAGCATTCTTACTGCATGTGTACAGCACCAGCATCTGGAAGTAGTCTTTAAGTTGTTCAACCTATTGCAGAGGTCCGTGCCAAGTCTGGACAGGATCAGCTTAAACAGTGTTCTGAGTGCTTCTGCTGAGTTGGGTTACATTGAAATGGTTGAACAGGTCCACACATATACCTTCAAGGCAGGCCTGGTGAATGATACAATGCTGAGCAATGGTCTAATTGATACTTATGCTAAATGTGGAAGTTTAGATGATGCCACTAAGCTCTTTGAAATGATGGGCACCAACTGTGATGTATATTCTTGGAGCAGTTTGATTGTTGGCTATGCCCAATCTGGCTATGCAAGGAAAGCCCTTGATTTATTTGCGCGGATGAGAAGCCTGGGGATCAGGCCAACTCATGTAACGTTTGTTGGGGTTCTCACTGCATGCAGTCGTGTTGGTTTTGTAGATGAAGGCTGCTATTACTACAGTATTATGGAGCCTGAACATGGCATTGCTCCAACTAGAGAGCACTGTTCATGTGTCATTGATTTGTTGTCACGTGCTGGGAGACTAACTGAGGCAGCAAAGTTTGTTGATCAAATGCCATTTGAGCCTGATATAGTAATGTGGAAGACCCTTCTTGCCGCTAGCAAAACACATAATGATGTGGAGATGGGCAAGAGAGCAGCAGAAGGCATTTTGCGCCTTGATCCTTCACATTCAACTGCGTATGTCTTGTTGTGCAACATATATGCGGCTTCTGGTGATTGGGACGAGTTTGCAAGATTGAAGAAGGCAATGCGAAGCACTGGTGTTAAGAAATCACCAGGGAAGAGTTGGGTTAAGCTCAAGGGGGAGCTAAAAGTCTTTATAGTAGAGGACAGATCACATCCAGAGTCTGAGGAAATATACACAATGCTGGAGTTAGTTGAAATGGAAATGATAAAAGTTGGTTATGTTCCAAAGCTGTTATGTGAACATGATAATTTTGACCACACATATAGTGATATGTCACATGATGAAATGCTAGCTGAATATGGTTGATTCCAATCTTCTTGGAGATTTGATAAAATTGTCCAATCTACAAAAGCTGCATGAAGCTTGCCTTTGTGCTATATTTGATAGCTTAAGACCAGCAGTCTGTTCCTTTCACGTAAATAAATGGAAAGAAAAGATAAGCCTGTGACCAGATGCTGTTTTTTTTCCATTGTCTTGATCCTTCCTTTGGCTTCAAGATGTGAGGAGAAATATGTGTAACCAGGTGGATTGAACAGTGAACCTAGCTAGCCTGCTGAGGCAGCTACATAAGCGACCTTGCTATTTGATACATAAAGGGCAAGTTTAATCAGTTTGAGTGACCACATGGTTTTTATAATAGGATTGTAGTCATGGAGCGAGATATTGGGTTACTGGGCATGAATCTGAGCTCGCAGTGTGGCGAAAGACTGGTCTCTTAATCTACCACTACGAATCTCTTCGTTGTTAAGGGTATCAACCTGTCAGCATGAATTACTAGCTGAAGGAAGTTATGAGTAACACATCTCATGCAGGCTAGCTATACAGATATTTTTATTTGGTGAAGAGAACATCTACAGAATGAATTCACCAAGGGGGCAACGGAGAGGCATGTAGCAACATGATGATGGCGAAATGTAAAAAAATTCAGCAGACGTAAGTTCACAGCATTACTTTTTTCAGGCGGTATGATATTCACCAGCAGCCTATGAGGCATTATTACATATTTACATTTGCAATGCAGAACTGATCTATGGAATGCCCTTTTTAATGATTCATTCTGTTGTCAGGTTTGATGTGAAAAATATGTATATCCCAATGTTAGTAGCTGTGATAAGATGCATGCTATTCCACAGGACATGTAACAGACAATTCTGACAGGTCATCACTGTAGCTATTGACTGCTTAATATCATGTTGGTGTCAGCGATTGGATTATTCATTATATAGCTCCACATAAGTTAATAATACAGTTAAATTAGATGGAGATGATGATACTATAACTTCTTTGAAGTTCGTCCCTACTTCCCAGTATAATTCTCACTGTAAAATCCTGTTGACATAATCAAATATGTGTTGGGGATGCTTTTTGAAGGATATAAGAATTCGGTTTTGATAAATGGAGTTTGCACCAGCAATGCGATCTTCGCCAGTAAACTTTCAGATGGAACTGTTAGGTGTGAAAGGGATAAAGAAATAATAATTTTAATGTCAAAATATACAATCTACAATATGAAAATCTTTCCTTCTCTACAAAAGAAATTAAGGACGGAAAGGAATGGCTTTCCAGGTCCTTTAAACTCGAAGAGCAGATGTGCATACTATTACTATATCTACAGTAAGCATGGGTAGTCTTAGCAGCCGTGAGAAACACCATTTGCCTTTTTGGGATCACTGCTGTCTTTGGTTACCAAAAGTGGTTCAGTCTCCTTATCTTGCATCTACAAAGACATCAAAAACATGAAATGGGTGAAACTGAAATTCGCTAGCAAATTGAACTGTACTTCATGGACGACTAGTCAATATTTTTCAATGCATTCATCATTTAATCTATACTTAAGATTATTAGTCTTACATATAATGAAACTAAACTGTCAAGCTCCAGTTTGGTTCCAATACTGGGTAATGGATTTGTGGAAGCATGCTATTATCAAGTTTATGGGAGCAGTTTATGGCTGTGAGTCGTACATTGTCCCTGTTAGCTTTTGTTGGTTAATGTGCATAGAATTTCTGTCCCTGCACACCATTTTCCTTTTGCTTTCAGAAGATATACATATTATGTACATCAGTATGCCAATTTCATTTGATTCGTAGTCTCAAATTATCAAATATGAATGTTTATTTCTTTGTTATCACCGTGGAAGATTCAACTGCTACTATATTTTTTCTTTGGCTGGAAAATGGACTCTTTACTCTTGCCGCTGAGATTGCGACCATAACATTTATCAGTATGGCTGCTTACATGTATTATTTTTGTTCTACTTCGTACGATCGAAGTATAATTGATATATTATGATACGAGGTTGGAGGTAAAATTCATACCTGTGAAACCGGTAGAGCATCATTTGTTGACTTCTTCTTGCTCTCCCTGACCGAGAAGAAGGAATACAATCCCATACCAAATATGGCAACCAGAATGCCTAATATGTTCCTCATGGTGAAGGGATCGTGTAGTAGAGTGTAGCCAAATGAGAGAACTAGGCATGTCTTAAGGTGGCCAAGCACCTGGTATGTCACTGGAGACGTCGTCCCAATCACAAGAAATGTACTGAAGTTCACAGACACCGCAATCAAGCAAGATAGGACGATGAAACCCTGCAAATAATTCATGAGAGAGCATCATGTTGTATGTCATTGTCCATTCAAATTTGAGGCCTACCTCTGAGAGTGTTAATTGGGAGAATACATGTTTAATGCCTCACTCAGCAGCATAACATTTGACTGATCTGACATTAAAATGCTAATTCATTCGAGTAGTAACAACTGGAGCAACTCTCTTATTAGATTTGCTGTTTACTTCTGCAGGTACCACTGCACTATTTTTCATTACATGAAACAAACTTGCAATTAAGGCATTTCACATGGGTTTAAACTTGAAACTTGCGGATGTCAGGTTTAAGAACTTTGGCTAGCTACTTAGAAAGAACAAGTTGTGGATGAAAATTTATTACCGAAGATTCCATGATTATGACATTTGACAAATATTATCTTGACGGACATTTTTTTCAAGGATATTAAGATCCCACAGTAACAATATAAAATGATCCCTTTCAGGTATTTGTAACTGGATGAGTATTCAGAACATACCACAACAGGAGTGGTGTATTTGTGGGCGAAGACACTGCGGTTCGTAAGGAGTTGATCCACAAAGGGGCCAGTTGCGAACAGAATTGCTGCTTGGTAAGGTGCAGATTGGTACAACAACTGCGTTGAGGAGACCTTCAGTTTCTTCTGTATTGTGTTCGTCAGCTTCATTCAAATTCAGGTTAAGGATACAATGTGGAAATGTTTCAAGTTAATAATTTTCCTACTACTTTGTTGTTGGTAGTATGGATAATAAAATTCATGCAACATATTTCAGAAAAGGAACTATTACTAAGTAATAAGAGCCTTGGTGCTTCACACATAATAGATAGGGTTCCCGTTACAGATTCTTGTCTAGCTTCTTTAAGAATACCTGCTTTATGAGTACTAGAAGTTGCATTGATAATATCCCTTTGAATTAAAAGTTATTTTATTTTATTTTACCCTGCACTTTTTGGTACTTTGATGACAAGCACAAAAGGATACAATTTGGCCAACACAAGTAGTCGCGATGGCAAGGCCAGAAAGGACAGACCCAAGTAGATTTAACTTGAGATCTGTAATAGATGCGATGCCTACTCCAAGAAGTAATACCATAAGAGAGAGCTTGATGGTTTCGCTGCACATTTTTGGATTGGTATTAGCTCAGTGAGGATAAAAACAAATATCATAGGCTCAAAAAAACTAAACAAGTACATGGCTCATTTATGTGTGACTATCTTTTCATCTGTTGATCCAAAAACGTCGTTGTTTGTAAAAGAACATATTTAGAGTTATTTGGCTCTGTGAATCCCAGAAAGAGTTAATTATATACTTAGTATAGTACATACATGCACCATTATGTATCCTGTATATTTTTTCTTTGACCATAGATGGGTGCAATTTATAGCGGTCGAATCCATAAAATAAAGTACTGAGTATATTTCAAAACCTGAATCTTTTGTTAAGGAAGATTGTCTCCAGCAGCACAGTGAAAGGTATGATTGCTAGTTTCGTCATCTGCAGAACATACTGAATTTAAAATACTTGCAACATGGTTTATGAAAAAAGTTACCTAGATAGAGCAGCTCTTACCTGGTAGAATCCAATGGAGTTGAATCCTAAACTAAGGTTTAGAAGTCCAATTGAGGTGCCGTTCAGAAACCCAAAGAGGATCACTGTATGTCCATCAATTGCCTTGGGCTCAAAGAAATGTAAGCGTTGTGCCACATGGAGGGTGCAGTAGGTCACCATAAGATGCCAGCTTGTCAGTGTTGTAGCTACATAGGTTTGGAAAGAACATAATTCAGCATAAATTGCTTATAAGTATGCAAGGTTGATCCATGTAAATTCTATTTCTGTTGAATCCTGGAAATATGGAGACTCTTGTACTAACCGAACGGGAAACCAAGTGTGCTGATGAGTGCTTTGTTGCAGATGACAATGGCAACTGAAGATGCAACAGAGAGTGCGAGGGACCCAATCACACCGAGCTGTAAGCCAGCTGTCATCTTGACCAGCTGGTGTTTCGCTTATCTGAAGTTACACTATTCATAAAGAGAGTTAGGTGCAAGGTACACATGCTACGTACACACCAAAGAACATAGTCTACTAGTAACATGAATTAATTGCTTTTCTAAGACCGTAGAGTTCCTAAAGAAATGGTGTGGCAGTGTCAGTTCTTTTATGCTACATGTGACTATGACTTTCTGTTTTCATATGAAATAGAACACCAGCTTAATTTGTCTTGATGTACAAGATAACATGACTACATGAGAACTGAGGGGCCCAAGTTAGGTTGAGTCATTTGGGTGCTAGGTAGTATTTGAATATTTATTAATGTCCTTATCAATGTCCAGGGAGAGGAATAATTGTGATAGTTGATATTTGTCCTAGAACGGGTCAAAGTGATAGCTGGCCTAAGTCGTCGACAGGAATTATAACAGTCAGATGTTATCTTTGTTAAGTTTGTTATATCATGATAATGCTTAAGATTATTATGGGTCACATAAATTTCAGAGAACCAAGCTTCAAAGCAACCAGCATCTCGATATATTTGCAGCACACTACTTGTACACCAGATCAGAACAATCATTAACACATTACTGATTACAAAGGAAGCACAAGAAACTACTAAGACTAGCAAGTGAGATATGCCTATGTATTAATTACTCCCTCCGGTTGATAATAAGTGTCATGGTTTTAGTTCATTTTTAGTCAAATTTGAACTAAAACCATGACACTTATCATGGATCGGAGGGAGTAATTAACTATCAGATCCAGAACATGGGGTATGAATGTTAAATATCATTTTTTTTCTGTTAAACATGCCTGTATATTGTCCTCTATACGTTATACCGGACCTAACTATTGCCTTTTTTTGGACCTATAACTAATCTGGAGAGTTGGTACTTGCCACCTACTGGGCTGTTTCTGGGAGGGTACAATAATCGAAGGTGGTTCCAGTTGCTCTCAAATGATTGACTACTTTGGCAAGATGTCACTAAAATGGCCAAATAGAAGAAGAAAAACACATTGAAGCCCATGTGTTGGTCACTTCTTAAGCATTATGTTAGTTGAAATGATTTTAAATAATAAGGGGAATACACGCCATAAAGTCAAGCTTTTATCTGGAAGGGGAATTTTTCTGATTCATGCATCGCAATGACACCGGCTGTTGGTTATTTCTTAGTTCGCTTTTATTTCTCTTGCATTCTGATCTACCCCTGGTTGAATTTCGAATTGTTTACTCCCTGGTTGAATATTACGTGAATCCTGATCTTTAGAAATTTGAAGAGCACGAATTTCAAACATAAAAAGGACATCAAAACGAATTTTCTTGGGGAGAGTCATAACTTGGTGCCTTTGAGACTACTGATTTATTTGGTATTACTCCCATTTCTGTAATTTTGCCGATGTAAACCTCCTAGGAGGCGTGTAATAAAACCCTTTCTTTTCAATGAAATAAAACGTAAAGATTCTCGAAGAAAAATAAGTTACGCATGAGTATCATTTGACACAGCCTGGAGCCTGAGTCTGGGACATGCAAAGAACCTACCAGGTAATGTCCCAATGCCGCCTATTCTAAGAAAGAAACCATAAATCAATCTCTACATTGTTGACATGTCTGACTCCTATGTAATTTCCTCTAAACAAAAACTATGAACATGAATTGGGAGAAATACATCAAAAGGCAAACGAACCAAACCAATAGAGACATGAGTTCAGGAGTAAGCATTGCAAGCACAACGAACAGAGATTCAGGAATCCAAAACTTGTCTAACCTGAGAACGACGAAACATTAATGTCAAGCAACAGTAGGAGTTCATTTTGGAAACAACAAGTCAACAACACTATGGATGGATGGATGAATGCTCACTTGGGAGTTGGGAGTCCGTACCTTTGTAACAGCTGGTTCTTCCTGTTCCCGAAGAATGGCACACCTACGTATTGAGAGAGAATGAGAGAGGGAGAGAGATACAAAGAGATGAGAGAAGGTGGCTCTCCTTGGAAGAGGAAGAGAGGGAGGGAGAAGCACTTTTATGTTCAAAGTTTAGAGGGGAAGGTGAGGGCTCGTGTGTGTATGGTGGGCAGTTAGGTGCTGGCTTTGATGCTGTTCAGTGGATGCTTCCTTCGTGAGCCTATAAGGCATCGTGCAACATGCTGGTTCTACAGGAGCGTGCACTATAATTTCCTTCTCAACCAACGAAAGATTCTAGCCTTGGGCCATTGTAGCCATAGAAAATGACACTGTGAACAGTTGCTACTTAAAAGATGATCTGTGACAGAATTGGTATCATAGCTATGCAAATATATACAATCTATTATCTTTTTCATCGTCAAAAACTAAAAAAAAAAAGTAGCACCTAGTAGGAATTTTCTTAGGGCTAACCTAACATAGCCGCCGCCCTCCTCTCCCGCCCCCCTCCCGGGCGGCGGCGAAGGATCCGCCCGCCCCGCCCCGAGCAGCCGCCCCCGGACCACCGCCCCTCAGCCACCGCTGCTACCGGCCTCGGCCACAGCCCCGACGGCGGTGGCGGCGCCCCTTCCATCGAACGATGAGGGGGAGGAGAGGGCTTCCGCGGCGGCGTTCCATGGGAGGTGATGAAGCGACGGTGGAGGAAGCCAGGCGGCACGGCTACTTGGCTGGGGCCTGATGCTCTCCGTCGGTAGCCATGGAGGATTTGGTGGAGCGGTGGTGGCCTCCGCCCCCGGCGACGGTTCGTCGGTGGTACGCATGGTCCGCGCCGCCGTCCTCTTCCCTGGTGATGGCGGCGTGGGGGCTGCTGGCCTTGCTTTGTTTTTGGTGGCGGTCCTCGGGTTTCTCGCAAGCGAAGATGAAGATCTACCGGAGGTCAGTTTTCCTTGATCTAGCTGGAGAGATGAGTTCCGGAAAGCTCCACCGGCGAATGGAACAGTACATCTTTTGCCTGGAGTTTGCTGGATCGGGTGGTATTCGGTTGCGCGCACCCATGTTTTTATCTTGACCGTTTGGTTCCGGAGGGAGCGACACGAAGCTCTATTCTATGTTGACATCAGGTGACTTTTTGGTCCATGGTGAAGTCAGAAGAAGGAATATCATGAAGACCGGATTGGTGGAATGGCTAAAGGAGGTTCGAGTCTCCATGACGCCGAGGGATTTGTTTGGCGTTTCGGGCTCCGTAGCAGTGGTATGCATGTGGGGACGACAACACATGTGAAGTTCAGAGTCTTACCTTCCAGGGTGAAAATCCAAGGTCTGGCCTTAACTGGTTGTGTCTGACAATGACCTTGTTGGAGACATTGTTTTTGTTTTGAGAGTGGAGACTATCTTCAGGGTGAAAACCTAATACCTTTGGTCGGGCGATGACGGCGCTGGTGCACTGTTTCCTTCTTGGAGGCGTCGCTTTTGGAGAGTCCGTATTTCAGGTGTTGTCACGGTGGTGGTTTTATTGCTGTTGCTAGGTCTGGAATGATGTAGCGGGACTTTTATTTCTTAGTTGTCTTTACTCTTTTTTGGCTGTCCGTACTGCCACTAGGATGGGACGTTGTTGCAGAGGTTGGGTGTAATTGGTAACTTTTAATATTAATATATTTCCTTTATCTAAAAAAAGGAATTTTCTTAGGTCTGTAAAGATTATAGCCTCACAGGGAGAATTCTTTAGGTAAAGCACAAATGGAGTTTTTTTTTTCAGAGCAATATATTGTTCTCCTTGATTTTAACACACTGCAACAAGTAGCTACCATCCAAATATGCCATGTCTCTGGCCACCACCCTTGGTTCTTTTTTATGGAATAAACTATTAATGCACATTCTTTCTTTATTACTTTACCCAAGGATCATGTGAAAATGATGTTTGATCTCGCCGGATTTTAGACTACTCATAATGGGAGTAACTTCACTAGTAACTAAATGTCTAACTACCAATTTTTTTAATGTGGCAGTAAGTTAATGAGGAGAGAGGATGATAGAGTAACATATCTAGTTACTGTAACACCACACTTCTCAAGATACAATGGGTCTACAAGCTAATTAATGAAGACATCTATACTTTGATGTTAGTAACACTATGAAGTTAGTAACATAGAGTAGTAACATGTGCATGTTACTACTCTATGTTACTTCCCACTATGACTAGTTTAATAGTATATCCAACGTTTCTCGTCTAATATCTGAAGTTAATATTCTTTACTTCACTTTTTTGTTATTTTTTTTGAATGGTTTTGTTATTTGCTTTCAGACATGATTTCTCTCTTCATATTCATCATATTTTAGGAGGTAAAATGTCAGCAAGCACTGGAAGTATGAGCAGCAGGGAATATGCTCGTGACAAGTTGAGGTTAATCTTGTAGCATGCACTTTTAACTCGAGTGCTTCTTTTTCCAATCATAGGGCGACACTACGGCATTACAATCCACCATCCTAGAGAAGGCGACATGTTTCGTTCCTCATGTGCGGAGGGTAAAACACACCCTATGTATGTAAAAGGGTAAACTCGAAGCGGAAAGGCGACAGGAAAACGCAACAGCAAACAGGTCATTTCAACCAAGCGCTGGTGCATTGACCTAGATAAAAGTTTCATCCAATAGAGTTAAACTAATCCATGCTAAAAAGAGGACCAGAACCTGCTGCAATCCCCAATAATTGACGTAAACAAAGGGGAATCCTTTTCTCTTGTCACTTGGGGCACAAGGTTGGGGAGGCAGGTGGTTGTGTGTAAAGCGATCGGCTTTCTGTGAATGCAAGCAAAGGTAACGGCCCAACAGCCGGGCGCAACGCACACGTCCGTATGGGCGGGGAACGGCTCCATTTTATTGCCCCCCGTTTGGTGAGCCTTCGGCGTCACTCTTTTCTCGTACCTGTCGGCCTCTCCCATCGACCAAACACCACCTGAAAACCCATTGTTTTCCGAATAAACAGCTTGCAGATCTGCGGGGCCTATTCAACTTAATTTAAAGCGTCGGTTCTGGCGTTTTATTTGTTTGATTTGAGAAATCATTGCACGGTTACAGCAATACCAAGGTTTACAGTGTAGTTTTAGACGGGAAATCACTTTTAATCTTAGGTGCATATGCTTTGCCAATGATTTTCTTAGAGGAGGCAAACTATTTGCCTCACTCATCAATTAAGGAGAACAATATGACACAACGAGGTCCAATAAAATAAAGGGGATTACTCTCCTAAAATCACAAGGCTCAAATTCTTCGCTACCGTGGTTACCTAACCAAAGTATAGCCTCGCTCTTAATAATCTCCAGAAGCACCATTGGCGGGCTGGATTTGTTGTGGATGACCCTCAGGTACTTTTCTCTCCTTCCACGCCATCCAACTAACAAGCATGGTGAGAGAGGCAATGGCCTTGTGGTTCAGGGTTGCTCTACAAATTATTTTGCTCCACCACTCCTCGATGGAAATGTCCATCGTCCATTCATGTGTGTGCACGGTGGGAATCCCAAGCCACTCTTTGATCATAATCCAAAATCTCTTATCGGCAAAGCCTATTTTGGATTGTCAACCATGAAAAGAATCTTACCTTGGGTGCCCCTAAATTTTCCTCACCATTTTGTTCATGCAAGTATGCATGCATTGCCCGAAAGTGTAATTCTCAAAAAATTCTGAACAAAAAATTTGGCATACATCTAGACATTCCATGTGCGCACGCCAACTATCGCGGAATACCGACCTGATCTTTTGTGTCCGTTGTAAATAAATTTTTAAAAAGTGCCTCGTGAAAAGCTTATTTTAGTACCGAGTTTTGTCTTTTTACAAACAATAGAAAAAATATGTGAAACAACTTTGTGATGAAATAGAATGTCGAGGCGTATGCGCAAAACTATTCATCAGAATTTGCTGACATTTTAAGTTATGTTTAAAACTCATTTCAAAATTCAAAATGTCTCAGTCTGTTCCAGTAGAGAACATATATGTTTTCTTGAGGGAAGAAGTATAGAGCAAACATATCATTAAAACCATATGCACATTTGGTGGCTGACTCCTAACGGAGTGGGTAATGATCCTCGGATGTTTTGATGTAGACTACTACAGAATTGAAATGAGTGACTAGACGCGCTAAAATATATCTAGATACATATGAAATGAAGGGCGGCTAGACACGAAATGCGTCTATATATATATGAAATAAAAAAGGCTACTCCCTCAAAAAATATGTTTTGGAAACTTTTCCCTTCCGGCATCTCCAGCGGCCTGACGTGACCGTTTATGGACGAAAAATAGGTCTACACCCTAGCCCAACATCCCAACACAAAATGACAAGGGCTGGCCGCAGGAACGCAAATGCGGCCTAAATTTGCGCTGCGAATGCGTCTCCACAGACGCAACGCGTGACTTTGTATTCCTAGGCAGCCCCACACGTCAAGGATAGCGAAATTGAGCATTCGCGTTCCCCTCAATTTCATTTTAGCACCAGCGTGGCCCAAGCCCTAGGCCAAGCCCAACCACCGCGGAAGAGAAACCACCAGAATGGCAATCACGATGATCGAGGCGCCTTCTCAAGCACAAGAACCGCCGCGAAGAGCAACCGCTGCCCTCTTCGATTTGCGACGCCTTCTCAGCTTGCGGGTGCGTCGATATAAACGCCATACACACCATCCACACTGTCAATCTCCCATCGACCAACGCCATCATCTCTGCGATTTTCCTTGCCATCCGACTTCGAAAGGCCGGCGACATGAGCAACCTTTCCTTGCCATCCGACTTCGAAAGGCCGGCGACATGAGCAACCTTTCCTTGCCATCCGACTCCGACATCGAGGGCAAGTCACCAGGATGGCTACATTTGTGGGAAAGGGCTAAAACGCCGAGCAGCTCAAGCTCCCCACCGAGCGACACCAATGCCGACGACCAGGAGGCGCATGACGCCATAGCCAACGGCCAGGAGGAGGAGGGGGAGGAGGCGGCTGAGGAGGAAGAGGATGAAGATGCTAGGTAGGCACGGATGGACTCGGAGGAGGCAGCAAAGAAACAAGAAGGCGAAATCCCGAGCGAATGGAGAGGCGTAGTCGGCGTACACCTACGACGAGGGGTTGGAGGAGGAGGGTACCTGGAAGGATGAATCATCGGAGGAGGGGGGAGGGAGACAGGCTCATAGGGGGCGGCCGGCTCGCGTGAAGAGGTGACGAGCAGGAAGCGTCGTCGTGACGATGACGCGGTAGGGCTCTCCAAGAAGAAGGAGTGGATTATTGTTTCGATGTTTCAGATTGATCCACTAAAATTTGTAATTACTTATATGATTTGAACCTCTATTTCCGCAGTTTTGATGGCTTTTCAAACATTGCACTATTTTGATTCAACCGGACAAAATACGTCGTGCCGCAGGCACCCCTGAACGCAACAATTTGATTAGCATGGGCCATGGGGTGATGTCGTCGGTCGTCCTCAGCTTCAGCAGCAATGGTCTTCCGGCACAGGTAGGGCAGGCTCGTGGCTAGCGTAGGCTCAACTGTTTCTCATCCATTCTATTCCGTCCCGGATTGGTGCGATCGAGCGGCGGCACATCGCATTGCACGCAACAGCCGACACGGCAAGGCGACGGATGGAAGCCTGGCCCTTGGTGGTGCAGTGTCGCCGGTGAACCCCACGCCGCCTTGACTTGTCATTCAGATCGTGCGCCAGCTACACCAGGAGCAGGCAGATGCCGATGTCAGTGACGGTGAATCGCCCCGCGCCGGTCGGTCGTTGTGTGCTGCCGCCTGCCGGTGCTGCGTTCAGCACCGCGCCGGGGGACCGAGCACGGCCGAGCCGAGGGACCGCCCTCGGACTTGGAGACGACTCGCGCACAGTTCTCTCCAAGCTTTTCTCTCTGCACCGCCGCAGCACGCATGCATGCCCTTTTCTGCTGAGCCGCGACGATTGCTAGGAGGAGTAGCTGCGCAGCAAGTTCGCCCTGACGATCTACTCCTCGGATTGAATGGGGTACAAGGGCAATCATATCTTGCAGTGTACTTGTGCTTGATAGTTGATACACACACAGCCGGAGCCGGTAGATCTTTAACTCCCGTACCGATTCTACTACTAGGTGGTGCGATACGGTCATTGTTTTGCATTCACCACCTCGGCTTTTACCCAAATCGACTCTCAGTCCATTCCCTCTCCTTCCTACGTCCCATCATTCAATCTATGTGTTTTTTAACAACAAGAAGTAATAACCATACATTTTGAACCGGATATCTGGTCTGAGATCATTTTTAACTATCACTTTCATCTTGACGAGCTCTTTAAAACAAGGCTAATGCCGACTATGTTTTTTAAGTTTAATTTTCTCAGCTTTTTGAACCCAACTGAATAGTTCTAAAAGTTGCCGAAATGATTTCAAAATTATGACTTTCTTTACTTCTTGACACACCACTTGTAGGTTCCATAAAGGGTTTGTAGTGAGCTTCAGAGCAGTTTCATATTTCCCTTTTTTTTTAGCCTCACAATTCTAAATGGGAAGCCAACCTCTCGGTCTCTGCATCCTGCCAAGTCTTAGAATCAACATGATCGAAATATTATTCAAACCTTCACGAAATAGTATTATTTCATTGCCTTTGATGAATGGTTAAACAACAATTGGACCAAACAAGCGGTTTCCCCGGTTTGCTTGCAAGGGGGGCAAATATCACAATTGAGCCAACCACGCTTGCAAAGCGATCCGCCGTTCAAAAATCCTACTTTCAGTAGAAAGCCAGGCAAAACTATTCACTTCAGGAGGAGCCAAAGCCTTTCACACCATTTTGTTTATATTGGAGGCGACAAATCCTAAAAGTTGCACCTCGTATGCCGACTTGGACGAGTATTGACAATTCACCGCCCCGTCGTGAGCTTCCAAATTATGTCATCCTCCATGTCCCTCATGGAGATGAATGTCGTCGATAAAAATCAACGAAGAAAATAGCATGCTATTTCGGCGTTATAGCAGCGCTATAGCGTATTTTAAGAGTGAACGCTACGCTATGCACATATAGCTCGCTATAATGCTAATCCCGCTATTAGCGGCCCTATGCGCGCTATTTTTTTGTAGCATTGTAGCGGCGCTATTTTTCATAGAAAAATAGAGCAACCGACTAGCTAGTTTGGGCCTTTTGGCCCACGAGCCACTGAAATCTCCATTTCGAACCCTATCCATTCAACCCGTTGGCAATCACGGAACCTCATCGACAGTTCCCACTTCTCAGATGGCATGTACATGTTTAAGAAGAAGAATCAACATCACAACGAGCAAGAGCTGCTACTACTACAATCTGCTTAGGAAAAAGTTTTTTTTCGAAATGGGGGAAATATCGCCCCAGCTTCTGCATCCAAAGGATGCACACGGCTTTTTTTATTAGATTATTCACGAAACCTTACAAGAAAAAATACAAAAGATCAAACTCGAAGCAACCTTACTATACCTACAGTGGGATGAAGAGGGTGACAATACACCAACTCAAATCATCCAAAACTAAATGCCTTCTCAGACCGCCCAATAGTAGGTGAGAAACACATCCAGTCAAGCAGACTCTCAGCGCACGCCAACACACACTCCACAGGAGTTGCTCCCACCGTCTTCCTCGACTCCATCTTCAAGAGAGATCAACGCATTATCTTTGCAAGACCTGCTGTCGATGCCACCATGACGCCAGACAGCTCCACCCTCCTGCACGTAGACATCATCCCGCATCTGTCGTCGATACCCTGCAGCACCATGCCACTGAGACTCAGCGCCAACAATGTGGTAGATGAACACCACTCCACCGAAGTCCGCCAACATCCAGCAGCTGCTCCAAAAACGATGCCCCAAGAGGTAGAACGACGCAGGACGCGCCGCCATCGTCCGATCCGGGAGACCCGGACCTATGGTTTCCCCCGGAGCAGCACGAGTGAGAAACCGCAGACTGCGTCGACGATGCCTTCAAGAAGGTTGCGGCGCGACACGTCGCCATCGTCCGCCAACCGAGGTCGGAACACGGTTTTCACCGGCAGCCGCGCATCCCCAACTCGCCGAGTGTAGTGCCAAGACGGGCAAAGATGACGCCTTCGACAAGGTAATGATGTCGACCGACGCCGCCATCATCCGCCAAGAGCGAGGTCGAGGCTCAGTTTTCACCGGCCACCATGACACCCCGGACTAGATCACAATCGCCGGAAACCTGTGTGAGATCCCATGATCCCCCACACAGGACTACCAGCCTGGCCGACCACCTCCGACGAAGAAGAAGGCCGCCTCCTCCATCGAACCCGAGGTTGCTGCCCCGAGCGTCCTCGAACCGCGGGAGAAACCCAAGGTCACCACCCCGCACCGGCGAGAAGCGGAGGGGATGGCGCAAACCTTCCCACCACCAGCCACCACCGGTGTGCCGCCATCGGGAGGCAGGGGAGGCCGTAGCACTCTGGCCACCGCAGCCCCTTCTTCCTCCGACCGCCGCCGCCCCGCCATCACACGGGATGGAGGAGGTCACCGCCGCCGCTGTCGAGGGGATGACCCAGCCGCCGCCCCATCCGCGTCAAGAGGGAAAGCCCCCGCCGCCGCCACGCCCCGAGGTCTTTGCCCCGGCGGCGCTGCCGGCGGCGGCGGCGGCGGGAGGAGGAGGGTGTGGGTTGGGGGTGGCTAGGGTTGGGACTGCTAAGTAAAAGATACTAAGAAAAATAAAACGTCTGACGTCCCCCGCTTAGGAAAAAGTTACTTCTATTTTTTCGTGATGATCAGCCGCAACCTGCAATATGCAGGTTCTTCTTTTTAATCGGATGATGACACCATGCATTCTCCTAGTTCATATAATTTTTATTAATTACTACTTCTATTATGTTGTTGGCTCCTTAGTTGTTTATTTGGACTATGCAAGTTGGATGGTTAGTTGTCTACTTATGTTTCTTAAATCTTCATTCTCCGTGTAGTTTTGTACTATGGGTGTTTAACTGTCGATGCTAATTGTTAGATGATAACAAGTCATTGTCTATCAAATAAATATGTTGATCATTGTGATTTGGACAACTTTTCAGCAGCGTATTTTGGAAGGCCACGCTATTTCATTTAGCGCCCTATTCTTTCCCTTGACAAAATCCAAAGCTCAACAAATTGAGAAAGTTTCTCCATGGTGAAGTTTTGCTCGAAGTCAATTTCATGGATCCAATTGTTCCCGTGCAAAGTTTGGGAAACCTTCCAATTCTTTCTTCTTGTTTAGAGCATAATTTAGCGACTTTTTTTTAACAATAAACTTTTTTTTTGCTAACATCAGGAATATTACTCATTTTGAACTTTTCGAGAAATAATATTGTGTTGGGGACGCCTAACCCGAAGGACCTTGTCGGGAACTAGTAACCCGAAAAGCTAGATTCCTGGTAACCTTGGTCCATGTTAGGCGCCAGTTGGGGAGGGCTTTCTAGAAGGTCTGTGTCAAACGCTAGGTGGGGAAGGCTGTCCCTAAAGGTCCATGACAAGCGAAGGAGGGCCATGGATAAGGACCGATCAATTCTCGCGCTTATTAGATGGTCAATCGAGAGACGCTTCCCCGATTAGTGGCCAGTTGGGCTGGACTTGCCTGAGCGCCCGACTTCCGTGTGCGATAGCCTGGAGCCCACGAAATCCTATCATCTCAGGGGTGTACAACCGAACAAGGTCCTTTCGCGTTAGGAATCCCGGGTGCGGTATTATTTCTGAAAAAGTTCAAATTTCAGTATTATCTCTAAAATTAGGAAAAAATGTATTATTAAAAAATATTCGCTTAAAATTAGCGGCACCATCTCTTTAAGCTTCGTCACATCGAGCCACCTTCACATGCCAAACCAGGGTTTTATGACCATAGCCAAGTGTGATAGTAGTGGTGGCGTAGAAAAACTCTGTATCTTCCTCGGTGCAAAGGGTTCCCGGACACCCATATTTTCAGGGATCTTTCCACTTAAGCCATGGCCACCAAGTCTTAACCACTATCCCGATAGAATCCCTCAAGGAGAGACACGAGGTAGAATCCCCGAGAGAAAGACCGATATACGATCTATGGAGTCACACGTGTGAGAGACCGCGGTAGAATCACAAGTGCGAAAGATAAATCATATAAGGAGTGCCTTGATACAACTCATAGATTTGTGTCTAAGAGAGGAGGGGGTTTCCCTAATCCCGGAGGGATGGTGGAGGCATAAGCCAAGTTCTCACTCAAATTATGTCTTACCTAATGAAGGGGGAGGTGGGAGCCTATATATAGGGAGCCATTAAGGAGGGGTAGTTTAGGAAAACAAAGGGATACATGGGCCTTGGCCCGAATTGGATCTGGCTTTGTCAAGGCAGATGTTTGAGTCATGCCATGCCTCAAGCTTTGTGTATATTGACGCCAAATCACTACAGGAATCGCGGTAGATGCCGACGGCCTTCGACCCTCGGCGTAGCACGCGCTTGCCCTCGGCGTACGATACGCCGACGGGCCCCCTCGGCGTAGCTCCTCGGGGAAGATAGGCCTCGGCAGAGCACACGCGGCCCTCGGCGTAGAGGCCGCCGTCGGCGTAGCCGCAGAGGGCCGACGGCTGGAACCGCTCGTCGGCGTCGCAACCCTCGGCGTAGCACGGTGGCCGGCGCCGTCCGGCTAACGTCCGTTTGGGCTACGCCGAGCGTCGCCCCGTCGGCGTATGGAGGCACGTGGCGCCTCCTGGCCGCTTCTACGCGGACGCTACGCCGAGCGTCGCCCCGTCGGCGTACGGAGGCACGTGGCGCCTCCTGGCCGCGTCTACGCAGAGACTACGCCGAGCGTGGCCCCGTCGGCGTATCGAGGGCTATGCCGAGGGGGAAGCCCTCGGCACATCGGGCGACGTGGCAACCGGCCGGGAGCTCCCGTTCATACGCCGAGGAGGCCCTCGGCATAGCCCCGACCATTTGGTCCATGTCGAGGCTATGCCGAGGGGAGGCCGTCGGCGTAGCGTCGACCAGATTTCGCCAAAATGCCAAATTGACAGATTTAACAGTTTTTAACAGAATTCGCCAAATTGACAGATTTCACAGTTTTTCACAGCACATATATTGCATAATTCACAGGACTTTGCACATAGACATCACATGATGTTCAAATAGCTACAAATCATGGTCTCATAACATAGCTCCGGATACATAGTATCGTGTCGATAAGATACATGCATGGGACAACTAGAGGAGCTCGTCGCCGCTAGACACCGGCCCGGGCCGATTCCTTCCGGTAGAAGCTGCGGAAGAACCACCGGGAGAAGGACCGGGAGAAGTACCGGAGAAGTACCTGTTGTAGCACCGTGAGTAGGACCACCATTATGAACCGGTGTCATATCCCTCCCACCACCCTGGTTTCCGGAACATCCCGTTCCCTACACACATGTTCCCGAGATGTTAGCAATTTGCGAGGCAAAGGAAAGCCGTAGTATTCGGTTTGGCGAAGAACTTACCGTTGTTCTCCCATAGTACTCCGCAGCGAAATTTTCCTTCGATGGCATGTTTGGCGCCGGCCCCGGAAAGGGAGGCATCGGCCCTAAATCCATTGTCTGTCCGATTTGATTGGCCACAAACGACGCCTGCAAGATAGTTTACATGTCAGTCTTTGCAGAAATGAAGCATCAAACTAGGGGAAAGTGGGACTTGTCATCATTTGCGAAAACAAAGGTTGGAACTTACATGTATATATGCCATGTACTCCATGAACTGCTGCTGGTGCTGGTTGAAGGCCACCTGATATTCTTGATGAGCGGCCACGTAGGCCGCCTCGAAGTCAGGCTACAATTTCACAAATTCATGTCTCGTTAGCACTTAGCAATGTATGAACGAAAGTCGGAAAGAGGATGGAAATGAGGGAAACTTACGTCGTATGCGGGTTGTTGCCGAGCCCGGCGACGAGGCGGGAGAGGGGGGCTGTCCTTGGTGAGTCCCGCCTTGAGACGCGTGAAGGTCGTGGTGAGGGTATGCTTGACGGCCTTGTTCAGCATGGCGAGACGGCCATGCGGCAACCCTCCGGACGACAGGACCAACGACTCCTCGTCGACCTCCGCGCTCATGGGGTCATCCACCTCCGGGTGACGATGCCTCACCATCTCGCAGAGTTCTCGACGTCCTCGGCGTAGGTGCCGAAGTACTCGGGGAGCGAGGGCTGAGGCTGCGAGAGATCGGGCTTCTTAAGCCGCATCTTGTTGTATATCTCGAGGTCGGACATCTCCTCCTCGGGTCCTAACGCGGCCCTCGCATCGCGAAAGGAAATGTTGTGAGTACCAACTTTGAACCTGAAGGAAAATAAAATGTATACATACCGTCTTCCCCTTGTAGCGCTCGTAGCTGAGGTTTCCCCCACAGGTGTGTGCCACCGTCGCCTCGGTTCTCCGCGTTCCGCCTCGCCACGGCTGCAAAGTCCTCGTCCATCTTGAGCCACCTCGTCCTAACCATCTCCTCCCATGCCTCGGCATGCGGCTCGCCCAATCGGGGATAACCTGAAAATGCAATACTCAACTCAATCTAATGCAATCGCAACTTAGTAGCAATGTAGAATCTCATTGACATTTTACTCACCGACATGTAGTCATCCACCGTCATCTCGTACTCGGCCTTAGCATTCTTACCGACAATGTCCGGCTTATGGACCCTCTCGCCTCTCTCTGCCCGTAGTGATCGGCGGACGTGATCCTTTGGTTGTACCACACCCGTGGTGTCAACCTCTCACAAGTCGCCCGCAAAGTCCTGTTCGCGGCCGTCTCCTCAACCTCGGGCGCCACACGATAAAAACACTTCAATCATGCAAAAAACAATTGTGAGATTCATGAGTTAGAACATTGGGGTCATCAAATATGAACGAAGCTCGAGAAAATATGTCTTACCCAAAACTTTCTCATCACGGCCTCGGCAGCCGTCGGAAGCCTACGCCGGGGCACTCTCGTAGTCCGTCCAAGTAGTGGCTAGCTTCTTCTCGCCACCGGGACAAGGTTTGCCGAGGGGATAGTACTTGCCCGGCCAGAACTTCCTAAGCAAAGCTCCAATCATGCTACTAGGCAGGCGCCCCTTGACCCCCGGAGGAAATATCCAATTGCTGCACATGAAAATCAAACATTAGCACATGAAAATCAAACATTAGTACTTGAAAATCGAAATTGCCAAATTAGTACACTTACTCAGGGCCAACAGGAATAATAAGGGTCTTCGCCTCATGGGTCTTAGGCTCCTTCCTCTCGTCGGGGACTCTCGCTTCCCCACGAATCTTCAGTGCCTTCGGCCGCCCATCCTCCTCCGGAGTCTCAAACCCGCGGCTAGAGTCCTCCTCATCTCTAGACTCCGTCTCCGCCTCCTCTCTAGACGTCCCCTCCAAAAAGAACCCGGAAGCAACGTCGCCTGAAGCCGAGGGTGGTGGCTCAAAGTCCGGTCCTCCCCAGCCACCTCCACCTCCACCTCCACCTCCACCTCCACCTCCTCCCAAGCCACCTCCAGCTCCACCACCTCGTCCCCGTCCTCGTCCTCGTCCTCCTCCTCCTCCTACCGCAAAGTCCTCGTAACACGGATTGCGACGCGGTTCCCTCTCACTCCTTCTAACATTGTTCTTGCGTTGTTGCATCTTCTTAAGCAAGCTCGACGAGTCCTCCTTGCCGCCGCTCATATTGTTCAATCACCTGCATTGAGAAAGAGAAAACAATTAAGAAGCATGTTGAAAAATATATAAATAGTAAGCATAAAGACACTAAACAATTAAGAAGCATGTTCAAGAATATATAAATACTAAGCATAAAGATACTAAACAATAAAGAAGCATGTTGAAAAAAATATAAATACTAAGCATAAAGATACTAAACAAATAAGAAGCATGTTGAAATATAAACACATAAAAGACCCTCACCAGCCGTCATCAATCTCATCGTCAATCTCATTTTGTTTCTCCTTGCCACTATCACTATCACTATCTTTTGAGTAGTAAGTTGGATTTTGATAGACGGGTGGAGGCTCATCATCGCTATCATCTTCCACTTGTAACTTCTCGAGCATATCTATGTCCTTTAGATCCACCACTGACTCGCCACGAGTTTCTGCATCGTTCCTGAGGTCCTCTTCAAGAACACATTCTAACTCAAAGTGCCCGAAGTCCTCTTCCTCTTGATAGAAAATTCCCTCGTATGTTACAGGGTCAATGTTGTTGTAATCGTCCTCGGAGGGAATCGGTAGGTTACCATGTGGCGATACCTGGAACACGACTTCCCAGCCGTTGAGGGCCGCTTTCTGGCATGGGTACGGCAAATAATAAACTTGCTTGGCTTGGTGAGCAACAATATAGACATCGGCTCCGGTATAGGTGGTGGAAGGCTTAACTTCAACTAACCCAATGGACTTGGTAATTCTCTGTCCACCTCTTGGGTCGAACCAATGACACTTGAACACAACGAGATTGAGTTGTTTGTTTGTACGGTTGAAGGTCAGCTCGTATACATTCTCTAACCTCCCGTAGTAATCAAAGGTATCGGATCCTTTAGTGAAGACACCAGTATTTATCGTTTTTGGATTCGCTCGGCCCTTCTGGTGTGTCTCTGTATGGAATCGAAACCCATTCACGTCATACTTCTCATACTTCATGACGTCACGGTTACAACCTTGGGAAACACATCTCAACTCATCTGTCATCTCAACGTTTGCATCAGCTCCCTACAAGCACGGTTCAAATTTGTTGTGTGCATTAGTTACGTGGAATAACAGGGACAAGTCACATATTGGTAGGTAAGAGGGACAGCTTAGACATTACTTTTTTCATGAACCAAGACACAAAGTTTATTTTTACTTCTGGGAGCACCCTCTTTCGGTAGAGTCTCCAACTCCGCGCCCGTGGGATCGCGCGGAAGCCACCACTGTTCATCCGTGAATTCGCTGAAAGGATACAATAAGCATTAGACCGAGTTGAGTGTAGGTGATCGAAACTAGATACAATAAGCATTACACCATGTTACCTAATGAAATCGTGACCGCCATCGTCGTCGTCCCCCCACCACTTCCTTCATGTTCATAAGCACATAGAGCATTATGCAATCCTTCTCTTCCCTCTCCAATCTATATTTTTGTCCTTTACCAGCCTTGCCACCGGGACATTGGAATAGTTGAAGCTTGGGGTCATTCATGGGCACGTCGACATTGTAACGAGAGACCGGGTTATGCAGAGTGGGAACTTCATCAGATAGTACGTTGTTGCGGCATCCGCCATCTCCCGAAGGCACGTTGCCTCAGCTATGCATGCTTCAATCTTGGCTTTGTTTCCGAGTTATCTTCCGAATATACTTGAACTCTCTCTCAATACAAAACTGCCACCGAAATCGCACAGGGCCACCCAAGAGTGCCTCGTTTGCGAGGTGCACAATGAGATGTGCCATCGGAGTAAAGAAGCCTGGCGGAAAGATCATCTCCAAATTGCATAGCAACTCCGGCACTTGAACTTGCAGCTTCTCAATAACCTTAGGACATATCCGCAGCACGTAGCGTGCGGAAGAAATGGCTCAACTCCGCGAGCACTCGCCATATTTTCTCGGGAGATACCTCGAAGCATCACCGGCATCAGCCGCTCAATCCATATATGATAGTCGTGACTCTTGAGCCCGGTGACTTTTCCCGTCGAAAGATTGACTCCCTTGCTCACATTCGAACAATAACCATCGGGAACATCACAACGTATTTTAGCCACTTGAATGCCTCCTTCTTTTGGATGGAATCAAGGCGAAGTCACGTGCGGCTTGAACCAATTCTTTCGACGGCCAGTAGGACGTTGCATGTGTAATTTCTTCCTATCACAGAGCTTCTCAACATCGACTCTAGCCTTGACATTATCCTTTGACTTCCCGGGAATGTTTAGGCACGTGTGAAATAAGGACTCCGCGACATTCTTTACGGTGTGCATCACATCGATGTTATGGGGAAGTTCGAGGTCCTTGTAATACTCGAGCTTCGTTAAGGCTGCCTCGTGAGTCCAGTTGTGCGTTACACCATATCCCTCAAATTGATGGCCAGCTTCCGATGCCGCTGGCACGAGAGCACGTAGCTCGGCATCAACAGCTATACCATCGAACTTTGGCACCTCTGTTACTTCATGCACAACTTTGCCTTTCTTGAAGTTCTTTTTGTCTTCTCTGAACGGATGCCTCCGTTTGAGGTACTGCCGATTCGTGTCAAACGCAACATACTTGCGACCCTTATTTAGCCAAAGGAACTCAAGTCGATGCCTGCACACTGGGCATGGCCATTTACCAGCTGTACACCATCCGCATGTTAGGGCGTACCCGGGCATGTCATGCATGGTATACTGCAACCAAACTTTCATGCGAAGTTTGTCTTCGATGCTCGGTCGTACGTCAACGTCCCGTGGTGCCAAGAGTGGTTCAAATCTTTCACAATCGGCTGCATGTAGACACTCAAGTTCTTCCCCGGGTAATGGGGCCCTGGAATGATCAGCGACAGAAACATGGTCTTCCTCGTCATTAGGACTCCGGGAGGGAGATTGAGCGGAATTACAAACACGGGCCAACAACTGTAATTGGAATTCGACATACCATATGGATTGAAGCCATCTGTAGCTATCGCAATTCGACATTCCGAGCATCTGCTGCCATATGGGGGTATTTTCTATCAAAGTTCTTCCATGCATTGCCATCAGATGGATGTCCCATCTTCGTCCGCCCCGATTGTCCTTTATTCGAGTCCCCATCTTATGCCACGTCATCTGTTTGGCGGTCTCCTCGATCAAGTAAAGCCGCTGGATTCTTTTTATGAATGGGAGATACCGAAGAATCGACTTTGCGATCTTTGACTGCCTCACCGACCATCCTTTCCCGTTACCTCTTCATACCTAGAGGCCTTACAAATGGGACAGTACTTGTCCTCCGCAAACTGTTTCGAAGAGAACACAGCCATTTTCACAACAGTCTATCCTTTGATAATCCATGTTGAGCGCCGACATGAGGTGCCTCGTCTCGTGCAGGCTAGGCGGCAGACAATGCCCTTTGGGCAACATGTTACCAGTTGTTTTCAGACTTGCTTCGAAGCCGTCACGGGTGGTGTTGTACCGGGTCTTGTCGGCTAGACATTGGGAGATGGCATCGAGCTGAGAAATCTCGGCGCCATCGTACAGAGGCGTCTTAGCAGCGGCTATCATATCATAGAAGGCCTTCGCGGCTGGCTCTGGTTCCTCCGGTTGGAGGTTCCTCCGGTTACGGCGGTTCCTCCCGTGAAGGTGGCGACTCTGGCATGTGGGCATCGACAAGATCATCTAGAAAGTCTCTAACCCCATCGTACTCATTGCCATTGAGCCGCTGCCGCATCACCTCACCTCTGTCACGTTCGTGCTCATCAAAGTCGATCTGCGTGACGTAACGAGGCATATACCCATATTGCGAAGGTGTTTAAACATGTCATCCTTTCCACGACGGTGATGCTTCAAGCAACGATTGCACGGGCAAAGTGGCTGAACCTTCTGTTTTGTACCACGCGCCAACTCCTTCACTAAATGCCAAGTCTTCCTTATCCACTCATCTGTTTTATTAGTCGCACTAACACGGCCGGTGTACATCCATCCATTATCAGCCATCCTCTGCTCTATTGGAAGCCAAACGACAAGCATAGCATTTATATCAAATAGGAAAATGCATCATATTTTAATTTTTTTAACAGGCAAAACGAATGCATCAACCTACATCTCTACTAGGTGGGCTCCTAGCAGCCGCCGGATCCGTAGATTGAGTACGTTCTCCATGCTCTACCCCGATCCGAGTCAAAATTTCGGCAGCACCTCCCCGCTGCTCTCCCGATACACGTCTCGCCAAAAAGACAAGAGGATGTGCATCCGGAGAACAACGGTGAGGCGCTGCCGAAATCCTGACTCGGACCGGAGCAGAGCATGGAGAACGTACCCAACTACTGATCCGCCGACTGTCCCGTAAATGCCGCAAGCGTTACGGTTGAAAATATGCCGACCACTAATGCATATTTATCCGCGTAACGCTTGAGGACGGGAAGTGACACCTAGGTGACGCAACTTGACTTGGAAAATGAATCTAGTGACATAAATAAAATGCGGAGAAGAAGTTCGAAATTTTGCTCACCCTCGGCTGTAGAGGAAGTAGTGGAACAACCGGCGAGAAGCGCGTCAAGATCCGGGATCGTCACGCCGGGGTGCTCACGACGAGGCGGTCACGGCATGGCCTATTACAAATTCACATTATTAGACATATTTCTACTACACAATCTACGGATCCGATGGAGGCTAACAAATTAACTAAGCAAAAAAATCCTAACTAACTAACTAACAGCTAACAAATTTGTATTTCTAACTAACTAACTAACTAACAAATTTTTATTTCTAACTAACTAACTAACTAACTAACAAATCTTAACTAACTAACTAACTAACTAATCCTAACTACCTAACTAACTAAAAATCCTAACTACCTAACTAACTAAAAATACCTGCGGGAGGAGATGGCCGGGGCGGCGCGGGAGGAGGGGCCGGGGGCGGCGGGCGGCTGGCCTGCGGGAGGAGGCCGGGCGGGCGGCGCGGCTGGCGCGGCGGCGGCGGGCGGCGGCGGCGCGGCAGCTCGGGAGGCGGCGGCGGCGGCTCACGAGGGCGGGCGGCGGCTGTGGGAGGGGCGGCGACGGCGGCGGGCGGCGGCGCGGCGGGCGGCGTGGCTCGGGAGGGTGGGGACGGCGGGGGCCGGCAGTGGCGGCGGCGCGGGAGGAGCGGCGGGTGGCGGCGGCGCGGGTGAGAGCAGGGGCGGCGGCGCGGGTGAGAGCAAAGGGGCGCGGGTCGGGCTCGGGATGGGGATGGGGAGCTCCGCGTGCGTTAAGTTAGGGTTAGGGGTCTATGCCGAGGGCCGGAGCTACGCCGACGGTGGCCCTCGGCATAGCCAAAAAAAAAATTTTTCATTTCATTTATTTTTCTGAATATAATCTTTACTATTAAATGGCGATGCGACCGTGGTACGTCTCATACATCGGTAAAAAAATTGTGTCGCGGCGATCGCAAAAGTAAACCGTAAAGAAAAACGCACGCGGACGTCGGTTATATTAAGTGTCCGAGCGATGTACGGAGTATTCGCTCGCGGGCCAGGAGATGCGAAAGAAAACGACCGGACTACAATTTCAGCTTGGCCTGCTAACCTGACTATTTTACTTAGCCTGCTAATCAGTTAAAGGTTATACACATTAAATATTTGTAGATCGATAAGTCAGACGCGCATGGGGCTATGCCGAGGACCAGATCTACCCTTTGAACGGCATCCGATGACAGCTGACCCATGGTTCCGTCTTTTGCAGTGGTCACTAGGACACATAAAATGACGCCACGCGGCTCCGCTCGATTTTTTGGCTCCGTTTGCTTTGCCAACTGCGCAAAACGGGGCCGCCGGGACATGCGGTATGGCCGTACCGGGGCGCGCGCGTGCACCCGTCCGGCAACGCGCGAAACGGAAAACATTTAGCACATAAAATGACGCGTCCTAGACCTAAAAACATTTTTCCCTCCATTTATTGAGCGAAGGAAAGTGTCGCCCCAGTTCAAATCCGGACAGTTTCAGCCGGATTCGGCGGGGCACCGCAGGAAGCGGGTGGGATTCCCAGATGGCTTCCGCGCGCATATGGCATGTGATAGGTGGTGCGTAGGAGGTATCCTACCGCCGCGCGGAGGTCCCGCGCGATACTGAAATGCGCACCATGTAGCTGCTTCACAAAAAAAAGCCCTTCCGGCACCCCGAAAATGGAAAAACCGTCGCCCGTGGTTCGGATTGGAAATCCGCGACCGGGGCCTTGCTTCCCATCCTAAGGCCCACGCACGTGCCAAATATGGCCTCGTTCCGACAAACTATGTGGTGAAACGGGCCGTTTCCTACTCATTTCCCCTAAAAGCCATAGAACTCCGGACGAGATAGCCCTGTTCGTGAAGGGTTCTCCAAGATAATTGCCGTATCCCAGTTCCGTCTTTTGCAGTGGTTACTAGGACACATAAAATGACGCCACGCGGCTCCGCTCGATTTTTGGCTCCGTTTGCTTTGCCAATCGCGCAAAACGGGGCCGCGGGACATGCGGTATGGCCGTCACGGCGCGCGCGTGCACCCGTCCGCCAACGCGCGAAACGGAAAACATTTAGCACATAAAATGACGCGTCCTAGACCTAAAAACATTTTTCCCTCCATTTATTGAGCGAAGGAAAGTGTCGCCCCAGTTCAAATCCGGACAGTTTCCAGCGGATTCGGCGGGGCACCGCAGGAAGCGGGTGGGATTCCCAGATGGCTTCCGCGCGCATATGGCATGTGATAGGTGGTGCGTAGGAGGTATCCTACCGCCGCGCGGAGGTCCCGCGCGATACTGAAATGCGCACCATGTAGCTGCTTCACAAAAAGCTCTTCCGATCTAAAATGGAAAAACCGTCGCCCGTGGTTCGGATTGGAAATCCGCGACCGGGGCCTTGCTTCCCATCCTAAGGCCCACGCACGTGCCAAATATGGCCTCGTTCCGACAAACTATGTGGTGAAACGGGCCGTTTCCTACTCATTTCCCCTAAAAGCCATAGAACTCCGGACGAGATAGCCCTGTTCGTGAAGGGTTCTCCAAGATAATTGCCGTATCCCAGTTCCGTCTTTTGCAGTGGTTACTAGGACACATAAAATGACGCCACGCGGCTCCGCTCGATTTTTTGGCTCCGTTTGCTTTGCCAACTGCGCAAAACGGGGCCGCCGGGACATGCGGTATGGCCGTACCGGGGCGCGCGCGTGCACCCATCCTTCAACGCGCGAAACGGAAAACATTTAGCACATAAAATGACGCGTCCTAGACCTAAAAACATTTTTCCCTCCATTTATTGAGCGAAGGAAAGTGTCGCCCCAGTTCAAATCCGGACAGTTTCCAGCGGATTCGGCGGGGCACCGCAGAAGCGGGTGGGATTCCCGAGATGGCTTCCGCGCGCATATGGCATGTGATAGGTGGTGCGTAGGAGGTATCCTACCGCCGCGCGGAGGTCCCGCGCGATACTGAAATGCGCACCATGTAGCTGCTTCACAAAAAAAAGCCCTTCCGGCACCCCGAAAATGGAAAAACCGTCGCCCGTGGTTCGGATTGGAAATCCGCGACCGGGGCCTTGCTTCCCATCCTAAGGCCCACGCACGTGCCAAATATGGCCTCGTTCCGACAAACTATGTGGTGAAACGGGCCGTTTCCTACTCATTTCCCCTAAAAGCCATAGAACTCCTGGACGAGATAGCCCTGTTCGTGAAGGGTTCTCCAAGATAATTGCCGTATCCCAGTTCCGTCTTTTGCAAAGTGGTTACTAGGACACATAAAATGACGCCACGCGGCTCCGCTCGATTTTTGGCTCCGTTTGCTTTGCCAAGCTGCGCAAAACGGGGCCGCCAGGACATGTGGTATGGCCGTACCGGCGCGCGCGTGCACCCGTCCGCCAACGCGCGAAACGGAAAACATTTAGCACATAAAATGACGCGTCCTAGACCTAAAAACATTTTTCCCTCCATTTATTGAGCGAAGGAAAGTGTCGCCCTTCAAATCCAGACGGTTTCCGGCGGATTCGGCGGGGCACCGCAGAAGCGGGTGGGATTCCCGGATGGCTTCCGCGCGCATATGGCATGTGATAGGTGGTGCGTAGGAGGTATCCTACCGCCGCGCGGAGGTCCCGCGCGATACTGAAATGCGCACCATGTAGCTGCTTCACAAAAAAAGCTCTTCCGCAAGCACTCGAAAATGGAAAAACCGTCGCCCGTGGTTCGGATTGGAAATCCGCGACCGGGGCCTTGCTTCCCATCCTAAGGCCCACGCACGTGCCAAATATGGCCTCGTTCCGACAAACTATGTGGTGAAACGGGCCGTTTCCTACTCATTTCCCCTAAAAGCCATAGAACTCCGGACGAGATAGCCCTGTTCGTGAAGGGTTCTCCAAGATAATTGCCGTATCCCAGTTCCGTCTTTTGCAGTGGTTACTAGGACACATAAAATGACGCCACGCGGCTCCGCTCGATTTTTTGGCTCCGTTTGCTTTGCCAATCGCAAAACGGGGCCGCCGGGACATGCGGTATGGCCGTGCGGGCGCGCGCGTGCACCCATCCGGCAACGCGCGAAACGGAAAACATTTAGCACATAAAATGACGCGTCCTAGACCTAAAAAAATTTTTCCCTCCATTTATTGAGCGAAGGAAAGTGTCGCCCCGGTTCAAATCCGGACGGTTTCCGGCGGATTCGGCGGGCACCGCAGAAGCGGGTGGGATTCCCGGATGGCTTCCGCGCGCATATGGCATGTGATAGGTGGTGCGTAGGAGGTATCCTACCGCCGCGCGGAGGTCCCGCGCGATACTGAAATGCGCACCATGTAGCCGCTTCACAAAAAGCCCTTCCAGCACCCCGAAAATGGAAAAACCGTCGCCCGTGGTTCGGATTGGAAATCCGCGACCGGGGCCTTGCTTCCCATCCTAAGGCCCACGCACGTGCCAAATATGGCCTCGTTCCGACAAACTATGTGGTGAAACGGGCCGTTTCCTACTCTATTTCCATACACGCCATAGAACTCCTGACGAGATAGCCCTGTTCTTGATGTGGTCTCCAAGAGAATAGCCGTATCCCAGTTCCGTCTGGTGCAGTGGTTACTAGGACACATAAAATGACGCCACGCGGCTCCGCTCGATTTTGGCTCCGTTTGCTTTGCCAATCGCGCAAAACGGGGCCGCGGGACATGCGGTATGGCCGTACGGGCGCGCGCGCGTGCACCCGTCTGCCAACGCGCGAAACGGAAAACATTTAGCACATAAAATGACGCGTCCTAGACCTAAAAATATTTTTCCCTCCATTTATTGAGCGAAGGAAAGTGTCGCCCCACTTCAAATCCGGACAGTTTCCAGCGGATTCGGCGGGGCACCGCAGGAAGCGGGTGGGATTCCCAGATGGCTTCCGCGCGCATATGGCATGTGATAGGTGGTGCGTAGGAGGTATCCTACCGCCGCGCGGAGGTCCCGCGCGATACTGAAATGCGCACCATGTAGCTGCTTCACAAAAAAAAGCTCTTCCGGCACCCCGAAAATGGAAAAACCGTCGCCCGTGGTTCGGATTGGAAATCCGCGACCGGGGCCTTGCTTCCCATCCTAAGGCCCACGCACGTGCCAAATATGGCCTCGTTCCGACAAACTATGTGGTGAAACGGGCCGTTTCCTACTCATTTCCCCTAAATGCCATAGAACTCGGACGAGATAGCCCCGTTCGTGAAGGGTTCTCCAAGATAATTGCCGTATCCCAGTTCCGTCTTTTGCGGTGGTTACTAGGACACATAAAATGACGCCACGCGGCTCCGCTCGATTTTTGGCTCCGTTTGCTTTGCCAATCGCAAAACGGGGCCGCCGGACATGCGGTATGGCCGCACGGGCGCGCGTGCACCCGTCCGGCAACGCGCGAAACGGAAAACATTTAGCACATAAAATGACGCGTCCTAGACCTAAAAACATTTTTCCCTCCATTTATTGAGCGAAGGAAAGTGTCGCCCAGTTCAAATCCGGACGCTTTCCGGCGGATTCGGCGGGCACCGCAGAAGCGGGTGGGATTCCCAGATGGCTTCCGCGCGCATATGGCATGTGATAGGTGGTGCGTAGGAGGTATCCTACCGCCGCGCGGAGGTCCCGCGCGATACTGAAATGCGCACCATGTAGCCGCTTCACAAAAAAGCCCTTCCCGCACCCGAAAATGGAAAAACCGTCGCCCGTGGTTCGGATTGGAAATCCGCGACCGGGGCCTTGCTTCCCATCCTAAGGCCCACGCACGTGCCAAATATGGCCTCGTTCCGACAAACTATGTGGTGAAACGGGCCGTTTCCTACTCATTTCCCCTAAAAGCCATAGAACTCCGGACGAGATAGCCCTGTTCGTGAAGGGTTCTCCAAGATAATTGCCGTATCCCAGTTCCGTCTTTTGCAGTGGTTACTAGGACACATAAAATGACGCCACGCGGCTCCGCTCGATTTTTGGCTCCGTTTGCTTTGCCAATCGCGCAAAACGGGGCCAACGGGACATGCGGTATGGCCGCACCGGCGCGCGTGCACCCGTCCGCCAACGCGCGAAACGGAAAACATTTAGCACATAAAATGACGCGTCCTAGACCTAAAAACATTTTTCCCTCCATTTATTGAGCGAAGGAAAGTGTCGCCCGCTCAAATCCGGACGCTTTCACGGAGTTCGGCGGGGCACCGCAGAAGCGGGTGGGATTCCCGATGGCTTCCGCGCGCATATGGCATGTGATAGGTGGTGCGTAGGAGGTATCCTACCGCCGCGCGGAGGTCCCGCGCGATATCGAAATGCGCACCATGTAGCTGCTTCACAAAAAGCCCTTCCGCACCCCGAAAATGGAAAAACCGTCGCCGTGGTTCGGATTGGAAATCCGCGACCGGGCCTTGCTTCCCATCCTAAGGCCCACGCACGTGCCAAATATGGCCTCGTTCGACAAACTATGTGGTGAAACGGGCCGTTTCCTACTCATTTCCCCTAAAAGCCATAGAACTCCTGGACGAGATAGCCCTGTTCGTGAAGGGTTCTCCAAGATAATTGCCGTATCCAGTTCCGTCTTTTGCGGTGGTTACTAGGACACATAAAATGACGCCACGCGGCTCCGCTCGATTTTTGGCTCCGTTTGCTTTGCCAACTGCGCAAAACGGGGCCGCCGGGACATGCGGTATGGCCGTACCGGGCGCGCGCGTGCACCCGTCCGCCAACGCGCGAAACGGAAAACATTTAGCACATAAAATGACGCGTCCTAGACCTAAAAACATTTTTCCCTCCATTTATTGAGCGAAGGAAAGTGTCGCCCAGTTCAAATCCGGACAGTTTCAGCGGATTCGGCGGGCACCGCAGAAGCGGGTGGGATTCCCGGATGGCTTCCGCGCGCATATGGCATGTGATAGGTGGTGCGTAGGAGGTATCCTACCGCCGCGCGAGGTCCCGCGCGATACTTGAAATGCGCACCATGTAGCCGCTTCACAAAAAAAGCTCTTCCGCTCTCCGAAAATGGAAAAACCGTCGCCCGTGGTTCGGATTGGAAATCCGCGACTGGGGCCTTGCTTCCCATCCTAAGGCCCACGCACGTGCCAAATATGGCCTCGTTCCGACAAACTATGTGGTGAAACGGGCCGTTTCCTACTCATTTCCCCTAAAAGCCATAGAACTCCTGGACGAGATAGCCCTGTTCGTGAAGGGTTCTCCAAGATAATTGCCGTATCCCAGTTCCGTCTTTTGCAAAGTGGTTACTAGGACACATAAAATGACGCCACGCGGCTCCGCTCGATTTTTTGGCTCCGTTTGCTTTGCCAATCGCGCAAAACGGGGCCGCCGGACATGCGGTATGGCCGTACCGGGCGCGCGTGCACCCATCCGGCAACGCGCGAAACGGAAAACATTTAGCACATAAAATGACGCGTCCTAGACCTAAAAACATTTTTCCCTCCATTTATTGAGCGAAGGAAAGTGTCGCCCCGCTCAAATCCGGACAGCTTCAAATGATTCGGCGGGGCACCGCAGAAGCGGGTGGGATTCCCGCATGGCTTCCGCGCGCATATGGCATGTGATAGGTGGTGCGTAGGAGGTATCCTACCGCCGCGCGGAGGTCCCGCGCGATACCGAAATGCGCACCATGTAGCCGCTTCACAAAAAAAGCCCTTCCCAAGACCCCGAAAATGGAAAAATCGTCGCCGTGGTTCGGATTGGAAATCCGCGACCGGGCCTTGCTTCCCATCCTAAGGCCCACGCACGTGCCAAATATGGCCTCGTTCCGACAAACTATGTGGTGAAACGGGCCGTTTCCTACTCATTTCCCCTAAAAGCCATAGAACTCCTGGACGAGATAGCCCATTCGTGAAGGGTTCTCCAAGATAATTGCCGTATCCCAGTTCCGTCTTTTGCGGTGGTTACTAGGACACATAAAATGACGCCACGCGGCTCCGCTCGATTTTTGGCTCCGTTTGCTTTGCCAATCACGCAAAACGGGGCCGCCGGGACATGCGGTATGGCCGTACGGCGCGCGCGTGCACCCGTCCGCCAACGCGCGAAACGGAAAACATTTAGCACATAAAATGACGCGTCCTAGACCTAAAAACATTTTTCCCTCCATTTATTGAGCGAAGGAAAGTGCCGCACAAGTACAAATCCGGACAGTTTCCAGAGGATTCGGCGGGGCACCGCAGGAAGCGGGTGGGATTCCCAGTTGGCTTCCGCGCGCAGATGGGAGGTGATAGGGGGTGCGTAGGAGGTATCCTACCGCCGCGCGGAGGTCCCGCGCGATACCGAAATGCGCACCATGTAGCCGCTTCACAAAAAAAGCTCTTCCGATCTCCCCGAAAATGGAAAAACCGTCGCCCGTGGTTCGGATTGGAAATCCGCGACCGGGGCCTTGCTTCCCATCCTAAGGCCCACGCACGTGCCAAATATGGCCTCGTTCCGACAAACTATGTGGTGAAACGGGCCGTTTCCTACTCATTTCCCCTAAAAGCCATAGAACTCCTGAAGAGATAGCCCTGTTCGTGAAGGGTTCTCCAAGATAATTGCCGTATCCCAGTTCCGTCTTTTGCAGTGGTTACTAGGACACATAAAATGACGCCACGCGGCTCCGCTCGATTTTTTGGCTCCGTTTGCTTTGCCAACTGCGCAAAACGGGCCGCGGGACATGCGGTATGGCCGTACGGGCGCGCGCGTGCACCCGTCCGCCAACGCGCGAAACTGAAAACATTTAGCACATAAAATGACGCGTCCTAGACCTAAAAACATTTTTCCCTCCATTTATTGAGCGAAGGAAAGTGTCGCCCGGTTCAAATCCGACAGCTTCCGGGATTCGGCGGGGCACCGCAGAAGCGGGTGGGATTCCCGGATGGCTTCCGCGCGCATATGGCATGTGATAGGTGGTGCGTAGGAGGTATCCTACCGCCGCGCGGAGGTCCCGCGCGATACCGAAATGCGCACCATGTAGCCGCTTCACAAAAAAAGCCCTTCCGCACCCGAAAATGGAAAACCGTCGCCCGTGGTTCGGATTGGAAATCCGCGACCGGGGCCTTGCTTCCCATCCTAAGGCCCACGCACGTGCCAAATATGGCCTCGTTCCGACAAACTATGTGGTGAAACGGGCCGTTTCCTACTCATTTCCCCTAAAAGCCATAGAACTCCGGACGAGATAGCCCTGTTCGTGAAGGGTTCTCCAAGATAATTGCCGTATCCCGATTCCGTCTTTTGCGGTGGTTACTAGGACACATAAAATGACGCCACGCGGCTCCGCTCGATTTTTGGCTCCGTTTGCTTTGCCAACTGCGCAAAACGGGGCCAACGGGACATGCGGTATGGCCGTACCGGCGCGCGCGTGCACCCGTCCGCCAACGCGCGAAACGGAAAACATTTAGCACATAAAATGACGCGTCCTAGACCTAAAAACATTTTTCCCTCCATTTATTGAGCGAAGGAAAGTGTCGCCCAGTTCAAATCCGGACGGTTTCCGGCGGATTCGGCGGGGCACCGCAGAAGCGGGTGGGATTCCCGGATGGCTTCCGCGCGCATATGGCATGTGATAGGTGGTGCGTAGGAGGTATCCTACCGCCGCGCGGAGGTCCCGCGCGATATCGAAATGCGCACCATGTAGCCGCTTCACAAAAAAGCCCTTCCGGCACCCGAAAATGGAAAAACCGTCGCCCGTGGTTCGGATTGGAAATCCGCGACCGGGGCCTTGCTTCCCATCCTAAGGCCCACGCACGTGCCAAATATGGCCTCGTTCCGACAAACTATGTGGTGAAACGGGCCGTTTCCTACTCATTTCCCTAAAAGCCATAGAACTCCTGGACGAGATAGCCCTGTTCGTGAAGGGTTCTCCAAGATAATTGCCGTATCCCAGTTCCGTCTTTTGCAGTGGTTACTAGGACACATAAAATGACGCCACGCGGCTCCGCTCGATTTTTTGGCTCCGTTTGCTTTGCCAACTGCGCAAAACGGGGCCAACGGGACATGCGGTATGGCCGCACGGGCGCGCGCGCGTGCACCCGTCCGCCAACGCGCGAAACGGAAAACATTTAGCACATAAAATGACGCGTCACACTTGTACATATATGTTAGGGGCAGATGCAAGTTTTCCAACAATTTCGACGCTCCGGTGATCGTATCTTGGGAAACCCTAGGGCGGGGACCCCGTAGATCTACCCCTATAGCTTTCTCCGTGCGAGAGTTTACCAATGTAATTTTTTACTTGTTTTGGTTTATTTAGGACATATGTACATGGAAACCATAGGTTGGGCATACTTTACCATAAAATAGGCTCCATTTTAGCCGTGGCGAGAGTTTCCACATACAGATCCTGGATTTTACCAAGTGTTAGCCCATGTATGCGAAAATCGTCAACAACGGGTACATCCAAGGTTAGCCAAACCTTACATCACACTTGTACACATATGTTATGGGCATATGCAAGTTTTCCAGCGATTCCGACGATCCGATAGTCTGTATCTTGGGACACCCTAGGGCGGGGACCCAGCAGATCTACCCCTCTAGCTTTTTCCGTGCGAGGGTTTACCAATGGATTTTTTTATTTTCTTTGCTTTGTTTAGGACATATGCACATGGAAACCATAGGTTTGGAATTAAATAGGCCACGAGATGAGCCGTGAGGAGTTTCCACATACAAATCCTGGATTTTACCAAGTGTCGGCCCATGTATGCGGAAATCGTCAACGCGGGGTACATGCAAGGTTAGACAAACCTTACATCACACTTGTACACATATGTTAGGGACAAATGCAAGTTTTCAAGCGATTCCGACGCTCCGGTGATCTGTATCTTGGGAAACCCTAGGGCGGGGACCCTGCAGATCTACCCCTATAGCTTTCTCCGTGCGAGGGTTTACCAATGGATTTTTTTATTTGCTTTGCTTTGTTTAGGACATATGCACATGGAAACCATAGGTTTGGAATGAAATAGGCCCCGGATGAGCCGTAGCAGGAGTTTTCACATACAAATCCTGGATTTTACCAAGTGTCGGCCCATGTATGCGGAAATCGTCAACGCGGGGTACATGCAAGGTTAGACAAACCTTATATCACACTTGTACACATATGTTAGGGACAAATGCAAGTTTTCAAGCGATTCCGACGCTCCGGTGATCTGTATCTTGGGAAACCCTAGGCCGGGGACCTTGCAGATCTACCCCTATAGCTTTTTTCGTGCGAGGGTTCACCAATGGATTTTTTTAATTTCTTTGCTTTGTTTAGGACATATGCACATGGAAACCATAGGTTTGGAATGAAATAGGCCCCGGATGAGCCGTAGCAGGAGTTTCCAGCGATTCGGACGCTCCGGTGGTTTGTATCTAGGGAAACCCTAGGGGGCGGGGACCCCGCAAATCTACCCCTAGGGTTAGGGTTAGGGTTAGAGTTAGGGTTAGCAATGGACTTTTTTCCTTTGTTTTAGGTCATGTGGTGGCAAGTATGGATCCATGCTATCTAAGGTTTTCCTCCGGTTCACCCCACCGGTGAGTTCTGCCCTATACGTCCAGGACATGCCTAAGTGCCGTCAGCGCATGTGCGTGTAGCCGAAAGACCCCGGGGGTACAACATTAGACAAACAATACCACACCATGCTGGTGGTGGTGTTTTGTTGGAGAAGAACACATGGGTATATATAGGGAGGCGAGGGGCTGAAACGGCGAGAAAAGCTGGCGGGAGAAAATGGCGGGAAAAATTGGCGGGAAAGATTGGGCGGGAGAAATGGGCGGGAAAAAGGAAAAAAAAAGATGGATGCTAAGCCGACGGTGCCCCTCGGCATAGGCTAGACAGCTGACGTCATTTTGGCGGGAGGGGCGGGAGGATTCGGCGGGAGAAATTGGCTTCAGCTACGCCGACGGTGGCCCTCGGCATAGCTTCACGCCGTCAAGGTCCAGTTAGGGCATGGCCGCGGGGCGACGGGACGGGGTCGCACCCTCAACCTATGCCGAGGGCCGCCGATACGCCGAGGGCCACCCTCGGCATAGCGTGTCATACGCCGAGGGGCGCGATACGCCGAGGGGCGCTTCGAGCAGCTGGGCTGACCGGGCAGTACGCCGACGGCCCCGACATTTGGCCGTCGGCGTACGCCACGGCCGTCGGCGCAGCGCGCCATTCCTGTAGTGAATCTAACCATGCGTCCATCTCTAACTTCTGTAGGGATTTAACCTGTCAAGACCAAGTAGATAATGAGCGAAGAAGAACTAGTGCCGCCACGATCTTGTCCACATATGTAGCATTCCGAGACCACCAAGCTCTTTTGCACAGCACGCCGTCTTCTAATTTACTTTGCATTAAGCAGTTAGAATTTGGAACTGATACATTTGGGAGTAGTGCTACGTACCACACAAATTCCATGTTACTCAGATAACATCCGAATCCTAGTTCTTTACCTAATAGCTTGCACATCAGAAACAGAAGATATTTGACCTAATACGTACATCAGTAAATCAAAGATCAATCAACCGTTCCCAACACTAGCTAGTAGCCCTCTACCGAAGTCACAGGAATAAAAACAGTAATGCCAACGCAATGTGGTTTCGGAGTGCTCTTGATTCGCACAGTTTGCGCACACAATGTACGCAAGTTTAGAGTCTCGCCACTTGGGCAAGTCTTCTTCACTCATAGTATGCTGCCTCGCTGTGCTGGGATGATCGCCTTGCCTTCGTCCAGCGACGGTATCTCGAAGCTCTTGCAGCTGCTCAGGTGTTCTGTTGTCTCCCACTTCGCCTTGGTCACGACTTCTTCCTCGTGCCGAGGAGAGTACTCCTGCAAACAGCTGCTTCAAATGCATGCGTTGTGATGATGGAAGAAGCTATCGATGCCAGGTGAAGAACATGTAGATACCTCGAGCTTGTCGAGCAGTTCGTCGGGCGTCGGAGCCAGCACGATTATGTGGCGAGCGGTGGGCATGACGAACCCTTCCTCCACGGCCTTGTCAATGAACGACAGCAGCGCGTTGTAGTAGCCGTCCACGTTCAGCAGCCCAACCTGTAACGTACATTTCGCGACAGATCGAGTAGTTTATGCGTCAGACAGTGTGTGGCTTTCCGTCCGTGGATCTCCACTACATGTGCGCAGGTGCGCGATACAGAATACTAAGAACGTACATACCGGCTTTTCGTGAATGCCAAGCTGCGCCCAAGTGATTACTTCTAGGAGCTCTTCAAGTGTTCCGTACCCACCTGCAAGATCGAAATAAGGGATGCTTACTTGAGAAAATACTACATACGTTTTAAAATAATATCTAGTTTTTGTTCCAAGTCAACTAATTTAAGTTTGATCAAATTTTTAGAAAAATATGTCAACATTTGAACCATAAAATCTAGTTCAATACTTTTATGTCAACATCATCAACCTAGCAAAAATTCTTGAGAGCTTTGGAGAGGTCACCGATCTTTACACTAACTTCCAAAAGAGCTCGTCGTTCCTATCCGGTGTGATGGGTTTAACCTTGACAACATTCTTGAGGGCATCCCGGCTACTAAAACTTCCTTCCCCTTTAAATACCTCGGCCTACCGCTTTCGGTTTGGCAACTTAAGAGGGTGGATTTCCAACATCTTGAAGACAAATGCTCCGGGAAGCTTCCTACTTGGGGAGGCAAGTACATCACCATGGCCGGCCGCATGGAGCTTGTTAGATCCGTCATCACTTCGCAAGCCACCTACTAGCTCACACCTCTTGTCCTACCGCCGGGCACTATAAGTTTCATCAAAAAAATCGAGAGGGCCTTTCTTTGGTCGGCTAAGGATACAACGACCGGAGCCAAATGCAAAGTGAATTGGGAAACGGTGTGCCGCCCCAAGAAGCTTGGAGGGCTTGGTGTCATGAACTTGGATAAATTTGCCATGGCCCTTCGTCTTCGTTGTCCTTGGCTCGAGTGGAAAGATAGTTCTAAAATTTGGGCGGGCTCCAAAAACCCTTGCTCCAAAGAGGATATGGAAATTTTCTACGCCGCAACCACCATTACCATTAGTGATGGTCGCAAGACCCATTTTTGGGAAGCCCCTTGGCTAGACGGGAGCAAGCCCATCGACTTAGCTCCGCTCATCTTTGCTTCTTCAAAAAGGAAATCTTGGAATGTCAAAAAAGCATTAGAAGATAATGCTTGGGTGCGCATGATCAACCTTGATGAGAGCTTCACCATGGACCATCTCACATAATTTTTGCCTTTATGAATAAAACTTCAAGACGTGCATCTACATGACGAGGCCCCCGATGATATTTCTTGGAAGCTCACGGCCAATGGCCGATACTCGGCCAAGTCGGCCTATCAATTGCAATTTAGAGGTTTGGGCTCCTCCTAAGGTCAAGTTCTTCGCATGGCTTCTCACTTAAAATAGGGTTTGGACCGCCGACCGGCTTCAAAAGAGGGGGTGGCCAAATTGCGGCTTGTGTCCCCTATGTAAGCAAGTGACGGAGTCGGTCAATCATCTTTTCATCCATTGTCGGTTCTCCGTGCGACTTTGGTGCTCCGTGCGGGATTGGCTTGGCCTTCCCAACTTGCAACCGAGCCAATGGGCGGGTCTTTCCATCAACTCTTGGTGGGACTATTTGACCACCAATGTCGGTCATAGTCGCAAAGCCCGTGGCCTCCATCTCCTTGCTTGTCCTTTGGGAAATTTGGAATGAGAGGAATGCGAGGGTCTTTCGCAACAAGCATGCCCCACATGTGGTTATTCTTCAAAATGTTAAACGTGAAGCCCGCTTGTGGGCTTGCGCGGGAGGAAAACACCTTAGAGATATTTTGTCGGGAGAGTGATCCCTTTGTACCGCGGTTTAATACCGCTTTGTAAGGACTATCTTGTCCAAAAACTTCTTCTTAATTAATAGATTGAGGCAAAGTTTTTGCCTCCGTTTCAAAAAAAGAAATTATGTAACAAATTTTGCGTTTGCTCCATTACAACCCTCTCCCGCCAAGCTCGACAGACTCAAACACACATACATGAGATCGACATCCCTTCATAATTAAGGGCATTATGACTTTTTAAACACTAAACAGCTATACATAGCCCTATATAAAACCTGTATGGCCCAACTTATGTAGCGTACACATAGGTAGGAGTAGTATGCATGTATTTCATTGTCAGCTCATCGGCAACGACTTTGTTGGGTGGTGGCGATCGGCCCGACGGGCAGGACGCATGACAAGGCGGTGCTTGCCGACCACGCGGCATTGTGAGGTGGTCCAGGCCAGCACGAGCCTCGACAAGGCCTCACAGGTGCGTGCTGGTAGGGGTGGAGGTGGCATGCAGGCCGGATGGCTACACGATGGCGCGGTGTGCGGCTGGATAGTCTAGCAGTGTTTTCGCTGGCCAGCCTGGCGCATTGAGAACAAACATGTGCGGTGACTTGTTTGGCATGGCACGACCTTGACAACGACGACAATGACCGGTGTTCGGGCGACCGCCCTCACCAGAGCTGGTGACGAGGAGGAGCAGTCGGCCTCGACGTGGGATCAACTCACCAACGAACACGATCTCTAGCGAAGTAGGGAGATGAGATCGGGGTGTCAATAGACCACGATCGCCAGGAGAACACAATCGATGGGGAGAGATGAGATCATGCCAGGTCTCTATACGGTATACAGTATACCCATACGTGGATACAGTCATACAGAGCATGGATACAGGCTTAGGAGGGCTCACAATCAATTAAATTAATTGGCTAATTACCCGAAACTTAAGTTGAGTTTGGGGGAGGGGTTGTGTTTGAGCAAGCCTGTAAATTTTCGTACTATATAAATTTGACGCTGCGAATGGTGACATATTTTACTATAAATTTAGTTAAATTTAAAGAAGTGTGACTTAGGAGAAACATAAAACAACAATTATTTCGAAGCAGAGGAGTAGCAAGTGAAGGATTCAGTATCTGTTGAGTGAAAAATGATTCATAATCTCTTCTTGATTTTTATGTGACTATCAAATGTGGATTTGGCTTGTTCAGAAAAAAAAGTTAATCAAGGTGATTTTGGTCAAATATCTTCTGTTTGTACCAGAAAGCTTCTGTCGAGCTCTTTAATGCAGAGCGCATGCTTATGTCCCAGTCCGGGCCTCACACACAAGTAATTGGGCTGGACCGGAAAGTCCAAAATATTCAGCTGAGCCAACAAGACAGCAGCAGCAGCAGAATCGCAGCCCATGCATCCCCCACAACCGGACTGGCAAGGCCAATTTGTCAGGTCAAAGTCAAAACTTTTGCACGCATCTGTCCTAATCATGCTGTTTTGCTCCCACGTTTCCACTAAACCATTCATTATCCCATAGCACGGCCGGTAAAGTTGAGAAAGCCACGGTAAAAAGCTAGCAAATCTGCATGCCGACTGAAGAAGTTGGTAGAGATTTGTAGGCGGTGGGAGGACTAACCAGGGAGTGCTATAAAGGCGTCAGATTGCCTGGCCATCTCAGCCTTCCTTTGGTGCATATCTGCCACTTCCTTCACCTCCCCCACTGTCTCACCTGTTATCTGCACCCACAGGCAAGCATCATACAGATGCTTCAATCAATGGATGCATTTTATCTATAGTTAATAATCAAAGAGAAGACCACATCCATCTCTCTGCTTCACCAGAGGGTCAATGCAACTTTGTGCTGATAGTATATTGTAATGAGAGGAATGCATGTGCATGCTAGCAAGGTTCAGGAGAGATATACTCATGATGCTGTTTTGGGGGACAAAAATACATGGGGGGCATTTTTTGGATTAAAAATTTCATCATCTGCAGCTTAAAGGCTTATGAAGGCCTTAATTAAGAAAAAAAGAGCAGCCACCAGAAGCAGCAGTCAAGATCAGCAAGATATCACCTCTAAGGGAAAGGGAAACAAGATTTCATGAACATTCCATGCATGTGATCTTTCTTCAAAAGAGAGGAGATAAGATTGCAACCTTTCTTTCCCACTACCAAGAGAGATAAACAAGCGGTTTCTAGCACAACTAATTTTTTGCGTACTTTAGTTATAACATATAAGCTATGGAACCTTAGAAACAAAACATTGTGATACAAAATGCTGATCACTCATCCGGTCTTTATTTTGTTTTCACAACTAATCTATTTGTGCAAGTTGATTATGTTTACTACTCCCTCCCTTTCATATTAGTTATCTCAAATTTAGATGTATTTATATACAAAATATATCTAGATACATCCAAATCAATAAAAACTAATATGAAAGGAAGTATTCTGTAGTCGTATTTTAAGTCCACCAATTGCATCTTCCTAGCATGTGAAACTGTTATGTCTATAATGTGTACAACTGTATTTATTTTATTCTTGTATTTGTACATTTGATTTTTCAAAATGTGTTTGGTGTGCGGAACTTTTAAGATACACCAGTTGCATGAAATGTAACTGATCTTTGTACTACTGAAAATATGCTATGATAAAAGTTACCTTCCATATTTTATATTTTCTACCTTTATTTGGACGATTGTTTTTAATTGATATTTTAGTCAACTGATTATTTGTGAAACTTCAGTCACTCCTCACTATTTGTACCCCTAGCTCAACTATGTGCTCAATGAGGGTCACCAAAAATGTGATAAATAATGTGGTTTCAAAGGAAACAGAAAACAAGGGTGGAATTAATCATAATGGATGAACAATGATGTTAGTATGGGAATTATGGCATGTGATTAAACAATGGCACAGATGTTGGAAGGTGGAGGCATGCATAGTTACCTCTCTAGGCATAAGGGTCTTGGGAATCACCCTGCATAGGGACAGCAAGATGACAAATTATATAGCATTAGCAACTGAGGAAGCGACCCATCCGACTCTGTTTTTTTGCTTGCCATCTTGCCAAGTCTCGAACTATTCTTTTCATGCGGCGCAGCAGTATATGTGCTGAAGAATAAACCATAATGAGTGTTTACATACCCAATGACATGCCTGCCCCCGCTGTAGACTGCTTGAGAGACCAGACCCATTAGCCCCACGCTCCCTCCTCCGTACACCAGATCGATGTTCCTTGCTACCTGGTGAAACAATAGCGACAAGGAAAGTTAATGGGTAGTAATCTAATTCGCTGCCATGCACCTACTGATAGTCTACTTTGGCTTTCCTAGGAGAGTCAATGCCAGGAGTTGGAGAGAAACAGACAAATCACAAAAACTTGAGAGAAATTCAGCAAATGCAGGTACTGACGACTGCGAAGTCGTATATTGCATCTTTCATGCACCCATGAAAGGAAAAAAAATGAAATAGAACAATGGAAGAATCTAATAGTGTCCCAACAGAAAATAGAACACGGTATATCAACTAGCTAGAGTTTGCAAAGTTTAAAAGAAGCTAGCTGGAGTATTATGAAGAGCGAGTTCATAGAAACTAGCTAGAGTGGAGAAATGATGCCAAAAACTATGTAAAACTAGGGAGAACCTAGGAAGATGAGTACGCACCAGCTCCTTGCCAAGCTCAACGGCAGCATCCTGGTAGATCGTCTTCTTGCCCTTGCTGCTCCCACAGAAGACGCATATCCTCCTGAACCGAGACGCCGCCATCACTTGCACTCTAGCCTCTACTGATTCCTCCTTCATCTCCACCTCATCTTCTCTGTCCATTTATACCCGGCAGCTTGTATGCATGCTAATCTCTCGCGAGTCGCAACAATGAAGAAGAGATCCCACTACAGCCCACACACTCATTGCGCCTCATCTTGGCGGTTTATATATGTGTATCTTGCGAGCTAGGTCCCATCTAAGCTCCTTATATTAATGTTGCGCGGTAACTTCTGATCGAGTAGACTAGCTAGTGTGTTATTCTACCTGAGCTAGCTGGATGTAATTGTTTTTGGTGACACGATATGATTGGCTCACAGGAGATTAAGAACCAGTATTACAAAATCAGTTGGTCTCTTCTCTATGATGTTTGTTTAAGTAGCATATATCGTACTACTAGTACGAGTCTACAATCTCCATTAAACTAGACATGAGACACTTTAGGTTTTCTCTAGTGAGACCGTGCAGTGCATGCTTGCAACTGAGATGACCACAAACATGATGTCGGCTACGGCCTATATATTACTGTAAATGTTAGGGCTTATAAACAAAATACCGGACAGACTTCCTTGCAAAGGGAAGAGATGCAGAAGCATGCTAAGTTGCTAACAAGCTGCTGTATAGCTCAAGGAATCCTTCATGCCTGAATATGTAACGCTAACTCATCAGCGCAGTGGAAATAGTAGTATATACATATGCAGGCATACTCATTACAAGCTCAGGTAGCTTATGTATCCAACATTCCATCGCCACGCCATGGTAAGGTGCACTCCACCCGAGTTTTTTCCGAAACGGGGATAGTAACCCCGGTTTTTGCATCATGATGATACACACGGCTTTTTATTAAAAAATATTCAAATTCAGTATTGTGTTACAACTCCAACATCAGAATGATACAAAAATCATCAAGCGAACAAAAAAGTATAAAACTACCCTGACAACTCAAAGTAGTCTCCTATTGTGACACCAGCTAGCCTGGCACCGAATATCCTGAGCGACCGTCTGGAGCCGAGTGCATCCAGAAACCATGATATCCCGCTGTCCCTCCGGCGATAGGAGAGCCCAAAGTTGGACCCAGTGAGACACCATATGGATAACCTGCAAAAAGTGAAAGGATTGTTTTTTGTTAAAGATGATATCATTTCTGACCCTCCATATAGACCAACACAAGGCAGAAACCCCAATACGGATAAAAGCATTCGATTGTCTATCTACTCCATTCAGCCAATTACCAAACATATTAATAATATTGGTTGGAGGAGGAAGATCATATGTGAAATTTACTATGCGCCAAAGAAGCTTAACTAGAGGACACTGAATGAAAAGGTGTTGAATAATTTCCTCATCTCCACAAAAACACATTTCATGCACCCATTCCACCCGAGTGTCTCATCAAAATCCATGTTTTACTTATGTTGAAATCTATTTGTTTTTGTCTTCCAAATGGACGAAACATGTAGTGTGCCTGTCTTTAAGAAAAAACTTCGTAATTTTTACAGACAATACAAACTTAAACCGATGGAGTTTATTTGTAAGATCCTCATTTTAGATATTTATGGTGTAGATAGACAATGTAGATAGACAATCTAAGGCTTTTACCCGGATTGGGGTCTCTGACTTATGTTGGTCTATATGGAGGGTTGAAAATGATATTATCTTAAACAAAAAACAATCTTTTCATTTCTTGCAGGTTATCCATATGGTGTCTCATTGGGTTCAGCTTTGGGACCTCCTGTCGCCGAAGGGACAGCGGGATGCCATGGTTTCTGGATGCACATGGCTCCAGATGGTCGCTCAGAATATTTGGTGCCAGACTGGCTGGCATCATACTAGGAGACTACTTTGATGTGTACTCAGAGTAGTTTATGCTTTTTTCGCTAGTTGATTTTTGTATCAATTCTTGGCGATGTTTGGTATATAACACAATACTGAATTTAAATCTTTATAATAAATGGCCGTGTGCATCATGATGCAGAAGTCGGGGTCATATCCCTATTTTGAAAAAAAATATTTATGGTGTATCGAAAATTCGAAATTTCTTTTAAACATTGTTGTTCTTTTGTTTTCTTGCCCACAAAGTTTCGAAGTTTATATGTTTTGTCGTTTCGGATAGAATGAGTAAAAAGGTTTACGTACAGATCGCTAAATAAAAACGGATGGTCTGGATAGTGGATCTACCTACCATGGTGCTCAAGAATAACTTTCCCCATTTTCAGATAGTCCTTAATCAGCACATCGCGGTTAGCTCCTGATTGTCTACTTGATTCAGGTGTGGCCGCGCAGCTGGAGATGGCTGTGGCCACCGGCACAACGCGGTACCCCTTGATTGTCCATTGGAATCGAGTGTGGCGCCACCATTGTCAATAGCTGCAGGCTTGGTAACAGGTAGCCCCAATTTTCAGTGGCACCAATTTTCATTCGGCACCATCAGCACACCGACCACAGCACGTCGCCTCGATTACTTTGGTGCTGGTGGAGGCGGGTAAGTCACAGTGGTTCCGCTCGAAAGGCCAAAGAATTAACTCAATGGCGCGAGTTCAAAACTGCTAAGTGATGGCGGAAGTGGGAAATGGATAATGGAGGCAAAGGATGAGGAGAAGATGATACTTCATAGACTGTGAGCCTAGTGTTTGCGAGTCCCTAATTACTTGGCAGGTGCTTCGTTTTTTCTTTGTTTTTTCGTCTTTTTTTTTTGTTTTGCTGTGAGCATCTTTGATGTCTTGATTGGTTTTTGGCATTATGTTGTTGCAGAACCTGAGCGTAATTGGTAACTTTCTGATATTAATATATTCTTTTTATCAAAAAAAGATAGTCCTTAATTTATTTACATTTTTTCGTGTCCTTAAGTGAGATGTTTTACTGTTGTGTAGTGCTATATTTTTAGCTGCATGTCACAACATCTCCTTCAGGAAAATCTACTGCTGTGGAATCCGAGTGTATAGATTATGATGGTCCATACTCTAGAAAAGCTGCCTCATCTCCGTCTTTATATCCCGTTGCAGAAGGGGCTGGCATGAAGATGAATAACATGGCATGTGATTCTGCGTGAGAACGTCGTATATGCATGTATACATGCTGACTGCTGATTAATCTTACAATGCTGGACGGATGAGGGATTTCTGGCGGCTAGTGGTCCAATAAATCGATCAGGCTCCAACCTGTGAAAGTATCTTTATATGTACGCGGAGATTGCTATCAAATCGGCACACAGAACTATTTCAAATGAAGAACATTGTAGAGCAGAACTTTTGGAGAGAGCAACACGCTTACACGCTAATTAACTAGTTCTCATGATCGCAAGATCTGCCTTATTTAAATGGTTTTTACACGGAGGACATTAGTATATTTCAAAATTTCAATATTCGTGTCAGGGGCGCATCAGGGCCTAACAAAGGGGATAATCAACCTCTGCCTGATCGAATCGAATAGACGATCGGCATCTGTTCTTGCCACAACGGGACTTAATTATGCCAACCCAGTGCCAGTAGTACTTTGCATTTCTCACGGCATTACTGACTTCAACTGCATGCGCAAGGCTTTGATGTGAAGCCTGCATACTGCGCGGGGGACAACATAGAGCTGATCAATGGCAGTTAAAGAAACGCAGTCGTCCTTCTTGCCTCCCAAGTATATATGTACGAACTCGGCGACATATGATCCGGCGTGAACTCGGTGTTTCATTGGTCCAGCTCAGTCCAACAACATGTGTGGGGTCTAGTGCAGAAGGTTGGCTCTCCCGTATAAAGTGTTACTACTACAAAATAGAACAAAATACTACATGTGAGGGGGACCGCTTTGAGGAGAGAGATTTCATTTGTTTTCTTCTTCTCCCTCTCGAGACTGCACCGGACGTGGTGGGTAGGCAGGCTCCATTAATACTGTGGTGTCGTTCTTCGTGCAAGCTGCGGCGACGAGAAATCGACGGTCAACAGCAGCCGGCGACAGAGATGTCTACGCCGGGTCCGGGGTCAAGGAAGGAGCAGCATGCGGGGAGGAGGACAGCTTAGGTACAAGCGGAGGAGCTCGCTGCCGTTGGCGACTGCGCGCGTCGTGCCGGTCGGTTGATGTGGTGGCAGCATGTTGTGTGCGCTTCCGCAGGGACGATCACACCACGTCGCTGGCAGTGGCACGCAGCCTCGGCGTTGAGATTGAGTTGCTCGGGCTCTTGTAGAACAGAGTCGGAACGCCATATGTGTGGAGAAATTTCAGAGGAGAGAGAAACTCCGAAAAAGCTTCAGACGCCGCCGCAGCATCCTTTTCGTTGGGAATTAAGGAGAGAGAAAGAGAGAGTCGAGGCTCGCTGAAACTCACGCGCCGACGGTAATGACTAATGAGACAGGGTCACAGCCTCACAGGGAGAGGCAGTCTTGCCACCAGATTTGAGGTTTCGCCGGCGCTATCTCCCAGAGCGCGGCCGCAGATCGAGCACGGCCGACGGCACGACTGGGCAGAAGAAGTTGGCACTGTGGCAGCCCGTGGTGTCCCTGGGCGAGGGGAAAAGCGGCGCCCCTGTACTGCGTCGGCTTCCTGCGGCGGACGGAGGCGGACGGAGTCGGACGGATTCTTGCTGTTGGAGGAGGCGCGGAACGCGAACGGCGTGCTCTCGGCCACATCCTCCTGTACCACCATCACGTCCACCTCTCGCTCCTACTTGGAGTCCTCGTCGAACTTCCGAAATGCCACCTCGAAGTCGTCGTCGGCCGCGGCGGCCTTCCGCTGCTACTTGCACTCTGACCAGAGGTGGCCCGCCGTGACGCACGGCGCCGAGGCCAACTAGGCTTTACCTCCACCCCACATCGCATCCTCTCCCCTCCTTTCCCCCGCCGCAGCAGCTACCTTGCTGCCATGGCCTCCCTCGCCACCGCCTCCGCCTCCACGGCACTCCTCTCCGCCTACCTCGGCTTCTCCACGCCGGCGAGTTGCGGAGGAGTTCCCGGGCGACTTCGCGAGGGGACGAGGAGGCGTTGGGCGCGGCCGCTGCGCACGCCGTTGCGGTTCCCTGCAGCTGGAGCACGCCAGGGAGAGCAGGCGCGGGCGGCGGCATGCGTGGCTAGGTGACGCCGAGGAAGACGGGCATCTAGAAGCACGCTGCCGGAACTCAGTCTCGCCTGGTTCGTGTTGGCAGACGCACGAACATAGCATGCGACACGAACTTGTCTGGGATCTTGCTGCACACGTGCGCCGCACAGTCGCCGGGGTTGGAGAAGAAATAGAGGAAGGCAGTGCAAACTGCGCAGACCAGAGCTATTTCTCTCTCTCCAGTCCCATGTGATAGCATTGATTACGGGTCCACTCCTTGGTATTCTCGTGTGTATTTGCAGTTATATGAAAAAAGGTCTGTTTCTCAGGTAGGCCCGGCAATCTACAGCTGGACCAATAGAAGGCTGATTTCCGGCCGGTGCAGGTGCCGCCCGGTTCAACCAAGACTTTCCCCTTTCTTTGTCCCATAATGTAACATGTTTGTGTACCTTCTTTTGAAAGAAAGGAAAAAAGATCGTTAATTAAGGAGATGATTACTTTTTTAATAGAGGGCATTTTATTAATTAAAAGTTCAACTAAGGAGAAGATATAGAATCAAGTTTAAGTTTTACAACCACACCGAGGTTAAAGTCTACTCTACCGCAATCAAAAGACCCAAATGCTCTGTGTTGTGGTTATATTTTATGGGTGTATCAACAACGTGACCTAGATCCGGCAAGTCCGGATAGTCCATAAATAGTGATGGTGGCATGTGGTCCATCGGACGGCTCAGTTATTGTAGATTAAGATGGATGAAGTCCAGCCCAGGTAACAGGAGCCGGATCTTAACCGCCCTATGAAGATAGTCGGATCACGAAGGCCCATGAAGTATCCGGATCCAATACGGCGCATAAGGAAAGGTGGATCCTTGACGTGCACGGCAATGTAATATTCCGTAGTTAGGCATCTTATATTCCGGCTAGGACTCTCCGTGTAAACCCTAGATCCGAGCGCCTTTATAAGCCGGATCCCGAGAGCCATAGAGGCACAACCACAACTCATTGTAACAACGCGAAAGCGCCCAGATAATTTCAGACAAGCAGCAGTAGGCCCTGTCATCGTGCAGGTGTTCCGAAGCTGGGTAAATCGCGTACCACTGTCCCGAGGACTCTCCGCCCGATGGCCCCTACTTCTTCTCCTCCTCGTGAGGATCCCACCTCCGAGGTACCGTCGAATAGGCAACAACTGGTGGCGCCCATCGTGGGGCCAGCGGCGTCTGGAGGCTGGAACCGGGAGGGTTCCGCCATGTGAAGCTACGACGAATCCGTCGATGTGGGGTGTGTTCTTTACGCCGGAAACTTTCTGATCGTCCCTCAGGACGAGTGCTGGATTCCGGCTAGGACCAACCCTGTCAAGCTCTCCATCGTCCCAATCAGCGGCATTCACGTCTTCATCGGCGAGACCGTCGATTACGACGGAAACGCCATGGTAAGTCACACTGACGCGACCGCCGCTGAGCTGGACGTAGTCGCGAAGATCCGATCTGAGATGCAGGGACTTCCTAATGAAGATTCCGCCTTAGATCTAGAAAATTCAACGCCCACTCAATCCGCCCTTGAGCAGGAAATTACGGTCGAAGACCGATGCAGATCCGCCTGGGTCTCCCAAGTGTTAGAGAAGCATAGGTGCCACTTCGTGCACTTCTTTGCACATACCGCAGGAACCGCCCTTCCTCAGGAAGGAGCTGGACCCATGCAGGTTGAGGCTGCCGGAGACAACGATGCCCCGGATCAGCAGGAGGTTGTCGGAGACAACAAAGATCCGGATCAGCAAGAGGATGTCGGAGACAAAGAGGAATCAATCCTGGGTAACTTAAGCCCAATCTCAGACGATGCGACCACTTTGGACACTGAGGAGTACAATCGCCTCACGAAGGAGCGAGAAGGTGACGAGGAAGATGAAGCAGAATCCGCTCCGCATAAGCAGGTCCTTGCGACCATAACTGGGCTGGAGCAGGACGCTGACGAAGAAGAAACTCCAACCGACGTCGGACTCCTAGGCCCTTCCACTTCGGAGACTCCGCCATCGCGTCCACGCTATCGCGTCATGCCGGATTTTGGAGAAGGACACGTTTCCGGGAGCCAGGAATACTTGTCCGTGGAAGAGTTCGTCGAACAGACAGGCTGGGGTGCTATCGCGCACTCGGAAATCCTCAACAAGCCAATAACCCCGGATGACGCCGCAAATCCTGAAGCTCTAGAAGCAAAAAGAAAGGAGATGCTGGCCACCGGAAAAGTATTTGCCAACACTGCAGCAGCAATGCAAGGCAAGAAGCGGGAGAAGTGATGGAAAGTTTCCTCAAGAGAGAGCGTGAAGCCGCAAAATGCTTGGCAGAGGCTAAGAAACTCCGAGCACAATGGGAAACCATGATGGAGGACGATGATAAGGAAGCAGATAGAATCCTCCTCATCGGTGCTGTCGCCGTGGTAGTTCCGGCGATAGCGCGTCTCGTCGAAGGCCTTGACGCTCATGTCCCTGACGCCAAAGTAGGAGAACAGGAGGATGAAGCCGGCTTCGAGGCTGTGGTGGCGCGCCAATTTCTCCCAGCCGATGTGGAGGTACATCTTGTCGCGCGCGTCATAGATCACGTCGATGATCCACCGGTAGTAGCCGCACGAAGCCTCCCGCAGATGCATCGTGCCCGGGCGGTCGTCGCCGGCGACGTACTCGGCGAAGGAGTCCGGCAGCCTCTGGATGCCGCATGGGTCGCCCTTGAGGACGAGGACGAACTCGAACAACACGCCCGGCTCCACATCCATCTCTGACGATGAAGACGACGACGTGGCAGGCGACGGCGAGCGTGCAGCTCTACCGCAGACACGACCACGACCATGACCATGACCGCGAGCTCGACCTCCGCCTCTCCCAGCCATGGCGTCGACTCTTGTTGAGATGGTAGCGGCTAGGGTTGGGGAGAGAGGCGCTAGGGTTTGTGTGTGAGAGGGACGGTGAGAGGCAGCCCTTTTTATAGGCCGGAGGGAGGCGGGGGAGCGGTGACGCTCATTAACGCCGGCACGCAAAGCTAGGCGCGATGAGATGCGTCGTTGCGCCTCTGCGGGAACTGCACCGTCGTTGCGCCTCTGCGGGAACTGCACCATCGCTACGCGCCAATAACTTCCGTCGCGAGGTAGGCGACGGTTAGGTTAAAATTTATTGTGCCGCTGACGTGTCGGTCCCGCGTCGCTTCGCCTCGCTTTTCGTTGTGTCTGGCGTCCCCGATGCGTCCCCTGTGGGGTGGGGACGGGCTCGAGGGTGCTGGACACCGTATCGGGGCGCGCCGGATAAAAAATAGGTTTAGAGGACGTGGTTGGAACGATATATTTGTCCAACGCACCCCAAATAGCTTTTGGGGGACGCTTTGAGGACGCTGACGGCAGATGCTCTGCGATCGATCTCCGGCCAGATGCTTTTCTTTGGCAAAAGTGACCGTGAACAGTGGCGGTCGATCGAGTTCAATGCTGGATAGTTAGGGCATGCGCAATAGAGGCAGTTGTCCAACTAGGTTTGGATAAAACTTTTGACATATGCATGCCATGTTATGGTCCCATTAATATATTTTTCTCTCAAAAGCTGATTTGGTTTTTCTCTTTCTCTCTCACATTTTCCCTCAGTTTTCACTTTATGGCTAAAGAGGTTGCCTCCTGATGAAGAGGCTACCTCCTCATCCGAACCTACTTTGGATCATTCAAACCTAACTAAAGTTATGAGACAGTACCTTTAGAACATTGCATTGGGCATGCCCTTATTACGTTAAAGGGAGAAGAGAAGAGTCAAGCCTGCGGGCTCTGCCTATCCATCTCTCTTGTCTTTTCTCGGCTATCACCGGCCGAGAGTCGACAGGTACGTCCCAAAGCCTTGAAGGTACTTTCTTGATTCCACCAGGCATTGTGTACGCGTTCCTGTAGGCTCGACGTACACTCTCAAACTCAAACGGGGAGCTTGTGCATACCATCCCTTCTTCCTTGCAGTAGGCAGCGCCAATACTTTTTTGTTTAGCTCATGTTCCCCTTCATGTTTGCTGTTGCCACTTGAACTTCGTAGACGAGCATGCTAGAAATGGAGGGGAACTTACTATTCCTTTTTTCCTTTGAAATTGTACATCTGTTTTATTCTTAACTAATTGTATCCAATATGCGCGTGAGGGCAAGCTAAGTGTTGGGTTCATCTGTAAATATGTAGGTTAACAAATGTTGAAATCTTAAGACCCATCACTATGGTATTGTGATTAAGTTTAGTCTCGCATTGCTAGTTGAGATAGAGAGCTAGACTAGATCATAAATTGAGCTCTTCTGCTCACTAGTGAGTGAGAAGAAGTTCACAAGATCTTCTTACCGATTAATCAAATGAGCGGACGTTACGGTGCCCGGACTGAATCTCGCGCGTCTGGTTCCGCTGGGAGATTCGTGCATGACCGTTTTGCAAAAAAGACCCCGCACTTCTTGCAAATCACGATATGGTCCGGGCGGCTCTATATAAATATCTCCCAGTCCCCGTGGAAACCCTAACGCATCTGGGAACCGTTGTCCGGGGCCGCCTCCCCTCGCTGCCTCTCGCCGCTAGAACCGCCTATCGCCGCCTCCCCTCGCCGCCGTTCGGGGACGCTTTCTCCTCGCCACCACCTGCCTCCTCGTCGTCGATAGGCGCACGCCGCCGTGGTCAGCGTGGGCCGCCTCCCCGCGGCTATCACCGGCGCCAGCACGGCCGGGTGAAGCGGAGGTCGTTGCTAGCCAGCATGGCCGAGCCGACGGCTGGACAGGTGGTTGGAGGCCCGCGGGTGGACGCCGGTGATTGGATCTTGTTGTATCCCCATTTTCTTCCTCTTTCTTTGTTAAGATCTTGTTGTATCTTCTGTAGATCTTGTGTAGATCGGTGGATGGTGGATGGCGGAAAAGGATCCGATCTTGTAGGATCAAATGGATCCAACGATTGTTTTCTGTACGGATCTTCTGTAGATGTGTGGGCATGGATACTTTCTTGATTTTGTAATGATCTATAAATAATTTTATAGAGATCTGATAAATGATACTTCTAATAAAATTGCGAGCTTCGCCTCGCCACCTCCCTCCGTTCTGATTTAGTCTACGTTCTAGAAAAAATGAGATAAATTAGTAGTGCATTTATTAGTACTACTTAGATATTTGAACAACCAATCCAAGCTACATTGAAAATAACAACATCCAATAAAAAGAGTAAAACCACCTCGTTTTCAGTGTTGTTGTTGACTAAAAGCTAGAATGTAGAGTATTTCAGAACAAATTTTGGGGCTAGAATGTAGACTATTTCAGAACGGAGGGAGTAGGATCAGATCCAGACGTTAATAAGGAGACAGAAGATGCACCGCCACTTATGGCCACATGTACAGTACGTCAGTACGTATGCAGTTTTATACGTGCATAGAGAGGCTGATCTGGATTAAATGACGATGATTGCAACGTCCATACGGTAGGTGAGGTCACATGCATGCGCCCCAACAAATGTCAGTTGGCCAAAATTTGACAGAATCTAACAAATTCCGACTAAAAGTTTAAGACGGTTTGTGAAAATCGTATGAAATTTTCCTAGATTCATAGGTGAATATTCATTTACTTGCTGCGATTTTTTTAAAAAATTGTTTGAAAGGCATATAAAAAATTGGCTGCATCTAACAAAACTGGCCAAACTTTTTAGAAATTGGTCCAAATTGTCTCAAGTTTCTGAGATTAATCACCGACCATTGATAATTGGCTCACACGATTTTTGCATTTTTTTAGAATTTACAATGGAAGGCATGATTATGGGCTTTTTGTCTAAAAATTAAGATGGTTTTGCTCTAGGCCCACTAGCATAGGATGTAGTACGAGAACATATCTAGTGCTACTAGTTATTTGAGTTCTTTGAGGTGGAGACACAAATGAATAAACATAGTATGGAGAGGTTATCTATCTCCTTAGGTTTTGAGAGAAGTTTGGCTATAAGTAGTTCAGGCTGTTCTGGCAGCATTGGTTTGTTTTGAAATAATTCAGTAAAAATAGAAATTCTACCCTACTCCCAGTACCATCTTGATATGGTTGTTACATAGCAGGGCCAAGATCAGTGGCGTTTGACTCTGGTTTATGGTGACGCACATGTTAGTGAGAGCCTGAGAGGCAAAGACTTGGGACATGCTCAAGTTTATACGTCCGTCCAATGACCTCGATCCCTTGGATGTGTGTGGCAGTGTGGGTGACTTTAATGAGGTCCTACACCACTCAGAGCATGAGGGGGTAAAGGAACGGAGTTACAGGGACATGCTCAAGTTTATATATTCGTCGAATGACCTCGATCCCTTGGATGTGTGTGGCAGTGTGGGTGACTTTGATGAGGACCTGCACCACTCAGAGCATGAGGGAGTAAACGAACGGAGTTACAACCAGACTAGATGAATATGCGAGCTTCGCCTCGCCGCCTACATTTTATTTTGGCAGATCATGACTGGCGTGGTAAAATTGCAAGTACACTTTTAGTTTTTTGAACATGTTAGCTAACTGGCACACATATATCTAAACCTGTGTTGCTCGATGCAGAAACAATATCAGTAAGTTTTTTTGGGTGAAACTCTAGCATTCGGTTACATGACTATGCACTTAACAACATAAATATCCAAATATAGGTGCAATATCATCAAACCTAGAGGAAAGAGCCCAGTGAAAATTGTCATACAAAATGAACATCATACAAATGTTAAACTGATCTGATTGATAAGTATAAAAAGATTTGGACATCAATCACATTGTTATAATTTGGAATGGAAGGCTAACACTGTAAGTTAAACGGAAATTCAAGAAATGTATTAGAAATATACATATTTATTTTTTATAAAGGAAAAACACCAAACTGCATTATTCAGTACAAACATCCGATGGAATCAACTTCTCAACATAAAATTTCTCAAATACCAATTGTTGAAAATATTAAAAGAGATGAAACAATAACATGTGAACAGTCATAAAGAATGTAAATAGGTAAGAACGAATATGAATACAACCATAAACACATCAGGCATAGATAGATCAGCAGCAATATCATCCATAACTTTGTCTCCTATGCATATTGCAACAGTTCAGTAGCTTTTAGCAATACAAACCAAAACATTGGATGTGAAGCTTTGACATGTAACCTTTCTTCATTTTCTCCATATAAAACATGATAGAAAGCTAGATTTTACCTCCAACAGAAGTTTATCTGGGACTGAACTTGAGTAGGTGACAAAAGCTTGGAGGACCAATGTTGTTCGACACACACAAACACATACGCTTTGCAAACAGGACCATCACGCCATCACCTTCGATGCCCACTTCTCATGACTGGGAGATAAGACGCTGAGGGGCCAACAGTAGCAGCAGAGGTGTGGCTAGTTGGGCAACCCAAAACTGCATCACAGAAACGCGAGACCCTCCGTTCGGGGAATGGAAACTTAGAGCTACAAGTTGTGCTCCTGGAGGTGGGGGTGATGGACCTAGGCCACGGAGGGTAGTCGGGAGGCACGCTGAGACTTGCACAACATAGATCTTTAAGATGGAGCAGCAGAGTCGGTAACGGGTCGCGAGCAAGATCAATGGGTGGCAATCTGATCTAGACAGGGAGCAAGGAGGTACGAAGGGGGAGTGGATGCCTGGGAGAAGACTTCCACAACCTGACGGGCGGCGAACAGGAATCCAAGGCAGCACTGTCGTCACAGGCTGATGCTTTTTTTCTCCATTCATTCATGAGTACAAGGAGAAGAAATTAATAGTAAATAATGTGTAAATTAAATACCTATAACACCGTCAAAGCCTATTTTCTACCTATATTCATTGTTCATCTTACCAAATTCATCAATATGGCATGTGTCGATATTAGCAAGAACCAGTGCACCTCCCTCAACTATCCATTCTCTTAGTAATGGATACTTGTGAACTGCTACAGTGAGCCCAATAGCCAAGGCTCATTTTCCACTTAAGGGCTAGGTGGCATGTTTTCTCAACAGTCAACATAACAGCTAACTGAGTACTCCACAAAAAATATTGCTTGTTTATCCTGAGCTTTTTGAAAGAGTGAGTTTCTAATAGTTCCTGAGATATACAAACCAGTATCACATGCTACAGAAAGGGAAAATATAGTTTCCACTATCACTATTTTAGGTTACTTGCTTGATCAATATTTACATTAAATGGTCCTTTGGATTGGTCTTAAGGACAAGATCAAACCTTCACTTATGTACAAAAATTCAGGAACAAAGTGCGCAGGGTAAGATAAAACGCTCACTTGCCCGAGTAAACACGTCCAGACGTCGAGTAACAAACGCCCAATTTGAATCAGTGTGTCCAGATGAACTTTCCGGAACAACAAGGATACAAGAACATAATACCCTCACTTCTGAGCTTTTTGCGTGGGAAAACAATTGAAGAAAACTACAAAAAAAGAAAGTGTATGTCTGTTTAAGCTAGATTATCATCCACCGCGAGATGCAAACTATGTCTGAGTAGCTTCTTATATAAATAGGATTGATAATTTATTATTGTGTGGAGACCGTTTTCCGAGTTTGGGCACTACAAAGGCTGGCAATCCAACTTTTATTCATAAACTAACTTGGTAATTTTTGCTTTTTGAGAAATGCATATTGATGTGAGCTCTATTGATAACCGCTCTCTAAGAGAAGATGCTTGCAAGTTGTTAAATCTAAATCCTGGAAATAAAGCATTATATGTTCTACTTTCAGAGAGAGAAATATTTAAGCAACATTTAACATGCCCTTTAAGAGTAACATAGAGAAAATATATCTAGTCTCAGTTTCCTTTAATGTCCATCAATGAATCAAACTCGGTTTGTGCTTTTGATTACCAAAGAACCTTCAAGCAGAAGAAAAAGTAGTAAACTATTTATAACTTAAGAACTTTGATGTGAGGAAAAAAATTCAGAGTTGTACCTTTATGTTTCGGCAAACTGGTTAAGGCGACAAAATAATTGATCAGAAACTGCTACGTGTAATCGGTGAAACTTTATTTCGTGTAGAACTGTCACTTCCTAACCTACATGCAGCATAAAATATTCATTTGGATCATGAGAAGAAAAGGAAAAATTAATGCCGATAGGTGAAATAAAATTAATGCCTTTGATATCACCGAGTGTATAAAAATATAAATCTTCTCCGGAGTTTTCTTAACAAATAACTAACCTGCTGTTGCAGCATGAAGAGTCAATGCATTTTATTACTCTTGCCATCTCTCACACTTGACGATCAGATTGTGCTACTTGATGAACATACTGCCGCATAAATCTCTCCTCAAAATATACCATGCATGTTTAATACAACAGAACAGAACTTTGTTTAAAAAGGAAAACTCATATAGCGCCTAGTGAAAAAAAAATATAGTAAACTTAAGAATAAAGCATCATCTATCAACTTCTACGGGGAACCAAGACATAATTAATAGCTATGAGAAGGACACGGTGGAATATCAATCCAGTAGTAGAGAAAATAATTAAGCTGACACAACCAATTAGTACGTCTTAATCACCTAATCAGTGAACTAAATTCAGGTAAAACAATTTTGAGGAACCATACCTGCTGAATCCCTAGATACTACAAAAAAGGTATCCTATTATATATTAGATAATATCAAAAGATATCAAAGCATGTAAGATTTTTTTTTAAATCCAGCTATTATGTGTACTCAAATTTTAATCAGAGCATAAAACTGGCAATTTAAAAAAATTAAATGGAACTGAAAACCTTAAAAAACAGCCAGATCAGAGAAGACTAACCAATCGAATTGCTCTAATTCCTGTATTTTCTGGTTGAAAAAATCCCATTGGCATCAGAAAATCATGGAAGTTATAACTGCAAGAGGAGGTGACTCGTACAGAATACAGATCTGTGTCGCACCATCGTAAAAAAAGGAAAGGATACAAATCTGCAGCCAATCAATTGTGGGAAACCACGTTGTTCAATCTAAAAGAATTGACATTGTATAGTAGACAAGCTGCCTCCACTGTACCTAGGACGACATGCGAAAGCTCAGGGCAGCTCTCGAATCTGGACATGGAGCAAGGAGGTGCGCAGGGGGAGTAGATGTCTCGGAGAAGACTTCGACCGGAGCTGGGCGGGGCGGCGACTCGAAACCCTAGCACGCATGTGCTCTTAGGAGAAGGTCATCTGGATTCGATTTTCGAACACCGGCGTAGGTCCTCGACACTGGTGTAGACGATGGCGAGCGACGGTGGAGTTGGTGGGGAGTGGTGGCGCAGTTGCTATGGCGGGCGGCCAGGAAGAGGAGGCGGAAGCGTGGGGATGGAGAGGAGCCGCACGAGAGAGAAAGCACATAGACAGAAATGAATAGCACAACAACGACTGGGCCATCCAGTCCCACAAGTCAGCGATGCACGCACCGTCCAATCCCTGAGAATCCAGGGATTGCAACAGCATTATATCTTGTATCTAATGAGTGGGTTTCGTGACATAGTGGATGTGTGTGGTCTTTATGACTTGGGACACAAAGGAGTGGGTTATACCTTTGAAAAAAGGTAGCAGGTGGCTCCTATTGTCGCACAAGGATGAACCATGCCCTAGCAACCCTCACATGATGCTCAAGGTTTCCAGGGGCGGAAGTTACTCATCTTGCAACGGTGGCCATGTCCGACCACATGCCCATTCTCCTAAGGCGCGAGCGTGAGGTGAGGAGATCACATAAAAGGGTTATTAGATATGAGGTGGCCAGGGAGAGCCATAAGGAATTCGAAGATACACTACGTAAGAAATGGAAGTCCACGGGTAGTGGAGATAATATGTCGATGCTGCAGGAGAAGTTGGACTCCCTGTCCAGGGATCTGGCCAGTTAGGGTAAATCAACTTTCGGTAATGCGCAGCTTCAAATTCGTACATTACAAGGTGAGCTACGAGACATATGGAGCGTGTTGGATCGTATTGGGTCGTATGCGAGGGAATTGCAGATAACGTCACAACTCACTGAGTTGTTGGAGCGTGAGGAGGTGGTATGGCGACAAAGGTCGCATGTCTAGTGGTTGGCTGCAGGTGACATGAACACACGCTTCTTCCATCTGTGTGCGAGCCAACAGAGGAAAAAGAACCGAATAACAGAACTGGTGAAGGAGGATGGGTCTCTCGAATCAGGGGAAGAAGAGTTAGACCATATGGCACGAAGGTTCTACATGGATCTGTATACTTCGGAAGGGGTCCAAGGGGTCGACGAGGTCATGTGGGTAGTTCTTGTACGAGTGGATGCGACAATGAATGGGATGCTAGATGTCCCTTTTGACATGGAGGAGGTAAAAGGTAGCCCTGTTTGAAATGTACCCAACCAAATCACCGAGGCCTGACGGCTTTCCGTCACATTTCTTTCAATGAAAGTGGGATTTGTGTGGGGAGGAAGTTAATAAAGCAGTTATACGGGTCTTGACAGGGGATGGCAGCCTAGAAGTGGTACATAAAACTTTCATTTTTATGGTACTGAAGGTTCAAGCCCTAGGGAGATGGGTCAGTTTCGCCCCATCAGTCTTTGTAATGTGATCTATAAAATTGGTTCGAAGGTGGCTGCGAATAGTCTGAAAAAAGTTTTACCGGACATTATATCGGAGGAGCAATCTGCCTTTGTCCCAGGTAGGTTGATCACGGATAATATTATTCGGGATTTCTATTTTCGTGCCCTCGGGTCCTTAGTTGTACTCATTTTCCCTAGCTCCTTACTTTTCCTCAGTTTTCCCCAAGCCCTTGTCTGAAACCCGCAGAAGGAGCTCGGACGGGAGGATTCCCGTTTAGTTGACCGTTCCATGCTGACGTGTGGGGCCGCATCGCGTGGAGCTGGTAGAAAGGGACCGCGTGGGACAGGACGAGACCGCGTTTGGTTGTACGTGAGCAAGAGCTAGGTTATGTCTCTCTCAACCCAAATTGGCATTTCTAAGAGCATATTTTCCTCCTCCTTCTCTCTATGTCTTTTTTCACCAAATTAGTGTCAAATCTAGAGAAGCTTCTATTTATGTCTTTCTTCAATTATTTGTGCATTTTGGTCCTCATTTTTTGCTTAATATAGCAGCACATCTAGTACTCCCTCTAGTCCATTTAATGACCTCACCTATCTTGGTTCATATGTACTCCCTCCGTGCATGTATATAAGACGTTTTGATTTTTTTCTTTGATTCATCTATTTTTGTTTGTATCTAGTCTAGTTTTAGTGTGTAGGTTCACTCTTTTTAGTTTGAATGCAGTCCACTCTAAAAACATCTAAACAATTTTATATTTCTAAACGGAGGGAGTATCTAGTTAAATCTAGAAGCAAATCTCGATGCTGATGTACGATAAATTCACACCGTCATAATAAATCAAGCAAATCTCGATGCGCCGACATTGGGGAAGGTCCTTCTGATGTCCTCGACATGCGTGAGGAGGCAGTTGAAGTCGGTGCTGCCGAGTCTCCTAGTGCAGAAGGTGCACTTGTAGACACCTTTGGCGAAGTAGGAGGTGTACTGGCCGACCTGCAGCCTCCGCAACACCTGCCGAGCCTTGGTGTGCTCATCCTCCTTGTTGCTGCCGACGTCGCTGCCATACACCTAATCCATATCAGACGGAAACTATGAGTGAATGAGTTGCAACGATGACGTAACGTGCATGATAACAAAGTTAGGAAAAATAGAGGCATCCTCATTTAAAGTGAACACGATTATATATCTACAGAGATGGGGTTAGCGAACCAAAGCTAATGCACAAAAGATTTGTACACAGCAATGGTTCTTGAACCTGCCCTGTACAAATTTGCGCCCAGCGATTCATTATAGGCAAACAAACAAATTCCAGATCTGAATTTGAACAAATTCCAGATTATTTGCAAAATTAAACGATTGATATCTTTTGATTCGTGCATAAATTAACTGATTGAGATCCCATGATTACTTACATAAATTAACCGAATATCCGAACCCCAAATCTTAAACGAAATCAAGAAGGGATCAAATTAAAATGGAATAAAATAGACGCAAATATTAACCCAATACTCATCCTACCTACAAATCGTCACTAATAGTTACTAGGGAACCAGCAAAAGTAGGGTTAAAAAAGGAAAGGGGGATAATAAGGGAGCAAACCGTAGTTACCTCGTTTTGAGGGTCGTCCATGCAGGTGTCGTAGGGGTTCGATGACCAGATGTACGACACCTTCTCATAGGGGTCCCATTCCGGCGGGATCTGACCGCCATCGGCGGGAGCCGCCAATGCACCGGCGGCGGCGACGGCCGTAGAGGGGACGGCGTCGAGGACGGAGGCGCCGTGCTTGGAGCCTACGAACTCGCAGTCAACGGTGTCGAGGATGATGGGATTCACATTCTCCTTGTCCATCACCGGCAGAGGAGAGGGAGAGGGTTTTTTGCTTTGGAGAAGATGATGGGACGTGAGAGGCGGCGTTGACGGAGGGAGTGAGAGTGACAGTGATAGTGTGAGGAGGCGAATAGGGAGAGGCATCTATGAAGGCGAGGGGTCCTAAATGTGACCCGCGTCCTACACGTCCACTATTGGACGTCTGCACGTCTTCGACTTTTGCAACGCGACACGCGTCCACGATTGCACGTCTTCAACTTCTGCACCACGACCCGCGTCCTACGCGTCAACAATTGCACGTATTCCACTTCTGCACCGAAACACGTGTCCTGGAGTCTAACCCTGGAAATTTAGATATACTCAGGTATATCCTCGAGTGTTATACTAGCATTTTTTGTGTGCTCAGTTTTCCCCTTGAGTGCTAATACTGGCTAGTGCAATATACTCAGTTTTACCCTCAAGTGGTTGGTCAACAGAGAGTCAACAAATGGTATTAAGCTAGATAAATAAGTCATTTAATGTACAAAAAATTCCAAAAAAAGATAAAACCATAGTGGCACTTACTCATGGAGTCTTCTTGCGCGACCTGCCACGTTGGGAACCATAACAATCATAGATAAATCCAGTTTTACCACAAATTGCCACTTCTCGAATCATCTAGAGCTATGAAGGTGCATGGCTTTCCACAATAAACCCATCCCAAAACAGTTTTCCCCAAAACATACTTTGTCTTAATGAGGCCACAATTTTCACACTCGTGTATATTTGTATTGCAAATAGTTTGATGTAGGCCAAGATGGGTTTCATTGTACAAAACAAGCATTTTCCATTTTTTAAATCTTATATTTGAATCCCTTAGTCAGTTTACTACTCACGTGCCCTTGGTTTCTTGAAACTACTTAGTTTTTCTCTCACCCTTCACAAATTCTCGCAGACGCCCAACCTTGCCCTGATTAGTCTAGCCCTTGTCACGTGGATCGTGTCCGCCGATCATTGATCATACGAACTAACGGGCAAGATAACCCCTCTCCCTCTCTGATAGGGGCCACCACCCTTCTCTCTGTCGGCGGCTAGCTTCCACCCTCTATGTATGCTAAATACCCAGTTTGCCATCGGATTCATCAAGTTTGGTTTTCTGTATTATTTATCATGCGCTAAAAATTATAAAATCTTTTAGGCATTACTTTTCACGCAAAAAATGATAAACCATCACCGATTTCTTGTAGCCATTACTTTTTCACACAAAAAATAATAAACCATCACCGATTTGTTGTAGCCATTACTTTTCACGCAATCATCACCGATTTCTTGTAGTCATTACTTTTCACGCAAAAAATGATAAAACCATCACCGATTTGTTGTAGCCATTACTTTTCACGCAAAAAATGATAAACCATCACCGATTTGTTGTAGCCATTTCTTTTCACGCAAAAAATGATAAACCATCACCGATTTCTTGTAGTCATTACTTTTCACGCAAAAAATGATAAACCATCACCGATTTCTTGTAGCCATTACTTTTCACGCTAAAAATGATAAATGAAACAATCTATCTATCTCTGTATTTGAAGTTTGGGAGGATTCACCATCTACTTATGTTAACTTTCGAGGTTTTCACCTGAAAATCAACTGGCTATTATAAAGGGAAATAAAAGTTCAAAAAAATGTAAAAACAAAACAATCTACCTATCTTTGTATAGAAGATCATCTGTATGATTTTTGAGGTCATTTAGAGAAGGTCGAAAAAACCTAACTTGTTACAAAAGCTGGTTTCAGTGAGACCAAATGGCATGCGCTTAAGCAAAGTGATTTTTTCGAACATCTCCAAATGACCCCAAATTTGGCATACATGATGCCATACCTGTAACAACAAGGAATATCTAAAAAGTGTCAAAAACTTTTGCTGAACCATATAGCTCTATCAAAAAGAACCTCACCATGGTGCCAGTAAATTTTTTAGTTACAAACTTTTGTATTTTACCTAACCTTCAACAGGAAACTTGTTTCAAATTCATTTTAACATACAAGAAACAAATCCCACCTAGATTCGAGCACCACAGCCTCCAAACAATGTCGATGTCGATATCGGCAGGGTCAGAACGGCTATGCTCGCCGCCATTGCTAGGTCACCGTCTGAATGCACCCTCAATCTCGTCCCCTCATTCGATCACTGACACACCAGAGATACCGCCAAGGCCAATGTCGAACGTACATGCTGATGCCAATGCCGAACATGCATGCACGCCGCTGTGGGCACGGCCACGCCGCCCCGCTATGCTGGACGCCACAGACCACCGCGAGGTCTTTCCCTTCGCCACCACACTCGTCTAGCACCCATCTATACACGCCAGAAAGGAGAGACACTAGTTTTCTCTACACTGCTCGCGTTCGTGTCCGACACTGTCAGTCAAAGTGTTGAGGTAGTCGTCGATGTCCTCGACCATTTCTTCTCTTCTTTGCATGGTTAAACGCGTCTAGTTCATATCTATCTAATGCGTATGGTCTCGCCTCATGCAGTTCTTTGTGGACGTCGATCTCATCTCGGCACCCCGCAGGCAACCTCCTCCGTGCCATCGTTGTAGAGCTTCGTTTAAAAATCTAATCCTACTCGTGTATTGCCCCTTGTATCAGTGTCATGGCCCCACTTGTCATTCGATATAACGAAGCCACAATCGTCCGTGTTTCGGTCAGGGATACGGCGATGCTTACGATCAAACAAAGATGGATGGTCTGACGTGTCTTTGCGGGCTCTACTTGGCCCCACTATTCAGCAGATAACGGTCAAAGTTGTTTACCCATCGGGCAACCGGTCGTTCCAGCACTTGTGAGGGTTTCAGACAAGGGCTTGGGCAAAACTGAGGAAAAACTACGCGGCTAGGGAAAACTGAGCACAACTACGAACCCAAGGGCACGAAAATAGAAATCCCATATTATTATGGCTTATGAGTGCCTGCATTTTATGAAGTGCAATAAAGCCAAAAAAAGACTACTCTTGTGCACTCAAGCTAGATATGTGAACAAGCTTATGATTGGGTGGAGTGGAGCTACCTAAAATAAATTGTGTTGAAAATGGGTTTCAGTAGTAAGTGGGTGGCATTGGTAATGCATCTTGTATCGACAATGTCCTTTTCAGTGCTATTCAATGGTGCACCTTAGGAGGATTTTACCCCATCGAGGGGAATTCGGCAGACAGAACCAATCTCTCCTTACTTGTTCAGCATAGGGTCTATCGTGCCACCTCAAAGTTCTTGACTTAATGGCAAAACAGTGGCCTCGTCGGCTCCGGCGGTTAACCACTTACTTTTTGCAGATGATAACATGGTGTTCTTTCAAGAAAGTAGGGATGGAGCCCTGAAGCAAAAAAAAGTTAGGGATGGAGCCCTGAAGTAGGTTAATAAGTTGCTGAACAAATATTGCGATGCTTCAGGTTCGTCAATCAATATGGACAAGTCCTCTATTTTCTTCAGTAAAGGATGTCCAACAGCTATCAAAGAGGATATCAAAGTGACCCTCGAAGTTGAGAGAGAAACACTCAACAAAAAGTACCTTGGGACTCCTTCAGATGTAGACAACGCTAAGGGAAATGCTTTCAAGTATTTGAGAGATAAATTAAAGTGTGGATAAAAGTATTGGGTTGGATAGAACTCCTCTTTTAGTGAGAGGCAACAAGTTTCTTATCAAATCTGTAGCACAAGCGGTTCCGGCCTACTCCATCTCATGCTTCAAGCTTCCAAAGGGTTTGTATGATCACATTAATTCTATGGTGTGCAATCAAAAAATGATTGTTCTAGAAGATCAACATTGCTTGGGCCACACTCAGGTATGTAGCTCTGAAAGATGTCATATTGTTGCTGAAATCTGTTCTTTGTTGCGCTGAAATGAGTCATATTGTTAGTTTAGCCCTGAAATTTGTCATTTTGTTGTGGAAATCTATTATTTATTGCTGAAATGTATTATTATTTATGATATGTGTAGGATACTCCTAAGAACGCTGAATTTTTTAACACACCACTTGTCAACTTTGAATATATGGAAGCTTGCTCTGCAGATAATCTAGCCACGGGCATGTTTGCAATGGGGTCTAATGAGCCTATGAGGAAACCCATTGAAGTAGACTGTCCTGGGAGTCCAATTGATTTTTAGAGCATATAAATAAATGGAGAAGTTTTTGTGGAAGGTTAAGCCTCATTTTATTTTGGTGCTCAGGGTATGGATGCAACTACTCATTCTAGCTAAAATAGGAAGAGGAAGATCATTTCTCATATGATTGAGGAAGATGTAGTTCAGGTTAACAACATTTCTGATGCATTGTGTGTAATGTGGCTGGTGCTATCGATAACACTTGTCATACTGAAACACACCCTGATTTGTGCAAAACTAATACGGAACCTACCAAATTTGAGATGGATCAACGGTTTGCTGTTTTAGATTATTTGATGGAACATATGGTTAAAGGTCTTAATTTCATTGTTATGTTGATGTTCGTGAAGCGGTGTTTAGGCGCATCATAGCGAAAAAATCCTAGTCGTGTTTGACTTGTGGTTTGTTGATGCAACGTGAAAAAATGTCTCACTCTAGTTAGAACTTATGAATTCCGAATTTACATGGATGTAGACTTTGTAATATGGATATATTATTGAGCGCGTATATGCTTTGGTTCATATCGTTGAATCTTATTTAATTTTCTTTGGATCATATGCATTGAATCTTATTTATGTACTAAAGTTATACAATGTATGATGTACATGGGCGGTAATCTCACCAACTCAGAAATGGGTAACCACATCTATATTAGATACGGTCTACCAAATAGAGGCTTAGCTCAACATATCTCAACATACCCGGTATATCAAACAACATCCCTGCTCAACATATCTCGACAGACACGCTACCAAACACATTGCAAGATTTCAACCTAGCTTAGCTAGGTTCAGCTTGTATGATAATAGATAGCTATTGTCGGCTGGGCGGTCTACAAAACACACCCTTAGTGTTTAGATGCATGCAACTTTAGAAAAATCTGTGACATCATTTTTTGGATGGAAGGGAGTCCTAAAAATTAGTTAATTTACATTAATTTTTAGGGAGGACAATAAGAGGTGACGAATAATAGATGATGCGTTGTACCATTTATATTTATTGTCTTCTCTAGATGCCGTGGATCGCTAAGAGAAAATGTATCTTCTCTACCATTATACATGCCATACGACTCTCTTTGTATTGCACAAAGCTTTAAAAGATTTCTTTTTTGTAAGTTCCAATCCTTAGATATTTTTCAACATATTTCCTTCCTATGGATTGGATTAGTATGCCTAAATCCCTATGCATTATAGTCCCAAATTCTATGCGAGTTTGAGCATCCACCCCAACATTCATTTTAGATTCAATGGTGTTGGTTCAAGGTGTGTGCTCAATTCAAACAACTATTCATGTAGTTTTTGAGTTTCAATCTTCTAGCCACTATTCAAAAAATGGCAGAATTACTAATCTGGATCTAACCATGTCGAATACCTCTAAATGGATGATTTAATCATTTGGCCCGTATAATCTCTTTGACACCCTAATTATTAGGTATATATGTTCTCAATTAACTACTACACTTAAGCCAAAAAAGTTGCAAACTTTTCAACGCATATCGCCCGTCCAATCTCTACCCCGTCCAAATCAAGTAGGTTTGTAGAGCTCTCACTCAATTCCCGCCTCCAGAAGCTCAATTCCCGCTATCGCCGACCAGCTCCTCGTTGTTGCCAACCAAACCTCGGATACATGATCTTGACCTTTTTTTAGGAGCTCGCCCAGGAGTTCGAGGCCTCCTTCAATAGGGTAGGTGGTTAAGTTGTAAGATGGGTTGTACCCTGGGTAGGTGGTGGGAGAAGAGAAACTGTATATGACAGAAGGGGAGAAGCGGAAGGAAGGAACGTGGTGGTGGCTCATGGCTCTTGGGTCACTAGTGACTTTGAAGATTAGAGCAGGGAGGAAAAGCGTACATATTTTATGGGCTTTTGGGCCCTAGAATAGTAGGATCGAGCACATAGAGACTCCTATATTATTTCTTTCTTTATTATACACATGTATTTTTAGTGCTAATTTGTGTAGATTACACTGATTAGTAGGCAACCGATTAAATCGGTTTATCATCTGAATACTGAGTAGACGCTACTCTCAGGCCAATACATAACATTACCAATTTTCTTACTATTGTTTCTAACTTACACAAACAATCGGATTTGTATTTTTCCGCATTAACCGAAGGCTAAAATAACTATTTATACCCTTATTTTCGATTACCTTTGTTTTAAAGCTTGTGCTTTCATAGACCTCAAGGCCGAAACATTTTCTTGAGTGAAACATAAGATTGGTCGATATTAAACGATACCTATTGAGCATTATGGGTATAATTTTTTTAGAAAGCTGATTTATCTTTTAATAAAATATTATATTTTGAAATGAAGGTAGTAAGATAGTATCTCTCAGTATCTTTCTTTATTTCTCTCTCATTTAACTAAGTAAAATGTCAATGTGGCAACCATAAGAGAAAAGTGAATTCACACCAATTATATATGCCTTGATGACCAAGAAAACATGCAATTTATTTACATAAAAAAATGTGTTTGGTCAAGTTTATTTACACCATGTGTTCGATCAAGTTATTATTATTACTAGCACATATACCCGTGCGTTGCTACGGTTTCGCAACTGGCCAGCACCCTTCAATATGGTCTCAGGTGCCACCCTTCCCTCTCATTCACCAACGTGCTTCCCTGGATCGGGTCCAGGCGTCTTTCACCCTGTGTCAACCAGCTCTGGAGCATTCGGCGGCCATCACCCTGCGTAGCCCCCCAGCTATGTTCCTACGAGGCCTCTCCATTCGTCGGCGGGCTCCTCACATCCATTGGTTGCCTCCAGCTTGTATGTCGTTAAAAAGGGACCGCATAGCCTTTTTGCGAGCGATGTAGTAGATGCGACGACATGAGCCTCATTCATTTTTTTGAGGCCCTATTATTTGGACGAATGCCAAATTTGAAACTCGGTGATGCGTTTTGCATAGTGTATGTGACATTGAAAAATAAAATCTTGGGTATTGCCATGATTACACTCGTTACCATCGTAAAATCATTTTCCATTTAAATGAAAAAAACATACTGAGAAGAATTCTACATCTAGCCATTTTTCTGTACATAGTGCGTATTAGGGAGGCGGGCGCTGTGAACCCGGGGTGCACGTGCATCTTATTATGAGAATTCCAAAAAAAAAATGTTATTTTGAAGTTCTAGAAAAAATTGAAAAAATTGCACCGTATGTATATCCTACGTTGACACTTGTGCAGATTTTGGCATAAAAATACCATATGTGACCTACACATAAATGTAAAAAATAGAATTTTCTATCTCAGCGAACAATACATAACTAATCACTATAATGTCATTTGGATATTTTATCATTTTCTTGTAAGCCACATATAATCTTATTTTTCCGTAAAAACTTACACAAGTAAGTATCATATGTACATGAAAATATTATTCTTTTATAATTTTCAAATGTTGAAGAAAATGGATACACGTGATTCCGGGATCATCCAGAATATTGCGCTTGAGGGTGCTTTTGCTTCCTCCCCCGCATGCCGCATATATAATCCACCTCCCGTGGCCTGATCAAAGCCCGCATGTGTTAGCCAACCAAACTATGCCTGCACGTCTTAGCATATAGGCTGCGTAGCTGGTGCGCTCCTGAGAGAGCATCTTGCCGGCCACTTCCTTACCGTCTTCATCGTCCACGTAGGACTCCCTTTAATTATGCACGATACAGGTGGCAGCCAGCCCATAACCCATCCCGTTTTACTGCTACTTGTTGATTTCCTAGTCACCTTGTGTTCAAGCAACTCGTGGACGTATATAAACCGGTGGCACTTAGTGCAAAGAAGCAAAGTGGGACTAAAACCCGAGGGTAATTCATACGAATACTCGAATAGTTCAGCACGGCTATTTCCCAATCCTCATACATTGCACAAGGGACGCAAAGCTTCTTGCCCGGTGCACGTGAACTGGGCTCGGCTGATGCATCCGATTTTACCTCCTCATCCAGAAAAACGTGATACGATCCAATATTTGTCTCTACGATATGGTTTTTGCTCGCTGGCCCAACACGCACCTTGTGTGCCACCTGCCGTGCCGCTCGTCTATTTTAGGATTCTGAACAGGGGGGTGCTGTATGCGGACCAGGCGCCGCACACCCCCAGGCGGGTTGTTGGGCAGCCCAACACATTCCGACTTTTTTTTTTGTTTTTTTGTTTTTTTTTTGCTTTTTGCTTTTTGCTTTTTCTATTTTATTTTTCTTTTTACGTTTTTTAAAAGCTAATTCTTTTTAGACCCTATTTTTAAAAATTATTTTAGTTTTTTCAGAAATTTAAATATTTCAAAAATTTGAACATTTTTTTAGATTGGAACAATTTTCAAATTTGAATAAATTATAAATTGGAACAAATTTTAAATTGGAACAAATATTTTTTAAAATTTATTATATTTTATACATGAATAATTTTTGCATTTGAACAATTTTTATACTTGAACAGTTTTCGCATTTGAACAACTTTTATACTTAAACGATTTTCGCATTTGAACAATTTTATACTTGAACAATTTTCAAATTTGAAATTTTCACAATTTTTTTTAGTTAGAACATTTTACATTAAAAAAATATGTAAATTTAAAAAATTAAATCTTAAAACGAAAAAATAAACAGAAATGAAAAAACAGAAATAAAAAGAAATAGAAATAAAAAAACAGAAATGAAAAAAAAACATAACAGAAAAATGACACAGAAAAAAAACGGCCCAAGACCCGAACTGGGCCGGCCCGTACCGCGCGCGGGGGTGTGCGGCGCGGGGTACGCGCCGACCTGGTCGGTGTATAGGAAATCCGTTCTGAACAAACCATTTCGGTGGGGGAGTGTTGTACACTGACCTTGTCGGTGTGTCGGGCCACCGCACACCCCGCCGACCAGGCCGGTTGGTTGGGCCACGGCCCATTAGTAGTAGGCACGTTTTTTTTTGCTGTTTCTTTTTTGTTAATATTTTTCTTTTTTAATATCTAACTTTTAAAAAATATATTTCGGAAAACGAATTTTCAAAATCTGTTCAGATTCGAAATTTTGGAAATTTTAAAAATGTTCAGATTTTGATTTATTTTTTTCGAAATTTGAATTTTTTCCCAAATTTGAACGCTTTCTATATTTGAACGAATTTCAAATTTGAACGCTTTTATAATTTGAACATTTTTTTTGTATTGGAACATTTTTCAAATTTGAATGGATTTCAAATTTGAACAATTTTTTGTATTTGAACATTTTCAAATTTGAACGGATTTTAAATTTGAACATTTTTGTATTTAAACGGTTTTAAAATTTGAACGGTTTTAAAATTTGAACATTTTTAAAATTTTGAATAGTTTTCAATTTTGAAATTTTTCTAAATTTGAAATATTTCAAATTTGAACAAAAATAAATATAAACAAAAAAGAAACAAAACAAAAAAAAGAAACAAAAAGGAATAGAAAATAAAAAAAAGAAAAGAAAAGAAAAGAAAAGAAGAAAAAGAAACAGAAAACAGAAAAAAGAGCCGAACTGGGCCGACCAGGCCGGCCCATACCGTGCGCGGGAGGTGTGCGGCGCGCGGTAGCGGCCGACCTGGTCGGTGTATAGGATTTGCCATTTTGGTGAACTAAGCGGTGGCACTGTTAGTAAATATTTGTAAAAAATATGGATAGATCTAAAACGGACAAAAATAAAGGGAAGAAACCATACTTCCTTTTTTGAATCAAAACATAATATATATAAGACAAGTAAGCCGCCTCATTAAAAACCTTCCAGACCCCTTCGGTACCCTGGTAAGGAAAAGAGTGCGTAAGAAACTTGCAGTCTGAGTCACATAACAGTTACATCATTGGCCAACACACTAAAAATGAAATAAGGGGGATCATCATGCCAGACAATTCCCGCCTCTGTAAAACTATGACAAAGCATCGAACACTCCTCGTAAATCGCTGCAGTTGGACGAAAATAATTCCCGCCTTGATTCATAACATCAATAACATCCATGCAGTCGGAATTCACCTCTAACATGTTGCATCCTATCTGGCCAACAAGGATCATGCCATCCCGAAGTGCTATAGCTTCAGCAGAAGATGGATCAGATATAAAAGGGATGCCACAACAACTCGCCGCTAGGAAACCCCCGGTATCATCACGAATAGTTGCACAAGTACTTCTAGAACCAGCATCAGCGCTAAACCTTGCATCCACATTTAGTTTCACGAAATTTTCCTTTGGTTTAACCCATCCATGTCTATCAATTCCTGTCTTCCTCTTCTTTTCTCTAGAGTAGTTCAGAGTGAGTGCAGATATCGACTGAGCAGTACGAGCGGGAGATTGAACAGTTTCACCGTGAGTAGCTTTTCTTCGCTCCCACCAAATATACCAAACCGCCACAACTATAAGATCATTCCGATCCACCTAAGGAATCATCGGAGCCACTGCCAACTTGTCCCGAAGCAACGATTCCAAGACCGCCCCACCATTTGACTCGGCGGAACACACATGATATATCAAATCTCATATGCCGAGTTTACTCCAAATTTCCAAAACTCGCGGACATCAGAAAAAGGCATGCCGAATGCTTTCACAATAAGTCTAACAGAGTGAGCATTGAGAGCTTGTGATCATATGTCTATTTGCTAACACCCCATTACAAGGAATAGCTCCCAGAAGCGATCTCTGTAAGTGTATTTTCACCTTTGTTGGAACATGTAACGACCAAATTGTTTTCCAAACAAGCAAATTCGATGATGTACCATAGCCTGATGTTCTCCTCAATTTGATGCCGTGTTGATGATCCCATTCCGCATGGTAGCATGAACGCACCGAGAAAATCCCCGTCTTAGTGAAATACCAAGAAACAAAGTCCTCCATCAGCCCACTAGCTAGAGGAATATTCAGAATATGCTGCACATCAACAGGCCAAAAAATCTCCGATAGGATTTCTTCATCCCACTTCTTAGTATCGGGATATATTAAATCAGAAACTCTAGACAGAATAATATTGCCTCTTCTAGTAGTAATCATACGATTTGGGCTTCCAGGAATCCACAGATCCGTCCAGATATTTATTTTTGATCCGTTACTGATACGTCTCAAACGTATCTATAATTTCTTATGTTCCATGCTACTTTATTGATCATACTCACATGTTTTATACACACTTTATATCATATTTATGCATTTTCCGGAACTAACCTATTGACGAGATGCCGAAGTGTCAGTTCCTGTTTTCTGATGTTTTTGGTTTCAGAAATCCTAGTAAGGAAATATTCTCGGAATTGGACGAAATCAACGCCCACGATCTTATATTTCAAGGAAGCTTCCAGAGCACCGAAGAGGGGCCAGAGGAGAGCCAGGTGGGCCCCACACATGGTGGCGGCGCGGCCAAGGGGGGGCGCGCCTGACAAGGGATTAACTTGTCAATGCCTACGGGTTGTAGACTAGGGTTTAGTTGGAAGTAGAGGGCAAGTAGATCTCGAAGGTTTCAGCCGAAAAGTACTCGACGATTATGAAAACTAGGGTTTGAGAGACAATGATTCGATGATTTATTTATCCCTCGACTCCCCCTTATATTGGAGGTGGAGCCGAGGGATTCGTATTGTACAAGTTACAGAGTTCGGGAAGGTTTACAACTCATCCCGCAAGATTACAAACATCATCTCTATTACAATTCTAACTTTCCTTAATATCAACTTGGGCTTCCGAATCTTCATATTCTTCAGGTCGTGGGCCTTCAGTAAATCCAGGGTACTATCTTCGGCAGGCCCATTGGGGATGCCTATGTCAGTAGCCCCCGAGATTTTGCTTGAATCGTAGAGTCAGGGAAAATCTCCACTGTTTATTTATACTCGACAACTTAAAGCTTCTCTATATTTCTTCTTATGAATTTCTATATTGTAGAGGGATAATGCTAATTGGGGCTAGTTCATCTGACGGATCAGGTACTAGTTAACTGCTCTAGTGGCAATCCGCAAAAACCTACTTCAAGATCATGTCCCTGGACATGATCTCGGGATACTGGTGTAAACTTCGACAGGTGCCGCTTAAGGTCTTACCATTATGTCGAGTCCCAGTCATATTTATCGGGTACCTAACACGTCCGTTAGGATTTTTCTTCGTATCTATTGATACGGATAAAAGTAGCAAACCGACGTCAGAGACGGCGCCACGCCACACAGAACGGATCTGGGGTCTTACCTTCGCAAATCTGCGGCATTCAGAAATTGATCGCAACTTTGGCGTTCTGAGAATATATTGTCGAGTGCTTATTCGGCTGTTGGAATGGCACATTTTATTGAGTCAGCGGATGACTTATATTGCTCTCCCGATGGGAGTATATGTAGAGTTATGTATATAACTCGAAATATGTTCACTTTTTCTTCTTTTTCTCCATCTCTTTTTTCCTTCCCCTTTTTTTTATATTTTCATCGGGCACGCGAACAGCGTTCCCGATGGGAGTAGCCCCCGAGGCTACAGCCAAGGACTTGTGCTTGGGTGTAGGCTCTACGCCTTATGTCGCTATATTTCTTTTCTTTCCCGAAGTTTTCAAATCTCTCGGGTGCGCGAACAGCGCTCCCGATGGGAGTAGCCCCCGAGGCTATGAGCAAATATTTGTATTTGATCATAGGCTCACGCAATTTCTATTTTGTCTTTCTTGATTTTTTTCACTTTTCCGAAGTAGCCCCCGAGCATTTGATCAAAAACTTGTATTTGATCAAAGGCTCTCCAATATTTTTCCTTGTCGCCTTTTTATGAAGCTATTGAGTCGAATTTTTTCTCCTGCTAAGTGACGTTACTGCTGACGATAGCCACGATTGCAAGTCCCGAAATTTGCGAGAAGTCATCTCCCGCTGCCTTGCGGGCCCAAATTACCCATTATCTTGACACGTCGTGCAAGTGGGGGACACACGACCTCCGCTTTTCCTGGCGCACGCACTGTAACTTCTCCAGAATTAAATTACTTTTTTACCCCTGTTCCACGTGGCCATCATCTGCCGCACACTTTTTCCATCCAACGGTACGCCGCTTGGCCGCACCTCTCTCTGGAAGTATGCTGGCGACAAAGATGCGGATCGGTTGTCGGTGAATTTAGAGGTCAAGGACTTAGAAAAACTTGTCCGAAAAATCTCCTCCCTCAGCAAAAAAGATCCTGTCCCTTCTTCTTGTCGCGTAAAACCATACAGCGCCACCAATGCGCTCCCCGAGGTAATCCTTTTGTCGACTTTACTCATTTTGATTTGCCATCCTTTGCATATCTCTTTTGTTGACATCTCCCCTTGTTTTCATATAGAACCATCCAGATCTTGTCTCGCTTCCTCCCCTTCCTGAAGGTGGGGAAGTCGAAGAACGTGCTATTGTCAACGAAGACAACCAAGATGCTCCTGTCCCTGATAGTGAACCCGCAGGTTCTCGAAAATCTGCGGGTTCTTCTGAAAAGGAAGCTGAATCGGAAGGTACCACGTCGGCACAGTCTCCTCCTCCTGCTGTTTCTCCAAGGAAAAAAAGGAAAGGGGCTGATGTCGAAGATTCCGGCACCTCCAAAGCCAAAGAAGCTGCTCCTTCACGTCAGAAGGCAGCTTATGATCCATACCTTGAGGCCCTCATCAGTTCGTAAGTCACCTTTTATTTCCCTTTATTTTTGTACTCGAAGATTTTTGTCTATCTTGCTTTTTATGCTGCCGACATTTAATCACAGTGGTGATGAGGAAGAAGTACCAGCTTTTGATGTGGCTGCTCGAACGAGTACGTCGCATACTCTAGTTGTTTCTGAGACGCCAGTTGAAGGAGAGGAATCCTCGCCTCCTCAACAAAACGTCGACGCTCCTACTCCTCCTTCAAGCCCTCTTGTCCCTTCACCAAAAAGGACAAGGGTTGAAACAATCACAGAGCCTACCCTGCAATTGGGTAGCTCCTCGAGTCCTCTTTTGGACGATGTAAGTCCGTAATTTCTTTCTTGTCATTGTCTATATTTTCTTTATTTGCTCCTTTGTGCCGTCGTGTTTTTTCTCTTACCTATGCTTTTTTTTCTTTTTCCTTCTTTGACAGCCCATGATCAAAGAACTTATTCGCATCGGTGCCCAGTTCATTGGATATCGCGAGTACGCCAGCAAGACCGAAGGTAATGACTCCCTGCTTGCTTTTGTTCATGGCTTCTTGCTCCTGTTTTACCGATATTTTGACTATTTTTGACTATTTTGGCAGAAAAACTTGCAGAGGCCAACAAACTTGCCGAAACGCTTGCTCAGAAATTAGAGCAAAGTGAGGCGGCTCGCAAGAAGGCCGTACTTGATGCTGGCAAAGCTAAAGCGGAGGCTGATAAGACCAAGGCAGAAGCTGCTGGTGTCGAAGATCTGCAAAAAAGGCTTCATGATGCCGAAACTTCTTTGAACGAGCACAAGGCCGCACAGGCTGCTTGTGAAAAAGCGATCATCAAGCGCTTGAACTCGCAGAATCGACGCTTTGTCAGTAAGTTTCTCGATCTATTCTGTCTTTTTTAACCTTGCTTTTCTTTGCTTGCTTGTCGATAAATATATATTTTCTTCGACAGGTAAAACAAACCAAGAATTTGAGCTTGAAGATCCCGACAACGATCCTCTTCTCGACACACTTTCTGTTCTTGAGTTTAATGGGACAGAAACTCGTGAAGGTATTGAACAGGCTGACGCAGGATTATCACGGCTGTTCCCTTATTTCTTCCCGAAGAAAGCGGAACCCAAGACTTTCCTTGCGCTTGCCAAGGACTTCAATCCACCAGAAGATCTTGGACTGAAGATGCGCCAAGAAAATATGAAGATTGCTATCGAAAGCACTGTCGCCTTGGTCGCTGACAGCCAGCAAACTATCGACTGGACGAAAGTAGGCGACACAGAAGAGATGGAGGTCACAAAATGGCGATCGCTGATCAGGGCGGCAAAGCCCAACACGAAGAAAATCCTGGCCTATCTCGGAATCAAGCCAACTTCGACTCCTAGCTCATCGAAGCCGGAGGTCTAGTTGAATGCCTCTTCTTTTCCCCTTTTTTTTATTTTTCCTGATTCTTTTGCCGTTGTCGCCATAGTAGCTTTGGCGACAATATTCGCAATATCCCTTCTGAAGAACTTCTCCTGTAATATCAATGTAAATTTTCTGAAGGTCAATGAAATTCTATTTTGCACTATCATTGATCCTGAGACTTTCTTTTCCAGTTGATATTTGATAACTACTCCGCCAATCCTTGTTCTGCCGATACTTCGCCTGCTTCTTCTTTCTCGAAGAAAATCCTTGTCGAAGGTTCTTCAAGTAAACATTTGTCGCAAGATTTACAAGAACTTCGCCAACAACTTCAATCCATGAAGAAACAAACTCTGGCGATGATGGAGCAATCTCGAAAAGCATCCGAGAGAGAGAAAATTGCTCTTCAACAGGCGAAAGAAGCCATAGCTGCTAAGGACACTGCTAGTTCGGAAGCTGAGAAAGCAGCGACTCGAGAAAATAGTATGCTCAAGCTGATGACTGAAGCTAGTGTGGATATGTTAGGTATGTTTTTTCCAACTCAGCACTGTTTCTGATTTTTGCTGTACCTCCCCTTAAATTTCTTGCTCTGTCGCTCAATAGGTTCGGTTCTCGATGCTGCTGCTGAAGATGAAAGAGTGAATGTGAGAATGAACCTCCTCGTCAATCTTTCACTTAACCATGGCTGTCTTTTCTGGGCCACTCCCGAGCAAACCCAACAGATTGTCAGGTTTCAAGATCGCGCTTGTCAGGTTCGTGAATTTCTTAATTTCTGCACGAGAACCCTGACCCTTGTTTACAAGACTCTGTTCCCTCGAGACGAAGCTCCCGAAACTCTTCTTGGATTGATGGAGAAATTCAGAGATGCCCCCCGTATTCACAATTTTGTGCGAGCTCAATTAACTGCTGGAGCAAGATTCGCCATGATTATGATACATATTTGCCATCCCAAATTGGACCTGACGACGATTGTCGCTGACTGCTTGGCCAAGAAATCGCGGCGAAAAAATAACATTGACTCAATCAATGAGATGGTGACTCCTGTGGCTGAGGCGATGATGGATGAACTTCTTCGGATGGATTCAGAATTCTTCGTCAAGGGGGCCTATGCTGAGCACAAGACAACCAAAGGTTTATACATAGATAGTATATTAGGCCTTAACTGAGTTGTACTTATACTGCGAGAAGCTATGTCTATTTTTTTGTCGAACTCTTTTGTATATTGTAAAGTGTAGTCTATATTGTGAAGCCCCCGAGCCTTTGACTGGAGCTTGTACTATTGAAGATTTTTCTTTATTGCAAGAATACATATATTTTGCTATCCATGGGTTATGAGCCCCCGAGTGTCTTAGTGGCGACGTTCTATATTTTTATTGCGAGGTTTTCATACCAAAGCAATAGAATTTTGATGAGTATACTATATTTATTGCTGTGAGCTCCTGATTGTCTATTTGGCGAGGTATTTTTGTACCAAGGCGAAATATTTTTGAAAGTATGGTTTGTCTATTTTGTGTATATTTTGTAACCTTGAAGGCATTTAGCCCCTGAGCATGTCGAAAAACAAGAAGTATATCTCCACTATCTTTATTATATTGCAGCACCGCGAGCCCGCCTCATTAAAAACCTTTCCAGCCCCACTCGGTGCCCTGAAAAGGAAAAGAGTGCGTCTGAAAACTCGCGGGCGTTTCAGTACATTGTATTTTTACAGAGTAGGACTATATTTCGACTCTAGGCGTAGAATCGCCTGAGCTGCGCCACGTTCCAGGGGTTTTTCTCGGGAACCACTGTCTTCTTGTCCTTGATCCTGTATGCACCTCCTTCGATTACTTCTGTGACGATGTAAGGGCCTAGCCATGGTGACTCGAGCTTTTCAGTACTTTTTTGATTTAACCGTAAAACCAAATCTCCAACCTGGAAAGATCTTGGCCTTAACCGTCGACTGTGGTAGTTTTTGAGGTCCTGCTGGTACTTGGTGACTCGTGAAAGTACTTCATCTCGAGCTTCATCGAGTGCATCTACGTCGTCCTCCAAAGCTTTTCTTGAAGTTTCCTCGTCATACTCTGTCACTCTTGGGGAATCATGCTCTATCTCAATTGGCAGTACTGCCTCAGCTCCGTGGACGAGGAAGAACGGAGTTTCTTGTGTCGCCGTATTTGGTGTTGTTGGGATGCTCCATAAAACACTTGGCAATTCTTCTGGCCAGGTATGTCGAGCCTTCTCAAGCGGTCCTAGCAAGCGCTTTTTGATACCGTTGCAGATGATGCCATTGGCTTTCTTGACTTGGCCATTGGTTTGCGGGTGCCCAACTGACGCAAAGTGCAATTTAATGCCTACTTCTGCGTAGTACTCCTTGAATTCCTTGGACGTAAAGTTACTGCCATTGCCTGTGACGATGCTGTGAGGTACTCCAAATCGAAAGACGATACCTTTTACGAATTTGACTGCTGATTCTCCATCTGGTGAATTTATCGGCTTTGCTTCTATCCACTTGGTGAACTTATCGACAGCGACCAACATGTACTCGTATCCTCCTGGCGAAGCTTTGTGTAGTTTTCCCACCATATCGAGTCCCCATTGGGCAAACGGCCAAGACAATGGTATTGGCATCAGCTCTGCCGCCGAAGAGTGGGGTTTTGCGGCAAATCTTTGGCACGCGTCGCAGGTTCGTACTATCTCTTTTGCGTCCTCAATCGTTGACAACCAGTAAAATCCAGCCCGAAAGACCTTGGCTGCAATAGCTCGACTGCTTGCGTGGTGACCACATATTCCTTCGTGTACGTCCTTTAGAATGATTTTTCCTTCTTCGGGTGTGACACACCTCTGCAGCACGCCCGAAATACTTCGTTTGTATAGCTCCCCTTTGACCACTGTGAAAGCTTTGGATCGTCGAATAATTCGCCTTGCTTCAACTGGATCTTAGGGTATTTCTTTCCTTAGGATATACGATATGTACGCTTGCATCCATGGAACTTCTACCATCATCACTAGCTCATGGTCCTCTTCTTCGTCTAGAGCTTCTTTGAGAGGCGTCGAAGTTTTATCTTCCTTTATTTTCTTCTGCACCTTCTTTGGCTTTGTGGATCTCTCAGCTATTTCTTCCCAAAACACTCCTGGCGGTATTGCAAGGCACTACGACCCGATGTTTGCAAGAACATCGGCTTCGTCATTGCTTAGCCTACTGATGTGATTTACTTCGCATCCATCAAACAGCTTTTCGAGTTCGTTGTATACCTCCTTGTATGCCACCATACTGTCGTTGACTGCATCACATTGGTTCATAACCTGCTGAGCCACCAGTTGTGAGTCGCCGAAGATTTTTAGTCGAGTTGTGTCGCAAGCTTTTGCCGTCTTCATCCCGTGTATAAGGGCTTCATATTCTGCTTCATTGTTAGATGCGTTCGGGAACGTCATCCGTAGGATATACTTTAATTTGTCGCCTTCGGGTGATATGAGTATCACCCCTACACCAGCTGCTTCTACTCTCTTGGATCCATCGAAGTTCATGGTCCAGGTTCTCGATAAATCTGGGGGTCCTGTATTTTGTAACTCCATCCACTCTGCTATGAAATCTGGCAGAATTTGCGACTTGATTGCTTTTCTTTTTTCATACGTGATGTCCCGAGGGGAGAGTTCTATTCCCCAAAGGGAGAAACGTCCTGTAGCTTCTGGATTGTTCAGTATATGTGATAGAGGTGCTTCATTGACCACTATGATCGGGTATGCCGAAAAATAGTGGCGCAATTTTCTTGCTGTCGTAAATACTCCATATGCTAACTTCTGATACTGCGGGTACCGCTGTTTTGAAGGAGATAAAACTTCACTTATAAAATATACCGGCCTTTGCACGCCATGAAGTTTTCCTTCTTCTTCTCTTTCAACGACTAGCACCGTGCTAACCACCTGGGGTGTGGCTGCGATGTATAGCAGGAGAGGTTCCTTCTCTTTCGGCGCCACCAGGATTGGAGGTGTCGAGATTGTGCGCTTCAGATCCTCGAAAGCTCTATCGGCCTCTTCGTTCCACTGGAATTTCTCCCCTTGCTTGATTAAAGCATAGAATGGTAGCGCTTTTTCTCCCAGCCTGGCGACAAATCTGCTTAAAGCTGCGACTCGCCCAGTTAACTGCTGTATTTCCTTTAACTTTGATGGTTTCCTCATGGTTACGATCGCTTGGATTTTTTCGGGATTTGCCTCAATCCCTCTCGCTGAAACTAGAAAACCAAGAAGTTCTCCTGCAGGGACGCCAAAAGAACACTTCGTCGGGTTCAACTTGAGGCAAAACTTGTCAAGGTTGTCGAAAGTTTCCTTCAGATCCTCGATGAGAGTTGTCCCCTTCTTTGATGTTATGACGACATCGTCGATGTACACTTGTATGTTTTTTCCAATTTGTGTCACCAGGCACTTTTGCATCATCCTCTGGTATGTTGCTCCCGCGTTTTTCAGACCAAAAGGCATTGTTCTGTAGCAAAACACTCCATAAGGTGTGATGAACGCTGTTTTGACCTCATCTTCTTCTTTTAATCTGATCTGGTTGTAACCAGAATATGCATCCAAGAAGGAAAGACGTTCACATCCTGCCGTGGAGTCGATGATTTGATCGATCCTCGGGAGGGGAAAGTGATCCTTTGGACAATGTTTATTGAGACACGTAAAATCGACGCACATGTGAAGGACTTTAGTGTTTTTCTTCGGCACCAACACTGGATTTGCTACCCATGTGGCCTCTGTATGCAGCTCTTTGATAAAACCAGCTTCTCGTAGTCGATCTATTTCTGATAGCATAGCTTTGCGGTTTGGCTCCGAAAAACGCCGCAAAGGTTGTTTGATTGGTCTTGCTAGTCGATCCAAGTTTAGGTGGTGCTCGGAAAGTTCCCTGGGCACTCCTGGCATGTCAGCTGGACACCATGCGAAGATTTTCCAGTTCTCACGGAGGAACTCGACGAGCGCGCTTTCCTATGCGAGGTCCATATCTTTTGCGATGGACGTCGTTTTCTTCGGGTCTGTTGGGTGAATCTGCACCTCCTTAGGATTTTTTCAGTGTTGAAAGCTGATTCTTTGTTTGGCCTCCCAACATCTAGCAACACGTCATAGTCAGTCGTGAGTCTTGATGCCATATATTCCGCTTGCATCCCGAAGGTTTCTGACAGTCGATGAAAATCCTTATCGCATTTTCGGCTAACGCAAAGCTTCCTTTGACTGTGATTGGTCCCTTAGGCCCAGGCATCCTCCACAACAAGTACGTGTAATGTGGTACCGCCATAAACCTAGCATATGCTGGTCGCCCCAACAAAGCGTGGTATTGTGATGGGAAATCCACGACTTCGAATTATAGCCTCTCTATTCTGTAGTTTTCTCGGGTGCCAAACTGAACATCAAGATTAATCTTCCCCAGCGGATAACTTGGCTTCTCTGGTGTAATGCCGTGGAATCGTGTGTCCGTAGGTTTTAGATTTGCTAGGGATATGTTCATCTTCCTTAATGTATCTGCATACATAAGGTTTAAACTGCTGCCGCCGTCTATGAACACTCGAGATACGTCGAATCCTGCAATTACTGCTGGTAAGATGAGTGCTGATTGCCCTGGTCGAGGAACTTGCTGTGGATGATCCGCTATTGTGAAGCCAATATCTTGCCCTGACCAATTAAGATACTCGACTGTTGGTGGAGGCATTTTCTCTGCCATGAACACTTGTCGCGAGATTACTTTTTGAGCTCTGTTGGATGGCCTGCCTTTCTGAATCATCGAGACCGCTCCATTGGAATTGGGATCAACATAAGGTGGTGGTCCAGGTGCTGCCACAATTCTGAGCTGGTGTCGATTATCATCTGTAATTGCGGGAGGGGTGGTAGGTGAATTTCACTCCTGGGCCCCTGAGGATTTCTGGGTGCTGCCTGAGCATTGGCATGCCCTGCCCATCGTAACATTGCCTGAAAGTTTCGGCAATCCTTCTGCAAGTGTCCCGATTGTCTTTTCCCGTTGTTATCAAGATAAAAATGCATTTGACACGGCCCGTTCATCATCTCCTCGGGAGACACGAAAGGCCTCTGGAACCTCGACCCAGGGTTTTGCCTGTTGTTTCTAGGGTCATCTCTATTGTCGCCTCGCTGCTCATTACTCCTCTGGTAATCATCTCTATTGTTTCCTCCAGCGCTTGCTCGGAAGCCAGCCAAAATTTGCCCAGGCGCGTCATAACCCGAGTACTGCCGAGGAAATCGTCGCCTATTTTGATAATTTCGGCCACGGTCCTCCTCTGGTGACCTATGTCGTTTGTTGTGAACAACATCTTCTCCATCTGCCCATCTGTTTGCTATCTCCATCAATGCTGATACTGTCTTTGGATTGGTTCTCCCCAAATCCTCGACAAAATCTCCTCGCCTGATTCCTGCGACAAACGCATCTATCGCTCTCTCGTCAGATATATTCTCTGCCGAGTTTTTGATGATATTCCACCTCTGGATATATTTTCTCATTGACTCGTCTGGCTTCTGTCGACATGCCCGCAATTCCTCAAGCGATGCTGTTTTTTGCAGGTGGATCGGAAATTCTTGACGAATATGTCCTCGAAGCTATCCCAGCTGTCGATAGACCCTGGAGGAAGTTTCTTGATCCAAGATCGCACGGCTCCGCTTAAATGCACTTGGATGCTTTGCATAGCTGTTGCCCTGGTCCCTCCAGTTAGCTTCACCGTCTCGAGGTAATCAACTAGCCAATCCTCTGGATCTTGTAGGCCGTCGAATTTCTTGAAGTTATCAGGCAACTTAAATCCCGAAGGGACTCGAGTTTTTCGTACTCTCCTTGTGAAGCACGGCAAACCGCACATATCCTCGTCGTTTAATTCTGGGGAATGCCGATGTTCCCTTCTGCTTTGCCGTGCTCTATCCACCCTTGCTTGTGTTGCCGTGTCTCTTGCTCCACTTGTTCCTTCGAGAGTTGCTGCTGCTGCCGCAGGTCGTGGACTATTTTGCCTTGCTGCTCCTTCTGGTGGAGTTGATGCAAATGCCGTTCCCATGGCTCCAACTCCTGCCATTGCCATGTTGTACAGTGCCTCCCTTGGATCTCCTGGAGGTGGCCTAGATGCAAGGATAAAGGCTTGTGTCACCATATACCCAGCTTCTGGTGTCTTGGGGATAATATTCCCTCTTGTGTCTATCGACATAAAAGACATGTCGAGGTTTTGAACCAAGTGCTCTCTTTCTCCTTCGGGTATATGTTGCAATCTTGACCTTGCTCTGTTTTGAGCTTCCCTGTGGCTATCTCCCGAGGTTCCAGATTGTCGACTCAGCTCTGCCCTTCGCCTGCTTGACGCAGAAGCTGCCTCCTTTCTTCTGTTCAGGGCGGCTGTCTGTTTTTCCAATTCCCTTGCGGCCCGTGCGAGCCTATATTGATATGCTTGCAATTCTTCTGGCGTGGCTGTTGTATCCATTGGTTCTGAGCCATCCATAGCTCTTGCGGCTCTATCCCATGCTGCTTGCGGGAGTTGAACTCTATCACGAGGTTCAGACCCGATGTATTTATTGCCTAGGCCTCGTCGTAAATCAGAGGGATCGACATATGGATTTCCCAAATCGTCGAAAGCCTCAGATGTTTCCTCTTGATTACGGCTTGGTTCTCCGATGACGTAAATCTGATGGTATTTTGTATTCAGATCTGTGCTGGGTTTGGTGACACCATCATAAAGATTGGTGAAGACCTTGCCCACTGTAGTGGATTTGTCGATGAAGTTGAAGCTGTCGACGCTGCTCGAGCCATCGCTTATATAGGAGTCCGCAGATGACTCAAAGGACATGTCGCTAAAGATCTTGGCGAGCTTTTCGCTTGCCCTGGTACTGATGAAGTGTGGCGATGAAGTCTCCTCTTCGCCTGACTCGATCAATGATGTTGAGCTTGAAAAATCGGAATCGACCCCCGAAAATCCCGACAAGATCGGAACTTCGAGACGATACGTTCCCTCTTTCTCGACTCGAAAGTGGAATCTTCCGAATGTCATCTCCATAGGCTCCTCCAGATATGCATATGCATCCAAACGGGAGGGCGGGTGAGGAACAAAATCGACAAGACCAGTTGCGATCTGTTTACCTCGATCCATCACGTTGCTTGCTGTTGATGAAGTCGACGATCTTGAACGTGCCATCGAGATCAGATCCTTACGCCTCTAATCCCCACGGTCGGCGCCAATTGACAAGGGATTAACTTGTCAATGCCTACGGGTTGTAGACTAGGGTTTAGTTGGAAGTAGAGGGCAAGTAGATCTCGAAGGTTTCAGCCGAAAAGTACTCGACGATTATGAAAACTAGGGTTTGAGAGACAATGATTCGATGATTTCTTTATCCCTCGACTCCCCCTTATATTGGAGGTGGAGCCGAGGGATTTGTATTGTACAAGTTACAGAGTTCGGGAAGGTTTACAACTCATCCCGCAAGATTACAAACATCATCTCTATTACAATTCTAACTTTCCTTAATATCAACTTGGGCTTCCGAATCTTCATATTCTTCAGGTCGTGGGCCTTCAGTAAACCCAGGGTACTATCTTCGGCAGGCCCATTGGGGATGCCTATGTCAGCGCCCCCCTGGTGTGTGGCTCCACCGTGGCCCTTCCGACTCCAACTCTTCGCCTATTTAAGCCTCCCTGACCTAAATCTTCGATACGAATAAGCCACGGTACAAGAAACCTTCCAGAGCCGCCGCCATCGCGAAGCGAAGATTCGGGGGACAGAAGTCTCTGTTCCGGCACGCCGCCGGACGGGGAAGTGCCCCCGGAAGGCACCTCCATCGACACCACCACCATCTTCATCGCCGCTGCTGTCTCCCATGATGAGGAGGGAGTAGTTATCCCCCGAGGCTAAGGGCTGTACCAGTAGCTATGTGGTTAATCTCTCTCCCATGTACTTCAATACAATGATCTCATGAGCTGCCTTACATGATTGAGATTCATATGATGAGCTTTGTAATCTAGATGTCGTTATGCTATTCAAGTGGATTTTACTTATGTGATATCCGGAGACTCCTTGTCCCACGTGTGTAAAGGTGACAGTGTGTGCACCGTGTGGGTCTCTTAGGCTATATTTCACAGAATACTTGTTCACTGAGTTATGATTTGAGTTGGATGTCTCTATGAAATTGTGGTGTGTTAGTACCTCCTATGAATGCTCACAGTTGAATGGATCGTAGCGAACAAGAGGGGGTGAATGGCGCTACGACAAGTTTTAGTCTTTTTTAATTTTTATGCAACGGATGGTAAAGGTGAGAACTTTAGCAATAGGGGTGATCCTACAATGAATATCGGACAAGTGCAACAAGTAAAGGAATCAATAGGATAACGAGAGTAAGGAGCGAGACAACCGGGGGGGGGGGGGGGCGAGGCGAGTCGAGGTTTGTTTCCCGCAGTTCCTTCCACAAAAGGAAGTACGTCTGCGTTGAGGAGGTGCTAGTCTCACACAAGAGACTAGACGGCCACACCACGAAGGAAGGCCTCACCTTCTTCCTCGAGAGAGCTCCACGGAGGTGCTCTCCCTCTTCCACTAAGGCACCGGTCGAGGCGGTGATTCCTTCACAAGGTTGGGGCGAGCTCCACACACAAGGATGCTCCCAACACCCTATGGATCTAGTACATCACCAAGCTAGATTCCATAGCTGCACGTCTCCAATGCTCCACCATAGGAACCCATCTCCAATGCTCCACCATAGGAACTCTTCCAATGCTCCACCAAAGGAACTCTTCCAATGCTCCACCAAAGGAACCCTTCCAACGCTCCACAAAAGGAACTCTTCTCCAATGCTCCACTAAAGGAACCCTACAACCAAGATCCACTAAGGAATAACTAGTATTGGTGAAATCTCTCTTGGTAAAACTATAGATCGGGGTCTCCTCCACCAATCCTCAAAGTTTGGGCAAGATTGGTTGGATGGGGAAGAAGATCCTCAAGGATTAAGCTCAGCAACAATGGATGAGAGAGAGAGAGAGGGCGGAAGAGATAAAATCGTGTTGGGGAAGAAGGGGCCCTTAAATAGGCTCCTCCAAATCCAACCGTTATGTCCAGATTTTGCCTAAGCGGTACTACCGCTTCAGGGAAGCGGTACTACCGCTCTGAGTTCGAAATCCCCCAGATCTGGTCAAAGGACGCAGAGCGGTACTACCGCACAAGGTACCGCTCGAGGTACCGCAACAGGGTCCAAACCTTACTGGACTCGAAGCGGTACCAGGGCGGTACCAGGGCGGTACGACCGTAACTCGTTTACGGTACCTGGGCAGTACCATGAATGGTACTACCGCCCGTGAGCGGTACTACCGCTCCAGGTACTGCAGAGGTACCGCAACTCGTTCTAAGGGACGAATTCAGCGTAGAACTCAGAGCGGTACCGTGGGCGGTACCTATAGGTGTAGCGGTACTACCGCTACAAGTACCGGTAGTACCGGCCTGGCTAAATCTGGTTTTCTTCCCTTTTTCTCTCCAACCATGTTACCTCGCTAAACACACACAAAACCAGAAAACCTATCAACTACGCTTCAGTCTTCCGATCTTGACGCGTCCGGCGAGGTCACCGTGCTCTTGCAAATCTAACAATGATACTCAAGGCACACGGTGAGATTACTCGAGTGTTGTCATCTAACACACAAAACTTGGGGTGTGAATTTTGCTCTTACAATCTCCCCCTTTTTGGTGTTTGATGAGAACACAAGAGTTGACAATAACATATGATATTATAATGAGATACTTTAGATTTGCAAAAACTCGATGGAGCTCCCCCTACACATGTGCATATCATGAATATGTATTTGAATACAAATACACATGTTATAGAGACATCACTCCCCCTAGTTTTTACAAACCAAGCACATATGCAACATAGATAAATGACATGTTCAAGTAGCATATGCACAATATTAAGGCAACATAAGATCATGCACGGAGATTTGGGTGAAGTTATCATACCATAGCCTTGAGAATACCCAAACTCACAATAAGATGCCTCCATAGGGTTGTTGATGTAGCCATAAGACAAGATAAGCAACTAGAACCAATCGGCTACACACAACAAAGGTCCCCATCCACCTAGGAACTTCTCGCCCTTTGGCATCGGAACACCAAAAAGGAGGGTAACGAAACTAGAAGGATGGAGAAAAAGAACATACAACCAAGCTTGCAAAAATCACGAGAAAACAAGCTTGAAAGAGGTTCTCCAAAAACAAGAAGAAGAAAGCAAAGAAGAAAGACAAAACAAGGTCATAAGAAACCTAAAAACCCTCAAGGAGGGGGTGTTGGTGGCCGAAGCCACCGTGTAAGAGTATAGTAGTGTGAGGTCGCGTAGATGTATCTAGGACTCACGGACTACAACTCAACATGAAGCTCATAAGTCACTTAATTGACAAATAGCAAATGTTTTGGATTTCTTTATGCATTATGGGGGAGGGATAGATCAATTGATTTAAACCGCACTCCCCCTATGTCCATGCGTGCCTTTCATCTAGATATAACGGTTAGGAGTGGTATGTGTGCACGACGGTCAAGCAAAGTTCGATGGATCAATGATATTTAGCTCATGCCTCAACTCAATAAAACGCTTCTCATCCAAGGGCTTCGTGAAGATGTCCACCAATTGCTCCTTGGTGCTAATATAGGATAGTACAATATCTCCGCGAGCAATGTGATCTCGAATGAAGTGGTTTTGTATCTCAATGTGCTTCGTCTTGCCATGGAGAACCGGATTGTAGGCGATCTTGATTGCGCTCTCATTGTCACACAAAAGAGTCACCTTGCTATACTCGAGTCCATAATCCTGCAAGGTTTGCCTCATCCATAAGATTTGAGCACAACTACTCGTCGCGGCAATATACTCGGCTTCCGCGGTGGAGACGGAGACACAATTTTGCTTCTTCGAGGACCAACACACCAAAGATCTTCCAAGAAAGTGACATGCTCCGGAGGTAGACTTCCTATCAATCTTGTCGCCCGCCCAATCGGAGTCAGTGAAACCAACCAAAGCAAAGTCCGTGTCCCTTGGGTACCATAGTCCGAAGTGTGGGGTATCAACTAAACATCGAAAGATCCTTTTGACCGCCACAAGGTGGCTTTCCTTCGGACTTGCTTGAAACCGTGCACACATACCAACGCTTAACATTATATCCGGGCGAGAGGCACAAAGGTAAAGAAGCGAACCTATCATCGAACGGTAGAGCTTGGTATCCACCGCCTTGCCGGCCTCGTCAAGAGAGAGTTGACACTTGAGTTGCATCGGAGTTCCAATCCCCTTGGCGTCCTTCATATCAAAGCGCTTGAGCATGTCTTGGAGGTACTTTGCTTGATTGATGAAGGTGCCTTGTCGCATTTGCTTGATCTCGAACCCAAGAAAGTACTTGAGTTCACCCATCATTGACATCTCAAACCTATTTGTCATCAACATAGCAAACTCATCATTGAATTTTGTGTTAGTAGAGCCAAATATGATGTCATCTACATAGAGTTGGCATACGAAAAGCTCCCCATTGACCTTCTTAGTAAAAAAGTGGGATCGATTTTCCCCACTTCGAAACCACGGTCTTAAAGCAACTCCTTGAGATGCTCATACCAAGCTCTAGGAGCTTGTTTGAGACCATATAGGGCATTTTTGAGCTTGAAGACATGGTCCGGGAAATGGGGGTCCTCGAACCCCGGGGGTTGCTTCACATATACTTCCTCATGTAAAGGACCATTAAGAAAAGCACTCTTATCATCCATTTGTTGCAACTTAAAGCCATGATGTGAGGCAAAGGCCAAAAGGATACGGATGGACTCAAGCCTTGCAACCGGTGCAAAGGTTTCACCAAAGTCCATGCCTTCGACTTGAGAATAGCCTTGTGCCACCAATCTTGCTTTGTTGCGGATGACCGTGCCACTTTCATCTTGCTTGTTCTTGAAGATCCACTTGGTGCCGATAACATTGCGGCAATGATCGGGTCGCTTCATGAGAGTCCATACATATCATTCCTCTTGAAGTTGTTGAGTTCCTCTTGCATTGCATTCAACCAATCGGGATATTTAAGAGCATCATCAACTTTAAGTGGTTCCTCCCTAGAGACAAAGGCGTGGTGCGCGCAAAAGTTTGCTAGTTGCCTCCGAGTGGTTACATTTCTCTTTAGATCACCAATGATGTTATGCAAGGAATGAGACTTGAGACGCAAGTGCCTTGTAGTAGGGTCTTCACGGCGAGTGTCGGCTAAAGGAGATGATTCTTGAGAGTCCACTTGGCCTTCATCACGGTTTAGGTCCTCGCCTTGACCTCCATTGTCATTGAAAGGGGCAACATTTGTTGGAGATATGCCCAAGAGGCAATAATAAAATGGTTATTATAATATATCTTTGTGTTTATGATAATGTTTACATACCATGCTATAATTGTATTAACCGAAACATTGATACATGTGTGTTATGTGAACAACAAAGAGTCCCTAGTAAGCCTCTTGTATAACTAGCTTGTTGATTAATAGATGATCATGGTTTCATGATCATGAACATTGGATGTTATTAATAACAAGGTTATGTCATTATATGAATGATGTAATGGACACACCCAATTAAGCGTAGCATAAGATCACGTCATTAAGTTATTTGCTATAAGCTTTCGATACATAGTTACCTAGTCCTTTCGACCATGAGATCATATAAATCACTTATACCGGAAAGGTACTTTGATTACATCAAACGCCACTGCGTTAATGGGTGGTTATAAAGGTGGGATTAAGTATCCAGAAAGTATGAGTTGAGGCATATGGATCAACAGTGGGATTTGTCCATCCAGATGATGGATAGATATACTCTGGGCCCTCTCGGTGGAATGTCGTCTAATGTCTTGCAAGCATATGAATAAGTTCATAAGAGACCACATACCACGGTACGAGTAAAGAGTACTTGTCAGGAGACGAGGTTGAACGAGGTATAGAGATACCAATGATCAAACCTCGGACAAGTAAAATATCGCGTGACAAAGGGAATCGGTATCGTATGTAAATGGTTCAGTCGATCACTAAAGTCATCGCTGAGTATGTGGGAGCCATTATGGATCTCCAGATCCCGCTATTGGTTATTGGTCGGAGAGAAGTCTCAACCATGTCTACATAGTTCGCGAACCGTAGGGTGACACACTTAAGGTTTGATGTCGTTTAAGTAGATATGGAATATGGAATGGAGTTCGAAGTTTTGTTCGGAGTCTCGGATGGGATCCATGACATCACGAGGAGTTCCGGAATGGTCCGGAGAATAAGATTCATATATAGGAAGTCATATTCCAAGTTTGGAAATGATCCGATGCATTTATGGCAGGTTCTAGAAGGTTCTAGAAAAGTCCGGAAGAAAGGCACTATGGAAGGTGGAGTCCCGGAGGGACTCCACAAGCTTGGCCGGCCAAACCCTAAGGGAGGATTCCCAGGTGGGCTCCACCTGAGGTGGCCGGCCACCCTCCCTCAAGGAAAGGTGGGAATCCCACCTAGAGTGGGACTCCCATCCTGAGTAGGTTTCCCACCAAAGGTAGGTTTTGGTGTTGGGGTCTTATTCGAAGACTTGGGATACAACTCTTGGGGCTTCCACCTATATAATGAGGGGCATAGGGGAGGGGCCGGCCACACCAAGCCCTCCTAGGCCGCAGCCCCCAAGTGGCGGGCGCCCTAGACCCCCTCTCCCAAACCCTAGCGCTCCTCCTCCACCACATCTCCCGCATACGCTTAGCGAAGCTCCGCCGGAGATCTCCATCGACACCGCCACCACGCCGTCATGCTGCCAGGATTCCGAGGAGGATCTACTACTTCCGCTGCCCGCTGGAACGGGAAGAAGGACGTCGTCTTCATCAACACCGAACGTGTGACCGAGTACGGAGGTGCTGCCCGATTTTGGCACCATGATCAAGATCTTCTACGCGCTTTTGCAAGCGGCAAGTGATCGTCTACCGCAGCAACAAGAGCCTACTCTTGTAGGCTTTGGAAATCTTCAAGGGTGAGTCTCGATCATCCCCTCGTTGCTCCCGTCTTCTAGATTGCATCTTGGCTTGGATTGCATTCTCGCGGTAGGAAATTTTTTGTTTTCTATGCAACAGATCCCTACAACATTGTCATGAGATCCGGACGGCTCGGGGGTATTGGGAATAGTATTGTCCATGAAGATTATCCCCGAACCACTCGGAGAAGAACTTGAAGCTTGACCTTAGTCACTTGATGTTGGGTGTTGAGGTAGATGAGCTTGCGGTGAATGTTGTTCTTGAGCTTGTTGAGGTGAACTTGGACTTGATTGTTGTTGTAGATGTCGAGGTTGATCTTGAGGTTGAGGTTGAACTTGAGGTTGTTGTAGAGGTTGAATTGCATTTGTAAGATCAACGGAAGAAGCTTGGCCTTGTGGTGTAGATGGCTCCACTTGGGTGGAACTTGGTCCTTCCCCGGTACTCATAGAAGGTAGCTCTTGAGGTCAGCGAATGCCAACACCCATCCTTACTATGGTATCAGGGGGAATTGCATCTCCTTTCCCACAAGAAGCACTTCGCTCCTCCAAAGATCTATCATCTTCATCGAATGTCACATCACAAGATTCTACAACACGTCCACTTGACTTGTTGAAGACTCTATAGGCGTGAGAATCCGTAGCATAGCCAACGAAAATTCCTTCTTGAGCTCTTGAATCAAACTTGGATAGGCGCGTGTCTTTGACAAGTATGTAGCATTTGCATCCGAAGACCTTGAAGTATGACACATTTGGCTTGTTGCCGGTGAGGATCTCATATGGTGTCTTCTCAAGACCTTTGCGAAAGTAGAGGCGATTAGTAGCATGGCATGCGGTAGAGATAGCTTCCACCCAAAAATTGTAGTTAGACTTGTATTCCATCATCATGGTTCGAGCGGCTTCGATCAAGGTTCGATTCTTCCTTTCGGCGACCCCATTTTGTTGGGGAGTATATGGCGTGGAGTATTGGTGTTGGATTCCTTCTTCGCCGAGGAATTCATCCAAGGTGTAGTTCTTGAACTCCGTTCCATTGTCGCTCCTTATTGCGAGGATCTTGTTGTCGTACTTGCGTTGAACTTGGTTGGCGAACTCCATCATGGTCCGTTGAGTCTCACTCTTGTACTTGAAGAAGAATACCCAACAATAGCGTGAATAGTCATCAACGATGACGAGGCAATACTTCTTTCCTCCAAGACTTTCATGAGATGGTGGACCAAAGAGATCAACATGTAGGAGCTCCAAGCATCTTGTGGTAGAGATGATAGTCTTGGCCTTGTGAGGAGCTCCATGCATTTTTCCTTATACGCAAGCCCTACAAACACGATCCTTGCAAAAGGATACATCTTCTTTTAGTCCGAGAATGTGGCCACCCTTGTGGAGACTTTGCAAAGTCCTCATGTTGACATGGGCTAGTCGGCGATGCCATAACTAACCCTTGTCACCTTTGGCGAATAGGCAAAGAGCGGAAGATGTTGTCTTTCCGGAGAAATCGACAACATACAAACCGTTCTCTACATATCCAACAAAAGCTACATTGAGTGTCTTGCTCCACAAGAGGACCACCATATGTTCATCAAAGAATGTGCATAGACCCATACGAGCAATTTGATGAACGGAGAGTAAGTTGTAACCAAGGGTCTCGACAAGGAGGACATTCACAAGTGAGATGTCGGGTGTTACCACCACCTTGCCAAGACCCAATACCTTAGAGCACGTGTTGTCGCCATATGATACGGTAGAGAGACAAGGCACGAGGTCGACAACAATATCCTTGCTTCCGGTCATATGACTTGTGGCTCCACTATCAACCACCCATTTAGCACCACCGGAAGCATAGTCCTACAAGGAATCAAGTCTTGGATTTAGGTACCCATTTTTCAATGGGTCCTAGCATGTTAGTAACAAGGGGTTTGGGAACCCAAATAGTCCAATCAACATTGTCCTTTTGAGGACCAATAAAGCGAGCACGAATATGTCCATAGTAATCAACAAAAAGAACATGAGAAGGGTTGTTAGAGCCGGCAAAACCCGTCGAGGCGGAGTTGGGTACTCCATCCCTTCTTGAGCTAGCATTGCTCTCTTCAAAGTTGGTCTCCATGTTCTCCTTGTTCTTCTTCTTCTTGGTCCTCTTATTCCTCTTTCTCTTTGGCTTGGTAGCCACTCCTCCTTCATTGCACGAGCCCTCTTTGGCTCCATCTTTAGCTTCAATGATTCCTTCCAAGTACTTGGCTTGACCTTGGAGTCTATCAACCTTGGCCTTCAAGCGATTGACTTCATCTTCATGCTCCGGGTGTGGATGACAAATATCAAACACTTGGACCTCCTTTGCCTTGTTCACCCGGAAGTGTTCCATCAAAGCTTATTCTTGGAGAGCGTTCATCTTCATGAGCAAGCGCTTGTCATTCTCCATCTTGGCAATGTCGCTTTCATGAGTGCAACATGCACAGTCCTTGCTCAAAGGAAAGTACTCCTTCAATGTTTCCTCTTGCATGGAATTGACTTCCATGAGCTTGGCTTCCCTTCTCTTCAAGGCGGCTATTTCCTCCTCATGATCACAACACGTGTCCTTCTCCTTGCTCATGCGGAGACATTCCACCAAAGAATATTCTTGCTTGCTACTCAAACTCAATAGCTTGGCCTTGGTGATCTCAAGAGCGGCAATTTCTTCTTCATGGTTGCAACATGAGGTCTTCTCTTTGAACAAGCGGTAATATTCATCCAAGGCTTCTTCTTGAAGAGCATTGACTTCCAAGAGAAGAGCATTGTGCCTCCTCAAGGAAGTAACTTGATCCACAAGCTCATCATGACAAGGATTGGGGTCTTCATCATCTTTTCCTTTGTTGGCTTCCTCAAGAGAGAGCATCTTCTTTTTGAGGTCACCAACCAACTCAAGAGCATGGTCTCGATCCTTGGTGAGTCGAGAAACAATAGCTTCGTTCTTGTCTTCAAGGACGATGACACTAGCTTCAAGAGACATGCGAAGATTCCGTTCATCATCAAGCTCCTCCTTGAGATTGGCAAGCTCAAATGCCGCTTCCCTTTCCAACTTCTCCCTCTTCTCAATAAGATCTTGTGCTGCACCAAGTTGGGCTAAGAGAGCCCCAACATGAATCTTGGTATCCCCTTTCATGTTAGTGAGAAAAGAATCCAAAGAATCCAAACCCATAATCTCACGTTTAATGGTGAGACTAGTGGCATCATCAATATATAAGGCATTAGTCGAAGATGATGGTTTGGAAGGGGATTTTACCTCCGTGGATACCTTTGCCATAAGGCAACGAGCATTGTTGGTGACAAGGTTCTCATTGGGAGAGTCGAAGAGGGAGATAGAGGGAGTGGAAATGGCGATGGTGGCCACTCCCTCTCCTTCCTTGTTGAAGCACTTGTCCTCATGCTCTCCATCTTCATCAGAGGAGTACTCTTCTCGAATGATGAAGGCTCTAGGCTTCTTGTTGGAGGAGACCTTGTCGTCATCGGACCTTGGGGAGAACTTGGAGAATCCTTTGGAGAGTGACTTGTGCTTATCCTTTGGGATAAGCCTTCCACCATGATCTTCTCTTCTCTCAAACATACAATCCGCGACAAAATGATTCTTGTCGCCGCAATTGTAGCATGTTCTTCCCTTTGCCCCTCCCTTGGGCTCTTGGAGAATCTTCTTGGAGAATCACGTGATCTTCTTGGTCTTGTGCTTTGGGACATGTTTCCATCCCAAAATTTCTTAGCGGCGAGAGCCATGTGCTCATGATAGTTGATCTTGAGATCATCCGATCCCCACTCAACGGGATCCTCATCGCTTTCACTAGCTTCATGCACCTTCATCTTCAATGCAAGGTTGGTCTTGCGGAAGTTGTGGGCGCGAGCAACAAGATCCTCCGCATTCTTCTTGGAAATGTCCAAAGCGATGACTTCGCTAAGGACTTCATCGGATGTCATAGCACGGAAGGAGGCGTTTTGGCGGATGGCCGTCAACTTCACTTCCTCATAAGGGAGGAGAGCGTTGTAGAACTTGCGCTTGATCCAATGGTCATCCACGAACGTTGCTCCAAGATCTTGCATTTGCACGGCAAGAGCGATGAGGCGCCGATACATTTCTTCGGGGGTCTCTCCTTCAATCATGACAAAGTTGTCGGCCATGTTGTTCACTTCATCAAAACGAGAGCTTTGGATGCTTGCATTTCCGAGGAAGAGCTTCTCAAGTTTGTCCCATGCTTCCTTGGCGGTCTTGAGCGAGCGGATATGAGCGCGGTCCTTGGGCGTGATGGCCATGTGAATCATGTTGATGGCGATGGCGTTGAGTTGGTCATCCACCACATCTCTTCTTGTCAAGCTCTTTGGATCTCGTGGTGAATAGCCCTCCTCAATGATACGCCAAAGCTCAGTAGAAGCGCTGCGCACATGAGAACGCATTAAGAATTGCCAATTCTCAAAGTTGTTTGACTCAAGTAACGGTGGTGAACCATGCGACAAGATATGCGGCATAGGTATTGGAACGTTTATGGTGTAATCATTTGGTGGTGGCACCGCATGATAACCTCCTAGACGTTCCGCAACCGGTGTGTCATCATCCTTCCCTTTTGTTGAAGTGCCGGTATCCCCAAGCCCTTCCTTTTGTGGATCTTTTGTCGCTTGCGCGACAAAATCAACAAGAGGAAGGGGGTTAGCTTTTGGTGGCAGATCCTCGGCACTTTCTTTTGGTGGAGGGTTTGGTTTTTGTACAACCAACTCCATCATCATCGCCTTCATTTGGGCAACGATGGATGACTCCAATTTCTTGAGGTCATCCAACGTAGCCGTTGTGGAATCGATGGGGATGATGGAGCAGGTGGCACAAGGGAAGGTGACCCATTCTTGTCCGCCTCTTGTTCGGCCATTTCTTAGGCGGTAAAGCCCGAGCAAGAAAACCTTGCTCTGATACCACTTGAATGGATCGTAGCGAACAAGAGGGGGGGGGGGGGTGAATGGCGCTACGGCAAGTTTTAGTCTTTTTCAATTTTTATGCAACAGAAGGTAAAGGTGAGAACTTTAGCAATAGGGGTGATCCTACAATGAATATCGGACAAGTGCAACAAGTAAAGGAATCAACATGATAACGAGAGTAAGGAGCGAGACAACCGGGGGGGGGGGGGGGCGCGAGGCGAGTCGAGGTTTGTTTCCCGCAGTTCCTTCCACAACATGAAGTACGTCTGCGTTGAGGAGGTGCTAGTCTCACACAAGAGACTAGACGGCCACACCACGAAGGAAGGCCTCACCTTCTTCCTCGAGAGAGCTCCACGGAGGTGCTCTCCCTCTTCCACTAAGGCACCGGTCGAGGCGGTGATTCCTTCACAAGGTTGGGGCGAGCTCCACACACAAGGATGCTCCCAACACCCTATGGATCTAGTACATCACCACGCTAGACTCCATAGCTGCACATCTCCAATGCTCCACCATAGGAACCCATCTCCAATGCTCCACCATAGGAACTCTTCCAATGCTCCACCAAAGGAACTCTTCCAATGCTCCACCAAAGGAACCCTTCCAATGCTCCACAAAAGGAACTCTCCTCCAATGCTCCACTAAAGGAACCCTACCACCAAGATCCACTAAGGAATAGCTAGTATTGGTGAAATCTCTCTTGGTAGAACTATAGATCGGGGTCTCCTCCACCAATCCTCAAAGTTTGGGCAAGATTGGTTGGATGGGGAAGGAGATCCTCAAGGATTAAGCTCAGCAACAATGGAGGAGAGAGAGAGAGAGGGCGGAAGAGATAAAATCATGTTGGGGAAGAAGGGGCCCTTAAATAGGCTCCTCCAAATCCAACCGTTATGTCCAGATTTTGCCTAAGCGGTACTACCGCTTCAGGGAAGCGGTACTACCGCTCTGAGTTCGAAATCCCCCAGATCTAGTCAAAGGACGCGGAGCGGTACTACCGCACGAGGTACCACTCGAGGTACCGCAACAGGGTCCAAACCTTACTGGACTCGAAGCGGTACCAGGGCGGTACGACCGTAACTCGTTTACGGTACCTGGGCGGTACCGTCAGCGGTACTACCGCTCGTGAGCGGTACTACCGCTCCATGTACTGCAGAGGTATGATACGTCTCCGACGTATCGATAATTTCTTAAGTTCCATGCCACATTATTGATGATATTTACATGTTTTATGCATACTTTATGTCATATTTATGCATTTTCCGGCACTAACCTATTAACGAGATGCCGAAGAGCCAGTTGCTGTTTTCTGCTGTTTTTGGTTTCAGAAATCCTAGTAAGGAAATATTCTCGGAATTGGACGAAATCAACGCCCAGGGGCCTATTTTCACACGAAGCTTCCAGAAGACCGAAGGAGTCACGAAGTGGGGCCACGGGGCGCCGACACACTAAGGCGGCGCGGCCAAGGGGGGGCCGCGCCGCCCTACTGTGTGGCCCCCCTGTCAGGCCCCCTGACCTATCTCCTCCGCCTACTTAAAGCCTTCATCGCGAAACCCCCAGTAACGAGAGCCACGATACGGAAAACCTTCCAGAGACGCCGCCGCCGCCAATCCCATCTCGGGGGATTCAGGAGATCGCCTCCGGCACCCTGCCGGAGAGGGGAATCATCTCCCGGAGGATTCTTCACCGCCATGGTCGCCTCCGGAGTGATGAGTGAGTAGTTCACCCCTGGACTATGGGTCCATAGCAGTAGCTAGATGGTCGTCTTCTCCTAATTGTGCTTCATTGTCGGGTCTTGTGAGCTGCCTAACATGATCAAGATCATCTATCTGTAATGCTATATGTTGTGTTTGTTGGGATCCGATGGATAGAGAATACTATGTTATGTTGATTATCAATCTATTATCTATGTGTTGTTTATGATCTTGCATGCTCTCCGTTATTAGTAGAGGCTCTGGCCAAGTTTTTGCTAGTAACTCCAAGAGGAAGTATTTATGCTCGATAGTGGGTTCATGCCTCCATTAAATGCAGGACGATGACAGAAAGTTCTAAGGTTGTGGATGTGATGTTGCCACTAGGGATAAAACATCGATGCTATGTCCGAGGATGTAGTTATTGAATACATTACGCACCATACTTAATGCAATTGTCTGTTGTTTGCAACTTAATACTGGAAGGGGTTCGGATGATAACCTGAAGGTGGACTTTTTAGGCATAGATGCATGCTGGATAGCGGTCTATGTACTTTGTCGTAATGCCCATTTAAATCTCACTATACTCATCATATCATGTATGTGCATGGTCATGCCCTCTTTATTTGTCAATTGCCCAACTGTAATTTGTTCACCCAACATGCTATTTATCTTATTGGAGAGACACCTCTAGTGAACTGTGGACCCCGGTCCATTGTTTTACATCGAATACAATCTACTGCAATACTTTTTCTACTGTTTTCTGCAAACAATCATCATCCACACTATACATCTAATCCTTTGTTACAGCAAGCCGGTGAGATTGACAACCTCACTGTTTCGTTGGGGCAAAGTACTTTGGTTGTGTTGTGCAGGTTCCACGTTGGCGCCGGAATCCCTGGTGTTGCGCCGCACTACATCTCGCCGCCATCAACCTTCGACGTGCTTCTTGACTCCTACTGGTTCGATAAACCTTGGTTTCTAACTGAGGGAAATTTACTGCTGTACGCATCACACCTTCCACTTGGGGTTCCCAACGGTCGCGTGCTGTACGCGTGTCAAGCTAAATTTCTGGCGCCGCTGCCGGGGAGATCAAGACACGCTACAAGGGGAGTCTCCACCTCCAATCTCTTTACTTTGTTTTTGTCTTGCTTTATTTTATTTGCTGCATTATATCAAAATACAAAAAAATTAGTTGCTAGCTTTACTTTATTTACTGTCTTGTTTGCACTCTATATCAAAAACACACAAAAAAAAATTAGTTACTTGCATTTTACTTTTGTTACCATGTCTAGTTCTGCATCTGTTACTTCTTCACCTGAGGATATAGTCTTCACTTTTAAACAAGGGGATGAGGAGAGTTTTAAAGATGCTTGGTCCAGAATTTTTGATTCTTATCGTAAAGTTGAACCTCAAATGACTCTAAGTTTGCTCCTTAGTAACTTTTATTTTGGGCTTATGATTCATTATAGATATGTCTTGGATGCTGTAGTGGGAGGAGATTTCCTTCATTGCAATGGGGATCAAGCTTTTAATGCCATAAAGAAATTGGTTGCATCACATAATTCAGCTAATAACTTTGATTCAACCCTTATTAGCATTTATAATAGATTAAACACTCTTGAGACAAGTGCATCTCGCTTGCACGAAAATTATAGCTATGTTCGTAACCGTCTTGATCAAGTTTTAGTGAACTCTGAACCTTCATTATGGGATCCTACTATTAAAGTTGTTATCGGTGATCAAACTTTCCATGCCAATTGTGATATTATGTCTGAATTTTGCCTTATGCCTAAGAGTATTTATGAATCTTTGACACTTTGGGGACTCGTTGAAGGGGGAGAAGGAATAACTCTTATTGATATCTCTGTTATAATTCCTAAGGGAATAGCCGCGGGTGTGCATACAACCATTCTTGGAAGAACAATATCCATTGATTATCTTGTTATTGAATGTGTAGGAACAGGACAAATCACACTCGGAAGATCCCTGCTGAAGCTATTAGGAGCAGTCATAGATGTGGGAGAAGGCACCCTAAAATTCACCTCTACACCGGGGGGTAGACATGTATTCCCTAAATCAAAGAGTAAGAAAAAGAACAAGAAAGGTAAGTGTAAAGCCCAAGGTAATATTGATGCACCATCTTTTGATAATACTTGATACACACTTTCTGCGCCTAGCTGAAAGGCGTTAAAGAAAAGCGCTTATGGGAGACAACCCATGTTTTTACTACTGCACCTTTATTTTATATTTGAGTCTTGGAAGTTGTTACTAATGTAGCAACCTCTCCTTATCTTAGTTTTGTTGCATTGTTGTGCCAAGTAAAGTCGTTGATAGTAAGGTTCATACTAGATTTGGATTACTGCGCAGAAACAGATTTCTTTGCTGTCACGAATCTGAGCCTAATTCTCTGTAGGTAACTCAGAAAATTATGCCAATTTACGTGAGTGATCCTCAGATATGTACGCAACTTGCATTCAATTTGAGCATTTTCATTTGAGCAAGTCTGGTGCCTCAATAAAATTCATCTTTACGAACTGTTCTGTTTTGATAGATTCTGCCTTTTATTTCGCATTGCCTGTTTTGCTATGCTTGATAGATTTTTCTATTCCATTAACTTTCAGTAGCTTTGAGCAATGTCCAGAAGTGTTAAGAATGATTATGTCACCTCTGAACATGAGAATTTTGATTGTGCACTAACACTCTAATGAGTTGTTTTGAGTTTGGTGTGGAGGAAGTTTTCAAGGATCAAGAGAGGGAGATGATACAACATGATCAAGGAGAGTGAAATCTCTAAGCTTGGGGATGCCCCGGTGGTTCACCCCTGCATATTTCAAGAAGACTCAAGCGTCTAAGCTTGGGGATGCCCAAAGCATCCCCTTCTTCATCGACAACATTATCAGGTTCCTCTAGTGAAACTATATTTTTATTCCATCACATCTTATGCACTTTGCTTGGAGCGTCGGTTTGTTTTTTGTTTTCGTTTTGTTTGAATAAAATGGATCCTAGCATTCATTGTGTGGGAGAGAGACACGCTCCGCTGTTGCATATGGACAAATATGTCCTTAGGCTTTACTCATAATATTCATGGCGAAGGTTGAATCTTCTTCGTTAAATTGTTATATGGTTGGAAACGGGAAATGCTACATGTAGTAATTGGTAAAATGTCTTGGATAATGTGATACTTGGCAATTGTTGTGCTCATGTTTAAGCTCTTGCATCATATACTTTGCACCTATTAATGAAGAAATACATAGAGCTTGCTAAAATTTGGTTTGCATAATTGGTCTCTCTAAGGTCTAGATAATTTCTAGTAAGAGTTTGAACAACAAGGAAGACGGTGTAGAGTCTTATAATGTTTACAATATGTCTTTTATGTGAGTTTTGCTGCACCGGTTCATCCTTGTGTTTGTTTCAAACAACCTTGCTAGCCTAAACCTTGTATCGAGAGGGAATACTTCTCATGCATCCAAAATCCTCGAGCCAACCACTATGCCATTTGTGTCCACCATACCTACCTACTACATGGTATTTCTCTGCCATTCCAAAGTAAATTGCTTGAGTGCTACCTTTAAACAATTCAAAATTTATTACCTCTAATTTGTGTCAATGTTTTATAGCTCATGAGGAAGTATGTGGTGTTTATCTTTCATTCTTGTTGGGCAACTTTCACCAATGGACTAGTGGCTTCATCCGCTTATCCAATAATTTTGCAAAAAGAGCTGGGAATGGGATTCCCAGTCCCAAATTAATTAACAAAAATAGACACTCCTCCATGGTATGTGATTGTTGGACGACACCCGAAGGATTCGGTTAGCCATGGCTTGAGAAAGCAAAGGTGGGGAGGAGTGTCATCATAATAAAACTAAAATAAAAAGGCACTCCTTCATGGTATGAGATTGTTGGCAGGCACCCGAGGATTCGGTTAGCCATGGTTTGTGAAAGAAAGGTTGGAAGGAGTGCCACCCAAAAATAAAAATAAAATGGGAGCCGCTCTTTGAAGGTTTGTCTGGCAAGGGGGTTAGAGTGCCCACTACCATTCGTTGACAACAACAAACACCTCTCAAAATTTTACTTTTATGCTCTCTATATGTTTTCAAAATCAAAGCTCTAGCACAAATATAGCAATCAATGCTTCCCTCTGCGAAGGGCCCTTTCTTTTACTTTTATGTTGAGTCAGTTCACCTATCTCTCTCCACCTCAAGAAGCAAACACTTGTGTGAACTGTGCATTGATTCCTACATACTTGCATATTGCATTTGTTATATTACTCTATGTTGACAATATCCATGAGATATACATGTTACAAGTTGAAAGCAAACGCTGAAACTTAATCTTCCTTTGTGTTGCTTCGATACCTTTACTTTGAATTATTGCTTTATGAGTTAACTCTTATGCAAGACTTATTGATGCTTGTCTTGAAGTACTATTCATGAAAAGTCTTTGCTATATGATTAATTTGTTTACTCATGTCATTTACCATTGTTTTGATCGCTGCATTCATTACATGTGCTTACAATAGTATGATCAAGGTTATGATGGCATGTCACTCCAGAAATTATCTTTGTTATCATTTACCTACTCGGGACGAGCAGGAACTAAGCTTAGGGATGCTGATACGTCTCCGACGTATCGATAATTTCTTATGTTCCATGCCACATTATTGATGATATCTACATGTTTTATGCATACTTTATGTCATATTTATGCATTTTCCGGCACTAACCTATTAACGAGATGCCGAAGAGCCAGTTGTTGTATTCTGCTGTTTTTGGTTTCAGAAATCCTAGTAAGGAAATATTCTCGGAATTGGACGAAATCAACGCCCAGGGGCCTATTTTCACACGAAGCTTCCAGAAGACCGAAGGAGTCACGAAGTGGGGCCACGGGGCGCCGACACACTAAGGCGGCGCGGCCAAGGGGGGGCCGTGCCGCCCTACTGTGTGGCCCCCCTGTCAGGCCCCCTGACCTATCTCCTCCGCCTACTTAAAGCCTTCATCGCGAAACCTCCAGTACCGAGAGCCACGATACGGAAAACCTTCCAGAGACGCCGCCGCCGCCAATCCCATCTCGGGGGATTCAGGAGATCGCCTCCGGCACCCTGCCGGAGAGGGGAATCATCTCCCGGAGGATTCTTCACCGCCATGGTCGCCTCCGGAGTGATGAGTGAGTAGTTCACCCCTGGACTATGGGTCCATAGCAGTAGCTAGATGGTCGTCTTCTCCTAATTGTGCTTCATTGTCGGGTCTTGTGAGCTGCCTAACATGATCAAGATCATCTATCTGTAATGCTATATGTTGTGTTTGTTGGGATCCGATGGATAGAGAATACTATGTTATGTTGATTATCAATCTATTATCTATGTGTTGTTTATGATCTTGCATGCTCTCTGTTATTAGTAGAGGCTCTGGCCAAGTTTTTGCTAGTAACTCCAAGAGGGAGTATTTATGCTCGATAGTGGGTTCATGCCTCCATTAAATCTGGGACGATGTGAGAAAGTTCTAAGGTTGTGGATGTGCTGTTGCCACTAGGGATAAAACATCGATGCTATGTCCGAGGATGTAGTTATTGATTACATTACGCACCATACTTAATGCAATTGTCTGTTGTTTGCAACTTAATACTGGAAGGGGTTCGGATGATAACCTGAAGGTGGACTTTTTAGGCATAAATGCATGCTGGATAGCGGTCTATGTACTTTGTCGTAATGCCCAATTAAATCTCACTATACTCATTGACACGCGTACAACACGCGACCGTTGGGAACCCCAAGTGGAAGGTGTGATGCGTACAGCAGTAAGTTTCCCTCAGTTAGAAACCAAGGTTTATCGAACCAGTAGGAGTCAAGAAGCACGTTGAAGGTTGATGGCGGCGAGATGTAGTGCGGCGCAACACCAGGGATTCCGGCGCCAACGTGGAACCTGCACAACACAAACCAAGTACTTTGCCCCAACGAAACAGCGAGGTTGTCAATCTCACCGGCTTGCTGTAACAAAGGATTAGATGTATAGTGTGGATGATGATTGTTTGCAAAAAACAGTAGAACAGTATTGCAGTAGATTGTATTTCAGTATAGAGAATTGGACCGGGGTCCACAGTTCACTAGAGGTGTCTCTCCCATAAGATAAACAGCATGTTGGGTGAACAAATTACAGTTGGGTAATTGACAAATAAAGAAGGCATGACCATGCACATACATATTATGATGAGTATAGTGAGATTTAATTGGGCATTACGACAAAGTACATAGACCGCTATCCAGCATGCATCTATTCCTAAAAAGTCCACCTTCAGGTTATCATCCGAACCCCTTCCAGTATTAAGTTGCTAACAACAGACAATTGCATTAAGTATTACGCGTAATGTAATCAGTAACTACATCCTCGAACATAGCACCAATGTTTTATCCCTAGTGGCAACAGCATATCCATAATCTTAGAGATTTCTGTCACTTTCCCAGATTCACGGAGACATGAACCCACTATCGAGCATAAATACTCCCTCTTGGAGTTACAAGCATCTACTTGGCCAGAGCATCTACTAGTAACGGAGAGCATGCAAGATCATAAACAACACATAGATATAAATTGATAATCAACATAACATAGTATTCTCTATTCATCGGATCCCAACAAACACAACATATAGAATTACAGATAGATGATCTTGATCATGTTCGGCAGCTCACAAGACCCGACAATTAAGCACAATGGGGAGAAGACAACCATCTAGCTACTGCTATGGACCCATAGTCCAGGGGTAGACTACTCACACATCACTCCGGAGGCGACCATGGCGGCGTAGAGTCCTCCGGGAGATGATTCCCCTCTCCGGCAGGGTGCCGGAGGCGATCTCCTGAATCCCCCGAGATGGGATTGGCGGCGGCGGCGTCTCTGGAAGGTTTTCCGTATCGTGGCTCTCGGTACTGGGGGTTTCGCGACGAAGGCTATTTGTAGGCGGAAGGGCAGGTCAGGGGGCCACACGAGGGGCCCACACTACAGGTCGGCACGGCCAAGGCTTGGGCCGCGCCTCCCTAGGGTGTGGCCACCTCGTGGCCCCACTTCGTCTCCTCTTCGGTCTTCTGGAAGCTTCGTGGCAAAATAGCACCCTGGGCGTTGATTTCGTCCAATTCCGAGAATATTTCCTTACTAGGATTTCTGAAACCAAAAACAGCAGAAAACAAAGAATCGGCACTTCGGCATCTTGTTAATAGGTTAGTTCCAGAAAATGCACGAATATGACATAAAGTGTGCATAAAACATGTAGATATCATCAATAATGTGGCATGGAACATAAGAAATTATCGATACGTCGGAGACGTATCAGCATCCCCAAGCTTAGTTCCTGATCGTCCCGAGTAGGTAAACGATAAACAAAGATAATTTCTGGAGTGACATGCCATCATAACCTTGATCATACTATTTGTAAAGCATATGTAGTGAATGCAGCGATCAAAACAATGTAAATGACATGAGTAAACAAGTGAATCATATAGCAAAGACTTTTCATGAATGGTACTTCAAGACAAGCATCAATAAGTCTTGCATAAGAGTTGACTCATAAAGCAATAATTCAAAGTAAAAGCATTGAAGCAACACAAAGGAAGATTAAGTTTCAGCGGTTGCTTTCAACTTATAACATGTATATCTCATGGATATTGTCAACATAGAGTAATATAATAAGTGCAATATGCAAGTATGTAGGAATCAATGCACAGTTCACACAAGTGTTTGCTTCTTGAGGTGGAGAGAAATAGGTGAACTAACTCAACAATAAAAGTAGAAGAATGGTCCTTCAAAGAGGAAAGCATCGATTGCTATATTTGTGCTAGAGCTTTGATTTTGAAAACAAGAAACAATTTTGTCAACGGTAGTAATAAAGCATATGTATCATGTAAATTATATCTTACAAGTTGCAAGCCTCATGCATAGTATACTAATAGTGCCCGCACCTTGTCCTAATTAGCTTGGACTACCGGGATCATCGCAATGCACATGTTTTAACCAAGTGTCACAAAGGGGTACCTCTATGCACTTTGTACAAAGGTCTAAGGAGAAAGCTCGCATCGGATTTCTCGCTATTGATTATTCTCAACTTAGACATCCATACCGGGACAACATAGACAACAGATAATGGACTCCTCTTTTATGCATAAGCATGTAACAACAATTAATTTTCTCATTTGAGATTGAGGATATTGTCCAAAACTGAAACTTCCACCATGGATCATGGCTTTAGTTAGCGGCCCAATGTTCTTCTCTAACAATATGCATGCTCTAACCATAAGGTGGTAGATCGCTCTTACTTCAGACAAGATGAACATGCATAGCAACTCACATGATATTCAACAAAGAGTAGTTGATGGCGTCCCCAGTGAACATGGTTATCGCACAACGAGCAACTTAATAAGAGATAAAGTGCATAAGTACATATTCAATACCACAATAGTTTTTAGGCTATTTGTCCCATGAGCTATATATTGTAAAGGTGGAGAATGGAAATTTAAAGGTAGCACTCAAGCAATTTACTTTGGAATGGCGGAGAAATACCATGTAGTAGGTAGGTATGGTGGACACAAATGGCATAGTGGTTGGCTCAAGTATTTTGGATGCATGAGAGGTATTCCCTCTCGATACAAGGTTTAGGCTAGCAAAGTTATTTGAAACAAACACAAGGATGAAGCGGTGCAGCAAAACTCACATAAAAGACATATTGAAAACATTATAAGACTCTACACCGTCTTCCTTGTTGTTCAAACTCAATACTAGAAATTATCTAGACCTTAGAGAGACCAAATATGCAAACCAAATTTTAGCATGCTCTATGTATTTCTTCATTAATAGGTGCAAAGCATATGATGCAAGAGCTTAAACATGAGCACAACAATTGCCAAGTATCACATTATCCAAGACATTTTAGCAATTACTACATGTATCATTTTCCAATTCCAACCATATAACAATTTAACGAAGAAGAAACTTCACCATGAATATTGTGAGTAAAGCCTAAGGACATACTTGTCCATATGCTACAGCGGAGCGTGTCTCTCTCCCACAAAGTGAATGCTAGGATCCATTTTATTCAAACAAAACAAAAACAAAAACAAACCGACGCTCCAAGAAAAGCACATAAGCTGTGATGGAATAAAAATATATTTTTAGGGGAGGAACCTGATAATGTTGTCGATGAAGAAGGGGATGCCTTGGGCATCCCCAAGCTTAGACGCTTGAGTCTTCTTGATATATGCAGGGGTGAACCACCGGGGCATCCCCAAGCTTAGAGCTTTCACTCTCCTTGATCATGTTGTATCATCTCCCTCTCTTGATCCTTGAAAACTTCCTCCACACCAAACTTAGAACAACTCATTAGAGGATTAGTGCACAATCAAAATATACATGTTCAGAGGTGACATAATCATTCTTAACACTTCTGGACATTGCACAAAGCTACTGAAAGTCAATGTAATCAAAATATCCATCGAACATAACAAAACTGGCAATGCGAAATAAAAGGCAGAATCTGTCAAAACAGAACAGTTCGCATTGACGAATTTTATCGAGGCAACAGACTTGCTCAAATGAAAATGCTCAAATTGAATGAAAGTTGCGTACATATCTGAGGATCACTCACGTAAATTGGCATAATTTTCTGAGTTACCTACAGAGAAAACAGCCCAGATTCGTGACAGCAAAGAAATCTGTTTCTGCGCAGTAATCCAAATCTAGTATGAACTTTACTATCAACGACTTTACTTGGCACAACAAAACACTAAACTAAGATAAGGAGAGGTTGCTACAGTAGTAAACAACTTCCAAGACACAAAATAAAATCAAAGTACTGTAGTAAAAACATGGGTTGTCTCCCATAAGCGCTTTTCTTTAACGCCTTTCAGCTAGGCGCAGAAAGTGTGTATCAAGTATTATCAAGAGACGAAGTGTCAACATCATAATTTGTTCTAATAATAGAATCAAAAGGTAACTTCATTCTCTTTCTAGGGAAGTGTTCCATACCTTTCTTGAGAGGAAATTGATATTTTATATTACCTTCCTTCATATCAATGATAGCACCAACAGTTCGAAGAAAAGGTCTTCCCAATATAATGGGACAAGATGCATTGCATTCAATATCCAAGACAACAAAATCAACGGGGACAAGGTTATTGTTAATGGTAATGCGAACATTATCAACTTTCCCCAAAGGTTTCTTTGTAGAATGATCAGCAAGATTAACATCCAAATAACAATTTTTCAGCGGTGGCAAGTCAAGCATATTATAAATTTTCTTAGGCATAACAGAAATACTTGCACCAAGATCACATAAGGCATTACAATCAAAATCTTTAACCTTCATCTTAATGACGGGCTCCCAACCATCCTGTAGCTTTCTAGGAATAGAGGCTTCGCGCTCTAGTTTCTCTTCTCTAGCTTTTATGAGAGCATTTGTAATATGTTGCGTGAAAGCCAAATTTATAGCACTAGCATTAGGACTTTTAGCAAGTTTTTGTAAGAACTTTATAACTTCAGAGATGTGGCAATCATCAAAATTCAAACCATTATAATCTAAAGCAATGGGATCATCATCCCCAATGTTGGAAAAAATTTCAGCAGTTTTATCACAGGCAGTTTCAGCAGTTTTAGCAGTTTCAGGCAGTTTCTCGCGCTTTGCATTTGAAGTGGAAACATTGCTAACACCAATTCTTTTATTATTAATAATAGGAGGTGCAGCAACATGTGTAGCATTAGCATTACTAGTGGTGGTGATAGTCCAAACTTTAGCTATATTATCTTCTTTTTCATTTTCTTCTCTTTCCCACCTAGCACGCAATTCGGCCATCAATCTTATATTCTCATTAATTCTAACTTGGATGGCATTTGCTGTAGTAGTAATTTTATTATCTATATCCTCAGGTTTAGCAGCCATTTTATTAATTAAAGAAGATTGTGATGCAGACATGTATGAGATTCGGTTTTCAGCATTAGCAAGTTTAGTTTGCAACCCAGAGATCTCCCTATTCAGATTTTCAAGTTGATTCCCTATATTCTTCAACAAGGTAGATTGCTCATTCATAGTTTTAGTAAACAATTTATTTTGCTCATATTGTGATTGCATAAAGCTCTTAGTGGATCTTTCAATTTCTAGCATCTTTTCTTCATTAGGTGGAACATATCTACCATGAGAGTTACCATTAGCAGGATATGGCCTAGAATCATTGTAATTGTTATTTTTAATGAAATTAACATCAACATATTCTTTTTGAGCAACCAATGACGCTAAGGGAAAATTATTAGGATTAACATTAGGCCTACCATTCACAAGCATAGACATAATAGCATCAATCTTATCACTCAGGAAGAGGTTTCTTCGACAGAATTTACCTTCTTACCTTGTGGAGCTCTTTCCGTGTGCCATTCAGAGTAATTGATCATCATATTATCGAGAAGCTTTGTTGCTTCACCAAGAGTGATGGACATAAAGGTACCTCCAGTAGCTGAATCCAATAGGTTCCGCGAAGAAAAAATCAGTCCTGCATAAAAGGTTTGGATGATCATCCAAGTAGTCAGTCCATGGGTTGGGCAATTTTTAACCAAAGATTTCATTCTTTCCCATGCTTGTGCAACATGTTCAGTATCTAATTGTTTAAAATTCATTATGCTACTCCTCAAAGATATAATTTTAGCAGGGGGATAATATCTACCAATAAAAGCATCATTGCATTTAGTCCATGAATCAATACTATTCTTAGGCAGAGATAGCAACCAGTCTTTAGCTCTTCCTCTTAATGAGAAAGGGAACAATTTTAATTTTATAATGTCACCATCTACATCTTTATATTTTTGCATTTCACATAGTTCAACAAAATTATTAAGATGGGCAGCAGCATCATCAGAACTAACACCAGAAAATTGCTCTCGCATAACAAGATTTAGTAAAGCAGGTTTAATTTCAAAGAATTCTGCTGTAGTAGCAGGTGGAGCAATAGGTGTGCATAAGAAATCATTATTATTTGTGGTTGTGAAGTCACACAACTTAGTATTTTCAGGAGTACCCATTTTAGCAGTAGTAAATAAAGCAAACTAGATAAAGTAAATGCAAGTAACTAATTTTTTTGTGTTTTTGATATAGCAAACAAGATAGCAAATAAAGTAAAACTAGCAACTAATTTTTTTGTATTTTGATTTAGTGCAGCAAACAAAGTAGTAAATAAACTAAGCAAGACAAAAACAAAGTAGAGAGATTGGGATGTGGAGACTCCCCTTGCAGCGTGTCTTGATCTCCCCGGCAACGGCGCCAGAAATTTAGCTTGACACGCATACAACACGCGACCGTTGGGAACCCCAAGTGGAAGGTGTGATGCATACAGCAGTAAGTTTCCCTCAGTTAGAAACCAAGGTTTATCGAACCAGTAGGAGTCAAGAAGCACGTTGAAGGTTGATGGCGGCGAGATGTAGTGCGGCGCAACACCAGGGATTCCGGCGCCAACGTGGAACCTGCACAACACAAACCAAGTACTTTGCCCCAACGAAACAGCGAGGTTGTCAATCTCACCGGCTTGCTGTAACAAAGGATTAGATGTATAGTGTGGATGATGATTGTTTGCAGAAAACAGTAGAACAATATTGCAGTAGATTGTATTTCAGTATAGAGAATTGGACCGGGGTCCACAATTCACTAGAGGTGTCTCTCCCATAAGATAAACAGCATGTTGGGTGAACAAATTACAGTTGGGCAATTGACAAATAAAGAGGGCATGACCATGCACATACATATTATGATGAGTATAGTGAGATTTAATTGGGCATTACGACAAAGTACATAGACCGCTATCCAGCATGCATCTATGCCTAAAAAGTCCACCTTCAGGTTATCATCCGAACCCCTTCCAGTATTAAGTTGCTAAGAACAGACAATTGCATTAAGTATTGCGCGTAATGTAATCAGTAACTACATCCTCGAACATAGCACCAATGTTTTATCCCTAGTGGCAACAGCACATCCATAATCTTAGAGATTTCTGTCACTTCCCCAGATTCACGGAGACATGAACCCACTATCGAGCATAAATACTCCCTCTTGGAGTTACAAGCATCTACTTGGCCAGAGCATCTACTAGTAATGGAGAGCATGCAAGATCATAAACAACACATAGATATAAATTGATAATCAACATAACATAGTATTCTCTATTCATCGGATCCCAACAAACACAACATATAGAATTACAGATAGATGATCTTGATCATGTTCGGCAGCTCACAAGACCCGACAATTAAGCACAATGGGGAGAAGACAACCATCTAGCTACTGCTATGGACCCATAGTCCAGGGGTAGACTACTCACACATCACTCCGGAGGCGACCATGGCGGCGTAGAGTCCTCCGGGAGATGATTCCCCTCTCCGGCAGGGTGCCGGAGGCGATCTCCTGAATCCCCCGAGATGGGATTGGCGGCGGCGGCGTCTCTGGAAGGTTTTCCGTATCGTGGCTCTCGGTACTGGGGGTTTTGCGACGAAGGCTATTTGTAGGCGGAAGGGCAGGTCAGGGGGCCACACGAGGGGCCCACACTACAGGTCGGCGCGGCCAAGGCTTGGGCCGCACCGCCCTAGGGTGTGGCCACCTCGTGGCCCCACTTCGTCTCCTCTTCGGTCTTCTGGAAGCTTCGTGGCAAAATAGGACCCTGGGCGTTGATTTCGTCCAATTCCGAGAATATTTCCTTACTAGGATTTCTGAAACCAAAAACAGCAGAAAACAGCAACTGGCACTTCGGCATCTTGTTAATAGGTTAGTTCCAGAAAATGCACGAATATGACATAAAGTGTGCATAAAACATGTAGATATCATCAATAATGTGGCATGGAACATAAGAAATTATCGATATGTCGGAGACGTATCACTCATCATATCATGTATGTGCATGGTCATGCCCTCTTTATTTGTCAATTGCCCAACTGTAATTTGTTCACCCAACATGCTATTTATCTTATGGGAGAGACACCTCTAGTGAACTGTGGACCTCGGTCCATTCTTTTACATCGAATACAATCTACTGCAATACTTGTTCTACTGTTTTCTGCAAACAATCATCATCCACACTATACATCTAATCCTTTGTTACAGCAAGCCGGTGAGATTGACAACCTCACTGTTTCGTTGGGGCAAAGTACTTTGGTTGTGTTGTGCAGGTTCCACGTTGGCGCCAGAATCCCTGGTGTTGCGCCGCACTACATCTCGCCGCCATCAACCTTCGACGTGCTTCTTGACTCCTACTGGTTCGATAAACCTTGGTTTCTAACTGAGGGAAACTTACTGCTGTACGCATCACACCTTCCACTTGGGGTTCCCAACGGTCGCGTGCTGTACGCGTGTCAAGGTACCGCAACTCGTTCTGAGGGACGAATTCAGCGCAGAACTCAGAGCGGTACCGTGGGCGGTACCTATAGGGGTAGCGGTACTACCGCTACAGGTACCGGTAGTACCGGCCTGGCTAAATCTGGTTTTCTTCCCTTTTTCTCTCCAACCATGTTACCTCTCTAAACACACACAAAACCAGAAAACCTATCAACTACGCTTTTGTCTTCCGATCTTGACGCGTCCGGCGAGGTCACCGTGCTCTTGCAAATCTAACAATGATACTCAAGGCACACGGTGAGATTACTCGAGTGTTGTCATCAAACACACAAAACTTGGGGTGTTAATTTTGCTCTTACAACAGTGACAGCGTGGGGTGTTAATTTATTAGTACTTGGGAATAGATCTTTAAGGTTTGCCTACATGATGAATTAGAGTTCGTTATCTTGCCAGAGAGTAATTCAAAATAGCATAGTGAAGTGCTTATTTATATTCCTTTATGATTGCAATGTTGAGAGTGTCCACTAGTGAAAGTATGATCCCTAGGCCTTGTTTCCAAACATCGAAACACCATTTCCAACAAGTTCTGCTGCATGTTTACTCGCTGCCATATTTTATTCAGATTGCTATTACCACTCATATACATTCATACTACTTGTATTTCACTATCTCTTCGCCGAACTAGTGCACCTATACATCTGACAAGTGTATTGGGTGTGTTGGGGACACAAGAGACTTCTTGTATCGTGATTGCAGGGTTGCTTGAGAGGGATATCTTTGACCTCTTCCTCCCTGAGTTCGATAAAACCTTGGGTGATCCACTTAAGGGAAAACTTGCTGTTGTTCTACAAACCTATGCTCTTGGAGGCCCAACACTATCTACAGGAAAAGAAGCCAACAGTAGACAGCAAGTTATTTTCTGGCGCCGTTGCCGGGGAGGAAAGGTAAAAGGCACTCACACTCCGGTCCCAGGTAACTAAGTTATTTTCTGGCGCCGTTGTGAGTGCTCTGAGCTATTTCCTTTAGATCCTGCAATTGCATCTTTTTGTTTCTTGTTTTTCACTAGTTAGGCATAATGGAAAGCAACTATGAGCTTTTTAATCTATTTCCTTAATGATGATCGCCTTTTCACGAGTGGCCTGGGCAGCTTTGTGCTCGTTCAAAGCAGTTTCGGCATCATCAAGTCTTTTCTGCAGATCTTTGACACCAGCAGCTTCTGCCTTGGCTTTATCAGCCTCCGCTTTAGCTTTACTAGCATCAAGTTCAGCCTTCTTGCGAGCCGCTTCACTTTGCTCTAACTTCTGAGCAAGTGTGTCGACAAGCTTGTTGGCCTCCGCAAGTTTTTCTGCCAAAATAGTTAAGAATCATCAAAATTGCGACAAAACAGGAGCAAGAAGTTATAAACAAGGGCTAGCAAAGAATTATTACCTTCATTCTTGCTGGCATACTCACGGTACCCAATGAATTGGGCACCGATGCGAACAAGCTCTTTGATCATAGGCTGTCAAAGAAAGACAAAGAAAGAAAATGTCGGTATGGGAAAAATATGATGGCATAAAGAAGCAAACAGAAGAAATATAGACAGTGGCAAGAAAATTGAAAACCTTACATCATTCAAGAGAGGGCTAGAGGAGCTACCCAATTGGAGGGTAGGCTCCGGGATTGTTTCAACCCTTGTCCTTTTTGGTGAAGGGACAAGAGGGCTTGAAGGAGGAGTAGGAGCGCCGACGTTTTGTTGAGGAGGCGAGGATTCCTCTCCTTCGATTGGCGTCTCCGAAACAACCAGAGTGTGTGACGTACTCGTTCGAGCAGCCACATCAACAGCTGGTACTTCTTCCTCATCATCACTGCGATTCAATGTCGGCAGCATAAAAAGCAAGATAGACAAAAAACTTCGAGTACAAAAATAAAGGGAAATAAAAGGTGACTTACGAGCTGATGAGGGACTCAAGGTATGGATCGTAAGCTGCCTTCTGGCGTGAAGGAGCAACTTCTTCGGCTTTGGAGGTGCCGAAATCTTCGACATCGTCCCTTTTCCTTTTGTTCTTTGGAGAAACAGCAGGAGGAGTAGAACAGTTGCAGTAGATTGTATTTCATTATAGAGAATTGGACCGGGGTCCACAGTTCACTAGAGGTGTCTCTCCCATAAGATAAACAGCATGTTGGGTGAACAAATTACAGTTGGGAAATTGACAAATAGAGAGGGCATGACCATGCACATACATATTATGATGAGTATAGTGAGATTTAATTGGGCATTACGACAAAATACATAGACCGCTATCCAGCATGCATCTATGCCTAAAAAGTCCACCTTCAGGTTATCATCCGAACCCCTTCCAGTATTAAGTTGCTAACAACAGACAATTGCATTAAGTATTGCGCGTAATGTAATCAATAACTACATACTCGGACATAGCATCAATGTTTTATCCCTAGTGGCAACAACACATCCATAACCTTAGAGGTTCTTGTCACTCCTCCAGATTCACGGAGACATGAACCCACTATCGAGCATAAATACCCCCTCTTGGAGTTACAAGCATCAACTTGGCCAGAGCATCTACTAGTAACGGAGAGCATGCAAGATCATAAACAACACATAGATATAAATTGATAATCAACATAACATGGTATTCTCTATTCATCGGATCCCAACAAACACAACATATAGAATTACAGATAGATGATCTTGATCATGTTCGGCAGCTCACAAGACCCGACAATTAAGCACAATGGGGAGAAGACAACCATCTAGCTACTGCTATGGACCCATAGTCCAGGGGTAGACTACTCACACATCACTCCGGAGGTGACCATGGCGGTGTAGAGTCCTCCGGGAGATGATTCCCCTCTCCGGCAGGGTGCCGGAGGCGATCTCCTGAATCCCCCGAGATGGGATTGGCGGCGGCGGCGGCGTCTCTGGAAGGTTTTCCGTATCGTGGCTCTCGGTACTGGGGGTTTCGCGACGAAGGCTATTTGTAGGCGGAAGGGTAGGTCAGGGGGCGTCACGAGGGGCCCAGGAGACAGGTCGGCGCGGCCAAGGATGGGGCCGCGCCGCCCTACCCCCTGGCCACCTCGTGGCCCCACTTCGTTGACTCTCCGGTCTTCTAGAAGCTTCGTGGCAAAATAGGCCCCTGGGCGTTGATTTCGTCCAATTCCGAGAATATTTCCTTACTAGGATTTCTGAAACCAAAAACAGCAGAAAATAGCAACTGGCTCTTCGGCATCTTGTTAATAGGTTAGTTCCAGAAAATGCATAAATATGACATAAAGTATGCATAAAACATGTAGATATCATCAATAATGTGGCATGGAACATAAGAAATTATCGATACGTTGGAGACGTATCAGCATCCCCAAGCTTAGTTTCTGCTCGTCCCGAGCAGGTAAACGATAAAAAAGATAATTTCTGGAGTGACATGCCAGCATAACCTTGATCATACTATTGTAAGCATATGTAATGAATGCAGCGATCAAAACAATGTATATGACATGAGTAAACAAGTGAATCATATAGCAAAGACTTTTCATGAATAGTACTTCAAGACAAGCATCAATAAGTCTTGCATAAGAGTTAACTCATAAAGCAATAATTCAAAGTAGAGGTATTGAAGCAACACAAAGGAAGATGAAGTTTCAGCGGTTGCTTTCAACTTATAAAATGTATATCTCATGGATATTGTCAATGTAAAGTAGTATAACAAGTGCAATATGCAAGTATGTAGGAATCAATGCACAGTTCACACAAGTGTTTGCTTCTTGAGGTGGAGAGAGATAGGTGAACTGACTCAACAATAAAAGTAAAAGAATGGTCCTTCAAAGAGGAAAGCATCGATTGCTATATTTGTGCTAGAGCTTTGGTTTTGAAAACAAGAAACAATTTTGTCAATGGTAGTAATAAAGCATATGTGTTATGTAAATTATATCTTACAAGTTGCAAGCCTCATGCATAGTATACTAATAGTGCCCGCACCTTGTCCTAATTAGCTTGGATTACCGGGATTATCGCAATGCACATGTTTTAACCAAGTGTGACAAAGGGGTACCTCTATGCCACCTGTACAAAGGTCTAAGGAGAAAGCTCGCATTGGATTTCTCGCTATTGATTATTCTCAACTTAGACATCCATACCAGGACAACATAGACAACAGATAATGGACTCCTCTTTTATGCATAAGCATGTAGCAACAATTAATTTTCTCATATGAGATTGAGGATATTTGTCCAAAACTGAAACTTCCACCATGGATCATGGCTTTAGTTAGCGGCCCAATGTTCTTCTCTAACAACATGCATGCTCTAACCATTAGGTGGTAAATCTCCCTTACTTCAGACAAGACGAACATGCATAGCAACTCACATGATATTCAACAAGGAGTAGTTGATGGCGTCCCCAGGAACATGGTTATCGCACAACAAGCAACTTAATAAGAGATAAAGTGCATAAGTACATATTCAATACCACAATAGTTTTTAAGCTATTTGTCCCATGAGCTATATATTGTAAAGGTAGAGGATAGAAATTTAAAGGTAGCACTCAAGCAATTTACTTTGGAATGGCGTAGAAATACCATGTAGTAGGTAGGTATGGTGGACACAAATGGCATAGTGGTTGGCTCAAGTATTTGGATGCATGAGAAGTATTCCCTCTCGATACAAGGTTTAGGCTAGCAAGGCTTATTTGAAACAAACACAAGGATGAACCGGTGCAGCAAAACTCACATAAAAGACATATTGTAAACATTATAAGACTCTACACCGTCTTCCTTGTTGTTCAAACTTAATACTAGAAATTATCTAGACCTTAGAGAGACCAAATATGCAAACCAAATTTTAGCATGCTCTATGTATTTCTTCATTAATAGGTGCAAAGTATATGACGCAAGAGCTTAAACATGAGCACAACAATTGCCAAGTATCACATTATCCAAGACATTATAGCAATTACTACATGTATCATTTTCCAATTCCAACCATATAACAATTTAACGAAGAAGAAACTTCGCCATGAATACTATGAGTAAAGCCTAAGGACATACTTGTCCATATGCAACAGCGGAGCGTGTCTCTCTCCCACACAATGAATGCTAGGATCCATTTTATTCAAACAAAACAAAAACAAAAACAAACCGACGCTCCAAGCAAAGCACATAAGATGTGATGGAATAAAAATATAGTTTCAGGGGAGGAACCTAATAATGTTGTCGATGAAGAAGGGGATGCCTTGGGCATCCCCAAGCTTAGACGCTTGAGTCTTCTTGATATATGCAGGGGTTAACCACCGGGGCATCCCCAAGCTTAGAGCTTTCACTCTCCTTGATCATGTTGTATCATCTCCCTCTCTTGATCCTTGAAAACTTCCTCCACACAAAACTCAAAACAACTCATTAGAGAGTTAGTGCACAATCAAAATATACATGTTCAGAGGTGACATAATCATTCTTAACACTTCTGGACATTGCACAAAGCTACTGAAAGTCAATGGAATCAAAATATCCATCGAGCATATCAAAACAGGCAATGCGAAATAAAAGGCAGAATCTGTCAAAACAGAACAGTTCGTAAAGACGAATTTTATTGAGGCACCAGACTTGCTCAAATAAAAATGCTCAAATTGAATGAAAGTTGCGTACATATCTGAGGATCACTCACGTAAATTGGCATAATTTTGTGAGTTACCTACAGAGAATGTTGCCCAGATTCGTGACAGCAAAGAAATCTGTTTCTGTGCAGTAATCCAAATCTAGTATGAACTTTACTATCAACGACTTTACTTGGCACAACAAAACACTAAACTAAGATAAGGAGAGGTTGCTACAGTAGTAAACAACTTCCAAGACACAAAATAAAAACAAAGTACTGTAGTAAAAACATGGGTTGTCTCCCATAAGCGCTTTTCTTTAACGCCTTTCAGCTAGGCGCAGAAAGTTTGTATCAAGTATTATCAAGAGACGAAGTATCAACATCATAATTTGTTCTAATAATAGAATCAAAAGGTAACTTCATTCTCTTTCTAGGGAAGTGTTCCATACCTTTCTTGAGAGGAAATTGATATTTAATATTACCTTCCTTCATGTCAATAATAGCACCAACAGTTCGAAGAAAAGGTCTTCCCAATATGATGGGACAAGATGCATTGCATTCAATATCCAAGACAACAAAATCAACGGGGACAAGGTTATTGTTAACGGTAATGCGAACATTATCAACTTTCCCCAAAGGCTTCTTTGTAGAATGATCAGCAAGATTAATATCTAGATAACAATTTTTCAGTGGTGGCAAGTCAAGCATATTATAGATTTTCTTAGGCATAACAGAAATACTTGCACCAAGATCACATAAAACATTAAAATCAAAATCATTGACCTTCATCTTAATGATGGGCTCCCAACCATCTTCGAGCTTCCTAGGAATAGAAGCTTCGCGTTCTAGTTTCTCTTCTCTAGCTTTTATGAGAGCATTTGTAATATGTTTCGTGAAAGCCAAATTTATAGCACTAGCATTAGGACTTTTAGCAAGTTTTTGTAAGAACTTTATAACTTCAGAGATGTGGAAATCATCAAAATTCAAACCATTATAATCTAAAGCAATGGGATCATCATCCCCAATGTTGGAAAAAAATTCAGCAGTTTTATCACAGGCAGTTTCAGCAGTTTTAGCAGTTTCAGGCAGTTTTTCGCACTTTGCATTTGAAGTGGAAACATTGCCAACACCAATTATTTTATTATTAGTAGTAGGAGGTGCAGCAACTTGTGTAGCATTAGCATTACTAGTGGTGGTAATAGTCCAAACTTTAGCTATATTATCTTCTTTTTCATTTTCTTCTCTTTCCCACCTAGCACGCAATTCGGCCATCAATCTCATATTCTCATTAATTCTAACTTGGATGGCATTTGCTGTAGTAACAATTTTATTATTAAGATTTTCATTAGGCATTACTTTCGATTTCAAAAGATCAACATCAGCAGCAAGACTATCAACTTTAGAAGCAAGTATATCAATTTTCCCAAGCTTTTCTTCAACAGATTTGTTAAAAGCAGTTTGTGTACTAATAAATTCTTTAAGCATGGCTTCAAGTCCAGGGGGTGTGTTCCTATTATTGTTGTAAGAATCCCCATAAGAATTACCATAGCCGTTGCCATTATTATAAGGATATGGCCTATAGTTGTTACTAGAATTGTTCCGGTAAGCATTGTTGTTGAAATTATTATTTTTAATGAAATTTACATCAACATGTTCTTCTTGAGCAACCAATGAAGCTTACGGAACATTATTAGGATCAATATTTGTCCTATCATTCACAAGCATAGACATAATAGCATCAATCTTATCACTCAAGGAAGAGGTTTCTTCGACAGAATTTACCTTCTTACCTTGTGGAGCTCTTTCCGTGTGCCATTCAGAGTAATTGATCATCATATTATCAAGAAGCTTTGTTGCTTCACCAAGAGTGATGGACATAAAGGTACCTCCAGCAGCTGAATCCAATAGGTTCCGCGAAGAAAAATTCAGTCCTGCATAAAAGGTTTGGATGATCATCCAAGTAGTCAGTCCATGGGTTGGGCAATTTTTAACCAAAGATTTCATTCTTTCCCATGCTTGTGCAACATGCTCATTATCCAATTGTTTAAAATTCATTATGCTACTCCTCAAAGATATAATTTTAGCAGGGGGATAATATCTACCAATAAAAGCATCCTTGCATTTAGTCCATGAATCAATACTATTCTTAGGCAGAGATATCAACCAATATTTAGCTCTTCCTCTTAGTGAGAAAGGGAACAATTTTAATTTTATAATGTCACCATCTACATCTTTATATTTTTGCATTTCACATAGTTCAAAAAAATTATTGAGATGGGCAGCAGCATCATCAGAACTAACACCAGAAAATTTCTCTCGCATAACAAGATTCAGTAAAGCAGGTTTAATTTCGAAGAATTCTGCTGTAGTAGCAGGTGGAGCAATAGGTGTGCATAAGAAATCATTATTATTTGTGGTTGTGAAGTCACACAACTTAGTATTTTCAGGAGTACCCATTTTAGTAGTAGTAAATAAAATAGACTAGATAAAGTAAATGCAAGTAACTAATTTTTTTGTGTTTTCGATATAGCAAACAAGATAGCAAATAAAGTAAAACTAGCAACTAATTTTTTTGTATTTTGATTTAGTGCAGCAAACAAAGTAGTAAATAAAATAAAGCAAGACAAAAACAAAGTAAAGAGATTGCGATGTGGAGACTCCCCTTGCAGCGTGTCTTGATCTCCCCGGCAACGGCGCCAGAAAAAGAGCTTGATACGCGTGCAACACGCGTCCGTTGGGAACCCCAAGAGGAAGGTGTGATGCGTACAGCGGCAAGTTTTCCCTCAGTATGAAACCAAGGTTTATCGAACCAGTAGGAGCCAGGAAGCACGTTGAAGCTTGATGGCGGCGAGATGTAGTGCGGCGCAACACCAGGGATTCCGGCGCCAACGTGGAACGTGCACAACACAAACCAAGTACTTTGCCCCAACGAAACAGCGAGGTTGTCAATCTCACCGGCTTGCTGTAACAAAGGATTAGATGTATAGTGTGGAAGATGATTGTTTGCAGAAAACAGTAGAACAGTTGCTGTAGATTGTATTTCAGTATAGAGAATTGGACCGGGGTCCACAGTTCACTAGAGGTGTCTCTCCCATAAGATAAACAGCATGTTGGGTGAACAAATTACAGTTGGGCAATTGACAAATAGAGAGGGCATGACCATGCACATACATATTATGATGAGTATAGTGAGATTTAACTGGGCATTATGACAAAGTACATAGACCGCTATCCAGCATGCATCTATGCCTAAAAAGTCCACCTTCAGGTTATCATCCGAACCCCTTCCAGTATTAAGTTGCTAACAACAGACAATTGCATTAAGTATTGCGCGTAATGTAATCGATAACTACATCCTCGGACATAGCATCAATGTTTTATCCCTAGTGGCAACAGCACATCCATAACCTTAGAGGTTCTTGTCACTCCTCCAGATTCACGGAGACATGAACCCACTATCGAGCATAAATGCCCCCTCTTGGAGTTACAAGCATCAACTTGGCTAGAGCATCTACTAGTAACGGAGAGCATGCAAGATCATAAACAACACATAGATATAAATTGATAATCAACATAACATGGTATTCTCTATTCATCGGATCCCAACAAACACAACATATAGAATTACAGATAGATGATCTTGATCATGTTCGGCAGCTCGCAAGACCCGGCAATTAAGCACAATGGGGAGAAGACAACCATCTAGCTACTGCTATGGACCCATAGTCCAGGGGTAGACTACTCACACATCACTCCGGAGGCGACCATGGCGGTGTAGAGTCCTCCGGGAGATGATTCCCCTCTCCGGCAGGGTGCCGGAGGCGATCTCCTGAATCCCCCGAGATGGGATTGGCGGCGGCGGCGTCTCTGGAAGGTTTTCCGTATCGTGGCTCTCGGTACTGGGGGTTTCGCGATGAAGGCTATTTGTAGGCGGAAGGGTAGGTCAGGGGGCATCACGAGGGGCCCAGGAGACAGGTCGGCGCGGCCAAGGGTGGGGCCGCGCCGCCCTACCCCCTGGCCACCTCGTGGCCCCACTTCGTTGACTCTCCGGTCTTCCGGAAGCTTCGTGGCAAAATAGGCCCCTGGGCGTTGATTTTGTCCAATTCCGAGAATATTTCCTTACTAGGATTTCTGAAACCAAAAACAGCAGAAAACAACAACTGGCTCTTCGGCATCTTGTTAATAGGTTAGTTCCAGAAAATGCATAAATATGACATAAAGTATGCATAAAACATGTAGATATCATCAATAATGTGGCATGGAACATAAGAAATTATCGATACGTCGGAGACGTATCAACGAGCCATCAGGGCCTCTGTCGACGCTTTTTCTTCTTCGGTAGCCTCTGCGTCCCAGGAGCGGCGGCGAAGGATTTTCTCGGCACCATCGAAGGGAGGGATGTTGTCTTCAGCACATCCATGGTTTTCTTCGTGAATGTGCAACCACTTCTTACGCCACCCCTGAACTGAGTCAGGAAGTTTGACGTCGAAGTAGTCGACTGTGGGGCGAACGGAAATAACAACGCCGCCTATATTATAGGCGACATTGGGAGAGCCATTACGGCGACAAAAGAAAATGCGCTTCCATAGCGCCCAGTTAGGCTGGACGCCAAGGAAGGCCTCGCAGAGGGTGATGAAAATGGAGATGTGGAGGATGAAATTTGGCGTGAGGTGGTGAAGTTGCAGACCATAAACGAAAAGCAGTCCGCGGAGGAAAGGATGAATGGGGGCGGAGAGACCGCGGATGAGATGGTCGATGAAACTTACCCGATACCCCATTGGAGGGGTTGGGTAGCTTTCTTCACTAGGGAAGCACAGCGCCTTCGGCTTCTTGCTGATCCCCAGCTTCTTCAAGAGATTGATGTCCTGGGTGGAAATTTTGGACCTTTCCCACTCTGCGCTTCCCAGATCTACGGCAGCCATTGACGACTCCGGCGTGCTGTGCCTGATCAATCGACGAGGTGGCATCAACAATGGCGCGGGAATGCAGCTAGGAGAGGATGAGCTCTGGGAGTTGTGGGCGCAGGAGGAAGTTTCGCAGACGAAAGCAGGGGAACGGCGCGAGCGGAAGTGCTCGAGGAAGAAGAAGGGGATCTTATATAGAGGTACGGTGAAGCGGCGGACCGTTGGATGAAAAATGTGTGCGGCAGATGATAACCATGTGGAAACAGGGGTAAAAAAGTATTTTAACATTGGAGAAGTTACGGTATGTGCACCAGGAAAAGTGGAGGACGTGTGTCCCCCACCTGCACGACGTGTCAAGATAATGGTTACTTTGGGCCCGCAAGGCAGCGGGAGAAAACTTCTCGCGATTTTCGGACTCGAAATCGTGGCTATCGTCAGCAATAACGTCACTTTTGCAGGGAAAAATTCGCCTCAACAGTTTCATAAAAAAGGCGACATGGATAAATATTGGCGAGCCTTTGATCAAATACAAGTTTTTGATCAAATGCTCGGGGGCTACTTTTGAAAAATGAAAAGATCAAGAAAGACAAAATAGAAATGGCGAGAGCCTATGATCAAATACAAATATTTGCTCATAGCCTCGGGGGCTACTCCCATCGGGAGCGCTGTTCGCGCACCCGAGAAATTGCAAAACTTCGGGAGAGAAAGAAAATATAGCGGCATAAGACTTGGAGCCTACACCCAAGCACAAGTCCTTGGCTGTAGCCTCGGGGGCTACTCCCATCGGGAACACTGTTCGCGTGCCCGATGAAATTATAAAAAGAAAGAAAGAATGAAAAGAAGAAAGATAGAAGAGCAAAAGAGTATATTTCGAGTTATAAATAACTCTGCATATACTCCCATCGGGAGAGCAATATAAGTCATCTTTGACTCAATAAAATGTGCCATTCCAACAGCCGAATAATCACTCGACAATATATTCTCTGAACGCCAAAGTTGCGATCAATTTCTGAATGCCGCAAAACTTTGCGAAGGTAAGACCCCAGATCCATTCTGTGAGGCGTGGCGCCGTCTCTGACGTCGGTTTGCTACTTTTATCCGTATCAACAGATACGAAGAAAAATCCTAACGAACGCGTTAGGTACCCGATAAATATGACTGGGACTCGACAGAATGGTAAGACCTTAAGCGGCACCTGTCGAAGTTTACACCAGTATCCCGAGATCATGTCCAGGGACGTGATCTCGAAGTAGGTTTTTGCGGATTGCCACTAGAGCAGTTAACTAGTACCTGATCCGTCAGATGAACTAGCCCCAACTACCATTATCTCTGTACAATATAGAAATTTATGTGAAGAAATATAGAAAGGTTTTAAGTTGTCGAGTAAAAATAAAACAGTCGAGATTTTCCCTGACTCTACGATTCAAGCAAAATCTCGGGGGCTACTGACATAGGCATCCCTAATGGGCCTGCCGAAGATAGTACCCGGGGTTTACTGAAGGCCCACTACCCGAAGAATAAGAAGATTCGGAAGCCCAAGATATTATTAAGGAAAGCTAGAGTTGTAATAGGAAGCATTATTTGTAATCTTGCGGCATAAGTTAGAAACCGTCCCGGACTCTGTAACTTGTACAACACGAATCCCTCGGCTCCGCCTCCTATATAAGGGGGAGTCGAGGGACAAAGAAGTCATCGAATCATTGTCTCTTAAACCCTAGTTTTCATAATCGTCGAGTACTTTTCGGCTGAAACCTTCGAGATCTACTTGCCCTCTACTTCCAACTAAACCCTAGTCTACAACCCGTAGGCATTGACAAGTTAATACCTTGTCACATGGATTGTTTGCTGCGAAAATTAAAAAACCTATGGAACCTTATTTGCATGCTAGTAGCAATGATATTAGTATGAACGCTTTGAACACCATTGTTGCTAATGATATGGAAAACTCTAAGCTTGGGGAAGCTGGTTTTGATGAGCATGATATTTTTAGTCCCCCAAGCATTGAGGAGAAAATTTTCTTTGATGATACTTTGCCTCCTATTTATGATGATTATAATGATAGTAGTCTTTTGGTGCCACCTACTATGGAGAGTAAATTTTATTATGATTATACTATGCCTCCTACACTTGATGAGAATAATAATGATAGCTACTTTGTTGAATTTGCTCCCACTATTACTAATAAAATTGATTATGCTTATGTGGAGAGTAATAATTTTATGCATGAGACTCATGATAAGAATGCTTCATGTTACTGAAAATCTTTATGAGAGAGGAAAATATGGTTGTAGAAATTTTCATGTTACTAATACACCTCTCTATTTGCCGAAAATCTTGAAGTTGCACTTGTTTTATCTTCCTATGCTTGTCACTTTGCTCTTCATGAACTTGTTTATTTACAAGATTCCTTTTCATAGGAAGTGGGTTAGGATTAAATTTGTTTTGAATTTGCTTTTTGATGCTCTCTTTTGCTTCAACTCTTATTTCTTGTGAGTGAATCATTGAAATTGCTGAGCCCATCTTAATGGCTATAAAGAAAGCACTTCTTGGGAGATAACCCATGTTTTTATTTTACTACAGCAATTTTGTTTTATATTTGAGTCTTGGAAGTTGTTACTACTGTAGCAACCTCTCCTTATCTTTATTTTATTGCATTGTTGTGCCAAGTAAAGTCTTTGATAGTAAGGTTGATACTAGATTTGGATTACTGCGCAGAAACAGATTTCTATCTGTCACGAATTTGGGCAGGGTTCTCTGTAGGTAACTCAGAAAAATCTGCCAATTTTTGTGTGTGATCCTCAGATATGTACGCAACTTTCATTCAATTTGAGCATTTTCATCTGAGCAAGTTAAGTGTCCCAGAAAAATTCATCTTTACGGACTGTTCTGTTTTGACAGATTCTGCCTTTTATTTCGCATTGCCTCTTTTGCTATGTTGGATGGATTTCTTTGTTCCATTAACTTCCAGTAGCTTTGTGCAATGTCCAGAAGTGTTAAGAATGATTGTGTCACCTCTGAACATGTGAATTTTTGATTATGCACTAACCCTCTAATGAGTTTGTTTTAAGTTTGGTGTGGAGGAAGTTTTCAAGGGTCAAGAGAGGAGGATGATATATGATCAAGAAGTGTGAAAGGTCTAAGCTTGGGGATGCCCCCGTGGTTCATCCCTGCATATTTCAAGAGGACTCCAGCGTCTGAGCTTGGGGATGCCCAAGGCATCCCCTTCTTTATCAACAATTTATCAGGTTTCTTCCATTGAAACTATATTTTTATTCCGTCACATCTTATGTACTTTACTTGGAGCGTCTGTGTGCTTTTATTTTTGTTTTTGTTATTTTCATTCTCTGAATAAATGCCTGTGTTGGAGAGAGACACGCTCCGCTGGTTCATATGAACACATATGTTCTTAGCTTTATTCTTAATGTTCATGGCGAAGGTTGAAACTACTTCGTTAATTGTTATATGGTTGGAAACAGAAAATGCTACATGTGGTAATTGGTATAATGTCTTGAATAATTTGATACTTGGCAATTGTTGTGCTCATATAGATCATGTTTAAGCTCTTGCATCATATACCTTGCACCTATTAGTGAAGAAATACATAGAGCTTGCTAAAATTTGGTTTGCATGATTGGTCTCTCTAGAGTCTAGATATTTTCTAGTAAGTGTTTGAGCAACAAGGAGGACAGTGTAGAGTCTTATAATGCTTGCAATATGTTCTTATGTAAGTTTTGCTGTACCGGTTCATACTTGTGTTTGCTTCAAACAACCTTGCTAGCCTAAGCCTTGTATTGAGAGGGATTACTTCTCATGCATCCAAATCCTTGAGCCAAAAACTATGCCATTTGTGTCCACCATACCTACCTACTACATGGTATTTCTCTGCCATTCCAAGTAAATTGCTTGAGTGCTACCTTTAAACAATTCAAAAGTTATTACCTCTTATTTGTGTCAATGTTTTATAGCTCATGAGGAAGTATGTGGTGTTTATCTTTAAATCTTGTTGGGCAACTTTCACCAATGGACTAGTGGCTTCATCCGCTTATCCAATAATTTTGCAAAAAGAGCTGGCAATGGGGTTCCCAGCCCCAATTAATTAACTTTCATAATTTTACAAATAGACACTCCTCCATGGTATGTGATTGTTGGACGGCACCCGAGGATTCGGTTAGCCATGGCTTGAGAAAGCAAAGGTGGGGAGGAGTGTCATCTAAATAAAATTAAAATAAAAGACACTCCTTCATGGTATGAGATTGTTGGAAGGCACCCGAGGATTCGGTTAGCCATGGTTTGTGAAAGCAAAGGTTGGAAGGAGTGTCACCCAAAAATAAAAATTTCATGGGAGCCGCTCTTTGAAAGTCTGTCTGGCAAGGGGGTTAGAGTGCCCACTACCATTCGTTGACAACAACAAACACCTCTCAAAACTTTACTTTAATGCTCTCTTCATGTTTTCAAAATAAAATCTCTAGCACAAATATAGCAATCCATGCTTCCCTCTTCGAAAGGCCATTCTTTTACTTTTATGTTCAGTTAGTTCACCTACTTCTTTCTATCTTAGAAGCAAACACTTGTGTTAACTGTGCATTGAATCTTACATGTTTACCTATTGCACTTATTATTTTACTTTATGTTGACAATTATCCATGAGATATACATGTTACAAGTTGAAAGCAACCACTGAAACTTAAATCTTCCTTTGTGTTGCTTCAATGCCTTTACTTTGAATTTATTGCTTTATGAGTTAACTCTTATGCAAGACTTATTGATGCTTGTCTTGAAAGTACTATTCATGAAAAGTCTTTGCTATATGATTCAGTTGTTTAACCATTATCTTTACCATTGCTTCGAATCGCGGCATTCATTACATATGTTCACAATAGTATGATCAAGATTATGATAGCATGTCACTTAAGAAATTATCTTTGTTATCGTTTACCTACTCGAGTACGAGTAGGAACTAAGCTTGGGGATGCTTGATACGTCTCAAACGTATCTATAATTTCTTATGTTCCATGCTACTTTATTGTTCATACTGATACGTCCAATTTGCATCACTATTTTATATCATAATTTTCTGTTATTCATTGATATATTTCATATTTGGAGATGATACTTATGTTATTTCATCTATTTTTCATGTTTCATGATTATTGGAGGATCGCGCACCGGAGTCAGGATTCTGCTGGAAAAAGCGCCGTCAGAATGCAATATTTCGGAAGATCAACAATTGATGAAAATTATATGAAAATTCCTATTTTTCCAGAAGACGAAGGGAGCCAGAAGGGGGAGCCGAGGAGGGCCGCCATGGGCCCACCTCACAGGCCGGCGCGGGCCGAGGCCTAGCCGCGCCGCCTTGTGGGGAGGGGCCCACAACCCCCTCTGGCCTCCTCTCCTTCGCGTATTTCTTCGTCCCGAAAACCTAAGCTTGGGGGGGGGATAGTCGCGAAGAGTCACAGCCGCCTCTGCGAGGCGGAGAACACTAGAGAGAAAAGAGCTCTCCGGCAGGTTGAGATCCGCCGGGGAAATTCCTCCGGAGGGGGAAATCGACGCCATCGTCACCGTCATCAAGCTGGACATCATCTCCATCACCATCGTCATCATCTCCATCATCATCACCGCCATCTCCACCGCTGCACATCGTCACCGCTGTAACGATTTGGGTTGAATCTTGATTGTTTGATAGGGGAAACTCTCCCGGTATTGATTTCTACTTGTTATTGATGCTATTGAGTGAAACCATTGAACCAAGGTTTATGTTCAGATTGTTATTCATCATCATATCACCTCTGATCATGTTCCATATGATGTCTCGTGAGTAGTTCGTTTAGTTCTTGAGGACATGGGTGAAGTCTAAATGTTAGTAGTGAATTATGGTTGAGTAATATTCAATGTTATGATATTTAAGTTGTGGTGTTATTCTTCTAGTGGTGTCATGTGAACGTCGACTACATGATACTTCACCTTTATGGGCCTAGGGGAATACATCTTGTACTCGTTTGCCAATTGCGGGGTTGCCGGAGTGACAGAAACCTAAACCCCCGTTGGTATATCGATGCAGGAGGGATAGCAGGATCTTAGAGTTTAAGGCTGTGGTTAGATTTATCTTAATTACTTTCTTGTAGTTGCGGATGCTTGCAAGGGGTATAATCACAAGTATGTATTAGTCCTAGGAAGGGCGGTGCATTAGCATAGGTTCACCCACACAACACTTATCAAAACAATGAAGATTAATTAGCCATATGTAGCGAAAGCACTAGACTAAAATCCCGTGTGTCCTCAAGAACGTTTGGTCATTATAAGTAAACAAACCGGCTTGTCCTTTGTGCTAAAAAGGATTGGGCCACTCGCTGCAATTGTTACTCTCGCACTTTACTTACTCGTACTTTATTCATTTGCTACATCAAAACCCCCTGAATACTTGTCTGTGAGCATTTACAGTGAATCCTTCATCGAAACTGCTTGTCAACACCTTCTGCTCCTCGTTGGGATCGATATTCTTACTTATCGAAAATACTACGATACACCCCCTATACTTGTGGGTCATCAATACTATTTTCTGGCGCCGTTGCCGGGGAGTGAAGCGCTATTGGTAAGTGGAATTGGTAAGGGAAACTTTTACTGTTAGTGCTGATTTTATTTCTGCCTGCTGCCATAATTCATTATGGAGAGATCTTCTCTTGAATTTTTATTTGGAAAATCTACTACTACTGCAAAGGTAGTGGATGAGGCGCCAGGTGAGGAAGAAATACCATACAAAATACCTATGAAAATTATTGAACGTGTAGTGGATAACCGTTATACAGGGGATGGAACTGTCCACCCTGGAGATCATTTACTGTTCTTACATGAATTATGCGGTTTATTCAAGTGTGGAGGTATTGCTATGGATGAAGTGAGGAAGAAATTATTCTCTATATCGCTGTCTGGTAAAGCGGCGCATTGGTATAAATTACTGGATAATGGGGATTCTCTTGAATGGAATGATATTGTGCCCCGGTTTTATTCTAAGTTCTATCCTCCAAGTGAAATTCACAAGGATCGGAACCGCATATATAATTTTTGGCCTCATGATGGAGAGAGTATTGCCCAAGCGTGGGGGAGATTGAAGTCTTTAATGCTCAAATGCCCCATTCATGAGCTTCCTTGTAATATTATTATTGATAATTTCTATGCAAGACTTTCTTTTCAGGACAAGACCTTGCTGGATACTTCTTGTTCTGGATCATTTACACGCAACAAAGAAGAGTTTAAAAGGGACCTTCTTAATCGGATCTAGGAGAATACTGAAGGATGGGAGAACGACAAGGATAGAGAATCAGGTATAAATTATGATTATAAATGCATTGAAGCTTTTATGGATACTGATAAATTTCGTAATATGAGTGCTAGTTATGGTCTTGATTCTCAAGTCATTGCAAATCTTTATAAAGCTTTTGCCTCTCATTATGAATTGCCTAAGAAGAATTTTGATAAGTATCATGAACCGTATAAAGATAAAATTGATTCATCTATAAATAAATGTGTTGTAGTTGAAACTGTTGATCATGTTATTCCTGAAGCTTATATTGAAAAAACTCCTTTCCCTGCTAAAATGAAGGAGTACTCTGTTATAAATAGTGCGGTTAATAAAAGTGAAAAGAAACCTATAGAACCTGAAGAGCAAATAAAAGTTGAACCTGCTATTGCAATTGTTAAAGATCTTGTGACTGAAAATGTGGAAGATGGTCATATTATTTTCTGTGAAGATGCTTGTAATATTGTTTCACATCCTAATAAGTCTAAGAAAGCTAGTGTTCCTATGCTATCTGTTAGAATTGGTGATCATTGTTATTATGGTTTATGTGATATTGGTGCAAGTATTAGTGTTATTCCTTATGAGCTTTACACGGAGATTATGCACGAAATTGGTTCTTGTGAACTTGAAGATATTGATGTGGTTATTCGGTTGGCTAATAGAGAAACTATCTCTCCAATTGGTATTGTTCGAGATGTGGAAGTTCTATGCGGTAAGATTAAATATCCTGCTGACTTTTTGGTACTTGGTTCTGCTGCTAGTAAGTATTGTCCTATCATTTTTGGTAGACCTTTTCTAAATACTTGTGGAGCTATTATAGATTGCAAGAAAGAGAAAATTTTGACTAAATTTGCTGGTGAATCTTATGAGTTTAACTTCTCTAAATTTGCCAAAACTCCTTATAAAGATGATTCGCCTAATAATGATTTTAGAGTTGAACAGTGTGCATCTATTGCTCTTGCTCCTAATAATCCTTTGCAGCAACATTTGGAGAATAGTGAGAGTGAAGTCTTTAGGGAAGAAAGAAATAAGCTTGACGAAATTTTCCTTCGTCAACCTATTCTTAAGCATGATTTACCGGTAGAAGATCTGGGTACAACACCACCACCAAAGGAAGATCCTGTCTTTGATTTAAAACCATTGCCTGATAATCTTAAATATGCTCATATTGATGATAAGAAAATATATCCTGTTATTATTAGTTCTAAGCTTTCAGAGTTTGAAGAAGAAAGGTTATTGGAAATATTGAAGAAACACCGAGGTGCTATTGGCTACACTCTTGATGACTTGAAGGGAATTTCTCCTTCTATTTGCCAACATGCCATTAATATGGAAGATGATGCAAAGCCTGTTGTTGAACATCAATGTCGTCTAATTCCTAAGATGAAGGATGTGGTAAGAAATGAGGTATTAAGACTTCTTGGAGCTGGTATTATATATCCTATTGCTGATAGTAGATGGGTTAGTCCTGTGCATTATGTTCCTAAGAAAGGAGGAATGACTGTTGTGCCTAATGCTAATGATGAGCTCATACCTCAAAGAGTAGTTGTAGGGTATAGAATGTGCATTGATTATCGAAAAGTTAATAAGGTTACTAAGAAATATCATTACCCTTTGCCTTTTATTGATCAAATGTTAGAAAGGTTATCCAAAAATACTCATTTTTGCTTTCTTGATGGTTATTCTGGGTTTTCACAAATTGCTGTTAAAACTAAGGATCAAGAGAAAACCACTTTCACTCTTCCCTATGGAACTTATGCTTATAGACGTATGCCTTTTGGTTTATGTAATGCCCCTGCTACTTTTCAAAGATGCATGTCTGCTATTTTTCATGGCTTTTGCGAGAGTATTGTAGAAGTATTCATGGATGATTTTTCCGTCTATGGGAATTCTTTTGATAATTGCTTGCGGAACCTTGATAAAGTTTTGCAGAGATGTGAAGAAACTAACCTTGTTCTTAATTGGGAGAAATGCCACTTTATGGTTAATGAAGGAATTGTATTGGGACATAAAATTTCCGAGAGGGGTATTGAAGTTGATAGAGCTAAAGTTGAAGCAATTGAGAAGATGCCCTATCCCAGGGATGTTAAAGGTATTCGTAGTGTTCTTGGTCACGCTGGGTTTTATAGGAGATTCATTAAAGACTTCTCCAAGATTTCAAAACCTCTTACTAATCTTCTTCAAAAAGATGTACCTTTTGTTTTTGATGATGATTGTAAGGAAGCTTTTGAAACTCTAAAGAAAGCCTTAACAACTGCTCCTATAGTTGAACCTCCTGATTGGAACTTACCATTTGAAATTATGTGTGATGCTAGTGATTTTGCTGTAGGCGCTGTTCTTGGACAGCGGGTAGATAAAAAATTAAATGTTATTCATTATGCTAGTAAAACTCTTGATGCTGCTCAAAGAAATTATGCTACTACTGAAAAAGAATTGTTAGTTGTAGTCTTTGCTTGTGATAAGTTTAGATCTTATATTGTTGATTCAAAAGTTACAATTCATACCGATCATGCTGCAATTAGATACCTTATGCAAAAGAAAGATGCTAAGCCAAGGCTTATTAGATGGGTGCTTCTGTTGCAAGAATTTGATTTACATATTGTAGATAGGAAAGGTGCTGATAATCCTGTTGCTGATAATTTGTCTAGATTGGAAAATATTGCTTATGATCCTGTTCATGTTAATGATAGTTTTCCAAATGAACAATTGACTGTAATAAAGGTGAGCTCGCGAGACAGTTCTTGGTATGCTGATTATGCTAACTTTATTGTTTCCAAGTACTTGCCTCCAACCTTTTCAGCCCAGCAAAGGAGGAAATTCTTTTATGACTTGAGGCATTATTTCTGGGATGACCCACACTTATATAAAGAAGGAGTGGATGGTATTCTGCGAAGATGTGTTCCCGAATATGAACAACAAGAGATATTGAGTAAATGTCATGGTAGTGCTTATGGAGGACATCACGCCGGAAATAGAACCGCACAAAAGGTTCTACAATCAGGTTTTTATTGGCCAACTCTCTTCAAAGATGCAAGGAAGTTTATTTTATCTTGCGATGAATGTCAAAGGGTTGGTAATATCTCCAGATGCAATGAAATGCCTATGAATTATACTCTTGTTATTGAACCGTTTGATTGTTGGGGATTTGACTTCATGGGACCTTTTCCCTCTTCAGAAGGTAACACTCATATACTTGTTGCTGTAGATTATGTTACTAAATGGGTGGAAGCCATACCTACAAAAAGTGCTGATGGTGAGACCTCTTTAAGAATGCTTTTAGATATTATTTTTCCTCGATTTGGAGTTCCTAGATATATTATGACTGATGGAGGTTCTCATTTTATTCATGGTGGTTTTAGGAAAACTCTTGCTAAATATGGTATTAATCATAGAATTGCTTCCGCTTATCATCCTCAAACTAGTGGGCAAGTAGAATTATCAAATAGAGAGATTAAATCTATCTTGGAAAAGACTGTTAATAAAACTAGAAAGAATTGGGCTAGTAAATTGAAGGAAGCACTATGGGCTTATAGAACTGCTTATAAAAATCCCATGGGTATGTCACCTTATAAAATGGTTTATGGAAAAGCTTGTCATTTACCTTTAGAACTAGAGCACAAAGCTTATTGGGCTGTAAGAGAACTAAATAAAGATCCTAAACTAGCCGGTAAGAAGAGATTGCTACAATTGAGTTCTCTAGATGAATGGAGAAGTGAAGCTTATGAAAATGCTAAACTCTATAAAGAGAAAGTTAAGAAATGGCATGATAGAAGAATTATCAAAAGGGAATTTAATATTGGGGATAAAGTCCTATTGTATCGGTCTCGTCTCAGATTCTTTGCAGGGAAATTACTCTCGAAATGGGAAGGACCATATGTCGTTGAGGAGGTGTAATATCCCAGGTTTAGAGACAATAAAATGAGAGAACACCAAAGTGTGCATTGCATCCATGCATAGAAAATCCGGGGAATTTTCGCGCTTTCAAATAAAACTTACCACAGTAACTGAAGTTTCACTTGACTTGCTGGAATTGAAGTAGATCATCAAGTCAAGCGCTATAAACTTCACTGTGATCTTTGCTAAAACCTTGTTTTGGGTAGAGATGATTTGATCTATGGATTAGATCAAATAGAATTAGATTTACAACAACACATTCTTTAAGAATCAAACCCTAACTTATTAACACTTAAAAGTTAGCAACTACCTTTGTGTGTAAATTATTTCACTTCTAAACTTATTACCAAATAAGGTAAACCACAGGGTCTAAAGTGCATAAAAGCCACACATTCTTATTTAAATCATAACTTATTAAATATATGGAATATCATAAAACTAAATCCATTTACATTACAAATTATAGTTCAAACTATTTGAATAAAACTAACTATGGGTATTTTGAAACTCATATGATCATGCCTTGGTGAAATCAAACACCAACTATCCAAATTTGAGGAATAACCTTCAACCTTGATCTTTTGATCAATATTATAATATAAATCCAATCCAATATGATATAGTGACTCATCCACAATAATAAAACCATCCACAAGATATTTAGTAACAAATGCCATTTGGCTATCCAAAAATAAATCATATGAGAGGATAATAATCTTGCCACATAAGATGAAAATATCTGCATGACTTGCTTTCCAAGCTATGCCACCTCATGCTCAAAGGATTGCTATGGATAAGGGCATGACAACCAAGCACCTTAGTCATCTAACCAACACAAGAGTCACCACCTATGTGTCATGATGCTAGAGCTTGCCCAAGCCTATAAATAGAGCCACACCTTTCATCCATTTGCTCATCAAGTACCATGATACATGGGAACAAACACATAGAGCCACTCCATGTGAATTAGCTAGGATCAAGATGAAGAAGCTAGGAGGTGGAGGCATACCACAAGATGCAGGTTTATCAGATTTCCTGAAGAACAAGCTACAGAAAATACCAAGGTAGAATTCCTAGGCAAACCATATATTTAGAGGATCATATCATCATCTCTTAAGTAGGACCTTAGGCTATTACAAGACATTTAGAAGTGAGAGAGATTACAGATGCTAACCATAGCCATGTCTATCCTAGAGAATTTTAGAGTAGTATTACATCTTACTTGTTTAAATCAACCTTTAATCTTGTAGATAAGAGCCATGTTCCATTAGTGAAACATAACCAAAACTTATGCTCATAATCTAATCCTAGTTGTGTATCACATTGGTGATCACTACTTAAACCCTAAACTACATTTGAATTCCAACCCATGGATTAACTTGGATTATAATTAGAACCCTGCCATACCTCATGCCTAGTTATACTTCAATTTAGTGAAGCTTATGCAAAACCCTAAACCTTTCAAGTAGAATTCACACCACATAGAATATTATGTCCTAACTTGTGTATCATGGATCACAAGTATAAACTAAGCCATATGTACTTAGGACTAAATATCATTTGGTGAGTTGAGTGAAACCAATATCCAAATCACCTTCTTAAATCTTAAGAACTATCATTCACATAAAATCATGAACCAATCCCATTTCCTTTACCATTTGTTAAACCCTAGCCATAATTAAATTATATGTGAATGATCACTATGGTTAAGCACTAGAAAAATAGAAGGTGTTCACCATGCACATGTTCTAAATATCAAATCAATTAAAACATGTTTAATTCCTTAATTAACAAAGCAATTGAGATAAACCCTAAAATCATATCTATTTGAAAATTTGAATTGTGTCTCATAAGAACACAAAATAAATCAATTATATAATGGTTGTTTGAAAACAAAACAATATAGTAGGTGGCATTATCAAATTGTTTTGATATTCAAATATATTAGAACCTACAAAGTAAAACCAGGATCAAAATTTGAATTCAAATTCAAAACAGAAAATAAAAACAGAAAATTTAAAAAAGGAAAAAAGAGAGGGCTTACCTTGCCAGGCCATGCCAGCAGTCACCGCAGCCCAACAGCCACCACATCGACCAGGCCCAGCACCAGCCCAGCCCACCAAACAAAACAACCCAACCCACCTTACCGATTCGTCGAGGAAGAAAAGAAGCATCGTCTTCTTCCTCAACGGCGACAGCGCACAGGGACACCCCGGCCATCTCACCGTGAAGGATAGGGACGACCTGGACGCCGCAGACCATCCCAGAATCACGCTCAATACTTCTCGCATCCGAGCTTATCCCAAATGCGTCCCGATTCGTGCCGTTTGCCGTGCCAACACATCCGCCACATCTCGGCCATTGCCGCTGGTGGAATGACGAGATGGACCTCGTCATGCCCTATAAATATGTCCAGCAGCACCGCCGTGCACTTCTTGTTCTTCTCCGCCACTCTAATCACTCCCAGATCCTCTATATCTCTCGCCACCATCTGAGCATCATCGCCGGAGTCGAGCACGAAGACGGCGGAGGAGGCCACCCCAAGCTTGATTAGTTAGTCCAGAAGAAGCACATGGACTCAGGGATCCTCGGGGTGGAGCCAATCGTTCAAGGGGAGCTCGGAATCAAGCTAATTTTAAACTTCCCTTTCGGTGTACTGCGGAGGTATCGGCGAGCTAGAGCTCGTTTCCGTGCACCATCTTCACCGGCGAGCATCTCCACGCATCGAGGGTAAGCTTGCGCATCTCTGGAGCCCCTATTTGTGTTGTTTCATCCACCGTAGCTTGAGTTAGCCGTTTGGCCGGAGTGCGCCGCCGCAGGACATGGTGGCCGGTGATGCTCCGGTGAGCTTTTCGGTAATCCACCGCTACCATCGTACTCAGTAGGTCGAGAGGGTCCAGAAAAGTATACTTGCGCATCCCGGGAGGCCCGAAATCGGCGTCGCCGTCGCGTCCTGACCCGCTGGCGTCAAGCCGCCGGTGGTGTCGACGTGGAGGTGGACCCGCTGGTCGTGTTGACTGGTCTTTGTCCGCGTGGCAAGTGACCTAGTCAACGGCCCCACCAGTCAGCCTCTCAGACTAGAAACGAATCGGTATCTTTAGCATTTAGGTTTATTTCAAATTCCAGAAAATTGCAGAAACTTTGTAAAATCATAGAAAAATAATTTCAACTCAGAAAAATATAAATAATATATCAAAATGCTCACAAAAATAAACTCTATTCAAATAAAATATAAAACAAAAATGTGTGTCAAAATAAAAATTCACTTATTTTTAACCTTATTAAATATGCCATTTCAATTATTTAAAATACAATTTGAATTCAATAATTAGTGAAGTTATAAAAATTAAATTTTAACTATTCAGTAACTAAGTAAAATGTTAAGATTAATTTTATTTATCATATTTGCATTAACTTAATTATTAGTGGTAATCCATAAACCCTTATTGCAAATTACTATTTTCTAGTTTCCTTAAATAAGTAATAACTCAAGAAAATATTATAAGCCAATATTATTTTGGTAAATCAAAACTTATTTAAACATCTTTAGTTAATAAGTTAAATATTTTAAACCCTAACAACAATTATTAAACCCTGATTCTTAATTAAACCAAAATAGGAGTTACTCTAATTATTAAATCTTGTGGAGATTAATAAAATGTTAAACCATTATTAATTTTGATTCAAAGTGATTAGTAACCACACCTATATTGCCAAATCATCATTTTAGGAGTTGTACCATAATTTAGAAACCCTAGTTACAATTTGAGTAAGACCTTGATCCCATTATTTTATGTGATCATTTGAAAATGCTTTAACCCTAAAACCCTAGTTGCTTATCACATATGATCATGTGAATTTCACCTTACATAGAGACCCATATTATGTGACCAATGAATGCATGCTTATGATCCATTAGCATAAACCAAGTCACCTGAGATTATCATTTCATGTTCCTATTCTTAATTAAAACCTATATGATTCACTAGTATCACCTAGGTATAAACCCTAACTTGTTAATTGAATTAGTACCATTGATCCCTATTACTATATACCATACCATTAGGATCAACCTCAACCATCATAATTTAGTAGAACCATAATGCTGAACCCTAGTATCAATCTTGTGTAGCATTTCACATCACATGCTCCTATCCAACTAAACCCTACTTAGGAAATGATAAGTCACTTAGCTTAGAAACTATTAGTGATTATTTAGTGAAGCAAATGAGAAACCATAGAAAGCCCTAATAGCTAATTTATAGAACCATCTTGATAACCATCCTTTGATATGATGCTTAGAATAAACCATAGCAATAAACCTACCAATACTTGCTATATAGAAACCCAATCCAAATTAAGAACCAACTAGTTCCTATTAGTGAAACTAAAGGAATCCAATAGTAAACCCTAGAAAGCCATAGCACCTATATATAGTAGTTCATATTCTTATTTTAACCTGTTCTTCAAAAGTTATTCTTTTGAAGTACAAATATCAATCAAACCATAGAAGCCCTAATCCTTCTTTGAAATACTCAATATTTCTTAAACAACATGTTCTTCAAAAGTTAGTCTTTTGAAGTATAGCATAAGTAATCATCAACCATGACCTGTAGAACTTAGAATTGACAACTGTTCTTTACATATTATTCCATCAATATTCTGTATGTGTATGATTGTTATGATGTCTTATATCACTTGGTTATGATGCTAATAAAACCAAACCCTAATAAGAACCTTGTTTGAGAACCATTCTAAAAGTGCAACCAACCTTAAAGAAATCTTTACAACTCATACATCCTAAATCATCAAGGTTAGGTTACGCTCGGGACGATTGCATCTCATACTATGCATTATAGCATCTTTGCCAGTTCTTTAAACATTGTCCTTACCGGACGATGATGGTATTTCAGAATTTGGAGTTATCACGTATCGAAGCTTTTGCCTGCATAATCTTGCAGTCAAGAAAGGCAAGTTCATCGCTTGCTCATGTCATTTGATTATTTGTATCAAACTATATGCAAAGTACTATACTTATCACTCATGCATTGAAAAGCAAAGTATTATTTTACAATTATGAATATGACTATGTGGTGGGCAATGGAACCATGGTATGTGTTGATATGGTGGAGGTTCCATTGCATGGGTTATATCACCCTAGGATTAATTACCAATGCCGTCCAGTGATTCTAGCGCCGTACAAACCGCGTTGACCATGAGATCTATAATGGCTCTGGGGAAGCCAGCCGTATCTTTTCCCTTCTGCACGCCAACGGATTGGTAGAGCCGGCGGGGTGTTGGAGGCACTGCCGTAGGTTGGGATAGCCTTTTAAATCCCCATCCATTAGTGATGATGGCTCTACGATCTATGAAGGATTGTCCGGAGTACACCGTGAGTAAAGCCGTATTATCGGGGGAAGTCTACTGGGGGTGTACGGTTGGACAAAAGGGTGGGTTTGCAGTCGCGGAGAAGGCGGTGTGGGCTTGGATCTTACACCTGGCCTCACACCAAAGGAAGTGTGGACGAGCATGCTACTCGGTTGGCAACAAAGATAAGTTCTCTTATGGGAAAAGTAACGCACCTCTGCAGAGGATACTGAATTGTGACTGTCACTCCCTGTTCCGGGAAGGGAACTGCGAACGCGGCAGGAAAGGAACTCCACGAAGTTCTAGTCAACCTGTGAAGACTGACGGGCATAGTTTTCAGAATAAAATAAACCTTTTGGAGAAATGTTTATGAAAACTTGCATTGGCCTATGACTTTCTGGTCTATGGCTGTAGCTAGTGCATGATACACATATTTCCTAATATGAACTTGCTGAGTACGCTCGTACTCATTCTATCTCGTTTGAACCCCCTTCTTAGATCAAGGCACCGAAGGAGAAACTACCGTGGAACTCGAAGACAAGGGAGTCAACTGCAACAAGATGAAGAATCCAATCAAAGAATTCAATGGAGTCAACTTCTGCATCAGCTATAATGGAAACCTAGACTAGTGATAGAAGGGAACCTTTCCCTAATCCTAGCACCTAAGTAGCTAGAATTCTATAGCAAGCCAATTAGCTCTTAAACTTGAGTTAGCAATAAGATAGACTACGAGTCGTTCTTCTGGAGCTTTATTTGAAGTTTTACCTCACTGTAAAGTAGGAGGCTGTGTTGATCTTATGTAAACAGCTCGTGTGTACTTCTATAGACATACCTTGGACTCACATATGTTTCTGTTGTACCACTCTGAGGGATGTAATATGAGTGGAACGGTGTTTCACTTGTGTTATGTCAACGACTTGTGTACTACACCATGCAGTGGTACGCTGGGTCACCGCAGGAGGTGTATCGTTCAGGAGCAATTAAAATTAGCTCTCTCCAAGGCGATGCCACACAAGTGGTGAATGGACAAAGACTCAAGCATTATATCTCAGGTGATTCTTATAATGAAGATGTTGATGTTATTCGAGTGGAAACACCGGAGGCTTTTATCAAAGGTCAAATTGACAGTCCGCCAGAGTTCGACTTTGAATAGGTAACAGTACTGGTAATAAAAAGTTAGCGATTTACTTTCCGAACAATATTTTTGCTGTTTTTGGAAAATATGAAAAATTACGAGATCGAAACGGAGTGGAGGAGACGCACGAGGGCGTGACCCCATAGGCTGGCGCGGGCCCCAGCCTGGCCGCGCCGCCCTATGAGGTAGCCACCTCGTCGCCTCTCTCCGACTCTAGTTCGACCTGGTACTTTCCTTTCGTCGTGAAAATTCCTGCTATATAATCCCCCGGACCCTTGGAGGTCCGTATATCGTTTTCTCGACGTGTTTTGTTTTGAGCTGTTTCTGCCGGGATCTGTCTTTGATCTAGGAGCACCATGGTCGCCAAGAACAAGGGCAAGGGGATTTTGGATGAAGATATTCAAGATCCCGAGTGGAAAGAGGTGGACGAGAGCGTCAAGGAAGAAGATGAAGAAGAAGTGGAGGAAGACTCGCGCGCATACCCGCGTGCTACCATCGCAAGCATCGAGGTGGTGGATAACCCTTTTAGTGCAAAGAGGAGCGCAAGAATTCGCACTGGAGGAAGGGTTCCACGTCATTACCTAGCTCCAAAGACATCTTCTTCAGGCACTTACCATCCCTTCCGCAATCTAATTTACAATAGTCAAATTGAAAGGACTCCCAAGGCAGCATTGCCTAGCAATTGGGATATAGATCGTTCTAACACTGCAGGAAGGATGAAGCCTGAGGTTGAAGAGTGGGGAAATAACTCCAAGAGTTGGGACTCGCCGTCGGACATACTTCTTAACCGCGTCGAGCACAATTCGGAGATGATCCGCAACCTCATGTACAAGATTGATGAGCTTCAGGAGCTTGTTGAGAATCTTGTCAAGAATTCAACACCACTACCACCAAAGGAGTAATTCATCATCGGTATTGGCATCCCCTTGGTTTGTTCCAAGCTTGGGGGAGTGCCGCGGTATCACATCATCACTACCTTTTACTTTTTACTATCAAGTAGTGTCATATCATGAGTAGGGAAGTTATCATATAAGATGGGTTGCAGTGTGGAAGTATCTCTCCTTTAGTTGTTTGTCTATGTATCCCTTGGTGTGAGTTATCGTTATGGAATATTAATGAGAAGTCTTATCATTTACATATTTCACATCTTATTTTAGTTTGCAATCCCTATTATATGATTGATCTTGTTATTAGTATTGGTATCACTTTGGGAGCATTGAATAAATCTATTTGGTTTTGGCAAACTTAGCATTGGTCAATAGCAATAACACTTTGAGGTTTAAGTAGAAAAGAGAAATACATGTAGTTGTTTCATTGTCTTCTTTTCTTGTTAGCTCATAGCTTATTATTCTGAAGTTAAAATTGTTTGTGCTTACAAGGAAGATGCATGATTGTTTCTATCACATGTATATTTGTTTGTTTCCCTCAACTCTTGTGCTTGCTAATTAACCTTGCTAGCTAAAAACCTGTACTGAGAAGGAATGCTTCTCGTGCATCCAAACCTTAACCCGAACCTATGCCATTTGTGTCCACCATAACTACCTACTACATGGCATTTCCTGCCATTCCAAGTAAATACTTCGTGTGCTACCTTTAAACAATTCGAAATTTACTATCTCTTATTTGTGTCAATGTTTTATAGCTCATGAGGAAGTATGTGGTGTTTTATCTTCCAATCTTGTTGGGCAACTTTCACCAATGGACTAGTGGCTTCATCCACTTATCCAATAACTTTGCAAAAAGAGCTGGCAATGGGGTTCCCAGCCCCGATTAATTAACCTTCATAATTTTATGAATAGACACTCCTCCATGGTATGTGATTGTTGGAAGGCACCCGAGGATTCGGTTAGCCATGGCTTGAGAAAGCAAAGGAGGGGAGGAGTGTCACCTAAATTAAACTAAAATAAAAAGGCACTCCTTCATGGTATGAGATTGTTGGCAGGCACCCGAGGATTCGGTTAGCCATGGTTTGTGAAAGCAAAGGTTGGGAGGAGTGCCAACCTAAAATAAAATTTTATGGGAGCCGCTCTTCGAGAGTTTGTCTGGCAAGGGGGTTAGAGTACCCGCTACCAGTCGTTGACAACAACAAACACCTCTCAAAATGTTACTTTTACTCTCTTTATATGATTTCAAAACTGAAAAAGCTCTAGCACATGATTTAATCCCTGCTTCCCTCTGCGAAGGGCCTGTCTTTTACTTTATGTTGAGTCAGTAAACCTATTTCCCTCCATCTTAAGCAAGCATTTGAGTTGTTGTGATCAAACCATCTATATTGTGATTTACTTCATCATGTCTTTTACTCTTCCTTGTTTAGTACAAGTTTTATCCGAATGGATATAGCTTTGAAAGTTATCAATGATTATGAGGAGATTATTATGATTGAGTATGCAAGCTGTGCTATATAAACTTTAACATGAGAGCGCTGCTCGATAGATAAGTATAACCTGTTAATTGTTCTCTGACCAAGAACAAAGTTTGCCATCACCAATTATGATTTCTTATGCACCTTTATTTGTGATTACCTTCTACTTGTTTCAAGTTGAATTATATGAGAAAGTTGTTTACTAGAATGTCTTGTGTGAATGAATATGATGCTTCTTGTCCGTATTTTGTTTATCGACTCTTCACTCCATAAACATGTGATCCTGTTTACCGAGTTCAGTTTCGCTTGGGGACAAGCGAAGTCTAAGCTTGGGGGGAGTTGATACGTCCAATTTGCATCACTATTTTATATCATAATTTGCTGTTATTCATTGATATATTTCATATTTGGAGATGATACTTATGTTATTTCATCTATTTTGCATGTTTCATGATTATTGGAGGATCGCGCACCGGAGTCGGGATTCTGCTGGAAAAAGCGCCGTCAGAATGCAATATTTCGGAAGATCAACAATTCATGGAAATTATATGAAAATTCCTATTTTTCCAGAAGACGAAGGGAGCCAGAAGGGGGAGCCAAGGAGGGCCGCCATGGGCCCACCACACAGGCCGGCGCGGGCCAAGGCCTAGTCGCGCCGCCTTGTGGGGAGGGGCCCACAACCCCCTCTGGCCTCCTCTCCTTCGCGTATTTCTTCATCCCGAAAACCTAATCTCGGGGGGGATAGTCGCGAAGAGTCACAGCCGCCTCTGCAAGGCGGAGAACACCAGAGAGAAAAGAGCTCTCCGGCAGGCTGAGATCCGCCGGGGAAATTCCCTCCCGGAGGGGGAAATCGACGCCATCGTCACCGTCATCAAGCTGGACATCATCTCCATCACCATCGTCATCATCTCCATCATCATCACCGCCGTCTCCACCGCTGCACATCATCACTGCTGTAACGATTTGGGTTGAATCTTGATTGTTTGATAGGGGAAACTCTCCCGGTATTGATTTCTACTTGTTATTGATGCTATTGAGTGAAACCATTGAACCAAGGTTTATGTTCAGATTGTTATTCATCATCGTATCACCTCTGATCATGTTCCATATGATGTCTCGTGAGTAGTTCGTTTAGTTCTTGAGGACATGGGTGAAGTCTAAATGTTAGTAGTGAATTATGGTTGAGTAATATTCAATGTTATGATATTTAAGTTGTGGTGTTATTCTTCTAGTGGTGTCATGTGAACGTCGACTACATGATACTTCACCTTTATGGGCCTAGGGGAATACATCTTGTACTCGTTTGCCAATTGCGGGGTTGCCGGAGTGACAGAAACCTAAACCCCCGTTGGTATATCGATGCAGGAGGGATAGCAGGATCTCAGAGTTTAAGGTTGTGGTTAGATTTATCTTAATTACTTTCTTGTAGTTGCGGATGCTTGCAAGGGGTATAATCACAAGTATGTATTAGTCCTAGGAAGGGCGGTGCATTAGCATAGGTTCACCCACACAACACTTATCAAAACAATGAAGATTAATTAGCCATATGTAGCGAAAGCACTAGACTAAAATACCGTGTGTCCTCAAGAACGTTTGGTCATTATAAGTAAACAAACCGGCTTGTCCTTTGTGCTAAAAATGATTGGGCCACTCGCTGCAATTGTTACTCTCGCACTTTACTTACTCGTACTTTATTCATCTGCTACATCAAAACCCCCTGAATACTTGTCTGTGAGCATTTACAGTGAATCCTTCATCGAAACTGCTTGTCAACACCTTCTGCTCCTCGTTGGGATCGACATTCTTACTTATCGAAAATACTACGATACACCCCCTATACTTGTGGGTCATCACATACTCACATGTTTTATACACACTTTATGTCATATTTATGCATTTTCTGGAACTAACCTATTGACGAGATGCCGAAGTGCCAGTTCCTGTTTTCTGCTGTTTTTGGTTTCAGAAATCCTAGTAAGGAAATATTATCGGAATTGGACGAAATCAACGCCCACGATCTTATATTTCAAGGAAGCTTCCAGAGCACCGAAGAGGGGCCAGAGGAGAGCCAGGTGGGCCCCACACATGGTGGTGGCGCGACCAAGGGGGGGCGCCCCCCTGGTGTGTGGCTCCACCGTGGCCCTTCCGACTCCGACTCTTCGCCTATTTAAGCCTCCCTGACCTAAATCTTCGATGCGAATAAGCCACGGTACGAGAAACCTTCCAGAGCCGCCGCCACCGCGAAGCCAAGATTCGGGGGACAGAAGTCTCTGTTCCGGCACGCCGCCGGGACGGGGAAGTGCCCCCGGAAGGCATCTCCATCGACACCACCGCCATCTTCATCGCCGCTGCTGTCTCCCATGATGAGGAGGGAGTAGTTCTCCCCCGAGGCTAAGGGCTGTACCGGTAGCTATGTGGTTAATCTCTCTCCCATGTACTTCAATACAATGATCTCATGAGCTGCCTTACATGATTGAGATTCATATGATGAGCTTTGTAATCTAGATGTCGTTATGCTATTCAAGTGGATTTTACTTATGTGATCTCCGGAGACTCCTTGTCCCACGTGTGTAAAGGTGACAGTGTGTGCACCGTGTGGGTCTCTTAGGCTATATTTCACAGAATACTTGTTCACTGAGTTATGATTTGAGTTGGATGTATCTATGAAATTGTGGTGTGTTAGTACCTCCTATGAATGCTCACAGTGACAGCGTGTCGGGGGGAAGACCCCGGATAGGGCAATGGACACGGAGCAGCCGGCTGGCCACTGGCCGGCTCGCGGCAGCAGCCGGCTGAGGAGCAGCCGGCTGGCGCCGTGGCCGGCTGGTCCGGAAGCCGGCTGGCTCTAGGTCCTAGTCGGCCTGGCTACGGCCGCCAATGCTGTAGCTGGGCCGGCTTCTACAAGCCATATCCGACTGGGGGTTTGTACCTCAGACCGACTCGAGGCTGGCGAGTCTTGCACTAGAAGGAACCGGGTTGGTGATCCGGGTTCCCAAAGTCCACGCTGACTTCATCTTCCGTAAAGCGCGGGGCACTGTGGAGCAATAGTGCCACGCGCCGGACAGGCCGTCATGGCCTACGTCGATCCGTACTGGCTACAGTGGCTGATGGCGACAGGGACACCTCCTCTCCATACCGCTGACCTTGGCAGCCGGATGGGACAGGCCATGAGGCCTCAACGACTCCTGACGTCACTGCCTCGGGAAGGAGCGGAAGCCGGAGCCGGCCAAGCCGGCCAAGAACTATAGGGTCTTATATGTAAAGTGCCGGTGCCTATATAAGCCGCACTACCCCCTCTCGTGCAGGGGATCGATCATTCTCACTTCATTCCACCCTTAGCGCTGCCCTGTGAGAGAGACCATCGTCTCCCTTAGCCTCCCAGGAGCAGCCGGACACAGCTCTAGGAGCACCATTGTATTGTGTGATCATCATATACACTCATAGCAGGAGTAGAGGTGTTACCTCCATCGGAGGGCCTCGAACCTGGGTACGTCGCCGTGTCGCTCGTCCCCATACCCGCATCCGGATACCGCCGTGAGATCTCTCAGGAACCACCTTCGATTAGCCACCCTATGGCATATGCCGTGACGATACCACGACATTTGGCGCCCACCGTGGGGCCTTCAGCATCCTCGGCCGGTGTCTTCATCCGGACGGGCCTCACCATCACCACCGGCGAGCGAGTCGCTTCAGGCTTGATCTGGAGATTCGGCTCCCTCGACTGCGTCAGCGACAACGCTGGCTGCTTCGCTGACCGGCCCTTTCCAGCCGGCGGCAGCGTCATCTCCTTCGGCGGCCACGATGTCTACGTCGCCACCGTCGCACCGCCGCGCTACCCGCGGCAGGTGCTGCGCTGCGCAAGCCCTCCTCCGCGAGCCGACAGCGGCGCTCCCGCCAGCCCCGCCGTCGTGCAAGTCATGATGGCTGGCGATGAGCTCCCCACCAAGAACCCGCGCACCCGCGGCCCCAACCTGGAGCGCAACATCGACCCCAACGCCTCCGGCTCGGGCCCAAAGGCGCCACCACCACCGTCCCGGCTGGACGAAGTCCGGGCAAAACTGAGCACCCCGCTCACGCCTGGTGCCGACCCCACCACCATCGAGGCGGATTTGGAGGCGCACCGCCAGCTCCTCCTCAAGCAAACAGAAGAACTGGCTGCTGCTAAGCGCCAGATGGAGATCACCCAGCGCGAGTACAACCGCGCCCACGGCCTCACTCCAGGCGGCGACGGTCCCAGCCGAGCCGGCCAGATCCGCCGTAGGGGCCGCAACCTTGGCGCCGAGATCGCCCGCTATGGTGCTCCTTCGCCGACTCTGTCCGCGGAGCAACCCGTCTACAACACCCCCGACAAGAACATGCGCGCGGCACAAGCCGCCGCAGAAGAGCTGAACCGCCTTGAAGGCGAAGAGTTATGCCGCTGCAGGACCAAGCGGGTGACTGAGCTGCTCAATGCAGCCACCAGGCAGGCGGCCGACCCCAGGTATGTCAATGCCTCCAGAGCTTCCCACGCTCGTGGCGCTGCAGGCAACGACAGGGAAGGCGCCAGGGACACGGCCGAGTCCGCCTCCCCAGCACCAAGCCGGCACCGTGACTCCCGGGCCACACACGCAAGCTCGGGCCGGCCGAGCCACCAGCCGAGCGGCAGCAGCCGCAGCCGGCCTCCTCCAAGCCGGAACCAGGAGCATGACTCCGAGCCCCGCCGCCAGCACCGGCCGGCTCCTGAAGCAAGCGGCGCACGCCAGCCGGCGCGTTCCCGGCTGGGCCCACGCATCGAGCCCGTCGATGCCAGAGACCGCCTCGATCGGCTGGTCGAATCCCGCATCGCGGAAGAGGAGGCGCCGGCTTGCCCCAAGTGCTTCGGCCCCCGCATCGCCAACGAGCCCGTGCTTGATGGCTTCCAGCTGCCCCGCGACACGCCCAAGTACGACGGCACCGCCAAGCCGGAGGACTGGATGCAGGACTACTCCACCGCAGTCGGCATCTCTCGAGGCAACAAGCGTTGGGCGGTACGCTACTCCCCCCTGATGCTGGTCGGCTCCGCCCGCACCTGGCTCAACAACCTGCCAGCCGGCAGCATCAACGGCTGGCTGGATTTCGAAGAGGCCTTCGTCAGCAACTTCACCGGCACCTATCGCCGGCCGGGTCGCCCTCAGCAGCTTGAGATGTGCAAGCAGGGCCCGGACGAGACGGACCGCGCATACCTGACGCGCTGGTGTGAGATGCACAACTCCTGCGAGGGTGTGCACGAGATTCAAGCCATCAGCTTCTTCATGGGAGGCTGCCGGCCCAACACCATGCTGTGGCACAAGCTACGCCGCAGTGACCCCAAGTCGATGGCCGCCTTGATGGCCATCGCGGACAAGTACGCGCTGGCTGAGGAAGCCGGCAAGGCACCGGCTGATATTTCACCAGCCCCAGCAAGACGGGACAACAACAAGTCGGCTGAGCACAAGCCGGCAGACGGCGCCTCTCATGGCAGCCGGCGGGACAACTACCGCGGCAAGCGTCACAGCGACCAGCCGGACCGCCGGTACGGCTCCGCCCACGTAGCCGCCATGGCAGACAACGCAGCAGGCGGCAGCCGCCACCAGAAGCAAGACCGGCAGTGGAAGCCGAAGTATACCTTCGAGCAGATGCTCGACTCGCCGTGCAAGTACCACAGCGGCAAGAACCCCTCCAACCACACCACCCACGACTGCCACTTCATGAAGCGGCTGACAAGCGGTGAACCCCTCCCGCCTCCACCCCCGCCTCCACCAGCCGGCGGGCCGGGTGGCCAAGCCGGCGCGGAGAACGCCAACCTCGAGCACCACGAGGCTAACCAAGTGCACCATGGCGGCCGATATCTGGCCGAAGACGCTACCTATATCATCTTCACCTCCGAGCCCGAGGACAAGACGAGCCAGCAGAGCCGTTCCCTCGAGGTCAACGCGGTCATACCGCCGGTCCCCCAGTACCTAAACTGGTCAGAGCAGGCCATCACTTTTGATCGCCGCGACACACCGGCTGTCCTGCCGAAGCCGGGCAGCTACGCCATGGTCCTCGACCCCACCATCGGCACAACCCGGCGCAGCGTGCATTTTTCGCGCGTCCTCATCGACGGCGGCAGCAGCATCAACATCCTCTACCGCGACACCGCCCGCAAGCTAGGCATCCAGGAGGCCGAGTTGCGCCCCACCCCCACCGTCTTCCATGGCATCGTGCCAGGCCACTGCTGCCAGCCGATTGGCCGGATCACGCTGGAGGTGATGTTCGGGAAGCCGGACCACTTCCGCACTGAGAGAATCGAGTTCGAGGTGGTGGACCTCGTGAGTCCCTACCACGCGCTCCTGGGCAGGCCGGCCCTGACCAAGTTCATGGTGGTGCCCCACTATGGGTACCTGAAGATGAAGCTGCCTGGTCCCAAGGGGGTCATCACCATAGCCGGCGACTATCGCCGCTCCATGGACTGCGCCACGCAGAGCTCCAAGATGGCCCAGACGCTGGTCATCGCCACCGAGAAGCAGCTCATCCACGACGCCGTCGCCCTCGCCAAGGCCGCGCAGACAGACATGCCGGCTGCAGGCAACCCGGCTGGGACGACTCACTTCCAGCCGGCCGACAACACCAAGAAGATCCTGCTGGACCCGGCGCAGCCGGACAAGTACGTCACCATCGGTGCCGGCTTGAGCAAGAAATAGGAAAGCGAGCTCACCAGCTTCCTCCGTGAGAATCGGGACATCTTCGCATGGACTCCAAGAGACATGCCGGGTGTGCCGAGGGAGTTGGCTGAGCACCACCTCCACGTCCGGCCTGAAGCCAAGCCGGTGAAGCAGCCTCTGAGGCGCTTCGCCGAAGAACGAAGGAAGGCCATCGGTGAAGAAACCGCCCGGCTGCTGGCAGCCGGCTTCATCATGGAAGTGCTGCACCCGGACTGGTTGGCGAACCCAGTCCTGGTTTTGAAGAAGAACGGCTCCTGGCGCATGTGTATCGACTACACCAGCCTGAACAAGGCGTGCCCGAAGGATCCCTTCCCTTTGCCGCGCATAGATCAAGTCATAGATTCGACTGCCGGCTGTGAACTGTTGTCTTTCCTAGATGCCTATTCAGGCTACCACCAGATTCCTTTGAATCCGGATGATCAAATAAAGACTTCGTTCATTACCCCGTACGGGGCTTATTGCTACACGACTATGCCGTTCGGCTTGAAAAATGCAGGCGCCACCTACCAAAGGTGCATGCAAAAATGCTTGCAGGATCAAATCGGCAGAAACGTTCACGCATATGTGGATGATGTCGTTGTAAAGACCAAGGAGACGACGACCCTCCTTGATGACCTGAGAGAAACCTTCACCAATCTGAGAAGATTTCGGATGAAGCTCAACCCGGCCAAGTGCACATTCGGCGTGCCGTCTGGCCAGCTCCTTGGCTACCTCGTCTCTCAGCGAGGGATCGAAGCCAACCTAGAGAAGATCAGTGCCCTGGAAAAGATGGAACTGCCGCAGTGCCTCAAGGACGTCCAGAAGTTCGCTGGCTGCCTGGCTTCCCTGAGCCGCTTCGTCAGCTGGCTGGGGGAGAAGGCACTGCCCCTGTATCAATTGATGAAGAAGGCGGACAAGTTCGTCTGGTCACCGCAGGCGGAGGAAGCTTTCCATGACTTGAAGCGCGTGCTCTCAACCGCGCCAATCCTTGCAACGCCGGCTTCAATGGAGCCGATGCTATTGTACATCGCAGCCACCAACCGAGTGGTTAGCGTTGTCCTGGTGGTGGAGCGCAAAGAAGCCGGCAGGGAGCAGCTGGTTCAGCGCCCAGTCTATTACCTTAGCGAAGTGCTCTCCCAGTCGAAGCAAAACTACCCCCACTACCAGAAGGTCACCTACGGCGTCTACATGGCGGCCAAGAAGCTCAAGCACTACTTCCAAGAGCACCCCATCAAGGTGGTTGCCACAGCGCCCTTGGCGGAAATCATCGGCAGCAAGGATGCCAACGGCCGGGTTGCCAAGTGGGCTCTGGAGCTAGCCGCCCACACCATCCTCTACGAGCCACGCACAGCCATCAAGTCGCAGATCCTCGCGGACTTCTTCGTCGACTGGGCTGAGATGCAATATCTGCCGCCGGTGCCGGATTCCACACATTGGAAGATGCACTTTGACGGCTCGAAGATGCGCAACGGCTTGGGAGCCGGCATCGTCATCACCTCTCCCAAGGGAGACCGGCTGGACTACGTCTTGCAGATCCACTTTGCCGCATCCAACAATGTGGCGGAGTATGAAGCGCTCATTCATGGGCTGAAGCTGGCCAAGGAGATTGGCGTGCGTCGCATACTCTGCTTCGGCGACTCCGACTTGGTCATACAACAAGCATCTGGCGACTGGGACGCGAAGGACGCCAACATGGCCTCATACCGCTTCCATGTCCAGCATCTATCCGGCTTCTTCGACGGCTGCGAATTCCATCATGTGCCGCGAGCAAACAACGAGGCGGCTGACGCCTTGTCCAAGATTGGCTCAACCCGGCAAGCCATTCCGCCGGGCATCGCCTTGGCGGTCCTCAAGAAGCCGTCCATCATACCGTCACCGGACTCGGATTCAATATTCGTGCCGGCTGACCCGAGGGCTGCTCAGCCGAACCCGGGGGCTTCATCGCCCAAGTCGGGGGCTAACAAGCCGAACCCGCCGGCTACCATGCCGAACCCGGGGACTTCTCAGTCCAACCCGGGGGCTTCATCGCCAAACTCGGGGGCTAGCAAGCCGAACCCGCCGGCTAGCAAGCCGGACCCGGCGACCATGCAGTCGAATCCGGAAGCTCCCACGCAGGAGGCCCTGTTGGTCAGCGTATTCGAGATAAGATGCGTACCTTCATGGGCACAGGAATTCCTCTCCTACCTCACCGACGGTGTGCTGCCTGATGATAGAGTCCAGGCCAGGCAGATTGAGAGAAGGGCCAAGGCCTATACAATCATCAACCACCACCGCACAAACGCAGCGTAAGTGGGGTGTTCCAGCGGTGCGTCGAGCCGGCTGAAGGGATTGAACTCCTACGGGAAATCCATCAAGGAGAGTGCGGACATCACGCCTCATCCAGAGCCATAGTGGCCAAAGCCTTCCGGCACGGTTTTTACTGGCCGACTGCGCTCAGAGACGCAGAAGAGTTGGTGAAGAAGTGCAACGGCTGTCAGCGCTTCGCGAAGAAGATACACCAGCCGGCTTCCGCCTTGAAAACCATCCCCATCACATGGCCGTTCGCCGTATGGGGTTTGGATATGGTGGGCCCGTTCAAAACAGCGCGAGGTGGCATGACACATCTCTTGGTGATGATTGACAAATTCACCAAGTGGATCGAAGCCAAGCCAATCAAGAAGCTGGACAGCTCCACAGCCGTCACATTCCTCAAGGAAATCATTGTGAGATTCGGCTACCCCCACAGCATCATCACCGACAACGGCAGCAACTTCTCCCAAGGCATCTTCTCTCGCTATTGCGGGGAAATGGGGATCCGGATGGCCCTAGCCTCTGTGGCGCACCCAGAGTCCAACGGACAAGTGGAGAAGGCTAACGGCTTGGTCCTAGCCGGCATCCGGCCCCGGCTGGTGGAGCCGCTCGAGCGAGCAGCCGGCTGCTATATTGAAGAGTTGCCCAATGTGCTATGGAGCCTGCGCACAACGACAAACCGCTCAGTCGGCTTCATGCCATTTTTCCTCGTATACGGGGCTGAAGCCATCTTGCCGACTGATATCGAGCACGACGCGCCAAGGATCAAGCTGTACACTGAAGCCGAAGCCAAAGAAGCTCGCGAAGATGGAGTCGACCTGGTCGAAGAGGCCCGGCTGCTGGCCGCGTCCAGATCTACTATCTACCAGCAGAGCCTCCGACGCTATCACAGCCGGAAGGTCCAGCCCTTAGCATTCCGAGAAGGAGACCTAGTGCTCCGGCTGATCCAGCGGACAGCCGGACAGCATAAACTATCATCCCCATGGGAGGGTCCCTTCATCGTGAGCAAGGCAGTAGGCAATGATTCCTACTATCTCATAGATGCCCAAGAGGCTAAGAAAAACAAGCCGGACAAGGCTGACGAGGAGACTAAACGTCCCTGGAATGTCAACTTACTCCGCCCATTTTACACATGAGAGCAGGAATGTATGTATCCCTTGTATCCCTTTTATAAGCTATGAAAAAGCACGCGCCAAGAGCGCCGTTTCCGACAAGTTTTTCGCATACTTTACTTTGTTTCGCCAATTGGCTTGAACCCTCTCGCGCGGCCGGCTCAGTAACGTGATCCGGTTTCTGACAGCCGGCTTCCGATCCAGCTACAGACCGCAACCCGGCTGTCCGGCTGGCGGGAGTAAGGCCTAGGGAGCCGGCACGCGAAAAACGACTAAGGGAAAGAGTAAAAGCGAGTTGACTTGCAACTTTTCATATAAGTGCCGGATTGCCGAATTCAGCTCGTTCGACTGAAATACTGTCGGCCTCACCCAGCGGCCCGCTCTTGATCCGGCGACGGATCGTAAGTCGAACGTACGACCGGCAAGAGCACAGCCAAAGAGTGGGGCGGATGGGAAAAAGCGAACAAGTCGAAAAAAAGCAACTCGGCACACAAATGATTAATAAACACATTAAAGTGTGACATAACGAAAGGACGATAATGTTCATACATGTGCACCCGGCATTCCGGGGATTTAATAAATTGTCTTGCAAGAGCAACAAAAGAAGCAGGTAAACTAAGCAGCGGCTGGAGAAGGACCAGCCGGAGGAGCGTCAGCGGAGCCGGCTGCCGGGTCGTCTTCGGGTGCGTCTTCCGCCTCCTCATCTTCCATCTCGTACTCCTCATCAGATTGAGGGTTCGGGTCCGCGACGAAGAGGCCCTTGTCGACGAAGTCGGCGATAGCGCTGGCTCGGGCAAGCCGGGCGGTCTTGTGTTCGGCTGGGAGCTTGTCCTCCACGCCGGCTCGCCGGTACGCGAGCTGCCCCAGGTCCACCTCGTTGTACCAGGAGAGGACAAAAGACAGCGCCATGTCGGCACCAGCGCGCGTGGCAGACTCCTTCCAGTCGAGGAAGCGATCCGGCGCCCGCTCCATCAAGGAGGTGAGGTTGGAGATATCTTGCGGCACCGCCTCCGCGGGCCACAGCATCGGGACCAGCTCCTCAGCCGCCTTCCGGAGCTCCCAGCCGAGCTTGGTGATGGGCTCGACGCGGGCAGCCATGGACGCCATATAGTCCTCCATGGTGAAGTACTCCGAGCTGCCCTCGCCAGTCGCCCGCCTCCTGGACTCGCGCGCAACGCCAACGGCTGCTAACGCCGCATCCTGCGTCTCCGGGAAGGCCGCTGCAAGAAGAAGCAAGTCAGAAATCATCGAAGCCGAAATAAGCTGAAAAATGCAAATTTTCGAAGTCCTAAGACAAAAGGAAAAGCCTGGCGGCAGCCGGCAAGAACCGACTGCCCCCAGCCCAAAGATGGAGACAGCGAATAAATCAGAGTTTCTGCCGCCGGCTGCCAACGAAAGCCGGCAGCCGACAGCCGAAAGCCGGCAAAGGGGAAGGGAACATAGAGATGCACTCACCCGACAAGCCACGGTCGAGCGCGCCAATCTCGTCCGTCCAGCGCTTGGCAGTGGCCGACAGCTCCGTGGACTTGGTGGTGACCTCCTCCTGAAGCGCAAGCCGCTGCTTCTCCACCTCGGTCAGCCGCCGGCTCAGATCCTCCACCTTCTCCTTCTCCGCCGTCCTAAGGGAGGCAAGCTCGGTGAGGTGGTTCTGCTCAAGCAGGTGCAGCCGCACCAGCTCCCCCTCAGCCACCTTGAGCTTGGCGGCTGCAGATCGGCCCGCCTCCTCGCTCTCGGCGCACTGGGCGCGAGCAGCCCGGAGATCCGCCTCCAGCCGCGGGACCTTGGCGGCTTCAACTGCAAGGCAGCCGGAAAGAAACGTCAGCCAACGAAGACTAAAAAGAAAGAAGACATCGAGTCGGAAGAAGCAAGATCCTACCCTTGACGGCCTCCAGCTCGCGAGCCAAGTCGGCCCGGTCCAGCTTGGCCTTGTGGTAGTGGGTCACGACGCGGTTGTACAGCTTGGTGCGCCGATCCGCCACAGCCTAAGGAAAAAAGAAAAATCAGTACGCTAGGCGAAACCCGGACCGGCTCCGAGCAGCCGGCCCATGCCTCGGAGGGCTACCAGGATGATAACCAAATCGAAAAACAGATGAAGCTTACCTTGTGTTGCGGTCGAAACCCACCGGCAAGTAGCGACGGGCAACACAGTAGAGCCGGGAACAACTTAGGGCTGCGGCTGGCCCTGGTCCCTCCGAGCGACGGCCCGCAAAGCCTCTGGTACACACGTCCGATGCTGGTGCAAGGGCGTGCCACCTGACCTATACCTGGTCAGGAAGGTGATGGAGATGCCTCGCTTAGTTTCCTGCATGGCATACACGTAAACATTAAATACGAGCCTCGATCGGCTCTCAGGTTATCCTGTGAATCGGCTCAAGGAGCCGATCCACCCATGATTCGTACGAGGTGCACGAATATATGGTGGTCCTGCTTGATCAAGATAAAGCTAAAGCGACCTACGACGATTTAGGGTTGTCACCGCATAATCGGATCATCCTACTCACGATTGGGCCTCGCGGCCACGCACGGTGATCGTAAGCCGATCCTAGACAAGGCCTAAAAACCAACACGAGGTTGATCCCCGGAACATCCTGTCTAGGACTAGCAAACGACACCCTACGTGCCGCTGGATCCTCCAACCCTTTGTAAGGCCTAACTATTGCAGATATTAAACTAATCCTTGAAGAACAAGGAGCAACCGTAACGGATCGGATCTACTAAATAATGATCAAGCGGGGTGCCGCCCCTACACCTAAGATAGGTGTAAGGGCGGCTAGATAGGCAAGGGTTGCACTACGATAGCATATGATACGAAGAACAATGCTAACCCTAACATATCTAAGATAACTACGTTGCTCGCCATCAAAAAGGCTTCAGTACGAGCAACGCATGAACAACGAGCATAAGCTTGTGCTGCCTAGATCGCAAGATGCGATCTAGGCAGCATGATGCTTACCGGTAGAAACCCTCGAGACGAAGGAGTTGGCGATGCGCCGAGATTGATTTGTGGTTGAACGTTGGTTGTTGTTTATTTCATAAACCCTAGATACATATTTATAGTCCAGGGGACTTTCTAACGTGGGAATAATCCCCACCGTGCACGAGACAAACTTTACCTAAACGACACGTATCCTACTATATTACAGATACACGGGCCAACTAGCCCAAACTTTGTATAACAGGCCGATTCACGTATTTCCTCCATGTATATTCTTCAAATCCATCTTGATCGCGGCCCACCTCTGACTCGGTCAAATTCTGGTGATAACACATGCCCCCCTGGTTTTGGAATTGATAATTCTAAAATCACTCTGTTTTTCCTTCGAAGGGTCATGTCGTGGCAGAGCAGAACCGTTGCAGTATCCTTCATCATGATGTCTTGTCTTCTCAGCTTCTCTGCCAAATTTGATAGCTTTGGCATCACCTCCTCGTAAACTGCAATGGCATTAAATCTCCACTAGGCTCCTTATTATTTAACCGTGCCGACTGGTTAGCCCACTTCATCCCCTTCCTCTGTTCCAGCTATCGGCACCAAAAAACCCTCTTCCCCTGTAGCAATGTCTTCCTCTTCCTCTGTCTCCTCCGGCCTCTCCCTCCAATCCTTCTCCTCGAGCGAGCCGGAGTGGAACTCCAATCATGCGCCAGAGGGCGACCTGCCTCTGACCGATGGGGAAGACGACCTCAAGTTCCTCATCGAAGGGGAGCTGATAAGCGAAAGTGAAGACGACCTCCATCCCTGGGTGAAACCCACCTCCTCCGACGGGAAGGGGGAAGAAGTAGAGGAAGAAGAAGAAAAAGAGGAGGGCGGCCCCTCCTCCCCTGCTAAGCTTCTGCCGGCAAAGCGATTCCGTGCTTGGGCGGACAGCGAGGACGATGATGATGACGAGGAGGAAGAGGAGGAGGATGAATCCTCCTCCTCCATCGGGTACCCGCCGACAAAGCGCTTCCGCTCTTGGGCGGACAGCGAGGATGATGATGATGACGAGGAAGACGAAGCTCCGGCCGAGGGCTGGGGCAGCAGCGACGAGGAACTTCCTGGGAGCAGCGCCGACGACATCGACGACGGCGACGATGAGGATAGCGATGACTAGTAGAGTAGGACTAGTAGTAGCAGTGCACTAGGCACCAGATCCCCCTTTTGAGAGCCATCGGCTCTTTCTTGTAAAGCCGCTCTTTTGAATTAATGAAAATTGTTCTTTCAATTCATCTTTCAATTAATCCAATTTCAATCCTTCCGCTTGCCCCACCAAGACCGATAGCAACGTATCGGATTCTTTTTCCTTTAGACGCCCATGAAGCCGGACTCAAATATCGATTAGACCGTCAGCCAAGCACTTCTCAAACTCAGACTGCGATTTGATACCTGACCATAAATTTTCGCAATCCCATAGCCGATGACTATTCATCGGCTGTTTTGAGAATCCAGTCTCTTTCCTTTTCTTGCAGCGACAGGACGGTCCAAAACCTGTAAAAGCCGACGGCCTCCTCTTCCGGCTCCTCTCCGTAGCTTTAGCAGTCTTCTTCTGCAACACCTCACTGCTTTCAGAGAAGATCACTATGCAGGGTCAGCCGATGCAACTCCAATCGGCTCCAAAAACAGGGCATCTACCAAGTTAGTTGCCCCCCGAGCCTTAATCAAGGCGAGAATACCGGCGAGGATGCACAGGTCAAACAAAAAGGCTTTGACCTTAGGTAATCTGGTAATCCGAGATAGCCACCATGAAGAGTCAACCAAACTTGCCCTCATTGATCAGCTTTCTTCCACTGAACGCCGATGTTGTAGATGAAACACCAACAGCTTAACTGACGCAAAGGGTTGTCGGCTCATTGCAGCCGAGGCTGCTTCTCATTGTTCGTTCCGTCCAAGGAAACAGAAGTTCTTGAGGCCGAACTGAAAACCATCTTGGCGAAAATGTGAGCCTTGAGCACATAGCCGGTAGGTCTTGGTCTTGTGTAACTGTACTAGAGTCGATGACTGTGCATCGGCTTTGTTCCTTAGTTCTAAAGTCGATGCCCTTGCATCGGCTGTATATCGCGATGCTAAATTTTTTTTTTACTGGCCGATTTTTCTTATCGGCCCCCAATATTTCACTGCACCCATGTTCACTTGCACATGTTCACATGTTCGTCTGGTTTAGGTGCCCCCCGAGCCGAATCTGACAGGTAACTGCAGATATCGGCTCTGTTGTTTAGCCAAGGCATTGTATTTGCACGTCGGCTCTGGTAGGACCAATGTCGATTCTTCTTAACTCATCAGCCGACGTAAAACCGCTGCTAAGTAGATTGATGCTGAACACAAGCAGAACATGTGGTGAGGATAATTTTGGCCGATTGCTGGAATCGGCCTCCATATTGATTGAAGCGCTCAATGAAGGTTTCGTAACGTTCCTTCGTAGATAATTTGGGCCGATCCAAAGGATCGGCCTCGCCACGTTTCTCATCGGTTTGTTCTTGCTACTCGGTCAGGCCGGTGGATAAGACCAGCCCAACCTCAACCTTTGTCATGTCGATGCACTCACTGTCGTCCACCTTGAGTGCATCGTTTAATCCTGGAGCTCTAACCTCCATTGGAAGGATGAGCACCATGTTTGTGCCAGCCGATGTTTCATCATCGGCCTTCCTTTGCTTGGGGCGCCACTCCATTTTCCGTGGTCGACCCTCTTCATCCAGGGTTCGCTGAACTTTCGCAGCCAGATCAGGTCGCGCCTTCCTTAGCGTATGCAGGTATAACCTTTCGGCTTCTTCCAAGCCGCGCAATCGCTGAACCCTACGCTTTTGGGAACGGCTGAGTCCATCAGGGCACCACCTTGGACGGTGGTACCTGTCTTCTTCTTCTTCTCCCTCGTCTTCTGAATCCTCGAGATCTTCCAACCGAGGGGACTTAGCGCGTTTGCTTTGTGGTGGGAGAGGCCCTAGACGTTTGAACACGGACGCGTTGGATGCCTCCTTCTTCTTCTGGTTGCATTCTGGGCAATTGCCGATTGTGGGCAATCGGCTCATTCCTGAATCCCTGCAGTGTCTGAAGAAGGGGCAGTCCCAGTGTCTATCTTTGTCGTCCTGCTCCCTTGATTTTTCTTTGGCGTGGCGCTCGTGCTCCTCCTCATCGCGATCATGCCGACGATGTCTTCTGGCTTCTCTAGCCAGACGATCTCTTTCATCATCATCGCTGGATCGTCGGCGTTGGTCATACTGACTCACATACTTGTTGAGGAGGTGATCAGAGAGGGGTCGCTGATATCTTATGTTCTTCACTTCTCCCTCTGTAACGTAGTGCTTGCCATCATGACGGAGCCGATCGCGTGGAGCGGCCTCCTCTGTGTCCTTGCTACGAGAGCAGCTGCCCTCGTCTCCATCCTTGCCAGAGTGGTGCCCAGGTCCTACCATGTTGATACTGAACGAGGATCCTGGCTGGCAACCTTCAGGGTAAGTGCACTCCACCATGTTAACGGCGGGAAAGGGGTGAGTGTCGACCTTCATGGCGTACTGGTTGAAAATCAGTCGTCCTTGTTCTATCGCCATTTGGATCTGCTGACGACACACCCCGCAGTCGTTGGTGGCATGGGAGAGCGAATTATGCCATTTGCAGTATGGCTTTCCATTCAGCTCCTGAACTGTGGGGAATTTGAGACCTTCGGGTATCTTCAACTGCTTCTCCTTGAGCAGGAGGTCGAAGATTTGCTCAGTTTTGGTCACGTCAAAATCAAACCCTCCGGGGCGGGCTCGGTGGCTTAACCCATTTGCAGGACACGGGGGTTGCCCCCCGAGTCCATTCAGCCACTGCTACCTCTTGATCTCCCGCAGAAACTTCGTCTTCCTCTGCTTCGACCAGGACTACTGCACGCTTGAATTTGTCCTGGTACAAGTCCGGGTGGCGCTGTTCATATGCCGACAGTTTCTGAACCATGTGCGCCAGCGAAGGATAGTCTGCTTGGGAGGCCATGTCCTTGAATTGTGAGGCAAGGCCCACCACTGCCAATTCGACTGCTTCTTTTTCAGTCACACGAGCCGAATAACATCGGTTCCTTAGATTTCTGAAGTGCTGGATGTATTCTGCCACAGTTTCTCCACGCTTCTGACGTATCTGTGCTAGATCGGCAAGGCCAGACTCGGAAGCTTCTGAGTGAAACTGCATGTGGAACTGTTCTTCCAACTGCTTCCAAGTCCGAATCGAGTCTGGTGGCAACGAAGTGTACCACCCGAAAGCCGATCCCATGAGGGACTGTGCGAAGAACCTCACGCGCAGTGGATCCGACGCTGAGGCCGTTCCTAGCTGTGCCAAATATTGGCTCACATGCTCGATGGAGCTGGAACCATCTGATCCACTGAACTTGGAGAAGTCAGGGAGCCGATACTTGGGTGGTAGCGGGACCAACTCGTATTCATCGGGGTACGGCTTGGAATAGCCGATTGTCCTCCTTTTCGGCACCATGCCGAATCGGTCCTCAGATCGTGGCTGATCTGATCCGCAGTGCTGGCCTGCAGGAGTCGAACTCTGAAGATTCGCCGGGGTGGCGTACTTAGCCAGCCATGCTTGCTTTTCCAGCTCTGAGCCAACTGCAGGAGCTGAGCTCTGGAGGTTCGTCGGGGTGGCATATTTAGTTAGCCACGTCTGCTTCTCAAGATCTGTCGCTGACGTTCCTTCCATTTTCCCAGAAGTCCCTGATGTTGCGGCCTGGTTTGTGAGCGCCCAGTTACCGCAGTCTGGCACGTATGTGCACATGTACCCGTGAGGGATCTCCTTAGGCGCCTCATGCAAGAACTGGCAGTCACTAGGGTCACCACCGATCTTGTAGACGACGAATGCCGGTGAATTCGGCACTTCTGGTATTGCCAATGCGAATGGCAGCGGTGGACGGGACTGGAGTGGCATCTCTCCTTGGTGTGTCCCGAGAGCTGGTCCTGACGGAGAGTACTAGTGCCTCATGATCTCCTGGATCACCCGGAGAGCGACACGCTCCAGAGTATTCACCAGGTTCTCAGAGTGGCGGTGGAGCGAGTGAGCCACCAAGTAGTTGATCTCCTGACGTAGGGACCTGGTGCGTTCTTCTGACGGGGCAGAGAGGTCTATCCCATCGAGTGCACCATCAGGCGAGAACCCCTTCCACCTGATGCCATGTGAACGGGTTCTGTGAAAAGAGCCGATGAGGTCGGCTTCGAGGATTGCTTTGACCTCGTCATACTTCTTCTTGAGCTCGTCGGTCAGATCCTCGTACGTGGATCGGAGTGCCGTCCGCCATCTCCGATGTAGATGGCGATGGGGTGGATGACGAAGCTCGTCCCACCGGGCGTGCCGTAATGTGTTGCGGTCGAAACCCACCGGCGAGCAGCGACGGGCAACACAAAGAGAGCCGGGAACAACTTAGGGCTGCGGCCGGCCCTGGTCCCTCCGAGCGACGGCCCGCAAAGCCTGCAGTACACACGTCCGATGCCGGTGCAGGGCGTGCCACCCGACCTATACCCGGTCGTGAAGGTGATGGAGATGCCTCGCTTAGTTTCCTGCATGGCAGACACGTAAACATTAAATACGAGCCTCGATCGGCTCTCAGGTTATCCTGTGAATCGGCTCAAGGAGCCGATCCACCCATGATTCGTACGAGGTGCACGAATATATGGTGGTCCTGCTTGATCAAGATAAAGCTAAAGCGACCTACGACGATTTAGGGTTTTCACCGCATAATCGGATCATCCTACTCACGATTGGGCCTCGCGGCCACGCACGGTGATCGTAAGCCGATCCTAGACAAGGCCTAAAAACCAACACGAGGTTGATCCCCGGAACATCCTGTCTAGGACTAGCAAACGACACTCTACGTGCCGCTGGATCCTCCAACCCTTTGTAAGGCCTAACTATTGCAGATATTAAACTAATCCTTGAAGAACAAGGAGCAACCGTAACGGATCGGATCTACTAAATAATGATCAAGCGGGGTGCCGCCCCTACACCTAAGATAGGTGTAAGGGCGGCTAGATAGGCAAGGGTTGCACTACGATAGCATATGATACGAAGAACAATGCTAACCCTAACATATCTAAGATAACTACGTTGCTCGCCATAAAAAAGGCTTCAGTACGAGCAACGCATGAACAACGAGCATAAGCTTGTGCTGCCTAGATCGCAAGATGCGATCTAGGCAGCATGATGCTTACCGGTAGAAACCCTCGAGATGAAGGAGTTGGCGATGCGCCGAGATTGATTTGTGGTTGAACGTTGGTTGTTGTTTATTTCATAAACCCTAGATACATATTTATAGTCCAGGGGACTTTCTAACGTGGGAATAATCCCCACCGTGCACGAGACAAACTTTACCTAAACGACACGTATCCTACTATATTACAGATACACAGGCCAACTAGCCCAAACTTTGTATAACAGGCCGATTCACGTATTTCCTCCATGTATATTCTTCAAATCCATCTTGATCGTGGCCCACCTCTGACTCGGTCAAATTCTGGTGATAACACCTTGTTGGCTTCCTCCACCTTGGCGACGTTGGCCGCGGCCTCGGCAGCCCTGGCCTTGAGGTTGGCCTGCAGGCTGGAGAAGAACATCTCCACCGATGCTTGGCCAGGGTTCCCCTCCTGGCTGGTCACCTCATAGGAGTCGGCGCGGAGCCACGCCTGCTCCATAGTGCCAGCCGAGCCAAGGCTGGAGTCGGAGGCGGACGGCACATGCAGAAGGAGAGCGCCCTTGGCCACGTGCAGGCCCTGCTACGGCGCCGATGGGGCTCCCGTCCTCACCAGCGCGCGCGAGTCGGCGCCCTCCGTGCGCGCCGGCTCATCCCTTGCCGGCTCCTGCCTGGCCGGCTCCTCCATCGTCGGCTCCGGTGGTGACGGTGCTCCGGGCGAAGCAGATGGCCCAGCCGGCGTAGCCGTCTCCGGTGCCTGAGGTGCCCCCTCCGGGCTCTCATCCAGCACCACCACGCTTGGCCTGGCTCCGGCTCCGGTCGTGGGCGGTGCTGCCCTGCCGGCTCCGGCTCCGGTCGAAGGCGGCATGCCCCGGCCGGCCCAGCGGCGGGGTCCAGAAGACGAGTCCGGCGCGGGAACATGTCGTCCAGCATTGGCGGGCGCGTCGGCTCGGCCCGCGTGCCGCGATCAGGCGCTGAAGCCAGCGGCACGGCGAAGGAAGGCGCCCCTGCGGGAGGCGGAGTACCCGCAGGCGGCGGTGGCGTAGGTGCGCGCGATGGAGGCTGCGGCGTCGGCTCCCTCCTTTGGCGCGGAGGCGGCGACACGACGCGCGGAGTCTGCCGGGAGCCGCCGCCCTGGGCAAACTTGATGGGGGCCCTAGCCGGACAAACAAGGAGAAGATAAGCATAAAGAGTAAGGAAAGAAAAGGAATCAAACACAAGAGAAGAAGAGAACTCACCCGGCCTGCTCCGGGACCTTCTTCGGCTGCTGCCGGCGGAGCTTCTTCGCCTTCGCCTCCAAGGCGGCAGTAGAGCGGGGGTCGCCAACCCGTTTCTTCCCCTTGGGCGCCGAAGTCGCCGTGGTGCTTGGCTTTCTCGTGCGCAGGGGCACGGCGGGGATTGGCCCCGTGGCGGACGTCGTCGGCTCCTCGTCCTCCTGCTGCTCTGGTGAAGGGGGCGGATTGTGCTCCCCCTGGCCGCCTAGGTCAGGCGCCTGCAGCAGGTCGTCGTCGCCAGCCTGGTCGCCGGCTTGGTCAGCCGGATCGGCGTGATCCGGCGTCCACCTCCTCGTCGCCGGGTCGCCATCCTCGACGTTTTGGCGGTCGAAGAGCTAGAAAAGACAGAAAACATGAGCAAACAACAAGCCGGAAGTCGGCAGAAGGAAAAGGAAGTCGGCCTCGCAGCCGCAAGCCGGAAGTCGGCGAAAACACAAAGCTTACCAGCTCGGGTGGGTGGTCCCTGTCGCGGGGCGCCAGCCCGTAGTTCCATTCGTCCGGCATGTTCGCCTTGGTGATGTTATTCACCCGGTGGGCCACCTGGGCCTTGGAGAGCAGCGCCTTGGACGTCCGGTTCGGGTCGAACCGGCCGGACATGTGCCCGATTTTGTGGGTGTGCATTTGGAGCGGCAGCACCCGGCGCTCGGCGATGGTGCAGAGGAGGTCTTCGGCGGTCAGCCCGTTCTCGACGGCTGCCCCCAGGAAGTCCCAGAGCTGATTCACCTCAGCGTCCGGATCCGTCGTGCGGGCGTTGTAGCTCCAGTTGATCCGGCCGACTGGAGGAGCCGGGTTGAACTCCGGCAGGTTGATCCGGTCGACGAGCTGGCCCTCGTTGCGCACGTAGAAGAACGACATCTGCCAATTCTTCACCGAGTCAACGGTGGGGATTTTGGGGAAGGGCGTACCCGGCCGGGTGTAGATCGAGGCGGCGCCGCAGGCCCGCAGGCGGCCCTCGGGGGTTGGCGCGTGGAGGGAGTACAGCCGGCTCCGGAACGCGATGTCCGGCCACTGGCCGGCGTCGGCCTCCATGAAGGCCACGTAGCAGCTGAGGAGGATGCGTGCGTTGGCCGGCAGCGGTGCGGCTGCAGGCCAAAGTTGTCGAGGAACTGGCGGAAGAAGGTGGAGGCCGGCAGGCCCAGCCCGCGATCGAGATGCGCGCCGAAGACGACGCGCTCGCCGGGCTCCGGCTCGGGCTCCGTCTCCTCGTCGGGCGCCCGCGTGACCACCGACGACGGGATCCGGCGGAGGCGCACCAGCCGCTCGATGTCGTCCTCCTTCATGTATGATCCCCTCCATGATCCGCTGGCGGAGGCCATCGTCGAGGAAGAAGAAGAGGAGGACCACGAAAGGCGGAAGGGCGAAGAAGAGCCTTGCGACGGCGGCGGAGACAATGGCGGCGGAGGACGCTCCGTTGAAACGCGGGGCCCCGTGGCGCCGGCTCGTCGGAGTAGCGGCGGCGGATCGGCGGAGATGTGCTTGCCGGAGTTCGCCAGCGGAAGACGTTCGCCGGAGCAGCAACGGGCTCGAGCGCGAAGAAGAGAGCGAAGAGGAGCGGGAGCGCGAGGGAGATGAAGTGAGGCAGTGGCCGCCTCGATACCCTCCCCCGCGGCATTTATAGCCGACCGCGGCGGACGGTTAGCCTCCAAGTGGCGATCGTGGCCACGTCGCCCGGATCTTCTGCGCGTTAACTCCCCCCACGACCGCTGCCGTTACTGGAAACCGCCACACCACGTCACCCACGACCGCATCGAATCCGGAGGGGACATTGAAGTGACCATACGAACCGGCGGCAGAGCCCAGGCGTCAGACCGGTCAAGTAGGGTGCAGGACCCGAGGCGGCGGAGACTCCGGCGCGCCGCAAGCCGGAGCCGGACAATAAGTTCAATTCGGACCAAAATTCATCCAGCAAGGCGGAGACACCACCAGAACTTGCGAGAAAGCAAAAGCTGCATAAGGGTAAATAGTGGCCGGCTAGAAGCAGCCGGCCGAAACGAGCCGGATGAGGGCGCAGCCGGCTGAATGGAAATTCTCAGTCGGCCCCTCCAAGTGCCGTCAAGTATATTCGAGAAGCCAGGAAAACCTGCCTAGGTCCTTCTAAACGCAGGACCTTGCCAGCTTCGGGGGCTAATGTCGGGGGGAAGACCCCGGGTAGGGCAATGGACATGGAGCAGCCGGCTGGCGCCGTGGCCGGCTGGTCCGGAAGCCGGCTGGCTCTAGGTCCTAGTCGGCCTGGCTACGGCCGCCAATGCTGTAGCTGGGCCGGCTTCTACAAGCCATATCCGACTGGGGGTTTGTACCTCAGACCGACTCGAGGCTGGCGAGTCTTGCACTAGAAGGAACCGGGTTGGTGATCCGGGTTCCCAAAGTCCACGCTGACTTCATCTTCCGTAAAGCGCGGGGCACTGTGGAGCAATAGTGCCACGCGCCGGACAGGCCGTCATGGCCTACGTCGATCCGTACTGGCTACAGTGGCTGATGGCGACAGGGACACCTCCTCTCCATACCGCTGACCTTGGCAGCCGGATGGGACAGGCCATGAGGCCTCAACGACTCCTGACGTCACTGCCTCGGGAAGGAGCGGAAGCCGGAGCCGGCCAAGCCGGCCAGTAAACTATAGGGTCTTATATGTAAAGTACCGGTGCCTATATAAGCCGCACTACCCCCTCTCGTGCAGGGGATCGATCATTCTCACTTCATTCCACCCTTAGCGCTGCCCTGTGAGAGAGACCATCGTCTCCCTTAGCCTCCCAGGAGCAGCCGGACACAGCTCTAGGAGCACCATTGTATTGTGTGATCATCATATACACTCATAGCAGGAGTAGAGGTGTTACCTCCATCGGAGGGCCTCGAACCTGGGTACGTCGCCGTGTCGCTCGTCCCCATACCCGCATCCGGATACCGCCATGAGATCTCTCAGGAACCACCTTCGATTAGCCACCCTATGGCATATGCCGTGACGATACCACGACACAGCGTGGGGTGTTTATTAGTACTTGGGAATACATCTTTAAGGTTTGCCTACATGATGATTAGAGTTCGTTATCTTGCCAGAGAGTAATTCAGAATAGCATAGTGAAGTGCTTATTTATATTCCTTTATGATTGCAATGTTGAGAGTGTCCACTAGTGAAAGTATGATCCCTAGGCCTTGTTTCCAAACATCGAAACACCGTTTCCAACAAGTTCTGCTGCATGTTTTCTCGCTGCCATATTTTATTCAGATTGCTATTACCACTCATATACATTCATACTACTTGTATTTCACTATCTCTTCGCCGAACTAGTGCACCTATACATCTGACAAGTGTATTGGGTGTGTTGGGGACACAAGAGACTTCTTGTATCGTGATTGCAAGGTTGCTTGAGAGGGATATCTTTGACCTCTTCCTCCCTGAGTTCGATAAAACCTTGGGTGATCCACTTAAGGGAAAACTTGCTGCTGTTCTACAAACCGCTGCTCTTGGAGGCCCAACACTGTCTACAGGAAAAGAAGCCAACAGTAGACATCAGTCACCTACACGCCACATGTGTCCTCTTTTGAATGTTTTGATACTAGCCCAAATGCTTTGCCATGTATAAGAACTTCCTTTTTTCAATTGACAATTCAGAATGTCCCCGGATGGATAGTATTTTGCTCTCAGAACTCTAGCATACAGAGAATCTGGAACAATAATCAATCTCCAAACCTGCTTTGCCAACATAGACAGGTTAAAAAAGTGAAGACCACGGAAACCCATACCTCCCTGTTTTTTTGGAACACACATTTTCCACCATGCAAACCAGTGCATATGTTTCTGCTGATCATCATCTCCCCACCAGAATTGGGATATTGCGGTGATTACCCCTTTAATAATCTGCTTGGGTAGCTTGAACACAGACATAGCATATGCAGGGATGGCCTGGATGACTGCTTTTATAAGCGCCTCTTTCCCGCCAAAAGACATATTCTTCTCTTTCCATCCACTAAGGATTTTGCGGATCCTATCAATCAGATGCTGAAAATAGTCCGACCTATCCACCCCTACTAGCGGAGGAAGGCCTATGTACTTATCAGTTATCGCTTCAGTTAAAATATTCAGAATATTGCAGACTTCAACCTTCATATAATGCTTGATTTCGCCTCACTCACTAGTTGACCCGAGGCAACACAATATTCATCCAAAGCATTACGAAGACATGTAGCATTACCAGGATCAGCCCTCATGACAATCAGTGAGTCATCCGCAAAGAGGAGGTGCGACACAGCAGGTGCATCTCTACAAACCTTGACACCAATTAAATTCCCTGCATCCTCCTCAAACTTGAGCGGGCTAGACAGTCCTTCCGCACAAAGAAGAAACAAATAAGGTGATAGAGGATCCCCTTGACGGAGTCCCCTTGTCGGATAAATATAATCAGATAAATCGTTATTCAGACGAACCTGGTACCTTACCGAGGAAACACAAGCCATAATGAGACAAACCCAAGTTGAGTCAAAACCCAAACGCATCAGGATCCTCCTCAGAAAAGACCACTCCACTCTATCATATGCTTTATGCATGTCTAGCTTCACCGCACAAATTCCAAACTTCCCCAACTTCTTGTTTTTGATAGTGTGGTAACTCTCATACGCCACCAGAACATTGTCAGTAACCAGTCTGCCTGGGACAAAAGCACTCTGCTTAGTAGAAATAATTTCTGGAAGAATATATTTGAGTCTCTGAGCAAACAATTTTGCAATCACCTTGTAAACCACATTACATATACTGATAGGCATGAATTGTGTAATCAGTTCCGGGTTCTCCACCTTTGGAATAAGCACAATAGTAGTATTGTTCCAACCTTCTGGGATAACTCTTGAATTGACAGCTAGGAAAACCTCAACAGTAAGATCCTCACCAATAATATGCCAGAACCGTTTATAGAAAATAGCATGAAGCCCATCTGGTCCTGGAGCCTTTAGATCTCCAATATTAAACAGAGCCTTTTTTACTTCCTCTCTTGAATATGGAGCTAACAGTTTTTCATTCATCTGAGTTGTAACAGCAGGAAGAACTTTGTTTATAACATTAGGGTCTAGATCCTGTACCTCTGCGGTAAACAGCGTCTGGAAATAATCACTAGCTATACCCATAATTTGATCCTAGTCTTCTATAACATCTCTAGATTCATTCCTCAAAAATTTGATGAAATTTCGTTTCCGACGCCCTGAAGCAAAACGGTGGAAAAACGCCGTATTTTGGTCACCATGCTGGAGCCAGTTGACCCTGCCACGCTGAACCCAATAAAGCTCCTCTTGTTCTAAAAGATTTTCCATTCTGAGTTGTATATCTCTCTATTTAACAATAGCCTCGTCCGAGAGTGGACCGGACATGGCTTGGTTCAGTTCAGCTTGAAGCTCACGTAGTCTTCTCCTTGGGCCTTTGAGCACATATTTGTCCCATCTGTGCAGCGCCTCATGCACCTCTGTGGTGTGAACACTGAGAGAAGCCTCCGCATGGATCAGCTTGGCTCTATCCCATGCCGTTTGAATAATAGTTTCCACCGAGCTCTCACACAACCAGCGAGCCTCGAACCGAAGAGGTGATATCACATGCTGCACCTGAATCCCATCAAGCCGTTCAGTATCAACAAGAATTGGGCGATGATCCGACTTACCAAAATCTTCATTGATCACCCCTGCAATAGGAAACATATCTGCCCATCTAGAGTTACAGACCGCTCGGTCCAACCTCTCCCGGATCTTCCCTCTTCTCTAGGTGAAAATGTCCCCCTCAAAACCCAAATCTTCCAACTCACAGTCATTAAGAACATCTCTGAAGGCTTGCATACATCGGAGGGATCTGGTAGCACCTCCTTCCTTTTCATTTGAATAAATAATTTCATTGAAATCACCCACCATAATCCATGGGAGATTAATTGCTACATGAAGATATCGAATATAGTCCCATGACAGATACTCTCTATCACTGCCAGGCTCACCATAAGAACCAGTAAAGCGCCACCCCGCCTCACTATTTTCATTAATACGGATGTCAATGAAATTCTGCTCCACCTCGTTAGACGTTACAGTAATATCATTATTCCAGAATAAGACTAAGACACCACTTCTGCCATCACTCTCAGCCACTAACATCTCATCAAACAACATTCTCCGTTTCAAAGATTCCACCTTAACTTTACACAAATGTGCCTCAGACAGAAAAAGCACATCCAGTTTTATCCGCGCCTGGAGATCCAGGAGCGCATGAACTGCCGAAGACTTACGCATTCCCCGCCAGTTCCAACATAGGAGTTTCATTGCGACCGGACATACCCCTTGCTGGAGTCCGCCGATCCTACATAATTGTTTGAGTTGGTCCCATCCTTCGTCTTTGTCAATTACCACACCCACAACCGGAGGGGCTACTGGTGCAATGTCCAGCGCCATCGCATTTGGGTCACCTACCCCAACACCGAGCGGAGGCTCCGTATGATCATCTTTCACCTGATTGAATTCCAGTCCCCTTTTCGCCCCAAAGAATTATTATCACTAGCATGCAAATCAGTGTCTTTGTCTTTCACAGGGCTTGTAGCAGTATCTTGCAGCTCAGAACCATTAATACCATCAACATTGTTCATCGCATTAAACCTCCAGCTTATGTTTGCATCACGACCATACAAGCCCCTCCCTCTACCAGATGGATCGCGTCCGCGCCCACCACCAAAACCTCTGCCCCAGCAATAAACCTCCCTTTCCACGTATCAAAATCCGCCTTGATGAAATCCCCCCACTTAAGCGTCGACTCATCATGTTCCCCAGTACCACACTCGGTATGGATGTGACCAAGGAGGCCACAGAACCCACAGAACTTGGGTATCTTCTCGTATTTCACTGCATAAAATTCCCTCTGCTTCTCACGAGAAATTGTTACCACCCGAGCCAGGGGTAGGCGAACATCCAGACGAACCCTAACTCGGACAAAATTTCCAATCCCTTGCACATTGAGTTCAACAGAGACGCACTTGCCAACCTTCTTATCCACCAAGTTCTTGATAAGAGATTCCATCCTGTAACCTATTGGGAGTTTGTGAATTTGAGTCCATACATTAATAAAATTCAGATCAACTGATTCCGTTGGAGCCAAACCATCATACACCTCAATTGACACAACATTCTACCGAAACAGCCATGGACCCCCTTGTTCTACCTTCATCCAATCACCTAAACAAGAACATTGCACAGAAAAAAGCTTGTCTTCTAATGGAGTGAAGATGATCTCCTGGGCCGGGCTCCAAGCCACACACACATGTGTTGTTCAAAGGTTTGGGGGCTAAAACTATTTGCCGTATGAACCCTGGCTAAAGCCGTCCACTTCATACCTTGTTTCAGAGCATCTTCCTCATCCTCGAACACGAGATCATCAATCTCGTCCTTGTCTATCCCGAGCCGCATCAGCATGTCATCTAGGTTATTTCCCTTCTTCTTCGACCCCGACCCGCTGGCCGAGTTCGTAGCACTCGCTTGAGGGGACGCCATACTTCTCCACCCCGGTCCGAGAGAGCTCCCAGGGGACCGCGCCCAGATCGATGGAGGGAGAGGAGACTTCCCGCCGGCAGAATTCTGACGGAGAAGGCATAAACCCTAGTCGTCAGGCGAACGCCTGTTTCCTAGGTCAAAAACCCGAACCGGTATCCCCTCTATTGTGAACTTGTTTATGAAATTTCACAAAGTCCAACAAAGAGCTGCGCAGGAGACCCCAGGACAACCCTTTATTAATAGGTAAAGATTAAACACACAAAAGCTAGCTGTCAAAGGGGGAAATAAACTACTTCCTCCGTCCCTTACAACCAAAGCTCAGGTCTGAAGCGTTAGCTTCTAAACGAACCGACGGGATCGATCGAAAGCCTCTGGAAAATCCGCCCCGATCCCACCAAACACCAACACGCCCTTGTTCCTCCGCTGAAAATCCAACACCCCGCCGCTTCCTTCAGATCTGAGCGAGGGATCTACGGCGCCGGGTCTCTTTGAGGAGGATGAACTGGATCGGGCGCAAGATCCACCTCTACAATGTCAACATCGGCCTTTACATGCTCGATTGGTGGGAGCGGTACCTGTTCAGTATCCTTTCAGCGCTCGCTTCTCGTTTCCCCTTTACTGAACTGTTTGGATTTCGCCTTTTCGTATTTTTAAGTGCGTTTTGATGGTGCTTAGACAGTTTCTTGCTGAATCTGATAAAATCATGCAGGGTGTAGTGAATTTTGTAGTTTATGGGATCTATGGGTCTTTCTGACTTCTAGTCACATGACTTCTGAGTAAACGGAATTATCTTTCCCGTTTTTACTAGGTTAATCTGGTATTGGTAGATACCATGGTAGCACAATCATTAGTGTTGCTTGGTCCTTAATCTTGATATAAGGACCTCCTTTGAGTCTATTGAACTGTTGCAATCTACAGAGTTCGAAATTTGTGGAATCTAATTAGACCATGGAAGGGTTTTTGTTTAGTTTATGCATTGTGCAGAGCCAATTTATTCAGTCTCTCCAGTATCCAACAAATTTGTCCATGCAAGGCAAGCTGCACTCAGCATAACAGCCCTGCAGCCTGGACAATTGACTACTAGGCAGTGCAGGACTAAGCTTGCATGGCACATTACCTTAGCACCTGTTGCAAATCTGTCGACATGTGTCGTCAAATCATTTGAATCCTGCGCTTTGCAGCTCTCCAAAAAAGCTTAAGTAATCATGTGAATATCAGTACATAGATGTATCCCCGAGCGAATCATCATAGAGGATGTCAAGATATATAATCTATTAACCTCCTCGACTATGACCCAGTAAGCCATTGCTACAGCATGCTTAATTTGTTCTTTAAATTACCTCAAGTAATAGTTTGGTTTTCTATCACTTGATCTTATTAAAAGATCCTCTGTAGCAACCAAGAGCAGATGGTCTTTCTGTCTGCTTCTACACAAGCCCCCATGTTCAGAATATTAATCAATGGAGGTCATAGGACATAAGCTGTTCCCCTCAAGTCTCCATTCTAGACTATGTGCTCCTGCTTCTATAGTTCCCTGGACTTTGATTCACTCAGTTATTACAAATTTTCTGGAGTCTTAATTCTAGAAACGGAAATACTTTTGTACACCCACGCATGGGTGTGGGTGTTTCCGGAATGCCATAGAGCTCAGCAGATTTTTTAAAGAGCATAACAGTTATCAGCTAAGGGAGGGAACCTGATAGCTTTTGTTCAAAACAAGGTAAACATTGTAGTATTCTTTTGACAACATTGAAACTATTAACTCTATGCAACCCTAGTTATGTGGCAACGGATAGTGTTTCACGCTTGACTGTCATCATTCTTCTTGCGATAATCTGTCGTTCTTCCCTTTCTAAGTTCCAATGTCAAGTTCCCTACACGCCAATATTCATGCTACATGTTGGGCACTGGAGCTCCACCATGTGCTTTAGTCATACAAAGATTGTCCTAGCAGAGAGATTATTACATGTCATGTGTAACCTCTCCTTGCTTAGAAAATGTGTACTGCTATGGTAGAATTGTGGAAAGTTGTCAATCGCCAGGGACATTTGTTTTTTTTTTCCTTTTGTTCATCAGCAACTTTGTGGAAGCTGGGAAGCTTTTCTGATTGCATAAAGAGTCTAAAAGATCTGAAGTTCTTATTATTGTATTACAAGTTTTAACAGTTCAGATGATCTGGAGTTCTTCTTGCAATAATCTGTTCCTTCCCTTTCTAAGTTCCAATGTCAAGTTCTCTACACGCCAATATTCATGCTACATGTTGAGAACTTGAGCTCCACCATGTGCTTTAGTCATACAAAGATTGTCCTAGCAGAGAGATTATGACATGTCAAGTATATCCACTCCCTTGCTTAGAAAATATGTAGTGGTATGGTGGAATTGTGGAAAGTTGTCAATTGCCAGGGACATTCGTTTTTTTCCTTTTGTTCATCAGCAACTTTGTGGAAGCTGGGAAGCTTCCCTGATTGCATAAAGAGTAAAGATCTGGAGTTCTTATTATTGTATTACAAGTTTTAACACTTCAGTTTCCAATTTCTTACGTATCTCAGCAAATTACCCAAAAAATTCAAATATGTTAGCACTTAACTGATACAGATACATTGATGCTTTGCCTTATTTGGTACATCCTCCGGTATCTCATCGCGTTCTTTCAGAGGTATAATCTTTTTAGCCTTGATCTCCTTACCTTATTTCACACTAAAGCATGTGCTGAAACTTTTCTCAGCTGTTATGTTTTTATTCTCCCATAAGATATCATTCAATATTAACTAGCATGCTCCTTTGGATCGGCCTATTTAAGGAATTCAAGGGGTTATTCAAGTATAAGATTCTTTTTATTACACCTTTTGTGGAAGTATAAATTCATCAACATTGGAGTAGTTACACCAGCAAATCCAAATATGCATAGTTACAAACTTCCATTGATTATACTGGTGTGTCCATGCTGAAATCTTGCAACGCCTTCGAAACTACCACTTCTTTTGTTGTCAATTTTTCATATGTCACATATCTGGTTCATTTGAATGTATGCTAATTAGGCTTCTCTATGTTGTAGTAATCTGGAGACCATCTTACAAGGTGCAAACTATCTTGTACAAGGTAGATAATCATCATCTGCAAAAAAACTGTGATGATGGTGTTAAGGAATTGCCCTTGTAACTTCATCTGTTTGATTAGTTTCAACTGAGAAACTAGAAAGAATCAGTTCATCTGTAATTTAGATCTGTTGTTTGTAGCCCTTCTAAGATGTAAGTTTATGACATTTGTTTCTATGAAGCAAACATAGCATGTGATGTGTAAGATTGCCGTACAGTACTGTCCATGATTGTTGTAATATATTGGTTCTTCTTATTCTCAGTTGCCAGATACTTCCATAAATCATTTTGTCGCCTCAAATTGCACATTACTACACATTAAATTGCTGATCTAATCGTGCAATTTTATAGCCTTTCCCATTTACCTTAGTTGTGTTGGTTCTCTCCGTTGAAGCGTTTTAGTAGTTTTGGTGTAAGTTGATACAGACAGTGGAGATCCTTACTGGAACCTTGCATTGGTTGTCCTCTGGAGAAACTGTGAGTGATGTGGTGGTCTGCTGTGTCCGCTGTGATGCATGAAATGCACAAATATACTGATAATACCTGTATAATATTTTCAAAATCAAAGATGGCTGAGGTCAAAACGACGAGCGGTTTTGGTCACACGTCCAATCCATCAACCTCAGCTGGTGGTTTCAGCGTCGTTTTCGTTCCCAGCTGCAATCCAACCCTTTCTGAAAACACAGTAAATCTTACCCTTTTCCTCTGCTGTAAGAAGCTGGTTTCTACGACGATGAGAAACGCAATTGAAGACGCCCCAGAGATAGTCTAGGCTTGTACGTCAGTTTGTTCAGAAGCGTCAACCTTAGCGGCTCAGGCTGAAGTAAGGCTCGCCTGACGGGATTCCTCAGGTGTGCGTGACCTGCTGTGTGTTTCGCTGTCCAGGAGTTCCTGATATATCACTTGCAGTTGCAGCACTCCATAGCTCTAGACAAGGAGAAGCAGGAGCGAGGTGCGTCTCAGCTCGGTTCTGCCATGTTCTATCTTGTGATATCAATCCCGGCGATTGTCCTGGTGCTCGTCCTGGCGCTGGGGTGCTACATGCTTGGCCGGAACCGGGGCTGGGCCGAGGCGGCCGCGCCGCAGCAGTTCGCACCACCGGCTCCCCCCAAGTAGTAGCAGAGACATGGAGATCTTCAGTGATATCATGCCGGCTCTCCTCCCCTGCTGTGCTTGTGGTGGTACTGGGTTTTTTTTTCTCTCTCTCTCTTTTGTCTTGAAAATGCTGCATGTTCTTCATCTTGTGTGACTGTCGATACTCGATAGTGCAGCGTGGGTGTCTCCTTTATTATCAGTAGTAAAACGGGTGAACTGCTCTTCTTCCTCTTCATACAACTGTATTGCTTTCTGCCAGTTTGTGAATGAATTCATGACAGCCGGATGCTCAGGTGGACAGTCTCAGATTGCTTACAGTTACCATACTGAATTATCTGGTACTTTATGATATTTCGGATGTTGTACGGAGTATTTCAAATCCACTTCCTTTCTTTCATGTTAACAGACAGCTCTTCTTACTGTTCTGAAGAAATCGGCCACCTAGATCAGTAGATTACACCGCATGCCATCCAACATGCCGCCAATGACTCGTGCTAACTGAAATCTTATCGCGTGGCTCAGCAATGGTGGGATGCCATGTTCCATGACAACTGTGTGGGTTTCGTCTGATTTTCTCGAATTACTTCTCAACAAGGAAAGTGCCCGTGCGTTGCAACTTTTATTGAATAAATAACACATGCTCACGGCACTTTAAAATGACATGTTTTCTTTTGATTTTTTTAGATCATTCGAAAAAATAGCTTTCACTTCACATTTAGTTCCCTTGTTCTAGCATGAAGCATTTCTGTCGAAAAAGAGAAAAACCTGTAACCTACTTTCCAATCTTCTTGTTTGTAAAGGCAACACAATGCATAGCACAGCCCTTGACTGGGTCGGGACAACCCAAAAAAGTTTGGCCAATCTGTTCGAAATATGTGAAGGAAGAATCTTTAATCCCAACAGCCACATATTACCAGGGTTTAAGGTCGCTTGCATGAATTGAGTTCCTTTTTTTATACCAAATCCTACAGAAAAAGTTAAATATGGCTTTTAGCTACTGTTATATCTATTCAAAATCAAAGTGGAAGTCTGGCATAACAAATGGAACAACATTCTAGGTCTAAATGTACATAGGATGATCATGCTAACTACTGTCATATTACTTGCCAAGTAGTCTCGTTTAAACTGCATACTCACATCGGGACAATCTGTGGCCATGCAATACTCTCCGGCCAGCACCAGCTATTACCGGTAAATCTTTGAATCACAGAAGAGCAAGGATGGGATAAGTCATTCCTATCACAGCCCTGCAGGGGAAACAAAAGAAGCATTGACCTAAACTTTCTTTGCTTACAGAGCCCGAGAAGCGCAAAATCTGAAAAGAATGAGTTAACATCAGTGCTGATTTAATAAATATGTTCCAGAGTAAATTACTTCAGTTGTGACAAGAATCAACAAAGAGAGTAAATATTTCTGTAGCAATGCACATGTACAACAAACTGCTACACTAATTGTAAAAGATATGCGTTTTCACTTCATTTAGAAAGCAGTACAACAATTTTCGTTCAACTATAGGTCTATAGCGCATCGAGCAAGTGAGAAAATACATTTGATATATCTCATAGAAACAAATGAATCTAAGTGTATAACATAGGAGAGTTATCAGATCATACGGATATCCAAACTCAAATTTATAGTGTAACAATTTTAAAAAACTTAAATTATATCACTCTGTTCCACAATATAAGCCATTGTAGCAAACTAAAATAGTTTGCTAAAAAGGTTTATATTATGGAACAGAGGTAGTAATTATAAAGTAATCTGGATAGTGTTACGTACCAAAAAAATATATTTTTAACGCTTCCCCGAGGTGAATATTCATAGCAGATTAAACTTTCAACAATGTCTGCAACAATATATCTTCCATTGTTCAGCACCACTTTCTTTTGACCTTCATGGCAGTAGCCGACCAGCTTTAATACATTTTGATGGTGGAGAGCCATGATATTCTTTTTTTTTAGAAACACAGTACAAACGCAGTGCTCACATACACGCGCGTACACTCACCCCTATGAACGCACACACGCACACCCTACCCCTATGAGCACCTCCGGAAGACTGAGCCGGCGGATTAGATCTTGAAATTGACGAAGTCACCATAGACACCTCACGTCACCTCCTACTGAATGAATATTCCGCCTTTATGAGACACACATATGTCAAACCTGTGGTTTGAACACTGGTGGGTTGGAGGTACAACCACCCTCCTAACCACCCAACCTCAGGTTGGTTCTCAGAGCCATGATATTCTGAACCTCATTAGTAAATGTTTTGTCACATGCAATGGGCAAGTTTTCCCTAAGTTTTTCACAGTTAAACTCTTTGGCCATCTAGCATAGTTCCCTGTTCAACCTTACAGATACTTTGTCAGTAACATGTACTCCCTCCGGTCTTTTTTAATTAACTCGAATTTAGTATAAAATTGTACTAAATCCGAGTCAATTAAAAGAGACGGAGGGAGTATTCAGCAAAATGTTGGCATATTTTTCAGAAAATTTTGAAAAGGCATAACCATGCGTACGCTTCTCTAGCAACTGGTCGGTGATAGTCTTCAGAAAGTCTAGGGGCATATCTTGTTTGAGGGTTTGAGAAAACTCTGTTTTGGGACGCCTAATGGAAGCAGAGAACTGATGAGAGGGTGGTCAAAAACACGGTGGAACGTGTGTTCAGGCGGAAATTGGTTTTCACCTCAAACACACGGTGACCATCTTGGGTTCAGGCTGAAACGCTTCTGCTACGCTGGAAGGACACGTCTACAATGGATTTTGTCACTCAAGAAGTCATCGACGGCGAAGTCCAGCAGCTGCAGCTTCCTGCAGGGCGCATGCACGGACATGGTTGGGGTCGCCGTGGTAGCCCATGGACAAGTATCCGGCCAAAAACATGCATCAGCCAGGCAAAACCATCATGTCATTTTTTTTTGGCTAACACGGGAAATTTAAAACGAGGCTTAGCTATATGTAGCCCTTTATTTTAAACACACGAAACTCATATTTCAGAATTGAAAAAAAAATCTGAAATAAAATTTTGGAGGTAGCTGTTGAAGTATACTATAATTCTATAAATGTGTAAATTCTCAATACAAACAAATTTGTATTCTAAGTACACAAAAGGATAACATCTGAAAAACAAATTATCGTGAATGGTGAATATTTCAACACTATATATAATTTGTTTGATTTAGTTATTTTTGTGTAGCATATAATATTAAGTAGTTCATGTTGAGATTTTTAATGTTTGTAGTGTACATTATTTGCTACCTCTACAAGTTCTTTTTCAAAAAAAAATCTAAAACCTGAAAATACAAATTTTAAATGTTTTAAAGTAAAGAGCTGAATCCAACTCAGTCTATGTTTGTCCACTCTTCGTTAACACGGGCTAGAAGACCCAGAATAGTTCTCCCACAGGTTCTGGGCCCCGTGAAACAAATTTGATATTGAAGGTCCAGGTTGTCACCATTCATGTTTACAGTTAACTCGAGATTTCGACGGTCATACCGACGGCACAATCCCAAGGCATTGCTGGGCTTCGACCCAGTCCTCTTGTAGCAGACACGCGATTCCTGCCTATTCTCAACAAAAAAACAGTGGTTCTTGCCTCACTCCGTTCGAATTCTTTCGTTCTTCCAACATCCAGCTCGAGCGCTACCAGGAACCAGCATACACAAGGAAGAAAAAAAAATCAAGGAACCAGCAAAAAAAAAATCAAGAGAAATTAGAGAAGCAAGAATCAAAAGATAATTACGAAAGATCTAGTGGATACGCTCAACTGCATATTCTTTTATCGCGGCCGTGGATTTAATTCCCTTCACCAGGTTTGGGTTGTCCTCCTGCCCAAGAAGGATGTATCTGTGGAGATGCGTGATTTCATGCATGTTAGCCTCATGCATAGTTTCGACAAAATCTTTTCAAATTTCTTGGCTTCGCGGCTAGGGTACCACATGCATGATCTCGTGGCTATCAATCAGTGTGATTTGTGGAATATCTATCCTTGACAATTTCATGTTGTTCCAGAGTACGATGTGGGCCAAAAGTATGTGTCTATCTTTCTCAAGATGGACCTCGCGAGAGCCTTTGATTTGGTCTCTTGGTCGTTCATCTAAGAGGTGCTGATAGCCCGTAGATTTGGGGAGAAGTGGTGTGTGTGGATTATCGCTATCCTCTCTACTTCTAGTTCAAAAATTCTTATCAATGGGCATGCCACTAAGAGGATATGTGGCATCGCTGTGGACTGAGACAGGGAGACCCTCCTTCCCCTCTCTTGTTTGTCATTATCATGGATGTTCTAGAGGACTTATTCAAGGTGGCGGATGACAGAGGTTTATTCGAATCTCTGTCTGCTTTTGGGGTAAAACACTGCCTTTCCCTTTTTGCGGATGATGTGGCTCTAGTTGTCAGACCAAGTGGGAGAAAAATTAGGGTGGCTTTGGAGATCTTTAACATTTTTGGGATGCTTCCTCCCTAAGGGTTAATTACTCTAAGAGAGCGGCCACTATGATCCGATGTGGTGGGTTAGATGTGGATTACATTCGTGCTATGCTACCTGCGACTGTGGACTTCCCTTGCACATATCTGGATCTCCCTCTTTCCACGTCTAGATTGCCAAACGCTCAGTTCCAACCTTACATTGACAAGCTGGCCAACCGCCTCCCCATGTGGAAGGGATCACTTCTTGATATTGTTGGGAGGGTGGTTCTGGTCAAGGCTGTGCTTACGACAATGACTATTTATTGCATGATGGCCCTTGACTTGCATGTGTGGATGATTAATGCTCTCAAGGGGCTCTGTCGTGGATTCTTGTGGTGTGCCAAGCCTTCGGTTAAGGGTGGGGCATGCCCCTTGGCTTGGCCTTTGGTTTGTACCTCAAATGATAAACCGTGGACTTGTGACCACATGCCTTGCTCGAATAATGCCATAGCCATTTTCCACTCTTTGGTGCTACATGTCCTTGGTAATGGCAAGTCTTGCCTTTTTTGGCAAGATAAGTGGATCAATAGCCAAAGTGTGGACATGAATGCGCCTCTGCTTCTTAATTTCACAGGCAAAGGTGTCCTTCATTCTCGCACGGTGGCTCAAGGGTTGGTCGCGCACCTTTGGGTTCATGACCTCTCCGTGGGCCTTTCAGTCCCGGCTTTGGTGGAATATCTGCATCTATGGAACAAAATTGTTGGAGTGCATCTTCTGGAAGATGAGGCTCACTACTACATCTAGTCACTTCTCGGCCAAATCGGCATACTTGGCATTCTTTGAAGGACACACTCTTTGGCTTTTACATGACCCAATATGGAAATGCAAGGCTCTTTGAAATTCAAGTTATTTGCGTGGAAAGTGGTTTGGAACCGTTGTTGGATAGGTGAGGGCATCTCTAACGGGGCGATGCATTTTGGACACAATTTATATCCGTTTGCATTGGGCACGAACACAAAAAATATCCACATGTCCGCATGCGTCTGCCCCTTCTCCAGCGGTAGGGACGCATTTTTTTTTTACCGCATGCATGATTAGGGAGGAGAGAGAGAGGGAAAGATTCAATTTGTGTGGCTAGGAATGACCAGCACATGGGTTTGCCCCTCATTAAAGGAGGAGAGAGATGGTTGCATGCAGACCAAACGGACGCAAGCGGACCACACAGACGCATTCTTGATGCATATTTGGTTCACGTTTGCGTCAGAACGGACGCTGCGGTCATTTTGCGTCTAGCCGCTGGAGCGTGTTTTTTGTCGTGCACACGCAAATGGACGTTTTTAGTCCGTTTGCGTCGCCCCGTTGGAGATGCCCTGACAGATGATTTCCCCATGGCCTATCTGACTGCTGCACCTTTTGTCTTCAACACACGGGGACAATTGAGCATCTTCTTGATGAGGACATCCCTACTACACCACTACCTTCGTCATTAATAAATGAAGATGAACCTGCTGTGGAGCTCAAGTCCAATGAAGTTCGGATTGGACCAATTACAAGGGCTCGTGCGAAACTACTTAAACAACAGGTGAACTTGTTTCTAAACGGTATTTTGATTGACGAGAACTTTATACTGCCTAAGTCCTATTACTTATGTATCATCAGGTATCAAGAAGAGACGAGCATCGCACGAGGAGAAGAGGAGCAGCTGGACATCAAGACGGACGTCAAGATGGACGTGAAGCTGGACATGAAGATATCTCATGGACGCGCGAGGGAGGAGCGGGAGGCATGCGCGAGAGGATAAGAAGACGTCCAGGCCGGTGCAGCACCCGGTCCGACCGGCCGCCAGACCGGCCGACCCGGTCACTGACCCGGTCGACCGGGCGCCAACCGGATTTGATTTATGGTACCGGATGAAAACCGGAAAACCTCGCAACTATCCGGTTGCCGCCCGGTTGACCGGACCCCAGACCGGCCGACCCGGTTGCCGCCCGGTTGACCGGACCCCAGACCGGCCGACCCGGTCCCTGGCCCGGTTGACCGGATTCCAGACCGGATTTGTCCGAGTCTGTCTCGACCAGATCTATTCTGGGTCGGTTATTCTTGTATCTTTTCGACCAGGACTCGTCCCGGACGCCTATATAAGTGCCCAGGACGCCCCCTAGCTGCTTTAGACCACGTTTAAGATAAACCCTAGTTCTTAGTTGTTTGCTCTAGCAAAACTATTGAATCCCTACACCATATTGCTTGAATATTGTGTAGATCCTGAAAAAGTCTTGTGTGATCTGCTGTTCCATTGGGAATTAGACGGTTGCAACTTACCGCTTCGTGGTCGGCGGCTACGTGCGCAAGTGTGTGGAGTTGCGAATATCTTGCAGGGTTGAGAGCTGTTGCATTGGCGACAAGGACCAATCGAGAGATCTCGTTGCGTCATACAAGTTATCTTTCACTTCATCATCGTGTACCTCCGCTGCCATCACCCCGTGATCATCATCACCACCGTTGCTTACTGAGAAGATCGGGACACCCCTTATCATCTTGGTATCAGATTTCCAGTTTTCCTCGGTAAGCCATCCACAATCCACCCCATAGTTGAGTTGTGAGTGTTTCCTATCCAGAAAAAGCCAAAAAAAAATTAGGGTTAGGGTTTTCCATAGCCTTAGATTGCACTAATTTCAGGTTTTAGTTGCTTTTCGTAGTTGTTTTTGCGTATCTTTTCTTTCCATGTAGTCTTTTAGGGTTTGAGTTTACTCTATCATCTTGTGTTACTTTATCTTGTGGTGTCAGTTTTTGTTGCTCCGAGTCCACATAGCGTACAGTGTGCTTGTTCCCAACCATAGACACAGCCTTTCGATATAACGTGACTAGGAACTTCCCCAGAAGAGACTAGTTTTACCGCTCGACAGGCTGCTCGTTAGGTTATCGGTGCTTTGCATTTTTCTGTTGGCCGTGTTATCAAGGAGTTGTGTCAGAAAATCAAAAAAAAAATAGAGAAAATTGAAAAGAAGCAAAAAGAGCTACATAGCTGCGTGTGTTATATAAACGAAAATTCCAAAAAGAAAAGTGAAGTGCTAGTTGAATCAAGTGAAGGCCTAAGTTTACTTTACTGCACCAGTAGTTGAGCAATCTTGTGCTTGTCTCGTTGAGCTTTGCTAGCGTCTCTCGTGTGCTTTGCAACCTTTCCCACATATAGTTGCATTGCCACATTATATCGCCTTGTGTGAGTATCATTGGTTGTCTACGATCAGCGCTAGAGCTTGTTATTGGTGCAAATAGGTAGCCTACCTACAGCTCTACATATACCCTGCTTTGTCGTGTGATTTGTTCTTATACCCTTGATATTCACTTTGCTACATCCGTGCACTAGTTGTTACTACAAGTGGTAAGCAACACTAATTTACTTTGGAACGGTAAGATCTCCTTTTCTTATCAGTTTTGAGTGAGTTGTGAGAGTACCACCATATATTTTTGATTTAGTGCACTAATCTACTAACGATGTCTGCTAGTGATCATAGAATTGTTAACCAGGAAAATAAGAGTGCCGCAGATATCATCACATGGAGGGAGTATGAGGCTCTTCGTAATGAGATGCGACGTGAATTCCGCGCTCAGGACGATGTGCTTAATGGGAAGATTGACGAGATCTCCCAAAAGCTGGATGCTACTCATGTGACCGTCACTGCAATGCAAGATCAAATGACGGATGTACAACGCAGTCTTGCTGATTTGCGCCTAGCTGTTGAGAACTTGACCGCGCAACAACAACAAGATGATGACGATGATCCTGAGCTTCAAGATGACGCACACAATGCTCGTGATGCGCCCCGTGGTAATCATCTTCGTGGTTGGGTTCCACTTGGCCGCAATGGTCGTGGACAAGATGAAGAAGATGGTTTGGATAAGCCCAAATTTACTATAGCCAAGTTTGAAGGAGGAGCTGATGTTGAAGAATACCTCACTTGGGAGCTCAAGATTGAGAAGTTGTGGAGCTTACATCCACATTATACTGACGATCGGAAGATCAAGCTTGCTTCTTCCGAATTTGATGGCTATGCTTTGCGTTGGTGGGATGCTTTTGTTCGTAACCGTGCAGAGGGGATCGTGAGCAGCCTATATGCACATGGCGTGCCATGAAGGAGGCGATGACTTCTCGCTTTGTGCCTACAAATTACTTGCGGAATATATATGATAAGCTGACTCTTTTGAGACAAGGTGTGAAGACTGTGGATGAATACTACATGGAGATGGAGATGCTTATGCAGCGTGGCCGTGTCCGTGAGTCTCTTGAGATGACAATGCAGCGTTTCCTCAACGGTTTGAAGTATGACATCAAAGGCATTGTTCGTCACTACAGCTACACCAATATGAATCAATTGTTACATCATGTCAGAGAAGCTGAATCACAGTTGGCTGACGAAGCAAAGATCAAAGGTCGTGCTACAGGAGCTGGGCGTTTCACACCCCGCGCGGCCCCATCTATGGTGCCGGCGCCTTTGACGCGCTCCGCCCCTCCACCTAGTAAGTCGGTCTCCAATGTGTCTAACACAAAGAAGTCCGAATCTGCTGCAAGTACGAGTGGCTCTAATGTGTCTACTGCACGTAACCGTGATATGGTTTGTCATACATGTGGTGGCAAGGGTCACTTCAAGAGAGATTGTCCTAACCGCAAAGTCATGGTTATCAATGAGGACAATGAGTATGAGACTGGAGATGATGTTGATCCTAATGCTCCAGAAGATGATGACTATGACACTGATGGTGAAGATGCATATCCGTCTGATGCTCGCACCATTGTTGTGTCGCAGCGTGCTCTTAATGTGTTGCCTAGTGCATCTACTCAGCGCTGCAATTTGTTCCAAACAAAGGCTTTAGTTGGTCCTGACAAGGCTTGCAAGGTCATTATTGATGGCGGGAGTTGCCGCAATTTAGCAAGCAAGGAGTTGTGTACTGACACGCGTACAGCACGCGACAGTTGGGAACCCCAAGTGGAAGGTGTGATGCGTACAGCAGTAAGTTTCCCTCAGTTAGAAACCAAGGTTTATCGAACCAGTAGGAGTCAAGAAGCACGTTGAAGGTTGATGGCGGCGAGATGTAGTGCGGCGCAACACCAGGGATTCCGGCGCCAACGTGGAACCTGCACAACACAAACCAAGTACTTTGCCCCAACGAAACAGCGAGGTTGTCAATCTCACCGGCTTGCTGTAACAAAGGATTAGATGTATAGTGTGGATGATGATTGTTTGCAGAAAACAGTAGAACAGTATTGCAATAGATTGTATTTCAGTATAGAGAATTGGACCGGGGTCCACAGTTCACTAGATGTGTCTCTCCCATAAGATAAACAGCATGTTGGGTGAACAAATTACAGTTGGGCAATTGACAAATAAAGAGGGCATGACCATGCACATACATATTATGATGAGTATAGTGAGATTTAATTGGGCATTACGACAAAGTATATAGACCGCTATCCAGCATGCATCTATGCCTAAAAAGTCCACCTTCAGGTTATCATCCGAACCCCCTCCAGTATTAAGTTGCTAACAACAGACAATTGCATTAAGTATTGCGCGTAATGTAATCGATGAATCGCATCCTCGAACATAGCACCAATGTTTTATCCCTAGTGGCAACAACACATCCATAATCTTAGAGATTTCTCTCACTTCCCCAGATTCACGGAGACATGAACCCACTATCGAGCATAAATACTCCCTCTTGGAGTTACAAGCATCTACTTGGCCAGAGCATCTACTAGTAACGGAGAGCATGCAAGATCATAAACAACACATAGATATAAATTGATAATCAACATAACATAGTATTCTCTATTCATCGGATCCCAACAAACGCAACATATAGAATTACAGATAGATGATCTTGATCATGTTCGGCAGCTCACAAGACCCGACAATTAAGCACAATGGGGAGAAGACAACCATCTAGCTACTGCTATGGACCCATAGTCCAGGGGTAGACTACTCACACATCACTCCGGAGACGACCATGGCGGCGTAGAGTCCTCCGGGAGATGATTCCCCTCTCCGGCAGGGTGCCGGAGGCGATCTCCTGAATCCCCCGAGATGGGATTGGCGGCGGCGGCGTCTCTGGAAGGTTTTCCGTATCGTGGCTCTCGATCGGGGGTTTCGCGACGAAGGCTATTTGTAGGCGGAAGGGCAGGTCAGGGGGCCACACGAGGGGCCCACACTACAGGTCGGCGCGGCCAAGACCTGGGCCGCGCCGCCCTATAGTCTGGCCACCTCATGGCCCCACTTCGTCTCCTCTTCGGTCTTCTGGAAGCTTCGTGGTAAAATAGGACCCTGGGCGTTGATTTCGTCCAATTCCGAAAATATTTCTTTACTAGGATTTCTGAAACCAAAAACAACAGAAAACAGCAACTGGCACTTCGGCATCTTGTTAATAGGTTAGTTCCAGAAAATGCATGAATATGACATAAAGTGTGCACAAAACATGTAGATATCATCAATAATGTGGCATGGAACATAAGAAATTATCGATACGTCGGAGACGTATCAGCATCCCCAAGCTTAGTTCCTGCTCGTCCCGAGCAGGTAAATGATAAACAAAGATAATTTCTGGAGTAACATGCCATCATAACCTTGATCATACTATTTGTAAAGCATATGTAGTGAATGCAGCGATCAAAACAATGTATATGACATGAGTAAACAAGTGAATCATATAGCAAAGACTTTTCATGAATAGTACTTCAAGACAAGCATCAATAAGTCTTGCATAAGAGTTAACTCATAAAGCAATAATTCATAGTAGAAGCATTGAAGCAACACAAAGGAAGATTAAGTTTCAGCGGTTGCTTTCAACTTATAACATGTATATCTCATGGATATTGTCAACATAGAGTAATATAATAAGTGCAATATGCAAATATGTAGGAATCAATGCACAGTTCACACAAGTGTTTGCTTCTTGAGGTGGAGAGAAATAGGTGAACTGACTCAACATAAAAGTAAAAGAATGGTCCTTCAAAGAGGAAAGCATCGATTGCTATATTTGTGCTAGAGCTTTGATTTTGAAAACAAGAAACAATTTTGTCAACGGTAGTAATAAAGCATATGTATCATGTAAATTATATCTTACAAGTTGCAAGCCTCATGCATAGTATACTAATAGTGCCCGCACCTTGTCCTAATTAGCTTGGACTACCGGGATCATCGCAATGCACATGTTTTAACCAAGTGTCACAAAGGGGTACCTCTATGCCTTTGTACAAAGGTCTAAGGAGAAAGCTCGCATTGGATTTCTCGCTATTGATTATTCTCAACTTAGACATCCATACCGGGACAACATAGACAACAGATAATGGACTCCTCTTTTATGCATAAGCATGTAACAACAATTAATTTTCTCATTTGAGATTGAGGATATTGTCCAAAACTGAAACTTCCACCATGGATCATGGCTTTAGTTAGCGGCCCAATGTTCTTCTCTAACAATATGCATGCTCTAACCATAAGGTGGTAGATCGCTCTTACTTCAGACAAGACGAACATGCATAGCAACTCACATGAAATTCAACAAAGAGTAGTTGATGGCGTCCCCAGTGAACATGGTTATCGCACAACGAGCAACTTAATAAGAGATAAAGTGCATAAGTACATATTCAATACCACAATAGTTTTTAAGCTATTTGTCCCATGAGCTATATATTGCAAAGGTGAAGAATGGAAATTTAAAGGTAGCACTCAAGCAATTTACTTTGGAATGGCGGAGAAATACCATGTAGTAGGTAGGTATGGTGGACACAAATGGCATAGTGGTTGGCTCAAGTATTTTGGATGCATGAGAAGTATTCCCTCTCGATACAAGGTTTAGGCTAGCAAGGCTTATTTGAAACAAACACAAGGATGAACCGGTGCAGCAAAACTCACATAAAAGACATATTGAAAACATTATAAGACTCTACACCGTCTTCCTTGTTGTTCAAACTCAATACTAGAAATTATCTAGACCTTAGAGAGACCAAATATGCAAACCAAATTTTAGCATGCTCTATGTATTTCTTCATTAATGGGTGCAAAGCATATGATGCAAGAGCTTAAACATGAGCACAACAATTGCCAAGTATCACATTATCCAAGACATTTTAGCAATTACTACATGTATCATTTTCCAATTCCAACCGTATAACAAATTAACGAAGAAGAAACTTCGCCATGAATACTATGAGTAGAGCCTAAAGACATACTTGTCCATATGCTACAGCGGAGCGTGTCTCTCTCCCACACAATGAATGCTAGGATCCATTTTATTCAAACAAAATAAAAACAAAAACAAACTGACGCTCCAAGAAAAGCACATAAGATGTGATGGAATAAAAATATAGTTTCAGGGGAGGAACCTGATAATGTTGTCGATGAAGAAGGGGATGCGTTGGGCATCCCCAAGATTAGACGCTTGAGTCTTCTTGATATATGCAGGGGTGAACCACCGGGGCATCCCCAAGCTTAGAGCTTTCACTCTCCTTGATCGTGTTGTATCATCTCCCTCTCTTGATCCTTGAAAACTTCCTCCACACCAAACTTAGAACAACTCATTAGAGGGTTAGTGCACAATCAAAATATACATGTTCAGAGGTGACATAATCATTCTTAACACTTCTGGACATTGCACAAAGCTACTGAAAGTCAACGGAATCGAAATATCCATCGAACATAACAAAACATGCAATGCGAAATAAAACGCAGAATCTGTCAAAACAGAACAGTTCGTATTGACGAATTTTATCGAGGCACCAGACTTGCTCAAATGAAAATGCTCAAATTGAATAAAAGTTGCGTACATATCTGAGGATCACTCACGTAAATTGGCATAATTTTCTGAGTTACCTACAGAGAAAACAGCCCAGATTCGTGACAGCAAAGAAATCTGTTTCTGCGCAGTAATCCAAATCTAGTATGAACTTTACTATCAACGACTTTACTTGGCACAATAAAACACTAAACTAAGATAAGGAGAGATTGCTACAGTAGTAAACAACTTCCAAGACACAAAATAAAAACAAAGTACTGTAGTAAAAACACATGGGTTGTCTCCCATAAGCGCTTTTCTTTAACGCCTTTCAGCTAGGCGCAGAAAGTGTGTATCAAGTATTATCAAGAGACGAAGTGTCAACATCATAATTTGTTCTAATAATAGAATCAAAAGGTAACTTCATTCTCTTTCTAGGGAAGTGTTCCATACCTTTCTTGAGAGGAAATTGATATTTAATATTACCTTCCTTCATATCAATGATAGCACCAACAGTTCGAAGAAAAGGTCTTCCCAATATAATGGGACAAGATGCATTGCATTCAATATCCAAGACAACAAAATCAACGGGGACAAGGTTATTGTTAACGGTAATGCGAACATTATCAACTTTCCCCAAAGGTTTCTTTGTAGAATGATCAGCAAGATTAACATCCAAATAACAATTTTTCAGCGGTGGCAAGTCAAGCATATTATAAATTTTCTTAGGCATAACGGAAATACTTGCACCAAGATCACATAAAGCATTACAATCAAAATCTTTAACCTTCATCTTAATGATGGGCTCCCAACCATCCTCTAGCTTTCTAGGAATAGAAGCTCCGCGCTCTAGTTTCTCTTCTCTAGCTTTTATGAGAGCATTTGTAATATGTTGCGTGAAAGCCAAATTTATAGCACTAGCATTAGGACTCTTAGCAAGTTTTTGCAAGAACTTTATAACTTCAGAGATGTGGCAATCATCAAAATTCAAACCATTATAATCTAAAGCAATGGGATCATCATCCCCAATGTTGGAAAAAATTTCAGCAGTTTTATCACAGGCAGTTTCAGCAGTTTTAGCAGTTTCACGCAGTTTTTCACGCTTTGCATTTGAAATGGAAACATTGCTAACACCAATTATTTTATTATTAATAGTAGGAGGTGCAGCAACATGTGTAGCATTAGCATTACTAGTGGTGGTAATAGTCCAAACTTTAGCTATATTATCTTTTTTTTCATTTTCTTCTCTTTCCCATCTAGCACGCAATTCGGCCATCAATCTTATATTCTCATTAATTCTAACTTGGATGGCATTTGCTGTAGTAACAATTTTATTATTAAGATTCTCATGAGGCATAACTTTCGATTTCAAAAGATCAACATCAGCAGCAAGACTATCGACTTTAGAAGCAAGTATATCAATTTTCCCAAGCTTTTCTTCAACAGATTTGTTAAAAGCAGTTTGTGTACTAATAAATTCTTTAAGCATGGTTTCAAGTCCAGGGGGTGTGTTCCTATTATTGTTGTAAGGATTCCCATAAGAATTACCATAGCCGTTGCCATTATTGTAAGGATATGGCCTATAGTTGTTACTAGAATTGTTCCGGTAAGCATTGTTGTTGAAATTATTATTTTTAATGAAGTTTACATCAACATGTTCATCTTGTGCAACCAATGAAGCTAACGGAACATTATTAGGATCAACATTAGTCCTTCTTACCTTGTGGAGCTCTTTCCGTGTGCCATTCAGAGTAGTTGATCATCATATTATCAAGAAACTTTGTTGCTTCACCAAGAGTGATGGACATAAAGGTACCTCCAGCAGCTGAATCCAATAGGTTCCGCGAAGAAAAATTCAGTCCTGCATAAAAGGTTTGGATGATCATCCAAGTAGTTAGTCCATGGGTTGGGCAATTTTTAACCAAAGATTTCATTCTTTCCCATGCTTGTGCAACATGCTCAGTATCTAATTGTTTAAAATTCATTATGCTACTCCTCAAAGATATAATTTTAGCAGGGGGATAATATCTACCAATAAAAGCATCCTTGCATTTAGTCCATGAATCAATATTATTCTTAGGCAGAGATAGCAACCAATCTTTAGCTCTTCCTCTTAATGAGAAAGGGAACAATTTTAATTTTATAATATCACCATCTACATCTTTATATTTTTGCATTTCACACAATTCAACAAAATTATTGAGATGGGCAGCAGCATCATCAGAACTAACACCAGAAAATTTCTCTCGCATAACAAGATTCAGTAAAGCAGGTTTAATTTCAAAGAATTCTGCTGTAGTAGCAGGTGGAGCAATAGGTGTGCATAAGAAATCATTATTATTTGTGGTTGTGAAGTCACACAACTTAGTATTTTCAGGAGTACCCATTTTAGCAACAGTAAATAAAGTAAACTATATAAAGTAAATGCAAGTAACTAATTTTTTTGTATTTTCGATATAGCAAACAAGATAGCAAATAAAGTAAAACTAGCAACTAATTTTTTTTGTATTTTGATTTAGTGCAGCAAACAAAATAGTAAATAAACTAAGCAAGACAAAAACAAAGTAAAAGAGATTGGGATGTGGAGACTCCCCTTGCAGCGTGTCTTGATCTCCCCGGCAACGGCGCCAGAAATTTAGCTTGACACGCGTACAACACGCGACCGTTGGGAACCCCAAGTGGAAGGTGTGATGCGTACAGCAGTAAGTTTCCCTCAGTTAGAAACCAAGGTTTATCGAACCAGTAGGAGTCAAGAAGCACGTTGAAGGTTGATGGCGGCGAAATGTAGTGCGGCGCAACACCAGGGATTCCGGCGCCAACGTGGAACCTGCACAACACAAACCAAGTACTTTGCCCCAACGAAACAGCGAGGTTGTCAATCTCACCGGCTTGCTGTAACAAAGGATTAGATGTATAGTGTGGATGATGATTGTTTGCAGAAAATAGTAGAACAAAGATTGCAAGAGATTGTATTTCAGTATAGAGAATTGGACCGGGGTCCATAGTTCACTAGAGGTGTCTCTCCCATAAGATAAACAGCATGTTGGGTGAACAAATTACAGTTGGGCAATTGACAAATAAAGAGGGCATGACCATGCACATACATATTATGATGAGTATAGTGAGATTTAATTGGGCATTACGACGAAGTACATAGACCGCTATCCAGCATGCATCTATGCCTAAAAAGTCCACCTTCAGGTTATCATCCGAACCCCCTCCAGTATTAAGTTGCTAACAACAGACAATTGCATTAAGTATTGCGCGTAATGTAATCAGTAACTACATCCTCGAACATAGCACCAATGTTTTATCCCTAGTGGCAACAACACATCCATAATCTTAGAGATTTCTGTCACTTCCCCAGATTCACGGAGACATGAACCCACTATCGAGCATAAATACTCCCTCTTGGAGTTACAATCATCTACTTGGCCAGAGCATCTACTAGTAACGGAGAGCATGCAAGATCATAAACAACACATAGATATAAATTGATAATCAACATAACATAGTATTCTCTATTCATCGGATCCCAACAAACGCAACATATAGAATTACAGATAGATGATCTTGATCATGTTCGGCAGCTCACAAGACCCGACAATTAAGCACAATGGGGAGAAGACAACCATCTAGCTACTGCTATGGACCCATAGTCCAGGGGTAGACTACTCACACATCACTCCGGAGACGACCATGGCGGCGTAGAGTCCTCCGGGAGATGATTCCCCTCTCCGGCAGGGTGCCGGAGGCGATCTCCTGAATCCCCCGAGATGGGATTGGCGGCGGCGGCGTCTCTGGAAGGTTTTCCGTATCGTGGCTCTCGGTACTGGGGGTTTCGCGACGAAGGCTATTTGTAGGCGGAAGGGCAGGTCAGGGAGCCACACGAGGGGCCCACACTACAGGTCGGCACGGCCAAGACCTGGGCCGCGCCGCCCTATAGTCTGGCCACCTCGTGGCCCCACTTCATCTCCTCTTCGGTTTTCTGGAAGCTTCGTGGCAAAATAGGACCCTGGGCGTTGATTTCGTCCAATTCCGAGAATATTTTTTTACTAGGATTTCTGAAACCAAAAACAGCAGAAAACAGCAACTGGCACTTCGGCATCTTGTTAATAGGTTAGTTCCAGAAAATGCACGAATATGACATAAAGTGTGCACAAAACATGTAGATATCATCAATAATGTGGCATGGAACATAATAAATTATCGATACGTCGGAGACGTATCATGTACCAAGCTGAAGTTGAAGTATCTACCGCACCCGCATCCATACTATATTCAGTAGTTGAGCAACAATGGTGAGATGAAGGTAAACCACATGGTGCGTGTTGAGTTTGCTATTGGACCGTATAAGGATTGCATTGATTTTGATGTCGTTCCTATGACGGTGTGTCACCTACTATTGGGTCGGCCTTGGCTCTATGACCGTTCTGTGCAACACAATGGCCGTGCCAATACATATCACTTGGAGTTCAAGGGCAAGAAAATCAACTTACAGCCTATGACACCATAGCAAATTGTCAATGAGTCTCGTCAGAAAGTTGAAGTCAATTTGGAGGATGCTTCTTTAGATAGGCGAGAGAATTGTAATGTTGTGAGTGATATAACGAAAAGTGAGAGAGTGAATTTCTTAGTCTCATTAGCCACCAAAGAAGACATGAGAGAATTTAGTGAGGATCCTATGGCCATGCCTCTTGTTCTCTTGTACAGGGGTACGGTTTTGGTTTCTAACGACATGACCCCTCTTCCTCTTGGTGTTTCTAATGTTTTGCAGGAATTTGGCGACGTGTTTCCGGATGAAGTACCCGCAGGACTTCCACCATTGCGAGGTATTGAGCATCAAATCGACTTGATTCCCGGAGCTTCGCTACCCAATCGGGCACCATATAGAACAAACCCCGAAGAGACGAAGGAGATACAGAAGCAAGTACAAGCGCTACTCGACAAAGGTTATATCCGCATAAGCCTTAGTCCTTGTGCTGTTCCTGTTATTCTTGTTCCTAAGAAAGATGGTACATGGCGTATGTGCGTAGATTGTAGAGCTATAAACAATATCACTATTCGATATCGTCATCCTATTCCCCGTTTAGAGGATATGCTAGATGAATTGAGTGGTGCTGCTGTGTTCTCTAAAATTGATTTGCGTAGTGGTTATCATCAAATTAGGATGAAAGAAGGGGATGAGTGGAAAACTGCCTTTAAAACAAAATTTGGTTTATATGAGTGGTTAGTAATGCCTTTTGGTTTGACTAATGCACCTAGCACTTTCATGAGACTGATGAACCATGTTTTGAGTGAATTTATTGGCAAGTTTGTGGTTGTGTATTTTGATGACAAATTAATTTACAGCCGCAATGAATCTGATCATATTATACATATTCGACATGTTTTGCAAGTGTTGCGTGATAGTAAACTCTATGGTAATCTTGAGAAGTGCACATTTTGCAAAGATAAGGTCATATTTCTGGGTTATGTTGTCTCTAAGCATGGAGTAGAAGTAGATGTGTCTAAAATTGAAGCTATTCAAAATTGGCCTACTCCCATGAATGTGAGTCAAGTTAGAAGTTTTCATGGTCTAGCTGGGTTTTATCACCGTTTTGTGCCCAATTTTTCTACTATTGCTGCACCTTTGAATGAATTGACTAAAAAGGGTGTTGCATTTGAGTGGGGCGTTGCCCAAGATCATGCTTTTGATGAACTGAAACGATTGTTAACTTCTGCATCGTTGCTTGCACTTCCTGATTTCAATAAGCAATTTGAGATTGAATGTGATGCTAGTGGTATTGGAATTGGTGGTGTGTTGATGCAAGAGGGTCGCCCAATTGGATATTTTTCTGAGAAACTTTCTGGTGCTAAGTTGAACTATCCAATATATGATAAAGAATTGTATGCTTTGATTAGAGTTCTTGAGGTTTGGCAACATTATTTGTGGCCAAAGGAATTTATCATACATTCTGATCATGAAGCTTTAAAATATCTGAAAGCCCAATCTACTTTGCATAGGCGTCTTGCTAAGTGGGTTGAGTTCATTGAGTCTTTTCCATACATTATTAAGCATAAGAAGGGAAAAGATAACATTGTTGCTGATGCTCTATCTAGGAAGAATATGCTATTAACTCAACTTGATGTTAAAATTCCTGGTTTAGAGGTGTTATGTGATTTGTATGCTACTGATCATGATTTTGCTGAACCATATCGCTTATGTGCTCTTGGTAAAGCATGGGAAAAATATCACATACATGATGGGTTCTTGTTTTGAGCTAACAAACTATGTGTTCCAGAATCGTCTGTGTGTTTGCTCTTATTGCAGGAATCACATGCTGGAGGTTTGATGGGTCACTTTGGGCGTGAGAAGACGCTACTCATGCTCGCTGATCATTTTTATTGGCCAAAGATGAGGCGGGATGTGGACAGGTATGTGAAGAGGTGCATTACTTGCAACAAGTCCAAGTCCAAGCTGAAGCCTCACGGTTTGTATACTCCATTACCGGCACCTACTACACCTTGGGAAGATATTAGTATGGATTTTGTGTTGGGTTTGCCGCGTACTAAAAGAGGCCATGATTCTATATTTGTGGTAGTGGATAGATTTTCTAAAATGTCACACTTTATTGCCTGCCACAAAAGCGACGATGCGTCGCATATTGCTAACCTGTTTTTCAGGGAGATTGTTCGACTACATGGAGTCCCGAAGACTATTGTTTCTGATCGTGATGTGAAGTTCATGAGCTACTTCTGGAAGACACTTTGGGGAAAGCTTGGGACAAAACTGCTGTTCAGTACTACTTGTCATCCCCAAACTGATGGTCAAACTGAGGTGGTGAATCGAACCTTGTCACAACTGTTGAGATCCATGATCAAGAAGAACCTGAAGGAGTGGGAAGAGTGTTTGCCGCATGTGGAGTTTGCTTACAACAGGGCGGTACATTCTACCACAGAGCTATGTCCTTTTGAGGTGGTGTATGGTTTCAAACCCATTACTCCACTTGACTTGTTTCCTTTTCCCATACATGAGAGAGTTAATATGGAGGCATCCAAGAGGGCAGATTTTGTGCGCAAAATACATGTGAAGACTAAAGAGTTGATAGAAAAGAAAGGCAAGAGCAATGCTGCAAGGATGAATAAGAAGCGCAAAGAGATGTTGTTCAAGCTTGGTGATATGGTCTGGGTACATTTTCGCAAGGATAGGTTCCCGAAGCTGCGGAAGTCTAAGTTGAAGCCTCGTGGTGCTGGTCCTTACAAAGTGCTTGCCAAGATCAATGATAATGCATACTCGATAGATCTTCCAGTTGATGAGTTTGGTGTCAGTAATTCTTTCAATGTTGCTGATTTGACACCATATGACGGAGAAGACCTTGGAGCGTCGGGGTCGACGCCTTTTGAAGGGGGGGAGATGATGAGGACATCCCTACTACACCACTACCTCCGTCATTAATAAATGAAGATGAACCTGCTGTGGAGCTCAAGTCCAATGAAGTTCGGATTGGACCAATTACAAGGGCTCGTGCGAAGCTACTTAAACAACAGGTGAACTTGTTTCTAAACGGTACTTTGATTGACGAGAACTTTATACTGCCTAAGTCCTATTACTTATGTATCATAAGGTATCAAGAAGAGACGAGCATCGCACGAGGAGAAGAGGAGCAGCTGGACATGAAGACGGATGTCAAGATGGACGTGAAGCTGGACATGGAGCTGGACATGAAGATATCTCATGGACGCGCGAGGGAGGAGCGGGAGGCATGCGCGAGAGGAGAAGAAGACGTCCAGGCCGGTCCAGCACCCGGTCCGACCGGCCGCCAGACCGGCCGACCCGGTCACTGACCCGGTCGACCGGGCGCCAACCGGATTTGATTTATCGTACCGGATGAAAACCGGAAAACCTCGCAACTATCCGGTTGCCGCCCGGTTGACCGGACCCCAGACCGGCCGACCCGGTTGCCGCCCGGTTGACCGGACCCCAGACCGGCCGACCCGGTCCCTGGCCCGGTTGACCGGATTCCAGACCGGATTTGTCCGAGTCTGTCTCGACCAGATCTATTCTGGGTCGGTTATTCTTGTATCTTTTCGACCAGGACTCGTCCCGGACGCCTATATAAGTGCCCAGGACGCCCCCCTAGCTGCTTTAGACCACGTTTAAGATAAACCCTAGTTCTTAGTTGTTTGCTCTAGCAAAACTATTGAATCCCTACACCATATTGCTTGAATATTGTGTAGATCCTAAAAAAGTCTTGTGTGATCTGCTGTTCCATTGGGAATTAGACGGTTGCAACTTACCGCTTCGTGGTCGGCGGCTACGTGCGCAAGTGTGTGGAGTTGCGAATATCTTGCAGGGTTGAGAGCTGTTGCATTGGCGACAGGGACCAATCGAGAGATCTCGTTGCGTCATAAAAGTTATCTTTCACTTCATCGTCATGTACCTCCGCTGCCATCACCCCGTGATCATCATCACCACCGTTGCTTACTGAGAAGATCGGGACACCCCTTATCACTTCTTCTGCAATGTCCTTTTTTATGGAGCATTTGGTTTGAGGTCTAGCTCGGTCCTCTCTTGCGCCTTCTGCTGTGGATGAGCTCCTTGTTTGATGGTCGAGTGTGCTCAACACACGTGGCTCTCCAAACTCTGGCCTCAAGCGCGGTCCCTTTTCCTCCTAGTGCTTCAATCTATTTGGACCGAGAGGAATAATCGGATCTTCAAAAACAAGTCAGGGACGGAAGCGCTTTTGTTAGATGTCATCATTGAAGAGGCGGACAGGTGGAAGCTCGTGGGTATGTTGTGAGGTTTTCTCCCTTTTATTGCTAGTGATCGGTGTCCGGGAGTTATAAGAGTGGATATTTGTATTTGGTTCTTCTCCTATTTATAAAAGAAAAAAAAAGACGGAAAAACAAAAGATAATGCATCTGTTAGTTATCTCCATGAAGAAAACCGCACTGATATCCTCCATAGTTCATACCACACAAACTTTGCTGCCAGCAACCGGAACTCCTGGTGCTACACCACCAAGATCAGCAACAAACATAAAATGCAACCACAAACACCAACCAATCCGCGGGAAGGTTTGGTCAGAGTAAGCTTTGTGTGGCGTACAGGGCAAACATGTGGAGCAATCGTCTGAACCGTTGCAAGGCACGCACGCACTCGCCCACGCAGCGCACCTACCCTCGCCGCCGGCCATGCGCCAACCGTTTCCGTTGTGCGCGCGCGGTAGGTGGAACCTGTGGATCCTGCTTCTCTCCAGGCCGCCCGAGGTCACATCGGACCGTCGCTGCCGGGCGCCCATCGCCTACTTGCCGGCGGATCGGTAGTACTCCGTATCTGCATTGAAGAGCGCGCGGCTGACGGATCTGCGGCCAGCGTCCGTCATGCATGGGCCACGCCGGCGATCGAGAGCAACATCGAACGGCGGACATATGTATCTAGGTTCCTGTCGCCATGAATGCGCCGATCGGTAATTAAGCTGGAGTCACTGCATGACAGATCGATCTAGCACACGCACGGCTGCATTTCACGTATCTTCAGCTACTACCACGAATCATGTGCTTCATCGTGTGGCTAGCTTCCTCCTGCGTAGCCTGCTAATACATGGCGTGCATCGTCTACCTAGGGCGACTAGCGTAGCATCCGTCTCAGCCGCACGATTTGTAGACTGAAGGCTCGAAATGACTCAGTCTACAAATAAGCCTACCTTTAGGTTTTGTCTTAATTCGTCTTTGTAAAGTTTAAACAATTTCATAGAAACAATAGCAACATTTACAACATTAAATTAATGCCACTAGATGCCTCTTGGAATGTTGTTTTATAATTTATCAGTTCAATGTCATAAATGTTTTTAAAGTTTTTTTTATAAAGTTGGTTAAAATTTAAAAGTTTAACTCAAGACAAAACCTAAAAGTACACTTAATTTTTCGACGGAACAATAAATGTCTAATATCTTAGAAAACAAAATAAAAGGAAACCCCAAAGGCACAAACTAGAGATACAAGCATCAATAAGTGAACATCTTGAGACATAAGAGATAAAAAAACCAGGATAAAAAGTTATAGTTTCTAGTAGAATGTTAAAAGAAAAACACACTCCTAATCCCACTAGAAGCTCAAGTAGCAGAGGACAATTTACATGAACAAGCCAAACAAGACAAAGACCCGGAAAAAAATTGATTCTTCCTTGCAATGGGCACAAGTATTCAACTAATTGTATGCTCATATTGAAGCGTCAAGCATTGAGACTCTCCATCGAGGATCTCTATCGAACCCGACGACAACATCTTTACAATATATCCTGGACAAGACCACCATCACCTAGACAACTAGCTAGTCGAACCAACAAACAAGCAAAACTTTACGGTTCTACAAGGGAAATGAAACGATGCACGGGAGCATCATCTTCATTCAAACTTTTTTCTTGAAATGAATGCGGTAAGGGAAGCCCCCACATCAAATTTTCTATATAAGAACAAGAACCTTTGTCCATGAGGACTTGAACCTAGCTTCTGAGTTGTACATCCACTTTCATAATCATGTGAGTTAGGTTCACTTCTTTCTTTGTTCACACTTGTCGAAGAGGCCTGCTCCCCCACGCACCCCACCCGCTCGAATGAGCTTGAAGATGTTGCCCGATTAATCAAGGTAACCCATGGGTAGATCAAAAACCTTCTAGAAATTGTGGCATAGAACCAAGCCCAACTACCACCCCGGGCTCAAGAGTGGATGCATAAAACCAAGGAACTCACTTTTTTTTAAGAAGTCGGGTTACCATCAACATAAGATGCCAACATCATCGATAACCTGGGGGGGGGGGGGGACAAAGATAATGCAAGGCCGGCAATATTGCAACATACAAGATCGAGATGCCCGCCACAACGGTGATTCAATCTGGTCAAGAGAGCAGTAAACACATCGGAAAATGACATGAGGATACCAAGCTTGCCACGATACCACCAACCTCCTGGTCAGCAGAGTGTTGTTATTGGTCATCAGTCATCCACTTTTGCATGCATGATGGAAGAGTGTTGGATCTAGTGCCGTGTCCATGATTCTACAACCGAGGGTGCCATGCTTAAGACTTGCATTTCAGATGCTATAGACAAACAACCAAAATTCAACATAATTAACACTTCTGCTCCAGTGCTCCTCCCCTGGAAAAATTCTGGACGCGTCAAACACAACAACGGTGGAGATTTTCTCATACATGTTTGTAAGTGGGGACACGATCATAATTTTTGTGTAGGTCCACCGTCCGTACAACCATGTACATGCCCATATGGCCTACGTTGTGTTATACCTCGTCTTTGTATGTATCTATGGTCACGGACATGTGCCGAAATATAAATATGCTATAAAGATCTTGCTCACATGACCTCTTTCTTTTCTTACGCGGCGTACACATACCGTATCAATATAGACGGGTATACATAGGCTGGATATGGATTTCGGCGGACCAACTCATGAAAAAAAAGACAACTATGACCATTCATCTTCTTTTAGGGGGGAGCACTGGAGCAGCCCTCCATAATTAATTTTTCAACGTCCTAATAGCCTTCATTAACTGGCCCGAAACAATGCAACGGGGTATGGATCCGTAGCTGGCGCCATGCGGCCACAATGGCGAGAAAGCACGCGAGCAGACTTGAATACCAAACCTATTGCAGGAGGAGTTTCAAACCTACTGCCTACCAGGCTACCACCGAGCACTAATAAAGGGGATGCACGTGGCTGTGCTCTCCAGTATTTTCCAAAGGCTTGTATTCGGCCGGCAGTGGTCACTGGTCACTGTCAGGCACGAGCCTGATTATTCCAATTTCCAATGTTGATCTCTGAGTCTGAGTCTGAGTCTTGGTTGGTGACCAGCTTGGTGTGAAGCATTTCAGACGTGATAAAGCAAAGACCTAAGTTGGTGTCTTGGTGACCGAGAAGAGGCAACAGGTGTGTGTTCAGAGATATTCTGTGTTTCGCTTTACCTACCTACTGCTTTCAGCGACGGAAAATTTACATGAATATGTCCTCCAAGAGATAGAGACTACGCCCAGGCCGGAGAAAAAGATTTTTTGATCCTTATTACAATGGCCACAAGTCTTCTAGTAGTACTAAACATGGATGCGGGATGCTCGATCGTCTCGCCAGGCCGGACGTCGTCCCCGCGGACCGTCGCTGCCGGGCGCCCATCGCCGTCTACTTGCCGGCGGTCCGGTAGTTTATGCGGGGGTGGGGCCTACATTGAAGAGCGGCTAGCGTCCTTCATGCATGGGCCACGCCGGCGATGGGACGACGATCGAGAACGACAGCGAACGACGGACTTATGCATGTAGGTTCCTGTCTCCATGAATGCCCCGATCGCTAAGCTGGACACATCGATCTAACCCATGCCAAGGCTGCGTTTCAGGTACCTTCAGCTACCACGAGTGATCTGCTCCATCATGTGGCTAGCTTTGTCCTGCGTCGCCACATGTTTCGTGGCGTGCATCGTCTACCTAGGCGTGCATAACATAGCGTCCGTCTCAGCCGTACGTACGATTTGTCGACGGAAGGCTTGAAACTAGTCAGACTTCACCAAGTTAATAAAACTCTATCCAGCCAGCGCCATACCCTGCCCGTCCACAAATAAGGCTACCTTCATGTTTTGTCTTGATTCACTTTATAAAGTTCAAACAGTTTTATAGAAAATAGCAATATTTACGAAAATTGCTAGTATAATTTTAAAGGAAAATACACTCTCATCCCACTAGAAGCTAGGAAAATTTACATGGACGTGCACAATAAGACTAGGCCCCGGAGAAAAAAAGATTGTTTGATCCTTGCAATGGGCACACAAGTCTTCCACTGAACATGAATGCTCATATTGAAGCGTCACGCACTGAGATCCCCCACCGAGGCACAAGGTAACCATGGGCAGATGAAAACCCTGTTAAAACCTATGGCATGGCACGAACCTCAACTACCATACTGAGCTCACGAGTCGATACACACAACCGAGAAAATCATCTTTTTTTCTTCAGAAGTCGGGTTACCATCAACATGCAACATCATAGATAACCTACTGGGAACCCAATGACAATGGAAGGCCGACAATATTGCAACACAGTTCAAGGAGACGACAATTGGCTAAATGATGGCCATCATGGCCAGGCCTCCAATGAGGTAAGCAAAACCAAAGGTGTCGTTGTCATTGCCGGAATTGGCCGAACTCCTTCCATGCTTTCGTAGACACACCATCCGTTGAACCTACATCCGGACATCCCTGCCAGCAAGAAGGCGAAGGGAAGACAACCCTACCCTACCTCCAGAGAACCCTAGCTAGCCAAGTAATGTCGACTAGCCTTCCCCAAAATATGCAAGATCGAGATGCCTTCCCCGATGGAGATTTGACCTGGTCGGCAGAGCACTAAACTCATTGTAAAAAGACATGAGGACACCAAGCCTATCACAACACCACCACCAAAAACAATACCAACCTCCTAGTCCAACAGAGCGTTGTTGTCGGTCATCAATCATCCACCTTTGCATGTACGATGGAAGAATGCAATAGATTTAGTGGAGGATCTAGGATTTTATAACCGAGGGTGCCATGCTTAAGACTCACAATTCACATGTTATATACAGACAACACATATTCAACATAATTAATTTTTCAACATCCTACTAGCCATCGGTGGCTCGCCGTACCCATGAAATGCATCACTTACTCTATGTTAACTTCCGGTCCACATGCATCATGGTGTACCCTACCCTACCTGATAATGTCACTGAGACAGTCGCCAAACCTCCACAGTGGTCGCCAGGGCCCACCGCACACACGGTGTCGCCAAGTCTGTACTTTTTTTTACAGGTTTGTGGAGTGTCAACTCAACCTCTATCGTCGCATGTCACAATCTAGTGTAGGTGAGAAATCAATTGACAGGTGGGCCAAATTACTAAGCATAGGGCATCTCCTATTTCATTGTCTCTCTTAACATGGTATTATATGAATAGGAGATTCACAATCTTTAGTGGCAACTAACCTGGTGCATTTTCTCTTAGTTAAATGTTGTATCTAATATTGGTTGTTATTATTTGAAGCAGATGTCATCCTTCCACGTAATTGCACTGGGGCAGTAACATTTATATATGAACGTTTGCTGTGGCGTGATAGCTACATTCTTTTCTTATTAACTATTGTGCGACCTCAACATTTTGCCTATAATATTGTGCTAAGATTCAAACATTAGTAGAGGCCTTAGGAATGGGGCTATGAATAACTAGTTCAATTCTAAGAAGGTGTGCATTGTTTCAGAATAATGATAATAAATCTTAAATCTTAGGTACATCATGAAGTATATTTCCATATGTTATTATATATAGTTGTTAATAGATTTTTATAAATTTTAGCAAACGTCATATAGTTTGACTAAAAAAACGCCAAACTACTATTCGTATGATAAAGGGCCATCCGGTTTGTGTACGACTTCATGCAGCGAGAGTGATGGATGCCTCTCCACTGATTTGCCGTTAAAAATTTGAACAAAAAAATAGAAAATTCAATTCGGCTCTTGGGTGAATATGCTCCTTCCACCTAAAAAACATATTTTTAATTGTCAAAAAATTCTAACAAATTTTTTTGCATGTACATCACGATAATCTATGTGTGTTCGTGAAGTTTCGCGAAAAACCGATAATTTTTGTGGTCGATGTAAAAAAGACAAAATAAGTCTCACAAAAAGCCTTATTTTTAGCCCTAAATTTTGTGTTTTTTTTACACAGCCCAAACGACAAGTTGATTTTTCATGAAAAAACTTTGTGCCTACTTAGCATGTGAAGAAGTACACGTGAATTTTTGGTTTGAAATTTTTTAACATTTCAAAATATATCAAAGTTATAGTTCAAACTAAAGAAAGCATACGCACTCAGGAGTCAAAACACCGCTCCCGCATGGCATCGTTCTTTTAGAAAACGAAGGTACCGTAGTATAACATTGTGGATTTTGAGTTGCTGGCAGAGTTTATTTAGAAGTGGTGCCACAGCCCACTGGATCCACCCCTGGCTGGAGCTGCATTGAAGAGCAACAGGTATGGATCCGCGGCTGGCGAGATAAACTAGGGAGCGACAGAAAACCAGGCAGAAGTATGATGTGCATGTAGGTTTCCGTCTTCATGAACGCCAGCTTCATGTCAGCTACCAGGGATTATACAGTTTCATGTGGCCAGCTTTGCCGCGCGTCGGCGGGCATCCATGGCGCGTGTGTATGCAGGCGTGGATAACGTGGCACCCATTCACCCGCTAGCTAGGGTTGGCGTGCGTGATGAAATTTTATTTGGGAGAGCATACCAACGACAGGTTCCCTCCGCTCGCCATAAGTTAGCCTCTTCTTATTTAAATTTGGATCAGCATAAAACATCAACTATTCTATTCCAAAAGGGACGCAACAATTTCATATTAATGGTCGCTGGCTAGTTCTTGAATATAAATGTATTGGCTCTGATATTAAGAGACATCGGTTTACAGAAAAATCCAAACTGTTAGACAAAAGATGGTTATTTCAATAATATTTGAGGCTTCAATACCAAAATGGACCACCAAAATATCTCGAGGATAATGGCGCCGGATCAACGTACATTTGGCTTGACGTACTGGGTTCAGGTAGCAGGGTGCGGTAGGTGCCTTTGCTGAGCTTCAAACTTAGCTACTGCCTACCACCGAGCACTAATAAAGCGGTTGTGGCTGTGGTTTCCAGTATTTTCCAAGGCTTGTATTCGTCCAGCTGAGGTCGGCACGACCGGACGAGCCTGATCGATTCCAATTTCCAAACGAGTCTTCGTTGGTGACTAGCTTGGTGCGAATGATTTCAGATGCGATAAAGCAAAGACCTAAAATGGTGACCGAGAAGAGGCAACGTGTGTGTTCACAGCTACTGCATCTCTCGCTTTACCTACTGTTTTCAGCGACAAAAGAAACGATCACATTTAGGATTTGCCAAATTACATTATTTGGGTAAGCTGATCTCAGTAAAAGATAACAATCAAAATGTTTGAATAAAAGCAATAGAAATATCTTTTGGCATATATTTTAGAATAACAACTAAAATGCCTCAAAAATGTAAATTGAAGAGTCTGGAGGTAAAAATGAGAAAATAGAAATATTCTGAAAATACCAAAGAACTTTTTTGTGGACTTTCATGAAAAACATGAGTTTCTACCTTTTTTCTAATAATGGAATTTTAATATTTCTCTAAGTTTATTGGGGTTTTCTTGAATTCCTTTGATTTGTTAGAATTTTATTTTAGAATTTTCTTATGTTTTCATCAGAGATACCATTTAGGATTTGCCAAATTACATTATTTGGTAAGCTGATCTCAGTAAAAACAACAATCAAAATGTTTGAATAAATGAAATATAATATTTTTGAGATATATTTTAAGATGCCTAAAAAGTTAATTTGAAAAGTCTGGTGGTAAAATGAAAAAACACTAGTAATATTTTGGAAATACCAAAGAACTTTTTGTGGACTTTCATGAAGAAACATGAGTCTTCTTCAACCTTTTTTTTGCACAATTTGCACATGGCTCCTACCTTTTTTGTTTTCCTCTCGAAACACGCTTCGTCCCACTATATTAATATAGCAACCAACCAACCAATACAAGATAGAGATCACAGTTGGGGCAAGCAGCACATCAAAGCCCAAGAGAGAAAAAGAAGGAAAAAGAAAGCAATGTCGACCTCGGATCGATGAAAACGCTAATGATCCGCCACCGTACCTCCGGAGAATTCCTACCACAATCTTAGCCCTCCGAAGCGCCGCATACCTAAGCAACACCTTCAAGAAGGAATGCGACGATAACGACGCTGCTGCCCGGACAAATCCTAGGGTTCCCCCCGGTATGCGGGAGGAGTGTGGGGAGGGGGAACCCAGCGCCCTTCAAGAAGGAATGGCGGCGCCCGCAGGCGTCACCGCGTCGGTGTCAGACATCCAACAAGGATTTCTCCCAACCCCCAAAGAACCATGACCCCGGATCCATCGCGCTCCGCCAACCTCACCACCCACCAGCTCGCGCCACCACGGTTTTGGAGTCACTACCACCGTCTTACCGTGGTCAAGCAACGACGACCGACCGAAACGAGAAGAGACAACCAGGGCCAGGAGGCGGCTGAACAGCGGCAACGCGGGAGGGCACAACCCCCACCGCAGCCTACGGTAACCGACCGGACGTAGCTACAGGAGCAAACCAGGCCCTTACTGGCCCGGCCGAGCCCGGCGGGCTCGTGAAGCTCCCATGACCACGCTGCTTTCAGCGCGCCGCCGTCCAGAGCCCCCGCAGCACGAGCCGCTTCGTCGCTCGCCAGAGACACACACAGGGAAGCCCGTACCTAGCCCGCCTAGGCCCAGATGGGGCCCAAAGGGCCCAGATCTGGGCCGGGAGAGCGCCGCCGCCACCTTCCATGTCGCCGCGCCGCCGCCACCAGGCCACCCAACACCGCGCCACCCGAGAGCCGCGCCGCCGCCGGAACATAGACGACCTAGGGAGCACCCCCGCCTGCCCCGCCTGGAGAAGGAGCGCGCCGGGTAGAGAAGGGGCCGCCACCGGCACCGCCCGGGCTTTGCCCGGCGGCTCCCGCCGGCGGCGGCGACGGGGGAAGGGCGGAGGGGGAGGGTCGACGGGGGCTAGGGTTGGGATGCCCTGGAGTCATCTGCGGGGGAGCGACTCGAGGACGAGGGTTTTTTTTCCCTTTTTTTGTTTTCTAATACTTGATTTTTAACATTTCTCTCAGTTTATTGCAGTTTTTATTTAATTTCTGATTTGTTATAACTTTTTTCTTCGGAATTTTTCGTATGTTTTTCGTCAGCGACACCATTTGTACCGAGGCCATAAACCAAATATGCTTGATAATAAAACATAAACATCAGTTGTTATATCTATCTATCTTTATATACTAAAAGCAAAATAAGGGTGTTTTTCGAGGCACCAGGTTAATCCACATATGCTTAAAAAATATAAACCGATGATAATAATTTGAACGGCTGAGATTAAAAAATAAAAGATGTTACGTACAATATTGTGCGTGTACCAAATATTTTTATGGCACGTAATGGATAGAAACGTTCTTTAGGAATTTAAGAGTACATCACATACGGAGCGGATCTGTTCCTTGCCAAATTTTGATGCTAAAACAATTAAATTTGATTCCTGGTCACGACACAGATCTATCCGGTTACATATAACAATAAAAATCTCATGGCACCAAGAGACGTGCCCAGCTGAATCTACAAAAATTGGTTACTACCGTTTTGCGCAAGATTCAGAAAAAAAAACGCAATACCAACACGTTTATAGTAAAAAAAAAGTCCAACACGTTTCGTATCTATATTGTCCAAATTTTCCTAACGCTAATTAAGTACACCACTCCACACTTCCCTAACTCAAATTGCCAGAACCATGAACGGACATGGAAAATAAACTTTTCCATGTATTACACGGAAACATGATTTTTTTTCCAGAAATCTAGGGAAAAAACTCTAAAAATCAATAATTATCTACAAAACCACTTCCAATTTGGAGTGACACGGTTTTGATTTTCTCTATCTCTTCCCGTTCAGCTCATATTTATTATCTCTGTACGGCCGCATATGCATCTTTGAAATATTGGTCTAGATTAGTGGAACATGTTTTGTCTCCAGTTTTTATGTTAGATTTAACCGCGCTATCTTCGTATGTTAGAAAATTCGTAGACCATAGATACATGCTAGCTTCACCCATAAAAGAGCTAGCTAGGTGGAATCTGATGAAAAATGTATGGTACGATCTTAAGTATAAATTAATGAATATATCTATATGAAGTCGAGTATGATGTATACCTATATGTATGTACGGTTGTGTATACAAAATATAGTTGCGAGGAAACAAATTTTAGTTTACTGCAAAACAAGCAAACGAATACCCATGTTCCAAAAATATATTTTATACTCCCTCCGCTCCTAGATATAAGCCATAAAATTTCTGGAACGGAAATTAAAGAATGCACATTTAGAAAAAATTACTCCATATTTGGCTAGGTTTAACCCTAGGAAATTGGTGCGAGCTAATAGAGGATTTTGCATAAGATAAGGAAACCTAATTAAATCCATAAAAATATTGTCTATACAAGCGGAGCAACGGAATACACCTTATATTCTGGATTTTTCTGAAAAAAAAACTATATAGCTTATATAAAGGAACAGAGGGAGTATGCTATTTTGTCGTATCCAAAAGCTGGAGACTTTGTGCCACTATAGCCAAATGACCTTAACGGATCAAATTCTATAGTTGAGTCTCAACTCAGACCGAAAATTTGCCGATGAAAAGTTTTCCCTTGAAGGGGTTTCTAAATTTTCTAAAAAAATCATCATAGGTATATGAATCGGCTATTAATATAAAGAAATATATAAATTAAGCTCATTTTATTTTCTACTTATATTTATGTTTATTACTTCTAATTTAATATGAATATTCGTATACAAAACAATGCACCAATTAGGCCACAGAGTACACGTTGATATTCAGAATATACCATATATTTTTTTTAAAAGTTTCATGTATTTTAAGCTGGTGTAGAAAACGATACAAAGAAAATTCCACGCAAAGCAGTAACATTTATCATTAGTTAGTTGTCCTACATATTAACAAGTTATTTTCAATTATTTGCATCATGAACAAATTGCTTTTCTATTCTATTTATAAAATCATTATACATTAAAGATCATCCATATAAGCACTACAATTATGCCCTCGCATTGCGAGGACCATCTTGCGAGTTATCATAAACAATATCATCATTTTTTTCATAATTGGGAAACAAAAACACGTCTTTGGAAAATGTGGAGGAGAGAAACGGAAGTCCTGATAGCCGATATCTACGACCAAGGCGTGGTGGACCGCCATTGGTTGCAGCCATAGACCAAGTGTCCCTAGCTTAATTAGTTCCCAACCACATCCGTTGAACTCGTGCAGTACTTAAACATTTCTTCGATCAAGTCTCATAAGACCACCGAGCAGGACTATTGAGCTCCTGGTTGGGTTGAATGCCTAGAGTTGGTAGTAAGCATACATCACGTGCAGTGTTTTGTAGCATGTGGAGATGGCAAATTATTGGATTATTAGCAAAATCTGTTTATGATATAACTATGCATTCGAATCTCTGACCAATTAATTAGATAGTCCAGGTCAACCGATAGATTGATCGCTGATGATACGCATTCAGATCGGGTGGTTGGCAATAATTGGTAAATTCAAAAATCAAAGAGCTTGATCGCTAAACGAATATAATCACAGATCTAGTTCACTCTTCAGGTGATTGGTGGCATGTACTGATCAGCCATCCTCGAGGCCTCAGCTTGCGATTGAGACGCTGGCGCTATCAGCCGATCTCGCCATGTTTGATCGCCTGCATATGGCGTATCTACTTTTTTTTTTGAAACGAGGCAAAAGACTTGCCATTTTCATTAATAGAGCATAAGTACAGATGTTGACCAGTTTATTAGCGGGAAACCGGCCGAAAACCGGCACACAGCCACCCTGGCAACCCACAAAAGCTACACACACCACCGAAGAGAGAGTCGCAGTCGAGGTTGCCCACCAACGTCATCGTCATCACCCTGCGGCGACTCCGACTTCACCAAGAAACAACCACCAAAGGAGACCTCACCGAAGTGGCACCACATAGCTCAAGTCAGCCTATGCCAAACAGGTGACTCCTCACACAGAGACAGGCAGCTCCGACTTTGAGGCGAGCTTTGAAGAGGAGATGCGCAAGACCCGCGCCGAAGAAGACCTTCACCACCGGACCGCCCTTGCAGGTCATCGTACGCTGCTCAGAAGAAGAAACTTGAACGAACATAGCAGCTCCGACTTCACGGCAGGGGAAGGCTAGCACGAAGACACTCGGACACACCGGGAGCCGACTAACAAGGTCTTGCCGCGACCAAACCATCGCCCATCCACGCCATCGTTGCCACACAAGACGCTGCACGGCACTCTCACATCGCCGGCCACCAGCCGCGATGCCGTGCAAGTCCAGCCCAGGGAAAGCACGCAGGGGGACTCGATCTTCAAGACGACGCCCTCAAGAGGGGATGCGACGTGAAGCGACGCCGTCGTCCGGCCCTGCACCGCAAGGCCTAGGATTTCACCTGAAGATGAGCGCCGAGGTTGAGGGGAAAGGAGAGCTCCACGACAACCCTCCAAGAAGGAAAGCGACGTCCGCGGACGCCGCGTCGTCAGGCTTTCGCCCGGAGCAACCTAGAGCCCACAACCCCACACAATCGAACGGAACCGAGGAAAACCACAGGGCCGTCGACCTGCAAACCCGCTGGCCCAAGCACCTCCAACGCGACGGCGGCGCCACCGTCCCGCAGGAGCCACCAACCTCGCTGCCGATAGAGTCGGCAGGTCAGATCTCGGCGCAGACCAGATCTGACGCCCACAGCGCCAGCTCGAACGCAGCGACCGCGGACACCTCCAGACGGCCGGACACCACCAGGAACAGGAGGGAAGGCTGCCACCCCGCCCCGACGCGCCGAGCAAAGCCGGCGCCGCCTCGCCGGGCGGATGGCCGAGCCATCAGCTAGGGAGGCGCTGCAGGGGCGGCGACACGAGCGCGAGACGGAGGGGACCGCCGCATCAACCTGAGCACCGGGGGCCGAGCCTCCCCCGCCAGGATCCTCGCCGCCGAGATCGGCGCTGCACGCGCGAGCGGAGAGGCCCCGCCGCCGCCGTCCACCGCACGGGCTTCGCTCGACGGTTTCCTCCGGCGGCGGCGCGGCGAGAGGGGCTACAGGGAGGGGGGCTGCGGCGCGGTGGGGCTAGGGTTTCCCCCGAGCCGCCGCCAGAGAGGAGCGACGCGGGGGTCGGGAGGGGGGATGCGTATCTACTTATAGTCTACCACAGCTGGCAATGTGATCGTCGATCCTGAACAAAATGAAATGAAGTTTTGACCCCAGATACGTTGAGATAGAGTTATTCATCAGAACTTCCTACTGAATGAGTTTATTGGTTATACAACAATCGAACAAATAAAAAAATGTTGGAGTTATAACTATTTTCATCTCGCATGAGAAGATTTGACAAAATGGAACAAAAGAATCTTACCAATACATGAATTGTAATTCACGATGGTTTGACAAACAAACAGAAGCCCTAAAGGCACGGGAAATGTTTATCCACCATGCACAGTAGATGCCGTGCATTTTCCACCAGCCGATCATGTTTGAGATTCGGATCCTAGACTAAACATAATCCATTTTCTCCAAGTGGTATTCCCCAATTACATCACATTGCACCGACACCTTCCCTCTTTCATCTTTCATCTTTCAGTTTTTTTGCATGCGCCCGACAATGTTTCCTAATATTTTTCATGGTAGAAAATCCGCTCTTCTAAGAGAGATGTCACAAACCGCTTGTTCAAGCAGAAGTCGTGTAGAACCCTATAATCGGAATGACTACAAATTTGAACAACCCACTACGGGAACCCGCCGACGTGCCGACGGCCAGAATCTGTGCCGACGGCCGCCGTCGGCACACTTTGGCCGTCGGCACAAACACTGTCTGTGCCGACGGCACGTAGCCTAGCCGTCGGCACATGGTCATATGGTGGGGCCACAGACAGCCACCGACAACGGCGTCAGCAGGTGGCAAACGGCGTGATGTGGGCCGACGGCCAGGCCGTCGGCACAGCTTCCCCGCCAAATTTTCCTTCTTCCCGCCCTTATTCGCGCCATTTTTTCGCGCCACTTCCTATGTAGGCCGACGGCCAGGCCGTCGGCACAGGTTCCCGCCATTTTTCCCCCCTCCTTCCCTCCCGCCATTCTTCTCGCGCCCATTCTCTCCCGCCAATTATTCCCGCCGTTTCAGCCCTCGTCGTCCTATATATAGCCATGTCTTCTCAACACTAACATCACCAACAACATTTCTCTCCTCATCAACTCTCTCATCCAAAAAACACCACAGAATCCTCTGAGCTCAGCTGCCGTCGAGATGGCTCCTCGTCGCCGTAGCAACACGGGCTTCATCGGCGTTCGCCAGCGGGCTGCGGGCCATTTCGCGTCCGAAATCTCCGCCGGTGGTGTGCGTGTGTGGCTCGGCACCTTCTACACGAAGGAGGCTGCTGCCCGCGCATACGACGTTGCGGCTTGGAGGTTTGGCCGGTCGCGCCACGAATTGAACTTCCCGGAGGTCGTCTCGACGGAAGCCGAGAGTCTCTCTGCGAGCCGCTACTTCGCTCGTAGGGTGAAGCGCAGCGGTTCGTAGATGGCCAGCGGCGGATTGATACCACCGAGGCGGACGAGCAGTTCATGGCACGGTGGCGCGAGAGACCATCCCGAGACGTCGCGGCCACGCGCGCATTCTCGAAGGAGAAGCGGGCGTACGGGGAGAGAGAGGAGGGCGGGAAAGCGGCAGAGGAGGGCCGAATATGACGCGGAGTACGCCAAAGGAGAGGCGTCGACATGGGGGAAAATGATGAACGGTGGTTTTCGTACCTCTCAAGTACCGCTTCAGAGGACACCCCTAGCGAGGACGAAGATTTCGAGAACTGATTAGTATGTGTGTGTGTCGAGTCCATGTGTCTAACGGGTCATGTGTCGACCCAGTGTTAAGTGCTTTGTTCGTGTGTGGGTTTAGTTTTTTAAGTGTTTTGGTTTGTGTGTTAGTAGTGTAGTTTTTAAGTGCTTTGCTTCGTGTGTGGGTGTAGTTCTTTAAGTGCTTTGGTTTGTGTGTGGTCTAGTTCTTTAAGTGTTTTGGTTTGTGTGTGGGTCTAGTTATTTAAGTGCTTTGTAACGTGTGTGGGTCTCAAGTTCTTAAGTGTATCATTATTGTGTGTCGTCAGAAATCGAGCATCGGAGGGTGGGAATGGTCCCAAAACTCAGGCAGATTATAGACTATAGGGGTAAAATCCAGGATCTGTATGTGGAAACTCCTGGTAAGCCCAACCTATGGTTTCCCATGTACATATGTCCTAAACAAACCAAAGCAAATAAAAAAATCCATTGTTACACCGTCACACGGAGAAAGCTATAGGGGTAGATCTGCGGGGTCCCCGCCCTAGGGTTTCCGAAGATACAGATCAGCGAAGCGTCGGAACCGCTTAAAAACTTGCATATGTCCCTAGCATATGTGCACAAGTGTGATGTAGGGTTTGGCTAACCTTGCATGTACCCGGCGTTGACGATTTTCGCAGACATGGGCCAGCACTTGGTGAAAATCCAGGATCTGTATGTGCAAACTCCTGGTACGGCTAAAATGGAGCCTATTTTATGGTAAAGTAAGCCCAACCTATGGTTTCCCATGTACATATATGTCCTAAACAAACCAAAGCAAATAAAAAAATCCATTGTTACACCGTCACACGGAGAAAGCTATAGGGGTAGATCTGCGGGGTCCCCGCCCTAGGGTTTCCGAAGATACAGATCAGCGGAGCGTCGGAACCGCTTAAAAACTTGCATATGTCCCTAGCAATGGCAGTGTCTAGGCCGACGGCTTGGCCGTCGGCACAGTACCTCCCTTGACCTAACGGCCGTTAGACGCTCCGCGGGCCCCACGTTGACTGTGCCGACGGCTACTGTGCCGACGGTGTCGTTTAACCGTCGGGCTGGCGTCTGTGCCGACGGCAAAGGCTGGGCCGACGGCGAGCCGCTCATGCCGAGGCGATGTTGTGCCGACGGCGCAGTGTCCGACGGCGGCCGTCGGCACAGACGTGGGCCGACGGCAGGTGATGCTGTGCCGACGGCCGCCGGCCGTCGGCCCCTCGGCTGGTTCCCGTAGTGACCAGCCATACGGATTGCTTATTATTCATGAGCCAAGTCGATGTTCTCTCCTTATCAACGCATACACGCTTTGTCGCTAAAAGACTTGAACATTAGTGCACCTAACCGATGAAGACTAGCATTATTGAGGGGGCAAAAATCGGGGGTGCACATTGCGCGAGGGCACCACTCACACAATAGTTGCGAGAGATATTTAGGTTGTGGACCCTAGCAACTTGCCACATAGCGGAGGAACAAAAAGGAAAGTTACCATTCACCAACACGGTAAAATTCAACAGACCGTGGATGTGTTCGCTACAAGAGACCAAAATTAGCACGTTCGCTCAATATAAATTTCGCCTATACGGGTTATAGTGCCCCGAAGGTCCTCAACAAAAAATATATCTCTTCCTTAACGCACACTATACTTCCAAAATAAGAAAAACATATAGGGCTCCTGTGAATTCTATGGGAGGATGAGTTCTTTTTTATTACATCAAAGCATTTTTTTCATGATATATGACCTAATATTTTTCCTACAAAATTTGCACTACAAAATTCCTATAAAAATAGTTTACATGTAATATGATCCTACGAATCACACAACTAATACATGAAACCTCTCATAGAAACTAAATTCTACACAATTTCTATACAAATACTATAAACAAAGGAGGCCATGGACAAAAACTGGACCTCGAACAAGAATCCTTGCATGTTTGTGTGCATTCGACTGACGCCGATCCCCTGCGGTAGCGGTGTGCACGTGGATGACCAACGAGACGCGAGACCGGACCAGACAACCCCGTCCATGAATTCCTTCCGTTTTCTTCGTTCCTCGTGGTTGAACTGTCGAGACAACCACCAAATCGTGGCGGCGGATCTGAATACCGCGACAATGCACATGCCGCGTGCAACGCGTGCCATATGTACGTACGGCCTCGTGGTCACGGATTGGCTCGATCTGGATCTCACTCAAGAGGAGTGGCCCAGTGGTCGCATCCGCAGCGATACTGAGACTCATCGAGCATGTTACCTTGCGATCTCTCGAGCTCCTTGTAAGAAATTAAGTAAGTATTCCACGACTTCTTCCACACTGTCAAGCGCTCAAGTGTGTGCACTCGATCAGTGGCGTAGCTTTAAGTTCTAGCTTCGCCACTGTGTGCACTGGCAGTGAAACTCCACAGGAGAGACGAGACTGGACCGGAACCAGCTGAAATTCTCCGTCGGAATGTTCTCACGTCCAAACCGGAGCAAGTGGTAACCATGGGCGGAGCTTCAGCCCGGCGTGCCCGGCCGGGCAGCTGCCCGGGCTCTGCTTCGTCCGGCAAGCGCGCAAACAGCGAATAATTAGGCGTTAATTAGTGAGATGCAGGCTGCATGCCCGGGCAACAAGTCCAACGATATGATCATCTCCTATTTTTTTTGTCCAGCCCAATAAAATAAATAGCATGAGATAAGCCCAACCTGTCCGCCAACAGGCGTAGGGCACGTCCGAACAGAAGTTACGAGCAAATCAGAGGCCAGATCGATCGTTCCCTGATTCAGTCGTTAGTCTGTTCGTCTCCTCGAGTGCTCGTCCAGGATGCGTGCATATAGGTGATAGACGACGGCGCCACGGCTCTTGAAGATTCTGCTACGACCTGCAGCTTGTAGATCAGGCTCGCTTCCTCTCTGAGACACCGTCGATGTATCGCAACTGTTGTTGTGATCCTCATGAGATATGGTCTGAATTTAATCTACAAGCTGAGAAAAAAATGTTTGTTTCTCTATACTTGACCACTTACCTACATGAAATCTTAAACTAGCAAAGGTTACCACTTTAAATATCTACTAGTAGAATTTTTATTTGTGACTCATATTGTCTAGTGACATACCAATCCAAATTAAGTGACGCAGATTTCAACAAATTGTTGCCTAAAATTTTTCTAGGTTGAATGAACATGTGTCAAATACTTTAGTTGAGAGAGTACTTATATATAAATTCCTCCACTTCAAATTAAGTGACTAAAAAATATCTAGATTTGCATCTATCTAAACATGTATAGGGACGTGTGAATCTAGATAAATTTGAGTCACTTAATTTAGAACGGAACTACAAAAAGAGTATCCGAATATCCGGTTGTGATTCTCGATTTTTCTTAGCTTATGGTTCGCCCAGGCTCCTATCTTTTCCTGGCTCCGCCACTGGTGGTAACAGAAGCTGGTGTTCTTTTCTTGCAACTTGCATGGCATTGGCATGGCATGGCATGCAGCTTCCAATAGATCAGTGGAGTTCTAGCTACTGTACTACTGAATGAATAAAAAAGATATGATTCTCATGGCCACTCAGATTCTGCCAAGATACTCGCGACTGGCCCACCGTGGGAACGTGTGGGAGTACTGATTCGCTGGGCTGTATCCTAAATCACGACAAACTAGACTAGACTGCTCGTGGAACACGAGAGGTCCCGTACTCGTAGTTCTTCCCTAAAAATCAACTTAAAGCATCTTCCCCGACGAACTCATAAATAAACGTAAGCAGTATTTTATTGGAGGACCAGTACCTGTTCTCTATTTAAGAAGAGAGGCTGTCCACATCAGCGATCCTTATAAAAAAAACATAAAATAGATTGAATAAGTGAAATTTAACAAATTTAGAAATTGTATTTAAATGTAGGTTCATTTACCAAAGTTCGAATGAAATTTAAACTAAACTAACTAAACCATAGTCTACTGGCAGTCGGTTAGGGTGCGTGACGAGCCTGCCTCATCGTTGTTCTTCCCCTTGGCTGCTGTCTGCTCACGTGCTCAACTCTTCGCCCTTGCTTCGAGTATCTCGCTTTGCAGCATCATCGTAGGCGTCACTGGAGCTTGCCGGTACGCTAGGCCTTCAGTGTTGTAGGGGCTTAGTTGAGGATAGGAAAGAAAGAGAGGTCAAAAATGTAAAAGAAACAAACTCACTTGTATATCTCTGTATGTGAAGGAATGAAGGAGGTGCTTCCAGAAAAATCCAATCCCCTCGAGTGTTCCTGGAGTGTGACTACAACATGGTATCAGAGCAGGAGGCGACGGTGGGAGGCTGCCGGTGAATCGACGGCCAGCGACGCAAGTGCATGATCTGCAGCTGAGGCTTGTTGCTGGCTGCAGTGAGGCGGAGGGGAAAACAGAGGAGAGTTGCTCTTGCTGGAGCGCTGCAGCAGGGACAAGTCCGGCCGGCCGGAGCTCAGAACTGCAGGTGGTGCAGCGTTTTGCTGTGCAGAAGAGGAAAGCTGGTTGGTGCTGATTTCGTGGCGCTTGGTCATGCGCCGATTTGGGGGATTTTCCCGATTCAGGAACTGCTGGTGAAGAGAGGCGCTAGGGTTGTGAAGGTGCAGAGGCAGCCGCCGGCAGCGGACGCGAGCACAGCAACCTGTGGGCACTGGGCCGCAGTGGTGAAGAGAAACAGGTGGGTGAGCTGCAACTGTGTGCGTAACTTGCAGTGAATAAGTGAGCTGCAGCTGTGCGTACAGAGAAATACTGCTTGTTGTGTGCCTGTGTGTGCGTGGGCAGAGGAAAGGTGCCCAAGGGAGAAAGGGAAGAGGAAGGCTGCTTGTGGCTGCAGCAAGAAGAGAAGAAGTGGTGGCAGCATCAAGGAAGGAGGTAATTTGGGAGATAAAGCTGCTGGGGAGTCTTAGGTGAAGAGTAGATTGAGAGGAACGATATGTTGCTTGGTGCAAATCTCAAGCAGGGGGAGAATTCAAGGTTTGGAATGAACCTAAGAAATGACAGTTACTTTGGATGCAATCAACCTGAGCAGTGGCAGAATTGGTATAGCAGAAGACGTGTTGTTGGTACTGAGAAGTCTTGGCGACGAGATGGGGATTGGCTATGTCCAAACTCAGGCTGCAGAAATGTGAATTTTGGGTTTCGTAAATTCTGTAATTGGTGTAGAGTTGCACGCCCTATCCGTGCTAGTAGAACGCTGACAGATGAAAATGGTGGAGAATCTTCAACTATCACTGTTCAGATGACTGCTGATGAGTTAAGAAAATGGTACCAGTTCAAGGGAATGAAACAAAGTGATAAGAGATCTCGGGAAGCAGCTACTGTCTCGGCTGATCTTTTTGGTAATAATTCAGCTTTTGGTGAAGGTAATTGCAGTGATAAACAATGGTTGATTGATTCAGGGGCATCTCGGCACATGGCTGGCTCTTATAAAGACTTCTACAATTATATTCTTGACTGTGCAAATCAACATGTCAAACTTGCTGATGGTTCCATCCAAAGTGTTAAGGGGTCAGGAGATGTTAAGTGTACTCCACACATGACTCTTTCATCAGTGATGCATGTTCCTTCATTCCCTATTAATCTCATGTCCGTTGGTTGTATAACTAATGAGCTAAATTGTGCAGTCATATTTCTCCCTTATGGATGTATATTTCAGGAACTTGGAACTGGAAAGATATTGGGGACAGGCACTATATGTGAAGGTTTATATTACTTAAATGGTTGCATGTCAACTGCAGTGGCTGCTACCTTGTCAATGTCCCCTACAGATGAGTTTCTCATACTTCATCGTCGATTAGGGCATATACCTTTTATGAAGTTGGGTCAGCTGTATCCTAGCCTTTATGGCAAGGTTGATAAGGGGAAGTTAGTATGTGATGCCTGTGAATTTGGCAAACATATTAGAAGCTCCTACTTGTTGTCTGATAATAGAAGTGCAAAACCATTCCAAACTATACATTCTGATGTTTGGGGTCCTAGTGGAGTTGTGTCGATCAATGGGTATCGTTATTTTGTGACTTTCATTGATTGCTGCACCAGAACAACCTGGTTATATGTCTTAAGGAACAAAAATGATGTTTTTGAATGCTTTAGAGACTTTCATAATATGGTTATGAATCAGTACAATGCTCAACTGCAGATCTTTCACACTGATAATGGCACAGAATATGTGAACAAGCTCTTTGATGAGTATTTGTCAAGCTTTGGCATTATTCATCAAACTACTTATCCAGGTGCTTCTGAACAGAATGGTCTAGCTGAACGAAAGAACAGACATTTATTAGAAGTTACTCGTTGTTTAATGATAGAAATGAATGTTCCCAAATTCCTATGGGGTGAAGCTGTGATGACTACTGCATATTTGATCAATAGGATGCCAACAAGGGTACTTGGTGATAAAACACCTATAGAATGTTTAACTGGTAAAACAACTTATGTGGTCCCACCAAAGGTGTTTGGGTGTGTATGCTTTGTAAGAGATCATAGGCCGTCTATGGGTAAGTTGGACCCAAGGGCTTTAAAATGTGTATTTGTTGGGTATTCTGGTAAGCAAAAGGGGTATAAATGCTGGTGTCCGTCCGAGAGGAGAATGTTTATCAGCATGGATGTTACTTTTAGAGAGAATGCACCCTTTTATGGGGAACCAACTGACTTGACTGATGTGTTCCCTGATTTGTTCAACGATGATAGCTCAGATGGAGTCTTGAGGATAGGGGGAGATGAGAGAAGAGAAGACAATGATGCAACTTCGCAGAAGATGATTGTTGGAGTAATTCCAACTGGAGATGAGCCTAATGGTAGAGATGAAGATACATCAAATGCTGAACAAGATCACACTCAGGGGGAGCAGCAAGTATATCAACCTGAAGGGTCAAGATGGCGGAAAAACCTTCAGGTTTATTCCCGAAGACACCGAGTAGAGAAGGATCAGGTGCAGGGAGAGGAAGATATTTTAATGAGACAGAGTTCTGAAACTCAAGGCTACTCAGACATACAGGAGCCGAACTCGAGTCCTTCTGCAAGTGATGGTATAATCTCTCCTCCACATGATGATTTAGATCTCCCTATAGCTCTAAGAAAACAATCTCGCACTACTGCTGGTAAATTACCATCAAACCTGTCCCAATATGATGTCTCTAATTATGTTTCATATTCATCTATGGGCCCCCAATACAAAGCATTCATAGCAGCACTGGACTCTACTTTACCTATACCACGTAACTGGCAGGAAGCAAAACAATACCCAGAATGGAGGAAAGCTATGATGGAGGAGATGGAGGCACTTGACAGAAACAATACTTGGGTACTTACTACTCTTCCTCCTAATAAAAAGATTGTTGGTTGTAAATGGGTATTTACTGTAAAACAAAATCCAGATGGTAAAGTGGAAAGATATAAAGCTAGATTGGTGGCAAAGGGCTATAGCCAAACTTATGGAGTGGATTATGGTGAGACTTTCGCACCAGTGGCAAAAATGAACACTATTAGGGCCGTTATATCTATTGCAGTAAACAATGATTGGAAATTGTTTCAAATGGATGTAAAGAATGCCTTCCTTCATGGAGATCTACATGAAGAAGTTTACATGGAGATTCCTCCAGGTTTTAATAGCAGAGAAACTGTCGGTAAAGTATGCAGGTTAAGAAAATCTCTTTATGGGCTGAAACAATCTCCTAGAGCTTGGTTTGGGAGGTTTAGGAAGGAAATATGCTCTATGGGCTATCGACAAAGCAATGCAGATCACACCCTCTTTTTTAAACACCGAGGTGGCAAGATTGTTATTCTTATTGTGTATGTTGATGATATTGTGATCACAGGTAATGATGATGATGGGATAGCATGCTTGAAGAAGATGTTGGCAAAATCATTTGAAGTCAAGGATCTGGGTTTTCTTCACTATTTCCTAGGCATTGAGGTTGTATATGGACCAAAAGGTATTTATCTATCCCAGTGAAAATATGTGCTTGATTTACTTGCTGAGACTGGGATGCTAGGGTGTAAACGAGCTTCTACACCTGTAGAGTTGAACCATCGTACTCGTGCTGACCTGGGTGACACACTAGATAAACAAAATTACCAGAGACTTGTGGGGCGCTTGATTTATTTATCACATACTAGACCAGACATTGCATATGCTGTTAGTATTGTTAGTCGATATATGCATGATCCCAGAACCAGTCATATGGATATTGTAAAACGAATCTTGAGATATCTGAAAAGCTGACCTGGGAAGGGAATTCTGTTTTCCAAGAACGAGCATCTAAAAATAGAAGGGTACACAGATGCAGATTGGGCTGGGTGTTTGGATAATAGAAAATCCACCTCTGGGTACTGTATGTTCATCGGTGGTAATTTAGTGAGCTGGAGGAGTAAAAAGCAAAGTGTTGTTGCAAGGTCAACAGCGGAAGCGGAATTTAGGTCTATGGCCTCAGGATTCTGTGAATTAATATGGTTGAAGTTGTTGCTAAAGGAGCTTAAATTGTTTGACAATACACCTCTTCGTGTGTATTGTGATAACCAAGCTACAATTAGAATTGTGAACAATCATGTATACCATGACAGGACAAAACACATTGAAATAGATCGGCACTTTATCAGAGAGAAATTAGATGAAGGGGTAATTCAGGTTTGTTATGTTAGATCTGGGGAACAACTAGCTGATGTATTAACAAAAGGTGTTTGTAATGTAACCTTTATGAAATTATGTAGCAAGATGGGGCTTGTGGATATTTTCGCCCCATCTTGAGGGGGAGTGTTGTAGGGGCTTAGTTGAGGATAGGAAAGAAAGAGAGGTCAAAAATGTAAAAGAAACAAACTCACTTGTATATCTCTGTATGTGAAGGAATGAAGGAGGTGCTTCCAGAAAAATCCAATCCCCTCGAGTGTTCCTGGAGTGTGACTACAACATTCAGTGTCGTCTATCACTGGTGGGACTCCTCGTTCTAGACGAGCAAAGCTTCCTCATGGGCGGCCGCCTCGGTCTGTCGCTGAGCTTTGAGCTTGAGCGTTGAGCTTAAGTGGTCTCTTCTGCTTAGCTGCCATGAGGAGGCGGCCAGCCCCCTCCTCCGTGTGTACCCGCTTGCGCGAGTTCTTGGTGACGCGCTCGAGCATTGCGGTGTTGGTCTCCTCGAGGACTTGCTCCTAGATTCTCTGGTCGCGTTGCGCGTTGAAGGAGGCCAAGATCACCACCTGCTCCTCGGCGTCCCACTACGCCTCCTCCTCTGCCTCGTCCGCCGCGTCTGCTATGAGTGTTGCATTCCACTCGTCGAACTCGAAGTCGTTAGAGAAATCATCCAAGTTGAAGTCCGGCAGCTCGAGCTTGTCGTCGGGCTATGGTGGGGCCATGGGCTCTGGCTGAGGTGGTAGCTGCCGCGCCGCCGGCATGCGACCGTTCTGGCCTAGCATCGAGTAGGTGGTGGGAAGATGGCGAAACATTGTGGATCTTCCGGAGGAGAGTGCGATGGTGGTGCGGGAGGCGACTATGGCGAAGGTGAGCGGGGAGGGCACACTAAATAAGAGGACATGAACGGTGTGTGCATTTACGACGCCGGTATCCGAGGTGTCTCCACATGGGGAACCGGCAGGTTCATTAAAGACGATAACCCATCGCCGAGCATCGTATGCATTGCATTAAAGAGGGAGTCGCCTATGGACTCGCTGCCATGATGGCCCCGCCCCTAAAATCCGACGTGGCGCGGGGTGCCAACGCCCGTTTGGCGCCCTATCCGTAGGGGCCGGGAAGGGGTTGTCGACACATCTATTGTACTCCAAAACTGGCAGGCAACTTTCCAGCCACATTGGTGTGTGCCAGAAATAGCGTCGAACTCAATAAAGCTATTGGGGTTGCTACGAGGGGTGCCGGTGCTCTTATATTCGTATTGCATAAGCAAATGAGGGAAATTCATAAAACAAAATTCATCACCACAACTATTATTGGGCCAAAGGTTATACGGACAACAACTGAAAATTCACGCTAAGTTTTCTCAAATAATCTAAATCGTACGATTCAACCCATTTGATGGTGCTTCCAACAACCCAGTCCCACTAGTCAGGTACACCTAGCAAACCAGTTGGTTTGTTTCAGGGTTTTTCTGCAAACTAAAACTACTGAAAGAACCAGCCTAACCAGATCCAAAATTTACAGAAAAAATATCGAAGTTCTCAAAGTTCCAGAACTAATTTTCCTAGACTAGCCAATATATGTAATTAGAATAACTGGATGTTTTTAGGAATTTTAAAAAAGTTTGATTTTTTTTCAATATCTGGCTAAACTAACAAAAACTGTCCAAACTTCAAAACTAGTATTCAAAATCATCTCATATTTTTCACACATTAGTAAATACATGTATTAGAATTTCTGGACTTTTTGGATCATTTAAAAGTTTGATTTTGTGGTAAAAAATGGCTTAATCTTACAAAAAAAACTTCAAAACTACTAGTCAAAATCATTTCTATTTTCCCATATTAGTAAATACATATTAAAACTACTGGAATTTTCTATAAATTGTAAGATTTTTTTGGTCAAATTTGGATCTGATTCGGATGGTTCGGTCAATATTTTTGGTTTGTATAAACCAAAAAAATCGGCTGGTTTGCCACATGTACTCGACTAGTGGCACCTAGCTATCGGTAACACTGTCAAATGGGCTAAATCGTATGATTTTTTTTAGTTTATATGAACAACTTGATAGAATAATATGCGGACTCTAGGTAGACTAGCACTCATCTACTTGTACTCCAAGTCTGCTCCCTATATATGCCCCACCAAGGGTCAGCACAATAAACACGAAACGAATATTAGGGTTCTACAATTTCTACACAACTCAGAAGTTGTTGTTTCGTGAAAAAAAGATCCTTTTAGTTGTGGGTCTATTAAATTTTTGCCCTAATAGTTGTGGTTTTGTGAAATTTGCTCTTAGGAAATACTCGAGGTCACATTCGAGTTGGAGTTTCCCCGTATATCTACTCAGGTATCTAGTTTAATTAAGAGATGCACGGTCTGCTTGAAGAAAGCTTATGAAAACTTAGATGGGTTTCTAGGTTAATTTAAGAGATGCACGATCTACTTTAAGAAAGCTTATGAAAACTTAGATGATCAATAGAAAAATACCAATAATCGATCGATGAAGTAGGCTTGTTTCCCCAGAGCAACTGGGTCCACATAATTGACAGAAGAATACACCTAGCTAGCTTAAGCACATGATGTATGATTAATATTGAACACTTGGCTCAAACCAAGTTAATCCGAATCGCTTAATTTGGGACGGAGGAATAATATAATGAGCTTTATAACTTAAATGTTCGCACTAGGAACAAATATTTTCCAATAAAAAGCCAGTTTCTGATGCTATCCAATGATGAGTCAACACGTGGTAACTAAATAACCAGAATTGCTATCCACCTCTTACTTGGAGATCCGACAGTTGAGAATGCGTTACAATGTATATTTGCTCAAAAGTCACAGCGAGGCATTAGGAATAATAAGGTTAAGCAACCAGTGACCAACTTGAAAAACAAAACGGTGATCATGAACCACCATACCTATTGAGAACATCTCTAACCGATCCGTTACAATTTATGCCTCTACCCGGACGAGTATTGTATATTAAAAAAAAGTGGTTTCTAACCGATCCCTTAAACTTAACTGCATAGTACTACTCAAAGCCAAACACTTGCAAACCTAGCTAGCTTAAGCACATGATGCATGATTAATATTGAACACTTGACTACTTGGTATGCGAGTACATAAGGGGGGAAAGGGATGACTGAAGAATATTGTTACCGTCAGCTCAAACCGGCATTCATTATTTTTACCCCCTTCGCCCAAATTACATGACTCGGAGAGTCTGGACAAATCCAAGTCACTTAATTTGGAACGGAGGGATAATACAACTAGCTTTATAACTTAAAAGTTGGTGCTAGGAATAAATATATTTACGCGACCCAATGGTGAGTCACCATGTGGCAACTAATAAACCAGAATTGTCATCTACGTGTGGAGATCCGACGATTGAGAATGCGGTCGTTCCAAAAAAAACTTAATTTCAAACGGTAGCTCGTTACAATTTCTGAAGAGTTTATGTTTGCTCAGAAGTCACAACGAGGTATATTAAGGATAAGCAACTATCATCTAAAAAAAAGATAAGCAACTAGCGATCAACTTCAAAGAAAAAAAAAACCCCCGGTGATCATGAAACACCATACGGAAGGATACACGCAACGCATACACCTGTTCCAGTGTAAAGTGTCAAGCACGTGGGCATTCGAACCAGAAACAGAAGAAGCAGACTGTCTAGCTTCCCCCGCACCAACTCCCGCCGGCGCGGCACGCGACGCACCAACCATCTTGTGCCGGCCGAGTCTAGCTGCTACCTTCTTCCTCCGCCTCCGGCGGTCAATTCCGACTTCAAGCCTCCAGGTCCACACCAACCCATCCCACCACCCGCCATTCGCAGCTGAGCTGAGCTACCTATTTAAATCCCTCCTCCCCCCTCAGTTCCTCTCCAAGAAGAGCTCAGCTTCCTCAGCTATTCGAGCTCCTCTTCTTCACCACAAGTCCGTCCTCATCAGTTCTCTTCACCACAAGTCCATCCTCAGCAGTTCTCTTCCCATCACGATGGAGTGCGAGAACGGGCACATCGCCGCCAACGGCAATGGCCTGTGCGTGGCGCAGCCGGCGCGGTCCGATCCTCTGAACTGGGGGAAGGCAGCAGACGAGCTGTCGGGGAGCCATTTGGACGCTGTCAAGCGGATGGTGGAGGAGTACCGCAAGCCGGTGGTGACCATGGAGGGCGCCAGCCTGACCATCGCCATGGTCGCCGCGGTGGCCGCCGGCGCCGACACCAGGGTGGAGCTGGACGAGTCCGCCCGCGGACGCGTCAAGGAGAGCAGCGACTGGGTCATGAACAGCATGGCGAACGGCACCGACAGCTATGGTGTTACCACCGGCTTTGGCGCCACCTCGCACCGGAGGACTAAGGAGGGCGGTGCTCTCCAGAGAGAGCTCATCAGGTACGAAGCAAACCACTGATTTATTCGCTGATCATCTTTCTGTACGAGTTATGGAAGCCTTATCTGTGTCTTGTATTGCTTCCCTGTTCAGATTCCTCAACGCTGGAGCCTTCGGGACCGGCAGCGATGGACATGTCTTGCCCGCCGCGGCGACGAGGGCGGCAATGCTCGTCCGCGTCAACACCCTGCTCCAGGGGTACTCTGGCATCCGTTTCGAGATCCTGGAGACGCTCGCCACACTTCTCAACGCCAACGTGACACCCTGCCTACCGCTCCGGGGCACCATCACTGCATCCGGCGACCTTGTCCCGCTTTCCTACATCGCGGGGCTCGTCACTGGTCGCTCAAACTCAGTGGCCACGGCTCCAGACGGTAGCAAGGTGAACGCAGCGGAGGCATTCAAGATAGCCGGCATTCAGCATGGCTTCTTCGAGCTGCAGCCCAAAGAAGGTCTTGCCATGGTAAATGGCACGGCGGTCGGCTCCGGACTGGCGTCCATGGTGCTATTCGAGGCCAACATCCTTAGCCTCCTTGCCGAGGTTCTGTCGGCCGTGTTCTGCGAGGTCATGAATGGCAAGCCGGAGTTTACCGACCACCTCACACACAAGCTGAAGCATCATCCCGGACAGATCGAGGCCGCAGCCATCATGGAGCACATCCTTGAAGGAAGTTCCTATATGAAGCTTGCAAAGAAGCTCGGTGAGCTGGACCCACTCATGAAGCCGAAGCAAGATAGGTATGCTCTCCGGACATCGCCTCAGTGGTTGGGCCCTCAGATTGAGGTTATCCGTGCCGCCACCAAGTCGATCGAGCGCGAGATCAACTCTGTCAACGACAACCCACTCATCGACGTCTCCCGGGGCAAGGCTATCCATGGCGGCAACTTCCAGGGCACCCCAATCGGCGTGTCCATGGACAACACGAGGCTTGCCATTGCTGCGATCGGCAAGCTCATGTTTGCCCAGTTCTCGGAGCTGGTTAACGACTTCTACAACAACGGTTTGCCTTCCAATCTCTCTGGTGGGCGCAACCCGAGTTTGGACTATGGCTTCAAGGGTGCTGAGATTGCCATGGCCTCCTACTGCTCTGAGCTCCAATTCTTGGGCAACCCCGTGACTAACCATGTCCAGAGCGCAGAGCAGCACAACCAAGACGTCAATTCTCTAGGTCTCATCTCTTCGAGGAAGACCGCCGAGGCTATCGATATTTTGAAGCTCATGTCATCGACATTCTTGGTCGCGTTGTGCCAAGCTATCGACCTCCGCCACATCGAGGAGAATGTCAAGAATGCCGTCAAGAACTGTGTGAAGACGGTGGCCAGGAAGACCTTGAGCACCAACGATAGCGGCCATCTCCACAATGCACGCTTTTGCGAGAAGGACCTGCTCTTGACCATCGACCGCGAGGCAGTGTTCGCATATGCGGACGACCCTTGCAGCGCCAATTACCCACTGATGCAGAAGATGCGTGCGGTTCTTGTGGAGCACGCCTTGGCCAACGGTGAGGCCGAGCGGGATGTGCAGACTTCGGTGTTCGCCAAGCTCGCCACATTTGAGCAGGAGCTCCGTTCGGTGCTTCCAAAGGAGGTTGAATCTGCCCGGAGCGCCGTGGAGAATGGCACTGCCGCACAGGAGAACCGCATCACCGAATGCCGATCATACCCGCTCTATCGCTTTGTGCGCAAGGAGCTCGGGACGGAGTACTTGACAGGAGAGAAGACGCGGTCTCCAGGTGAAGAGGTGGACAAGGTGTTTGTTGCCATGAACCAGGGCAAGCACATCGACGCTCTTCTTGAGTGCCTCAAGGAGTGGAATGGTGAGCCCCTGCCAATCTGCTGAACAGAGGTTCAAGGAATTTGTGAGAAGATAGTGTGCTCCACTTGTGTTTAGCTGATATGCATAGTACTGTTTTTTCATTGTATTTCCTGATGTTTGCAACGTTCTTCCAAAGCTGCCATGCGATCGATTGTGAAATATTGCAACTGCATTACTTGGTGCGGTAGGGTTCTTTTTGTGAGGTATTCAATGAATTATTTAATAAGGTACAGTATAATGAGTGAGAATTGTTCATAAATATTTGTTCCATTTTTTTGATATGAATATTATGTTTCTTGAGACAATTTCGAGCGGGCAAAAGGATCTATTTTGTCTTGTGACATATGGTGCGTGGACATGATGTACCAAAATAGACCGTTACTCAGTAAGTGGATTGGTTGATCGCGTGGTCACTTCTCGGTGTTCTTCTATACTATTTTCAAACTGGAATTTGATTGAAGAATATGATACACCACTCGAGAGAAACTTCATTGCTGTGTCTTCCACTGTTTTCCAAGTGTAAAACCACGGATATGTGGCATATAAGACATTGCTGACTCTTGCCAGAAAAAGACTGAGCAAAACAAAAATACTCGGCAACATGGATAAGGCGTAAGTACTTTCTAAATGGCACTCCACAAACAGGTAACACTAGGCAACTAAGGAAAAGACACTCAGCAAACTTATCATACTCGGCAAAATACTCGACAAACAATTGTGTATGGACAGAGATTTGGTGCACATGAGCACCAGTGATCCCTTTTCAGAAAAAAATAATTGAAAGTCATATTTCTAAGTTTCAGAAAAATCTGAAAATAAATCATGATGTAGTCAGCATGTAAATTTTCAACTGAAAATAATGTGTATTTTGAGCTGCACAAAAATAACAAATATGTGGATCTAAGTATTGTGATTCAAATCTATAAAAAAAATCAGATTTTGTCATTTTTGTGTAGCTCAGAAAATAAAACATTTGTAATTGAGATTTATACGTTAGAGGAATACATCATTAGCTACTTTTAAAATTTTGTTACATATTTTATAAAATATATAAATATAATTTTCGAATTTTTTATAAAACAATAAGAGCCCAGGTGCCCATGATCTAAAAGGACTTTTCGGTATATTATCCTCTACTTTGCGAGTGTCCCATATGTGATAATCGGCAAACATTTGTGTATTTTTCCTCAACTTTTTTCATGCACGAAATCAATGATTTTTTTCCTGTGCTAAAAATGCTGACTATCAATCTGAGAACTGTGTTGAAGGACGAAGGTTGCATCTTCAGTCAACACGTACACAATCACCACCACATATCTTCGACAGAAATCGTTTTTGACGAGCCTCAGTGTCCAATCAGGGCTTCTCCAGCGGGTTGCTACCGCGTGGTAGAAAATTGGGTGTGTATGTCCCGACGCATAAAATTGTGTATGAAATTAATTCTATGTATATTTGAGCAGCTCTCTGCTCTGAAGATTAATTTTCATAAAAATAAGATATTTTGTTTTGGTAAAGCAAAGGATAATGAACAACAATATATGCAGATTTTTGGTTGTGAAGCGGGTGCTTTACCTTTTAAATATTTGGGTATACCGATCCATCACCGAATCTTGAGAAATGCTGAATGAAATTCGGTTGAAAACCGTTTTGCTTCAAAATTAGGGTGCTGGCGTAGTAAAATGCTTTCTTATGACGATAGGTTGGTTCTCATTAATTCGGTGTTAACCAGTCTATCGATGTTTATGTTATCATTCATGGAGATACCTGTGGGGGTTAGAAAAAGACTAGATTATTATAGATCTAACTTCTTTTGGCAATCGGATGAAAAAAAGAAAAGATATAGGCTCTCTAAATGGAACATAATCTGTAGACCGAAAGACCAGGGGGTTTGGGTATTGAAGTTCTGGAATTAAAAAACAACTGCCTACTGAGTAAATGGCTATACAAACTTCTTACTGAAGAGGGTATGTGGCAACAAATTTTGCACAACAAGTACCTACACTCTAAGACTCTATCGCAAGTTGAGGCAAAGCCTACTGATTCGCCTTTTTGAAAAGGTGTTATGAGAGTTAAATCAAATCTGACTTTTTTAGTAAAGGTTTTTTCAAAGTTGGAGATGGTACTTCGGTACGATTTTGGGAAGATGTCCGGTTAGGGGATGTTCCTCTATCACAACAATATCCCTCTCTTTACAATATTGCACAACATAGAGATGTTCTGATTTCCACAGTTTTGGCTCAAAATCCGTTAAATATTACTTTCAGGAGAGGTCTTAATGATCATAAATATAATGAATGGTTGCATTTGTGTCAACGACTTATAACCATTAATCTCACTAATGAACCTGATAAGTTTGTATGGAAGCTTACAGATTCGGGACTGTTCACCGTTAAGTCTATGTATCATGATTATATGAATGGCCATACTAGATTCCTGCGCAAATATTTGTGGAAACTCAAGATCCCCTTAAAAATAAAAATTTTCATGTGGTTTCTTAACAATAAGGTCTTACTTACTAAAGACAATTTGGCGAAACGTAGATGGACAGGATCTCAAAAGTGTTGTTTCTGTAATACAAATGAAACTGTGCATCACTTGTTCCTTGCATGTCCCTTTGCTACTATCATTTGGCGGATGATTTAGTTTGCATATAATATCCCGCCACCTACGAGCATTAATAATATGTTTGGGAACTGGTTGTATGGAGTTCCGAAAAAAGATAAACTGAAAATTAGGATTGGTATATGTGCTATATGCTCGACAATATGGAACACTAGAAATGATATGATTTTTAATAATCAAAAGGGTACTAACTTTTTGCAGGTTATTCTTCGAGCTGTGCACTGGATACGGTTATGGGCTTTCCTGCTACCGGAGGATCAGCGGAAGGATATGGATATTGGATGCAACCGACTGCTGGTGCTTACTCAGGATTTCTACTACCGGGCTACTGGGTGGCGACACATTAATAGGATAGAGTATGGCTAGCCTATTTAGATGTTTTGCTGTTCCGATGGTTGTTTTATGTGGCAACCAAGTCGGACCCATTTTTGTTTTTTCCCTATGCCTTTTGTAATTGTCACTTGATACTTGATACTTTATACGTTCAATAAAAGGCCGTGTGAATCGATTGATGCAGAGGCCGGGGCTGCTGCTCCTTTTTCGAAAAAAATGTCCCGACGCATAGTGTCCGATATGTCTCACTGAGACGCGAAGCGATTCAAATATGCTCCGCGAATGCGTCTGGACGGACGCTACACGGTCAGCACCGGCATCCGCGCCCTTCTCGCATCTGGCAGCGACACAGATGCTTCGTCTTCAGCGCGGCATACCTGACGGGCAGCGCGTAGTGTTCGATATGTCTCATTGAGGCGCGTAGTGGCCGGATGCGAGCCTGCCAGGAGGAGGATGGTATCAACTCTAGGTGTGTGTCGGTCCCTCCCGTGGCACGCGAGGGGAGAGAGCGCCGCGACAAGGTGCGTCGTCGCCGAGCCATCTTGTCGGCCGACCTGCAAGACAATCTGGCGTACGCGCTAAACTCGTACAACTGGATCTCATTGACGCGGGAGTTCAACCCGCGCCGCCGAGCGGGATACCTCGGCGATGTCGACTTCTCCAACAACAAGCTCGCCGTGGATGAGGACAATGACGACGACGACGAGGGTGAGTACGAGTAAGACAACGGCGTAAGGATGATTCTGACGGCCATGTCCAATGCGGAGACAACAACCACGACAACTGCGGTTCGACGTGTGATCCGAGACCCTACCATCGGACATCAGCAAGGAGGAGGCCATTGCCATCGCATTGGCCAATAGCGACCTCGACCAACTCGCTATATGGGACGGCCTCGCCATCCAGCTTCGCGAGTCATCGCTGGCGCAGGGGAGGCCGACGACTCCTCCGGCCACGCCGACATGTACCCATGTGTGCGCGCCGTCTGCCGCTCCTTCGACGGCCTAGGATCCGTGGCAACCTTCACCATAGCCTCCTTCTTCATCGACGGCCTGGCAGCAGTCACCGCAGGCTCCCCTTCCTCCTCCACCGTCGGCGTACCAACTCCCGCGGCGAATGCCGAAGTTCATCGACCTCATCAGCGACAATGAGCAGTAGTCCATAGCTAGGTTTTAGTGTGCCTTGCCGGGGCTTTTTAATTTCTAAGCTTTTTATGTATTTTCACAATTATGTAAATTATGGGTTTTCAACGGAAAATATTATTATGCATCGGATCGCTTGGTCATCCCTAGACGCAAACGAATACGCGTTCGATTTCGATCATTCGGCCCGACACAAACGGCCGTAGGCAGGGCCGTTTGATTTATGCCGATCCGTTGGAGATGCCCTCACACAAATCTGGGCTAGTGTTGGTCTCACATGTGTGTCACGAACGGGCCATGTGCCATGAAACGCGGGTCGTTTGGTCGCCTGGGCGGCCTTTTCTGCACCGAAGAGGGAAGCCAGACTCCATTGTTTGGTTGCATGTTTCCAGCCCAACTTGCACGCAGGAAAACATGAATCGGCTATTTGGTTGCACAAATCACAGTTCCATATCCTTACCAAAATTAAATAGGGTGCGAATACCATGCCATAACATGTTACATACGGCCGCACACCATTTAGAAGAACAAAATCCTCACAATCACCACGATGAGGAAGACGATGATGTAATCTTTGACCCGACTCTGACGTACCTCCGGTGGTGCTCCTTGTAGAGCATGTACTTCCTCCGACGATAGCTGTGCTAATGGCACTGGCTCATCGATAGCCTGATCTGCCAGGAACTCATCTTCCAGGAAGGTGAGGTACTCTTGTTGTACCTCCTCCAATGTTTCATACCCTCGGTAGCTGTTGTACACCTGAGTGGAGCACGCGGGGACACCATAGTGTTCAAACAGGGCCTTCGCCACATCAGTCAGATGGACTTCCTTGAATCTTTTATCAGTTCTCACTCCGGTCTTTATCAAGCTGCACATCTTCTCCAACACGAAGTTGGACATGAATGGAAGCCATTTCATGGCGGCGGTCCCTTTCTCTGAGGCTTTCAAGGCCTTGTCCGCTTCCCTGCGGTTCTTGCTCTTCTTTGTGGCGGCCAACCTCGCCGCGACCTCTGCCGCTACCTGAGCCACCAGGTCAGCCACATGCCCATTGACGGCAGAGGGGTGACCGCCACCTTGGACTCAAACAAGGGTTGTGAATCGAGAACTTGCGAAGAGATCTGAGACTCCCCAACACAGACAAGCGTCTGGCTAAAATTATCACAGAAGGAGTCCTACACACATCGTAGTACATATAACGTGAATCTACTTGAAAACAAAGACATGCCTAAAGTGGACAACACAAACCATACCAACATCATCCTAAATCAGACAACTATTTCATTGCAACTGTGAACAACACAAAACCTAGCAAGATCATGGTAGGTCAGCACATTTGGGACAAACAAACAACCGGAAATGTGAAATCCTAGCAAGATCATGATAGCTCAGCACAATCCGGACTAACTCCTGCTACAAGATCAAACCCTAACCAAGATCTGACAACTCCTAGCCTAGATCTAAACATAACTGAGGTACCGGGGTAAGGGAATCCTTACAGTCATCGCCGGAGGTGAAGAAGTGCTGCACCAGGAAGAAGATGAAGCCGCCCAGATGCAGTCGCTGCCGCCGCTACCACCGTCACCGACCGGAGATGCGTGCGGCTCTAACCTACTTGCCGACGAGAGGAGGAGCTCGAAATTTGGGGGGGGGGGGGGGAGTGGAGGAGAGGGTAGAAATAGGCGATGGGGCGCGGCGGGAGGTGACGGAATCCTTCCCGCTCATCTTTTCGCTTTTCGCCGATGCTCGTCGCAACTCCCGACATGTCCATCCCATCTCCGCGCGTGCGCCGAAGATTCGCTTTTGCATCAACTGCGTACGAGATTTGTCTGCACCGCTGAAAACTGTCGAACTAGGCGTTCCTTCAGGGTCTTGCCCGAAGGTGCTTTGAGAACCGGTTCGTGCAACAACACGACTCAGCCCAGGCAACCAAACGGACCAAAAATTGCTAGGGCGATGCGAGCCAAGTCGAGGCCAGGCAACCAAACGCGTCCAAAGCGATCTCAACATCACCTTCAGCAATCTCAGTGAAGCATTTTCTGTCGTACCCATGCCGCTTGTCACAGTGTGCACGCGGATGACCGACGAGACGCAGGACCAGAACACGACCGGGAAGCCTCTGAAGGTCGTGGTGGAAGTGGAACTATGAGAGTCGAATGACGAAGGGACAACCAAACGCCAAGCTGGGGATGACCGGGAAGCCTCTGAAGGCCGTATCTTTCCCTCCACGTGTAACTTGTAAGGCGACAAGGAACATGCCGCGTGCAACGCGTGCCACGACCATAAACGCGCTGTCTGGATCTGACGAACAGAAAAACCACGAGCTGCACGGGAGTGGCGTTTTGGAACCCGGGAGCATATGCTCCCGGTTTTTAAACTTCATTTTAAATGCACTTTTAAAATGTTGAAAAATTTGAACATAAAATTTAGTGGATACATCTTAAAATTCTAAACGTTCAAAAAGTAGTTTCGCAGAAAATCGACATTTTGAGTGTCATCTGTAAAAAAGACAAATGTTTGTGTAAAAAAAGGTTGTGTAGGAGACGTTTTATTTGTCTTTTTTACACAAGTCACAAAAAATGTAGGTTTTTCGCAAGACTTGATGTGCGCACGTAAAATGTTGATACGTAAGTGAGAAATTTTTTGTTTGATTTTTTTGAACATTTCAAAATATTTTTCCGGTAGCAGGAGCATATGCTCCCATGTGCCGAATTGAATTTCCCCGAGCTGCGGCGATTTGCACAAAAATAACCCAAAACTGAAAGAAAAGCACAGACTAACCCTCCGGCGAAACTATTTCACCAATCTAACCCTTTTGTGTGGCGCCCCTTCCACGGGCGCCACACATGCCCATGTGGCTCCCCACCTGCCGGCGCCACTGACCCAGCCGACGTGGCCCCCTCGCCGCTGAGCTGGTGCGCCCATCCGACGTGGCAGCATGTGTGGCGCCCCTCCCAACGGCGCCACACATGCACTTGTAATCCCCCCGAGCATACTGTGAGACAATTCCTCTGGGACTTAGCCATTTTGCGAGGCTCGATGTGTGGCGCCGACTCCACTGGCGCCACACTAGCATATGTGGCGCCGATGCCACGGGCGCCACACATAGAGGCTCGCGAAAACGGCTAAGGACTTATCGTCCGGAGCCCCCTGGATGTTTTCGACCCAATGTTGATATAAGTTGGCATGTGTGGCGCCGATGCCACGGGCGCCACACAAGCACTTGTGGCGCCAGTTGGAAGGGCGCCACACATTGACTTTTGTTAAAAACATGAAAAATCCTATCAAACTCCAACAGTTACGAGTACAACATTGGACACAACAAGTAGCAATTTCATGACATACACATATAACACTTCATAGGTCACATTGGAGCACGTAGATTCAAACAACAAGTAGCATTACAGACCATGGTTCGACATGACATAGGGTTCACAAATCGATACTTATGAATATAGAGTTCACAACAACTCGTGGGCACATCCTAGTAGCGTCCTCGACGTGCCGTCCTCGCGGGCTGCTTCCGGACGGCCATCCTCTTCGTCCGCCGCCGTGGCTGCTCCTGCTGCTGCTTCCTGCTGCTCTGCTGCTTCCTGCTGCTCCTGCTCGCTCCTCCTCCTCCTCCTCCTCATCCTCCTCCTCCTCTCAAGAGAACGGCTCGTCGTTCCTCATCCTCGACATATCTGATCTCCGCCGCGGCCCCTCATCCTCCTCGGTGACAACCTTCTTTCCTCGGCCGACATAATCTTCCTGAGTGTACCGGTTTGGACCCTTGCCCCTTGGCTTCAACCGGTAAGCTGACCGTGCGGCTTGCTTGGAGGTACGCTTTGGAAGTATGGCTTGACTCGTAATTAGCTCGTCCTCGTGAATCTTCACAGGCACGAACACTTGAGATTACAAAGTTGAAATTAGTAAGAACATGTTTGACAAAGAACAAAATAGTCCATACCTCCCGCTCTTCTCGAAGAGGAAGATGTAGCGATTTCGGCTTCCCGGCAACCTAGCAAGTCAAGCTAACCGCCGCATCTTTCGTGCGTTGTTCTCGCGTCATCCCGTTCATGGTTACAAATCCACCACATCATAGTATCGTACATTCAAAGTTGGTGATCATACCTTAATGAAATACCGCAACGGTCGGACAGGCTTGTCATCTCTCCCGCTCTCGCTCCCACATAACCTCGCACTCCTCACTGCTGTTTTTCGATCTCCTTCCGCTGTGACAAATACAGCATACACAATTGAAGCGTTCACATGGCAATGTAGATGATGTACTAGTTACTGAGAGAATAGAATACCACGAAGTTCAGCTCGGAAGCAATAGAAGTCGATCTCCCTCTGCGAGCAAATCTGTCGTCTTGGCTTTGCCCAACCTCATCGAATCGGATGGGGTCGTCAAGATCTCCTCAGATACGCGTGCTTAACTAACTCGATACGCGTGTTCTCATGGAACCACTCGAGGTAGTTGTTGAAAGCGGCGAAGTTGTGAGGCACAATCTGCTCAGGGCCAGCATTCCGTGCCGCTTCCAAACACTGTTGGAACGCTGCGATGTGGCCGCTATGATGGACTGGCCAATTTGTGATCTTCCTCTGCCGCTGCCTATCAAGCCTGCAAGAATCAACAAGTTAGTTTGTACATCTTCTATCAAGAATCTTCCATCGCATGATTCCAGAAGTTTACCTATGAAGCGCCTTGTCCGTGTCTTGCCACACTGGTGGGCACTCCTGATACAGCCCAAACTGTCTCATCACTCTTTGCGGCTGGTGGTGTTCAACAAGCCACATGCATATGAGTGGGCAGCGCATACGCCAGAACCGCGCCTCCTCCGTGCACTTGTGGTTGAGGTCAGTCATCGACGCGCCAATACGGTAGTAGCTACCATATGGCTCCCATTCCACCTGCAGCATACAAACATCTCAGAATTTAGAACATGCCAGTAGAATCAATGAAAACTAGGATTGCAAAAGAGTGATCGGTTACCTGCTCAGCGGTAAGAGTGTCCAACTCCGCAGTGTACTGCATGTACATGATCTTTGGATCGCCCGACATCTCCGAGACATTGTCCCAAAGGTATGCCCAAGTGGGCTCCCGATCAGGAGAGTGAGGGTAATGAGGCCATGGCCTCTCGTTGAGTACCCTAGGCCGCCCAACTGATAGGCGGTCCCAGCTCCATACGGAAAGTAGGAGCATGCATCCACCAATACCGCCGCTCCCAGTCCACCGCTCCCGTTCTGCGACAAGCTTCGTCCAACTGCGCATGTAAGACATTTGGTTAGTACTTTGTCTAGCACACTACTATAGGAAAATAGTACATAGAGCAAATCATCACCTGCCGGTAGAGGTAGGCAAGTGCCGCTGTTCCCCAACTCCAACGGTTATCCAACACCGTTAGCGCCTTCAGCCAACACCAATGGGCCAGCTTCCCCCCACTGTCAGGAAAGAGAGTCCTCGAAATCATGTACCATAAGTACACGCGGGCGTACGTCCTCCGAGTGTCCTCGTCGGCCTCTTCCGGGCATTCTCCAAAGTTAGTCCTGATCCATTCGAAAGACGCGCCGGCGGAGCTCTCTTCTTTGGATCTCGCTGGCGGCGGAGGAGCCCCCGCCAATAAGCACCTCCATCTGCTGGCGCCACCCATCAGAAGCTGTGTTCATACACAGTGGCTCGCCCTGAATAGGTAGTCCAAGGATCATGGAAACATCCTGGAGAGTAGGGGCCATCTCGCCGGCCCTCAAGTGGAAGGTGTGAGTCTCCGGCCTCCACCGGTCGACAAGGGCGGTGAGTGCCGAGGGGTTCATGAGTGGCCCCCCACGGCTTACAAGGGATATGAACGGGAGAAGACCGGTAGGCCGGATGAACTCCGTGTACCTCTCGTCATACGGTATATCCGATGTGCCATGGTAACGAATCTTCAAAGGTTGAAGATCCGTTCCCTTCTCCGTCATATGAACAGCCCGGTGCAACCTGTCGTACTCTTCATCCAGAAGCCACACCATCCTACATGTATGAGCAACACATACATGAGAATATATCCAAATAAGCCATCACACATACATTCCTAACAAATATGAGTTATTCCATCAAGAATACATGAGAATATATCTAACTTTCGAATCACCTATACATCACACATACATGAGAGTTCATATCCAAATACATGCTCCAATTTTGCCTTTCACCACATACATACATAAGGTTCCATACATACACACATACAAATATTTGGATCAAGAATACATGAGTTATTCCATCACAAATAATAGGCATATGTAACAAATTTGAATGCATTTGCTAGGCAAATATTAGACATTTCAACACATGCATACATAGGATTTCAACACATACATGTAAAATTTCATTCAACACATCTAGGGTTCCTACATATCTAGGGTTCCTACATATCTAGGGTTCCTACACATACACATTCAACACATACATAGCCATTTCAAATCTAGTTTCCATGTCTAGGGTTCATGTGCAAATCTAGCAAGATCTATGAAATTAGTGGATGAATGTGAGGGATTCGAAGGGGATTACCTTGAGGAATGGATGGGGAAGAGATTGGCCGGTCAGATCTGACGAATTTGTGGCCGATTTGTTGGGGGAGAGAGGGAGGGAGGAGGAGGAACCGCCGGCCGCCTTGGGGGAGAGAGGGAGGTCGTCCAAGAAACAGAGAAGAAGATGGTCGGGCTGGGCGCGGGCGCGGGCGCCACACTTAAGTGGATGTGTGGCGCCCGTGGCATCGGCGCCACACATGCTAGTGTGGCGCCCGTGGCATCGGCGCCACACATCGAGCCTCGCAAAACGGCTAAGTCCCAGACGTTCCGGAGCCCCTGGATGTTTTGGACCGAAAACATGATATAAGTTGGCACGTGTGGCGCCGTTGGGAGGGGCGCCACACATGCTGCCACGTCGGATGGGCGCACCAGCTCAGCGGCGAGGGGGCCACGTCGGCTGGGTCAGTGGCGCCGGCAGGAGGGGAGCCACATGGGCATATGTGGCGCCCGTGGGAGGGGCGCCACACAAAAGGGTTAGATTGGTGAAATAGTTTCGCCGGAGGGTCAGTCTGTGCTTTTCTTTCAGTTTTGGGTTATTTTTGTGCAAATCGCCCCGAGCTGCACTTCCTGGCCAAAACCTCACTACTGAAGTCGCACAGCCTGACGACACTTCAGTGAAGTCACAGCTGAAGCTCTATGCATTTACCATGTAATCTCCCGAGCATTGCCAACGCAAATTACTGCAATCTCTAGCAAGGAGAAAAAGTGCAGCATAACCTTCTAGGAAAATATTCCGGAATTTCTCCTGCTCAACGCAGTCAGGTCTTCCAAGTCAAGTATGGACTCAGAACTGAACTTCACACGGCCCTGCAATGCAAGAGAAACAGACCGGAAATTCACATCAGAATGGCTTTACACCCCAAACCGGAATATCTGTCGTCATAAACTCATTTCCAATGGAGTCACACTCGACCAAGAATGAAGCCAAAAGCAAAAGCTGGTCTCCTTACACCGATCTTAGCGTGCGAAGGTTCCAACATCAAGTGGTGCTTACTAAAGGAAGGAAATGCATGTGATTCCGATCGCCCCCTAGTTAGACTCCAACTGACTGACAGTTGCAGGACTGATCGGTTCGGTGGACTGTCACATTTGAATAACGGAAAAGCCAGCCAAGCATGAGAGCTTCCCTGCAACAAGCTATTCATTGGGCAATGAGTCCTAATGCATTTGGAATTACCCGAGGCCAACTAGCTCAAGCAACATGTGCGAGCCCGGTTTAGAAATATAGTGGGATTCTTCACACATTTAGACAAAATTGAACAGGGACTGTGAACCCACTAAGTTCTCTTTGGATCCTCCCGTGGATCCATGGATCATCACATGCTTAGTGGTTCACCAACCATTACCTCGACGCAAGAGCAGTGCCTGCCACGGCCACAAACGGGCCGCTCACAACTTGGCTCGTTCTGGATCTGACTGAAGTACTGACTAGAAAACAACATGATGTTGTTTCTCGCAAACTCGTCAGTTTTTTTCTAAACGGGACAAAATCTTTGCCCCAAACTAATTAAGGAATTTTACAAGAAAAATAAAAGGAAAATTACAAAACCCTTCTCTCTCGGTATGATTTCGCCCAACTGCTTGCCCTGGCGGTTACGCACATATGTTTTTTAATCTTATTTATAATTTCTAAGGCCATGTACAATAGAAGATGCTTAGAGTGGTGCATAGGAAAATAAACCAAGCATTTTACTAAGCACGGTACTTATTTATACATGAGTGGTGCCTAGTTAGGCATCTGTCTAGTACAAATAAGCACCGGTGCTTAGAAAAATCCAGTTTATTTTTCTATATAAGCACCCCTAACATGCTTGTTCTGAAAGACAAAAGCATTGGGTTCATTCCAAATCTCTCAAGTGGTGGCCTTGCGGTTTTGAGTCGAGCCATCCTATGTCTTGTACCACCAAGTCTTCATACTATGGTTAGGTCCTCTATGAAGGACGAGAGCATTATAGGCCGACCCACTCTTTTACTTTTTTCGACAAAGGGAATATATTAATATCAAGAAGATACCAATTACACCCAGCCTCTGCAACAACGCACCACCCTAATGGCACTACGGATGCACACAGCCAAAAACAAGAAAAGAAAACTAAGAAACAAAAGTCCCGCTACAGTATCTCGGGCCTAACAACAGCAATACATCCACCGCCAAGACAACACCTGAATTACAGACTAGTCCCCGCTCTCAAAACAAATGCCTCCAGCAAGGACATTGTCAGGCACAACCAATTAAGGCCAGACCTTGGGTTTTCACCCTGAAAGGTAGAACTCTGCACATCACCTATGTTGTCGCCCCCACTTTCATACCGCTGCTGTGAAGCCCGGAACACCAAGCAAGTCCCTCAACATCGCAAAGACTTGAACCTCCCTTAGCTAGTCCTCCCCTCCGGCCTTCATGAAATTCTCTTCTTCCGACTTTCATCATGGATCCATAGTCACTTGATGTCAATCAAAGAAAAAGAGCTTCGCGCCGCTCCCTCCAGAACCAATCGGTCGGAATAAAAACATGGGTGCGCACGACCGAATACCTCCGATCCAACAAACTCCAGGCAAAAGCAACCACATTCATCGGCGGAGCCTTCCGAACTCAACACTCCGGCCGAGATCACGAGTCCAGGCCTCCGGTAGGTCCTCCTCTTCACGCAAGACAGGCCCTAGGACCGCCGCCTTTATTCAGGTCGGACCCCCACGTCGGCGACCATCCTGGGCTGGCCACTCCAACCCCCCACCGGCGACACCATCGCCGGCTTCCAAGCACCTCCATCTCGCCGCCGGAACGAGTAGGTTAGCGATAGTTGCTTGACGATGCCTTCAACAAGATAACGGCGCAGACGCCGCCATCGCCCGCCATGACCGGAGTCGGCTCGGTTTTCACCGGCTACTATGCCTCCCCGTCTCGCTACCGGCGCTGAAAGTGGGATGAAATCCAACACAGCCAGCCTGGCCGACTGCCTTCGGTGGATGAAGTCAGCCACCACCACCATGCCCGGGCCGAAGACCCGGACGTCCTCAAGCCGCGAAGAAGACCCAGCGAAGCCTCCTCGTGCCATTGACGAGACGCAGCCGCGATGGATCGCGATCCGAACCTCCGGCCCAGATCCAACCACACCGCAGCCAACATCCGCCGCCGGCCGCCGGAGATCCGCCGGCCACCGCCATCCCGCTGCGTTCAGTCGACGGAGGAGGAGGGTGTAGGCCGCCGCCCCCACACGCTCCCGCAGGCCGCGCTGCACTCTGCCGACGGAGGACCGAGCCGCCACCGCCGCCTCACCACAGGGGCTTTGCCCCGCGGCGTCCTCGGCGACGGCGGCGGAGGAGGGGGCCTGTAGGGGAGGGGAAGAGGGCGGAGTGGAGGGGAACTCCCCGGGGACGGCGGGCGGCGCCGCCGCCTCGGGGGAGAGGTTAGGTTAGGTTGCAGGTGAAGTCTATATATATAAATCTAGATACATCTAGATTTAAATAAATCTCAGACGTTTTTTCAACCCACTCTTTTATGAAGAACTTAAAGCCTAATGGTGAAACGGTAGTTGAAGAATAGGCGAGTGACTGATTCACAAGCACAGCGTCTCATGACTTGTGTGCAGGCACAGCTGAAACCTACTGCACTTACCATGTAATCTCCCCAGCCTTGCTGGTGCAGATCACCGCAACTTTAGAAAGTAGAGCAGCAAAACTTAGCCTTCTAAGTAGTCAAGTATGCAGTCGGAATGAAGCTTCACACCAGAGGAACGCGCTGGACCGAAAGTTCGCATCAGAAATTCAGAATGGCTTTACATCCAAACTGGAATATCCCTCGTCATTCACTCACTTGCAGCTGGAGTAGCACAGACGCCACAAATAAATGCCGGTTTCCTTTTCGGTCTTAGCATGAAGTTTCCAATATAGCCGTGGTACTTACTGAAGGAAGAAAATGCATCTGATTCCGATCACAATCTAGTGAGACCATGACTGACTGACTGACTGACAATCCCATGGCTGATCGCTGGACTGTGCCATTTTAAAACAAAAAAAAGTCAGTGAAACACGATAGCTTCCCCACGACAAGCGAAAATAGCAGGAAATAGTCCCATTGCATATTTGCATCAGGAAACCACTAGCTCAAGCCTCACGTGCTATCTTGATTTTAAAATATGTGGGTAACAACTCCCGTTGTCCATAGAAGAGCTCAACTGGCTTTGGAGAAATAATCAAAGCTATTTCGTCAGAGAAACGACCGTGTAGTGGCAGCAACCAGCTGACTGACTGGCTGGTGAACGACTAAGCATGTCATGGTGAATGCATCAGTACAGGACCGCTGTTCTCTTGTGTTGATTAGTAACATAAGAATGCAGATAATTAACGCCCAAGCACATGATGCATCATTAACAGTGAACACTTGACTGACACTCGAGGGCTGATCGGTGGACTGTACAATTTAAAAAAAAAAAATCAGTGAAACATGAGAGCTTCCCTACAACATGCTGATTCACAGGAAAATATCAGGAAAGAGCCCTATTGCATATTTGCACCAGGAAACGCTCAGCGTCACTAGCGCAAGCCTCACGTGCTAGCTTGATTTTAAAACATGTGGGTAACAACTCCCGTTGTCCATAGAAGAGCTCAACTGGCCTTGGAGAAATAATCAAAGCTACTTCGTCAGAGAAATGACCGTGTTAGTAGCGGGTAGCAGCTAGCAAGCAGCAGACTCCAGCGTACCTCGTGCGGATCGGTAGTGAACAACTAAGCAATAAGAATGCCATGGTGAATGCATCAGTGCAGGACCGCTATTCTCTTGCGTGATTAGTAACATAAGAATGCAGATAATTACCGCCCAAAGCACAGGATGCATGGTAAACACTAAGCACTTGAGCATGCGAGCAAGCTAGGAAAATGTGGTAGGCGCCATATGAATGCTGTTTTCATCATCAGCCCCTGGCAGAACAGCGTAAAGAGGCATACCTGATCTGAAAAAGGGTGAAAAGAGAGAGAAGAGACAGAGACATCAGACATGTGCCTGTGTGGCTACCTGGGCATATCGTCGAGCACCTGGCCTGCAACTCGAAATGGAGGAGCAGGGAGTGCCGCGTCCCCCTCTCCTCCCGCACCTACCCCTTGGCCATTGCTCCGTGCGGAGCGCACCAACCAGTTCCAACTTGCGAGTCCAGCTGCCACGAATCCACCAACTCTACGTGCTCCCACGGCCACTAGCAGAAGCGGTCAACTTCGCCTTCCAGGTCCACACCAACCCACCCCACAACACCCACTTTGCTCACGCGCGCCACCTATTTAAACCCTCCCTCCCCTCCATTCCCCTCCAAGAAGAGCTCCATCCTTCTCTGCAACTAGAGCTCCTCCTCTTCACCATCCACAAGTTCGTCCACCAGACACATATCGATACAGCGCCACTTTCAGTCACACATACACCTGCCGCTGCTCGTATCTAGCTTACTTGTTTCAGCACTTATTTGCATAATATGTCGATGGGCAGTGCAGCTAACGGCGATGGCTTGTGCGTAGCGCAGCCAGCGCTGGCCGACCCTCTGAACTGGGGAAAGGCTGCCGAGGAGCTGTCGGGGAGCCATCTCGATGCAGTGAAGCGGATGGTGGAAGAGTACCGCAAGCCGGTCGTGACCATGGAGGGCGCCAGCCTGACAATCGCCATGGTCGCCGCGGTTGCCGCTGGTGCTGACACCAGGGTGGAGCTCGACGAGTCCGCCCGCGGACGCGTCAAGGAGAGCAGCGACTGGGTCATGAACAGCATGGCCAACGGCACCGACAGCTACGGTGTCACCACCGGCTTCGGCGCCACCTCCCACCGCAGGACCAAGGAGGGAGGCGCTCTGCAAAGGGAACTCATCAGGTACGAATTAAACCACTCTACCTCTGCTTAAGTATCTTCGTGTTATAAGTACAAAAAGGCTCATTTGTTCTTTGTCTGGACAGATTCCTTAACGCGGGAGCCTTCGGCACCGGCAGCGATGGCCACGTCCTGCCTGCAGCAACAACCAGGGCGGCCATGCTCGTCCGCGTCAACACCTTGCTCCAGGGGTACTCTGGCATCCGCTTCGAGATCCTCGAGACCATCGCCACGCTTCTCAACGCCAATGTCACACCGTGCCTACCACTCCGTGGCACAATCACCGCGTCCGGTGATCTCGTCCCGCTGTCATACATAGCGGGTCTTGTGACCGGCCGCCCAAACTCCGTGGCTACCGCACCAGACGGCACCAAGGTTAACGCGGCCGAGGCATTCAAGATCGCCGGTATTCAGCACGGCTTCTTCGAGCTGCAGCCTAAGGAAGGCCTTGCCATGGTCAACGGTACAGCCGTAGGCTCAGGGCTCGCGTCCATGGTGCTCTTCGAGGCTAACATCCTTGGCGTCCTTGCCGAGGTTATATCAGCTGTGTTCTGCGAGGTCATGAACGGCAAGCCAGAGTTCACCGACCACCTCACACACAAGCTCAAGCATCACCCTGGCCAAATCGAGGCCGCGGCCATCATGGAGCACATCCTTGAAGGCAGCTCCTACATGGCGCTCGCGAAGAAGCTCGGCGAGCTCGACCCATTAATGAAGCCAAAGCAAGATAGGTATGCACTCCGCACGTCACCTCAGTGGCTCGGCCCTCAGATTGAGGTCATCCGTGCCGCCACCAAGTCGATCGAGCGCGAGATCAACTCCGTCAACGACAACCCACTCATCGACGTCTCCCGTGGCAAGGCTATCCATGGCGGGAACTTCCAGGGCACACCTATCGGTGTGTCCATGGATAACACCAGGCTTGCCATTGCTGCGATTGGCAAGCTCATGTTTGCCCAGTTCTCCGAGCTGGTTAACGACTTCTACAACAATGGTCTGCCTTCCAACCTCTCTGGTGGGCGCAACCCGAGCTTGGACTATGGCTTCAAGGGTGCCGAGATTGCCATGGCCTCGTACTGCTCTGAGCTCCAATTCTTGGGAAATCCCGTGACTAACCATGTGCAGAGCGCAGAGCAGCACAACCAAGATGTCAACTCTCTCGGTCTCATCTCTTCCAGGAAGACCGCTGAGGCCATTGATATTTTGAAGCTCATGTCATCGACATTCTTGGTCGCCTTGTGCCAAGCTATCGACCTCCGCCACATCGAGGAGAATGTCAAGAATGCCGTCAAGAACTGTGTGAAGACGGTGGCCAGGAAGACCCTAAGCACCAACGACAGCGGCCATCTCCACAGTGCACGCTTTTGCGAGAAGGACCTGCTCTTGACCATCGACCGCGAAGCAGTCTTTGCGTATGCAGACGACCCTTGCAGTGCCAACTACCCACTGATGCAGAAGATGCGTGCGGTTCTCGTGGAGCATGCCTTGGCCAATGGTGAGGCCGAGCGGGACGCACAGACGTCCGTGTTCGCCAAGCTCGCCACATTCGAGCAGGAGCTTCGTGCGGTCCTTCCCAAAGAGGTCGAGGCTGCCCGGTGTTCCGTGGAGAACGGCACCGCAGCACAACAGAACCGCATCACTGAATGCCGGTCTTACCCGCTCTACCGCTTTGTGCGCAAGGAGCTCGGCACAGAGTACTTAACTGGAGAGAAGACACGGTCTCCCGGTGAAGAGGTGGACAAGGTGTTCGTTGCCATGAACCAGGGCAAGCACATTGACGCTCTGCTTGAGTGCCTCAAAGAGTGGAACGGGGAGCCCCTTCCAATCTGCTGAACAAGGAATTGAAGAGAAGATTATGTGCTTCAGAGTACATAAGGTTTCAGATGTGTTTAGCTGACAAGTATCATTACTGTTTTTTCATTGTATTTCCTAAAGTTGATGCCTACAATGTTCTTCCAGAGCTGCTATGCCGTTGCCAAAATTGCCAATTGCATTACGTGGTTCTGGTAGGTTGCCATTAGATATTCCATGATGCAAGTTAAAACTGTAGTGTGATATCTTTCGTGAAGAATGTACAAGTCCCAATTTCTGAGTTCAATGTTCTGGTTCTTGGACGAACTTAGAACAATATGAAAAGAATATATTGTTGGTATGCCATATGGTGTACTGAAATAGACCGCGACTCAAAATTATAATTCATGACACCCTGATCACTGATTGGACCAAGGTTTTTTCTCGGTAAACAAAAAGAATCTGGTGGGTAACGATATTTTCGGTATTTCGGAAATTCCGGCCGAGATTTGCCAAACCAATTCACTATTTCATCCAAAATTTATCAAAAAATAAATAAATTTAGGCACATTATTTGAATATTGAAAAAATTTGTTCTGTATTATTTTTTCTAGGTGGTAACCGGTAAAACCGGTTTCCGCCGAAATATCGAAAATTCCAGAATATTTGCAGTTACCATGTTGACCTCTGTCTGCTCTACACAGTCAAAGTCTGTCAGGTCAATTGTGCACTGAACCACCAAAGAACGGGACTTCACACCGGAGGAAGTTTACATTCAGGAAGGAATTTGACTTGTCATTTGTTGATTTGAAGAGGGGGTGGTATAGACGACCAAGACACGAGGGTTTTTATTTCCTGAGACGAACTTCAGGGGATTGAGCTTTACTGAAGGAAGAAAATACATGTGATTCCGATAACCACCCAGTTTCAGTGGATCGAGCTACACTAAAGGAAGAAAATACATGAAAAGGAATCCCGATTCGACATTAAAAGTATATTGATTCTTTCCCAATAAACGAAGACTTTTTTCTGTAAATACTGCGTATTTGATTCCATCCATAAATCGACTTTCCCTCCTATGCTCTGAGTTATCTCAGAGTATCTGAATTATGCAGAGGGGATGAAAGTCGAATCGTGAGCCTGATAATGAAACAAATTCAATGAAACAACAACTGGAAAAATAAAGATTCGGTAGAACAGTAGAGCTTACTGAAAAATAAAGTACTCCTACATGTGGTTCCGAATTTCCGATCACCACGCAGCTTCTGTCCCGAACCTCGCGACTGGACTGACCTTGTTAGGACTGACCGCTGGTCTGCCTCGTTTTAAACAGAACTGCATGTGAAACAGGAAAAAGGAGAGCCAGTAGGAAAGCATCATACTGCAATAGGAAATACTCAAGGTCTCGATCGATCAAGTGCCCCACATGGCCATTTGTGCTAGCTTAGTCTAAAATAGAAGATGTGGGGTTCTTCAGACCCCCAAATGAATACCAGTGAGAGCCTATGGAGCACTAGCTAGTAGATAACGACTTGTCATAGCAGAACCCCGCACTGCTTTCGCTAAACAAAACAAAAACTAAGCTCATCTTCGTTTTATTAAGATTTCTTTTCTTGTAGATTTGTATCCATGGTTCAAGGCTGCAAGCAGCCGGCCCCCCTTGTTTAAAATGTTCCAATGTCGATTAAATCCTATGGTTACATTAGTATGATTTGCACGTACATACCTCGAAGTGCAGCGTTTGTGGCATCAATTTGGTAAAAGCCGCTTTCAGCAACAGGTGGTAGCAGTTAAACGCAGCATACACTAAGGATCCATTATTACTAACATAAGTTGTTGAACATATTATGCATGACACTGAAGACGCTCGTGGTCATAAGCAGGGTGCAGGGAGGTGAACTCCTGTGCGTAATGAATAATCTAACCTGCTACTATGGACTGACGAAGTCAGCACGGCGTGCTCTACTTCTTCCCGCAGCGCTCTCATCTACGCACCCACCACCAATCCAGTGGTCAACCTCGCCTTACAGGTCCACACCAACCCACACCCACACCCGCACCAACCCTGCTCAGCTTCTCTGCCTATTTAATCTCTCCCCGACCTCCATTCCCCTCCAACAAGAGCCTCACCTTCCTCTCCAATTTGAGCTCCTCTTCAACACCAGAGTGTGAGACACCGATCAATACAGTAGCACTTTCAGAATCCAGATACACATACACCAACTACCGGTGTCTAGCTAGCTTCCTTGCTTACTACTTTGCTGCATATCTCCATGGAGTGCCAGAACGGACACGTTGCTGCCACCAGCGATGGCTTGTGCGTGGCACAGCCGGCCCGGGCCGATCCTCTGAACTGGGGGAAGGCGGCGGAGGAGCTTTCCGGGAGCCATTTGGATGCCGTGAAGCAGATGGTAGAGGAGTACCGCAGGCCAGTGGTGACAATGGAGGGCGCCAGCCTGACCATTGCCATGGTCGCTGCGGTGGCTGCCGGCGCCGACACCAGGGTGGAGCTCGACGAGTCCGCCCGTGGACGCGTCAAGGAGAGCAGCGATTGGGTCATGAACAGCATGGCTAATGGCACCGACAGCTACGGTGTCACCACCGGCTTCGGCGCCACCTCCCACCGGAGGACCAAGGAGGGTGGTGCTCTGCAGAGAGAGCTCATCAGGTACGAATTAAACCATTCTACTTCTGGTTAAGCATATTTGTCTACGAGTACAGGAAGCCTTATTTGTTTCTTGTTTGTCTCGACAGATTCCTTAACGCGGGAGCCTTTGGCACCGGCAGCGATGGCCACGTTCTGCCTGCTGCGACAACCAGGGCGGCCATGCTTGTCCGCGTCAACACTCTGCTCCAAGGGTACTCCGGCATCCGCTTTGAGATTCTTGAGACAATCGCTACCCTTCTCAACGCAAACGTGACACCGTGCCTGCCGCTCCGGGGGACCATCACCGCATCCGGTGACCTCGTCCCACTATCCTACATCGCGGGTCTTGTTACCGGCCGCCCAAACTCTGTAGCGACAGCTCCAGATGGTAGCAAGGTTAACGCAGCAGAGGCATTCAAGATTGCCGGCATCCAGCATGGCTTCTTCGAGCTGCAGCCCAAGGAAGGACTTGCCATGGTCAACGGCACCGCCGTGGGTTCCGGCCTCGCATCCATAGTGCTCTTCGAAGCTAACATCCTTGGTGTCCTTGCTGAGGTTCTATCAGCCGTGTTCTGCGAGGTGATGAATGGCAAGCCGGAATACACCGACCACCTCACACACAAGCTGAAGCACCACCCGGGCCAGATCGAGGCAGCGGCCATCATGGAGCACATCCTTGAAGGCAGCTCCTACATGGCGCTCGCAAAGAAGCTCGGTGAGCTCGACCCATTAATGAAGCCAAAGCAAGATAGGTATGCACTCCGCACGTCGCCTCAGTGGCTCGGCCCTCAGATTGAGGTCATCCGTGCCGCCACCAAGTCGATCGAGCGGGAGATCAACTCCGTCAACGACAACCCACTCATCGACGTCTCCCGTGGCAAGGCTATCCATGGTGGAAACTTCCAGGGCACACCTATCGGTGTGTCCATGGATAACAGCAGGCTTGCCATTGCTGCGATCGGCAAGCTCATGTTTGCCCAGTTCTCCGAGCTGGTTAACGACTTCTACAACAATGGTTTGCCTTCCAACCTCTCTGGTGGGCGCAACCCCAGCTTGGACTATGGCTTCAAGGGTGCTGAGATTGCCATGGCCTCGTACTGCTCTGAGCTCCAATTCTTGGGAAATCCCGTGACTAACCATGTGCAGAGCGCAGAGCAGCACAACCAAGATGTCAACTCTCTCGGTCTCATCTCTTCTAGGAAGACCGCTGAGGCCATTGATATTTTGAAGCTCATGTCATCGACATTCTTGGTCGCCTTGTGCCAAGCTATCGACCTCCGCCACATCGAGGAGAATGTCAAGAATGCCGTCAAGAACTGTGTGAAGACAGTGGCCAGGAAGACCCTAAGCACCAACGACAGCGGCCATCTCCACAGTGCACGCTTTTGTGAGAAGGACCTGCTCTTGACCATCGACCGCGAAGCAGTCTTTGCATATGCAGACGACCCTTGCAGTGCCAACTACCCACTGATGCAGAAGATGCGTGCGGTTCTCGTGGAGCATGCCTTGGCCAATGGTGAGGCCGAGCGGGACGCGCAGACGTCAGTGTTCGCCAAGCTCGCCACATTCGAGCAGGAGCTTCGTGCGGTCCTTCCTAAGGAGGTCGAGGCTGCCCGGTGTTCTGTGGAGAACGGCACCGCCGCACAGGAGAACCGCATCACTGAATGCCGGTCGTACCCGCTCTACCGCTTTGTGCGCAAGGAGCTCGGCACAGAGTACTTAACCGGAGAGAAGACGAGGTCTCCCGGTGAAGAGGTGGACAAGGTGTTCGTTGCCATGAACCAGGGCAAGCACATTGACGCTCTGCTTGAGTGCCTCAAGGAGTGGAACGGGGAGCCCCTTCCAATCTGCTGAACAGAGGATCAAGGAATTGAAGAGAAGATTATGTGCTTCAGAGTACATAAGGTTTCAGATGTGTTTAGCTGACAAGTATCATTATTGTTTTTTCATTGTATTTCCTAAAGTTGATGCCTACAATGTTCTTCCAGAGCTGCTATGCCGTTGCCAAAATTGCCAATTGCATTACGTGGTTGTGGTAGGTTGCCATTTGAATATTTGATATTCTATGATGCAAGTTAAAACTGTATTGTGATATCTTTCATGAAGAATGTACAAGTCCCAATTTCTGAGCTCAATGTTCTGGTTCTTGGACGAACTTAATTAGAACAATATGAAAAGAATATATTATTGGTATGCCATATGGTGTACCAAAATAGACCGCTACTCAAAATTATAATTCATGATAGCGTGATCACTGACTGGACCAAGGTTTTTTTCTCGGTAAACAAAAAATGCTGGTGGGTAACGATATTTTCGGTATTTTGGAAATACCGGCAGAGATTTGCCAAACCAATTCACTATTTCATCCAAAATTTATCAAAAAAATTAAATTTAGGCAAATTATTTGATAATTGGAAAATTTCGTTCTGTATTATTTTTTCTCGGTGGTAACCGGTACAATCGGTTTCCGCCGAAATATCAGAAATTCCAGCCGATGAAAAAAAAAACTATTTGCAGTTACTATGTTAACCTGTCTGCTCAACACAGTCAAAGTCTGTCAGGTCAAGTGTGCACTGAGCCACCGAGAACGGGACTTCACACCGGAGGAAGTTTACATTCAGGAAGGAATTTGACTTGTAATTTGTTGATTTGAAGAGGGGATGGTATAAACGACCAAGACACGAACAAAGCAGGTTTTTATTTCGTGAGACGAAGCTTCAGTAGATCAGTGGAATGAGCTTTACGGAAGAAAGAAAATACATGTGATTCCGATAACCACCCAGTTTCAGTGGATCGAGCTATACTGAAGGAAGAAAATACATGAAAAGGAAACTAGTATATCAGAGTATCTGAATTATGCAGAGGGGGTCAAAGTCGAACCGTGAGCCTGTTAATGAAACAAATTCAATGGGACAACAACTAGACGACCAACTCACCAACAAAAGCGAGTCCCCTTTTTTTTCCCTAGATGAAGGTTCAGTAGATCAGTAGAGCTTACTGAAAAAAATAAAGTACTCCTACACGTGATTCCGAATTTCCGATCACCACGCAGCTTCTGTCCTGAGACTCACGACTGGACTGACCTTGTTAGGACTGATTGCTGGTCTGCCATCGTTTTAAACAGAACTGCACGTGAAACATGAAAAATAGAGCCACTAGGAAAGCGTCATACTGCAATAGGAAATACTCAAGGTCTCGATCAAGTTCAAGCCCCACATGGCCATTTGTGCTAGCTCAAGAAGATGTGGGGTTCTTCAGACCCCAAAAAGAATACCAGTGAGAGCCTATGGAGCACTAGCTAGCAGATAACGACTTGTCCATAGCAGAACCCCGCACTGCTTTGGCTAAACAAAAAACCTAAGCTCCTTTTCGTTTTATTAAGATTTTTTTCCTTGTAGTTATGTATCCAATGTGCAAGCAGCCACCCCCATGTTTAGAAGGCTCCGATGTTAATTAAAGAATATGGTTACATTAGTATAATTTGCACATTCATACCTCGAAGTGCAGCGTTTCTGAATCAATTTGGTAAAGCCGCTTTCAGCAACAAGTGGTAGCAGTTAAGTGCATTACACTAAGTGCATTTCATGCAATTGCTGTGGTGAACAACCTTGTCATGGGATCATCCATTATTACTACCATGAGTTGTTGAACATATTATGCATGACACTGAAGATGCTCATCGTCATAAGCAGGGAAGATGAACTGCTGTGCGTAATGAATAATATATGGACTAATGATGAACATTTTAGGACACGACGAAGTCAGTACTGCGTGCTCTACTTCCAGTGCCACGAAGCCGTCAGCGCTCTCATCTACGCACCCACCAATCCAGTGGTCAACCTTGCCTTCCAGGTCCACACCAACCCACACCCCACACCAACCCTGCTCAGCTTCTCTGCCTATTTAACCTCTCCCAGCCTCCATTCCCCTCCAAGAAGAGCCTCACCTTCCTCTCCAATTTGAGCTCCTCTTCAACACAAGTACGTCCACCAGAGTGCAAGACACCGATCAATCCAGTAGCACATCCAGAATCTAACTAGCTTCCTTGCTTTACTAGTTTCCTGCATATCTCCATGGAGTGCAAGAACGGTCACGATGCTGCCAACGGCAATGGCCTGTGTGTGGCGCAGCCGGCCCGGGCCGATCCTCTGAACTGGGGGAAGGCAGCTGAGGAGCTGTCCGGGAGCCATTTGGATGCCGTGAAGCGGATGGTGGAGGAGTACCGCAGACCCGTGGTGACCATGGAGGGCGCCAGCCTGACCATTGCCATGGTCGCCGCGGTGGCCGCCGGCGCCGACACCAGGGTGGAGCTCGACGAGTCCGCCCGCGGACGCGTCAAGGAGAGCAGCGACTGGGTCATGAACAGCATGGCAAACGGTACCGACAGCTACGGTGTCACCACCGGCTTCGGCGCCACCTCCCACCGCAGGACCAAGGAGGGAGGCGCTCTGCAGAGAGAGCTCATCAGGTATGAGTTAAACCATTCAAAATTCTGGTTAAGCATATTTGTCTATGACTATGAGTACATGAAGCCTTATTTGTTTCTTCTTGTCTGGACAGATTCCTTAACGCGGGAGCCTTCGGCACCGGCAGCGATGGCCACGTTCTGCCTGCTGCGACAACCAGGGCGGCCATGCTTGTCCGTGTCAACACTCTGCTCCAAGGGTACTCCGGCATCCGCTTTGAAATACTTGAGACAATCGCCACCCTTCTCAACGCAAACGTGACACCGTGCCTGCCGCTCCGGGGGACCATCACCGCGTCTGGTGACCTCGTCCCGCTATCCTACATCGCGGGTCTTGTTACTGGCCGCCCAAACTCTGTAGCGACAGCTCCAGATGGTAGCAAGGTTAACGCAGCAGAGGCGTTCAAGATTGCCGGCATCCAACATGGCTTCTTCGAGCTGCAGCCCAAGGAAGGACTTGCCATGGTCAATGGCACCGCCGTGGGTTCCGGTCTCGCATCCATGGTGCTCTTCGAAGCTAACATCCTTGGTGTCCTTGCTGAGGTTCTGTCAGCCGTGTTCTGCGAGGTGATGAATGGCAAGCCGGAATACACCGACCACCTCACACACAAGCTGAAGCACCACCCAGGCCAGATCGAGGCAGCGGCCATCATGGAGCACATCCTTGAAGGTAGCTCCTACATGATGCTCGCAAAGAAGCTCGGCGAGCTTGACCCGCTGATGAAGCCGAAGCAAGATAGGTATGCACTCCGCACATCACCGCAATGGCTTGGCCCTCAGATTGAGGTCATCCGAGCTGCTACCAAGTCGATCGAGCGCGAGATCAACTCCGTCAACGACAACCCACTCATCGACGTCTCCCGCGGCAAAGCTATCCATGGTGGCAACTTCCAGGGCACGCCCATCGGTGTGTCAATGGACAACACCAGGCTTGCCATTTCTGCCATCGGCAAGCTCATGTTTGCCCAGTTCTCGGAGCTGGTGAACGATTTCTACAACAACGGTTTGCCTTCCAATCTCTCTGGTGGACGCAACCCGAGCTTGGACTATGGCTTCAAGGGTGCTGAGATTGCTATGGCCTCGTATTGCTCCGAGCTCCAGTTCTTGGGCAACCCTGTGACTAACCATGTTCAGAGCGCCGAGCAGCACAACCAAGACGTCAACTCTCTCGGCCTCATCTCTTCCAGGAAGACTGCTGAGGCGATTGACATTTTGAAGCTCATGTCCTCGACATTCATGGTCGCCTTGTGCCAAGCTATCGACCTCCGCCACATCGAGGAGAATGTCAAGAATGCCGTCAAGAACTGTGTGAAGACGGTGGCTAGGAAGACCCTGAGCACCAATGACAGTGGGCATCTCCACAATGCACGCTTCTGCGAGAAGGACCTGCTCCTGACGATCGACCGTGAGGCGGTGTTCGCCTACGCAGATGACCCTTGCAGCGCCAACTACCCGCTGATGCAGAAGATGCGTGCAGTTCTCGTGGAGCATGCCTTGGCCAACGGTGAAGCCGAGCAGGACGTGCAGACGTCAGTGTTCGCCAAGCTTGCCACATTTGAGCAGGAGCTCCGTGCGGTTCTTCCCAAGGAGGTCGAGTCTGCCCGGTGTTCTGTGGAGAACGGCACCGCCGCACAGCAGAACCGCATCACTGAATGCCGGTCGTACCCGCTCTACCGCTTCGTGCGCAAGGAGCTCGGCACGGAGTACTTAACCGGAGAGAAGACGCGGTCTCCTGGTGAAGAGGTGGACAAGGTGTTTGTTGCTATGAACCAGGGTAAGCACATCGACGCGCTCCTTGAGTGCCTCAAGGAATGGAACGGTGAGCCCCTGCCTATCTGCTGAAGAATGGCTCAAGGAACTCAAGAATAGAGTGCTTGAGAATTCAGATGGCATCCAGCGTGTACTGTTTGTTAATTTTATTTCCGGATATCGATGTTTGCAACATTCTTCCAGAGCTGCAGTGCCAGTTGGAAAAGATAATTGCATGACTTGGTAGTGGTGTACTGGTGTTTAGCCTAGAAACTTTCTATGATGTTAGTTAGTAAAAGGGTACACTTAGCGATAAATATACATAATTATTGCACTAGTCCTTTGTTTTTATATCAATGTTCTGTCTCCTAAGGCAACTTTGAAGGATTCAAAGAATCTAGTATTGGTATGACACTTGGTGCGTTAGTGCATGGGCATGACATGCCAAAAGTTCAGAATGGGAAAGTTGTGCTTGTGCAGTGAGCGGAATCTTCGGCGCTGTAGCTTTATCGACATGGTACAAGCTGGAAGGGCTTCGCTCGATTCTCAATCTTGCATCTAATTCCCTAATTCTATAGTATCACCAAAACGTCTTATAATTAGGGACAGCGGTAGTCCAATGCTTACTCATTTCTGTCTGGAACTAGTAATATTGCACGCGCAATGCACGTGTCGACTAATACATACACCAAAATTAGTCCGATTTAATAAATATTGATGTATATACATAATCATTAAGAAAAATTCTACAAATTACTGCAACAACATTAAGGTAAATTTCAAAATTTTGAATACATTGTTATAACATCAATCAATCACTCTGTGCATGGCTCTTCTTGTTTTTTCTGTGTGCTCACTATTTTTCTTTATTTGTAAACGTGGATCTTGGGGGGCCTATGATCCTATTACAAATTGTCCGGGTAAACAGACTTGCTAAATAATATGTTGCAGAATGGAGATGTTAAGGAATATTGAGGAAAATGTCAGGCAAGGGTCAAAAGGTCAGCGTTGGCAGGTGAGGATTCTCAGCGATGATCCGAGCCAGAAAGTTATACAAATATGTAAGCTTACTATGATCCAAACGAACATCGAAAATAAATTTGAAAAACCTAGACCAAAGCATACAAATTCTAAGCTTCTGCTATTGCCCAGTCAAACATAACCCACTACCAGCAACAGTTCATACGTGCATATCATTTAATTAACCAAAGCAAATAGATCATCAGGAAACTGTCACAGAAGCTGACTTAATGAACTTGCGATACCTTATTTCTTCTTCTCGGCACTAATTCGCTGAGATGTGTATATCACAATAGGAAATTCTTTTAAATCTCATCACTAAGAACATGATAAACGAGAACGTTTCATAATATCTGGTAGAGGTTTCAGCTGTGCATTACTGGAAATCTCAACCATAATTTTTTTTTGACGGAACAAACATAATAATCAGAAGTACAAAAGGATGCAAATATCATTAAATAAAGAGTCTAAGCAAAGTTGTAGCGTCTTCAGAAAAGAGAATCTAGCGCTACTGTTATTGCAGATTCAGCACAGGATGTGAATATCAAAACATCACAGCCAATGAGGCTATGCGATTCATGTTGAAGATTACCTTCAGAGATGTGCTCACATCAGATAATCATAGGTCTTCCATGGACATGTGTGCTCCAAAAATATAGAACGAACCTAGAACTCCACATCTGCTATAGTTGCCTCAATGCCTGCATATGAGATAAAAAGGAAATAGCTGATAGTGATCCAAATAGGCAACCCTTTCTGTATTAACTCAACTGCATGATCATATAAAGCTTGGAAATAATCACCTGTATATGTATCTTTGAAGAGCTACCACCCCATGCGCTGTACTATGTCCTAAATGTGATCTATGTACATAATTAGTTCTTTTCAGCATCTGCATTTGTGTCATCAAACCTGTTGCTCAGGTAGACAACGAACCATTTTGTCATAACTGAGAATGTAAACAGATTCTATGCAGCAATGTTTAGACCAAGCAAGAATAGCCAGAATGGTGATAACAAAAAAGTGCAGGGTTCAGATTAATCAATATGCTTTATTGTTATGGAAATACATATAGAGATATTATGTACACTCATTGTGCATAAACTACATACGTGTTCCAGCTTAAGCGCCTGGAAGTGTACCTATCTGACATCCTACTAAGAAAGAGCAGTTTACATAGCCTACAGAGCTGCAGGAGCAATTGATTAGATAAAAGCATATACATAGCATCGAAAGGACGAACATATTCTGATAAGAAAAAGCACCATCATGCTCCATTTCATCTTGCATCGGCTTCCTCAAAGATTTGAGGCTAACTCTAAAATGCCTCCGCCAAAATCCTTTGCCAGACCTGAAACAAATAGTACTGCCGTCAGGCTAGACACATGTGTTCATAAAATTGGAAAATGGACAAAATGTAATAAATAGGAAACATCAGCCCAACCATGGGGTTAAGAGAGAATGAGTACCTACATATTTGGTCTTGGGTGATCAGGACGCGGTCGGGCTGGGTGCAGACGGACAACAAGTGCAGCGTCGACAGTGTATCGCTCGCGGCGCACTCGGCGGCTAGTGCAGCGCTGCGGCGTCAGCGCTGTGTAATGCGGCGGCGTGGGGCTGCCCAAATCATGTCGGGCAGTGCGGCGGCGCGGTCGCTTGGGCAGAGTCCAGGCGTACCGTCCTAAGCCATTGGGGCGGCCCAAATCGCGTCGGGCAGGCCAGGGCGATGGAAGCGCGGCGACATGCAGGTCAGCGCGGGGTGTCGGCGTGCGCGGGGCGTGCGGCGGCAATGGGTGTCGGCGCGGGGGGAACGGGGTGTCAGCCTGCGCGGGGGCGTGCGGCGGCAATGGGGAGAGAAGCTTGGGCCTGGCCGGGAGGAACCGGCTCACGCTTATTTCTGCATAACCGGTTCTTAAAGCACCCTTGGACCTAGTTGATCTCGCACCAACTGATGCAAAGACGATTTTTTTATTGCAGGGAGATGGCGCGAGCTCACCTCGGGAGGAATGGGGAACCCGATCTATGCGTGGAGTTTCCAATAAAAGTAGTGTTTTCAGTTGATTATGTTAGGATTTTGGTAGTCGTCTTCTTGTTGGTATCCCTTTAATGGAGATGGCATCGTCTGCAATAAATGATCTTCAGGTTTTCGTTCGACGATGAGATCTCCGTCCCGACGTCAATGGTGGTGTTGAAAGATTACAATCCTCTAGGTATGGTCCTTCAGATCTTGCTTTGCCAGAACGATTTTGGATCTTCTATCGTTGTTGCCGCGAGGAGAATTATCCTCCCAGTTTTTGTCCCGGCTCTCCATCGACATCGACAAGGCTAGTCGGTTGTTATTCCCTGACATACTGGTGTTGGTACTCTTGCCGATGTTGAATGACTGCTTTAATGGTTGCGTGCGTGCACGCAGCCTTGGCATTGCGGCTTAAATTAAAATTATGGGAGAACCTTCGTCGGTATTTACAGGTCTATGGTTCGTTTTCTATCTTCGCTGCCTTCAGAAGAGTACAAGATTATATTCTGGAAGAAGGAAAAATTTGAAGACCTTGAAGAATTGTTAGTATCTTTTAGACTTTATTTTGTAATCGTTGGAGTCAGCTCGTGTATCTCTACCATATACTATTTGTTACTATGAATATATGTGGTATTGATTGTCAAAAAAAAAATGAGATGGCGCGAGCTGCGGCGCGCAGTGGCGAAAATCAAAATGGGGGGCCGGAAGGATGCTGTCAACTCCTGCCGCGCCTCCTCCTCTGTTTCTACTCCCTCCGACACTCTTCCCCCAAATTTCGAGCTCCACCTCCCCTTCATAAGTAGGTAAGCGGCACAAAGATCTCCGGTCAGTGGCAGCGGCGACTGCATCTCGGTTTCATCTTCTTCCCCCTGAAGCATTTCTTCACCTCTGGTGATGACTGTAAGGAATCCCTCACCCCGGTTGCTCGGTTATGGTTAGATCTTGGTTAGAAATTGTCAGATCTGCCTAGGGTTTAATCTTGTTGGTAAGGTTAGTCCTAAATATGGGCGATTTATCATGATCTTGCTAGGGTTTGTGTTTGCCACATTTGTCATTCCTTCTTTGTCTCAAATGGGTTGAGTTATCATGATATTGCTAGGTTTGTGTTGTCCACATTTGTCATGTATTGCTTGTCTGATTTAGCGTGATATTGCTATGGTTTGTATTGTCCACGTTAGCCATATCTTTGTTCCCAAGTATATTCACGTTCTTTGTACTACGATCTGTGTAGGACTCCTTTTGTGATGATTTTAGTCATGCCCTTGTCTACGTTGGGGACTCCCAGATCCCGTCGCAAATTGTCGATTCACAACCCATCTATAAGGCCAAGGTGTCAGCCACCCACCCCTTTGCCGGCTGGTAATGCGCATGTGGCTAATCTCATGGCTGAGGTGGCGGCAGAGATGGCGGCGAGGATGACCGTCACAAAGAGGGGCAATGCCAAGAACCACATTGACACGAAGAAGGTCGTGAAGGACTCGAAGAAGGGGAACGGGACCATGAAATGGCTCCCCTTCATGTCCAGCTTCGTCTTGGAGAAGATGTGCGCATTGATCAAGACCAGGATTCAAGGAAATCCATTTGACTGATATGGCGAAGGCCCTATTTGAACATTGTGGTGTGGACGTTAGCTCCACTAAGGTGTATAACCACCTGAGGAAGTGGCGGCAAAGGTGGTTCATCATTAGCAGGTTCCGCGATCTAAGCGGAGCCCAGTGGTGTGACGAAAGCAAATGCATCATTTTTTAGGTTGAGCACTACCACGAGCATATAGCGGTGACCACGCTCTTCCCACCGCACTAAGTATGTGTTTGTTTGGGCTCCTCCCAGCCACTCCAACAGCTTCTGAGTTGTGGAAGCCGAAGCCTAAAACAAACACCACTTTTTTGTCCAGCTCCACGCAGCGGCTTCTATGGAGCACTTCCAAAAATTACACTACATATGAGAAGCTACGATTTCGGTGATTTTTCCAGTGCTTTTTCCAGCGGCAGCGGCTCCAATCTCTACTTTTTACCGGAATATCCTCCCACCAAATCACATACAACATCAGGAATGCCCTCGTACCTATTCGGCTCTATCTCTTTCATCTCCCTGAGCGAGCGAGCAAAGCAGATCAGATGATCTACGGAGACCGCCGTCCCTGCACTCCTACGGGGGTAGGAACGGGAATCCCTTCCCCCTAAAACCATGTCCTCGACCTCAAATCGTCGCTGTCCGCGGCCGGTCACACTAGAGCTCCCTGATCTGTTGCCGCCCCAGCTCAGATTCCCCCGCCCCCAAGCAGTTGTGGCAGCTGCAGCCATGGAGCTCATGCTCAAACAAACACACCCTAACTCTTTTCATCACAAACGTACATAACTAACATCATTGTCGTCCCTTCATATGGTAGGATCACCCAAGAAACGCGGAGTTCCTAAACTCACCCATTGCAAACTACGATGAGATGCATGCCATATTTTCTTTCGCCGGCAAGTTCTCCATGGGATCAAGTGAGCCCCTGGGCACGCCTCTAGTTGCACCTTCAGCTCAGGATGCTGACAATCATGAGTCTGACATGGTCATCCTCGATGGGCCACCTGAGAGGGCTGCTGACGCGCTTGAATAGGTGAACCTTGGCAGGAGGAAGAGAGGTGCCTTCGCTGACGATGAGCTGGCGGCCTTTACCAACATGATTGTTTCTGTGAAGGGCGTCGCATAGGCCATCCAGGACAACAAGCCCACATACATGAACCCTAACATGTACCAGACGGTCATGGACATGATTGGCTTCACCAAAGAGGATCTCATGAAGGCGCTGAGTGCGGTGACCCAGCATACCACTGCATGTTGTAGTATACAAGTCGTTGATATGATCTTTGCGAAGGGACTTCTTCACAATTTGCCATATCCCTCAGAGTGGTACAACAGAAACATTGCAGGTCATAACACTCCATACTTTATTACAAACATTGTCTTAACAAGTTGGTATTCTCACAGGTCCTATGAGAACACCCTAAGATACTACTTAAGTACGATTACAACTCATAACAAATATAAAGAGCTCAACAACTTATTTAGGTAAGTTCTACGTTGCTCGGCTCTATGATGCTAAGGTATGTCACTACTCCTCCACCTCCGTGTCATCTGGTCCGTAGACTATCCCATAGTCTACGCCTTCCACTCCGCCGGTAAGATCAGGTTCTTCGTAGACCAGCTCGTAGCTTCCTTCTGGTGCTCCATCGTTGATAGCCTCCACTTCCGGATCACAGTCTAGCAAGGGTGTCGAAAGAAAGTGAGTACAGAGGTACTCAGCAAGTTCTAAAAGAGTAAAAAGGTGTTTGATGCACTAACTACGACCATTGATCAGGAAATCGCAGGTCAATGCATGTTTTTGAAATCATTTCTTCAAAAGGTTGCTTTTATTATGAAAACTATGCCCGTCAGTCTTCACAGGTTGACCAGAACTTCGTGGAGTTCCTTTCTTGCCGCGTTAGCAGTTCCCTTCCCGGAACAAGGAGTGACAGCCACAATTTGATACACTCTGCAGAGGTGCGTTACTTTTCCCACAAGAGATCTCACCCTTTTTGCCATCCGCAGGGACTTGCCCCCGTTCACACTTCCTTTGGTGTGAGGCCAGGTATAAAGATCCAAGCCCACACCGCCTTCTCCGCGACTGCAAACCCACCCTTTTGTCCACCCGCACACCTCCAGTAGACTTCCCCCGATAATACGGCTTTACTCATGGTGTACTTTGGACAATCCTTCATAGATCATAGAGCCATCATCACTAATGGATGGGGATTTAAAAGGCTATCCCAACCTACGGCAGTGCCTCCAGCACCCCGCCGGCTCTACCAATCCGTTGGCGTGCAGAAGGGAAAAGATATGACTGGCTTCCCCAGAGCCATTATAGATCTCATGGTCAACGCGATTTGTACGGCGCTAGAATCACTGGACGGCATTGGTAATTTAATCCTAGGGTGATATAACCCATTGCAATGGAACCTCCACCATATCAACACATACCATGGTTCCATTGCCAGCCACATAGTCATATTCATAGTTGGAAAATAACATTTCATTTGCGATGCAGGAATGATAAGTATATAGCTTTGCATTAAAGTAGTAGAAAATAATCAAGTTGACATGAGCAAGGGTGAACTTGCCTGTGGACTGCGAGATAGTGCAGTTCAATGCAGTTAATGGAACCTGGACCTCGGGTTCTGTAAGAAGCATCATTGTCCTGTAAGGACAATGTTGTAAAATCCAAATAATGCAATCATGGATGGATTATTTTATGTTCAATCCCTTTACCCCAATGAGTTATTACAATTTAGGGTTGTATTTAAGATTTATGTCTTTGACGGTAATTTACAATTGATTTAAAAGTATTAATCATTGTAATTCACACAAAGTATAACAATTCAAAGTAAAATGATTTTACTTGATGATTACCTTAGTCATTCCAAAAATAATTTGAAATTATAGAGTGCCCTCTATAGTTTTTGGAATAAAAAGGAGTATAGTATTTTTCTGGGAAAAATACCCTTTTTCAAAAGAAATGACTTGGAATAATAGAATTTCATTTTGAAAAGTTTGAAAATAAGTATTTGAACTTATTTGAGATTTTTCCTTGAATTTTAAATACAAGGAAATAATAATTTAAAATTCCAAGTTATTATTTAAATTCTGAAAATTCATAATTTTGAATTTGTTTCATAAATTCCATTTCATATTTTATTCTTGTTAAGATTTATTTTTCATTCATAAATCCAATTTTTATTGGATTTTTAGAGTGGTTGATGATTTATTAAAATTTGGTAAAGTTTTGGTCTTATATTAAATGTAAAAAGACCAAAATACCCCCCTGGACCTATATTGGGCCCAGCCCAATAACTTAAACCCAGGGACGGCCCAATAAGGCTGGCCCCCTTTTGGGTTCGGTGGCGCCGAAGCGGCCCACCTCACTCACTCTCACTCGGCCCTCTCACTCACTCGACCTAACCCTAACCTCTGGCGACTCCCGTGGCGATGGCGTCGCCGCCATGGCCGCCGCCCTGCTCCGGCCATCGCCGTGCTCCTCCGCCGTAGCCACCTACCGATCCTGAACCGCCGCGAGCAGATCTATCGATCTGTCCGCGCAGTTTTTCCCTTCTCGTCCTCTCCTGGCGAATCGCCTCCGATCTGGATCTCGTGGAGAATCGCCTCGACGAACTCCGGCGAGATCTCGTCCTCGCCGATGATGGGTACGTGCCTGGGGTTGACCTGGCGCGGGTGCTGCTTGCAGTACTCATGTCGTCGCCTCAGGTGCTGCTACGGTGGTGCTGGTTCGTGTCTGGGTTCGCCGGCGTAACGTCGGCGCCTACCCTGGACTTGCAGCTGTTAGGGCCGCGCGAGCACTACCTCGCCATGCCCTAGCCTCTGCTTCCAGGCGCAAGTAAGTGTGCATCCCTCTTCTCTTCTGTGTGCCTCCCCTCGTTACTGTTCTTCTTCCTCCTCATGCTCTGCTGCTCTCTGGTGATCCTGTGATCACACAGAGCCATGCTATTCCTACGCAATTTGCCTGTGCTTCTGTTAATTGCAAGTTTATGGCCCAATTACCATTTACTGGTACTGGCACATGCTGCTATGCTTGTTGTTCATGCTGTGCTTGCTTCTCTGCTGCTCCTAGCATGCTCTACACTTGCCATGCTCTACTGTGCTTGCTCAAGAGCTAACTATGCCATGCTATGATTGGTTATGACTTGCTTATGCTTACTGGACTATCATGCTTGCTTGTCTAGGTGTACTTGTGTTGCATCTGTGACACTTGTGTGTGTGCCAGTGGTGCCTGTGATATGCTTCAGTACTACCTCTGCAAGCCAATGATCCATTGGATCATTCCTTGCTTGTTGGCTAACCTCCCTGTGTAGCTTGGCTTGCTATAATTGACCCATTTGATCAATTGATTGTCAGTGATAGCTTATCAAGCACATACGTGGCTAAATGATTCAATTATCTGGTGATGCTGATGCTCACGCATCACTGTGCTGTTGCTTACTTGTGCTGGTGCTTATTTTTCGCTATCTAGACTTGCTCTCGTGGCTATGAATTAAGGTGTGTTGCTTAACAAAGATGCTATCATCATGCTTAGCATGGATCTGTGATAAATTCATGCTTGTATTACTTAAATTATGATGAACTGCTTATGCAGTGATGATTTAAATGACTTGCTTGTATATGAATTTGATGTTCATGATTCTTTTACAAGCAATTAGAGTCTGAATCCATTTCTGGATAGTGATGTGATCTATTTGGCTTTCTTTTAATTGGTGCTAAGTGTGATGTGACCTCGTGGCCTTGCTACCGATCAAGTTGCTCACATGATTGGTTGGATCTTGTTGGCTTCTCATCTTTGCTTGCATATTTGGGGATCATAGTAACTATGAATGCCAATATGCTTGCCTGTGAAGAAATCTAGGGTTTCTGATGGTTGTATGCTTAGGGTTTACTGTGTAGTCTTAGCTGCTAATCTTTGCCATCTACTGGTGCTATCTGTGCATGAGATCTTGCTAGTTTCTGTGTACAAGATCTGTACCTGGATGATCTTTATCTTAGTGGCTTTTTGACTGGCAGTAATCCTTGGTGAAAACCAAGTGATGATCTACCCATATGAGCATCTGCTCATCCCATGCTTATTTCATGCATATTATGGATTAGATCCCTTGGATCTTTTCCAGGAACTAGGTATACCTTGTTCCAGCTCCTAGAAAGAAATGTTTTGTTGATGCAGACTTGGGTTTGTGTCACAGCCCTTCACCTCCAGGTCTTGGATGATCTTCTCAGGTCACCATGATTTCTGGTGGTTGAGTGGGTGTGTGTGTTGGTTCTGTTCTTGCTCAAGAACTGGATGAACTGAGCTTGTTCTTGCTTCACCCTTACCTGGTGAATCTTATCTGGTCGACTGGTTATGGTTTCTAGGGTTTGTGTCCCTTTTATATGAACCCTGCTTCTATCCTTGCATTGACACACAAGCCTGGCTTGCTTTGGTGACTAAGCTGATGCATGGCCTTGCTGTTGCTGCCCAGCACACTTGAGCTGTGTGCTCTCATATGCCGAAACTTGAGCCCCCTGGTGGTGCTCAGGTTTGGTCTGCTGCTGCCCTTATCTTGTGTTGTCCATGGTTTTGGACAAGCACAAGTGTGTTGTGACAGTTTGCACTGTCCAAACTGAATATTGTGTTATTTGCTAACTGTCCAAACTGAACCTTGTGTTAACACTTATATTCTGGCTAGTGTTGGTGTTTTATTATTGCAGGTTTGTGAAGATGGACATGGCCAGAAGATATACTTCAAGTCATATAGTCTAGGTTTTAGTTTAGGAATAATATTGTAATCTTCATTTTCATTTCTATTTATTATTCATCAATTTTTGTATCAAGAATATTGTAAAGACTTTGTAATCTGTGTTGTGATATCAATAAAGCCCAAGTTTTTGTTTATGAGCTTTTGATTTATGTAATATTTATATTCTGGAATAAACATTGTATTTATGATTCACTTTGAAATTCAAAGTGGTTTGAATTCCTAAGTTGTGTTTAAATTATGAATTCCATTTTATATTGTTCAATGTTTATTGTTAAATGTTTTAACACTTGTCAAATGAAATCAATTCCCCAAATCAACAAGATACAAAAGAGATCATGTCGAAATTTCCCTAACTCACATTGCCTAACCCTAAGTGCAAAATGAGAGAGAACCTCGATCCCTCTTAGGTTTAGTTGCAATAAGGCGCGAAAATTTCCCCCGTTTTGCGATGAAATGCACATCCCATTTCTAAATCTACCCTTCGTTGTTCCTATGTTCTGTGTTATTACAGCCTCTCCCCTCTAATGTAAACTTCGTCCGGTTAAGATTGGTACCTGAACATCTCGGGGTAAGACTTCCTTAATTCTTCTTCCGTCTCCCAAGTTGCTTCTCGCTCAGGATGATGTTGCCATTGCACTTTACAGTATTTGATTGCCCTGTTCCTTAACTTCTTCCACTGTACTTCTAAAATCTTTTCCGGTCTTTCCACATAAGTTAGGTCAGATTGCAATTCTATTTCCTCATATGTGATAGGATCATCCGGTGCCTTCAAACACTTTCTGAGTTGTGATACATGAAATACATTATGAACTTGACTTAGTTGTGCCGGTAACTCCAACTCAAAAGCTGTTCCTCGATTCGATCGATTATCTTAAATGGTCCGATATATCGAGGACTTAACTTTCCTTTTACTCCGAACCTCTTAAGTCCTTTCATTGGGCTAACCTTTAAATATACCATGTCTCCCACTTTCGGTTCCCAATCTCTCCTCTTCAAGTCGGCATAACTCTTTTGATGACTCTGAGCTATCTTGAGTCTATCCCGGATCACCTCGATGACTTCTTGTCTCTCCTTGATGTAGTCCGGTGTAAATTCCTTGTTCTCTCCGGTTTCAAACCAACAAATTGGTGATCTACACTTCCTTCCGTACAATGCTTCATAAGGTGCCATCTGGATGCTACTCTGATAACTATTGTTATATGAGAACTCGGCTAAAGGTAAATGGTCCTCCCATGAGCCTCCAAAGTTCAGAGCACAAGCTCTAAGCATGTCCTCAAGTATCTGATTAGTTCTTTCGGTTTGTCCTCCGGTTTGTGGATGATATGTCAGATCGAAATCCAACTTGGATCCCAAAGATTCTTGTAGTTGTTTCCAGAATGCGGATGTGAAAATTGAACCTCTATCTGAGACTATCTTCTTTGGTACTCCATGCTTGCTAACAATCTCCTTCACATATATATCCGCAAGCTTTTCTGCAGTATCTTTTGTGTTTACAGCTATGAAATGAGCACTCTTGGTAAGTCTGTCCACTATTACCCATATCATATCCTTCCTCTTACTAGTCATTGGTAAACCAGTAACAAAATCCATTTCTATTTCATCCCATTTCCATTCCGGTATCTCTAGTGGTTTGAGTAATCCCGCAGGACTCTGATGCTCTGCCTTTACTCGTTGACATGTATGACATTCCGAGACATATTGTGCTATTTCTCTTTTCATGTTGTTCCACCAGAACATCTCCTTCAAATCCATATACATCTTAGTACTTCCCGGATGTATTGAATAAGGGGTTTCATGTGCTTCCTTTAATATGATTGATTTCACTTCTGGATCATCTGGTACACAGATCCTTTTCTGGAAGTATAATGAATCAAAATCCCCTAGATGGAATTCCGATGGTCTTCCTTCGCCAATCCTTTTGATTTCCTCTTGGATGAACAAATCATCCGCTTGCTTTCGGATAATCTCATATTTCAAGTCTGAGTACATCTCATCCATAATCCTCATGGTTGCTATACTTCCCTTCTCATCACCTTGAATAAACAAAATCTGAGCATCCTCTAACTCTTTCCGAAGTTCCTTTGGAATTTCCCATTCCGTAGGTTGATTCTCCGTACTCTTCCTACTTAGGGCATCTGCTACTACATTAGCTTTGCCTGGTGTATAGTTGATCTTAAGATCGTAATCCTTAATCAACTCTAACCATCTCTTCTGTCTCATGTTTAATTCTTTCTGAGTGAAGAAGTATTTCAAACTTTTGTGATCGGTGTATAACTCACACTTGGATCCATATAGAAATTGTCTCCAACTCTTCAAAGCATACACAACTGCCGCTAACTCGAGATCATGTACTGGGTAGTTGTGTTCATGTGGTTTCAACTGTCTTGATCCATAAGCTATTACCTTCCGATCTTGCATAAGAACACATCCAAGTCCATTCTTGGAAGCATCACAATACACCGTGTAATCCTTTCCAGGTTCAGGAACTGCTAATACCGGTGCTGTGGTTAACTTATCTTTGAGTGTTTGGAAGCTGGCTTCACACTCATCTGTCCACACAAATGGAGTATTTTTCTTGAGTAACTTGGTCATTGGTCCTGCAATCTTCGAAAATCCCTCTATGAATCTCCGATAGTAGCCTGCCATACCAAGAAATCCTCGTATCTCCTTAGCATTTTTAGGTGATTTCCATTCCAATACGGACTGAACCTTGCTTGGATTCACCGCTATGCCTTCTTTGGTTATGACATGTCCAAGAAATTCAACACTTTCTAACCAAAATTTGCACTTGCTGAACTTCGCATATAGCTGATGTTCCCTCAAAGTTTGCAAAACTATCTTCAAATGCTTGGCATGTTCTTCTTTATCTTTGGAATAGATTAGAATATCATCTATGAACACTATCACAAACTTGTCCAAGTACTTCATGAATATCTTGTTCATCAAATTCATGAAAATTGCTGGTGCATTTGTTAGTCCAAATGGTACAACCAAGTATACATGGTGTCCATACCTTGATACAAACGCTGTTTTTGGTACATCTTCCTTCTTGATCTTGATTTGATGGTATCCTGACCTTAAATCTATCTTCGAGAAGACTCCCGCTCCTTGGACTTGATCAAAAAGATCTTGAATTCTAGGTAAAGGATACTTGTTCTTGATAGTTACATTGTTCAAATTTCTATAATCTCCAAACATCCTCTTTCCTCCATCTCTTTTATCCACAAAAATAACTGGTGTACCCCATGGTGACACACTTTCTTGAATAAATCCCTTCTGTTCCAGTTCATCTATCTGAGCTTTCAGTTCCACTAACTCCTTTGGCCCCATCTTATATGGTGGTTGTGCTATTGGTCTTGTGCACGGAATCGGATCGATTGTGAATTCTATCTCTCTATCGGGTGGCATTCCCGGTAGTTCCTTAGGAAATACATCCTTAAACTCATTCACTACAGGAATATCTTCAATTCTCACTTCCTTCAGGCTATTTAGTTCCAATCCGATCTCCAACTCACTGTACTTATCTCCTTGGAACACTATTCGACCTCCGATGGAGTTGCGAAGTGATACTGTTTTGTCTCCACAGTTAATCACCGCTCCATTTTCTGTCAACCAATCCATCCCTAGGATGACTGATATGTCCTTCATGGGTATGATGAATAGGTCCGCGAAATACACACAGTCACATATGGTTAGGACTTGTGCTTCTTTCACGTGGGTTACTAAGATCGTTCCCCCCGCGGATAGAACAGTTATAGGGGTTTCTAACTTAGAACATCTAAGCCCGAATTTTTCCACAAATTCCAATGCAAGAAATGATGTGGTTGCTCCAGTATCAAATAATACTTTGCCAGGATGAGTAAGAATGCTTAGCGTACCTAAGACTGTTTGATCCGACTCTTCCGCTTGTTCCAAAGATGTGCAATTCAGCTTTCCATAAGGCTTTCCCCTCTTATTGTTGTTGTTGTTGTAGTTGCGGTTGTTGTTGTTGTTGTTGTTGTTGCGGTTGTTGTTGTTGTTGTTTCCACCTCGTCCTCCAGAGCTCTGTCCGCTCCAGGATGACTTGTTTGGACACTCCGGCTTGATGTGTCCTTCCTTCCCACAACCATAGCAGATGATTCTGGGTTTCTGACAATCCTTCTGCAAATGACCCTTTAGGCCACAATTGTTGCAGATGATCTGGTTAATTGGGTTCTGACTCTGACCTCCCCGGTTGTATTGATTACCAGTAGTAGGTCGGTATCGGGGTTTGAAACTCCGATCAGGTATTGGTTTACTGATTGGGTACTTCCTTGGCTCTATATGAGCCCTCTTCCTCCTGTCCTCCTGGACTTGCCTGTAGTCATCCTCGAAAGTGATTGCCGAGTCAATCAGTTCCTGGAATTCGGCAGTCCGTGCCAACCTCAGTTGCATTGATGGCGTGTATTTCACACGTTCGTTGGGCAACCCCAAGAGGAAGGTATGATGCGCACAGCAGCAAGTTTTCCCTCAGAAAGAAACCAAGGTTTATCGAACCAGGAGGAGCCAAGAAGCACGTTGAAGGTTGATGGCGGCGGGATGTAGTGCGGCGCAACACCAGTGATTCCGGCGCCAACGTGGAACCTGCACAACACAACCAAAGTACTTTGCCCCAACGAAACAGTGAGGTTGTCAATCTCACCGGCTTGCTGTAACAAAGAGTTAACCGTATTGTGTGGAAGATGATTGTTTGCAGAAAACAGTATTGCAGTAGATTGTATTTCAGTAAAGAGAATTGGACCGGGGTCCACAGTTCACTAGAGGTGTCTCTCCCATAAGACGAACAGCATGTTGGGTGAACAAATTACAGTTGGGCAATTGACAAATAAAGAGAGCATGACCATGCACATACATATCATGATGAGTATAGTGAGATTTAATTGGGCATTACGACAAAGTACATAGACCGTCATCCAACTGCATCTATGCCTAAAAAGTCCACCTTCAGGTTATCATCCGAACCCCTTCCAGTATTAAGTTGCTAACAACAGACAATTGCATTAAGTATGGTGCGTAATGTAACTAGTGACTACATCCTTGAACATAGCACTAATGTTTTATCCCTAGTGGCAACAGCACAACACAACCTTAGAACTTTCATCCTTTGTCCCCTGTGTCAATGCAGGCATGAACCCACTATCGAGCATAAGTACTCCCTCTTGGAGTTACAAGCATCTACTTGGCCAGAGCATCTACTGGTAACGGAGAGCATGCAAGATCATAAACAACACATAGCATAACTTTGATAATCAACATAACAAGTATTCTCTATTCATCGGATCCCAACAAACGCAACATATAGAATTACAGATAGATGATCTTGATCATGTTAGGCAGCTCACAAGATCCGACAATGATAGCACAATGGGGAGAAGACAACCATCTAGCTACTGCTATGGACCCATAGTCCAGGGGTAGACTACTCACACATCACACCGGAGGCGACCATGGCGGCGTAGAGTCCTCCGGGAGATGATTCCCCTCTCCGGCAGGGTGTCGGAGGTGATCTCCTGGATCCCCCGAGATGGGATCGGCGGCGGCGGCGTCTCTGGAAGGTTTTCCGTATCGTGGTTCTCAGATGCCGGGGTTTCGTCACGGAGACTTTTTATAGGCGGAAGGGCAGGTCAAGAGGCGGCACGGGGCCCCACACTACAGGCCGGCGCGGCCAAGGGGGCCGCGCCGCCCTATAGTGTGGCCCTCCGTGGCCCCTCTTCGTCTCTCCTTCGGACTTCTGGAAGCTTCGTGAGAAAATAGGCCCCCGGGCTTTGATTTCGTCAATTCCGAGAATATTTCCTTACTAGGATTTCTGAAACCAAAAACAGCGAGAAAACGAGAACCGGCACTTCGGCATCTTGTTAATAGGTTAGTTCCGTAAAATGCACGAATATGACATAAAGTGTGCATAAAACATGTAGATAACATCAATAATGTGGCATGGAACATAAGAAATTATCGATACGTCGGAGACGTATCAAGCATCCCCAAGCTTAGTTCTGCTCGTCCCGAGCGAGGTAAAACGATAACACGTATAATTTACGGAGTGACATGCCATCATAATCTTGATCATACTATTTGTAAAGCATATGTAGTGAATGCAGCGATCAAAACAATGTATATGACATGAGTAAACAAGTGAATCATAAAGCAAAGACTTTTCATGAATAGTACTTCAAGACAAGCATCAATAAGTCTTGCATAAGAGTTAACTCATAAAGCAATAATTCAAAGTAAAGGCATTGAAGCAACACAAAGAAGATTAAGTTTCAGCGGTTGCTTTCAACTTGTAACATGTATATCTCATGGATATTGTCAACATAGAGTAATATAATAAGTGCAATAAGCAAATATGTAGGAATCAATGCACAGTTCACACAAGTGTTTGCTTCTTGAGGTGGAGAGAAATAGGTGAACTGACTCAACATTGAAAGTAAAAGAATGGTCCTCCATAGAGGAAAAGCATCGATTGCTATATTTGTGCTAGAGCTTTGATTTTGAAAACATGAAACAATTTTGTCAACGGTAGTAATAAAGCATATGCATCATGTAAATTATATCTTATAAGTTGCAAGCCTCATGCATAGCGTACTAATAGTGCCCGCACCTTGTCCTAATTAGCTTGGACTACCGGATCATCACAATGCATTGTTTTTACCAAGTGTCACAAAGGGGTACCTCTATGCCGCTTTGTACAAAGGTCTAAGGAGAAAGCTCGCATTGGATTTCTCGCTATTGATTATTCTTCAACTTAGACATCCATACCGGGACAACATAGACAACAGATAATGGACTCCTCTTTTATGCATAAGCATATACCAACAATTAATAATTTTCTCATTTGAGATTTGAGGATTGTTGTCCAAAACTGAAACTTCCACCATGGAGCATGGCTTTAGTTAGCGGCCCGATATTCTTCTCTAACATATGCATGCTTAACCATATGGTGGTAGATCTCTCTTGCTTCAGACAAGACGAACATGCATAGCAACTCACATGAAATTCAACAATGAAAAGTTGATGGCGTCCCCAGTGAACATGGTTATCGCACAACAAGCAACTTAATAAGAGATAAAGTGCATAATTACATATTCAATACCACAATAGTTTTTAAGCTATTTGTCCCATGAGCTATATATTGCAAAGGTGAATGATGGAATTTTAAAGGTAGCACTCAAGCAATTTACTTTGGAATGGCGGAAAATACCATGTAGTATAGGTAGGTATGGTGGACACAAATGGCATAGTGGTTGGCTCAAGTATTTTGGATGCATGAGAAGTATTCCCTCTCGATACAAGGTTTAGGCTAGCAAGGCTTATTTGAAACAAACACAAGGATGAACCGGTACAGCAAAACTCACATAAAAGACATATTGAAAACATTATAAGACTCTACACCGTCTTCCTTGTTGTTCAAACTCAAAACTAGAAATTATCTAGACCTTAGAGAAACCAAATATGCAAACCAAATTTTAGCATGCTCTATGTATTTCTTCATTAATGGGTGCAAAGCATATGATGCAAGAGCTTAAACATGAGCACAACAATTGCCAAGTATCACATTACCCAAAACATTTATAGCAATTACTACATGTATCATTTTCCAATTCCAACCATATAACAATTTAACGAAGGAGAAACTTCGCCATGAATACTATGAGTAGAAACCAAGGACATACTTGTCCATATGCTACAGCGGAGCGTGTCTCTCTCCCATAAAGTGAATGCTAGGATCCATTTTATTCAAACAAAACAAAAAACAAAAACAAACCGACGCTCCAAGAAAAAGCACATAAGATGTGATGGAATAAAAATATAGTTTCAGGGGAGGAACCTGATAATGTTGTCGATGAAGAAGGGGATGCCTTGGGCATCCCCAAGCTTAGACGCTTGAGTCTTCTTGATATATGCAGGGGTGAACCACCGGGTGCATCCCCAAGCTTAGAGCTTTCACTCTCCTTGATCATGTTGCATCATACTCCTCTCTTGATCCTTGAAAACTTCCTCCACACCAAACTCGAAACAACTCATTAGAGGGTTAGTGCACAATATAAATTTGACATATTCAGAGGTGACACAATCATTTTTAACACTTCTGGACATTGCATAATGCTACTGGACATTAGTGGATCAAAGAAATTCATCCAACATAGCAAGAGAGGCAATGCGAAATAAAAGGCAGAATCTGTCAAAACAGAACAGTTCGTATTGACGAATTTTAAAATGGCACCATACTTGCTCAAATGAAAATGCTCAAATTGAATGAAAGTTGCGTACATATCTGAGGATCATGCACGTAAATTGGCTTAATTTTCTGAGCTACCTACAGGGAGGTGGACCCAGATTCGTGACAGCAAAGAAATCTGGAACTGTGCAGTAATCCAAATCTAGTACTTACTTTTCTATCAACGGCTTAACTTGGCACAACAAAACACAAAACTAAGATAAGGAGAGGTTGCTACAGTAGTAAACAACTTCCAAGACACAAAATAAAAACAAAGTACTGTAGGTAAAAACATGGGTTGTCTCCCATAAGCGCTTTTCTTTAACGCCTTTCAGCTAGGCGCAGAAAGTGTGTATCAAGTATTATTAAGAGATGGTGCATCGTTATCATGAGCTCCCCCATCCATAGTGGTACTAAGGGCTTTGTCAATTTTAGGCCTATAATAATACTTCTTTGGTCTAGGCACTTTAGAGACATACATAAACTTTTGCTCCTTACCCACATAAGCTTTCTCCTTATATTTAAGAGAAGAAAATGTTGAACCCAAGGTTCCCATAGCTTTTTCAAGTTCGTCAATCCTATTGATTTGATCATCATGGACAGCATTAGTTCCTAGGACACTAATTCTTTCATCAATTCCTCCTAAGGATTTATCAAGTTCATCAGTTTTATCAAGTAATATTTCCAATTTAGCTTCAATACTTGGAAAATTTTTCTCTATGGTTTCCAATTTTTTCATAACATCTTCAAGAGAGATTTCAGTTTTAACTTTATCAACAGGGGTATTCCAAATAAGCTCTCAATAATGCAACTAGCTTCTAATGCAGGAGTACTTAGGAAGTCACCTTTTGCGAGACTATCAAGAACATATCTATTCCAGCTAGAGATACCAACATAAAAATTCCTGAGTAAAATAATGGTGGAGTGCTTCTTAGTGCATCTATTATGGGCATCACTAATTCTATACCAAGCATCTCTCAAACATTCTCCCCTCGTTGCTTAAACGTGCGAACTTCAACTTCAGGATTACTCATTTTAGTAGTAGTAAATAAAGCAAACTAGATAAAGTAAATGCAAGTAAACTAATTTTTGTGTTTTTGATATAGCAAACAAGATAGCAAGTAAAGTAAAACTAGCAACTAATTTTTTTGTATTTTGATTTAGTGCAGCAAACAAAGTAGTAAATAAAACTAAGCAAGACAAAAACAAAGTAAAGAGATTGAGAAGTGGAGACTCCCTTGCAGCGTGTCTTGATCTCCGGCAACGGCGCCAGAAAAAGAGCTTGATGGCGTGTATTTCACACGTTCGTTGGGCAACCCCAAGAGGAAGGTATGATGCGCACAGCAGCAAGTTTTCCTCGTAAAGAAACCAAGGTTTATCGAACCAGGAGGAGCCAAGAAGCACGTTGAAGGTTGATGGCGGCGGGATGTAGTGCGGCGCAACACCGGTGATTCCGGCGCCAACGTGGAACCCGCACAACACAACCAAAGTACTTTGCCCCAACGAAACAGTGAGGTTGTCAATCTCACCGGCTTGCTGTAACAAAGAGTTAACCGTATTGTGTGGAAGATGATTGTTTGCAGAAAAACAGTAAACAAACAGATTGCAAGAGATTGTATTTCAAGAAAGAGAATTGGACCGGGGTCCACAGTTCACTAGAGGTGTCTCTCCCATAAGACGAACAACATGTTGGGTGAACAAATTACAGTTGGGCAATTGACAAATAAAGAGAGCATGACCATGCACATACATATCATGATGAGTATAGTGAGATTTAATTGGGCATTACGACAAAGTACATAGACCGTCATCCAACTGCATCTATGCCTAAAAAGTCCACCTTCAAAGTTATCATCCGAACCCCTTCCAAAGATTAAGTTGCTAACAACGAGACAATTGCATTAAGTATGGTGCGTAATGTAACTAGTGACTACATCCTTGAACATAGCACTAATGTTTTATCCCTAGTGGCAACAGCACAACACAACCTTAGAACTTTCATCACATCGTCCTGTGTCAATGCAGGCATGAACCCACTATCGAGCATAAGTACTCCCTCTTGGAGTTACAAGCATCTACTTGGCCAGAGCATCTACTGGTAACGGAGAGCATGCAAGATCATAAACAACACATAGCATAACTTTGATAATCAACATAACAAGTATTCTCTATTTATCGGATCCCAACAAACGCAACATATAGAATTACAGATAGATGATCTTGATCATGTTAGGCAGCTCACAAGATCCGACAATGATAGCACAATGGGGAGAAGACAACCATCTAGCTACTGCTATGGACCCATAGTCCAGGGGTAGACTACTCACACATCACACCGGAGGCGACCATGGCGGCGTAGAGTCCTCCGGGAGATGATTCCCCTCTCCGGCAGGGTGCCGGAGGCGATCTCCTGGATCCCCCGAGATGGGATCGGCGGCGGCGGCGTCTCTGGAAGGTTTTCCGTATCGTGGTTCTCGGTGACCGGGGTTTCGTCACGGAGACTTTTTATAGGCGGAAGGGCAGGTCAAGAGGCGGCACGGGGCCCCACACTACAGGCGGCGCGGCCAAGGGGGGGGCCGCGCGCCCTATAGTGTGGCCCCTCCGTGGCCCCTCTTCGTCTCTCCTTCGGACTTCTGAAGCTTCGTGAGAAAATAGGCCCTGGCTTTGATTTCGTCCAATTCCGAGAATATTTCCTTACTAGGATTTCTGAAACCAAAATAGCAGACAAAGAATCGGCACTTCGGCATCTTGTTAATAGGTTAGTTCCAGAAAATGCACGAATATGACATAAAGTGTGCATAAAACATGTAGATAACATCAATAATGTGGCATGGAACATAAGAAATTATCGATACGTCGGAGACGTATCATGCATCTTCATGTATGGATTCATGCCTTTCATGAACCGCTTCTTCCGCTTCTCCTCTGTATCTACATCCTCAGGTGCATACCTGGATAACCTATTGAAATCCCGAACATACTGCATGATTGGTGCAGTATTCTGTCTTAGTTCTTCAAACTCCCTCTTCTTCAGCTCCACCACGCTGTCCGGAACATGAGCATCCCGAAACTTCTTCTTGAACTCCTCCCAGGTGAATACCTTATCTGGAGGGTGTACTGCTACAAGGTTCTCCCACCATGATGCTGCTGGTCCTGACAACAGATAAGTGGTGTATCTAATCTTCTCCTCATCGTTGCAACCAATGGTCTTCAACTTCCGTTCCGTATCCATGAACCAATCTTCAGCGTCCATTGGTTCTGGAGCTGATGTAAATGGTAGTGGTCTTGCATTTTGGAAGTCCGATAGAGTTACCCCCTTGCCTTCATTACCCCTATCATTGATGATGTGGGTAAAGAAATCTTGCATGTTCTTGCTCTGGCTTTCCTAGTAACGCCTCCGATCTTCCTCCATTGACCTCATATACTGTTGGAAGTCTGGGTGCAACATTGGGTGTGGTGGTGGTGGTGCGTTTTCTGCTCTAGCTGCTGCATCTGCCTCCTCTTTCTCTCTTGCTTCCCGCTCTCTGCGAGCCTCTTCGGTTTCTACTAACGCCATTTCCCCCTAGTCCTGTAACAAAGAGCGATTACTCATAATTACACCATGCGAATGTTTTCTGAGCTCAACTCATTGCCCAGAACTAGTCACACAATAAAATCAAGAAGCAAATCCAAAACAAACATTTATTATGTATATACACCGTATAATACATAACACACTCACAAACTTATATTACATGTGGTATATATAAACCACTTATTTGGCTCAAAGCCCAAGCCAACGGGAATTTAAAATACGTTCTATTACAATACCACCTAGATTACTTTATTCTTCCTTGGAGCTCTACTCCTCATCGTCTTCATTCGCCTCCGCGTACATCCCTGGGGTCCATCCGGTACAGCGGTCTGTCCTCCGAAGACCGTCCGGAATGAAGGTTCTTCCCGTAGGTATGTAGTCTGAATCGGACGAAGTGCCGAGACAGAGATCTGTCATACCAAAGTAACTAGATAAAGACTCATACATATCCCAAAGTGGAATACAGCTCCTCTTCTCCGGTCATCCATGGAGGATTCCTATTCACTTGACCCCTCATCTTCTTCTTCTTCTTTTTCTTTGTTCCAACTCTCACCTACGACGTCTGGATGTTTTGGGTAATCCCATCTCCAAATCTAAAGAAATGGAGTTGGTGTCTTTCTCTTTCTGCTCAAAGCTTTGGTTAACATTCGGTTAACCGCATCACTCTCATCTCCCCGTATCACATGGAATTGGCTCCTCCTCATCACCGAAAGGTTCCCCGAAACGCCAACCCGTCGAGTTCTCGATCGGTGACTCCGAGCAGTTTATGTTCCATGAATGGTCTCCCCCATATCCAGTATCATACGATGCTGACACGTGTGGATAGTGCGGGACAAAGTTAGGTGTAAGTGGATCTCTTGTAAGTGGATTTCTCTTGGACCACTGGTCGCTCAAATCTACATCGCTGTCTGGGTTAAAGAAAGGTGTAGTATGTTGTGGTTGTGCCCTCAAATCTCGCATCCAAGTTTGGACTTTATCAGGGTCCGTGAACTCAGCTAGCATGTGGTCAATCTCACCTCTCATCTTCATGTGTAAAAGGTACATCGTGGTCAATAAAGACTTACAGCTATCCATGTGCTGTGCTGCAGCTTCAGGACTTCTGTGTGCTAACACCAAATGATTCAGAGTGGGATCCTCATCTTCCTCGGCATGAGGTATATGAGAAAACTCAACATAGCAGTTCTCTTGACTTGTGCTGCCTTATCTCAAGGATTGCCTTGAATAGGCCCATATGGTAGGCTGTGGTGATAGTTTTGGCTTCTCCGTATGGCATTATACGACTCATCAGCAGCTTTTCCGTAGTTGGACCGATACTCGCACTTGGCTAGGATTTCCCCATCATAGTAAGTATACTTGATAATGTGTATCCGTGGATCACAATGAAGTTCCTTCAAAGATCCCACACAGAGAGCTGTTATTGGTCCCTCATAATCACCGAGCCAACCCTCAACCTTCCTCAAAGTCCTCTTAGGAAAAGTGTTCGCCATTATGGCTGTATACAAAAGCAGAATATTAGTAGTGATAATGCATCATAATAGCTATAATAAAGAATTATCGCACTAAAATATATGGTTTTGCTATTCTCAAGTGAATAATCACCATACTTCTAGAGAATCCTTTACTATTTCTACTAGACTCCTACAGGTTTCTTCCCTATACTAGGTTTTTCCAACCTAAGGTCGCAACATTTGCTCTCGATACCAGCTGCAGTGACCCAAAGATACCACCGCATGTTGTAGTATACAAGTCGTTGATATGATCTTTGCGAAGGGACTTCTTCACAATTTGCCATATCCCTCGCAGTGGTACAACAAACATTGCAGGTCATAACACTCCATACTTTATTACAAACATTGTCTTAACAAGTTGGTATTCTCACAGGTCCTATGAGAACACCCTAAGATACTACTTAAGTACGATTACAACTCATAACAAATATAAAGAGCTCAACAACTTATTTAGGTAAGTTCTACGTTGCTCGGCTCTATGATGCTAAGGTATGTCACTACTCCTCCACCTCCGTGTCATCTGGTCCGTAGACTATCCCATAGTCTACGCCTTCCACTCCGCCGGTAAGATCAGTTCTTCGTAGACCAGCTCGTAGCTTCCTTCCGTGCTCCATCGTTGATAGCCTCCACTTCCTGATCACGATCTAGCAAGGGTGTCGAAAGAAAGTGAGTACAGAGGTACTCAGCAAGTTCTAAAAGAGTAAAAAGGTGTTTGATGCACTAACTACGACCATTGATCAGGAAATCGCAGGTCAATGCATGTTTTTGAAATCATTTCTTCAAAAGGTTGCTTTTATTATGAAAACTATGCCCGTCAGTCTTCACAGGTTGACCAGAACTTCGTGGAGTTCCTTTCCTCGCGTTTGCGCTCCCTTCCCGAACAAGGAGTGACAGCCACAATTTGATACACTCTGCAGAGGTGCGTTACTTTTCCCACAAGAGATCTCACCCTTTTTGCCATCCGCAGGACTTGCCCCCGTTCACACTTCCTTTGGTGTGAGGCCAGTATAAAGATCCAAGCCCACACCGCCTTCTCCGCGACCGCAAACCCACCCTTTTGTCCACCCGCACACCTCCAAAGACTTCCCCGATAATACGGCGTTACTCATGGTGTACTTTGGGCAATCCTTCATAGATCATAGAGCCATCATCACTAATGGATGGGGATTTAAAAGGCTATCCCAACCTACGGCAGTGCCTCCAGCACCCCGCCGGCTCTACCAATCCGTTGGCGTGCAGAAGGGAAAAGATACGACTGGCTTCCCCAGAGCCATTATAGATCTCATGGTCAACGCGATTTGTACGGCGCTAGAATCACTGGACGGCATTGGTAATTTAATCCTAGGGTGATATAACCCATTGCAATGGAACCTCCACCATATCAACACATACCATGGTTCCATTGCCAGCCACATAGTCATATTCATAGTTGGAAAATAACATTTCATTTGCGATGCAGGAATGATAAGTATATAGCTTTGCATTAAAGTAGTAGAAAATAATCAAGTTGACATGTGCAAGGGTGAACTTGCTCGTGGACTGCGAGATAGTGCGATTCAATGCGCTTGATGGAACCTGGACCTCGGGTTACTCAGAGAAGCATCATTGTCCGGTAAGGACAATGTTGTAAAATCCAAATAATGCAATCATGGATGGATTATTTTATGTTCAATCCCTTTACCCCAATGAGTTATTACAATTTAGGGTTGTATTTAAGATTTATGTCTTTGACGGTAATTTACAATTGATTTAAAAGTATTAATCATTGTAATTCACACAAAGTATAACAATTCAAAGTAAAATGATTTTACTTGATGATTACCTTAGTCATTCCAAAAATAATTTGAAATTATAGAGTGCCCTCTATAGTTTTTGGAATAAAAAGGAGTATAGTATTTTTCTGGGAAAAATACCCTTTTTCAAAAGAAATGACTTGGAATAATAGAATTTCATTTTGAAAAGTTTGAAAATAAGTATTTGAACTTATTTGAGATTTTTCCTTGAATTTTAAATACAAGGAAATAATAATTTAAAATTCCAAGTTATTATTTAAATTCTGAAAATTCATAATTTTGAATTTGTTTCATAAATTCCATTTCATATTTTATTCTTGTTAAGATTTATTTTTCATTCATAAATCCAATTTTTATTGGATTTTTAGAGTGGTTGATGATTTATTAAAATTTGGTAAAGTTTTGGTCTTATATTAAATGTAAAAAGACCAAAATACCCCCCTGGACCTATATTGGGCCCAGCCCAATAACTTAAACCCAGGGACGGCCCAATAAGGCTGGCCCCCTTTTGGGTTCGGTGGCGCCGAAGCGGCCCACCTCACTCACTCTCACTCGGCCCTCTCACTCACTCGACCTAACCCTAACCTCTGGCGACTCCCGTGGCGATGGCGTCGCCGCCATGGCCGCCGCCCTGCTCCGGCCATCGCCGTGCTCCTCCGCCGTAGCCACCTACCAATCCTGAACCGCCGCGAGCAGATCTGTCGATCTGTCCACGCAGTTTTTCCCTTCTCGTCCTCTCCTGGCGAATCGCCTCCGATCTGGATCTCGTGGAGAATTGCCTCGACGAACTCCGGCGAGATCTCGTCCTCGCCGACGATGGGTACGTGCCTGGGGTTGACCTGGCGCGGGTGCTGCTTGCAGTACTCGTGCCGTCGCCTCAGGTGCTGCTACGGTGGTGCTGTTTCGTGTCTGGGTTCGCCGGCGTAACGTCGGCGCCTACCCTGGACTTGCAGCTGTTAGGGCCGCGCGAGCACTGCCTCGCCATGCCCTAGCCTCTGCTTCCAGGCGCAAGTAAGTGTGCATCCCTCTTCTCTTCTGTGCGCCTCCCCTCGTTACTGTTCTTCTTCCTCCTCATGCTCTGCTGCTCTCTGGTGATCCTGTGATCACACAGAGCCATGCTATTCCTACGCAATTTGCCTGTGCTTCTGTTAATTGCAAGTTTATGGCCCAATTACCATTTACTGGTACTGGCACATGCTGCTATGCTTGCTGTTCATGCTGTGCTTGCTTCTCTGCTGCTCCTAGCATGCTCTACACTTGCCATGCTCTACTGTGCTTGCTCAAGAGCTAACTATGCCATGCTATGATTGGTTATGACTTGCTTATGCTTACTGGACTATCATGCTTTCTTGTCTAGGTGTACTTGTGTTGCATCTGTGACACTTGTGTGTGTGCCAGTGGTGCCTGTGATATGCTTCAGTACTACCTCTGCAAGCCAATGATCCATTGGATCATTCCTTGCTTGTTGGCTAACCTCCCTGTGTAGCTTGGCTTGCTATAATTGACCCATTTGATCAATTGATTGTCAGTGATAGCTTGGCTAATCTTTGTGGCTAAATGATTCAATTATCTGGTGATGCTGATGCTCAAGCATCACTGTGCTGTTGCTTACTTGTGCTGTTGCTTATTTTTAGATATCTAGACTTGCTCTAGTGGCTATGAATTAAATTGTGTTGCTTAACAGTATGCTACTGTCATGCTTAGCATGGATCTGTGATAAATTCATGCTTGTATTACTTAAATTATGATGAACTGCTTATGCAGTGATGATTTAAATGACTTGCTTGTATATGAATTTCCTGTTCATGATTCTTTTACAAGCAATTAGAGTCTGAATCCATTTCTGGATAGTGATGTGATCTATTTGGCTTTCTTTTAATTGGTGCTAAGTGTGATGTGACCTCAGTAGCCTTGCTACTGACTGGTTGCTCACATGATTGGTTGGATCTTGTTGGCTTCTCATCTTTGCTTGCATATTTGGGGATCATAGTAACTATGAATGCCAATATGCTTGCCTGTGAAGAAATCTAGGGTTTCTGATGGTTGTATGCTTAGGGTTTACTGTGTAGTCTTAGCTGCTAATATTTGCCATCTACTGGTGCTATCTGTGCATGAGATCTTGCTAGTTTCTGTGTACAAGATCTGTACCTAGATGATCTTTATCTTAGTGGCTTTTGACTGCAAGAATCCTTGGTGAAAACCAAGTGATGATCTACCCATATGAGCATCCGCTCATCCCATGCTTATTTCATGCATATTATGGATTAGATCCCTTGGATCTTTTCCAGAACTAGGTATACCTTGTTCCAGCTCCTAGAAAGAAATGTTTTGTTGATGCAGACTTGGGTTTGTGTCACACCCTTCACCTCCGTGTCTTGGATGATCTTCTCAGGTCACCATGATTTCTGGTGGTTGAGTGGGTGTGTGTGTTGGTTCTGTTCTTGCTCAAGAACTGGATGAACTGAGCTTGTTCTTGCTTCACCCTTACCTGGTGAATCTTATCTGGTTGACTGGTTATGGTTTCTAGGGTTTGTGTCCCTTTTATATGAACCCTGCTTCTATCCTTGCATTGACACACAAGCCTGGCTTGCTTTGGTGACTAAGCTGATGCATGGCCTTGTCGTTGTTCGCCTAAAGACACTTGAGCTGTGTGCTCTCATATGCTGAAACTTGAGCCCCCGGTGGTGCTCGGGTTTGGTCTCTTCTTGCTTTATCTTGTGCTGTCCATGGTTTTGGACAAGCACAAGTGTGTTGTGACAGCTTTGCACCGTCCAAACTGAATATTGTGTTATTTGCTAACTGTCCAAACTGAACCTTGTGTTAACACTTATATTCTGGCTAGTGTTGGTGTTTTATTATTGCAGGTTTGTGAAGATGGACATGGCCAGAAGATATACTTCAAGTCATATAGTCTAGGTTTTAGTTTAGGAATAATATTGTAATCTTCATTTTCATTTCTGTTTATTATTCATCAATTTTTGTATCAAGAATATTGTAAAGACTTTGTAATCTGTGTTGTGATATCAATAAAGCCCAAGTTTTTGTTTATGAGCTTTTGATTTATGTAATATTTATATTCTGGAATAAACATTGTATTTATGATTCACTTTGAAATTCAAAGTGGTTTGAATTCCTAAGTTGTGTTTAAATTATGAATTCCATTTTATATTGTTCAATGTTTATTGTTAAATGTTTTAACACTTGTCAAATGAAATCAATTCCCCAAATCAACAAGATACAAAAGAGATCATGTCGAAATTTCCCTAACTCACATTGCCTAACCCTAAGTGCAAAATGAGAGAGAACCTCGATCCCTCTTAGGTTTAGTTGCAATAAGGCGCAAAAATTTCCCCCGTTTTGCGATGAAATGCACATCCCATTTCTAAATCTACCCTTCGTTGTTCCTATGTTCTGGGTTATTACACTGAGCCACCTCGTCGACCAACAAGGCCTAGGGTTCCAGATTTATGGGCCTGAATGACCCACACCGCACCCTCTGGATGAGGAACTACCTTGTCAGGTACCACTACAACCTTTAGTGGTGCCCTTGAGGGCGTGGGTGAGGGGATGTATACATAGAGGTGATGGAGTTGGCTTATGACTTGATCATGATGTACATTTTGGTTGTAGGTAGGGATGAAAGACTTCTTATGGCCCCTTATTGTAAGTATGATGATGTGGTACATTGATGGATGTGAGATACACCATTTTTTCTCGCATTTAAACCCTTAGCTAAGTCAAGAAATTGACTAAGTTTACCTCTCAACTTTCCACTAACGACAAATTAATGCAAATATGTGCAATCTCTTCTATATTTGGATGTTGTACAGAAAATAACATCATAATGATTAATGACAAATGGACCTGCAATTACTGAAGAAAATCGCTCTAGGAGCATGGCAAAGTTGACTACACTCGAAGAGGCAGTTCCAGTGGCTTTAACGAGCATTGGTACGGGCAAGTCCCGGCCATACTATCCGCCCGTACCATGTGTCGCAGCCTTCCCGAGGTCAAACTCTATAAGTTTCGTGAAGGGACCGACGCCAAAAAGAGAGTCATTCATCGCCAAACAGAGTCGCCATCCCTCAGATTCATCTGCACCACACAGAAGGAGATCCACCGCCATTGTTCATCCATTCCTTCCCTAATCTCCTCCATATCCATAGCCATAACCATTGTAATAGAGATCTCCGTGAGAATTGGCGATCATTGTAAAAATATTGTGATTTTAATCTAAGTATTTTGTACAATGATTTATATCTTTGTATTTGATCTTTATATTATGTGTGAGTAGTCCTCACAGGCTGCGGGTTGGGGTAAATCCTCGCAGCGTTTATGTGAATCTAATCTTATTATATGTGTAAGGATTGAATAGGAGTTTTTCAATCTTGTATCCTTATCACTTTGCTTTGTCTCGGTGATCTGCAGGTACCCATATCATTCAATTCGATCAAGGGAAGAGGTGTGATGAGTGGAGAACGACGTGCTACCACGAAACATCAGTGACAGAAAGGAGAAAATAACGGTACATGTTTAGTGATTCATTCGGGATTATGTCACAATCATCTAGCTTAAGGCTTTGGTCTGTATTCATTTACTTAATAGCTATTGTTTCTTGCGGCTGTAAGGACAGTGGTTGGACCAAGATCTTGTCACCTCTGGCTTTAGGGGCAAGAGTATTTACGGATGTGCTACTCACAAATCTCTTATCTCTATTTTATGTGATACACATATATGCTTCAATTATATATATATGCATAGATGCAGGAGAAACCTTAACCCTGATCTATTCCCATCATTGAACACAACCCCTTTAAAAGTAAACTAGATAGGTCCGGTAAATCGAAAATAAAATAAACTAGCAAATCTTGTAGATGTTTCCTTCACACCATTTAGCAGTGCTTCCCAAGGTTCGATTAAACCTAGGTCTTCTAGGGAAAAAGCTTATCATACTACAACCCGTAATTCGGGTCAAAGGTATCAACCCTTTTTCTGGCGATGTTGTTGGGGAAGCAATTTCGTTATTCCGGTAAGGTTACTAGAGACCTTGTTAGTCTTTTTATTTTAGTTTTAAATTTTATTTATTGTTGTTAGTTTACTATTTTTTATTCTCTACTTGAAAACACAAAAAAATAGTTACTTCTCCTTTTACAATCATAAAAGAAAATACCGATAATCACTATGGTAGAAAAGAAGCTTGGGGAATATGTTATCCCCAATGATGATTTTATTCGTGTATCCATAACTTAGCCTGTTGTCACAGATAGGGGTGGAAACGGATCGGATGCGGATCGGATAGTGACATTCCCATATCCGATTCCATATTTCCAAATGATGCGGATACGGATGTTGCCGAATACGAATTCGGAGCAGATGTTACTCGAATACGAATACAGATTGGATGTTTTCTCAATTCGGAGCGGATACGAATATAAGGAAATAATAGATTCATGTCTTATAATGAGCCAACTATAGAATGGTAGAGAGATAAATATGCCGATATAATGCATAGTAGTTTCAAATGAAATGATATAAAAGAACATTTGGCCCATTTGTTAGTTTCTCTAGGTTAGATAATTGGCATATCGGGGTCGAATTACTAAAATTGGCTAACATAATCTTATTTAGATACAGATATATCCATTTCCATATCCTCATTTGCTTCAAAATTCAATACCATATTTGTATTTGCTTTCTGTAAAACGGATCCGGATATTTACCATATCCATTTCTACAGACGTCCGGATTTGGATATTACCACTTCCATTTTTATTTTTCGAATACGAATGTATAAAACCCAAAAAATAGTTACTTCTCCTTTTACAATCATAAAAGAAAATAGCAAAAAGATAATCACTATGGTAAAAAAGAAGCTTGGGGAATATGTTATCCCCAATGATGATTTTATTAGTGCACCCATAACTCAGCCCGTTCTTACAGCGGAGGATTATGAAATTAAGCCTAGCATTTTGAGTTTGGTTCAGCAATTTGGAGGCTAAGTCGTTGAGGACTCGGGTATGCACTTAAATACATTCACTGAAATATGTGATATGATGCACATTAAAGATGTTGACCCAAATGCGGTAAAACTATGTTTGTTTCCTTTTTCATTGAGAGGAAAAGCAAAAGACTGGTTGCTAGCTTTGCCTAAAGGCACAATAACTTCATGGGATGAATGTACTAATATATTGATGACTAAGTTCTTCCTACCAGAAAGACTATGCAATTGTGTTCTAACATTATAGGTTTGAGACAAGAAGATCGTGAGCCACTAGCGCTTGCATGGGAAATGATGAAGGAAGCCACCATGAACTATCCAAGTAATGGAATGGAGGATTGGTTAATCCTACACTTATTTATAATGTCCTTAACCCAATGTTAAAGTCTATGCTTGATACTGCAGCGGAAGGAACATTCATGAGCAAGCCACTTGTACTGGCAAGGAGGCTTCTATATAATATTCAAGCAACCATGCCCAATGGCATGCAGAAAGATCCTCCTCAAGAAAGGTGAATGCGATCACCGAAGGTAACAATGAAGAGATTACTTCAAAGGTAGATGAGCTTATAAATATTCTTAAGGGTAACGAAAGTACTCAAGTTAATGCCATCACCAACTCTAATGTTGAGGAAGTAGACTTCATAGCAAGAAATCCTTATAGCCCTGCATGGATGAGTCAAAACTATGGCTCTAATTTTCCTAAACAATATAACAACAATGTAGGAGTTCCAAACAATAACTACACCAATGGTAGTTGAGCAAGCAATGTTAATACTTCAACTGAAAGTACTTTCAAAAAAATTATTCATGCTCAAGCTGAACAAAATAGTACCCTTACAAAGCTCACTGAAAATCATAGCACTATGTTAGGGAATTTATCTAATCAAATTGTTTCTCTTAAGAACGATGTTCAAGTTCTATAGGAAAGGATAAAGACCATTGAAGAACAACTGGGGAAGGTAGCTGAAAGCCAAACTATAATACTTGCAAGATTTGTAGGTAAGCCAGAACCAAACTCCGTTGAAGACCTAAAGATGATGAGGATTGAAAGAGAAGGAGAAGCGCTTGAAGAACTGGACGTTAGCAATGCTCCAACACCAGAGTACTCCGTAGAAGATTTCATAAAGATGGTCACGGTAAAACATCCCAGAGTCAATGAAGGTAATGGTGTAAGGTACCGTCAATTTATTCATGAAGTAGCATGCAAAGTCCGTGACTTAGAACAACAATATAAGAAGCTAGCTGAAAAACTTCTAGCTAAGCTTGATGATATATTTGAGCCCACTATTAAGATTCATTTTGGAACAAATAAGGTGGCTGCACTTTGTGATCTTGGTGCAAGTGTCTCCACAATTCCAAAGAGCTTATTTTATAAGTTAGGAATGGGGACATTTAAAACTACTCAGCTAAGACTGCACTTAGCTGATTCAACATATAGACAAGCTCTAGGAATTAAAGATAATATTGTGGTAAAAATTAAAGGATGTCCTTCTCTTATTGATCTTGTTATTGTGGGCACGCTTGAAGATTCTATAGCTCCTATAATCCTAGGAAGGCCATTTCTTAGAACTATTACAGCTCTATACAATTTACATGAAGGGAATGTGAGAATCGGACTACCATCCAAAGAGCCATTTGTAGTACACTTCCCTAGAAAGAAGAAGGCCAAACATGATGATGATGAGATCATCACTTTGAAAGCAAATTACTTTGGAGTGGGTCTTCCACTTCCAACACCTAAGTGATCACCATCTTAGTCAAGTTAATTGACCTTAACTAGAAGTGCTCCATGTGATGCAACCCATGTTCAATAAGTTTTTCTAACTAGTTCTTGTTTAGTTTAATGCTTTGTTCCTTTTGATTTTGTTTGTTTTTTGTTCTTAATAAAGAGGGTTCATGAGATTCTTTGGAAAGAGGAGAATAAAATAGCAACGATGCCTTTTGATTTTATTTACTAACGGTTGCGCATTCTTTCATATTATATATTGTTGTTTTTCCCTAGTAATTTTCGAGGTAACGTTGATGTACAAGGGCATGTGAAAAAATTGCACATAAATTTTTGATTTCACAGGTTCCAGTAACTTTCGCGAACGTCGGTACAGTGGGAGCCGCCCATACCACACGTCTGTACTGCATCCGCAGCTTCGAAGAAGAAAAGTTTGAAGTTTTGCCCAAACCAGCTGTAACTTTTGCCACCAACGGTACGGGCAGACCAGATCGTACTGCCCAGCCGTTTCCACGACGAACATCAAATTTTTTTTTGGTAAGAAACGAGTATTTTAGCGACAATCGGTACAGGGGGGATACGACCGTACCGTCCGACCGTACCATGTTAACCGCCTTAAACATAAGGCAGTTGGACCTGGTACAGGCGAGATGCGCCCGTACCGTGCACCCGTACCACGTATCGGACGCCATAAACAGGCAGGAAAGAGGTAAGTAAATCAAAATTTTCATATCCTCTCTCTCTTCCTCCTCCAAACTCAAAACCCACTCATTTGGATCTTCAAATTCATTCGTTTTTATTCGGTTCCTCGCACTCAATCGAAGTATGGTATGTTTCTCCACCGATCCCCAGCTTTTTATACACGAATCCATGCTCTTACTTTTTGTCATTATCAATCCAGACCTAGGGTATATTATGAACTTCATCACTTTAATGAGTATGTTAGATTTCAAAATTTAGAGGAGCTTATTTTATAAGATGTGTAGAGGATGATCAGATCTCTATTTCTATCGGATCAGATGTTATTTTTTGTTAATATTTTAAGATGTGCTTAAGATACTAAACTGCTAATTAAATATTTTTGGATGAACACAAGGAGTCGCTCGTGCGTTGTGGCTGCACAGGTTGCACTACCGATTGAAGACACCCCGTTTCACACGGTATCGAGTTCCAAGACCAACATCATCTCAACCGTTTCAACCATATCAAGGACCACGAGATCAAGTCAACAAAATGGGCATGCCCCATATTCTGAACCAACTAGACCTACGTAATGATTTCAATACTGTTTGCAACAATGTTGGTTTGCTTGAATTTTCTTTTAAGGAGGCTGTCACCTATAGCCGCTGGACACTCGAGTTCCTAGACACCTTGAAGCATATTGTGAACCGATACCACGACTCCGGGGAGAATCAACCCAGAATCAATCGGATATCCTTCCGTTTGATGAACCGTGAGTATGAGTTAACTCTAGATGAGTGGTGCAACCACTTTGGCTTTGAGAATAGCACCACCGCCAATGCTATGCATGCTTTAATCGTAATCCATTACCTAGTAGATATTTTTCTTTAGTTCCTTACTTTGTTTTAGTTCCTTACTTTGTCATCAATCTTTTTATTTTTAACTCTCTATACCAATGCACAAAAATACAAAAAGATTTTTCCTTTTATCCTTGTTCTTGAAAGAGCTGACTTTCTATTGCCTCTTTTCTTTACATTACTAATGAGAGAGATCTACCAAGATTTTTGAAGGAACACATCATAAGGATGAGAAATATGAAGCCGCCTACACGAGTATGTATTATGTATCCCACGTTTGAAGTTTGAATTGTTTATGCTAGTCAGTAGACTTGTTAATATATGGTACTAGTGGGAGTGATTTGAAGCAATTGTAGTAGAGATTTTATTTGTATGTTTAGTTAAATGTGAAAGTTCTTACTATAGTTCATTTAATTAACCGAGTCTTGCCTTGGAAATAATATTTCCAAACAAGTGCAACAAGAAGAAGTCTAAAATTATGACTTGTATGATGACCAATTGTCTTAAGGGTTTAACTTTGAAGATACTTAACTCCATAGATGTTGGGATAGACTTGATAGCACTCTTGATAGGAGTTGCTCGATGGAATTGAAATTCAGTGGTAGCTGAGACACATGCCAAGATGCAAGGTTGTGAATAAATATGAGATATTGCTTTACGTGTGTCAACATATGCGTTAATGTATGATATTGCTTTACGCGTGTCAACATGATTGTTGTGCACACACTTGGGATACTAGCACCACTGGCCCCATGATTAACGCAACCCCTACTAAAAGATCATTCATGAACTTTTACTTGGAAACTGTCAAAGTAATCCAAAAAATATCACTTCTCAAGTCTTGGCATGGACTCGCTACTATTATATGAATATTCTTGAAAAACAATGAATGGATAGTAAAGTGTTTTGATAGCCTTGATCAATTGATGTGGGTGTAATTAATATACTTCATTGCTTATACCTCTTTTGACATGAATGCTCATACTTAATTTGATGATAATAAACTTCCGGTGTTCCTTGGCAAACTGAGAGTTAACTACTTAAGCTAGAGTGATTGTTTACACAACTAGTTATTCAAACTTATACTCTTTACTGTGATTGTCTCGAGTTACCAATGATTGTATTGTATTCTTAGCACTTCTCTAACTATGCTAAGATTTCAAATGGAAGAAGTGATGGACTCATACGCCACTTTTTCTCGCATTTAAACCCTTAGAAAAAGTCAAGAAATTGACTAAGTTTACCTCTCAGGTTGCCACTAATGACTAATTAATGCAAACATATGCAATCTCTTCTATTTTTGGATGTTATGCAGGAAATCACGTCATAATGATAAATGGACCTGAAATTACTAAAGAAAATAGTGTTAGGAGCATGGCAAAGTTGAGTACACTCGAAGAGGCGGTTCCAGGGGCTTTAACGGGCATCAGTACGGGCAAGCCCAACCCATACTGTCCGCCTGTACCATGTGTCGCAGCCTTCCCGAGGTCAAACCCTATAAGTTTCATGAAGGGACATATGCCAAAAAGAGAGCCATTCATCGCCATATAGAGCCGCCATCCCTCAGATTCATCAGCACCACACCGAAGGATATCCACCACCATTGTTCATCCATTCCACCCCTAATCTCCTCCATAGCCATAGCCATCACCATTGTAATAGATATCTCCTTGAGAATTGATGACCATTGTAAGAATATTTTGATTTCAATCTAAGTATTTTGCACAATGATTTCTATCTTTGTATTTGATCTTGATATTATGTTTGAGTAGTCCTCACGGGCTACGGGTTGGGGTGAATCCTCACAGCGATTATGTGCATCTAATCTTATTATATGTGTAAGGATTGAATATGAGTTTTGCAATCTTGTATCCTTGTCTCTTCGCCTCGTCTCGATGATCTGCAAGTACCCATATCATTCGATTCGATCAAGGGAAGAGGTGGGATGAGTGGAGAACGGTGTGCTACCGCGAAACCTCAGTGACAGAAAGGGAAAGTAACATTACATGTTTATTGATTCATTCGGTATTATGGCAGACTCATCTAGCTTAAGGGGTATGTATTCATTTACTTAATAAGTATTGTTTCTTGCGGCTGTAAGGATAGTGGTTGGACCAAGATGCTTGTCACCTCTGGCTTTAGGGGCAAGAGTATTTATTGATGTGCTACTCACAAATCTATTATCTCTATTTTATTTGTTACACATATGTGCTTCAATTATATATGTATGCATAGCTGCAGGAGAAACCTTAACCCTGGTCTATTCCCATCATTGAACACAACCCTCTTAAAAGTAAACAAGATAGGTCTGGTAAACCAAAAATAAAATAAACTAGCAAGTCTTGTAGATGTTTCTTCACACCATTTAGTAGTGCGTCCCAAGGTTCGATTAAACCTAGGTCTTCTAGAGAAAAAGCTTATCATACTACATTCTGTAATCTGGATCGAAGGTATCATATATACTAACCCCTCATGTGATGGTGAACTTGCGGTGTTAGTATGACACCCACTTTTGTTGTGGTGGTAGGATGACACCATAGTAGTGTAGGATGAACGTGTGATCCACTTTTGCAATGATCATGCATTCCCCTGTTAGTTTATCATTTGTAGGTAACATTTGTGGTGTTCTCTTATGACTTGGTTTGTAATTGTGCTGCTATGTTATGACTTGGTTCATGCTTGTGATCGATCAACAACCTTGTTCTTCCTTTACCATGCTAGTTGTAATGTGGTGTTCCGAGGAAGGGTTCCAGGAATCTACAGCTCATGGAGGATCTGTCAACACCAAGTTAGTGGATATTCCAACAATACCTACGGAGGGTATGAAACATTAGAGGAGGCACAACAAGAGTACCAGAGCTTCTTGGATGATGAGGCCATGGAAATTGAGGTCATCGATCAGCCAATGCCGTTAGCACAACTACCCCTAGAGGCAGTGCCTGCTCTACCAGGAGCACTAGAGGTACGTGAGAGAAGGGTCAAAGATTTCATCATCATCTTCCTGATCGTCGTGATCATGAGGATAGTGTTCCTTTCAATAGTGTGTGATTAGATGTAACATGCTATGCATGGTATTCTCATCCAATTTGAACTGTGTTAAGAGTATGGAACTGTGATATGTGCAACCAAACAGTGAATTGTGTTTCAGTGCGTCCAAATTGGGCTGCAAGCAGGCAACAACGGGCATGTATTCCCTCTCTCACTAGTAGGAAAACCCTTATAGGTGGAGCTTAGTTCTGTGGCGCACCATTAAAAATGCGCCACATAAATTTATTTTGTGGCGCACCAGGCAAGGTGCGCCACAGAAATAGCTTAATTTTGTGGCGCACCGCGGAACACTGTGCCACAAAAACTTGGTGGGGCCCACACCCTGTCACGCCCAATCATTGGTTTCACTTTTTCTACGGCGCACTGCACTTGGTGCGCCACAGAAATAACGTATTCTGTGGCGCACTGGCCTAGGTGCGCCACAGAAATAACGTGTTCTGTGGCGCACTGGCCTCGGTGCGCCACAGAAATAACGTGTCCTATATCATGGCCGTACCCCTCCCTCGCCCGTATACCACTCTCTCGATCCCCCTCTCCCCTCTCCCCGCGCCACCGCCTTCCATGGCGAGCGCTGCCGTCGCCATCGCCGCCGCCTGATGTCTACGCCCCCTCCTTTTCCTGTAGACAGTGTTGGGCCTCCAAGAGCAGAGGTTTGTAGAACAGCAGCAAGTTTTCCCTTAAGTGGATCACCCAAGGTTTATCGAACTCAGGGAGGAAGAGGTCAAAGATATCCCTCTCATGCAACCCTGCAACCACAAAGCAAGAAGTCTCTTGTGTCCCCAACACACCTAATAGGTGCACTAGTTCGGCGAAGAGATAGTGAAACACAAGTGGTATGAATGAATATGAGCAGTGGCAACGGCACCAGAAAAGTGTTTTGCCCAGGACAGTAAACAAGCAGTAGTAACGCAGCAGTAGTAACGCAGTAAAACAGTAAACAAGCAGCGATAGCAGTATTTAGGAACAAGGCCTAGGGATCAGACTTTCACTAGTGGACACTCTCAACATTGATCACATAACAGAATAGATAAATGCATACTCTACACTCTTGTTGGATGATGAACACATTGCGTAGGATTACACGAACCCTCAATGCCGGAGTTAACAAGCTCCACAATTCAATGTTCATATTTAAATAACCTTAGAGTGCATGAAAGATCAATTCGACTAAACCAAGTACTAACATAGCATGCACACTGCCACCTTCATGCTATGTAGGAGGAATAATACACATCAATACTATCATAGCAATAGTTAACTTCATAATCTACAAGAGATCATAATCATAGCATAAACCAAGTACTAACACGGATGCACACACTGTCACCATTACACCGTGCAGGAGGAATAAAACTACTTTAATAACATTGCTAGAGTAGCACATAGATAAATTGTGATACAAACACATTGCAATCATAAAGAGATATAAATAAGCACTTCACTATGCCATTCATAATAGTGAATAAGTATTCTGTGAAATATAGCCTAAGAGACCCACATGGTGCACACACTGTCACCTTTACACACGTGGGACAAGGAGTCTCCGGAGATCACATGAGTAAAATTCACTTGACTAGCATAATGACATCTAGATTACAAGCATCATTATATGAATCTCAATCATGTAAGGCAGCTCATGAGATTATTGTATTGAAGTACATAGGAGAGAGATGAACCACATAGCTACCGGTACAGCCCCGAGCCTCGATGGAGAACTACTCCCTCCTCATGGGAGCAGCAGCGGTGATGAAGATGGCAGCGGTGTCGATGGAGAAGCCTTCCGGGGGCACTTCCCCGTTCCGGCGGCGTGCCGGAACAGAGACTCCTGTCCCCCAGATCTTGGCTTCGCGATGGCGGCGGCTCTGGAAGGTTTCTGTGGGTTTCGTCGAACGTATCAGGGTTTTCGCGACGGAGGCTTTAAATAGGCGGAAGGGCAAGGTCGGTGGACTTCTGGGGGGGGCCCACACTATAGGGGGGCATGGCCCCCCCTTTGGCCGCGCCGGCCTAGGGTCTGGTGGCCCTGTGCCCCCTCTCTGGCGGTTCTCGTGTGTTCTGGATGCTTCCGGGCAAAATAGGAACCTGAGCGTTGATTTCGTCCGATTCCGAGAATATTTCGTTACTAGGATTTCTGAAACCAAAAACAGCAGAAAACAGGAACTGGCACTTCGGCATCTTGTTAATAGGTTAGTTCCAGAAAATGCACGAATATGACATAAAGTGTGCATAAAACATGTAGATAACATCAATAATGTGGCATGGAACATAAGAAATTATCGATACGTTGGAGACGTATCAGCATCCCCAAGCTTAGTTCTGCTCGTCCCGAGCAGGTAAAACGATAACAAAGATAATTTCTGGAGTGACATGCCATCATAACCTTGATCATACTATTTGTAAAGCATATGTAGTGAATGCAGCGATCAAAACAATGTATATGACATGAGTAAACAAGTGAATCATATAGCAAAGACTTTTCATGAATAGCACTTCAAGACAAGCATCAATAAGTCTTGCATAAGAGTTAACTCATAAAGCAATAAGTCAAAGTAAAGGTATTGAAGCAACACAAAGGAAGATTAAGTTTCAGCGGTTGCTTTCAACTTGTAACATGTATATCTCATGGATATTGTCAACATAGAGTAATATAATAAGTGCAATATGCAAATATGTAGGAATCAATGCACAGTTCACACAAGTGTTTGCTTCTTGAGGTGGAGAGAAATAGGTGAACTGACTCAACAATGAAAGTAAAAGAATGGTCCTCCATAGAGGAAAAGCATCGATTGCTATATTTGTGCTAGAGCTTTGATTTTGAAAACATGAAACAATCTTGTCAACGGTAGTAATAAAGCATATGTATCATGTAAATTATATCTTACAAGTTGCAAGCCTCATGCATAGTATACTAATAGTGCCCGCACCTTGTCCTAATTAGCTTGGACTACCGGATCATCGCAATGCACATGTTTTAACCAAGTGTCACAAAGGGTACCTCTATGCCGCCTGTACAAAGGTCTAAGGAGAAAGCTCGCATTGGATTTCTCGCTATTGATTATTCTCAACTTAGACATCCATACCGGGACAACATAGACACAGATAATGGACTCCTCTTTTATGCATAAGCATGTAACAACAATTAATAATTTTCTCATATGAGATTGAGGATATATGTCCAAAACTGAAACTTCCACCATGAATCATGGCTTTAGTTAGCGGCCCAATGTTCTTCTCTAACAATATGCATGCTTAACCATAAGGTGGTAGATCTCTCTTACTTCAGACAAGACGAACATGCATAGCAACTCACATGATATTCAACAAAGAATAGTTGATGGCGTCCCCAGAAACATGGTTATCGCACAACAAGCAACTTAATAAGAGATAAAGTGCATAAGTACATATTCAATACCACAATAGTTCTTAAGCTATTTGTCCCATGAGCTATATATTGTAAAGGCGAATGATGGAATTTTAAAGGTAGCACTCAAGCAATTTACTTTGGAATGGCGGAGAAATACCATGTAGTAGGTAGGTATGGTGGACACAAATGGCATAGTGGTTGGCTCAAGTATTTTGGATGCATGAGAAGTATTCCCTCTCGATACAAGGTTTAGGCTAGCAAAGTTATTTGAAACAAACACAAGGATGAACCGGTGCAGCAAAACTCACATAAAAGACATATTATAAACATTATAAGACTCTACACCGTCTTCCTTGTTGTTCAAAACTCAATACTAGAAATTATCTAGACTTTAGAGAGACCAATTATGCAAACCAAATTTTAGCAAGCTCTATGTATTTATTCATTAATGGGTGCAAAGTATATGATGCAAGAGCTTAAACATGAGCACAACAATTGCCAAGTATCACATTATCCAAGACATTATAGCAATTACTACATGTAGCATTTTCCAATTCCAACCATATAACAATTTAACGAAGAAGAAACTTCGCCATGAATACTATGAGTAGAAACTAAGGACATACTTGTCCATATGCAACAGCGGAGCGTGTTTCTCTCCCATACAGTGAATGCTAGGATCCATTTTATTCAAACAAAACAAAAAACAAAAACAAACCGACGCTCCAAGCAAAGCACATAAGATGTGATGGAATAAAAATATAGTTTTAGGGGAGGAACCTGATAATGTTGTCGATGAAGAAGGGGATGCCTTGGGCATCCCCAAGCTTAGATGCTTGAGTCTTCTTGAAATATGCAGGGGTGAACCACCGGGGCATCCCCAAGCTTAGACTCTTCACTCTTCTTGATCATAGTATATCATCCTCCTCTCTTGACCCTTGAAAACTTCCTCCACACCAAACTCGAAACAAACTCATTAGAGGGTTAGTGCATAATCAAAAACTCACATGTTCAGAGGTGACACAATCATTCTTAACACTTCTGGACATTGCATAAAGCTACTGGACATTAATGGATCAAAGAAATTCATCCAACATAGCAAAAGAGGCAATGCGAAATAAAAGGCAGAATCTGTCAAAACAGAACAGTTCGTATTGACGAATTTTAAAATGGCACCAGACTTGCTCAAATGAAAATGCCCAAATTGAATGAAAGTTGCGTACATATCTGAGGATCACGCACGTAAATTGGCATATTTTTCTGAGCTACCTACAGAGAGGCAGGTCGGAATTCGTGACAGCAAAAAAATCTGAAACTGCGCAGTAATCCAAATCTAGTATGAACTTTACTATCAACGACTTTACTTGGCACACCAAAACACTAAACTAAGATAAGGAGAGGTTGCTACAGTAGTAAACAACTTCCAAGACACAAAATAAAAACAAAGTACTGTAGCAAAATAACACATGGGTTATCTCCCAAGAAGTTCTTTCTTTATAGCCATTAAGATGGGCTCAGCAGTTTTAATGATGCACTCGCAAGAAATAGTACTTGAAGCAAAAGAGAGCATCAAGAGGCAAATTGAAAACACATTTAAGTCTAACATGCTTCCTATGAAAATGAATCTTGTAAATAAACAAGTTCAAGAAGCATAATGCAATAAGCATAGAAAGATAAAACAAGTGTAGCTTCAAAAATTTCAGCACATAGAGAGGTATTTTAGTAACATGAAAATTTCTACAACCATATTTTCCTCTCTCATAATAACTTTCAGTAGCATCATGAGCAAACTCAACGATATAACTATCACATAAAGCATTCTTATCATGAGTCTCATGCATAAAATTATTGCTACTCCCAACATAAGCATAATCAATTTTATTAGTTGTAGTGGGAGCAAATTCAACAAAGTAGCTATCATTATTATTCTCATCATCAAATATAGGAGGCAAGGTATCATCAAAGTAAATTTTCTCCTCAATGCTTGGGGGACTAAAAATATCATGATCATCAAAACCAGCTTCCCCAAGCTTAGAACTTTCTATATTATTATCAACAATGGTGTTCAAAGCATTCATACTAATATTACTACCAGCATGCAAATAAGATTCCATAGGTTTTTTAATTTTCGCATCAAACAATCCATGTTTTAAATCAGGAAATAGAATAAGAAGCTCATTCTTGTCCATTATGCCAAACTAGTGTAAACAAGAAACAAAAAGATGCAATTGCAGGATCTAAAGGAAATAGCTTCGAGTACTTACAACGGCGAAAATAGCTTAGTAGCCGAGATCCGGAGTGTGAGTACCTTTTACCTTTCCTCCCCGGCAACGGCGCCTTAAAAATACTTGATGTCTTTTCAGGATCGGCGCATGCTGTTGACGAGGGAGGAAATGGTGTAGCTTTCCTTCGTTCCCCGGCAACGGCGCCAGAAAATAGCTTGATGTCTACGCCCCCTCCTTTTCCTGTAGACAGTGTTGGGCCTCCAAGAGCAGAGGTTTGTAGAACAGCAGCAAGTTTTCCCTTAAGTGTATCACCCAAGGTTTATCGAATTCAGGGAGGAAGAGGTCAAAGATATCCCTCTCATGCAACCCTGCAACCACAAAGCAAGAAGTCTCTTGTGTCCCCAACACACCTAATAGGTGCACTAGTTCGGCGAAGAGATAGTGAAACCCAAGTGGTATGAATGAATATGAGCAGTGGCAACGGCACCAAAAAAGTGCTTTGCCCAGGACAGTAAACAAGCAGTAGTAACGCAGCAGTAGTAACGCAGTAAAACAGTAAACAAGCAACGATAGCAGTATTTAGGAACAAGGCCTAGGGATCAGACTTTCACTAGTGGACACTCTCAACATTGATCACATAACAGAATAGATAAATGCATACTCTACACTCTTGTTGGATGATGAACACATTGCGTAGGATTACACGAACCCTCAATGGCGGAGTTAACAAGCTCCACAATTCAATGTTCATATTTAAATAACCTTAGAGTGCATGAAAGATCAATTCGACTAAACCAAGTACTAACATAGCATGCACACTATCACCTTCATGCTATGTAGGAGGAATAATACACATCAATACTATCATAGCAATAGTTAACTTCATAATCTACAAGAGATCATAATCATAGCATAAACCAAGTACTAACACGGATGCACACACTGTCACCATTACACCGTGCAGGAGGAATAAAACTACTTTAATAACATTGCTAGAGTAGCACATAGATAAATTGTGATACAAACACATTGCAATCATAAAGAGATATAAATAAGCACTTCACTATGCCATTCATAATAGTGAATAAGTATTCTGTGAAATATAGCCTAAGAGACCCACACGGTGCACACACTGTCACCTTTACACACGTGGGACAAGGAGTCTCCGGAGATCACATGAGTAAAATTCACTTGACTAGCATAATGACATCTAGATTACAAGCATCATCATATGAATCTCAATCATGTAAGGCAGCTCATGGGATTATTGTATTGAAGTACATAGGAGAGAGATGAACCACATAGCTACCGGTACAGCCCCGAGCCTCGATGGAGAACTACTCCCTCCTCATGGGAGCAGCAGCGGTGATGAAGATGGCGGTGGAGATGGCAGTGGTGTCGATGGAGAAGCCTTCCGTGGGCACTTCCCCGTTCCGGCGGCGTGCCGGAACAGAGACTCCTGTCCCCAGATCTTGGCTTCGCGATGGCGGCGGCTCTGGAAGGTTTCTGTGGGTTTCGTCGAACGTATCAGGGTTTTCGCGACGGAGGCTTTAAATAGGCGGAAGGGCAAGGTCGGTGGACTTCTGGGGGGCCCACACTATAGGGGGGCGCGGCCCCCCCTTTGGCCGCGCCGGCCTAGGGTCTGGTGGCCCTGTGCCCCCTCTCTGGCGGTTCTCGTGTGTTCTGGATGCTTCCGGGCAAAATAGGAACCTGGGCGTTGATTTCGTCCGATTCCGAGAATATTTCGTTACTAGGATTTCTGAAACCAAAAACAGCAGAAAACAGGAACTGGCACTTCGGCATCTTGTTAATAGGTTAGTTCCAGAAAATGCACGAATATGACATAAAGTGTGCATAAAACATGTAGATAACATCAATAATGTGGCATGGAACATAAGAAATTATCGATACGTCGGAGACGTATCACCGCCGCCGCCTTCCTCCACGACGGCCGCATGCCGCCACGCTCCACCCATCCCCGCCACCAGCAGCACAAGCCGCTGCGGCGTGGAGGAGGAGGGGCCGGCGCGGCGTCAAGGTGGAGGACCCGCCGCCGCGTCAAGGTGGTGGAGCCGCCGCGACCTCCACCCCTACCGTCGTCGTCGGTGAGCTCCTCCACACCTGCAGTCATCGTCGGTGAGCTCCCTCCCCTCCCCTCCCTCTTCCTCTCCCGCGCGAGCACAAAGTGCTCGATGAAATGCTGTTGTGATTTTGTGCTGCTGTTGTGCTCGATGAAATGCTGCTATGCTAATTACAGAGAGGGGGAGAAGTTGCTGTTAATTGATGCCATTTATCTGGTATGTGCACATGGATTGAATTATGATCCCATTGCTTGCAGTTGTTGCCTGTCAAGCACTGCATGAAAGCCTTGATTAAGTGCTTTACTGAAGCTTTGGCTTTAGTGAAGTGTCATGTGCAGGTCATGCTGCTATTGCTTGATTAATTGGTGTTATGCTTGTTACTGATGGAGCTACAGTTGATTAATTGGTGCTATGCTTGTTACTGATGCTGCTATATTGCTTGATTAATTGGTGCTATGCTTGTTACTGATGCTGCTATATTGCTTGATTAATTGGTGCTATGCTTGGTACTAAATGGATTTGATTTGTTTTCCAACCTTTGTTGGAAACAAATCCAAAGTCTGAACCTGTATAAGGAGATGAGGACTTTTTTACTGGTGTGGATTGCTTATCCAAAATGGGAAGTTTCTGATGGTTTAAAAGACTAGGTGATGCTAGGTTATTAAGTTGGCTGTCAAGGTTGGTTTTATCTGGTTAACTTGGATAGGCTATGTGTTCTTGCTTACTTATGCATATCCATCTCTACTGGATTGACTAGCTCGTGCTTGGCCTCTCTCTTGCCAAAGCATCACTTGGTTACTACCAAGTGATGAATAATCCCTTATGGTACCCTGGCCTTTGTTTTGAACTCAACCGAGTAATGATAAATTTCTATTTCTTGTTGGCTTTGATGAAAATAGAGATATCCACGAGGGGGATCATGTAAATGAATGCCACTGTGGTATCCTTTGAAGAAAAAGGACTGTTTCTGATGGTTTTAAAAGGCTAGGTGGTGCTAGGTGATTCAGTTGGCTACCAAGACTTGTCTCATCTAGTTAGCTGGGATATGCTATGTGTTGTTGCTTGTTTAGGCATATCTATCACTTACTGGATTTACTGGTTCTTGATTGGCCTCTCTTTTGCTGCCAGATCACTTGGTCTATATACCAAGTGATGAATAATCCCTTTGGAGCATCTGCTCCATGCATGCTATGTGTGTTTGAGCATCTTGACTTATGTCACCATGGTTGCTGGTTTGTTGGTGTTTTTGTACTTGCCGATGATTAGATGGTTGGTCGATCACTCGTACACTCGGGGGTGGAGCAAGTGAGGCTTGGTGTGATGGCACAAATATCAACTTGTGCATCCTACCTGGCCTCACTTACTCCATCCCTGGATGTTAATATTTTTTTCGACCAACAAAGTATGAGGCATATGATATCTAGTTGAGATACCACTTGGCTCTTTCTTCCATTTTAGTGCCGATGATTAGAATGTTTGGTCACCTATACGCCGCAATATACTTTGTAGACGGGCCCCCCTTTCCCTGGCCGCCGTTCCGTGAACGAGTCCTTGACGAGACAACAACGCCGACCTGCCTCTCCGGCGCATCACCACTTTTCTTCTCTCGCCGTCCAGTACGTGAACGAGTCCTTAATGCCAAGACGGTGCCAGCCTCCCTAGCATCATGCCGACCTCTGTTGCCGCGCTTTAGGCCGTGTCTCACGCGCCCTGCACTCTTCGCCTTTTTGCCCGGTGAACGAATAGACTAATCGTTGGAATAAGGAAGCCGATGACGGCCGATCGCAATTTAATCTTGCGACCGGCCGTCATCGGTTTCCTTATTCCAACGATCAGCCTATTGGTTCATCGGGCAAGAAGGCGAACAGTGCAGGGCGCGGGACACACGGCTTGAAGCGCGGCAACACGGCCCGGCATAATGCTGGGCAGGCCGGCGCGGTCTTTGCATCAAGGACTCGTTCACTGGACAGCAAGGGACTGCCGTGGTTCTGCGCCGGAGATGCATATCGGCGTTGTTGTGTCGTCAAGCACCCATTCACGGAACGCCGGCCGGGGAAAGGGGGCCCTTCTGCAAAGTATACGGCGGTGTATACTGCAACTATGGTTTCTGACCATAGTATTTGTGTTGACCAACAATGTATGAGGCACTTATTCCATTTTGTCATTCCATTTGCTTTGAGATTTTCAAAATGCCGATGATTAAAATGTTTGTCACCGTACACTCGGGGGTGGCGTAAGTGAGCCTGGTAAGATAGCACAAATATCAATCTCTTGTGCATCCTACCTGGCCTTACTTACACCATCCCTGAATGTTAATATTTGTGTTGACCAACAATGTATGAGGCATTTATTCCATTTCTCTTGTGCATCGGACTTGTTCGTCTCACTTTCTTCCATTTTCATCATAGTAGGAACTGGATGAAGACCCCGATGCTAGCGAGCCTGGTGGGTAGAGATGAGGGAGCAAAGGAGGAACCGGATGAAGACTACTTTGTATCTCGAAATTGTGAATTTTGTATGAATTAAGAGTTGTATGCAAAACATTTGACACTTGCCACTATATATGTATCTCGATCGGGCTCTAAGTAATGTGATGATGATGTCTATGTTATATCTGTGCAATGTACATGATATTTATATTATATCTGAATGTTGCTGTATATAACCTGTATATTGCTGTCTATAAACTGCTGTCTATAAACTGCATGTGTATAGCAGGCAGCACAAAATCGTGTATATACAAGCAAATTCTGTGGCGCACTGAAAACCAATTCTGTGGCGCATGCGTTTCTGTGGCGCACCTAAGCACAAGTGCGCCACAGAAACCTTAATTCTGTGGCGCATGGGGCGGTGCGCCACAGAAACCTTATTTTTGTGGCGAAGTTTCTGTGGCGCACCTCCCATGCGCCACAGAATCCATTTTTGGTGCGCCACTGATGAGGCTTTTCCTACTAGTGTCTGGTGCAGAAACTGGCTTCACGGGCTACCAAACAACAAGGATTTTCTAGCCTAGAGCTCGTTTGGAACGCACACATTCCATCTCCCTGACGCAGTGGTACCCAAACCAAACGCGCCACAAGCGGTTTGGATCTTTTAGTGCGTGTTTGGTAGGTTGGACCTGATTTGGGTACCACTACGCGAGGGAGATGAATCACATTGTGCGTTCCATACATACCATGGGCTAGAAAAGGCCCTTCGTTTGGTGGCTACATCAGTTGGTACCCAAGTGCCAATTTGTTTGGATGCCTGAAAAAGAGTGTTGTTTGTGCTTAGCCAAAGCACATAGGTTTGGTTACCATTTTCGACACACAACTTTTGCTTCTCCTTACCACATTCGAATACGGTATCCTTTTTGAACCTTAAAAATACGTTATCATTACCATCACACATCACACAACGGCAAACAAAAGAACACAGACGGTCATAAGCACACTTGACATGATATACACATTGAACATAATACTTAGCATATAATTTCTAGCGTCAGAGTGGTAAGACGCCTACTTAAACCTAGGGAAGACTCCCAGGCCCAAAAGAAATGATCGACAGCATGAAGAGGCCAACATTACAAGCAGATATTCACAAAAGCGGGTGTTCAACAACCTCTTGCGGCCAACACTACAACCAGAACTTAACAAAACCACAGTTATGAACAAGGAGATAACAAGGACAGCGGCGTATTCAACCTTCATGGCGTGGATCCGCCCAAGGGCCCTAGCGATGCTTCTTGCAGCTCTAGAGGCTCCCCATGTAGGTCACCTTCCTTTACACCTGGACCTCAAAGCCGTCGTCCATCGGGGTGAAGACGAGCATGTCATCGGCTTTAAGCCGAGCCTTACCAACGAACTCGCTCCAGCCCTTGATGCAACTGACTTGCTCACACTTCCACGGAGCTAAACCTTGTACTCGCAATAGTCGCCCATGTATAGTGTCACCTTCACCGGCAGACCATTGTTCTTCAGCTTGTAATTCTTCATGAGGGGCTATTCCATGACGGGCGGCACGGTCACGACAAGGAGGTCCTAGATCTCCACCTGCACGAAGAAGGCCGGAAACCTTTCCCTGGGACCATGCCCCAGTTGAGCAGGACGCCCAGCACGAACCCTAGGCGTGCAGACCTGGCGGTAGGCATCCATGAATGCTTCATTAGGGTCCCAAAGCTGCACCCGGACGGCAATGTCGGCTTCCTTCCCCATCGGCCCCTCCGGGAAGGCTTCAAGTTAGCCCCAATTCTGCAGATGTGATGGTTCACAAGTGCAGGAGATCAATTTTAGTACTTCTCAATAATGAAAGGTTGTCGAACCCATGACGAGTTGAAGGTATTGGTTAGCAAAATAATAAGAAAGCAGTAATAATAAAGTAACGGTTTTGGTGTTTTGGGTGTATAGTTTGCAATAAAAATAAAGTGCGGAAAGTAAATAGCAAATAAGTAAATCCTCTCAATGAGAGAAAAGCCCAATCATCAATGCAGAAAGAGGACAAGCTCAAGTGTGTGTGTTTATATGATACAAAGGTTCCCGAGGACGGCATGGATTCACTAGCATCTGAGTTCTAGACAACATGGTAAATATCTCGTCAATTTTTTTTCAATTAGGGGCGGAGCCTTAATCAGGTGCAACCATAAGCATGTGCAAATACACCCCTTATGATGGGTCCTAGAGCCATTTTCATGTGCAAGTATAGGAATCATTAAGACATAAATGTCCCATCATAGCCATAAGATTTAGGGTCCCGACATAAACCCCTCTAATGCAACCTATGCATAGTATTGAAAGACGATTTCTGTCATTCCGACTCTTCCAACACTAACACATTACATCAAAGTGCAGCCATATGAGCACATATAGGTGAAGTAATATGCAGTCGATGTTTGCATACAACCATCATAGAACAACATAAAAGATAGAAAAATTGACCCTCCCAAGCCAAGGAGGAGTGGGGATGTCGATGGCGTCGCTTTCCCCTTCACCAAAGGCACCGATGCAGCAGGATCTGCCCTCTCCCAGAGTAGGAGAGGACTTTCGCGTCCACCGCCGCCTCAATAAATCTCGGGAAAATATGGCTTAGGTTTTTTGGCAAAACGGAGCGTTTGGAATAAAAGGGGGGCTGAAACGATGTCCGAGGTGCGAACGAGTGTGGGTGGCACGGCTAGAAAGTTGGGCCCCACCACCTGTGCATGTTTGCACTTCCTGACCCCTCTCGCGTGATTCTTTCGCCCACGGCCTTCCTTCGGGTGAAAAACTGATCAGGTAATTTCTTCTCTAATTTTTGCGATCTAGAAAGTCCTCAAACAAATAAAATACGAAAAAGGAAGTTTTCTGCCTCCCAGGAATTAAATACCAAAGAAGGGGACTTCGTAGGGAAGTCTTGGAAATCATCTAAAAATGCATAAATAACAATGTGTGAAGGCAAATAACAATGAAAACTGACTCTATATGTAGCAATAATGATGATGCAAAATGCACGTATCAACTCCCCCAATCTTAAACCTTTGCTCGTCCTCCAGCAAATAAGCGAATAGATCATATTATGCATCAATGAGCTTATGGTTGATAAAAGAAATACGAGCATTGTATCATCAACTTATGCATGTTCAGTTGTAAGGAAAGATCTCTAAACCAGCAAACATGCAAATATGAACTTCATAAGTAGATGCTCTAGCAATTACCTCTTACCATTTGAGCAAGATCAACCGTTGTATGTTAGAAAATTGAACAATGCTTCATGCGTGTCTATAAATATATATTAGTTCTTTGCTTGGCCTTTTACCGGCTTGTTCTTCAATACTTCGCCTTTGCACCGAAGATAAACTCTCATAGAGAAATTAGTTACAAGAAGATGAATTGGTAGATGACAAGAAGAGCATGAAGTTTGATATTCATCAAACACTTTAGTTTTCTTTTTTCATGATTAGTTAATAGGCTTGCCCCTTAGTAACCAGTATAAACCTTATTCATGGATCTCTCAATCATGTCATATGATTTACATCCACCTCTGTCTTTCACTTTTCATGGCTAACCGAATCCTCGGATGCCGACCTTTTCATTCACAAACTTGTTTGAGCATATGTATTGAAATATCCAGGGCATCAATTTACCCATTGATTACCAAATAGCACAAGAATATCTCATACTTCCTTGTCATCTCCTCTTCCTAACTATTTGTTCTCCAAGACCACATCTCCAACACAACTTCAAGATATTTTATACTTTTGTTATCATAATTAGTATTGCATGCTGGATCTTTCCTTTGTTGCAAGCCATACTTACAAAATTTAAATGCTTGTCCAACATGTTCAAGTTAATTAAGTTCAAGATAAGATGTGATTGAAATTTCTAAATATGAGGAACACATCCGCATGAGTGTTACCCATAAATCTCCATAGAAAAGAATCATGGATGACACCATACTTCCAATTTCATTAAAAACCACTTGACCAGAGATAGATGATAATGCTCTAAGAGCTCTCTAAACTATAAGAAACTTGATACTACTAGATCAAAGCAAAAAAATCGAACTAAGATGATGAACTAAAGATGATATGATAAACTAAAAAGCATAAAAGACTTGATATAACTCCCCCAAACTTAGTTTGTTGAAGTGGTGGCGTCCTTCTTCGCGCTCTCCTCCTCATAATGGGAGTCCCACTCCTTGAGCTTCCAAGGATAAGGCCTTCCATTGTAGAAGGATGTAGGCGGATCGTTGAACCTGGTGGAGGCAGCTTGTGCAATCTTGTTGAAGCGGTCTTCATAGTCACAATTCTTGTTTTCCACATCCCACATGAGGGTTTGGAACCTATCCAGTTGTGTGAGGATGTGAAAGATCTTCTCCCCCGTGTCCTTGATCCTAGATTCATATGCTTCAACCTTATTCTCCATCTCTATGTTCATCAGGTGATGAGCATCAAGGCTACGCTCAATCACAATACCATACCCGAAGACGGTGTCCTCCGGAATCTCCAGCCTTTCTTCCATGGTGCCCTCAGTCTTCGGTGCCTTCACCTCCTCCATGAGAAGCACCCCCTCCTCGAAGGTCAAGGTCTTCACCGGAGCCACCACAGAGATGAGGTAGCGGTTCACCACGCCCATCTCCTTGGAGTCTTCACCTCCGAGATTGGATCTGGAGCTTGACATGATCAAAAAGCTGAAAGTTCTGGACAAAAAAACAAGTTTCGCTCGAAAAATACTCAATGCGAGATTAGATGAGTAGAGAGGGGTATATATTGATGAGTTTTAGGTAAAAACAAAGAGTTTGAGTCGAAAACAAGGCGGAAAGGAAGTCTGAGGTGCGAACGAGTACAGGTGGCGCGGCCAGAAGTTTGGGCCGCGCCACTTGTACTCTTTTGCAACTCGTGGCTCCATTATTCGCCCAGATCTTTCGTGAATCTTCCTTATTTTGCAAAAAAGTAACTATCCTAAAATATGAACAGATTCCGAGATCGTTATGTACCAAATTTCAAATTTTATTGGTTTTCGTTGTCTGGCTGATGGAAATTTTCGGCGATGATGTCTTCTGGAGCCTGGAGGTGTAACTCTTCCACGTTTCCTATGAAGTGTTCTCCTGCAATATAATGTTTAAGACATTGTCCATTAACAACATGAGGCTTACCCTTGTAATCTCCATGGAGACGGATGGCTCCAGAGCGATACACCTCCTGCACAACCAATGGACCCCACCATCTTGATGCTAGTTTTCATGTAGAGAACTTGAAACAAGAGTTGAACAATAACACTTGGTCTCCTACTTTGAATTCCCTTTTCTTTATCCTTCTATCATGCCAAATTGTAACATTCTCTTTAAACATCCTAGAGCTCTCATAAGTTTCATTTCTCCATTCATCTAATAAGTTTATGTCTAGGATTCTCTTTTTCCCCGCAGTTTTAAAATCAAAGTTAAGTTTATTTACGGGTCACCTAGCTTTGTGTTCTAATTCTACAGGTAAATGAAAAGTTCTTCCATAAACCATTCTATAAGGATACATTCCCATACGATTTTAAAAGCAGTTATATAAGCCCATAATGCTTCATTAATTTTAGTTGGCCAATCATACCGGGACTTATTAACTGTCTTTTCCAATATAAGTTTTAATTCCCTATTACTCAATTCAACTTGACCACTAGTTTGTGGGTGATATGGAGATGCTACTCTATGATTAACACCATATTTAGCCAAGGTTTTTCTTAAAACTTGATGAAAAAAGTGAGAACCACCACCGGTTATTAAAAATCTAGGTATTCCAAACCTGGGAAGAATGATGTCCTTAACCATCTTCATTGAAATAGCATGGTCAACACTCCTTGTCGGAATTTCTTCCACCCACTTAGTAACATAATCCACTGCATCCAAAATGTGAGTATACACTACGATTTGTTGGCAGGAAATTGCCACATAAAGTTAAATCCTCACACATAAAATGGTTCAAGAGGTAAAGTATAACTCATAGGCATTTCATTTCTCTTACCAATGTTACCAATGCATTTAAATTTATCACAAAATTTAACATAAGCAACACAATCTTTAAATAGAGTAGGCCAATAAAAAACTGATTGCAATACCTTTGCAGTTGTGCGGTCTTCACATGGTGGCCTCCATAGGGACTGTCATGGCAGTCTTTTATAATGTTTTGCTGTTCAAACTCAGGCACACAACATCTAATAATACCACCAACTCCCTTCTTATAAAGAAAATTATCATCCCAAAAGTAATGTCAAAGATCATAAAAGAATTTCTCAACAATAAAATTAGCATAATCATCGAACCATGGGGAAGCCACTCTTGCACTAGACACATTAATATTTGCAAGTTGTTCATTAGCAAAGCTATCATTAATAGGGGTTTGATCATCCAGAATGTTTTCCATTCTATACAAATGATCAACAACATGATTATCCTTTCCCTTTCTATCAATAATGTGGAAATCAAAGTCTTGCAATAATAAAACCCATCTAATAAGTCTAGACTTAGCATCTTTCTTATTCATAAGATATTTAATAGTAGAATGATCAGAGTGCATAATAACTTTAGAATCTACTATGTAAGGTCTAAACTTATCACAAGCAAAGATCACAGCTAAAAATACCTTTTCAGTAGTAGCATAATTTCTTTGAGCACCATCAAGAGTCTTACTAGCATAATATATGACATTTAATTTCTTATCAACTCTTTTTCCCAAAATATCACCTACTACATAATCACTTGCATCACACATAATTTCAAAAGGTAAATTCCAATCAGGCAGTTGAATTGTGGGAGCACTAATTAAAGCATTCTTCAAAACAATAAAAGACTCCACACAATCATCATCAAAGGAAAATGGAACAAGCTTTTTCAAAAGATTAGTAAGAGGATTTGATATTTTAGAAAAGTCCTTAATGAATCTTCTATAAAACCCAACATGCCCAAGAAAACTTCTTATACCTTTGATATCCCTCGGATATGGTAGCTTCTCTTTGGCTTCTATCTTCACGCGGTCCACTTCAATGCCTCTTCCAGATACTCGATGACCAAGTACTAAACCTTCCGTAACCATAATATGGCACTTCTCCCAATTAAGGACTAGGTGTTGATCCTCACACCGCTGCAGAACTTTGTTATATTGAATAGGAAACTATCGGAAGGGGTACCATAGATAGAGAAATCATCCATACATACTTCCATAATCTTTTCAATATAATCAGCAAATATAGCATTCATGCATCTTTGAAAAGTAGCAGGAGCATTACATAAACCAAATGACATTCTTCTATAAGCAAAAGTACCAAAGGGACAAGTAAAAGTAGTCTTTTCTTGATCATCTTTGTGCACAAGTATATGACAAAGCCAGAATAACCATCAAGATAACAAAAGTATGAATGCTTGCATGATCTTTCTAACATTTGATCAATAAAAGGTAAAGAATAATGATCCTTACAAGTGACTTTATTTAATTTCCTGAAATCAATACACATCCTATAACTAGTAACAGTGCGTTGAGCCATAAGTTCATTTTCATCATTTGGAACCAAAGTTATTCCACCTTTCTTAGGAACACAATGAACAAGACTTGCCCATTTACTATCAGTTATAGGATAAATGATACGAGATTCTATAAGTTTGATTACCTCTTTTCTTACAACTTCCTTCACTTTTGGATGAAGACGGCATTGATAATCAACAATTAATGGGCTTTGCATCTTCTTCTAAATTAATTTTATGCATGCATAGAGCTGGACTAATACCTTTAAGATCATCAAGAGAATATCCAATAGCCAGCCTATGAGCACGTAATACCTCCAATAATTGTGTTTCTTCTTCTCCTGGAAGATTAGCACTAATAATAACATGATATATATTTTTATCATCAAGTTATGCAGAGTTCATATCATCGATAAAAGGTTTTAATTCAAAACTAAGACCTTCCTTGGTTGGTGGTAACACTCCAAGATTATCAGGTGTAATATGCAATTCACTACAAGAAAAGTTGCCATGACCGACGAATTCAAAGTTGCGCCGGGGTTGTTGATACACCATCCCCGATGATTTTTACTCTCTCCGAGGTGCATGTCAAAACATTTTTTACCTATTTTTGAGGCCATCTAGCCCGACGTAAATGTGGAAAACATCGCGTATGGTGGCCCGGGACGTGGTGCATGATGAATTTTCGGGTGCGCCTACCAAGTCAACGCAAATCCGCACCGTTCAGGGATGTAGGGCCCAGATGGCAGCGTCTCTAGCGATATTTTTTTTCTATCGCGCCATCTCATTCACGTTCTCTGATCGAGCCGTTTGCGCTACTGCCTCATGGGTCCCGCATGTCATCCTCTATGAACAATAAATCTTTCCTTTCTTGGAGTTATTTTTGACCCCTCCGGCTACTTGCCTTTTTTCTTTCGATCTCATGTCACCTTTGAAACATTGAGGATTTCTTGGATTTTTTTACCCCGAGATTTTAAGCTACTTATTTTTTTCCTTCGATCTTGTGCCTCATTGGAAACGTTGAGATGACTCCTGCAAAATGGGATCCATATGTCATCCTCAATGTACAATAAATATTTCTTTTCTTGGATTTTTTTGACCCCGTGATTTTTGGTCACTTGCCTTTTTCTTTCGATCTCATGTCACCTTTGAATCATTGAGGACGATGGTGGTTTATGGGTCCCACTTGTCAGCCTGTGTGAACAATAAAACTTTCCTTTCTGGGATTTATTTTTGACCCCTAATTTCTGGTTATTTTCCATTTTCTTTTGATCCCATGCAACCTTAGAAACGTTGAGGATGCTGCTACCTCATGGGTCCCGCATGTTATCCTCTCTGAACCATAAATGTTTCTTTTCTTGGATTTTTTTGGCTCCTGATATTTGGTCACTTGCCTTTTTTTATCTGATGCCACCTTTGAAACATTGAGGACGCTGCTGGCTCATGGGTCCCACTTGTCAGCCTCTATGAACAATAAACCTTTCTTTTTCTTGTATTTATTTTTGACCCCTAATTTCTGGCAATTTGCCTTTTTCTTTTGATTTCCTGCCACCTTTGAAATGATGAGGACGATGCTGGCAGGTCAGTCCAACATGTCATCCTTTATGAACAATAAACCTTTTCTTTCTTGGATTTATTTTTGACCCCTAATTTCTGGCTATTTCCATTTTTATATTGATCCCCTGACGCATTGGAAACGTTGAGAAAGATGTTGGCTCATGGGACGCACATGTGAGCCTCTGTGAACCTTAATCCTATTCTTTCTTGGATTTATTTTTGACCCCTAATTTCTAGCTATTTTCCTCTCTTTTTTTGATCCTCTGCCGCCTTTGAAACGTTGAGGATGCTACTTCCTCATGGGTCTCACATGTCATCCTCTCTGAACGATAAATTTTTATTTTCTTGGATTTTTTGACCCCCTAATTTTTAGTCACTTGCCTTTTTCTTTCGATCTCATGCCGCCTTTGAAACGTTGAGAACGCTGCTGGCTCATGGATCCCACTTGTCAGCTTTTGTGAGCAATAAACCTTTTCTTTCTTGGATTTATTTTTGACCCATAATTTCTAGCTATTTGCCTTTTTCTTTTGATCCCTTGCCGCCTTTGAAACGATGAGGACGATGCTGGCAGGTTGTTCCCACATGTCACCCTATATGAACAATAAAAGTTTCCTTTGATGGATTTATTTTTTGACCCCTAATTTCTGATTATTTGTCTTTTTCTTTAGATCCCCTGTCGCATTTGAAACACTGAGGACGCTGATGGCTCATGGGTCCTACATGTCAGCCTCTATGAACAATAAAACTTTCCTTTCTTGGATTTACTTTTGACCCATAATTTCTGGCTATTTACCTTTTTTGATCCCCTATCGCCTTTGAAACGTTGAGGACGTTGTTGGCTCATGGGTCCCACATATCAGCCTCTATGAACAATAAACCTTTCCTTTGTTGGATTTATTTTTGACCCCTAATTTCTGGCTATTTTCCTTTTCTTTTGATCCACTGCCGCCTTTGAAACAATGAGGACACTGCTAGCAAGTTGGTCCCACATGTCATCCTAAAGTTTCATTTGATGGATTTATTTTTTACCCCTAATTTTTGGCTATTTGCCTTTTTCTTTCGATCCACTGCCACATTTTAAACGTTGAGGTCGCTCCTGCAAAATGGGAGTCATATGTCATCCACTCTGAACGATAAACGGTTAGGCCGCAGCTGGATCATGGGTTCCGCATGTCATCCTCTATGAACATAAACCTTTCCTTTCTTGTATTTATTTTTTTACCCCTAATTTCTGGCTACTTGCATTTTCTTTCGATCTCAAGCCGCCTTGGAAACATTGAGGACGTTCCTACCTCATGGGTCCTGCATGTCATCCTCTCTGAACGATAAATGTTTCTTTTCTTGGATTTGTTTTTGACCCCCTGTTGGCTACTTACGTTTTCTTTCGATCATGTACCGCCTTGAAAATGTTGAGACCGCTCCTGCAAAATGGGACTCATATGTCATCCTCTATGTACAATAAAATTTTCTTTTCTATGTTTATTTTTGACTCCTAATTTCTCTCTATTTGCCTTTTTCTTTCGATCCCCTGCCACCTTTGCAACGTTGAGGCCGCTGTTGGCGCATGGGTTTCACATGCCATGCCTCTCTGAACGTTAAACCTTTCATTTCTTGGATTTTTTTTAAAGTTGTGATATGTCGATTATATTTTAACCCGAGATATTGTGGATACTTGCATTTTTTCCGATCCCTGCCATTTGAATTTACCTTTTGAACTTTGAGGGACGCTGTTGGCTTATGGGTCCCACATATCAGGCTCAATATACTACTCGATTATTTTTTACCCGTGATATTGCAGGATACTTGCCTTTTTTTATCTGTCTCTCTGCCAATGGTTTCTCACTTTTGGTATATATGCATAGTTCCGTCGGGGAAAACCGCACCTATGGATACTGGCAGCAGGAGGGGTACTGGTCGCGTGCCACTGTGCCCGATACCAGTAAACTTAGTGGCAGCGTGCCGTGACAGCACATGACCGGTAAACGCAATACTAGTCGCGTGTCGTGCAGGCACTCGACTAGTATCTAATACCACTGGCAGGTACCTGTTGTAGGTCGTCGCCGACAACTGGTAGTCTATTTCCACACGCGAGCTCCCTACTAGTGAGAGGTAGCATAGATGGGGTGGAGAGCTATGGCGACATTGGTTGTCTGGACGAGATTGCTACATGACACGACGTACCCAAGTTCAGCTCCTCACGGTGGAAGTTTAGACATACTCCTGATTGATTGCACTAATAGATGTCTTCACAAGTTGCCGGAGGCATAGATAGAGGTTAAGGTAGACATTTCTTGGATTTTTTTGACCTCGTGATTTTTTTCCACTTGCCTTTTTCTTTCGATCTCATGCCACCTTTGAATCGTTGAGGACACTGGTGGTTCATGGGTCCCACTCTTCAGCATGTGTGAACAATAAAACTTTCCTTTCTGGGATTTATTTTTGAGCCCTAATTTCTGGCTATTTGCCTTTTTTTTTGATCCCCTGCAGGCTTAGAAACGTTGAGGATGTTGCTGCCTCATGGGTTCCGCATGTCATCCTCTCTGAACCATAAGTGTTTCTTTTCTTGGATTTTTTTGTCTCCTGATATTTTGTCACTTGCTTTTTTTCAATCTGATGCCGCCATTGAAACGTTGATGATGCTGCTGGTTCATGAGTCCCACTTGTCAGCCTCTGTGAACAATAAACCTTTCCTTTCTTGGATTTATTTTTGACCCCTAATTTCTGGCAATTTGCCTTTTTCTTTTGATCTCCTGCCGCATTTGAAACGATGAGGACGATGCTGGCAGGTCAGTCCAACATGTCATCCTCTATGAACAATAAACCTTTTATTTCTTGGATTTATTTTTGACCCCTGATTTATGGGTATTTGCCTTTTTCTTTTGATCCCCTGCCGCATTGGAAACATTGAGAAAATTGTTGGCTCATGGGTCGCACATGTGAGCCTCTGTGAACAATAATCCTTTTCTTTCTTGGATTTATTTTTGACACCTCATTTCTAGCTATTTTCCTCTTTTTTTTTGATCCTCTGCCGCCTTTGAAACGTTGATGATGCTACTGCCTCATGGGCCCCGCATGTCATCCTCTCTAAACGATAAATTTTTATTTTCTTAGATTTTTTTGACCCCCTAATTTTTAGTCGCTTGCCTTTATCTTTCGATCTCATGCCGCCTTTGAAACGTTGAGGACGCTGATGGCTCATGGGTCCCACTTGTCAGCCTTTGTGAACAATAAACCTTTCCTTTCTTGGATTTATTTTTGATCCCTAGTTTCTGGCTATTTGCGTTTCTCTTTTGATCCCTTGCTGCCTTTGAAATGATGAGGACGCTGCTGGCAGGTCGATCTCACATGTCATCTTCTTTGAACAATAAAAGTTTTCTTTGATGGATTTATTTTTGACCCCTAATTTATGATTATTTGTCTTTTTCTTTCGATCCCGTGCCGCCTTTGAAACGTTGAGGACGCTGATGTGGCTCATGGGTCGCACATATCAGCCTCTATGAATAATAAACCTTTCCTTTCTTAGATTTACTTTTGACCCCTAATTTATGACTATTTACTTTTTTTATCCCCTATCGCCTTTGAAACGTTGAGGACGCTGCTGGCTCATGGGTCCCACATATCAGCCTCTACGAACAATAAACCTTTTCTTTGTTGGATTTTTTTGATCCCTAATTTCTGGCTATTTTCCTTTTTCTTTTGATCCACTACCAACTTTGAAGTGATGAGGAAGCTACTAGCAGGTCGGTCCCACATATCATCCTCTATGAACAATAAAAAAATTATTTGATGGATTTATTTTTTATCCCTAATTTCTGGTTATTTGCCTTTTTCTTTCGATCCCCTGCCACCTTTTAAACGTTGAGACCGCTCCTGCAAAATGGGACCCATATGTCATCCGCTCTAAACGATAAATGTTGAGGCCGCTGCATGTCTCATGGGTCCCGCATGTTATCCTCTATGAACAATAAATCTTTCCTTTCTTGTAGTTATTCTTTACCCCTAATTTCTGCCTACTTGCATTTTTCTTTCGATCTCATGCCGCCTTGGAAACGTTGAGGACGTTGCTGCCTCATGGGTCCTGCATGTCATCCCCTCTGAACGATAAATATTTCTTTTCTTGGATTTGTTTTTGACCCCCTGTTGGCTACTGATCCCGTGCCGCCTTGATAATGTTGAGACCGCTCCTGGATAATGGGACCCGTATGTCATCCTCTATGTACAATAAAAATTTCTTTTCTTGGATTTATTTTTGACTCCTAATTTCTGTCTATTTTCCTTTTTCTTTCGATCCCTTGCCACTTTTGAAACGTTGAGGCCGCTTTTGGCGCATGGGTTCCACATGTCATCCTCTCTGAACGTTAAACCTTTCATTTCTTGGATTTTTTTAAAAGTTGTGATATCTCGATTATATTTTAACCCGAGATATTGCGGATACTTGCTTTTTTTCGATCCCTGCCATTTGAATTTACCTTTTAAACTTTGAGAGACGCTCTTGGCTTATGGATCCCACATATCAGGGTCAATATACTACTGGATTACTTTTTACTCGTGAATATTGTAGGATACTTGCATTTTTTATCCATCTCCCCGCCAATGGTTTCTCACTATATGCGTAGTTCTGTCGGGGAAAACCGCACCTATGGATACTGGCAGCGGGCGGGGTGCTGGTCGCGTGCCACTGTGCCCGATACCAGTAAACTTAGTGGCAGCGTACCATGACAGCACATGACCGGTACATTCAATACTAATCGCGTGCCGTGCGGGCACTCGACTAGTATTTAATACCACTGGAAGGTACCAGTTGTAGGTCGCCACCCACAACTGGTAGTCCATTTCCACACGCGAGCTCCCTACTAGTGAGGGGCAGCATAGATGGGGTGGAGAGCTATGGCGACATTGGTTGTCTGGACGAGATTGCTACATCACACGATGTATCCAGGTTCAGCTCCACACGGTGGAAGTTTAGACATACTCCTTCTTGATTGCATTGATAGATTTCTTCACAAGTTGCCGGAGGCATAGATAGAGGTTAAGGTATACGAGTGTGTTATGGCTACACTCTTCTGGCCAAGCCTTATATAGGTCAATTGATCTAGGTGTTTACATTGTATGGGCGTGTCACCTAAATCCCAAATCGACTAACCGTTGTTGGATCTGTGGATTGCTCTTCAGTCTTCACATTAATCTTTGGTGGATCCACCGGGCCTTTACATCATCTAAACATTTGCAAGTAGGTCCAACGGTGTTGGACAGGGCGACGTCTAGGTAACGCTTGAGCACACTTAGCCACTAGATAATTGACAAACGTCTCGCCTAGGACATAAGCGGAAGTCTAGGCTGGGAAACCAAGAAATTGACTTCCTTAATAAAAATATAATTTCATACTTCACTAATAAGAGCATCTCTAGCGGATACAACATATTTGCCAAAATTGCATAATAACCGTCCGTATGCAATTTAGGGCTAAAAAAACACCCTGAGCAGATCCCGCATATCGGCCAAACCTGCAAATATTTTTCCAGGGCCGGCTTCCGTGCTCGCCAAACCCACATATATGTAGGTTTCGCGGCCGGATGCAGATCAGTCTGCATCCCGTGCAAGGGGTGGGTTGGTAGAGAAAAATCAGTCGCGAAGAATTTTCAGCTCGCCCCTTCCGCGCGCATCGCCGCCGCCGCGCACCGCCGTAGATCCCGGCCGCGTCCGCCCTCCTCGTCGCCTAGGAACACCGGCACCAACGCGCCGCACCGATTCCCCACTAGCTGCAGGTCGTCGGCGACCCAATCGGCCGGATTTGCCCGCGAGTCGGCCGCCGCCGCCATCGCAAGGTATGTCGCTGCCGCCCGCAAGCTTCTGTTATCACCAGAATTTGACCGAGTCAGAGGTGGGCCGCGATCAAGATGGACTTGAAGATTATATACGGAAGAAATACGTGAATCGGCCTTATATGCAAAGTTTGGGCTAGTTTGCCCTTGTATCTGTAACATAGTAGATTACGTGTCGGTTAGTTAGAGTTTGCCTCGTGCACGGTTGGGATTATTCCCACGTTAGGAAGTCCCCTGGACTATAAATATGTATCTAGGGTTTATGAAATAAACAACAACCAACGTTCAACCACAAATCAATCTCGGCGCATCGCCAACTCCTTCGTCTCGAGGGTTTCTACCGGTAAGCATCATGCTGCCTAGATCGCATCTTGCGATCTAGGCAGCACAAGCTTATTTCGTTGTTCATGCGTTGCTCGTACTGAAGCCTTTTTGATGGCGAGCAACGTAGTTATCTTAGATGTGTTAGGGTTAGCATTGTTCTTCGTATCATATGCTATCGTAGTGCAACCCTTATACATCTAGCCGCCCTTACACCTATCTTAGGTGTAGGGGCGGCACCCCGCTTGATCATTATTTAGTAGATCCGATCCGTTACGGTTGCTCCTTGTTCTTCAAGGATTAGTTTAATATCTGCAATAGTTAGGCCTTACAAAGGGTTGGAGGATCCAGCGACGCGTAGGGTGTCGTTTGCTAGTCCTAGACAGGATGTTCCGAGGATCAACCTCGTGTTGGTTTTTAGGCCTTGTCTAGGACCGGCTTACGATCACCGTGCGTGGCCGCGAGGCCCAATCGTGAGTAGGATGATCCGATTATGCGGTGAAAACCCTAAATCGTCGTAGATCGCTTTAGCTTTATCTTGATCAAGCAGGACCAACATATATTCGTGCACCTCGTACGAATCATGGGTGGATCGGCTCCTTGAGCCGATTCACAGGATAACCTGAGAGCCGATCGAGGCTCGTATTTAATGTTTACGTGTATGCCATGCAGGAAACTAAGCGAGGCATCTCCATCACCTTCCTGACCAGGTATAGGTCAGGTGGCACGCCCTTGCACCAGCATCGGTCGTGTGTACCAGAGGCTTTGCGGGCCGTCGCTCGGAGGGACCAGGGCCAGCCGCAGCCATAAGTTGTTCCCGGCTCTACTGTGTTGCCCATCGCTGCCCGCCGGTGGGTTTTGACCGCAACACATTCTGGCACGCCCAGTGGGACAAGCTTCGACATCAACCACATCGCCATCTACATCTGAGATGGCGGACAGCACCCCAGTCACGTACGAGGATCTGACCGACGAGCTCAAGAAGAAGTATGACGAGGTCAAAGCAATCCTCGAAGCCGACCTCATCGGCTCTTTTCACAGAACCCGTTCACATGGCATCAGGTGGAAGGGGTTCTCGCCTGATGGTGCGCTCGATGGGATAGACCTCTCTGCCCCGTCAGAAGAACGCACCAGGTCCCTACGTCAGGAGATCAACTACATGGTGGCTCACTCGCTGCACCGCCACTCTGAGAACCTGGTGAACACTTTGGAGCGTGTCGCTCTCCGGGTGATCTAGGAGATCATGAGGCACTAGTACTCTCCGTCAGGACCAGCTCTCGGGACACACCAAGGAGAGATGCCACTCTAGTCCCGTCCACCGCGGCCATTTGCGTTGGCAGCACCAGAAGTGCCGAATTCACCGGCATTCGTCGTCTACAAGATCGGTGGTGACCCTAGTGACTGCCAGTTCTTGCATGAGGCGCCTAAGGAGATCCCTCACGGGTACATGTGCACATACCTGCCAGATTGCGGTAACTGGGCGCTCACAAACCAGGCCGCGACAGCAGGGACTTCTGGGAAAGCAGGAGGAACGTCAGCGACAGATCTTGAGAAGCAGACGTGGCTAACTAAGTACGCCACTCCGACGAACCTCCAGAGCTCAGCTCCTGCAGTTGGCTCAGAGCTGGAAAAGCAAGCATGGCTGGCTAAGTACGCCACCCCGGCGAATCTTCAGAGTTCGACTCCTGCAGCCAGCACCGCGGATCAGATCAGTACGATCCTGAGGGACCAGTTCGGCATGGTGCCGAAAAGGAGGGCAATCGGCTATTCCAAGCCGTACCCCGATGAATACGAGTTGGTCCTGCTACCACCCAAGTATCGGCTTCCTGACTTCTCCAAGTTCAGTGGATCAGATGGTTCCAGCTCCATCGAGCATGTGAGCCGATATTTGGCACAGCTAGGAACGACCTCAGCGTCGGATCCACTACGCGTGAGGTTCTTCGCACAGTCCCTCACGGGATCGGCTTTCGGGTGGTACACTTCATTGCCACCGGACTCGATCCGGACTTGGAAGCAGTTGGAAGAACAGTTCCACATGCAGTTTCACTCAGAAGCTTCCGAGTCTGGCCTTGCCGATCTAGCACAGATACGTCAGAAGCGTGGAGAAACTGTGGCAGAATACATCCAGCGCTTCAGGAATCTAAGGAACCGATGCTATTCGGCTCGTGTGACTGAAAAAGAAGCAGTCGAGTTGGCAGTGGTGGGCCTTGCCTCGCAAATCAAGGATATGGCTTCCCAAGCGGACTACCCTTCACCGGCGCACATGGTTCGAAATCGTCAAGATATGAACAGCGCCATCCGGACCTGTACCAGGACAAATTCAAGCGTGCCGTAGTCCTGGTTGAAGCAGATGAAGATGAAGGCTTTGCGGGAGACCAAGAGGTAGCAGTGGCTGAATGGACTCGGGGGGCAACCCCCGTGTCCTGCAAATGGGTGAAGCCACCAGGCCCGCCCAGAGGGTTTGATTTTGACGTGACCAAAACTGAGCAAATCTTCGACCTCCTACTCAAGGAGAAGCAGTTGAAGATACCCGAAGGCCTCAAATTCCCCACGGTACAGGAGCTGAACGGAAAGCCATACTGCAAATGTCATAACTCGCTCTCCCATGCCACCAACGACTGCAGGGTGTGGCGTCAGCAGATCCAAATGGCGATAGAACAAGGACAACTGATTTTCAACCAGTACGCCATGAAGGTCGACACCCACCCCTTTCCCGCCGTTAACATGGTGGAGTGCACTTACCCTGAAGGTTGCCAGCCAGGATCCTCGTTCAGCATTAGCATGGTAGGACTTGGACACCACACTGGCAAGGATGGAGACAAGGGCAGCTGCTCTCGTAGCAAGGATACAGAGGAAGCCGCTCCACGCGATCGGCTCCGTCATGATGGCAAGCGCTACGTCACAGAGGGAGAAGTGAAGAACATAAGATATCAGCGACCTCTCTCTGATCACCTCCTCAACAAGTATGTGAGTCAGTACGACCAACGCCGACGATCCAGCGATGATGATGAAAGAGATCGTCTGGCCAGAGAAGCCAGAAGACATCGTCGGCATGATCGCGATGAGGAGGAGTACGAGCGCCGGGCCAAGGAAAAGTCGAGGGAGCAGGACGACGAGGATAGGCACTGGGACTGCCCCTTCTTCAGACACTGCTGGGATTCAGGAATGAGCCGATTGCCTACAATCGGCAATTGCCCAGAATGCAACCAGAAAAAGAAGGAGGCAGCGAACGTGTCCGTGTTCAAACGTCTAGGGCCTCTCCCACCACAAAGCAAACGCGCTGAGTCCCCTCGGATGAAAGATCTCGAGGATTCGGAAGACGAGGGAGAAGAAGAGGAAGACAGGTACCACCGGCCAAGGTGGTGCCCTGATGGACTCAGCCGTTCCCAAAAGCGTAGGGTTCAGCGATTGCGCGGCTTGGAGGAAGCCGAAAGGTTATACCTGCACACGCTAAGAAAGGCGCGGCCTGATCTGGCCGCGAAAATTCAGCAAACCCTGGATGAAGAAGGTCGACCACGGAAAATGGAGTGGCACCCCAAGCAAAGGAAAGCCGATGATGAAACATCGGCTGGTACAAACATGGTGTTCATCCTTCCTTCGGAGTTCAGTGCTCCAGGATTAGACGAGGCACCTGTGGCACAACTTGACTGCGGCCCACGGCCGGTTATCTTTGAGAAGCCACGAGAAAGAAGCTACAGACATCTGAAGGCCCTGTATTTGCGAGGTTATATCGATGGGAGGCCTGTCAATAAGATGCTGGTGGACACCGAAGCGGCAGTCAACATTATGCCATACTCTATGCTACGTCGGTTGGGACGCTCTAGCTCGGATCTAATCAAGACCAACGTGACATTGAGCGATTTCAACGGCCAAGCGTCTGACGCACAAGGTGTTCTGAACGTGGATCTGACCGTAGGAAGGAAAACTATCCCTACGACGTTCTTCATCGTCGATAGCAAAAGCACCTATCCTGTTCTGCTAGGAAGAGATTGGATCCACGCCAACTGTTGCATTCCCTCCACGATGCACCAATGCATAATACAGTGGGATGGAGATGAGGTAGAGGTTGTCCAGGCCGATGACTCAGCCGAAATTTCAACGGCTGGCATGAACGCTTGGGAAGCAGCAGGCCAAGAGCCCCTCTCAGGTATCAATTTGGACGACTGCGAGCGCATCGACGTGACGAAGGGCAGGGTTAGGCTGGTCTTATCCACTGGCCTGACCGAGTAGCAAGAACAAACCGATGAGAAACGTGGCGAGGCCGATCCTTTGGATCGGCCCCAAAGATCTGTGAAGGAACGTTACGAAACCTTCATTGAGCGCTTCGATCAAAATGGAGGCCTGATGTCTACGTTCCCCCTCCTTTCCTGTAGACAGTGTTGGGCCTCCAAGAGCAGAGGTTTGTAGAACAGCAGCAAGTTTTCCCTTAAGTGGATCACCCAAGGTTTATCGAACTCAGGGAGGAAGAGGTCAAAGATATCCCTCTCATGCAACCCTGCAACCACAAAGCAAGAAGTCTCTTGTGTCCCCAACACACCTAATAGGTGCACTAGTTCGGCGAAGAGATAGTGAAATACAGGTGGTATGAATATATATGAGCAGTAGCAACGGTGCCAGAAAATAGCTTGCTGGCGTGTAGTTGATGGTGGTAGTATTGCAGCAGTAGTAACGCAAAGAAACAAGAAACAAGCAGTAGTAACGCAGCAAAGATTTAGGAACAAGGCCTAGGGATTACACTTTCACTAGTGGACACTCTCAACATTGATCACATAACAGAATAGATAAATGCATACTCTACACTTTTGTTGGATGATGAACACATTGCGTAGGATTACACGAACCCTCAATGCCGGAGTTAACAAGCTCCACAATAATGCTCATATTTAAGTAACCTTATAGTGTAAGATAGATCAACAGACTAAACCAAGTACTAACATAGCATGCACACTGTCACCTTCATGCATATGTAGGAGGAATAGATCACATCAATATTATCATAGCAATAGTTAACTTCGCAATCTACAAGAGATCATGATCATAGCATAAACCAAGTACTAACACGGTGCACACACTGTCACCTTTACACACGTGCAGGAGGAATAGAACTACTTTAATAACTTTGCTAGAGTAGCACATAGATAAATTGTGATACAAACTCATATGAATCTCAATCATGTAAAGCAGCTCATGAGATTATTGTATTGAGGTACATGGGAGAGAGATGAACCACATAGCTACAGCGGAGCCCTCAGCCTCGGAGGTGGATTACTCCCTCCTCATCATGGAAGCAGCGATGGCGGTGAAGATGGCGGTGAAGACGGCGGTGGAGATGGCTCCGGGGCAATTCCCCGTCCGGCAGGTGCCGGAACAGAGAGTTCTGTCCCCGAACTGGAGTTTCGCGACGGTGGCGGCGCCCCTGGAGTCTTTCTGGAGTTTCGTCAATTGGTACTGCGTTTTTAGGTCGAAAGGGCTTTTATAGGCGAAGAGGCGGCGCAGGGGGGCACCTGGGGGCGCCACACCCTAGGCTGGCGCGGCCTAGGCCTGGCCCGCGCCGCCATGTGGTGTGGTTGCCCCCTGGCCCCTCTCCGACTCTTCTTCGGTGTTCTGGACGCTTCCGGGAAAAATAGGAGGTTTGGCGTTGATTTCGTCCAATTCCGAGAATATTGCCCGAACAGCCTTTCGGAACCAAAAACAGCAGAAAACAGGAACTGCACCGTGGCATCTTGTTAATAGGTTAGTTCCGGAAAATGCATGAAAATGATATAAAGTGTGAACAAAACATGTTGGTATTGTCATAAAACAAGCATGGAACATCGGAAATTATAGATACGTTGGAGACGTATCAGCATCCCCAAGCTTAGTTCCTACTCGTCCTCGAGTAGGTAAACGATAAAAGATAATTTCTGAGGTGACATGCTACCAACATAATCTTAATCATACCATTGTAAAGCATATGAGATGAATGCAGCGATTCGAAACAATGTAAATGCAATGAGTAAACAAGTGAATCATATAGCAAAGACTTTTCATGAATAGTACTTTCGAGACAAGCATCAATACGTCTTGCATAAGAGTTACTCATAAAGCAATAAATTCATAGTAGAGACATTGAAGCAACACAATGGAAGATTAAGTTTCAGCGGTTGCTTTCAACTTGTAACATGTATATCTCATGGATAGTTGTCAATGCAAAGCAATATAACAAATGCAATAAGCAAGTATATAAGAATCAATGCACAGTTCACACAAATGTTTGCTTCTTGAGGTGGAGAAAGATAGGTGAACTGACTCAACAATAAAAGTAAAAGAATGGTCCTTCAAAGAGGAAAGCATCGATTGCTATATTTGTGCTAGAGCTTTTATTTTGAAAACATGAAACAATTTTGTCAACGGTAGTAATAAAGCATATGTATCATGTAAATTATATCTTACAAGTTGCAAGCCTCATGCATAGTATACTAATAGTGCCCGCACCTTGTCCTAATTAGCTTGGACTACCGGATCATCACAATGCACATGTTTTAACCAAGTGTCACAAAGGGGTACCTCTATGCCGCCTGTACAAAGGTCTAAGGAGAAAGCTCGCATTGGATTTCTCGCTATTGATTATTCTCAACTTAGACATCCATACCGGGACAACATAGACAACAGATAATGGACTCCTCTTTTATGCATAAGCATGTAACAACAATTAATAATTTTCTCATATGAGATTGAGGATATATGTCCAAAACTGAAACTTCCACCATGGATCATGGCTTTAGTTAGCGGCCCAATGTTCTTCTCTAACAATATGCATGCTTAACCATAGGGTGGTAGATCTCTCTTACTTCACACAAGACGGACATGCATAGCAACTCACATGAAATTCAACAATGAATAGTTGATGGCGTCCCCAGTGAACATGGTTATCGCACAACAAGCAACTTAATAAGAGATAAAGTGCATAATTACATATTCAATACCACAATAGTTTTTAAGCTATTTGTCCCATGAGCTATATATTGCAAAGGTGAATGATGGAATTTTAAAGGTAGCACTCAAGCAATTTACTTTGGAATGGCGGAAAATACCATGTAGTAGGTAGTTATGGTGGACACAAATGGCATAGTGTTGTTTGGCTCAAGGATTTGGATGCATGAGAAGTATTCCCTCTCGATACAAGGTTTAGGCTAGCAAGGTTGTTTGAAGCAAACACAAGCACGAACTAGTACAGCAAAACTCACATAAAAGACATATTACAAGCATTATAAAACTATACATCGTCTTCCTTGTTGTTCAAACATCTTACTAGAAAATATCTAGACTCTAGAGAAACCACTCATGCAAACCCAAATTTTAACAAGCTCTATGTATTTCCTCACTAATGGGTGCAAGGTATATGATGCAAGAGCTTAAACAAGAGCACAACAATTGCCAAGTATCACATTATTCAAGACATCACACCAATTTCTACATGTAGCATTTTCCAATTCCAACCATATAATAATTTAACGAAGCGATTTCAACCTTCGCCATGAATATTATGAGCTAAGAACACATGTGTTCATACGAACCAGCGGAGCGTGTCTCTCTCCCACACAAGCATTTATTCAAACACAAACAAAAATAAAAGCATACAGACGCTCCAAGTAAAGCACATAAGATGTGACCGAATAAAAATATAGTTTCAAGAGAAGGAACCTGATAATTTGTCGATGAAGAAGGGGATGCCTTGGGCATCCCCAAGCTTAGACGCTTGAGTCTTCTTGAAATATGCAGGGATGAACCACCGGGGCATCCCCAAGCTTAGAGCTTTCACTCTTCTTGATCATAGTATATCATCCTCCTTTCTTGACCCTTGAAAACTTCCTCCACACCAAACTCGAAACAACTCATTAGAGGGTTAGTGCACAATAAAAATTAACATATTCAGAGGTGACACAATCATTCTTAACACTTCTGGACATTGCATAATGCTACTGGACATTAGTGGATCAAAGAAATTCATCCAACATAGCAAAAGAGGCAATGCGAAATAAAAGGCAGAATCTGTCAAAACAGAACAGTTCGTATTGACGAATTTTAAAATGGCACCAGACTTGCTCAAATGAAAATGCTCAAATTGAATGAAAGTTGCGTACATATCTGAGGATCATGCACGTAAATTGGCTTAATTTTCTGAGCTACCTACAGGGAGGTGGACCCAGATTCGTGACAGCAAAGAAATCTGGAACTGCGCAGTAATCCAAATCTAGTACTTACTTTTCTATCAACGGCTTTACTTGGCACAACAAAACACAAAACTAAGATAAGGAGAGGTTGCTACAGTAGTAAACAACTTCCAAGACACGAATATAAAACAAATTACTGTAGCAAAATAACACATGGGTTATCTCCCAAGAAGTTCTTTCTTTATAGCCATTAAGATGGGCTCAGTAGTTTTAATAATCCATTCGCGGGAAATAGTATTTGAAGCAAAAGAGAGCTTCAAGAGGCAAATTCAAAACAAATTTAAGTCTAACATGCTTCCTATGAAGAGGAATCTTGTACACAAATGAATTCATGAAGAACAAAGTGACAAGCATAAGAGGATAAAACACGAGTAACTTCAAGATTCTCAACATAAAGAGGGGAAACTTAATATTATTAAGATGCATATAACCATATTTCCCTCTCTCATAATAACTTTCAGTAGCATCATTGATGAAATCCACAATATACCCATCACTTAAAACATTCTTATCATGGTTCATATGCATAGAAGTATCATTAATTTTGGCATAAGAAGAGTTATTCTCATTATTAGTAATTGGAGCAAGATTATTATCAAGAATTTGAACATGGTAAATAAGTTGCATATTAAAAGAATTGTTTTTGGTAATCCAATCATGACTATGACAAGTTTCATAAGGATAATTATAACCTATATCATAGCATTCTTTATAATAATCATCAAAGATCGGAGGCACAGTGTCATCATAAGAAATAGAATAGTTATCTTTCACAGTCGGTTTATCTATAACCATACCATCATTGTTATTAGAAGGAGATGTATCAAACACATAATGATCAGTAGCAAAAGGATTTTCAAATACCTCTTCCCCAAGCTTACAGCTTTCTATATTATTATGGGAGGAAGCATGGATAGCACTGACACTATGGCAATTATTATCATCATTTTCAGAATTAGTTTCCCAGAGATTTGCAATATCAAAAGTAGTGTGTTCATTCAAATCATGATTGCTAATGTATGTAAAGGGCATAGGAAGATCATCGTATTCAGATTCATTATCACAATAATCATTAGGAGCAACATACTTACGGTTACCTAGCGTTATCTCATTCACGCGGGGATACGCCGTTACCTCTTTCTTTTTATTCTCCTTCTTCTTCTTCTTCTTCTTCGTTCCCTTCTTCTTCTTCTTCTCTTCCTTCTCCTCGTTCCCTTCTTTAGGAGGAAGAGGCTTGAAGGGTGGCTCGTCCGCATAACCTGATTTACTTTCAGAAACAATAGAAGAAACTTGGGAGGATCCCTCCTTTTCATTAATTAGTTGAAAACACACAGCGGTCCTATCATAATTTGGCAAGGTGTCATCTTCTAAAATATTTTGTATGTAAGTATTTGTATGGCTATTATCAATGCAATAAGAAAAACACCCATGCAGGACATCATCAATATCAAGATCACTCATATGTAACAAAGAGATTTTTCTCGACGCTCTTCACACCCCAAAAATAAAGTAAGTTCATCATGCTGATTAGGAGTAATTTCATCATCACAATACAAATTTGCAGCACTCATTGGGTTCAAATTATCATTGGAGGAGCATTGAAAATTAAAATGACCCACTTCATGGCAAACTTCACAAATAAAAGGATAGAGGGCACAAACTTTTACCAAGATCATCTAGAGCCCTAAACCACTTTCTAGTTTTTTCATTAATATGATGGATGCAATATTCATCTTTGACTTGATTAATTCCGCAAGGCCTATGCATTCCACAAAAATTAACATGCTTATAAGAAATAGCATTTTTAGGAGTTTGAGCATGCTTATTGCAATAATTAACAACAATTTCATTCTTCATGCAAGCCTCTTTAAAAGGTTCATGATACTTATCAAAATTATTTTTAGGCAATTCAAAATGAGAAGCAAAGGCTTTATAAAGATTTGCAAAGCAACTTGAGAGTCAAGACCATAAGTAGCACTCATATTTCGAAATTTATCGGTATCCATAAAAGCTTCAATGCATTCATAATCATAATTTATACCTGACTCTTTACCTTTGTCGTTTCTCCCATCCTTCAGCGTTGTCCTCAATCCGATCAAGAAGATCCCACCTAGCTTCAACCTCTTTGCTTGTGAAAGATCCTTCCGAACACGCGTCCGTATAGTCCTTGTGTTGTCCCTGAAAGCCTCGCATAAAAATTATTAACAATAACATTACGGGAGCTCATGAATGGGACATTTGAGCATTAGTGACTTCAATCTCCCCCACGCTTGAGAAATACTCTCTCCATCACGAGGATAAAAGTTATAAATATAATTCCTATCAATATGCACTTCATGAGGAGGATAAAATTTAGAATAAAAGAGAGATGCAATTTCCTCCCAACCAAGAGAATGTCTATTCTCCAACAATTTATACCAATGTGCCGCTTTACCAGACAGCGAAACGGAGAATAGCTTCTTCTTCACTTCATCCATAGAGATACCTGCACACTTGAATAACCCGCATAATTCGTGCAAAAACAAGAATGATCTCTAGGATGGACAGTTCCATCCCCTTTATAGTGGTTGTCCATAACACGTTCAATAATTTTCATAGGTATTTTATACTGAATACTTTCAGCAGGTGGATTCAAAATATCGAAGCATCATTAGAGTTATCGCATATGGGAGATAAAGCATTATCGTAACAAATTTTCTCCCTAAAGATGGGAAGCTAAAAAGATCACAAAAACTAGCTTCCCCAAGCTTAGACTTCTCCATAGCATTAGCAGTAATTGCATTCATACTAATAACATCACTACTAGCATGCAAATAAGGTTCCATAGGTTTTTTAATTTTTGCATCAAACAATTCTAAATCAGGAAAAAGACTAAAAAGCTCACCAATTTTTTTGTTGTTTTCCATTATGCCTAACTAGTGTAAACAAGAAACAAAAAGTTGCAATTGCAGGATCTAAAGGAAATAGCTTCGAGTACTTACAATGGCGGAAAATAGCTTGGTAGCCGAGGTCTGGAGTGTGAGTACCTTTTACCTTTCCTCCCCGGCAACGGCGCCAGAAAAGTGCTTGATGTCTACGTTCCCCCTCCTTTCCTGTAGACAGTGTTGGGCCTCCAAGAGCAGAGGTTTGTAGAACAGCAGCAAGTTTTCCCTTAAGTGGATCACCCAAGGTTTATCGAACTCAGGGAGGAAGAGGTCAAAGATATCCCTCTCATGCAACCCTGCAACCACAAAGCAAGAAGTCTCTTGTGTCCCCAACACACCTAATAGGTGCACTAGTTCGGCGAAGAGATAGTGAAATACAGGTGGTATGAATATATATGAGCAGTAGCAACGGTGCCGAGAAAATAGCTTGCCGGCGTGTAGTTGATGGTGGTAGTATTGCAGCAGTAGTAACGCAAAGAAACAAGTAAACAAGCAGTAGTAACGCAGTATTTAGGAACAAGGCCTAGGGATTACACTTTCACTAGTGGACACTCTCAACATTGATCACATAACAGAATAGATAAATGCATACTCTACACTTTTGTTGGATGATGAACACATTGCGTAGGATTACACGAACCCTCAATGCCGGAGTTAACAAGCTCCACAATAATGCTCATATTTAAGTAACCTTATAGTGTAAGATAGATCAACAGACTAAACCAAGTACTAACATAGCATGCACACCGTCACCTTCATGCATATGTAGGAGGAATAGATCACATCAATATTATCATAGCAATAGTTAACTTCGCAATCTACAAGAGATCATGATCATAGCATAAACCAAGTACTAACACGGTGCACACACTGTCACCTTTACACACGTGCAGGAGGAATAGAACTACTTTAATAACTTTGCTAGAGTAGCACATAGATAAATTGTGATACAAACTCATATGAATCTCAATCATGTAAAGCAGCTCATGAGATTATTGTATTGAGGTACATGGGAGAGAGATGAACCACATAGCTACAGCGGAGCCCTCAGCCTCGGAGGTGGATTACTCCCTCCTCATCATGGAAGCAGCGATGGCGGTGAAGATGTCGGTGAAGACGGCGGTGGAGATGGCTCCGGGGGCAATTCCCCGTCCGGCAGGGTGCCGGAACAGAGAGTTCTGTCCCCCGAATTGGAGTTTCGCGACGGTGGCGGCGCCCCTGGAGTCTTTCTGGAGTTTCGTCAATTGGTACTGCGTTTTTAGGTCGAAAGGGCTTTTATAGGCGAAGAGGCGGCGCAGGGGGCACTGGGGCGCCACACCCTAGGCTGGCGCGGCCTAGGCCTGGCCCGCGCCGCCATGTGGTGTGGTGGCCCCCTGGCCCCTCTCCGACTCTTCTTCGGTGTTCTGGACGCTTCCGGGAAAAATAGGAGGTTTGGCGTTGATTTCGTCCAATTCCGAGAATATTGCCCGAACAGCCTTTCTGGAACCAAAAACAGCAGAAAACAGGAACTGGCACTGTGGCATCTTGTTAATAGGTTAGTTCCGGAAAATGCATGAAAATGATATAAAGTGTGAACAAAACATGTTGGTATTGTCATAAAACAAGCATGGAACATCGGAAATTATAGATACGTTGGAGACGTATCAAGGCCGATTCCAGCAATCGGCCAAAATTATCCTCACCACATGTCCTGCTTGTGTTCAACATCAATCTACTTGGCAGCAGTTTTACGTCGGTCGATGAGTTAGGAAGAATCAACATTGGTCCTACCAGAGCCGACGTGCAAATACAGTGCCTTGGCTAAACTACAGAGCCGATATCTGCAGTTACCTGACAGATTCGGCTCGGGGGGCACCTAAACCAGATGAACATGTGCATGTGAACATGTGTACAGTGAAACATTGGGGGCCGATTAGAAAAATCGGCCAGTAAAATAAAAATAAAAATTCATGACATATATTTTCATGAGACAAAGCCGATGCACAGCCATCGACTCTAGTATAACTACGCAAGATTTACTGGCTACGTGTTCAAAGCACGGATCTTCACCAAGTCCAGTTCAGCTGTGGGGCCTTCTGCTTCCTCGAGGGAGTAAAACAATGAGAGAGTCCTCAGCTGCCTTGAGCCGATTCTGGTGCCTGAACCTTCTTGTCGAGGATTTTCAGCACTTGGTGCTAGTTCAGCAGTACTGTCAGAAGAGATATATCGGTTTTCGAGGGAAGAAAGGTGATCGGCTTTGGTGCATCCTCACCGACATTCTCGCCTCGAGTAAGGCTCGGGGGGCAGCAGGCCTGGTAGATGCTCTGTTGAGGAGCCGATTGGGGTACCATCGGCTGATCCTTCGTCACAACCTTCTTCACAAAATGATGAGTGTTTGAAGAAGACCATTGGGTCTGGTTGGAAGAATTCAAAGGCTTTCCTGAAGACTCTACATTATCCACCAGATCTCAGGATCATCAGTTGAAGAATTGAAGGATGGATTTTAAAGGACCGATGCGTTGTTATCGGCTCATTACGCATTGGCTAAGGGGACAAATCGGCAAAATCAGTATGGGAGGAAATCGGCTAAATTAAGCTCAAAGGAAATCGGCAAAATCAAATTGGGAGAAGTTCTTCATTGATAAGCAAGATTTCTTACATAAAGAGCTGATTGCTCTCAAAAGGAAGTACTAGGGGATACATTGCCCCATCTACTACTACTGATCCTATGCTAAAGGTCCTATCTACGGGCCGTCGCTGCCCTCGTCATCGCCGTCATCGCCGCTGTCGGCGCTACTCCAGGCGGGCTCATCGTCGCTGCTCCAGTGGCCGCCGGCCGGGCCCTCATTGTCCTCATCCTCCTCGTCAGCGTCGTCGTCGTCGCTGTCGAAGTCGCTGAGGTTCCCCGGCCAGGGGCAGAACCGTTTGGCCGGCGGCTCATCGGAGGAGGTGTCGTCCTCCTCCTCCTCCTCCTCCTCCTCCTCCTCCTCCTTGGGAGAGGTGAAGTCGTCGTAGGAGAAGCGATCGTCATCGCTCTCCTCCTCCGTTTCCCCGTCGGCGAGGAAGCGGAGGTCGCTTTCCCCGTCGGTTAAGGACTTGTCGTCCTCAGACCAGACGGAGAAGTCATGGCTGGGCTCCTCCCCGGCCTCGATGGCGCGGCGGGTATTGGCTGCGTGGACCTCCGCCGGATTCGGCTCCGGCGTCGGCTCGTGGGAAGAGGAGGACTGGGTGGAAAGATCCGATGAGGCAGAGGAGGAAGAAGACATGGTGGCGCAGGAGGGCTTTTGGGAGTGCTAATGCGAAGGGGATGCGGAAGTAAACTGTTCGGAGCGGTTAAATAAAAGGGGATATAGTGGAAATTCAATGCCACAGCAGTTTTCGAGGAAGTGGTGCCTAAAAGAAAAAAAAACTGCCAGGTCACGCGGAGAAGTTGAGAAGGCAAGGCATCATGATGAAGGATACTGCGACGGTTCTGCCACGACATGACCCAACGAAGGAAAAGCAGAGTGATTTTGGAATTATCAATTCCAAAACCAGGGGGGCATGTGTTATCACCAGAATTTGACCGAGTCAGAGGTGGGCCGCGATCAAAATGGACTTGAAGATTATATACGGAAGAAATACGTGAATCGGCCTTATATGCAAAGTTTGGGCTAGTTTGCCCTTGTATCTGTAACATAGTAGATTACGTGTCGGTTAGTTAGAGTTTGCCTCGTGCACGGTTGGGATTATTCCCACGTTAGGAAGTCCCCTGGACTATAAATATGTATCTAGGGTTTATGAAATAAACAACAACCAACGTTCAACCACAAATCAATCTCGGCGCATCGCCAACTCCTTCGTCTCGAGGGTTTCTACCGGTAAGCATCATGCTGCCTAGATCGCATCTTGCGATCTAGGCAGCACAAGCTTATTTCGTTGTTCATGCGTTGCTCGTACCGAAGCCTTTTTGATGGCGAGCAACGTAGTTATCTTAGATGTGTTAGGGTTAGCATTGTTCTTCGTATCATATGCTATCGTAGTGCAACCCTTATACATCTAGCCGCCCTTACACCTATCTTAGGTGTAGGGGCGGCACCCCGCTTGATCATTATTTAGTAGATCCGATCCGTTACGGTTGCTCCTTGTTCTTCAAGGATTAGTTTAATATCTGCAATAGTTAGGCCTTACAAAGGGTTGGAGGATCCAGCGACGCGTAGGGTGTCGTTTGCTAGTCCTAGACAGGATGTTCCGAGGATCAACCTCGTGTTGGTTTTTAGGCCTTGTCTAGGACCGGCTTACGATCACCGTGCGTGGCCGCGAGGCCCAATCGTGAGTAGGATGATCCGATTATGCGGTGAAAACCCTAAATCGTCGTAGATCGCTTTAGCTTTATCTTGATCAAGCAGGACCACCATATATTCGTGCACCTCGTACGAATCATGGGTGGATCGGCTCCTTGAGCCGATTCACAGGATAACCTGAGAGCCGATCGAGGCTCGTATTTAATGTTTACGTGTATGCCATGCAGGAAACTAAGCGAGGCATCTCCATCACCTTCCTGACCAGGTATAGGTCAGGTGGCACGCCCTTGCACCAGCATCGGACGTGTGTACCAGAGGCTTTGCGGGCCGTCGCTCGGAGGGACCAGGGCCAGCCGCAGCCCTAAGTTGTTCCCGGCTCTACTGTGTTGCCCGTCGCTGCCCGCCGGTGGGTTTTGACCGCAACAGCTTCATGGTATTTCGCCAGCGTTTTTCCTCCCTCATTCGCCCCGCCGCCTGTGTAGATGCTGTTCAGCGCCGCCGCCATGTCTTTGATGGAAGATTCGTCGGATTCCTCCAACTCCGACTTGGACGAGCCGCTCGATGGCGACATGGAGGAGATTGTGGTGCTTATCGCCGCGAAGGAGCTCACGGACAGGCGGAGGAAGCGGCGGCATGGTTCCACGGTCGGCCGCCTTTGCATTCCGCGCAACCGCAAGCTCGGCAACGACTTGCTGATGCGCGATTACTTCGTCGAGGTATCGATCTATCCTCCTCATCTTTTCCGCCACCGGTACCGAATGCGGCGAGAGCTTTTCAACAAGATTGTGCGCACTTGCGAGTCCAATACTCTCTATTTCAAGCAAAAGCGCAATTGTGTCGGATTGCTTGGTTTCAGCGCGCATCAAAAGATTTCCGCCGTCATGCGGGTTCTTGCTTACGCCATTCCAGCGGACTACACGGACGAGCTTCGCATAGGTGAAGATACAACAACGGAATCAGTCCGCCGGTTTTGCAAAGTAATGATTCGCAAATATAAGGATATTTATTTGCGAGCCCCCAATGAACAAGACACAGTGAGGCTGATGGCGCAAAATGAGGCTCGAGGTTGGCCGGGAATGCTAGGCAGCATAGATTGTATGCATTGGACATGGAAGAATTGCCCGAAGGCATATCATGGCACATATTGTGGCAAGAGTCATGATCCGACAATTATTCTTGAAGCAGTTGCTTCTGAGGATCTTTGGATTTGGCATTGTTTTTTTAGGTTGCCAGGTTATCTCAATGATATCAATGTGCTACATAGGTCTCATCTTCTAGCCCGGCTAGCTAGTGGTGATGCACCGGCTTGCAACTACACCGTCAATGGACATGATTACACAATGGGTTATTATCTTGCCGATGGCATATACCCGGAGTGGTCAACATGTGTGAAAACAATCAGAAATCCTGCTAGTAGAGCTGAATCTGAATTTGCAAAAGCACAAAAGGCAGCCAGAAAGGACATTGAAAGAGCTTTCGGTGTTTTGCAAGCTAGGTTTGCAGTAGTGAGAGGTCTCAGTAGGTTTTGGGACAAAGACACTCTCAGAGACATCATGACAACTTGTGTAATTATGCACAACATGATCATTGAAGATGAAAAAGACTTGGATTTGGAGTTCTTCTTTGACAATGTCGGCACTCGTGTGAAGCCGGCAAGAAACCCCGACCATATTCAAGCGTTTCTTGAGACATACCGCGACATTGAGAATACGGGGTCTCACAAGCAGCTGCAGCTTGATCTTATTCAGCACCATTGGATGAGGCATGGTGGCCATTGACGAACATTTTTCCCATTTAATTGATGTATCATTCAAACATTTATTTGTATTTGTAACAATTTGTTTATTATTCTGATTTGAACTATTGTTGTAATAAGGATTATTGTTGAATTGTGTGATATTCAAAACTATGAATTTTTATGTTTTATTCGGTTATATTATGCATTTGAAATGAACTATGTCAAATATTTGTGTTGAAATGTGCAAAAACATTGATTTGCAGGTTTGCTGCCTCCCCCGCGGAACAGATCCCGCATGCGCAAACTGCATAACAACATATTCTGCTAGAATATGTTGTTATGCAGTTTGCGCATGCATGTTATGTAGTTTGCGCATGCAGGGTCTGCTCCGCCCGAGCTTTCTTCGGCCTGCAAATCACCTTTTTCTCAGCCTGCATCCTCGTGTTTGCGGTTTGCAATTTGGCGTATCTGCTAGAGATGCTCTGAGCTAGTTGGGTATACCCGGTTGGATATTCCCTCGTCAATAATTAACATACTAGTACATATTTTACCAAAAGTAGCCAACAATTCGCACAGGCCGAACCTCATCTTGAGAAAATGCGCATGTATGCACGCCTTCGACCAACCCCGGCTTGTATGAGCGGACCGATACGATTTGGCAAAGATGATCCGGACTTGGAGCGACCAACGATTTCACCACTCACGCAAAATCCGGTGAATAAGCGACTTCTCTCGCGTGTGCGAGGTCATAGTGTGCACGCGGATGACCGACCAGACGAAAGACCAGACGAAGGTTGAAGGTACAACCAAAGGCCAACGCGTGCTTAGGCTAGTGTAGCCGTGAACGCCTGCAAATGGCCTAATCTGGACTCTGACTGATCACTGAAGAGAAATCCAGATGCTGCTGCCCCGCTCTCGCTTTCTACTTCGATGCAGTAACAGCTGAAACTCTTTGCAGTTACCATGTTAACCTCCGTATGCTCAACGCAGTCAAAGTCTGTCAGGTCAAGTGTGCATTGAGCCACCGAGAACGGGACTTCACACCGGAGGAGTGGCTGGACCGCTCGACCGACCCGCTGGAAGTTTTCATTAGATGACCAGACACGAACAAAAGAGGGCCCCATTTAAGCTTCGGTAGATCAGTGGATCGAGCTTTACTGAAGGAAGAAAATACATGAGAACTGAACTAGTATCCCAGAGCATCTGCATTCTACAAGAAAACACATGCGATTCCAATCACCACCCATACATGAGAACAAAACTTGTAGTATAATACAGACGACCAACTCACGAACAAAAGTGAGTCCCCGTTTAGGTTAAAATTGAGTAGATCAGTAGAGCTTAATGAAGAAATATAGGACTCCTACATGTGGTTCTGAATTTCCGATCACCACGCAGCTTCTGGTCCGGGACTCGCGACTGGACTGACCTTTCGGACTAGCCACTGGTCTTCTTCGTTTTAAACAGAACTGCACGTGAAACACGGAAAAGAGAGCCAGCACGATAAAATACTGCTTCGGTAGATCATACTGCAATAAGAAATACTCAGGTCTCGATCAAGTTCAAGCCCCACATGGCCATTTGTGCTAGCTTAGTCTAAAATAGAAAATGTGGGGTTGTTCAGACCCCAAAAAGAATACCAGTGGGAGCCTATGGAGCACTAGCTAGCAGATAACGACTCCGGTTGTCCATAGCACTATAGCAGAACCCCACACTGCTCTGGCTAAACAAAAAAAAACCTAAGCTCCTTTTCGTTTGACTAAGATTTCTTTTCTTGTACTACATCTATTTATAAAAGGATGTCGCAAGCTTGCCTAAATTTAGATGAATCTGTACAGTTTTTTAGACAAATCCCCGACATCCTTTTATAGACGGAGGGAGTAGATTTGTATCCACTATACAAGCAGCCGGCCCCTTGATTAAAATGCTCCATTTGAAATAGGCTTTCGTCCCGTTTTATAAATAAAGGCGCAACGGCCAAACCGGTACAAGGTGGAGAGAAGAAACTTTGTGAAAAAAGAAAAAAGAAAAAAGAACACAGAAAACCTAAACTTGAAAAAAAATGCTCCAATGTCGATTAAAGCTTATGGTTACACTAGTACAAATGCCCGTGCGTTGCAACGGGAGAGAAAAATAACATTGCAGCTGACACATGGTTGGAAGGAAGAACAAGGGCAATCAACAGCTTTTGCTCCATTAGATCAAGCTCAACATAGGAGCACATATGTTCGTGCCTGCCCTGTACGGGTTGATTTTCACCAAACATTTCTTTTATGCCATAAAGAATTTTACTTCCGAAGATCTAAACTTCGAAGAGGTACAAAATTGGTAACGAGGCTATGCAGTGTACTACGATAATTCTAATCCCAAATGTAGCTCCCATCGTTAAGGCATGGATATGTAAGCAACCTGCATCGTAAAAGTATAACCCACATAATTTTGTAACTCAACAATGCAAGGATTAGATAAAAGTCTGTTTAAATGGCTGAATCGATAATGATAAAAGTAAAAAGTCACCACTTAACTCCATATAATTAATCTTCAAATTGTGTCGATGCATTAACCTATACAATCTATCAGCTACATTACTTATAATGAAAACAAACCATGCAACCACAAATTAGAACACTGACCATTCAGATTTATGTTTTCCCTAGATTAGTTGGTGATAGTACAAGCATTACCAAGCTCCCACCATATGATGATCCCTGCCAATTCTTAATGGGTACTTTTCATTTCTGATAAGTATGCAAGAGGCAGCAATTCAAACTGTAAGTATGCGAAAACATGCAAACTGCTACTTTGGTGTCACTACTGCAAGAAAACAAGGAAATCTGGATAAGGAAAAATTATTTGGTTTCTTTAGATGACCCAATCCAAGCAATTCATCTGACACATGTAGTGTTCAAGCATAGTACCAAGAAAATATATCTGAATATCTTGTATTGAAAAATTCATATGGTAATATATTGGCACCTCTATCAACTCAAAATATTATTATGAAGAATTGAAGGAACAATTGTCCTTGAGTCCTGACATGATTAGGGAGCAATGAATGGCAAATACGATTATAACCGCTCCAGTTCGGTTTCAATTTAACGAGTCAGAGGGAAGCTATAAAGGGTAAATTTCACATATTAATACGTTTAAAGGGAATCTACCTTTGTTTCGAACTGCCGGATACAAACCTAAAGTTAGTAGAAGTGGACAACTGGTTTGGGTTGCAGAGTGTCAGAGGAGAGACCGAGCAAGAACTTTCATGGCACTTCCGTCCTTCCAATTTTGAAGAGGCCGAATCCAAGTATTGATCATTATTTCAGTACCAGTGATAATACACACTCTTTCATAATGCACAAGAAGCAACTTGCTTGTTATCTTGCTGTGACAGGGACAATGGCATAACCTTCCCTTGTGGTGTTGGCCACTATGCAAATAGCCCATTTTCTCTTCACAACATCCTGGACCAGGTCGAAAATATAGTGATATATGTAGGCAAGGAAATATGTGCAGTTTCATGTTCACATGTGATCCTCACGAGAGAGCATCACTGATGAATGAAGCTCTGCTTGGAATATAAATTATGGCATAGAGAACAAAAATAATCAAGGGCAACTTTCTTCACACGAATATTTTAAATGGGTCACTTTAGTTCACACTATGGTTCAACTCTAATCATCTACTGATGAACATTATTCAATATACATTTTCCCTAATAACAGTGGATCCATCCTTGTACAGGATAAACTTTTGCAATGCATTTTTAGCATCCCATGCCTATTATAGTGCAGGCGAGAAAATAACAAAGATAAACCTCAATTTCAAAAGAAAGCCGCCTAATATCTGCATAGATACGTATTCAACTGTACATGCAAAAAACATTTCTAGGAATTGGAGGCTAACATTCATCTTAAAGTTTCTACATTTACTAAAAAAATAGGTGATAGTATTGATCATTGACAAACCAGCAATAAGTTGAAAACATGCAAGTTTTTTCATATGAACCACTGATCTGCTAGCTAGGCAGAGACGTTGAGCTTTCTAGTTTAGACATGTATCGACTTTCTAATCTATGTCCACAGAAACTACTTGGTAATTGCCAATAATGCTCCACTCAATCTTCCTAATGTAGACAATTACGCTATGCAACACTAAGTTAGAAAGCATAGTTATCATGATGGAAAAAGGCACTAACTATGAACTACACATCAATGTTAAATGAAATACATATCCAGAATATACAAAATACAGTGAACACAATTTTGCCCCTTTCATCTCCAACCATCAAAATATACAGCTCTGCTGGATCGTCTTAGCAAGTCCATAGTTTTGCACCACATGGATATATTCGATAACACGTACACCTTAACCATAAGCAGAATCGTGGTTTATTTTTTGAGAGGCTCGCATAAGTTAACTTGCAGTTTACATAAATAAACAGAAACATTAAAACTAACATATTTTAGATAGTGCAAGGGTCACCCTTCTGGCCTCTACATCATGCAATATGGAAGGGTCATCTGTGAAGCTATAGCTTGATGGATAGATACTGTAGTAACACTGAGGCTTCTTACTAATAAATGCTAATACAGCCTACTCCTAAAAATAAGTATAAGGAAAACTGAGGACTTTCACCGAGAATACCCTGGGAGATAGGAGTTGAATTGGCTTCATTCAGTATATAAAATTATCGGTTTAGCAATTGAATGCATAGCATACTACTGAAATATACGAATAGAAGATCAAACCGGAAGCCCAGCTTTTTGTGGAGCACTGTATTTGATAACGGAAAATGATCCTTGAAACATGACATGTACTTTGTCTCCAAGTGAAACACCTACGAAGCAGTGGCACCACAGAAAATAAAAAGGATAAGCGTCATATTCTGTAATATTATAGAGTGGAGATGCCAAAAGTAGAGAGATGCACTAAAAATATACCCGCTTGTCATAAGAGAGGATTTTCAAGGTATGTTCAGGTTTGATGTGTTCTCAAAACATAAGTTGGGTCATTGAAGAAGAGTAATAGTACTAATCCATTGCCATGCACCTACCCAGATATAATATAACATGAAGCAAGAAGGAACTAAGCACATGCTAGCACCCAAGGAGTCTGCTTAGTGAAAAACATTAGACCCATGGCACATGAGGGATATAGTGGTCACACCAAGTTGCATAAATATTGTTTCTGACAAAACAAAAAAGTTCACCCGGGATACCGATTAGTGCTAAAGATAAATCCCTCTACGGTATTATTAAGGTTCATAATTGCTATCAAATTCCTTGTTTCCTTGAATGTAGAAAACTCATCGAGGGGCCTGAAAATTCAAGGCATGCAGAAGCGCATCAACGCCCGTAGTTCAGAAATGTTGTTCAAGATAAGAGTGTCTGTTAGTAGTAGACACCCTTACCCACTATTCCCCTTATGTCTGAAATTATTCCAAATACACCATACTCCCCAAAAAAATTCAGACATCTCTAAAAAAAAGTTAACTTATGTTCATCAATGCTGATGTTACTTCCGTTTAGCCTAACATTGTAAGAAATAAAATAAAGAAAATGCATGTTATAGGTTCACATTACCTTTTCTTTAGGACGGTACTGAACTGGTGAACTGAATATATTTAGTTGTAGTATGACACCATAGTAATCATTGTCTGCTAACAAGTCAAGAACCATTTTATGAAGGATACACCCACTTTTATCAAACAAACAAGCAACCTATAAATTTTCGCACACCAAAAACCACATCAAGATCGAACTTTTTTTTCCTATTTAGTTGTTCATCTGCAAACACTTGAAGTGAAAACTATAACAAGCAACATTTTAAGAGTCAGGAGGACATAATAATTATTTTTCCAAAATAAATAGTTCGCCACTGCAGTCTACTCTTCCAGATACCCTACGACAATAACCCCACGACCATTGGTATTTATTATCATTGCATGAATCAAATCGTCAGATAACTCCACTGCCACTGGTCTTTAAGATAATTGTATGAATAACACCGATTGAAAAATAAAAGTTGCAGAACCATCATCTATTAGATTAGTGTGAAAAATCTGGTACCTGAAAAGAGATTCATCTGTCACCTTAAATTATGAGGCCGATTGCAAATAATGAAAAAGCTACAATCTCAGCTCATGAAGTGTACAATTAACTGCCCGCTAAATAGTTGATTGTCACAATAATACATTGCAGTAAGGAACACGTAATTTACCTGTGCAAAATATTTGATGTATAAAATTACTATTTCAGCAATTTTTGTAATCTTCCCTTGTGACTTCAACTGCAAAAGTACGTATCAGTATCGATTAATAAAATAGAAGAGACATGTAAATCAAGCCAAGATATGTTTCATTACTCCCAGAGATGTATCAGGCACACCGAGCAGCTCAACTGGGAAGCTGGCGAGCGCAGCATGGACGGCTTGAGCCTGCCCAGCGCCACCACACGCACACGTCGCCGAACTTCTACTACCATTCCGCCTACCCTGCTGCAGTCACCAGTTCAAGGAACACAGCGCCTAGAGTCCGAGTCACTGCCCAGAGATATCGATTAATAAAATAGAAGAGACATGTAAATCAAGCCAAGATATGTTTCATTACTCCCAGAGATGTATCAGGCACACCGAGCAGCTCAACTGGGAAGCTGGCGAGCGCAGCATGGACGGCTTGAGCCTGCCCAGCGCCACCACACGCACACGTCGCCGAACTTCTACTACCATTCCGCCTACCCTGCTGCAGTCACCAGTTCAAGGAACACAGCGCCTAGAGTCTGAGTCACTGCCCAGAGATATCGATTAATAAAATAGAAGAGACATGTAAATCAAGCCAAGATATGTTTCATTACTCCCAGAGATGTATCAGGCACACCGAGCAGCTCAACTGGGAAGCTGGCGAGCGCAGCATGGACGGCTTGAGCCTGCCCAGCGCCACCACACGCACACGTCGCCGAACTTCTACTACCATTCCGCCTACCCTGTTGCAGTCACCAGTTCAAGGAACACAACGCCTAGAGTCCGAGTCACTGCCCAGAGATATCGATTAATAAAATAGAAGAGACATGTAAATCAAGCCAAGATATGTTTCATTACTCCCAGAGATGTATCAGGCACACCGAGCAGCTCAACTGGGAAGCTGGCGAGCGCAGCATGGACGGCTTGAGCCTGCCCAGCGCCACCACACGCACACGTCGCCGAACTTCTACTACCATTCCGCCTACCCTGCTGCAGTCACCAGTTCAAGGAACACAGCGCCTAGAGTCCGAGTCACTGCCCAGAGATATCGATTAATAAAATAGAAGAGACATGTAAATCAAGCCAAGATATGTTTCATTACTCCCAGAGATTATCAGGCACACCGAGCAGCTCAACTGGGAAGCTGGCGAGCGCAGCATGGACGGCTTGAGCCTGCCCAGCGCCACCACACGCACACGTCGCCGAACTTCTACTACCATTCCGCCTACCCTGCTGCAGTCACCAGTTCAAGGAACACAGCGCCTAGAGTCCGAGTCACTGCCCAGAGATATCGATTAATAAAATAGAAGAGACATGTAAATCAAGCCAAGATATGTTTCATTACTCCCAGAGATGTATCAGGCACACCGAGCAGCTCAACTGGGAAGCTGGCGAGCGCAGCATGGACGGCTTGAGCCTGCCCAGCGCCACCACACGCACACGTCGCCGAACTTCTACTACCATTCCGCCTACCCTGCTGCAGTCACCAGTTCAAGGAACACAGCGCCTAGAGTCCGAGTCACTGCCCAGAGATATCGATTAATAAAATAGAAGAGACATGTAAATCAAGCCAAGATATGTTTCATTACTCCCAGAGATGTATCAGGCACACCGAGCAGCTCAACTGGGAAGCTGGCGAGCGCAGCATGGACGGCTTGAGCCTGCCCAGCGCCACCACACGCACACGTCGCCGAACTTCTACTACCATTCCGCCTACCCTGTTGCAGTCACCAGTTCAAAGAACACAGCGCCTAGAGTCCGAGTCACTGCCCAGAGATAATACCCCGCACATGTATTTCAACATACAGCTGGTGTGCGAGATGAACTCCACGCTACCACCTGGAGGCAAGCCCATGAACTCCAACACTGCCGCACTGCCAGTCGTGCTTCTATGCCGGTGTCCACCTCGTGCGGCTCACACCATCCACGCTCTGCTTCTCGATCTTGACAAGGCCGCCGAGCCGCATGCGCTGCCGTCCATCGAGCCGGAGAATGTGGACCCGTTGGAGCTCATGGCGAAGGACCCTTCAACAACGCGTTGGAGCTCACGAACAGGAACGTTGCAACCGGCGAGGGTTCGTAGGCAGCGGCAACTCGGATCTGGGCAGACTTGCAGGCGTAGGAATGTAGGATGCCTCCCCTCTACCCTTGTAGACAAGCGGGCCATCTAGTCGTACCATCGGCGAACCCCAGTATAGCTCCGCCGCCACGGTCGAGAGAGAAAGGAAGGGGTGACGCGGGGTAGGGTTTTGGGGTTCTCTCGGAGAAAGGCGGAGTCCCCACCGACGGATCTACTACCTAAGTTTCATTGGGCCGGCCCATTTGTAAGGGTGCGGGGACGAGCGCGACCAGGATGACCAAATCTTTTGACGTATTGGTAGCTGCTGGCAGAATACGGATCATATTCATCCTTTCTAAGTAGTGTAGATTAGTATGATTTGCACGTTCATACCTGGAAGTGCAGCGTTTCCAGCATCAATTTGGTAAAGCTGCTTTCAGCAACAGGTGGTGGCAGTTAACACGCACTAAATGCATTCATGCAATTGCTGTAGTGAACAACTTGTCTTGGGATCCATTATCACTAACAGAACATATTATGCATGACACTGAAGACAGCCTGTCGTCATAAGCAGGAGATGAACTGCTGCGCATAATGAGTAATCTAAACTGCTACTGTCAACATTTTGGGAGACGACGAAGTCAGCAACGCTCTGCTCTCACCCACCAATTCAGTGGTCAACCTCGCCTTCCAGGTGCACAACAACCCACAGCCTACACCAACCATGCTCAGCTTCTCTGCCTATTTAATCTCTCCCCGGACTCCATTCCCCTCCAAGAAGAGCCTCACCTTCCTCTCCAATTTGAGCTCCTCTTCAACCTAAGTACGTCCACCAGAGTGCGAGACACCGATCAGTTCAGTAGCACTTTCAGAATCCAGATACACATACACCAACTACCGGTGTCTAGCTAGCTTCCTTGCTTACTAGTTTGCTGCATATCTCCATGGAGTGCCAGAACGGACACGTTGCTGCCACCAGCGATGGCCTGTGCGTGGCGCAGCCGGCCCGGGCCGATCCTCTGAACTGGGGGAAGGCAGCTGAGGAGCTGTCCGGGAGCCATTTGGATGCCTTGAAACGGATGGTGGAGGAGTACCGCAGGCCTGTGGTGACGATGGAGGGCGCCAGCCTGACCATCGCCATGGTTGCCGCGGTGGCTGCAGGTGCCGAGACCAGGGTAGAGCTCGACGAGTCCGCCCGCGGACGCGTCAAAGAGAGCAGCGACTGGGTAATGAACAGCATGGCCAACGGTACGGACAGCTACGGTGTCACCACCGGCTTCGGTGCCACCTCCCACCGGAGGACCAAGGAGGGCGGCGCTCTGCAGAGAGAGCTCATCAGGTACGAGTTAAACCATTCTAACTTCTGGTTAAGCATTTTGGTCTATGAGTACAGGAAGCCTGATTTGTTTCTTGTTGTCTGGACAGATTCCTTAACACGGGAGCCTTCGGCACCGGCAGCGATGGCCACGTTCTGCCTGCTGCGACAACCAGGGCAGCCATGCTTGTCCGTGTCAACACTCTACTCCAAGGGTACTCTGGCATCCGCTTTGAAATCCTTGAGACAATCGCCACCCTTCTCAACGCCAACGTGACACCATGTCTCCCGCTCCGGGGGACAATCACCGCGTCTGGTGACCTCGTCCCACTATCCTACATTGCGGGTCTTGTGACCGGCCGCCCAAACTCTGTAGCGACAGCTCCAGATGGTAGCAAGGTTAACGCAGCAGAGGCATTCAAGATTGCCGGCATCCACCATGGCTTCTTCGAGCTGCAGCCCAAGGAAGGACTTGCCATGGTCAACGGCACCGCCGTGGGTTCCGGGCTCGCATCCATGGTGCTCTTCGAAGCTAACATCCTTGGTGTCCTTGCTGAGGTTCTGTCAGCCGTGTTCTGTGAGGTGATGAATGGCAAGCCAGAATACACCGACCACCTCACACACAAGCTGAAGCACCACCCGGGCCAGATCGAGGCCGCGGCCATCATGGAGCACATCCTTGAAGGCAGCTCCTACATGATGCTCGCAAAGAAGCTCGGCGAGCTTGACCCGCTGATGAAGCCGAAGCAAGATAGGTATGCACTCCGCACATCACCGCAATGGCTTGGCCCTCAGATTGAGGTCATCCGTGCCGCTACCAAGTCGATTGAGCGCGAGATCAACTCCGTCAACGACAACCCACTCATCGACGTCTCCCGTGGCAAAGCAATCCATGGTGGCAACTTCCAGGGCACGCCCATCGGTGTGTCGATGGACAACACCAGGCTTGCCATTGCTGCCATCGGCAAGCTCATGTTTGCCCAGTTCTCGGAGCTTGTGAACGATTTCTACAACAACGGTTTGCCTTCCAATCTCTCTGGTGGGCGCAACCCGAGCTTAGACTATGGCTTCAAGGGTGCTGAGATTGCTATGGCCTCGTACTGCTCCGAGCTCCAGTTCTTGGGCAACCCTGTGACTAACCATGTTCAGAGCGCCGAGCAGCACAACCAAGATGTCAACTCTCTCGGCCTCATCTCTTCCAGGAAGACCGCGGAGGCGATTGACATTTTGAAGCTCATGTCCTCGACATTCATGGTCGCCTTGTGCCAAGCTATCGACCTCCGCCACATTGAGGAGAATGTCAAGAATGCTATCAAGAACTGTGTGAAGACGGTGGCTAGGAAGACCCTGAGCACCAATGACAGTGGGCATCTCCACAATGCACGCTTCTGCGAGAAGGACCTGCTCCTGACGATCGACCGTGAGGCGGTGTTCACCTACGCAGACGACCCTTGCAGCGCCAACTACCCGCTGATGCAGAAGATGCGTGCAGTTCTCGTGGAGCACGCCTTGGCCAATGGTGAGGCTGAGCAGGATGTGCAGACGTCAGTGTTCGCCAAGCTCGCCACATTTGAGCAGGAGCTCCGTGCGGTGCTTCCAAGGGAGGTCGAGTCTGCCCGGTGCGCCGTGGAGAACGGCACCGCCACGCAGCAGAACCGCATCAGCGAATGCCGGTCATACCCGCTTTATCGCTTCGTGCGCAAGGAACTCGGGACTGAGTACTTGACCGGAGAGAAGACGAGGTCTCCAGGTGAAGAGGTGGACAAGGTGTTTGTTGCTATGAACCAGGGTAAGCACATCGACGCGCTGCTTGAGTGCCTCAAGGAGTGGAACGGTGAGCCCCTGCCTATCTGCTGAAGAATGGCTCAAGGAACTCAAGAATAGAGTGCTTGAGAATTCAGATGGCGTCCAGCGTGTACTATTTGTAAATTTTATTTCCGGATATATGTTTGCAGCGTTCTTCCAGAGTTGCAGTGCCATTTGGAAAAGATAATTGCATGACTTGGTAGTGGTGTTTAGTCTAGAAATTTTCTATGATGTTAGTTAGTAAAAGGGTACACTTTGTGATAAATATACATAATTATTGCACTAGTCCTTTGTTTTGATATCAATGTTCTGTCTCCTTAGGCAACTTTAAAGGATTCAAAGAATCTATTATTGGCATGCCATTTGCTGCGTTAGTGCATGGGCATGCCATGCCAAAAGTTCAGAATGGAGAAGTTGTGCTTGTGCGGTGAGCGGATTCTTCAGCATTGTAGCTTTATCAACATAGTACAAGCTGGAAGGGCTCGCTGAATTCTCAATCTTGCATCTAATTCCCTAATTCTATAGTATCAACAAAACGTGTTATAATTAGGGGACGGCGGTAGTACCATGCTTACTCATTTCTGTCTGGAACTAGTAATATTGCACGTCCAATGCACGTGTCGACTAATACATACACCAAAATTAGTCCAATTGAAATAAAAATTGATGTATATACATAATCATTAAGACAAATCCTACAAATTACTGCAACAGCATTAAGGTAAATTTCAAAATTTTGAATACAATTTTATAACATCAATCAATCACTATGTGCATGCCTCTTCTTGTTTTTCTCTGTGTGCTCATTATTTTCTTTATTTGTAAACGCAAATCTTGGGGGCCCTATGATCCTAATACAAATATTGTCCGGGATAACAGACTTGCTAAATAATATGTTGCAAAATGGAGACGCTAAAGAATATTGAGGAAAATGTCGGGCAAGGGTCAAAAGGTCAGCGTTGGCAGGTGAGGAGACGATACAAATATGTAAGCTTACTATGATCCAAAGGAACTTCGAAAATAAATATGAAAACCTTAGACCAAAGCATACAAATTCTAAGCTTCTGCTATTGCTCAGTCAAACATAACCACTATCAGCAATAGTTCACACATGCATATCATTTAATTAACCAAAGCAAACAGATCATCAGGAAACAGTCACATAAGCTGACTTTTTTTTAGAGAGAAGGCACGAGTGCCCAGCTTTAAATTAATAAAGCCTTTTACGGCCAGAACAAAGGTGCTGAAGAACAGCTTACAAACCAACGACCAAACAAGCACAACAAGAAAGAAAACTAAGCATAGCTTGAGGTAGCCGAGGCCCTCATCCACGAGCAGCAGCGGATTCTGGAGAGGCTAGCTGAAGAAGGATCCAGCAGACCTGACGCCATGGATTGCACCTAGGCACCGGAAACTGCACTCACACCCAGTCCATGGCCGAAGAAGGCTCCCTGCCTCCTCGTCCTGGTTCGAAGGACGCCGTACCGTCGGTCGATGGCAGCGCTCTCCCTGAGCGCCTGGATGGGAAGTGCAGCCGAGACCCCCGGCGGACCACCGTGCACAGCCAGACACTGCTAGCACACATCCAGTGGAGAGCCTCCCCGTAGTCCCGTCGCTCGCCTCCGAGAAGAAACTGCACGGAAGCCGGAGAAGAAGTGGGCGCTGCCCACCGCTGCAGCACCGCCCACCGGACACTAGCACACCTCCACAGACCGCCAGCGGCCACAGACCCCCCTTTCTCGCCCAAGGCCGCGCCTTCAGCAAGGACAGCGACACCACCGGCGCCGCCGCGGCCCAATCAAAGATCTAGGCTTTCACCTGGGGAGGTAGGGGGAAGGGAGAGGAGAAGGACAAACCACGATGGCGCCCCCAAGGAGGTAAACGGCGCGAAGGGCGTCGCCGCCATCGAGACCAGCAAGCTGGTCAAGGATTTCTCCCGGTCGTCGATCCCCTCGCCAGCACCCCGCCAGATCGAGTGCTGGACGCACCAGCCGTGGATCTGGAGGAGTGGGACGAGGTAGGAGAGGGAGGGGCTGGCGCTTCGGATCTGGGCACGGCGGCCACGCGGACCACCTGGCCGAGACCGGCCCCCGTCGGCATCGCGCCACCCGCGCGGCCACGAGGCCATCCCGCACCTGCGAGCACCGGTCGCCGCCGAGCCGATGTCGCCTCACCAGACGAGGCCGCCGCCTCGGATCCGGAGCCCCCACCGTGGAAGCCACCCGTCAGCTCGCCCTTCTCCTCAGATCTAGCCAGGGCCAGCCGTCGGAGGAAGGGGAGCCCGTCGAGCAGCCGCCGCGGTCATGGCGGTCCCGGCGCGGAGGTCCTCCACCTAGACACCGCGCGGGGGGCCAAGGGCTCAGATCCCCGCCGCCCCCTTCACCGGCGTCGTGGGCTTAGCCCAGCAACGTCTCTGGGGGCGACGAGGAGGAGAGGAGGAGGGAGGGAAGGCGGTGGCGGCGCGGCTAGGGTTTCGCCCCCTCGGTCGCCTGGAGGGGGCGACCCGAGGAGAGCGAAGCGGTCCCCACATAAGCTGACTCGGCCATGCATTGCAAATTTGAGAAAAGTCTACAAGGAGAACTCATTTTTTGCAATTGACTTAATGAAATTGCGATACCATATTTCTTCTTCTCGGCACTAATTCGCGGAGATGTGTATATCACAATAGGAAATTATTTTAAATCTCATCATCAAGAACATGATAAATGAGAATGTTTCATAATATCTGGTAGAGGTTTCAGCTGTGCATTACTGGAAATATCAACCATAATAATCAGAAGTACAAAAATATGAAAATATCATTAAAGAAAGAGCCTAAACGAAGTTGTAGCGTCTTTAGAAAAAGAGAATCTAGCACTACTGTTATTGCAGATTCAGCACAGGATGTGAATATCAAAACATCACAGCCAATGAGGCTATGCGATTCATGTGGAAGATTACCTTCAGAGATGTGCTAACATCAGATAATCATAGGTCTGCCATGAACATGTGCTCCAAAAATATAGAACGAACTAGAAGTCCACATCTGCTATAGTTGCCTCGATGCCTGCATATGAGATAAAAAGGAAATAGCTGATCATGATCCAAATAGGCAAGCCTTTCTGTATTAACTCTAGTGCATGATCATATAAACCTTTAAAATAATCACCTGTATATGTATCTTTGAAGGGCTACCACCCCATGCGCTGTACTATCTCCTTAATGTGGTCTATGTAAATTAGTTCGATTCAGCATCTGCATCTGTGTCATCAAACCTGTTGTTCAGGTAGACAACAGTCCATTTTGTCATAAATGAGAGTGTAAATTAACTAAAGTGGCACAGATTCTATGTAGCAATGTTTAGACCAGGCAAGAATAACCAGAATGCCAGAATGGTGATAGCAAATTAACGAGTTTGCTTATTTTCAGAATGTTTAGTGAATAAATATGCTTCACTGTTATGGAAATAGGATTCTTATATCAAACTATAGCTATTGCATTAAATAAGAAAAGAAACTAATAGAAGTCGAATACGCCAGTCAGTATAACTATAGTTATTGATTCTTATAACTATAGTTTTTGATTTGTTGCGTCAGTGGAGGAGAAGAATAGGAAGAGAAACAACCCAGACTCCCATCGCGAGATCCCACGACCCAGCCTCCCAGACTCCCAGCCCTAACCGCCGCCGCCGCCGGTAGCGCCTCCGGGGCAAAGACCCACGGGGCGTGGCGGCGGCGGGGGCCCTTCCTCGTCGTCGCATGGTGGACGGCGGCCGGATCTCCCCTCCTCGAGCATGGCGGACGCACAGATGGGATGGGTGGCGGCGGCCTGCGCTGCGCCGCCTTCTCCCGTCGGCTTCCCATGGTGGATCGGCCGGCGCGGTTGATGGGCGGCGGCGGTCTGCGCTGCGCTCCCTCCTCCCGTCGGCTCTCCGCAGCACTCCGGCAGGGGCTGGTGGTGGGCGGCGGCCAGGCCCATGGCCTGCGCCAATTTCCCCCCGCCTCTCGCCGGTGAGTGGAGGCGATCTTGGGCTTCACCCGCGACACGAGGTCGCCCGGGGCAGCAGCCTTGGGTACGACGGTGGAGGTGGCCCTCTTCTTAGCCGGAGAGGGTCGGCCTGCGGTTGGTGGTGGTGGATCTATCGATCTATCACCGCGTTCCGGCGGTGAGATGGAGATGCTTGGAAGCCGGCGACGGAGTCGCCGGTGGAGGGTTGGAGTGGCCATCCCGGGATGGTCGCCGACGTGGGGGTCCGACCTGAATAAAGGATGTGGTCCTAGGGTCTCTCTTGCGTGAAGAGGAAGACCTACCGGAGGCCTGGACTCGTGATCTAGCCGGAGTGTTGAGTTCCGGAAGGCTCCGCCGGCGAATGTAACAGTGCTTTATGCCTGGAGTTTGCTGGATCGGTGGTATTCGGTCGTGCGCACCCATGCTTTTATTCCGACCGATTGGTTCTGGAGGGAGCGGCGCGAAGCTCTTTTTCTGTGTTGACATCAAGTGACTATGGATCCATGATGAAAGTCGGAAGAAGAGAAGTTCATGAAGGCCGGAGGGGAGGACTAGCTAAGGGAGGTTCAAGTCTCCGCGCTGTTGAGGGACTTGCTTGGTGTTCCGGGCTTCACAACAGCGGTATGATAGTGGGGGCGACAACACAGGTGAAGTTCAGAGTCCTACCTTTCAGGGTAAAAACCCAAGGTCTGGCCTTAACTGGTTGTGCCTGGCAATGACCTTGTTGGAGGCATTGTTTTGAGAGTGGGGATTATCTTCAGGGTGAAAATCTAAGATCGTTGATCGGGCGACGACGGTGTTAGAGCACTGTTCCCTTCTTGGAGGCGTCGTTTTTGGAGAGTCTGTATTTCAGGTGTTGTCTTGGCGGTGGATGTATTGTTGTTGTTAGGCCCGAGATACTGTAGCGGGACTTTTGTTTCTTAGTTTTCTTTTCCTTTTTTTGGCTGTGTGCATCCGTAGTGCCATTAGGGCGGTGCGTTGTTGCAGAGGCTGGGTGTAATTGGTATCTTTTTGATATTAATATATTCCCTTTATCGAAAAAAGAAGTCGAATACGCGGAATGGTAGTGAATAGAGAGAAAGATTCTTCTTATTTTCTTGTTCCTGAAAATATTATATCTATCTCCTAGACGGATCAAATAACGTCTTATAATAAGAAGAAATATTTCTCGGTATCAATCCCCTTGCCCCTCATTCTTTGAGAATCAGAAGGATCCTTTTCGAGTTTTCATTTCTTCATCTGGAATCTGGGCTCTTCTATCTTCGACTTATTTTTTTTGCTTTATTCTTTATTTATTTCATTTTGATTCTTCCCTCTTCCTCTATCCTCTAGGTACAGATATTATGTACACTCATTGTGCATAAACTATGTAGGAGTCCCCCACAACCTACTACCGCATATCGCCCCAACATGCAGCACAACACGCTTCTCCCTCCGGCACGGTTCCCTGCACTTGAGCGCGTGTGCCACCGAGTGAGTTGCCGGTGAGCGACCTCTGCTGTTCATCTTTTGGTACCGCCTAGTTTGTCGCCAAGTTCCCTAGTGTGTGTCCTGATGGGGTGGCTTCCACGTTACCGTGGATGACCGGGTGTGTTGAGCACTTGGGGCGGGCATGCAATTATGTCGTTCGCTGCTGCCTGTTGCGAACGGGGATGAGCGGGCCCCGTCTCCTGTAAAGGGCCAACGGAGATATTCGAGCGTTATTCGTCCCCTTCACCGCAACCGCCATTGATCTATGATGGGGAATGGTTGGGTCGGTGATGAGGGCATGCATCAAAGATACAAAATTGGAAGATATATCCATGAAGGTCTTTCTCGCAAAATAGGAAGGGATGTGTAACGCCCATCGTCCACTTGTTGACCTGGCATTTGGTCCATTGGCCATAAACTTACTTGGACTAAATTTTTGAAATGTCGATGGTTGCGAACTCCTGACTAAATAGTGGTGATTTTTTGCGATTTCTTTCATTCTCTTAGGCTTTGTTTTGATTATTTCACATAAACGATATATTAACCATTAACCATCAGAGTACAAGATTACAAAGATAAAAAAAGAGCAAGAGCCAACAGTTCTAGGTTGCACATAACAGATCCTAGATGGCCAAGAGAGTCAAGAAGGGGTCGTTTGTCCGACAACAGCTCCGGCTCGAACTTGCTTCAATTACTTCAAGGGCCTCCCTTATACTTCATACCAGTTGATGCCACAGGGGTGACATCCCCAACGGTCTATTTGGTGTATGCACTTGAGGTTTATGATTGACCTGCAGATAATGAATAGCCTTCACTGTGCTCAAACTTAAAGGGTCCCCGCAGCTAAATATGAGGATGAACAACAAATGTGATGTCGTCCATCTCCGGTGACATAGCCCGAACAAAAAAGAGATGACACTTCAGTACGAGTGCCATCAATCAAAGATGATCTTTGTTCAGGCTCGTGTGGTTGACAAAGTTGTCGGCACTCGGCACCCTATTTCATACATGAAAATATTGTAAAATATTTAGTAAAATCAGTCTATAATACCACGATGCTTCGATCTTTTGACCAACTGAGTCCACGGTCAATCAATTGATCGCTGGTGATTTGGTAAAGGGAGTTCCTGGTAATCACTGCTCAAGTCAAATATCAACGCAGATCAATTCAAAATTATGCATGCATGCGCATGTGTGTGCAAAACTGTTTTTGCTCCCAGGCCGCGAGGACAGACGTGCATATGCTACAGAAACCTTACGGACAGACATACCAACAACCGAATGTTTCCTTAATTAGCATAGAGTTGTACTTATATCCTTGATTGGCATTCAAAAGAAACTGCATATACATCTTGACTGTCTTTTTTTCTAAAGCTAACAAACTGCGTGCGGAAAAGGAAGACCATGTGTAGACCAAAGTTGACAGTGATTTTCACGCTATCAGTCGATAAATATCCCCGCATGAGCATGACCAAACCAATTTCGCATGCATTTTCTTCACTCAAGAATGTCCCATGTGCATTCCCACCATGATCAGCATACAAGCATGGAGCAGGGGCCAAAAGTAGGCTTGTGCGGCGCGGGTTGCGGATAAATATTTTCACTAAGCTAGCTACAATTCCAATGTATTCTACAAATCGCTTTCCTCTAATGGGACGGGAAGCGGGCGCCGCTTGCAACCCTAGCCAAAAGGCATTTTCCCTTGCGAAGGCACTCAAAGGTCGGAGCTAAAACAAATCGCCTTTAGTAGTCGCAAGTAGGCAACTTCTCTCTCGTGCGTGGTCATAGTGTGCACGCAGATGACTGACCAGACAAAAGACCAGAGAATTCCCTTTCTCTTTCCATTTCCGTTCCTCCTGGTGGGCTGGTGGAAATGTCCGAGTCGAAGGTTTGCCAGCGCGTGCCGAGGCTAAGCAAATTAAGTGACCTGAGTGGTCACTGAAGAAGAAAAACAAAAACAGATGCTGCAACCCTGCTCTCGATTGCTGCTTCGTTGCAGTAACAGCTGAAATTCTTCGCAGTTGCCATGTACTCCATCCGTTCATAAAAAAGATGTCTTTGATTCATCTAAAGTTAGATTATGCAGACACTATTTAGTGTATAGATATATCTAAATTTAGACATTCTTTTATAGACGGAAGGAGTAATAATATATGTCTGCTCAACACCTGAGGAGTGGCTGGACTGACCAACTGGAAGTTGATATTCAGGCCGCAATTTGCCTCGTCATTTAGGGCTTCGCAGAGGGAATAGCATAGACGACCGAGACACGAACAAAAGCGGATTTCCATTTCATGAGATGAAGCGTCAGTGCATCAGTGGATTGAGCTTTACATTCAGGCCGGAATGTGCCTTGTCATTTATTGTTTTGTAGAGGAAATGGCATAGACGACCAAGACACAAAGAAAAGCAGGTTCCATTTCTAGAGATGAAGCTTCGGTAGATCGCTGGATCGAGCCTTACTGAATGAAGAAAATACGTGTGATTCCGCTCACCACCCAGTTTCATTGGATCGAGCTCTAAGGAAGAAAATACATGAAAACGAAATTACTATCCCAGTATCTGCAGAGGGGAAAAATACAGACGACCAACTCACGAACAAAAGCGAGTCCCCGTTTTTTTCCTAGACGAATGTTCAGTAGATCAGTAGAGCTTACTGAAAACTCCTTTGAAAGTTAAAAAAAATTATCTGACAACTTCAACAGGATGTTGTGTTGACAAGAGAAAATATGAAGAAAAGAAAATGGACCGGGTTTCCTAAATGTTCCTTTTGTGATAGTATTTATATTGCTAATCATCTTTTCTTCTCATGTACTGTGGCCAAGGTAGTGTGGGGAGGTTTGGGTTCCTGTTTAGGAACAAACTCTTATCCCAAAAGCTTATGGCGAAGTTTAGCTTGGTATTATGCTTTTATCCCTAATGACAAAGTTTTACACCCTGTTTAACTGCTGCAGTCTGTTGGTCAATTTGGACCACCAGGAAAAGAAAACTTTTGACAATTATGTGTTAAAATCTCCCGTTGGTACTGATCTTCAGAGTCTTTTCCTTTCTAAAATATTGGGCAGGTTTATATGCTGAAGGTGATGCTGAAAAGATTAGAGCTGAAGCTGATTGACAAAGCGGTGGCAATGGCGAGAAGATCCCAAGGTGATAGCAGCCCCAGCAAGGATCTTGATGATTGGAGGGCCGTGAGCCCATTTGATATCTATTCGATGTTGTGTTTGTGGGACAATATTTGTTGCTTGTCATCTGTGTTGTTGAACTTCTGTAGTTCGCTTGAGTGTCACCAGGTTTTTGCCCCATAGTGGGTGCTTCGATTTTGAGCACCTGTCAGCTGGTTTTCTGGTGATGCAAGGGTGGCCTCTTTCCCATCCCCTTCTCTGTGTTTGTGTTGTTCGCTTGGATACTTCGTATTTCACTTATCTGAGTAATGGAAAAGGGTAACATGTTTTGAAAAAAAAGTAGAGCTTACTGGGAAAAAATACTCCTACATGAGATTCCGAATTTCCGATCACCACGCAGCTTCTGTCCCGAGACTCATGACTGGACTAACCTTGTTAGGACTGACCGCTGGTCTGCCTCGTTTTAAACAGAACAGCAAGTGACACAGGAAAAAGAGAGCCAGTAGGAAAGCGTCATACTGCAATAGGAAATACTCAAGGTCTCGATCAACTTCAAGCCCCACATGGCCATTTGTGCTAGATTATAGTCTAAAAATCGATAATGTGGGGTACTTCAGACCCCCAAAAGAGTACCAGTGAGAACCCATGGAGCACTAGCTAGAAGATAACGACTCCAGTTGTCCATCGCAGAACCCCACACTGTTTTAGCTAAACAGAAAACCTAAGCTCCTTTCGTCTTATGAAGATTTCTTTTCTTGTAGATTTGTATCCACGGCGCAAGCAGCCAGCCCCTTGTTTAAAGTGCTCCAATGTCAATTAAAGCATATGGTTACATTAGTATGATTTGCACGTTGAGACCTCTAAGTGCAGCGTTTCTGGCATCAGTTAGGTAAAGCCGCTTTCAGCAATAGGTGGTAGCAGTTAGCATGCAGCATACACTAGTGCATTTCATGCAATTGCTGTGGTGAACAACTTGTCATGGGATCCATTATCACTAACATAAGTTGTTGAACATATTATGCATGACATTAAACTGAAGACGCTCGTCGTCATAAGCAGAGAGATGAACTGCTGTGCGTAATGAATAATCTAACCTGCTACTGTCAACATTGGTATGGACTGCGTGTTCTGCCTCTTCTACCTCCACGCGCACCAACCCAGGGCAGGTGAGTCCTCCTGCTACGTAGCCACCACCCGGTCCGTACGCTGTCATGGCCACTGCTGCTCTGCACCCACCAATTCAGTGGTCAACCTCGCCCTCGCCAGGTCCACACCAACCATCACCCGCACCAACCCTGCTCAGCTTCTCTGCCTATTTAATCTCTCCCCTGCCTCCATTCCCCTCCAAGAAGAGCCGCGCACTCCTCTGTAATTCGAGCTCCTCTTCAGCACAAGCACTTCCACCAGAGTGCCAGACAACAATCCAGCACCACTTCCAGAATACATACACACACATACCGGTGTCTAAACCATACTTGCTTTCCTAGTTCTTTGCATATCTCCATGGAGTGCAAGAACGGGCACGTTGCCGCCAACGGCGATGGCCTCTGTGTGGCGCAGCCAGCCCGGGCCGACCCTCTCAACTGGGGGAAGGCAGCAGAGGAGCTGTCCGGGAGCCATTTGGATGCCGTGAAGCGGATGGTAGAAGAGTACCGCAGGCCAGTCGTGACCATGGAGGGCGCCAGCTTGACCATTGCCATGGTCGCCGCGGTGGCCGCCGGTGCTGACACCAGGGTGGAGCTCGACGAGTCCGCCCGCGGACGCGTCAAGGAGAGCAGCGACTGGGTCATGAACAGCATGGCGAATGGTACCGACAGCTATGGTGTCACCACCGGCTTCGGCGCCACCTCACACCGGAGGACCAAGGAGGGTGGCGCTCTGCAGAGAGAGCTCATCAGGTACAAATTAAACCATTCTACTTCTGAACTTCTGATCAAGCATCTTTCTGTGTGAGTACAGAATGCCTTATCTGTTTCTTATTTGTCTGGGCAGGTTCCTTAACGCGGGAGCATTTGGCACCGGCAGCGATGGCCACGTTTTGCCCGCTGCAACAACCAGAGCAGCCATGCTCGTCCGCGTCAACACTCTGCTCCAGGGGTACTCTGGCATCCGCTTCGAAATTCTCGAGACGATCGCCACGCTTCTCAATGCCAATGTGACGCCGTGCCTACCGCTCCGGGGCACAATCACGGCGTCCGGCGACCTCGTCCCGTTATCCTACATCGCCGGCCTTGTGACTGGCCGCCCAAACTCTGTGGCGACAGCTCCAGATGGCAGCAAGGTTAATGCAGCAGAGGCTTTCAAGATTGCCGGCATCCAGCATGGCTTCTTTGAGCTGCAGCCCAAGGAAGGGCTTGCCATGGTCAACGGCACCGCCGTGGGCTCCGGGCTCGCGTCTATGGTGCTTTTCGAAGCTAACATCCTTGGCGTCCTTGCTGAGGTTCTGTCAGCCGTGTTCTGCGAGGTGATGAATGGCAAGCCAGAGTACACCGACCACCTAACACACAAGCTGAAGCACCACCCGGGCCAGATCGAGGCCGCGGCCATCATGGAGCACATCCTTGAAGGCAGCTCCTACATGATGCTCGCGAAGAAGCTCGGTGAGCTCGACCCACTGATGAAGCCGAAACAAGATAGGTATGCACTCCGCACATCACCACAATGGCTCGGCCCTCAGATTGAGGTCATCCGTGCTGCTACCAAGTCCATCGAGCGTGAGATCAACTCCGTCAACGACAACCCACTCATCGACGTCTCACGCGGCAAGGCTATCCACGGTGGCAACTTCCAAGGCACACCCATCGGTGTGTCCATGGACAACACCAGGCTTGCCATTGCGGCCATCGGCAAGCTCATGTTTGCCCAGTTCTCGGAGCTTGTGAACGATTTCTACAACAACGGTTTGCCTTCCAATCTCTCTGGTGGGCGCAACCCGAGCTTGGACTACGGCTTCAAGGGTGCTGAGATTGCCATGGCCTCGTACTGCTCCGAGCTCCAGTTCTTGGGCAACCCTGTGACTAACCATGTGCAGAGCGCCGAGCAGCACAATCAAGACGTCAACTCTCTCGGCCTCATCTCTTCCAGGAAGACCGCTGAGGCGATTGACATTTTGAAGCTCATGTCCTCGACATTCATGGTCGCCTTGTGCCAAGCTATCGACCTCCGCCACATCGAGGAGAATGTCAAGAATGCCGTCAAGAACTGTGTGAAGACGGTGGCTAGGAAGACCCTGAGCACCGATGACAGTGGGCATCTCCACAATGCACGCTTCTGCGAGAAGGACCTGCTCCTGACGATCGACCGTGAGGCGGTGTTCGCCTACGCAGATGACCCTTGCAGCGCCAACTACCCGCTGATGCAGAAGATGCGTGCGGTTCTCGTGGAGCATGCCTTGGCCAATGGTGAAGCCGAGCAGGACGTGCAGACGTCAGTGTTCGCCAAGCTTGCCACATTCGAGCAGGAGCTACGTGCGGTTCTTCCCAAGGAGGTCGAGTCTGCCCGGTGTTCCGTGGAGAACGGCACCGCCGCACAGCAGAACCGCATCAGCGAATGCCGGTCGTACCCACTCTATCGCTTCGTGCGCAAGGAGCTCGGGACTGAGTACTTGACCGGAGAGAAGACGAGGTCTCCTGGTGAAGAGGTGGACAAGGTGTTTGTTGCTATGAACCAGGGTAAGCACATTGACGCGCTGCTTGAGTGCCTCAAGGAGTGGAACGGTGAGCCCCTGCCTATCTGCTGAAGAATGGCTCAAGGAACTCAAGAATAGAGTGCTTGAGAATTCAGATGGTACTGTTTTATAATTATATTTCCGGATATCGATGTTTGCAATGTTCCTCCAGAGCTGCAATGCCAGTTGGAAAAGATAATAGCATGACTTGGTAGTGGTGTTTAGCCTAGAAAACTTCTATGATGTTAGTTAGTAAAAGGGTACACTTTGTGATAAATATACATAATTATTGCACTAGTCCTTTGTTTTTATATCAGTGTTCTGTCTACTGAGGCAACTTTGAAGGATTCAAAGAATCTAGTATTGGCCTGCCATTTGGTGCGTCAGTGCGTGGGCATGGCATGCCAAAAGTTCAGAATGGAAAAGTTGTGCGTGTGCAGTCAGTGGAATCTTCAGTGTTGTAGCTTTATCGACATGTTACAAGCTGGAAGGGCTTCGCTGAACTCTCAATCTTGTATCTAATTTCCTGATTCTATAGTATCACCAAAACGTCTTATAATTAGGGACAGAGGTAGTACCACGCTTACTCATTTCTTTCTGGAACTAGTGTCGAAAGTCCAAGTATTGATGTATATACATAATCATTAAGTCAAATTCTACAAAGTATTGCAACAACATTAAGGTAAGTTTCAAAATTTGAATACATTGTTATAACATCAATCAATCACTCTGTGTATGGATCTTCTTGTTTTTATGTGTGCTCACTATTTCTCTTTACTTCTAAACGCAATTCTAGGGGACCCTATGATCCTAATACAACTTGTCCAAGATAACAGACTTGATAAATAATGTGTTGCAAAATGGAGACATTAAGGAATATTGAAGAAAATTTTGGGCAACGGTTAAAAGGTCAGCATTGGCAGGTGAGGAGTCTCAGGGATGGTCTGAGCCAGAAGTGATACAAATATGTAAGCTTACTCTGATCCAAATGAACTTCGAAAATAAATATGGAAAACCTAGACCACAATCATACAAATTCTAAGCTTCTACTATTGTTCAGTCAAACATAACCCACTACCAGCCACAGTTCACACGTGCATATCATTTAATTAACCAAGCAAACAGATCATCAGGAAACAGTCACATAAGTTGACTTGGCCACGCATTGCAAATTTGAGCAAAGTCTACAAGGAAAACTCATTTTTTTGCAATTGACTTAATGAACTTGTGATACCCTATTTCTTCTTCTCAGTGCCAATTCCCCAAGTTGTATATCACAATAGGAAATTATTTTAAATCTCATCACCAAGAACATGATAAATGAGAATGTTTCATAATATCTGGTAGAGGTTTGAGCTGTGTATTACTGGAAATTTCAACCATAATAATCAAAAGTACAAAAAGAAGCAAACATCATTAACGAGAGCCTAAACGAAGTTGTAGTGTCCTTAGAAAAAGAGAAGCTAGTGCTACTATTATTGCAGATTCAGCGCAGATGGGAATATCAAAACATCACAGGGAATGAGGCTATGCGATTCATATAGAAGATTACCTTCAGAAATGCGCTCACATCAGATAATCAGAGGTCACAGAGAGTTCATGCGAAGGACATGTGCTCCAAAAATGTTGAACTAACCTAGAAGTCCACATCTGCTATAGTTGCCTCGATTATGAGATGAAAATAAATAGCTGATCGTGATTCAAATAGGCACGCCTTTCTGTATTAACTCAACTGCATGATCGTATAAAGCTTGGAAATAATCACCTGTATATGTAACTTTGAAGAGCTACCACCCCATCCGCTGGACTATCTCCTAAATGTGGTCTACACATTAGTTCTTTTCAGCATGTGCATCTGTGTCATCAGACCTGTTGTTCAGGTAGACAACAGTTCATTTTGTCATAGAAATGAGAATGTATAAATTAACTTAAGTTAGCACAAACATTTACATGTAGGAATGTTTAGACCAGGCAAGAATGACCAGAATGGTGATAGCAAAAAAGTGCAGGGTTCAGATTAATCAATATGCTTCACTGTTGTGGAAATACATATAGAGATATTATGTACACTCATTGTGCATAAACTACATACATGTCCCAGCTTAAGCCTGGAAGTGTACCTATCTGACATCCTACTAAGAAAGAGTGGTTTCCATAGCCCACAAAATTGCAGGAGCAATTGATTAGACAAAAACACATGTATAACCCCGAAAGGGCGACATGACATCTTCTAATAAGGCAAAGCACCATCATGCTCCATTTCATCTTGCATAGGCTTCCTCAAAGATTTGAGGCTAACTCTGAAGTGCTAACAACTCGAAGCAAGTTATGATATCCCTCCACCAAAATACTTTGCCAGACCTGAAGAAAATAATACTGTCTGGCTAGACACACATGTGTTCATAATATTACGCCCGCTCCTCGCGTCGCTCCCCAGGCGATGCCGGGGGCGGAAACCTCGCGCGCCGCCAGTAGCCTCCCGTCCGGCCGCCGTTTCCGCCGCTGCCGCTGGCCCCTGCCGCGGTGGCGGCGGGCCCCATCTCCAAAGGGCGTGGGGGGTCTCTCTGTAGGCGGTTGCCGGCCCGTGTGGGGCGTTGCCGGCGAGGGGTGGGGAGGCGGCTCCGGGGCGCGTCGCGGCTGCTCTGCAGCAAGGTGGAGGCGTCGATCTCGCGCAGCGGCGTGCGGCGGCCGGCGCTGCCGCTGTCTGCTTCGAGCTCGGCCCTGTGGGCTAGATCTGGGCCTTTTCGGGCTCGATCTGGCAGCGTGCGCCGGGGCGGCGGCCCCGGATTTTCTGCATCTGCGCCTGGTCCTGGCGGCTGCGTGGGCAGCGCTACGGCCGGCGCCGTCCCCGGGCGGTTGTGCGCCTGCCGGCTGGTGGTGGTCCGGCGCCTCGGCTTGCCTGTTCCCGGTTGGCTGGCAGGTGTCTTCGGCGCTGGCGACTGCGGCGTCTCTCGCCGGCATGCGGCTGCCGGCGGCGGCCTTGGCCCATGGTGGTCCTCTACCACCTTGTTTCTAAGTCTGGGCGCTGGTGACGACGATTGGGAGGTCGGGGCGGCGGCCCCGGGAACGCGGTGGCGTTGGTGGGCGGCTGCCGGGTGGTGCCTTGACGCAAAGGTTGCGTGGAGGTCGATGGATCTCGGGGATGCCTCGACACGGTGGTCGTGTGGTAGCTGCCCCAGATTCGTCGGCGACCTGGCGGCTTTGGTGGGCCACTGCGTGTGGCAGGTTGCCATCGCTGGCACCTGCAGCCATGGTGGAGGTGTGCCATGGCGTTTGGACGGCGGCGCGGCGGCGCCGTTCTTCGGGTGGTTGGGGCGCTGTCCGGCGCCCCGCGGCGGGTGGCGACTCGATATGAGGTGTTCGCTCTGCTGCTGCGCGTGAAGGCCGGAGCGGCGGCTCCGGGACTTGGAGGTCTCTGCTACTCTGCCCTGGCCGTGCGGGCGGCAGGGCACGACTGCTTGGGCGGCCGAAGGGCTTGTCCAGGAGCACCGTGGCATTATGGCACGGTTGGCTTCATGTGGTGGCAATGGCGAGCTGCGACGCGGGCACATCTTCTTCGCCTTCGTGGATAGGCTCCAACGACTTGGGTTTAGGTGAACTCCGCGCGAAAGCACTGCATCCACTTCGGTTGGTGCCGGCGATGTCGGCGTCCTCGGAGGTCGTTCCCCTCGATGGAGGCATTGTCGAGGAGCTCCTTCACCTCCCTCGTCGTGTGAAGTTTCAGACTCTCCGGGTGAAAACCTGAGCTTTGGCTTTCGCTAGAGCGGGCATCGGCGCCGTCTTCGTCGTCTCCCTCTTGGGGGCGATGTCTTGGAGGTCTGGTACTCCGCTAGGCAAGTTTTGGTTTGCTTTGTGTTGCAGCTCCTTTGCCGGCTAGGCGGGTGCGCGGTCTCGGGACCGGTGTGGACGTCGGAGCGGCGGCTCCGAATCTCTTGTGTCTTTGAGTGTCGTCCCTTCTTGCTTGGGCTGAAGGGTCGTCGGCTCGTAGCGTGCGCGGCCTCGGGGCCGGTGTGTTGTGTTTCAGTTGTTTTTCGGTTCTCGCCAGTGTGCGCGGTCTCTGGACCGGTGTGGACGTCGGAGCGGCGGCTCCGGGAGCTTTCTTTGAGTGATGCCTCTTGCTACGGCGGGAGTGTTGTCGGCTCGTGTGGTGCGCGGCCTCGGGGCCGGTGTGTGGCGTTTGGGTTGTACGGTTTTCGGTCAGTTTTCCTTATAAACGGACTAAATTTCCCTCTTCTTAATGAAAAGGCAGTGCTCCTGCCGGTTGCTCCAAAAAAATGTGTTCATAATATTGAAAAATAGAAAGAATCTACTAAAACAAAAACATCAGCCCAACCATGGGGTTAAGAGAGATGAAGTACCTACATATTTGGTCTTGGGGGAGCAGGACGCGGTTGGGGTGGTTGCAGACGGACGACAGGTGCAGCGTCGACGGTGTATCGCTCGCGGCGCACTCGGCGGCTGGTGCAGTGCGGCGGCGTCGGCGGTGTGTACTGCGGCACGCGTCGGGCAGGGCGAGGGCGGCCAGGGCAGTGCGGCGGCGCAGTCGTGCGGGCAGAGTCCAGGCGTACCGGGCGAAGGCATGGAGGCAGCAGTTCGAGGGCGAGGGCAGGTCGGCGCGGGGGGAACGGGGTGTCGGCGTGTGCGGGGGCGTCCGGCGGCAATGCGAGGCGTTTGGGGCTGGGGGAGAAGGTTTCGACTTTTAGAGCATCTCCAGCCGCGTCAAACCGTCCCCCAAACCGCGCCGGATTGAGCGTTTGGGGGACGTGTTTTGTTCGTGCCGCGTTTGGGGGACGTCGCTCCCCAGCCGCATCCCCCAAACGCCGCCCCCAAATATTTAAAATAAATTTTTTAACACATAAACCATTTATATCAAATGTAGCATATGAAAAAAATGTTTTCGAGGATTGTTTTCAAATTAAATTACAACAAACAATAAAACAAGTAATCAAATATAATAAAAAGGGCTAGATGATACATCAAGGTGCCACGGTATTTCCTTTGATCCTCCACAAATGCTCAACGAGATCAGCTTGAAGTTGCTCATGCACATTGCTGTCACGGATCTCTGCGTGCATGGCGAGAAAATCAGCAAAATCTGCAGGCAACTCATGATCAACCTCCGCGAGAGGGCCTTGACACTCATAGGGACCAACATGTGACCTAACATGATTCTTGCGGTCATCCTCGATGATCATGTGGCGCTGGCGACGCGGCGGCGGCGGCACGACCGGCGGGAGCCCCAGCCGCGACAACGGTGCTGACTCGCAGCACAGATCAGACGCCCAAACGGCCGGGAAATCCAGCGGCGGCGGTGGGGTGGGAGGCGCAGGAAGGAAGCAGCGACGAGAAAAGAGGCGCGAACCAACGGTTTATGCAAATAGTCGCCGACATGTGGGAGCCCGCCTCGCTTTTCGTTGTGTCCGGCGTCCCCGGAGCGTCCCCTGTGGGACGGGGACGGGCTCGGGGCGCCGGACACCGTATCGGGCCGCGCCGGACAAAAATGGGCTTTGGGGGACGCGGCTGGAACGCTTTTTTTGTCCGGCGCGCCCCAAATCCCTTTGGGGGACGCTTTGGGGGACGCGACTGGAGATGCTCTTAGCTGCTGGTTTCGGATCCTTGGTGTTAATAATCTCAATCAGTTTTTAGATAGATTGGAAAAAAATCCTACATCACACTGTTATTTTCTGGTGATAACCATGCTACGAATGGTTTAAAGATAAATTTTTAAAGATAAAGTGCAAAACTTTCTATTTTTATCTCAATTGTATGTTCTGTCAAATGGTATCCTATAGAAAAAAATTCCTAGATGATTAGAGGTATAATGGTATAGAAAATACATATAACTGGTAGTACAATACATTGTCTCAGTTAATAAGAATCATTTAAATTTTACTAGAGAAAATAGCATCTCTTATTCTAGATCGTTCCTAGTTAAGAGAAGGCAACATCTTTTTAAGAAAAGGCTGAAGTCACTCTATTGTGCATGCTCTTAGACTCTTAGTTAGCTCAGATGGTTTAGATCTTCTATCTTCAGCTATGTTATCCAGGCTGAGGCATGAAAAATAGCCAAGGGTGAGTTTGGTGCCTCACAATGTTGTTTTCTGCATGCGCTAGGTCAAGTTAGGACCGATTGGTTCGCCATATCATTTCACGTATGTGCATCTTACCATTCTCAAAGCATTCTAAAAGTTGCCTCTCCACAAACGTTTGATTCGGACGTTCTCGGTGGGGCATGTACCAACTAGCGCAACGTGCGCAAACGCTTGCACGCGTGGGGAAAATAGGGGAAAATTCGGTACACATCGAGAAGGCGTGCCATAAATCGTCTCACCGCCCTCTCGCCTCTCAGTCCATTTTCTCACCCGCCCTCTCTGCCCCTCTTCTCTCCCTCCTCTCTCCTTGGCGGCTCCATGGGTAGATCGAAGAATACTGTTGCGACGGTGGAATAGCAGACACTTGAAGGCCTTGGCCGGGAGGACTTCATCGACTCCGATGGCGATGCATTGTCTCTACTTGAGGCAATGCTCCTCGAGGTTCATCAATGGATGTAAGTTCTCAAACCACTCTCAGCCGCATGGAAATGCATAGATCTGTACTGCCAAGCTTATTTATGGGCATAATCGTTGCATCGACGGTAGATTTGTACTTTTTTTGCCGATTTAGACGGTTAAGCTAGGTTTTGCCCGGATAAGATCATCTCTTTTGTTCGTGCGATATGTGATTAGAAAATCTACATGTTCATACATGCACAAAACGGTTTAATTTTGCCCGATATGATTAGATTCGTTTTTAGGGTTAGATCTGCTCAACATTTTGGGTTTTTTAACTGCACATGCCAATGATATGAATGTAGCACTTCAAGAAGGGATATTCCTCTACAACCTATTGGCTTGATCATCTACCTTGATTTGATCGTGGCCTAGATTGAGTAGGATCATCTCTTCTTTTTAATTATTTATATGAGGCATTAATTTCTTTTTTCAAGCCCAATGATTACATAGATGCACTTGTGGCGGGATTTGAAGGGATGTTTCTATCGAACCTAGTACTATGATCATAAAGCATCGTTTGATCATGCCCTCGGATGAGTAGGATCATCTCTTCCCTCCATTTGAAGTTGTAATATGAGGCATCAAAATTATATGAGGCGGATTATATGCATCTCGTTGAACTAGTTTTCTGCATCGGCCAATTATTAGAATATGGCACAGTCCTAGGGAAGGGATAAGTGAACCATGTACATTTGTGCTAGTAGGATTGTTTGCAGTTGTAAGGGTACATAGCCCCTATGTGTTGATTTGGTAATTAATGACAATCCTTATGGACTAATGTTTTCATCGAGTTTATATGAAGGAATATTCCATATATATTTCTTCATTTCTTGTACTCCATGTGTTGGATTCAAGTGTAGATGTCATGAAGATAATGATATACCTTGATTATTGGCATGAAGATCATCGACTTGAAGAGAATTATATTATATTATATTATATTATATTATATTATATTATCAAGATCTTGAGAGTTTGATTTCAAAAGAAGAATTCAAGATATGGCTCTAAGATGGTGGCATGATATTATGATAGAGCATCCAATCAAATGAAGAGTTCTCTATATACATCAAGATATTATGATAGAGCATAGGAGATACAAGATTGACCAAGACTAAGGGTGAAGATTGAATTCAAGTTGGTCAATACATGAAGCATAAAGATTGTACCACTTTTTATAATGTGATCTTGTGATAGGGTAAGCTTTGTCAATTATGCTTTGTGAACTAGCCCATCATATATGTGTGTTTGTGTTGTCTATGTGGGTTAGGTATCTCAAGAAATTATGCTTAAAGCTTTCTGTCCTTTTGATGATAATGGACTTGTGAAGATTTTCTTCAAGGAAGCTTTCCCGTAGTGGCGTATGGGAAGCAATCATGAGTCCTCATGAAGAAACAATGATCGAGTGAGGCATTCTGGCTTGAATGAAGCTTGAAGCATTGTCATCAAGATCAAGCGGGATGTGCAAAGAAAAGGTATGTCCTTGTGATGGCGCTTACAACACCAGCAAAATCTCTTGAAACGTAGGGACTCCAAGTGCAGAGTGTGTAGTTCACGAAGCAATTTTCCCCACAAGGGTGACTCGAGGGTTAATATCGAACTCTCGAGGAACTGAGCAAAGAGTTGTCTCTCCGTCTCTTCTTCTAGCAAAGTGCTAATAAAGATCCACTATGTTGGTGTGTTGCTATCTATACATGGTGTAAAAGATATAACATATGGCAACACTAGTTGGACAAAATTAATTGATAGTAGCAGCAAATAGAGTTCTAACATCGCATTTGATTGAACCATAAGCAAGGTTTTTGAGACCTTTGATTCCTTCAATTGTTGAAATTCATCATGCTTGCATTGCAAACCAAATAATGGGAGGATGTCATATCCCTCCAATCTTTTAACATTCAAACTCTCATAGGAGAATCATACATTAAGTAGATAATATCTTTAGTTGACCATATGGTGGAATGGAAATGGGTCAGGTGTTCGATTATTAGCTTTTCACCTTATGAGTGGCAGGGGTTCTTCCTGTAAGGGTATATTGCCCCTATGCGTGGTTTTGGTAATTAATGACAACCCATATGAACTAATGTTTTCATTGAGTTTATATGAAGGAATATTCCATAGGTATTACTTGTAGTCCATGTGTTGGATTCAAGTATGGATGCCATGAAGATAAAGATATACCTTAAGTATTGGCATCAAGATCATCCATTTGAAGACATATATGTGATATGATCAAGAGGAAGAAATGAAGATGGAGTTCTTATGTGGAACTCAATATTAGCCATGCTCTAGCTTATGTGTTAAGCAATGAATGATTATGATCTTGAGTGCTTTATTACAAGTGAAGAATTCAAGATATGGCTCTAAGTTGGTGTCATGATAGTATCATGAGTTGAGCTATGGTTGACTAAGATTTAGATCATGCAAACAAATGAAGAGTTCTTTATACACCTCAAGATAGAGCATGAGAAGATACTAGGTTGACCAATACAAAGAGTGAAGAATAGATTCAAGTTTGGTCAACACATGAAGCATGATGAATGTGCCACGTGAAGTCATGTGGTATGGTAAGCCTTGTCAATTATGCTTTATGAACTAACCCATCATATATGTCCCCTGTGTTGTCTATGTGGGTTAGGTATCTTTTCATGGGCATGCATCAAAAGTGAGATCTCATATAGCCCATGAGGATGCCATCAAGTGGTGATCGTCATCAAGGTTGAGTTTGGCAAGTTCAAGATGAGCATCTCAAGAGGATCACATGCTTGAAGCTTGTCGTCCATTTGGTGATAATGGACACGTGAATATGTGCATCAATGAAGCTTTCTCATCATGGTGTATGGGGGAGCATTTGTGAGTCTTCACGAAGTAACAATGATCAATTGAGGCATTCCGGGTTGAGTGGAGCTTGAAGAGTTATCATCAAGGTTTAAAATAGCACGTTATTTCTCCGCTAATAGCGCACTATAGCATATCTAGATGGTCCACGCTAAATTTTAGTAATTTTGTTCGTTGTGGCGCTATTTGCGAATAGCATGTTATATCGCGCTAAAACTTCATAGCATTAGCGCTATTTTTTCGGGCAAGTTGCTTTCACTTTTTTGTGGTGATGAAGTGCAATCTGTTGGTTCCCCTTCTAAATCAGAAGATAATATCGCTAATGCTAATAATTTTTAATAAATAATTTATACTATGTTGTTGCCCTGTGACATGCTGATGTTATCCTTCTAAAATATTTGTGATATATTTTTATGTGTGGTTATGTATGTATGATTCAGTCAGTTTTGGACTATATATCCATTCGTTCTAGTAAAATTATTTATTTTTAGGCTATATTAGTATTATTTTGAAAATGCTATTTGAAATAAACCACGCTATTAGCACGATATAGCGTCCACAACGTTTAAAGGAGGCTGCCGCTATTTCATTTAGCACGCTATTTTAAACCTTGGTTATCATCAAGATCAAGCGGGATGCGCAAGGCAAAGGTATGGCCTTGCTAGGTTTTCCTTTTACCGGTCTCAAGGTGGTTGTTGGGAGACCGGATTATAGGATAGATAGCCGCACTATCAAGAGGGGCCTTCAGTTGGGTAACTTGATCACATCGTCTTAGTGAGCTCAATCCTTTGCATACTTTGCATATACCTATTGCTTTTTTGTGTTTCTCTGTGAGGTTCTTGAGCTTGTTGCTACCTTTTCAACAAGCCCAAGTTCATCGAAAACGAAATCCGCATGCATCTTCTGTTGCGTTTTCGAGTTTGGATGTCTTTACCGTTTCTTGATGTTGGGAGGCTCCCTCTCTAAAATCATCTAAAAATATTCTGTGAGGAGTCTCAATATTTTGTTGGGGTTCTATTTGTCGTTATCTTTCCAAAAAAATTTGGTTTCATGTCAATCGAAGTTTGGGAACATTTTCTGTTTAAAAGAAAAAAAAAGGTTTTTGGGGAGTCCTGCAGTCCAGCCCACCGCCCGGCACCGCCGAGCCTCCCACCGGCCCGCCCGGTGGGAACCGGCTGCTGGGCTCGTGCACACCGGGCCTGCTCCTGGGGGTCTACCGGCCCATGTCCGGCACCATGCCCTGTCGACCGGCCCCCTGCCGGTTGGGCCCTTGTGGCTGCGCTGCCGTCCTGTGCGTCGACCTGTCCGGCACCCGGCCCGGTGGACCGGCTGGCTGGCCGGCTGGGCCGTTTTTCTGCCCCATTTTCTCCCCAACGGCTAGGCTATAAATAGGCCTTCTTCCACTTTGGGCTAAGTAAGTTCTTCCACTCTCTCTCCTCCATTGTTGCCTTTGAAGAACTTGCCCTATCTCTTGATTCCCCCCACGATTCTTGCTCATTCTTGAGGGATCTAAGAGAGGATATCTAGATCTATAATCCCCACCAATCCATTTCTCCTCTAAGTAAGGAGAACCCTTTGGATCTAGATCTTTTTTTGAAATGGGCAAAAAAGCTTTTTTCCTTATATTGATATAGGAAAAGCAAACAGGTACATGGCAAGAGCCATAAAAATGGAAAAGGGGGGGACAACTCCGCCCCGGAGCAACTCAGCTAACAAGATCTGCCAGGCTTTTGGCTCCTGCAAGGATCCAATCTTTTCCTTCTTCCCGGATCTTGTGCATAACACCGACGGCTGCGAGGACTTGTTGTTGAAGACGCGTTCTGATGTAGCCCCGCCTAACGACGACACTACACCATGGCCAACTTATCCCCCAAGTGGACTGATGACACGAGGCCGACTAAAAGCTATACACGACAAGGTGAACTCATTCCTCTCTACCCTCGATATCGATACAACTTTGGATGGAGTGCTACCTCATTCCGATATGTCATGTGTCAATAGGTACAAGAGTTGTCACGGATACGGAGAGGAAGAACTCCCATGGTGCAAGGAGCTAGAAGAGAGGAAAGAAGGAGAAGAAAGGAAGAAGAAAGAAGAAAGAAGAAGAAGGAGAAAAGGGAAGAGGAGGGCCAGCACAAGGCCTGGCCGCGCGCCTGGAGGTGAGACCGGTAGTACCGGCCCCTCCTGGCCGGTACTACCGGCCAGAGCTGGGTGGCACCACTTCCTTGCTGCGGGAGAGGAAGGGAGGCCGGTACCTCCGGCCATGGTACCGGCCAAGGTACCGCTGGGGGTACCAGGCCCCCAGTACCATGCGCTGCAGCTCCCCGGTACCTCGGGCGGTACCTCCGGCCGAGGTACCGCTCGCGCGTCCAAGTACCCTGGACACTTTGGCTCAATTTGGTGCATTTTCCGGTACCTCGACCGGTACCTCCGCCCGTGGTACCGCTCGCACCCAAATGAGCTCCAATCTGAACCCTTGATCGTCATCGCGCGGCTGTCACTTATTTAGCTCTTTCCCCAAATTACCCTTGACTTGAATCTGGCTATATGTATCTCCCGTGCTCCTCATTTGAAGGTTAGACAAGATTTGGCTTAGAATAGATTTTGAGCTTTGTCTCCCTTGGGTATCATCCCTCTGTAATCAAGGCCACCCTTGTTGTTGATTGGATTTGTGAGTGAGATTCTAGTGTGGTGCACTCTCTCTCCCTCGCCGATCTCCGTCTCCAACACCGGTCTCTCACCTCGGAATTCTACCGCGGTCTCTTCCGTGGGTGATTCTATTCGGCGTGGTCCATCGAGCCACGAGGGTAAGCATCGGTTGTATCGGGTTGGTGTGCGTGCGTGTGTCCTCGTGTTCTTCGCGTTCGTCGTGTTCATCGTGTTCTTCGTTTCCCCACTTTTCCCCTTTCGATTCCGGGTCAATTCGCAAGATTGGGCCACAATCTAGGTATTAGACCACATCATATGGTATCAAAGCCTTTGGTTTCCGCGGATTTGACCCCCCACCCACCCAATTTCATCTCTGAAAATTTTCCCAAAAAATCCCCAAAAAATAGCCCTAAGTTGCCTTTTGACGGATCTGCGATTTTGTTGCGTTTTGAGTGGTTTTTGTCCATGGATTTGGTGTCTCTAGTGTTGATCTACTAATTCCCCCACTTTCTATCCACAAATTCCTTCGATTTTCGAGTTTTGGGTCAATTGGATTTGGATTTGGGGAAGAACAGGAGAGAGAAAGAGGTGTGCACGTGAGCTCCCAGGAAGAGAAGAAGGCTGAGCGGTACCTCCGGGTGGAGGCTCCACCCTCCACTACCGCTCCTCCTCCACAAGGCCGGCCACCACCACCAATTCCACCCCACCACCGCCGACCACCACCACTCCTCTCCGCAGTCGGCAAGCACCGCCACCCCCCTTCATCACCGGCAAGCACCACCACCCCCCTTCATCACCGGCAAACACCGCCACTCCCCCAAACCATCGGTAAACACCGCCGCGGCACCACCACCACCACCGCCGCCACCGCAAGCTCTCCGATACTGCCATCGGCGTAGCACCGGCAAACACCGCCGCTGCCCCACCACCACCACCACCGCCGCGAGCTCATCGATACCGCCATCGGCATACCACCGGCAAACAACGCCGCTGACCCACCACCACCACCGCCGCCGCTAGCTCACCGATATCACCACTGGCATACCACCGCCATCGACGCCAAACTACTTTGACCAGACTTTTCACCTAACTTGTGTTGGTTTGTTCCGGTTTGAGTGCCTTTTGTGTACCACTATCCCGCAGCTCCGAAGCAAGCGACGACACTCTCTGCACCCTGAACTTGCAAACGTACTCTTGACACCACCGCCATCATCGCAAGTTGTGTGTTCCGACACCGCCTAATATTTTCATCTAGGTATAACTTGCTCCCCACCTTGTAACCCCTCTTCCTTTTGCGACCTATCCTATCGAGCATTGCTTACCAAGTGTTGCGAGACATTGCACGTGGCCCCGATTGTGAGGTGTGTGTGTAGTGTGGAGTCAAGCTTCTAAGCAAAACTCGTGTGGCAAAATAGCAAAAGCGAGCTAACGCTTACATAGAGCGAGAAAAAAAAAGTGCAAGTACCATCATACATACAAAAGAGTGCAAGTGCCACCATAGATACAAAAGAGTGCAAGTGCCACCGTATACAAAAGAGTCACAAGCTTTTAAGCAAAAGAGAGAAAAGATAAGAGAGGCCGCGTGTGAATCTTGTTGTCTCTCCGTTGCAACCAAAGCTTTGCCTCTCCTTGTGTTAGTGTGACACCGAGCACCCTTACATACACTTTTCCGCTCACTTTTTGGTTGCACTAACCCCGCTTATCCCGTGTGTGCGTTCCATATCTTTTCCGTGTTTATAGTGATCATCGCTTTGACATTTGATTTTTGGATTTCACCCACTCTTGACAACATACTGGATTTCGGATTTTGTCTTTTGGCTTTCCACCATACTCACCTAACACCATATTTGCTAGCTTTTGCGTGTGCTTTTGTGTGAGTGCCCGATACAATTGTTTTGACTCTCGGTTTGTTGGATCACCCCGATCTTATCATACCACGGTAAGGTTGCGAGGTAGTGTTCTTCCACTAACATACACCATATAGATCTTGTCGTGCTAACATGGATAGCGAAGAAGAAGATACGGAGGAGTACACAGAGTACTTCGAGGAGGATACCTCTTCAAGCACCGCGGATGTGGAGGAACATGTGGAGCTCTACTCCGACTATGGCTCCGCAAGCATCATCGGCATGTCCGACATCGAGGAGCTCGACAACGACCATGGCTCCCCAAGCATCACCGTCATCTCCGACATCGAGGAGCTCGACAACGACCATGGCTCCCCAAGCATCATCGACATGGACGACATGGTGGAGCGCCACCTTAAGGACGACTTCGACGAGCTCTACATCGACAACGGCTCACCAAGCATGGACGACATGGTGGAGCAACGCCATGAGTACGACATCGACACCATGGCGGAGCCTCACCTCGACTCCACCTTGAACAACGCCGATGGTCCCACATACCCCTACTTGGCCAATGGAGCTACATATGAAGATAGAGGACCTCCACGATGGCACCATCATATGGATCATCAAGAGCGTCCCCATCATGAGTGTCATCGACACACTTCTCCGAGCTCCTCAAGGCACCACTATGAGAGTGCTTATGCACAAGATCGTCGACCTCAAGTACATCATATGGAGCATCAAGAGCGTCCCCAACATGATCGTCATCGACACTCTCCTCCAAGCCCCACAAGGCACCGCAAGCAACATGCCAAGTCGCATGAGCCATCATCTAGGCATGGCAAGGACCGTCATCGACTCACACCATCTCATGATAGTCGTCGACCACTATCACCTTATGGTCTCCATCGACATACGTCACCACATGATCTTCGCCACCACAAGCCATCTCATGTTCGCTATCGACCAACATCCCCCAAGGATCTTCGACGACACTCATCAAGACATAGTGACGAAGCACGAAGACGAGAGCCTCGACATGAAGGCGACAAACAACATCATAGGGTGTCTACCACTCCAAGGATGGAGAGGGCACATCAAGAGGGCCTTCCTCATAAGGCGACTTCCACCTCTTGTGCCACCACCACAATGGCCCCTACCTCGTCACATGCCTATGGACTCCGATGCTACAAGTGCAAGCAACAAGGCCACCCTCCACGGGAATGTCCCAATCTCCTATGTGAGGTGTGCAAGGCCAAGGGTCACGTGGTATGGCAATGCACAACGCCAAGCGCCAAGACGCTCTACTTCAACGAGCTAAATGCACAAGTTCCCAAGATGCCTATAGCGCCCACACTTCAAGATGAAGATCTACACGGTCAACTCAAGGATGATGTGGATCCGAGCCTAGCTCTCCACGACACTACGGCGCCACCACTTGAGAACGACTTGGGAGGCGATGGAGTTGAGCATGGTGAGCATGGGATTCTCCCTTCACCTATGGAGGCGCATGGAGTTGACATGGTTGAGCATGGGAATTTCCCTTCAACCAAGGTGGCGCATGGAGATGAGAAAGTCGAGCCTGCTCCTACATGCTTGATCGATGAGTTGGTACCAATCCCATGTGAGCATGAGAGCCACTTAGCCCACTTGAGTGAGAGTGATAGTGAGTTGAGTGACTTCCACCCCATATGTGAGTTTGAGTGCTTCCAATTGGAGGACATGAGTGATACAAAAAGTGAGTTGAGAGAGGTTGATGATAGGTCCATGGAGGACATCACTTTTGCTAACACATTAACCTCTCCCTCGCTTGTGTCTTCTTATGTTGCACTAGGTTCCACGGAGGACGAGTTCCCGATCATGGAGAAGATGTACATGGTGCATGAAGATGATGATATCCCACCATGCTTGCTTGAAGACGGACATGTCGACCACATGGATCCTCCTACTTCCACAACACCTACCTCAAATGAGTTGGCCTCCAAAGGTAACAACATAGGTGTTGATGATGCCATGATCCCACTAGTGGACATGATGAATTTTGAGTGCATGCATGATCTCGATGATCCATTTGCTACTTCACATGCTACTTTCACTTTCCCATGTGATGCTTTGCTTGATAACATTGTTGATCATGTGGAATTGATTGCTTGTGATACCATGACCATGCCATGCTATGAGAGTTTCAATTTTTCTACGATTGCTTGCAATGATAATGACAAGGATGACATTAGCTTCCGCATGCTTTGCCCAAAATGTTTACACTCTTCCATGATCCTTGCATCCAAGATTGTGAACAATTGCTCTTTCTTATGCTTGGTATGCAATAATCCTTATTTCATTGTCCACGAGATGGCCCCCATAGCCTTCTCAATTTTTGATGATCATGAATTACCACATGCCACACATGCACCATCATGCCATATGCACTATCGCCATGCATTCCATACTATCTTGATTGACACTAATGGTGATGTGCACAAGACATGGACCATCATGATGGATGATGTGTTCCTCTACCATGCACACACGCTTTTTGTTTTCTCTTTTGTGTGTATAGGTCCCCGAATGACAACTTCGACCGCCACGGAGCATGAGCTCACGAAACGCGCAATTGAGAGCTACCCCAACAAGGACGAGATACATGATCCAACCCATGGGATTCACACCAAAGGGTATGTTCCCAAAAGCCTTCTCCCTCGTGTGTTACCGACATGTCTTGTCGAGCTTCCGGTTTGGTCCAATTCCTCGTCACCTCTTTTGCCTCTTATGCAACATATCTTGAAACATCTTGTTGGCACAATGGTTTTTGTATGTCTTGATGTTATCATCATACACTCCGACAATCTCAAGGACCATGTCATACATGAGAGAGACATTCTATGCATCTTGTGCCACATGTCACACAAAAAGTTGCTCTTCTTTGGATTTCTCAGTTCATCTATGGCATTTGCATTGGATTCTTTAACACTTGAGGATACCCATACTCGGCTCACGCCAACCACACTTTCCCAAGCAAGAAGTCTCCATCGCTTTGCCATTGCACATAACAATTTTGCCCACAATTTTGCCGCCGTTACTTGCCTTTTGATTGTTCCATTTGTGTGGGACAATGCTACACATCACATTTTTGACACTTTACAAAACATACTTTTACATGCATAAATTTTTGTCCCACCACATTTGGGATACATCGACACTCTTTTGGTTCCCATTTTTGCCAAATGCCTCTTGGAGAAACGACTTGATGCTTCGTATTTGATTGAGAGCCTCTTGTTCGCCGATCACCAAATTGGCATCCACAAGCTTTCCATTTGCAAGTTGCTTTTCCCCAAGTGCTTCTTCGACCGCTTCTTCGACAAACAAACTCCAAAGTACTGGGTGAGCAAGACGTTCACCATCTCGGACCTCTCGTCACAACATGGAGATGAGGAGGAACAAGAGTCGAGGACGACTCTTCCCCAAGGGGGGGGGAGATGATGTAGCCCCGCCTAACGACGACACTACACCATGGCCAACTTATCCCCCAAGTGGACCGATGACACGAGGCTGACTAAAAGCTATACACGACAAGGTGAACTCATTCCTCTCTACCCTCGATATCGATACAACTTTGGATGGAGTGCTACCTCATTCCGATATGTCATGTGTCAATAGGTACAAGAGTTGTCACGGATACGGAGAGGAAGAACTCCCATGGTGCAAGGAGCTAGAAGAGAGGAAAGAAGGAGAAGAAAGGAAGAAGAAAGAAGAAAGAAGAAGAAGGAGAAAAGGGAAGAGGAGGGCCAGCACAAGGCCTGGCCGCGCGCCTGGAGGTGAGACCGGTAGTACCGGCCCCTCCTGGCCGGTACTACCGGCCAGAGCTGGGCGGCACCACTTCCTTGCTGCGGGAGAGGAAGGGAGGCCGGTACCTCCGGCCATGGTACCGGCCAAGGTACCGCTGGGGGTACCAGGCCCCCAGTACCATGCGCTGCAGCTCCCCGGTACCTCGGGCGGTACCTCCGGCCGAGGTACCGCTCGCGCGTCCAAGTACCCTGGACACTTTGGCTCAATTTGGTGCATTTTCCGGTACCTCGACCGGTACCTCCGCCCGTGGTACCGCTCGCACCCAAATGAGCTCCAATCTGAACTGTTGATCGTCATCGCGGGGCTGTCACTTATTTAGCTCTTTCCCCAAATTACCCTTGACTTGAATCTGGCTATATGTATCTCCCGTGCTCCTCATTTGAAGGTTAGACAAGATTTGGCTTAGAATAGATTTTGAGCTTTGTCTCCCTTGGGTATCATCCCTCTGTAATCAAGGCCACCCTTGTTGTTGATTGGATTTGTGAGTGAGATTCTAGTGTGGTGCACTCTCTCTCCCTCACCGATCTCCGTCTCCAACACCGGTCTCTCACCTCGGAATTCTACCGCGGTCTCTTCCGTGGGTGATTCTATTTGGCGTGGTCCATCGAGCCACGAGGGTAAGCATCGGTTGTATCGGGTTGGTGTGCGTGCGTGTGTCCTCGTGTTCTTCGCGTTCGTCGTGTTCATCGTGTTCTTCGTTTCCCCACTTTTCCCCTTTCGATTCCGGGTCAATTCGCAAGATTGGGCCACAATATAGGTCTTAGACCACATCACGTTCGTTCCTCTCCTTCCATACCTCCCAAGTGATGAGAATGACAGCGGATCGCAATCCTTTGGGAGAGGAGGTAGTGGTCGAAGTGATGGCCCGCCAGTAATCAATGACCTTTGCTCTACCTACCCCAAGGCTACCGATAAGATCCGGACAAGAGAGCCAGGAAGCCGCTGCAGCCCAAATGCGTTTGGAGAAGCGACATTCGAAGAGGATGTGTCGAGCCGTCTCAGGGGAGCATCTGCAGAGCTGGCAGTGGGGTGATATGGCCATCCCCGTTTTTCCAGGTGATCAGCGGTCCACATGCGATTTTGGACGGCGAGCCAGGCAAAGAAGCGACACTTTCGGGGGGGGGGGGCAGGTCTTCCAAACAATTTTCCCAAACTGGCAAGGAAGAGCCGTGAGGGATTGGACTTTGTAGGCAGAGCTGGCTGAGTAGCAACCATTAGGGTTCTAGATCTTGGAGTCATTTGTTGATTTCCTCCTTTGTTCTTCCTTTCTAATCTCATCCTAGCATTTTTTGCTTTGGTGGGATTTGAGTGTGAAGGATTTGAACACCTTTGGTGTTCTTGCTTTGCATCATTGCATAGTGTTGAGCTCTCCACCACGATTAGTTCGAGTGAGACACCGTGAGCTTGTTATTCTTGGAGGGTGACCTCCTAGTTGGCTTGGTTGGTGTCCCGGTGACCTCTTCGTGGAAGGTTGTGAAGGGGCCCGAGGCTTCTCCTTTGTGTACCTTGTGAAGTGGTTTTGGAGCTTGCCATCTCCGGAGTGGAAAAAAAGCTAGCCATAAGGAAAGGGCTATTCCTTCGTGGTATAGGCTCGGAGAAGAAGGTGAGTCTTTGTGGCATTGGGAAATCCTTCGTGGGATCCCCACCTTTCCAAACGTGACGTACCTTCATGCAAAGGAAGGGAACACGGGAATACATCTTCGTCTCCGCGTGCCTCGGTTATTTCTATACCTGAGTTTAGTTTCCTTGTGATAGCCATCGAGGTTGAAGTATCTATTATATCTTGTTGTCACTTGTTGTTCATATATATATCTTGTGCCTATATTGCTTAGATCTAGTTGTTGTTGTTGCACTTAGTTGAGCCTAGCATATTGATACGTCTCCGATGTATCGATAATTTCTTATGTTCCATGCCACATTATTGATGTTATCTACATGTTTTATGCACACTTTATGTCATATTCGTGCATTTTCTGGAACTAACCTATTAACAAGATGCCGAAGTGCCAGTTGCTGTTTTCTGCTGTTTTTGGTTTCAGAAATCCTAGTAACGAAATATTCTCGGAATTGGACGAAATCAACGCCCAGGTTCCTATTTTGCCCGGAAGGCTTCTCCATCAACACCACCGCCATCTTCATCAACGCTGTTGTCTCCCATGAGGAGGGAGTAGTTCTCCATCGAGGCTCGGGGCTGTACCGGTAGCTATGTGGTTAATCTCTCTCCTATGTACTTCAATACAATGATCTCATGAGCTGCTTTACATGATTGAGATCCATATGATGAGCTTTGTATCGCTACTAGTTGTTTGCTACTCATGTGATGTTATTAAAGTAGTCTATTCCTCCTGCATGGTGTAAAGGTGACTAGTGTGTGCACCGTGTGGTTCTTGTCGTAGGCTATGATCATGATCTCTTGTAGATTGTGGAGTTAATTATCATTATGATAGTATTGATGTGATCTATTCCTCCTTCATAGCGTAATGTGGACAGTGTGTGCACTATGTTAGTTCTTGGTTTATTTTGCAATGATCTATTATGCTCTAAGGTTATTTAAATATGAACATTATTGTGGAGCTTGTTAACTCCGGCATTGAGGGTTCGTGTAATCCTACGCAATGTGTTCATCATCCAACAAAAGAGTGTATGTAGCACATATGAGAAAGAGTTATTTATTATGCGATCAATGTTGAGAGTGTCCACTAGTGAAAGTGTAATCCCTAGGCCTTGTTCCTAAATACTGCTATCGCTGCTTGTTTACTGTTTTACTGCGTTACTACTGCTGCAATACTACCACCATCAACTACACGCCAGCAAGTTATTTTCTGGCAGCGTTGCCACTGCTCATATATATTCATACCACCTGTATTTCACTATCTCTTCGCCGAACTAGTGCACCTATTAGGTGTGTTGGGGACACAAGAGACTTCTTGCTTTGTGGTTGCAGGGTTGCATGAGAGGGATATCTTTGACCTCTTCCTCCCTGAGTTCGATAAACCTTGGGTGATCCACTTAAGGGAAAACTTGCTGCTGTTCTACAAACCTCTGCTCTTGGAGGCCCAACACTGTCTACAGGAAAAGGAGGGGGCGTAGACATCAAGCTATTTTCTGGCGCCGTTGCCGGGGAGGAAAGGTAAAAGGTACTCACACTCCGGATCTCGGCTACTAAGCTATTTTCCGGCGCCGTAAGTACTCGAAGCTATTTCCTTTAGATCCTGCAATTGCAACTTTTTGTTTCTTGTTTACACTAGTTAGGCATAATGGAAAACAACAAAAATATGAGAGATCTTTATGAACTCTATCTTGAATTAGGACATGATGTGTTTGAAGAGAGAATTAAAAAACCCATGGAAATTTATATGCATGCTAATGGAAATGTTATTAATATGAATGCTTTGAACACTATTGTTGCTAATGCTATGGAAAATTCTAAGCTTGGGGAAGCTGGTTTTGATGAGCTTGATCTTTTTAGTCCCCCAAGCATTGAGGAGAAAATTTACTTTGATGATACTATGCCTCCTATATTTGATGATGAGAATAATAATGATAGCTACTTTGTTGAATTTGCTCCCACTAGTACTAATAAAATTGATTATGCTTATGTGGAGAGTAATAATTTTATGCATGAGACTCATGATAAGAATGCTTTATGTGATGGTTATATTGTTGAGTTTTCTCATGACACTACTGAAAGTTATTATGAGAGAGGAAAATATGGTTGTAGAAATTTTCATGTTACTAAAACACCTCTCTATGTGCTGAAATTTTTGAAGCTACACTTGTTCTATCTTCCTATGCTTGTTACTTTGCTCCTCATGAACTTGTTTATTTACAAGATTCCTATGCATAGGAAACATGTTAGACTTAAATATGTTTTGGATTTGCTTCTTGATGCTCTCTTTTGCTTCAAATACTATTTCTTGCAAGTGCATCATTAAAACTGCTGAGCCCATCTTAATGGCTATAAAGAAAGAACTTCTTGGGAGATAACCCATGTGTTATTTTGCTACAGTACTTTGTTTTATATTTGTGTCTTGGAAGTTGTTTACTACTGTAGCAACCTCTCCTTATCTTAGTTTAGTGTTTTGTTGTGCCAAGTAAAGTCGTTGATAGTAAGGTTCATACTAGATTTGGATTAGTGCGCAGAAACAGATTTCTTTGCTGTCACGAATCTGGGAAAAATTCTCTGTAGGTAACTCAGAAAATTATGCCAATTTACGTGAGTGATCCTCAGATATATACGCAACTTTCATTCAATTTGAGCATTTTCATTTGAGCAAGTCTGGTGCCCTTTTAAAATTCGTCTTTACGAACTGTTCTGTTTTGACAGATTCTGCCTTTTATTTCGCATTGCTTCTTTCGCTGTGTTGGGTGGATTTCTTTGTTCCATTACCTTCCAGTAGCTTTGGGCAATGTCCAGAAGTGTTAAGAATGATTGTGTCACCTCTGAACATGTGAATTTTTGATTATGCACTAACCCTCTAATGAGTTTGTTTCGAGTTTGGTGTGGAGGAAGTTTTCAAGGGTCAAGAGAGGAGGATGATATACTATGATCAAGAAGAGTGAAGAGTCTAAGCTTGGGGATGCCCCGGTGGTTCACCCCTGCATATATCAAGAAGACTCAAGCGTCTAAGCTTGGGGATGCCCAAGGCATCCCCTTCTTCATCGATAAATTTATCAGGTTCCTCCCTTGAAACTATATTTTTATCCGGTCACATCTTATGTACTTTACTTGGAGCGTCGGTTTGTTTTTGTTTTTGTTTTGTTTGAATAAATGCTTGTGTGGGAGAGAGACATGCTCCGCTGTTGCATATGGACAAGTATGTCCTTAGTTTCTACTCATAATATTCATGGCGAAGTTTCTTCTTCGTTAAATTGTTATATGGTTGGAATTGGAAAATGATACATGTAGTAATTGCTATAAATGTCTTGGGTAATGTGATACTTGGCAATTGTTGTGCTCATGTTTAAGCTCTTGCATCATATGCTTTGCACCCATTAATGAAGAAATACATAGAGCATGCTAAAATTTGGTTTGCATATTTGGTCTCTCTAAGGTCTAGATAATTTCTAGTATTGAGTTTGAACAACAAGGAAGACGATGTAGATTCTTATAATGTTTACAATATGTATTTTATGTGAGTTTTGCTGCGCCGTTCATCCTTGTGTTTGTTTCAAATAAACCTTGCTAGCCTAAACCTTGTATCGAGAGGGAATACTTCTCATGCATCCAAAATACTTGAGCCAACCACTATGCCATTTGTGTCCACCATACCTACCTACTACATGGTATTTTCTGCCATTCCAAAGTAAATTGCTTGAGTGCTACCTTTAAAATTCCATCATTCACCTTTGCAATATATAGCTCATGGGACAAATAGCTTAAAAACTATTGTGGTATTGAATATGTACTTATGCACTTTATCTCTTATTAAGTTGCTTGTTGTGCGATAACCATGTTTCTGGGGACGCCATCAACTATTCTTTGTTGAATATCATGTGAGTTGCTATGCATGTTCGTCTTGTCTGAAGTAAGAGAGATCTACCACCTTATGGTTAAGCATGCATATTGTTAGAGAAGAACATTGGGCCGCTAACTAAAGCCATGATCCATGGTGGAAGTTTCAGTTTTGGACAAATATCCTCAATCTCATATGAGAAAATTATTAATTGTTGTTACATGCTTATGCATAAAAGAGGAGTCCATTATCTGTTGTCTATGTTGTCCCGGTATGGATGTCTAAGTTGAGAATAATCAATAGCGAGAAATCCAATGCGAGCTTTCTCCTTAGACCTTTGTACAGGCGGCATAGAGGTACCCCTTTGTGACACTTGGTTAAAACATGTGCATTGTGATGATCCGGTAGTCCAAGCTAATTAGGACAAGGTGCGGGCACTATTAGTATACTATGCATGAGGCTTGCAACTTATAAGTTATAATTTACATGATACATATGCTTTATTACTACCGTTGACAAAATTGTTTCTTGTTTTCAAAATCAAAGCTCTAGCACAAATATAGCAATCGATGCTTTCCTCTTTGAAGGACCATTCTTTTACTTTTATGTTGAGTCAGTTCACCTATTTCTCTCCATCTCAAGAAGCAAACACTTGTGTGAACTGTGCATTGATTCCTACATATTTGCATATTGCATTTGTTATATTGCTTTGCATTGACAACTATCCATGAGATATACATGTTACAAGTTGAAAGCAACCGCTGAAACTTAATCTTCCATTGTGTTGCTTCAATGTCTCTACTATGAATTTATTGCTTTATGAGTTAACTTTTATGCAAGACTTATTGATGCTTGTCTCGAAGTACTATTCATGAAAAGTCTTTGCTTTATGATTCAGTTGTTTACTCATGTCATATACATTGTTTTGATCGATGCATTCACTACATATGCTTTACAAATAGTATGATCAAAGTTATTATGGCATGTCACTCCAGAAATTATCTTTGTTATCGTTTTACCTGCTTGGGACGAGCAGAACTAAGCTTGGGGATGCTGATACGTCTCCGACGTATCGATAATTTCTTATGTTCCATGCCACATTATTGATGTTATCTACATATTTTATGCACACTTTATGTCATATTCGTGCATTTTCTGGAACTAACCTATTAACAAGATGCCGAAGTGCCAGTTGCTGTTTTCTACTGTTTTTGGTTTCAGAAATCCTAGTAACGAAATATTCTCGGAATTGGACGAAATCAACGCCCAGGTTCCTATTTTGCCCGGAAGGCTTCTCCATCAACACCACCGCCATCTTCATCAATGCTGTTGTCTCCCATGAGGAGGGAGTAGTTCTCCATCGAGGCTCGGGGCTGTACCGGTAGCTATGTGGTTAATCTCTCTCCTATGTACTTCAATACAATGATCTCATGAGCTGCTTTACATGATTGAGATCCATATGATGAGCTTTGTATCGCTACTAGTTGTGTGCTACTCATGTGATGTTATTAAAGTAGTCTATTCCTCCTGCATGGTGTAAAGGTGACTAGTGTGTGCACCGTGTGGTTCTTGTCGTAGGCTATGATCATGATCTCTTGTAGATTGTGGAGTTAATTATCATTATGATAGTATTGATGTGATCTATTCCTCCTTCATAGCGTAATGTGGACAGTGTGTGCACTATGTTAGTTCTTGGTTTATTTTGCAATGATCTATTATGCTCTAAGGTTATTTAAATATGAACATTATTGTGGAGCTTGTTAACTCCGGCATTGAGGGTTCGTGTAATCCTACGCAATGTGTTCATCATCCAACAAAAGAGTGTATGTAGCACATATGAGAAAGAGTTATTTATTATGCGATCAATGTTGAGAGTGTCCACTAGTGAAAGTGTAATCCCTAGGCCTTGTTCCTAAATACTGCTATCGCTGCTTGTTTACTTTGTTTCTTTGCGTTACTACTGCTGCAATACTACCACCATCAACTACACGCCAGCAAGTTATTTTCTGGCACCGTTGCCACTGCTCATATATATTCATACCACCTGTATTTCACTATCTCTTCGCCGAACTAGTGCACCTATTAGGTGTGTTGGGGACACAAGAGACTTCTTGCTTTGTGGTTGCAGGGTTGCATGAGAGGGATATCTTTGACCTCTTCCTCCCCGAGTTCGATAAACCTTGGGTGATCCACTTAAGGGAAAACTTGCTGCTGTTCTACAAACCTCTGCTCTTGGAGGCCCAACACTGTCTACAGGAAAAGGAGGGGGGGAGTAGACATCACATATTTAGGTTTTGTGCTTGCAAAATAAACGTTAGTTTAATTCCGCATTCTTACAAGCCAAATCCGTAAGAGTTTTCTAAAACGCCTATTCACCCCACTCTAGGCGACATCTCGTCCTTTCACTTCCCCTTTGGAATAAAATAGCACTTGGCTAGGCTTCGGGCACCTGTTGGTTTTAATCCTTCACCTTGATATAAAAATAGCTAACCCATTAGGTTCTAACTCTTCTTCTCTTTTTCCTCTCTTTTCTTTTTCTTTCTTTCTTTTTTTTCTCTCCCTTTGTTTCTTTTTTTTCTTTCTAAGTGGTGGCTCATTGGTTCAAAGGCTAGGTTGGTCAACCAAAGATACTATCAAATGACTTACATATGCTTCAGCGATGAGGTTTACCATTTAAAAGACTAGACTAACACAAAGACATCAACCTTCATATTTTAAAGGCACATAGTAATATGTTTTATTCCTCGGGCACTTCTTAGTTTTAGCCCATTGATTCTTTGATATAATAAATATTTAACATTGAACATGTGCAAAGTCCACAATAACAATCATAATGGGATGCATAGACTTTTTATTCAAAGCTACTATCGCTCAATCAAGTATAAGTAATGTTACTTAATAATATCTCATTTGCATCAAACATAGCGAGGAGAACAAAATATAGTAAACATCTAATATCGGCAGAGCCAGCAACGAGGAAGCCGACACTTTGGCAAACATCGGGTCCATGTGCTCCCCTCTTCTAGACGGAGTGTTTTACGAAGTGATCACTCAGCGGTCAATAAAAGAAAAGGCGTCGGCACCTCCAAAACCGTCGGCTGATGAATTAGAGGCGAGCTCGCAGCAAGTTGCCGAAGAATCTCCAACTCCTCCTGCCGAACAAGTCCTCCTCCTCGAGCCAGTATGGACCAAGCTGTTCCTAGCGTATCTAACGAAGCAGGAGTTACCAGAGGATCCGGTAGAAGCGAGACGAGTCGTTAGACGATCGAAATCCTTCACCATAGTGAACGGTGAACTTTACAAGCGCAGCATTTCCGGTATTTTCCAAAGATGCATTGCCATTGACGATGGAAGAGCACCGTTGCGCGAGATACACGAAGGAACTTGCGGACATCACGCAGGAAGCAGGGCCCTCGTGGCGAAGGCCTTCAGAGCGGGATTTTACTGGCCAACAGCGGCATCGGATGCTCGAGATCTGGTCATGAAGTGCGACCCCTGTCAGCGATTTTCACCAAACCACACGCCCCTGCCACAGACCTGATGACGATACCTCTGGCGTGGCCGTTCGCTCAATGGGGACTCGACCAAGTTGGACTGCTGCCAAGATCATCGCCTGGAGGACACACGTATCTATTGGTCGCGGTCGACAAATTCACAATGTGGATCGAGGCAGTACCGGTACGAAACCAGAAAGCAAAAACAGCAGTCCAATTCTTCAGGGGAATAATATGTCGATTTGGTATGCCTCACAGTATCATCACAGACAACGGAACCAACTTCGACTCCAAAGAGTTTCGAAAATTTTGCGATGACGGAGGAATCAAACTAAAGTTTGCATCAGTGGCCCACCCACAAACCAATGGCCAGGTAGAAAGGATCAACGGTCTCATAGGGGATGGCCTCAAGAAACGCCTCACAGGTGCAGCTGGAGCCTGGGTCGAAGAGTTGCCATCCGTACTATGGAGTTTGCGTACTACACCTAACAGGTCGACTCAGTACACCCCATTCTTCTTGGTGCATGGAGCCGAGGCAGTCCTGCCAGCCGACGTTCGGTTTGAAGCACCTCGGGTGACAGCATACACGGAATCCTCTTCCAATATCGCGCTACAGGACGCTGTGGACCTCCTCGACGAGGCACGAGATATTGCCTTGGCAAGAACGACGGTATACCAGCAGGCGCTGAGAAATTATCACAGCCGACGAATACGCAGTCGAAGCTTTAATGTCGGGGATATGGTACTTCGGCTGAAGCAAGAAAGACCCTTGAAACTTGAATCCCCATGGGAAGGACCGTACATCGTCACTGAAGTGATACCAGGAGGAGCCTACCGGCTCAAAAACCCAGCTTCAGGAAAAGACGTTGAGAATCCATGGAACATCGCACATTTGCGACGGTTCTATACATAGGATACGATTGTTTTTTATTATTCGACAGCCCTCAAGGTTGCTTTTGCACTATGAATAAAAGTTCTAATCAGGTTTTCTACCTTTTTTATTGCTCCAGGCCTTATCACTCGAACATACCGTATGGGGCCCTGCCATTGGTTCTTACTCCCATCGGGAGCGCTGGCCTAAAAAATACGCTTACACAGTGTCATTAATTAAATACTCTCAACGGGAGCTAAGATTAATGATGCACAAAAACAACCAATCCAAGCCTCGAGAAAATACACGAGTGCTGCATTCGATGGTTACATTATCACAAAATAAGGCTCAAACCGGTGCACCGCATGACGAAGCCAAGCGTCTAATTCCCTCGACTTAGTCGATGGGTCTCGCTCTTACAAAACTTACATATAGGCTTCGCAATAACATTGCATAATTCAACGAAGTCGTCGAGAGAGAAGGTTGAACTGATCACTCAGCTGCCCTCGACAATAAAATATCAATCAAACTAACATAGCGTGCAACGTACGCAGTAAATTTGTACAAAACAGTCTTATGCAGGTATAAGGTTATTACATTCATGATCGGGTTCCCCGGTCCCAGTGGGCCTTCAGATCCTTCTCAAAGCATGACTCCATCCGAGAAACAATGGTGTAAGCAGGACCTCTAGCAACATCATAATATTGGCCTAAACTCCTCTCAGTGTTTGCTATGGCTCCCAAGTCTAAAGACGGATGGCACGCCAATATCGAAGCAAAGGCAAGCTCAGCACCAGCCAGGAGTTCTTTCCGCACCAACTGTCGAATCCTTTCGGGAGACTTGAATCGGGTGAACAGGGCAGATAAAGTTTTGGGTGCTTGGTCCAGAGGGAACAAGGTGTTCCAAACCATCGTGAGATGAGCGTGGAACTTATCAAAGTAATAATGCGCCTTCTCCACCCGGTACTTAAACTTCGCCATGATAACAGCCTTCGGACGATGCTGCCATAAATCCTGCTTCGGGTGCGCAACGTCAGTCATCGCCTCGACCTTCTCATGGATCTTCTTGTTCTCCTCAGTTGCATCTGAAGCTACGACTGAAAAGGAGTGAATATCAGTTCAAAGAACATTCAAGCTATGTCAGGAATCAGAAGATGGGCTAATACTTATAGCCCAAACTTTCGGTAGCAATATGAAGACCATCGAGAGCGTACTGTTCGATAGCAGTCGCTATCTCCCCCTTTTTCTTCACCAAGGCTGCCATCGCGCGAAGAGAAGTGATGTCTTTATTTAGACAAGACACTTGGTCACGTAAGCGGCGAACAAGGTCTGATTCATCATTACTCGAAGGGTTTGGAAAAAGCTCGGCACGGGAAGAAGATGAAGGGATCTGCAGTACAGTCCCCAGTTCAGCATTAACATAAAAACTCCCATCGGGAGCACTTGGCATATATGATACATTCAAAAGGATGTTCGAATTGGCAACAGAGCCGAAATAAAAGCGGACTAAGTCAAATTACGATTAATCTTATTTACAATAAGTCAAGCAAGAGTTCAAGGGTTCGCCAATGATGAGCCAGGGGCAGATTCAGGAATAGGCTTGGCTTGTGCTTCATCTACCAGCTTCAGGAGTTGATTGGCACAGGTTACTGCCGATCTTTTGAAAGGCTCAAGGTCGACTAAATGGTTGTCATCATCGACAGGAAATGCCTTAGATAACTTCTCCAATTCAGACCCCATCCCATGACCCATTAGCAGCTGGAAAGTAAGAACCGCCCCAAACAAGCGGGACCGGCGTTTCAGTACCTCCACAGGCTCGGAAGGATCAACAAGGAAAGCATCCGCCATCTCGTCGAGAGTCTTGTCCTGCTTCATCTTCGGGAAAATCATCGAGTATAGCCTCGACAATGCTCCTTTGGTCTTTTGCAGAAGTCCAAGGACTTGGACATTAGACTCAGCGGCAAGCGACAAGGCATCGGCTGTAGAGTCCTCCCGAAGCTGATGACGTCGAGTGACAGTTATGTCGGCGGCCTCTGAAAGAAAGACAGATCAATAACCAATGAAGAAACACCAAGAAAGAAACTGTGTGCCATGGATTTTACCTAATAAATCCTTAATGGATTCCCGGAGGACGCCTTCCTTCTTGTCGGCTGCAACCGCTGCCGCACGCCTGGCATCTTGTTCATCCTTCATCTGCCGCTTCAGCTTCTTCACCTCCTCCTTCAGCAAGGCATTTTCATTCTTGGCGTCGGTGGCAAGCCTGTTGGATTCAAGCACCTGATCAGCCGAAGATCTGATAGTCTTTCGAAGTTGGGAGTTTTCAGCCTCTAGTCGGGTGAACTGCTCGGCAAAATCCACCACAGCATCGACTATGACGTAAATTGGCTGTAGCAAGAAAAATCAAGAAGACTCAGTCGATAGAAACTCGGCGAAGCAAAGCAGATTGAATACTTACATGATCGCGACCAGCCGACGAAGTGGGAGCATCGCCAAGAGGAATAACTTTCGACACTGGAATCTTCTCTACAACTGTTCGCGAGGGAGGTGTCGACTTCGCAGGAGAAGGATTCGATTCCTTAGCTGGTGCCGCCCTCCCAGAGGTTAATTTGGCCCTCTTCGCGAGAGGAACTTCATCATCATCATCATCAGAGCTACTTAAGTGCAGTGCACGGTTAGCATACAAAACGATAGGAAATGAATCAGAAAAAGAGTATAGATGCTCACAGGTCTAGATCATCTTCGGCTGCGAAGAAACTTGACGAACTCTTCTTGGCGGGAGGAGGCGAAGCAGTTCCATCGGCATCATTATCTCCTCCGCTAGGACTTGATTCAGCCGTTGTAATAAAATCGTCGTGTACCTGCTTACGGCGCCTGCTCCTGATGAAGGCGTCATCTTCGGCAGCTTCTTCCTCTTGGACATCACTGTCCTCAAGGGCATGCTGGGCGTCCTCGGTCCCCTCAGAATCATCATCATCATCCTCTAGTTCCACCCCGCTTTCGGGTGTAGGAGGATAGCATTGAGCAACGGCGGGGGCCTGTCGAAGGAAAGAAATTTGTGAGACACAACGAAAAAGGAGTAATAACAGCAAGCGAGAAACAACAAAGGATTACCTCGGTCGGAAGATGGTCAGAATCATAAGGAGGACGAGCCGATGTCAGGACGATGTTGTCCTTCATACCAAGGCACGTCAAGCGGCGGACTTCATCTCGGAGGTCTTCAGTCGAAAGGTCGGCAGAGCTGACTCTGGACTTATCGTCTTTGCCCGTGTAAAGCCACAGTTGATGGGGTCGGGACATTAACGGTTGCACTCGACGTTGTAAGAACATTGAGACTACCTTAGTGCCGCACATCGTCAAGCCTCCCGTATTCTTCAGGATGACGACTTGGTCGAATAGCTTGTCGGCTGTCGCTCTCTCTTCGGGAGAAAGGGCGTTTTGCCAGGACTTCTTCGGCTTAGCTATCAGTTTATCTTCAAAAGGAGGGAGGTTTGAGCGCCGTCCAGGCACCAAAGGGTCTCGCAGATAAAACCATTTGTTGCGCCAGCCTTGGACGGATTCCTTCATCGGGTAGTCAAGATAATCGACTTCCTTCCTAACAACAAAGCCGACGCCGGACGACGGGAGGACCATTGTTGTCGTTGTGACGCTTTACATAGAAGATCTTCCTCCAAAGACCCCAGTGGGGGTCAATGCCAAGGAAGGCTTCGCAAACAGTGATAAAGATAGAAAGATGGAGAATCGAATTAGGGGTCAGCTGCCAGAGCTGAATCCCGTAGAAGAAAAGAAGGGAACGTAGAAACTCGTGGGCAGGAAGAGAGAGTCCACGGAATAAGAAAGCAATGCACATAACGGTGAAGCCCTTCGGAGGCCTTGGGCGAGAAACGACACCTGGAAGACGGATGTCATCCTCAGATGAGGAGATGAGGCCAAGGGCTCGCAGCTTGTTCACATCTCGGTTGGAAATGGCGGAGGCGCTCCAGTCACGGCTGACCTTGGTTGAGTCGGAGGCGCTGGCACCCTTCTTCTTGCCCATGGCGTCTGAAGCTTTTGAGGGGAGAACAGAGGAAGCAGGAAAGGACGGGCGAAGAAGATGAGCAGTGGGAGGCGTAAAAAGTAAAAGCAAGAAGGCCTCCTATTTATGTCGTAAAAATTGAGGCGAGATCGTGGCCATAACTCCACAAACGTCGTGGGAAGTGGAGCGGATCTGGCTGTACACGTGGCGCTTAAAGAGGGAACGAAACCGGTGGCCCATTATTCCCACGTTTGCGCGAAAATCGAGGAGGCGCCTCGGTCGCTGCGCATGCACTGGTCAATTCCTAGAAACTGCCCGCTCAGAACTAGGGTGGGCCCGTTAGGTCAAGTCTTGTCAATCAAGCCACAGCAGTAGCACGTCATCAATGATATCATGGATGCTGTCAAAGGCAGTCGAAGGAATAAAAATATATCGGATGGTGAATTTGAGTCTACACACGGATTGCAAGCATCCGTACCTAGACTCGGGGGTTACTCCCATCGGGAGCGCTGGACGCGCACCCGATAAAATGAAGACTCGAAGAAATAAGCCTTGAAGGAAGAGATGATTGCTCGACCTGAGTCTGCACCCGATTTCAAGCACCCGTGCCCAGACTCGGGGGCTACTCCCATCGGGAGCGCTGGACGCGCACCCGACAGAAAGTTTTTTGCACTCCAGGATCATGCCCGGGGACTTGATTCTGTGTAGGGTAACATTGTTTTGCCATCGGCAGTTAACCAGCAAAAGTTGGGCATGTTACTCATTATCCCTTGCATGAGGAAAATTTATCGAGTGAACTACGAAGACTTACGGAAAAAAATTCGGCAGAGCAAAATGTTCGAGTGGTACAACTTGAGTCTACGCACGGATTACAAGCATCCGTACCTAGACTCGGGGGCTACTCCCATCGGGAGCGCTGACGCGCACCCGACAGAAGAAGATGATGCAGATTCAAGAAGAACAAGAACAATCAAGGAGAAGAACATTGGGTGGAGGCATGCTTTAGTCTCTACCCGAACTACCTTCGGCTAGACACTCGGGGGCTACTGACGTGGGCATTACCCTTCGGGTAACCGATGTTGCCCTATCCTGTATTTCCTAGTTGGAGGCCCATGAAGCCACTCGATGGCAAGGTGGGCCACTAGGACGGTGCGGCGGAAGTTTCCTTGAAGTACAAGACGCGGAAGGAGCCGAACGAGGAAAGTTTAGAGATAAATCTACTGTAAACCTAGTCATACTCGATCAGGACTCTTGAGACCTGGCCTCCTATATAAAGTCCAGGAGAGGGGCTGTCGAGGGCCAGAATCAATCTTAGCGACCTTAGCCAGCAAAAGCATAGAGCTAGGTTACCCTAGTATTTAGCCATCTCGACGAGATCTCAGCCGAACTATTCGGCACCCCATTGTAACCCATTATCATCATAATCAAGAACAGACAGGCAGGACGTAAGGGTTTTACCTCATCGAGGGCCCCGAACCTGGGTAAATCGCTCTCCCCGCTTGTCTGTAAACCGATGTCTCGTGTCAGCTTGCAGGATTCCATCAACCCTAAGCCCCTATCGGAGGGCATTGCCGAGGAGCACCCTCGACACCATTTGTTCTTCCTCTCTAGTTCCTACATAGCATTTGTTGCTTTGGTGGGATTTGAGTGCGGAGGATTTGAACACTCTTGGTGTTATTGCTTTTGCATCCTTGCATAATTGTTGAGCTCTCCATTATTATTTGTTCGAGTGAGCTGTTATTCTTGGAGAGAGACCTCCTAGTTGGCTTGGAGGTTGGTGCTCTGGTGACTTCTTCATGGAAGATTGTGAAGAGGACTGGGCTTCTCCTTCGTGGAGGTTGGTTCTGGACCTTGCCATCTCCGGAGGAGTGGAGGACAAGCTAGCCATAAGGGAAAAGCCTTTGTCCTTCGTGAAATTGGCTTGGAGAAGAAGGTGAGCCTTCGTGGCGTTCGGGAGACCTTCATGGTAGCCCGCATCTCCCAAACGTGGTGTACATCACTTCGTGTGTGGGAACACGGGAGTACATCTTCATCTCCGCGTGCCTCGGTTATCTCTATACTCAAGTTTACTTTCGTTGTGATAGTCATCGTTCTTGAAGTACTTATATATTCCTATCGCTTGTGTTACATATATCTTGTGCCTATCTTGCTTAGCTTGAGTAGTTTTTGTTGCACTTAGTTGAGCCTAGATAGCATATTTAGGTTTTGTGCTTGTAAAATAAACATTAGTTTTATTCAACATTCTTACAAGCCAAATTCGCAATAGTTTTGAAAATGCCTATGCATCCCCCCTCTAGGTGACACCGCTTCCTTTCAGCAGTGTACTAGGTTCACTGACTCCGTCCCTAAGATTAGTATGTCCACTTCTAGGAAATTAGGTTAGTTGTTACTTATGTATCATTAGGCAAGTGATTAAAATGCTAACGATATGATCTGCATGTACCTTGTGTTCTGTCCAAGAACATTGCTTGCACACCAACCTAGGTAGATACAAAATCATCTCGCTAACTATTATATGAGGCCTTCATATGATTTTTCATTTTTTTGCTCATCTTATAAGCCAATGATTAAAATGTGGCAGTAATTGCCAAGCATGTACAGTTACTCAAGCATGTGTGCTGCATTTGGTTAGAAAGGATCATTTGTGCGGCTAGCTAGGTCAGTGATATGAGGCTTAAACTATGGTAAAAATTTTGTGTTTAGCAGAACATGTACCTTCAATATGTCTCAATTTGATTGTTTTTGTGGAAGTGCTCGATGGCAGCTACTGGTATGCACAACCTGGGAGAAGGATGCTCCAACGTTGCTGAAGAAGGCAACACTCGCAAGAGGCCGAAGGGAAGGCCTCTTGAAGGTGGGGCACTTTCATGATGATCTCGGTCCAAGCCATTTCGCTAGGGTCGTCATGTCACAAGGTCTGGAAATTGTTACCAATTCCTGAAGGCCTCATGAAGTACGTTGGCAATGTCTCAAAGACCATTGTGTTGAATACCAACACGACTTCTCATGGATGGTTAAGCCAAGAGAAGTTGAGGGGAAGATTTCCATGGATTAAGTCTAGGAGGGATTTGCAATTGCTCACGAAATCAAGATCAACTACTTCTTGACCTTCAAGGCCCTCAAGAGTGATGTCTACAAGGTGACGATCTTTTGACTACTCCATGATTGAGATGGTCAAGAAGTGTCCACAACATGATCCAGCCCTTGCCATGATGGAAGAGTGAAAGTTGGTACTGGTAATCTCTGTCGATGGAACAATGTTTACGGTATGTATGTCATCCTAAAGTTGGTTGTTACCGTCATTTCCTAAACTTCCTAATCATCGTCTTGTATTGAACTATGTTCGAGTACTTATGTTATGTTCCGTGGTTATTTCGATATAGTTCATAATGTGTTGCTGCTATAAGTTGGTATCCTCGCCACTCGGGGAAGAGGTTACCATACCCCCTCGTTCTGCACATAAGAAAACAACGCTCTCAATTTCCTCTTAGCCTAAACCATCTCACCAAATGGTGTGCTTCTTATTCTCCCACGGTGCCAAAATGGGCTTGCTAGCATCTAAACCAACTGGGAAAACATGCCCAAGCCTCATTTCCACTCATATAGCTCCTGGCGGGCTAAGGGGGGAGGGGAGCCCATGAGAGGAACCAAAATCATCCTAAATGAATAAAGATGGACATCTCCAGCAGATCCGCGTAAATATAGCCCCTAAAATGCTTATAAGGGGCTGCATCGTTTTCCGTCGAACAGGTCCCTCAAATAAAAACCGTCAAATGGAATATTCCACTAAAGAACCCACCTCTTCGGGTTTTATTTTTTATTTTTTATCCTTTGCTTTTCCCCTTCTACCAATCTTCATCCCCACCGCGACCACCTCTCCACGTACGCTCCCCCACCCCCGCGCGATCCTGCATCGAGCCCCCATCCTCGAGGTTGGCCACAAGAGAGCCGGCCCCGCCATCTCTGCTCCAATTGATCCCCAACGTCGGCCGTGAGAGAGCCATGCCTATCCCAATTTTGCCCGATTTGGCGATGGAGAAAATAAGAGGCGGCAAAATTGATGTGGATTTGGAGAAATTTGGGCCGACGAGGCCAAAGTTGACTAGATTCTGGTAAATTCCGGTGAGTCCCACGGCGGAATGGCATAAACGCGTCCTAAATAAACCTCCCTCCCACCGACCGTTGACAGGTTTCAGGGCACTGGCAAAATGACCGCCAAAACAGGGAATAAAAGGTTCTCGTGTGTGGATTCCGAGTGTCATTTAAAAAAAATTACAGGTCAATCGAGTTTTATAGGATCTGTTATGGACCATTTTTTTCAACCAAAACTTTTAAATCATTTATTTTAATGGTTTAACCATTTATAGAGGGTGTTGTAAAGATGCTCTAACAACAAAAATCATTTACTTAGTACAACACATGACCATGACCAGGGAAACATGCACCCGAAGTTTCTTGCACTTCTAGAGATTTGATCTATTTTTGTATTCTTCTCATTTCCATATTCCAGGTAGTTTCCAAGCGGCAAGGGCACTCAACGAAGGACCAAATTGTTAGGGGGAGGAGATACACAACCTCGCCCACTAGCCTGTGTAAAATTTGCAGACGAGCTAGATGAAGATTCGTCGTATGTTGTCCTCTAAGACAGGGCGCACCAGTAGGGAGGTGAGCCTAGAAATAAGATTGTCACCGAATACGAGTTCATGGTTGCGGTGGTAGATGTCACACGTTTGGAAAGTACCTCGTACGTGGTTACAACATGTTGGGGTGCCATGGACCTCGCCGGGCACATGCACATCGAGAGTGTCGCTCACACGAGGATGATGGCATGGATGTGTACCTCCTAACTGTGTCACACCTAAGGAAGCCGAAGTCGCAGAGGAAGAGGAGGGGAAGGTCCCACCAGCCGTTTACCCCATTCCTAGCCACATCACCCAAACAAGGATGAAACCGGTGACCCCAGTATTAGCCGCGCCACTCACCCGCTCCTAGGGAAGCCGAAGCTGACGAGGACAACGAGGGGAAGGCACCTCCGTCTGGTGATACCGGTCTTGGCCGCGTTGCCCCCACGCCTCTCCTGGGGAAGCTCAAGCTAGTGAAAATGACGAGGGAAGGCATCGCTGCCTGGCGACCCCGGTCCTACGCTCGATCTAACCGGTCTTGAGGAGGAGGAAATGTGGATGGAAAGATGTGTGGCAGTGAGGGGGAGATTTGTGCCCATAATGTTGCATGCATCGTGGGGAAAGTTCCGCCTGGAAGAACGATCGGGGAGCTAGCTAGAATGTTTGTCTGCTCTCACATATGTTTGCCGAGTGTCTTTCTGCATACACTCGTAAGACATATTTTTTCTTTTTTTCTTTTTGAGAATTTGCATTTAATTAATTATATTGACTTTCGTATTTACCTCCACACTATTATACCAATAGTGTGCTTGTACGCCAATAGATTATAATTTAAATTTTTAGATTTTTACTATATTTTTGACATTTCCATCCCTCTCTTTGATTGTTTTAAGTAGCGTTGATCTTGAAGAGGCTGTAATCTACATCTCACATACACATTCTACCACCTCATAATGTCATCACAAAAAAGTGGAGAGAGCATAGTTTGTGGAGAGATTTGTTATTTGAGGGATTTCGGTTAAACCATCACCAGGTTTGGTTCACAGGTTCCACCGACGGACGAACCGGTAGCCACCGAGATGCACACCGGACGGCACCAAAGTGAGTACTGGTTCCCACTCGGTTGGACTCGATGTGTGACCCGGTCAGCACCGGGGCATCCGGCATCCCACCCGGTATTGGTATGGTGCGCCGGCTTGCTCGGCTGCCCCTCTCCAACCGTTGTGTGGACCGATCGACCAGCCCATGCGCATCTCCAACCAGTGTGTGGACCGTTCACCGACTTAATACCATCTAGGCACGAGCAAATCTCCCCAAACGGCTCTCCTGATTCTAAAAAAGTCAATTCTTCCTCCTTGAGGAGATTAGGTTAATCGTTCATTCATATCATTGAGCTCTCTCTCTCTCTCACTTCATTTATTAAAACACCAATTCTTGCGAGATCCCTCATCCTATCCAACCGAAGTCAAATCCTTTTGGTAGAGAAAGCAAGAGGAGGTCCCGACCACTAAACCAAACATCATTCCCCCTTGAGTTCATGGAGCAAGCTTCTTACTCTTAGGTTTGTGGGAAATCCTAGGCGGGGCTAGGGTCACCCGAAAGCATCCGGGTTGTGGATTTGCTCCGAGAAGAAGTTTGTGAGGGTTTGGAGACTATATTAAAGTCTACCCCGAGTGAGCGAACTAATCCTTCGTGGGATAGGCTCCCGAGAAGAAGCTAGGCCTTCATGGCGTTGAGAATTCCTTTGTGGGATCCCACGCCTCTCCAAGGTGACGTACCTTCCTCCCAATGAAGTGAACACGGGAATACATCTTCGTCTCCGCGTGTTTCGATTATTCCTAACCGATCTATTTACTTGTGTTATTTACCTTTATGATATCCTTCGTGTTTGAAGTGCCTTGTATCATCATTTAGCTTGCCTCACCTAGTTTGCATGGGGCACACTTACATTTTCGCAAACCCTAAATTGCAAAATAATTTGAAGACAATTTTTGAAACTATTCACCCTACCTCTAGATTACCATCTCTATCCTTTGAAGGTGTCATTTGTCACCATATTTTTTTGTACGTGCTTCACACAGAATCCATTTTGTAGCTAGAACTTCTTTTGGCAATATTTTCTGCATGGCATGATGCACCTTGGCGCCAAAGATGGGCACAATATTATGAGCTATGCCATAGGTTTATCAGATTTTTTTAAAATTTCTTCATTTTCTTTGTTTTTTAAATGGGGAAAATGCTTAGCACAATTATTCATATCAATTAATGTATCTTTCAACACCATTTGTGGCTATTTCATAGAATCATACTTGCATATATATTTTTTTTGGGAAGTTTTAGATCAAAGTAGAAGATACAAAGAATTAAAATTTAAATTACTTTGGAGAAATTGGATAAATTTTATTTAAATAGAAAAAGGTTGCTAGAAAGTGAAAAATCTTAATATTTGAGTAAAATGTGTAGGTGTATTTCACCATGTTCTCCGCACTTCCTAAGAAACCCATTTTTGCACTTAGAAAATAAAAATTATGCGAAAAAGCCCATGTTATGAAGCGCAGAGATGCATGGCCGACTCCTCGATGACTTGATTGGGGAGCTTTGGAAAATGCATGGCAAAAGTAATTGATGTTTGCTTGTCTCACCTTATTTGTTGAACTATTATTTGTTTATTGGTTGTGGTGTGATGAACTATGTTATTTATTTGAATTTTTAATTTGTATTTTAACCTTATGATTGTGTATTTCAAATATTTTGGAATTGCAATAACTGTTTTAATTATGTTTGGTTTATCTGCAAATTCAGGATAATCATTTTATCCTGATTTGTCTTTTAGTTTCGACATGTGTTGCTTCATGCAACTTGTTTTTCGATTAATGAAATATGTGGTTGCTCTAAAAAAATCACTTTATCTCGGTTTGTCTTTTAATTTTCACATGTGTTGCTTCATGCAACTTGTTTTTGATTAATGAAATATGTGGTTGCTAAAAAAAGGTAACATTGAGTTCACATATTCATAATCAAGTGCACAGCACAGAAAATTTAGGAAGTTTTCTGGTTTCGGCGTTTCGCTACCTTTGCAGTTTTCTTCAAAAACAAACCTTCTCTCTCCTGTCCCCAATAAAGTGATTTTGGAGTTTATTCCCCTTCCGCGAGATGCTCTAAAAAACAAATTCTCCCAGGAAGCAGGTAAACCCAACACAGTTCTCTCACCCGCGGCCGCCGCCGCCGCCGCCGCGTAGCTTGGGCTCGATTGAGGCACGACCGCTAGAGAGGGGGGAAAATGGCGAGCGGAAGCTACGAGGGCGTCCTCCTGGGGATGGGCAACCCCCTCCTCGATATCTCTGCCGTCGTCGACGAAGCCTTCCTCGCGAAGTAATTTGCTCCTTCTCCATCTCATGTATTCTGTCCGTTTTGAGATATGCCTTTCCTGCCAATCACTGAGATATGCATCTCGCCCCAACCCTGTTGGTGTAGTATAGGTTTGTTGGGAGTGCCTTAGCTCGAGCTTGCACTCCCTAGCTCGAGCTTTAGGTGGTACCTGTGCTGTGCAACTGTGAACAATCCCTAGCTCGAGCTTTAGGTGGTACCTGTGCTGTGCAACTGTGAACAATCTACAGAAACGAGTGTATGACCTTTATAAAATTTAACTGAATGAACAAGATGCAGACAGTATGACCTGTGCGACCAAATAGATAAATTTTATTTCAGTATCAGGCGGCGCATTTGAACTCTTTTGTTTTCTCTCTTTTGCTTAATTTCATTTTATTGGAAATAAATATATATACCTTAGCTGTAAACTCAGACCCCGAAAAATAATACTCCCTCCGTCCCGGTTTACAGGGCCTACGCGTATCCCAAGATCGTTAATTTAACTAATATAATATACGTTTTACACTATGAAAATTATATCATTAGAAAGTACACCATCTAAACTTTCTAATGATATATATTTTGTAGTGTATATCTTGTACTACGTTGGTTAAATTGACGACTTAAAAATACGTGCAAGTTCTATAAACTGGGACGGAGGTAGTATCTGTTATTATGCTGTTTCTTCTTCAGAAAGTTTGTCTAAAGGCTCGGACCATGCTGTCTAGGTTGCATGTATCAGAATCAGATGTACCTGTTCTTGTTATCACGAGCTAACCGACATGTTTTTCTGTGCGCTTGTGTTCTAGGTATGACCTCAAACCGGGCAATTCCATTCTTGCGGAGGAAAAGCACTTGCCCATGTAAGTTTCTTTCTCATGTCTACTTCCCTTGCGTTACCAGATGCTATTGTTGCCAGAACTGTATTAATCGCGAACTGGAAACAAAGGCCACATACTGTCACATTCGCCACCTGAAGAAATCAAAACATGTTATTGTTTTGATTTGAGTGGCCAGATATGTACTCGTTTCAAAGTCAGTATGGAAATTGCCTTGTATAACATGTCATAAGTGAGAATGTGTTTCCATGGATGCATCACTGAAGGCTAGAGGTTACTAATATTGTGGTGTGTTGTGGTACTAGGTACGATGAATTGGGTAGCAAGGGCAATACCGAATACATTGCTGGAGGTATTATTTCTGTATCTTTGTTCTAACTGATAAAGTAAATGCAGCAATTTCTGTTACATGGTTTACTTTCTCACAATTTTGTGTTTATTGTGTTTTGATTTTTTCAGGAGCCACTCAGAACTCTATTAGGGTTGCCCAAGTAAGCTAAGAACAAACTAAGTCAAACAGTCCAGAGCTATTATCCTACTACCAATCCTGATTATTAATCATATGCTTAGAACTTGGTACAATCCTTATTACATTTTTTTTGTAGTGGATGCTTCAAATTCCTGGTGCAACAAGTTTCATGGGCTGCATTGGGAAGGACAAGTTTGGCGAGGAGATGAGGAACAATGCGCAAACTGCTGGTGTCAATGTAAAATATAACTTAGCCTCTACATGCTATGACACTCCATTGTCCACTATATTGCACAATCAACTACTTTAACCACCCATCTATTTGTTTAGGCCCACTATTATGAGGATTCCAGTGCTCCAACCGGCACATGTGCTGTCTGTGTTGTTGGCGGTGAGAGGTATGTCAACTAGAGTGGTATTTACCTAGTACTGCTCGTAACTTGGCATTAAGCTTCCCTAAAGTTGTAGTCACGATCCTTGTGTGAAGGAATATGGAAATGTTTAGCAGTTAAGAACATCTACTTGTCTGTTAAATTTGTCTTGTGACACTCTATCTAGTACTCTAACCTGCAATTGTTTATTTTTGTTTACCAGAAGTGTCCTTTAAAAATGTCTTTTGTTGCACTAGACTGTCTTTCTCTGGTACCATGTTTTTTTCCCTCTTTAAATTGTTTGCGATTTTAATGAGTGATCAATAGTTTTGTGGCGCCTGTAAAAATGTTTCTAGTATGCATGCCATTCTATAAGGTGTTGACATTTATTTGTTCTACATGCACGCTTCAAATATTTGCCTTAATATTTGGCAAACAGAGATGGCAAAGGTAACAAAATAAATGGATAATATTAATGACTGCTGTATTAAATTACAGCAGCCGTGTATCATCAATGAATGTATTGTATTAAATTTGCTAGTCTATTTCATTCCAAACAAAGGTCTTCTGTATCAACATAGATTTTTTTTTTCTATGCTCATGTCCAGTTCTTAAACGGATCCATTACTTCTGTGTATGTCCCCTTTGTCCGCCCTCAAATGGATGTGACTTCAGTTTAAACTATTTTCTTCTATGTAACCAGGTCACTTGTTGCAAATTTGTCCGCAGCAAACTGCTACAAGTGTGAACATCTAAAGAGGCCAGAGAACTGGACGCTTGGTAATAAAAATGGCCACTTGAACTCCTCTGTGAATTTTCAGCTTTATGGTCGCTTGATACTGAAAGGTTTATATGCTGTTTGGGATGATGGTACTTTCCGTTTCAAATCTAATATAAATTTTGTGATATGATCGTGTTTGGAGTTATCTGAACACAAATTTAGTACAAGTCAATCTGTTGTTACTCTCTCTAATACTCCGTTTTCTATTTGCACTATATTTTTGTTTGATGATAGAATTCTTTTTCTGACAATTATAATGTCGTTAATTACAGTCGAGAAGGCAAAATATATTTACATTGCTGGCTTTTTCCTTACCGTGTCCCCTGATAGCATTCAACTTGCTGCTGAGCACGCTGCTGCAACTAACAAGGTTAATACTAACCACTAAAAGTAGTCCAACTCTAGTGTTTTTGTTCGACCACAATTGATTGTACTATTTGCAGGTGTTTATGATGAACCTTTCTGCCCCCTTTATCTGTGAGTTTTTTCGTGATGCCCAAGAAAAAGCTTTTCCGTAAGTAATGGACATTACCATGTGATTCTTTTGTTTAATTTTGTGATCGCATTGTGGAACACCTTCAGCTTGTAGTGTAAAGATATGTTTTTCCATGTTACCTGGTTCCATATTTGCAATATTATTAGGAATCTTACTAAAGTTCTTGTTACCAAACATAGGTATGTCGACTACATATTCGGAAATGAAACAGAAGCAAGGACATTTGCTAAAGTTCGTGGTTGGGAGGTATTCATTTATCACCTAATATTTCATAAGTTGATTAGTAAATCTTGAAGCCTTTGACCAAATCCCCATAAAAAATCGTAGACTGAGAATGTTGAGGAGATTGCTTTGAAGATCTCACAGTTGCCCAAGGCTTCAGGAACACACAAGAGGATTACTGTTATTACTCAAGGTTGTGATCCAGTAGTTGTGGCTGATGATGGAAAGGTAAATATCCTGCTATATTTGTTCCTGCTGGTTTCGTGGACAGGCTTTACAAGATCATGATGATTGTATTCCATTCAAACTGTACATAATGTTTGCAACAGAACACCATCTATACATGAATCCCTGACTGCACAGAACCATCCTAAATTATATGGTATTATGTGAACCAAGCCAGTTTTTCTGTTCTCATCGATTTGGCAACAGTATGCACACAACTGGAGTAGTGTCACACAAAATGCTGATTCTCTGATAATACTAGGAATGTGCGTCTCATTTTAGCAGAAATCATGATGCATTCTTTAGCGCATATTGCAAAGTCCAGTCTATGCTCTTTGTATGCATGTATTGTGTTGGTTGATGTATGGCCAATTCTTTTTCTTGAAGTTGAAGTCCAATTGGTGTTTACTTTGAAGGATTGATCTGGTGATTGAAAGCCTTCTTTTTTTTCACGATTTGGATATTACCATGAGCTTAGCAAGAACCGAACTGCATTTTTCACTACAAATGAGATTACATTTATTGAAGCATTTGTACCCTGCAAATAGCCTGGATAATCGGCATAACTGTCTTTTATTCTTTTGCCTGCAGGTCAAAACTTTTCCTGTGATCCTTTTGCCGAAGGAGAAGCTTGTCGATACTAATGGCGCAGGTATACTTGTTACTTCTGGAGAGTGACATTAAAAAATTCATTGAACTGCGTTATTCCCTGAGCTATCCTTTGTCTTGGCATCAACTTCTTACATATTCATCATGGTAATAGCAGAAGCTCACATACACCTTGCATGTTTGTGATTTGCATCATTTTTTTTTTCTTCAGGTGATGCCTTTGTTGGAGGGTTTCTCTCCCAGTTGGTTCAGGAGAAGAGCATTGACGAGTGTGTCAGAGCTGCTTGTTACGCTGCGAATGTCGTCATCCAGCATTCTGGCTGCACTTACCCTGAGAAGCCCGACTTCAACTAGACAGACAAGCATCCTGAGAGAATATATATAATGTATAGGCGACAACGGTTTTATTTTATTTTGACACTTCCTCTGTATGGCTGTTGTTTCCAGCACAGCAGATCCGCCCTGCGTCGATATTTCTAGCGTCACTTGTGCCCCATATGAACTGCAATTCCAACATGATAGCCTATATGTGTGCAATCTGTATGTGAAGCTTTTCCGTTTGAACTTTGATGTACCATCTGTTACACGTCAAGGTCATATGGTAATGTTGTTTGCACTACTCACTCTGTTGCATAATTCGATCTTGTCGTGATTTTAGTTCAAAATTCTTGTCGTGGTTTTCGTTTAAATTTAAATAAAAACCACGACAAGAATTATGGAAAGAAGAGAGTAGCATCTAGGAGCTTGCGTCGACGTCGCCATCCCAAATGCTGGAGAAGGCGAGCAGTATGGACCAAAAAGTATGACAGTATCTAGGTGCAACAGTTCAGAGGCTGGATAATCAGGGATAACGGATTAGAGGATGCCGCGCCTTGCACTCTCCAACAATTCAAGTTGGAACGAGTGCCATTCTGCACGGCGGCACTATGCGGCACATCCTTGAAGAATGGGATACAGAGCACGGGGCACCGGAAACTAAATTTCTACAGAGATCGACCCTATACATCTGAGGCCTACGAAATCATGTACCCGGCCAACAATCTCGTTATCTCGGAGCAAATATATGAACCGCTCCCGATCCTACGTATCAGCTGCATAGTACCAGCCTCCGGCAGTAGTCGTGCTTGGAGTCGACGTGGCAGAGCACGGCGAGGAAGATGTCCTCGTCGCAGGGCAGGCAGAGCCTGTCGTCGGCGGCGAAGGCGTACCCCTCCCGCGCGCGGTCGTCGAGCAGCTCCCGGAACAGCGGGTGGCCGAGGGAGGACACCCGGACGACGTGCCGCCGCAGCTCCGCCCCGACGTACACCACCGTGTAGCCCCTCGGCACGTCCACCGGGATGGCGGCCTCGTCGTCGCCGGCGTGGAGCTGCGCCCACTCGCCCGCCGTCGGGGCGGCGCCGAGCTTCCTGCACGCGTTCACGAAGGACGCGAGGAGCCTCCTGTTGCTGCTGGATGAGCGCCGTAATCCCTTCATGCTGCTGCTTGAACGTCCCGTGCGTACGTGTGTGTTTCTTTTTTTTGAGAACAGTACGTGTGTGTTTCTGTGTGGTCGCTAGATGCTGCGCGCGTATATATACAGGCAGGGATGCAACTGGGCATGTGCCTTGTGGATTGGTCGATATTAATGGTTTCAGCCTCAAGGCATGTGCTGTGCAAAATAGACGGTTGAAGGAGGTGACGTTTCGATGTACGTATGCAAAGAGAAACAAAGATCGATTGTACATCAGTAGTAGTACTACGTCTGAACGGAATGGTATACGCATGTCTAGACGGCAGCTTTGAAAGTGGTTCTCTCAACAGACATGGGGATTCCACCTTATGTCACGCGTCGTTTATGGGGGCAACTCGACTTGCATGGTAACCCTGCGAGCCATTGCTGAAAATTACCTGGATTTGCCTCAGAATAAATTCGCTATATTTAGTGTGCAAACGAGTCAAGTTCGAGCGAGTAAAGACTAGGCCAAGCTCAGCTCATACTGAACTTCAAAGTGAGCTCAGCCTGTGTGGAGTGAAAGATCAAGTTATAAAGTTTACTCATACTCAGCTTGTAAGGATGCCGAGTCGATCTCAAACTAGTTTCGAGCTATGGAAAACAATAATTTTTTAATATTTTTTGCATATGTAAAAGAAGGAACATCCACAACATATAGAGAAGGAATAAGTCAAAATTTTAGATTTTCTTAATTAAATTCCATCCGTAATTAGAAGGAATAAGTTCAATGCACATCATATAGGGTAACAAATTATCATACTATTTTCTTTTTGTATACTATTGCATATATGTTCTGAAATATAAACCTTTTTGTTACGGCCTTAAGCGTGTGCACCATGAGACACGAGTATCCTGCCTACCTTTCTATGGAAAATCGAAGCAGTGCTAGCTGCCAAATTCTGCTACGATCGATCGCAATTCTGGTCAAATGTGTGTGCCTTGCAGCCTGGCGCAATGACAGCGATCGGCTTGATAGCTCGCGCATGTTGACCACGCAATATATGGCCAGAGAGCAAACACAGAAGATACTAGTAAAATAAACAGTATCCATTATAATACAAGGCAGTCCTTGGACGCATGGAGATGGTACATCACCGTGTGCGTACTACGTAGTCCTTTCCTCCTCCTCCCGTCGTCTTTCTCTGCGTCGATCCGTCGGCTGGGAAAGAGGTCAGTACGGGCCGGCAACGAACCAAAAGGATGGATATCGATGTCATCCAAGTACAGCCGCGCGAAGATTCTCGACCCAATAATGCATGCGAGGAGGATCGGTCAGAGTAATAACGAACCGCGCGCGTCTCGAAGTTGTCGACGGAGTTAGAGATTCTTGCACACATCGCTTTGAGGTCGAGAAGGGGATAAGGGTGCGTGACGGTGCGGTGAGGCGGACGGGGCTCCCGGAACGGGGCGGCGGCGGCGGCATTCATGGCGGTGAAAGGAAGCTCCGTTGGAACTGCTCCTCACTCCCCGGAGCTACCTATATCGGCCGAGCGGTACGTCGCCAGCTTTACCCTTTCGCTTTTCGAGGTGAAGAAGAAATAACAGCGCATCGTGATCGTCCATGGGGCTAGGGGGGCGGTATGGAAGAAGCTCTGCTGGCACGGCATATATGGCGCACGAGGCGGCGAGGAGAAAACGGCCCAGGAAGGAGGCTCTCAACCCGTAGCAGCCTGGTAGTGTCGAGCAGGCCCAGGAGCAACAATTCGGCTGTATAGTGGTTTTTGTTTTTTGCGAAAAATCCATCTACCTGTAATCTATTAATGCCCATTAGCAGCAGAGCAAAGAACCCCAAAGAAATAAAAATCATAAATAGGAAGAGTCTGACCAGCAACCACACAAACGAAGACGAAAACCAACGAGATCCCATAAGATCTGCTAGGCATATAACTTCATGCGCCCTCCGCTGATGCTAATCGCACCAATAGAGCAGAAAGGAGGACATTAGGATGTAGCCACCTCGGCAAAGACACAAAAGCTTGCTAAAACAAGAAACGGGAACCCTCATGCTGACGAGAGGCCAAAATAAACTATGGTTTGGGGTACATTAAACCACGACAAAATCAAAATCCCAAATGGTACTTTTTCGATAAAAAAAAGTACTATTAGATAAATACAAGAGGATTAATATAAAAAAGCAAGGTATGCTCCTGGAACAAACCACGCACTATCTTCAGGATGAAATAAACAATCATTCAAAACAAACATACTTCTCGTAAGGGATATCCCTATAAATGTTCTTGTCATATGGAAAAAAGGGCCCGTGATGCTGAGGAAATAATAATGTAGTTATTTTCATATTTCTTTGTTCATGAAAAGATATTATACTCCATGGTAGAATTGAATTAAGCGGAAATTTTAATACTCGTGTGATTTGTGAACAACACCGTGTCTCTAGTAAGCCTCTAGTAGACTACTCTGTTGGTTAATGATGGCTAATGTTTTCCTAACCATAGACATGTATATTCAGGTACCAATGGGATCATATCATTAGGAGAATGAGTGTTGTACAAGACCTAGAAGAATGACTGATGTACAAGACCTAACTAAGTGGAACAATTAGATCATGCCAATGTTTAAATTGTTGTAGCTTTCCAAAATATTAAATATACAAATCCTTAGACCATGAGATTATGCTACTCCCTAGCACTAGAAGAATACTTTAAGTGACATCACTTCCTAATTGAGTGATCATAAAGGTGTATTTAGGTATCTTAGAAAGTAGTTGTTGGGTGATATGTATCAAGAATGAGATTTTTCCATTCACGTAAAGGATAGATATACTCAGGGTTTACTCAGGTGCCACACACATTCTATATCGCTTGGAAGCACGTGACTAGTGAGTTAGTCAAAAGTGAATGATGCGTTACGATACGAGTGAAGAGTACGTGCTGCGAACGAGATTGAACTACATATGGTGATACCGACGGCCGAGTCTCGAGCAAATAAAATATCATGAGACAAAGAGAATGGAATATGGGATTATTTGAATCCTTGACATCGTGGTTCAACCCATAAAAATTGTCGTTAAATGTGTGGGAATCATTATGGACATCCAGGTCTCGCTGTTAATTATTGATTGGAGAGGTGTCTCCCACATATTCTCAAACCCGTAGGGTCACACACTTAACGGTCAACATCGCTAAGGTAGTGTTGTGGGTATGATAACTAGGTATACTACAGCGAATTTGTCAATGGGAATCAATCATTTTATTACCACATCAAATGAATAAAAGATATTTTTATAATCTACAAGTTGTAAGAGCTAGACTATTCCCTATTACAAAGAGTAAACACAATCGCATCAAGTAGCAGCAATGCTAACCTCACAAGTAAATGGTAACAAGGTCCAGAAGAAACTTCTTTTTATCTGCAATTAACGATTTATTATGCGTATCTTAATCACCTTGCATAATAGGAACTTCTTGGGTTTATTGGCTGGTTCTCACTTTCGCCCATAGGATACCCACTTAATTCTATGTCATAACCACTGGTGGATTCTTCTCCAAGAAGGCTTTCTGCATCTGTCTCCACGTCGAGCCGTACCCAAGGATGCATCGAAAGTTTCCTCAATCTATTGAGCTCGTCCGCGACCTCTTTCATTAAGGGCCTGTTGTCACCACACATATCTAGGCATCTTTTAGCAAGGTCTGCGAGTCCTCTCAATAGTTCCATACTCTCTTGTCCTTTCACATGGCTCACCAACACTGCATCAAGATTGTTCTCCTTCATAGCAGATAAGAAAATCAACGATAAGCTTCTTTGCTTCTCAGGCCCTTCGAGCTTCAGTGGCAACTGACCAGTGAGGATCTCTAAAAGGATAACTCCGAAGCTGTACACGTCGCTTTTGTCTGTTAACTGGCATGTTTGCATGTATTCAGGATCAAGGTATCCGCAAGTACCTTGAACCATTGTGACAAACTGCTCTTTGTCAGATGGGACTAGTACGGAAGCTCCAAAGTCTGACACTTTGGCCATGTAGTTGTCATCAAGAAGGATGTTGGCAGTTTTCACATCACCATGAATTATTGGGGGAGACGCGTACGAATGTAGGAAGCTGAGTCCTTCGGCTGCTTCATGAGCAATCCTTAAGAGAGTGCTAAAGGATATTTGCAATGCTTGGTTGTTGCCATGGATAAGCTCAAATAGTGTACCATTTGGGACAAACTCATAGACTAGAATTGGAACTTCCACCTCAAGGCAACAACCCAGGAGCTTAACGATGTTCTTGTGATTGATTTGGGACAAAATGAGCATCTCTTGGCCAAATTCTTTCTTTTGCCTTTCGTCAACTAATGCACATCTTTTAATTGCAACTGGCATGTTGTTCTTTATTATTCCTTTGTAGACGGTTCCGTGTCCTCCTTTTCCAAGTATTCTGCTATTGTCAAAGTTGTCACTGGCTTCTATGAGTTCAGATTCTGAAAATACCGTGAATGCAAGGCCTTTCTCTGATTTCATCATGTCAAACAAAAGCAAGCCTCCATGCTGTTGAAAATAGTCCTGCCTAACTTTGTTCAATTTTCTCTTTTGGATTATCATTTGTCCCCAGAAGACACCGATCATGATGATAACCATTACACCAAATAATCCCATTGTAACTCCTGCATAACAACATCAGATTGGAGAATTATGAGAGAGAGAGAGAGAGAGAGAGAGAGAGAGAGAGAGTATAGTTCATCTAATTTTGTCAACAACAGATGCGTTATTGGTTTTACATTTACTTCTTTTTTTGTCTTTAGATTGCACAAAAATGCAACAAAAAGTAATGATTTAGCTAGGTGATCACTTCTCTGGTCTTACCTATTATTAAGCCAGTATCAGGATTGCATGTATTGCTTTCCAATTTTCTTCCTACTCCACAAGAACACCGAAATCCTCCAACCGTATTGTGGCAAGAGCCGCCTGAAGGACATGGATTGTCGCTGCATTCATCAACATCTGCAGTAAGATTGGCAAAACTCGATATTAGATTTTCCAACAAACAAGGGGACGTATACATTCAGAACAGAATTTGATAAGCATTTGCGTGTATACACATTCAGATCGAAGCTAATTAGTACCTTGGCAACCATATGGAAGATAAGGGTTGCCTTTGTATCCCTGGGAGCAGTTGCATATGTATCCATTATCATTGAGGGAATCAATGCACACACTGTTGCTGCTAAGGCATGCATAAGTGCCTGTCTTGTTCTGCGTGGCGACATCACACCTATGATCTCTTATCGCCCAGTCAAGGACCATGGGTACCCGCCCATCATTCGTGTCATTGAACTTGGTGGTGTTTACGTACATGGTGCTGAAGTTGAATGATGCTGCCTCCATTAGCACAGCGTAGCTGCACCTGTTAAACTCCCAGATTTGGCTTGTGTTGAAAAAATCCGAGGTAGTTGTGCCATAGTTGTACATCATCTTTGGTATCATAGTCTGGGAGCATCCTATGCCAGAGCATGACCCATCTACTAAGTCTGAAAAGTTGCGACATGTTGAGACGCCTACGCCTTGGTAGCCTGTGCCGTTGCCATCGGAGATCAAGTAGAGGGCCTTGCATCCAATGACCGTGAACCTATTTTGGACATCGGAGAGACGAAGCGGAGAGGAAGGTCGGCCCGCGTACCCATTGAAACGGCCCATAAACTCCATGCTTCTTGTAGAGGTGTTGTAACAATGGGCCACAATGTAATTGAGCACCCGCATCGTGCCCTGGGTCAAGGAAATGTTGAGCACCTCAAAGTCGCCACGGAATGGCTTGGGGATGCCATCCTGGACCTTGCAACTGATGTCGAAGCCTCTTGTGAGTGAGCAGTTCGGATCGATGCCGAATGGGTACGGTATCTCAACAGCACCACACTGCCTTCGGCACTGTGAACTGGGAACCGCATTTCCAGGTGTGCATTGTGCTGCAAGCAGTACAAGGCTCAGGCCAAGCTGCAGGAACACTTGCATATTCTTTGGCTGAGAATAAGCAGACATGATAATGTTGTTAGAATATGTGTAGATTAGAGATAAGGGCTAGGATTAGTTTAAACATAATGATCTGCTTGTAGTCCAGGTCTCCCCGCCTACATGTACCTCTATGTACCCCATGAGCGTCATTGCAATACAAAACACAAGAATTAGGGTTCGTCTATTTTGACAAATGTTAGTTAATCAACAGCTTTGTTACAGAAAATGTAATGGGTAAAATAGAAAATGGAGGCCATACACCTGCTCACACAGATAGATGCATTGTTAAACTAAAAGTCTAAACCATGCAAGAGAATTTGTTGTCTTAGGATAAAGAAAGTTCAACAAGACAATGTAGGGATCAAACAAAAGCAATAGCACCAGCCCCAGCAAGCATAAGCAATAAGCCAGAACTGCTGACATGTGGCAGGCAAAGCTGCATTATTTACAATCGGCTTCAACTATGTTGGATCTGATTCCTACATAACAGAAAAACGCTAGAATAAGAAAAATGACGATATTAATGAAAAACGTCTATTTGAAGGGAGAAAAAGTCCATGGAAGACACACATGGATTTTCCCATGCGCTCCAAACTCATGCTACAATTTTTTTTTTCAATGGGCTACATAGAAAATTTTCTTATAGGATTCTAGTGTTTCAAGATTTCTCCTAGATGTGTATGGTACATAGATGGCCTGAAGGACGTTTCATCTTTATACTCTCCAAGTTGCAAACTATGAAATTCTATGATAATGTTTAGTTCCTTCAACATCAGTTATAGATGTTCTACTCCACAGAAGCAGGATCTGTTGTCTGTGTATGATGCTTAACAAAAGCAGGATATGCTGTGAAGGAACAAACCCGCCGTTCCAAGTTAAATCTTGTTCTCTGAAGAACTTAACTCTGCGTTCATCAACCTACTCCATCACAGGTCCCAACACAAGCATGTTTTTAGATAGCTATTGCGTACTGACGAGCAGCCAGCCTCAACAATTCAGTCATGGAAGAAATAAGGATTCATCTAGGCTGTCAAAATAAAAAAAAACATTCTTCTTGTTTTTTTAGTATATCCAATTAACCTTCAAGTAAATGAAAGACGAACAGATAGCGGATCGTAGAACCGTATTCTTGAAAACATGTCAACAAAACTCACCTGAAATAATGGTGGTGTCCAGTTCTCCTCGAATAGAAGTGCCATATATGGAGGATTTGTACTCAAGAATCCCTCTTTCCAAATTCACCAAGAACACTGAACAAAATTCAGGTGGGCAGATCGCCCTCCGATGGTTGCTTCCCTAGAGAAAAGGAATACTGTAGCTTTAGAAATTGCTTCAGTAGTTGTCTAAAGAACTCCTGAGCGTGTATGTATACACAAGGAGTTGTTGTTGCCACAGGTTCGTCTCGAACGAGTCAGAAGACGACGACATAGTCACATGGCTGACTCCGTCTCGCCGTCCCGAAAAAATAAACAACTAAATTTCTCTCTAATTTCAACACGGGGAAACCACCTGGAACAAATTCGGGTCAAATCAGCAAAACTGATGGACGAGGACAACGGGAAATAATAGTTGAATGGGTGGGTGGCGGAGATCAAAAGAAGGCGGAGGGGGGGGGGGCTTGCCCAAGGCGGCGACGACGCGGTCGAACGCCGAGCGGAGCCACGCGGAAAGCCAATGTCGCCGCTGGCAAGATGAAGCTGCACAGCGACAATGCCCTCCACCGTGAGCACCGCCTCGACAACCGCGCCGGCGGCCGCCACGGGAATGGGCTCGTCCGTGGTCGAGCATACGGGCTCATCGTGGGTTCCCTCGGAGGGGAGTCCAGCGGCGTCGCGTTCTCGCGTCCGGCAGTCGCAGCGGCGCCTCATACTCCGAGGACGAACCCTCCTCAGGAATTCGGGACTCATCTCGGGCCGCCCACGGCGCCGCCCAGTTAAATTCAGTGAGGGTCCACATTCAGGCTTGTTTACTTCTAGGGTATTTATGGGGATGGGAGGGGATTATTTCGTATCCCGGAAAATCCCCACTAGTCTGTTTACTTCTCCGGTTTTGAACGACATAATCCCGAGATATCCCCTCCCATCCCCACATTTTTTGACTAAATCAAAAACTCTCCATCATACTAGTGTTTTTGGGGAAGGGTATTTGAGGGGATTGGGTGAACACCAAATCCCCTCCCATCCCCATACCTATTGGGAAGAAAAATACGAGAGAAGTAAACAAGGCCTCACGGTAGAAAACCTGGTGGACAATCGCGGCGTGTAGGTCATTAGGTATGGTTAGATTATTCTCAAAAAAAAAAAAAAAAATAGGTATGGTTCGATTCAAATGACTTGGTCACTTTTAGCATAGACTATCAGCAAACTTGCCAACCAAAATGGCATGACCTCCATTTCAATTGGGCCATCATGCACGACGTGACCAAGAAAAACATGTGAGGCAGATTAATTAGATAGTCAATTTACTTTGTATGTATGAAGTGTGCACTGCTAGGAAAAGGCCTATAGTTGCCAGCGCACCATGTTTTGACCGTGCCGGTGGTAAATACTACCGGCGCATCTTGTTTCGATCGCGCTGGTGATAGCCCAATAACGCCGGCGCAGGAAAAATTTAGTGCGCCGGGATAAAGTTAGAAGAGGTTCGGGCCAGATCAAACATTCAAGCTCCCCTTACCCCGGCGCATACCACCGGTGCACCACCATAGAGGCGCGCCAGGGGTAAGGGAGCACAGATTTTCTCTCCACACCCCCCCCTCGAACGCCTTTTCCAATTTTGAAAAAAAAAAATAGAAGAAAATGATAGAAATTTCAAAAAAATTAAATCCTTCGAGATGGCTATGTATTATGCCATCTAGTTTTAATGAAAATTAAAAAACATGAATTTCAATATATTATGCAAAGTAGCGTCATGTTTCGGTAAAACGGGATTTCTGGTTCATACAACCTGACCTCCGATGAAAGACTTTTTTATATCAAAATCTACCTACGCGAAATTTAGGTTCCGAATTCAACAACCTATGGTCGTTTGGAAAAAATGGATTCGTCAAATCTAAAACAGAAACAGGACTTTTTGAGCTTTTAGATTTTGGTAAAAAAAATAAAAAAATAACCCCCGGCGCACCGCTGTATTAGGTGCGCCGGTGGTAACCTAGTCTATATATGCAAAGCCGGCCCTCCTGCCTCTTCTCCTTGCTCACTTCTCCCCCTTCTCCTCTTTCTCTCGTCCTCTTCTCCTTGTAATCCTCACCAACGACCTCCTCATCTTCCTCCTCCTCCGGTAACCTCCTCCACCTCGGGACTCCTCCTCCACCTCAACCTCCAGCAATCTCCTTCCTCTCCTCCTCCACATCCACCTCCGGCCTTCTCCTCCTCCTCCTCCTCCTAAACCACCACCTCCAGCCTCATCCTCATCCTCATCCTCCTCCTCCTCCTCCTCCTACTCCTACTCCTACATCGGCACGGAAACGACAACAAGGCGGCGCATGGTCACCGTTTTCGAGGACGAACCCGAGATAGATGAACCCGAGCTAGATCTAGATCTTGATCTGGATCGGCCTTTTTTGAGTTTTGAAAAAAAACATATCATCGGTGCATCAGGCCTGCTCGCCGGGGATAATTCGTGTTACTGCTGGTGCACCAGCTGGTGCGTCGGCGGTAACTCATTCCCACCAGCGTGTTTCCACCGGTAGGCTCTAGTGCGCCGGTGATACGTCTCCGACGTATCGATAATTTCTTATGTTCCATGCCACATTATTGATGATATCTACATGTTTTATGCATACTTTATGTCATATTTATGCGTTTTCCGGAACTAACCTATTGACGAGATGCCGAAGTGCCAGTTCCTGTTTTCTGTTGTTTTTGGTTTCAGAAATCCTAGTAAGGAAATATTCTCGGAATTGGACGAAATCAACGCCCAGAGTCTTAGAATTGGACGAAGCTTCCAGAACACCCGAGAGCCGCCAGAGGGGGGCCACAGGCCCACCAGACGACAGGGTGGCGCGGCCCAGGCCTTGGCCGCGCCCCCCCTAGTGTGTCGCCGCCTCGTCGACCCTCCGACTCCGCCTCTTCGCCTATTTAAAGGTCCCTGACCTAAATCTTCGATACGGAAAAGCCACGGTACGAGAAACCATCCAGAGCCGCCGCCATCGCGAAGCCAAGATCTGGGGGACAGGAGTCTCTGTTCCGGCACGCCGCCGGGACGGGGAAGTGCCCCCGGAAGGCTTCTCCATCGACACCGCTGCCATCACCACCGCCATCTTCATCAACGCTGCTGTCTCCCATGAGGAGGGAGTAGTTCTCCATCGAGGCTAAGGGCTGTACCGGTAGCTATGTGGTTCATCTCTCTCCTATGTACTTCAATACAATAATCTCATGAGCTGCCTTACATGATTTAGATTCATATGATGATGCTTGTAATCTAGATGTCATTATGCTAGTCAAGTGGATTTTACTTATGTGATCTCCGGAGACTCCTTGTCTCACGTGTGTAAAGGTGACAGTGTGTGCACCGTGTGGGTCTCTTAGGCTATATTTCACAGAATACTTATTCACTGTTATGAATGGCATAGTGAAGTTCTTATTTATATCTCTTTATGATTGCAATGTGTTTTGTATCACAATTTATCTGTGTGCTACTCTAGTGATGTTATTAAAGTAGTCTATTCCTCCTGCACGGTGTAATGGTGACAGTGTGTGCATCGTGTAGTACTTGGTGTAGGTTATGATTGTGATCTCTTGTAGATTATGAAGTTAACTATTGCTATGATAGTATTGATGTGATCTATTCCTCCTTTCGTAGCGTGAAGGTGACAGTGTGCATGCTATGTTAGTACTTGGTTTAATTGCGTTGATCTGTCGTGCACTCTAAGGTTATTTAAATATGAACATCGAATATTGTGGAGCTTGTTAACTCCGGCGTTGAGGGTTCGTGTAATCCTACACAGTTAGTGGTGTTCATCATCCAACAAGAGAGTGTAGAGTCTAGCATCTATCTATTTATTCTGTTATGTGATCAAAGTTGAGAGTGTCCACTAGTGAAAGTATGATCCCTAGGCCTTGTTCCTAAATACTGCTATCGTTGTTTGTTTACTGTTCTACTGCATCTGTACTGTCCGCTATATTACCACCATCAACCACACGCCAGTCCTGGGCAGCAAAGCACTTTTCTGGCACCGTTATTACTGCTCATATTTATTCATACCACCTGTATTTCACTATCTCTTCGCCGAACTAGTGCACCTATTAGGTGTGTTGGGGACACAAGAGACTTCTTGCTTTGTGGTTGCAGGGTTGCTTGAGAGGGATATCTTTGACCTCTTCCTCCCTGAGTTCGATAAACCTTGGGTGATCCACTTAAGGGAAACTTGCTGCTGTTCTACAAACCTCTGCTCTTGGAGGCCCAACACTGTCTACAAGAATAGAAGCACCCGTAGACATCAAGCACTTTTCTGGCGCCGTTGCCGGGGAGGAAAGGTAAAAGGTACTCACACTCCGGATCTCGGCTACTAAGCTATTTTCCGGCGCCGTTGTAAGTACTCGAAGCTATTTCCTTTAGATCCTGCAATTGCATCTTTTTGTTTCTTGTTTTACACTAGTTTGGCATAATGAAAGGCAACATGGAGCTTTTTATTCTATTTCCTGAGTTAAGACATGGATGGTTTGATGCGAAAATTAAAGAACCCATGGAACATATTAGTATGAATACTTTGAACACCATTGTTGCTAATGATATGGAAAATTCTAAGCTTGGGGAAGCTGGTTTTGATGAGCATGATATTTTTAGTCCCCCAAGCATTGAGGAGAAAATTTTCTTTGATGATACTTTGCCTCCTATTTATGATGATTATAATGATAGTGGTCTTTTGGTACCACCTGTTATGGAGGATAAATTTGATTATGATTACAATATGCCTCCTATATTTGATGATGAGAATAATAATGATAGCTACTTTGTTGAATTTGCTCCCACTACAACTAATAAAATTGATTATGCTTATGTGGAGAGTAATAATTTTATGCATGAGACTCATGATAAGAATGCTTTATGTGATAGTTATATTGTTGAGTTTGCTCATGATACTACTGAAAGTTATTATGAGAGAGGAAAATATGGTTGTAGAAATTTTCATGTTACTAAAACACCTCTCTTTTTGCTGAAAATCTTGAAGCTGCACTTGTTTTATCTTTCTATGCCAGTTGCATTATGCTTCTTGAATTTGTTTATTTACAAGATTCCTTTTCATAGGAAGCATGTTAGGCTTAAATTTGTTTTGAATTTGCCACTTGATGCTCTCTTTTGCTTCAAATACTATTTCTTGCGAGTGCATCATTAAAACTGCTGAGCCCATCTTAATGGCTATAAAGAAAGAACTTCTTGGGAGATAACCCATGTGTTTATTTTGCTACAGTAATTTTGTTTTATATTTGTGTCTTGGAAGTTGTTACTACTGTAGCAACCTCTCCTTATCTTATTTTATTGCATTGTTGTGCCAAGTAAAGTCTTTGATAGTAAGGTTCATACTAGATTTGGATTACTGCGCAGAAATAGATTTCTTGCTGTCACGAATCAGGGCCTAATTCTCTGCAGGTAAATCAGGAAATTATTCCAATTTACGTGAGTGATCCTCAGATATGTACGCAACTTTATTCAATTTGAGCATTTTCATTTGAGCAAGTCTGGTGCCTCTTTAAAATTCGTCTTTACGGACTGTTCTGTTTTGACAGATTCTGCCTTTTATTTCGCATTGCCTCTTTTGCTATGTGGGATGGATTTCTTTGTTCCATTAACTTCCAGTAGCTTTGAGCAATGTCCAGAAGTGTTAAAAATGATTGTGTCACCTCTGAACATGTGAATTTTTGATTATGCACTAACCCTCTAATGAGTTGTTTTGAGTTTGGTGTGGAGGAAGTTTTCAAGGGTCAAGAGAGGAGGATGATACAATATGATCAAGAAGAGTGAAAGCTCTAAGCTTGGGGATGCCCCGGTGGTTCACCCCTGCATATTTCAAGAAGACTCAAGCGTCTAAGCTTGGGGATGCCCAAGGCATCCCCTTCTTCATCGACAACTTATCAGGTCACTTCTCTTGAAACTATATTTTTATTCGGTCACATCTTATGTACTTTACTTGGAGCGTCTGTATGTTTTTGTTTTTGTTTTTGTTTTTGTTTGAATAAAATGGATCCTAGCATTCTTTGTGTGGGAGAGAGACACGCTCCGCTGGTTCGTATGAACACATCTGTTCTTTACTCATAATATTCATGGCGAAAGTTTCTTCTTCGTTAAATTGTTATATGGTTGGAAACGGGAAATGCTACATGTAGTAATTGGTATGATGTCTTGAATAATTTGATACTTGGCAATTGTTGTGCTCATGTTTAAGCTCTTGCATCATATACTTTGCACCTATTAATGAAGAAATACATAGAGCTTGCTAAAATTTGGTTTGCATGATTGGTCTCTCTAAAGTCTAGATATTTTCTAGTAAGGATCGAACAACGAGGAAGACGGTGTAGAGTCTTATAATGTTTACAATATGTCTTTTATGTGAGTTTTGCTGCACCGTTTCATCCTTGTGTTTGTTTCAAATAACCTTGCTAGCCTAAGCCTTGTATCGAGAGGGAATACTTCTCATGCATCCAAAATCCTTGAGCCAAACACTATGCCATTTGTGTCCACCATACCTACCTACTACATGTTATTTCTCCGTCATTCCAAAGTAAATTGCTTGAGTGCTATCTTTAAATTTCCATCCTTTATCTTTGCAATATATAGCTCAAGGGACAAATAGCCTAAAAACTATTGTGGTATTGAATATGTACTTATGCATTTTATCTCTTATTAAGTTGCTTGTTGTGCGATAACCATGTTCCTGGGGACGCCATCAACTACTCTTTGTTGAATATCATGTGAGTTGCTATGCATGTCCGTCTTGTCTGAAGTAAGGGCGATTTACCATGAGTTGAATGGTTTGAGCATGCATACTGTTAGAGAAGAACATTGGGCCGCTAACTAAAGCCATGATCCATGGTGGAAGTTTCAGTTTTGGACAAATATCCTCAATCTCATATGAGAAAATTAATAATTGTTGAATGCTTAAGCATTAAAGAGGAGTCCATTATCTGTTGTCTATGTTGTCCCGATATGGATGTCTAAGTTGAGAATAATCAAAAGCGAGAAATCCAATGCGAGCTTTCTCCTTAGACCTTTGTACAGGCGGCATAGAGGTACCCCTTTGTGACACTTGGTTAAAACATATGTATTGCGGTGATAATCCAGGTAATCCGAGCTAATTAGGACAAGGTGCGGGCATTATTAGTATACTATGCATGAGGCTTGCAACTTGTAAGATATAATTTACATAACACATATGCTTTATTACTACCGTTGATAAAATTGTTTCTTGTTTTCAAAATCAAAGCTCTAGCACAAATATAGCAATCGATGCTTCCCTCTGCGAAAGGCCTTTCTTCTACTTTTATGTTGAGTCAGTTCACCTATTTCTCTCCATCTCAAGAAGCAAACACTTGTGTGAACTGTGCATTGATTCCTACATACTTGCATATTGCACTTATTATATTACTTTATGTTGACAATATCCCTGAGATATACATGTTACAAGTTGAAAGCAACCGCTGAAACTTAATCTTCCTTTGTGTTGCTTCAATGCCTTTACTTTGAAATTATTGCTTTATGAGTTAACTTTTATGCAAGACTTATTGATGCTTGTCTTGAAAGTACTATTCATGAAAAGTCTTTGCTATATGATTCAGTTGTTTACTCATTACATTTACCATTGTTTGGATCGCTGCATTCGTTACATGTGCTTACAATAGTATGATCAAGATTATGATGGCATGTCACTCCAGAAATTATGTTTGTTATCGTTTACCTGCTCGGGACGAGCAGAAACTAAACTTGGGGATGCTGATACGTCTCCGACGTATCGATAATTTCTTATGTTCCATGCCACATTATTGATGATATCTACATGTTTTATGCATACTTTATGTCATATTTATGCGTTTTCCGGAACTAACCTATTGACGAGATGCCGAAGTGCCAGTTCCTGTTTTCTGCTGTTTTTGGTTTCAGAAATCCTAGTAAGGAAATATTCTCAGAATTGGACGAAATCAGCGCCCAGAGTCTTAGAATTGGACGAAGCTTCCAGAACACCCGAGAGCCGCCAGAGGGGGGCCACAGGCCCACCAGACGACAGGGTGGCGCGGCCCAGGCCTTGGCCGCGCCCCTAGTGTGTCACCGCCTCGTCGACCCTCCGACTCCGCCTCTTCGCCTATTTAAAGGTCCCTGACCTAAATCTTCGATACGGAAAAGCCACGGTACGAGAAACCATCCAGAGCCGCCGCCATCGCGAAGCCAAGATCTGGGGGACAGGAGTCTCTGTTCCGGCACGTCGCCGGGACGGGGAAGTGCCCCCGGAAGGCTTCTCCATCGACACCGCTGCCATCACCACCGCCATCTTCATCAACGCTGTTGTCTCCCATGAGGAGGGAGTAGTTCTCCATCGAGGCTAAGGGCTGTACCGGTAGCTATGTGGTTCATCTCTCTCCTATGTACTTCAATACAATAATCTCATGAGCTGCCTTACATGATTGAGATTCATATGATGATGCTTGTAATCTAGATGTCATTATGCTAGTCAAGTGGATTTTACTTATGTGATCTCCGGAGACTCCTTGTCCCACGTGTGTAAAGCTGACAGTGTGTGCACCGTGTGGGTCTCTTAGGCTATATTTCACAGAATACTTATTCACTGTTATGAATGGCATAGTGAAGTGCTTATTTATATCTCTTTATGATTGCAATGTGTTTTGTATCACAATTTATCTGTGTGCTACTCTAGTGATGTTATTAAAGTAGTCTATTCCTCCTGCACGGTGTAATGGTGACTGTAACACCCCAAATTTCAAAACAAAGCAAAAAGGAATTTACTTTTTCCAAAAATGAGAACCAACAAAAACTTTTCTTATATAAGGTATTAGGCTTATGGCTCCTATCTATTACTTGTGTGCTTGCCTTGATGAGTGTTAGTATGCTTATGTGACCCACCCTAAAACCCTAGAGTGATCAAGTAAAGATCGCAAACCAAATAAAAACAAAAAAGAGGAAGAAATCAAATAAGAAGAACCTTAAGCCCTAAACTTTTCAAAACTCCTTTGATCCATTTTTGCGAAACCCTGAATAAAGGAAAAACTATATGTGGGCCTATAGCCCTAATATGTGAATCTGAAACCTTACCCCTTTTCTTCTGCTAAATAGTGGTGAACCTTTGCCAAAGTTACTAAACCCTCAACCTCACCCCTCTTGTCCTCAATCTTGGAAGAATAAAATAAAAAGGAAAAATCTTATTTAAGAAAAGAGGCAGATATGCCTATGGGCCTTTTTGTAAAACTTTCCCTAGGCCTTTCTACTTGATGTAGAGAATTGGAAAACCTTCTTGAACCCTAGATAGTGCTTTTTCAACGCAATCCTAAGTGGAACACAAGGTTTTCAAAAAGAGAGTAATAATGCCATAGAGGCATATGAGAGCAAAATATCAAATTTGTGAAATTAAGGATCTTGACCCTAGACTTGAAGTTGAATGGTGGGATCACCCCTAGATACCTTTTCAACTCTCAACAACATCTTTGGGTCAAGCCAAGTTCTATTAAAAATCAAATGCCACATATGCATAGAGGCATATGTGACCCATAGCCATTTTCCCAATTCTTGTCCTATGCACTTCTACTTCTACCCAATGGTGTGAAACCATCTCTGAACACAATCTAACCCTAACTTGACCCTCCTCCTTGCTCAAGTAAAGCAAGGGGAGCATCTTACAAAAATAAGAAAATTTGACATGTTCCCTCTCCTGCGTTTTGGCCAATTTTACAAATCTTTGAGCTAGACCTTTTGGAATGGTTTCAATGGTTTGAAAACATTTCTAAACTAATGGGATTGGCTTTAGAATCAAGTCAAGTCCAATCAAATGGAGAGAAACCCAATAGTGGGATATTTCCATTTTTCTCACATACACATAGGGCCAATTTATCAACTCTTGATCTAGGCACCAACCTTGCCTCAAAATGGTTGGAACCTTTCATCCAACTTCATCTAACACCAAATAAACCTCACCCTTGTCAAAGCAAGGCCAAGAAAAATAAAAGTTTAAATAGTTAGAAATTCACAAAACCCTCACATATGGCTTATGCCATTTTTCTCAATTTTGACCTTAGCCCATTTTGGCCTTCACCATTAGTTGAATAATGTTACTAAACATTTATTACAACTTTTGGAATCCCAGAAACTCAATTCAAATCAAATTCCAACTCAATTGGGGATCACATGTGATAATGGTCAATTCTGCCATAATTATTCTGGTCCCTACTTTGAGCCTCTCCATTTCAAGTTTTTCAAACTAGACTTTCCCAACTCTTTGCCTGTCATCCAAGAGGACATCAAGGTGAGCAACTTTGGTAAAGACCACCCTGCCAAAATCCTTATGAATCAATTGCTAGGCTCATCCAAAGTTGGCACTTTTAATTAAGTGGAACAATCTCCCACTTAGGGAATTTGCTATATTTTGATTTTCTAAATTCCACCACCACCTTTCTTTGCCTCTGGTCATTTAGAACCAAACCAATTACACCCCTTTCAAGATTGTCAACCTTTTGAGCCAATTCAAATTTGGGCAAAATTTGATGAAACATAAATAGGGAACCACACACACTATTTGAAATAGTGTCCTACACTACCCATAATCTACCCCAACCTACCCCATTCTGTTCCCTTGTCCCCTCTCACCCTACAACACACAAAAACCCTAGAGGAGCTAGCTACACATGGCCTAGCCATGGCCATGCCGGCCATGGACATACCCTCTTGCTCCCCCTCTCTTCTCTTCACTCTAGCACCGACCACCTTGCCCTACTGCCTCCCCTTGGTCCCCTGAGCAAGCTCATACGCGCCATTAGTCGAAAGGTGGACCACAGAGCCCAGGCCCGCACGCGCCCACGACGCACTGGTGCGACAGGAGCGGCATGGCCATGCCATCGCATGTCTGCCGACGCGCGCACCGCGGCCAACCATCGACTCGCCGCCCCGCTCCATCCCTGGCCCCCTCTCTTCTCCCTGAGCATCAGCGCCGCACCGCGAATCCACCAGACACGCTCGCAACCACGGCCCTGGACCGCCGCCGCCAGAGACGGCGACACAATCCCGTGGACACCGCCGCGGACACGGACGCAAGGCGTCATCACCAGACCGTCCCCCACCTCGCCTTCACGCTCGTTAGCTTCGCCTAGCCGTCGCTTACACGACGCTCCCTCTAGTTTGCCCCTTCGAGCGCCGGAGACGCCGCCCCGCTGTCGCCCTCGCCGCACACCACCCGGCCATCCCGCCAGTATAAATAGAGCACTCCACGAGCCTTCATCTCCACACCAAACTTGCGTCCCTCTCTCTTCTGATCCTCCTCGACCCTCCCTCTCCCTCAATTACTCAACGGAGCCCACCAATTTCTCGCCGGAGCCCGCGGAGGAGCTGAGATCGCCGCCGACGAATCCAAGCACCCTCGACGACGCCACCGGTACCAGCGCACTCGCCGTCGTCTACAACGACGACCTGCATCAACGCCGCCGCTCGCCGACGTCCCAGCTCGCCGTCGACCCCCGACCTCCGCCGTGCCCGCGTCTGCCTCTCGTCGACGACGACGACGATCCCCAGCCGTCCGATCGGCTTCTGATCCAACGCCCCTCAGCCCCCGTACCGATTCGGGTAAGTAAACCCACTGACAGGTGGACCACCCCCTGTCAGCTGGCCCGCTGTGCGCTGGACGCACTGCTGGGCCGGCCCAATGTCGCTCTGCCATTTTTTTTCAAATCCTTGGGCCGTTTATTTTCCCGCCGGCCTGTTAATTCAAACTCCTTTTAAACTTTTCCAAATTTTTGTAATACTGCTTCCACTTTGAAATTTAACCATTTCAAATGGGCTAAACCAAATCTAGTGAATTTTATATTTCTGGAAAGCTTAGGAAAAGATCTATCCAATGCCACTGGCCTCCTGGTCAAACTCGTGGTAGAATTAATCTGACCAAAATAACAAGTCAGGGACTTTTCTGCCTTAGAATAATTCTTAAAAATCAACCACAAATGAGTTTAAGTTAATTCCAACACCTTTAGCTCACATTTGACTTACACTAATTGTTTCTGCAAGAAAATGGTGTGGTCACTTTGCATGATCATGCCCTAGTTTAAGAAATGTGCAATATGGCTAGTTTAACTAGTTGATATTGTCCAAAATTATTAAGTAATTCATATGAAGTCTTGTGCTTCATTTAAATCTTATCTCAAAGGAATTCATGTGATGTTTGGACCCCTGGCCAAACTCACCTATATGAATTACTAAGAGATTTAAATCATAGGTAGTGTTATTAAATGGTATGAGGTATTTTACCTCATTTAAATCTATTTCCCGCTTCATGATGATGAATGGTTGACTTGGGTCAACCTGATTTCATGCATGATTGTTTGAGAAATTAAATCTTAAGAAGTTTTCAATAAGAGAGAAGTGTTTCTCCAACCCTAGATGGAAATTATCATTTCCATGTAGGGAGAGGAAATTATTTTCCCAAACCACACAACCAATGCACCCTAAGTGTAGTATTGGTGTGAGTACAAGTATTGTTAGAATAACCAATGTATTGTTGAGGTGGTGTAATCACCTCAATGGTAGTTGCTAACCTAGTACAACTATGTGTTAAATCTTATGAGAGGTTTCTCTCTCATTTAAATCTTGGTCCCAAGTATTTCAACATGAGGTATGGACCATGGTCGGTATAATCTCATATTGAGTATTGGGTGACCTTAAATCATTAACCTTGTTAGGATTAAATTGTATGAGGTATTGAAACCTCATTTAAATCATTTCTCTCAAATGAGGAGTATGAAGAGGTTGACTTTGGGTCAACCTAGGTCATATCTTGTTCATGAGAGAAATTAAATCTTAATAAGATAATGAGAGGAAAGTATTTTTTTCTTGAATAGAAAGAACACCTCCACCCACTTAATATAAGTGTGATGCTAGCTAAGTGTGTGAAACTTGTGTGTGATTAGTTTAGTATGTAAGTTTGGTATGATGATTGTGTACCCCGTATTCGTATTTTAGACGCTAGTACCGGAGACCATCCTAAGAGGAGGACTTCTACAACAAGGAAGGAGAAGAGAACTTGGACCCTCACTCCAACCAAGGCAAGCTGATAGTATTGCAAGTTATTACCAACGAAAATTGGCACTGATAGAAATTATCTTTGCAAGGTGATATTGTTTGCAAGCTAAGATATTGTTTGCAAACTCATATTCTTGCAAGGTGCAACGCCCCTTGGGGCAAGGCACCATGTTTCTCACCTTTTATTCTATGAACCCATCCTAAGCTTTGATTTTACAAATTCTTACTTGTTTTCTAGATGGGTTACTTTTATAGTTAACTTTGGTCAAAGGAAATGAGTTGGTGACTAAAGTAGTAAAGTTAGCAAGCTACCACCAATGCAAGCTAGCTTGAGGCAAACCATTTTTGGTTGCAAGATAATAATCTTGCAACTTGCTAAGCTCTCTATGAGCAAAGCCTTCCCCTATTTTACTTTAGGCTTATGATCTTAATTTCCAGTTTGTACTTACAAACTCTTTTTACCTTTGTTTTATCAAAGTACTTTTTGATTCATGATTCACTTGGCTAGTATTGGACTAGTACAAGAGTATCAAACTTAGCCTAGAAACACACCAAATACTTAGCATCCCTCTTGCATAGATGCTAGTGCTGATTTTGAAAGTGGCTACTCCATGTGGGAGACTGGAACCGAAATGATTTGAAAACCTTGGAATGACGAGTCATTCTATTGAGAGATTTTTAAAGGAGTTTCGAAACCTTGGGATGAAGATGCATTCCATTGAATGATTTCTTTTGAAGGTGAATATGACTGGTGAATGACTTGGTGAATGTTTCAAAAATACTGATGGTTGGGTTCGGATGCGATACCATTCCAATTTTACCGTACCCCCACAATACCTGAATCTGGGTAGGGCTTAACTGGAAGTTTGTGTGTCTTAGTATGGGTTCCCTCTAAACAAGCATCATCGGGGTTATGCCGAAAGCTGCCTCTACCACAACAACTGAGAAGATACGATATGATGCGCGATGAGGTGAATGTCCGGCCCAAGCCCTGTGCAGTTCCCAGGTTGACAGTTGGTCTTCACTGGGAGGCCAAGCTCATGGGGAGAGGTGCCTATACTAGGATGTGTAAATGAAAGGTTATGATTGGTAGTTCGCGTACTGCGTACGATAAATCAGGGCCGATTACCCTGACGAGCTATTGCAATTGTTGTGGCACAAGTGTACAACCTCTGCAGAGTTAAACCTATTCGAATAGCCGCGTCCTCGGTTATGGACAGTTGGAAAGGCCATACTGTTCCGTCATCAGAACTTTTCGAAAACTATGAATGGTGAAGGGTGACTTATGATTTTGAACTTGAATGGAGACTTTGTCGTGGAATCACAACCTGGTGGTGGGAATGACACTAAGTTTCCCACTTGAGTTAGTTAGTACATAAAGAGTTGTTTACAAAAATGTTTGTAAAACCAAATCTGCTTTATGCAAAATAAACTAGAGCTTAGCACCCCCTTATTAGGATTGTGTGCACTTACCCTAGTATTAGTTTGCGAGTACTTTAAAGTACTCACGGCTGTGTCCCTGGCTATTCAAATGGCCAGATTATGAAGCAGAACCACAGCATGAAGAAGACGACCCGCAGGACGCCCACGACAACTAGGGAGCCTTCTGACGTCAAGCGTTGGCCTGTGGACTAGAGAGTCCCTTCTACGTTACGCCTCCGCTATGAAACTATGAACTTGGTGACTGTTGATCCCTAGATCAACTCTGTGTGTAATATGGGATCGTGTGATCTCCATTTGTAAGACGACTATGGTATGTAATGAATGATGACTTATGATATTCAACTGTTATGTCTCGCAACAACAATATTCCTGGGATTGCGATGTATGGCATGACAGGCATCTGGACTTAAAAATCCGGGTGTTGACAAGTTGGTATCAGAGCCATTGTTTGACCTTAGGAGACCCTAGTTAGAATGGACGTCTGAAAAACTTAGTTTCAAAAACCAATGAAGTGAATATTTGCGAAAACTTGTTCTTACCCTTACCTTTGAGACTCTTTGCCAAAAATGAGGAAGACATGCTTTACTTTCTTGTAAGCCTACATAAAAATTTGCACACTGGACTACTTCTCTAATTTACTCCTCTTTGCTCACAGATGACGTACCAGTGGGAGTCCTATCAGCTGGGTTCCGAAGGCGACCTCAAGTTCGAAAAAGAGTTGAAGCAACTAGTGGATTATCTCGGACACCCGTACCCCAAGTTCTTCGGAATGCCACTCAAGGCTAAGGCAGGAGAACCGCCTCAGTGGGACGTTTCTACTGATCTACGAAGAAAGCTTGATGCCCCGGTATGGGAAACCATTTGGATTGCTGTAACGGGAAACACTTGGAAGGAAGGACTCGCTGAAGCGATGCAAGAGGCAATTTTTCGTCTGTGTGGACAAAATAAGGACAAGATCAAGAACACTCGCTTCATCTACTACCCAAGACATGACCCCTGGGGAGAACCAATGACCATGCCCCCACCGCAACCAAGGATGAACCCCTACGAAGCACCTCAGGACTTCAGGCAGTACAAAACCCGCAGGGATTTGGACAACGCCCTCGCCTATCGTCAAGCATCTCACCCGTGAAGAAGAAGATTCCACCCGGAAGAGTAGTATCACCTCAGCACTTAAGTAGGTGTGAGTTGTATCAGGATCCCCCGGTATCGTAGAACGAATGAATGGTTCTTCAAACCAACGGTGTGTTAGATTTGTAATGTGTGATGTTTGGTATGAATGAAAAAGTGTTGCTGGTTTTTACCCCCTCAACACTCCTCAAGTTTTCAAGTTTTCAATTCTTGAATTTTAACTCAAACAAACCATAGAAGTTTCCCCCTTATCTTATCATCTACTTCAATATTCAGATGGCCCCTCCTACCCGCAACAACTCCCGTGCCCAAGCCAAGCAGATACACCCTGCGCACGCCAGAATGACTGAAGCCATCAACATCCTTGCAATGGAGCTCAAGGCACTTCGCCATCAACACGCCAAGAAGGACTACCTCATTGCCCGCCTCCGCGTGAAGATAGCATCACTGGAGCAGCACATCCCAATACTCCACCATGCCCCCAGAGCCAAGTCCAATGTGACCTGCTACGCATGTGGTGTTACTGGTCATTACTCTAACAAGTGCCCGATGAAAGCCGCCAATAATGCCCCAAGGACTGGAAGCAATGCTGTACCCATCGCACAAACAAGCAAGATAACGGTAACCTGCTATGAATGTGGAACTGTGGGTCATTACTCCAATGAATGCCCCAAGAAGCTTGCCAAGATCGCCGCCAACCCCTCTGCACTGGCACAGCAGCAGCACCGTATCGCAACTAGAAGAAAGTTTGCTCCAAACTACCCGAACAACCGCAACGGTCGCTACTACAACATGAAGACCACTGAAACACAAGAAACCTCTCAGAATATGCCAAGTATGTTCCCTGCTAAATCCTACCACCCAATCTCTCTTAGGAACCTAACTCTTCTTAAAATCTCGGGACGAGATTTGTTTAAGGGGGAAGGGTTTGTAACACCCCAAATTTCAAAACAAAGCAAAAAGGAATTTACTTTTTCCAAAAATGAGAACCAACAAAAACTTTTCTTATATAAGGTATTAGGCTTATGGCTCCTATCTATTACTTGTGTGCTTGCCTTGATGAGTGTTAGTATGCTTATGTGACCCACCCTAAAACCCTAGAGTGATCAAGTAAAGATCGCAAACCAAATAAAAACAAAAAAGAGGAAGAAATCAAATAAGAAGAACCTTAAGCCCTAAACTTTTCAAAACTCCTTTGATCCATTTTTGCGAAACCCTGAATAAAGGAAAAACTATATGTGGGCCTATAGCCCTAATATGTGAATCTGAAACCTTACCCCTTTTCTTCTGCTAAATAGTGGTGAACCTTTGCCAAAGTTACTAAACCCTCAACCTCACCCCTCTTGTCCTCAATCTTGGAAGAATAAAATAAAAAGGAAAAATCTTATTTAAGAAAAGAGGCAGATATGCCTATGGGCCTTTTTGTAAAACTTTCCCTAGGCCTTTCTACTTGATGTAGAGAATTGGAAAACCTTCTTGAACCCTAGATAGTGCTTTTTCAACGCAATCCTAAGTGGAACACAAGGTTTTCAAAAAGAGAGTAATAATGCCATAGAGGCATATGAGAGCAAAATATCAAATTTGTGAAATTAAGGATCTTGACCCTAGACTTGAAGTTGAATGGTGGGATCACCCCTAGATACCTTTTCAACTCTCAACAACATCTTTGGGTCAAGCCAAGTTCTATTAAAAATCAAATGCCACATATGCATAGAGGCATATGTGACCCATAGCCATTTTCCCAATTCTTGTCCTATGCACTTCTACTTCTACCCAATGGTGTGAAACCATCTCTGAACACAATCTAACCCTAACTTGACCCTCCTCCTTGCTCAAGTAAAGCAAGGGGAGCATCTTACAAAAATAAGAAAATTTGACATGTTCCCTCTCCTGCGTTTTGGCCAATTTTACAAATCTTTGAGCTAGACCTTTTGGAATGGTTTCAATGGTTTGAAAACATTTCTAAACTAATGGGATTGGCTTTAGAATCAAGTCAAGTCCAATCAAATGGAGAGAAACCCAATAGTGGGATATTTCCATTTTTCTCACATACACATAGGGCCAATTTATCAACTCTTGATCTAGGCACCAACCTTGCCTCAAAATGGTTGGAACCTTTCATCCAACTTCATCTAACACCAAATAAACCTCACCCTTGTCAAAGCAAGGCCAAGAAAAATAAAAGTTTAAATAGTTAGAAATTCACAAAACCCTCACATATGGCTTATGCCATTTTTCTCAATTTTGACCTTAGCCCATTTTGGCCTTCACCATTAGTTGAATAATGTTACTAAACATTTATTACAACTTTTGGAATCCCAGAAACTCAATTCAAATCAAATTCCAACTCAATTGGGGATCACATGTGATAATGGTCAATTCTGCCATAATTATTCTGGTCCCTACTTTGAGCCTCTCCATTTCAAGTTTTTCAAACTAGACTTTCCCAACTCTTTGCCTGTCATCCAAGAGGACATCAAGGTGAGCAACTTTGGTAAAGACCACCCTGCCAAAATCCTTATGAATCAATTGCTAGGCTCATCCAAAGTTGGCACTTTTAATTAAGTGGAACAATCTCCCACTTAGGGAATTTGCTATATTTTGATTTTCTAAATTCCACCACCACCTTTCTTTGCCTCTGGTCATTTAGAACCAAACCAATTACACCCCTTTCAAGATTGTCAACCTTTTGAGCCAATTCAAATTTGGGCAAAATTTGATGAAACATAAATAGGGAACCACACACACTATTTGAAATAGTGTCCTACACTACCCATAATCTACCCCAACCTACCCCATTCTGTTCCCTTGTCCCCTCTCACCCTACAACACACAAAAACCCTAGAGGAGCTAGCTACACATGGCCTAGCCATGGCCATGCCGGCCATGGACATACCCTCTTGCTCCCCCTCTCTTCTCTTCACTCTAGCACCGACCACCTTGCCCTACTGCCTCCCCTTGGTCCCCTGAGCAAGCTCATACGCGCCATTAGTCGAAAGGTGGACCACAGAGCCCAGGCCCGCACGCGCCCACGACGCACTGGTGCGACAGGAGCGGCATGGCCATGCCATCGCATGTCTGCCGACGCGCGCACCGCGGCCAACCATCGACTCGCCGCCCCGCTCCATCCCTGGCCCCCTCTCTTCTCCCTGAGCATCAGCGCCGCACCGCGAAATCCACCGAACACGCTCGCAACCACGGCCCTGGACCGCCGCCGCCAGAGACGGCGCCACAATCCCGTGGACACTGCCGCGGACACGGACGCAAGGCGTCATCACCAGACCGTCCCCCACCTCGCCTTCACGCTCGGTAGCTTCGCCTAGCCGTCGCTTACACGACGCTCCCTCTAGTTTGCCCTTCGAGCGCCGGAGACGCCGCCGCTTGCCGCCTCGCCGCACACCACCCGGCCATCCCGCCAGTATAAATAGAGCACTCCACGAGCCTTCATCTCCACACCAAACTTGCGTCCCTCTCTCTTCTGATCCTCCTCGACCCTCCCTCTCCCTCAATTACTCAACGGAGCCCACCAATTTCTCGCCGGAGCCCGCGGAGGAGCTGAGATCGCCGCCGACGAATCCAAGCACCCTCGACGACGCCACCGGTACCAGCGCACTCGCCGTCGTCTACAACGACGACCTGCATCAACGCCGCCGCTCGCCGACGTCCCAGCTCGCCGTCGACCCCCGACCTCCGCCGTGCCCGCGTCTGCCTCTCGTCGACGACGACGATCCCCAGCCGTCCGATCGGCTTCTGATCAAACGCCCCTCAGCCCCCGTACCGATTCGGGTAAGTAAACCCACTGACAGGTGGACCACCCCCTGTCAGCTGGCCCGCTTTGCGCTGGACGCCTGCTTGCTGGGCCGGCCCAATGTCGCTCTGCCATTTTTTTTCAAATCCTTGGGCCGTTTATTTTCCCGCCGGCCTGTTAATTCAAACTCCTTTTAAACTTTTCCAAATTTTTGTAATACTGCTTCCACTTTGAAATTTAACCATTTCAAATGGGCTAAACCAAATCTAGTGAATTTTATATTTCTGGAAAGCTTAGGAAAAGATCTATCCAATGCCACTGGCCTCCTGGTCAAACTCGTGGTAGAATTAATCTGACCAAAATAACAAGTCAGGGACTTTTCTGCCTTAGAATAATTCTTAAAAATCAACCACAAATGAGTTTAAGTTAATTCCAACACCTTTAGCTCACATTTGACTTACACTAATTGTTTCTGCAAGAAAATGGTGTGGTCACTTTGCATGATCATGCCCTAGTTTAAGAAATGTGCAATATGGCTAGTTTAACTAGTTGATATTGTCCAAAATTATTAAGTAATTCATATGAAGTCTTGTGCTTCATTTAAATCTTATCTCAAAGGAATTCATGTGATGTTTGGACCCCTGGCCAAACTCACCTATATGAATTACTAAGAGATTTAAATCATAGGTAGTGTTATTAAATGGTATGAGGTATTTTACCTCATTTAAATCTATTTCCCGCTTCATGATGATGAATGGTTGACTTGGGTCAACCTGATTTCATGCATGATTGTTTGAGAAATTAAATCTTAAGAAGTTTTCAATAAGAGAGAAGTGTTTCTCCAACCCTAGATGGAAATTATCATTTCCATGTAGGGAGAGGAAATTATTTTCCCAAACCACACAACCAATGCACCCTAAGTGTAGTATTGGTGTGAGTACAAGTATTGTTAGAATAACCAATGTATTGTTGAGGTGGTGTAATCACCTCAATGGTAGTTGCTAACCTAGTACAACTATGTGTTAAATCTTATGAGAGGTTTCTCTCTCATTTAAATCTTGGTCCCAAGTATTTCAACATGAGGTATGGACCATGGTCGGTATAATCTCATATTGAGTATTGGGTGACCTTAAATCATTAACCTTGTTAGGATTAAATTGTATGAGGTATTGAAACCTCATTTAAATCATTTCTCTCAAATGAGGAGTATGAAGAGGTTGACTTTGGGTCAACCTAGGTCATATCTTGTTCATGAGAGAAATTAAATCTTAATAAGATAATGAGAGGAAAGTATTTTTTTCTTGAATAGAAAGAACACCTCCACCCACTTAATATAAGTGTGATGCTAGCTAAGTGTGTGAAACTTGTGTGTGATTAGTTTAGTATGTAAGTTTGGTATGATGATTGTGTACCCCGTATTCGTATTTTAGACGCTAGTACCGGAGACCATCCGGAAGAGGAGGACTTCTACAACAAGGAAGGAGAAGAGAACTTGGACCCTCACTCCAACCAAGGCAAGCTGATAGTATTGCAAGTTATTACCAACGAAAATTGGCACTGATAGAAATTATCTTTGCAAGGTGATATTGTTTGCAAGCTAAGATATTGTTTGCAAACTCATATTCTTGCAAGGTGCAACGCCCCTTGGGGCAAGGCACCATGTTTCTCACCTTTTATTCTATGAACCCATCCTAAGCTTTGATTTTACAAATTCTTACTTGTTTTCTAGATGGGTTACTTTTATAGTTAACTTTGGTCAAAGTACGAGTTGGTGACTAAAGTAGTAAAGTTAGCAAGCTACCACCAATGCAAGCTAGCTTGAGGCAAACCATTTTTGGTTGCAAGATAATAATCTTGCAACTTGCTAAGCTCTCTATGAGCAAAGCCTTCCCCTATTTTACTTTAGGCTTATGATCTTAATTTCCAGTTTGTACTTACAAACTCTTTTTACCTTTGTTTTATCAAAGTACTTTTTGATTCATGATTCACTTGGCTAGTATTGGACTAGTACAAGAGTATCAAACTTAGCCTAGAAACACACCAAATACTTAGCATCCCTCTTGCATAGATGCTAGTGCTGATTTTGAAAGTGGCTACTCCATGTGGGAGACTGGGAACTGAAATGATTTCGAAAACCTTGGAATGACGAGTCATTCTATTGAGAGATTTTTAAAGGAGTTTCGAAACCTTGGGATGAAGATGCATTCCATTGAATGATTTCTTTTGAAGGTGAATATGACTGGTGAATGACTTGGTGAATGTTTCAAAAATACTGATGGTTGGGTTCGGATGCGATACCATTCCAATTTTACCGTACCCCCACAATACCTGAATCTGGGTAGGGCTTAACTGGAAGTTTGTGTGTCTTAGTATGGGTTCCCTCTAAACAAGCATCATCGGGGTTATGCCGAAAGCTGCCTCTACCACAACAACTGAGAAGATACGATATGATGCGCGATGAGGTGAATGTCCGGCCCAAGCCTGTGCGGTTCCCAAAGTTGACAGTTGGTCTTCACTGGGAGGCCAAGCTCATGGGGAGAGGTGCCTATACTAGGATGTGTAAATGAAAGGTTATGATTGGTAGTTCGCGTACTGCGTACGATAAATCAGGGCCAGTTACCCCTGACGAGCTATTGCAATTGTTGTGGCACAAGTGTACAACCTCTGCAGAGTTAAACCTATTCGAATAGCCGCGTCCTCGGTTATGGACAGTTGGAAAGGCCATACTGTTCCGTCATCAGAACTTTTCGAAAACTATGAATGGTGAAGGGTGACTTATGATTTTGAACTTGAATGGAGACTTTGTCGTGGAATCACAACCTGGTGGTGGGAATGACACTAAGTTTCCCACTTGAGTTAGTTAGTACATAAAGAGTTGTTTACAAAAATGTTTGTAAAACCAAATCTGCTTTATGCAAAATAAACTAGAGCTTAGCACCCCCTTATTAGGATTGTGTGCACTTACCCTAGTATTAGTTTGCGAGTACTTTAAAGTACTCACGGCTGTGTCCCTGGCTATTCAAATGGCCAGATTATGAAGCAGAACCACAGCATGAAGAAGACGACCCGCAGGACGCCCACGACAACTAGGGAGCCTTCTGACGTCAAGCGTTGGCCTGTGGACTAGAGAGTCCCTTCTACGTTACGCCTCCGCTATGAAACTATGAACTTGGTGACTGTTGATCCCTAGATCAACTCTGTGTGTAATATGGGATCGTGTGATCTCCATTTGTAAGACGACTATGGTATGTAATGAATGATGACTTATGATATTCAACTGTTATGTCTCGCAACAACAATATTCCTGGGATTGCGATGTATGGCATGACAGGCATCTGGACTTAAAAATCCGGGTGTTGACAGTGACAGTGTGTGCATCGTGTAGTACTTGGCGTAGGTTATGATTGTGATCTCTTGTAGATTATGAAGTTAACTATTGCTATGATAGTATTGATGTGATCTATTCCTCCTTTCGTAGCGTGAAGGTGACAGTGTGCATGCTATGTTAGTACTTGGTTTAGTTGCGTTGATCTGTCGTGCACTCTAAGGTTATTTAAATATGAACATCGAATATTGTGGAGCTTGTTAACTCCGGAATTGAGGGTTCGTGTTGACAAGGTATTAACTTGTCAATGCCTACGGGTTGTAGACTAGGGTTTAGTTGGAAGTAGAGGGCAAGTAGATCTCGAAGGTTTCAGCCGAAAAGTACTCGACGATTATGAAAACTAGGGTTTGAGAGACAATGATTCGATGCTTTCTTTGTCCCTCGACTCCCCCTTTTATAGGAGGCGGAGCCGAGGGATTCGTATTGTACAAGTTTACAGAGTCCGAGAGGGTTTCTAACTCATCCCGCAAGATTACAAATAATGCTTCCTATTACAACTCTAGCTTTCCTTGATAATATCTTGGGCTTCTGAATCTTCTTATTCTTCGGGTAGTGGGCCTTCAGTAAACCCCGGGTACTATCTTCGGCAGGCCCATTTGGGATGCCCATGTCAGTAGCCCCCGAGATTTTGCTTGAATCGTAGAATCAGGGAAAATCTCGACTGTTTATTTTTACTCGACAACTCAAAACTTTTCTATATTTCTTCACATAAATTTCTATATTTTATAGGGATAATGGTAGTTGGGGCTAGTTCATCTGACGGATCAGGTACTAGTTAACTGCTCTAGTGGCAATCCGCAAAAACCTACTTCAAGATCACGTCCCTGGACATGATCTTGGGATAGTGGTGTAAACTTCGACAGGTGCCGCTTAAGGTCTTACCATTCTGTCGAGTCCCAGTCAAATTTATCGGGTACCTGATACGTCTCCGACGTATCGATAATTTCTTATGTTCCATGCCACATTATTGATGATTTCTACATGTTTTATGCACACTTTATGTCATATTTGTGCATTTTCTGGAACTAACCTATTGACAAGATGCCGAAGTGCCAGTTCCTGTTTTCTGCTGTTTTTGGTTTCAGAAATCCTAGTAAAGAAATATTCTCGGAATCGGACGAAATCAACGCCCAGGTTCCTATTTTGCCCGGAAGCATCCAGAACACACGAGAACCGCCAGAGAGGGGGCACAGGCCCACCAAACCCTAGGCCGGCGCGGCCAAGGGGGGGCCCACGCCCCCCTATAGTGTCATCGCCATGTTGACCTCCTGACGCCGCCTCTTCGCCTATATAAAGCCCCTGGACCTAAAACCTCGATACGAAAAAGCCACGGTACGAGAAACCTTCCAGAGCCGCCGCCATCGCGAAGCCAAGATCTGGGGGACAGGAGTCTCTGTTCCGGCACGCCGCCGGGACGGGGAAGTGCCCCCGGAAGGCTTCTCCATCGACACCACCGCCATCTTCATCAACGCTGCTATCTCCCATGAGGAGGGAGTAGTTCTCCATCGAGGCTCGGGGCTGTACCGGTAGCTATGTGGTTCATCTCTCTCCTATGTACTTCAATACAATAATCTCATGAGCTGCCTTACATGATTGAGATTCATATGATGATGCTTGTAATCTAGATGTCGTTATGCTAGTCAAGTGAATTTTACTTATGTGATCTCCGGAGACTCCTTGTCCCACGTGTGTAAAGGTGACAGTGTGTGCACCGTGTGGGTCTCTTAGGCTATATTTCACAAATCACTTATTCACCTGTTATGAATGGCATAGTGAAGTGCTTATTTATATCTCTTTATGATTGCAATGTGTTTTGTATCACAATTTATCTGTGTGCTACTCTAGTGATGTTATTAAAGTAGTTTATTCCTCCTGCACGGTGTAATGGTGACAGTGTGTGCATCCGTGTTAGTACTTGGCGTAGGCTATGATTATGATCTCTTGTAGATTATGAAGTTAACTATTGCTATGATGGTATTGATGTGATCTATGCCTCCTTTCGTAGCGTGAAGGTGACAGTGTGCATGCTACGTTAGTACTTGGTTTAGTTGTGTTGATCTATCTTACACTCTAAGGTTATTTAAATATGAACATTGAATATTGTGGAGCTTGTTAACTCCGGCATTGAGGGTTCGTGTAATCCTACACAGTTAGTGGTGTTCATCATCCAACAAGAGGGTGTAGAGTATGCATTTATCTATTCTGTTATGTGATCAAAGTTGAGAGTGTCCACTAGTGAAAGTCTAATCCCTAGGCCTTGTTCCTAAATACTGCTATCGCTGCTTGTTTACCTTTTTCATGCGTTACTACGCTGCGTTACTACCGCTTGTTTCTTGTCTGGGCAAAGCACTTTTCTGGTGCCGTTGCTACTACTTATTTATACCACCTGTATTTCACTATCTCTTCGCCGAACAAGTGCACCTATTAGGTGTGTTGGGGACACAAGAGACTTCTTGCTTTGTGGTTGCAGGGTTGCATGAGAGGGATATCTTTGACCTCTTCCTCCCTGAGTTCGATAAACCTTGGGTGATCCACTTAAGGGAAACTTGCTGCTGTTCTACAAACCTCTGCTCTTGGAGGCCCAACACTGTCTACAGGAAAAGGAGGGGGCGTAGACATCAAGCTATTTTCTGGCGCCGTTGCCGGGGAGGAAAGGTAAAAGGCACTCATATTCCGGTTCCAGGTAACAGTACTTTTCTGGCGTCATTGTGTGTGTGCTCGAAGCTATTTCCTTTAGATCCTGCAATTGCATCTTTTTGTTTCTTGTTTACACTAGTTAGGCATAATGGAAAACAACAAAAATATGAGAGATCTTTATGAACTTTATCTTGAATTAGGACATGATGTGTTTGAAGAGAGAATTAAAAAACCCATGGAACTTTATATGCATGCTAATGGGAATGTTATTAATATGAATGCTTTGAACACTATTGTTGCTAATGCTATGGAAAATTCTAAGCTTGGGGAAGCTGGTTTTGATGAGCATGATATTTTTAGTCCCCCAAGAATTGAGGAGAAAATTTACTTTGATGATACTTTACCTCCTATTTATGATGATTATAATGATAGTAGCCTTTTGGTTCCACCTGTTATGGAGGATAAATTTGATTATGATTACAATATGCCTCCTATATTTGATGATAGCTACTTTGTTGAATTTGCTCCCACTACAACTACTAAAATTGATTATGCTTATGTGGAGAGTAATAATTTTATGCATGGGACTCATAATAAGAATGCTTTGTGTGATAGTTACATTGTTGAGTTTGCTCATGATACTACTGAAAGTTATTACGAGAGAGGAAAATATGGTTGTAGAAATTTTCATGTTACTAAAATGCCTCTCTATGTGCTGAAATTTTTGAAGTTACACTTGTTTTATCTTTCTATGCTTGTTGCATTATGCCTACATGACTTGTTTATTTACAAGATTCCTTTTCATAGGAAGCATGTTAGACTTAAATGTGTTTTGAATTTGCTTCTTGATGCTCTCTTTTGCTTCAAATACTATTTCTTGCGAGTGCATCATTAAAACTGCTGAGCCCATCTTAATGGCTATAAAGAAAGAACTTCTTGGGAGATAACCCATGTGTTATTTTGCTACAGTACTTTGTTTTATATTTGTGTCTTGGAAGTTGTTTACTACTGTAGCAACCTCTCCTTATCTTAGTTTTGTGTTTTGTTGTGCCAAGTAAAGTCGTTGATAGAAAAGTTCATACTAGATTTGGATTACTGCGCAGAAACAGATTTCTTTGCTGTCACGAATCTGGGCAAAATTCTCTGTAGGTAACTCAGAAAATTATGCCAATTTACGTGAGTGATCCTCAGATATGTACGCAACTTTCATTCAATTTGAGCATTTTCATTTGAGCAAGTCTGGTGCCTCAATAAAATTCGTCATTACGAACTGTTCTGTTTTGACAGATTCTGCCTTTTATTTCGCATTGCCAGTTTTGTTATGTTCGATGGATATTTTGATTCCATTGACTTTCAGTAGCTTTGTGCAATGTCCAGAAGTGTTAAGAATGATTATGTCACCTCTGAACATGTATATTTTGATTGTGCACTAACCCTCTAATGAGTTGTTCTAAGTTTGGTGTGGAGGAAGTTTTCAAGGATCAAGAGAGGGAGATGATACAACATGATCAAGGAGAGTGAAAGCTCTAAGCTTGGGGATGCCCCGGTGATTCACCCCTGCATATATCAAGAAGACTCAAGCGTCTAAGCTTGGGGATGCCCAAGGCATCCCCTTCTTCATCGACAACATTATCAGGTTCCTCCCCTGAAACTATATTTTTATTCCATCACATCTTATGTGTTTTGCTTGGAGCGTCGGTTTGTTTTTGTTTTTGTTTTTGTTTTGTTTGAATAAAATGGATCCTAGCATTCTTTTTGTGGGAGAGAGACACGCTCCGCTGTTCCATATGGACAAGTATCTCCTTAGGCTCTACTCATAATATTCATGGCGAAAGTTTCTTCTTCGTTAAATTGTTATATGGTTGGAATTGGAAAATGATACATGTAGTAATTGCTATAATGTCTTGGATAATGTGATACTTGGCAATTGTTGTGCTCATGTTTAATCTCTTGCATCATATACTTTGCACCCATTAATGAAGAAATACATAGAGCATGCTAAAATTTGGTTTGCATATTTGGTCTCTCTAAGGTCTAGATAATTTCTAGTATTGAGTTTGAACAACAAGGAAGATGGTGTAGAGTCTTATAATGTTTACAATATGTCTTTTATGTGAGTTTTGCTGCACCAGTTCATCCTTGTGTTTGTTTCAAATAAACCTTGCTAGCCTAAACCTTGTATCGAGAGGGAATACTTCTCATGCATCCAAATACTTGAGCCAACCACTATGCCATTTGTGTCCACCATACCTACCTACTACATGGTATTTCTCCGCCATTCCAAAGTAAATTGCTTGAGTGCTACCTTTAAACAATTCAAAATTTATCACCTCTGATTTGTGTCAATGTTTTATAGCTCATGAGGAAGTATGTGGTGTTTATCTTTCAATCTTGTTGGGCAACTTTCACCAATGGACTAGTGGCTTCATCCGCTTAACCAATAATTTTGCAAAAAGAGCTGGCAATGGGATTCCCAGTCCCAAATTAATTAATAAAAATAGACACTCCTCCATGGTATGTGATTGTTGGACAGCACCCGAAGGATTCGGTTAGCCATGGCTTGAGAAAGCAAAGGTGGGGAGGAGTGTCATCATAATAAAAATAAAATAAAAAGGCACTCCTTCATGGTATGAGATTGTTGGCAGGCACCCGAGGATTCGGTTAGCCATGGTTTGTGAAAGAAAGGTTGGAAGGAGTGCCACACAAAAATAAAATAAAATGGGAGCCGCTCTTTGAAGGTTTGTCTGGCAAGGGGGTTAGAGTGCCCACTACCATTCGTTGACAACAACATACACCTCTCAAAACTTTACTTTTATGCTCTCTACATGTTGGGGGGATAACCCCCGGTATGCCAAAGGCATGCCAAACCGGATGGTTTGAGCCATCGAGATATCGGTTTAATATTCTTACCGGAACACAAGGTAGGAGTTTGGGTTAAGTAAAGCTAAGCCGGTATCCCCAAGGGGGTATGCCGGAACCCGGTAAGGAAGATACCGGAAAGAAGGGCCTGTCGGCAGGACTGGTCAAAGATTCTCTTCAGAGCAAGAAGACAAGGATGAGCTAAGCAAAGCGGCTTTAATCAGAGCCCTGGCGCCAAAGAGAGAGATGACGCTGAAAGAAGCCGGAGGACGTCAGCGTCCCTGATTAAAGAAGACTCCGGCGTCATCTGTGATTAAAGTAGCTTTGTAAAGTAGTTTGTCCAGTCAAAGATGCCATTAGGGTTTCTTGTTCTGTAAGCCACCCTCTCCCCTATATAAGGAGAGGGGGTACTTCCTCTAACAGGCGCGTGTACACAGAGGAGATTAGACGATAGAACTTGTATTCAAGCACCTGTAACCATGTTGAGATCAATGAAGCAAGCGATCTAGTAAAGAGTTCTTCCTCTTGTCTCTCTTCTTGCATACCGGCCTTTGGTTGTGTTCTTGAGGAAAGCATCCGGAAGTTCGTCCCATCTAGTCGCAAACCCTCCCCCGAATCCTCTAGCGTCCATTCGGCCCCGATCTAAGCCATCCTATGGCATCTGTCCGTTCGCCACGACGACACTACATGTTTTCAAAATCAAAGCTCTAGCACAAATATAGCAATCGATGCTTTCCTCTTTGAAGGACCATTCTTTTACTTTTATTGTTGAGTCAGTTCACCTATCTCTCTCCACCTCAAGAAGCAAACATTTGTGTGAACTGTGCATTGATTCCTACATACTTGCATATTGCATTTGTTATATTGCTTTGCATTGACAACTATCCATGAGATATACATGTTACAAGTTGAAAGCAACCGCTGAAACGTAATCTTCCATTGTGTTGCTTCAATGCCTTTACTATGAATTTATTGCTTTATGAGTTAACTCTTATGCAAGACTTATTGATGCTTGTCTTGAAAGTACTATTCATGAAAAGTCTTTGCTTTATGATTTAGTTGTTTACTCATGTCATTACCATTGTTTTGGATTGCTGCATTCATTACATGTGTTTACAATATTATGATCAAGTTTATGATGGCATGTCACTCCAGAAATTATCTTTGTTATCGTTTACCTGCTCGGGACGAGCAGAAACTAAGCTTGGGGATGCTGATACGTCTCCGACGTATCGATAATTTCTTATGTTCCATGCCACATTATTGATGATTTCTACATGTTTTATGCACACTTTATGTCATATTTGTGCATTTTATGGAACTAACCTATTGACAAGATGCCGAAGTGCCAGTTCCTGTTTTCTGCTGTTTTTGGTTTCAGAAATCCTAGTAAAGAAATATTCTCGGAATCGGACGAAATCAACGCCCAGGTTCCTATTTTGCCCGGAAGCATCCAGAACACACGAGAACCGCCAGAGAGGGGGCACAGGCCCACCAAACCCTAGGCCGGCGTGGCCAAGGGGGGGCCCGCGCCCCCCTATAGTGTCGTCGCCCTGTTGACCTCCTGACGCCGCCTCTTCGCCTATATAAAGCCCCTGGACCTAAAACCTCGATACGAAAAAGCCACGGTACGAGAAACGTTCCAGAGCCGCCGCCATCGCGAAGCCAAGATCTGGGGGACAGGAGTCTCTGTTCCGGCACGCCGCCGGGACGGGGAAGTGCCCCCGGAAGGCTTCTCCATCGACACCAGCACCATCTTCATCAACACTACTATCTCCCATGAGGAGGGAGTAGTTCTCCATCGAGGCTCGGGGCTGTACCGGTAGCTATGTGGTTCATCTCTCTCCTATGTACTTCAATACAATAATCTCATGAGCTGCCTTACATGATTGAGATTCATATGATGATGCTTGTAATCTAGATGTCGTTATGCTAGTCAAGTGAATTTTACTTATGTGATCTCCGGAGACTCCTTGTCCCACGTGTGTAAAGGTGACAGTGTGTGCACCGTGTGGGTCTCTTAGGCTATATTTCACAGAATACTTATTCACTGTTATGAATGGCATAGTGAAGTGCTTATTTATATCTCTTTATGATTGCAATGTGTTTTGTATCACAGTTTATCTGTGTGCTGCTCTAGTGATGTTATTAAAGTAGTTTATTCCTCCTGCACGGTGTAATGGTGACAGTGTGTGCATCCGTGTTAGTACTTGGCGTAGGCTATGATTATGATCTCTTGTAGATTATGAAGTTAACTATTGCTATGATGGTATTGATGTGATCTATGCCTCCTTTCGTAGCGTGAAGGTGACAGTGTGCATGCTACGTTAGTACTTGGTTTAGTTGTGTTGATCTATCTTACACTCTAAGGTTATTTAAATATGAACATTGAATATTGTGGAGCTTGTTAACTCCGGCATTGAGGGTTCGTGTAATCCTACACAGTTAGTGGTGTTCATCATCCAACAAGAGGGTGTAGAGTATGCATTTATCTATTCTGTTATGTGATCAAAGTTGAGAGTGTCCACTAGTGAAAGTCTAATCCCTAGGCCTTGTTCCTAAATACTGCTATCGCTGCTTGTTTCTTGTTTCTTGCGTTACTACTGCTGCGTTACTACTGCTTGTTTACTGTCCTGGGCAAAGCACTTTTCTGGTGCCGTTGCTACTACTTATTTATACCACCTGTATTTCACTATCTCTTCGCCGAACTAGTGCACCTATTAGGTGTGTTGGGGACACAAGAGACTTCTTGCTTCGTGGTTGCAGGGTTGCATGAGAGGGATATCTTTGACCTCTTCCTCCCTGAGTTCGATAAACCTTGGGTGATCCACTTAAGGGAAACTTGCTGCTGTTCTACAAACCTCTGCTCTTGGAGGCCCAACACTGTCTACAGGAAAAGGAGGGGGCGTAGACATCAGTACCTAGCGCGTCCGTTAGGATTTTTCTTCGTATCTGTTGATACGGATACAAGTAGCAAACCGACGTCAGAGACGGCGCCACGCCTCACAGAACGGATCTGGGGTCTTACCTTCGCAAAGTTTTGCGGCATTCAGAAATTGATCGCAACTTTGGCGTTCGCAAAGATGACTTATATTGCTCTCCCGATGGGAGTATATGCAGAGTTATTTATAACTCGAAATATACTCTTTTGCTCTTCTATTTTTCTTCTTTTCATTCTTTCTTTCTTTTTTATAATTTCATCGGGCACGCGAACAGCGTTCCCGATGGGAGTAGCCCCCGAGGCTACAGCCAAGGCTTGTGCTTGGGTGTAGGCTCCACGCCTTATGCTGCTATATTTTCTTTTTCTCCCGAAGTTTTATAATTTCTCGGGTGCGCGAACAGCGCTCCCGATGGGAGTAGCCCCCGAGGCTATGAGCAAATATTTGTATTTGATCATAGGCTCTCGCCATTTCTATTTTGTCTTTCTTGATCTTTTCATTTTTCAAAAGTAGCCCCCGAGCATTTGGTCAAAAACTTGTATTTGATCAAAGGCTCACCAATATCTTTCCATATCGCCCTTTTTTTTATGAAACTGTTGAGGCGAATTTTTTCCTGCAAAGGTGACGTTATTGCTGATGATAGCCACGATTTCGAGTCCGAAAATCGCGAGAAGTTTTCTCCCGCTGCCTTGCGGGCCCAAAGTAACCATTATCTTGACACGTCGTGCAGGTGGGGGACACACATCCTCCGCTTTTCCTGGCGCACGTACCGTAACTTCTCCAATGTTAAAATACTTTTTTACCCCTGTTTCCACGTGGTTATCATCTGCCGCACACTTTTTCCATCCAACGGTCCGCCGCTTCACCGCACCTCTATATAAGATCCCCTTCTTCTTCCTCGAGCACTTCCGCTCGCACCGTTCCCCTGCTTTCATCTGCAAAACTTCCTCCTGCGCCCCACAACTCCCGGAGCTCATCCTCTCCTAGCTGCATTCCCGCACCATTGTTGATGCCACCTCATCGGTTGATCAGACACAGCACGCCGGAGTCGTCAATGGCTGCCGTAGATCTGGGAAGCGTGGAGTGGGAAAGGTCCAAAATTTCCACCCAGGACATCAATCTCTTGAAGAAGCTGGGGATCAGCAAGAAGCCGAAGGCGCTGTGCTTCCCTAGTGAAGAAAGCTATCCAACCCCTCCAATGGGGTATCGGGTAAGTTTCATCGACCATCTCATCCACGGACTTTCCGCCCCCATTCATCCTTTCCTCCGCGGACTGCTTTTTGTTTATGGTCTGCAGCTTCACCACCTCATGCCAAATTCTATCTTCCACATCTCCATTTTCATCACCCTCTGCGAGGCCTTCCTTGGCGTCCAGCCGAAATGGGCGCTATGGAAGCGCATTTTCTTTTGTCGCCGTAATGGCTCTCCCAATGTCGCCTATAATATAGGCGGCGTTGTTATTTCCGTTCGCCCCACAGTCGATTACTTCGACGTCAAGCTCCCTGACTCAGTTCAAGGGTGGCGCAAGAAGTGGTTGTACATTCAGGAGGAGAACCATGGATGTGCTGAAGACAACATCCCTCCCTTCGATGGTGCCGAGAAAATCCTTCGCCGCCGCTCCTGGGATGTAGAGGCAATCGAAGAAGAAAAAATGTCGACAGAGGCCCTGATGACTCGCATCCACGAGTTGCAAAATACTCGCGGCAAGGAGCTGTCAGGTATTCAGATCACAGCGTATTTTCTTAGAACCAGGGTGCAGCCTCTTCAAGCTCGTAAATACCCTCTCTGGAAGTACGCTGGTGACAAGGACGTAGATCGTTTGTCGGCGGATTTAGAGGTCAAGGACTTAGAGAAGCTTGTCCGAAAAATCTCCTCCCTCAGCAAAAAAGATCCTGTCCCTTCTTCTTGTCGTGTAAAACCGTACAGTGCCACCAATGCGCTTCCCAAGGTAAACTTTGTCGATTGATTTGTTATTACCTTGCTATCTTTTTTTGTAACTCCTTTCTTGACATCTTCCCCTGTTTTTTTTTATATAGAACCATCCAAATCTTGTCTCGCTTCCTCCCCTTCCTGAAGGTGGAGAAGTCGAGGAAAGGGCCATTGTCACCGACGACAACCAAGATGCCCCCTCTTTTGTGAATGAACCCGTAGATTCTCAAAAATCTGCGGGATCTTCTGAAAAGGAGGCTGCCTCCGAAGGCACTGCATCGGCACAATCTCCTCCTCCTGTTGTTTCTCCAAGGAACAAAAGGAAAAGGGACGATGTCGAAGATTCCGGCACCTCCAAAGCCGAAGAAGTTGTTCCTTCACGCCAGAAGGCAACTTATGATCCATACCTTGAGTCCCTCATCAGCTCGTAAGTTACCTTTCATTTCACTTTATTTTGTACTCGAAGATTTTTGTCTATCTTGCCTTTTATGCTGCCGACATTTAATCGCAGTGATGATGAGGAAGAAGTACCAGCTGTTGACGTGGCTGCTCGAACGAGTACGTCACATACTCTGGTTGTTTCGGAGACGCCAGTCGAAGGAGAGGAATCCTCGCCTCCTCAACAAAACGTCGGCGCTCCCACTCCTTCCTCGATTGCTGTCAAAACGTAGGCTCCACGATCGTTTCCACCCTTGTCCTTTTTGGTGAAGGGACAAGAGGGCTTGAAGGAGGAGTGGGAGCGCCAACGTTTTGTTGAGGAGGCGAGGATTCCTCTCCTTCAACTGGCGTCTCCGAAACAATTAAAGTATGTGACGTACTCGTTCGAGCAGCCACATCAAGAGTTGGTACTTCTTCCTCATCATCACTGCGATTAAAAGTCAACAGCATAAAAAGCAAGATAGACAAAAATCTTCAAGTATGAAAATAAGGGGAAATAAAAGTGACTTACGAGCTGATGAGGGATTCAAGATATGGATCATAAGTTGCCTTCTGACGTGAAGGACCAACTTCTTCGGCTTTGGAGGTGCCGGAATCTTCGGCATCATTCCTCTTCCTCTTGTTCCTTGGAGAAACAGCAGGAGGAGGAGATTGTGCTGATGCAGTGCCTTCGGAGGCAGCCTCCTTTTCAGAAGATCCCGCAGATTTTAGAGAATCCACGGGTTCATTCACAAAAGAGGGGGCATCTTGGTTGTCGTCGGTGACAACGGCCCTTTCCTCGACTTCTCCACCTTCAGGAAGGGGAGGAAGCGAGACAAGATTTGGATGGTTCTATACAAAAAACAGGGGAAGATGTCAAAAAAGGAGTTACAAAAAGATAGCAAGGTAATAACAAATCAATAGACAAAGGTTACCTTGGGAAGTGGATTGGTGGTGCTGTATGGTTTTACACGGCAAGAAGACGGGACAGGATCTTTTTTGCTGAGGGAGGAGATTTTTCGGACAAGCTTTTCTAAGTCCTTGACCTCTAAATCCGCCGACAACCGATCTACGTCCTTGTCGTCAGCATACTTCCAGAGAGGGTATTTGCGAGCTTGAAGAGGCTGCACCCTGGTTCTAAGAAAATACGCTGTGATCTGAATACCTGACAGCTCCTTGCCTCGAGTATTTTGCAACTCATGGATACGAGTCATCAGGGCCTCTGTCGACATTTTTTCTTCTTCGGTAGCTTCTGCATCCCAGGAGCGGCGGCGAAGGATTTTCTTGGCACCATCGAAGGGAGGGATGTTGTCTTCAGCACATCCATGGTTTTCTTCCTGAATGTGCAACCACTTCTTGCGCCACCCCTGAACTGAGTCAAGGAGTTTGACGTCGAAGTAGTCGACTGTGGGGCGAACGGAAATAACAACGCCGCCTATATTATAGGCGACATTGGGAGAGCCATTACGGCGACAAAAGAAAATGCACTTCCATAGCGCCCAGTTAGGCTGGACGCCAAGGAAGGCCTCGCAAAGGGTGATGAAAATAGAGATGTGGAGGATAGAATTTGGCATGAGGTGATGAAGTTGCAGACCATAAACGAAAAGCAGTCCGCGGAGGAAAGGATGAATGGGGGCGGAGAGACCGCGGATGAGGTGGTCGACAAAACTTACCCGATACCCCATTGGAGGGGTTGGGTAGCTTTCTTCACTGGGAAAGCACAGCGCCTTGGGCTTCTTGCTGATCCCCAGCTTCTTCAGGAGATTGATGTCCTGGGTGGAAATCTTGGACCTTTCCCACTCCGCGGCTCCCAGATCCACGGCAGCCATTGATGATTCCGGTGTGCTGTGCCTGATCAACCGACGAGGTGGCATCAACAATGGCGTGGGAATGCAGCTAGGAGAGGATGAGCTCTGGAAGTTGTGGGGCGCAGGAGGAAGTTTTGCAGATGGAAGCAGAGGAACGGCGCGAGCGGAAGTGCTCGAGGAAGAAGAAGGGGATCTTATATAGAGGTGCGGTGAAGCGGCGGACCGTTGGATGGAAAAAGTGTGCGGCAGATGATAACCACGTGGAGACAGGGGTAAAAAAGTATTTTAACATTGAGAAGTTACGGTACGTGCGCCAGGAAAAGCGGAGGACGTGTGTCCCCCACCTGCACGACGTGTCAAGATAATGGTTATTTTGGGCCCGCAAGGCAGCGGGAGAAAACTTCTCGCGATTTTCGGACTCGAAATCGTGGCTATCGTCAGCAATAACGTCACCTTTGCAGGAAAAAATTCGCCTCAACAGTTTCATAAAAAAAGGCGACATGGAAAAATATTGGTGAGCCTTTGATCAAATACAAGTTTTTGATCAAATGCTCGGGGGCTACTTTGAAAAAATGAAAAGATCAAGAAAGACAAAATATAAATGGCGTGAGCCTATGATCAAATACAAATATTTGTTCATAGCCTCGGGGGCTACTCCCATCGGGAGCGCTGTTCGCGCACCCGAGAAAATTGTAAAACTTCGGGAGAGAAAGAAAATATAGTGGCATCAGACGTGGAGCCTACACCCAAGCACAAGTCCTTGGCTGTAGCCTCGGGGGCTACTCCCATCGGGAACGCTGTTCGCGTGCCCGATGAAATTATAAAAAATAAAAAAAAAGGAGAGAAAGAAAGAATGAAAAGAAGAAAAATAGAAGAGCAAAGGAGCATATTTCGAGTTATAAATAACTCTGCATATACTCCCATCGGGAGAGCAATATAAGTCATCTTTGACTCAATAAAATGTGCCATTCCAACAGCCGAATAAGCACTCGACAATATATTCTCAGAACGCCAAAGTTGCGATCAATTTCTGAATGCCGCAAAACTTTGCGAAGGTAAGACCCCAGATCCATTCTGTGAGGTGTGGCGCCATCTCTGACGTCGGTTAGCTACTTCTATCCGTATCAACAGATACGAAGAAAAATCTGAAGGAGATATGCCCTAGAGGCAATAATAAAGTGGTTATTATATATCTTTATGTTTATGATAAATGTTTATATATCATGCTATAATTGTATTAACCGAAACATTAGTACATGTGTGATATGTAGACAACAAAGAAGTCCCTAGTATGCCTCTTAACTAGCTTGTTGATTAATGGATGATTAGTTTCATAATCATGAACATTGGATGTTATTAATAACAAGGTTATATCATTGTATGAATGATGTAATGGACACACCCAATTAAGCGTAGCATAAGATCTCGTCATTAAGTTATTTGCTATAAGCTTTCAATACATAGTTACCTAGTCCTTATGACCATGAGATCATGTAAATCACTTATACCGGAAAGGTACTTTGATTACACCAAACGCCACTGCGTAAATGGGTGGTTATAAAGGTGGGATTAAGTATCCGGAAAGTATGAGTTGAAGCATATGGATCAACAGTGGGATTTGTCCATCCCGATGACGGATAGATATACTCTGGGCCCTCTCGGTGGAATGTCGTCTAATGTCTTGCAAGCATATGAATGAGTTCATAAGAGACCACATACCACGGTACGAGTAAAGAGTACTTGTCAGGAGACGAGGTTGAACAAGGTATAGAGTGATACCGATGATCAAACCTCGGACAAGTAAAATATCGCGTGACAAAGGGAATTGGTATCGTATGTGAATGGTTCATTCGATCACTAAAGTCATCGTTGAATATGTGGGAGCCATTATGGATCTCCAGATCCCGCTATTGGTTATTGGTCGGAGTGAGTACTCAACCATGTCCGCATAGTTCACGAACCGTAGGGTGACACACTTAAAGTTGGATGTTGAAATGGTAGTACTTGAATATGGAATGGAGTTCGAATATTTGTTCGGAGTCCCGGATGAGATCCCGGACATCACGAGGAGTTCCGGAATGGTCCGGAGAATAAGATTCATATATAGGATGTCATTTTATGTGAATTAAAAGGTTCTATGGAAGGTTCTAGAAGGTTCTAGAAAAGTCCGGAAGAAACCACCAAGGAAGGTGGAGTCCACATGGGACTCCACCTCCATGGCCGGCCAGCCCTAGTGGGGAGGAGTCCCAAGTGGACTCCCCCTTAGGGGGCCGGCCACCCCCCCCATATGGGAGGTGGAAACCCCACCTTTGGTGGGAGTCCTAGTTGGGCTAGGTTTTCCCCTCTTATGGAAGGTTTTTGGTTCGGGTCTTATTCGAAGACTTGGACACCAACACTTGGGGATCCACCTATATAATGAGGGGCCAAGGGAGGGGGCCGGCCACCCCAAGACCACAAGCTGGCCGCCCCCCTTGAAGTGGCCGGCCACCCCCTCCCAAACCCTAGCCGCCCCCCTCTCCTCCATATAGCCCGCGTAGCTTAGCGAAGCTCCACCGGACTTCTTCACCGCCACCGACACCACGCCGTCGTGCTGTCAGATTCAAGAGGAGCTACTACTTCCGCTGCCCGCTGGAACGGGGAGGTGGACGTCGTCTTCATCAACAACCGAACGTGTGACCGAGTACGGAGGTGCTGCCCGTTCGTGGCGCCGGAACCGATCGTGATCAAGATCTTCTACGCGCTTTTGCAAGCGGCAAGTGATCGTCTACCGCAGCAACAAGAGCCTCCTCTTGTAGGCTTTGGAATCTCTTCAAGGGTGAGACTCGATACCCCCTCGTTGCTACCGTCTTCTAGATTGCATCTTGGCTTGGATTGCGTGTTCGCGGTAGGAAAATTTTTGTTTTCTATGCAACGTTATCCTACAGTGGTATCAGAGCCAGGTCTATGCATAGATGGTTGCACGAGTAGAACACAATGGTTTTGTGGGCGTTGATGCTCTTGTTATCTTTAGTTTGAGTACTTTGCATCTTTGTGGCATAGTGGGATGAAGCGGCTCGGACTAACTTTACATGACCGCGTTCATGAGACTTGTTCCTCGTTCGACATGCAACTTGTATTGCATAAGAGGCTTTGCGGGTGTCTGTCTCTCCTACTATAGTGAAGATTCAATTTACTCTTCTATTGACAACATTAGTATCACCGTTGTGGTTCATGTTCGTAGGTAGATTAGATCTCTCTCGAAAACCCTAAACCACGTAAAATATGCAAACCAAATTAGAGACGTCTAACTTGTTTTTGCAGGGTTTGGTGATGTGATATGGCCATGATATGATGATGAATATGTATGAGATGATCATTATTGTATTGTGGCAACCGGCAGGAGCCTTATGGTTGTCTTTAATTTTCATGTTGAGTAGTATTTCAAAGTAGTTGTAATAGTTGCTACATGAGATGAACAACCATGAAGACGGCACCATGAACCTTGACGCTACGCCGACGATGATGGAGATCATGCCCGTTGATGATGGAGATCATGTCCGTGCTTTGAAGATGAAGATCGAAGGCACAAAGACTAAAAGGCCATATCATATCACATATGAATTGCATGTGATGTTAATCCTTTATGCATCTTATTTTGCTTAGATCGTGACGGTAGCATTATAAGATGATCCCTCACATTAATATCAAGATAATAAAGTGTTCTCCCCTCGTATGCACCGTTGTACAGTTCGTCGTTTCGAAGCATCTCGTGATGATCGGATGTGATAGACTCAACGTTCACATACAACGGGTGTAAGCAATGTTGCACACGCGGAATACTTGGGTTTGCTTGACGAGCCTAGCATGTACAGACATGGCCTCGGGACAACGGAAACCGAAAGGTTGAACACGAGTCATATGGATGATATGATCAACATGTTGATGTTCACCATTGAAGCTACATCATCTCACGTGATGATCGGTTTTGGTGTAGTGGATTTGGATCGTGTACCACTTAACAACTATGAGGGATGTTGTATTAAGTGGGAGTTCATTAGTAATTAGATTAAAACATGAACTAATTATCATAAACATAGTCTGAGTAGTATTTTGTATTAATTTTGTAGTATTGGCATCCGTTTACTACTATGCGCTAGTCTTGTTATTGAGATAGAAATACTGTTAAATCTGATAAGAAACTTTACGGATTAGTACCGTATTGTTAAAGAATCAAGAATTGATTAAGTCCTATTGCAAACTTTTAGTAAACCTCACATTGTTGATTCAAAGAGCTATGGTTTCAATTAGTACCCAAAGTTATCTTGTCTCCGTGAAACTTGAAGTTCAAATCTGTTTGAAAAGTAAGGAGCTGAAAATTTAGTTTTCAGAAATAATCAAGGTATGAGATATATGTGATATCTAAGACCTTATTGCAAGATGATAGAATATAAATTTGGTGAGACTACATAAACTCATAAGTTTTATGGGAATGTATGAAGGTTGAAGACGCCAGGCGTCACAATCCTCCAACTATTGGGGCACTAATAATATTCGCATATCCATGAAGTTATCATCCTTAGTATGCACCGTTGCTAAGACTCGTCGTTTCGAAGCATCACGTGATGATCGGGTGTGATAGATTCTACGTGTGCATACAACGGGTGCAAGCCAGATTTGTACATGCGAATACTAAGGTTAAACTTTATGAGCCTAGCATGTACAGACATGGTCTCAAAAAGTTGTCATGAATTGATGGATAAAATTATGAGTGAAATTGTTCATCATAGTTACTAATAAGTGAAATCTAGAACACTTGTCATATGATGATCAACTTCAAAGTAAGAACCTCAAGGTTATTGGTAATTGACCAACAAACCTAGAAGTTATTGATGTTGAAGTGTTTTTCTGAATAATGAGGAAAGCTAAAAGAGAAACTGCAAAAGATATTCTGGCAGAAAGAAAAGAAAAGACTAGAAAGTCTAGCTCAGGTGTATATCAATGATATACATGTTATGGATGTATTCCTCGTTTGGTCACACAATGAAATTCTTGGGTATTTGTACCATATTGGTTGGTATGACGTGTCATACAAAACAACGCAATACAAGAATACAATGGCCTAAGTGACTGACAAGGAATATGATAGGAATGCACGTCTGGAACAAAATAAAGTGTTATTATGTTCGTCGTTGGCATTCTATCTAGCCCTTAGAATTTATAATAAAGAACTTAATAATTGTTATTTTGCTCTGGTCAAATGAAAACAATGAGTTGTTCAAATTATGACATTACTCCATGTACGATGGATAAGTTATTATAAATCTTAATGGTGAAACATACATACATAACACTGACGCTAAAAATGCCATAAGGCAAATGATTTGAATTCCACTTATTTGTGGAACCGCAATTTAGGTCATGTTAGAAAGGATCGCATGAAGGAACTCCATGCAAATGGATTTTTGGAGTCATTTGATTTTTGAATCATTTGGCGCTTGCAAATCTTTTCTAAAGAGAATGATTAAAATACCGTTCATAGGCCAAAAGTTGAACGGGCAACTAACTTAGTGGAAAAATACATGATGATGTATGTGGTTCACTGGGCATAGTTGTGTGCGGGAGATTCTTCTACTTCATGAAAACTTTCAACAATGAATTGAGTATATATATGTGGATATATTCAATAAGGAAGAAGTTTGAAACATTTGAATGGGTTCAAATAAATTTCAACATGAAGTGGAAATCATCGTAATAGAAAAGTCAAATATCTATGATTGGATCATGGGGAAATATTTGAATTACGAGTTTTAGCGAACATCTAAGAGAGTTATGAAATTGTTCTATAACTCACGTTTCTTGGAGTATCATAATGATGATGGAGTATCCGAGAGATGTATCCAAACCTTGTTGGATCAATGATGAGATAAAATATTGATGCCATTATATTTTTGTGGATTATGCTTTAGAGACTACCGCTTTTACACTGAATAGAGCATCATCATGATCCGTTAAAATGACACCATACAAGTTATGGCATGGGTATAAACCCTAATAGTCAACCAAAATTGGATGAATGTCTTTGTTGGTTATCCCAGAGATTTAATTGGGAATTCTTCCCACGAGACAAAGACAAAAGTGTTTGTCAATGTTTCTTATTTCCGAGAAATTGTTTCTAGTAAAGTATTTGAGTGGGAGGACAATATAATTTGATAAGGTTTATGAACCTGAGCATAATGATCAGAGTAGCGCAGCATCGGAATTGGTTTCGGAAGCGGCCACAACGATCATGGCTCCCATGACTACAAAGTGTTTTAGCCATGGAGATCGAAGTACATATTGAACCTTGTAGGTATGGTTTACTTTGTGATCAAATAAATGATTTGTGAACAAAGGATTGATTTTGAACAATGATAAACCAACTACAAACAAAGAAGTTATGATGGGCCCTGACTCCGTTAAAATGGCTATACGCCATGAAATCCAAGATAGATAAATACTTTTTGAAAAGTAAATGGATCTATGAAATTGATGGACTTGGATGAAATATCCTTGAAGAAAGCTTGACTTGTCGAAAAATTGTTTACGACAAAGTTCAAAGAGTTGACTACGATAAGATTAGATCTTCCGTAGCAATGCTTATAGTCTATGTGGATTATTCTAGTAATCACTACATATTTCTTTTATGAGATATGCTAGTAGGATGGCAAAATACATTACTTATCAGAAGTGTGTATTAAAGGTGTATACAAGATACAACCAAGAGTTTTGCTGATCCATGGAATACTAGATAGGTATACAAACTTCAATTGGATGAAGTGAGTATCGCGGAGTTTGAATCTTCACTGGATGAAATAGTCAAAGAGTTTTTGATTTCATCAGAGACGATGAAGAGGCTTGCATTTGCAAGAAATTAAGTGGGAGCGCTGAGACATATTTATAATACTTATGTAAAAGACATATAGTTGGTTATAAATAATGTAATTACATACTTGATTAAAAGGTTTCATTGAAAATTAACTTCAATGAAAGGATATGGACTAAAACATATTTAGTGTCAAGATCTATGAAGATAGATTGAAACACATAATAAGTTTAAGTCAAAGTACATAGAATGGATATTGAAATAGTTCAATATAGAAATATTAAGAAAATGTTCTTGTCATGTGAAGGTTTAACAAGTCTTGAGTGTATCTGACACTCGATGAGTAAAAATACATGAGTGATTTTAGATCACAAATAAAATGTACAAAATCAGATATCTTGTGCTCTAAAATGTTATGAGCATATACCGGAATGATTCATAAGATGATCATAGGACGACAGTAAGAATATCCTTGAGTACTTTAGAAGAACTAAGGATATACATATATATTTTTGTATGAAGAAATGACAAACAAATCGCTGTAAGGTGTTACACCGATATTTATTTTGTCACATATCAAAATAGAATTTTAATCTCAAATTAGACTAAGTGTTGTTTTAAAGGTAGCACAATGAACTAGAAGTTGTCTATGTTAGATTTAGAAGAGTTCTAAATATTGTGATGGATTCTACAAAACGAAGGCAGAGTATGTCATTTGTTTTGACAAATGACTGAGGATGTTGAGTCAAGAAGTTCTTTGAGAACTTGGTGTAGTTCCGATAGTGTCAGAACTTTGAAGCTATATTGTATGTGACAATATTAGTGACTTATTTCAGACCGCGGAATTAAGGTTCCACCAGAAGACCAAACTTATTTAATGCCGACTCATTTGGAAATGAGTGATGCGTTGAGACGCAAATGAATTACAAAATACATACGTTTCTGAGCGTGTCAGATCCGTTGACTAAAAACCTCTCCCGTGAGCAATACATGATAAAACACCGGAAGGCCAAGGTGTTATATCTTTACAAATGTAAACTAGATTATTGACTCTAGTGCAAGTGGGAGACTGAAGGAGATATGCCCTAGAGGCAATAATAAAGTGGTTATTATATATCTTTATGTTTATGATAAATGTTTATATATCATGCTATAATTGTATTAACCGAAACATTAGTACATGTGTGATATGTAGACAACAAAGAAGTCCCTAGTATGCCTCTTAACTAGCTTGTTGATTAATGGATGATTAGTTTCATAATCATGAACATTGGATGTTATTAATAACAAGGTTATATCATTGTATGAATGATGTAATGGACACACCCAATTAAGCGTAGCATAAGATCTCGTCATTAAGTTATTTGCTATAAGCTTTCAATACATAGTTACCTAGTCCTTATGACCATGAGATCATGTAAATCACTTATACCGGAAAGGTACTTTGATTACACCAAACGCCACTGCGTAAATGGGTGGTTATAAAGGTGGGATTAAGTATCCGGAAAGTATGAGTTGAAGCATATGGATCAACAAAGGATTTGTCCATCCCGATGACGGATAGATATACTACGGGCCCTCTCGGTGGAATGTCGTCTAATGTCTTGCAAGCATATGAATGAGTTCATAAGAGACCACATACCACGGTATTTAGTAAAGAGTACTTGTCAGGAGACGAGGTTGAACAAGGTATAGAGTGATACCGATGATCAAACCTCGGACAAGTAAAATATCGCGTGACAAAGGGAATTGGTATCGTATGTGAATGGTTCATTCGATCACTAAAGTCATCGTTGAATATGTGGGAGCCATTATGGATCTCCAGATCCCGCTATTGGTTATTGGTCGGAGTGAGTACTCAACCATGTCCGCATAGTTCACGAACCGTAGGGTGACACACTTAAAGTTGGATGTTGAAATGGTAGTACTTGAATATGGAATGGAGTTCGAATATTTGTTCGGAGTCCCGGATGAGATCCCGGACATCACGAGGAGTTCCGGAATGGTCCGGAGAATAAGATTCATATATAGGATGTCATTTTATGTGAATTAAAAGGTTCTATGGAAGGTTCTAGAAGGTTCTAGAAAAGTCCGGAAGAAACCACCAAGGAAGGTGGAGTCCACATGGGACTCCACCTCCATGGCCGGCCAGCCCTAGTGGGGAGGAGTCCCAAGTGGACTCCCCCTTAGGGGGCCGGCCACACCCCCCATATGGGAGGTGGAAACCCCACCTTTGGTGGGAGTCCTAGTTGGGCTAGGTTTTCCCCTCTTATGGAAGGTTTTTGGTTCGGGTCTTATTCGAAGACTTGGACACCAACACTTGGGGATCCACCTATATAATGAGGGGCCAAGGGAGGGGGCCGGTCACCCCAAGACCACAAGCTGGCCGCCCCCCTTGAAGTGGCCGGCCACCCCCTCCCAAACCCTAGCCGCCCCCCTCTCCTCCATATAGCCCACGTAGCTTAGCGAAGCTCCGCCGGACTTCTTCACCGCCACCGACACCACGCCGTCGTGCTGTCGGATTCAAGAGGAGCTACTACTTCCACTGCCCGCTGGAACGGGGAGGTGGACGTCGTCTTCATCAACAACCGAACGTGTGACCGAGTACGGAGGTGCTGCCCGTTCGTGGCGCCGGAACCGATCGTGATCAAGATCTTCTACGCGCTTTTGCAAGCGGCAAGTGATCGTCTACCGCAGCAACAAGAGCCTCCTCTTGTAGGCTTTGGAATCTCTTCAAGGGTGAGACTCGATACCCCCTCGTTGCTACCGTCTTCTAGATTGCATCTTGGCTTGGATTGCGTGTTCGCGGTAGGAAATTTTTTGTTTTCTATGCAACGTTATCCTACAAAATCCTAACGGACGCATTAGGTACCCGATAAATTTGACTGGGACTCGACAGAATGGTAAGACCTTAAGCGGCACCTGTCGAAGTTTACACCAGTATCCCGAGATCATGTCCAGGGACGTGATCTTGAAGTAGGTTTTTGCGGATTGCCACTAGAGCAGTTAACTAGTACCTGATCCGTCAGATGAACTAGCCCCAACTACCATTATCCATGTACAATATAGAAATTTACGTGAAGAAATATAGAGAAGTTTTAAGTTGTTGAGTAAAAATAAACAGTCGAGATTTTCCCCGACTCTACGATTCAAGCAAAATCTCGGGGGCTACTGACATAGGCATCCCCAATGGGCCTGCCGAAGATAGTACCCGGGGTTTACTGAAGGCCCACTACCCGAAGAATAAGAAGATTCGGAAGCCCAAGATATTATTAAGGAAAGCTAGAGTTGTAATAGGAAGCATTATTTGTAATCTTGCGGGATGAGTTAGAAACCGTCCCGGACTTTGTAACTTGTACAACACGAATCCCTCGGCTCCGCCTCCTATATAAGGGGGAGTCGAGGGACAAAGAAAGCATCGAATCATTGTCTTTCAAACCCTAGTTTTCATAATCGTCGAGTACTTTTCGGCTGAAACCTTCGAGATCTACTTGCCCTCTACTTCCAATTAAACCCTAGTCTACAACCCGTAGGCATTGACAAGTTAATACCTTGTCAAAAGCACTGTTGCCTTGGTCGCTGATAGCCAACAAACTATTGACTGGGCGAAAGTAGGCGACACGGAGCAGATAGAGCAAACAAAATGGCGGTCGCTGATTAAGGCGGCAAAGCCCAACACGAAGAAAATCCTGGCCTATCTTGGAATCAAGCCATCTTCAACTCCTAGCTCATCAAAGCCGGAGGTCTAGTTGAATGCCCCTTCTTTTTAATTTTTCTGTTTCTTTAGTTATTGTCGCCATATTAGCTTTGGCGACAATTACCTTAGTAGTCCTTTTGAAGAACTCCCTCTGTAATATCCATGTAAATTTCCTGAAGATCAATGGAATTCTGTCTTGCGCAATCATTTGATATTAAAATTTTCCTTTCCAGTTGATATTTGATAACTACTCCGCCAACCCTTGTTCTGCCGATACTTCGCCTGCTTCTTCATTCTCGAAGAAAACCCTTGTCGAAGATTTTTCCAGTAAACATTTGTCGCAAGATTTGCAAGAACTTCGCCAACAACTTCAATCCATGAAGAAACAAACTCTTGCGATGATGGAACAATCTCGACAAGCATCCGAGAGAGAGAAAATTGCTCTTCAACAGGCGAAAGAAGCCATTGCTGCAAAGGATGCTGCTGTTGCTGAGGCTACCGAAGCTTCTTCTCGAGAAAATTATATGCTTCAGCTAATGACAGACGCCAGCTTGGACATGACAGGTATGTTTCTTGTTCATAACCATGCTGGATGTTGTTTTCGCTATTTTTTCCTTCCTTGACAATTTAGTTGCTGTACCAGGCTCATTTTTGGATACTGCTGCCGAAGATCAACGTGTTGAAGCTCGAGCCAATGTTTTGCTCAGACTGGCTGCACAACATGGTTCTAATTTTTGGGTCACCCCTGAGCGTACCCGCCAAATTGTCAGATTCCAAGATCGCGCGGCTCAGGTCCGTGACTTCCTTGACTTCTGTACAAAGACTTTGTTTTTGGTTTATGGAACCATGTTCCCTCGCAATAAGATGCCAGAAACTCTTCCTGCTTTAATGGAAATTTTTTGAGATGCTCCTCGAATCCATGGCTTTGTGCGGGCTCAACTCTCTGCTGGCGCAAGATTTGCCATGATGATGATAAAGATTTGCTATCCAAAATTGCCCATGAATCAAATTGTTCCCACGTGCTTGGCTAAGATGTCGAAGAAAAAGAGAAACATGGGCAAGATTGATGATCTAGTGACTCCTGTAGCCGAAGATATGATGGATGAACTTCTTCGGATGGATTCTGAGTTCTTTGTGAAGGGTAGCTATGCCGAGCATAGTACTCGTCCTTCCAATGAGCGAATAACCATAGACCATGTGCTAGGTATCCATTGAGGGTTTTCTCCTTTTTCTTGCTGTAGTTTCACCATTGATATGTTTTTGTGTATTTGAAAACATGATCTATATTGTAAAGCTGTCAACTCTAAAAATATGTATTGTTTCTACTTTTGATCGTCAAGCCCCCAAGCCTTTGGCTGGAGTTTATACTGCTTTGTTATTCCGAAGATTTTTCTCTTGTTACAAGGAGATATATATATTTTGCCGTCGATGGGTACAAGCCGCCAAGTGTCTTGGTGGTGACGTTCTATATTTTTGTTGCGAGGTTTTTAAACCAAAGCAGTAAAATTTCGACGAGTACTCTATATTTATAGTTGTTAGCTTCCGATGTTCTATTTGGCGAGGTATTCTTGTACCAAGGCGAAATATTTCGGTAAATCTAGTTTATCTATATTGTGTATATTTTGTAACTTGAAGGCGTTGAGCCCCCGAGCGTGTCGAAGAATAAGAAGTATATCTCCACTATCTTTATTATATTGCAGCACCGCGAGCCCGCCTCATTAAAAACCTTTCCGGCCCCACTCGGTGCCCCGAAAAGGAAAAGAGTGCGTCTGAAAACTCGCGGGCGTTTCAGTACATTGTATTTTTACAGAGGAGGACTATATTTCGACTCTAGGCGTAGAACCGCCTGAGCTGCGCCACGTTCCAGGGGTTTTTCTCGGGAACCCCTGTCTTCTTGTCCTTGATCCTGTATGCACCTCCTTCGATTACTTCTGTGATGATGTAAGGGCCTAGCCATGGCGATTCGAGCTTTTCAGTACTTTTTTGATTTAACCGTAAGACCAAATCTCCGACCTGGAAAGATCTTGGCCTTAACCGTCGACTGTGGTAGTTTTTGAGGTCCTGCTGGTATTTGGTGACTCATGAAAGTACTTCATCTCGAGCTTCATCGAGTGTGTCTACGTCGTCCTCCAAAGCTTTTCTTGAAGTTTCCTCGTCATACTCTGTCACTCTTGGAGAATCATGCTCTATCTCAATTGGCAGTACTGCCTCAGCTCCGTGGACGAGGAAGAACGGAGTTTCTTGTGTCGCCGTATTTGGTGTTGTTCGGATGCTCCATAAAACACTTGGCAATTCTTCTGGCCAGGTATGTCGAGCCTTTTCAAGCGGTCCTAGCAAGCGCTTTTTAATACCGTTGCAGATGATGCCATTGGCTTTCTCGACTTGGCCATTGGTTTGCGGGTGCCCAACTGACGCAAAGTGCAATTTAATGCCTACTTCTGCGCAGTACTCCTTGAATTCCTTGGACGTAAAGTTGGTACCGTTGTCTGTGACAATGCTATGAGGCACTCCGAACCGAAAAACGAGGCCTTTCACAAACTTTATTGCCGATGCTGCGTCTGGTGAATTTATTGGCTTCGCTTCTACCCACTTTGTGAATTTGTCGATAGCAACCAACAGGTACTCATATCCTCCTGGCGAAGCTTTGTGCAACTTGCCCACCATATCAAGTCCCCATTGGGCAAAGGGCCATGACAATGGTATGGCATCAGCTCTGCCGCCGGAGAGTGAGGTTTTGCAGCGAATCTTTGGCACGCGTCGCAGGTTCTTACTATCTCTTTTGCATCCTCGATTGCTGTCAACCAGTAAAATCCTGCCCAAAAAACCTTGGCTGCAATAGCTCTGCTGCTCGCGTGGTGACCACATATTCCTTCATGCACATCTTTTAGGATTATCCTTCCTTCTTCGGGTGTGACGCACCTTTGCAGGACGCCTGAAATACTTCGCTTGTATAACTCCCCTTTGATTACTGTGAAAGCTTTGGACCGTCGAATAATTCACCTTGCCACAACTGGATCGTCGGGTATTTCTTTCCGAAGGATATACGATATGTAGGCTTGCATCCAAGGAACTTCTACCATCATCACAAGCTCTTGGTCCTCTTCGTCCTCCACGGCTTCTTTGAGGGGCGCCGAAGTTTTTTCTTCCTTTGCTTTTTTCTGCGCCTTCTTCGGCTTTGTGGATCTCTCCGCTATTTCTTCCCAAAATACACCTGGCGGGATTGGGAGGCACTGCGACCCGATGTTTGCGAGAACGTCGGCTTCATCATTGCTCAACCTACTGATGTGATTTACCTCGCATCCATCAAACAGCTTCTCAAGCTCATTGTACACCTCCTTGTATGCTATCATGCTATCATTGACTGCATCACATTGGTTCATAACTTGCTGAGCCACCAATTGTGAGTCGCCAAAGATTTTTAGTCGAGTTGCGCCGCAAGCTTTCGCCATCTTCATCCCGTGTATGAGGGCTTCGTATTCTGCTTCATTGTTGGATGCGTTTGGGAACATCATCCGTAGGACATACTTTAACTTGTCGCCTTCAGGTGATATAAGTATCACTCCTGCGCCAGCTCCTTCTACTCTCTTGGATCCATCAAAGTTCATAGTCCAAGTTCTCGACAAATCTGGGGGTCCCGTGTTTTGCAGCTCCATCCACTCTGCAATGAAATCTGGCAAAACTTGCGACTTGATTGCCTTTCTTTTTTCATACGTGATGTCCCGAGGGGAAAGTTCTATTCCCCAAAGGGAGACACGCCCTGTAGCTTCTGGATTGTTCAGTATATTTGAGAGAGGTGCTTCATTGACTAATATTATCGGGTGTGCCGAAAAATAGTGGCGCAACTTTCTTGCCGTTGTGATCACTCCATATGCTAGCTTCTGGTACTGCGGGTACCGCTGTTTAGAAGGCGATAAAACTTCACTGATGAAATATACCGGCCTTTGCACTCCATGGAGTTTTCCTTCTTCTTCTCTTTCGACGACTAGCACCGTGCTAACCACCTGGGGTGTGGCTGCAATGTACAGCAGGAGAGGTTCATTTTCCTTCGGTGCCACCAAGATTGGTGGTGTCGATATTGTGCGTTTCAAATCCTCGAAATTTCTATCGGCTTCTTCGTTCCACTGGAATTTCTCCCCTTGCTTTATTAAAGCATAAAATGGTAACGCTTTTTCTCCCAGCCTGGCGACAAATCTGCTTAAAGCTGTGACTCGCCCAGTTAATTGTTGTATTTCTTTCAACTTTGTTGGCTTCCTCATTGTTACGATAGCTTGTATTTTGTCCAGATTTGCTTCAATCCCTCTTGCTGAAACTAGAAACCCAAGAAGTTCTCCTGCTGGGACGCCGAAGGAGCACTTCGTCGGGTTCAGCTTGAGGCAGAATTTATCGAGGTTGTCAAAGGTTTCCTTGAGATCCTCGATCAACGTCGCCCCCTTTTTTGATGTTATGACGACATCGTCGATGTATACTTGCACATTTTTCCCAATCTGTGTCGCCAAACACTTCTGCATCATCCTCTGATATGTTGCTCCCGCGTTTTTCAGACCAAAGGGCATTGTTCTGTAGCAAAACACGCCGTAAGGTGTGATGAACGCTGTTTTTACTTCATCTTCTTCTTTTAACCTGATCTGGTTATAACCAGAATATGCGTCCAAAAAGGAAAGACGTTCACATCCTGCCGTGGAGTCGATAATTTGGTCGATCCTCGGGAGGGGAAAGTGATCCTTTGGACAATGTTTATTGAGACACGTAAAGTCGACGTACATGCGAAGGACCTTAGTGTTTTTCTTCGGCACCAACACTGGATTAGCTACCCATGTGGCCTCTGTGTGTAGCTCCTTGATAAAACCAGCTTCTCTTAGTCGATCAATTTCTGACAGCATAGCCTTGCGGTTTGGTTCCGAAAAACGTCGCAAGGGTTGTTTGATTGGTCTCGCTAGTGGATCCAAGTTTAGGTGGTGCTCGGCAAGTTCCCTGGGTACTCCTGGCATGTCAGCTGGACACCATGCGAAGATTTTTCAGTTCTTATGGAGGAACTCGACGAGCGTGCTTTCCTATGCGAGGTCCATGTCGTTTGCGATGGATGTCGTCTTTTTCGGGTCTGTCGGGTGAATCTGCACCTCCTTAGAATTTTTCTCAGTGTTGAAAGTTGATTCTTTATTTGGCCTTCCAACGTCTGGCAACACGTCGTAGTCAGTCATGAGCCTTGACGCCAAATACTCAGCTTGCATCCCGAAAGTTTCTGATATTCGATGAAAATCTTTATCACATTTATCGGCTAGGGCGAAGCTTCCTTTGACTGTGATTGGTCCCTTAGGTCCAGGCATCCTCCACAACAGGTACATGTAATGTGGTACCGCCATAAATCTAGCATATGCTGGTCGTCCCAACAGAGCGTGGTACTGTGATGGGAAATCTACGACTTCAAACTCCAGCTTCTCGATTCTGTAATTTTCTCGGGTCCCAAACTGAACGTCGAGATTAATCTTCCCTAGCGGATAGCTTGGCTTCTCTGGTGTGATACCGTGGAATCTCGTGTCTGTTGGCTTCAGGTTTGCTAGGGATATGTTCATCTTCCTTAATGTATCTGCGTACATAAGGTTTAAGCTGCTGCCTCCATCTATAAACACGCGAGATACGTCAAATCCTGCGATGACCGCTGGTAGTATGAGTGCTGACTGCCCTGGTCGAGGAACTTGCTGTGGATGGTCCGCTATGGTGAAGCCAATGTCTCGCCCTGACCAATTAAGATACTCGACTGTTGGTGGAGGCATTTTTTCTGCCATAAACACCTGTCGCAAGATTACTTTCTGAGTTCTATTGGATGGCCTTCCCTTCTGAATCATCGAGACCGCTCCGTTAGAGTTAGGATCAACGTAGGGTGGTGGTGGAGGTGCTGCCGCTATTCTGAGCTGATGTAGATTGTCGTCCGTAATCGCGGGAGGAGGTGGCAAGTGAATCTCACTCCTGGGTTCTCGAGGATTTCTCTGTGCTGCCTGAGCATTAGCATGCCCTGCAAACCTTAGCATTGCCTGGAAATTGCGACAATCCTTCTGCAGATGTCCTGACTGTCTTTTTCCGTTGCTGTCGAGGAAAAAGTGCATCTGACACGGCCCGTTCATCATCTCTTCGGGAGACACGAAAGGCCTCTGGAACCTTGGCCCGCTATTTTGCCTATTGTTTCGAGAGTCATCTCTATTGTCGCCTCGTTGCTCATTGCTTCTCTGGTACTCATCTCTGTTGTTTCCTCCTGCGCTTGCTCGGAAACCAGCCGAGATTTGTCCTGGAGCATCATAGCTCGAGTACTGCCGAGGAAATCGTCGCCTTGGTTGATAATTTCGACCGCGGTCTTCCTCTGGTGACCTATGCCGTTTGTTGTGAAGAACATCTTCTCCATCTGCCCATCTGTTTGCTATTTCCATTAACGCGGATACTGTCTTTGGATTGGTCCTCCCCAGATCCTCGACAAAATCTCCGCGCCTGATTCCTGCGACAAACGCATCTATTGCTCTCTCGTCAGATATATTTTCTGCCGAGTTTTTGATGATATTCCACCTTTGGATATATTTTCTCATAGGCTCGTCTGGCTTTTGTCGGCACGCTCTTAGCTCCTCTAATGACGCAGGTTTTTTACATGTGGACCGGAAGTTCTTGACGAACACGTCCTCGAAGGTTTCCCAGCTGTCGATAGATCCTGGAGGAAGTTTCTTTATCCAAGATCGTGCGGCTCCACTCAGATGCACCTGGATGCTTTGCATAGCTGTTGCTCTGGTTCCTCCTGTGAGCTTCACCGTCTCGAGATAATCGATTAGCCAATCTTCTGGATCTTGAAGGCCGTCGAATTTCTTGAAGTTATCGGGTAACTTGAATCCTGAAGGGACTCGAGTCTTTCGAACTCTCCTTGTGAAGCATGGCAACCCACACATATCCTCGTCGTTTAGCTCTGGGGACTGGCGATGTTCCCTTCTGCTTTGTCGCGCTCTATCGACCCTTGCTTGTGCTGCTGTGTCCCTTGCTCCACTTGGTCCTTCGGGAGCTGCTGCTGTTGCTGCCGCAGGTCGTGGACTATTTTGCCTTGCTGTTCCTTCGGGAGGTATTGATACAAACGCCGTCCCCATGGCTCCAACTCCTGCCATTGCCATGTTATACAATGCCTCCCTTGGATCTCCTGGGGGTGGTCTGGATGCAAGGATGAAAGCTTGTGTCGCCATATACCCAGCTTCTGGTGTCTTGGGTATGATGTTTCCTCTGGTGTCTATCGACATAAAAGACATGTCGAGGTTTTGAACCAAGTGCTCTCTTTCTCCTTCGGGTACGTTTTGCAACCTTGATCTTGCTCTGTTCCGAGCTTCCCTGTGGCTAACACCCGAAGTTCTAGATTGTCGACTCAGCTCTGCCCTTCGCCTAGTTGATGCAGAGGCTGCCTCCTTTCTTCTGTTTAGCTCAGCTGTCTGTTTTTCCAATTCCCTTGCAGCTCGTGCGAGCCTATATTGATATGCTTGTAATTCTTCTGGCGTGGCTGTGGTGGCCATTGGTTCTGAGCCATCCATAGCCCTTGCGGCTCTATCCCATGCTGCTTGCGGGAGTCGGACTCTGTCTCGCGGCTGTGGCCCGATATATTTATTGCCTAGGCCTCGCCGCAAATCAGAGGGATCGACGTAAGGATTTCCCAAATCGTCGAAAGCCTCAGATATTTCCTCCTGATCATGACTTGGCTCTCCGATGATATAAATCTGGTGATACTTTGTATTCAGATCTATATTGGGTTTGGTGACACCATCATGAAGATTGGCGAAGACTTTGCCCACTGTAGTAGATTTGTCGATGAAGTCGTAGCTGTCGACACTACTTGAGCCATCGCTTTTATAGGAGTCCGCAGATGACTCAAGCGACATGTCGCTGAAGATCTTGGCAAGTTTTTATCTTGCCCTGGTGCTGATGAAGCGTGATGTCGAAGTTTCTTCCTCTCCTGAGTCAGTTGACGATGTATAGCTTGAAAAATCGGAATCGACCGCCGACGATCCCGACGAAATCGGAATTTCGACACGATACGATCCCTCTTTCTCGACGCGAAAGTGAAATCTTCCGAACGTCATCTCCATAGGCTCCTCTAGATACGCATATGCATCCAAACGGGAGGGCGGGTGAGGAACAAAATCGACAAGACCAGTTGCGATCTGTTTACCTCGATCCATCGCGTTGCTTGCGGTTGATGAAGTCGACGATCTTGAACGTGCCATCGAGATCAGATCCTTGACGCCTCTAGTTCCCACAGACGGCGCCAATTGACAAGGTATTAACTTGTCAATGCCTACGGGTTGTAGACTAGGGTTTAGTTGGAAGTAGAGGGCAAGTAGATCTCGAAGGTTTCAGCCGAAAAGTACTCGACGATTATGAAAACTAGGGTTTGAGAGACAATGATTCGATGCTTTCTTTGTCCCTCGACTCCCCCTTTTATAGGAGGCGGAGCCGAGGGATTCGTATTGTACAAGTTTACAGAGTCCGAGAGGATTTCTAACTCATCTCGCAAGATTACAAATAATGCTTCCTATTACAACTCTAGCTTTCCTTGATAATATCTTGGGCTTCCGAATCTTCTTATTTTTCAGGTAGTGGGCCTTCAGTAAACCCCGGGTACTATCTTCGGCAGGCCCATTTGGGATGCCTATGTCACGTGTAATCCTACACAGTTAGTGGTGTTCATCATCCAACAAGAGAGTGTAGAGTCTAGCATCTATCTATTTATTCTGTTATGTGATCAAAGTTGAGAGTGTCCACTAGTGAAAGTATGATCCCTAGGCCTTGTTCCTAAATACTGCTATCGCTGTTTGTTTACTGTCCTACTGCATCTGTACTGTCCGCTATATTACCACCATCAACCACACGCCAGTCCTGGGCAGCAAAGCACTTTTCTGGCACCGTTATTACTGGTCATATTTATTCATACCACCTGTATTTCACTATCTCTTCGCCGAACTAGTGCACCTATTAGGTGTGTTGGGGACACAAGAGACTTCTTGCTTTGTGGTTGCAGGGTTGCTTGAGAGGGATATCTTTGACCTCTTCCTCCCTGAGTTCGATAAACCTTGGGTGATCCACTTAAGGGAAACTTGCTGCTGTTCTACAAACCTCTGCTCTTGGAGGCCCAACACTGTCTACAAGAATAGAAGCACCCGTAGACATCAGCCGGCAGTAGCCTTTTTTGTGCGCCGGCAATAAGGCTTTTCCTAGTAGTGGTGTCACACCTTGAAGATGGGTGATACGTTGCAACCGTATCTATAATTTTTTATGCTCCATGCTTGTTTTACACCAATTTCTATATGTTTTGTTTACACTTCGTTGCACTTTTATACATTTTCTGGAACTAACCTATTGACAAGATGTCACCGTGCCAGTTCCTGTTTTCTGCTATTTTGCATTTCAGAAAGGTTGTGCAGGAAATATTCTTGAAATTGGACGAAACAAAATCTGAAGATATTATTTTTTTCGTAACGAAGACGAAGTCCAGAGGGGGACGAAGAAGCGCCACAGGGTGACCAGACCAGGTCTAGGCGCAGCCTAGACCCTGGTCGCGCCTAGGGGTGGTGTGGGCCCCCTGCTTCCACTGACCTTGCCCTTCCGCCTATAAGAAGCTCCGAAGCAAAAACCCTAAATCAATCAGCCTCTGTCCACGAAAAGTTATGAAGCTCGGTCACCGCCGAAGACAAGATCCGGGGGGACATAAGTCTCTTTTCCGGCACCCTGCCGGGATAGGGAATTGCCCCCGGAGCCATCTCCATCGACTCCAACGCCATCTTCATCGCCGTTGCTGACTCCCATGATGAGGAGGGAGTAGTTCTCCCCCGAGGATGAGGGATTTACCAGTATCTATGTGGTCTATCTCTCCCTCCCATGGTGTGATCTTTATGTGATCATGAGCTTTGTAATCTAGTTGAATAAATAGATGTTATTCCTTCAAATATTGTGCTACTCAAGTAGTTTTATTATGTGATTTCTGGGGACACCTTGTCCAACGGTGTAAAGATAACAGTGCGCACACCGTGTTTGTTTCTTAAGCTTAATTTACAGAAATACTTATGAATTGTGGTTTCTAGTTAGTAACATCTTTTATGCTCAAAGTGATAGTGTGAGGCGTCCATAGATTGGGAATGCAGACTTTAAGGAATGCTTATGCAGCCCTACGCAGTGAATTTGTGTTTGTCATCAAACCGGAGAGTGGTTCAGAGTAGCGTAGGAAGAGATAATATCTATGTATTCAATTATGGTATCATTGTTGAGAGTGTCCACTAGTGAAAGTATCATCCCTATGTCTTGTTTCTAAACATCGAAATACTGTTTACAACCAGTTCTGCTACATGTTTGCTTGCTGCCATTTTTATTTCAGATTGCAATTACCACTAACAATCAGCCATATTACTTGTATTTCACTATCTCTTCACCGAACTAGTGCACCTATAGTTGGGGACACAAGAGACTTTTTGTATCGTAATTGCAGGGTTGCTTGAGAGGGATATCTTTGACCTCTACCTCCCTGAGTTCGATAAATCTTGGGTGATTCACTTAAGGGAACCTTGCTGATGTTCTACAAACCTCTGCACTTGAAGGCCCGACACTGTCTACAAAAATAAAAGCGTGCGTAGACATCAACGGGCCTAGTCGCGATAAACATGTAAGGCTAAAAGAGAAACACATAATTACAGATCTAAAACAGGAGGCACTTTATTTATTATTTTTGCTAGTACAAGTAGTGCTACAAACAAGCATCTTTATTTGTTTTCCCTCCCATTGTACTAGTCCTACTCCTTGCCCACCATTAAGTCCAAATGTGGTTAGCTTCTGCGAAGAAATGAAAATAGCATGGGTGAGTATGAGGGCATAATTACAGTTGGGCATGGGCAACCTGGCCCGGCCCGAAAATCCCGGGCCAGGCTAGGTTGGGCTTGCACATCGGGCCGGGTTCGGGCCTGATTTTGGAGCCTGGATGTCGGGCCAGGCCGGACTTGAGTTTACAGAAAACACAATCTAAGTCTAGTTCGGGCTGGGCTTTTACCAGTTCGGTTTGAGTTTGGGCCTAAATCATAAGCTCGAAGGTCAGGCCGGGCTCGGGCTTGGGAATTTTAGGTCGGGCTTTTTCAGGCCTGGCTCGAAACCCGGCCTGACCCGAGGAATGCTCAGGTGTAGGCATACTCAACAAGTAGATACAACAAGAGATAATAGATCATCAACGAATTAGTTGAAATGAAAATAAATTAAAATATTAATAATCGGAACCGTATTCACGAAAATGAATACAATAACAAAAGAAAATAATTTAGCATAAACCGACAAGGAAATATTGATATCACATATAACAGCAAGCTTTCCAACTCAGGAGTCACAATGGTGAAATTCCAAACTTTTACACTCTACAAATGGGTACTCTAACGTTGACAATCTTAGCCATCACCACAAAGATGCAAGAAGAATATAACTCTTTGTCCCACTAAGATCTGGACAACTTGACCTCCTGATGTCTATCGTTCCTACGGATTCATCACCGACACGTTCCCGAACAAGTGGCGTTCTTCTTGAAGAACTCGGACAGCCTCATACCTGAATTTTGACCGGTACGCCATGTTTATCGTCGTGACACCAATATCAAAAGATCACGATATTCACAGTTCGATGATACAATCACTATCATGAGATCAATAAGATAACCTCAAGGCTCCACATGAGTTGCTGTCGATTACGTGATTCCAATAAGAATAAAACTATAATGTGTCTCTCTCCAAGAACACGATAATCAAAATGAATAATCATGATGCATTAATATTGTCAACGGATAATCAACACTATGATCTATCATATAGTAGCACAACAATATGATTAAGGATGATTGAGTATCATAGAACAACGACGTAATCAAAAGAAAATTCATGGATAAGGAGATATCGATGGAGTGAAATATGGTAGAATACTATTTGCAGAGGGATAAAGATCAGGAGAACGTCTACTTGCCTCGGTAGACAGAACATAATCCACGCTAATAATATACATGTCGATCGATCAACCACGCCATATATGAGTATCTGCATATAATTTAGGTTCTCCTTTATGGAAAGACATGCATGGCTCATAGCGTATGCGCATGCTTGTACAAACAAAGTAGCTTACATACTTTGGTACTAAATACTTCTATTTATCTCCATCGACACATACATTAGTAATGGAGGTCATGCACAAATAACTCAGGTACTCTAGTCACTATGATAAATAAAAATTGTTGCATGCAAAAATTTAGCATTTAATATGAATACTAGAAATCTATAATATAAATTATGAGCCGGAAATCATCAGATGACCTTAATTATTTATAACCATAAAATTCGGTTATCGCATTGTGTCATTTGAATTTCTAATAATGTGGCATATAAGAACTTATTTTAGTTATATTGTGGTGATTTATCTAACATTGTGCTAGATTCACTATGTTGTGTATAAATAGATATCCCGAAGAATCTAATAAAAGAAATAGTGGATTAGTTCCTAGCTAGCTCGAGGGGGGGTATTCCATTGGATTAGCCGTATGCATACATCAGTATTTGGCGAAAGATAAGATCATGTTACCATGTTTTTTCAGCCTTTTGGTTATAATTTTATACTTCTTTGTAACTTATTTTTAGCATATATAATCTTAATAAATATATTTTGTATTAGATATCAAAATATTTATTTTACCAACATTTTTTTAATATTTTTTGTATAGTTCACTGTTATATAGTTGTTATGTATATCACTAAAAAGTATACTTGTGTTATACCTGGTTCAAATTATACAACGTATTACATTTATTTTTTGTATTTTTTAACAGTTGCATCAACCATATATATGGTGTATATGTATATGATGCAGCAATCTATAAACATGTAGTCTAAGAAATATCTTAAGAGCGGATTTAGTGATGGTTAGATACGCATTTTTATGGAAACTCCAATGTGTGCATGTTTGCAAGTGCATGGAGCCCACATGTGTGGTATTGGTAATTAATTACAATCTTTCTGAACTAATATTTGCATTGAGTTATACATGAGTGGCTTGTCCATTAGAAATCATTGAATACCATATGTTGGTTTCAAGGTTGAAGGGTGAATGAAGTGGAGAAGATTAAGTAGTGATCAAGGTTTGGTCATTTGCGAGTTGAGACTATGGCAATTATGTCCTGAAGATGAAGATTGGGTAAGCCTTCATGTATAAGAGGACGGAGGGAGAAACGAGAGATAGGATAGGTAGAGAGAGGTTCTCGGAGTAGCTCCTCCTACCCGGGAACCCCGCCAAGAACATCTCCCCCGTGTAATCCCATGTTCTTCCCGAATCAAAATTAATACCAACCCAGCATGTTAGCCTTAGGACGGCCTACTGGGTAACCCCTTTGTGTTTTTGCAGCATGCTGAACTAAAACATATTGTACTTGTCTTGAAGTCCTTGAAGAGCAATATGATAAACTTCTTATCCTCACACCTAACTTGGTCACATGTTACGTAGGGATTCATTCGTTGCATTGTCGATCATGTTAACAAGATTATGAGGCATGGCAATTTATATTACACTACTAGAAAAATGCATATTAGTGGCACACCTAAAAGGGTTAGCAGTGCAGCACCACATGGTGCGCCACTACTAACACTTCAATGTGCCACTGCAAACCCTGCTTGGTGTGCCACTACTAGCTCCACTAGTAAAATTTTGAAATCTCGATCTAGATCTAGCACCATATTTAGATCTGGATCTTGCACCATATTTTCGCGATTTTTTTGCTTGTTTTTTTTCCAAATTATTTGTCATGTTCATCTTGCATCATTTTTTTGCTTGTTTTTATTTTCCCAATTAGATGGGTTGTGTGAGAGGATGGAGAAGAGAGGAAAGAGGAAGGAGAGGAGAGAAGAGGATGAAGATGATAGAGAATGGTGGATAAGAGAGGAAAGGATGGAGTGAAGGAGAGGAGGTGAATCTAAAAATTCGCTGAACAACCGTAGGTGGTGAATCTAGATGTAAAATTTTGTGTAGATACATTTTCATATAAAAAAAACGTTTTCATCGGAGTTCATTTGCAATCAGAAAAACTATTTTACCGAAATAGAACGTTATTTTGCATAATATATCGAAATTCATGTTTGTTAATTTTTGCATAACACATGGTCATCTGGGAAGGAATTGTACACATGTTCGATGCAAGAAACCCAGCTTTCTTACGATTGTAGAAAAATGTTATTCATTCATTGACTTAAGCTAAAAATCGTTGTTTATCAAATGGGAAAATTCTGACACTTTCGTCACACTATGAAGACTATGATTTATAAATGCACTAAACTAGCCGGCCTCCAACTAACAATCTCGTAGTCGAGACTATGATTTATTGACGTGAGTTGATGCTGTAGAAGTGGTCTTCTACAACAAAGACTAAAAAAAAGTCTGATGTCACGTCCTTCAACCTGCTTACCCCTGGCTGATTGTCTAGTTAGGTAGTATCGAACAAAGGGGAACCACCACCAACTGGAACAAGCATTGCTCGGCAGATCCATAGCAGGGGTTTATAAATATTTTAAGAGTCATCAAAAGATGCAAATAAGCAAGAAAACTAACATCAAACAGACAAGGAACACAAATCACGCTGTAGTAAGATAGCGCATACCAAACATACCATCTCAGATTCAGATGAATTCTGGAAGATCTCAAATACTGGATGTTTAATACTAACACTTCATCAAGACATCAATAACAGTGAGTAATTCGCACAATATTTCAGGATAGGACATCGAAACATTGCTGATCAAAATCTCAACAGGTTGCACACCAAAGTGTTCTAAGCAGCAGCAACCTCCTTTTTCAGCTTGGCGAGCTCTTGTCTGATGGCTCCTCCCCTCTGTTCACGCAATAAATCACAATATTAGTGGAATGGATAATGAAGGTTGCATACAATTCAAGAGTGTATGTCCAAAAATCTGACCTTGATCTTGGCCAGCATGACCTTGAACCTGTCGAAGTCATTGAGTGAAGCCCTCCTCTTCTGGACAATCAGCTTCTTGCCCCATGAGCTGCTCTCCCACTTGTTCTTCACATCTGCAAACAGATACAATTCATTTAAACAGCGCACAGTAACAGCATGTCTATATTAGAAAAATGGTCGAAGGATTGGTTCATTACCAGCTTCCTCCAGAGCCTTGATCAAAGTTGCCTTCTTAGGGATGCGCTTGATGTCAACCTTGATGTCAGTGAGCGAGAGCCGCTTGAAGTTCATCTGGCACCGGACCATGTCAGCTGCGTCCACAAGTGCCTGTTCCACATAAAAGAAAATACATTAAACACTTTTTAAGACCAAACAAAAGCAATAATGTACAAAAATCTACTTTAGGTATTTCAACCATCAAGTTAAGTAATTTCACACAGCTTTAAAAGAAGATATGGCTTACAAATCAACATTGAGAAAGCATCCTATACAGTTATATTTATTGGCAGCGCAGCTATCTAAAGATTATCCACACATTGTACTACAGCACCATCAAGATCCGATGTTACAGTGAAAATGCTAACATTTTGACACAAATTAGGAATCCAAAACCTATAAAAGGAACCAACAAATAATTGAAATATGACAAACTAAAACTACGACTAACATAACGTCAGAAATATATAGTAACACAAATAATATGTAACTATACAAACAATACAGCAAAAGAAACTAATGATCGCATCAGTGTCTCAAATTGCAAAGTATGTAGGCCCATTATGCTAAGAAACACTCCAACAGTACAAGAAAAGAGCTATGGTGCTATCAGGTGAAAAATACCAAACCTACGAACGCATCAGCGATCATTGCAGATCACATCAAGCTAAATTGCAGGAGCTATCCATATATGATTGGCAGGAACTTAAATGATGGATGCACAGAAAACCGTAGTAGTTTATTCACAAGGAAAACAACAATCAATGTCCTTTCTAATTTCATACAGATATTAACACACTGGCACGCTGCAAGTCTGGCTGTTCAGTTTCAGTCGAAAATCAGATATCTAATCGCAGGCGCAAGTGAATTCAAACATATCCAGCCAAATGCATTGTCTAGGTAGATATGGAGACAAAGTTCAAGATGGTTCAATGTAAGAATTAAACGAGTTAGTGGAGAATGACCATTGTTTAAACCAATACTGACTTGACAAGTGAGCAACGAAGGGCAGACAAACGTCAACAAGCACAGTCAATATCTTATAAAGGGAGACAGCTGCTAGTCATCTATGCAAGCCAACTGAAGGAACTCTAAAAGGCTAACCACAACCAAGCTATTAACTACATAGCAACACAAGTTCTGCCAGCTAAAGCTAGCAGCAAATATCAACATTTTGGCGTCAAGACTAAGACTACTAACAAGTGCAGTTATGACTCTACTCAAACCAACAGAAAGCCTTCTAAGCCGACATCCTAAACAGCTACAATCTACAACCTCAGCACATGGATAAGAAAAAGTTCACAAAAGCAACGCGCGATCTAAGCTTATATACCGCTCCAACGACACATCAGCCGACACAGATCGAGAGTGGCCATAGGGGGTGGGCAAGGAGATCAAACTCACCCTGTTCTGATCGACGACGTCGACGATGACGACCAGCCGGCCGTAGTCCTTGCCGTAGTTCACAAGGGCCACCCGCCCGATCTCCACATACCTGTTGAACGGCTGCAGAAGCACGACAACAAGTCAATCAACGCCATTAACCAACACCGCCAAGGCGAAGGAGAGAAGTTGAGCCTCTCGGCGTGAGCGGGTCGACGCGTGCACCTACCATTTTGCGGCGGCTGCGGCGGCGGCGGCGGCGGCGGCGGCGAAGAGAAGCTGGAGCGAGCGAGTCGTGGAGGTCGGGGGCGGCTAGACGGTGGAGGGTTCAGATGTGCCAGATCTATATAGCCAACGCGAGCCGACGGATCTTGAGGTGGGGACTTCTGGCCGTTCGATCTAGGTTACAATGGTGGGACTTCTGGGGCGTCATGGTCTGGGCTTTTGGAGCACTGGCTGAGGATTTTGGGCTCCTTCTGTATGGACTCTGCTTCAAATGGGCTAAGCTAAATAGAGCTCCTACAATATGGATCAAGTTGATGGGCTTTTAGGTTTGTCATTCATGTTGGACCTACAACCCAAAATGGTGAAGCTACAGGCCTACTAGAATTGGAGAATCTGCAAATACTCTGTAGTTTTCAATATGTAAAAGGGATTTCTATTTCCGTGCCCCTCGTTCGTTAGTTCTACTCACATTTTCTCAGCCTCTTAATACTCTGTATTTTTTGAACGTAAAATGTGATTATTTTTTCGTGCTAAAATATTAATGGTGTATCGTCAGGTATGCTTTTCTCTTGCTAGGTATGTTATTATTAGTAATCCATCATTTTAGACTCCCCCTGGTGTGTTTCCATTTCCTACTTAAAATAGTAACTACTTGTTTGCTGCTTTTCTCTCTCCAAAAGACATCAGATTAAAATTTAGGATCTATGCCATGCAATATTTTAATTTGATTGCGGATTCTACACAAGAGGTAATATATTTCTATTTAGAAAATATAGCATATCAATTGTTGAATTCTGTAGGAACCTGAAACACATTAATATGTATAAAATTTTAATACACCAAAGGAATAATTGTCGATCATAGTCTTTGCTATCGAGGGGGCATTAGTGGTATTTGTTGTCACAACTCATATTCCCCATATACGATTACATATAGACATGTAGACGCCTGCCCAACATAACCTGGTAACATCCAAGCTTTAAGAAATATAAGGAAGTGAAGGAAAAAATGAGTGTCCGATAGGCACAAACCTGATGGAGGAGCTCATACAAATGGTGGCCTGATCTTCACATCATATGATCGAGTTGATGAGGATAACTAGATGTAAGCATCTGGGATAACTAGGTTTTACTTCCAAGGTTGGATGCGACATGTTGGTTGGGAAGATGATCCAAACAATTGTAGATGAACCAAAGGTATTAGATCACCATGGGAAACTTCCAGATGAATAATGTTACTAGTCCATTCTTCAAACAAAACCTTCAATGACATATCAACTGCCTTGCTTGAGAAATGGTGTTATTAAAATAGAGATGAATCCAAATGCTTCTTGATTGAGTAAAAAAGGGGACATTTTAGCATGTAGGTTGGGGAAGATGGTCCAAAACAACCGCAACCTTACAACACAAATTAGGGAAACTACAATTTCCTTCATTCATATATCCTAATGAACTCCCAAGAGCAATGGTGGTAATGATTAATCACAGTCTTGCAACATAAGCTTGTAGCTAAATATTTTGACAAAAGGTTTCTAAAACGAAGGATGCGATGGAGTTATGTAACTGGGACAAAACCCCTTAGCTATGTGTGAAAACGGTCAAGAAAAAGGTCAACTGTGTGTCAAGATTGTCAATAAACTTATCAAGATAAGTAGGTGGTCAACTTAGGGAATCAATGATATAGTGTATGGAATCATGCCTAAGTTAAACCAACCACAAAAATTTATAAGTTCAACCATATTTCAAGATTATACCGTAGAATTAGTTCACTTGATCATGTATTTGTTTGTCAAGGCTTATTGTGATTATCATTTGTGATGTACTCGCCAAATTTTCCCCATTTGATGAGGATGGATGAAAAGAACAGAGGAAATAGGAAATAGGATTGACCTGTTTTAGTGGGTTTGGGATAAAAAAAAGATAAGACTTTAAGCATCCTTACAAGACATAGCAATGTATTCTGAAGTAATGCAGAACCCATGAGTGGTAAGGTGTGCTAGAAGTAAGAGAATGCCATGGATCACAAGAAGGAAAGGATGTTAAATATATGCGTTGTGGTGGCAGAGAAATGAAAGGGGCAAGGAGGCTTACATGCATCGCAACATATATAATTGTGATTGACATATGTATCTATTCACAAAAAAATGTTATTTTATTATTATTCCATAGTAAACTATGAGTACATATGTGGCTAGTTCTCATAAGGAATTAGGGAAATTCCCCATGACGTTAGGCTCGACAAAACATTTGTTTTTGATTTACATGCAAAGTTATCTCTACAATAAACCACATAAAAATTTAATCGGACAAATAGCTAAATATATATTTCTCCAAATTTTATATGGAGCAAAAGCGGGTAACACATGTAACCGATTCACATTGTGCGAGAATTTTTGAGAATATATCTGATATGTCTCAAACGTATCTATAACTTTGATGCTCCATGTTTGTTTTACACCAATTCATATATGTTTTACTTACACTTCGTTGCACTTTTACATGATTTCCGGCACTAACCTATTAACAAGATGCCACAGTGTCAGTTTCCTGTTTTATGTTGTTTTTGTATTTCAGAAAAGTTGTCCAGAAAATATTCTCGGAATTGTACGAAACAAAAGCCGAAGTCAATATTTTACCGAAACGAAGACGAAGTCCAGAGGGGGGTCGAATAGGCGCCACAGGGCAGCCAGACCACCCCATGGGGGTCGAAGATGCCTCACACCTTCCTCTTGGGGTTTTCCAACCGCTTCCACAACAATGCTCAGCAAGATTGTATAACGCCATCACCGAAGCACCATCAATATCCAATACATCCAATTTCTGAAACACGATGATGGGAGAGATACGTTCTCGGAAAACTAATGAGACACTAAATTAATGATGAGAGAGATCATAGCGATAACATAGTTAGATATTGTATTATAGAACTTTGAACTATAAAAATAAATACTATAGATCATAAGTAGATACCATATCAATTAGGTAGATACGTATCAACTAGATCTTGTACATAATTTTGCATTTGGATTCTATAAATACAAAATAACAAAATTGTGATATTACATGATACCACAAATTTTGAAGATAGTATAATATAATAGTATCTTATACATGATGATAATACACATTGTGACTAGTCTAAGGGCATGTATAATGAGATGACATCGGTCTTCTCTTATAGTTGCTATGTAGGATATTTTTGTAGGGATTCGTAGCATAGAAAACAAAAAAATTCCGACCGCAAGAACGAATAACAAGTCAAGATCTAACCTAGTAGATGGTAGCAACAAGGTGAAGATCAACATACCCTCGAAGATCGCTAAGCGTTAACGAGATAAATCTCGTGGTGGATGTAGTCGATCACTTGCCACTTTCAAAAACGCGTAGAAGATATTGACGATGCCACAATCGGGCAGCACCTCCGCACTCGGTCACACGTACGATGTTTATGACAACGTCCTTCTCCCCGTTCTAGTGGGCGGCGGATGTAGTAGATCCTCCTCGGAATCCCGCCAGCACGACGGCGTGGTGATAGTGGTGGTGGAGATCTCCGGCAGGGCTTCACCGTAAGCGTTGCGGGAGAAGAAGGAGGAGAGAGTAGCTAGGGTTTGGGAGAGAGGGGGTTTGGGGCGCCGGCCAGGGAGCCCCTTGGTGGTGAGGCCAAGTGGTAGCCAGCCCTCTCCCTCTCCCTCTCTTTATATAGGTGGAACCCCCAAGGGTTTGCCCAAAATCCGAATAAGAGTCCAACTCAAACACTTCCATATGGGTGAAACCTAGGGGAAGTGGGACTGCTCCCTTTCCTTCCCCTATGGCCGGCCATGGAGGTGGAGTCCACCATGGACTCCACCTTCCCCTTTGGCTGGCCGGCTAGGGTTAGTGGAGTCCATCCGGGACTCCACCTTCCATGGTGATTTCTTTCGGAAGGTTCTAGAACATTCTAGCGCCTTCCATAAATGCACCGGATCATTTCCAAACTTGGAAAGTGACTTCCTATATATGAATCTTATTCTCCGGAACTCCTCGTGATGTCCTGGATCTCATCTGAGACTCCGAACAACATTCGAACTCCATTACATATTCCATATGTACTTATAACGATATCAAACCTTAAGTGTGTCACCCTACGGTTCGAGAACTATGCGGACATGATCGAGACTCCTCTCCGATCAATAACTAATAGCGGGACCTGGAGATCCATAATAGCTCCCACATATTCAACGATGACTTCGTGATCGAAAGAACCATTCACATAAAATAACAATTCCCTTTGTCTCGCGATATTTTACTTATCCGAAGTTTGATCGTCGGTATCTCCATACCTAGTTCAACCTCGTTACCGATAAGTACTCTTTACTCGTACCGTGATATGATATCCCTTGTGAACCAGTCACATGCTTGCAAGCTAATTGGATGTCATTCCACCGAGAGGGCCCAGAGTATATCTATCCACCATTAGGATGGACAAATCCCACTATTGATACAAGTGCCTCAACCCTATGCTTTCTGAACACTTAATGCCACCTTTATAACAACCCATTTACGCAGTAGTGTTTGGTGTCATCAAAGCATCCATCCGGTGTAGGTGATTAACATGATCTCATGGTCAAAGGATTAAGTTACTATGCATATTAAAGCTTGAAGCATAAAGAACTAAATGACTTGATCATATGCTACGCTTACTATGGGTATATGTCCATCACATCATTCACCTAATGATATGAGCTTGTTATTAATAACATACAATGTTCATGATCAGGAAACCATGATCATCTATTAATCTATTAATCAACAAGCTAGTTTAACAAGAGGCTTACTTAGGGGTGGACACAAAGCTCAAGGCTCGAGGATCGGCTCGGGCTCGACAAGGCTTGGCTCAGGCTCGCGACTCGGCTCGAAGGTCGGACAAGCCAAGCTTAAATCTTCCGATAAGGGCTCGAGGTTCGACAAGCCTGCTCGATAAAGCTTGCAAGCCGGCTCGAAGGCTCGATGTAATTAAAAAAATCACTATGACCTTTAATAAAAATGTAACATTTCACAATTATAAACAATAGTTGAGCATGAGTATACGTGATGTCATCTTGTTCTATAACATTTCACATGATAAAATGATATACTAGCATCAACAGAACTTAATGTCCTTGTAATCACATCCATGGACATCTGTGTAGACACTTATCTATAGTAAGTTGTCTTTTGGGTGTCTATACAAGAAAGCAAAAAATGCATGAATATTGGAGGTCAAATTACAACCTGCTGCTACTTGTTTCCAACATTGATGGCAGCAATCTCTGCTGAGTACACATCGAATCAATTCCCAAAATCGATTTAACTAGAAAACAATAGTAAACTAGTCTCAGAAATTACAAGGTAGTGGCTTTGTTCAAGAGAAATATTACTGTATATGTACTGAATAGGATCACATGCAGCGCACTGTTACAACGTAGCATTGTACATGTGCTTGGACAGTGGAACGAGTAAAGCAGTAGTTTTTGCATCTTCGGTGGAGGAGCAGCCGGAGAAAGCGCTGAAGAGGCGCATGCGAGCACACTTTTCCTGGTGCACACAGACGGCGGGCGGCGGAGTTCCGGCAGCCCAAAGCAAATCGCACCCGGGCGCCTCCGCTTGCATCTAGGGGAATGGGGATGAGCAGACTAGGTGGCGGCGGGATGGGGGCGCGACTGCAGGTGACGTTCTGGCGGCGGCCGTACTTCGTGGTGGCAGCCGGCGGCCTGCTTCGTGCTGGCGGCAGTGGACGTGCGGGCCGGCGGCTGGCGCTGAAACCTAGGGAGTTAAGAGGAGAGAAGGAATTGGGACAGAAGGGGATCAATTCACGCGAGGAGATAGATGTTGACGGCCGGCTCATGAGCCGTTCGGGCCGAGCCACGAGCCCAACGAGCCGAGCCTCGAGCCTGCTTTACAGGAAAATTTTAGGAGCAAGCCGAGCCAGGGCTTGGCTCGAGTTCTATCGAGCCCGTACGAGCCGAGCCACGAGCCGGCGAGGCTCGGCTCGATTCCACCCCTAGGCTTACTAGGGACTCCTTTATGTTTAAAAAACACACAAGTATTAATGTTTCCGGTTAATACAATTATAGCATGGGATGTAAACATTTATCATGAACACTAAGATATAACAATAAACATTTTTATTATTGCCTCTTGGGCATATCTCCAACAATTTTCTGTGTTGGAAGAGATAGAATAGAGAAAGAAAAGATTGTCTTTTCTTAGCTATAAGAGATAATACCTTAAAAAATAAGAGAATACAATTTTCCTCATTGTACCCTATGCGGATATGATTTCCCTAGCAACATAATTTTCCTACTAAAATTAATTAATCTCATTAATTGCAAGGATGGAAAAAAGAGATAGCAGTAAGGGCATGTACAATGGTAGAGAAGGCATACCTTCCCTTACCCCGCCACATCAGCTACAGAAGACATTAGATATAAGTCATACTAGAAAAAATATCTTTGCGTTGCATCGGGGGAAACAAAAACGAACTTTCATAGAAAAGAATGTTGGTACGACCTATATTTTTCTAGAAAGTCAACCGGCATAACTCTATCCTCAGTTTGCCATTTCACCTTAATTTGCCTTTTATTGTCTTTCGATTTGATCAAATCTTTTATAATTTTTTTGATTTTATGTAATCTACTATTTTCTCTATTTTTAATTTCTTTCCACATCTATCTAGAAGTCACAGTCCTACGAGAATTCCTCAGATTCAAAAATCATAAGTACCTTAAAATGGAACATTTTTTCGGATCACATCATTGTGCTAAGTTACCTACAATTAGAAACATGAAGGACCGGAGGACCAATTAAATCTGAAAAAGCGAGCTGTAACCTTATCAGCGTGTTTGTGCTCCTCTCAAGCCACCTTGTGATAGTCTGATAGAGCTGACATTGCCGCCCACGATGTCCGCCACCCACGGTGTCCGCGAGAGTTTCACTTGGGTGTGTTTCTTGTATGTCATCTCCTTTAACTTCGAAGCAAGGTTCCCTGGCAAAAAGAAATGGCACTATCGTTGTAGATCTTGGTCATCTAGTAGTCATTTCCCAACAGAAAATTAACAAAGTAAAGAGCAAAAAAAAAAATTAAAGTAAGAGCATTCCAAAAATGAGATAGCGACCGGCTCTGTTGTATGTGCACCAATAGATAATATTGCAGCAATTATCAATCTGCCTCGCACATGAACCACCGTACTGAAATTTGTGTGTGCAATTTTCGAAGATACTTCCATTACGCATCCAGGGATGAACTAAACGAACAGTTGAATTAGAAAGAAGCATTACCTACTGCTAGCTGATTGTAATTCTGTGGTAGAGTAATAAAATCTCGAGTATTCTTCACACAAAAAAAAGATGGTCTATGGCCGTCCGTGCCATATCTTTGACTTGATACTCTCTCAAAACCCTAAACCAGACCTCCATTAAAAGGCCACTCCATAGAAGATCGTGACGTGTATCAGTTCCAGTATGCGGCAAACTAAGGCTGGCAAGGAAATCTGATATCCAGTACTAATTGGCCGATGCCAGCCAAGCGAGTTTTCTGATCTTCAACCATGCCCAGCAGTCGTAATCTTAATATGCACCAGTTTTTTGGATAAAGACTTGAGATGCATCTGATTGTTGAAGAAGGTGTCAAGCAGAGTATTGATCGATCCCATCGATCGCTAGAGAAGCTAATATGGATCATCTCAGAGATGCAGTCGCTAAAAGAACCTGAGCCAAATCTTTCTATTCTTAATAGGTGATCCCATTTTTCTACACATGCAAGGTATCCACCTCATCAAGCATCACTGAGCAATCATAACCTACCACCTAAGCAATTCTTCCACGTCATCATGTACATGACCCATGTAGCCGTAGTCCCTCCTTTCAATTGTAACCGAAAGCTGGCCATCAATCTCCCATTATTCACTTTTGTTACCGTGCAATCAATCCTAATTACCACTCTAATGCTGCCATAATACTACTAAGGAAACGGCCGGCTACTACTCAAATTCTCCACCGGAAAAGCCAGCTTGCAGTCATTAACACATTAACACAGTCATTAAGAATTCCCTTTAATTTCTCTTAACATGCAGGCTATATAGCTCAGCAAGCCACTTATTGATCCACATCATTTCTGTTTTTAAGCCATTTCATCAGCTCGAAAAAACAATACTAACTGCATGAGTCCACTCCTCTCCCACAGGTTCCCCGTTTCCTTTGAGAAATTCCACCTTTGATCTCCCTCTTATCTATGAGTATAAATCAAGATGTATGCCATACAGATAGACCTGTGGGATTGATATTCGTTTCTGGAGGCGGTGTACATCAGCCACAAGCAGCGCCTAGCCACAGATATTCATCTGCGGCGGCATCGATCCGTGGACGACTAAATCGCGTATGGGGAGATGTCATGCAAGTTTTCCCACTAATCTTTGATCTTCTATGTTACAGAATTTGGATCCGATCTGTGTTTTATTTTTTGGCATGTTGGATTATCGGCATGACATTTGACAAGGTGTGGGCATGTTGTTTTGCGGACATGACCGATGATCAGAGCGTCCAGTGAGAATAATTAGTTGGGCAAGGTGCAGACTCTGTTATTTGTAAGATTAGTTTTCCTTCTCTGCCGTTTGTTGCTTCCTTCAACCTCCCTCTGACTATACCAATGTATTTTCTTTCCTGTTCCCTTATAGGTACTAGATATTTGGTCTGCTAGCCTGATTTTCATTTGGGATGAAAACGCAATTTATGTAGCCTTACTATGAAGATCTAATTTGCAACTTTAGTAGTATTTTTTAGTCAGTGTTCTAAGTAGATTTTTTACAAGCTACATGTTGTATCTGAAATGTAAGAAAAACTCATCATTGATGCTTTTAAGCAATGTATGCAGAGTTGGAGTCATCTTCAGAGTTTAGGTCATACTGCCAAGAACACACCTAAATCAATGCATATGGGTATTGTGGTCATATTATTTATTTACAAACTTCTTCTTTTCTTGCGGATTACATATGATACATTATATCGTGCCAAAGTTACATGAAATCTGCTAACTCGGTTAATGCTAATTTTTTATTGGCAAATTACAAACTAATAAGATCTACATGGTATGAAAACATGAACTTGGTACCTTGCATTGAAAATGAAAACATATATTGATATAATTGTACCATATAGATAGACCATATTAGCCATATTAAACATGGATTTGTTTAAATTTGTGTGTTTTAGCATTTCTCCACACAGAACAGTGCAATTTACCATTTCCATTCTCGTGATAATTATTTGCATTCTATTTTTAAATTAGCAATATATGTATAAACCAATGCACATTGTAAACTGTAGGATACTTCGGTTAGTAAAGAATACACAATAGCACTGCGCCATAATTGGAACAATGGCTTTAAATATATATGGCTTCTTTCGAGAATTGTTTCTAATCATTTTATCAACTTTTGCCCGTAAAATATTTGTTGCAAATCCCGCAGTAACGCGCGGGGTATCATCTAGTCTAAACAGCGGCTGATCCCGTCCACCTCGCGCTCAATCGGCAGCGGACAGTCCGGCTCCCGTCCAGCGCACGGGCGGCAACGGCAAAAAGGTGGAGTCCGTAGAAAGACCTCACGCGATTCATGTGACCATAAGCTCGCCCGGCAACCCCCACGCGGTCCAGGTTCCGGCGACCCCAAGCTCGCTAGCACCTAGATCGTGATCTTTGGAGACGGCGCAAGATCGGTTTGGCAGCCTAGGTTTTGCCAACCCCCAGCTTTATACTTCGTATCTGACTTCTCTCTATGCAAGATATGAGTCTCGTGCGTAAATGAGTCCTCGTTCCGCGCTGACTATCGGCTGGGCCGGATGGCAGCGAGCGTGGCCCACCTAGGCGACGAAGGAAGCTGGCCAATCGTGTATTAATTATAGCGGTGGCAATACCTGTAATTTGGATTCAAAAATAAGGATAATAAAAAACGGACGAAAAATTATCTCTTACAGCCATCTTCAGCAATTAATATGAATAATTAAATTTTGGTAGGAAATTTGTTGTTAAGGGAAAACATAGGTGATACAATGGTGAAAATAGTCTTCCCTTATTTCGTAAGATATGATCCCTTAGCTAAGGGAAAACAACCTTCTCTCTCCTCATTCTCTCTCATACAACTAAGCAAAAATCTGACGTGACATCTCTAAGGGAAGGCTGACATCACCCCAGTGTACATGTACAACTAGATGATTCTCCGCGCGTTGCAGCGGAAATATATATATACAAAATGTGTTATCAGTATATGTTCAATAAAGTAAGAAAACTGCAATATAAAAATATTGATAGTCATCCAAAGTGACGGTGCGAATGAATAACTTGGCAGCCAGACATGCTTAATCTCGATAGGCAAAAATGAAGAACGCACTAATAAACCTCACTTACATGTTACAACATAAAAGTACATCTATAGGAGGCACCAAAAATATATCTGCATGTCATAGTCTAAATTTTAGAACAAACAAAATTGAGCTACCATTGCCTTCAAACATAATAATCTGAGGAAAACGTAGATAAATATATGTAGATCCCTTGTTGAGATGGGAATGGTTCACAACCGCTCCAAATAGTCCTGATCAATCTGCAATACAGACCAACAAAAGTATTAAAATTACAAAATAAGTTGTACAACCTCAAAAGGAAAAGGAAGGCCAATACAAATAGGAAAATGAAATCAGAAGAAAAACTAATGTAGTTGACAAAAGGTTAAAGAGCAATATTCTTAATAAATCATTGGACGCTCTGGATTAATAAAAAACTCTAAAAAAATCAGTAAGAATTGTAAACGGATGGAGATAAAAGCTGAAAGCAGTTAAAATAATTAATACCCTTCAACGCTGCTCTTTCTATGACTTGCTTAACCCATCATGAACCTTCCAAATCCATGGCTTTTCTGCTTATCTTCCAATGCTTTTTCCTCTTGCCTCTAGATCAATCTCTAGTAGCAAGCCTTCGTAGGAAAACAACAGAAGAAAGATGATACTCTGATCCGGAGGCTCTACACAATCATACGGGATGACGTATTGACGCTACCATCTAGCCAGCCGACTTTGTCCCGAGCTTATAGTCTTCTAGTCTTGCCCGTGTAGGCGCCATGCAGGCGCAACCGCACTTTCCGCTGGCCTTCTGCTTGTCTACTTTGGCGCTGTGGAAAGAAAAGAGAGAAGAAAGGTTATGGTCGCTCCAAATTGCCACGGCATCTGTGAAAGAGGAGATTAAAAAGGGCGTGATACAACTGGTGGAAGAGAGATAATTAGTGCTGAGTGGAGTCAATAACGGAGAGCGGAAGAGCCTAGGGTGATATGAGATCGTGGGGGAGAGGAAGCGGTTTATGTGGAGAACAGTGAGTCGCTGCAGAGGATTCTCTTCTTCTCAGTGTCCGGTGACCTGATGGGCTGCATGCTAGACCAGAATATTTACTGAACCGAAACTTAATTCATCAATAGAAAGGAAAGATGCTGACATGGCAATTTGCTGATGTGGGTAGGCTGCATGTTGAGAGATAACACTTAGTGGGTTGCTCCTATTTAGGTATTATAGATTGGGTGACGCCAGCCTTACCTTATGGTCGCCACATCAGAGTTTTTGCTTAGTTAGGGGATATTGAATGAAGAAAAGAGAAGGACCTCCCTTAGCCAAGGGATGATTCCTTAGATTCAAGAAAAGACTATTTTCTCCACTGCACCATGTATCTTCCTTTATCAACTCAACTTCCTGCTAAAATTAATTGATTTTTAGTAATTGCTAGAGATGGCATTAAAAGATATAATGCATTGTACCAGCAGCTACTCCCTCCATCTACAAATAAGTGGACATCTAGCTCTAAATTTTATCCACAAAAAAATGTACTCATATCTTCCAAATGCTCTTTAATTGCTTCTCTCTCATCGCACGAAATTCAAACCCAATATTATTGAGCACATGTTCTCCTTATTTTCTAGAATCACTTAGGCTGGTCATAGTGCATAGTGTCGTTGCCTAATCGACGGTACCTCGGAGGAGAGATCCTCACGAGGGGGAGAAGAAGTGGGGGCCATAGGGCGGAGTGCACACGGGACGGTGGTACGCGATTTACCCAGCTTCGGAACACCTGCACGATGACAGGGCCTACTGCTGCTTGTCTGGAATTATCTGGGCGCTTTCGCGATGTTACAATGAGTTGAGGTTCTGCCTCTAGGGCTCCCAGGATCCGGCTTATAAAAGCGCACAGATCTAGGGTTTACATGGAGAGTCCTACCCGGATGCAGGTTTCCTAACTACGGTACAATGTCTTGCCGTGTACGTCAAGGATCCGCCCTTCCTTCTATGTCGTACCGGATCCGGGTCCCTTAATGGGCCTCCGTGGATCCGGGTTCCTCCTCAAGGTCGGTCGGATCCGGCTCCCTGCTCCTGGGCCGGACATCTTCCGTCAGGATCAACAGCAACTGGGCCGCCCGATGGGCCACATGCCTCATCACCATCTGTGGGCCACCCGGGCTTGCCGGATCTAGGCACTGTCGATGGTACACCCATGAAGTATACCCACAACACATAGTATCATATTGTTGTATCATGCATATGATACATGTCTATGATATTATCACTATAGTTGGTGATATTATAAAGTATATCATAATCTTCTAAATTTATTGTTTTCTAGAATCCCAATACAAAATGTGTGTACAAGATCTATTTAGCATTAGCTTTTCTCGTAACGTGCGCTATGATACAGTATCCACCTATGTTACTCTAATCTTATCTCTCCTCATTAATTAGATACCACATCAGCATTTTTGTGGGCTTAAGATACATGATACTACCTATGATACTCCCACCATGACCAGCCTTAGCTCATTAGAGGTGAAATAATTAAAGAGAAGATATGCATCTTCCCAATGCTTTTTTCATTTCACTTCATAATTTATCTTAAAAAACCCGCATGTATACTTATTTGTGGACGGATGGAGTATATTTAATGTCTTCTCCAAATGACGTGCACTGCTAGCCTTCTCTAACATTGTACATGTCCTAACGTATTATGATATAGATATAGTTATTATCTTTCTTGAAGATATGGAGGGCAAAAATATGGCATGCCTTTCTAAAATAAAATAAAATAAGGCATGGCTTTCTAAAAAAAATAAGGCATGCCTTTCTAAAAAATAAAATAAGGCATGCCTTATTTACCATTGTACACTCCCTATGCTGCAATTACAAGTATGCTGCAATTATGATGCCGCGTATAACCTGTGCCGAGAGAGACGCTACTCTTTAAGATCCTCCTCAAATTGGCCACACAACCGATCGACCATAAGTGCGCCACCAAAAGCCCTTTACGCATCCGGTGCGCCTCCATATATGGCAATTCTTATAGGAGGAACCAGTGCCATGTTTATCCTGCACACCTTCCTTAACACATAGTATGACCTCATTGGCTTTTGCAGCCTAATGAATTGCATGTGTCGGCTAATTTGGATTAGAGCCCTTCTGTTATTCCAGGTGACAAGTAATTGCAGCCCTCTGGCGCACATCTCATGCCCCCAAAGAAGGCAATGCGTGTCAGTCAATACATCGCGCTGTATCCGCAGCGGTTAACACTTTCCTAATTGTTTAAGGTAAATTATTACTTGCCAAAGTTTGCTGCAAGCCGGCGAATATATATATCCCTCCACGCCTAGCTGCTCTTTCCGAAGCACCAAGCCGAAGGCAAGCGCACTCGATCGCCAGGCGTGGGAGAGATTATACCTGTTTAAGGTTCGCCAGGCAAGGTCGATGGAGGGAGAGAAGAAGGTGGCCGCCATGGAGGAGGTGAAAGGGAAGGAGACGACGGCGGAGGCGGTGGCCGCCGACGTGAGCCTGAAGCAGCTGTCCAAGAAGCTAGATGACTTCGCCAAGGAGAGGGACTGGGAGAAGCACCATAGCCCGAGGAACCTCCTGCTTGCCATGGTTTGTTTCCCTCTTTCTTCCGCTCTCTTCTTCCTTCCTCGAGTCATACTTCTTTTGCTCTTTGTGTGTTTGTCAACACCTAAATCTCCACGCAATCGGGCGTAGGTAATTTTCGGATCTTCCTAATTTTCCTTTAGTCACAGCAGTCAGGTGTCCGTTGAGATTTTGTTTCATTAAAACAGAAAATTACTATTGAGGTGCACAAGAAGCTTAGGTTTCTGTTTCTTGCAAATTATTCTAGATTTCATTCTCTATACTAGGTGAGTCCGCATCAGTAACTAGTGTGTCCCTGTTCGATAGCCTAACATTTTCTTTTATCAGGGATTTATATTTTTACACATCAAATTCAGTACTAGTACTTTTTATGTCATCTCTCTCGACCCTTACAATTTTCTTTGGAACCCCAGAATTCTGTATTATAATGCCTCTACTGTTACATGTCTCAGAGGCTGCACTGCACCAACTAGTTATTACTCAGAGTATTTTCATTAGTTTATTCTGAAATATAAATAGTCAGCATTGATCTTTGAAACAACACATGCGCATGATCTAACAGGGTCTCCATCCGTTAAAAGTATTGAACTAGGTTGTACTATTGTCTACTGAACAGAAAAGTTGCCCATGCTTCATTCTGAAGCCTTCAGTGTTTTGTAATCTCATAGCATCTTTCTTTAATTATGTTGTGTGGATTAGATTATCCCACCATAATGCGTTCTCTTTTGACCAACCGTTCAATAAGACTACTACTTTATCCATCAATTCTATTCTTTTCATATTACTTATAACTAGTTGTTTGGGGACACCGTACTGTAGTATTCAGACTACACCCCAGATTTACATCTTCCTCAGAGTGTCAGATATGTATCGCGCTATCACTATCAGGTCAGATATTTTTGAGGACTTTTAGCATGCATCCTACCGCTGAAATGTCATGTGGTCTGGGTGTATGTTCATGGGGGTCCGTTCATGGGAGCCAACAGCAACAGCAACAACCAACTAATTTTCCCATAACTCATGCCCCAAGGTACAGCTTTCTTGCGTATTGCATCTTGCATGGCACTTTGTGTGCAGCGCACCTGGGCCGGCGTGGAACTAATCTCCCACGTCACCGTGGAAACGACACAAAATTCCACGGTCCGATGTGTTTATACCGGTCTACGCTTCAGGCTAGGGATTGTTCACTGATTCGCTCTGAATGCCGGCTGAATTTTCTGAAGAAGGAATATGATTCAGTGCTCATCTTTTCTTATTTGGAAATGAAACATGCTCGCATGTTGTCCTTTTCATAGGAGAGAAATCTGGTGTTTAAGAACAAATTCTGCACTGAGCTTTGTTTTGAGGCAATGCACTATACTTTTTGGTTCAGCTCAGAGCAACGAGATGCCTTGATTTAACTTAGATCCACTATTCTATAACATCCAGAAAAGGCACGTGCCATCCTGCCGCTGTACATGCTTATCTCGCCTGGGCAGGACGCGCGCACTACTAGACATTTGCACGGCGCTGTAGGGTCAGGCTTCGACCGGATGAGAGAACTTGTTGTCGCTTTGGTCAATTGGATAGAACTTTGCATCATCTTTTATATTCTTCAGGTTCTTACCTTGGTTCTTGGGCAGGTTGGTGAGGTCGGGGAGCTGTCGGAGCTGTTCATGTGGAAAGGGGAGGTCCAGAAGGGTTGTCCGGGCTGGGAGGAGTCGGAGAAGGAACACCTCGGCGAGGAGCTCTCTGACGTGCTGCTCTACCTGATCCGGCTCTCTGACATGTGCGGCGTTGACCTTGGCGACGCGGCACTGAAGAAGATTGTGAAGAACGCCGTCAAGTACCCGGCTCCGTCAAAGGGCGCCTGATGCAACGCCTAATGATCTACAGACGCGCTGCTAGTTCTTATGCGGGCTTGTTGTCGGGCGGATCATGCATCGTAGCTTTATGTAATTCCTAGTGGACCGATGTCGAGAATTTTTCTCTTATGAGAACTTCAGTTTGCGTGGTATGCTGTTGAAACGTCTGTGAGTGAGACAGAACGGAATTTTGCGAAAGAACATTGTCTAGCATGTGTGGATTCTGTTTGCTGAGATCAAACAGCACCAGAAACAAAATATATGAAACCATTTTGTTCATCGGAAACTCAAGCAATCGATGAATATGCATCTACACACAAAGGCAATCTTGTTGATGACCTTGGCTTTTGCCTTGCATCAACTTTAATTTTTTTAAAAATCTGTGTGCATTTCTTTGATGGATAGGCCGGGGGTGAACCTCCTTTTCAGAAAAAAAAAACATTTACACACAAATATAGTGTATACTGTTTAAATAAGGGTAAGCTTCAGAGACAAACCTTCGTAACATTTATCTGAGCAATTATAAGTCATAATTTTCTTTTTGAGGGCCGCAAGTCGTAATTGACACATGTTATGAGAACCATGGATCTTGATTCTTGAAATAAGGGAGAAGATTACGAAGTTAGGGAAGTTCATGTGACTGGAAAGCCAACTGGTCTCAGGGACACTAGGTCATCTCCTCATCGAGAAAGGATCAAAGGAGCATCAGGAAAGTATGTATTCATGCAAAACAACTGCAAAGCAAGAAGTGGAGAGCTGGCATACCTGCGAGACCTACTCACCATCCTCGGAAGATTAGAACATCTGGTTGGCAAGTAAGTCAATGAAACTTGCCAACTAGTGAAAGGATCATCAAGGATAAGGGAAATTTTACCCTCCAACATATAAGAAGGGTCATATCTTTTTGTGGGGTGTACCGAAACCTGCAACTGCAGAGGACAAACCTTTGTCTCCATGTGCCTTGATTATTCCTATATAAGCTCTTTTTTTTTTTGAGGAGATCGGGAGGGGAAAAACCCCTACCTACACTTTATTAAAAAGGAGCTAAGGCAGCTCAAGGAGTTACAAAACCAGAGAATGCAGGGGTGGAAAAAGAGGTATATTTACAGGGAGAGGAACAACCAGATGCACGGCAACTTGTAAGCCTCAAGCTGCCCAATCTAAAAACCAGAAAGAAATTGCAGTTTTCACATCCTTCGTAGCTCTATGAGACCAGAGCTTACAAGTGTCCAAGCATTGCTGGGCTACGACATGAATTGGAACATCGAGATCATCAAACACCTTTCTATTTCTTGATAGCCAAATGCTCCACAAGGATGCAGTAATCACCAAGTCCCAAGCTTTCTTTTTCTGAGCCACACATCTATCCCTGGCGGTGTCAAAAATATCCGATAACACGGTTAAACCTGAAAGGTCAATCCCTAGGAGAGTAAGGATTTGAGTTGTGTGGTCACAGTTCAGCGCAAAGTGCTCAACTGTCTCGCTTGCATTGCAGCCAAAGGGGCAGCTATCATCGCTTACAATTTTCTGTTGTAATAAAACCGTTCTCACTTTGATCCTTCCTTTGATCAGAAGCCAAGCAAAAAGCTTACCTTTTTTTGGTGCGGGGCAGCTCTAGATCGAGTCTGCACTCACATGCCTTATGCCCCCCCAATTGACGATGTTGTACAAATTGCGGACAGAAAAGGTGGCAGACTTATCAAAGCGCCATCTTCTCTCATCACCTTCTGAGGGCCGAAGTGTACAGGATTGTAAGAAGAGCAGCAACACCTCCTTTTCTTGTGCCGCCCTCTCAGATGTGATATGCTTTAAAGGGATAACCCAAGATCCATTTCTCCAGCAGTCCGCGACTGAAATGTTTGGTCTGATGGCATGTGAGAAGAGGGCTGGGAATTGGATGCCGAGAGGTCCATTCGTTGTCCATTTGTCCTTCCATAAGGAGGTACCTTTTCCATCCCCAAGCTGCACACAGGTTGTGTCTCTATACTTGTATATGAGCCTATCGATTTGTTTCCAAGCTCTAGAATGGTTTGCCGAGACGTCACCAAAATCTTTGTCTTGTAAGTGGGCAGCCCTGACCCAATTGGCCCAGGGAGAGTTTGGTTCTAACAAGAAACGGTGAACAAACTTTGTCAGGAGGCATTCATTTTGAATTTGTAAGTTTTTGATACCGAGACCACCTTCTTCAAAGCTTCTGCAAACATAATCCCAAGCCACTAAACAGTCACTGCCACTGACAGTACTTTTCCCTTTCCAGAAGAAAGCTCGCATCAGTCTCTCCAGCTCATCCAAAACCCATCGAGGGAGTTGGATACATGACATAAGATATGCTGGTAAGGCTGTTAGAACTGACTTAGTAAGAGTTAATCTCCCTCCATGGGTGAAAAATCAAGTGAGAAACCAATTCTCTTTTCGACAGAAGAGATATAAGGGAGGAAAGCCTCCTTTGGGAGCTTGGTATCCGAGAGGGGTAGGCCCAAATAGGTTTGGGGGAAAGAAGCCACCTTGCAATTGAGAGCTTCGGCAATTTGCTCACCTTCTTGCAGAGAAAGGTTTATGGGGACGAAGGTGGATTTAGCGAAGTTGATCTTGAGTCCAGTTGCATTCGCAAAGTCGTCCAAAATTTCTTTTAAAATTTTTGCTTGCTGAACCTCTCCCTGAATGACAATCAGGGTGTCGTCCGCATATTGCAGCACTGGACAGGGCTGATCCTCAAGAACTGGATGCCGAAGCAAGCCATCAAGGGCAGTGCGTTTGATAGCTTGTTGAAGAACATCAACCACCACGATAAACAAGAGCGGGGACAACGGATCCCCTTGCCGCAACCCTCTTTTTAAGTTAATCCAATTGCAGGGATTCCATTAAGAAGAACAGCCGTTTTTGCTGAGGTGAGCAGCTCTTTCATCCACATGATCCATTTGTCATCAAACCCTCTGATATGCAAAATTGAGAAAAGGGCCTCCCATGAGACAGTGTCAAACGCCTTACTGAAGTCTAGTTTCAGAATCATAGCCTTCTTCTTACGCTTTCTGCAGCATTGAACCAAGTCCATTGCATACATAAAGTTATCAGCAATGCACCTGGTCTTGACAAAGCCTGTCTGGTCTGCATCAACTAACAATTTAATCAAAGACTGAAGACGTGCAGCTAGGATTTTGGTAATCCACTTGACTGTACAATTTAACAATGAGATTGGCCTGTAGTTGGTCGGCTCATTGTTATTTTCCTTTTTGCGGAGTAAGATCATGAATGATCTGTTGATACCATCTAGCTTCAAGTCACCATGATAGAACTGATCAAAGAGTTTGAACATGTCATTCTTGATTAAATGCCAAAAGTCCTGGTAAAAACCCGAGCCAAAACCATCAGGTCCTGGACTCTTATCTCTTGGGATAACTACTATATTATAGGGGAACCAACATCATTTTTCTCATAATTTTGAGGCTTCTTTCGAATTACTGTGGTGGTAACACGTACACCTTTTATATGGTCTGGTTCCCGCGGTGGTTCTTCCGTGTGCGGCAGGGCGCTGCGTAGCTATTTAGACTAATGTGTTTTTCTTTCCAGTGCTTTGGTGGTCAACTGTGCTGGTAAATCACTTGGGTGGAGGTAGCCAAAAGATGGCTGGAGCGGTGCTGGGCCAACGTGGGCAGTAGCTGTCGGTTCCATGAGAATTGGTCAAAACGGTGGCTCCTCCCATGGAATAATCGAGATGGCCCATCCTATTCTTCTCTCCCCAATCCCCACCATGTCTTGTATCGTCAAATGAATATCTCCACACAATTTCTAGAACTTGAGTGGAGGTCGCCGGCGATGAGTCGTCCAGCCATGTTCATCCCGGACCTGGCCGCCCCTCCCGCTCCATGCTCGAGTTCCCTCCTCGATGCAGCAACTCATCCTTCCGACGAACAGCTGCCGCCATGCTCCCCGCCGCCTCTGGCCGGCGCGGCTCCCCAAGTACGAGTATGCCTTGCTCCTGTCTCCGGCCACTTCTCGCAGGCGGGAGCCTCATCAGCACACCGCTCAGCCCCTTCTCCACTCGTTTGACGCCACCTGCGCGCGGATGCACCGCCGCCGTCTCCGGGCTCTACCTCCGCGTCCATGCAAAAAATTGTAAGTTGCCTACTACTAGCTGTTGTCTTGAGCATCCCCTGCTACTAGCTACTCTCTCTACTATTACTCCTCCCTACCAATGTCTTGGTCCTTTCTCTCTCTGTTAGTGGATGAGCCCGTACAGATTCTCAAATTTTTGTGGCTACTTCTTTGTGAGTTTATTGCATCTAGATGTTTGATGTTATGCTCATAAGAACTAAGAACTAATTTCTTCAAGTTTCTTTGTGTGATTTTGAGAGCTACAACAATACAAAATTGACGGTACACTGCAAGTACATCTGGTTCAAGATTTTATTTTGATTTCGATTTGGTGACTTTTATCTCGATGTAGGTGCTGCCATGTAGTTCCAGCTGCTGGATATGGTTCACCCTCGAGTGGTGCAGATACACAAGGTTATTAAGAGAGTTTTGATGTCTCACTTTGGGTTTAGAGTTCGGTGCCTTAGATCACCATGATGCCTATTTCTGGGGTGTTATGTACGTTGTCTTGATGCAAAGACAGAGAACAATATGGTCCGTAACTACAAGGTTCTCTAGGATGTCTTCAACAAGCTGGAGACAAGAAAGGTACCTACTTAGGCCTTTCCATTTTTCCTATGGTCCATGAATTTCTCATGATTTAGTCTTTCAGTCGTTGTGTATGCATCTATTGTGTTGAGATTCAACCTAGAACATATTCCTGATGTTAGTACATGGTAATGGTCAGATAATCATCTGACAGTGCAGATTGACTATGTACGACTATCCATGTTGTAGATTGGTTCATAATAATTCTGGAGAACAGAGATTTGTTCTAATGCTTTCAAGCTGTGCTCTCTATTCCTGATTCCGATGTTGGAAGCGTTGCAACCATCTTCACTACAAGAGGCTTTTCCCCATTTTTTGCCGGGTCTGTTATCTATGTCTGTATGGATTATCACAGATGGAGCTTCTGATGATAGATCATATGATAGGTTCTGCAATCTCCCAACAGCGAAAGATTATATCACTGAAGATATCTTTTCACAGACATCAAAAGTAGTATATGTGTATGTTTTTCTTCGCTTCTATAGCACACCTCTTCTAGCATAGGACGTAGTTGTTGAAGTGAATTGCTCCAAAACAAAAATTTCCCATATGAGGAGATTTCGTTCCTGTAGGTCCGAGCACCAAAGCTGGAGATGCTAACGAATTGCTTCTGTGGCACCGCCATATTCTTATTCATATATTTGTGTACTAGAACTGCTAATTACCATAGATTTTACTGTGTGACAAAGTTACTTCATCATCTCTATAGAGGTCCATCAGATTGAGAGATGAGACCACCAAAACCATAGCAGTATTTCCCTGTAAAAAGCCATCAATCATAAAGACCATTTTGACTAAAATATGAGATCACCAAAAATTCCTATGCATTATCTGTTCTACACCCAATTTTCTGAATTGGCAGCAATAGATTATCCAAGAGGACATTATTTGACTTTTTTTTGCCTTATTTCCTCGTGGATATTGCTCATATGGGTATATTAACATCAATATTTTCCAATGCACATATTGCTCATATAGACTCATGTGCCTCCGAAATTGTGACCCCAGCAGGAGATTGTATAGTCGCTGAATAGTCGCCGAGTCGTTCTCCAAAAATCACGGCGTCTCGCAACTATACATCGACTTATGGCGACTATACAACTTTTCTGGTCGACTATACATGAGTCGCAGCCTTGGGCGACTCACTTTTGAGTCGCGACTCAAAAACCATGTGCCAAACTGATCTACATGTTATGTCAACCATTTTGTTGCAGAATTTTACTATTTCAATCCTAGCATGCAGTATGATCTGTGGGTAGAGCTTAGTAGGCAGTCTCTTAATATTTGTGATAGCATAGCCTTTTTAATATAGATTTTTTAATATATGTGATAGCATAGCCTTTTTAATATAGATTTTGGTAATAATGTATTTCAGAGAGCCCTTTTGTAGAAGGATAGAGATATCTAAGCAACTCATATGTTTTTAGAGTCCAGTGAAGAGTGCTTCTCTTCCTAGATTTCCCTGCCAAGCAAAGGTCATGATTGCACCACAAAGCTGACCTTGTAGGCGTGATAAGGTACCGCCCTAGGAAGGCTACAGGTATGGTTTGAATGCTCTTAAGTAACAACTGCAATAATTTATAGCTTTTCAGTTTATCCACCCCCAAAATCAAATTTTGAGTTAAGATTTGGATGAAACTTTCCGACCAGTCAGGTTGACAGCGGTATTGGAGAAAAAAGTGTACTACAATTTCTTATTTTCAAGATAGAATATTAAACTTACTTATGATGCAACTACCAAACCATAATATTTTAAACTGAAGTGAGGTGTTCATTCTTTAGAAAGTTTTGTAATACACTCTGGATTCTAATATTAGTTCCTCATTTCAGGGGTTACAAACAGGTCATTCAGCGAACTGCTCTCGAGACATCTTACTTCCTTAAAAATGATTGCTTGAAGATATATTGCACTCTAGGTATTGTTGTGTCAACTATTGATTACTCCAGGCCACACTCCATTCAGGTACCAGACTTCAACATTACCTACCGGTAAGGCATCATCATTTAGCGTTGGCAGGGAGTGACATATATGTTTAAGTGCTGTTGCTCTAAAAAAATCCATATATGTTCAAGTGCAGATCCTCTCAAAAAAATCAGTAGGTATATATAGTGCCGTATGCTATTCTTATGTTTTAGTCTGGCATGTATGTGGATCCAGAATTAGAGCAGACTACATCTATGTGTGGTTTATTATATACGTAGCGTTGGATGTTTGTAGCTCATAGTCTTGATCAGATTTGACAATTAATTATTCTTACATGCTATGAAATTTGAAATCTAACTGTGTTATATCAAATCCAAGGACCAATGCAGTATGCGGAAGACAAGAATCATGCATCAGTTGACCTTGGTACTAAGCACCAACAGGTAGAGAGAGGTAACCAAATCAGGAAGAAAAGAATCATGCCGATTTGCAAACGAATCATGCATCAGTTGAGCTTAGTGCTAAACACATAAAGTAAATTTTGTACATGCCGGTTTGCAAAAGTATAAAGGAAACACATGCAGTAAATTTTGTACATGCCAGTTTGCAAAAGTTTTAGTACTGATGGTAACCCAATCTGGCCTATTTTGTTCTCTTAAGCAATTAGAGACCTTGGAAGCACATCTAGCTAGCTTAGGTTTCCACAAAAATGATTCAGTCACCGTGGGTATTAATTCCAGTGGAGGGTTCCCTTTGTAAACATCATTATATCACATATAAGTTATGCATTGTGTCTAAGATATGCCACTGAAATGTTTTCAAGCATTATCATTTTCTAACATGATTTGGCATGGTACAAAACACTTCTTTCCCTAACGGTAAAACAATAGTGTGAATGCCATTGTTTCAGTTGTAGGTGAGGCATTGCACGACTTGATCCTTTATCACCTTGGTTATGTATATTTTCTCTTTTGTTTGTCCTTTCTTCATACTTTTCCTCTTCTCTATTTATTTATCAAATCAAGTTGTTTCAGTTCTTGACTTTCATTTAGATTAAGCAAGATACATCTTCTCACCGCATTGTCTAGCTTGTGATTTTGATTTATGAGTATCGATGCTAAAACTGTTGGAAGAACAATCATGCAAACGTCCGTGCTGAAAGATTTCTCAGCTCCATGATACCAATAATGTGTTGTTTGCATGAATACATGGTTCAAACAACTCAATAACAGCCATACGAGGTAGACATTATTGTCGATGACCAAGAGGTATCGTCTGAAAACTAGACACTTGGCTTGCTTACTGTCAAAAACAATATGTAACCATCTACATCTTCACTTGGTTGTTTATAATAATTCAGCTTTATGCATCCTACTTTCTGTGCCATGCTATCATAATAAAATAAGCTAACTTTATCCTCATTTTATTATAGGCATGCAACACTCTATCCATGTCCAAACAGAGGCCAATTAAGTTAATAACGTCATATGCCTCCGCACTACACTTCCGAATTGTATTTCTACATTGTTTCTAGATACCCTATTTTCATGAAATGGTTGGGGCCTTGATTTGAATAGGCGAGCTAATGCTAGAGACCAAAGAAAAAAGCACATATCAGGCATACCCCTGAGTTGTCGGTCCAGTTGAAACTTAGATACCAAAGCCATGCAAGCCGTCTATGCTTCCTACCAGAAAGAAGTAGACACAGAAGGAAGGAGAGCGTCTTCTCGACTGGATAGATGTCAGCTGCCCAAATGATGCTGAAGCCGAGCCTTCCTCAAGGAGGTCACATGTGGTGATGTTCCTTAACATAATAGGCAAATGCATGGAAATCATCGTCCTATCCCTTGATAGGACAACTTGACAAGTACTCATGGTTTTGCAAGTAGAAAGAATCAAATAATCATCCTGGCATGGTGTTCTACTGTGGTTTTAGGCTCTGGCTATTATCAAACGTGTGCCATGTTTTATATTTAATTGTATTGTTCCATCTATGCTCGATGGTGTAATGAAAATTATGACGATATACAAACATATCAGCTAATCTGCACATTAATACATCCATCATGTATTGTGTGTATGGTGTGCATCTATATATCTGCTCTATGGTTGATTTCTCTCATGACCCTTCTGAATATTAGTGAAAGTGACAAATTAGCAGTTTTGCAAAACTATGCAATGCATTCTTAAAAAATACCATCGTTTATTCTTCAACTCAAAGCCACATTCCGGGCGCGGCGTGCCGCCGCGCCAGTCATTGCTAGTATCTTTTATAGCATGTAAGATTTCTTGCTCACTGAAAGGCTGAGATAAACTAGAGAGGTTAACCATATTTGGGTATAGTAGTTGAAAATCTAGTACCGAAGAAGAAGGCGTTGTAGATCCCATGATATTTCTGTAATAATCTGTCATAACTTTCAACTTGGCTTCTTGAGAGAAGTGTGGAAGCCCCTCATGAAGAATCATTTTGATCTGGTTGTTTCTACACCTTGCCGAGGCTCTAGCATGGTAGAATCTCGTGTCTTCATCACCCAGAACACACCAATTGACCTTCCCTCTTTGCCGAGCAGCCACATCTAAGCAGTGAATAAGGCCCTCAATTTTATTCTTGACCATATTTCTGAAGAAAAATTCGAGCTGTGAAAGAGGCCTTCCTTCTTCTAACCAGTCCATAAAAGCCAAAACAAATTTATTGGCATCCAAGAATTTTCTATCAGATTTGAGAGTTTTTCTCCAAACCCCAATTTTACTTCTTAACTGCTTCAAATTATGAGCAATGCATTTTGCCGTGTCTGTAGCCAGGGGGAACTGACGCCACGTCCCAGCGACCAGATCTGCAAAACCATGTCTGAATTTCCAATTATTCTCATACCGAAAAACCTTAGACCGAGGTATCGTTGTAGAGGCTTCAATTTTTAGCGGGCAGTGATCAGAAGTGATCCTTGGGATCGAATGTAGAGTTGTATTAGGCAAGAATAAGTCCCACTGACTATTGATAAACACTCTGTCAATTCTTGTGAGAATAGGTGGGTGTTGCAAGTTAGACCAGGTGTAGTCTCTATCCAGGAGAGGCAGTTCCTGCAGAAGTAAATCCCTGACTGCATTGTTAAACCTACTAGTCTCTGATAAAGAAGCTCTGCATGTACTTCTGTCTTCTCCCGAACGAACCGTGTTAAAATCTCCAGCAACAATCCAAGGCCCATTGATAAGGTGATTAATCTGTCTAATTTCTTCAAAGAACTCATCTTTCTCTGCCTCAACCATTGGTCCATAGACATTAGTCGCCCAGAAGTGAAATTCCGAGTTTTCAGACTGTAGGTGGACAGTTAGCGATCTGTTTTTTGCTATAGTGTTGCAGCATTTAAAATCCCTTGAGTTCCAAGAAGTTAGGATTCCACCAGCAGTACCCAACGCTTCAATATGTTCAAAACTGTCATGTGAGGCCGGGAGAAAGGAATTTCTTTTGAAGCTAGAAATTGTCTGCAGCTTAGTTTCTTGCAAGAAGATTACATCAAAAGCATTAGAGGTGAGTGAGTCACGGATCCGCTCACACTTATTATCATCATTAAGCCCCCTAACATTCCAATCTCCTAAACTGAAATTCTTAAACCCTGTCATGAAAAGTAAGAGAGACCAGCAGGGTAAACAGACTGGAACATCCACTGCTTACAGCCCTTGCATCTAACATGAGCTACAGGAGGACTGCACTTATCAGGAGAAAGCACCCTAACTTGAACTGAGAAATAGCAAGGGGAGAAAAACAACTGAGCTGACACTAAACCTAGGGTTCCAAGGCTGTGTTTGCCACTAACACAACCTCCCCACAGCAGCAGATGGAAACTACTCATTATCAAACCGATTTGCAGCATTCTGAATCTCCATCAGTTCGGCTTCTGCGAAACCGCAAACCTTTCCAAGGTACAGCAGGTCTCCCACCTGCAAGGGCGCGTGAGCTGCAGCTCCAGCATCTGTTGCGAGGCTCTTGGGCTTCTTATGTGCCTGCGCCAACTGTGCTCCTTCCCCGATCCCCTGCACTTCTCGGGCTTTCTTCTGTACTGCCTTATCAACCGCACTGATGTAGTTACCGTCGCTCTGTTGAGCTATCCTCTTGCTGCGCTTCGGCAGCACTGCTTCCATGACTGGCGCCAGACCTTCTTGTGGGACACCCTTCGGAGGAGAGGGTGTCATGAACAGAGAGGAGAGGTCATACACGTCGGCCTCTCCTAGGTCTGTGCCCCGTGCCTCTCTCTTGTGCACCATCACAGGTGAGCTTGTCTGATCAGCAGCCAAGTCCTCTCTGTCTTCAGAGGGAATGGGCCTCACCATGTCTTCCAGTCCTCCCGTCATGATGAACCCAGGCGCCGGCAGGGTTGGAGAGGGGGTTTGGTCACCAGCGTCAGCAGCTTCTGCAGCCCCACCCAACATCATCATGGCAGAAGCACCCATCTGCTCCATCATAGTCTCCGGCACCGCCAGGAGAACCTCCTCCGAAGGGTTTAAGTGATCAGCGATATCCTGCGAGACACGAAAAGATGAAGCGCCGCCTGGGCTGGCAAGAACCGAGATTGGAGATGGGCGGGGACTCATGCGATCAGAGAGAGTGTCCTCAGAGAAGCCAGCCAAAGAGTCCCCGTCAGAGGAGGAAGAGAGAACGGGGATAAAACCTGGCGCCGGGGGGAGAGGTGGGGATGGAGGTGGAGAAGGAGGGAGTGAGAGATCAAGGAAGCCAACAACATCAATCCAAGCCAGTGTGCCATGCCCTCCCTCTTTGACCACTAGGATCCGAGGGATCTTGCTGATGCATTCAACATGAACAACAATGGAGATGGAGCTAAAATATGTGTCCGAAAAAGAAACTGGGTCAACCGCAACTAGAGCCCCGAAGGGGGAAACAGCTTTAGCAATAGATTTTTCCTTCCACTGTTGCATGGGGAAGCGATAGATGAAGATCGTTGCAAGAAAACCCACTGTATAATCGAAGTTATATTCCGTGGCATTATGAGGGACAAAGGAAACTGCATACTCAATGCCTCCCCATTGAACACGAGATTCTCCAAGGCAAAGATCCCTCTCCGCTCCGCTGTAGAAGATAGCGAGAGCAGATCCCTGGGAGGAAGGCGCGAGACGAACAGAAATCTCAGGAGCGAGCTGGAAGGCTGCCCTTCTGACGATAGCAGCCGTGTTAAGAGCGAAAGGGAAAACATAGGCATAGGCAAGATTGTCAAAACGCCCCATATCTACCTGAGGGAGGTAGACATCGAGGTAGTCTGGACGATTAGGAAACATATCATCGATGTTAGGGGTGAAGACAAAGTCCCCATTCCCTCCGCCAGGCAGCATTTCAACCGCATTGAACGCCGGCACCCTATCTTGTTCTAGCACCTCTGGGATGGGGGAAAGGTCACGGTGATCCATGCTGAAAGAAGGAGCCACAAGACATGGTTTAGATTTGGCATTGATAGGGCGCGGAGAAGAGGGCAACGCTTTACAATCCAAGGAAGAGTGCCCTGACCTGTAGCAGCGTTTGCACTTCAGTGGATCGCGGCAAACCTTCCTCTTGTGGCCCTTGCTCAAGCAACGGAAGCACCTTCCGAGAGAGGAGATGAGGCGGCGAGGTGGTGATGGGGAAAGCTTCGGGGGAGAAGGGGTATAAGAAGGCTGCGAGGCCAGGACTTCTGTGAAGGAGCGCGCGCGGGGATTTTGAAAATTGGAGCTCGAAGGATAGGGAACATGGGAATCGCGCTCGTCGCCATTGATGCCGCCGGAGGTGCCCAATGGAGGGAAATCCGATAGGGTAAAGGGTAGGGAGCAGATCTCTCCTACGATCGATTTTTCGACGGGAAAACCGGGACCCTTTTCGTGCTGACTGTTGACTCTATCCACGTGTACGGTTGGGGAGAAACTGATTACGTAGCAACGTCCACGATCTGCTATCTCCACAGGGGAAGAGGTGACTTGGTCCAAATTACTGCTGCGAGGGGGAGGATTAACTGAAGACGCCTCGGGAAGGGACGCCGCAGCCATGCATGCAGGAGCCATGCAACGTTCCTCGACTCCCACCCTCCTAGAGCCATCATCACCGTGCATGGGAGGAGCAAACGCCGCCTGCCCCTCGCAGTAAAACTGTGAGGGAGTCACTGGTGTATCCTGTAAAAACTCAACCTTGTTGCACCCAACGGCTCCCTCCCGAGGCTGTCCCAAGGGTTTGACGGTCAAAGCCTGACAAGCGCCCAACGGTACTGAGTTTTGAAACGAGATTGGCTCATCTTCAACCTCCGGTTTGTCCAAGTGAAGCTGCGAGTCCATGGCAGAAGCTTGACGGAAACTGTGGACTACCGAAATCTCAGCCGCTCCCGCCACGAAGAACCCATGGAAAACCAAGTAGTTAGCGACATTGCTGTTGGCAACTTGAAACGAGGCCAACCGAGAACCGAATAACCAGACTTTGAGCAACTGCCTCTGAACTCCAAGCGCTTGCGTGATCACGCGTCTAGCACTAAGAACTGACGACCAGGCCTTACCGGCCGTTAACACTGCCCAAAGCTTCACAGGGTTGTGCAGCATTTCCGTCGACGAGAAAGCAGCAGCAATGGAAACATGACAAGAAGCAACGATGGAGTTGTGGAAAGGAACACCTGAGAAATGGCGCTTTTTAGAAGACTGCCATGTTGTTGATGCAGCACCGTGCAGCCCAACGACCTCTCCCTTGATAGAAGAAGCCGAGGACCTTCCAGAACGTCGAAACGGGTCCGACTCTTGCTGTCGAACAGAAATCGGCGGCACGGGGAAGGAGAACCTTCCTATGGCTATGGTGTAGCAGCCCACCAGGGCGTCACTCTCTCTCACTTGGTCGCCGGCTGCGGAGTGCGAACCGGCGATCTGGCTTTGGAAAGGTGGTTTGGCTACCGAGTTCCTAACGAACTCAGTCCGCTCAGCATCCCCATCCCTCCCCTGAAGGCAGGAGAACCTCGAGCCAGAGGGCCCTGCCGGCGCAGGGAGCGAAGGGGACGGAGGTCCTACTGGGGTTGCCGGAGCCGGAGAAGGAGTGGAGGAGGCGCTTGTCCACGCCGGAGGAGCGAGGGATAGCCGCCGCCTGCGCGTCGCCACCCTCCAAGCTCCGCTCATCTGAACGCGGTGAACCCACACTATAAGCTCATTTTCCTTTGTGATAATTATCGAGATTGAAGTATCTTAGCATCTTATTTGTTGTTGCACCTATTTACTTAGGCTCACTTTATTTTTCCAAAGAGACTAAAACTAATGAAAGGAACAATAAAATTTGAAAAACTTATTCACACCCTCTAGTTATCCTTCACATGGCCATCAGGATTCATGCACTGCTTGTTGTCCTGTCAGATCTTCAACACATATTCCTCTGCTACTTAGATGCTTTTCGTTTGTTTGCATGTTTCCTTCCTCCGAAAAAATGTACCGAACCTTTATTTTATGGTATCTAAACCACATTACTCTGGTTGTATATATGTCTCACTTTCTTTTAGGCAATCACGGATTTTCTGCAAAAACATTGACACCACATTTATCTCTAGTTGTGTACTTGCGGTGTTTGGCTAATACAATTTGTACATGACATATATGTGTAGTCTTGGGCTGTGTGGATTGAGGATGATGTGATCCTGGAGCCTTGAGGATGGGAATTCTTATTTGACACCCGCTGCATCGGTTAGCGGGACAATGTGTACCCCACGAATCAACGGGCCAGCCCACCAAAATCGCGACGGAGGTGACCAAAGTCACTGGAGATGAAGAAGACAACACAACGACGACTGGGAGGATCTCACTACCAACAGGGACGATGTGGCTGGCCGCGACGTCGCCGGCTCGGCGAGGAATGAACCTCACGGGAGATTGGGACGACACGACAGCGACGGCTTTGATGGAGGTGAGGACGAAAGCTTAGGGTTTAGGGTGGGTTGCAGGTGTAGGGAGCTCACATGTGTTTGCGGTTTAGGAATTATGGTGCGGGGTGGAGGGTGTGTGGAGCCGGCTGGAGAAGGGAGAGTTTAGAGGGCTCCTGGGCGGCGAATCGACAGTGGGCTGGGGTGGAGGAGGGCGGGCGACAAGGCACAGACTGAGAGGTGCCGACCGTGGGTGGTGGCCTGGTCGGCGGGGGCGGAGGTGGGACGGTTGGTCTGCTTCGATGGAAAGAAGGAGAGGAAGGAGACGATGGGGATGGTGGGCTGCAGGTTCCTGCATGCGTTGCCCTACTCGTAGAAGCAACAATCGCTAAATTGGAGAGAGGATACGTGTGAGATGGACAAGCTATTGATCGCCCGTTGTGATTCATATCGCTACGTAACGCACCCTGGCGAGACTTAATGGTCCGGCCCAATTACTGCATCTCTTAATACTTATTTCTAGTTCTTTTTTCGATGTGGTTTTATTGTATTTACCTTCGATTTTATCTGCTATTTGTGTTTTATATGCATCTCTTCTAGTTTTATGTGGTTTCGGTTTTTTCTCGTTTCTTTTATTTTTATTTTTTGTTTGTCGGGAAATACATTTGTGCTTACTTTTTCGATATTTTATTTTTCATTTCTCATGTTTATTTTTTCATTTCTGTTTTTTGAACATTTTATTTTTCCATTTTTTTCCTCGTGTCTTTTTTCTTAATTTTTTTTGTTCAGATGCATTTGAAAATTTGTATATGTACACGTCAACATTTATTAATGCTTATGAACATATGTGTGAACATTCTTTTGAAGGAATGCGGTAGAGGGAGCCCTACATCTATTGTTGTTTTAAATAATAAGAACTAAAATCCACGTCCATGAGAATTTAAACCTGGATGACTGATTTGTACATCCACTTTTCTAACTAAGTGAGATTGGCACACTTCTTGATATGTATGAACAATTACATATACGCGTATAAATATTTAATCATACTGATATAAACATTTGCTACATGTGAACGTTTTTTACAAAACACACTTTTATTATACAATTAAGTTATAGAAAGCGAACAATTCATTAAAAAATTTAAAAATGAAAATGAAAAATATAGGACTTACCTCTAGATGGGCCTCATCTTCAGGAGATGAAGTTGGGGAGCTTTACTTTAATTAAGCGACGACTAGGAAAAACCTATTTCCCGCGCGGATAAACGCCCGCACGCGGGTTGGATTTTTTCGGTTTTCGTTTGTCTCTGGTTCTTTTTTTGGTTCCGGTGATTTTTTGGCGGTTTTTGTTTTTTCTTTTGTTTTTTCATTTTTTAGGTTTTTCTGTTTTGATTTTTTTTTTTGCAAATTCGTGTAAATTTTAAATTCGATTAATTTCAAATTTGAGCAATTCTCGAATTTTAGCAAATTTCAATTCGAGAAAATTATACATTCAAGCAAATTATAAATTCGAGCTAATTTCAATTCGAGGAAATTTTGAATTGTAGCAATTTTCAAATTTGGGAAAATTTCAAAATTTGAACATATTTAACATTTGTGTAAATTTTTTAAACAAATAAATCTTGGAGGATTTTTTTTTGAGAAAAACAATGTTGAGCAATTTTTTTGAATTCAAACAATTTCCTTATTCAGACATTTATGTTTAAATTTAAATTTTGCACAGTTTCAAATTTATTTCAGATTCGATTTTTAATAAGGTTCGATTTTTTTTTCAATTTGGTCGAATTCATATGTTTTTTTTTTACAAATAGCGGAGACAAAGGATCGAACTCGGGTCTACGAAATTGTGAAACTAAGCTGCAACCGCTGGGCTTGGGCTACACAATGGATTATAACGCAATAGAGAAAGACGGTATTTATTCCAGCGTAGCAGACGTACTAATGGGCCGGCCTACCTGGCTCCAGCACGCTGCTGAGCGTGAGATAGGTGCGCCCAGGCGGGGGCTGCTTTACACCGACCTGGTCGGTGCAGAGTGTGGAGCCGCACACCCTCGGCCGTTGATGGGCCCGGCCCACTATACCCGACCAGCTGTTTCATTTCGCTGCCCGCTGCGGTGGCTAGCTGGGCCGCGGCCCACTCGAAGGTAATTCGCGTTTTGTTTCCTTTTTTTCTGCTGTTTCTTTTTTATTTTCCATAATCCGGGTTTTTCGGAAAAATATTCTATTTTTCACAAACATGAATTTTTTTAAATACGAATATTCTTAAAAATATAATTTAAAATAAATTAGAACAGTTCTCAATTTTGAAAGATTTTTATGTTTGAACGATTTTCAAGTTTGAATGATTTTTAAGTTTGAATGATTTTTAAGTTTGAACAATTTTCAAATTTGAACAATTTTTTATTTTGAACTATTTTTATGTTTGAACGATTTTTTGAATATGAACAAATTTAAAATTTGAACGATTTTCCGATTTGAACATTTTTCGATTTTGAACGATTTCCAGATTTGAATATTTTTTGAATTTGAACAAATTTTAGATTTGAATTTTTAAAATTTTAGCAAAAAGAAAATAAACAGAAAAGAAAAGAAAAAACAAAAAAAGAAACAGAAAAGAAAAAAAAAAAGAAAAGGAAAAGGAAAACAAATAGAAAACAGAAATAAACGTGTATTGGGCCGACCAGGCCGGCCCATACCGCGTGCGCGGGGGTGTGCGGCGCGCGGTAACCACCGACCTGGTCGGTGTATAGGAATTGCCCGCCCAGGCGGGATCCCTATCCATCGCTTCTTAGCGCGCTTTTGTACAACATGTACACATGCTGCCTTTCTAGTGGGCTGGCCCCTTAATTCCTCTCCTAGCTTAAAATTCTATGAGGGTACCACTAGCTAGAGACCAACCTTCACGAAGGGAAGTATCCTCCCGCGTTTTGTACAACAGCTCAACACGTGTCACGATTTCACGACGAGCGAAACCCGCGCGCCCGCGAGCGAGTACGCCCCGCGATGGAGTACACCCGGCCGATCGAGTACGCCCCGCCCCACGAGCGAGTACGCCCCGCGCGTACGCCCCGCGTATGCAGGCCCGCGGCCAAACAAGCTAGCGAACGAGGACATGCTAGATCAATTCACGCGCGCACATACGTGCCCCCTGCGCCATCACGTTGCATGCATGCATTGATCTCTAATAAAAAAATAAGTCAAAAACAATACTAGTAAGTATAAGTACCAATATACTAAAGACATGAGTACAAATACATATAAAGCAAGAGTACAGTTGCACATAACACACGAGTACAGTTGAACACACAGACGAGTCCAAGTACAGTCACGCACGCGAAGTGTGATCGCAAGACACGGCAGTCTGATACCACGCACAACACACGAGTACAGTTGAACACATGAGCGAGTACTCGTGGTACAGGTGCATCACTCGTGAGCGATTAAAAGGGCCGAAACCGAACTAACCGAAATCTCGGTTTTTTCCATTAACCGCTATTTTTTCGGTTTCCATTTATACTAACCGAATTAAATTTGGTAGAATTCGGTTTTTAGCCCCACCAACCGAACAATACCGAATAGACCGAATTGAGTAACCTACCATCAATTTGTGCATAAACTGATCATTCTATAGAAGCCCAATTACGTTTGATGTTCCAAAAATTGTTCATTCAATGTATGACTTTGTACTAGCTTTTTCTGAATATAGCGTGACGCCTGCATAATAGAACACGTCACTCGAAATCTTAGCTACCCCTTTTAATCGCTCACGAGTGATGCACCTGTACCACGAGTGTCGCAGCCTACCAAATAGCATCCCTCCACGATTGGTGCTCATTTATCGATTTCTTGCGCAGTTGATGCTTTTTTTGTTGATATGTCAATCACTATTTGCTTTCTTCGGTGATGCCTACTATTTATTCAAGTGAGTAGGTTCATTTGGTTTTAATCGAAAACCGAACCGAATTTTTCGGTTAACCGAATCTTCGGTTTCCTAAATTTTCATGCCAATTTCGGTTACCATTTTTGAAAACCGAATTTGTTCAAAAACCGCAAAAACCGAACCGAAATTTCGGTTAAAACCGAATGCCACCCTGAAGCCCAGGTTTACATTCAGATTCAGATGTAGGGAGATTTATTTACTCTCAAAAGATAAAATGAGATGAGTGCATTGCGTTTTGGCATCGCAGACAGCTTGGCAGACTGAGAATGATCCGTACGACCGCCTGGAATTCCCTATGCGATGCGCGTACATAATCCAAGATCCACCGGCTGTGGTGGAGAAGCCTGCAAGTGCCATCTCATTGATCGATGCATTGTCGATGGAGCGCCACATCCATCAGGAGTTCTGCAGGGGAATCCTGTCTCCTCCAGGCTCCAGGGCTTCATCGTACAACTAGCCACCTTGCGTCCACCTCTGCATCTGTTTCTTCTCCGCACGACTGCACCCCGCGTCTGAATTAGGCCCCGAGATATCATTATACCGAGATCAGCGCCACATTCTTGTTGCAGTTCGTTTCACACTCAAATCTCCTGTTTAAATCAGCACTAACAGTTGGGTACGCATGCAGCTGGGGTAGCTGGCACAGTGATACAGTTCATGCCTCCAATCTGAAACCCAACGAAATCTAGTCGTTTCCTTAACACGGCGCTGTAGGGTACGTATCTGCCTTTTGGTACGAGGTGACTCCACAAGTCCATAGGGCCAATAGTTAATGCATCAGGTGCATGTCACTCTCACTCGTATCTGCTGCTTCCCTACAATTTTCTTTTCAATAACTCAATAGTTCGTATGAAGCAGAGACAACCAATATAGTCATATTTGGTATCTGTATAATAAAGATGGATATAAAAAGTTCTACATATACTGGTACTAAACTGACACAACCTAAATAAAGGACCAAGCTGTGCCCTAGCAAATTTACACTAAAAAAGCAAGTGCTTAATTGTTTCATCATGATGACAAAAAAAAACACATTTTTTACTACCACGCAAATTCCGTTTAGCTAGATTGTCCTTTGCCAACATTCTCCCCCACCCCTCTAGGCACCACAAAAAGATGGTAATTTTTAATGATGCCTTTCAGCTACTAAGTTTTATTAATTTATTGTTGGATCCACCTGGACAAGCCCATGCACATGGACTTCACCGAGAACATGCCCCTGCTTTTGGAAAATCAATTGAAAATCTCATGTACATTTGTTAGGATCATTGCTTGTAGACAATGTAACAAAATATTTCAATTGCTAAAATATTCCCAATTAAGTTAAACGAGACATTTCGGGCGTGAGACCCCCAAAGCCTCCTTGATTGCGACAAATTAATGCGCAACAGTTCTATAAAGGTTAGAATATTGGGAACACAAAAGCGTATCTCCCAACCACATGTCCTCCAAAAAAGGGAACCGTCTCTTATGAGAAGGTCCCAAACCCAAGGAAGGATTGCTTCACTTTCATTAGCCTATCCAGAAATGTGACTCTCCCGGTTTTCACTGTACTTGAGACGTAGCTTTGGAACTAATATATTTATTTCGCAACACCTCTTGCCACATACCATCTTGAGTAAGAAGTTCGAATAACCATTTTTACTAAGTAAAGCAGGGTTTTTAGCCTCCAAGTTGTGGATCGCATATCCTTTTTGGCAGTGGCGGACGCACAAAAATATCTCAGGGTGGGCACACACCTCTAATTTCTATTTTTATTGCTCATGTGTGATAAAAATTTGCTCAAATGACTAAATATAAAACGTTTTCTAAAAATTCAGACGGAACGAGATCCTCTGACCAGCATAAGATGCTCCACTTTGCTATTTTATTTTCCTTTTGTTGATCACTTTGCTATTAAAACGAGACCAGCAATAGTTTAGCCTTGCAAGACACCTCTGGATACCAGAAAGAAGGATAACATGTATAACATCATATTGTAATCACAGAATTGATTAATGCGAAACGTCCACCCGTGGTCTTGTATTTTTCTTTCCAACTACCAAGTCTTTTTTTCTAATCCTTTCCACTACGGTTTCATACATGCTGTCTAGAAGAAGAACAAGAAACTTACTACTATTTTTCTTTGCCAACATGACCTCCCGCCGCAGGTACCACCAAAAGATACTATTTTTGAACTACTTGAGTATTTTTCGAATCCTTCCTAACTAGCCATTGTTCCAGACATGCTGTTTAGAAGAAGAAAACAACTTACTACTAGGACGTTAAAGCGTGAGCGCCAACTTGGCCACGGGAGGTACAACTTGGCCACGGGAGTATGAGCTAACATCACGCATGCATCTGATATTCTGATGTGAGATGTAGCAAGCATCCAAACGTTCTCCTTTCAGGTATACGTACGCGTCCATGCCACTGGCTGCATTAGTCTTTATTTTATATATGCTCACAGCACAAGCCAAGCTTGGATCATCTGGAAGATGGCGAGTTTTCTGTTTTCTCCAATCGCAGTGGGGTGGGGAAGCACCCGTGAATCAGCCGTTGCCCCCAGCACCTTGTTCTACATGCGCAGAGGTAGAGCCCAGGATACACTGCCGACCTGGTCGCACAGCAGAGATGAAAACGAATGTTCCATTTATTAACCCCAAAGTACATGTCCAGCTCGCCTTTCGATCCTCTCTTAATCTGTATCATTATTTGGAGATCCATACGCGCTTGAGTATACATCTCTAACATTCTCTCGGTCGACATCGCCGCGTCGCAAGCTCGCAATAATGCAACCAGCAATCGACGACGCGGTCTGGCTGGCTTTCAGACCAAACGGACGAACTTGGAAGCAGAAAAAAACCCTTCTCAAGCTCTTCCGTGTCGAGTAACCTCTCTGCATGCTAGAGCTAGACCCCTCCCGTTCAAGTGGGCAGCGGCTGGCTTATTCCTCACATTTCGTCTCCCTTTCATGTTAATGTTCTAATCATGCGTCTGCCGTGTTAACTTAGTCCGCAGTCCTCTGCATCTGATAGACACGAGAATGTGTTAGGGGGGCATCTAGCTAGGTTAAATCTGCGTCCTGATCGACCCTGCCGAGAAGCTCCTAGCGAGACGATCGGTCTTGCCCAGGTGAGTGAGCGGTGACAGCTGAAAAGGACGGTAAAAAACGATGTGTTTTCCCTGCTCGATGGATCGATGGAACTCGCAGGAATTACAGCATTTTACGCTTCACACTCTCAGCACCATTTTGCCCCAGCGAGCGATGGTGGCCACTAGAACGACAACATCTGGCGACAGGAGCCCGGCCGTGAGGTTTGCGCAGCTGTGATCGATCGATGATAGGTGATCCGTCGAGCTAGCTGCCGCTGCCAGTCCGTGTGTAGCTGCATAGAAAATGACGCTGGATGCGGTGCCAGATAAGCCTCCCAGGCCGGAACCAAATATCAGCTTTCAGGTGAAACGACCCATTTGAAGTCTTCTGGAGCATACCAATTGTTAACAGCTGAGGCGACACCTCGTGCTTTTATCACTTTATCGTAAAGGGCTGTGCGTCAGAAGAAAATATAGTTTAGAATGTAGGCTTTGGTTGGTGTCACTTCGGTATGTACTAACAAGGGACAAGATTTAGAGATAAAGCTACCTAGACTGGCTAAAAAGCTTCTATTGACGCGAATGATTAGGTCTAAATGACTGAGACGATTCTTAGATAGTCTAGAGCTTCACTTCAAATAGGAAGAAGAGCTTCACTTCAAATAGGAAGACGATTCTCACTCATCTGGAACATCAGGGGGTTCGAGGCCCCGGGTCGCAAACAACAACTGAAGGAATACATACGGCGCGAGAATGTGGATATTGTTGGGCTCCAAGAGACGATTAAGGAGTCTTTCCTCCTCCATGAGCTGGAGGGTCTTAGTAGACACAAGTTCGCCCGGCATTGGCGTCCTGCCTCGGGTCACTCGGGTGGCATCCTCCTAGGCGTGAGGGAGGATACCTTCGAGGTCGAGGATATGGAGCACGGCGAGTTCTTTGTGAGTATGGCCGTTACCCATAGACGATCTAACCTCAGCTGGGAGGTTATTATTGTCTATGGGCCGGCGGACCATTCCAGATCCCAGGCCTTCCTGGTGGAGCTGCGGGCTAAGATTGACCGGTGTACCACCCCAGTGGTAGTAGCCGGTGATTTTAACTTGATACGCTCCCCGGAGGACAAGAGCTCGCGTCGCGTGGACATCCCGAGGATGCGGATGTTCAACGACTGCCTTGCGGATCTCGCCCTTAGAGAGATCACTAGAGTGGGTGCCCGGTTCACGTGGTGCAACAACCGCATTGACCCGGTCCAGAGTGTGCTGGACCGGGTCTTTGTGTCTGTTGAATGGGAAATGGAGTTCCCATTATGCACCCTCAGGGCGGCCACCAGGATCGGGTCTGACCACTCCCCACTTATCCTGTGCTCGGGGGGCTCTACCCCCCGAGGCTAAACCGTTTCCACTTTGAAAACTTCTGGCTTAATCAGCCAGGGTTTGTGGAGGCAGTTGGCTACAAGTGGGAGCGAGCGGCAGAGTCCCCACCACGAGTCTTCAACGCAGTCGATGTTTGGCACCACTGCACGAAGATGGCCCGCCAGTTTATGCGTGGCTGGGGGGCGAACCTCGGGGCGGAGGTTCGCCTAAAGAAGGACCTACTTCTCCGCCAGATCCAGGAGTTAGATCGCGCCGCGGACGAGGAGGGCTTAGCCGCTGAGGAGTGGCTTCAGCGCTTCGCCCTGGAGCACTCGCTCATGGAGAGTTACCGTGGGGAGGAGGTTTTCTGGCGACAACGGAGTCGCCAGAATTGGCTCCTCCAGGGGGATGCGAACACTGCTTACTTCCATGCGATTGCTAATGGCCGTCGCCGGAAGTGTTCCATCCCCTGTCTTTGGGATGGGGATCTCCTGTTGGAGGAGGCCGGGGAGATCACCACCCATATTTATTCCTTCTTTAAAGGCCTCTTCGCGGCGGGCCCCAGAACCGGGGTTGCCCTCGCGGCAGATCTATGGCCAGCTAGGGCCTGGGTCTCAGACGAGGAGAATGCCGCCCTCACCCTTCCGTTCCTCCCAACGGAAGTCCGGGGCGCGCTTGAGGGCATGAAGGCTAGCTCGGCCCCAGGCCCTGATGGTCTCCCGGTTGTCTTCTTCCAGAAATTCTGGGCGAAACTCCAGGAGACTATCATGCCAATGTTTCAAGAGTTCTACGTGGGAACTCTTGACATGGGGCGGCTGAACTACGGTGTTATTACCTTGATCCCCAAGGTTGTGGGGCCACGGATGTACGCCAGTTCAGGCCTATTACGGTCATCAACGTAATCCAGCGGTTGTTCTCCAAGGTGTGTGCGGTAAGGTTGGCCCCGGTTATGGAGCGGATTACGCACCAATACCAGTTTGCCTTCCTTAAGGGCCGCCACATCCATGATGGGATTCTAGCTCTGCACGAGATTGTGCACGAGGTTAGGAGTCGACACCAGAGGGGTGTCTTCCTAAAACTAGATTTCCAGAAAGCGTACGACCGTTTGGATTGGTCCTTCCTCCGTCAGGTCCTCCAGAGGAGAGGCGTTGACGATCGCATGATTGGCTGGATTATGCAGACGGTGATGACTGGCAGCACGACCATCAACATTAATGGGGAAGTGGGTCCCTATTTTAGGCCGGCGTGTGGAGTGAGACAGGGTGACCCCCTCTCCCCTATCCTCTTCAACGCGGCGGTTGACTCCCTGGCCGAGATCCTGGAGAGGGCTAGGATCTCGGGCCATATTACCGGAGTGGTCGGCCACCTCATCCCTGGTGGAGGGGTGACCCACCTCCAGTATGCGGACGATACCATGATCATGTTCGAGGGCTCGGACCGGGACATCCAGAACACCAAGTTCCTTCTCCTCTGTTTTGAGGCCATGTCGGGCCTCAAAATAAACTTCGACAAAAGTGAGGTAGTGGTCTTGGGGTACCCTCCGGAAGCTCAACAGCGGATCGCTGACAACCTCAATTGTAGGTTGGCAACCTTCCCTGTGAACTACTTGGGGGTACCTGTTAGGGATTCTAGGATCCTTATTAGAGACCTCGCCCCCCTTGTGGGGCGAGTTAGAGCGAAGGCTGAACCATGGTGCGGGAGGTTCACCTCCAAGGGTAGCAAAACCGTTCTCATCGATTCATGCTTGTCTAGCCTTCCCATGTATATCATGGGCCTGTACCTCCTCCCTGAAGGGGTACATGCAGCCTTCGACAAAGAGCTATCTCGCTTCTTCTGGCAGGACAGGACCGGCCGCCAGAAATATCACATGGTCAAATGGGCCGATGTGTGCGCCCCCAAGGATCTTGGGGGCATAGGGATAATCTCCTCTCGTCACATGAATGTGGCCCTCATTCTGAAATGGGTTTGGAGGATCCTCTCTGATGATGGGGGTTTGTGGCTTAAGTTAATCAAGGCGAAGTACCTACGGGGCCGGCCTCTGCTTGCCTGTGATCGTCGGGAGGGATCTCAGTTTTGGAGGGCCCTCCAGGACGTTAAGCATGAGGTTAGAGCGGGACTGTCCTTCTCCATAGGCGATGGTAGAGGGACCATGTTCTGGCTGGACCCGTGGTTGGGGGCTAGTCCCATCTGCCTGGACTTCCCGGACCTGTTCGCTATTTGCGCCGACCCACCCTGTCTTGTCGCCGACGTCGCTCAGAGGGGCTGGGATATCCTGTTCCGTCGCGGGCTTACCCAGGGAGAGGCCCTGAGTCTGGCCCGGCTGCGGAACCTCCTCCCGGACGCCTTGCCGGGAGGACTAGATTCGCCTTCTTGGCGCCTGTCGCCCTCTGGTTCGTTCTCTGTGCGGACTGCGTATAGGGCCTTGTTTAGGGCCCCCCCGTTGCCTTGGACGGCCCCCCTTTTCAAAGCTCCCATCCCGCTTAAGACGAAGATTTTCTTATGGCAGCTGCTTAGGGATCGCCTTCCCTCTGGGGTGGAGGTTGCGAAGAGGCACGGGCCGGGCGACGGGCTTTGTCCATTGTGTGCGGTCCCGGAGACGACGACCCACATAATGTTCTCTTGCCCTGCGGCCCGCTTCCTCTGGAGCTTCCTCCAGGAGGCACTGGGGCCTGAGTGGCAGGCCTCAGTCCTCGGTGAGTTTATTGAGGCCCACACGAACAACACCGGAAGGAGGAGGCGCCTCTTCTGGCTGGTGTTCGCGGCCTTAACCTGGACTCTATGGACTGTGCGTAATAAGATGGTCATTGAGCGTATCCTCCCTCGACGCGCTTCTGACTCCTTATATGCTTTCTTGGCTTTGTTGCAGCAGTGGTACCCGTTGTGTAGGCAGCGGGACAGGGAGCGCCTGGACGGTATGTTGGAGGATCTTCTTGCGGCTGCCCGTCGCCTTTCTACGTCGTCCAGCCTCTGAGTGACCCTTCTCTTTGGGGTTGTATCGCTTTTCTAGTTCGTTTGGGCATGTTGTGCTGTTGCCCCAGCAGACTGTTGTTGTGTGTGGGGTTCTCGTGGTCTTGTATCTGAACCTTGTATGGATGTGGTTGCTTTATTTATAAAGCGGGGCGAAAGCCTGTTTCGAGGAGGAAATAGGAAGAAGAGCTAGCGTGCGAGTTATTACTAACTTCGTAGTAGATCTAGAGACAAGAAGTCAAAAGCTCGAGCCCTATATGCTGTAGTTGGCATATGTCATGGTTGAAATGAAAATATTTTTGTCCGAATGACATGTATAAATGAAGTTTGTCTTTCCATGTTCGTGCCAAGAAAGCGAATCTAATCTCGTGTCAAAGATGTGCCTAAAATCCTAGCCAAATTCCTGCTGCATCAAGATTAAGAGACGAAGCTACCTGCATCTACCAAAATGGCACTATTGATGCATACAATTCGGTACAAATGACTGAGAAGGTTCTTAGATAGTCTAAAGGTTCAATTCTGCTTAGAAGAAGAGTTAAGAGTACAAGTTAATACTCATCTAGTAGTAGATCTAGACACAAAAAGTCAAAAGCTCGAGCCCTATGATGGACTTAGCATATAGTAGTATATGGACACGAGATGAAATATTTTTGTCCGAATGACATGCATGAACGAAGCTTGTCTTTCCCATGTCCGTGCCAGGAAAGAAAATCTAATCTCGTGTCAAGATGTGTGGCCAAAATCCTGCTACACCAAGATTAGGAGATGAAGCTACCTACATTGACCAACATGCTCCTATTGGGTCATATAGTTAGGTATAAATGACTGCGATAATTCTTAGATAGTCTAAAGATTCATTTCAGTTTAGAAGAGTTGAGAGTACAAGTTAATACCAACCTAGTTCAAGCCCTATGATGTACTTGGCATATTGTTATGAGATGAAATATTTTTTGTCTGACTAACATGCATGAATGAAGCTTGTCTTTCATGTTCATGCCAAGAAAGCAAATCCAATCTCGTGTCACGATGTGGCCATAATCCTAGCGAGATTCTTGGTACATCAAGATTAAGAGACGATGCTACGTACACGGACCAAAATGCTTCTATTGATGCGTATGAGATAAGAGACGATGCTACGTACACACACATCAAGTTTCATTTCATCTTAGAAGAGCTAAGAGTACAAGTTAATACCAACCTAGTTGTAGATCTAGAGACCAAAAGTCAAAAGCTTGAGTTCTATCGTGGTGTTTCTATCATATGGTCATGATGGGAAATAGAATGACATGCAGAAATGAAGCTTGTCTTCCCATGCTCGTGCCAAAAAAGCGAATCTAATCTCGGGTCAAGATGTGGCCGAAGCCTACATGGAACTCATATTGCCATTTTACCTATTGGTGGTTGTCATATTTGAAACTTGTCTAAGTTTCATATACATGTAATTTCAAACTAAATTACATCGATGGAATCTAAATGGAGAAGCATGGGTTGAGTTTGATAAATTACTTTTGCAAATATCACTGTTCAAAAACTAGGCTGATTCAACGATTACTAGGCCGATTAATCGCTACTAGGGGCTTGACCGTGTCGATTACCATTAATCTCTTGTGTTAATCCTTTAGCCCGATTAATCAGTTCGAAAGTCCGATTACTAGGTATGTTCCCGATTAACTACCACACTTGGTAAAAAAAGTTATAATATTTCAATGCATATCGCTAATATAGGCGCTACCCCTCCCCAATAGAGTAGGTTTTGCGAAGCTCCCGCTTGATGGCAGCCTCCAGTAGCTTCATTTCCACAGTTTCCGAATAGTTCCTTGCCCTTCCAGACCAGTTACTCGTTGTTGCCTAGACCTCAGATACAGGAGCTCGACCACCTTGAGGAGCTCGTCCACGAGTTGGAGGACGCGTTCAATAGGTTAGGTGGTTGAGGTGTAAGAGGGGTCGTACCCTATGTAAGTGGTGGGATAATATAAACTTCAGAGGTGAGAGGAGAAGAAGTGGAAGGAAGGAACGCGGCTTCGGCTAGTGGATCCTGATTCGCTCGTGACCTTGAAGATTAGGTCACGGAGGAGCGTACACGTTTTTCTAGGATTTTAGGTTTTAGAGAAGTACGGAGAGACATATAGAGGCTCATATACTATTGTTTTTCTTATATAAACTATTTTAAGTGCTAATTTGTGTAGGTTGCACCGATTAATAGCCAACCGATTAAATCAGTTAATCATCCGACTTCCGATTAATCGCTACTCCCAAGCCGATCGAGCAGTTAACGATTACCGATTTCCTTAACATTGGCAAATATGATGACTAATTTCCATAGATGAAATTAGGTATGTGTGGACTATGGGTTGGTATCGAGAAAATATAAAAATACTTTTGCAAAAGTGATAGCAATGAGTGGGCCGAATCTCAACCATTTATAATTTAAGATAGGATGGGGCGGGTTCCGAAAACTCCCCTCGCATCTGCATGCATGTAGACAAAAATTATAGCTAATTATACATAATGAAATGTACTATAGGAGACTTTCTTTATTCAACATTATCTATAAACCGCCGACACTGTTTGAAGTCAAATACTAATCATACTCTCATCAACAATCTAACTAATTAAATTGTATTATATATAGACAAGTCAAGTTAGAATAAAATAAAATAAATAGGTTGTATGCATCATTTGATGCATAGACCTAGGGTATAACCTCCTTTTTGCACGAAAAAGACAAAAAAGTCAAGTTAGAATATCGTTACTAGGAATGATATGCTATTGCTATTACTACCTATATAAAGGATATCCCAACCCCGTAAAAAGCTATATAAAGGATAATCAAATTCTCAAACTAGATGGAATCAAACACAATTCATGTATACTCATGTTTGTGTTCAAATCCGCTCCCGGAGTTGGCATGTATATCCATCAAACTGGGGCTCTAGTGATGGCGTATCTTGCTATGGGGCGAAAGAATCTCGATCTTTTGTGGCGAGGTTGGCGGAGGCCAGATCCAGCGAGGGAGGTGAAAGCAAGATCAATGAGAGGAGGGCATAAGGGATGGGGTCACCGGCAAGAGGGAGGGGTGGGATCTTTGATTGGAGAGGATAGGGAGGAGGAGATGGAAACCGAAAGAGGGATTGAGCCACCAACACGAAGAACAAATGTAGGAGATGGTACGAGAGAGAGAGAGAGAGAGAGAGAGAGAGAGAGAGAGAGAGAGAGAGAGAGAGAGAGAGAGGGAGGGAGGGAGGGAGGGAGTGTAGGGATTCGTTGCATAGAAAACAAAAAATTTCCTACCGCGAGAACGCAATCCAAGCCAAGATGCAATCTAGAAGACGGGAGCAACGAGGAGATGATCGAGACTCACCCTTGAAGATTTCCAAAGCCTACAAGATGAGGCTCTTGTTGCTGCGGTAGACGATCACTTGCCGCTTGCAAAAGCGCGTAGAAGATCTTGATCACGGTGCCACGATCGGGCAGCACCTCCGTACTCGGTCGCACGTTCGGTGTTGATGAAGACGACGTCCTTCTCCCCGTTCCAGCGGGCAGCGGAAGTAGTAGCTCCTCCTTGAATCCGGCAGCACGACGGCGTGGTGGCGGTGGCGATGGAGATCTCCGGCGAAGCTTCGCTAAGCGTGCGGGAGAGGTGGAGGAGAGAGGGGGGCTAGGGTTTGGGAGAGGGGGTGGCCGGCCTCAAGGGGTGCGGCCAGCTTGTGGCTTTGTGGTGGCCGGCCCCCTCCCCTATGCCCCTCATTATATAGGTGGAACCCCAAGTGTTGGACTACAAGTCTTCGAATAAGACCCCAACCCAAAACCTTCCATGTAGTAGGGAAACCTACCCAAGGTGGGACTCCCACCTCAAGTGGGATTCCCACCCTTCCATGTGGGAGGGGGGGGGGGGGTGGCCGGCCACCTTGGTGGAGTCCACCTTGGAATCCCCCCACTAGGGTTGGCCGGCCATGGGAGGTGGAGTCCCTTCGGGACTCCGCCTTCCAAAGTGATTTCTTCCGGACTTTTCTAGAACCTTCTAGAACCTTCCATAAATGCACCGGATCATTTCCAAACTTGGAATATGACTTCCTATATATGAATCTTATTCTCCGGACCATTTCGGAACTCCTCGTGATGTCCGGGATCCCATCCAAGACTTCGAACAATACTTAGAACTCCATTCCATATTCAAGTTCTACTATTACAACATCAAACCTTAAGTGTGTCACCCTACGGTTCGCGAACTATGTGGACATGGGTGAGAACTCTCTCCGACCAATAACCAATAGCGAGATCTGGAGATCCATAATGGCTCCCACATATTCAACGATGACTTAGCGATCGAATGAACCATTCACATACGATACCAATTCCCTTTGTCACGCGATATTTTACTTGTCCGAGGTTTATCATCGGTATCACTCTATACCTTGTTCAACCTCGTCTCCTGACAAGTACTCTTTACTCGTACCGTGGTATGTCGTCTCTTATAAACTTATTCATATGCTTGCAAGACATTAGACGACATTCCACCGAGAGGGCCCAGAGTATATCTATCCGTCATCGGGATGGACAAATCCCACTGTTGATCCATATGCCTCAACTCATACTTTCCGGATACTTAATCCCACCTTTATAACCACCCATTTACGCAGTGGCGTTTGATGTAATCAAAGTACCTTTCCGGTATAAGTGATTTACATGATCTCATGGTCGAAAGGCCTAGGTAACTATGTATCGAAAGCTTATAGCAAATAACTTAATGACGTGATCTTATGCTACGCTTAATTGGGTGTGTCCATTACATCATTCATATAATGATATAACCTTGTTATTAATAACATCCAATGTTCATGATTATGAAACTAATCATCTATTAATCAACAAGCTAGTTAAGAGGCTTACTAGGGACTCATTGTTGTTTACATAACACACATGTATCAATGTTTCGGTTAATACAATTATAGCATGGTATATAAACATTTATCATAAACACAAAGATATATAATAACCACTTTTATTATTGCCTCTTGGGCATATCTCCAACAGTCTCCTACTTGCACTAGAGTCAATAATCTAGATTACATTGTAAGGTACCTAACACCCATGGCATTCTGGTGTTGGTCATGCTTTGCTCTAGGGAGAGCTTTAGTCAACGGATCTGCTACATTCAGATCAGTGTGTACTTCGCAAATCTTTACTTCTCCATCTTCGATGTATTCGCGAATCGAATGATAACGCAGCTTGATATGCTTCAGCCTCTTGTGTGACCTTGGTTCTTGTGCATTGGCGATGGCACCCATGTTGTCACAGTAGAAGACTAGTGGGTCCAATGCACTAGGAACCACACCGAGCTCTACAATGAACCTCTTCATCCATACCGCTTCTGATGAAGCCTCTGAAGCCGCTATGTACACTGATTCTGTTGAAGACTTCGCCACCGTGCACTACTTCGAGCTTGCCCAGCTTACTGCAGCACCATTCAATATAAACACGTAACCAGACTGTGAATAAGAGTCATCAGGATCAGTGTTCCAACTTGCATCGGTGTAACTGGTTACAACGAGCTCTTGGTCACCTCCATAACAAAGAAACATATCCTTAGTTCTTTTCAAGTACTTCAGGATATTCTTGACCGCTGTCCAGTGTTCCATTCCTGGATCACTTTGATATCTGCTAGTCAAATTGACAGCATGTGCTATATCCGGTCTAGTACATAGCATGGCATACATGATAGAGCCTACTGCCGAGGCATAGGGGATGTGACTCATTCTTTCTCTTTCTTCTGCCGTAGCCGGTCCTTGAGTCTTACTCAAGACCTTGCCTGGTAACATCGGTAAGAATCCTTTCTTACTTTCGTCCATTCTAAACTTCTTTAGAATCTTGTCCAGGTATGTACTTTGTGATAGCCCTATTAGGCGTCTTGATCTATCTCTATAAATCTTGATGCCTAATATATACGATGCTTCACCAAGGTCTTTCATTGAAAAACTATTATTCAAATAACCTTTTACTCTGCTTAATAGTTCTATATCATTCCCAATCAATAATATGTCATCTACATATAATATCAGGAATGCTACAGAGCTCCCACTCACTTTCTTGTAAATACAGGCCTCTCCATGACACTGTATAAACCCGAAGTCTTTGATCACCTTATCAAAGCGTCGGTTCCAACTTCTCGATGCTTGCTTCAGTCCATAAATTGAACGCTGAAGTTTGCATACTTTGTCAGCATTTTTAGGATCGACAAAACCTTTGGGTTGTACCATATACAACTCTTCCTCAATGTCTCCATTAAGGAACGCCGTTTTGACATCATCTGCCAAATCTCATAATCGAAAAATGCAGCTATTGCTAACAAAATCCTCACAGATTTTAGCTTCGCTACAGGTGAGAAAGTCTCATCGTAGTCAACACCTTGAATTTGTCGGAAACCCTTTGCGACAAGTCGAGCTTTATAGACAGTAATATTACCATCAGCATATGTTTTTCTCTTGAAGATCCATTTATTCTCGACAGCCTTTCGGCTATCAGGTAAGTCTACCAAAGTCCACACTTTGTTATCATACATGGATCCCATTTCGGATTTCATGGCTTCTTGCCATTTGTTGGAATCTGGGCTCATCATCGCTTCTTCATACGTCGCAGGGTCCTCATCATTGTTGTCCACAATCATGACATTTAGATAAGGATCATACCAATCAGGAGTGGCACGTTCCCTTGTCGATCTGCGAGGTTCAGTAGCTATCTCGTTCGAAGTTTCATGATCATTATCATTAGCTTCCTCTGTTGCCGGTGTAGGCGACACAGGAACAACTTCCGGTATTGCGCTACTCTGATCAACTAGTGAAGATTCATTAATCTCCTCGAGTTCTACTTTTCTTCCAGTCACTTCTTTAGTGAGAAATTCTTTCTCAAGAAAGGTTCCGTTCTTAGCAACAAAGATTTTCCCTTCGGATCTGTGATAGAAAGTGTACCCTATAGTTTCCTTAGGGTATCCTATGAAGACGCATTTCTCCGCTTTGAGTTCTAGCTTGTCTGGTTGTAACTTCTTTACATAGGCTTCGCAACCCCAAACTTTAAGGAACGACAGCTTAGGTTTCTTGTTAAACCATAATTTCATACGGTGAAGTTTCAACGGATTTTGATGGTGCTCTATTTAAAGTGAATGCGGCTGTCTCTAATGCATAACTCCAAAATGATAACGGCAAATCAGTAAGAGACATCATAGAATGAGCCATATCTAAGAGAGTTCGATTACGACGTTCGGACACACCGTTTCGTTGTGGTGTTCCCGGCGGTGTCAATTGTGAAAGTATTCCGCATTTCTTTAAATGCATGCCAAACTCATAACTCAGATATTCACCTCCACGATCAGATCGTAGAAATTTAATCTTCTTGTTACGTTGATTTTCTACTTTACTTTGGAATTCCTTAAACTTCTCGAAAGTTTCGGATTTATGTTTCATGAAATAGATATACCCATATCTACTCAGATCATCTGTGAAGGTTAGAACATAACGATAACCACCGCGCGAGGCTACACTCATTGGTCCACACACATCGGTATGTATGATTTCCAATAAGTCTATAGCTCGCTCCATAATACCAGAGAATGGAGTCTTAGTCATTTTCCCATTAGACATGCTTCGCATCTATCAAGTGACTCAAAGTCAAGTGATTCAAGTAATCCATCGGTATGGAGTTTCTTCATGCGTTTCACTCCAATATGACCAAGACGACAGTGCCACATATAAGTAGAATTATCATTCAATTTAATTCGCTTAGCATCAATGTTATGAATATGTGTATCACTACTATCGAGATCTAACAGAAATAAACCATTCTTTTCAGGTGCTCGACCATAAAAGATATTATTCATAAAAATAGAACAACCATTATTCTCAGACTTGAATGAATAACCGTCTTGCATTAAACAAGATCCAGATATAATGTTCATGCTCAACGCGGGTACAAAATAACAATTATTGAGGTTTAAAACTAATCCCGAAGGTAGATGTAGAGGAAGTGTGCCGACAGCGATCACATCGACTTTGGATCCATTTCCAACGCGCATCGTCACTTCATCCTTTAATAGTCTTCGTTTATTCTTTAGTTCCTGTTTCGAGTTACAAATATGAGCAACCGAACCAGTATCAAATACCCAGGTACTAGTACGAGAACCAGTAAGATAAACATCTATAACATGTCTATCCGATATACCTTCTTTCTTCTTCTTGACAAGGCCGCTCTTCAGATCCGCCAAATACTTGGAGCAATTACGCTTCCAGTGTCCCTTCTCCTTGCAGTAATAGCACTCAGCATCAGGCTTAGGGCCAGTCTTAGGTTTCACAGGAGGTGTGGCAGCTTTCTTACCACCCTTCTTGAATTTTTCTTTAGACTTGCCCTGTTTCTTGAAACTGGTGGTCTTGTTGACCATCAACACTTGGTGCTCTTTATTGATCTCAATCTCAACAGCTTTAAGCATGGAGAAGAGTTCAGGTAACTCTTTGTTCATGTTCTGCATATTGTAGTTCATCACAAAGTTCTTGTAACTAGGTGTTGCGGTCAAAAACCCACTGGCGAGCAGCGACGGGCAACACAGGTGAGCCGGGAACAACTTAGGGCTGCGGCTGGCCCTGGTCCCTCCGAGCGACGGCCCGTACAGATTCCGGCACGCACGTCCGATGCTGATGCAAGGGCGTGCCACCTGACCTATACCTGGTCAGGAAGGTGATGGAGATGCCTCGCTTAGTTTCCTGCAGGGCATACACGTAAACATTAAATACGAGCCTCGATCGGCTCTCAGGTTATCCTGTGAATCGGCTCAAGGAGCCGATCCACCCATGATTCGTACGAGGTGCACGAATATATGGTGGTCCTGCTTGATCAAGATAAAGCTAAAACGATCTACGACGATCTGGGGTTTTCACCGCATAATCGGATCATCCTACTCACGATTGGGCCTCGCGGCCACGCACGGTGATCGTAAGCCGATCCTAGATAGGGCCTAAAAACCAACACGAGGTTGATCCCCGGAACATCCTGTCTAGGACTAGCAAACGACACCCTACGTGCCGCTGGATCCTCCAACCCTTTGTAAGGCCTAACTATTGCAGATATTAAACTAATCCTTGTAGAAACAAGGAGCAACCGTAACGGATCGGATCTACTAAATTATGATCAAGCGGGGTGCCGCCCCTACACCTAAGATAGGTGTAAGGGCGGCTAGATGCGTAAGGGTTGCACAACGACAGCATATGATACTAAGAACAATGCTAACCCTAACACACCTAAGATAACTACGTTGCTCGCCATCAAAAAGGCTTCAGTACGAGCAACGCTTGAACAACATAAGCTTGTGCTGCCTAGATCGCAAGATGCGATCTAGGCAGCATGATGCTTACCGGTAGAAACCCTCGAGACGAAGGAGTTGGCGATGCGCCAGGATTGATTTGTGGTTGAACGTTGGTTGTTGTTTATTTCATAAACCCTAGATACATATTTATAGTCCAGGGGACTTTCTAATTCAGGCGTGCACCTAACCGTGCACGGATCAAACTCTATCTTTTAATCTAAGATGCAATCTACTATATTAAGATACACGGGCAATCTAGCCCAAACCCCTCTTGCAAGGCCGCTTCAGAGATCTTCTACGGGTAATCTTCCAAGCCCATCTCCCTTACGGCCCATCTCCTGATTTGGCCAAAATCTAGTGATAACACATGCCCCCCTGGTTTTGGTAATGATAATTTCAAAACCACTCTGTTTTTCCTTCGAAGGGTCATGTCGTAGTAGAGCAGAAACGTCACAGTATTCTTCATCATGATGACTTGCCTTCTCACCTTCTCTGTGTGATTTGACAATTTTGGCTTCATCTCCTCGGAAACTGCAATGGCATTAAATCTCTACTAGGCTCCTCTTTATTTAACCGTGCCGATTGATTAGCCCTCTTCATCCCCTTTCTCTGTTCTAGCTATCGGCACCAAAAAAACCCTCTTCCCCTGTAGCAATGTCTTTCTCTTCCTCTGTCTCCTCCGGCCTCTCCCTCCAATCCTTCTCCTCGAGCGAGCCGGAGTGGAACTCCGACCATGCGCCAGAGGACGACCTGCCTCTGACCGATGGGGAAGACGATCTCAAATTCCTCATCGAAGGGGAGCTGATAAGCGAAAGTGAAGACGACCTCCATCCCTGGGTGAAACCCACCTCCTCCGACGGGAAGGGGGAAGAAGTAGAGGAAGAAGAAGAAAAAGAGGAGGGCGGCCCCTCCTCCCCCGCTAAGCTTCTGCCAGCAAAGCGATTCCGTGCTTGGGCGGACATCGAAGACGATGATGATGACGAGGAGGAAGAGGAGGAAGATGAATCCTCCTCCTCCATCGGGTACCCGCCGACAAAGCATTTCCGCTCTTGGGCGGACAGCGAGGATGATGATGATGACGAGGAAGACGAAACCCCGGCCGAGGGCTGGGGCAGCAGCGACGAGGAACTTCCTGGGAGCAGCGCCGATGACATCGACGACGGCGACGATGAGGATAGCGACGACTAGTAGAGTAGGACTAGTAGTAGCAGTGCACTAGGCACCAGATCCTTCTTTTGAGAGCCGTCGGCTCTTTCCTGTAAAGCCGCTCCTTTGAATTAATGAAAATTGTTCTTCCAATTCATTAATCCAATTTCAATCCTTCCGCTTGCCACACCAAGACCGATAGCAACGTATCGGATTCTTTTTCCTTTAGACACCCATGAAGCCGGACTCAAATATCGATTAGACCGTCAGTCAAGCCCTTCTCAAATTCAGACTGCGATTTGATACCTGATCATAAAATTTCGCAATCTCATAGCCGATGACTATTCATCGGCTATTTTGAGAATCCAGTCTCTTTCCTTTTCTCGCAGCACCAGGACGATCCAAAACCTGTAAAAGCCGACGGCTTCCTTTTACGGCCCCTCTCCGCAGCTTTAGCAGTCTTCTTCTGCAACACCTTACTGCTTTCGGAGAAGATCACGATGCAGGGTCAGCCGATGCAACTCCAATCGGCTCAAAAAACAGAGCATCTACCAAGTTAGTTGCCCCCCGAGCCTTAATCAAGGTGAGAATACCGGCGAGGATGCACAGGTCAAACAAAAAGGCTTTGACCTTAGGTAATCTGGTAATCCGAGATAGCCACCATGAAGAGTCAGCCAAACTTGCCCCCATTGATCAGCTTTCTTCCACTGAACGCCGATGTTGTAGATGAAACACCAACAGCTTAACTGACGCAAAGGGTTGTCGGCTCATTGCAGCCGAGGCTGCTTCTCATTGTACATTCCCTTCAAGGAAACAGAAGTTCTTGAAGCCGAACTGGAAACCATCTTGGCGAAAATGTGAGCCTTGAGCACATAGCCGGTAGGTCTTGGTCTTGTGTAATTGTGCTAGAGTCGATGGCTGTACATCGGCTATATATCGTGGTGCTGATTTTTTTTTACTGGCCGATTTTCCTATCGGCCCCAACATTTCACTGCACACATGTTGAATCTGCACATGTTCATCTGATTAGGTGCCCCCCCGAGCCGAATCTGACAGGTAACTGCAGATATCGGCTCTGTAGTCTAGCCAAGGCACCGTATTTGAACGTCGGCTTTGGTAGGACCAATATTGATTTTCCCGGACTCATCAGCCGACGTAAACCGCTGCCCATTAGATCGACGTTGCATATAAGCAGAACATGTGGTGAGGATAATTTCGGCCGATTGCTGGAATCGGCCTCCATATTGATCGAAGCGCTCAATGAAGTTTGCGTAGCGTTCCTTCATAGATCTTTGGGGCCGATCCAAAGGATCGGCCTCGCCATGTTTGTCCATAAGTTGGTTCTTGCTACCCGGTCAGGCCGGTGGCTCTGTTGAGATCTCGAAAATCTATAGCCACACGCCATCAGCCGTCCTTCTTCTCCACAGGTACGATGCTTGAGGGTGCTTTGTCTGATCCTGGAGCACCAAACTCCGCTGGAAGGATGAACACCATGTCAGCCGATGTTTCACCATCGGCTTTCCTTTGCTTGGGGCGCCACTCCATTTTTCGTGGTCGACCCTCTTCATCCAAGGTTCGCTGGACCTTTGCGGCCAGATCAGGCCGCGCTTTCCTTAGCGTGTGCAGGTATAGCCTTTCGGCTTCCTCCAAGCCACGCAGTCGCTGAACCCTGCACTTTTGGGAACGGCTGAGTCCATCAGGGCTCCACCTTGGACGGTGGTACTGATACGTCTCCGACGTATCGATAATTTCTTATGTTCCATGCCACATTATTGATGTTATCTACATGTTTTATGCACACTTTATGTCATATTCGTGCATTTTCTGGAACTAACCTATTAACAAGATGCCGAAGTGCCAGTTGCTGTTTTCTGCTGTTTTTGGTTTCAGAAATCCTAGTAAGGAAATATTCTCGGAATTGGACGAAATCAAAGCCCAGGGGCCTATTTTCTCACGAAGCTTCCAGAAGTCCGAAGGAGAGACGAAGAGGGGCCACGGAGGGGCCACACTATAGGGCGGCGCGGCCCCCCCTTGGCCGCGCGGCCCTGTGGTGTGGGGCCCCCGTGCCGCCTCTTGACCTGCCCTTTCGCCTATAAAAAGTCTCCCGTGACGAAAACCCCGCATCGAGAACCACGATACGGAAAACCTTCCCGGAGACGCCGCCGCCGCCGATCCCATCTCGGGGATCCAGAGATCGCCTCCGGCACCCTGCCGGAGAGGGGAATCATCTCCCGGAGGACTCTACGCCGCCATGGTCGCCTCCGGTGTGATGTGTGAGTAGTCTACCCCTGGACTATGGGTCCATAGCAGTAGCTAGATGGTTGTCTTCTCCCCATTGTGCTATCATTGTCGGATCTTGTGAGCTGCCTAACATGATCAAGATCATCTATCTGTAATTCTATATGTTGCGTTTGTTGGGATCCGATGAATAGAGAATACTTGTTATGTTGATTATCAAAGCTATGCTTATGTGTTGTTTATGATCTTGCATGCTTTCCGTTATTAGTAGATGCTCTGGCCAAGTTGATGCTAGTAACTCCAAGAGGGAGTATTTATGCTCGATAGTGGGTTCATGCCTCTGTGAATCTGGAGGAGTGACAAGAACCACTAAGGTTATGGATGTGCTGTTGCCACTAGGGATAAAACATTAGTGCTATGTTCAAGGATGTAGTCACTAGTTACATTACGCGCAATACTTAATGCAATTGTCTGTTGTTAGCAACTTAATACTGGAGGGGGTTCGGATGATAACCTGAAGGTGGACTTTTTAGGCATAGATGCAGTTGGATGACGGTCTATGTACTTTGTCGTAATGCCCAATTAAATCTCACTATACTCATCATGATATGTATGTGCATGGTCATGCTCTCTTTATTTGTCAATTGCCCAACTGTAATTTGTTCACCCAACATGATGTACGTCATAAACGAGAGACACCTCTAGTGAAATGTGGACCCCGGTCCAATTCTCTTTCTTGAAATACAATCTACTGCAATACTGTTCTACTGTTTTCTGCAAACAATCATCTTCCACACAATACGGTTAATCCTTTGTTACAGCAAGCCGGTGAGATTGACAACCTCACTGTTTCGTTGGGGCAAAGTACTTTGGTTGTGTTGTGCAGGTTCCACGTTGGCGCCGAATCTCTGGTGTTGCGCCGCACTACATCCCGCCGCCATCAACCTTCAACGTGCTTCTTGGCTCCTCCTGGTTCGATAAACCTTGGTTTCTTTCTGAGGGAAAACTTGCTGCTGTGCGCATCATACCTTCCTCTTGGGGTTCCCAACGAACGTGTGAGTTACACGCCATCAAGCATATTTTCTGGCGCCGTTGCCGGGGAGATCAAGACACGCTGCAAGGGGAGTCTCCACTTCTCAATCTCTTTACTTTGTTTTTGTCTTGCTTAGTTTTATTTACTACTTTGTTTGCTGCACTAAATCAAAATACAAAAAAAATTAGTTGCTAGTTTTACTTTATTTGTTATCTTGTTTGCTATATCAAAAACACAAAAAAATTAGTTTACTTGCATTTACTTTATCTAGTTTGCTTTATTTACTGTTGCTAAAATGGCCAACGCTGAAAACACTAAGTTGTGTGACTTCACAACCACAAATAATAATGATTTCTTATGCACACCTATTGCTCCACCTGCTACTACAGCAGAATTCTTTGAAATTAAACCTGCTTTCTTGAATCTTGTTATGCGAGAGCAATTTTCTCGGTGTTAGTTCGATGATGCTGCTGCCCATCTTAATAATTTTGTTGAACTATGTGAAATGCAAAAATATAAAGATGTAGATGGTGATATTATTAAACTAAAATTGTTCCCTTTCTCATTAAGAGGAAGAGCTAAAGATTGGTTGCTATCTCTGCCTAAGAATAGTATCGATTCATGGACTAAATGCAAGGATGCTTTTATTGGTAGATATTATCCCCCTGCTAAAATTATATCTTTGAGGAGTAGCATAATGAATTTTAAACAATTAGATACTGAACATGTTGCTCAAGCTTGGGAGAGAATGAAATCTCTGGTTAAAAATTGCCCAACCCATGGACCGACTACTTGGATGATCATCCAAACCTTCTATGCAGGACTAAATTTTTCTTCACGGAATTTATTGGATTCAGCTGCTGGAGGTACCTTTATGTCCATCACTCTTGGTGAAGCAACAAAGCTTCTTGATAATATGATGATCAACTACTCTGAATGGCACACGGAAAGAGCTCCACAAGGTAAGAAGGTAAATTCTGTCGAAGAAACCTCTTCCTTGAGTGATAAGATCGATGCTATTATGTCTATGCTTGTGAATGATAGGACTAATATTGATCCTAATAATGTTCCATTAGCTTCATTGGTTGCACAAGAAGAACATGTTGATGTAAACTTCATTAAAAATAATAATTTCAACAACAATGCTTACCGGAACAATTCTAGTAACAACTATAGGCCATATCCTTATAATAATGGCAACGGCTATGGTAATTCTTATGGGAATTCTTACAACAATAATAGGAGTTCACCCCCTGGACTTGAAGCCATGCTTAAGGAATTTATTAGTACACAAACTGCTTTTAACAAATCTGTTGAAGAAAAGCTTGGGAAAATTGATATACTTGCTTCTAAAGTTGATAGTCTTGTCTGTGATGTTGATCTTTTGAAATCGAAAGTTATGACTAATGAGAATCATCATAATAAAATTACTACTACAGCAAATGCCATTCAAGTTAGAATTAATGAGAATATAAGATTAATGGCTGAAGCTGCGTGCTAGGTGGGATAGAGAAGAAAATGAAAAACTAGCTAAAGAGAAGAATATAGCTAAAGTTTGGACTATTACCACCACTAGTAATGCTAATGCTACACATGTTGCTGCACCTCCTACTCATACTAATAAAAGAATTGGTGTTAGCAATGTTTCCACTTCGAATGCAAAGCGCGAAAAACTGCCTGAAACTGCTAAAACTGCTTAAACTGCATTTGATAAAGCTGCTGAAATTTTTTCCAACATTGGGGATGATGATCCCATTGCTTTAGATTATAATGGTTTGAATTTTGATGATTGCCACATCTCTGAAGTTATAAATTTCTTGCAAAAACTTGCTAAAAGTCCTAATGCTAGTGCTAAAAATTTGGCTTTCACGCATCATATTACAAATGCTCTCATAAAAGCTAGAGAAGAGAAACTAGAGCGTGAAGCCTCTATTCCTAAAAAGTTAGAGGATGGTTGGGAGCCCATCATTAAGATGAAGATTAAAGATTTTGATTGTAATGCTTTATGTGATCTTGGTGCAAGTATCTCTGTTATGCCTAAGAAAATTTATAATATGCTTGACTTGCCACCGCTGAAAAATTGTTATTTGGATGTTAATCTTGCTGATCATTCTACAAAGAAACCTTTGGGTAAAGTTGATAATGTTCGCATTACCATTAACAATAACTTGGTTCCCGTTGATTTTGTTGTCTTGGATATTGAATACAATGCATCTTGCCCCATTATATTGGGAAGACCTTTTCTTCGAACTGTTGGTGCTATCATTGATATGAAGGAAGGTAATATAAAATATCAATTTCCTCTCAAGAAAGGTATGGAACACTTCCCTAGAAAGAGAATGAAGGTACCTTTTGATTCTATTATGAGAACAAATTATGATGTTGACACTTCATCTCTTGATAATACTTGATACACACTTTCTGCGCCTAGCTGAAAGGCGTTAAAGAAAAGCGCTTATGGGAGACAACCCATGTTTTTACCTACAGTACTTTGTTTTTATTTTGTGTCTTGGAAGTTGTTTACTACTGTAGCAACCTCTCCTTATCTTAGTTTTGTGTTTTGTTGTGCCAAGTTAAGCCGTTGATAGAAAAGTAAGTACTAGATTTGGATTACTGCACAGTTCCAGATTTCTTTGCTGTCACGAATCTGGGTCCACCTCCCTGTAGGTAACTCAGAAAATTAAGCCAATTTACGTGCATGATCCTCAGATATGTACGCAACTTTCATTCAATTTGAGCATTTTCATTTGAGCAAGTCTGGTGCCATTTTAAAATTCGTCAATACGAACTGTTCTGTTTTGACAGATTCTGCCTTTTATTTCGCATTGCCTCTTTCGCTATGTTGGATGAATTTCTTTGATCCACTAATGTCCAGTAGCATTATGCAATGTCCAGAAGTGTTAAGAATGATTGTGTCACCCCTGAATATGTCAATTTATAATGTGCACTAACCCTCTAATGAGTTGTTTCGAGTTTGGTGTGGAGGAAGTTTTCAAGGATCAAGAGAGGAGTATGATGCAACATGATCAAGGAGAGTGAAAGCTCTAAGCTTGGGGATGCACCCGGTGGTTCACCCCTGCATATATCAAGAAGACTCAAGCGTCTAAGCTTGGGGATGCCCAAGGCATCCCCTTCTTCATCGACAACATTATCAGGTTCCTCCCCTGAAACTATATTTTTATTCCATCACATCTTATGTGCTTTTTCTTGGAGCGTCGGTTTGTTTTTTTTGTTTTGTTTGAATAAAATGGATCCTAGCATTCACTTTATGGGAGAGAGACATGCTCCGCTGTAGCATATGGACAAGTATGTCCTTGGTTTCTACTCATAGTATTCATGGCGAAGTTTCTCCTTCGTTAAATTGTTATATGGTTGGAATTGAAAAATGATACATGTAGTAATTGCTATAAATGTCTTGGGTAATGTGATACTTGGCAATTGTTGTGCTCATGATTAAGCTCTTGCATCATATGCTTTGCACCCATTAATGAAGAAATACATAGAGCATGCTAAAATTTGGTTTGCATATTTGGTTTCTCTAAGGTCTAGATAATTTCTAGTATTGAGTTTGAACAACAAGGAAGACGGTGTAGAGTCTTATAATGTTTTCAATATGTCTTTTATGTGAGTTTTGCTGCACCGGTTCATCCTTGTGTTTGTTTCAAATAAGCCTTGCTAGCCTAAACCTTGTATCGAGAGGGAATACTTCTCATGCATCCAAAATACTTGAGCCAACCACTATGCCATTTGTGTCCACCATACCTACCTACTACATGGTATTTTCCGCCATTCCAAAGTAAATTGCTTGAGTGCTACCTTTAAAATTCCATCATTCACCTTTGCAATATATAGCTCATGGGACAAATAGCTTTAAAACTATTGTGGTATTGAATATGTAATTATGCACTTTATCTCTTATTAAGTTGCTTGTTGTGCGATAACCATGTTTACTGGGGATGCCATCAACTACTCTTTGTTGAATTTCATGTGAGTTGCTATGCATGTTCGTCTTGTCTGAAGTAAGAGAGATCTACCACCATAGGGTTAAGCATGCATATGTTAGAGAAGAACATTGGGCCGCTAACTAAAGCCATGTTCCATGGTGGAAGTTTCAGTTTTGGACAACAATCCTCAAATCTCAAATGAGAAAATTATTAATTGTTGTTATATGCTTATGCATAAAAGAGGAGTCCATTATCTGTTGTCTATGTTGTCCCGGTATGGATGTCTAAGTTGAAGAATAATCAATAGCGAGAAATCCAATGCGAGCTTTCTCCTTAGACCTTTGTACAGGCGGCATAGAGGTACCCCTTTGTGACACTTGGTAAAAACAATGCATTGTGATGATCCGGTAATCCAAGCTAATTAGGACAAGGTGCGGGCACTATTAGTATACTATGCATGAGGCTTGCAACTTGTAAGATATAATTTACATGATACATATGCTTTATTACTACCGTTGACAAAATTGTTTCATGTTTTCAAAATCAAAGCTCTAGCACAAATATAGCAATCGATGCTTTTCCTCTATGGAGGACCATTCTTTTACTTTCAATGTTGAGTCAGTTCACCTATTTCTCTCCACCTCAAGAAGCAAACACTTGTGTGAACTATGCATTGATTCCTACATACTTGCTTATTGCACTTATTATATTACTCTATGTTGACAATATCCATGAGATATACATGTTACAAGTTGAAAGCAACCGCTGAAACTTAATCTTCTTTTGTGTTGCTTCAATGCCTTTACTTTGAATTATTGCTTTATGAGTTAACTCTTATGCAAGACTTATTGATGCTTGTCTTGAAGTGCTATTCATGAAAAGTCTTTGCTTTATGATTCACTTGTTTACTCATGTCATATACATTGTTTTGATCGCTGCATTCACTACATATGCTTTACAAATAGTATGATCAAGATTATGATGGCATGTCACTCCGAAATTATCTGTGTTATCGTTTTACCTCGCTTCGGGACGAGCAGAACTAAGCTTGGGGATGCTGATACGTCTCTGACGTATCGATAATTTCTTATGTTCCATGCCACATTATTGATGTTATCTACATGTTTTATGCACACTTTATGTCATATTCGTGCATTTTCTGGAACTAACCTATTAACAAGATGCCGAAGTGCCGATTCTTTGTTTCTGCTGTTTTTGGTTTCAGAAATCCTAGTAAGGAAATATTCTCGGAATGGGACGAACTCACAGCCCCGGGGCCTATGGTCTCACGAAGCTTCCAGAAGGCCGAAGGAGAGACGAAGAGGGGCCACGGAGGGGCCACACTATAGGGCGGCGCGGCCCCCCCCTTGGCCGCGTGGCCCTGTGGTGTGGGGCCCCCGTGCCGCCTCTTGACCTGCCCTTTCGCCTATAAAAAGTCTCCGTGACGAAAACCCCAGTACCGAGAACCACGATACGGAAAACCTTCCGGAGACGCCGCCGCCGCCGATCCCATCTCGGGGATCCAGAGATCGCCTCCGGCACCCTGCCGGAGAGGGGAATCATCTCCCGGAGGACTCTACGCCGCCATGGTCGCCTCCGGTGTGATGTGTGAGTAGTCTACCCCTGGACTATGGGTCCATAGCAGTAGCTAGATGGTTGTCTTCTCCCCATTGTGCTATCATTGTCGGATCTTGTGAGCTGCCTAACATGATCAAGATCATCTATCTGTAATTCTATATGTTGCGTTTGTTGGGATCCGATGAATAGAGAATACTTGTTATGTTGATTATCAAAGCTATGCTTATGTGTTGTTTATGATCTTGCATGCTTTCCGTTATTAGTAGATGCTCTGGCCAAGTTGATGCTAGTAACTCCAAGAGGGAGTATTTATGCTCGATAGTGGGTTCATGCCTCTGTGAATCTGGAGGAGTGACAAGAACCACTAAGGTTATGGATGTCTTTGTTGCCACTAGGGATAAAACATTAGTGCTATGTTCAAGGATGTAGTCACTAGTTACATTACGCGCAATACTTAATGCAATTGTCTCGTTGTTAGCAACTTAATACTGGAGGGGGTTCGGATGATAACTTTGAAGGTGGACTTTTTAGGCATAGATGCGGTTGGATGACGGTCTATGTACTTTGTCGTAATGCCCAATTAAATCTCACTATACTCATCATGATATGTATGTGCATGGTCATGCTCTCTTTATTTGTCAATTGCCCAACTGTAATTTGTTCACCCAACATGCTGTTCGTCTTATGGGAGAGACACCTCTAGTGAACTGTGGACCCCGGTCCAATTCTCTTTACTGAAATACAATCTCTTGCAATCTTTGTTCTCTTGTTTTTGCAAACAATCATCTTCCACACAATACGGTTAATCCTTTGTTACAGCAAGCCGGTGAGATTGACAACCTCACTGTTTCGTTGGGGCAAAGTACTTTGGTTGTGTTGTGCAGGTTCCACGTTGGCGCCGGAATCTCTGGTGTTGCGCCGCACTACATCCCGCCGCCATCAACCTTCAACGTGCTTCTTGGCTCCTCCTGGTTCGATAAACCTTGGTTTCTTTCTGAGGGAAAACTTGCTGCTGTGTGCATCATACCTTCCTCTTGGGGTTCCCAACGAACGTGTGAGTTACACGCCATCAGGTACCTGTCTTCTTCTTCTTCTCCCTCGTCTTCCGAATCCTCGAGATCTTCCATCCGAGGGGACTCAGCGCGTTTGCTTTGTGGTGGGAGAGGCCCTAGACGTTTGAACACGGACACGTTGGCTGCCTCCTTCTTCTTCTGGTTGCATTCTGGGCAATTGCCGATTGTAGGCAATCGGCTCATTCCTGAGTCCCAGCAGTGTCTGAAGAAGGGGCAGTCCCAGTGCCTATCCTCGTCGTCTTGCTCCCTCGCCTTTTCCTTGGCACGGCGCTCGTACTTCTCCTCATCGCGATCATGCCGACAATCTCTTCTGGCTTCTCTAGCCAGACGCTCTCTTTCATCATCATCGCTAGATCGTCGGCGTTGGTCATACTGACTCACGTACTTGTTGAGGAGGTGATCAGAGAGAGGTCGCTGATATCTTACATTCCTCACTTCTCCCTCTGTGATGTAGCGCTTGCCGTCGTGCCGGAGCCGATCGCGTGGAGCGGCTTCCTCTGTGTCCTTGCTACGAGAGCAGCTGCCCTCGTCTCCGTCCTTGCCAGCGTGGTGTCCAGGTTCTACCATGTTGATGCTGAACGAGGATCCCGGCTGGCAACCTTCAGGGTAAGTGCACTCAACCATGTTAACGGCGGGGAAGGGGTGGGTATCGACCTTCATGGCGTACTGGTTGAAAATCAGACGTCCTTGTTCAATCACCATTTGGATCTGCTGACACCACACCCTGCAGTCGTTGGTGGCATGGGAGACCGAGTTATGCCATTTGCAGTATGGCTTTCCGTTCAGCTCCTGTACCGTGGGAATTTTGAGGCCTTCGGGTATCTTCAACTGCTTCTCCTTGAGTAGGAGGTCGAAGATTTGCTCAGTTTTGGTCACGTCAAAATCAAAGCCTCTGGGCGGACCTGGTGGTTTGACCCATTTGCAGGACACGGGGGTTCCCCCCCCGAATCCATTCAGCCATTGCAACTTCTTGATCGCCCGCAAAGCCTTCGTCTTCGTCTGCCTCAACCAGGACTACCGCACGCTTGAATTTATCCTGGTACAAGTCCGGGTGGCGCTGTTCATATGCTGACAGTTTCTGAACCATGTGCGCCAGTGAAGGGTAGTCTGCTTGAGAGGCCACGTCCTTGATTTGCGATGCAAGGCCCACCACTGCCAACTCGACTGCTTCCTTTTCAGTCACACGAACCGAATAACATCGGTTCCTAAGATTTCTGAAGCGTTGAATGTATTCTGCCACAGTTTCTCCACGCTTCTGACGTATTTGCGCTAGATCGGCAAGGCCAGACTCGGAAGCGTCTGAGTGATACTGCATGTGGAACTGTTCTTCCAACTGCTTCCAAGTCCGGATTGAGTCTGGTGGCAACGAAGTGTACCACCCGAAAGCCGATCCTGTGAGGGACTGTGCGAAGAACCTCACACGTAGTGGATCCGACGCTGAGGCCGTTCCTAGCTGTGCCAAATATCGGCTCACATGCTCGATGGAGCTGGAACCATCTGATCCACTGAATTTGGAGAAATCAGGGAGCCGATATTTGGGTGGTAGCGGGACCAATTCGTATTCGTCGGGGTACGGCTTGGAATAGCCGATTGTCCTTCTTTTCGGCACCATGCCAAACTGGTCTCTCAGGATCGTGCTGATTTGATCCGCGGTGCTGGCTGTAGGAGTCGAACTCTGAAGATTCGCCGGGGTGGCTGATACGTCCAATTTGCATCACTATTTTATATCATAATTTGCTGTTATTCATTGATATATTTCATATTGGGACACAATACTTATGTTATTTCATCTATTTTGCATGTTTCATCATTATTGGAGGATCAAGCACCGGAGCCAGGATTCTGCTGGAAAAAGCACCATCAGAATACAATATTTCGGAAGATCAACTGTGGGAGGAAATTATACCAAAAATCCTATTTTTCAAGATGACGAAGGAAGCCAGAAGGAGGGGCCAGGAGGACCCAGGGTGGGCCCACACCCTAGGGCGGCGCGGCCCATGCCCTGGCCGTGCCGCCATGTGGTTTGGGGGGGCCCACGACCCCTTTCGCCTCCTTTTCTTCGCGAAACCCTTCGTCCCGAAGACCTAAGCCACAGAGGGTTCCTCACGAAGAGTTACAGCCGCCTCTGCGGGGCGGAGAACACCAGAGAGAAAAGAGCTCTCCGGCGGGCAGGAATCCGCCGGGGAAATTCCCTCCGGAAGGGGGAAATCGACGCCATCGTCACCGTCATCGAGCTGGACATCATCTCCATCACCATCATCATCATCTCCACCATCATCACCGCCATCTCCTTCGCAGCACCTCGTCACCGCCGTAGCAATTTGGGTTTGATCTTGATTGTTTGATAGGGGAAACTCTCCCGGTATCTATTCATACTTGTTGTTGATGCTATTGAGTGAAACCACTGAACCAAGTTTATGTTCAGATTGTTATTCATCATCATATCACCTCTGATCATGTTCCATATGATGTCTCGTGAGTAGTTCGTTTAGTTCTTGAGGACATGGGTGAAGTCTAAATGTTAGTAGTGAACTATGGTTGAGTAATATTCAATGGTGTGATATTTAAGTTGTGGTGTTATTCTTCTAGTGGTGTCATGTGAACGTCGACTACATGACACTTCACCATTTATGGGCCTAGGGGAATGCATCTTGTATTCGTTTGCTAATTGCGGGGTTGCCGGAGTGACAGAAACCTAAACCCCCGTTGGTATATCGATGCAGGAGGGATCGCAGGATCTCAGAGTTTAAGGCTGTGGTTAGATTTATTCTTAATTACTTTCTTGTAGTTGCGGATGCTTGCAAGGGGTATAATCACAAGTATGTATTAGTCCTAGGAAGGGCGGTACATTAGCATAGGTTCACCCACACAACACTTATCATAACAATGAAGATTATTTAGCCGTATGTAGCGAAAGCACTAGACTAAAATCCCGTGTGTCCTCGAGAACGTTTGGTCATTATAAGTAAACAAACCGGCTTGTCCTTTGTGCTAAAAAGGATTGGGCCACTCGCTGCAATTGTTACTCTCGCACTTTACTTACTCGTACTTTATTCAACTGTTACATCAAAACCCCCTGAATACTTGTCTGTGAGCATTTACAGTGAATCCTTCATCGAAACTGCTTGTCAACACCTTCTGCTCCTCGTTGGGATCGACATTCTTACTTATCGAAGATACTATGATACACCCCCTATACTTGTGGGTCATCAAGACTATTTTCTGGCGCCGTTGCCGGGGAGTGAAGCGCTATTGGTAAGTGGAATTGGTAAGGAAAACCTTTACTGTTGTGCTGATTTTATTTCTGCCTGCTGCCATAAGTCATCATGGAGAGATCTTCTCTTCAATTTTATTTGGGAAATATACTACTACTGCAACGGTAGTGGATGAGGCGCCAGGTGAGGAAGTGATACCATATAAAATACCTATGAAAATTATTGAACGTGTTATGGATAACCGCTATGAAGGGGATGGAACTGTCCATCCCGGTGATCATTCTTGTTTTTGCATGAATTATGCGGGTTATTCAAATGTGCAGGTATTGCTATGGATGAAGTGAGGAAGAAATTATTCTCTTTATCGCTGTCCGGTAAGGCGGCGCATTGGTATAAATTACTGGATAATGGGGATTCTCTTGAATGGAATGATATTGTGCCCCGGTTTTATTCTAAGTTCTATCCTCCAAGTGAAATTCACAAGGATCGGAATCGCATATATAATTTTTGGCCTCATGATGGAGAGAGTATTGCCCAAGCTTGGGGGAGATTGAAGTCTTTAATACTCAAATGCCCCATTCATGAGCTTCCTGGTAATGTTGTTATTGATAATTTCTATGCAAGACTTTCTTTTCAAGACAAGACCTTGCTGGATACTTCTTGTTCTGGATCATTTACACGCAACAAAGAAGAGTTTAAAAGGGACCTTCTTGATCGAATCCAAGAAAATACTGAAGGTTGGGAGAACGACAAGGATAGAGAATCAGGTATAATTTATGATTATAAATGCATTGAAGCTTTTATGGATACTGATAAATTTCGTAATATGAGTGCTACATATGGTCTTGATTCTCAAGTTGCTGTAAATCTTTATAAAGCTTTTGCCTCTCATTATGAATTGCCTAAGAAGAATTTTGATAAGTATCATGAACCGTATAAAGATAAAATTGATTCATCTATTAATAAATGTGTTGTAGTTGAAACTGCTGATCATGTTATTCCTGAAGCTTATATTGAAAAAACTCCTTTCCCTGCTAAAATGAAGGAGTACTCTGTTATAAATAGTGCGGTTCATAAAAGTGAAAAGAAACCTGTAGAACCTGAAGAACAAATAAAAGTTGAACTCTTTGTTGCAATAATTAAAGATCTTGTGACTGAAAATGTGGAGGATGGTCATATTATTTTCTGTGAAGATGCTTCTAATATTGTTTCACATCCTAATAAACCCAAACAAGCTAGTGTTCCTATGCTATCTGTTAGAATTGGTGATCATTGCTATTATGGATTATGTGATATTGGTGCAAGCGTTAGTGCTATTCCTTATGAGCTTTACACGGAGATTATGCACGAAATTGATTCTTGCGAACTTGAAGATATTGATGTGGTTATTCAGCTGGCTAATAGAGAAACTATTTCTCCAATTGGTATTGTTCGAGATGTGGAAGTTTTATGCGATAAGATTAAATATCCTGCTGACTTTTTGGTACTTGGTTCTGCTGCTAGTGATTATTGTCCTATTATTTTCGGTAGACCTTTTCTAAATACTTGTGGAACTATTATAGATTGCAAGAAAGAGAAAATTTTGACTAAATTTGCTGGTGAATCTTATGAGTTTAACTTCTCTAAATTTACTAAAACTCCTTATAAAGCTGACTTGCCTAGTAATGATTTTAAAATGGAGCAATGTGCATCTATTGTTCTTGTTCCTAATAATCCTTTGCAGCAACATTTGGAGGATAGCGAGAGTGAAGTTTTTAGGAAAGAAAGAGATGAGCTTGAGGAAATTTTTCTTCGCCAACCTATTCTCAAGCATGATTTACCGGTGGAAGATCTGGGTACAACACCGCCACCAAAGGAAGATCCTGTTTTTGATTTAAAGCCTTTGCCTGATAACCTTAAATATGCTCATATTGATGATAAGAAAATATATCCTGTTATTATTAGTTCTAAGCTTTTAGAGATTGAGGAAGAAAGGTTATTGGAAATATTGAAGAAGCACCGAGGAGCTATTGGCTATACTCTTGATGATTTGAAAGGGATTTCTCCTTCTATTTGCCAACATGCTATTAATATGGAAGATGATGCGAAGCCTGTTGTTGAACATCAGCGTCGTCTAATTCCGAAGATGAAGGAAGTGGTAAGAAATGAGGTATTACGACTTCTTGAAGCTGGTATTATATATCCTATTGCTGATAGTAGATGGGTTAGTCCTGTACATTGCGTTCCCAAGAAAGGAGGAATGACTGTTGTGCCTAATGATAATGATGAGCTCATCCCTCAAAGAGTAGTTGTAGGGTATAGAATGTGCATTGATTTTCGAAAAGTTAATAAAGTTACTAAGAAAGATCATTACCCTTTACCATTTATTGATCAAATGCTAGAAAGATTGTCTAAAAATACTCATTTTTGTTTTCTTGATGGTTATTCCGGGTTTTCACAAATTCTTTGTTAAAGCTAAAGATCAAGAGAAAACCACTTTTACTTGTCCATATGGAACTTATGCTTATAGACGCATGCCTTTTGGTTTATGTAATGCTCCTGCTACTTTTCAAAGATGCATGTCTGCTATTTTTCATGGTTTTTGTGAAAGTATTGTAGAGGTATTCATGGATGATTTTTCCGTTTATGGGAATTCTTTTGATAGCTGCTTGAAAACCTTGATAAAGTTTTGCGAGAGATGTGAAGAAACTAACCTTGTTCTTAATTGGGAGAAATGCCACTTTATGGTTAATGAAGGAATTGTATTGGGACATAAAATTTCGAGAGAGGTATTGAAGTTGATAGAGCTAAAGTTGAAGCAATTGAGAAGATGCCCTATCCGAGGGATGTTAAAGGTATTCGTAGTGTTCTTGGTCATGCTGGGTTTTATAGGAGATTTATTAAAGATTTCTCCAAGATTTCAAAGCCTCTTACTAATCTTCTTCAAAAAGATGTACCATTTGTTTTTGATGATGATTGTAAGGAAGCTTTTGAAACTCTTAAGAAAGCCTTAACAACTGCTCCTATAGTTGAACCTCCTGATTGGAACTTACCATTTGAAATTATGTGTGATGCTAGTGATTTTCTTTGTAGGCGCTGTTCTTGGACAGCGAGTAGATAAAAAACTGAATGTTATTCATTACGCTAGTAAAACTCTTGATGCTGCTCAAAGAAATTATGCTACAACTGAAAAAGAATTATTAGCTGTAGTCTTTGCTTGTGATAAATTTAGATCTTATATTGTTGATTCAAAAGTTACTATTCATACTGATCATGCTGCAATTAGATACCTAATGACAAAGAAAGATGCTAAGCCAAGGCTTATTAGATGGGTACTTCTTTTGCAAGAATTTGATTTACATATTGTAGATAGGAAAGGTGCTCATAATCCTGTTGCTGATAATTTGTCTAGATTGGAAAATATTGCTTATGATCCTGTTCCTGTTAATGATAGTTTTCCAAATGAACAATTGGCTGTAATAAAGGTGAGCTCGCGAGACAGTCCTTGGTATGCTGATTATGCTAACTTTATTGTTTCCAAGTACTTGCCTCCAACCTTTTCAGCTCAGCAAAGGAGGAAATTCTTTTATGATTTGAGGCATTATTTCTGGGATGACCCACACTTATATAAAGAAGGAGTGGATGGTATTATGCGAATATGTGTTTCCGAATATGAACAACAGGAGATATTGAGTAAATGTCATGGTAGTGCTTATGGAGGACATCACGCCGGAGAAAGAACCGCGTAAAAGGTTCTACAATCAGGTTTTTATTGGCCAACTCCCTTCAAAGATGCGAGAAAGTTTATTTTATCTTGTGATGAATGCCAAAGGGTTGGTAATATCTCCAGACGTAATGAAATGCCAATGAATTATACTCTTGTTATTGAACCGTTTGATTGTTGGGGATTTGACTTCATGGGACCTTTTCCGTCTTCAGAAGGTAACACTCACATACTTGTTGCTGTTGATTATGTTACTAAATGGGTGGAAGCTATACCTACAAAAAGTGCTGATGGTGAGACCTCTTTAAGAATGCTTTTAGATATTATTTTTCCTAGATTTGGAGTACCTAGATATATTATGACTGATGGAGGTTCTCATTTTATTCATGGAGGTTTTAGAAAAACTCTTGCTAAGTATGGTATTAATCATAGAATTGCTTCCGCTTATCATCCTCAAACTAGTGGTCAAGTAGAATTATCAAATAGAGAGATTAAATCTATTTTGGGAAAGACCGTTAATAAAACTAGAAAGAATTGGGCTAGTAAATTGAAGGATGCATTATGGGCTTATAGAACTGCTTATAAAAATCCCATGGGAATGTCACCTTATAAAATGGTTTATGGGAAAGCTTGTCATTTACCTTTAGAACTAGAGCACAAAGCTTATTGGGCTGTTAGAGAATTAAATAAAGATCCTAAACTTGCCGGTGATAAGAGGTTGTTGCAATTAAGTTCTCTAGATGAATGGAGAAGTGAAGCTTATGAAAATGCTAAACTCTTTAAAGAGAAAGTTAAAAATGGCATGATAGAAGGATTATCAAAAGAGAATTTAATATTGGGGATAAAGTCCTATTGTATCGGTCTCGTCTTAGATTCTTTGCAGGGAAATTACTCTCGAAATGGGAAGGACCGTATGTTGTCGAGGAGGTGTATCGTTCAGGAGCAATCAAAATTAGCTCTCTCCAAGGCAATGCTACGCAAGTGGTGAATGGACAAAGACTCAAGCATTAAATCTCAGGTGATTCCTATAATGTTGATGTTGATATTATTCAAGTGGAAACACCGGAGGCTTTCATAAAAGGGCAAATTGACAAATCCGCGTAACTCGACTTTGAATAGGTAACAGTACTGGTAATGAAAAGTACGCAATTTACTTTCCGAACAATATTTTCGCTGTTTTTGGAAAATATGAAAAATTACGAGTTCGAAACGGAGTGGAAAGGACGCACGAGGGCGTGGCACCGTAGGCCGGCGCGGCCAACCCTGGGACCGCGCCGACCTATGGTTTGGCCGCCCCGTCGCCCCTTTCCGACTCTAGTTCGATCTGGTACTTTCCTTATGTTGCGAAAATTTTTGCTATATAATCCCTCGGACCCCTGGAGGTCCGTATATCGTGTTCTCGACGTGTTTTGTTTCGAGTTGTTTCTGCCAGGATCTGTTTTCGGTCTAGAAGCACCATGACCTCCAACAACAAGGGCAAGGGGCTTTCGGAGGAAGAAGTGAAGAAGATGCCATCAAGACAAGAGCAGCAAGCTGGAGGGAGCAAGCAAATCTTGGTGGGATCTATTGACACTCGACGTTCTTTTTCTCATAACCTGCAGGGACCTTTACCACCCGCTCTTAGCCTCGACTCCTTCCCCATGTTGGAAGAAGTTCTACGAACTACCGATGAGTTTTGTGATCAATATCGGGCCCTAAGAAGAGAAGTGGAGATACTCCAAGAGGAGAATTGTCGTCTCCGAAGAATGCTGGAATACCACTCGATTCACATCACAAGGTCGTCATCGCCAACTTCAGATAATAATGAATCTCTTCGCATCTTAGTGCAGAATTGTCAAGCTGAGAAACTGAAGTTGAAGGAGTTTATCAAGAAGCGCGGGAGGAGTTCATCACCACCATCTCCAAAGGAGTAATTCATCATCGGTATTGGCATCCCCTTGGTTTGTTCCAAGCTTGGGGGAGTGCCGCGGTATCACATCATCACTACCTTTTACTTTTATTGTCAAGTAGTGTCATATCATGAGTAGGGAAGTTATCATATAAGATGGGTTGCAGTTGGAAGTATCTCTCTTTAGTTGGTTATCTATGTATCCCTTGGTGTGAGTTATCATTATGGAATATTAATGAGAAGTCTTATCATTTACATATTGCACATCTTATTCTAGTTTGCAATCTCTATTATATGATTTACCTTGTTGTTAGTATTGGTATCACTTTGGGAGCATTGAATAAATCTATTTGGTTTTGGCAAACTTAGCATTGGTCAATAGCAACAACACTTTGAGGTTTAAATAGAAAAGAGAAATACATGTAGTTGTTTCATTGTCTTTCTTTCTTGTTAGCTCATAGCTTATTATTCTGAAGTTAAGATTGTTTGTGCTTACAAGGAAGATGCATGATTGTTTCTATCACATGTATATTTGTTTGTTTCCTTCAACTCTTATGCTTGCTAATTAGCCTTGCTAGCCTAAGACCTGTATTGAGAGGGAATACTTCTCGTGCATCCAAACCTGAACCCAAACCTATGTCATTTGTGTCCACCATACCTACCTACTACATGGTATTTTCTGCCATTCCAAGTAAATACTTCATGTGCTACCTTTAAATAATTCAAAACTTAGTATCTCTTATTTGTGTCAATGTTTCATAGCTCATGAGGAAGTATGTGGTGTTTTATCTTTCAATCTTGTTGGGCAACTTTCACCAATGGACTAGTGGCTTCATCCGCTTATCCAATAATTTTGCAAAAAGAGCTGGCAATGGGATTCCCAGTCCCAAATTAATTAAACTAAATAGACACTCCTCCATGGTATGTGATTGATGGACGGCACCCGAAGGATTCGGTTAGCCATGGCTTGTGTAAGCAAAGGTTGGGGGAGTGTCATCATCATAATAAAGCTAAAATAAAAAGGCACTCCTTCATGGTATGAGATCGTTGGTGCACCCGAGGATTCGGTTAGCCATGGTTTGTGAAAGAAAGGTTGGAAGGAGTGCCACACAAAATGAAAATAATATGGGAGCCGCTCTTTGAAGGTTGTCTGGCAAGGGGGTTAGAGTACCCGCTACCAGTCGTTGACAACAACAAACACCTCTCAAAATGTTACTTTTATTCTCTTTATATGATTGCAAAACTGAAAAAGCTCTAGCACATGATTTAATCACTGCTTCCCTCTGCGAAGGGCATGTCTTTTACTTTATGTTGAGTAAGTAAACCTATTTCCCTCCATCTCAAGCAAGCATTTGAGTAGTTGTGATCAAACCATTATATTGTGATTCGCTATATCATGTCTTTTATTCTTCCTTGTTTAGTACAAGTTTTATATGAATGAATATAGCTTTGCAAGTTATCAATGATCATGAAAAGACCATTATGATTGAGTATGCAAGTTGTGCCTTATAAACTTTAACATGAGAGCGCTGCTCAATGAGGTAAATATAATCTGTTAATTGTTCTCTGACCAAGAACGAAGTTTGCCATCACCAATTATGATTTCTTATGTACCTTTACTTGTGACTACCTTATACTTGTTTCAAGATGAGTTATAAGAGGTTGTTTACTATAATGTCCTGTGTGAATGAATATGATGCTTCTTGTCCGTATTTTATTTATCGACTCTTCACTCCATAAACATGTGGTCCTGTCTATCGAGCTCAGTTTCGCTTGGGGACAAGCGAAGTCTAAGCTTGGGGGGAGTTGATACGTCCAATTTGCATCACTATTTTATATCATAATTTGCTGTTATTCATTGATATATTTCATATTGGGACACAATACTTATGTTATTTCATCTATTTTGCATGTTTCATCATTATTGGAGGATCAAGCACCGGAGCCAGGATTCTGCTGGAAAAAGCACCGTCAGAATACAATATTTCGGAAGATCAACTGTGGGAGGAAATTATACCAAAAATCCTATTTTTCAAGATGACGAAGGAAGCCAGAAGGAGGGGCCAGGAGGACCCAGGGTGGGCCCACACCCTAGGGCGGCGCGGCCCATGCCCTGGCCGTGCCGCCATGTGGTTTGGGGGGGCCCACGACCCCTTTCGCCTCCTTTTCTTCGTGAAACCCTTCGTCCCAAAGACCTAAGCCACAGAGGGTTCCTCACGAAGAGTTACAGCCGCCTCTGCGGGGCGGAGAACACCAGAGAGAAAAGAGCTCTCCGGCGGGCAGGAATCCGCCGGGGAAATTCCCTCCGGAAGGGGGAAATCGACGCCATCGTCACCGTCATCGAGCTGGACATCATCTCCATCACCATCATCATCATCTCCACCATCATCACCGCCATCTCCTCCGCAGCACCTCGTCACCGCCGTAGCAATTTGGGTTTGATCTTGATTGTTTGATAGGGGAAACTCTCCCGGTATCTATTCATACTTGTTGTTGATGCTATTGAGTGAAACCATTGAACCAAGTTTATGTTCAGATTGTTATTCATCATCATATCACCTCTGATCATGTTCCATATGATGTCTCGTGAGTAGTTCGTTTAGTTCTTGAGGACATGGGTGAAGTCTAAATGTTAGTAGTGAACTATGGTTGAGTAATATTCAATGGTGTGATATTTAAGTTGTGGTGTTATTCTTCTAGTGGTGTCATGTGAACGTCGACTACATGACACTTCACCATTTATGGGCCTAGGGGAATGCATCTTGTATTCGTTTGCTAATTGCGGGGTTGCCGGAGTGACAGAAACCTAAACCCCCGTTGGTATATCGATGCAGGAGGGATCGCAGGATCTCAGAGTTTAAGGCTGTGGTTAGATTTATTCTTAATTACTTTCTTGTAGTTGCGGATGCTTGCAAGGGGTATAATCACAAGTATGTATTAGTCCTAGGAAGGGCGGTACATTAGCATAGGTTCACCCACACAACACTTATCATAACAATGAAGATTATTTAGCCGTATGTAGCGAAAGCACTAGACTAAAATCCCGTGTGTCCTCGAGAACGTTTGGTCATTATAAGTAAACAAACCGGCTTGTCCTTTGTGCTAAAAAGGATTGGGCCACTCGCTGCAATTGTTACTCTCGCACTTTACTTACTCGTACTTTATTCAACTGTTACATCAAAACCCCCTGAATACTTGTCTGTGAGCATTTACAGTGAATCCTTCATCGAAACTGCTTGTCAACACCTTCTGCTCCTCGTTGGGATCGACATTCTTACTTATCGAAGATACTACGATACACCCCCTATACTTGTGGGTCATCAGTGGCGTACTTAGCCAGCCATGCTTGCTTTTCCAGCTCTGAGCCAACTGCAGGAGCTGCGCTCTGGAGGTTCGTTGGAGTGGCATACGTAGCTAGCCACGTCTGCTTCTCAAGATCTGTCGCTGACGTTCCTCCTGCTTCAAGTCCCCGCTGTTGTTGCGATCTGGTTTGCGAGTGCCCGATTCTTGCGATGCACGTATGTGCACGTGTATCCGTGAGGGATCTCCTTAGGCGCCTCGTACAAAAACTGGTAGTCACCAGGGTCACCACCGATCTTGTAGACGACGAATGCCGGTGAATTCGGCACCTCTGGTGCTGCCAACGCAAATGGCAGCGGTGGCCGGGACTGGAGTGGCATCTCTCCCTGGTGTGTCCCGAGAGCTGGTCCTGACGGAGAGTATTGACGACTCATGATCTCCTGGATCACTCGAAGAGCAACACGCTCCAAAGTGTTCACCAGGTTCTCAGAGTGGCGGTGTAGCGAGTGAGCCACCATGTAGTTAATCTCCTGACGAAGGGACCTAGTGCGTTCTTCTGATGGGGCAGACAGGTCTATTCCATCGAGCGCACCTTGAGGCGAGAACCCTTTCCACCTGATGCCATGTGAACGGGTTCTGTGAAACGAGCCGATGAGGTCGGCCTCGAGGATCGTTTTGACCTCGTCATACTTCTTCTTGAGCTCCTCGGTCAGATCCTCGTACGTGACTGGAGTGCCGTCCGCCATCTCAGATGTAGATGGCGATGTGGTTGATGCCGAAGATTGTCCCACCGGGCGTGCCAGAATGTGTTGCGGTCAAAAACCCACTGGCGAGCAGCGACGGGCAACACAGGTGAGCCGGGAACAACTTAGGGCTGCGGCTGGCCCTGGTCCCTCCGAGCGACGGCCCGTACAGATTCCGGCACGCACGTCCGATGCTGATGCAAGGGCATGCCACCTGACCTATACCTGGTCAGGAAGGTGATGGAGATGCCTCGCTTAGTTTCCTGCAGGGCATACACGTAAACATTAAATACGAGCCTCGATCGGCTCTCAGGTTATCCTGTGAATCGGCTCAAGGAGCCGATCCACCCATGATTCGTACGAGGTGCACGAATATATGGTGGTCCTGCTTGATCAAGATAAAGCTAAAACGATCTACGACGATCTGGGGTTTTCACCGCATAATCGGATCATCCTACTCACGATTGGGCCTCGCGGCCACGCACGGTGATCGTAAGCCGATCCTAGATAGGGCCTAAAAACCAACACGAGGTTGATCCCCGGAACATCCTATCTAGGACTAGCAAACGACACCCTACGTGCCGCTGGATCCTCCAACCCTTTGTAAGGCCTAACTATTGCAGATATTAAACTAATCCTTGTAGAAACAAGGAGCAACTGTAACGGATCGGATCTACTAAATTATGATCAAGCGGGGTGCCGCCCCTACACCTAAGATAGGTGTAAGGGCGGCTAGATGCGTAAGGGTTGCACAACGATAGCATATGATACTAAGAACAATGCTAACCCTAACACACCTAAGATAACTACGTTGCTCGCCATCAAAAAGGCTTCAGTACGAGCAACGCTTGAACAACATAAGCTTGTGCTGCCTAGATCGCAAGATGCGATCTAGGCAGCATGATGCTTACCGGTAGAAACCCTCGAGACGAAGGAGTTGGCGATGCGCCAGGATTGATTTGTGGTTGAACGTTGGTTGTTGTTTATTTCATAAACCCTGGATACATATTTATAGTCCAGGGGACTTTCTAATTCAGGCGTGCACCTAACCGTGCACGGATCAAACTCTATCTTTTAATCTAAGATGCAATCTACTATATTAAGATACACGGGCAATCTAGCCCAAACCCCTCTTGCAAGGCCGCTTCAGAGATCTTCTACGGGTAATCTTCCAAGCCCATCTCCCTTACGGCCCATCTCCTGATTTAGCCAAAATCTGGTGATAACACTAGGTGGCAGTGATTGAAGGATACGATTAATCCCCAGTCTGTTAGGAATAACTATTTTCAAGTCACTGAGTTTCTTCGCATGCCCGGTCATAACGAGCATGTGCTCACTAACGAAGCTACCCTCTTTCATCATGCAACTGAAGAAGTGTTTCGATACTTCATAGCATTCCACGGCCGCATGAGTTTCAAAAATAGTTTTCAACTCTTTGATCAACTCATGTGGATCGTGGTGCTCAAAACATTTTTGAAGATCGACTTCCAGACTGCATAGGATGGCACACTGAACTTGAGAGTACCGAGTTTTCCGAGTCGCGTAAACATTCTTTACTTCATCGGTTTCAGTTTCTGCAGGAGGGTCACCTAGCGGTGCATCAAGCACATATTGCAGATTTCCGCCAGCGAGGAAAATCCTCACATGACGGAACCAGTCGGTGAAGTTGCTACCGTTGCTTTTAAGCTTTTCTTTCTCTAGGAAGTGGTTAAAATTGATTGGGGACGCCATATCTTCAACATATATTTGCAATAGTTTAGACTAAGTTTATGACAAATTGAGTTCAAATTTTAATTCAACATAATTAAAAATCTAGGTGAACTCCCACTCAAAACAATATCCCTTGAATTGTCTTAGTGATCACACGAACCAAATCCACCACACCAAGTCCGATCATCACGAGACAAGATGTAACTTCAATGGCGAACATTCAAAGTGTTCATCATATCAATCATATGATTCATGCTCTACCTTTCGGTATCACGTGTTCCGAGACCATATCTGTACATGCTAGGCTCGTCAAGGCAACCTTAGTATCCGCATGTGCAAAACTGGCTTGCACCCGTTGTATGCACTTGTTGATTCTATCACACCCGATCATCACGAGATGCTTCGAAACGACAAGTCTTGGCAACGGTGCTACTAAGGATGAACACTTTATTATGTTGATATTTTAGTGAGAGGGATCATCTTATAATGCTACCGTCGCGATCTAAGCAAAATAAGATGCATAAATGGATTAACATCACATGCAGTTCATATGTGATATGATATGGCCCTTTTGTCTTTGCGCCTTTGATCTTCATCTCCAAAGCACGGACATGATCTCCATCATCAACGGGCATGATCTCCATCATCGTCGGCGTAGCGTCAAGGTCAATGGCACCGTCTTCATGATTGTTCTCCTATGTAGCAACTATTACAACTTCTTTGAAATACTACTCAACATGAAATTTAAAGACAACCATAAGGCTCCTGCCGGTTGCCACAATACAATAATGATCATCTCATACATATTCATCATCACATTATGGCCATATCACATCACCAAACCCTGCAAAAACAAGTTAGACGTCTCTAATTTGGTTTGCATATTTTACGTGGTTTAGGGTTTTCGAGAGAGATCTAATCTACCTACGAACATGAACCACAACGGTGATACTAGTGTTGTCAATAGAAGAGTAAATTGAATCTTCACTATAGTAGGAGAGACAGACACCCGCAAAGCCACTTATGCAATACAAGTTGCATGTCGAGCGTGGAGCAAATCTCATGAACGCGGTCATGTAAAGTTAGCCCGAGCCGCTTCATCCCACTATGCCACAAAGATGCAAAGTACTCAAACTAAAGACAACATAAGCATCAACGCCCACAAACCATTGTGTTCTACTCGTGCAACCATCTATGCATAGACACGGCTCTGATACCACTGTAGGGATTCGTTGCATAGAAAACAAAAAATTTCCTACCGCGAGAACGCAATCTAAGCCAAGATGCAATCTAGAAGACGGGAGCAGCGAGGAGATGATCGAGACTCACCCTTGAAGATTTCCAAAGCCTACAAGATGAGGCTCTAGTTGCTGCGGTAGACGATCACTTGCCGCTTGCAAAAGCGCATAGAAGATCTTGATCACGGTGCCACGATCGGGCAGCACCTCCGTACTCGGTCACACGTTCGGTGTTGATGAAGACGACGTCCTTCTCCCCGTTCCAGCGGTCAGCGGAAGTAGTAGCTCCTCCTTGAATCCGGCAGCACGACGGCGTGGTGGCGGTGGCGATGGAGATCTCCGGCGGAGCTTCGCTAAGCGTGCAAGAGAGGTGGAGGAGAGAGGGGGCGGCTAGGGTTTGGGAGAGGGGGTGGCCGGCCTCAAGGGGTGCGGCCAGCTTGTGGCTTTGTGGTGGCCGGCCCCCTCCCCTATGCCCCTCATTATATAGGTGGAACCCCAAGTGTTGGACTACAAGTCTTCGAATAAGACCCCACCCCAAAACCTTCCATGTAGTAGGGAAACCTACCCAAGGTGGGACTCCCACCTCAAGTGGGATTCCCACCCTTCCATGTGGGGGGCTGGCCGGCCACCTTAGTGGATTCCACCTTGGACTCCCCCCACTAGGGTTGGCCGGCCATGGGAGGTGGAGTCCCTTCGGGACTCCGCCTTCCAAAGTGATTTCTACCAGACTTTTCTAGAACCTTCTAGAACCTTCCATAAATGCACCGGATCATTTCCAAACTTGGAATATGACTTCCTATATATGAATCTTATTCTCTGGACCATTCCGGAACTCCTCGTGATGTCCGGGATCCCATCCGAGACTTCGAACAATACTTCGAACTCCATTCCATATTCAAGTTCTACTATTACAACATCAAACCTTAAGTGTGTCACCCTACGGTTCGCGAACTATGTGGACATGGGTGAGAACTCTCTCCGACCAATAACCAATAGTGGGATCTGGAGATCCATAATGGCTCCCACATATTCAACGATGAGTTAGTGATCGAATGAACCATTCACATACGATACCAATTCCCTTTGTCACGCGATATTTTACTTGTCCGAGGTTTGATCATCGGTATCACTCTATACCTTGTTCAACCTCGTCTCCTGACAAGTACTCTTTACTAGTACCGTGGTATGTGGTCTCTTATGAACTTATTCATATGTTTGCAAGACATTAGACGACATTCCACCGAGAGGGCCCAGAGTATATCTATCCGTCATCGGGATGGACAAATCCCCACTGTTGATCCATATGCCTCAACTCATACTTTCCGAATACTTAATCCCACCTTTATAACCACCCATTTACGCAGTGGCGTTTGATGTAATCAAAGTATCTTTCCGGTATAAGTGATTTACATGATCTCATGGTCGAAAGGACTAGGTAACTATGTATCGAAAGCTTATAGCAAATAACTTAATGACGTGATCTTATGCTACGCTTAATTGGGTGTGTCCATTACATCATTCATATAATGATATAACATTGTTATTAATAACATCCAATGTTCATGATTATGAAACTAATCATCTATTAATCAACAAGCTAGTTAAGAGGCTTACTAGGGACTCATTGTTGTTTACATAACACACATGTATCAATGTTTCGGTTAATACAATTATAGCATGGTACATAAACATTTATCATAAACACAAAGATATATAATAACCACTTGTATTATTGCCTCTTGGGCATATCTCCAACAGGGAGAGAGAGAGATAGATGGAGGTAGAGCGGACTTGGGGCGCTAGGGTTAGGTTTTTGATTTATAGGGGATGGCAAGGGCGGGCTACATGTGCACTTTAGTGTGCCAAAAGTATCACCGATACTTATTTCGGTACATCACTAGATGTTTATCAACAGTGACGAGCATAAAAATGTAACCACGCTACTAGAGATTCATCACCGGTGACATGCTAAATGTTAGATGGCCACTGATAATTATTATGTGAACTTCCAAAATCAGCTTTGGTCTGTCACTTGTGTTGTTAAAACATCTAATATTAGTGAACACAGTGAGTATTATTTTTTTGTGAGAAAGATCCAAATCTATTCCATGAATTCACAAGAAGTACAAAGTACCCCAAACATAATGAAAATTAGATTGAGGTTCTTGGACAACCAAACGACCACTACCGCCACCAAAGGGAGGCTCCAACTGACATTGTTGATGACAGTCGGGAAATCTTCGTGCAAATGCCCCTAAGGACCAGCGCCCCCAGAGCAGAAGTCTTCGCCATTAAACCCTTGAATTGATCCGAAGGTTGTAACACGAAGCCTATCGCACACGCAATCTGGACGAGATCCACAACTCCATGGAAGCAGCAACCAGACGAATCCCCGCCCTCCTCAACAACACCGGCGAGATCACCGCCGATGAGGTGTAAGGGGAGGCGGGTATACCTTATTCGTGTCCCGCAAAACATCATCATAGCCACCGTAACGATATTGTCAGTTGACTAAACTCTAACTTTAGGGACCCTTCTGTAGCACCGAGTGCAGGTCTGAGGTCCCCGCCTCCTCCGGCTGCTGGAGTGGCAAGCAGAGGAGGCGTGGACCCGCCGATTCCTGGTCGTAGACGACGAGGACGAGGCAGATGGCGGCGCCTCCTAGGGTTTCCACCCTAGCCGCCGCCTGTGTTTCTTTCGTGGGAGGAGGTTACGTCAAAGCCGCTTCGTCGCAAAGGGCTCATGTATAGTAAGTAGTCCATCCATATCATGAAACATGCATCCGATTTTTTATAAATCTCAGACATGTTTCATGGGACGGATGGAGTATTATTTTGACTCCTTTGTGGTGATATTTCCCGAATATTTTGTCGATCAGCATTTCTAAATTTACTATCATAACAAGTATTTAGAGTATACACTTTCGCTGATAATTTTTTGTGTCATATTTTGGTGATCAAAGTAGGTGGTACATTTTCCGTTGGAGGGAGCACTGTATATACTCAAGTGAACCATGCGGAAACTCTGGGAAATCACGATCCACACCCATCGCTAGCAACGTACAGTCAGCACAAATGTAGACACGGCAGCAAATCACGATCGGACACCGGAGCACGGCGAGGCCATGGCCCCCGGAGATGACGCAGGGATTTCTTCGCCTTCCGGTTTCCGAGATGGCTATCGGGAAAACCCCGGCCGGTTGCCGCAAGGAAGAGAGCACGGAGCCGTGACTCCATGGGCAAAAAAGGCCGCGCACTTATCCTAGTACATGGCAGCCGATCGATCGGTCACGCGCGCCCTGAATCGTGGACGCAGCTCGATCGATCCAGATGGCAGCCTCCAATCATGGAGCAGCGTCGCGCTCCCTGCCACTGCCAATAATTTATGCGTGTTGCTTCGTCCGTGTATCTTCCCTTCCGTTTCCTGATCGATCGAGGTAGCAGAGCATCTATCATTCCCCTGTGCACGCACGCGCCGCCTCCAGCCGGTTAGCTTGCTGGAGATGCAGCACCGCGCGGGCGGCCAGGGCAGGCCTCGCCCGTCGTTGTCCGGCACGGCGGGGCCCGTGGGTGCCAATTGGACTAGAGGACAGGGCGTTGCTGATGGCATGGAGCCAAGAGGATAGAGATGCGAGCGTCGTCTTGAGTCATTCGCTTGGCATGAGCTCGCATGCACGGCCTAGCTGCTTCCTGGCCTGGAATTTTAACCTCCGCTAATCCATGTCTGCTAGCTACTGAAGTCGATGGCATCGCTTGTCGGACCTGCCTGCTTACTTTTCAGGATGAACAATGGCTTATAGTTGTCATCATCAAGCGTGCTTATGTTTGCTTAAACAGCATGTCAACTAACGTATCCAAAATACAGTATATCCGGTTTGAAATCCAAAATTTACATCAGTTCACATCAATTCACCAAACACCCTTGAGAATGTCCCGCAGGCGGCATGTGTAATGTGAAACTAGCCTCTGGAGAGAATCTGATTTGACAGCTTTCACATTTTACATCCATAGATGTTCACATCTTCTACTATTGATCAGCGTGTGCTGGCACGAGTTCTTTTTCAATACACAGTTATAGTGCCTAAAAATCAACATAATATACTAGCGGCGAACCTTTCATTCAAAAGTATAAACTAGGGAGTACTGTTTGACTTTTTTTTGAACTTTATGTGAAAGGTTATGTGTATACTATGCGAGTTTGTCCATTTAGGTTTGTCTCAAGATTTAAGTGGGATGGGAACATGGAAATCCTCTTTGGGTCATACGTGTAGATGCACCTATTGTTTTAATACTTTAAAACACATTATAAAATGTTAAAAATAATTGAACATGTACATCCGGGACATCTATATCCCATGGGAACACCACTTGTTTCTTTTTCCCTGGACACGTGGCGATGGTAAGAATATCGATGTGTCACAAACACAGGGTAATAAAAAAATGAAACCGTGTCTAGGAGGAACTAGACACTTTTTGATATAGTAGAAGCGGAACTTGGCGTGACAATTCCGAAATTCGTCCCTGACAGAAATCAAACTCCGGTCGTTAGGGTGCGCCACTGCGACCCCAACTACTGGGCTATGCCCACGTCGTCGAGCACAGGATAATTAAGTGGGATTTGTTTTGGTCATAGAGATGCGCTTCGGTCACCATTGGTTATTGACACGACTTGTTTCTAGGTTTTCGGGCATCTTCAAAGAGAGTAATATCCCTACTCGAGCTTGTATGAGGATTATATCTCGAGGTGTAGTACAAGAGATTACAAGCGAGTTTCGACAAGTCATTCTCTTGGCATGAGCTCGCATGCACGGCCTGGCTGCTTCCTGGCCTGGAATTTTAAATTCCGATACTCCATGTCTAGCTAGTGAGGCTGGCGGCATTTCTTGTCGGACCTGCGCGCATGCTTATTTTCGTGATGAACAATGTCTTATAAATGTCGTCATAAGGCGTAAGTTTGTAATGGATAAAAAATACAGTACATCCGGGTTGAAATCCAAATTTCACCAAACGCCCCTGAGAATGTCCCTATGGTGGCACGTGTAATGTGAAGCTAACCTCCGGAGGGAATTAGATTTGACAGCTTTCACATTTTACATCCATAGATGTTCACATCCTCTACTATTGATCAGCGTATGCTGGCATGATTTCCTTTTTTCGGTACACTGTTATACTGCCTAAAAATCAACATAATATACTAGTGGCGGGGTTTTTGATTCAAAAGTATAAACTAGGGTGTTTTGTTTGATTTTTTAACTTTATGTGAAAGACTATGTATACTATGTGAGTTTGTCCATTTAGGTTTGTCTCAAGATTTAAGTGGGATGGGAACATGGAAATCCTCTTTGGGTCATACGTGTAGGTGCACCTAATTATTTAAAACACATTATGAAATATTCAAAAATATCTAATAAATAATTTCGCATGTACATCCAAACATCTATATCTGATCGGAACACCACTTGTCCCCCCCCCCCCCCCCCCCTCGGGACACATGTCGATGGTAAGAATATCAAAGTCTTGAAACCACAAGGTAATTATGCGTGATTTGTTTTTTCATGGAGGTACGCTTCGGTCACCGGAGGCTATATGATACGACTTGTTCCTACTTCGTCTGTCCAAGTAGACGTGCAGGGTTTTCAAGACATATTATCAAGTGAAAAGAAAATTACGTTGGAAAAATGCAAACCAAAATCTCTCTCATCTTTAATTATTTCATCTCCAATAAGGTAAAAGCATGTATAAAATGGAAATAACATGTGGTGGATATTATTAGGTTTGATTTTCGTACAATGAGAAAAATAATTTTTGCTAATTTAAAGTGCATTAAGAAGGTAGAAATATACTTTTTTATGAATAAAGTTTAAACCTAAACGTACACTTATTTGTGGACAGAGGTAGTAGGTTCGAGCAGCATAATAGGCCTACTCGTGCTTGTACCAGGATTGTATCTCGAGGTGTAGTACAGTGAGATTACAAGGGAGTTCCGACAAGTCGGGAGGCGACTTCCGGCTACTAGAGTTTGTGGCTAGGTGTGAAGCGCTACACCGATCTAAGGTTTCCGTGATTCCGTCTCTCTAAAAGGATTTTGAGCCTCTGTATATTGTAGAAATTGGTCCTCTTAGAGGGTTCCTAGCCTCGTTTATATAGGGCTGGCGAGGCGGTAGCTAGCTGACATAAAGTCCTCGGATTCATCTACTCATCTTCTTGTACAAGTTATAAGAGCATCCCCACTCGTTGGCGCTCCCCACGCTCAAATCCGGCGAAATTTTCGTCCGGATTGGAGGAAGATTTAGCGTGGGGAGGAGTAGTTTCCCAGCCGCGTGCCCAGGCGAAGTCGACGATGCGAATTTGAAAAACGGAAACTTGACAAACTACGGCTAAAAACAGGCGAATATAGACTAAATTTAATGATATTTATTATATAATGGGCGGAGTTCATACATAGAGGCCGAATTCGACTATATTTCGAATTCGGCTAGGGGAATTCAAATGCTAATTTTAAAACACGGCGCTCTACATGCCGAAATGGCGGTAGAACACCGTGTAGTCGCCGCCGTCGTCGTCGGAGCCGTCGTCCTCGACCTTCGGCTGCGCGGCCTGGCTGCTGCTGCCCTGGCCGGCGTCTCCCCACCCCGGGGATGGCTTGTACCATTCGTCGTCGGAGGACTCGAGGTCGACGAAGGGGACAGCGACGCCGGATGGAGGTGTCGCAGGACGGCGGTAGCGCGCGACGTCGTCGTCGGCGGTTGGAGCGGCGCGGGCGGCGGTTGGAGCGGCGCGGGCGGCGGTTGGAGCGGCGCGGGCAGCGAGTTGGCGTGCGGCGGCCAGGTCCAGCAGCCGCGCGCGCCGCTGCTGCTCCGCCTCCTCGCGCTCCCGGTCGCGCCTCGACCACGCCAGGGCGGCGTCCTCGGGGAGGGCGTTGTCGGCGGGCACCAGGTCGTTGAGCGACCTGGCGATCGCCTCCGCCGCGACAGCGTCCTCCGCCCGCTTCGCCTCCTCCTCGGCGAGCCTGTTTGCGGCGGCGTTGGTGGCGGCCGCGGCGTCCTCCTTCTTCGCCGCCTTCCTCTTCCGCCCAGGCTGCGAGGGTTGGTCGCGGATGACGAGGGCGCCGCTGCTGCGCCCTCTGGTCGGCGGCGGAGACGCCGGCTCCTTCTTCACGCGCGCCGGCGTCGAAGGCGACGTCGCCTCCTTCTTCACCGACGCCAAGGATGACCTCGGCGCCGATCCGGAGGACGACGAGCTGGCAGCCATGCGCCGTGGCTGCCAGACGTTTCCCCGGCGGCGGCTCGCCGATGCCCTCGATGCAGGGGGCATCGTGAGCACTGGGTAGTTGCCGCCCTCGATGTGCTCGAGGACGTTCGCCAGCGTCCTATCCGGCGCGCTCCACCAACGTCGGCGGCCCGCGGCGTTGTTGCGCGGAGGCGGAGGCGGCGGGCCATCGTATGAGGCGAGCTCCCGCTCCCACCGCTGGAGGAAGTAGGAGTTCCACGCCGTGTAGTTGTCGGGGTGGTGGCGCGGCTCGGCGCGCTCCTCGTCCGTCATGGTCATCCGCGCCTCCTCGATGGCGACGTCGAGGGCGTGGCCCCGAGGCGGCGGCGGGATTGGTACGCCGCCAACACGGAGCCGCCACCCGCCGCCTGGAGGCCTCGTGTCCGGCGGGCAGGGGTACCCCGCCTGGTGGAGGAGGTGCCCCTCCCACGCGTGGAGCGACCGGCGGGGGAAGCCGTTGTTGGCTGCGCCGTCGTCGTCGTAGAACGCCATCGGGAGAGTAGAGGGAGAGTGGAGGGAGAGTGGAGCACGGGGTATGCCTCGCGGCGAGCGGAGCGGCGTATATAGGCGCGGCTGGCGCGGGGGATTAATGCCGCGTGGAATGCGACGCGTCCGCGGCGAGCTGACCGGCGGCAGCCTTTACTGTGCGCGAAAGACGATGCGTGCGCGGAAGACGACGACGTTAACTCGCCGCGTGGCCGGCGAATGCAGACCGGCGGCAGGCTTTTACAGCGCGCGGAAGACGATGCGATGAGGACGACGATCGGTTTCTCTCGCCGACAAGTTGGGGCCACCAGACGCGCGGGAAGTTTCCTCGGTATTTCCCGCGCTTTCGTTTCGTCCGGAGTCCCCGAGCGCTCCCCGGGGAGCCGGGGATGGCGTGGGATCGCCGGATGAATTTAGGCCCAAATCCAGACGAAAACGAGGAACCGGGGGCGCGACTGGGCCGAATTACGCCGTCCGGATGGAAAAAAACGTCGTTCGGGGGCCTCGTCGGGGAGACAAGTGGAGATGCTCTAATGGAGATACAACATATTCTCTTGTTAGCATCCAAGTTCAATGTTTCTCCTAGAAGTCTAGGGTAGACACGAAGTCAATGACGGTTGCCTCCTATGTGGACCCCAAAGAGTATTTTCCCCTTAGACGCGTATGTATATATATGGTATAGATATGTTTGGTATGACTATCCGTTGTCAACACGAAACCTTTGCTTAGTATGCATATATATGAGTATAAATAACTCGGAACTTAGCTTTTGCAAAACGAAATAATTTAGTAAACTAGAATGCATAATGGATTCATTTGAGAGCAAATGTTCATTACGTTGTGGCGAAGCAAGCAAATAATTTCAGAGGTGTACTTGGCAAAGATACCAAATACATAAGTGGTGACCACTATTGTGAACAAGATGGAATTATCCCAAGGGAATTGGTTGTAGCAAATGAAAGAAATGTAGCTAATTAATATGACTAATATGAGGGGAAATGTCTATGCTTAACATTCCTCATACCCATGAATAACAAGCTACTAAAGAGCATCTCAACAGAGGCCCAAAAACAACTTGGCGCGCGAAAACTTGTTTACACCGTCACATTAGCTGTTTTTGGACGCACGGCAGTGTCTAACTTTTCCAGACGCGCTAAAATATAGAGCCCCGCAAGTAGCGTTTTACCATACGCTGCAAAATAGGACGCGTCAAACACGGTTTTTGTATACACTTGCAGCAAACATATCTCTATCTTTTATAAAGAAGACCCTACAAATTTTTTCAAAAAGCGATCGGGTCCCAAATGGCACAAGAGGCCGTGGCAGCTAGCAGTCGCCATCGATTCCAATCGCAAAATCGGAGCTGGCTAGTCCCAATCGTTTCGGAAATCCTACTCTATATATATGTGGGTGTCCCTGGCTTATCTTTGAGCGTCCATTTATGCTTTGAGATCTGTGCACCCTGTTGTGCACTTTGCAAAAAACTCCTCTAGTATATTATTCTGTTCAATACAAAAACAACCTTAATCTACCGAATATTTTCCGTGAGATTCCTGGGCTGCTAGCCTGCTACTCCTTCCCATGCCACATGAACCCATCGACAAGAGTACAGATTCATTAGATCAATTAGTACATAATTAATACATATTTCTTTTGTTAGCCATTTTCCATTACGTTAGTTGGACCTCCTTTTTTACAGTTGGTTTCCTTTAGGCGCAAATCTTCCAAGCCCATCTCGACATCAGGTTACCAGTTCTAGATGTCAACTCTATATCACAGGAAATATATTCGGTACCTCAAAGTGCAATAAATTCTCCACAAACCAAATAGTATCTGAAATAGTGCAACCTTCTAAATCCATTACACGCAAAACAAAAAGACAGAGTCGAGTCACCGGTGGCGCTGATGGAGCCAGGGGCCGATTCACTCTAACGTGAAGACCACAAGTCAGACTCTGACTTTCCTTCTTCAGACGGGCCGATTCTTTCGAAAAAAAAGGAAAAAGAAGGGGTGCCCTGCTGCCAGCGACCAGCTCGACGAAGGGGCGTTCGACGGCGTGGACGATTCGTCGTCGGCAACGGAGGTGCGGATGGCAGTTGGGCGCCCATGGCGGCCTGGAAATTTTCAGTCGCCGACGACGGTGCAGACGCAAGCACGACGAGCTTGGTGAAGGGCGCCCGGCTGAGCGGACGTATCGTCGTGGGCAACGAAGGGGTGGATGGCAGCAGGGCGCGCACGAGTTCTCGTGAAAATTTCCGTCGCTGACGACGGCGCGGACGCCAGCACGGTGAGGCAGACGCGAACGACGGCAAGCCGGACACGGACGACGGCGAGCCGACGGAGGACCGAGTCCAAGCAGAGGCGAGGTCGAGGTCGAATCAGTGGAGATCGAGCAAATCAGGCGGAGGCGCGCCATCGACGACAGAGTCGAGTAACCGGTGGCGCTGATGGAGCCAGGGGCAAGAGAGATTCCCTTGCAGGAGTTTTCTTTTCTTTTTACATTTTTTTTGGAAAGATTTAACCTGTTTGAAGAAGGAAAGTCAGAGTCTGACTTTTGACCTTCACGTTAGAGGAGCCGGTTCCGGACGAGACGGGGAGGGTGAAGGCGTGGAGTGGAGCACTCTGGTACAGGAACGAGATGTACATGTCCATCTTCGCGTCTATAGGGCTGTGATTGTGCACAAGGTACAGGTCAAAATTGCAAAAGGACTAGCACGAATCTTGAAATAATGCTGGCCATTGGATAAACCAGAGACCCCCACGACTATGTAGAATCGCTGCGTTGCAATCGTTTCTTGATAGCTGCTAGAGGTCTATGCTAGGTTGTTGGTTGAGAAATTTGGGAGCGGAGAAATGCGTGGAATTTCGACCAGAAGTCCTCCATGTAATGATGCTTTTCTAAGAAAGGTCAAGGCATCTTCAGTCCGACCCATTTCGTACGCCAAAGGTGATCACGCGCGTCCACGTGTGTTGTGCCACAGACACGAAATCGGGTGAAGTGAACGTGCTGACCATTTGCGTCCGAGGCATTTGTTTTTATTTTATTTTTTGCCGATAGAAATACATAGTTTTAAAGAAAAATAACATAAGAAAATTGAAAAACGCCGCAACGCATGTGCGTCTTGTCGGTTCACCGGTGAGGTTGACGATCTCCGGCATCTCCCATAGCCAGCCCGGTACTAGCGGGGGAGGAGGAGGAGGAGGAAGGAGAGCCAATGGCGACGGCTCAGGCCACGGATCCCACGCCACGGGAGGAGCAGCAGACGGCCCGCGTCACGCTGGGCATTCGGGTAACCTGAAAATTTCGTGTCGGGTTTCTTGAGTAAAGGTAAATTCTGGGTCTCCCAACACCCAAAAATTCTGCAGAAAAATTGCTACCCGATTATTCGGGTACCCGGAATGTCGGGTCCGGGTAATCCCCGTTTCACCCGAATAGGACCAGCACCACGCTTGCACTGTCAAGGAATGTGGCCATCGCCGGCGTTGTCCAGTGCGCGCTGGTGAGAAAGGAAACTCCCGCTGGTGCTGTCCACTACGCGCAACCGAGGAAGATGGCCGGTATGCGAGGGAGGCAACGACGGCCGGGATGCAAGGGCGGTGGACGGGTGCGAGGTGGGCAGCGGCTAGGAGGTGAGGGAGGCGACGACGCCGGATGGGATGCGGTACCGGCCGGGATGCGACTTGGGGGCCGGTTAGCGGACGGGATCGAGTTCTGGCTTCGGGGGTTTTGGGGGCTTGTGGCGTTGACTCGGAGACGTGGGGAAGGTGATGTCTACGCACGCTTCTATTCCTGTAGACAGTGTTGGGCCTCCAAGAGCAGAGGTTTGTAGAACAGCAGCAAGTTTCCCTTAAGTGGATCACCCAAGGTTTATCGAACTCAGGGAGGAAGAGGTCAAAGATATCCCTCTCAAGCAACCCTGCAATCACGATAAAAGAAGTCTCTTGTGTCCCCAACACACCTAATACACTTGTCAGATGTATAGGTGCACTAGTTCGGCGAAGAGATAGTGAAATACAAGTAGTATGGATGTATATGAGCAGTAGTAACGGCGCCAGAAAAGTGCTTGCTGGCTTGCAGTTGATGGTAGTAATATTGCAGGAAGTAAAGATGCAGTAAAACAGTAAACAAGCGATGATTGCAGTATTTGGAAACAAGGCCTAGGAATCATACTTTCACTAGTGGACACTCTCAACATTGCAATCATAATGGAATATAAATAAGCACTTCACTATGCTATTCCGAATTACTCTCTGGCAAGATAACGAACTCTAATTCATCATGTAGGCAAACCTTAAAGATGTATTCCCAAGTACTAATGAACACCCTGATGACCCACAAGTATAGGGGATCGCAATAGTCTTCGAGGGAAGTAAAACCCAATTTATTGATTCGACACAAGGGGAGACAAAGAACACTTGGAAGCCTTAACAACGGAGTTATCAATTCAGTTGCACCTGGAAACAGACTTGCTCGCAAGGGTTTATCAGTACTAACAGGTTTATAGCAGTAGCAGTAGTGAAATAACAGCAGCAGAGTAACAGAGACAGCAGTAGTGATTTTAGTAAACAGCAGGATTAAAATACTGTAGGCACGGGGACGGATGACGGGCGTTGCATGGATGAGAGAAACTCATGTAACAATCATAGCAGGGCATTTGCAGATAATAATAAAACGATGTCCAAGTACAAAGCAATCAATAGGCATGTGTTCCATATATAGTCGTGCGTGCTCGCAATGAGAAACTTGCACAACATCTTTTGTCCTACCAGCCGGTGGCAGCCGGGCCTCAAGGGAAACTACTGGATATTAAGGTACTCCTTTTAATAGAGTACCGGAGCAAAGCATTAACACTCCGTGAACACATGTGATCCTCACATCGCTACCATTCCCTCCGGTTGTCCCGATTTCTGTCACTTCGGGGCCATCGGTTCCGGACAGCGACATGTGTATACAACTTATAGGTAAGACCATAAACAATGATTATCTTGATGAAACAATAACATGTTCAGATCTGAGATCATGGCACTCGGGCCCTAGTGACAAGCATTAAGCATAACAAGTTGCAACAATATCATCAAAGTACCAACTACGGACACTAGGCACTATGCCCTAACAATCTTATGCTATTACATGACCAATCTCATCCAATCCCTACCATCCCCTTCGGCCTACAGCGGGGGAATTACTCACACATGGATGGGGGAAACATGGCTGGTTGATGTAGAGGCGTTGGCGGTGATGGCGGCGATGATCTCCTCCAATTCCCTGTCCCGGCGGAGTGCCAGAACGGAGACTTCTGGCTCCCGCGACGGAGTTTCGCGATGTGGCGGCGTTCTGGAGGGTTTCTGGCGACTTCGACTTCTCCCCTGGCGTTTTTAGGTCGAGGCCGATAAATAGTCCGAAGGAGGGCGTCGGAGGCCGGCCGAGGGGCCACACCACAGGCCGCGCGGGCCCCCCACGGGCCGCGCCGCCCTATGGTGTGGGGCCCTCGGGCCTCCACTTCAATTGTCCTTACGGCTCCGTCATTATTCTGGGAAAATAGGGCCTTCGCATAAATTCCGAGGATTTTCCCGAAAGTTGGATTTCTGCACAAAAACGAGACACTTTAGCGATTCTGCTGAAAACAGCGTTAGTCCGTGTTAGTTGTATCCAAAATACACAAATTAGAGGCAAAACAATAGCAAAAGTGTTCGGGAAAGTAGATACGTTTTGGACGTATCAACTCCCCCCAAGCTTAGCTTATTGCTTGTCCTCAAGCAATTCAGTTAACAACTGAGCGATAAAAGAACTTTCACGAACACATTTGCTCATATGATGTATATATTCTCATGCTATGGCTAATACTCGAAGCAGTTCATAATGAGATATATGCAAATAAGATCATCTAACAGCTATGTCAATCATGGAGAGGTACCAACAATTAATAAGAAGCATCATGAATCATGTATATAAGCAGAATTGTAATGTTCATAAGAGAGCATGATAAAGTGGTATCTCGCTTGCCTGTATTTGGTTGGCAAAACATAAATGCCCGGGCACCTTTGGAGTTCATAGAAAGACTAGAAGTAGTGATTGTCAAAAGATAAATGCATCAAAGTTATACCACAATCAATCATATTTTGAGACAAGCATATTATACTAAGAATGACAGTTGTGCTCTCAAGATAGTGCTCAAAGAAATAATGGAGACACAACATAAAAGTAAAAGATTGACCCTTCGCAGAGGGAAGCAGGGATTAACATGCGCTAGAGCTTTTCATTTTTATAAAGACAGGAGTAAAATTATTTTGAGAGGTGTTTGTTGTTGTCAACGAATGGTAATGGGTACACTAACTACCTCGCCAACCGGACTTTCAAGAGCGGCTCCCATGAATTATTGCATATTTATTTGGCACTCCTTCCAACCTTTCTTTCACAAACCATGGCTAACCGAATCCTCGGGTGCCTGCCGACAATCTCATACCATGAAGGAGTGCCTTTTTATTTTAGTTTTATTATGATGATGACACTCCCCCCCAACCTTTGCTTACACAAGCCATGGCTAACCGAATCCTTCGGGTGCCGTCCAACAATCACAAACCATGGAGGAGTGTCTATTTAAGTTAATTAATTCGGGTGGGAATCCCATTGCCGGCTCTTTTTGCAAAATTATTGGATAAGCGGATGTGCCACTAGTCCATATGAGAGTCCGTCAAAAGTAAATGACAAGGTTGAAAGCTAAACACCACATACTTCCTCATGAGCTATGAAACATAAACACAAATTGAGAAGCATTTTGAAAGTTTTAAAGGTAGCGCATGAGAATTTACTTGGAATGGTTTGAAATGCCATGCATAGGTATTTATGGTGGACACTCTGGAATAACTTGGTTTTAATGTGTTTGGAAGTACGAGCAGCGTTCCCGCTCAGTACAAGTGAAGGCTAGCAATAGACTAGGGAGCGACAAATCAAGAGAGCGATGCTTGTCATAATCATGCTTGCGGCAAAATAAATTAACGGAGGCATAAAAGTGATACAAGAACTCTGAAGCAATATAAATCATCGAGGCTTAATTGACTTTTTGTTCAGTCATATGCATGCGTGAGCATGTGCCAAGTCGATATAAATGAATTATTCAGAGGAGGATACCACAATGCCATACTTACTTATGAATAAAACAATGCAAACAAACATACATGACATGCTACTCATATTAATAAATTGGAGCTAAACATGAGAGATCATGAACTACTAGACTTTCCCAAATAACATATACCTCACATGAACCAACTAAGCATGCTCACATGGATGAGTATATGTACAAAAATGAAAACAAATAGAGTTCATACCAGCCTCTCACCACAATCAGATTGTCGTAGATCGTCATTATTGCCTTTTCACTTGTGCAGCTTGGATAATATGAAATGAAAACCACGCTCCAGCCACCGAAGACCATTGAACTCATAAAGAACTTTACAAACCAGAGAAGAACAGCAAATATTTTTGGTGTTTTCAAATTGCAAATAAGAACAAGAGGAAACAAACAAACAAAGCAAAATCTTTTTGGGTTTTCTTATAGCAGACTAGCAATAGCAAATAAAACGAAACAAATGCAAGAAACCAAAGCAAACAAATGGTGAAGAGAAACAACAGAAATATTTTTGGTCTTTTTTGTGTTTTGGAAAAGAAACAAAGCAAAAATAAGAAATAGCAAACCAAATGAAACACAGAAAAGCGAGATGGCAGAAATCTGCCAAAACCTGACAGCAGTACAGAAATCGATTTTTACAAAAATCTTACGTTGCTCAGCTCGAAAAGTGTTCAACTAATGAAAGTTAGATAACAACCTGGGGAACCTGCACAAAAATTGGCAGCTCAAAATAACGTTCTGGATGTGCGCACGAATTTTTCTAGTAACAGTCCAGAATCTGTTTTCAGGCAGCACTTCCCCAAATATCATCTTCCTCTCATTAGAAAACCACTCAAACGAACAAAACAAATATGCACAAGTATCCAGCAACCATAATATGCAAAGAATGAGTGATGCCGGTATACCTCCCCCCAAGCTTAGGCTTTTGGCCTAAGTGGAGTTCAATCCCATTGATCCCATGAGGTAATATCTCCGTAGTATGACGAAGATGGATCGTATTCCGGGTATGTGCTAGAAGAAGCACCCGGATACGTGACGGTGTAGTCGTGGGAGGCCTCGGCGTCCTCGGAGTCATGCTGCTGGTGGAAGTCTTGTATCTTCATATGTTCATCCACCTCCTCCTTAGTGCACGACCATGATTGCCTGTCAATACTGAACAAACCTGGTTGGGGAAGAGGGATTTCCTTCTCATCCCCGTCAGAAAACAACATTCTATAGACCATATTATCTACCGTAGAATCAGCGGTAACAAAATGATGACTCTTCATAGCAGCAATATCAAGTTTCCTAGGGGCCAATGGCACATCATTAGGATCAAGAGGAAGCCTTAGATATGTTAAAACGCGCAGTGCAATAGTTCCTCCAAAAATAGGCCCCCTGTTAGTCAGGCGGCGAGCAATAAGAGAACCAAGATGATAAGATGTCTGACCAGTAAGTGCAATATTCAAGAAAGCAAGATGGTAACTAGAAATATTGCTAGTGTTCTCCCTACCAAGAATGCTAGTAGCAATATAATATGCAAAATACTTAATGGCGGGGAGTTGAATGTTTCTTATCTTGCCACGCTGAATGGTGCGACAATCATCATCGGTAATCCCTCGATGAAGCTCCAACAAGTCCCGGGGGTTGTCATCAATCCTACTTGCTGTACCTACAGGGGCAATATCCAATGCACGACAAAAATCTTCCAATCTCATAGTAACAGGATTACCATAGATCTTGAATGCAACTGTCGGCTCATATTGCTTGTTGTGGAACTTGAAGCTCTCGACGAAGATTTTGGTGAGCATGAAGTATTTCTCCCTTTCATCTTCCACATAGGTGGTTAAGCCCGCCCTGTTGACAAGGGTGAAGAAATCCTCCAATATCCCTGCATTCCTCAGAAAATCATAGCATGGAAAAGACGAAGCATTAGGAGCCCCATTGTCCTCTTCGGGCGCGAAGCTAGGCGCGATGATATCCTCATTGTACGATCGCCTAATCCGGGTGGCGGCCCTAGAAGGCCTCCCGGTGCTGGTTGTTCCTTTCTTGAACAACTCTCCAAAGTTAAACTTCTTCATCTCTTCTCTGAAATTTTCAACAAGTGATATAAAATTTGGTTTGGTGACATATAATTTGAGGGAAACTACCATAGGAACTTGCTAGAGTACTAATCATGCATCAAAACTAGTTTCTACCACTTAGAACAAGCATGCAAGCTCACTAAACATGTTACCTACAGCAGCAAAATATTCAAGATATACTCAACCAAACAAAATTCTACTTGGATGGGTGGAGGAGTCACATACCAAGGAACAAATGTGCCAAATTTCAGACAGAAATCTGGGCTGAGCAAAGAGATCGAAAAATCCGGAGCTCTGGAGCAAAAACGCGAGTGAGAGGAACTTGGTACGAGTTTTTTCGGGAGAGAGACTGTTCTGGGCGAAAGAGATGACAAAGTGGGGCAGAGGGGGGCCCACACCACATGGTGGCGCGGCCACCTCCTTGGCCGCGCCGGCCTGTGGTCTGGCGCCCTCTGGTGCCCCACAGGTCATCCTCTGGTGTTCCCAGGTGCCTCGTCGAAAAATAGGACCAACGGTATAATTTTTGTGAATTTTTGAAAACTTTGAAAAACGCACATTTCTGGGTATTTAGTTTATTATTACTGGCCAGGAAAAATTTCGAAATCTTCAAATAACTAAAGAACTTTGCAAATTAAAAGTGCTACAGCAACTAGAGCAAGTGGAGGAAGAAAGAGATGTTGTTTACCCTCTCTATGCATACAAAAAGTATTTGTTAACAAGGTTGATCAAGTCTTGCCACCAAATAAATTTTACATAGCATAAGAAGAAATAAACCTCAAATCAATCATGTTACCTTGAATTGTATTGATATGGATCCAATCACGAGAGTTTGATATTCTTCCTTAGGCTCATATATAGGACAATCAATAGTTCCCACTTTGATAGTTCTCACATTAGAAATAGTATTGACTCCACATACTTTATCAATCTTCTTGGGGAAATAAACGGTATGCTCCCTATCATCAACATTGAAAGTAACCTTTCCTTTATTGCAATCAATAACAGCCCCTGCGGTGTTAAGAAAAGGTCTCCCAAGAATAATAGACATATTATCATCTTCCGGCATTTCCAACACAACAAAATCAGTTAATATCAAGCAGTTAGTAGTAACTTGAACAGGAACATTCTCACATATACCAACGGGAATAGCATGATTTATCAGCCATTTGCAAAGATATATCAGTAGGTATCAACTTATCTAAGTAAAGTCTCTTATAAAGAGAAAAAGGCATAACACTAACACCGGCTCCCAAATCACATAGAGCAGTTTTAACATAATTATTCTTAATAGAACAAGGAATAGTAGGTATACCTGGGTCGCCCAACTTCTTCGGAACTTTGCCATTGAAAGAGTAATTAGCAAGCATAGTGGAAATTTCCTCATTGGGGATTTTCCTTTTGTTAGTAACAATATCTTTCATATACTTTGAATAAGGTGGCAATTTAATAGCATCAGTCAAAGGGATTTGCAAGAATAAAGGTTTCATCCAATTGCAAAATTTATTATAGTGTTCTTCTTCCTTTGATTTTAATTTCTTAGCAGGAAAAGGCATTTGCTTTTGCACCCAAGGTTCTCTTTCATTACCATGTTTCTCAGCAATAAAGTCTTCTTTAGTATACTTTTTATTTTTAGCATGCTTTTCAGGTTCTTCTTCAACCTCTTCTTTATCAGGAGTATCATTCTTATCATTATCATTATCATTATCATGTTCGTTACCACTTTCAGTTTCAGCATCAGAAATAGAAATACTATTAGGATCATTAGCAGGTTCAGAGGATTCTACAACATTTTTATGTTTCTTCTTCTTTTTCTTCCTAGAATGAGCACTAGGTTCAATGCGTTGAGAATCTTGTTCAATTCTTTTGGGATGCCCTTCAGGATATAGAGGATCCTGGGTAGAGACACCACCTCTAGTTGTTACTTCATAAGTATGTTTCTCTTTAGAATTACTCCCTAACAAGTCATTTTGCACTTTAGTGAGTTGATCAATTTGAGTTTGAATCATATGGAAATGTTTAACAAGCATCTTAACATCATTGGAGGTTCTCTCCACAATATCATGCAATTCACTAATAGCTCGAGAATTTTCCATTAAATGATTCTCTACTCTCATATTAAAATTTTCTTGCTTAACAATATAATTATCAAACTCATCTAAGCATTGTGCAGGAGGTTTTGAATACGGAATATCTTCCCTAGTAAAGCGTTGAAGGGAGTTTACCTCAATCATGGATGAAGGGGGAATTATCTCACATATATCTTCTATAGGAGGTAGATTCTTCACATCTTCAGATTTAATACCTTTCTCCTTGAGAGACTTCTTGGCTTCCCTCATATCTTCATCATTCAATTTAATTAAACCCCTCTTCTTCAATATTGGCGTTGGAGTCGGTTCAGGCGTAGTCCAATCATCATGATTCCGGCTTATTTTAGCCAATAATTCTTCAGCGTCGTCTGGAGTTCTTTTCCTGAAAACACAACCAGCACAACTATCCAGGTATGCCCTAGACTCAATGGTTAGTCCACTATAAAATATATCGAGTAAATCATGCTTTTCCAAATCATGCTCAGGTCGAGCTCTAATAAGAGAGCAGAATCTCGACCAAGCCTCAGGCAATTTCTCTTCATCTCCCTGATTAAAATTATAAATTCTCTGCAAAGCAATATGTTGAGCACTAGCAGGAAAGTATTTGCGGAAGAAAACATCAAGCAATTCTTTCGGACTTTTAATAGAATTAGGTGGCAAATTATTATACCAAGTTTTAGCGTCATCCTTTAATGAGAATGGAAATATTTTAGCAACAAAGTAAGTACGCATCTTAACATCATCAGAAAACAAGCTACTAAGAGTAGATAGCTCAGTCATGTGTTCAACAGCACTTTCTTTTTCAGTACCACAAAAGGGTGTTTTCTCAACAATAGCTATATGAGATAGATCAAGAGAAAAATCATAATCTTTATCCCTAATGTTTATAGGAGATGTGGCAAACTTAGGATCGGAGACGGTTTATATCTAACGGCATGTTACGCAAGCAACTTTTTAATTTTTCTTGCATCCGTCGTCGCATTGCATTTTTCAATAAAATCATCATTAAGCTCCACATAATCTTCCTCGGGATCATCACTAAAATAACCAAGTTCAGGTGAACTAACAGGTGTAGTAGCATTAGGAGTTTCAGTATTTTCAATTTGTCTAGACCTAGCAATTGTAGCATCTAGAAAAGATCCCAATGAACCACTATCATCAAGCACAGCAGAAACATTATCAATATTATGAGAGTGTTCAGATTCAGCAGATGTACCCGCATGTGAAGCATGTGGCGGTGAAACAAGTTTATCAATCACAGACGGTGAATCAAGAGCAGCAGAGGTATTCAGAATTGTACCTTTTCTTGTAGTGGATGGTAATATGGCGATCTTAGTATCGCGAGGTTTACCCATGATGGAGAATTTGCAGCGAACAATATTAATCCAAGTGAACTTCCAAATAAAGCTATGCTCCCCGGCAACGGCGCCAGAAAATAGTCTTGATGACCCACAAGTATAGGGGATCGCAACAGTCTTCGAGGGAAGTAAAACCCAATTTATTGATTCGACACAAGGGGAGACAAAGACCACTTGGAAGCCTTAACAACGGAGTTGTCAATTCGATTGCACTGGAAAGCAGACTTGCTCGCAAGGGTTTATCGATAGTAACATGTTTATAAGCGATAGCAGTAGTGAAATAACGGAAGAGTAAAAGAGACAGCAGTAGTGATTTTAGTAAACAGCAGGATTAAAATACTGTAGGCACGGGGACGGATGACGGGCGTTGCATGGATGAGAGAAACTCATGTAACAATCATAGCAGGGCATTTGCAGATAATAATAAAACGATGTCCAAGTACAAAGCAATCAATAGGCATGTGTTCCATATATAGTCGTGCGTGCTCGCAATGAGAAACTTGCACAACATCTTTTGTCCTACCAGCCGGTGGCAGCCGGGCCTCAAGGGAAACTACTGGATATTAAGGTACTCCTTTTAATAGAGTACCGGAGCAAAGCATTAACACTCCGTGAACACATGTGATCCTCACATCGCTACCATTCCCTCCGGTTGTCCCGATTTCTGTCACTTCGGGGCCATCGGTTCCGGACAGCGACATGTGTATACAACTTATAGGTAAGACCATAAACAATGATTATCTTGATGAAACAATAACATGTTCAGATCTGAGATCATGGCACTCGGGCCCTAGTGACAAGCATTAAGCATAACAAGTTGCAACAATATCATCAAAGTACCAACTACGGACACTAGGCACTATGCCCTAACAATCTTATGCTATTACATGACCAATCTCATCCAATCCCTACCATCCCCTTCGGCCTACAGCGGGGGAATTACTCACACATGGATGGGGGAAACATGGCTGGTTGATGTAGAGGCGTTGGCGGTGATGGCGGCGATGATCTCCTCCAGTTCCCGTCCGGCGGAGTGCCAGAACGGAGACTTCTGGCTCCCGCGACGGAGTTTCGCGATGTGGCGGCGTTCTGGAGGGTTTCTGGCGACTTCGACTTCTCCCCTGGCGTTTTTAGGTCGAGGCCGATAAATAGTCCGAAGGAGGGCGTCGGAGGCCGGCCGAGGGGGCCACACCACAGGGCCGCGCGGGCCCCCCCTGGGCCGCGCCGCCCTATGGTGTGGGGCCCTCGGGCCTCCACTTCAATTGTCCTTCTGGCTCCGTCATTATTCTGGGAAAATAGGGCCTTCTGCATAAATTCCGAGGATTTTCCCGAAAGTTGGATTTCTGCACAAAAACGAGACACCAGAGCAGTTCTGCTGAAAACAGCGTTAGTCCGTGTTAGTTGTATCCAAAATACACAAATTAGAGGCAAAACAATAGCAAAAGTGTTCGGGAAAGTAGATACGTTTTGGACGTATCACACCCCACGCTGTCACTTTGAGCATTCATAGGAGATACTAACACACCACAATTTCATAGAGACATCCAACTCAAATCATAACTCAGTGAATAAGTATTCTGTGAAATATAGCCTAAGAGACCCACACGGTGCACACAATGTCACCTTTACACACGTGGGACAAGGAGTCTCCGGAGATCATATAAGTAAAATCCACTTGAATAGCATAACGACATCTAGATTACAAAGCTCATCATATGAATCTCAATCATGTAAGGCAGCTCATGAGATCATTGTATTGAAGTACATGGGAGAGAGATTAACCACATAGCTACCGGTACAGCCCTTAGCCTCGATGGAGAACTACTCCCTCCTCATGGGAGACAGCAGCGTTGATGAAGATGGCGGTGGTGTCGATGGAGAAGCCTTCCGGGGGCACTTCCCCGTCCCGGCAGCGTGCCGGAACAGAGACTTCTGTCCCCCAGATCTTGGCTTCGCGATGGCGGCGGCTCTGGAAGGTTTCTTGTACCGTGGTTTTTCCGTCTCGAAGATTTAGGTCAGGGGCTTCTTATAGGCGAAGAGGCGGAGTCGGAGGGGTTACGGAGCCGCCACACAACAGGGGGCACGGGCCCTAGCCTGGCCGCGCCGCCACCCTGTGTGGGGCCCACCTGGCTCTCCTCTGGCCCCTCTCCGGTGTTCTGGAAGCTTCGTGCAATTATAAGATGCTGGGCGTTGATTTCGTCCAATTCCGAGAATATTTCCTTACTAGGATTTCTGAAACCAAAAACAGCAGAAAATAGGAACTGGCACTTCGGCATCTTGTCAATAGGTTAGTTCCGGAAAACGCATCAAAACGATATAAAGTGTGAACAAAACATGTAGGTATTGTCGTAAAACTAGCATGGAACATAAGAAATTATAGATACGTTTGAGACGTATCAGAAGGCCAGAGTTAGGCGCGGGGTGAAGTGGGCTTCTTCCTGCTGGGTAGCTGGTAGGCGATGTGGTAGATTTGGCCCAACTTCGGGTTTAACGGGCCGTTCAGTCCCCGAGGCCTACACCCAACAGTCCCGAAATTAGTTTAGGTTTCGACTATTGGCACCCGATTTGCACCTGTTCTTTCGGGTTTCGAGTTATTCGGGTTCGAGTCCGGGTATTTCGGGTGCCAATAAGTATTCTGTGAAATATAGCCTAAGAGACCCACACGGTGCACACAATGTCACCTTTACACACGTGGGACAAGGAGTCTCCGGAGATCATATAAGTAAAATCCACTTGAATAGCATAACGACATCTAGATTACAAAGCTCATCATATGAATCTCAATCATGTAAGGCAGCTCATGAGATCATTGTATTGAAGTACATGGGAGAGAGATTAACCACATAGCTACCGGTACAGCCCTTAGCCTCGATGGAGAACTACTCCCTCCTCATGGGAGACAGCAGCGTTGATGAAGATGGCGGTGGTGTCGATGGAGAAGCCTTCCGGGGGCACTTCCCCGTCCCGGCAGCGTGCCGGAACAGAGACTTCTGTCCCCCAGATCTTGGCTTCGCGATGGCGGCGGCTCTGGAAGGTTTCTCGTACCGTGGTTTTTCCGTCTCGAAGATTTAGGTCAGGGGCTTCTTATAGGCGAAGAGGCGGAGTCGGAGGGGTTACGGAGCTGCCACACAACAGGGGGGCACGGGCCCTAGCCTGGCCGCGCCGCCACCCTGTGTGGGGCCCACCTGGCTCTCCTCTGGCCCCTCTCCGGTGTTCTGGAAGCTTCGTGCAATTATAAGATGCTGGGCATTGATTTCGTCCAATTCCGAGAATATTTCCTTACTAGGATTTCTGAAACCAAAAACAGCAGAAAATAGGAACTGGCACTTCGGCATCTTGTCAATAGGTTAGTTCCGGAAAACGCATCAAAACGATATAAAGTGTGAACAAAACATGTAGGTTGATGGCGTGTAACTCACACGTTCGTTGGGAACCCCAAGAGGAAGGTATGATGCGCACAGCAGCAAGTTTTCCCTCAGAAAGAAACCAAGGTTTATCGAACCAGGAGGAGCCAAGAAGCACGTTGAAGGTTGATGGCGGCGGGATGTAGTGCGGCGCAACACCAGGGATTCCGGCGCCAACGTGGAACCTGCACAACACAACCAAAGTACTTTGCCCCAACGAAACAGTGAGGTTGTCAATCTCACCGGCTTGCTGTAACAAAGGATTAACCGTATTGTGTGGAAGATGATTGTTTGCAGAAAACAGTAGAACAAGTATTGCAGTAGATTGAATTTTAGTAAAGAGAATTGGACCGGGGTCCACAGTTCACTAGAGGTGTCTCTCCCATAAGACAAACAACATGTTGGATGAACAAATTACAGTTGGGCAATTGACAAATAAAGAGGGCATGACCATGCACATACATATCATGATGAGTATAGTGAGATTTAATTGGGCATTACGACAAAGTACATAGACCACCATCCAACTGCATCTATGCCTAAAAAGTCCACCTTCGAGTTATCATCCGAACCCCTCCGATATTAAGTTGATAACAACAGACAATTGCATTAAGTATAGCGCGTAATGTAACTAGTGACTACATCCTTGAACATAGCACCACTGTTTTATCCCTAGTGGCAACAGCACATCCATAACCTTAGAGGTTCTTGTCACCCCTCCAGATTCACGGAGACATGAACCCACTATCGAGCATAAATACTCCCTCTTGGAGTTACTAGCATCAACTTGGCCAGAGCATCTACTAATAACGGAGAGCATGCAAGATCATAAACAACACATAGACATAGCTTTGATAATCAACATAACAAGTATTCTCTATTCATCGGATCCCAACAAACGCAACATATAGAATTACAGATAGATGATCTTGATCATGTTAGACAGCTCACAAGATCCGACAATGATAGCACAATGGGGAGAAGACAACCATCTAGCTACTGCTATGGACCCATAGTCCAGGGGTAGACTACTCACACATCACACCGGAGGCGACCATGGCGGCGTAGAGTCCTCCGGGAGATGATTCTCCTCTCCGGCAGGGTGCCGGAGGCGATCTCCTGGATCCCCCGAGATGGGATCGGCGTTGGCGGCGTCTCTGGAAGGTTTTCCATATCGTGGCTCTCGGTACTGGGGGTTTCGTCACGGAGGCTTTAAGTAGGCGGAAGGGCAAGTCAGGAGGGGGCACGGGGGCCCCACACCATAGGCCGGCGCGGCCAGGGGCCAGGCCGCGCCGCCCTAGGGTTTGGCCACCCCGTGGCCCCACTTCGTTTCGTCTTCGGACTTCTGGAAGCTTCGTGGCAAAATAGGCCCCTGGGCGTTGATTTCGTCCAATTCCGAGAATATTTCCTTACTAGGATTTCTGAAACCAAAAACAGCAGAAAATAGCAACTGGCACTTCGGCATCTTGTTAATAGGTTAGTTCCAGAAAATGCACGAATATGACATAAAGTGTGCATAAAACATGTAGATAACATCAATAATGTGGCATGGAACATAAGAAATTATCGATACGTTGGAGACGTATCAGCATCCCCAAGCTTAGTTCTGCTCGTCCCGAGCAGGTAAAACGATAACACAGATAATTTCTGGAGTGACATGCCATCATAATCTTGATCATACTATTTGTAAAGCATATGTAGTGAATGCAGCGATCAAAACAATGTATATGACATGAGTAAACAAGTGAATCATATAGCAAAGACTTTTCATGAATAGCACTTCAAGACAAGCATCAATTAAGTCTTGCATAAGAGTTAACTCATAAAGCAATAATTCAAAGTAAAAGCATTGAAGCAACACAAAAGAAGATTAAGTTTCAGCGGTTGCTTTCAACTTGTAACATGTATATCTCATGGATATTGTCAACATAGAGTAATATAACAAGTGCAATAAGCAAGTATGTAGGAATCAATGCACAGTTCACACAAGTGTTTGCTTCTTGAGGTGGAGAGAAATAGGTGAACTGACTCAACATTGAAAGTAGAAGAATTGTCCTCCATAGAGGAAAAGCATCGATTGCTATATTTGTGCTAGAGTTTTGATTTTGAAAACATGAAACAATTTTGTCAACGGTAGTAATAAAGCATATGTATCATGTAAATTATATCTTACAAGTTGCAAGCCTCATGCATAGTATACTAATAGTGCCCGCACCTTGTCCTAATTAGCTTGGACTACCGGATCATCACAATGCACATGTTTTGACCAAGTGTCACAAAGGGGTACCTCTATGCCGCATGTACAAAGGTCTAAGGAGAAAGCTCGCATTTGGATTTCTCGCTATTGATTATTCTCAACTTAGACATCCATACCGGGACAACATAGACAACAGATAATGGACTCCTCTTTTATGCATAAGCATGTAACAACAATTAATAATTTTCTCATTTGAGATTGAGGATATATGTCCAAAACTGAAACTTCCACCATGGATCATGGCTTTAGTTAGCGGCCCAATGCTCTTCTCTAACAATATGCATGCTTAACCATAAGGTGGTAGATCTCTCTTACTTCAGACAAGACGGACATGCATAGCAACTCACATGAAATTCAACAATGAATAGTTGATGGCGTCCCCAGTGAACATGGTTATCGCACAACAAGCAACTTAATAAGAGATAAAGTGCATAATTACATATTCAATACCACAATAGTTTTTAAGCTATTTGTCCCATGAGCTATATATTGCAAAGGTGAATGATGGAATTTTAAAGGTAGCACTCAAGCAATTTACTTTAGAATGGCGGAAAATACCATGTAGTAGGTAGGTATAGTGGACACAAATGGCATAGTGGTTGGCTCAAGTATTTTGGATGCATGAGAAGTATTCCCTCTCGATACAAGGTTTAGGCTAGCAAGGCTTATTTGAAACAAACACAAGGATGAACCGGTGCAGCAAAACTCACATAAAAGACATATTGAAAACATTATAAGACTCTACACCGTCTTCCTTGTTGTTCAAACTCAATACTAGAAATTATCTAGACCTTAGAGAAACCAAATATGCAAACCAAATTTTAGCATGCTCTATGTATTTCTTCATTAATGGATGCAAAGTATATGATGCAAGAGCTTAAACATGAGCACAACAATTGCCAAGTATCACATTACCCAAGACATTTATAGCAATTACTACATGTATCATTTTCCAATTCCAACCATATAACAATTTAACGAAGGAGAAACTTCGCCATGAATACTATGAGTGGAAACCAAGGACATACTTGTCCATATGCTACAGCGGAGCGTGTCTCTCTCCCATAAAGTGAATGCTAGGATCCATTTTATTCAAACAAAACAAAAACAAAAACAAACCGACGCTCCAAGAAAAGCACATAAGATGTGATGGAATAAAAATATAGTTTCAGGGGAGGAACCTGATAATGTTGTCGATGAAGAAGGGGATGCCTTGGGCATCCCCAAGCTTAGACGCTTGAGTCTTCTTAGAATATGCAGGGGTGAACCACCGGGGCATCCCCAAGCTTAGAGCTTTCACTCTCCTTGATCATGTTGCATCATACTCCTCTCTTGACCCTTGAAAACTTCCTCCACACCAAACTCGAAACAACTCATTAGAGGGTTAGTGCACAATAAAAATTAACATATTCAGAGGTGACACAATCATTCTTAACACTTCTGGACATTGCATAATGCTACTGGACATTAGTAGATCAAAGAAATTCATCCGACATAGCAAAAGAGGCAATGCGAAATAAAAGGCAGAATCTGTCAAAACAGAACAGTTCGTATTGACGAATTTTAAAATGGCACCAGACTTGCTCAAATGAAAATGCTCAAATTGAATGAAAGTTGCGTACATATCTGAGGATCATGCACGTAAATTGGCTTAATTTTCTGAGCTACCTACAGGGAGGTGGACCCAGATTCGTGACAGCAAAGAAATCTGGAACTGCGCAGTAATCCAAATCTAGTACTTACTTTTCTATCAACGGCTTAACTTGGCACAACAAAACACAAAACTAAGATAAGGAGAGGTTGCTACAGTAGTAAACAACTTCCAAGACACAAAACAAAAACAAAGTACTGTAGGTAAAAACATGGGTTGTCTCCCATAAGCGCTTTTCTTTAACGCCTTTCAGCTAGGCGCAGAAAGTGTGTATCAAGTATTATCAAGAGACGAAGTGTCAACATCATAATTGGTTCTCATAATAGAATCAAAAGGTAACTTCATTCTCTTTCTAGGGAAGTGTTCCATACCTTTCTTGAGAGGAAATTGATATTTTATATTACCTTCCTTCATATCAATGATAGCACCAACAGTTCGAAGAAAAGGTCTTCCCAATATAATGGGACAAGATGCATTGCATTCAATATCCAAGACAACAAAATCAACGGGGACAAGGTTATTGTTAACGGTAATGCGAACATTATCAACTTTTCCCAAAGGTTTCTTTGTAGAATGATCAGCAAGATTAACATCCAAATAACAATTTTTCAGCGGTGGCAAGTCAAGCATATTATAAATTTTCTTAGGCATAACAGAAATACTTGCACCAAGATCACATAAAGCATTACAATCAAAATATTTAACCTTCATCTTAATGATGGGCTCCCAACCATCCTCTAGCTTTTTAGGAATAGAGGCTTCGCGCTCTAGTTTCTCTTCTCTAGCTTTGATGAGAGCATTTGTAATATGATGTGTGAAAGCCAAATTTATAGCACTAGCATTAGGACTTTTAGCAAGTTTTTGCAAGAACTTTATAACTTCAGAGATGTGGAAATCATCAAAATTCAAACCATTATAATCTAAAGCAATGGGATCATCATTCCCAATATTGGAAAAAATTTCAGCAGCTTTATCACAGGCAATTTCAGCAGTTTTAGCAGTTTCAGGCAGTTTCTCGCGCTTTGCATTAGAAGTGGAAACATTGCTAACACCAATTCTTTTATTATTATTAGTAGGAGGTGCAGCAACATGTGTAGCATTAGTATTACAAGTGGTGGTAATAGTCCAAACTTTAGCTACATTCTTCTCTTTAGCTAGTTTTTCATTTTCTTCTCTATCCCACCTAGCACGCAGTTCAGCCATTAATCTTATATTCTCATTAATTCTAACTTGAATGGCATTTGCTGTAGTAACAATTTTATTATGATGATTCTCATTAGGCATAACTTTCGATTTCAAAAGATCAACATCAACAGCAAGACTATCGACTTTAGAAGCAAGTATATCAATTTTCCCAAGCTTTTCTTCAACCGATTTGTTAAAAGCAGTTTGTGTACTAATAAATTCTTTAAGCATGGCTTCAAGTCCAGGGGGTGAATTCCTATTATTGTTGTATGAATTCCCATAAGAATTACCATAGCCGTTGCCATTATTATAAGGATATGGCCTATAGTTGTTACTAGAATTGTTCCGGTAAGCATTGTTGTTGAAATTATTATTTTTAATGAAGTTTACATCAACATGTTCTTCTTGTGCAACCAATGAAGCTAACGGAACATTATTAGGATCAATATTAGTCCTATCATTCACAAGCATAGACATAATAGCATCAATCTTATCACTCAAGGAAGAGGTTTTTTCGACAGAATTTACCTTCTTACCTTGTGGAGCTCTTTCCGTGTGCCATTCAGAGTAGTTGATCATCATATTATCAAGAAGCTTTGTTGCTTCACCAAGAGTGATGGACATAAAGGTACCTCCAGCAGCTGAATCCAATAAATTCCGTGAAGAAAAATTTAGTCCTGCATAGAACACTAGTAGGAAAAGCCTCATCAGTGGCGCACCAAAAATGGATTCTGTGGCGCATGGGAGCTGCGCCACAGAAACGTCGCCACAAAAATAAGGTTTCTGTGGCGCACCTTCCCGTGCGCCACAGAATTAAGGTTTCTGTGGCGCACTTGTTCTTAGGTGCGCCACAGAAACGCGTGCGCCACAGAATTGGTTTTTAGTGCGCCACAGAATTTGCTTGTATTATACACGATTTTGTTCTGCCTGCTATACACATGCAGTTTATAGACAGCAATACAGATACACAGGTTATATACAGCAACATTCAGATATAATATAAATATCATGTACATTGCACAGATATAACATAGACATCATCATCACATTACTTAGAACCCGATCGAGATACATATATAGTGGCAAGTGTCAAATGTTTTGCATACAACTCTTAATTCATACAAAATTCACAATTTCAAGATACAAAGTAGTCTTCATCCGGTTCCTCCTTTGCTCTGTCATCTCTACCCACCAGGCTCGCTTGCATCGGGGTCCTTCATCCAGTTCCTACTATGATGAAAATGGAAGAAAGTGAGACCAACAAGTCCGATGCACAAGAGAAATGGAATAAATGCCTCATACATTGTTGGTCAACACAAATATTAACATTCAGGGACGGTGTAAGTGAGACCAAGTCCGATGCACAAGAGATTGATATTTGTGCTATCTTACCAGGCTCACTTACGCCGCCCCCGAGTGTACGGTGACCAAACATTTTAATCATCGGCATTTTGAAAATCTCAAAGCAAATGGAATGACAAAATGGAATAAGTGCCTCATACATTGTTGGTCAACACAAATATTAACATTTAGAGATGGCGTTAGTGAGACCAAGTCCGATGCACAAGAGATTGATATTTGTGCTATCTTACCGAGCTCACTTACGCCACCCCCAAGTGTACGGTGACCAAACATTTTAATCATCGGCATTTTGAAAATCTCAAAGCAAATGGAATGACAAAATGGAATAAGTGCCTCATACATTGTTGGTCAACACAAATATTAACATTTAAGGATGGGGTAAGCGAGGCCAGGTAGGATGCACAAGAGATTGATATTTGTGCTATCTTACCAGGCTCACTTACGCCACCCCCAAGTGTACGGTGACCAAACATTTTAATCATCGGCATTTTGAAAATCTCAAAGCAAATGGAATGACAAAATGGAATAAGTGCCTCATACATTGTTGGTCAACACAAATACTATGGTCGTAAACCATAGTTGCAGTATACACCGCCGTATACTTTGCAGAAGGGCCCCCTTTCCCCGGTTGGCGTTCCGTCAACGGGTGCTTGACGACACAACAACGCCGATCTGCATCTCCGGCGCAGAACCACGCCAGTCCCTCGCTGTCCAGTACGTGAACGAGTCCTTGATGCAAAGACCGTGCCGGCCTGCCCAGCATTATGCCGGGCCGTGTTGCCGCGCTTCAAACCGTGTGTCCACTGATCGACACGGCCTGAAGCATGACAACAGGGGTCGGCATGATGCTAGGGAGGCTGGCACCGTCTTCGCATTAAGGACTCGTTCACGCATCTGACGGCGAGAGAAGAAAAGTGGTGCTGCACCGGAGAGGCATGTCGGCGTTGTTGTCTCGTCAAGGACTCGTTCACGGAACGGCGGCTAGGGAAAGGGGAGCTCGTCTACAAAGTATATTGCGGCGTATAGGTGACCAAACATTCTAATCATCGGCACTAAAATGGAAGAAAGAGCCAAGTGGTATCTCAACTAGATATCATATGCCTCATACTTTGTTGGTCGAAAGAAATATTAACATTCCGGGATGGGGTCAGTGAGGCCAGGTAGGATGCACAAGAGATTGATATTTGTGCCATCGCACCAGGCTCACTGGCCCCACCCCAGAGTGTACAAGTGACCAAACAATTTAATCATCGGCACTAGCTAGAATGGAAGAAAGGCCAATGCAATTAAGAAGTAGCTAGTATGAACTAAATGGAATGCCTCATACTTTGTTGGTCGAAACAAATATGAACATCCCGGGATGGCGTTAGTGAGGCCAGGTAGGATGCACAAGAGATTGATATTTGTGCCATCACACCAGGCTCACTAGCGACACCCCGGAGTGTACAGTTGACCGAACATTCTAATCATCGGCACTAAAATGGAAGAAAGAGCCAAGTGGTATCAACTAAATGGAATGCCTCATACTTTGTTGGTCGAAACAAATATTAACATCCAGGGATGGAGTAAGTGAGGCCAGGTAGGATGCACAAGATATTGATATTTGTGCCATCACACCAAGCCTCACTTGCTCCACCCCGAGTGTACGAGTGATCGACCAACCATCTAATCATCGACAAGTAAATCACTTGGGGTAATGTTAAAATGTTTGTCTCCATATTTGGGAGACATTTTTAATATTGAGTCTAGCTAATGGAAATCAAGAACTAGTCTTGATCTCCAAATGGTGATTAGAGGGAATTTATTCATCTTAAGCAACATTAGGGACAAATGGGATCATGCAAGGGACTTGGGTCATTTGGATCATAAGGCATCAATTAAGGAGGCAACCAGGGACAAAGGGAAACATTTGATGATCCATTATCATAGGCAACAAAGCAGCAACTTTTTCCCCTCTAATCTAGCTAGAGTCCTTAAAAGAAATCCATCATAAGCATGGTCAAATACACATATATAGCATGGGGCAGATGCTCCAAAGGGATTATATATTCATCACTTGGTAATTTGGAGAGCAAACAAGCAAAGTAGCCATATCACTCAATCCAATAATATAGTAATTTGGATCCTAAGGCATCACTTCAGGAGGCAACCAGGGGACAAAGGGACACATATTAAGAGCCATTATCATAGGCAACAAAGCGACAACTTTTTCCCCTCTAATCTAGCTAGAGTCCTTAAAAGAAATCCATCATAAGCATGGTCAAATACACATATATAGCATGGGGCAGATGCAGCCAAACAGCTCACCGAGCGGTGTGCATGCCCAACAAAGACACACAAAGCCGGTGAGTCACCACATGCTTGCCAGGCCAAAATGGGTAGAATACCCGGTTGTATCATCATCTGGCTACTAAGCCATTTGGTGGAAGCAAACTGAAGATCAGCCGAAGGAAATCACCAAGGGAACATTGGTATGTCGGTATGGTGACACTACCAGAGAAATCCAACATGGATTAATCCCTAACTAGCCATCCAAACTCACCTAGCACCACACAGCTAGTTATACCATCAATATAGACATTTAAATGTCTATTTTGTTTTCAACGACAAAAGCTACGGTAATCTAGTCATGGATCAACCAGATAGCATGAGAGAGTCACAACAACAGCCACGGTAAAGGGGAGCCACCCTTGGACAACATAAAGGCTGTCGGGGCTACCTCAAACCCATAGGAACATTCACTAAGCCATTGCATCATAACCCAATAGGGCTCAAGATGAGCTAGGGTACCCAATCAATGATTGGCAACCCTCTAGCTACATCCAGTCCATCCATGAGATCATTACTTGCTCAGCAGTTCATCTCATTTATCTAATCAATCAAGTTAAACTAACCAGATAAATGAAATGCATAATTAACGATGCACCGGACTATTGCAAATGATCCAGAGGATACCACAGTAGCATACCATAGTAGCATTTCATGCATTTAAATGAACCAGTAGCATCAAAACCAACCAAATGTCCAACTAGCAAGCAATACCAAGTGAGCAAGTCTTCATTACCTTGTACGAGGTTCAGACAAGGATTTATAGAACAAGTACGAGAGAGGCAGAGGCAGAGGCATAGACAATTTCTATAAGCATATAGAACACTCCAATTTCTATAAGCATAGACAATTTCATTGTCACATCTTTCTATAAGCATCACTAGCAGCAGCAGCAATGCATATGAACACCATATACAGTACGGTTCAGAACAATTTCATTGTCACATTGTACGGGTTCAGAACAACATATAGAACACTCCAATAAGCATCACTAGCGGCAGCAGCAATGCATATGAACACCATATGAAGCAAAACGATTAGGGGCAATGCATCCAGAGCAACGGCAGCAATACCTCCAGAGCGAGGATTTCGGCGAGCACGGTGTGCTCGCGCGGGGGAGGAAGCGGGAGGGGAGGGGAGGACGAGGGCGGGAGCTCACCGACGACAACTCGAGTTGGGGAGGAGCTCACCGACGACGACGGCAGGGGTGGAGGTCGCGGCGGCTCCTCCACCTTGACGCGATGGCGGCCCCTCCTCGCGGCGGCCCCTCCTCGCCGTAGCGGCAGCTTGTGCTGCAGGTGGCGGGGATGGGAGGAGCGTGGCGGCAGGCGGCCCTCGCGTAGGAAGGCGGCGGCGACGGCGACGGCGATGGCGACGACCATGGCGGCGCGCGGTGAGGAGAGGGGAGAGGGGAGAGGCGCGCGGTACGGATCAGAGGTGAACAGGCGTGGGCGGGGGAGGGCACGGGATGATATAGCTAAGTTCCCTTAGTTACGTGGCGCACCGAACAAGTGCGCCACAGAATCAAATACTTCTGTGGCGCACCAAAGAAAGTGCGCCACGAAACAGTAATTTCTGTGGCGCAGCGCACCGCGTGCGCCACAGAAATACGTACACTGATAATTGGGGGTGACAGGTTGTGGGGCCCGCCAAGTTTTTGTGGCGCATGGTCGGCTGCTGCGCCACAAAATTAAGCTATTTCTGTGGCGCACCTTGCTTGGTGCGCCACAAAAACAGTTTCTGTGGCGCATTTTTAGTGGTGCGCCACAGAACTAAGCTTTTGCCTATAAGGGTTTTCCTACTAGTGGAAGGTTTGGATGATCATCCAAGTAGTCAGTCCATGGGTTGGGCAATTTTTAACCAGAGATTTCATTCTTTCCCAAGCTTGAGCAACATGTTCAGTATCTAATTGTTTAAAATTCATTATGCTACTCCTCAAAGATATAATTTTAGCAGGGGGATAATATCTACCAATAAAAGCATCCTTGCATTTAGTCCATGAATCAATACTATTCTTAGGCAGAGATAGCAACCAATCTTTAGCTCTTCCTCTTAATGAGAAAGGGAACAATTTTAGTTTAATAATGTCACCATCTACATCTTTATATTTTTGCATTTCACATAGTTCAACAAAATTATTAAGATGGGCAGCAGCATCATCAGAACTAACACCAGAAAATTACTCTCGCATAACAAGATTCAGTAAAGCAGGTTTAATTTCAAAGAATTCTGCTGTAGTAGCAGGCGGAGCAATAGGTGTGCATAAGAAATCATTATTATTTGTGGTTGTGAAGTCACACAACTTAGTATTTTCAGGGTTGGCCATTTTAGCAACAGTAAATAAAGCAAACTAGATAAAGTAAATGCAAGTAACTAATTTTTTGTGTGTTTTTGATATAGCAAACTAGATAGCAAATAAAGTAAAACTAGCAACTAATTTTTTTGTATTTTGATTTAGTGCAGCAAACAAAGTAGTAAATAAAACTAAGCAAGACAAAAACAAAGTAAAGAGATTGAGAAGTGGAGACTCCCCTTGCAGCGTGTCTTGATCTCCCCGGCAACGGCGCCAGAAAAAGAGCTGCTGGCGTGTAGTTGACGTGGGAGATAGAAATCTTTGTGGTGTAACTTTTCTTCAGTTCCCCGGCAACGGCGCCAGAAAAAGAGCTTGATGGCGTGTAACTCACACGTTCGTTGGGAACCCCAAGAGGAAGGTATGATGCGCACAGCAGCAAGTTTTCCCTCAGAAAGAAACCAAGGTTTATCGAACCAGGAGGAGCCAAGAAGCACGTTGAAGGTTGATGGCGGCGGGATGTAGTGCGGCGCAACACCAGGAATTCTGGCGCCAACGTGGAACCTGCACAACACAACCAAAGTACTTTGCCCCAACGAAACAGTGAGGTTGTCAATCTCACCGGCTTGCTGTAACAAAGGATTAACCGTATTGTGTGGAAGATGATTGTTTGCAGAAAACAGTAGAACAAGTATTGCAGTAGATTGAATTTCAGTAAAGAGAATTGGACCGGGGTCCACAGTTCACTAGAGGTGTCTCTCCCATAAGACAAACAGCATGTTGGGTGAACAAATTACAGTTGGGCAATTGACAAATAAAGAGGGCATGACCATGCACATACATATCATGATGAGTATAGTGAGATTTAATTGGGCATTACGACAAAGTACATAGACCGCCATCCAACTGCATCTATGCCTAAAAAGTCCACCTTCAGGTTATCATCCGAACCCCCTCCAGTATTAAGTTGCTAACAACAGACAATTGCATTAAGTATTGCGCGTAATGTAACTAGTGACTACATCCTTGAACATAGCACCAATGTTTTATCCCTAGTGGCAACAGCACATCCATAACCTTAGAGGTTCTTGTCACCCCTCCAGATTCACGGAGACATGAACCCACTATCGAGCATAAATACTCCCTCTTGGAGTTACTAGCATCAACTTGGCCAGAGCATCTACTAATAACGGAGAGCATGCAAGATCATAAACAACACATAGACATAGCTTTGATAATCAACATAACAAGTATTCTCTATTCATCGGATCCCAACAAACGCAACATATAGAATTACAGATAGATGATCTTGATCATGTTAGACAGCTCACAAGATCCGACAATGATAGCACAATGGGGAGAAGACAACCATCTAGCTACTGCTATGGACCCATAGTCCAGGGGTAGACTACTCACACATCACACCGGAGGCGACCATGGCGGCGTAGAGTCCTCCGGGAGATGATTCCCCTCTCCGGCAGGGTGCCGGAGGCGATCTCCTGGATCCCCCGAGATGGGATTGGCGTTGGCGGCGTCTCTGGAAGGTTTTCCGTATCGTGGCTCTCGGTACTGGGGGTTTCGTCACGAAGGCTTTAAGTAGGCGGAAGGGCAAGTCAGGAGGGGGCACGGGGGCCCCACACCAAAGCGCGTCGCGGCCAGGGGCCAGGCCGCGCCGCCCTAGGGTTTGGCCACCCCGTGGCCCCACTTCGTTTCGTCTTCGGACTTCTGGAAGCTTCGTGGCAAAATAGGCCCCTGGGCGTTGATTTCGTCCAATTCTGAGAATATTTCCTTACTAGGATTTCTGAAACCAAAAACAGCAGAAAACAGCAACTGGCACTTCGGCATCTTGTTAATAGGTTAGTTCCAGAAAATGCACGAATATGACATAAAGTGTGCATAAAACATGTAGATAACATCAATAATGTGGCATGGAACATAAGAAATTATCGATACGTTGGAGACGTATCATAGGTATTGTCATAAAACTAGCATGGAACATAAAAAATTATAGATACGTTTGAGACGTATCAGAAGGCCAGAGTTAGGCGCGGGGTGAAGTGGGCTTCTTCCTGCTGGGTAGCTGACTGGGGCAGTGTGGTAGATTTGGCCCAACTTCGGGTTTAACGGGCCGTTCAGTCCCCGAGGCCTACACCCAACAGTCCCGAAATTAGTTTAGGTTTCGACTATTGGCACCCGATTTGCACCTGTTCTTTCGGGTTTCGAGTTATTCGGGTTCGAGTCCGGGTATTTCGGGTGCCAATAAGTATTCTGTGAAATATAGCCTAAGAGACCCACACGGTGCACACAATGTCACCTTTACACACGTGGGACAAGGAGTCTCCGGAGATCATATAAGTAAAATCCACTTGAATAGCATAACGACATCTAGATTACAAAGCTCATCATATGAATCTCAATCATGTAAGGCAGCTCATGAGATCATTGTATTGAAGTACATGGGAGAGAGATTAACCACATAGCTACCGGTACAGCCCTTAGCCTCGATGGAGAACTACTCCCTCCTCATGGGAGACAGCAGCGTTGATGAAGATGGCGGTGGTGTCGATGGAGAAGCCTTCCGGGGGCACTTCCCCGTCCCGGCAGCGTGCTGGAACAGAGACTTCTGTCCCCCAGATCTTGGCTTCGCGATAGCGGCGGCTCTGGAAGGTTTCTCGTACCGTGGTTTTTCCGTCTCGAAGATTTAGGTCAGGGGCTTCTTATAGGCGAAGAGGCGGAGTCGGAGGGGTTACGGAGCCGCCACACAACAGGGGGGCACGGGCCCTAGCCTGGCCGCGCCGCCACCCTGTGTGGGGCCCACCTGGCTCTCCTCTGGCCCCTCTCCGGTGTTCTGGAAGCTTCGTGCAATTATAAGATGCTGGGCGTTGATTTCGTCCAATTCCGAGAATATTTCCTTACTAGGATTTCTGAAACCAAAAACAGCAGAAAATAGGAACTGGCACTTCGGCATCTTGTCAATAGGTTAGTTCCGGAAAACGCATCAAAACGATATAAAGTGTGAACAAAACATGTAGGTATTGTCATAAAACTAGCATGGAACATAAGAAATTATAGATACGTTTGAGACGTATCAGAAGGCCAGAGTTAGGCGCGGGGTGAAGTGGGCTTCTTCCTGCTGGGTAGCTGACTGGGGCAGTGTGGTAGATTTGGCCCAACTTCGGGTTTAACGGGCCGTTCAGTCCCCGAGGCCTACACCCAACAGTCCCGAAATTAGTTTAGGTTTCGACTATTGGCACCCGATTTGCACCTGTTCTTTCGGGTTTCGAGTTATTCGGGTTCGAGTCCGGGTATTTCGGGTTTCGGGTTTTTATGCCCACTGTGAGACATGCCTGCCTCGTGCTGGGGTGTCCCTGGCGTACCCTACGCCAATGTAGGCTTGTGAAGCTGGACGGCTAGGCCATCCCACTGCGCGAGTTGGTCAAGCTCGCTCTGTGCAATGGCGAGCTCGATGGCCTCGTCCTCGTTGCGATCCATCGGCTTGTGCTCCGGATTCCACGCCTCGTCGCCGTTTTCGAAGAGCTCTTCGCTCTGGTCGTTGTATTTTCCCTCGACAACGTCATCGGCTTCACCCTCGCCCTTGTCATCGGCTGTGTCTGGGTCCTCCTTGGCATCCTCCTCTTTGTTGGCATCCTCATTCGAGTCGTCGTCAGATTCCTCCTCGTCATCGCCGTCGTTGTTGGTGAGTTACCGCTTGAAGAACTCGACGTCACTGAGATATCCTGCTCGGCGGCATGGGTCGAAACTCCCTCGTACCGAACGTGATCTAGTTGAAGAAGTTGACGGTGAACACCATACCGTTGCGTAGATCCGCTACGTCCCGGTGGAATTTTCACCGTGACCGCATCTGTGTAGAAGCTGCGCAGTCACCCCACTAGGGCCAGCCTGGCAGCGATCACACGATGATCTAGCATCCTCCCTCAAGTCCTCAAGTCCTTCGACTGGATCACATTCAGTACGAGGGAGTTCGACGCACGTCGCCGATCGAGATACCTCGGCGATGTCGGTTCTTCAAGCGGGAACTCACCGACGACGACTCCGACGAGGACGTCGTTGGGGATGAGGATCAGGGAGAAGTCGACGACGTCGCCGAGGGCCGATACAACAACCACTGGGACGAGGACTTCAAAAACAGCAGCAAGGCGTGGGATTCGGAGCACCAGACGCCGGATCTCGACAAGGAAGAGGCCATCGAGCTTGCCATTGCGTAGGGAAAGCTTTACCAGCTCGTCCATTGGGATGGCCTCGCCGTATAGCTTTGCGAGTCTGCTTTGGCACATGGTACGCCGGTGACACCTCTGGTTACACCCCAGCGCGAGGCGGGCAGGAAATCAGCTGCTCCTCCCGTGGCGTGGGATCCGCGGCCTGAGCCGGCGCCATTGGCTCTCCTTCCTCCACCTCCGCCAGTGCCGAGCTGGCCATGAAAGATGCTGGAGATTATTGACCTCACCGGCAACAAATAGACGCACATTGTTACTACGTTTAGTATTTTCTTATGTTATTTTTGTTTAAAACTATGTCTTAATCAACAGAAATAAAAATAAAAATAAATGTGTCGGGCCGCTCGGTACCCCCGGACGCAAATGGTCAGTACGTCCGCTCCAGCCAATTTAGCGTCCACGACCAGAAGCAAACAGACGCGCGTGGTCACTTTTGACGTCTGAAATGCACCGAGGCGCTGGAGATGCCCTCACGGCGCAAATTCGGGCCACGTTTGCATCCCTGTGGGCAACTCGGTCATTATGCATCGGGCCGATGAGCTAGGGTGCAGAACCATTTTCGAACCAGGCGGACACAAATCAGTCACTTCGCGTGTGTTTACATCGGACAGCTCGAGATGCTCTCGTGGACCAAGGAAGGTAAGGTTACAAAAATAACACTCCTTCTGGCACACATACATGACGTATTTAGTCAAAGCTTACCAAGTTTAACAAAAACAAATAGAAGACTACATCAACATCTATAATATTGAACAAACATGTTATGCAATCAACTTTTATGGTAAATCCACTGATATTGATAAAGTATTGTATATCTTTATATTTTTATATATATATATGGAGGTGGCGTTTTGGCTCATAGGAGCAAATGCTCCTATTATACAAAATAATTAAAAAACAATTTTAAAAATATCAAAAAATTCTGACATTTTTTTTTTGTTGTACATCGTGACATTCTATGTCAGTGCACAAGTTTTCATGGAGAAACAACATTTTATGTGGCGTGTACAAAAAAGATTAAAAAATGTCCTGTACGTAGTCGTGTTATAGCATCAAAATTTGTCTTTTTTACTGGAGCCACAAAATTTTATAGTTTTTTTTGAAAACTTGTGTACGAACATAAAATGTGTAGATGTACATGAAATTTTTTAGTTTAGAATTTTTTGAAATTTCGAAATGTAGATTCACACAATGGAAGCAAATGCTCCTATGAGCCAAAGTAAATATCCCTATATATTTAGTCAAACTTAGAAAGCTTTAACTTCTATACGCATATATCTATGGTCGGATGGAGTAGCTCAAATCTCTGCTCGGTAGACTATGCTACTCCACTTTGGCTTCGTTCACTCTATTTTTGCTTCCCCTATTTCAATACGATGAAGGAAAATTCTTTAACTCGCTTTAAGAAAGTATATGTCGATAATAGTTTATATGCATATCTTGAAGGCACGAGCCCCTTGAGTCGCCCTTGCACGGGCGAAACAGACGGAACCCTAACCGCCGCTGCCTCCCGTCCCCCTCCTCCCCGTCCTCTTTCTCACTACTGCCGGTGCGCGCGCCTGGTCAAAGCTCGGGAAACTGTTCGTGGCGTGGCAGGTATCGTGGTTTTGATTCCCGACCATAAATTTTGAGGTGTAAGGGTTTGTGATCACGAACTAATAGGCTAACAACCTCAAGGTATACAATATTTATACAGGTCCAGGCCTCGGATGATGATTCGGTAACAACACGGTGTTCCGGCTAATAATCTAGCTGGAAGACATGGTGGACGGTGGCTAGGAGTCTAGCCAGCGTGCCAAGTCCGTTCCAGCTAGGATACAACTCCGGTAGAATGAAACTAGTGGGTATGCTCTAAATCCTGAAGATGAACTACGTATTAACCACTACAACTTCGGTGAGCTTCTGGCCGAAGTCCTCTAGCTTATGATGGGTGGATGGACTTCTGTGTGTGGATTACTGTGTTGAAATCTGAATGGAGATACATCTTCCTTCCTGGGTTGCTCATTTTATACCCTTGGCCTTGGGAATGGTGGAGAGGCTACCACTGTAGCCTAGGTGACATGGTGGTGCCAAGCTCCTTGGCCGCTACCACGTTTTCTTATCGTCTGGCCATCGAGAAAAGCTCTATGCAGATGAGATCATCATGGACTTTAGAGCCCTCGAGGATGAATCTGTTGGCCGGAGGCTAGGATTTGAGCAAGAGAGGGGCCATGCCTTGCTAGGATGTCTTGGGACGTGCCAGTGTCATGGGTATACCTTTCGGGTACCTATTATTATCATACATGGCTCAGCCCAATATGGAGAAGGCCCAAGAAGGTAACCCGAAGAAGTAGTCGATTAGGACTCTTGTAAAATCCTAGGCTGGTTGTATATATAAAACCAGCCAGGACACACATATAGAGGGAAGGAAGATAGACAAGAGAGACAACATAATTCCGCCTACGGTGACCCTCTGTAAATATATTTGTGATCATATACTAGATTGTTAGCAGCGCGTATGGATCCTGCACCGAGGGGACCCGAAGCTGGGTATATCGCCTGCTCAATCTCGCTCCCGAAATCTCCATCGTCACTCCATCCCAAAACTCAAGTCTATAATATGTAGGCATTAACGAGGTGATCCCTCGTCAATTGACACCGTCTGTGGGAAGCGCGGGCGGCTGGATTTTGTGATCCGAGCGGGATCACCGAGTTCGTCGTCAACGTATACTTTAATCTAGCAGGTGATTGACCTTAAGATGGTACATGCACGCGTCTTCCAGGTTCGTTCGGGAGCCCGGTCGGTAATCTCTTGCGATTTTTTACTTCTTAAGATCTACCAAGTTGTTATCTTCTTCGCAGGCGAACATGCACCCGACAAAAAAAGTCATGACTCAGGCCATACCTCGGCATCTGCAACAAGCTAGACCATGCTATGGTCACACCACTCGGAGACACCAACATCGAGTTCCAAAACGCATGCGCCTTAAAGGCTGAGGATCCGATCGTTTTTTTTTCCGTCAAAAGCAGAGCTAAGTAGAACTGTTACATCTTACCTATACGTACAATTGGTTTTTTGGTCCAATGAGTCGTTCATTAGTGTTATTGGGTTGTGATTAAATCTGACGAATCAATTACACACTCGGAAATAACCCCATGTTATCTATTCACTTATTTTGCATCTCGTTATATGTTTATACGAAGATTCATGTACTTCCGACTTGTATATCTTAACGTACACATGCTAGTTGGTTTACGACTTCGGACTCGACACATTTGGATACTCACCCGTTGCGGGTTCACCATAGGGACTACGTTCTCTTCCCGACTACTCCCAGCCAGGCACCAAGTGCATGATCTACTTTGTTCGAAGAACTACGTCACAGACGAGACCAGATTGAATATTCGGGAGCTGCTTGGTGACGTCTAATCCGTTGATTCATGGATCGTCGAGTCACCATGGACTTCTCGCAATGAACCCGCTGATTCGTCGTCACGAACTCGTCATTCGACAGAAAGATCATCATGTGCTATATTTTCAATTAATTACTACTCACAAATTTATTTTATTTCAGCGAAATATTTTTTCGGCTCGTACTATTGTTTGCGCGCAGATTTTTGCGCTTTATTAACACAATAGATCGGAATAAGCTCTGACTATCTCGCTGTCGCGCACTCTCCACGCTCGGGGGCTCACCCGTTGTGGACCGTGGACCCGCCATGTCGACCGTGTCACTTCATCGACTACTTTCGGCTAAAACGCAGCACCGACTCGCCGATCTACTACGTCCGCTGCATGACTTGCTTTAACAACAACTCCGTCGTACCCGATAAATGAATTTATTTTATTCGGCTTAGCAAATATATCTTCTCGGCTTAGTGGATTTATCTTCTTCGGCTCAGTGGATTTATCTTCTTCGGCTTACTGGATTTGTCTTCTTCGAATAAGTATTTTCTTCGGTCTAGTGAATTTATATCTCCGGTTCAGTGGGTTCATCTATATTGTTATTATTGATTTCTTCTTATATAATACTACCCGGTGCACTTTCGGGTGAGTGGATTTGTCTTCTTTGATATATCATTGGTTTCCTCTAATATAATACCACCCGACGCATTTCTATGTCAGGGGATTTATCATCTATGATTATTACTGGATTTATTTTCGTCGGGTCAATGGATTTCATCCTCGATATTAGCGGATTCATCTTCAGTATATGCTTCATATTTAGTTGTGTAATCTTCAATGTGGATTCATCTCAAATACTTCATCTCGAATTCATCTTCAGTACTTCTTTTTTAATAACGTAATCTTCAATGGTTTAATCTTCAAACGATTTCACCTCCAATGGAGTAAATTTTCAGTGAATTTACATTATGTTATTGTCAATGGATTCGTCCTAAATGGCTTCACCTTATATGACGCCACGACTCCGTCAACTTCTTCCAACGTCACGGCTAACACTTGGAGGGTCGACAACGACTTCGCCCCGGGTCACAACTGCGACACGACATCTAAGCAACAATCATGACATCACCCCAGCAGCGCTCGGGGACTTGATGACGTGTGCTCGTCGTATGCAGACACGCTGTTGGGGAACCCCAAGAGGGAAGGTGTGATGAGCACAACATCAAGTTTTCACTCAGTACGAAACCAAGGTTTAATCGATCAGTAGGAGAAAGGCATGACTTCTAAAGGTGTTGCTGGCTGACTAGTGGAAGGGCGCACTACCGACATCAGCAACAACGTGGAACCTACACACAACACAACCCAAAGACCTTGCCCCAACATACAGTGACGTTGTCAATCTCACCGGTTTGCTGAACACAAATGATTAGACGTATCGAATGAAAGGAGATATTTGCAGAAAGTAAACAGAACATGATTGCAGTTGAATTTATCAGTAAAGGAAATAGGACCGGGGTCCACAGTTCACTAGAGGTGTCTCTTCATAAAGAAATAGCATGTTGGGTAAACAAATTACAGCTGGGCAACTGACAGAACATCGATCGATACATGACAAGATGATTACTATGATAATTTGGTATTGGGCATTACAACATAATACATAGACCGTAATCCATCTGCGTCTATGACTAATAATCCAGCTTCAGGTTAGCGTCCGCACCCCTTCCAGTATAAAGTTGCAAGCAACAGACTATCGCATTAAGCAATGTGTGTAAAGTATACAATAGAGTTACCCTTGGATAAAATATTGTTGGGTTATTCCTAGTAGCAATAGCACATCTACAACCTTAGAAGTTATAAAGTCACTCTCCCAGGAAACTAGAGGCATGAACCTACTATCGAGCATAAATACCCCCTCTTGGAGTCACAAGTGTCCACTTGGCTAGAGTTTCTACTAGCAACGGAGAGCATGCAAGATCACAAATAACATATGACATGAATATATAATTAATCTCAACATAGTATTCAACATTCATCGGATCCCAACAAACCAAACATATAGGATTACATAAAGATGATCTTGATCATGTAGGGCGGCTCACAAGATCGATACATGAAGCACAAGGTGAAGAAGACAACCATCTAGCTACTGATATGGACCCATAGTACAGGATGAAGTACTCACGCATCACTTCGAAGGCGGGCATGGCGATGTAGATGCCTCCGGCGATGATTTCCTCCTCCGACAGGGTGCCGGGAAGAGCTTCAGAACCCCCCGAGATGGGTTCAGCGATGGCGGCCGCGACGGAACTTTTCGTGGATGGGGGCTCGGATCTCCAGGGTTTTCCCGAGAAGATGTATAAATAGGCGGAGGATTCAGGTTGGTGGGGTGCTTGTGGGCCCCACACCTACCCTAGGCGCGGGCCAGCCCTAGGTCGCACCTAGGGGTCGTGTGGGCGCCCTGGTGCGCCTCTTCGTCCCCCCTCCGGACTTCGTCTTCGTTTCGGTAAAATATTGACTTCGGCGTTTGTTTCGTCCAATTCCGAGAATATTTTCTGTACAACTTTTCTGAAATACAAAAACAGCAGAAAACATGGAACTGACACTGTGACATCTTGTTAATAGGTTTGTGCCGGAAATCATGTAAAAGTGAAACGAAGTGTAAACAAACACATATTAATTGGTGTAAAACAAGCATGGAGCATCAAAAAATTATAGATACGTTTGAGACGTATCAGGGCTCGGCTATTTCTTCATCACCAATTTGGCATCATCCACTTTCGCTATTTGGTGGTTTCTACTTCGGCTCGACTTCTTCGTAGCACTCGGAGACTTCATCGACTCAGTTGCACGACTTACTTCTGCGTCGACTCCGTCGTACCCAATAAGCTAAGTGTTCATTTAATTTACACAAAGTTGATTATTATTTATTTTTGTCGCACCTGACACTCGGGTGCCGCGCTGCATAAATTCACTCTACATCTCAGGTCGACAAAAGAAGAACTTCTCCTAGGAAAAACTACATCAACGAAGAACTCAATAAATTTTTTTTGCAAGGAAGTTGACAAAAATTTCTTCAAGGAGGAACCCGACGAAAATACTTCAAGGAGGAACCCGACGAAAACTTCTTCAAGGAGGAACCTGACGAAAACTTCTTCGAGGAGGAACCCGGGAAAAAGACAAAAATAGAAAGAAAAAAAGGGTGGAAAAATCTTCGGGTCCATTGACTCGTCATTTATTCCGATCGAGAGCAGCGGCGGTGTACCCGACGATAATATAGAAGAACCCAATACATCCAGTTATCACATCATGCCCGAGAAAAATATAGAAGAACACGAAAAATGGGTCGTTCTTTCAGCTGAACAAAGGCACTCGACAATATATTCTTAGAGCTCGTCTACCGCGGTAAAAACTCTGAATACCGTTATTTGTAAAAGGGTCATGAAGGTAATACCCCAGGATCCGTCCTGTGTGGCGTGACATCGCACCCGAATGCGCTCTCCCAATTTATCCACATCAACAGATGTGAAGAAAATCCCAGCGGACGCGTTGGGTACCCAATAACTTAGCTGGAATTCAGTTTTCGATAAGTCCTAAATCGGCACATCCTGAATTACGCCAGTATTCCAGGTTCGAGTTCGTGGACTCGAACTTGAAGTCGGTTTATACGGATTTGCCACAAGAGCAATTAACTGGTACCTGATCCGTCAGATAAACTAACCTCATTTATCAATATCCTTGTATAATATAGATGTCGAATAAAATTAGCAATGGCATCGAGTCGAACAAAAAATCAATCAAGAGGAAAAGTCAGGGTTCAGAGATTCAACCCGATTCGGCGATCCAATATCTCCATGGTAAATAAAGCTGTGTAGACTCAACTTGACTCTGCGACTCAAGTGGAGCCTACTCCCATCGGGAGCATATGGATTTCATCAAGTCTTCCGACAAGAATCGACAATTATATCAAGTCCTCCAACATGAGTCGATAAAAAGAGGGACTGCGTCCAGGAATATAGTCTAGTTGTTCATCGAGTAGTACAACTTGAGTCTATGCCCAGGTGCAAACACCTGCCCATAGACTCGGGGGCAACTCCCATCGGGAGCGCTGGTCGCGCACCCGATAGAAAAATGATTTCGAAAATCATCGACCACGTCTACGTTACACATGATCTACGTCATTGACCTGATGTATTTTCGGATCAATGGCCTCTCCTTGTATTTCTTCAACTTCGGAATGATTATGATTGGAGTCTCTACGCAAGTCTTTGACTTTCCTAGACACTCGGGGTCTACTGTCAAGGGCATACCTTTCGGGTACCCATTATTATCATACCCGGCTCAGCCCAATATGGAGAAGGTCCAAGAAGGCAACCCGAAAAATTAGTCGATTAGGACTCTTGTAAAACCCTAGGCTGGTTGCATATATAAAGCTAGCCAGGACACCCATATAGGGGGAGGAAGATAGACAAGAGAGACAATGTATTTCCGCCTACGGCGACCCTCTGTAAACATACTTGTGATCATATACTAGATTGGTAGCAGCACGTGAGATCCTCCACCGAGGGGACCCGAAGATGGGTATATCGTGTGCCCAATCTCGCTCCCGGAATCTCCATCGTCGCTTCATCCCGAAATACAAGTCTACAATCTGTAGGCATTGGCGAGGTGATCCCTCGTCACCGAGCGGCGATATGTCTAGTCCCATCAGCCAGACGTGCGTCAAGCCTGACGACGCAAATGTTGACTTCTATGGCGTGGGCCCCTTTTGATCACTTAGCAGCTGAGCTATTTTGCTAGCCAGCTATTCGGATGATGGTCTATCGATGCGACAGGCGAGAACCAGCTTGGTAGTCTGCCGCCTAAGTATGAGTTTAACCCTAGCTGGTAGGATGATGGTTACCCGTCTCTGGGTACGTGGTTATGCCTGAACCCGTCAGGGGGACTTTTCTCTTACGTCGCACGTGGAGGCATCGCTAGGTCGACAACGACAGAGCTGGTTCAGAAGTGGCACAGTGCGATCTAGGTCGGACGCTAGGGCGCCAACTGTGGGCAAGTGTCCTGCGGCGCCATCGCTTGGTCGCAGCAACCGCCATGGCGGAGGTTTGCGGTGGTCGGGCGGCGTGCTGTGAGGTGGCTGACATCGGGTGCAACTTCGATTGCTGCAGATCTAGGCTCAGCGGCGCGGCCGTGCTTGGCGGTAGCTAGCGGATTTCCTGACGCCCCTGCCTCATGTGACGCTCTTCTTCATCTAGCGGTGTTGGGGTTTGCTCCGGTGATGGGCGTTGTCGGCGGAGGGATCGTCGACAGACCTAGCCTCGTCCTTCGTCAGAGGTGGTCGGCCAGCTAGGTGTGGCGGTACTCTGGATCCCACATCTAGCCTCGACGACGAGTTGGGGTGGCGTAGATGCAGGTGAAAACCTTGCTCCGGCTCCGGTAATTGCTGGTGGTGACAACATGCATGCATCCACTCACTCGTGTTGCTCCCGGGGAAACTTAGATCTAGGTATCATGGATCAGACGATAGCGACACAGTCGGCGTCACTCTCCCTCATGAGGTCATTGTTTTTTGGGGCATATGCCAGATGGTCGAGGTAGGAGGTGGAGTGGGGTGTACTTCTACCACATCGACGATGGCGAGTCCTGATGGTGTGGTGCAGCAGGGCTTCGGTGACGGTCGCGGTGTGATGGGCTCACATAGGGTGGCATCGATGGCAGGCTTGCCAAAGGCTACGTGGAGCTCTTCCTTGAAGATGGACCACAAGTTAATGGAGGTGACGGCTTCTGAACTGAGTGGTGTTCATCGAGAGTCTGCTACACTGGGTTTCTACTCCTGTTTTTAGCCTCCGTTTCGAGAAAAATAATGCGTCTTTGGTATTGTAAGTTGGCCAAAGTTCACTCCTTTTAGTGGGGCTATGTTAGTTTCATGGATGAACTGATTGACCATTATTTCTGGATAAGATTCAGATAAACTGCTGCCCTCTGTGCGAGGTTGGCGCCATGATGAGATGTACGTTTCTACGTGAACTTTCAAGATTATTTGTTGACTTCGCCTCTAGAAGATCATTTGCAGACAAGTAAAGATGTGTTTCCGGTGTCTTGTGAGTAATAATTGAGCACAGATCTCACTTTTTCTTTCCACATCATCAATCGTTAGCAGGGTAAAGCAACATTCTCCCCGTAAGCATGCAGTGCCCTACTGATAATGCAGCGAATGTAATCATTTCTGCTGGTCTGAACAACAGATTCAGTCAACATTCTCTCTTGATCAGCCTCTGGAAATATTGCTGCGAAGCCTTCACTGAATCCATCTAATATGAAGTTACTATGCCCACAGGGCCACAACTGAAGAACCCCTAGTCTGCCTTTGATAAGTGCTCTACGTCAAATCCGATGTTGTTGGTTCTGTGAGTCGGTGTACTACCAATCTCTCCTATATATATATGCGGCTCTGTATGTTACTGAATCTTGTATGACGTATACACACGAGCGAACTTGCCATGACTATAATAAATTAAGATGAATGATCTCAACGTAAGCTCGCTCTTTACGTGATGTTGACCTTGCATGCATCATGCATCAATTCCATGTAACCATATCCGAATGTAGACCGAATTGCAACATATGCATGATGACCATCAGGAATAGATAGCTTCATAATTGTTTTTCTTTTAGCGATCACAATTGACAAGCCTAGTTCAAGAGATAAATGCATATATGTACAGTAGTATATGTATATACTGACTCTTTGTTGCATTAATTATATTTTTAGTCCGCACTAGTAACTTGTTCATGAGAAATGCAGAAGCTCTGTTTCGCAAGAAGTAAAACTGTACTACCGCCACCCTCCGTACCTGCGCCGGACGGGAGAGGGTAGAGGTGGAGGATGCCAAAACTTCCTCTACACCGCCGAACTTTGGCCGGGGTAACGAGAGGGACATCGGAGAAACAAGAGCAAGGTGGGCCCACTTTGTCGCCGTGAAGACAAGAGGACAGCGTACATCCTATTCAAGTGCCTCGACCCATCAACTTGGCATGCCTTTGATGATGTTCAAGCTTGGTGGAGCAACTTGGTCCTAGGACATAGCGGTAGAAGGAAAGCTTTGGCGTCACTCTTGATGATAATTTCATGGAACCTTTGGAATAAAAGAAATGTGAGGACCCTTAGGAACAAGAGTACCTTGCCGATAATTATCCCCACGGCTATTAAGTTAGAAGCCAAATCATGGGCTTTGGCGAGAACGAAACATTTGGGTAACCTTTTACCAGGAGAGTAGGCTTTCCTTGTGTGAGTGGTCTGGAATGTTTATTTGTTGTACTCTAACTTCTTCTCAATCAAAGAATTATGGCAATTCTTTTTGCCTTTCTTTCAAAAGAGAGAATGTCCCACTGAAGTCTCCATTTTTATCTTACCCTTACGGACGCTCAGAGAGGAGATGTGCCAATAATAAAATTTTATACCTTTTTATCCATGTTTAATTTGTGTATACCCTCAAATAATCTCCAAAACAAAATCCTCATGTGATGTTCTTATATTGTGATCCAAATTTATATACTAAGGGAGGCTAACTTCTGACGAGCGGAGCGAGGCCTGCGCCGGTAGGCTTGGGCCGAAGCATAGCGGATCGATGTCACTGCTTATATATACCTCTTGTAAACCGCCGGCTAAGATTTATCAGATTATAAGATAACCACTGGCGTTTGTAAACACTTCTCGATATAGTGAAGTTTTGCTAGCTTGCGCTCGTGGTTTTTTCCCCTCTGTATTAGAGGGGTTTCCACGTCCAAATCTTGTGTCTCCGCGTTCTTCGTTATTTGCTTATCTTATTTATAACAGATGGGATAAAAGCACATCGTAATAAATCACAGCAATTCAACCGATCAAAACATGGCCCCACTCGTCAGCGAGTAGGCTCGAATTAATTTCGATAGGAAAAGATCCATGAGCAGTAGGCGAAGTCTTTTCGCGCCATAATTAGGAAGGGTGTCCATCGCTATAGGCCTCGCCGACCCGATTGTTGCTAGGTATACGTACGTACTACAGCAGTCTACAACTAATGAAGGCGCTCCTAATAATGAAGGCGAATCATCATCATCTCCGTGCGCACATCCATCCATCGGACCAGCATCCTGCATGATTCCACAGCGTAGTACACTGCACAGCTGCATTATTTATGCCTTGACAACAGCTTGTACACCCCCTCACGTCCTCGCCCGCGTACACATGTACACGATGAAGATGAACGCCGTCGCGTCGCCGTCGTCATTTCGTTCTCTCTCTTTTTCTTCTTTATTATAAGATGCCGTCGTCATCTCTAATCATACATTGAGCTAACAACCTTAAAAGGACCCTTTCGTTTCTTTTCGCCTAGACCCAATTAATGCCCCTTTTAATTCCTTCCCCGCGCAAGCAGCAGGGTAGACTGACCCAGCACCAGCAGACGAGAACATGAGTACCTAGCTACATGCACCGATGGACAAATGCGTGTGGTTGTGGGGCTGCGTGGCCGAGGTTATTCATCTCTTCACTAGTAGGAAAAGCCTCATCAGTGGCGCACCAAAAATGGATTCTATGGCGCATGGGAGGTGCGCCACAGAAACGTCGCCACAAAAATAAGCTTTCTGTGGCGCACCAGCCCATGCGCCACAGAGTTAACGTATCTGTGGCGCACGTGCTCTTAGGTGCGCCACAGAAAAGACTGCGCCACAGAATTGGTTTGCAGTGCGCCACAGAATTTGCTTGTATTATACACGATTTTGTGCTGCCTCCTGTACACATGCAGTTTATAGACATCAATATACAGATATACAGGTTATATACAACAACATTCAGATATAATATAAATATCATGTACATTGCACAGATATAACATAGACATCATCATCACATTACTTAGATCCCGATCGAGATACATATATAGTGGCAAGTGTCAAATGTTTTGCATACAACTCTTAATTCATACAAAATTCACAATTTCGAGATACAAAGTAGTCTTCATCCTACAAAGTAGTCTTCATCCGGTTCCTCCTTTGCTCCCTCATCTCTACCCACCAGGCTCGCTTGCATCGGGGTCCTTCATCCAGTTCCTACTATGATGAAAATGGAAGAAAGTGAGACCAACAAGTCCGATGCACAAGAGAAATGGAATAAATGCCTCATACATTGTTGGTCAACACAAATATTAACATTCAGGGACGGTGTAAGTGAGACCAGTCCGATGCACAAGAGATTGATATTTGTGCTATCTTACCAGGCTCACTTACGCCGCTCCCGAGTGTACGGTGACCAAACATTTTAATCATCGGCATTTTGAAAATCTCAAAGCAAATGGAATGACAAAATGGAATAAGTGCCTCATACATTGTTGGTCAACACAAATATTAACATTCAGGGATGGCGTAAGTGAGACCAAGTCCGATGCACATGAGATTGATATTTGTGCTATCTTACTAGGCTCACTTACGCCACCCCCAAGTGTACGGTGACCAAACATTTTAATCATCGGCATTTTGAAAATCTCAAAGAAAATGGAATGACAAAATGGAATAAGTGCCTCATACATTGTTGGTCAACACAAATATTAACATTCAGGGATGTTATAAGCGAGGTCAGGTAGGATGCACAAGAGATTGATATTTGTGCTATCTTACCAGGCTCACTTACGCCACCCCCGAGTGTACGGTGACCAAACATTTTAATCATCAGCATTTTGAAAATCTCAAAGCAAATGGAATGACAAAATAGAATATGTGTCTCATACATTGTTGGTCAACACAAATACTATGGTCAGAAACCATAGTTGCAATATACACCGCCGTATACTTTGCAGAAGGGCCCCCTTTCCCCGGTCGGCGTTCCGTCAACGGGTGCTTGACGACACAACAACAACGCCGATCTACATCTCCGGCGCAGAACCACGCCAGTTGTAACACCCCAAATTTCAATAAAAAGAAAGTTAGAGAATTCCAGAAAACAAAATTCAAACCAACAAAAACTTTTCTATTTGCATATAGTACCATGCATAGGACTTGTGCATTTGAGTGATATGCCATGATGATTGTTATTACTTGTATTTGATATGCTCTAAAACCCTAATGTGATCATATGAAGATCACCAACCAAATAGATCAAAGAGGAAGAAATTCCATAAAATGCAAAACCCTCACATATGCCCTATGGCATTTTTATAAATTTTGACCCTAGACCTATTTGGTCTTCACCATTAGTTGAGTAATGTTATTAAACACTTACTACAACTTTTGGAACCAAAGATTCACAATTCAAGTGAAATTCAAACACAAATCCAACTCACATATGATAATGGTCAAAACTGAAATTTATAGTCTGATCACCACTTTGAGCCATTGCCATTCATTTTTCCCAAACCAATTCTTGCTAACTCTTTGCACCATTTCAAAGTCGACATCAAGGTGAACAACTTTGGTGAAGATCACCATGCCAAAATCATCTTTGATCATGAGCAAGGCTCATCCAAAGTCCCAACTTTTTAACATATGGAACATTCTACACTTAGCCATTTTTGGCCAACTTTTGAATTCTAATTTTTCCACCACCACCTCAAAACCTCTCTGGTCATTTACAACTTATATCAACACTCACTTTTCAAACGCATTCACCATTTGAATTATTTCAAATTTGGACAATTTTGTAATTTCCAAATTCGGGCACTATTTGCAACTATTGCAAATAGTGATCTACCACACCTAATCTAACCCAAAGCTATTCTACATTGTCCCCTGGTCCCCTTAAACCCTAAGTGCTGCATAGCAAACCTAGGGAGAGGAGGAGCAAGCTAGGGCATGGCCATGCCGGCCATGTCCCCGAGCTCGTCGACCTCCCCCTCTCATCCTTCCTTCCCCAACCTGGCCACCATGCCGTAGCTCGCCACCTCGCTCCTCTACGTCGCCTAGCACCGGCCATTGTCGAGGAGGAGCACTGCATCGGCCAGACCAGCGCGCGCCCATGGCGGCCAGCATGCCGCTCGCGTCGCCCGTGTGCGCGCCGCGGACACGCACTGGCCACGCGCCGCGCAGCCACCTCGCTCACGCCCTGGCCCCGCTCGCAACGCCTTGAGCCTCGCCGTGACACCGCAACACCATGGGACACGCCCACGACCACGACCAGTGCCCGCCGCCGCCGGAGACGAAGAGGAAACCCCGCCGCGGGCGCGACAGACGCGGAAGCGAGGCGACCAAACCAGCCACCCCCTACCCTACCTGTCGCCATCCAGAGGACCACCGTGACGCCAGGAACACCACCGCGCCCTCGCCTAGCTCGCTAGACCGCCGGAGACGCCGCGCCCTTGTCGAGTTCGCCGCAGAGCCTCGGGCACTCGCTCGCCTATAAAAGGAGGCCTCGCCTCGTCGATTTCTTCACACCAGCCGCCTCACCTCTTCTCACTCAGCCGCCTGAGCTCCTCCACTACCTCGATTAGCCATCACCACCGCCCAATTTCTACCTCACTGCCGCACGCTGCCGCGGAAGCTCGCCGACGATTGGAGCCACCTCAGGCGACGCCACCGGTACCTGGAGCTTCACCGTCGTCCACATCTACCCCAAGCACACTGCCATACCTTGCTGGAGCCGCCGTAAGCCCTCCGACCCCCTACTGCCGCCGCCGCATCGTCGGGTTCTCGTCGGCGACGACGATGAACCACGGCCGTTGATCTGGATTCTAATCCAACGCTCCCCTTTAAAACATACCGCTTCGGGCGTTATGAGCCACTGACGCCTGGACCCCACCCTGTCAGCGCGCCGCGCGTCTGTGGACCGTGGCTGGGCTGGACTGGGCCGTTTTTATTTGAATCTGGCCCAGTTTCGTTTCCCGCCGGCCTTTTAATTCAAACTAGATTTAATTAATTCAAATAGTTTGAATACTGCCTCCACTTTGAAATTCAATAGATTTGAATTGGCTAAACCAAATTTGATGAACTTTATATGGTTGGAAAGCTAGAGAAATTATCTAGCCAATGCCACTGGCCTCATGGCCAGATTCTTTGTAGAATAAATGTGATAAAAATAACAAGACAGGGACTTTTCCCTATTCAAATAATTCTTAAAAATCAACCAAAATAGATATTAAGTTAATTCCAACTCTAATAGCTCACATTTGACTTACACTAATTGTTTATGCAATAAAATGGTGTGGTCACTTTGCATGATCATGCCCTAGTTTAATTAAAGGATCATTTGACTAGTTTAACTAGTTGATATTGTCCAAAACTATTAAAGTAAAGTATGTGGAGTCTTACACTTCATTTAAACTTGTCTCACATGAATTCATGGGATGTTTTGACCCCTGGTCCTAAACTCTCTTATATGAATTACTTGAGATTTAAATCAAATGTAGTGTTATTTAAATAGTATGAGGTGATCCACCTCATTTAAATCATTTTCCCAAATGATGATGAACATTTGACTTAGATCAATATGAGTTCATCCATGATTGTTTGAGAAATTAAATCTTAAGAAGATTTCAATGAGAGGAAATTATTTCTCAAGAACCCTATGGAAACTATCATTTACATATGAAATACAAAGAAGTGAATTCTATTTTTTAAACCACACAACCCATGTACTCTAGTTAATTTATTTGTGTGCATAGAGTAGTTTGTGTGTTATATGTGATGTATGGAATAGCCATTGAATTAGTGAGTAATTATACTCGTATTCAAATTTAGACGGTAGCACCGGAGAGTACGCCGAAGAAGAAGGTTGCTACCAAGAGGGGGAGGAGGAACAGTTTGAGAACTACCAAGGCAAGCTATTATTCTTGCAAAGTGCAAAGCCCCTTGGGGCAAGGCACCATGATTCTTACCTTTTCTTACATGAGCCTATCCCAAGTTTTTACATTACAAATTTTTACTTGTTTTCTAAATGAGTTACTTTTATAGTTAACTTTGGTCAAAGTACAGGTTGGATACTAGAGTAGTGAGTTAGTCTCCTCCAAGCAAAGCAAGATAGCACCCCTCATGAATTAGAGCTAGTGCTAATGAATTAAAACTTGACTACTCTAGATGGGAACAATGTGAATTTGAAAGGATTTTGAAACCTTGGAGTGAAGATGCACTCCATTGAATGATTTTTGAAGGTGAAGGTGAACAAGAGAAGATGGTGATTTTTTTGATAAACAATGATGTTGGTTTGAATGCGATACCTTTCCAATTATTAAGTACCCCCACAATACCTGATTATGGGTAGGGCTTAACTGGAAGTTTATGCGTCTTAGTATGGGTTCCCTCTAAACAAGCGTCATCGGGGTTATGCCGAAAGCTGCCTCTACAACAAAAGTAATGATACGATATGATGCGAAATGAGGTGAATGTCCGGCCCAAGCCCTGTGCAGTTCCCAGGCTGACTGTCTGTCTTCACTGGGAGGCCAAGCTCATGGGGAGAGGTGCTCATACTAGGATTTGTAAGTGAAAGGTTATGGTTGATGATCCGCGTACTGTGTTACGATGATTCGGGGTAATCCCGACGGATGAAATCAAATGTTGTGGCACAAGTGTGCAACCTCTGCAGAGTGTAAACCTATTCGAATAGCCGCGTCCACGGTTACGGACGGTTGGAAAGGCCATACAGTTTCCGATGTCATATCTTTGAAAATGATGTTGAAAAGGGTGATGGTGAAATGACTTGTGGTGAATTGAATTGAAATCACCACTTGAATGGTGGGAATGACACTAATGTTCCTACTTGAGTTAGTTAGCTCTTGAATAAGCTTTTCTCAAACTTTGTGAACTAAAACTAGCTTTATGCAAATAAACTAGAGCGTAGCAAACCATACTAGAATGTCTAGCACTTACATTAGTATTAGTTTGCGAGTACTCATCATACTCACGGCTTTGTCCCTGGCTATTCAAATGGCCAGAGTATGAGGATGACCAAGGAGATGACCAGCAGGACGCCTACGACAACTAAGCACCTTCCGACGTCAAGCGTTGGCCTGTGGACTAGAGAGTCCTTGTATCTTACGCTTCCGCTATGTTGAACTATGAACTTATGTTTGTTCGTTGATCAATAGATCAACTATTCGTGTAATATGGATCATGTGATTCCAGATTTGTAAGACTTATGGTTTGTAATGAATGATGACTGTGATACTTAACTATTATGCCTCGCAACAACAATATTCCTGGGATTGCGATGTATGACATAATAGGCATCCGGACTTAAAAATCCGGGTGTTGACACCAGTCCCTCGCTGTCCAGTGAACGAGTCCTTGATGCAAAGACCGTGCCGGCCTGCCCAGCATTATGCCGGGCCGTGTTGCCGCGCTTCAAGCCGTGTGTCCCGCGCCCTGCACTGTTCGCCTTCTTGCCCGGTGAACCAATAGGCTGATCGTTGGAATAAGGAAACCGATGACAGCCGGTCGCAAGATTAAATTGCGATCGGCCGTCATCGGCTTCCTTATTCCAACGATTAGTCTATTCGTTCACCGGGCAAAAAGGCGAAGAGTGCAGGGCGCGTGATCGACACGGCCTGAAGCGCGACAACAGGGGTCGGCATGATGCTAGGGAGGCTGGCACCGTCTTGGCATTAAGGACTCGTTCACGTACTGGGCGGCGAGAGAAGAAAAGTGGTGCTGCGCCGGAGAGGCATGTCGGCGTTGTTGTCTCATCAAGGACTCGTTCACGGAACGGCGGCCAGGAAAAGGGGGGCTCGTCTACAAAGTATATTGCGGCGTATAGGTGACCAAACATTCTAATCATCGGCACTAAAATGGAAGAAAGAGCCAAGTGGTATCTCAACTAGATATCATATGCCTCATACTTTGTTGGTCGAAACAAATATTAACATCCAGGGATGGAGTAAGTGAGGCCAGGTAGGATGCACAAGTTGATATTTGTGCCATCACACCAAGCCTCACTTGCTCCACCCCCGAGTGTACGAGTGATCGACCAACCATCTAATCATCGGCAAGTACAAAAACACCAACAAACCAGCAACCATGGTGACATAAGTCAAGATGCTCAAACACACATAGCATGCATGGAGCAGATGCTCCAAAGGGATTATTCATCACTTGGTATATAGACCAAGTGATGCTGGCAAAAGAGAGGCCAATCAAGAACCAGTAAATCCAGTAAGTGATAGATATGCCTAAACAAGCAACAACACATAGCATATCCCAGCTAACCAGATGAGACAAGTCTTGGTAGCCAACTGAATCACCTAGCACCACCTAGCCTTTTAAAACCATCAGAAACAGTCCTTTTTCTTCAAAGGATACCACAGTGGCATTCATTTACATGATCCCCTACTGTGGATATCTCTATTTTCATCAAAGCCAACAAGAAATAGAAATTTATCATTACTCAGTTGAGTTCAAAACAAAGTTGGGGTACCATAAGGGATTATTCATCACTTGGTAGTCAATCCAGTAGAGATGGATATGCATAAGTAAGCAAGAACACATAGCCTATCCAAGTTAACCAGATAAAACCAACCTTGACAGCCAACTTAATAACCTAGCATCACCTAGTCTTTTAAACCATCAGAAACTTCCCATTTTCTTCAAAGGATACCACAGTGGCATTCATTTACATGATCCCCTACTGTGGATATCTCTATTTTAGTATACATTCATTTACAGTTTTTGCCTCAGCCTTTGCATCATTGGCTGAGCCAAGACATCAAGCATCTGGCCAGGGAGCATTCTTAGGCCAACCAAGAGCAACTACAAATATGTATGTATACAAGCCCACCAGTAGCATAGTAGCATACCATAAGCTCACAAGAATCCATCAAGTAAATATGTACAGAGACATAGCAACAGCCATGTCAAACACAAGCACATAGGGTGGAATAACAATGTTTGGTCATCATTTAATCATAGACCAAGTGAAGCCTGGTACAAATGGCAAGGACCAGGAATTTGACCAACTCAAGTCACCATGGTTATGCCAACCAATTGAATAGTAGCATCTTCCAAATGGAACTAGGAAGGAAACCATCCCAGATGATTTACCAAGCCAGCAGTTCATGACTGCAAAGGCCAATTCAACCACCAAACCATCCAAACCACCAAGCCTACACACTTATCATTACCCAACAGGATTCAAAATGAAGCTAGGGTCCCCAACAATAGTTGGCATCCATCTAGCTTAAGTAAATACAGTAATAGAATCATTACTGCAAAGTAGTTCATCTCAATTATCTACATTAACAAGATAAAGTTTCACAGATAAATGAATTAGTCAACTGCTAGGCAACAGGGATGCTTGGCAAGCATCATGCATCCATTCATATGCTTTTCAAAGCATAAGCAACCACCAGTACATGGTGAGAAGCTATACAAATCAAGCAACAACACAGTATATCAAGCAACATGCATAGATAGAGAAAGCAGTAAGTAATTATCAACCAATTGGTGATCAAATGATCACCAGAGCTTGCAAACACAAGCCATAGGGGCAGCGGAGGAGGAATTAAGAGGGAGAGGAGGGGAGGGGAGAGAGAGCACCGATGACAGGGGTGGAGGACGAGCTTGAAGATGACGGCAGGGGTGGAGGAGGAGGAGGAGGCGGCGGCTCCTCCACCTTGCCGCGACGGCGGCCCCTCCTCGCGGCGGCCCCTCCTCGCCGTAGGGGCAGCTTGTGCTGCAGGTGGCGGGGATGGGAGGACCGCGGCGGCATGCGCCCCTCGCGGAGGAAGGCGGCGGCGACGGCGGCGGCGACGACCATGGAGGATCCAGGCGACCACGGAGGAAGGCGGCGGCGGCGGATCCAGGCGACCACGGAGGAGAGGGGAGAGGGGAGAGGGGAGGAATCCTCCAGGCGACCACGGAGGAAGGCGGCGGCGGCGGATCCAGGCGACCACGGAGGAGAGGGGAGAGGGGAGGGGCTCGGGAGGGGAGAGGTGAACAGGCGGGGGAGGGCACGGGCGAGATGATATAAGTCCCTTAATTCTGTGGCGCACCGGAGAAGGTGCGCCACAGAATCAACTACTTCTGTGGCGCACCGAAGCCAGTGCGCCACAGAAAGAGTTATTTCTGTGGCGTAGCACGACATGTGCGCCACAGAAATACCTACAGTAATAAATGGTGGTGGCGGGATGTGGGCCCCACATAGTTTCTGTGGCGCACTACCCAAGCGTGCGCCACAAAATTAAGCTATTTCTGTGGCGCACCCAGAATGGTGCGCCACAAAATAATATTCTGTGGCGCATTTTTAGTGGTGCGCCACAGAAATAAGCTCCTCCTATAAGGGTTTTCCTACTAGTGCTTTGATTCATATACTCCCTCCGTTCCTTTCTATAATGGCTATAGATTTTTAGCATTTGTTTCAGAATATTAGGTTGTAGCTTGGCTCTTTTTCAATTACCCCCTCTACCGGTCAGCTCTCACACTGACATGCGTGAAAAAATCCATACAAAAAAGGAAACAATTAATTGAGATTCCTAATGCATGATCCCAACGATTCCTTAGATTTAGGAAGCAATGTTTTTATTTCCTTAATATAACCTGGCTGCACATATATGGAGAGTCAACCAGAGATATTTGTGGGATTCGTTATGTTAATTTAGGAAGTTACTGATTTTCCTCATTTTACTCTGATCTCAAATCGTTAATCTAGGGGGTCTTGTGTAAAGAACACTCTTGTGCTAATTTCCGTGCCAAAAAACTATAGGCACTATAGAATGGAATGGAGGGAGTATTTAATTTAACATATGCTTTAAGATTTTGAAATATAAACCACACGCTGAGAGAGAGAGAGAGAGAGAGAGAGAGAGATGCGATGTTAGACTAGGGTTTCCTTCCCCTTCGTTGGCGCCATGGCTGGTCCGGTTCGCCTCCAAAAGTTGTTAAGGCCTTGGAGGTGCGGTGGATCCTAGCCGCTCGTCGGCGGTAGGGTTTATATTTTTTGTCCTACGTTTTTTCAATGTCTTCTTTGAGATGGTGGCGGTGGCGCCATGCAGAATAAGACCCCCCTCCCCCCCCCCAAACTACTCTCGCTCCTTTGGTGCGCCTAGTGTCGAAGCAGGACGTGTGGAGTTATGTGCCCGGTGAATCTCTTGGGATCTAGTTCCTTTTCGTGTCCATTGGTGTGGCTTCATGCATGGCTCTTCCAATATAAGCTTGTCATCATTAGCGATTGTTGATGTTTTGCTGCACTTGTCTTTTGGGGGCTTAGCACAATGACTATCAGTCTATCTACTACAACAACCGCTACTACAACAAGTTTTGTCTATCTTTGGTGATGAAGAGGCAAGGAAGGCGGCAAGCCTTCATGCTCTAATGGTGGTAACTATCGCCATGTGGTCCAAGGGCCTAACTCTAATTTTCATTGCTTTTAGGGTTTTTAAATACTGTTGTTGTTTATTATTATTAATAGATCGGTGGATCTCTATAGAAAAAAAAAAGATAGAATGGAAAAAAAAAAGTTGAAAAGAACGCATGCAAGGTGTTCACTGCTGGCGTGCCACGTAGTAGCTTTGGATGTCATGACTTGCTGGGGATGCAATTGGTTAGCTTGCGAGGCAGTGCCTCCTGGATGGATCACCTGCAGGAGCGCAGTTCTTGTGTGACAAGCATGGCAACATGTCGATCTGTAGCGTTGGAATCTTCCACATAAGCAGACAGCCTAGCTAAGCTAGCTAGCTGAGTAGCAGCCCGCCCACACGGGCCGGGCGCCAAGCTCGATCGGAGGATACGGGGACAGCGACCTAAAGCTACTGTTCCATGACACGACATGGATGCATCGACTTGTCTCTCTTCCGCTGCCTTGCTTGCTCCCCTCACCCTGCTATAAAAACGGCCCGATCCATCCAATTCACTATCTAGCTCTTGCTTCTTCCAGCTCTCAGCTCCCGCATACAGTGTGGTTAAGAGCCTAGCTATCAGCTAACCAGGAGGATTTGTTGGTTAGACGACGATCAGACCGGGAGGGATGGGGTTGAGGGAGGTGGAGTCCACATTGCCGCCGGGGTTCAGGTTCTACCCCAGCGATCAGGAGCTCGTCTGCCACTACCTCTACAAGAAGGTCGCCAACGAGCGCGCCTCGCAGGGGACGCTCGTCGAGGTCGACCTCCACGCACGCGAGCCATGGGAGCTTCCCGGTAAGCCCCTTGTACTATATATGTGTTCCTCAGCTGCCATATCCTTCTAGCTAGCCGTTCTTGAGTTCTTCGTCTCACTCTCTTTCTGGATTTCATCGATTCCTCTTGGTTAGTTAGTCCTGGCCCATTCATATTTATTCAGCGTGCATATATGTTTCAGGATTAGATGGATTCTAGCTGCTGTGTAAGGATACGAATTCTGATTAATTCAGTTGCTAGCCTAGCTAAGTGAAACCGATCGAGTTGATCCACGAGTTATATGGGCGCTCATAAAAGAGAAAAGCACGGCCTCTGTCCCTTAAACATACCCTTATATCGTTTCTCTGTGGTGGTAGTCATGAACTCATGATACGTACGTATACCGAACAATAAAAGGATTTGCTGATCGAACAGCCTTATCTATATTTGTTCGGCTTGATAGCTAAATCAGCTGTTAGTTACTGCTGCCCAGGGCTCATTTATTCAAGTCTGGAATAATGCACAATTAATAATCACTTCCAATCATGCATCATCTGATGGATCGATCGAAACGCGAAGTGTGTTGGTGGTACTCGATCATGGACATCTTGATGACGTTACGGTCCTGTCCATTTCGTAGCAACGTCACATGCGTAATAGTTACACCTCAGTTTACGGTTTCCCCCATAGAAATAAAGTAGTTTAGCTTTCAGGTATATAACTAACTGAAACTTTTCCCTCAAAAAGTTCCTTTCCCCCATGAGAAACTAACTGAAACTTCAGGTCAAAAAAACTAACTGAAACTTTTTCGTATACGCACATCGACCGCAAGTTGCATCTATGTTTTTTCTTCCGTGACTGTCAGTTGCTAGCTATTTGGTATATATATATGATTTACTACAAAGAGTCTGTTAGCATCTCAAAAGTCTCAGGAGATGGTATTTTGGTATGTTTTTTCACTTTAATAAGACTGTTACGGCTCTTATTATTGGGTGCAGACGTGGCGAAGCTGACGGCGAGCGAGTGGTACTTCTTCAGCTTCAGGGACCGCAAGTACGCGACGGGGTCGCGCACGAACCGGGCCACCAAGACCGGCTACTGGAAGGCCACCGGCAAGGACCGGGAGGTGCGCAGCCCGGCCACGCGCGCCGTTGTCGGCATGAGGAAGACGCTCGTCTTCTACCTGGGCCGCGCCCCCAACGGCGCCAAGACCAGCTGGGTCATGCACGAGTTTCGCCTCGACTCGCCGCACCTGCCACCAAGGGTACGTACCGACCATACATCACTTGCGATCTTCGACTTGGCTTTAATCTGCGTTAGTAAGCTGCTAATTTGGACACTACATGCATGGTAAATCTGCAGGAGGACTGGGTGCTGTGCAGGGTGTTCCAGAAGCAGAAGGGGGACGGCGAGCAGGACAACGTCCGCTCCTCCTCGCCGACCTTCGCCGGCTGCTCCCAGGCAGCGCAGGAGCCGATCCCAGTGATGGACGCAAGCAGCGAGCAGATGGCCTTCATGCCGCAGCAGGAGGAGGTGACCTGTGGCTCGAACCCGCTGGCCATGAACGCGGCGATATGGCAGCAGTACAACTCGGTTCTTCTCGACCAGTTCCCGCAGGACGAGATGGTGGGCAGCTCGCCGGCGATGGGGATAGGGGCCAGAGGAGGCGTCGGAGATGAGTGCGAGTTCTTCCTCGGCTCAGGCTTCGAGGACATGGCGAGCTTCGGGGGCATGAGGTTCCCGCAGGGGTGGAGTTGATATGCATGCATGCCGGTCGTACGCGAGGTGATCGTCGTTGTGCGCTAGCTGTGAAGGGGATTGGTGATTGGATTAATTATTTCTCCATTGGTACTGTAGGTATAGTGGTGTGAGGTTTACTTTAGATTGATATAAAATGATCGAGTGTGTACCTACTGCCTGCATGAGATGGTTTCCGTAGCTTAATGATGCCATGTATTGCAACTACAATGTATCGCTCACATATATGTAAATTAATACAGGTCGGTTCAGATTTCAGTACACATGTAACATGCTTCTGCAGTTGTTTCGAGAGTTCGCTTAATTCTTAGTCGACTTTCAAACCGTTGGATTATCTCCTGCTATGAAAAGACGTTGCTTTATTTTATTGCATTGAAAAAGATCATCATATCCTTCTACGGGGTTCTGTGTCATAAAGCATGGATATTTATTTCATTCCAATAAAAAGAAGAAATTCATTATCTTCTTACGAAGAAAGAGAAGCGGATCTATTATATACTGACAAGTGCCAATATGCAATGGGTAACGTGGCCAATTTAGAAAAAAAAACGTAGATTAGATTCCTATCCCTCTTTATTTCTCATTCGAATCTGCTGTTTTTTATTTAATATGTCGTACTTTGTTTATATGTATACTCTTTCAGTCTATGTGTTATTTCAATCTAGTTATTAACATAGTATATATTGTTCATATTAATTCAATCTATATGTATTCATATAAAATAACATTAAAAATGAAGGCAATAAAACCGTGGATTCTTTTCTTTCTCTTTCATTCTCATGTTTCTATATTAAAATGTAGTTTTCTTATTTAAATTTAACTATATTAATCTAACATGCCCATTGGTGTTCCAAAAGTGCCTTACTAAAAAATGAAGGCAATAAAACCGTGGATTCTTTTCTTTGTCTTTCATTCTTATGTTTCCATATTAAAGTGTAATTTTCTTATTTAAATTTAATTATATGAATCTAACATGCCCATTGGTGTTCCAAAAGTACCTTACTGGATTTCCAGAGATAAATAATTGATTTGGCTTGACTTATAAACAAATGTTATGTATTTCAGATCAGCTCCTTGCAGATCACGAATCATACTACGCGTCTCTTGGTATACCTTAGGTATTTTTTCTTAAAATATGTTAAGGTTATAATAGTATGATTTAGGAAAAAACTAAACAAGCACTTATTTTCAGCTGGAAGAACTATGTTTCTTTTATGCATTCCAAGTTCCCGAGATCAATGCATGTGTAAGCATTCCAAAAGTAGACAATGGTGCATGATATGCAGTCCTGATGGCAGGATTCTTTACATTTTGTTCAGAAAACATGATAACTTGGTTTGCTGGTACAGATGCATGTTCTCATTCTACACCCCATCCACTTCAAATTAAGCTCGCGCATTTCGGACGCTAGCTAGCGATCGACATCGTCCCTAGTGTATGCATATGTGGCTTCAGGTTGATCCGCGTCATGTGAGCTTAACGGCCAGTAGGGGTGTTGCTTGCAGCTCCCAGTTAAGCTCCAAAGGAAGATTGGATTTTGCCACACGTACGACGTCAAGTGAGAATCAATCTGCTGGCCCGCAAGTAGGCTAGCCCTAGCTGCGTACTGTAATCGATCTCGTTTCCATGAAAACTGCCACCGATCGACCGATGGATCGATCTGCCGAGGTCGTCGTCAGGCCAAACTGCCAGCAATCATGCAGCGGAATCTTGTGCATTTTCTATGTATACGCAGAGCCAATATGCTTCATAATTCTCTGAGGCAAGTTGTCGTCTATACCTGTTGGATAGAGGACCGCAGACCAAGCTGGCGTCACATATATTTCTGCTGCGGCCAACGATATGATCGAAATCGTGTATATCTCAGGACATGTACGCAATGGCGTATAGGGCCTTCCGTGTGAAAGTATGTACGCATGTCTTCTCTAACCTCCATACGCTTTATCGGGGCGTCCTTGGGGCTCAAGGTACACAAAAGGATGACACATCCTCCTGGCCAACAATCTCTACTACTTAAAAAACGCGAAGCGGTTCCGTCGTCAATCCATGGCATAGTTTTAAAAACCGGACCGGTGATCGAACTGGAGAGGTTGTCGGTTCAGGTTTTTACCGGTCGGACCACTGGTTGATCGGTTCAATGTCTGGTTTTTTAAACCTAAAATAATACTATATTTTTACTTATAAATGCTGAAATAAAATAAATATTTATGTATGGAAAATTTCATACTTGTTATTTGAGATAATAGCTCACGTAGAAACATAAAAGTGTAGTCAACAGCTAATCAAAAACTTGCATGTCAAATACCAAGGCTCCATCCGCAACCTAAGAGCAACCAAGCATGCACTTAGCCAACTAGCCAATCTGCGATTGCTTGATATGTATGGACTAGAGCCAAGTGGCCAACAAGATATATGCTATCTTGGATGCAGTGTCGGCAAGCAGCAAATAAGCCAGCAAGCAAATGACAGTCGACGCTGTTAGCTTAGATCCAAGTATACTGTGTAGATCATGCGAAAATATACAAAAGGAATCTGTCTCTACCCTGAACGTGAAGTAGCCCTAGCACAGTTGGTCTGCCACGGTGCCTACATGCTCTGAGGGCTGAGGTACAGGGTTCGAATCCCGCATGCTCCGCTTCAATTTTTAAAATGCTGATACATTGAGCCGGTCAAACCGGAAGTCCGGTTTCTAGCGTGAAACCGGTGGTTCGACCGCGGTTTACCTGGTTTATTCCGGCTCGGCTGCGCGGACGGTCCAGTGCGCTTAGAAAACCAGCAGAGGCTCCGGTTCCGGTTTTTTCCGGTTGAACCGCCGGTCCGGTCTGGTTTTTGAAACTATGATCCATGGTATATGGTCCGTCGTCCCACTCCCACTCCCACCCCCACGTCATCCTTTTTTTCATTTTAGCCCCTAAGAAACCCCAAAATCAGCCTGGAGGGCTAACGGTTTCGACCCATCGTCTTCGACCGCTCATCCCCGACCTCCTCCCATGGACCCTAGCACAGGGTCACGCCGCCGCCGCCGCCGCCCCTCCCATCTCGCTCAACTGCCCCAGCCGCCCTCTATCTCGGCCCCCAACCATGGCCGCCCCTCCATCTCAAGGCCCTTCGTCTTTCCCCAGCCGCCGGCCATCTTACACCACGCCCAGGCCCTGACCACACCCCAGGCGCCCCTCCATCTCGACGTCCACCCTCCTCCAGCTCAGTACAAGGCTACAAGCCCAAGCCGGACATTCTCCTCCAGCCGTGCGTTTTGCCACGCGGTAGTCTCCGTCTGGACGTAGCGGTCAACACGACGTCCAGTCAACCCACTGCGTCAGCTGGGGAAAATGACCACCTCCTGGCGAATCTGCACGGTACTACTCTCATCCGAACCATCCTCTGATTTTTTACTGTTGAGCAGAGCCCAAGATATAAATACATCTGGTTGCATGAGTGATTTATTCATCACGGATCTATACACATCTGGTTGCCTGAGCGATTGATTCACCGGTGGATGATTGTAAATTTGTCAGCCATAGAAGCTTTGATACTACAGTATCACCGAGTTCAAAGATCTGATGCTTGGAGCTTTAGCTCTGTCATGCATGACTGATTGCAGTATGTCATACAAGATTAATTGCAGTAGCAAGTAATCAAAATTCATAATTGAAAAGTTTGTAGTCTGGATGCAAATTCCTGGATATTCGTGTATTTCTATCTAAGTTCACATACACACTTTAATTCTTAAATCACGCGCTCAGTTTGGGACTGGTTTAATCTATGAACACACAGGTCACATGGTTAGTGATACGCATGTTTAACACGACGTCACGCGGTGGCGGGATGGGCCATCGTCGAGGATGTCGGCCACCGCTACTGTGCTGAACGAACCCCCGACGCCGCCCCCTCCTGATGTAGCCGCCGCTGCTTCCGTGGCTTCCCATGACAACCCCTTCTGGCTCACACGACCTCCCTCACACAGCTGCCTCCCCGGCCGCCGCATCCATCATACGTGGTCGCCAGTGATGAGCGGGAGGCCGAAGTCTGGGCACCGGTAAGTCAAGGAAATGCCTATTTATCATTGGTGTTTCACTCAGTTCGTAGTTCAATGAGATGATTGTGCCCTCTTGAATTGTGGTGGATTTTGGTATCCATCTACCACATTCGATAATTCAGGTCTGGTTGTATTCAACTATTAAAATCAACAATGGACTATATGTAGTTGGCCTGGTTATTATGCTCACAGGATCATAGATGCCTCGAATGCTCATGTAGTCCTCTAGATAGTTGCGATGTGTTTGTTAACTCTTTCATGGCCATGGGCAACAATGTTATGCTTCCGTTGTTAGGTGTTTGACCAAAATCCGCAGTTGTGGTCTAGGTAACCCGTGGTAGACTAAGCTCCTGCCTTCTTTTATTTTCACAAGAGGCACTCTTGCTTACTTAGTTTTTTTCGTTTACAATATTTGATGTGCATCACTCCGATCAATGGATGATAAAATTTCCAATTTTCCAATTTGTTATTCAAACCAAATGGGCTAATATAATGACCTCCTTTAGTTTCGGAAAGCAGCTGACACTATGACAATTCACTAGGTAAAGTATGCAATGCTTCTCTCAAATTAGAAAAAAATGGCATACCTTGATTGAAATAAAGCAGCTGAGACAATGGAGGTCTGGTTTAGTATACATCAAAAGAACAATGCTTTGCATTGTCTTAGGTGTCTCATCTTTTGTCAGTGCCTTGAGTATACTTCCTTAGTGTCTTGTATTTTTATAAATCTCTGTAGGTGCAAATGAGGAGGCTATATGGTAGTATAACAAATGTCCTAGAAAGTATAGATTTAATTGGAAAATGCCTGAAAAATATGATTTGTTGGAAGTAAGTGCCACATGTTTCTGCTTTTCATGCATTTTCCTGGTCATAGCTTTTTACTGATGATATAAACACATCAAAAGGGGATTGCACATGTTACTGCCTAAGGTGATGGAGCGTCAAAGTTCTGCATTGAATGTACATTATATCTTTGCTGCTATTTTCATGCTACCTAAACATACATTATGTATGCATTATTAAGTTTTCTTTATTCTTCATCATTATAGGGAGATGTTTGTTTGCTCTTTCTTTGCTCTTGCCTGTAATTCCCTGACCCTAAATTAGTATGGCTTAAATCAAACCATGATTATAGTAGAAAGTGTTGCTATCCAGACAGCAACCAATCGCTGGCAAAATTTCATGAAAATTGATAACATCCGTTGTCCTCCTAGAAATTGACATTGCAAGTTTACAATATTAGCAAAGTGATGCTACCCAGATAGCAAGGAAATCGCTGGCTAAATTTCATGGAAATTGATAACATGCAGTGCGCTTCCTACAAAGTTACATTACAAGTTTACAACTGACCAGATGGCCTAATGTTTCCCAATTCATTTGGAGTTGTGCTGTACCATCTAAGATCCATGTCTTTCTTTGGTTTGTATTACACAACACAATCTTTACTAGAGATAAATTGGGGAGATGTAATCATGTTAGTGTTCTAACTTGTGTTTTCTGTTCAGAGATGTTATATGCTTGTCCTGCCCAACTGGTCTGGACAAGGTTGCTCAAATTAATTCAGTTAACTATGGGTGATGATATTTTCTCAATTTCATCTCTCGCGCTCAACCTATTCGTGCTATTAACATCTGTACCTATATGTTAACTGATGTATTTCTCCCTGTAGATGTTAATTTTTTTTCTCACTTATGTAGGTGTTCATTTGTCAACCTATATGGAAGCACATTTGTGTAGCATGAATTAGTTGGAACTGTATGCAGACCGTAGGCCAATTATGGTAAGTTCCACGTGAGGTATGTAATTATTTTGGGTTTTCTATTATACAGATCAATGAACCACTGCCCTTGCTGCTGTGAAGCCTAATCCTATCTTTTTTGCGGCTCCGTCTCTTCACTCTTTCTGTCGCTGATGCATTAGGTAGTTTTTAATTATCTTTTCTCCTCATAAATGATTGATTTATCTGTTTGTTTCCTTCCATTCGTTCTCTAGATGGATTCTGTGTGGTATAGAATAGGGTGGGAGAGGAACACACCGAGTGAGTTAATTTGCGGTTCTCTCCTCCACTAGCTTCTCTAATAAATGTTCAGTTGTCAGTGCGTTGTTCATCTCATGGAATTTTCAAGCTCAGTTTCTTGTTTCAAGCGATTTATCTTACTGAATTTTGCATTGAGAAATCTTTAGGTGTGTGGGGAAGAGAATTCAGGTTACACCACCGTTCGGCTAATGTCGTTTCAAAACTTTCTTTTGCTGGGGCACACTGCTCCGTCATCCTCGTCTTCGCTTTGTCTACCACTTCAGAAAATGACTGTGCATCTTTCATTGCTCTGGTAAATTCCAAGTACCTACAAATCTTCTTGTGACGGGGCTGTAGAAGATATAAAGGACTCACTGTTCTCTTTTTCGAGTCTGGCAGCACAAGCTGACTAATGGTTTGACATTTCAATCAATTTTCATTCATTCCGAAATTGTGTAATTGGTCTGAATAGTGGAACAGAGGTAGGAGTAAGACTGGACGTCAGGTTGCAAGGGATGCATAATTTTGTATCCGGCGTAGAGCACTCTTGGGCTTAAACTCATATTGTTCAGTTCACTTTGATGCAATTCACGTGATGCTTGGAATTGACAATACATGTATTGTACCGGAAAGTTGGTGTAAGTAATCATTATTGAAGGTACAGATATATTTATGTGAGGCTTCGATTATGGTGCTCTTGTGCAACTTGTACAAGGCTGTAACTAGATGCTCCGAATAACTTTTGACTCAAGTTACACAACCATCGAACTAGGTAGCTAGAAATTGTATGGCTGCTATCTCCTGATAGATTTGTATTCTAAATTTCTATTAACCCTCTACCACAATGCTCCATAATCCTACACAATGTTACTCTAGAGTTTATCACATAGAAACTGTATTAATTGAGTGGCTATTGATTATGCGGAATCGAGGATCATGTAATTGTTACCTTCCTATCCTTGGATAGCCACTATTATCGGATGGTGTATTTTATTTGTTAATATAATTATTTTCTCCTTTTGTTGAACATACAAGTAAACATGGCATTCTAATATGTAGATAGCAGATCTCACGGTTAAAGCCCGACACCGCGTCAAACTCTAAAGGCATTATTGTTCATACGATCTGGAAGAACTCAAGTGAGCAACAAACTCAGCAAGGTTCGTCTCCCTGCTGGGGGGAGCCAAGCTACTCATGTATTACTTTTTCTATGTGAAGTGAATTGAAAAATAGAATTTACGTTTTTTAAAAGATAGTTTGCTCTATGGTGTTCTGTGATCCGTCACTCTGTGTTGTGCTGGGAAGAGTATTTCTAGCTAGGATACTATTGGGCGCGCTTGGCGTCGGTCGGCTGATCCTCGCGCCTGGATCGGTCGTACGACCTCCGTTCGATGTGGATCGTAGGTCCAGGAAACAACACATCGTCTCCATGGTTTGCAAGCGTGTGGAGCCCACGATCTGGCGCTGCACCAGGTCTTGTCGTTCACACGAGCCGCTGTGCTTGCTCAAGCGGGTGGAGCCAATGATGCATGATGTATTTAATGTCCTGGTTCACTCACGTGGTCGAGCCAATACTCAGGAATGCATGTTGTAATTTATGTCCTGATTTACACCTTGCTACTCTCACCCACTTCGTCATGTAGTATTTTAAACATTTTGCTCACACCGTGAAGCCCATGCTGGTGCATACATGCATGTTGTATAGTACCCATTTGCAACAATGAGCATCATTGATTCCAACAAAAACATCACCCACTACAAAATAAATAAAAACGATTCCAACCTTAAGAGTTCATGGTGCGGTATATTTTACAAGAAATTCATTTGCAACAATAATTTTAACAAATTACAACAAAAACAAACCAGCAATTATCATCAGAACAAATAATATCCAACAGTAAGAATCCATGGTGCAAAATATTTTTACAACAAATTCATTTATAACAATAATTTTAACATATTACAACAACACAAAACCAAAATTTACCACAAAAAATAAATTACAATGCTAACATTAAGAGATGATCATGCAAAAAAAAATTTACAGCATATTCATTTGCAACAATAGTTTTAACATATTACAACAAAACAAAATCAAGAGTTACCACAAAAATTAAAAACGATTCCAACATTAAGAGTAGACCGTGCGAAATATTTTTTGCAGTAAATTCATTTGCAACAATAATTTTAATGGATTACAACATAACAAAACTAGCATTTACGATAAAAATTAAAAACAATTCCAACGTTAAGAGTTGATCGTGCGAAATATTTTTGCAGTAAATTAATTTGCAACAATTATTTTAACGGATTACAACAAAACAAAACCAACATTTACCACAAAAATAAATAACAATTTCAACATTAAGAGTTCATCGTGTGTGTGTGTGTTTTCGTCACAAAACAAATACTCGTTTGTTACAAAAGTAACTAGCGTATGTAACATTTGAAAAATCCACAGGGGAGAGTTGTCTATATCAAACCATATCTCGTAGATTCGGCATCGCCAACCTTAAATTCGGCTCGCTAGAGCCCCGTCAACGCTAGACAAGGCCACCACATCCATGGCGACCGTGAGCTACGTTGGCTCGTCAATGATGAAGCATCTCACATCAAGTTAATTGGCAGACGTAACAGGCACTGACAAACTGAAACACATAGCTACACTAAATTCGGGCGAGACGGCCGATCGGTGCGCCCCCTTCAGTTTGCCGAGTCCAAGTGCTCTCATAAAAGAAATGATTTGGTTTACATAGTCTTATAGGTCACCTCCAGGTTGTAGGAAAAATGTAGGTGTACATTCAAGGTGTGGTTGTTGCAAGAAAAAGCTCGTGATATTGTCTCACGTCATATTGACATGCAAATGGGTCAAGTGTGTGAACATACGAGCACGCATGTGATTCAGTAGCTACTAGCTAGCAACAGCTCATTGGCTCAGTGGCCCACAAACATGCATATCGCGGCCCAAACGCGCGGAACTAGGCGAAAAGCACATGAAAAAGGATTGTCGCTCGGGACGACCGATATTTGACGGGCGATCGGTCGGCGGATGTGAAGCGTTTTCCATACAATTGTACCCGATAGACGAAAGTGTTCCCTTTTAGATTAAAAATCCATTCACCTAATATGTATAAATCAATTTTCTGTTTTCATGCCCTATTTTGTTTCGTTCACTTTTATTGTCGCCCCGTAGCAAAGCACGGGCATTTTACTAGTTCTACATAAAGCATGTTCATTTATGAGAGGATCTGGTCTCCAGAGGTATGTTGCCTACTGCCATGTGCCATCTGACCATCCGCTCGACGCGTCGAGATTCAGCACCAGATGACTGTCAGAGAGCAAGCGTGAGCCTTAATCCACGAAGTTTCTGCAAAACGTTTTCCGGAGGTACCCTTGTTCAGAGTATACGGCCCTCTCATTTTGCTTCAGAACGGAAGAAAAGAAAGCTGATTAAAAGGCTGATCAATTATGATGTGACGAGATTGAAGGGATTGGGGAGTTACCAAATCTGATTGTAGGATATTTTCGCACACTCTTTACCTCGGATAATGTGGTTCCCAATCAACATCTTTTGAATAAAATGAAAAAAAAGGTAACAATGGGTAGCTCCTTTTTCAGCTGAACAAGTGAAGAAGACGTTGTACTGGATAGGAGATTTGAAAGCTCATGGGCCAGATGGGCTGCATTGTTTCTTATAAGAGGTTTTGGCCAATGTTAGAAGAGGCCCTTATCTCTGATATTATAGAGGCATTAAATAATGAAAAAAAAATCAGCGGGTTGGAATGATAATTCAATTATAGTTCTTATATGGTAAAATGATGATCCAAAGAAGTTTACAGAATATCACCATATAAGCATATGTAATGTTATTTATATAATAATTAGTAAGCTTTTGGCTAATCGGTTAAAACGAATTCTTCCAAAAAGCATTGGAGAGCAACAACAAATTTGTTCTGGGAAGAATGATTAAGGATAGTATTTTGGTTTCTTACAAATTTGTGCATACAATAAGAAGGCATACAATCAAAGTTTGTGTGCGGTGAAGCAAGCTGGATATGAACAAAGCATATGATCAGGTTAAGAGGTCTATCTTATGAGAGATGATGGTAAAATTGGGGTTCGGTGATTGTTGGATAAACCCGATGATGAAATGTGTCTCCTCCGTAACTCCGTAAGGTACCGTGTGACAATTAATTCTACTAAAACTGACCAATTCTTTCCAACTAGAGGATTACCACAAGGGGACTCTCTCTCATTATCTGTTTCCAATATGTGCCGAAGGATTGTTGATCATGTTGTCTTATGCTTAAGAAGAAGGAACTTTAGAAGGGGTCAAGGTGTGTCGTGATGCCTGCTCGGTATCACATCTATTTTTTTTTTGCGAATGACTCACTTATTTTGATGAGGGCAAATGGCACTAATGCAACATGTCTAATTGGTATATTGGATATTTATTGCGAATCACCTTGGCAGCTAGTGATTGTTACCAAGTCAAGTGTTTTCTTTAGTCCAAATACTCATGTGGACGTGAGGGTACGAGCTGTGTAATCACTTGGATATCAAACCCAAAGAAATTTCTAGAGAGTATAGGTTTACCAACGATGGTGGGTATTGATAGGAGTGATTGTTTTAAATATTTGGGTAGACCTCTCCAATGAACAGATAAAACTGAAGGCGCACATTCAAAACTTGAAAAAATGCTATTTAAAAGTTTCAAAATAAATAAATATTTTTTGCATGTATATCATCTTGATACTTATTCGTGCCAATTATGAAGGAAAAATACAATTGTATGTGCCCTGCATAAAAATATCAAAATGTGCAAATGACACTATAATGATTGGATTTGTACTGTTCATAGAAATACAAATTTCAGTTTTATCTTTTTTTGTGTGTAGGCTACAAGGTGTGTATTCATTTTTATACAAATTGGCAATGCAGTCTGTTTTCTTACTTGATCTTCCCTGTATGTAGTAACTAACCGTCGGTGATGCTCAAAGCGGTGAGGGAAACATGACCGTTGGAGACGGCTTTGGCGATCCGGGTGGCGATCTTGCCACTCCATCACCGGCAAGGAAGCGGAAGGTACGTGATGGAAGTGGATCACCGGAGTGGCTCCGGGGGAGTCGTTTCTGGCTTCTCCAGTCCACTGATGACGAGGAAGAAGGAGTCGAGGAGGAGCTCTCGCAGGGCGCCGAGGACTTCGACATGCCGCTCAGATATTTGTGTCGCACTCCGTCGCTGGTGAGTGGCAGAGATATCGTCGATGACTCGAAGGAGCTGGCGCAGCAAACCCTCAAACGAATCAAGAGGCGGGGCGCGCAGCTGGTGGCGACCAAGGCAACCATGGCGCTCGCACTTACGGAAGGTACGTCTCGATCTTATCCTTTGCCGTTGGGCAAAGGATCTGCAAAAAAACAAGGTCCATGCAAGGCCGGTCATGGAGCCTTCGGTCTTCATGGACGATAACAATGGCGGATGGACGGTTGTCCGCCGGAGGCATCGGCCGTCGGTGATCACCGGTAGGGCACAGGATCCGAAACTTGTGGAAATTTCAAAAATTTTGGGTTTGGGCCTGACAAGATTGTAGGCTAGCCTAAACAAAAATACGGTTCGTTGGAACCCCTCGGTTGCGAGGAATCGAGTATCGACTATGGCTCGATCGGATGGAGACCGTGGGCCACAGCAGGTCAAGGTTGGAGCCTCCATCGCGGGTCGTGCGTTCTAAAACTTGCTAGGGTTATCCTGGCCCAAGATCGAAACATGTGAACCAGTGGTGCGGCGGCGGGCTCTGTCGTCCGCGATGAATGGAGATGGCGGCCGCGGTGGTTTCACCCCGGGCTGTGGCAGTTTCAATGCCGGCCGAGGAGGCTATCAAGGTCGTGTCGGGTACCAGGGCCGCGGCGGCTCCCAGGGACGAGGTGGTTTTCAAGGACGGGGTGTCACTACCCCGCATGACGAGGACATTCCTACCACACTACTACCTCCGTCATTACCAAATGAAGATGAAGCTGTTGTGAAGCTCAAGTCCAATGCAGTTCGGATTGGACCTATTACAAGGGCTCGTGTGAAGCTACTTAAACAACAGGTGAACTTGTTCCTAAACGATACTTTGATTGATGAGAACTTTATACTGCCTAAGTCCTGTTATTTATGTATCATCAGGTATGAAGAGGAGACAAGCATCACACGAGGAGGAGAGGAGCAGCTGGACGTGAAGATGGACGTGAAGCTGGACATGGAGCTGGACATGAAGATACCCCATGGACGCGCGAGGGAGGAGCGGGAGGCATGCGCGAGAGGAGACGTCACAGTCCAGGCCGGCCCAGCATCCGGTCAGACCAGCCGCCACGCCGGCGCGCCCGGTCCCTTGCCCGGTCCAACCGGGCGGCACACCGGATCCGGCCCGGCGCCAACCGGACGACCTGCTTATGCCAACCGGGAGGGTTACTGCGTGACACTTCGCTCGCCCAGTCAGTACCCGGTCCCTGGCCCGGTTTGACCGGCCAGCCCGGTCCCAGGCCCGGTCGACCGACCCCCAGACCGACCGTGTCCGAGTCTGTCTCGACCAGATCTATTTTGGATCGGTTATTTTCATACTTTTTCGACCTGAGGTCATCCCGGACGCCTATATAAGTGCCAGGACGCCCCCAAAGTTGCTTCAGACCACGTTTAAGATAAACCCTAGTTCTTAGTTGTTTTCTCTGCAAAACTATTGAATTCCCTACACCATATTGCTTGATTTGGTGTAGATCTGGAAGTCTTGTGTAATCTGTTGTTCCATTGGGAATTAGAAGGTTGCAACTTACCGCTTCGCGGTCGGCGGCTACGTGCACAAGTGTGTGGAGTTGCGAATATCTTGCAGGGTTGAGAGATGTTGCATTGGCGACAGGGACCAATCGAGAGATCTCGTTGCGTCATACAAGTTATCATCCACTTCATCATCCGTGATTCTCCGCTGTGATCATCCCGTGATCATCATCACCACCGTTGCTTACTGAGAAGATCGGGCCACCCCTTATCATCTTGGTATCAGATTTCAGCGTTTCCTCGGTAAGCCATCCACAATCCACCCCATAGTTGAGTTGTGAGTGTTTCCTATCCAGAAAAAGCCATAAAAAGTTAGGGTTAGGGTTTTCCATAGCCTTAGATTGCACTAATTTCGGGTTTTAGTTGCTTTTCGTAGTTGTTTTTGCATATCTTTTTCTTCCATCTTGTATTGTTAGGGTTTGTGTTTCTACTATCATCTAGTTTCAGTTTTTTGTTACTCCGAGTCCACATAGCGTACAGTGTGCTTGTTCCCAACCATAGACACAGCTGTTCGATATAAGTGACTAGGAACTTGCCCAGAAGAGACTAGTTTTACCGCTCGACAGGCTGCTCATTAGGGTTTTGGTGCTTTGCAATTTCTGTTGGCCGTGTTATCAAGGAGTTGTGTCATAAAAAACAGAAAATTGAAAAGAAGCAAAAAGAGCTACATAGCTGCTTGTTATACAAAAAGAAAAAATCCAAAAAGAAAAGTGAAGTGCTAGAAGAATCAAGTGAAGGCCTAAGTTTACTTTACTGCACCAATAGTTGAGCAATCTTGTGCCTGTCTCGTTGAGCTTTGCTAGCGTCTCTCTAGTGCATTGCAACCTTTCCTACATATAGTTGCATTGCCACATTTATCGCCTTGTGTGAGTATCATTGGTTGTCTACGGTCAGCGCTAGAGCTTGTTATTGATGCAAATAGGTAGCCCACCTACAGCCCCACATATATCCTGCTTTGTCGTGTGATCTGTTCTTATACCCTTGATATTCGCTTCGCTACATCCGTGCACTAGTTGTCACTACAAGTGGTAAGCAATACTTATTCACTTTGGAGCAGTGAGATTTCCTTTTCTTATCAGTTTTGAGTGAGTTGTGAGAGTACCACCATATATTTTTGATTTAGTGCACTAACCTACTAACCATGTCTGCTAGTGATGAGAAAATTGTTAACCAGGAGAACAAGAACTCTGCGGACTTGATGACATGGAGGGAGTATGAGGCTCTTCGTAATGAGATGCGACGTGAATTCCACACTCAGGATGATGAGCTTAGGGGAACGGTCCAAGGGAACTCCCAGAAGCTGGATGCTACTAGTGCGGCCGTCACTACGATGAGAGATCAAATGATGGATATCCAGCGCAGTCTTCAAGGGTTGCAAATGGCTGTTGACAATTGGACAAACTTACAACAACAAGAAGATGAAGACGCAGCCGAAGATGAAGCACCCAATGCTAATCGCGGTGCTGCAAGTGGTAACTGTGGTCGTGGATTTGCTGAACTCCGACGTCCAGGTCATGGGTTTGAGGAAGAAGATGGATTGGGTAAGCCCAAGTTCTTCATACCCAAGTTTGAAGGAAGTGCTGATGTGGAAGAATACCTCACTTGGGAGCTGAAGATTGAGAAGTTATGGCGCTTACATAATTACACTGAAGATAGGAAGATCAAGCTTGCTTCTTCCGAATTTGATGGCTATGCATTGCGTTGGTGGGATGGACTTGTTCGTGCCCGTGAAGAAGATGGTGAGCTGCCTATTATCACAATTGGCGTGCTATGAATGCGGCAATGAACGAACGTTTTGTTCCCACTAATTATTTGCGGTCCATATTTGATAAGTTGACCCCACTGAGACAAGGTGTGAAGACTGTTGATGAATATTACATGGAGATGGAGATGCTAATGCAGCGTGACCGTGTCCGTGAGTCTCTTGTGATGACGATGAATCGTTTTCTCAATGGTTTGAAGTATGATATCAAAGGCATTGTTCGTCATTACAGTTACACCACTATGAATGAGTTGCTACATCATGCAAGAGAAGCTGAATCACAGTTGGCTGACGAAACTAAGGTTAAAGACCGTGCTACAGGAGCTGGGCGTTTCACGCCTCAGGCACCTCCATCAACGGCGCCGGCTCCATCTACGAGCTCCGCACCTTATTCTACTCCGCCTAGTAAACCGGTCTCCAATGTGTCCAACACAAAGAAGTCCAAATCTGCTGCAAGTACGAGTTGTTCTAGCATGTCTACTGCACGCAACCGCGATATGAATTGCCATACATGTGGTGGCAAGGGTCACTTTAGAAGGGATTGTCCAAACCGTAAGGTCATGATTATCAATGAGGACAATGAGTATGAGACTGGAGATGATGTTGATCCATATGCTCCAGAAGATGAGGACTATGACACTGACGGTGTAGATGCTTATCCGTCTGAAGCTCGCACTATTGTTGTGTCTCAGCGTGCTCTTAATGTGTTGCCTAGTGCATCTACTTAGTGCTGCAATTTGTTCCAAACAAAGGCTTTAGTTGGTCCTGACAAGGCTTGCAAGGTCATTATTGATGGCGGGAGTTGCCGCAATTTAGCAAGCAAGGAGTTGTGTACCAAGCTGAAGTTGAAGTATCTACCGCACCCGCATCCATACTATATTCAGTGGTTGAGCGACAATGGTGAGATGAAGGTAAACCACATGGTGCGTGTTGAGTTTGCGATTGGACCGTATAAGGATTCCATTGATTTTGATGTGGTTCCTATGACGGTGTGTCACCTACTATTGGGTCGGCCTTGGCTCTATGACCGTTCTGTGCAACACAATGGTCATGCCAATACATATCACTTGGAGTTCAAGGGCAAGAAAATCAACCTACAACCTATGTCACCACATAAAATTGTCAATGAATCTCGTCAGAAAGTTGAACTAAACTTGGAGGATGCTCCTTTAGATAGGCGAGAGAATTGTAATGTCGTGAGTGATATAACAAAAAGTGAGAGAGGGAATTCCTTAGTCTCATTAGCCACCAAAGAAGACATGAGAGAATTTAGTGAGGATCCTACAACCATGCCTCTTGTGCTCTTGTACAGGGGTACGGTTTTGGTTTCTAACGACATGACCCCTCTTCCTCTTGGTGTTTCTAATGTTTTGCAGGAATTCGGCGACGTGTTTCCGGAGTTACCTGCAGGATTACCACCATTGCGAGGTATTGAGCATCAAATCGACTTGTTTCCCGGAGCTTCGTTGCCCAATAGGGCACCATATAGAACGAACCCCGAAGAGACGAAGGACAAACAGAAGCAAGTACAAGCACTACTCGACAAAGTTTATATCCGCATAAGCCTTAGTCCTTGTGTTGTTCCTGTTATTCTGGTTCCTAAGAAAGATGGTACAGGGCGTATGTGCGTAGATTGTAGAGCGATAAACAACATTACTATTCGATATCGTCATCCTATTCCCCGTTTAGAGGATATGCTAGATGAATTGAGTGGTGCTGCTATTTTCTCTAAAATGGATTTACGTAGTGGTTATCATCAAATTAGGATGAAAGAAGGGGATGAATGGAAAATAGCATTTAAAACAAAATTTGGTTTATATGAGTGGTTAGTAATGCCTTTTGGTTTAACTAATGCACCTAGCACTTTCATGACACTGATGAACCATGTTTTGCGTAATTTTATCGGCAAGTTTGTGGTTATGTACTTCGATGACATATTAATCTACAGCCGCAATGAATCTGATCATACTATACATATTCGATATGTTTTGCAAGTGTTGCGTGATAATAAACTCTATGGTAATCTTGAGAAGTGCACATTTTGCAAATATAAGGTCATATTTCTGGGTTATGTTGTCTCTCAGCATGGAGTAGAAGTAGATGTGTCTAAAATTGAAGCTATTCAAAATTGGCCTACTCCCATGAATGTGAGTCAAGTAAGAAGTTGTAACATCCCTGTTTTTGCTAAACCTAGATTAGGGTTTGATTGTGCATCATTGCATCATGATATTTTTCCTAAGCAAAATGCATTGAAGAGAAATGTTTGAAAACCCTAAGTGTTTGTTTGAATCTCTCTCAAATTCAACTGCTCAAACATTTCAAATGTTTGAAGTTTCAAATGGATTTCAAAATGCAAAAGAATTTGAATACAAAATAAAATAGTTTTTAGAAAAAGAGAAGAGAGAAGAAGAAATCCTATCTCCCTCCCCTGGGCCGCAGCCCAACTCCCTCCCTCTCTTACCTCTCCCTGGCGCAGCCCAACAGGGCCAGCAGCAGCCCAAACCAACCCAGCAAAACATCCAGGGGGGTATTTGGAAAATACCCACTTCATCCCCTACCTCCATCCTCCCAAGCAGCTCGCTGTCGACGTCTGGTTGCTCGGCCGCGCCAAGATTCGAGCCACCGCCCGCCGGCGCCTACAAGTACTCCTCCCGGCCGCCGCTGAAACCCTAATCGTCGCACTTCTCCCTCTCCCTCGCTCTCTGGCGCAAATGCCCCGAAACCCTAACCCTAACCGTGGTCAGCACCACCTTGCCCTGCCATACCAGGCCTCCCCGAGCTCGGCCGTGACTCGCTGGAGCTCCGCCTAGCCTCCCTGATCTCTCTGGACGAAGGAATCGAGCTCCCTCGACGTGGTTCGCCGCCGGCGAGCTCGCTTGCCCGACGTCCGGCCGTCGTCGATTTGGCCGCTACGGACCTCCTCAGGCCTCGCCGACGAGGCCTACGGCTCCGCGGTGAGATTCCGCTCCTCCTGGTGCTCCCGCCTTCCCCCGCCCTCCCCTGTAGCGCCTCCCCCACGCGAAATCGCCCTGGCCACCGCAGCAACACGTCGCCGGCCATGCTCCGGCGGCCCAAAAGCAGCGGCGCCACCACCAAACAGTCCGCAACATCGCCCTGCATCTTTTGCCCCAGCTCGCACGCTCAATCGCGTCCTCAATCGGCGGATTGGAACTCCACCCGAGCTCACTGTGAGCTCATGGCGGCTGACGTCATGATGACGTCAGCGTGACGCCATAATTTGTTTTTCTTATTTTCTGTAATTCATTTCTGTATTTCTGTAAATAGAAAATAAAATGACATGTGGGTCCCCTTGTCAGGATTTTATTAATTTCATAAATATTTGGAAAAGAATAAAATTATGACAAGTGGGTCCAGGTTGTCAGCCTTTTAATATTTTATAGAATTTTCAGAAATGATTTAAAATAAATTAAATCTTGTTTAATTCATAAGTAATTATTTATAAATCAGAAAAATATGTATAATATATCAAAATTTCAGAAAAATGAGATCTACAATTTGGTATCAAAATCATGCATTGTTAAACAACTTTGAACCCTAGTTGTTTTAGAAGAACTAATTGTACCCCTTCTGAGGCTCCGGAACTACTAACTCTAGTCCCGTCGAACCCCAGTTAATTTGATGATGTCTTAGGGTTATTTCTGTACCTAATTAACATGTCATATCATCATACTTGTATGCGCATTGCATCGATGCCATGTGTTGATTGTTGTCCTACCTTTCCGGTGTTTGCTTCTTCGCGATCGATAGAGCAAGTGCCGAGACGATGAAGATCGACAACGACGAAAGTCAATACTTGTCCACTGACGGACAAGTCAAGCATGGGATCATCGAAGATCCACATTGGTTTGTCAGGGACAAAGGCAAGCCCTAGCCTGGTTCATATTATGATTTCGAAATGCTTTTACTTCTGGTTCCTACATATTGCATACGCTTTCCAATATGTTTTATCGGCAGATATAGTCATCCTATGTGTGTTGCATTTACCATCCTTGTAGCCTAAATACTCTGATCCACTTCTCCCAGCAAGACTAGGTTTGAGCTATGTGTGCATCGCTAGAGCCGTTATATCGAATATGCTTAGCCATGCTTAGTTGACGAATTCTGATCCATCCGCTTGATGAATCAGAGCTGCGAATGAACCTAGTATGGCAGGATGACGTGGTAAGATCAGTGATGATAATTAAACATGCTTAAAGGCTTGGATGGGCCGCCACATGGGGATGTGGTGATTTGACTCGTTCTCGCCGATACTAGGACCTGAGGTTCTCGCCTTCGGAACCAAGACTGAGCGTACAGCCACACGGGGCCCATGGGAACCCCTTGGCCCGAACTTGCTTAGCTTACCCATGAGTCAATTAGTTTGCGAGTTCCATTTGGCATTCTGCATGGCGAAGGCGTGGAAAAGGTTTTCAAAGGTGCATCATACAGGGCGTGGCCAGGGTGAAGGATGCTGGAGGCATTGAACTGGATCCCCTGCGCACAATGACCGGGACCACCTCGGAGAATGGCTACCTACGATGACGGAGTTCCCCAGTTAGATTGACTCATGGAATAGGCGAAGCAAGGGAAAGGTTTTGGTCGACCACCCTCTGCCGGCACACCAAGGAAGTGTGTTAATCATGTGGCGTTAAGAGTCGGTCGGCGCGTGTGGGTAAAGTTGTACACCCCTGCAGGGTAAATCTTTTCGAAAAGCCGTGTCCACGGTTACGGACGACTTGGTGATGGATTCTGTGATCATAGACAACTTTAACCTAATCGTAAAACTTGGAATCGATGTGTGATAAGGATCCCTCCTCAGGGTATCGAGGGGGTGCTCCTAGTTGTTAGGTTCAGCTGATGATGAAGATTCGGTGGATTCAATATGATGATCAGTAGAGCTAGAGATATCGCTCTCTTATCCCCTTTTTAAAATGATCTGAATAGACGAGCTTCGGCTCCCTCTTGTTTACAAAGGAAAATTGGCTTTCCGCAAAATAAGCTCCACATAAAGCCTCGCATACCAGCTTTGCTAACAGGTTGCACTAAGTCTTGCTGAGTCCCTGTACTCAGCTTTGCATGCTTTGTTTCAGACGAAGACTCTCCAACAGATGAAGGTTTCTAGGTCGACATCGACGAGTAGCTTGGGATTCCCAGGTGGCAGCCTGGAATCTATGGGCTGGGACGTCGCCGTTATGCTCCTGGCCTCCTAGGCCTTTTGCTATCTTGCTATTTAGAATAGCATAACTTTGCTTCCGTTGATTGATGAAATGTCAGGTCAGTGACCTCTGCTTGTAATACTTTGGTTTTTCGCTCAGCTATGAGCTTGTATTACACTTTGAGTCGTAGAGTCACTGTTGTGTTACCGATTCTCACCCTGTAGGCCCTAGAGATCTAGGTTAGGCTTATGCCAGATGGTGATCTGGGTTTGTCTAGCCTACAACCTCCCGGGGTCGCCACAGGTTTTGGTATCAGAGCAGGACTGCCTGTAGGAAACCCTTTCCATTGGTCGATGTTGAGTCTAGTGGTTGTGAAAACTATTTGAAAGCTAAAAGTATTTGCGATAATCTAATTAGGATTCTTTTTACTCCTTATCTGGTATCGCTCTAATTCAAAGTCACCTTACCTTTTGTTGATTTGAGAAAATTTTACCATCTCTTCTAGTCCTTCAAAACTTAGGTGCCTCAAGGGGAGGTCGTTCCTTAACTTGTTGACCTAGTGTTGAGCTCTCTAAACTCATGTGTGTTCTTTCTTCTCTCTTTGTTTTGTTTCAATCGAGAGATTTCTTTCCATCATAATCTCTCTACTTTGTGGGTTCCACATCATTCTGTTCTAGGCTTCAAGGTTTCCTTTCACCTTGGCTGCCTCCTTTCCTTTTTATTGGATAATTCTGAAGCTAGCTATGGATTCTTGAAAGTTACCTTGTGATTACTACCTCGTAGTGTCCTTTGTGTCACTCAGATAGTAGTTACTCCTTTCTCTGTATTTTAACACTTGGACTTGAACTGAAGGTCCCGGATTGTGCTGGGTTCTTTTGAACCTCAGTACATGATGCTGGCCTTTAACCCAAGATCCATTCCATTGACCCCTATTGTCCATGGTCAAACCATACATCAGGATGGCTAACTTCAGATCCACCTAGCCCTCAAGTCTTTGGTTGTAACCGTGATTGAATTGCGGCAACAAAAGATGTTTCCTACCATTAGCTTTGGCAGAGGTTCTGTAATGGAATTAAATGGATCACGACAAGAGTGCTCTTTGTGAGTCTCACATCTAAGTTTGTGACTCTGCCACACCTCCCTTTTTAGCATGACTTCAGCAAGAGTGTTATCTTGTGCATCTACATCTCAGGATTTCTAATTCTGATCATGTTCCTCCTCTTTAGTTTCTTTCCGACCTTTGTCTGCTAGTTAGCAGCCAAGTTGTAATTGTGCATTGGAATCTCCTAGTGCATGTTACTCTTTTGGTCTTTCAAGACATTTCACTTCGAGATGTCAGGAGAAACAAACTCTAGTACCTCATCCATTTCTAGGACCCGGTCAAAGTGTTGTAATCCGCAGATTAAAAGGCTTATGTAGCTTATGTTTTGTTCTACCTTAGAGTATCACACTCTTTTATATCAATGTCATGCTGAGTCTCATGATCTTATTGATGAAGTGATGCTCTTACATATCTTTACTCGCCCTTCCTCCGAGTTGTTTGTGCTTGGGAATATAGGGGTGCATGTATTGATGTGGCTATTCAAGATTCTTAGCAATTCTTATTGCCTTATAGACTAAGGACGTTTGTGTCATTCTTAGCATGATTTTTAACCAATTACTAAGTGAAGTTTGACTGCGTTCCCTAGTCTGTTATCTAGGCACACCTTTTTCGGTCAAAGAGTTAGGTTCATACCTAAGCTCTCAAGACACATCAGCTGCTTTGAAAAGCAAGCTTCCCTTGCGAACTAAGTGATATATCGGTGGTACGTGATATTCTGGATGTCTTTCTAGAAGTATCACCATGTTTTCACATGACCGTGTTGTCAGGTTCATGGGTACATTGGTTCTCTCAATCACTACTTCTCCAAGAAACCGTACTGGATATCCTGGACTAGTTGGTTGAGCTTAAACAACAACTTGGAGAGTTGAAAGACAAGAGCTCTATCCGACTTGATTCTTCTTAAAGGAATGTCTAGTTTTGACCGTGTTGAAGTCAGGAAGTATCTCCTTTGTGGATATGCTATCTTCCCCATCTTTGATTTGAGCTTGGGCTATCGTCAAATCAAACTCAGTTCCAAGGACTATCTTGATGATGTTTATACCATTGGTGTCTCGTCTGAGTATACCTTCATGTCCTTTGGTCTGACCAATACTTTTGCCTCGTTCATACAAAATGTGAGTCTCTCATTGGAGTATCTTGATAAGTTTGTTGTTGAGCCCATCGATGATATTCTTACTTTCTCCATGTCCAAAGAGGTCCATATTGAACAGTTGGCACTAATGCTGGAAACTTTTAAGAACCATCTTTGTGTTAACACGAAGTATGTGTTCTGGATGTTGGAAGTGACCTTCTCTGGTTCACGTGCATTTGATGAAAGTTGTTGTCGTGGATCTGAGAAGAGTTCCCTTTTCTTTCCTTGGGAATCATCGCAAGTCAGTCATGCATGTGCGGAATATCCTTTAGATGGAAGGTTGTTACCTCCATTTGCTTGAAAAGTTTCTCTATGCACCCTAAGCCACTGACTGGTTTGTAAGAAAGAGAAGAAGTTCAGTAACTTCAATATATTCTTTTATGTCCACACCAGGACTTAATTGTGTTACATTCCAAGTTCATATGCACGCAGTTGCCATTGGTATTCACAACCATATGTATTACGCAATCTAACTCAATCTTTTGGGAGCTTGACATTGTAGTCTATATCTTGAGAATCTAGCGACTTTACCTTTGTGGTAACTGTTGCAAATTTTCTATTCGGACCTTCAGAGTCTGAAATATCTTTACACACCTAACCTAAGCTGAATCTCAAGCAACAACGATGGTTAGTGTTTCTCAAGGATTTATGACATAGGCCTCTTTGTAAATCCGGCAAGATTGATGTCGTGGTTAACACAATTAGCCAGAAGATCTAAGGTCATAAGCTCTTGAAAACAACAAGAATAACCACTCTCCATAAGGATCTTATGTGACTTATTCTAGAAGTTGCCCTTATGATATCTTTCCAATCTTGAAGTCCGACCTTCACTTGACGACTTATTGAAGGTTTTTCAGTAGCCTAAAATTGGTGTCTAGAATATCAAGGAGAACATTAGAAACAGTGTTGCTAAATGTGTCCCGGTCAATCATTCGAAACCATTTCTCCCATGACCACAACTCCAGCAGGAGAAAATTCACTCCCCGGTGATCCTTGCTATGTTGTTCGACAATCTTTTGCCCTTCCTTTGGATTTTACTTCAAGATCTCTTAAATTCACACCTTGTGTGAATTCGTCAGCCCTCTAGGCCCCCATCCTTTTGAGTAGACAATAATCGTTTCATGTATTCGTGCTAGAAGAGTGACTATGATTTTGAAATCCAAAGTTGCTCTCGTTGGATAATCATTCGTGCTTCTACGAGTCACCCTCTCTAAGAGTGCCTCGTCATGGTATCAAAGGCAGTTTAACTCCTTGCTACCTTGTCCCTTCGTATTCTTGTCAAGCGTGGAGCAATGGCCTACCAAAATTTGAAACTTCTTCAGTCTCCTCCGTTACCTTGTCGTGTTACATGTTTGTCAGCTCAAGAGTTGTTTCTAAGAACTCCTTCCCTGAGTTGACCATGAGATACTCGATCTTTATGAAGATCCACCTTCCAGTGTCATTCCCTCTTTCCTTTAGAGTGAAGAAAGCAAAATGAAGATCTCTTCATGGTGTTGTGGATCAACTTCTTCGTGATGTCGTGGATCAATCTCTTCAAGAACGAAGATTGTCGTGGTATCGACAAGATCGTTGAAGAACGGTGTAGTCCTTGTTACCTTCTCTATTCCTACCTTGGAATCTCGGGACGAGATTCTTTTAAGGGGGATAGATCTGTAACATCCCTGTTTTTGCTAAACCTAGATTAGGGTTTGATTGTGCATCATTGCATCATGATATTTTTCCTAAGCAAAATGCATTGAAGAGAAATGTTTGAAAACCCTAAGTGTTGGTTTGAATCTCTCTCAAATTCAATTGCTCAAACATTTCAAATGTTTGAAGTTTCAAATGGATTTCAAAATGCAAAAGAATTTGAATACAAAATAAAATAGTTTTTAGAAAAAGAGAAGACAGAAGAAGAAATCCTATCTCCCTCCCCTGGGCCGCATCCCAACTCCCTCCCTCTCTTACCTCTCCCTGGCGCAGCCCAACAGGCCCAGCAGCAGCCCAAACCAACCCAGCAAAACATCCAGGGGGTATTTTGGAAAATACCCACTTCATCCCCTACCTCCATCCTCCTAAGCAGCTCGCTGTCGACGTCTAGTTGCTCGGCCGCGCCAAGATTCGAGCCACCGCCCGCCGGCGCCTACAAGTACTCCTCCCGGCCGCCGCTGAAACCCTAATCGTCGCACTTCTCCCTCTCCCTCGCTCTCTGGCGCAAATGCCCCGAAACCCTAACCCTAACCGTGGTCAGCACCACCTTGCCCCGCCATACCAGGCCTCCCCGAGCTCGGCCGTGACTCGCTGGAGCTCCGCCTAGCCTCCCTGATCTCTCTGGACGAAGGAATCGAGCTCCCTCGACGTGGTTCGCCGCCGGCGAGCTCGCCTGCCCGACGTCCGGCCGTCGTCGATTTGGCCGCTACGGACCTCCTCAGGCCTCGCCGACGAGCCGTACGGCTCCGCGGTGAGATTCCGCTCCTCCTGGTGCTCCCGCCTTCCCCCGCCCTCCCCTGTAGCGCCTCCCCCACGCGAAATCGCCCTGGCCACCGCAGCAACACGTCGCCGGCCATGCTCCGGCGGCCCAAAAGCAGCGGCGCCACCACCAAACAGTCCGCAACATCGCCCCGCATCTTTTGCCCCAGCTCGCACGCTCAATCGCGTCCTCAATCGGCGGATTGGAACTCCACCCGAGCTCACTGTGAGCTCATGGCGGCTGACGTCATGATGACATCAGCGTGACGCCATAATTTGTTTTTCTTATTTTCTGTAATTCATTTCTGTATTTCTGTAAATAGAAAATAAAATGACATGTGGGTCCCCTTGTCAGGATTTTATTAATTTCATAAATATTTGGAAAAGAATAAAATTATGACAAGTGGGTCCAGGTTGTCAGCCTTTTAATATTTTATAGAATTTTCAGAAATGATTTAAAATAAATTAAATCTTGTTTAATTCATAAGTAATTATTTATAAATCAGAAAAATATGTATAATATATCAAAATTTTCAGAAAAATGAGATCTACAATTTGGTAGCAAAATCATGCATTGTTAAACAACTTTGAACCCTAGTTGTTTTAGAAGAACTAATTGTACCCCTTCTGAGGCTCCAGAACTACTAGCTCTAGTCCCGTCGAACCCCAGTTAATTTGATGATGTCTTAGGGTTATTTCAGTACCTAATTAGCATGTCATATCATCATACTTGTATGCGCATTGCATCGATGCCATGTGTTGATTGTTGTCCTACCTTTCCGGTGTTTGCTTCTTCGCGATCGATAGAGCAAGTGCCGAGACGATGAAGATCGACAACGACGAAAGTCAATACTTGTCCACTGATGGACAAGTAAAGCATGGGATCATCGAAGATCCACATTGGTTTGTCAGGGACAAAGGCAAGCCCTAGCCTGGTTCATATTATGATTTCGAAATGCTTTTACTTCTGGTTCCGACATATTGCATACGCTTTCCAATATGTTTTATCGGCAGATATAGTCATCCTATGTGTGTTGCATTTACCATCCTTGTAGCCTAAATACTCTGATCCACTTCTCCCAGCAAGACTAGGTTTGAGCTATGTGTGCATCGCTAGAGCCGTTATATCGAATATGCTTAGCCATGCTTAGTTGACGAATTCTGATCCATCCGGTTGATGAATCAGAGCTGCGAATGAACCTAGTATGGCAGGATGACGTGGTAAGATCAGTGATGATAATTAAACATGCTTAAAGGCTTGGATGGGCCACCACATGGGGATGTGGTGATTTGACTCGTTCTCGCCGATACTAGGACCTGAGGTTCTCGCCTTCGGAACCAAGACTGAGCGTACAGCCACACGGGGCCCATGGGAACCCCTTGGCCCGAACTTTCTTAGCTTACCCATGAGTCAATTAGTTTGCGAGTTCCATTTGGCATTCTGCATGGCGAAGGCGTGGAAAAGGTTTTCAAAGGTGCATCATACAGGGCGTGGCCGGGGTGAAGGATGCTGGAGGCATTGAACTGGATCCCCTGCGCACAATGACCGGGACCGCCTCGGAGAATGGCTACCTACGATGACGGAGTTCCCCAGTTAGATTGACTCATGGAATAGGCGAAGCAAGGGAAAGGTTTTGGTCGACCACCCTCTGCCGGCACACCAAGGAAGTGTGTTAATCATGTGGCGTTAAGAGTCGGTCGGCGCGTGTGGGTAAAGTTGTACACCCCTGCAGGGTAAATCTTTTCGAAAAGCCGTGTCCACGGTTACGGACGACTTGGTGATGGATTCTGTGATCATAGACAACTTTAACCTAATCGTAAAACTTGGAATCAATGTGTGATAAGGATCCCTCCTCAGGGTATCGAGGGGGTGCTCCTAGTTGTTAGGTTTAGCTGATGATGAAGATTCGGTGGATTCAATATGATGATCAGTAGAGCTAGAGATATCGTTCTCTTATCCCCTTTTTAAAATGATCTGAATAGACGAGCTTCTGCTCCCTCTTGTTTACAAAGGAAAATTGGCTTTCCGCAAAATAAGCTCCACATAAAGCCTCGCATACCAGCTTTGCTAACAGGTTGCACTAAGTCTTGCTGAGTCCCTGTACTCAGCTTTGCGTGCTTTGTTTCAGACGAAGACTCTCCAACAGATGAAGGTTTCTAGGTCGACATCGACGAGTAGCTTGGGATTCCCAGGTGGCAGCCTGAAATCTATGGGCTGGGACGTCGCCGTTATGCTCCTGGCCTCTTAGGCCTTTTGCTATCTTGCTATTTAGAATAGCATACTTTGCTTCCGTTGATTGATGAAATGTCAGGTCAGTGACCTCTGCTTGTAATACTTTGGTTTTTCGCTCAGCTATGAGCTTGTATTACTCTTTGTGTCGTAGAGTCACTGTTGTGTTACCGATTCTCACCCTGTAGGCCCTAGAGATCTAGGTTAGGCTTATGCCAGATGGTGATCTGGGTTTGTCTAGCCTACGACCTCCCGGGGTCGCCACAGAAGTTTTCATGGTCTTGCTGGGTTCTATAGAAGATTTGTGCCCAATTTTAGTACTATTGCTGCACCTTTGAATGAATTGACTAAAATGGGTGTTGCATTTGAGTGGGGCGTTTCCCAAGATCATGCTTTTGATAAACTTAAGAGATTGTTAACTTCTGCACCGTTGCTTGCACTTCCTAATTTCAATAAGCAATTTGAGATTGAATATGATGCTAGTAGTATTGGAATTGGTGGTGTCTTGATGCAAGAGGTGTAACATCCCTGTTTTGCTAAACCCTAATTAGGATTTGTTTGTGCATTCATGAGCATCATTTAAAATGCATTAAGAAAAATTTGCATTTCAAATAAAGTGGAAACCCTAATGTGTGCAATTTCCTCTCCGTTTAAAATCCTCTCAAAATGTTTCAAACCAAACAGTTGAACCTTCAAATATAATTAGAAGGGCCACTAAGTATTTTACATAAATTCTAGAGTTATTTTTGAACTCCAAAAGGTTGCCAAATAGCAAAATACTATTGTTTTTAGCCCTGTTTTAAATTTTCCAGAGAAAACAGAAAAAGGCAGGGGCTTATGGGCAAATTCGCCCTTGTCTTCTTCCTCAGCCACGCAGGAAGCAGCGTGCCTTGCGTAGGGAGGCCGACGCCGGCCACCTCCTGCTCGCCCCGCGGATGAGGATGACATCCTGGAGAGCCTCCTGCACGCCTCCCCCTCGTCCCTATCTCTTTTCCCCCTCGCACGCCTCCTTCCTCTCCTCTCTCTGCAAGCGCGCGCCCGAACCCTTGCGCCGGCCTCCGCCGCTTCGCGCCGCCGTTGTCGGCCTCCCCAAGCTCCGCCGCGACCGCCAATAGCTCCGCCTCGACGCCCTCTCTATCCCTGCAAAAGGAATCGGGCCGAGACGCCCCCAATCGTCACCGCCTCCCTCTTCTTCCCCGTGGCCGGGAAGGATTCCGGCGACCACCGCCACCGCTACAGGCCACCTCCGGCCTCGCCGTCGACTTCCCCGCGCTCCTGGTGAGCTAGCGGTCCTCCTGGACCCCCTATCCCTCTCCCTCTCGCTCTGGTTCGCCCCCCGCGACGAGCACCTGCGAGCTCGGCCGCCGGCCATCGCCGCCGTGGTCGCTCCGGCGACCATTGGTGGGCGGCGCCCCCACCAACTGGTTCCCCGTGTGGCCCCGCATCCTTCCCCCACCTCGCGTGCCTCAATCCCAGGCCTAATCGCCCGATTGGAGCTCGACCGGAGCTCCCAGTGTGCTCATGGCCGCGCTGACGTCATGCTGACGTCAGTGTGACGTCATATTTCCCTTTTTATTTTCTGTTATTTTCAGTAATTGTTTAATAATTCATATAAATTCAGAAAAATATAAAACTATATATCAAATTGATCAGAAGAACATTTCCTATATGTTTATACATGTTTCATACATGATTGAACCCATTAAATGTGGAGCTTAGTAGAAAACCCAAATACACCCCTTTCATATGGCGGTGTCCGATGCCGGAACCCCTTTAATCTGATGATGCACCTAGGGTTGCTCAATTCCTCTAATATGACATGTCATCCGTATTGTTTGCGCATTGCATTATGCCATGTGTTGATTGTTCTTTACCTTTCCGGTATTTGCTTCTTCGCGATCGATATAGCACGAGTCCGAGACGATGAAGATCAACAACACTGATGATCAATTCTGTCCACCGACGAACTATTCAAGCATGCATCGAAGATCCACATTGGTTTGTCAGGGACAAAGGCAAGCCCTAGCCTGGTGCATATATGATTTCGAAATGCTTTTACTCTGGTTCCTAATATTGCATACGATTCAACTGTCTTTTATCGATAGGTAGAGTCATCCTATCTATTGCATGTTCCACCCTTGTAGCCTCAAATCCATGATCCACTGCTCCTAGCATAACTAGGTTTAGCATGTGTGCATCGTTAGAGCCTTTATATCTTTATGCTTAGCCATGCTTAGTTTGTTACGCTGCAAGTCCGGTCTTCGGACTGGAGCCATACAATGAAATGAATCTAGCATGACAGGTTGACGTGGTAAGTGTAGAGATGTTGATAAACATGATTAAAGGCTCACACGAGATGCTACATTGGGATGTGGTGGGTTGTTTCGTTTCTGCCGACCCTAGGAACTGAGTTCTCGCCTCTTGAACCAAGACCGAGCGTACAAACACACGAGGCCCTATTATGGTACCCTCTCAACTCACTAACTTGCCTAGTAGATTCCCATGAGTCACATAGTTTGTGTGTTATTTGGACATATGCATTGAAAATGTTTGTGAAAAGGTGCATAGCATACAGGTAGGTAAGCGTGGCCAAGGTGGCTTGGGTTAGAGTCCCTGGTGAAACCCACCTCGCCTCACATCGTTAAGGACCGACTTCGGGACTTGACCCGTTACGGCGGAACAATCCTTAGCGCGTGACTCATGGTCTCAGCGACAGCAAGGTAAAGGTCGTGGTCAGCCACCCTCTGCCGGCTTTCCAAGGAAGAGAGCTTATGATCTGGCATTAAGAGTCGGCTGGTACATGTGGGTAAAGTTGTGCACCCCTGCAGGGTTATGAATCTTTTCGAAAAGCCGTGTCCACGGTTACGGACGACTTGGGAACGGACGTGGAGATCATAGAGAACTTTAACCTCATCGTAAAACTTGGCAAACAATGTGTGTTTACGGATACCTTCTCCGGGTGTTGAGGGGGTGATCCTAGGATAGTGGATCGAGATGATGAAGATTGGTGGATACAATATGATGATCAACAGAGATAGAGATATCGCTCTCTTATCCCTTTTTTAAAGGTTCTGAGTAGTCGAGCTTCTTCTCCCTCCTGTTTATCAAAGGAAACTGGCTTTACGCAAAAGAAGCTCTATAGAAAGCCCGCGTACGCGCTTTGCTAAAAGGTTGTACTAAGTCTTGCTGAGTGCCTGTACTTAGCTTTGCATGCTTTTGTTTCAGACGAAGTCCCTCCAACAGATGGTGGTTTCTAGGTCGACATCGACGAGTAGCTTGGGGTTCCCAGGTGGCAACCTGGAATCTATGGGCTGGGACGTCGCCGTTATGCTCCTGGCCTCTTAGGCCTTTTGCTATCTTGCTATGTCTAATAGCATAACTTTGCTTCCATTGATTGATGTATGCCAGGTCAGTGACCTCTGCTTGTAATGCTTTGGTTCTTCGCTCAGTTATGAGCTTGTATTACTTTTTGAGTCGTAGAGTCACTGTTGTGTTACCGATTCTCTCACTGTAGTCTCTCGAGCTCTAGGTTAGACTTATGTCAGACGAAGATCTGGTATTTGTCTAACCCTGATCCCGGGGGTGCCACAGGTTTTGGTATCAGAGCAGGACTGCCTGTAGGAAACCCTTTCTATTGGTCGATGTTGAGTCTAGTGTTTGTGAAAACTATTTGAAAGCTAAAAGCATTTGCGAAAAATCTGATTAGGCTTCTTTTTACTCCTTATCTGGTATCGCTCTAATTCTAAAGTGCCTTGCCTTGTGTTGATTTGAAAATTTTCCTATCGTTTCTAGTCTTTCAAACTTAGGTGCCTCGAAGGCATGTCGTTCCTAAACCAGTTGACCTGTGCAGAGTTCTCTAGAGTCGAGTGTGTTCCGTGCATCCTCCTTATTTTGTTCTAATAGAGAGATTTCTTTCCATCATGATCTCTCCATTTTGTGGGTTCCACATCCTTCTGTTCTAGGCTTCGAGGTTTCCTTTCAACTTGAATGCCTCCTTTCCTTTTTCTTGGATACTTCTGAAGCTAGGTATGGATTCTTGAAAGTTACCTTGTGATTACTACCTTGCAGTGTCCTCTGTGTCACTCAGATAGTAATTACTCCTTTCTCCATGTTTTAACCCTTGGACTTGAACCGAATGTCCCCGATTGTGCTAGATTCTGGTATCCGAATCCTAGTACATGAAGCTGGCCTTTAACCCAAGATCCATTCCGTTGAACACCGGTGTTAATGTTCAAACATTACATCGGGCTGGCTAAATTCAAATAAAGCTATCCTTCAAGCTTGTGGTTACTTGTCGTGATTGAATTGCGGCAACAAAGGACTTTCCCTTCCACTAGCTATCGCAGAGGTTCTCTCATTGAACCAAATGGATCACGATAAGAGTGCTCTTTGTGAGTCTCTCATCTATATCTGTAACTCTGCCACACCTTCTTTTTCAGCATGAGTTTCACAAAAGTGTTATCTTGTGCATCTACATCTCAGGAATTCTGATCCTGATCATGTTCCTCCTCTTTTGTTACTTTCCGACCTTTGTCTAATAGTGAGCAGACAAGTTCTAAATGTGCATTGGCATTTTCCAATGTATGTTACACTTGTGGTTCTTCAAGACATTCCACTTTAGTACGTCTAGAGAAACAAACTCCATCACCTTGTCCATTTCTAGGACTTGGTCAAAGTGTTGTAATCCACAGATTAAGAAGTCCTGTTAGCTTCTGTTCTGTTCTACCTTGGAGTATCACCCTCTTATATTTCATGAGGTCGTGCTTTGTATCATGGCATTATTGATTAAGTGATTCTCTTGCACGTCTTTACTCACCCTTTCTTCGAGCTGTCAGTGCTTGGGAATGTTGGGGTGTACTTATTGATGTGGCTATCCGAGATTCTTAGCAATTCTTATTGCTTCGAAATCCAATGACATTTGTGTCATTCTTAGCATGATTGGTTCGCTAATTACTAAGTGAAGTTTGATTGTGCTGCCAAGTTCATTTGTTCAGGTTCACATATTTTGTCAAAGTGTTAGGTTATGCCAAAGCTCTTAAGACCACATCGGTTGCTTTGTAAAGCAAGATCCCCTCTTGAATTCAGGGATATACCGGTGGTTCGTGATATTCTGGATGTCTTTCTAGAAGTATCGCCATGTTGTCACATGACCGTGTTATTGAGTTCATGAGTAAGTTAGTTCCGTGAACTACTCCTTTCTCCAAGAACCGTGCTGGATGATACGTCTCCAACGTATCGATAATGTCTTATGTTCCATGCTTGTTTTATGACATTACTTACATGTTTTGTTCACACTTTATGTCATTATTATGCATTTTCTGGAACTAACCTATTGACAAGATGCCGAAGTGCCAGTTCCTGTTTTCTGCTGTTTTTGGTTTCAGAAATCCTAGTAAGGAAATATTCTCGGAATTGGACGAAATCAATGCCCAGCATCTTATAATTCCACGAAGCTTCCAGAACACCCGAGAGGGACCAGAGGAGGGCCACAGGGCCACCACACAGGTGGCCAGCGCTGCCCAAGGGGGGTGCGCCCCCCTGTTGTGTGGCGCCCCCGTCAGCCTTCCGACTCCGCCTCTTCGCCTATAAGAAGCCCCTTGACCTAAAACTTCGAGACGAATAAGCTACGGTACGAGAAACCTTCCAGAGCCGCCGCCATCGCGAAGCCAAGATCTGGGGGACAGGAGTCTCTGTTTCGGCACGCCGCCGGGATGGGGAAGTGCCCCCGGAAGGCATCTCCATCGACACCACCGCCATCTTCATCACCGCTGTTGTCTCCCATGAGGAGGGAGTAGTTCTCCATCGAGGCTAAGGGCTGTACCGGTAGCTATGTGGTTAATCTCTCTCCCATGTACTTCAATACAATGATCTCATGAGCTGCCTTACATGATTGAGATTCATATGAGCTTTGTATCACTATTCATCTATGTGCTACTCTAGTGATGTTATTAAAGTACTCTATTCCTCCTCCATGATGTAATGGTGACAGTGTGTGCATCATGTAGTACTTGGCGTAGTTTATGATTGTGATCTCTTGTAGATTATGAAGTTAACTATTACTATGATGGTATTGATGTGACCTATTCCTCCTTTCATAGCTTGATGGTGACAGTGTGCATGCTATGTTAGTACTCGGTATAATTGCGTTGGTCTATCATGCACTCTAAGGTTATTTAAATATGAACATCGAATGTTGTGGAGCTTGTTAACTCCGACATTGAGGTGCTCTTGTAGCCCTACACAATTAATGGTGTTCATTATCCAACAAGAGTGTGTAGAGTGGTTTTATTATGTGATCAACGTTGAGAGTGTCAACTAGTGAAAATATGATCCCTAGGCCTTGTTTCCGAATAGAAAAGTCACACCACAAAGATTCCTATCTCCCACATCAACTGCACGCCAGCAAGCTATTTTCTGGTGCCATTGCAGGGGAGGTCACTGTTTATTTACTGTTCCATTGCATGTTTACTCGCTGCCATATTTATTTCAGATTGCTATTACCACTCATATACATCCATATCACTTGCATTTTACTATCTCTTCGCCGAACTAGTGCACCTATACATCTGACAAGTGTATTAGGTGTGTTGGGGACACAAGAGACTTCTTGTATCGTGATTGCAGGGTTGCTTGAGAGGGATATCTTTGACCTCTTCCTCCCTGAGTTCGATAAACCTTGGGTGATCCACTTAAGGGAAAACTTGCTGCTGTTCTACAAACCTCTGCTCTTGGAGGCCCAACACTGTCTACGGGAAAAGAAGCGTGAGTAGACATCAAGCTATTTTCTGGCGCCGTTGCCGGGGAGGAAAGGTAAAAGGTACTCACACTCCGGATCTCGTTAACTAAGCTATTTTCTGGGTGAGTGCTCGAAGCTATTTCCTTTAGATCCTGCAATTTCATCTTTTTGTTTCTTGTTAAATACTCGTTAGGCATAATGGAAAACAACTGTGAGCTTTTTAATCTATTTCCTAAGTTAAGACATAAATGGTGTGTTCCAAAAATTGAAAAACCTATGGAACCTTATTTGCATGCTAATGGCAATGTTATTAGTATGAATGCTTTGAACACCACTGTTGCTAATGCTATGGAAAATTCTAAGCTTGGGGAAGCTGGTTTTGATGAGCATGATATTTTTAGTCCCCCAAGCATGGAGGAGAAAATTTTCTTTGATGATACTTTGCCTCCTATTTATGATGATTATAATGATAGTAGTATTTTGGTGCCGCCTACTATGGAGGATAAATCTAATTATGATTACAATATGCCTCCTATATTTTATGATAGCTACTTTGTTGAATTTGCTCCCACTACAATTAATAAGAATGACTATGCTTATGTCGGGAGTAGTAATAATTTTATGCATGTAGCTCATGATAAGAATGTTTCATGTGATAGTTATATTGTTGAGTTTGTTCATGATGCTACTGAAAATCTTTATGAGAGAGGAAAATATGGTTGTAGAAGTTTTCATGTTACTAAAACACCTCTCTATATGCTAAAAATCTTGAAGTTGAGCTTGTCTAGTTTTCCTATGCTTGTTGCATTATGCTTCATGAATTTGTTTATTTACAAGATTCCTTTTCATAGGAAGTGGGTTAGACTTAAATGTGTTTTTAATTTGCCTTTTGATGCCCTCTTTTACTTCAACTCTTATTTCTTGGGAGTGCATCATTTAAACTGCTGAGCCCATCTTAATGGCTATAAAGAAAGCACTTCTTGGGAGATAACCCATGTTTATATTTTGCTAATGTTTTGTTGTGTCTTGGAAGTTGTTACTACTGTAGCAACCTCTCCTTATCTTTATTTTATTGCATTGTTGTGCCAAGTAAAGTCTTTGATAATAAGGTTGATACTAGATTTGGATTACTGCGCAGAAACAGATTTCTTGCTGTCACGAATTTGGGCAGTGTTCTCTGTAGGTAACTCAGAAAAATATGCCAATTTACGTGAGTGATCCCCAGATATGTACTCAACTTTCATTCAATTTGAGCATTTTCATCTGAGCAAGTATGGTGCCTCTAAAAAATTCGTCTTTACAGACTGTTCTGTTTTGACAGATTCTGCCTTTTATTTCGCATTGCCTCTTTTGCTGTGTTGGATGGATTTCTTTGTTCCATTAACTTCCAGTAGCTTTGAGCAATGTCCGGAAGTGTTAAGAATGATTTTGTCACCTCTGAACATGTGAATTTTTGATTATGCACTAACCCTCTAATGAGTTTGTTTTGAGTTTGGTGTGGAGGAAGTTTTCAAGGGTCAAGAGAGGAGGATGATACAATATGATCAAGAAGAGTGAAAAGTATAAGCTTGGGGATGCCCCCGTGGTTCATCCATGCATATTTCAAGAAGACTCAAGCATCTAAGCTTGGGGATGCCCAAGACATCCCCTTCTTCATCAACAATTTATCAGGTTTCTTCTCTTGAAACTATATTTTTATTCGGTCACATCTTATGTACTTTACTTGGAGCGTCTGTGTGCTTTTATTTTCATTTTTTTATTTTCATTCTCTGAATAAATGCTTGTGTGGGAGAGATACACGCTCCGCTGGTTCATATGAACACATGTGTTCTTAGCTTTTAATGTTCATGGCGAAGGTTGAAACTGCTTCGTTAATTGGTATATGGTTGGAAACGGAAAATGCTACATGTGGTAAATGGTATAATGTCTTGAATAATCTGATACTTGGCAATTTTTGTGCTCATATTTAAGCTCTTGCATCATATACTTTGCACCTATTAGTGAAGAAATACATAGAGCTTGCTAAAATTTGGTTTGCATGATTGGTCTCTCTAAGGTCTAGATATTTTTCTGGTAAGGGTTTGAACAACAAGGAAGACGGTGTAGAGTCTTATAATGCTTGCAATATGTTCTTATGTGAGTTTTGCTGTACCGGTTCATACTTGTGTTTGCTTCAAATAACGTTGCTAGCCTAAGCCTTTGAAGGATAACGTTGCATAGAAAACAAAAATTTTCCTACCGCGAGAACGCAAACCAAGCCAAGATGCAATCTAGAAGACGGGAGCAACGAGGGGATGAACGAGACTAACCCTTGAAGATTTCCAAAGCCTATAAGAGTAGGCTCTTATTGCTGCGGTAGACGATCACTTGCCGCTTGCAAAAGCGCGTAGAAGATCTTGATCACGGTGCCACGATCGGGCAGCACCTCCGTACTCGGTCACACGTTCGGTGTTGATGAAGACGACGTCCTTCTCCCCGTTCCAGCGGGCAGCGGAAGTAGTAGATCCTCCTTGGAATCCCGACAACACGACGGCTTGGTGGCGGTGTCGATGGAGATCTCCGGCGGAGCTTCGCTAAGCATATGCGGGAGAGGTGGTGGAGGAGTGGTAGCTAGGGTTTGGGGAGAGGGGGCTTGGGCGCCGGCCCTCAAAGGGGTGCGGCCAAGGCTGAGCCAAGAGTGGCCGGCCACCCTCCCCTTGCCCCTCATTATATAGGTGGAAGCCCCAAGAGTTGTGGTCCAATTCTTCGAATAAGACCCCAACACCAAAACTTCCCAAAGGTGGGAAACCTACTCAAGGGGGGAGTCCTACCCAAGGTGGGACTCCCACCTTTCCTTGAGGTGGGGCTGGCCGGCCACCAAGGTGGAGCCCACCTGGGACTCCTCCCCCTTAGGGTTTGGCCGGCCATGCTAGTGGAGTCCCTCCGGGACTCCACCTTCCATAGTGCCGTTCTTCCGGACTTTTCTAGAACCTTCTAGAACCTGCCATAAATGCATCGGATCATTTCCAAACTTGGAATATGACTTCCTATATATGAATCTTATTCTCCAGACCATTCCAGAACTCCTCGTGATGTCCTGGATCCCATCCGAGACTCCGAACAAAACTTCGAACTCTATTCCATATTCCATATCTACTTAAAACGACATCAAACCTTAAGTGTGTCACCCTACGGTTCGCGAACTATGTAGACATGGTTGAGACTTCTCTCCGAGCAATAACCAATAGCGGGATCTGGAGATCCATAATGGCTCCCACATATTCAACGATGACTTAGTGATCGAATGAACCATTCACATACGATACCAATTCCCTTTGTCACGCGATATTTTACTTGTCCGAGGTTTGATCATCGGTATCCCTCTATACCTTGTTCAACCTCGTCTCCTGACAAGTACTCTTTACTCGTACCGTGGTATGTGGTATCTTATGAACTTATTCATATGCTTGGAAGACATTAGACGACATTCCACCGAGAGGGCCCAGAGTATATCTATCCGTCATCGGGATGGACAAATCCCACTGTCGATCCATATGCCTCAACTTATACTTTCCGGATACTTAATCCCACCTTTATAACCACTCATTTACGCAGTGGCATTTGATGTAATCAAAGTACCTTTCCGGTATAAGTGATTTATATGATCTCATGGTCATAAGGACTAGGTAACTATGTATTGAAAGCTTATAGCAAATAACTTAATGACGTGATCTTATGCTACGCTTAATTGGGTGTGTCCATTACATCATTCATATAATGACATAACCCTGTTATTAATAACATCCAATGTTCATGATCACGAAAACATGATCATCTATTAATCAACAAGCTAGTTATACAAGAGGCTTACTAGGGACTTCTTTTTGTTCACATAACACACATGTATCAATGTTTCGGTTAATACAATTATAGCATGGTATGTAAACATTATCATAAACTTAAAGATATATTATAATAACCATTTTATTATTGCCTCTTGGGCATATCTCCAACAGTCTCCCACTTGCACTAGAGTCAATAATCTAGTTTACATTTGTAGAGATATAACACCTTGGCCTTCCGGTGCTTTATCATGTATTGCTCACGGGAGAGGTTTTAGTCAACGGATCTGACACACTCAGAAATGTATGTATTTTGTAATTCATTTGCGTCTCAACGCATCACTCATTTCCAAATGAGTCGGCATTAAATATGTTTGGTCTTCTGGTGGAACCTTAATTCCGCGGTCTGAAATATGTCACTAATATTGTCACACACAATATAGCTTCAAAGTTCTGACTCTGTCGGAACTACACCAAGTTCTAAAAGAACCTCTTGACTTAACATCCTTTGTCATTGTCAAAATAATGACATACTCTGCCTTCTTTTGTAGAATCCGTCACAATATTTAGAACTCTTCTAAATCTAGCATAGACAACTTCTAGTTCATTGTGCTACCTTTTAAACAACACTTAGTCTAATTTGAAATTGAAATTTTATTTTCATATGTGACAAAACAAATATCGGTGCAACACTTTACAGTGATTTGTTTGTCATTTCTTCATACAAAAACTATATATATATTCTTGGTTCTTCTTAAGTACTCAAGAATATTTTTACTATTTTTCAATGATCATCACATGAATCATTCTGGTATATGCTCCTAACCTTTTAGAGCACAAGATATCTGATTATGTACATATTATTCATGATCTAAAATCACTCATGTGGTTTTACTCATCGAGTGTCAGATACACTCAAGTCTTGTTAAACCTTCACATGACAAGAACATTTTCTTAATATTTCTATATTGAATTACTTCAATATCCATTCTATGTACTTTGACTTAAACTTATTATGTGTTTCAATCTATCTTCATAGATCTTGACACTAAATTTGTTTCAGTCCATATCCTTTCATTGAAGTTAATTTCTCAATGAAACCTTTTAAATCAAGTATATAATTACATCATTTATAACCAACTATATGTCATCTACATAAAGTATTATAAATATGTCTCAGCGCTCCCACTTAATTTCTTGCAAATGCAAGCCTCTTCATCGTTTCTGATGAAATCAAAAAACTCTTTGACTATTTCATCTGGTGAAGATTCCAACTCCGTGATACTCACTTCATCCAATTGAAGTTTGTATACCTATATAACATTCCACGGACTAGCAAAACAATTGGTTGTATCTTGTATACACCTTTAATACACACGTCTGATAAGTAATGTATTTTGCCATCCTACTAGCATATCTCATAAAAGAAATATGTAGTGATTACTAGAATAATCCACATAGACTATAAGCATTGCTACGGAAGATCTAATCTTATTTTAGTCAACTCTTTGAACTTTGTCGTAAACAACTTTTCGACAAGTCAAGCTTCATCTATTTTATAGATCCATTTACTTTCAATAAGTATTCATCTATTTTGGATTTCATGGCGTATCGCCATTTTAAACGGAGTCAGGGCCCATCATAACTTCTTTGTTTGTAGTTGGTTTATCATTGTTCAAAATCAATCCTTTGTCCACAAATCATTTATTTGATCACAAAGTAAACCATACCTACAAGGTTCAATAAGTACTTCGATCTCCATGGCTAAAACATTTTGTAGTCATGGGAGCCATGGTTGTCGTGGCCGCTTCCGGAACCAATTCCGATGCTGCGCTACTCTGATCATTATGCGCAGGTTCATAAACCTTATCAAGTTCTATTGTCCTCCCACTCAAATACTTCGCTAGAAACAATTTCTTGGAAATAAGAAACATTGACAAACACTTTTGTCTTTGTTTACATAGTGGGAAGAATTCCCAATCAATTCTCTGGGATAACCAACAAAGACATTCATCCGATTTTGGTTGTAAACTTATTTACATATGCTATGCATACCAAAATTTTAAGAAAAGACTATTAGGATTCATACCCATGCCATAACTCGTATGGTGTCATTTCAACGGATCATGATGATGCTCTATTAAGTGTAAAAGCGGTAGTCTCTAAAGCATAATCCACAAAAAATATAATGGCATCAATCATTGATCCAACAAGGTTTGGATACATCTCTCGGATACTATATCATCATTATGATACTCCAAGAAATGTGAGTTTTAGAACAATTTCATGACTCTCTTAGATGTTCGCTAAAACTCGTAATTCAAATATTTTCCCAATGATCCAATCATAAATATTTGATTTTTCTATTACGATGATTTCCACTTCATGCTGAAATTTATTTGAATCCATTCAAATGTTTCAAACTTCCTCCTTATCGAATATATCCATATATATATACTCAATTTATTGTTGGAAGTTTTCATGAAGTAGAAGAATCTCCCGCACACAACTATGCCTAGTGAACCACATATATCATCATGTATGTTTTCACTAAGTTAGTTGCCCGTTCAAAACTTGGCCTATGAACGGTATTTCAGTCATTCCTTTTAGAAGAGATTTGCAAGCGCCAAATGATTCATAAATCAAATGACTCTAATAATCCATTTGCATGGAGTTTCTTCATGCGTTCCTTTCCAACATGACTGATACGTCTCCGACGTATCGATAATTTCTTATGTTCCATGCCACATTATTGATGATATCTACATGTTTTATGCACACTTTATGTCATATTCGTGCATTTTCTGGAACTAACCTATTAACAAGATGCCGAAGTGCCAGTTGCTGTTTTCTGCTGTTTTTGGTTTCAGAAATCGTAGTAACGAAATATTCTCGGAATCGGACGAAATCAACGCCCAGGTTCCTATTTTGCCCGGAAGCATCCAGAACACACGAGAACCGCCAGAGAGGGGCACTGGGCCCCCAGACCATAGGCCGGCGCGGCCCAGGCCCTGGCCGCGCCGCCCTATAGTGTCGTCGCCCCGTTGACCTTCTGACGCCGCCTCTTCGCCTATTTAAGGGCCCTCGACCTAAAACCTCGATACGGAAAAGCCACGGGACGAGAAACCATCCAGAGCCGCCGCCATCGCGAAGCCAAGATCTGGGGGACAGGAGTCTCTGTACCGGCACGCCACCGGGATGGGGAAGTGCCCCCGGAAGGCTTCTCCATCAACACCACCACCATCTCCATCAACGCTGCTGTCTCCCATGAGGAGGGAGTAGTTCTCCATCGAGGCTAAGGGCTGTACCGGTAGCTATGTGGTTCATCTCTCTCCTATCTACTTCAATACAATAATCTCATGAGCTGCCTTACATGATTGAGATTCATATGATGATGCTTGTTGTCGTCGTGGTGAACGAGCAGATGCCATAGGATGGCTTAGATTGGGGCCGAATGGATGCTAGAGGATTCGGGGGAGGGTTTGTGATAAGGTGGGATGAACTTCCAGATGGTTTCCTCAAGAACTTGGCCAAGGCCAGAGGTTGAAGAAGAAAGACACAAGGAAGAACTCGCTCTAGATCACCATGTTCATTGATTCTCACAAGTTACAGGTTTGTGGTTCGTGCCTTGCTACTGTCGTGCGTCGCCCGTAAGGAGGGCTGCCCCCTCTCCTTATATAGGGGAGAGGGTGGCTTACAGGGCAAGAAACCCTAATGGCATCTTTGACTAGACAAACTACTTTATAAAGCTACTTTACAAAGCTACTTTAATCATAGATGACACCGGGGTCTTCTTTTATCAGGGAGGCTGACGTCCTCCGGCTTCTTTCTTCGTCATCTTCTTCTTTATCATCAGCCCTTCGTTTAAAGCTACTTTGCTTAGCTCATCTTTGTCTTCTAGCTCTGGAGAGGATCTTTGACCAGCCTTGCCGACAAGCTCTTCCTTCCGGTGGCCCGGTACCTTTTCTATCCGGTTCCGGTATCCCTCCTCTGAGGATACCGGCTTAGCCTGTTCAGCCAAACGCATATCTTAGACACCGGCATGAACACCTAACCGGTATCCTGATGGCTCAAACCATCCGGTTTGGCATGCCTTTGGCATACCGGGGGTCATCCCCCCAACATTAGTCCCCGAAGCTGGTATAGTCTGGCGGATTCTATCCAACAGACCATGCCAGGTTCTCATGTCCTTGGATACCGGTTTAATCCATCCGGCTTAAGGCTTGGATCCGGCATCTTTGCCCAGATTTTCACTATCTTTCTTTTCAAGTCATTCTCCGGTGTCTTTTCTTCCGGTATCTTAGTCATTTAACGCCTCCTCGGCGAAGTTGAGAATATCTCGGGCCCCGCGCGCGACAGAGACATGCGCACTGTGACTGACGCGCCAGTGTCAGTTGTCACTTCGCTTCGACTCCCGCGCGCCCATTTAATGCACCGCTGCGGATCCCACTAGCCGTTTTGGATCCCGTGTGTGCCTCCGTGTGGCCTCCTATTTTCTCGCGTGTACCTCTCCGCCACGTGGCGGCCCATGGTGCGAACCGCCGCGGCCCGCGAGGCGAACCGCCGTGGCCCAGCGGTTTTCAGCCCACCTCCTTTCTTCTTTATAAGCGCAACCGCCGCTCCTTCTTCCTCTTCTCGCATTCTCCACTTCCTCGCGCATAGTGCTCATCTCCTCTGCGCCTTCGCCGTTCTCCGTCCGCCGTTGCCTGCTTGAGCTCCGTCGTCCGGCGAACTCACGCCGCACTTCCGCCGGACTTCGTCGCGCGGGAACCTTCTCCAGCGCCCTCACCGCATCCGCTGCATTCGTGCTTCCTCAAGTTCTTCCTCACCTCGCCGTCGACGGACTTCCTCGCCGGCCGCAGGCTCACCGTATCTCCGGCGAACCTCTTCTTTTGCGACTCCGCCGCCTCAGGTTAGGCCCGATGCACCTCTATCTCTTCTCTTCTTGCATTTTAGATCTTGGGGGCGGTAGAGTATTTATCCCTTCTTTATTTTGCTTTTCCTCTTACTCGTAGATCTTCGTGCGAGGGTCTCTTTGGGGAAAACTGTTTTTGGTAGATCCCGGCGTCGCCTAGATCCATATGTCTAGCGAAGGGTCTCTCCCTGCCGCCACCTCTAGTAATCAAGGCAGTAGCACTTCTGACGGGCTAACCGAAGATCTCGCCCGGATGGATCTGGCATCTAGCCGAGACCAAGAGGCCGGCACATCTAGCCGGGCCTCCGGAAAGGATAAGACACGCGGAGCCTGGAGGGGTTCCGACGTGACTCAGTTTGAGATCGACTGGCTCTACCGGTCTAGGAGGATTCCGGAAGGAGTCATCTGCCGGCTTCCAGGTGACGAGATTGAACCGGTGCTCGAACCCGGTGAGGTCGTTGTTTTCCTTGCTCATTTTGAGCGTGGCTTCGGCCTTCCTGCCTCCGATTTCTTTCGCCAACTCCTTGACTTCTATCGACTCCAACCTCACCACCTTCCCGGCAATGCCGTTTTTTATCTTTCTTGTTTTGTGGCCTTCATGGAGGGCTACATTGGCATCCGTCCCGCTCGCGAGACGTTTGCCCGCTTTTTCTCTCTCCGGATCAACTCGGTCCAGGGCAAGGACATTCCCAAGCCCAAACCCCCCGTTCAATGCGGGTCTTGTATCATCGGCTCCCGCCAAGGGAGCCCCTTTTTTAAGTTCAACGGCCTCGAGTCTTGCCGCTTGTGGCAGACTACGTTCTTCTATGTGAAGAACAAGAGCGCCACCGACCTCATCAACTTGCCGGCGTTCAACCCGGCGCCGCCCGCCAAGACCAACTGGCAGTACAACCCTGGTACGGATCACAACGAGACGAACCGGGTGGTACGCTTCATGTTGAAGTTGATGAAGGACACCAACATCTGCTCCGACGATATCATCCGCGCCTTCATCTGCCGCCGGGTGCTTCCCCTTCAGCAGCGCGCTCACAAGATTAGTGAGATGTACGGCCCCGGTGATCTAAGATCACCGGCTTGCCCTTGAGCAAGGAAGATGTAGTCCTAAAGGCTAGCCAAATCTGCCAAACGGACATGCCGGATGACTGGGAGTGGGGCCTTTGCCCTCTCAGCTCCAGAAATCCTCCATCCCAAGAAGTAAGAAATTGTGCGGCTCGGGTCGTGATACCGGTAACTTTTATTCTCGCAACTAATCCTCGTTTTTTTCCTTTGTTTTCAGGCTAAGGCCCGCTTCCCCCGGATTGACTCAGACCGGCGAGGCCCTTGCCGGAAGAGGCCTCTGGACAAGTACGATCCGGATCCTGTCATTCATTGGCTGGATCTGAGGATGGGCCGGACTCCAGCTTCGCGCCTCAGCAAGTCTCCGCCGGAGCCAGCTGGTTCGTCTGATGACTTGACCTTGCTTGAGGTAGCTTTTCTATTCGTTTTCTTATATTCTTTTTGTTACTGCCATTCTGTAGACATTCCCTCAGCCAGCGTCAACCCACAGGTCCATGAGCATGTGCCCCCCCTGCAGGCCGAGGTTGGGGATGAGTTTCTGGACAAACTCATGGCTGAAGGCCAGAAGAGTGATCCTCGAGCTGCTGGCGCCGGCCCTAGCCATGCTCCCCCTGCCAAACGCCCTCGGACAGAAGTCATTGGAGGGAAGCAGGTTAGCACCAAGCGCTACAAGCAGAAATGGATGCCGGTTTCTTCCGGGTAAGTTCTTCTTTTCTTTTTTGTGTTTTCCCCATCTTCACCAAATCCCTTTCCGGTTGCTTTTTTCCAATCCGCTCTCTTTTTCTCTCTTTCAGTCCTGCGCTTGAGCTTGGCTCCAAGCCGGAGGGCTCTGCCGGCTCCGCAAGGACCTCAACTCCTCCTCCTCACTCAAGTCTGGTACCATCTGGTGCCGGCAACAGCTCTGCCTCCCCTTCGGGAGGCACTACAAGTTCGGGGTGCGCGGCCCCAACACCTCCTGATCACCGCGCGGAGGAGGACTTCACCTCCCCTCCAGAAACCCAAGACACCGGCGCCAGCAACATCGGCGCCGGCAAGACAGATGCCGGGCAGGTGGAACCTCTGGTTCCTCCTTCCCCGAAGAAGAAAAAGAAACAGCCAAGCTCCTCCTCCACCGCGCCGGATACTTCCGCACCGGCATCTTCCGCGCCTCCTACCGGGACCACGCCTACACCGCCACCAAGCCAAGGACCTTCCGTGGCCAAGCGAACGGCGCCGCCAGAGACCCCCAAGATCACCAAGTTCCTCAAGCCCGGGGCTTCCCGTGGTAAGGCCGTGGAGGGCGACGCCTCAGGCGGCTCGCGTGACGTGGTGCTGCATGTCGGGCCTGCTGCTGCCGCTGTGCAGGACAAGCCTACCGGCCTCCTAGGCCGGATCGTTGAGCTGAACCGCGCGGGCAAAGACCTGGGGCACCTTCTCCCCTACGCTCAGAAGTGGAATGAGGCGGATATCTCTGCCTCTACCCGCGGCCTGGGGAAGGACCGCCTTCCGGCGCCAGACCCTGCTGGGCCTCGGTCCACTGAAGAACACTTCTCGCGGCTTAAACGCGCCGTGAAAGAGTTTGACAGTGCATGGTACGATGCTACCAACAACGTGGTGGTAAGTTTTGCCAAACCTTTTGTATTTTTTGTTGATGCCGGTTTCTTTTCTTCCCGGATCTTGTCTATCCTCCCAGTCCCCGAGTTTTGTGTTGAAAGCGTAGCTTCCAGTGCGAAACTTTAAATAGAGACATGCGAAACCGGCATAGCCAGTCCCCGAGTTTCGGGTTGAAACCTTTGTTTCTTTCTTCCTCATAATCATCTTCCTTTGAATAGAGCACCGCTGACGCCCGGAAGCAACTCTTTGAGGAGCTTCTATGGGAGCATCGTGACCTTGCCGAGGCCCACAGCCACTGCCAAGGTTGGTTTTTTCTTTTCCTCCGGCATCTTTTCACCGGAATGTTTCCTCCATTGGTATTTACGCCTCTTTTTGTTTGACAGCTGTCCCGGAAGCTACCATGGAGGCCCTTAGGTCCCAGGTTGCCAAGCTCCAAGGTACCACCCTTTTCTTTCCAGTTAACCCGTTCTTTTTTCATTTCATCTATTGTTGGTTGCTAAAACCTTTCTTTTCCGGTACTTTAGGCGAGAAAGAGCAGCTTCTCAAGGAGCACAACGAGGCACTGGACGCCCAGAAGACCGCCTTGAGGGAGCTGAAGGAACAGGCTATACAAGCCGCGCTCCAGCACGAGCAAGCTCTCAAGGATGCCCGGGTCGCGGCTGAGGCCAGGCTGGCGGAGGTCGTGGAGGACTCCACGAACTCCAACACCGTACTAACGGCAGAGCTGGAGGAGGAGAAGAAAGCGCGGAAGGCAGCGGAGCGCCTCATTGATACCATGACCACTGATCACCGGGAATACGATCGGTTGGTTATGAAGATTGACGCGCTGGCTCTCCGTAAGTCCCTGCCTTGCCCCTTCTTTCGCTTACAAGCTTTCTCCTTTTGAAAACGTACCTTTGTTCCTTGTTGCTCCGACATGCTTTTTTCCGGTGTCTTGTGTTTATGCTTTTTTTCTTCCTCCTGTAGAGCATTTCCCAGAATCCCAGGTCTACGCCGTGAAGAAGGTGATGGAGGATCGGGTGGCGCGGGAATTTCCCAATATGGACGCGCACTGGGATGGGTACGACTATCTTGTCGCCCTCTCCGCGCGAGTCCAACACATGCGCTCCGTCGACCGGCTCCTTGCCGACCTACCAGCTGCCGCCATCCAAGTCTTCAAGGTGCTGTGGCCTGAGGAGGAGTTGCCGGGAAACATCACGCTTACCGCCCACCGGCTCAAGGATGCCGGGCACCGGATTCGCGAGTGGCAATGCTCCGCGGCTCGTGCCGGAGCTGACACGGCGCTGCGCTCCGCATGCTCCTGGTACCCTGATCTGAATCTGGATGCCCTTCAAGGCATATGCGAAGATGCTCCCACGGACACGGATCCGGCGCTCACCGCGAAGCGGCAGGACCGGGCCTACCGGCTTGCTGAGTATGCCGAGGTCCGCACCTTCATCCCTCCCCCTCCTGGTGTCAAGGACTACCTCAGCGATGAGGAAGAAGAAGACGAGGGAGATGAAGATGAGGCTGCTGAGGACGTGCCGCCGGAAGCTCCCGAGGCCGGCGCTGCTCCCCCTGAAGACGCTGAGGCCGGTGCCGCTCCACCTGATGCCCCCGTCGCCTGAATCAAGTTATCTGCTTCTGCTTGTTTTACAACAGACTTTGTTAAATTTGACCCCGGTATGCCGGGGTGTATGATGTAAAACCTTAAGTCCGCTTTTGTTTGCCACACAACATTTTATGCCGGTAAGTTATACCGGTAGTTAATTATCTCAAGTTTGCGTTAGCATATTTGCCTCTGGTTTTGCTTTTATCTTGCACCGCAAAGATTTCCAAATTGTTTCCGCATCCAATTCGATGCATACTTGGTTCTTTCGCCTTGGCTCTGCCTGCCTTCTCTGGGCGTTCTTTGGCATATGAGCACAAGGTTCTTTCACCAAACAAGCATTTTCTTGAACTTAGAAATAACTTCGAAATTTTGCAAAAAACCGGTTGAACCGGGGTTAGTTAAATTTTCCGGATTGTTCTTTCCTGCTCTCCCTCTTCGCAGTTCATGTGCTTATCCCCTACCGGTTTATCTTGCTTGCCATGAAGCCGGTTTGCGGACAGCAGCAGAGTCGAAGACTCCGGTAGGATTTAGCACACTACTAAACCGGAAAGGAAAAACATTCAATAAGCAACCGGTAAACTGAAAAAATAAACAAGTTACATGCAATCTTATTGGGGTAGTCCCCGAGATTCATTCAAGGTTCTGGCATCTTTTATTCATAGCATATAAGGTACAAAAAGGAACTTCTTACACCATAACTTCAAGAGTAGAAAGGACGCAACAGAGCTACGTTCCATGGGCGCTTGCTCTCCTCTCCGGACCTGTCCGCCTTTCCTTTTTTCCACTCCTGTGCATCGATCAAGTAATATGCATCATTGTGAAGCACCTTGCTTACAATGAAGGGACCTTCCCATGGTGGCAAAAGCTTATGCCGGCCTTCAGTGCGCTGCACTAGGCGCAGTACGAGATCCCCTTCCCGGAAAACTCTCGGGTTAACCTTCCGGTTATGATAGCGTCTGAGGTTTTGCTGGTAAATGGCTGTTCTTGCCAAAGCCAGCTCTCTTGCTTCTTCTAGCAAGTCCACGTCATTTTCTCTGGCCTCTTTGACCTCTTGCTCAGTATAGAGCTGTACCCTTGGTGAATCATGAATGATGTCGGTTGGTATGACCGCTTCTGCTCCGTAAACCATGAAGAATGGAGTGTATCCGGTAGACCGGTTTGGAGTTGTTCTTATACTCCACAGTACCGATGGTAGCTCATCGAGCCAACATCCCGGTGACTTTTCCACTGCATCAATGAGTCTAGGTTTGATACCGGAAAGTACCAAAGCATTCATTCTTTCCACTTGGCCATTGCCTTGTGGGTGTGCTACTGAGCACAAATCCAACCGGATGTTGTTGTCCTCACAAAACCTTTTGAACTCACCTTGAGCAAAGTTGGTTCCATTGTCAGTGATGATGCTGTGCGGGTATCCATACCGCAAAATGACATCTTTTAAGAATTTTACCGCGGTATGCCCATCACACTTTGCGATAGGTTTTACTTCTAGCCATTTGGTGAATTTATCCACCATAACCAAGATGTGAGTCATGCTGCTTCTTGCAGTTTTGAATGGGCCAACCATATCAAGGCACCAAACGGCAAACGGCCATGTTAATGGTATTGTTTTTAAACCGGATGCTGGAGTATGATTTTGCTTGGCGTACCTCTGGCAGCCGTTGCATTTTCTTACCAAATCCTCAGCGTTTTCCAAAGCAGTGGGCCAATAAAACCCATGCCGGAATACTTTTGCTACCAGCGCCCTTGATGAAGCATGATGCCCACATTCTCCTTGGTGAATTTCCTCAAGCATTTCTTTTCCTTCTTCTGGTTCCACACATCTTTGAAGGACACCGGTAACGCTTCTCTTGTACACCTCACCATTGATGAATGTGTATGCTTTGGACCTTCTTTGTATTCTTCTTGACTCATTTTCGTCATCCGGCAAGATGCCGTTGATCAGGAATTCCTTAATAGGTTTAACCCACGACGGTGTCTCTCGAACCAAAAACACCGGTGCATCTATCTCCATGCTATCTACCAGCATCATTTCTTCCGGTATGAGTACCGCAGTCCCCGAGCTTGCCGGAACAGTCCCCGGGTTTACCGGTGCAGTCCCCGGGTTTCCTTTATCAATATCCATGGGTACTACGTGCGACTCCGGTACGAAAATTGATTCCGATTCTGGGCTTGGTTTGATTGATGGTGCTCTTAAGTGAGCTAGAGCTATTCCGGGAGGAATTTCTTGCCTGGACGAGCCCAGCTTGGACAAAGCATCCGCGGCTTCATTTTCTGCGCGCGGCACATGGTGAAACTCACACCCTTCGAAGAATCCGGCAATCTTTTGCATGTGAAACCGGTACGAGGCCATGTTGGCATCTTTTGCATCCCAATCCCCGGAACACTGCTGTACCACAAGATCTGAATCTCCATAGCAAATGATCCGGTGTGCACCGATTTCTTTTGCGACCTTAAGCCCATGGATCAAAGCTTCATATTCAGCAACATTATTCGATGCCCTGAAATGTACTTGCAAAACATACCGGAGGTGATCTCCTTTTGGTGAGGTGAGTACCACACCGGCACCTAGACCCTCTTTAAGCTTGGATCCATCAAAGTGCATTTTCCAGTATTCTATCCTTTGATCTGGCGGTTTGTATTGCATCTCCGCCCAATCGACTAGGAAGTCAGCCAAAGCCTGTGACTTTATGGCATCTCTTCTTTCATATACCGGCACATATGGTGATATTTGGATTGCCCACTTCGCAATCCTGCCGCTGGCGTCCTTGTTGCACATGATATCGGAGATTGGTGCTTCACTCACCACCTTCATAGGATGCTCTTCAAAATAGTGCTTGAGTTTTGTGGCGGCCATGTACACGCCATAAGTCATTTTTTGGAAGCGAGGATAGTTTTGTTTTGAGAGGGAGAGCACCTCGCTCAGGTAGTATACCGGCCTCTGGACGGTTTTTCCTTCCTCTTCTCTTTCAACTACAACCACTACGCTCACAACCCGGTTTGTTGCCGCTATGTATAATAGCATAGGCTCTCTCTCTAGAGGTGAAGCCAGTATAGGTGCTGTGGCTAGCATTGTTTTCAGTTCCTTAAACGCTGCGTCTGCCTGAGGGGTCCAGACGAACTTGTCGGATTTTTTCATCAGAGCATAGAGTGGCAGAGCTTTTTCTCCCAACCTGCTCACGAACCGGCTTAGCGATGCCAAGCTTCCGGTAAACTTTTGCACATCTTTTAGCTCTCGAGGGACAGTCATTCTTTCTATCGCCCAGATTTTTACCGGATTGACTTCTATGCTCCGGCTTGATACCAGGAAACCGAGCAGCTTGCCGGCGGGGACACCGAAGGTGCATTTTGCCGGATTAAGTTTCATCCGGAACCGTCTTAGGTTATCGAATGTTTGTCGGATGTCATCGATTAAGGTGTTCTTTACCTTAGTTTTTATCACAATGTCGTCTACATAGACTTGCACATTCTTTCCAATCTGATCAAACAAGCATTTTTGCATACAGCGCTGGTACGTTGCACCAGCGTTGCGCAAACCAAAGGGCATAGTGACATAGCAATAAGCCCCGTGCGGGGTAATGAACGCAGTTTTTATTTGATCTTCCTTTTTCAAGGGAATTTGGTGGAAACCGGAATACGCATCCAGGAAAGACAACAACTCACACCCAGCAGTTGAATCAATCACTTGATCGATCCGTGGTCAAGGAAACGGGTCTCTTGGGCAAGCCTTGTTTAGGTTGGTGTAGTCGATGCACATGCGCCACACCTTTGGAGCTTTTGCTTCCAGGTTCTCATCTTTTTTCTTTTCAACCATTACCGGATTGGCCAGCCACTCTGTGTGCATGACCTCCACAATGAATCCGGCAACAAGCAGTTTGGTTACCTCTTCCCCTATGATTTTCCTTCTATCTTCAGCGAACCGGCGCAAGGGTTGTCGCACCGGCTTGGCATCCTTCCGGACGTTTAAAGAGTGCTCAGCCAGCTCCCTCGGAACACCTACCAAATCATCAGTTGACCAGGCAAAGATATTTCGATTCTCACGGAGGAAGCTGACGAGCGCGCTTTCCTATGCTTGATCGAGGCCGGTACCAATGCGAACGGTGCGCTCTGGGTAAGCCGGATCTAGCACAATGTCCTTTGTTTCATTTGTCGGCTTGAATGCCGGTGAGCCCAAGTTTCCACTCATTGCCGCTAAGCTCGACTGTGAGGACTGAGCCAGCGCAACCGCTGTTTGCATCCTTTTCTTTTCCTCCGTGATCACCAGTGATTCCGCTAGGTTTGATCCGGCAGATGCAGTTCCCAGTGAGACTTTATAGTTCCCCACTACAGTTAAGGGTCCACGAGGTGCCGGCATCTTCATCTTGAGGTAAGCCGTATGAGTGGTAGCCATGAAAGCTGCCAATGCTGGTCTTCCCAACAACGCATGGTAAGGACTATCTAGGTCCACCACCTCAAACTCGACATTTTCAACCCGACAATTGTCACGTCCTCCAAATGCCACGTCCACCCGAACTTTTCCTATCGGGGCACAGGACAAGCCCGGAACAATCCCGTGGAACGTTGTGCGCGTTGGCTGAAGCATGTTTTCTGTTATGCCCAACGTACGCATGGTGTGCTTGTACATGATGTTTATGCTGCTGCCGTTATCTATCAGCACCTTGCTGAACTTTACTCGAGTCTGTGGCCCTTTCATGATTGGGTCCACAACAAGAGCATATCCACCCGGATTCGGCATGATCTTAGGGTGATCCTTAAATGACCAGGTAATTTCCTGATCTGACCACAACATGTACTTGGGGACTGCCGGCATCACGGCATTGACCTCCATGGAGCGGCGGTGTACACTTTGCCTGTCTGTTGGCTCAGTGACAAAGACCACACAGCACATATCCGGACCCTCGTAAACATTCCGGCCTAAAGGTGCCGGTGGAGGTGGTTGATCATTATTTTGTTCCACCCGGTTAACCTGCTGATACTGCTGCCGGTTTGGCTGCACCGGTAAGGCGTTTGCCCCGGTAAGTGGCGGTGGTGGTGGTAGCTGTTGTTGCCGCGGCATGTCTTGTGGTGGCTGTGCATCTTTTACTGTTCCCTTTTGCATCAAGTACTTGGTCCAGGTACAATCCTTCGTCAGATGGTTTGACGGGTGTGCCGGATTCGGTGTGTGCCACCGGCAAGGTTGGTCCATGGCAGCTTCCATGGTGTACTTTGCGGGTTCTTGCCAGTTTCTTTTCTGGACCCAGGGTTTCTTTTCCACCCATTGTTTCTTAGGACCCGCCCATGGCTGCGATCCGGTTCTTTGCCTCTGACTGCCGCTGGCCTCAGAGTTTTCCTGCACAGCAACAACTTGCTGCGGACCGTACCTTCGATCCGGAAAATCTTCTCTTCTTTTGTTATTCCGGTTATCCCGGTGTTGCTCGTGGCGCAGCTGCTCCGGCTCAGGTTGCACTGCCGGCTGCGTTGGGTCTCCCAATGCATAGCTATCCGCCACACGTATCATCTCTGCCAACGTTGTTGGCATGTTTCGCTGTAGCTTTTGCCACAACGGTGAACCTCTCCTGCACCCACTGCTAAACCAAGCAATGGCATGTGCCTCGATTACCCCTTCACAGGAGTTCCTTGTAGTGTTCCACCGGGCCAGATAATCCCGGTCTGTTTCGTTTGGGCGCTGTACGCACAGAGCGAGTTGCTGCGGCCTGTTTGGCCTTTGATAGGTGCTACTGAAATTGCTCACAAAAGCCTCCTCGAAATCCAGCCAGCCATTGATGCTTCCTGCCGGCAAGTTGTTTAGCCAGATTCTTGCCGGTCCAACCAAAAACGATGGTATGATCCTTACGGCCCAACGCCGATTTCCTCCTCCCGCTACAGTTCCTCCACCGCCTGCGACGTATACCGCGGTTACGTAATCCGCGAGCCAGTCTTCCGGCTTCGTAGTGCCATCGTATGTTTTCGTGTCACGGGGCAACATAAAGTTGCGCACTGGTGGCCTTTCTTTCATGATCCTTGGGCCAAAGCACTTTGGTCCTGGGGGACCTTCCTCCTCGACTATTTCTGACAAGTACACTCTATCCAGACGGTGCCTCGCATCCCGTTCCGGTAAGTATCTCTCTCCCAGGCGTTCTGCCAATGCGTTCCGGAAAGCTGCCGGTCTTGCAGAATCAGCTTCATCATAACATTTCGGTACCGCGGCCCTTGCCTGCCGGTACCTCGGGGGATCCATTTCCTCCTCCTCATACGCTGCCCTTGCAGGTCGATAATTTTGCCCGGTCTCGTATCTACCGGCATGATTGTTTCCGGCATAGCCGCCTCTGGCGTTGCCTCGTTCTGCCCCTTGGCTTTTTCTACCGGCATCATGTTGCCCGGCTTGTTGTTTTCCGGCCAGAACCGGATCGTACACAGTCATCTGCTGTGCGTTCATGTCTTTTTCTCTTCTTCTGTCCGGATGGGGGGACGATGCCTGCCCATGGGACTTGCTACCGGCATTCCTTGTCGAACGCGCGGATTTTGAAGCCACAGCCTTGTTTAGCTTATCAAGCTGCTCAGCATTTTGCTGCTCGATAGTTTCAAGAAGTTCCCGGACACGCTCTTGCTGTTTTGCCAGAGCGTCGCCGGAAAGCGAGTCACATAGCGCTACAGCAGCTTTAGCAGCTTTTATCGTTTTATCCGGGCTACTGTACTTAGGTTTCTCTACAATGCTCACAGATGCAGATGTGCTTTTGCCGGCAGCAATTTCTTTGCGCAGATCCTGATCTAGATTGCGAGCCTTAAGCCGGTTTTCCGGTAGCCTAGCAGCGTGAGCGCTAACAGAAGCAAAGCCATGGGCAGCATTATACTCACGTACGGTTAGGTTCAGCTCGCGCTGCGCCCTGACGATGTCCTTGCCGCTCTCGAGCATCTTCTGGCGCTGCGCCTCCAGCTCCGCCTGAGCCGCTGCCGGGTCGATGTTCTGCACGATGGGGGTGGCGAGGACGTTCATCGCCGCTTAGAGCGGTGTTTCCGATGGCGCGGATGATGCTCCCGCTGCGCCTGCGCCTCGCTCCAGCGGTGGCTTGGCCGCACGGGTTGAAACCGCACGCCCAGCGCCTTCACCCACAGCTTCTTTGCCGGCGTCGACCGCGCCTGCCATCATCACCTCCACGCTCCCTGGAGCGCGGCCTGCATGTAGCCATCTTGGCGGATCCGGCGCCACCAGCACCGGCGAGAGGCACTGGCGCACAGGAACGGTGCCGAAGTAGATGCGGTGGCTGCCGAACTCGATGATGCGGCCGTTCTTGGGGAAGATGCCGCCGTTGGCGAAGCAGCCCGCGTTGTCGTTGATGAAGTCCATGGTGTAGATGCGCTGCACCAACGCGGAGACCGTACGCTGACCGGCGACGTCGAGGATGCCCGCCCGAATATGAACTCCATCAAGCGCCACTTCATGCCCCACGGTGGGCGCCAACTGTCGTCGTGGTGAACAAGCAGATGCCATAGGATGGCTTAGATTGGGGCCGAATGGACGCTAGAGGATTCGGGGGAGGGTTTGTGATCAGGTGGGATGAACTTCCAGATGGTTTCCTCAAGAACTTGGCCAAGGCCAGAGGTTGAAGAAGAAAGACACAAGGAAGAACTCGCTCTAGATCACCATGTTCATTGATTCTCACAAGTTACAGGTTTGTGGTTCGTGCCTTGCTACTGTCGTGCGTCGCCCGTAAGGAGGGCTGCCCCCTCTCCTTATATAGGGGAGAGGGTGGCTTACAGGGCAAGAAACCCTAATGGCATCTTTGACTAGACAAACTACTTTATAAAGCTACTTTACAAAGCTACTTTAATCATAGATGACACCGGGGTCTTCTTTTATCAGGGAGGCTGACGTCCTCCGGCTTCTTTCTTTGTCATCTTCTTCTTTATCGTCAGCCCTTCGTTTAAAGCTACTTTGCTTAGCTCATCTTTGTCTTCTAGCTCTGGAGAGGATCTTTGACCAGCCTTGCCGACAAGCTCTTCCTTCCGGTGGCCCGGTACCTTTTCTATCCGGTTCCTGTATCCCTCCTCTGAGGATACCGGCTTAGCCTGTTCAGCCAAACGCCTATCTTAGACACCGGCATGAACACCTAACCGGTATCCTGATGGCTCAAACCATCCGGTTTGGCATGCCTTTGGCATACCGGGGGTCATCCCCCCAACACTTGTAATCTAGATGTCGTTATGCTAGTCAAGTGAATTTTACTTATGTGATCTCCGGAGACTCCTTGTCCCACAGGTGTGTAAAGGTGACAGTGTGTGCACCGTGTGGGTCTCTTAGGCTATATTTCACAGAATACTTATTCACTGTTATGAATGGCATAGTGAAGTGCTTATTTACATCTCTTTATGATTGCAATGTGTTTTGTATCACAATTCATCTATGTGCTACTCTAGTGATGTTATTAAAGTAGTTTTATTCCTCCTGCACGGTGTAATGGTGACAGTGTGTACATCCGTGTTAGTACTTGGCATAGGCTATGATTATGATCTCTTGTAGATTATGAAGTTAACTATTGCTATGATGGTATTGATGTGATCTATTCCTCCTACATAGTGTGAAGGTGACAGTCTGCATGCTATGTTAGTACTTGGTTTAGTTGTGTTGATCTGTCATGCACTCTAAGGTTATTTAAATATGAACATTGAATTGTGGAGCTTGTTAACTCCGGCATTGAGAGTTCGTGTAATCCTACGCAATGGTGTTCATCATCCAACAAGAGTGTAGAGTATGCATTTATCTATTCTGTTATGTGATCAATGTTGAGAGTGTCCACTAGTGAAAGTATGATCCCTAGGCCTTGTTCCTAAATACTGCTATCGCTGCTTGTTTACTATTTTACTGCGTTACTACTGCTGTGTTACTACTGCTTGTTTACTGTCCTGGGCAAAGCACTTTTCTGGTGCAGTTGCTACTACTTATTTATACCACCTGTATTTCACTATCTCTTCGCCGAACTAGTGCACCTATTAGGTGTGTTGGGGACACAAGAGACTTCTTGTTTTGTGGTTGCAGGGTTGCATGAGAGGGATATCTTTGACCTCTTCCTCCCTGAGTTCGATAAACCTTGGGTGATCCACTTAAGGGAAACTTGCTGCTGTTCTACAAACCTCTGCTCTTGGAGGCCCAACACTGTCTACAGGAAAAGGAGGGGGGCGTAGACATCAAGCTATTTTCTGGCGCCGTTGCCGGGGAGGAAAGGTAAAAGGCACTCATACTCCGGTTCCGTGTAACGCATTTTTCTGGCGCCATTGTGTTTGTGCTCGAAGCTATTTCCTTTAGATCCTGCAATTGCATCTTTTTGTTTCTTGTTTACACTTGTTAGGCATAATGGAAAACAACAAAAATATGAGAGATCTTTATGAACTTTATCTTGAATTAGGACATGATGTGTTTGAAGTGAGAATTAAAAAACACATGGAACTTTATATGCATGCTAATGGGAATGTTATTAATATGAATGCTTTGAACACTATTGTTGCTAATGCTATGGAAAATTCTAAGCTTGGGGAAGCTGGCTTTGATGAGCATGATCTTTTTAGTCCCCCAAGCATTGAGGAGGAAATTTACTTTGATGATACTTAGCCTCCTATTTATGATGATTATAATGATAGTAGTCTTTTGTTGCCACCTACTATGGAGAGTAAATTTGATTATGATTACAATATGCCTCCTATATTTGATGATAGCTACTTTGTTGAATTTGCTCCCACTATTACTAATAAAATTGATTATGCTTATGTGGAGAGTAATTATTTTATGCATGAGACTCATGATAAGAATGCTTTATGTGATAGTTATATTGTTGAGTTTGCTCATGTTGCTACTGAAAGTTATTATGAGAGAGGAAAATATGGTTGTAGAAATTTTCATGTTACTAAAATACCTCTCTATGTGCTGAAATTTTTGAAGCTACACTTGTTTTATCTTCCTATGCTTGTCACTTTGATTTTCATGAACTTGTTTATTTACAAGATTCCTATGCATAGGAAGCATGTTAGACTTAAATGTGTTTTGAATTTGCTTCTTGATGCTCTCTTTTGCTTCAAATGCTATTTCTTGCGAGTGCATCATTAAAACTGCTGAGCCCATCTTAATGGCTATAAAGAAAGAACTTCTTGGGAGATAACCCATGTGTTATTTTGCTACAGTACTTTGTTTTATATTTGTGTCTTGGAAGTTGTTTACTACTGTAGCAACCTCTCCTTATCTTAGTTTTGTGTTTTGTTGTGCCAAGTAAAGTCGTTGATAGAAAAGTTCATACTAGATTTGGATTACTGCGCAGAAACAGATTTCTTTGCTGTCACGAATCTGGGCAAAATTCTCTGTAGGTAACTCAGAAAATTATGCCAATTTACGTGAGTGATCCACAGATATGTACGCAACTTTCATTCAATTTGAGAATTTTCATTTGAGCAAGTATGGTGCCTCAATAAAATTCGTCTTTACGGACTGTTCTGTTTTGACAGATTCTGCCTTTTATTTCGCATTGCCTCTTTTGCTATGTGGGATGGATTTATTTGTTCCATTAACTTCCAGTAGCTTTGGGCAATGTCCAGAAGTGTTAAGAATGATTGTGTCACCTCTGAACATGTGAGTTTTTGATTATGCACTAACCCTCTAATGAGTTTGTTTCGAGTTTGGTGTGGAGGAAGTTTTCAAGGGTCAAGAGAGGAGGATGATATACTATGATCAAGGAGAGTGAAAGCTCTAAGCTTGGGGATGCCCCGGTGGTTCACCCCTGCATATTTCAAGAAGACTCAAGCATCTAAGCTTGGGGATGCCCAAGGCATCCCCTTCTTCATCGACAAATTATCAGGTTCCTTCTCTTGAAACTATATTTTTATTCGGTCACATCTTATGTACTTTACTTGGAGCGTCTGTATGTTTCTTGTTTTTGTTTTTGTTTGAATAAATACTTGTGTGGGAGAGAGACACGCTCCGCTGGTTCTTATGAACACATGTGTTCTTAGCTTTTAATTTTCATGGCGAAGGTTGAAACTGCTTCGTTAAATTGTTATATGGTTGGAAACGGGAAATGCTACATGTAGTAAATTGCTATAATGTCTTGGATAATGTGATACTTGGCAATTGTTGTGCTCATGTTTAAGCTCTTGCATCATATACATTGCACCTATTAATGAAGAAATACATAGAGCATGCTAAAATTTGGTTTGCATAATTGGTCTCTCTAAGGTCTAGATAATTTCTAGTATTGAGTTTGAACAACAAGGAAGACGGTGTAGATTCTTATAATGTTTACAATATGTCTTTTATGTGAGTTTTGCTGCACCGGTTCATCCTTGTGTTTGTTTCAAATAGCCTTGCTAGCCTAAACCTTGTATCGAGAGGGAATACTTCTCATGCATTCAAAATACTTGAGCCAAACACTATGCCATTTGTGTCCACCATACCTACCTACTACATGGTATTTCTCCGCCATTCCAAAGTAAATTGCTTGAGTGCTACCTTTAAATTTCCATTCTTCACCTTTACAATATATAGCTCATGGGACAAATAGCTTAAAAACTATTGTGGTATTGAATATGTACTTATGCACTTTATCTCTTATTAAGTTGCTTGTTGTGCGATAACCATGTTTCTGGGGACGCCATCAACTATTCTTTGTTGAATATCATGTGAGTTGCTATGCATGTCCGTCTTGTCTGAAGTAAGAGATATCTACCACCTTAATGGTTGGAGCATACATATTGTTAGAGTAGAACATTGGGCCGCTAACTAAAGCCATGATCCATGGTGGAAGTTTCAGTTTTGGACATATATCCTCAATCTCATATGAGAAAATTAATTGTTGCTACATGCTTATGCATAAAAGAGGAGTCCATTATCTGTTGTCTATGTTGTCCCGGTATGGATGTCTAAGTTGAGAATAATCAATAGCGAGAAATCCAATGCGAGCTTTCTCCTTAGACCTTTGTACAAAGTGCATAGAGGTACCCCTTTGTGACACTTGGTTAAAACATGTGCATTGCGATGATCCCGGTAGTCCAAGCTAATTAGGACAAGGTGCGGGCACTATTAGTATACTATGCATGAGGCTTGCAACTTGTAAGATATAATTTACATAACTCATATGCTTTATTACTACCGTTGACAAAATTGTTTCATGTTTTCAAAATAAAAGCTCTAGCACAAATATAGCAATCGATGCTTTCCTCTTTGAAGGACCATTCTTTTACTTTTAATGTTGAGTCAGTTCACCTATTTCTCTCCATCTCAAGAAGCAAACACTTGTGTGAACTGTGCATTGATTCCTACATATTTGCATATTGCACTTATTATATTACTCTATGTTGACAATATCCATGAGATATACATGTTATAAGTTGAAAGCAACCGCTGAAACTTAATCTTCCTATGTGTTGCTTCAATGCTTTTACTTTGAATTATTGCTTTGTGAGTTAACTCTTATGCAAGACTCATTGATGCTTGTCTTGAAGTACTATTCATGAAAAGTCTTTGCTATATGATTCACTTGTTTACTCATGTCATATACATTGTTTTGATCGCTGCATTCACTACATATGCTTTACAAATAGTATGATCAAGGTTATGATGGCATGTCACTCCAGAAATTATCTTTGTTTATCGTTTACCTGCTCGGGACGAGCAGGAACTAAGCTTGGGGATGCTGATACGTCTCCGACGTATCGATAATTTCTTATGTTCCATGCCACATTATTGATGATATCTACATGTTTTATGCACACTTTATGTCATATTCGTGCATTTTCTGGAACTAACCTATTAACAAGATGCCGAAGTGCCAGTTGTTGTTTTCTGCTGTTTTTGGTTTCAGAAATCCTAGTAACGAAATATTCTCGGAATCGGACGAAATCAACGCCCAGGTTCCTATTTTGCCTGGAAGCATCCAGAACACACGAGAACCGCCAGAGAGGGGGCACTGGGCCCCCAGACCATAGGCCAGCGCGGCCCAGGCCCTGGCCACGCCGCCCTATAGTGTCGTCGCCCCGTTGACCTTCTGACGCCGCCTCTTCGCCTATTTAAGGGCCCTCGACCTAAAACCTCGATACGGAAAAGCCACGGGACGAGAAACCATCCAGAGCCGCCGCCATCGCGAAGCCAAGATCTGGGGGACAGGAGTCTCTGTTCCGGCACGCCGCCAGGACGGGGAAGTGCCCCCGGAAGGCTTCTCCATCAACACCACCGCCATCTCCATCAACGCTGCTGTCTCCCATGAGGAGGGAGTAGTTCTCCATCGAGGCTAAGGGCTGTACCGGTAGCTATGTGGTTCATCTCTCTCCTATGTACTTCAATACAATAATCTCATGAGCTGCCTTACATGATTGAGATTCATATGATGATGCTTGTAATCTAGATGTCGTTATGCTAGTCAAGTGAATTTTACTTATGTGATCTCCGGAGACTCCTTTGTCCCACGTGTGTAAAGGTGACAGTGTGTGCACCGTGTGGGTCTCTTAGGCTATATTTCACAGAATACTTATTCACTGTTATGAATGGCATAGTGAAGTGCTTATTTATATCTCTTTATGATTGCAATGTGTTTTGTATCACAATTCATCTATGTGCTACTCTAGTGATGTTATTAAAGTAGTTTTATTCCTCCTGCACGGTGTAATGGTGATAGTGTGTACATCCGTGTTAGTACTTGGCGTAGGCTATGATTATGATCTCTTGTAGATTATGAAGTTAACTATTGCTATGATGGTATTGATGTGATCTATTCCTCCTACATAGTGTGAAGGTGATAGTGTGCATGCTATGTTAGTACTTGGTTTAGTTGTGTTGATCTGTCATGCACTCTAAGGTTATTTAAATATGAACATTGAATTATGGAGCTTGTTAACTCCGGCATTGAGGGTTCGTGTAATCCTACGCAATGGTGTTCATCATCCAACAAGAGTGTAGAGTATGCATTTATCTATTCTGTTATGTGATCAATGTTGAGAGTGTCCACTAGTGAAAGTATGATCCCTAGGCCTTGTTCCTAAATACTGCTATCGCTGCTTGTTTACTGTTTTACTGCGTTACTACTGCTGCGTTACTACTGCTTGTTTACTGTCCTGGGCAAAGCACTTTTCTGGTGCAGTTGCTACTACTTATTTATACCACCTGTATTTCACTATCTCTTCGCCGAACTAGTGCACCTATTAGGTGTGTTGGGGACACAAGAGACTTCTTGTTTTGTGGTTGCAGGGTTGCATGAGAGGGATATCTTTGACCTCTTCCTCCCTGAGTTCGATAAACCTTGGGTGATCCACTTAAGGGAAACTTGCTTCTGTTCTACAAACCTCTGCTCTTGGAGGCCCAACACTGTCTACAGGAAAAGGAGGGGGGCGTAGACATCAATGACCTAAATGGCGGTTCCACAAATAAGTGGAATTCAAATCATTTGCCTTACGGCATTTTAGCGTCAGTGTTATGTATGTGTGTTTCACCATTAAAATTTATAATAACTTATCCATCGTACATGGAGTAATGTCATAATTTGAACAACTCATTGTTTTCATTTGACCAGAGCAAAATAACAATTATTAAGTTCTTTATTCTAAATTCTAAGGGCTAGATAGAATGCTAATGACGAACATAATAACACTTTATTTTGTTCCAGTCGTGCATTCCTATCATATTCCTTGTCAGTCACTTAGGCCATTGTATTCTTGCATTGCGTTGTTTTGTATGACACTTCATACCAACCAATATGGTACAAATACCCAAGAATTTCATTGTGTGACCTAACTAGGAATATAACCATAACATGTATATCATTTATATACACCTGAGCTAGACATTCTAGTCTTTTCTTTCTTTCTGCCAATAATCTTTTGTAGTTTCTCTTTTAGCTTTCCTCATTATTCAGAAAAACACATCAACTTCAATAACTTCTCGGTTTGTTAGTCAAATACCAATAACCTTGAGGTTCTTACTTTGAAGTTGATCATCATATGACAAGTGTTCCGGATTTCACTATTAGTAACCATGTAATATGATGAACAATTTCACTCATAATTTTATCCATTGTATCATGATGACTTTCTGAGACCATGTCTGTACAAGCTAGGCTCATAAAGTTTTAACCTTGGTATTCGCATGTGCAAATCTGGCTTGCACCCGTTGTATGCACACGTAGAATCTATAACACCCGATCATCACGTGATGCTTCGAAACGACGAGTCTTAGCAACGGTGCATACTAAGGACGATCACTTCATGGATATGCGAATATCGTTAGTGCCCCAATAGTTGGAGGATTGGGACGCCTTGCGTCTTCAACCTTCGTACATTCCCATAAAACTAATGAGTTTATGTAGTCTCACCAAATTATATTCTATCATCTTGCAATAAGGTCTTAGATATCACATATATCTCATACCTTGATTATTTCTGAAAACTAAGTTTTCAGCTCCTTACTTTTCAAATAGATTTGAACTTCGATTTTCACGGAGACAAGATAACTTTATGTACTAATTGAAACCATAGCTCTTTGAATCAACAATGTGAGGTTTACTAAAAGTTTGCTATAGGACTTAATCACTTCTTGATTCTTTAACAATACGGTACCAGTCCGTAAAGTTTCTTGTCAGATTTTAACAGTATTTCTATCTCAATAACAAGACTAGCGCATGGTAGAAAAACGGATGCCAATACTACAAAATTAATTCAAAATACTACTCAAACTATGGTTATGATAATTAGTTCATGTTTTAATCTAATTACTAATGAACTCCCACTTAATACAACATCCCTCATAGTTGTTAAGTGGTACACGATCCAAATCCACTACACCAAAACCGATCATCACACGAGATGATGTAGCTTCAATGGTGAACATCAACATGTTGATCATATCATCCATATGACTCATGTTCAACCTTTCGGTTTCTGTTGTCCCGAGGCATGTCTGTACATGCTAGGCTCGTCAAGCAAACCCAAGTATTCCGCGTGTGCAACATGGCTTACACCCATTGTATATGAACGTTGAATCTATCACATCCGATCATCACGAGATGCTTTGAAACGACGAACTTTGGCAACGGTGCATACGAGGGGAGAACACTTTATTATCTTGATATTAATGTGAGGGATCATCTTATAATGCTACCGTCGCGTTCTAAGCAAAATAAGATGCATAAAGGATTAACATCACATGCAATTCATATGTGATATGATATGGCCCTTTTGTCTTTGCGCCTTTGATCTTCATCTCCAAAGCACGGACATGATCTCCATCATCAACGGGCATGATCTCCATCATCGTCGGCGTAGCGTCAAGGTCCATGGCGCCGTCTTCATGGTTGTTCACCTCATGTAGCAACTATTACAACTACTTTGAAATACTACTCAACATGAAAATTAAAGACAACCATAAGGCTCCTGCCGGTTGCCACAATACAATAATGATCATCTCATACATATTCATCATCACATTATGGCCATATCACATCACCAAACCCTGCAAAAACAAGTTAGACGTCTCTAATTTGGTTTGCATATTTTACGTGGTTTAGGGTTTTCGAGAGAGATCTAATCTACCTACGAACATGAACCACAACGGTGATACTAATGTTGTCAATAGAAGAGTAAATTGAATCTTTACTATAGTAGGAGAGACAGACACCCGCAAAGCCTCTTATGCAATACTAGTTGCATGTCGAACGAGGAACAAGTCTCATGAACGCGGTCATGTAAAGTTAGTCCGGGCCGCTTCATCCCACTATGCCACAAAGATGCAAAGTACTCAAACTAAAGACAACAAGAGCATCAACGCCCACAAAACCATTGTGTTCTACTCGTGCAACCATCTATGCATAGACACGGCTCTGATACCACTGAAGGATAACGTTGCATAGAAAACAAAAAAATTCCTACCGCGAGAACGCAATCCAAGCCAAGATGCAATCAAGAAGACGGGAGCAACGAGGGGATGAATGAGACTAACCCTTGAAGATTTCCAAAGCCTATAAGAGTAGGCTCTTATTGCTGCGGTAGACGATCACTTGCCACTTGCAAAAGCGTGTAGAAGATCTTGATCACGGTGCCATGATCGGGCAGCACCTCCGTACTCGGTCACACGTTCGGTGTTGATGAAGACGACGTCCTTCTCCCCGTTCCAGCGGGCAGCGGAAGTAGTAGATCCTCCTTGGAATCCCGACAGCACGACGGCGTGGTGGCGGTGTCGATGGAGATCTCCGGCGGAGCTTCGCTAAGCATATGCGGGAGAGGTGGTGGAGGAGAGGTAGCTAGGGTTTGGGGAGAGGGGGCTTGGGCGCCGGCCCTCAAAGGGGTGCGGCCAAGGCTGAGCCAAGAGTGGCCGGCCACCCTCCCCTTGCCCCTCATTATATAGGTGGAAGCCCCAAGAGTTGTGGTCCAAGTCTTCGAATAAGACCCCAACACCAAAACTTCCCAAAGGTGGGAAACCTACTCAAGGGGGGAGTCCTACCCAAGGTGGGACTCCCACCTTTCCTTGAGGTGGGGCTGGCCGGCCACCAAGGTGGAGCCCACCTGGGACTCCTCCCCCTTAGGGTTTGGCCGGGACTCCACCTTCCATAGTGCCGTTCTTCCGGACTTTTCTAGAACCTTCTAGAACCTGCCATAAATGCACCGGATCATTTCCAAACTTGGAATATGACTTCCTATATATGAATCTTATTCTCCGGACCATTCCGGAACTCCTCGTGATGTCCTGGATCCCATCCGAGACTCCGAACAAAACTTCGAACTCCATTCCATATTCCATATCTACTTAAAACGACATCAAACCTTAAGTGTGTCACCCTACGGTTCGCGAACTATGTAGACATGGTTGAGACTTCTCTCCGACCAATAACCAATAGCGGGATCTGGAGATCCATAATGGCTCCCACATATTCAACGATGACTTAGTGATCGAATGAACCATTCACATACGATACCAATTCCCTTTGTCACGCGATATTTTACTTGTCCGAGGTTTGATCATCGGTATCACTCTATACCTTGTTCAACCTCGTCTCCTGACAAGTACTCTTTACTCGTACCGTGGTATGTGGTCTCTTATGAACTTATTCATATGCTTGCAAGACATTAGACGACATTCCACCGAGAGGGCCCAGAGTATATCTATCCGTCAACGGGATGGACAAATCTCACTGTCGATCCATATGCCTCAACTCATACTTTCCGGATACTTAATCCCACCTTTATAACCACCCATTTACGCAGTGGCGTTTGATGTAATCAAAGTACCTTTCCGGTATAAGTGATTTATATGATCTCATGGTCATAAGGACTAGGTAACTATGTATCGAAAGCTTATAGCAAATAACTTAATGACGTGATCTTATGCTACGCTTAATTGGGTGTGTCCATTACATCATTCATATAATGACATAACCCTGTTATTAATAACATCCAATTTTCATGATCACGAAACCATGATCATCTATTAATCAACAAGCTAGTTATACAAGAGGCTTACTAGGGACTTCTTGTTGTTCACATAACACACATGTATCAATGTTTCGGTTAATACAATTATAGCATGGTATGTAAACATTATCATAAACTTAAAGATATATTATAATAACCATTTTATTATTGCCTCTTGGGCATATCTCCAACAGCCTTGTATTGAGAGGTATTACTTCTCATGCATTCAAATCCTTGAGCCAATAACTATGCCACTTGTGTCCACTATACCTACCTACTACATGGTATTTCTCCGCCATTCCAAAGTAAATTGCTTGAGTGCTACCTTTAAAATTCCATTCTTTGTCTTTGCAATAGCTCATGGGACAAATAGCCTAAAAACTACTGTGGTATTGAATATGTACTTATGTATCTTATTTCTTATTAAGTTGCTTGTTGAGCGATAACCATGTTCCTGGGGATGCCATCAACACTTTGTTGAATATCATGTGAGTTGCTATGCATGTTCATCTTGTCTGAAGTAAGGGAGATTTATCATGAATTGAATGGTTTGAGCATGCATATTATTAGAGAAGAACATTGGGCCGCTAACTAAAGCCATGATCCATGGTGGAAGTTTCAGTTTTGGACAACAATCCTCAATCTCTTATGAGAATATTATTTGTTGTTGAATGCTTATGCATAAAAGAGGAGTCCATTATCTGTTGTCTATGTTGTCCCGGTATGGATGTCTAAGTTGAGAATAATCAAAAGCGAGAAATCCAATGCGAGCTTTCTCCTTAGACCTTTGTACAGGCGGCATAGAGGTACCCCTTTGTGATACTTGGTTAAAACATATGTATTGCGATGATAATCCAGGTAATCTGAGCAAATTAGGACAAGGTGCGGGCACTATTGGTATACTATGCATGAGGCTTGCAACTTGTAGGATATAATTTACATAATACATATGCTTTATTACTACCGTTGACAAAATTATTTCTTGTTTTCAAAATAAAAGCTCTAGCACAAATATAGCAATCCATGCTTCCCTCTGCGAAGGGCCATTCTTCTACATTTATGTTGAGTCAGTTTACCCATTTCCTTCTATCTTAGAAGCAAACACTTGTGTTAAGTGTGCATTGATTCTTACATGTTTACCTATTGCACTTGTTATATTGCTTTATGTTGACAAATATCCATGAGATATACATGTTGAAGTTGAAAGCAACTGCTGAAACTTATATCTTCCTTTGTGTTGCTTCAATGCTTCTACTATGAATTTATTGCTTTATGAGTTAACTCTTATGCAAGACTTATTGATGCTTGTCTTGAAAGTACTATTCATGAAAAGTCTTTGCTATATGATTCAATTGTTTACCCATTGTCTTTACCATTGCTTTGAATCGCTGCATTCATCTTATATGCTTTACAATAGTATGATCAAGATTATGTTGGTAGCATGTCACTTCAGAAATTATCTTTGTTATTGTTTACCTACTCGGGACGAGTAGGAACTAAGCTTGGGGATGCTGATACGTCTCCAACGTATCGATAATTTCTTATGTTCCATGCTTGTTTTATGACATTACTTACATGTTTTGTTCACACTTTATGTCATTATTATGCATTTTCTGGAACTAACCTATTGACAAGATGCCGAAGTGTTAGTTCCTGTTTTCTGCTGTTTTTGGTTTCAGAAATCCTAGTAAGGAAATATTCTCGGAATTGGACGAAATCAACGCCCAACATCTTATAATTCCATGAAGCTTCCAGAACACCCGAGAGGGACCAGAGGAGGGCCACAGGGCCACCACACAGGTGGTCGGCGCGGCCCAAGGGGGGGGGGGGCCTGTTGTGTGGCGCCCCCGTCAGCCTTCCGACTCCGCCTCTTCGCCTATAAGAAGCCCCCTGACCTAAAACTTCGAGACGGATAAGCCACGGTACGAGAAACCTTCCAGAGCCGCCGCCATCGTGAAGCCAAGATCTGGGGGACAGGAGTCTCTGTTCCGGCACGCCGTCGGGACGGGGAAGTGCCCCCGGAAGGCATCTCCATCGACACCACCGCCATCTTCATCACCGCTGCTGTCTCCCATGAGGAGGGAGTAGTTCTCCATCGAGGCTAAGGGCTGTACCGGTAGCTATGTGGTTAATCTCTCTCCCATGTACTTCAATACAATGATCTCATGAGCTGCCTTACATGATTGAGATTCATATGAGCTTTGTATCACTATTCATCTATGTGCTACTCTAGTGATGTTATAAAGTACTCTATTCCTCCTCCATGATGTAATGGTGACAGTGTGTGCATCATGTAGTACTTGGCGTAGTTTATGATTGTGATCTCTTGTAGATTATGAAGTTAACTATTACTATGATGGTATTGATGTGATATATTCCTCCTTTCATAGCTTGATGGTGACAGTGTGCATGCTATGTTAGTACTCGGTATAATTGCGTTGGTCTATCATGCACTCTAAGGTTATTTAAATATGAACATCGAATGTTGTGGAGCTTGTTAACTCCGGCATTGAGGTGCTCTTGTAGCCCTACACAATTAATGGTGTTCATTATCCAACAAGAGAGTGTAGAGTGGTTTTATTATGTGATCAATGTTGAGAGTGTCCACTAGTGAAAGTATGATCCCTAGGCCTTGTTTCCGAATAGAAAAGTCACACCACAAAGATTCCTATCTCCCACATCAACTGCACGCCAGCAAGCTATTTTCTGGTGCCATTGCAGGGGAGGTCACTATTTATTTACTGTTCCATTGCATGTTTACTCGCTGCCATATTTATTTCAGATTGCTATTACCACTCATATACATCCATATCACTTGCATTTTACTATCTCTTCGCCGAACTAGTGCACCTATACATCTGACAAGTGTATTATGTGTGTTGGGGACACAAGAGACTTCTTGTATCGTGATTGCAGGGTTGCTTGAGAGGGATATCTTTGACCTCTTCCTCCCTGAGTTCGATAAACCTTGGGTGATCCACTTAAGGGAAAACTTGCTGCTGTTCTACAAACCTCTGCTCTTGGAGGCCCAACACTGTCTACGGGAAAAGAAGCGTGAGTAGACATCACTGGATAACCTTGGACTAGTTGGTTGAGCTTAATCAACAACTTGGAGAGTTGAAAGACAAAAGCTTTATCCAACTTTGTTCCTTCATAAAGAGATGTATAGTGTTGTTTGTGTTGAAGTCAGAAAGTATCCCCTTTGTGGATATGCTATCTTCCCTATATTTGATTTGAGCTTGGGCTATCGCCAAATCAAACTCAGTTCCAAGGACTATCTTGATGATGTTTATACTCATGGTGTCTCATCCGAGTATACCTTCATGTCCTTTGGTCTGACCAATATTTTTTCCTCGTTCATGCAAAATATGAGTTTCTCATTGGAGTATCTTGATAAGTTTGTTATTGAGCCCATAGATGACACTCTTATTTCTTCCATGTTTAAAGAGATTCATATTGAACAGTTGGCACTAATGTTGGAAGCTTTTGAGAACCATATTCGTGTTATCATGAAGAATGTGTTCTGGATGTTGGAAGTGGCCTTCTCTAGTTCACGTGCACTTGCTAAAAGATGTCGTCGTGGATCTGAGTCGAGTTCCCTTTGTTATCCTCGGGAATCATCGCAAGTCGGTCAGGCATGTGCGAAGTATTCTTGAGATGGAAGGTTGTTACCTCCATTCCTTGAAAAGTTTCTCTATGCACACCAAGCCACTTACTGGTTTGTTCAAAGAGAAGAAGCTTAATAACTTCATTATCTTCTTTGATGTCCCCACAATGACTCAAAGGTGTTACATTGCAAGTTCATATGCGCGCAATTGCCTTTGGCAGTCACAACCATATGGATTACGCAATCTGGCTCAATCTTTTGGAGCTTGACATTATAGTCTATATCTTGAGAATCTAGCAACTTTACCTTGGTGGTAGTTGTTGCAATTTCTATTCGTACATTCTGAGTCTGAAATATCTTCACACCTAACCTAAGCTGAATCTCAAGCGGCAATGATGGTTAGTGTTTCTCAAGGATTTTTGACATAGGTATCTTTGTAAATCCGACAAGATTGATGTCGTTGTTAACACAATTAGTCGGAAGGCCTAATGCCATAATCTCTTGAATCATTGATACGTCTCCGACGTATCGATAATTTCTTATGTTCCATGCCACATTATTGATGTTATCTACATGTTTTATGCACACTTTATGTCATATTCGTGCATTTTCTGGAACTAACCTATTAACAAGATGCCGAAGTGCCGATTCTTTGTTTTCTGCTGTTTTTGGTTTCAGAAATCCTAGTAAGGAAATATTCTCGGAATTGGACGAAATCAAAGCCCAGGGGCCTATTTTTCCACGAAGCTTCCAGAAGTCCGAAGACGAAACGAAGAGGGGCCACGGGGTGGACAAACCCTAGGGTGGCGTGGCCCCACCCCTGGCCGCGCCGGCCTATGGTTTGGGCCCCCCCGAGCCGCCTCTTGACTTACCCTTCCGCCTACTTAAAGCCTCCGTGACGAAACCCCCAGTACCGAGAGCCACGATACGGAAAACCTTCCAGAGACGCCGCCAACGCCGATCCCATCTCGGGGGATCCAGGAGATCGCCTCCGGCACCCTGCCGGAGAGGGGAATCATCTCCCGGAGGACTCTACGCCGCCATGGTCGCCTCCGGTGTGATGTGTGAGTAGTCTACCCCTGGACTATGGGTCCATAGCAGTAGCTAGATGGTTGTCTTCTCCCCATTGTGCTATCATTGTCGGATCTTGTGAGCTGCCTAACATGATCAAGATCATCTATCTGTAATTCTATATGTTGCGTTTGTTGGGATCCGATGAATAGAGAATACTTGTTATGTTGATTATCAAAGTTATATCTACGTGTTGTTTATGATCTTGCATGCTTTCCGTTACTAGTAGATGCTCTGGCCAAGTAGATGCTTGTAACTCCAAGAGGGAGTATTTATGCTCGATAGTGGGTTCATGCCTCGCATTGACACAGGACGATGTGACAGAAAGTTCTAAGGTTGTGTTGTGCTGTTGCCACTAGGGATAAAACATTGATGCTATGTCTAAGGATGTAGTTGTTGATTACATTACGCACCATACTTAATGCAATTGTCTGTTGCTTTGCAACTTAATACTGGAGGGGGTTCGGATGATAACCTGAAGGTGGACTTTTTAGGCATAGATGCAGTTGGATGGCGGTCTATGTACTTTGTCGTAATGCCCAATTAAATCTCACTATACTCATCATGATATGTATGTGCATGGTCATGCTCTCTTTATTTGTCAATTGCCCAACTATAATTTGTTCACCCAACATGCTGTTTGTCTTATGGGAGAGACACCTCTAGTGAACTGTGGACCCCGGTCCAATTCTCTTTACTGAAATACAATCTACTGCAATACTTGTTCTCTCTGTTTTACGCAAACAATCATCTTCCACACAATACGGTTAATCCTTTGTTACAGCAAGCCGGTGAGATTGACAACCTCACTGTTTCGTTGGGGCAAAGTACTTTGGTTGTGTTGTGCAGGTTCCACGTTGGTGCCGGAATCCCTGGTGTTGCGCCGCACTACATCCCGCCGCCATCAACCTTCAATGTGCTTCTTGGCTCCTCCTGGTTCGATAAACCTTGGTTTCTTTCTGAGGGAAAACTTGCTGCTGTGCGCATCATACCTTCCTCTTGGGGTTCCCAACGAACGTGTGAGTTACACGCCATCAATCATCAAGAATAACCACTCTCCATAAGGATCTTGTGTGACTTATTCTAGGAGGTGCCCTTATGATGTCTTTTCAATTCCGAAGTCCGATCTTGACTCGATGACCTATTGAAGGCTCGTCAGTAACCTAAAATTGGTGTCTATAACATCCAAGAGAACCTTATAAGCAGAGTTGCTAAATGTCTCTTGGTCAATCCGTCGAAATGATTTCTCCGGTGACAACAAACTCATTCGGAGAAATTTCACTCCCCGGTGACCATTGACACTTCACTATCTAGTGCCCCTCCCCTTCCTGTTGTTTATACCTGAAGTTCCAATCGATTCACACGTTGTGTGAATTTGTCAGTCATCTAGGCCCAGCCTTTTGAGTAGACAATAATCGTTTCATGTATCCTTGATCAGAGAATGACTACGATTCTTAAATCCAAGTTCCTCTGGTTTTAAAATCATTCGTGCTTCTACGAGTCACCCTTTCTAAGAGTGCCACGTCATGGTATCAAAGGTAGTTTAACTCTTCGTTACCTTGTTCCTTTGTATTCTCCTCAATCATGGAGCAATTACCTATCAAATTTGAATCTTCTTTCATCTCCTCCTTTACCTTGATGTGTTTCATTTCTGTTAGCTCAAGAGTTGTTTCCGAACACTCCTTCCATGAGTTAACCATGAGGTACTCGATCTTTGTAAAGATCCACCATCCAGAGTTATTCCCTCTTACCTTTGGAGCGAAGAAGACAAAATGAAGAGTTCTTCATGGTGATGTGGGTCAACTTCTTCATGGTGTCGTGGATGAACTTCCTCAACAAAGAAGATCGGCGTGGTATCAACAAGCTCCTTGAAGACCATTGTAGTCCTTGTTACCTTCTCTTTTCCTACCTTAGGAATCTCGGGGACGAGATTCTTGTAAGGGGATAGAGTTGTAACATCCCTGTTTTGCTAAACCCTAATTAGGATTTGTTTGCATTCATGAGCATCATTTAAAATGCATTAAGAAAAATTTGCATTTCAAATAAAGTGGAAACCCTAATGTGTGCAATTTCCTCTCCGTTTAAAATCCTCTCAAAATGTTTCAAACCAAATAGTTGGACCCTCAAATATAATTAGAAGGGCCACTAAGTATTTTACATAAATTCTAGAGTTATTTTTGAACTCCAAAAGGTTGCCAAATAACAAAATACCTCCCTCTGATTCATATTAATTGACTTCAATATGGATGTATCTAGAACTAAAATGTGTCTAGATCCATACATATTAGAGTCAATTAATATGAACCGGAGGGAGTATTGTTTTTAGCCCTGTTTAAAATTTCCAGAGAAAACAGAAAAAGGCAGGGTCTTATGGGCAAATTCGCCCTTGTCGTCTTCCTCAGCCACACAGGCAGCTGCGTGCCTTGCGCAGGGAGGCCGACGCCGGCCACCTCCTGCTCGCCCCGCGGATGAGGACGATGTACTGGAGAGCCTCCTGCACGCCTCCCCCTCGTCCCTATCTCTTTTCCCCCTCGCACGCCTCCTTCCTCTCCTCTCTCTGCAAGCGCGCGCCCGAACCCTAGCGCCGGCCTCCGCCGCTTCGTGCCGCCGTTGTCGGCCTCCCCAAGCTCCGCCGCGACCGCCAATAGCTCTGCCTCGCCGCCCTCTCTATCCCTGCAAAAGGAATCGGGCCGAGACGCCCCCAATCGCCGGCGCCTCCCTCTTCTTCCCCGTGGCCGGGAAGGATTCCGGCGACCACCGCCGCCGCTACAGGCCACCTCCGGCCTCGCCGTCGACTTTCCCGCGCTCCTGGTGTGCTAGCGGTCCTCCTGGACCCCCTATCCCGCTCCCTCTCGCTCTGGTCCGCCCCCCGCGATGAGCACCTGCGAGCTCGGCCGCCGGCCATCGCCGCCGTGGTCGCTCCGGCGACCATTGGTGGGCGGCGCCCCCACCAACTGGTTCCCCGCGTCGCTCCGCATCCTTCCCCCACCTCGCGCGCCTCAATCCCAGGCCTAATCGCCCGACTGGAGCTCGACCGGAGCTCCCAGTGTGCTAATGGTCGCGCTGACATCATGCTGACATCAGTGTGACCTCATATTTCCCTTTTTTACTTTCTGTTATTTTCAGTAATTGTTTAATAATTCATATAAATTCATAAAAATATCAAATTATATATCAAATTGATCAGAAAAACATTTCCTATCTGTTTATACATGTTTCATACATGATTGAACCCATTAAATGTGGAGCTTAGTAGAAAACCCTAATACACCCCTCTCATATGGCGGTGTCCGATGTCGGAACCCCTTTAATCTGATGATGCACCTAGGGTTGCTCAATTCCTCTAATATAACATGTCATTCATATTGTTTGCGCATTGCATTATGCCATGTGTTGATTGTTCTTTGCCTTTCTGGTATTTGCTTCTTCGCGATATTTAGAGCACGAGTCCGAGACGATGAAGATCAACGACACTGGTGATCAATTATGTCCACCGACGAACTATTCAAGCATGCATCAAAGATCCACATTGGTTTGTCAGGGATAAAGGCAAGCCCTAGCCTGGTGCATATATGATTTCGAAATGCTTTTACTCTGGTTCCTACATATTGCATACGATTCAACTGTCTTTTATCGATAGGTAGAGTCATCCTATCTATTGCATGTTCCACCCTTGTAGCCTCAAATCCATGATCCACTGCTCCTAGCATAACTAGGTTTGGCATGTGTGCATCGTTAGAGCCTTTATATCTTTATGCTTAGCCATGCTTAGTTTGTTACGCTGCAACTCCGGTCTTCGGACTGGAACCATACAATGAAATGAATCTAGCATGACAGGTTGACGTGGTAAGTGTAGAGATGTTGATAAACATGATTAAAGGCTCATACGAGAGGCCACATTGGCATGTGGTGGGTTGTTTCGTTTCTGCCGACCCTAGGAACTGAGTTCTCGCCTCTTGAACCAAGACCGAGCGTACAACCACACGAGGCCCTATTATGATACCCTCTCGACTCACTAACTTGCCTAGTAGATTCCATGAGTCACATAGTTTGCGCTTTATTTGGACATATGCATTGAAAATGTTTGTGAAAAGGTGCATAGCATACAGGTAGGTAAGCGTGGCCAAGGTGTCTTGGGTTAGAGTCCCTGGTGAAACCCACCTCGCCTCACATCGTTAAGGACCGACTTCGGGACTTGACCCGTTACGGCGGAACAATCCTTAGCGCGCGACTCATGGTCTCGGCGACAGCAAGGTAAAGGTCGTGGTCAGCCACCCTCTATCGGCTTTCCAAGGAAGAGAGCTTATGATCTGGCATTAAGAGTCGGCTGGTACGTGTGGGTAAAGTTGTACACCCCTGCAGGGTTATGAATCTTTTCGAAAAGCCGTGTCCACGGTTACGGACGACTTGGGAACGAACATGGAGATCATAGAGAACTTTAACCTCATCGTAAAACTTGGCAAACAATGTGTGTTTATGGATACCTTCTCCGGGTGTTGAGGGGGTGATCCTAGGATAGTGAATCGAGATGATGAAGATTGGTGGATACAATATGATGATCAACAGAGATAGAGATATCACTCTCTTATCCCTTTTTAAAGGTTCTGAGTAGTCGAGCTTCTTCTCCCTCCTGTTTATCAAAGGAAACAGGCTTTACGCAAAAGAAGCTCTACAGAAAGCCCGCATACCCTCTTTGCTAAAAGGTTGTACTAAGTCTTGCTGAGTCCCTGTACTCAGCTTTGCATGCTTTTGTTTCAGACGAATTCCCTCCAACAGATGGTGGTTTCTAGGTCGACATCGACGAGTAGCTTGGGGTTCCAAGGTGGCAGCCTGGAATCTATGGGCTGGGACGTCGCCGTTATGCTCCTGGCCTCTTAGGCCTTTTCCTATCTTGCTATGTCTAATAGCATAACTTTGCTTCCGTTGATTGATGTATGCTAGGTCAGTGATCTCTGCTTGTAATTCTTTGGTTCTTCGCTCAGTTATGAGCTTGTATTACTTTTTGAGTCGTAGAGTCACTGTTGTGTTACCGATTCTCTCACTGTAGTCTCTTGAGCTCTAGGTTAGGCTTATGTCAGACGAAGATCTGGTATTTGTCTAACCCTGATCCCGAGGGTGCCACAAGAGGGTCGCCCAATTGCATATTTTTCTGAGAAACTTTCTAGTGCTAAGTTGAACTATCCTATATATGATAAAGAATTGTATGCTTTAATTAGAGTTTTTGAGGTTTGGCAACAATACTTGTGGCCAAAAGAATTTATCATACATTCTGATCATGAAGCTTTAAAATACCTGAAAGCTCAGTCTACTTTGCATACGCGTCTTGCTAAGTGGGTTGAGTTCATTGAGTCTTTTCCATACATTATTAAGCATAAGAAGGGAAAAGATAATATTGTTGCTGATGCTCTATCTATGAAGAATATGCTATTAACTCAACTTGATGTTAAAATTCCTGGATTAGAAGTGCTATGTGATTTGTATGCTACTGATCATGATTTTGCTGAACCATATCGCTTGTGTGCTATTGGTAAAGCATGGGAAAAATATCACATACATGATGGGTTCTTGTTTAGGGCTAACAAACTATGTGTTCCAGAATCGTCTGTGCGTTTGCTCTTATTGCAGGAATCACATGCTGGAGGTTTGATGGGTCACTTTGGGCATGAGAAGACGCTACTCATGCTAGCTGACCATTTTTATTGGCCAAAGATGAGGCGGGATGAGGACAGGTATGTGAAGAGGTGCATTACTTGCAATAAGTCCAAGTCCAAGCTGAAGCCTCATGGTTTGTATACTCCTTTACCGACACCTACTACACCTTGGGAGGATATAATTATGGATTTTGTGTTGGGTTTGCCGCGTACTAAGAGAGACCATGATTCTATATTTGTGGTAGTGGACAGATTTTCTAAGATGTCAAACTTTATTGTCTGCCACAAGAGCGACGATGCGTCGCATATTGCTAACTTGTTTTTCAGGGAGATTGTACAACTACATGGAGTCCCGAAGTCTATTGTTTCTGACCGTGATGTGAAGTTCATGAGCTACTTTTGGAAGACACTTTGGGAAAGCTGGGGACAAAGCTACTTTTCAGTACTACTTGTCATCCCCAAACTGATGGTCAGACTGAGGTGGTTAATCGAACCTTGTCACAACTGTTGAGATCCATGATCAAGAAGAACCTGAAGGAGTGGGAAGAGTGTTTATCGCATGTGGAGTTTTCTTACAACAGGGCGGTACATTCTACCACGGAGTTGTGTACTTTTGAGGTGGTATATGGTTTCAAACCCATTACTCCGCTTGACTTGTTGCCTTTGCCCATACATGAGAGAGTTAATATGGAGGCATCCAAGAAGGAAGATTTTGTACGGAAGATACATGTGAAGACTATAAAGTTGAGAGAAAATAAAGGCAAGAGCAATGCTGCAAGGATGAACAAGAAGCGCAAGGAGATGTTGTTGAAGCCTGGTGATATGGTCTGGGTACATTTTTGCAAGGATAGGTTCCCGAAGCTGCGGAAGTCCAAGTTGCTTCCTCGTGGTGCTGGTTCTTACAAAGTGCTTGCCAAGATCACGATAATGCATACTCGATAGATCTTCCACTTGATGAGTTTGGAGTCAGTAATTCTTTCAATGTTGCTGATTTGACACCATATGATGGAGAAGACCTTGGAGCATCGAGGTCGACGCCTTTTGAAGGGGGGAGATGATGAGGACATCCCTACCACACTACTACCTCCGTCATTACCAAATGAAGATGAAGCTACTGTGAAGCTCAAATCCAATGAAGTTTGGATTGGACCTATTACAAGGGCTCGTGCGAAGCTACTTAAACAACAGGTGAACTTGTTCCTAAACGATACTTTGATTGATGAGAACTTTATACTGCCTAAGTCATGTTACTTATGTATCATTAGGTATGAAGAGGAGACAAGCAACGCACGAGGAGGAGAGGAGCATCTGGACGTGAAGATGGACGTGAAGCTGGACATGGAGATGGACATGAAGATACCCCATGGACGCGCGAGGGAGGAGCGGGAGGCATGCGCGAGAGGAGACGTCACAGTCCAGACCGGCCGGCGCGCCCGGTCCCTGGCCCGGTCCAACCGGGCGGCACGCCGGATCTGGCCCGGCGCCAACCGGACGAGCCGCTTATGCCAACCGGGAGGGTTACTGCGCGACACTCCCCCCGCCCGGTCAGCACCCGGTCCCTGGCCCGGTTTGAACCGGCCAGCCCGGTTCCAGGCCCGGTCGACCGGCCCCTAGACCGGCCGTGTCCGAGTCCGTCTCGACCAGATCTATTCTGGGTCGGTTATTTTCGTACTTTTTCGACCTGAGGTCATCCCGGACGCCTATATAAGTGCCCATGACGCCCCCAAAGTTGCTTCAGACCACGTTTAAGATAAACCCTAGTTCTTAGGTGTTTGCTCTGCAAAACTATTGAATTCCCTACACCATATTGCTTGATTTGGTGTAGATCTGGAATTCTTGTGTAATCTGATGTTCCATTGGGAATTAGAAGGTTGCAACTTACCGCTTCGTGGTCGGCGGCTACGTGCGCAAGTGTGTGGAGTTGCGAATATCTTGCAGGGTTGAGAGCTGTTGCATTGGCGACAGGGACCAATCGAGAGATCTCGTTGCGTCATACAAGTTATCATCCACTTCATCATACGTGATTCTCCGCTGTGATCATCCTGTGATCATCATCACCACCGTTGCTTACTGAGAAGATCGGGCCACCCCTTATCACCGCACGGCCGGCAGAACATGACAGGTGTTCGTGGTGGCCATCGAGGTTTCCAAGGTAACGGTGATCATCCTGGTCTGGGAAGCGGTAGCAATTTTGTGCAAGGGGAAGGTAGCGGTACGGGTGGTATGAATAACGCGAATCAGCAACAGCATTGGGCTGGCAATTATCAGCGTAATTCTGGTTACAACTCTGGGAACAGTCTTGGATATGGCGGGAATCAGCAACGTTGGCATGCTGATCGCGGCTTTCAGCACCGTGCTCGCGATCATGGGGCTAACATGCAAGCAATGAGTGGTATTGATACAGACTTACTACAACAAACAGTGCATGCGGTAGTCACAGCAATCACGGCAGCCACCAAAGTTTCTGAACCAATTCAGAGTGCACCTCATACCGTAGAAAATGCTGATAGATTGGTAGGGGTACGGATCAACATGCGATGACGTCGATTGCGGCGCCCAATGTAGTTCCAAAGCCAACACAGGGGGTCCAAGATAATCAGGGTGCAGGAGCCAAAGGGAAGGACAATGAAGGACAAGGTCCTCAAAAGAAGAAGAAGGATGAAAAATCAGGGTGTTTTCGATGCAAACAGCCTGGACCTTATATTAACACCTGTCCTACCCCTTTTTGTGATTTATGTCAGTCAATCCATCATGCTACCCCTGCTTGTCACCTTCATCAAGCTCCTAAGCCCACATCAATTTTACATGGATATGCAAATGAGGCTCTCATGTTTTTTGAGCTTCCTTATGGTTCTTTTAAGGCCAAGGTGGAGAACCCAAAGTTAGCTAAGGTTACTGTTGATGGAGATGCTATGACTATCCCTGAACTTATTGATCAACTCAAGCAGATTGTTCCTTCTGACAAGTTCAATTGGGAAATTTTTCATTTCAAGGTTAAATTACCAAGTAAGCAGGAAGTTCAAAGACTGAATTTTTTTGGTACTTATATTTGTAATGACAGGGAATCTTGCTTATCGTTAGATTTATGGTCTTCATTGGAGGAGCCAATGTATACATTGCCAGAAGTTTGGGTTCGTGTGTCTGGATTTCCAAGTGATATTAGATCTGATTATTTATCTTTATGTGATGTGGGGACTCTTTTTGGAAAGACTCTAGATGTTGCCATGTCATATACTAGGAATAAGGTGCTTATGACCAAGATTGGGTGTTTGGACCGTAATTTTATTCCTAAAAACAGTGATATGTTCATTAGAAGGGGTTTCTTTAAGCTACATTTTGAGGTGGAGGAAGCTAATGGGTCTCAAGAAGTTGATATGACCGAGGTAAACAATGGTAATGATGAAAATGATGATGCACATAATAGAAAGCACAACAAAGAGGGGGGTAATGCCATGGATATGGATCCCAAAGGGCCATATGAAGGAAATACCTCAGATAATGGCGAACAAAATGGTGTTATTAACAACAATGGAATCCAAGGGATGCAACTGCATGCTCAACCTTTGGATGAGATTAAGATTGGGTCTATTAACGTGCAACTTAGTCCCACATGTACTCCTTTATCTGTCCAAAATTTGGGTGAAAAAAAGCAATTTTCCAACACTTTATCTCATGTTCAAATTTAGATGCTAAATGAAAAAACTGGTGTTGATTGTGATGCAGATTGTGTTCTCAGTGTATCTACCTCAAGATTGCCCTAGGTGTGTATCTGTGCCTCGCGATCGACGACACAGCGTTGCAGGCAGACTGCATTTTCTCCGTCTGGCGTGCAACAGGTTCAGTTGGCCCCGTCCAACGTGCAGCACGGCGTGCTGCCAGCCAACAGCTGCATCGGCATAAGTGGACAACAGTTGGCTGTCAACGCCAATGATAGCAGCCAGCGGGCGGGCGAATCCACGGCAGCCACGTGCGAGCGCACAGTCCACCTTGCTGCCAAGGCGGGATGGGGTGCGGCCGCTGGAGCTGACGTGGACGTTGGCGCGTGGAGGTTTCCGACCCAGAAGATCCTAGCGCGGGGGAAGGGAGCAAGTGGACATGCGCCACTGTCGGCTACGCATGCGCATGCTAATGATGACGGAATGATGGCCATGGATTGGTCCACGGCGGCCATGCGGCAATAGCGTGCAGGGAGAGCAGCTCGGCCTGGATTGTCTGCGCCGGTAAAGTCTCCGCTCAACGCGCATGCAGCATCCTGGCCACAGAAGATCATGTCGTCTGCTGGAGGTGGTCCAGCGCTGGTTGATGATGCCAGAGCCAATCATGATGCTGCAGTGCTAGGCGGATTTTCTATGCATGCAGACGATGTAGCTCATAGTATGAAAATAGTTTCTAATATTCTGATTAATTATATTAATTCTGAGGTATATGAGAATGAAATTTTGATGGCAGGAGGTAATGTTTTTGATACAGGGAATGTTTGTCAACCTACTATACCCAGTGCTTTGGATTTTGAAAAAGGAAAATGAGGGAGAAGAATTCATGTTGCATAAAGGAGAGGGGATACCTACTATGGATGATCGGAATATGGTGGGGATTGCCTCACCTCACAGGGCCAATGGTAAAATTTTCCCTTCGTTTCAGTCTGTAACAAATGAAATGAATTCTTCTTTTTTCTCTCAATTTAATTGAGTGCTCATCTGACAATGTGCCAGTTAGTCCTACTATGGAGGAGGTTATTGCTTTCGGGGGTATTTCAAATGCCTCATATGGAGTGAGGTCTAGTACTCGGCTGGGATGTCAGACACATGGGGATTTTCCATAGATGGCGAAATCTATGAAGAGGGCACGGATGTGTGATGTTACTCTCAATACAAGCAATCCTTCAATCCCAAAATATTCTATTGTTAATATTCCCGAGTCTGATATTGTTCATAGATCGGAGTGTCTAGGAGTGTCTTTGGGAAAAATGTAAATCGAGGTGGTAAAATCTATTAAGGGTATCAAAGTGTTAGAGGAGAAACATATTTTAACAATTTTGCAGAAAAATGTGGATGAGAATTTGAATAAGAAGGAGGGTCCTTCGACTCTTGTTATGTCCAAAGTGTCAACCCTTTGTGAGGACTTAATTGAGGATGATGGTATCCCATTGGAATTAGATGATCATTTGGAGCATATAAAACCGGTTGTCAAAGAAAAGAGAACTAGGCAGAGGAAAACGTATGACACTAATAATATTCGCAAAAGTACTAGGCGGAGAATTAAAAAGCAGTTTTCATAATGCAGAATCGAAAAGGTATGAATTGGAATCCAGGAGGTTTTGGGGATACTGCAAACCATTTGTTTGTCAGAGAGGCAATTAGGAAACATAAGTTAGATTTTCTAGCCTTGTTGGATACTGGGAGATCAAACTTCTCTATCCCATTTCTGAACCAACTTGCTGCGGGTTACAATTATTTTTGGTTTTGTTTACCTCCTCATGGTAGATCTAGAGGCATTCTAGTGGGAATAAACTCAGATACCCTACAGGTGATAAAGGTGACTATTGGAGATTTTTGTGCAAAACTTCATATAAAATGTAAGAGGGATGATTTTGAATGGATTTTGGTGCCGGTCTATGGGGCTGCCCAGGACATGCACAAAGGAGAATTTTTGGCAGAATTAGTGAGAACGTGTGAGTCTGAAATATTACCTATGTTGGTGGGTGGCGATTTCAATATTATTCGGAAGAGGGAAGAAAAGAATAATAATATTTTTAAGGGATTTCTATTCTCGTGCCCTCGGGTCCTTAGTTGTGCTCAGTTTTCCCCAGCTCCTTAGTTTTTCCTTAGTTTTCCCCAAGACCTTGTCTGAAACCATCACAGGTGCTGTAACGGCCGGTTGCCCGACGGTTGACCGTTATCTTCTGACTAGTGGGGCCACGTAGAGCCCGCAAAGACACGTCATACGATCCATTTTTGTTTGACTGTAAGCATCGCTGTATCCCTGACCAAAACGCGCACGAGTGGAGCTTCGGTATATCGAATGATAAGTGGGGCCATGACGCTGATACAAGGGGCAATACACGGGTAGGATTAGATTTTGAAACGGAGCTCTACAGCGATGGCACGGAGGAGGTGGCCTACGGGGTGCCGAGATGAGATCGACGTCCACAAAGAACTGCATGAGGCGAGACCAGACACATTAGATAGATATGAACTAGATGCCTTTAACCATGCAAAGAAGAGAAGAAATGGTCGACGACATCGACGACTACCTCAAAACTTTGACTGACCGTGTCGAACACGAAAGCGAGCAATGTAGAGAAAACTAGTATCTCTCCTTTCTGGCGTGTATAGATGGGTGCTAGAAAAGTGTGGTGGCAAAGGGAAAGACCTCGCGGTGGTCTGTGAAGTCCAGCATAGCGGGGCGGCGTGGCCGTGCCCACTGCGGCGTGCATGCATGTTCGGCATTGGCATCAGCATGTACGTTTGGCATTGGCCTCGATGGTATCTCTGGTGTGTCAGTGATCGAATGAGGGGACGGGATTGAGGGTGCATCCCGACGGTGACCTAGCAGTGGCGGCGAGCATAGCCGTTCTGACCATGCCGATATCGGCATCGGCATCGTTTGGAGGCTGTGGTGCTCGAATCAAGGTGGGATTTGTTTCTTGTACGCCAAAATGAATTTGAAACAAGTTTCGTGTTGAAGGTTAGGTAACGAAAGTTTGTAACTAAAAATTATACTAGCGCCATGGTGAGGTTCTTTTTGATAGAGCTATACGGTTGGGCAAATTTTTTTTTGACACTTTTTAGATAGGGTTCCTTGTTGTTACACGTATGGCATCATGTATGGTAAATTTGGGGTCATTTGGATATGTTCGAAAAAATCACTTTGCTTAAGCGCATGCCGTTTCGTCTCACTGAAACCAGCTTTTCTAACGAGGTAATTTTTTCTACCTTCTCTAAATGACCTCAAATTTCATACAGCTGATTTTCTATACATTGATAGATAGATTGTTTCGTTTTTACATTTTTCGAACTTTTTATTTTCCTTTATAATACCCAATTGATTTTCGGGTTAAAACCTCGAAAAACAGCATCATGTATGGCATCACTTTCGCCCTAAATTTCAAATTTTGTGAAACTTTCCCTTTTAGATATTCCTTGATGTTATAGGTATGGCATCATGTTTTTTCGACCTTCTCAAAAGGGATTTTTTTACCATCTCTAAATGACCTCAAAAATCATACAGACAATCTTCTATACAAAGATAGGTAGATTGTTTCGTTTTTACATTCTTTTTTAACTTTTATTTCCCTTTATAATACCCATTTAATTTTCAGGTCAAAACCTCGAAAGTTAACATAAGTAGATGGTGAACCCTCCCAAACTTCAAATACAGAGATAGATAGATTGTTTCGTTTATCATTTTTACCGTGAATAGTAATGGCTACAAGAAATCGTTGATGGTTTATCATTTTTTGCATGAAAAGTAATGGATACAACAAATCGGTGATGTTTTATCATTTTTTGCGTGAAAAGTAATGGCTACAAGAAATCGGTGATGGTTTATCATTTTTTGCGTGAAAAGTAATGGATACAACAAATCGGTGATGGTTTATCATTTTTTGCGTGAAAATTAATGGCTACAAGAAATCGGTGATGGTTTATCATTTTTTGCGTGAAAAGTAATGGATACAACAAATCGGTGATGGTTTATCATTTTTTGCGTGAAAAGTAATGGCTACAACAAATCGGTGATGGTTTATCATTTTTTGCATGAAAAGTAATGCCTAAAAGAGTTTATAATTTTTAGCGCGTGAAAAATAATTCAGAAAACCGCCCTTTAGCATACTTAGAGAGTGGAAGCTAACCGCCGACAGAGAGATAGAGGGGTTATCCTGCCCGTTAGATCATACGATCAACGGTCAGAGGGCACGATCCGCAGACATGGGCTAGACCAATCAGGGCAATGTTGCACGTCTGCGAGAATTTGTGGAGGGAGAGGGCAAAACTGAGTAGTATCAAGAAACCAAGGGCACCTGAGTAATAAACAGACTAAGGGATTCAAATATGAGATTTAAAAATGGAAAATGCCTGTTTTGTACTATGAAACACATCTTGGCCTACCTCAAACTATTTGCAATACAAATATACATGAGTGTGAGAATTGTGGCCTGATACGTCTCCGACGTATCGATAATTTCTTATGTTCCATGCCACATTATTGATGTTATCTACATGTTTTATGCACACTTTATGTCATATTCGTGCATTTTCTGGAACTAACCTATTAACAAGATGCCGAAGTGCCGATTCTTTGTTTTCTGCTGTTTTTGGTTTCAGAAATCCTAGTAACGAAATATTCTCGAATTGGACGAAATCAACGCCCGGGGTCCTATTTTGCCACGAAGCTTCCGAAGTCCGAAGAGGAGACGAAGCGGGGCCACGAGGGGGCCACACCCTAGGGCGGCGCGGCCCCCCCTTGGCCGCGCGGCCCTGTGGTGTGGGGCCCTCGTGCCGCCTCCTGACCTGCCCTTCCGCCTACTTAAAGCCTCCGTTGCGAAACCCCCAGTACCGAGAGCCACGATACGGAAAACCTTCCAGAGACGTCGCCGCCGCCGATCCCATCTCGGGGGATCCAGGAGATCGCCTCCGGCACCCTGCCGGAGAGGGGAATCGTCTCCGGAGGACTCTACGCCGCCATGGTCGCCTCCGGAGTGATGTGTGAGTAGTCTACCCCTGGACTATGGGTCCATAGCAGTAGCTAGATGGTTGTCTTCTCCCCATTGTGCTTCATTGTCGGATCTTGTGAGCTGCCTAACATGATCAAGATCATCTATCTGTAATTCTATATGTTGCGTTTGTTGGGATCCGATGAATAGAGAATACTTGTTATGTTGATTATCAAAGTTATGTCTATGTGTTGTTTATGATCTTGCATGCTCTCCGTTACTAGTAGATGCTCTGACCAAGTAGATGCTTGTAACTCCAAGAGGGAGTATTTATGCTCGATAGTGGGTTCATGCCTGCATTGACACACAGGACGATGTGACGAGAAAGTTCTAAGGTTGTGTTGTCTTGTTGCCACTAGGGATAAAACATTGATGCTATGTCTAAGGATGTAGTTGTTGATTACATTACGCACCATACTTAATGCAATTGTGCATTTGCTTTGCAACTTAATACTGGAGGGGGTTCGGATGATAACCTGAAGGTGGACTTTTTAGGCATAGATGCAGTTGGATGGCGGTCTATGTACTTTGTCGTAATGCCCAATTAAATCTCACTATACTCATCATAATATGTATGTGCATGGTCATGCCCTCTTTATTTGTCAATTGCCCAACTGTAATTTGTTCACCCAACATGCTGTTTATCTTATGGGAGAGACACCTCTAGTGAACTGTGGACCCCGGTCCAATTCTCTATATTGAAATACAATCTACTGCAATACTTGTTCTACTGTTTTCTGCAAACAATCATCTTCCACACAATACGGTTAATCCTTTGTTACAGCAAGCCGGTGAGATTGACAACTTCACTGTTTCGTTGGGGCAAAGTACTTTGGTTGTGTTGTGCAGGTTCCATGTTGGCGCCGGAATCCCTGGTGTTGCGCCGCACTACATCCCGCCTCCATCAACCTTCAACGTGCTTCTTGGCTCCTCCTGGTTCGATAAACCTTGGTTTCTTTCTGAGGGAAAACTTGCTGCTGTGCGCATCATACCTTCCTCTTGGGGTTCCCAACGAACGTGTGAGTTACACGCCATCATGGCCTCATTTAGACAAAGTATGTTTTGGGAAAAGCTGTTTTGGAAAGGGCTTATTGTTGGGGACTCATTTAACTAGTTAATCCCATTTGTTGACTCTCTATTGACCAGCCACTTGAGGGTAAAACTGAGCATATTGCACTAGGAAGTATTAGCACTCAAGGGGAAAACTGAGCACACAAAAAATGCTAGTATAAGACTCGAGGGTATACCTGAGTATATCTAAATTTCCAAGGTTAGACTCGAGGACGCGTGTTGCGGTGTTGTTGACGCGTAGACGCGGGTCGCGGTGCAGATGTCGAAGACGTGCAATCGTGGACGCGTGACACGTTGCAGAAGTCCAAGACGTGCAGACGTGCAATGGTGGACGCGTAGGACGCGGGGCGCATTAACCACCCCTCGCCTTTATAGACGCCTCCTCCTACTATCTCTGTCACTCTCACTCGCTCACGCAACGCCGCCTCTCTCACGTCCCATCATCTTCTCCAAAGAAAAAAACCATCTCCCTCTCCCTCTCCCTCTCGGACATCCCTCCCTCTCCTCTGCCGGCGAGATGGACAAGGAGAATGCCAATCCCATCGTCCACGACGCCGTCGACTCCAAGCGCGACGCCTCCCTCTTCGACGCCGTCCCCTCAACGGACGTCGCCGCCTCCTCCGCCGGTGCATCGGAGGCCGCTGCCGCCGGTGGCGGTCAGATCCCGCCGAGATATGACCCCTACGAGGTGGTGCCGCATGTCCCGCCCCCGAACCCCTACGACACCTCCATTGAGGACGCATGGAACGAGGTAACTACGATTTCTTCCTTTTTTGTTTCCCATTCCTTTTTGAACCCTATTTTTGTTGGTGTAGATGGATCTGTAAATGGATGAGTATTGGGCTAATATTTGCACCGATTTTATTCCATTTTGTTTTGATCCCTTCTTGATTTCGTTTAAGATTTGGGGTTTGGCCGTTCGGTTTATTTATGCAAGTAATCATGGGATCTCAATCAGTTATTTTATGCAAGTAATCATGGGATCTCAATCAGTTATTTTATGCATAAATCAAAAGATATCAACCGTTCAATTTTGCAAATAATCTGGAATGTGTTCAAGTTCAGATCTGGAATCTGTTTCTTTGCCTATGATGAATCGGTGAGCACAAATTTTTACAGGGAGGGTTCAGCGAACCATTGCTGTGTACAAATCTGTTGTGCATGAGCTTTGGTTCGCTAACTCCTTCCCTGTAGACATATAATCGTGTCCACTCTAACTGAGGCTGCTTCTGTTTTTCCTAACTTTGTTATGATTCACGTTAGTCATCGTTGCAACTCATTCACTCATAGTTCCCAACGAACGTGTGAGTTACACGCCATCAAGCTCTTTTTCTGGCGCCGTTGCCGGGGAGATCAAGACACGCTGCAAGGGGAGTCTCCACTTCTCAATCTCTTTACTTTGTTTTTGTCTTGCTTAGTTTTATTTACTACTCTGTTTGCTGCACTAAATCAAAATACAAAAAAAAATTAGTTGCTAGTTTTACTTTATTTGCTATCTTGTTTTCTATATCAAAAACACAAAAAAAAAATTTAGTTACTTGTATTTACTTTATCTAGTTTGCTTTATTTACTACTGCTAAAATGAGTAATCCTGAAGTTGAAGTTCGTACGTTTAAGCAACGAGGGGGAGAATGTTTAAGAGATGCTTGGTATAGAATTAGTGATGCCCATAATAGGTGCACTAAGAAACACTCCACCACTATCTTACTCAGGAATTTTTATGTTGGTATCTCTAGCTGGAATAGGTATGTTCTTGATAGTCTCGCAAAAGGTAACTTCCTAAGTACTCCTGCATTAGAAGCTAGTTGCATTGTTGAGAGTCTATTTGGAATACCTCCTGTTGATGAAGTTAAAACTGAAATCTCTCTTGAAGATGTTATGAAAAAATTGGAAACCATAGAGAAAAAATTTCCAAGTATTGAAGCTAAATTGGAAGTGTTACTTGATAAAACTGATGAACTTGATAAATCCTTAGGAAGAATTGATGAAAGAATTAGTGTCCTAGGAACTTGTGTTGTCCATGATGATCAAATCAATAGGATTGATGAACTTGAAAAAGCTATGGGAACCTTGGGTTCAACATTTTCTTCTCTTAAATATAAGGAGAAAGCTTATGTGGGTAAGGAGCAAAAGTTTATGTATGTCTCTAAAGTGCCTAAACCAAAGAAGTATTATTATAGGCCTAAAATTGATAAAACCCTTAGTACCACTACGGATGGGGGAGCTCATAATAACGATACACCATCTCTTGATAATACTTGATACACACTTTCTGCGCCTAGCTGAAAGGCGTTAAAGAAAAGCGCTTATGGGAGACAACCCATGTTTTTGCCTACAGTACTTTGTTTTTATTTTGTGTCTTGGAAGTTTTTTACTACTATAGCAACCTCTCCTTATCTTAGTTTAGTGTTTTGTTGTGCCAAGTAAAGCCGTTGATAGAAAAGTAAGTACTAGATTTGGATTACTGCGCAGTTCCAGATTTCTGTGCTGTCACGAATCTGGGTCTACCTCCCTGTAGGTAGCTCAGAAAATAAAGCTAATTTACGTGCATGATCCTCAGATATGTACGCAACTTTCATTCAATTTGAGCATTTTCATTTGAGCAAGTCTGGTGGCCTAATAAAATTCGTCAATACGAACTGTTCTGTTTTGACAGATTCTGCTTTTTATTTCGCATTGCCTCTTTTGCTATGTTGGATGAATTTCTTTGATCCATTAATGTCCAGTAGCTTTATGCAATGTCCAGAAGTGTTAAGAATGATTGTGTCACCTCTGAACATGTTAATTTTTATTGTCGCTAACCCTCTAATGAGTTGTTCTAAGTTTGGTGTGGAGGAAGTTTTCAAGGATCAAGAGAGGAGTATGATGCAACATGATCAAGGAGAGTGAAAGCTCTAAGCTTGGGGATGCCCCCGGTGGTTCACCCCTGCATATATCAAGAAGACTCAAGCGTCTAAGCTTGGGGATGCCCAAGGCATCCCCTTCTTCACCGACAACATTATCAGGTTCCTCCCCTGAAACTATATTTTTATTCCATCACATCTTATGTGCTTTGCTTGGAGCGTCGGTTTGTTTTTGTTTTTTTGTTTTGTTTGAATAAAATGGATCCTAGCATTCACTTTATGGGAGAGAGACACGCTCCGCTGTAGCATATGGACAAGTATGTCCTTAGTTTCTACTCATAGTATTCATGGCGAAGTTTCTTTTTCGTTAAATTGTTATATGGTTGGAATTGGAAAATGATACATGTAGTAATTGCTATAAATGTCTTGGGTAATGTGATACTTGGCAATTGTTGTGCTCATGTTTAAGCTCTTGCATCATATACTTTGCACCCATTAATGAAGAAATACATAGAGCATGCTAAAATTTGGTTTGCATATTTGGTTTCTCTAAGGTCTAGATAATTTCTAGTATTGAGTTTGAACAACAAGGAAGACGGTGTAGAGTCTTATAATGTTTTCAATATGTCTTTTATGTGAGTTTTGCTGCACCGGTTCATCCTTGTGTTTGTTTCAAATAAGCCTTGCTAGCCTAAACCTTGTATCGAGAGGGAATACTTCTCATGCATCCAAAATACTTGAGCCAACCACTATGCCATTTGTGTCCACCATACCTACCTACTACATGGTATTTTCCGCCATTCCAAAGTAAATTGCTTGAGTTCTACCTTTAAAATTCCATCATTCACCTTTGCAATATATAGCTCATGGGGCAAATAGCTTAAAAACTATTGTGGTATTGAATATGTAATTATGCACTTTATCTCTTATTAAGTTGCTTGTTGTGCGATAACCATGTTCACTGGGGACGCCATCAACTATTCTTTGTTGAATTTCATGTGAGTTGCTATGCATGTTCGTCTTGTCTGAAGTAAGAGAGATCTACCACCTTATGGTTAAGCATGCATATTGTTAGAGAAGAACATTGGGCCGCTAACTAAAGCCATGATCCATGGTGGAAGTTTCAGTTTTGGACATATATCCTCAATCTCATATGAGAAAATTATTAATTGTTGTTACATGCTTATGCATAAAAGAGGAGTCCATTATCTGTTGTCTATGTTGTCCCGGTATGGATGTCTAAGTTGAGAATAATCAATAGCGAGAAATCCAATGCGAGCTTTCTCCTTAGACCTTTGTACAGGCGGCATAGAGGTACCCCATTGTGACACTTGGTTAAAACATGTGCATTGTGATGATCCGGTAGTCCAAGCTAATTAGAACAAGGTGCGGGCACTATTAGTATACTATGCATGAGGCTTGCAACTTGTAAGATATAATTTACATGATACATATGCTTTATTACTACCGTTGACAAAATTGTTTCATGTTTTCAAAATCAAAGCTCTAGCACAAATATAGCAATCGATGCTTTTCCTCTATGGAGGATCATTCTTTTACTTTTATTGTTGAGTCAGTTCACCTATTTCTCTCCACCTCAAGAAGCAAACACTTGTGTGAACTGTGCATTGATTCCTACATACTTGCTTATTGCACTTATTATATTACTCTATGTTGACAATATCAATGAGATATACGTGTTATGAGTTGAAAGCAACCGCTGAAACTTAATCTTCCTTTGTGTTGCTTCAATGCTTTTACTTTGAATTATTGCTTTATGAGTTAACTCTTATGCGAGACTTATTGATGCTTGTCTTGAAGTGCTATTCATGAAAAGTCTTTGCTATATGATTCACTTGTTTACTCATGTCATATACATTGTTTTGATCGCTGCATTCACTACATATGCTTTACAAATAGTATGATCAAGGTTATGATGGCATGTCACTCCAGAAATTATATGTGTTATCGTTTTACCTGCTCGGGACGAGCAGAACTAAGCTTGGGGATGCTGATACGTCTCCGACGTATCGATAATTTCTTATGTTCCATGCCACATTATTGATGTTATCTACATGTTTTATGCACACTTTATGTCATATTCGTGCATTTTCTGGAACTAACCTATTAACAAGATGCCGAAGTGCCGATTCTTTGTTTTCTGCTGTTTTTGGTTTCAGAAATCCTAGTAACGAAATATTCTCGGAATTGGACGAAATCAACGCCCGGGGTCCTATTTTGCCACGAAGCTTCCGGAAGTTCGAAGAGGAGACGAAGAGGGGCCACGAGGGGCCACACCCTAGGGCGGCGCGGCCCCCCTTGGCCGCGCGGCCCTGTGGTGTGGGGCCCTCGTGCCGCCTCGACCTGCCCTTCCGCCTACTTAAAGCCTCCGTTGCGAAACCCCCGGTGCAGAGAGCCACGATACGGAAAACCTTCCGGAGACGTCGCCGCCGCCGATCCCATCTCGGGGATCCAGGAGATCGCCTCCGGCACCCTGCCGGAGAGGGGAATCATCTCCCGGAGGACTCTACGCCGCCATGGTCGCCTCCGGAGTGATGTGTGAGTAGTCTACCCCAGGACTATGGGTCCATAGCAGTAGCTAGATGGTTGTCTTCTCCCCATTGTGCTTCATTGTCGGATCTTGTGAGCTGCCTAACATGATCAAGATCATCTATCTGTAATTCTATATGTTGCGTTTGTTCGGATCCGATGAATAGAGTATACTTGTAATCTTGACCATCAAAGTAATGGCTATGTGTTGTTTATGATCTTGCATGCTCTCCGTTACTAGTAGATGCTCGGCCAAGTAGATGCTTGTAACTCCAAGAGGGAGTATTTATGCTCGATAGTGGGTTCATGCATGCATTGATACAGGACGATGTGAGAAAGTTCTAAGGTTGTGTTGTGCTGTTGCCACTAGGGATAAAACATTGATGCTATGTCTAAGGATGTAGTTGTTGATTACATTACGCACCATACTTAATGCAATTGTCTGTTGCTTTGCAACTTAATACCGGAGGGGTTCGGATGATAACTTTGAAGGTGGACTTTTTAGGCATAGATGCAGTTGGATGGCGGTCTATGTACTTTGTCGTAATGCCCAATTAAATCTCACTATACTCATCATAATATGTATGTGCATGGTCATGCCCTCTTTATTTGTCAATTGCCCAACTGTAATTTGTTCACCCAACATGCTGTTTATCTTATGGGAGAGACACCTCTAGTGAACTGTGGACCCCGGTCCAATTCTCTATATTGAAATACAATCTACTGCAATACTTGTTCTCTTGTTTTACGCAAACAATCATCTTCCACACAATACGGTTAATCCTTTGTTACAGCAAGCCGGTGAGATTGACAACCTCACTGTTTCGTTGGGGCAAAGTACTTTGGTTGTGTTGTGCAGGTTCCACGTTGGCGCCGGAATCCCTGGTGTTGCGCCGCACTACATCCCGCCGCCATCAACCTTCAACGTGCTTCTTGGCTCCTCCTGGTTCGATAAACCTTGGTTTCTTTCTGAGGGAAAACTTGCTGCTGTGCGCATCATACCTTCCTCTTGGGGTTCCCAACGAACGTGTGAGTTACACGCCATCATGGCCTCATTTAGACAAAGTATGTTTTGGGAAAAGCTGTTTTGGAAAGGGCTTATTGTGGAAAATCATGCACCTTCATAGCTACTAGGTGATTTGAGAAGTGGCAATTTGTGGTAAAACTTGATTTATCTATGAATTATCTATGATCTGAAAAGTGGCAAATTGTGGTAAAGACTCCATGAGTAAGTGCCACTATTTTTCGGAATTTTTTGCACATTAAATGACTCATTTAACTAGTTAATCCCATTTGTTGACTCTCTATTGACCAGCCACTTGAGGGTAAAACTGAGCATATTGCACTAGGAAGTATTAGCACTCAAGGGGAAAACTGAGCACACAAAAAATGCTAGTATAAGACTCGAGGGTATACCTGAGTATATCTAAATTTCCAAGGTTAGACTCGAGGACGCGTGTTGCGGTGTTGTTGACGCGTAGACGCGGGTCGCGGTGCAGATGTCGAAGACGTGCAATCGTGGACGCGTGACACGTTGCAGAAGTCCAAGACGTGCAGACGTGCAATGGTGGACGCGTAGGACGCGGGGCGCATTAACCACCCCTCGCCTTTATAGACGCCTCCTCCTACTATCTCTGTCACTCTCACTCGCTCACGCAACGCCGCCTCTCTCACGTCCCATCATCTTCTCCAAAGAAAAAAACCATCTCCCTCTCCCTCTCCCTCTCGGACATCCCTCCCTCTCCTCTGCCGGCGAGATGGACAAGGAGAATGCCAATCCCATCGTCCACGACGCCGTCGACTCCAAGCGCGACGCCTCCCTCTTCGACGCCGTCCCCTCAACGGACGTCGCCGCCTCCTCCGCCGGTGCATCGGAGGCCGCTGCCGCCGGTGGCGGTCAGATCCCGCCGAGATATGACCCCTACGAGGTGGTGCCGCATGTCCCGCCCCCGAACCCCTACGACACCTCCATTGAGGACGCATGGAACGAGGTAACTACGATTTCTTCCTTTTTTGTTTCCCATTCCTTTTTGAACCCTATTTTTGTTGGTGTAGATGGATCTGTAAATGGATGAGTATTGGGCTAATATTTGCACCGATTTTATTCCATTTTGTTTTGATCCCTTCTTGATTTCGTTTAAGATTTGGGGTTTGGCCGTTCGGTTTATTTATGCAAGTAATCATGGGATCTCAATCAGTTATTTTATGCAAGTAATCATGGGATCTCAATCAGTTATTTTATGCATAAATCAAAAGATATCAACCGTTCAATTTTGCAAATAATCTGGAATGTGTTCAAGTTCAGATCTGGAATCTGTTTCTTTGCCTATGATGAATCGGTGAGCACAAATTTTTACAGGGAGGGTTCAGCGAACCATTGCTGTGTACAAATCTGTTGTGCATGAGCTTTGGTTCGCTAACTCCTTCCCTGTAGACATATAATCGTGTCCACTCTAACTGAGGCTGCTTCTGTTTTTCCTAACTTTGTTATGATTCACGTTAGTCATCGTTGCAACTCATTCACTCATAGTTCCCTTTTGATATGGATCAGCTGTCTGGCAGCGACGTCGGCAGCGACGACGAGCACCATGACACCAAGACTCGCCAGGTGCTGCGGAGGCTGCATGTCGGCCAGTACGTCTCCTACTTCTCCAAGGGTGTCTACAGGTGCCCCTTCTGCACTTGGAGACTCGGCGGCACTGACTTCAACTGCCTCCTCACGCATGCCGAGAACATCGGCAACACCTTCGCCAAGGTCGGCACGACGGTGAACCCCCACTCCTTCCGCGCCAAGCACATGGCGCTCGGCATGCACCTCCGCAGCTTCCAGCGGGTGGAGATCTCCGCCGGGCGCATGCCTCCGCTCAAGCCCAAGGCTCCCAAGGGGAGCAACAAGTGGAGGCAGAGGCAGATGGGGTAGCCAGAGTCCTGGACGTGTGCTGCTGCTGCCTCCTATTTTGTTGTTAGCTACGGATCCCTTGTTGTTATGTTGTTAGTATGATGGTGCTGTGAAGAACCTGGAACCTGTTACTTTGTTTGGCTGCTGTATGCAGCTTATTATCTAGGGAGGGATCCCTATTACATATCCCTATTCTACTATATGATTGTGTGAATTTATCGTATATTCCCTATTGATTTGCTTCTAGATTTAATTACATACATATGGACCAGATGGAGTACTAGATTTGCTGCTATATTGGGCAAACAACGAGGGCCAAAAGACACAAATAATTGAAGAAAGACACAAATACAAGATTCTCTAGATTTTATACTAATTAGGTGAAAAAAGACGGAGCCAAAGGCATAAATAATTGAAGAAAGACAGAAATGCAAGCTTCTCTAGATTTGATACTAATTAGGTTAAAAAAGACAGAAAGAAGGAGGCGGAAAAGGTACTCTTTAAAGGGAAAATGCCAATTTGGGCCGAGACAGACAAAACCCAGCTCCTGCTCACGTGCAACCAAACGCTATCTCGTCCTGTCCCACGCGGTCCCTTTCTACCAGCCCCACGCGACACGGCCCCACACGACGCAGCCCCACACGACGCAGCCCCACACGTCAACACGGAACGATCAACTAAACGGGAATACTGCCGTCTGAGCTCCTTCTGCGGGTTTCAAACAAGGACTTGGGGAAAACTGAGGAAAAACTGAGGAACTGGGGAAAACTGAGTACGACTAACGAACCGAGGGCACGAAAATAGAAATCCCTATTTTTAAAGCTCGGTGACCTTTTGTGTTTAATGCAATTATTGAACATTTGAATCTAAAATAAATTGCTCTTTCGGGGAGACAATTTACGTGAGCGAGTCGTCGAGATGAACCTACTTATGAGAAGTTAGATAGAGTTCTAGCATCCATCTCTTGGGAACAAAAAAATTTCTTTAGTGACTGTCCGTGCATTAACAAGGGCTGATTCTGATCATACACCGATTCTCATTGACTCAGGGGTTAAAGCACATCTAGGAAATAAATCAAAATTCTCTTTTGAGTTACATTGGTTGAAACAAGAGGTTTTTTTTGAGATGATAGAGAAGGAGTGGAAATCGGTGGTGGCTAGAATGAATCCCATAGATGTTTGGTTAAATAAATTAAGGCATATTAGAAAGTTCCTCAAAGGTTGGGCTAAAAATCAAAGTGGGAAATATAAAAAGGAGAAAGAGAGGCTATTAGCCATTATTGATCATTTATAAAAGGGGAAATAAATCCTTTGAGTCCGCATGAAAGAGAAGAACTTAAAAAAGCAAATGAGGGTTTGAATAAATTAAGACGGGAGGAAGAATCTAAGTGGGCTCAATGCTCAAAAGTTAAGCATATCCAAGAAGGGGGGGGAATAACACGAGGTATTTCCATTTGATTGCAAATGGTAAACAGTAAAAGACGATTTTTTTTCAATTGGAACAGCAAGAAGGGAGAATTGTTGGAGATGACAATCTTAAGGTTTTATTTGGGGCACCGGATCCAAGCAACATTTCTTTAGTAGAAGAAGTGGTGCATGATATTCCGCAAATTTCATCTAATGAAAATTAGATTTTAACAACTCCTTTTACTGAAGAGGAGGTCTTTGAGGCAATCTCACAGATGGAACATAATAAAGCGCCCGACCCCGATGGCTTTCCGGCGGAGTTTTATCAAAAGTTTTGGGGAGTAATAAAGTTTGACTTAATGGCACTTTTTAATGATTTGAGTACATGGGATTTGTCTCTTTACAAACTCAATTTTGGTGTCATCACATTGTTATCCAAGAAAGAGGATGTGGTACAGATACAACAATATAGACCCATTTGCTTACTAAATGTGTCTTTCAATTTTTTTACTAGGGCAGGAACAAATAGAATAACGGGGATATCCCCAAAGGTTATTAGACCAACACAAACTGCCTTTATGCCGGGTCGAAATATATTAGAAGGGGTAGTCATATTCTCCATGAAATGATTCATGAGCTACACAGTAAGAAATTAGATGGGGTGTTGTTTAAGATTGATTTCCAAAAAGCATATATGATAAAGTTAAGTGGTCCTTTTTACAACAAATTTTGAGAATGAAAGGTTTTGCCACAGAATGGTGTAGCTTAATTTCGTGCAAGCGGGGAGTGTTGGAGTGAAGTTAAATGATGACATTGGTCATTATTTTCAAACAAAGAAAGGATTGCGGCAAGGGGAACCTTTATCCCCAATGATGTTCAATATTGTAGTAGATATGCTTGCCATCTTAATTGAACGAGCAAAAAATGATGGTCAGGTTGGAGGGCTTATTCCTCATCTTGTTGAGGGTGGCATCTCTATACTACAATATGTCGATAATATGATACTTTTTTGGAACATGACCTCCTCAAAGCCGTAAAGATGAAGTTAATTTTATGCATTTTTGAAGAACTTTCGGGACTTAAAATTAATTTCCATAAGAGTGAGCTTTTCTGTTTTGGTAAGGAAAAGGATGAAGAGGATCGGTATAAGCAGATCTTTGGATGTGATGATGGATCTCTTCCCTTTAGGTACTTAGGTAGTCCTATCCACTACAGAAAACTAAGAAACTCTTATTGGTATCTAGTTGAGACACGGTTTGAAAGCAAAATGGGCTGCTGGAAAGGAAAATTATTATCATATGGAGATAGACTTGTCCTTATAATTCAGTTTTAACTAGTTTGTATGTGTTTATGTTATCCTTTCTAGAGATACCTGTTGGGTAAGGAAACGATTGGATTTCTATAGATCTAGGTTTTTCTGGCAGTCTGATGAAAATAAGAGAAAATATAGACTTACGAAATGGAATATTGTCTGTCAGCCTAAAGATCAAGGCAGGTTAGGTATTGAGGTACTCGAACTCAAAAACAAATGCTTATTGAGCAAATGGATCTTTAAGCTGCTTCATGAGGATGGGGTGTGGCAGGAGCTGTTACACAATAAATACTTAAGACAGAAGACCTTATCGGCAGTACAAGTTAAGCCCATAGATTCATCCTTCTCGAAGGATCTAATGAGAGTGAAGGAGGAGTTTTTTAATAGAGGTTTCTTTAAAATGGGAAATGGACCGAACACTCGATTCTGGGAAGATACTTGGTTACGGGAAACCCCACTAGCGCATCAATACTCGTCGTTATATAATATTGTGCGTTACAAAAACGTAACAGTAGCTCATGTGTTAGCTCAAATTAAGCTGAATATTGGTTTTAGACGGGCGTTGTTAGGAAACAAATGGACTTTATGGTTACAGTTATGCCAAAAACTAATGAGGGTAAATCTAAATGATGAGCATGATCGCTTTGTTTGGGGGTTGACAACCAACGGTTTGTTTATGGTAAAATCTATGTACGAGGATCTTATGAGTGATCACACCCCGTATATGCGAAAATATTTATGGAAAGTTAAAGTTCCTTTAAAAATAAAAATCTTCATGTGGTTTCTCAGTAACAAGGTTTTGTTAACTAAAGATAATTTAGCTAAACAGAATTAGAATGGGTGTATGAAGTGTGTTTTTTGTGGAGAACAGGAAACCGTCGAACATCTGTTCATTGATTGTCCCTTAGCTAAACTTCTTTGGAGCACGGTTAATTTCACTTTTGATCTTCCACCTCCAACCAATATTACAAATATGTTTGGCAATTAGTTAAATGGAGTAGATAGACAATCTAAAACTTTCATCCGAATTGGGGTTTCTGCTTTATGTTGGTCTATTTGAAGGGCAAGAAATGATATTATCTTTAACAAAAAATAATCTTTTCATTACTTGCAGGTTATCCATATGATGGCACACTGGGTTGAGCTATGGGTTCTCCTTTCGCCGGAGGGACAGCGGGATGTCATGGGTTCTGGATGCACATGGCACCAGACGGTCGCTCAGGATATCTTATGTCAGGCTGACTGGCGTCATACTAGGAGGTTACAGCGATGTGTAGTGTTACTATGTTTTATTTTGTTCCGCTCAGGATATCTTTTAAACAATACACGTGTGCGCTGCCAGCCCATCACTTTAGAGTTTCAGCTACGAGTCCGTTTACGCCCACGGTCATACTCCTCGGCCCACCAGGATATGTGCACGCAGTGTCACGTACTAGGCCGTGCCGCCCATGCATGGGCTCGCTCAACCTTCCCTCTCCTCCGGAAAAAAAAAAAAACTTTCGCTTGCCGCGCGCCGCCCTCTGGTAGTCTCGTGCTCGTCCCCGTGCCTCCAGCGCAGCCATGGCGGCAGGTGTCGCGGGGAGGACGGAGGACCGGGAAGTGGCGGCCCCGCGCACCGCTGCTCGACGCCGAAAAATGAGCCGACCAATAGCTTGGCTTGTGCTCATCCAATAAGGCGCCGGCATGTAGGGGAGGAGCCGGAGCCCACCGAGCACGCCCGACGTCCCGGAGCGCCGACACCAAGTACCGCCACCCACGCGCGACGGCGACCCGCGCGCGGCCGGGAAGGGCAGGGTCCCCCGCGTGCATGCCGATCGAGTCAAACGCGCAGCACCTCGTCAAGCCAAACCTGTCAAGGTTCACAGTCACAGGGCGCAGGAGACGCCGAGACCGGCAGCTGTAGGCCGCACAGTGCCCGCCCGCCCGCCCGGCCTACCCGCTCCGCTCGCGTCTGCACTGCTACATGCAACGACACGTAGTCCCTGCTACTACTACTACTACAAGCAGGCAAAATAGAGAATTTTAGACACAAGACCGTGCAAAAAATGTGTCAATCCTACGCACTTGAGTCTAAAAAGGATGATGTTTAAATCTATGAAACAGAGGTATCTGGATGTAATCAAACCTAGAGGAACTTTGGTACAACCATTTATTTGATCCAAAGGCAATCCGCAGGAACAAAAATCTTATGAAATTCCAATAGTCCAAAGAGGCCCTTACTTTTACTTAGATCGTTGCCTTCTCGGCCGCAACAAATGTGCCTGTGATAATCCTAGCAAGTCTTATGGATCACACTTCACACACATTTCTGGCCCTCACACCCTGACACACCCCTTCGTGCTTGATAACCGTGCACTAGCACACTAATTGCGTACTGAATTAGTATGTGATAAGTAGTTTAATTGTGTGCCATACATGCGGCTCGTCATCGAAAGGTCCCTCAATTGCTTTTAACCTTGATGCATATAAAGATGGATGCACTTTCATGTTAATTTTTTCATCCCGTAATATAAGATGTTATTACAACCAATTACAACCTATACTGGTTGTAAAATCTTGTATTGGAATAGAGGGAGTAAGTACAACTACAAGAGAAGGCTACACACATGTGGATGGACCGAGAATCAATTATTTCTATTTCCGTTTCTTTGACTCGGGCATAAGATGGTTGATTATTTTGTTTTTAAATTCTAACTTTGGAGATATGGTATTTGTATAAATTTTATGCATGGAATTCTACGTCTGAGATGTTTGAGACAAGTCAAGAACACATGTACATATGTGATATACTCCCTAATCTATGTGTCTTAATCAATCAAAACACAAGTGAGTACTATTGGTGAAGCGAAGAGCATGTGATCATTATATGTTTCTCACTCTATTACATTCATTCATATGCATTGTCACATCAATCTTCACCATCAATTAAGCAATTTAGGAAATATTACTAGTTTAAGTGTACAGATTGAGGTTACAAAGTCTACTGCCAATTAATTGCAAATGTTAACACCTTGGTACCACTTTGTCATTTCTATCTTCATTCAAATGCCCAATGCATGTTTTTAGAAGCATGGGGAGATAGAGTGCGGCATTTTGTAGCTCGGGCTACACATGTAGGCCAATTTCTGAAAATTTTGAAAATTGTATAGTTTCAAAAAAATATGAAAAAAAATTAGACATAGGTAATGATGGATTCTATAAAAGTGCACATTTTCTAATCCAAATACCTTATATCTTAGGCAGTGAAAAAATAGCAAATGTGGAAATCTGAAGTAGTGAACAATACAAACTTTGAAACCTACAAAAAATATCCGAATCTGTCATTTTTGTGTGGCCCAAGATACTAGGTGTTTTGACTTGAGATTTTGTACATCGATAGAATACATCATAATCAACATGAAGCTTCTTGTTTCATAATTTTTTGAAACTTTAAAATATCATTTTCATTTTTTTCGATAATGGCCTATATGTATATACGCCCGAGCTGCAATTGTAGTTTCCGTAGAAGATAAGCTTAATCAAGCACTATGCTCGTTTTGTTTATTTCTGAAAGATCTACAGGAGGCCTCTTGGCCCACCGGAACATTATCATTAGGCAAACATGGCAGATAGCGCAACCAGACTCTATAAATACTCCTAATTAAGGTGTTATGTTCTAGTGAGTATGGAGTATATATAAGAGAAGTGTTTCTAGCTTCACACCTTATTATGTTTCAGTGAATTCCGTGACATGTTGTTATATGTAGCCCTATCCATATAGGCAGGGAGCTACATGCATGCATGGTTGTGGCTTCCGATTTTATGCTTATTAGAACCTCCGTCTAGCAAAATTATACGAATAGGTCAACGTACACAAGCTTATACACCTAAGGTTATAGCAATATAATACTCCTCATCTGTCCGCAAACTGCTTACATAAATATTTCTAGCAGCTATTTTATGCATCGGAATACTTTGGTTTTAACATTCTTGCTGATGGACAAAAATATAAACCTTCTACCATGCAACTATATCTGGCACAACGGATCAGCAAATTTGTGAAATTTCGACCAGCAGTACAAGGGTTATATATCTGGCATAGTTGTTATCACTGAATAAAGGGAACTATTCTATAAGGTTACTAATCGCTAAAATTGCATTAAAACTACAAAAACGAAACAAAATTCATAGGAAAATGCTAAATGAATAAAATCCTCCAAAATAGACATGATATTTTTATAACCTAAGAGGGGCTAATATGTTCATCGCTTGCCATTCGCAATTTTCAAAGGATTTTAGCTAAAATATGATCCATATATATTAATTATGACATGTCAAAATAAACTAATCATTTTAAGTCAAAAAACACATATGTGGTCCTTACTGGCTAGCAATGGTAATGTATGTCGTGTGTGAATTTATAGCATATGTGTGCACAAATTAGCTAAGTTTCAGGGTGCTAGTGTATGTTCACTTGTATCAAACTTTCTAATGTTGTTGCATTCTAACTACAAAAACACAGCGCCTTCATATGTTATTAATGGTGTTGCATTTTAGAACTATACAATCTTGAGCCAATATATAACTGAACTTGCAGGTCAGATAAGTTCTTTGGATTCATCTGTTCTAGCTAAAATCCATCATTTCTTGTTGAAATTAAATGTTAAGGCTAATCAAAAGAACAAAAAAAGCACAAACACACAGATCCCTGAAAAAGGTTCTCGGCCAGCAAGAACTATGCATGTGTGGAGCTTCAACCTCCATTGCTACATGCATCTGAGATGCTTCAAGTACCGGAAATACAGAAGAACTCGTGTGTTGAAGAACATATGCATGGAAATAAGCAGCTATCCCTGATGCATGATAGGACAAGACTATTCAGAAATCCATGCGAAATGATAGATGATGAAGCCACACACGCCACACTCAGCATCAAAATAGTACATGCATGCTTGTACCTCCTCATTTGGTGCGAGGCAAAGGCACTGTGCCGTTGTTGCATGCAACTTGTCATGCACCGTTCACATCAACCCAGTACCTGAACACTGCATCTTTCGGTACCATAAAAAGGAAACGGAATAGGAAGCAAAACAAGAAACAATAAGATGCTGGATCGAGTTGACGCATGATGCGCAGACCGCAGAACAGACACTGCACAGATAGATTTTGCACGAGCTGCGCTATAACACGAGAGATCTCCATATGGAGTATGTATCTCCCTCTGTCATGACTCATGACTCATGTCCCGCTCTAGCTACTCCTCAAAGGGCAAACTACATTACTTCACTCAGACACAGAGTACAGCAGATCATTTTACTTCAAGTACTCTCCTAGATAATAGCAGATTGATGAACTCGACTAGAACGTGCACCCAAGCTAATTAAGGACACTAGATCGACTACAGTACTAGTTGATAGTTGATACACACACACAAATCCGAAGTGCAAATCCATGACAATGCGCATGCATGCATACGCGAGCGTACATAAAATATATCTGGCATACCGGCGGCCAAATAGTAGATCGATCGACCACCTTGGATGAATCGACCAGCTGCAGCTGATCAGTGTAGGGTCGTCGATCAGCAAGCTCAGCAGCCGGCGGCGGGAGGCGGGCCGGGAGGGGGCTGGTGGTGGTTGCCGCGGAACCCGCTGCTGCTGTCGCCCAAGGTCAGCTGCTGCGGCTTCTTGCGCTTCTTCTTCTCGTAGCTGACACCCCGAGCGCGAGCCTGGTGCTCGCGGACCTCGCGGAGGTAGAGCCGGACGGCGCGCGCAGCGAAGGGGTTGGACTCCGGGCTGCCGCCGTTCTCCTCGTAGGCGGCGCGGAGACGGCCGACGAGGGCGTCGAGGCTGCCCCAGGCCTGGCGGAGCGGGCACGGGCACGGCGCCGGCGGGCTCGGGTGGCCGAAGAAGGGGCACGCGGCGGCGTGCACCTTGGTCTTGCCGAACTGATCCAGGTAGCGCAGGAACTCCAGGACGTGCGCGCCGCTGCACTGCGCCAGGCTCAGTGGAGGGCGGTGGTTCCGCAGGTACTGCCCGAACGTGTTCCAGTCGCGACGCTTCTGCGCCTCGTACCGGCTCGGCGACTGCGGGGCGCCGCCAACGGAGAGCGACGAGGTGATGCTGTTCGAACCCATGCTGCTCGAGCCGCCGCCATTGCCGCCTCCCGACAGAGGGCTGTCCGGGTTCGCCGACAGGTCCATGGATCGGCTGGCTGAGAAGGAAGAAACCTGAGTGTTGGGACTGTGATCTGAAACTACTACACGGCTTTCTTCCCCCACAGTTTCATAAACAAATGAAGTAAGCTACTGCTTGCTATTATTAAAAGAAAAGGATGTTGCTACCGCATATCATATAACCATGATGGGGTCAATGATTACATGCTGTGTGTGTGCAGATGAACATATATATATATACTGGATGTAGTGATCTATTTGGTATCTAGTGCTCTCATCATGCACCAAAACATACCAGATGTTCTTAGTTTTTTAGTAGTTGGAGGCAGAAATATTTTGGACGAACAAGAACTTGAAGATCTTGCAGAAAGGGATTTTTTTGGATTCACCTCAATTCGGTCGTGTGAGAAGCTGATCTTGGATTGACGAGCAAGCTAAGTGGAAGAGGCGGTTGACTTGAGAATCTGCACAAAAAATGCAACATCAGATGACACATAAACAAAGTTCCTTAAAGAGGGGTCTCCTTGGATAGTGATCTCTGGAAGAACTCATATATGTTGCTTCTTACTCAGTGCTGCTGCTGGTGGTAGCAACAGCCAACAGTTGCTTGTGCTGGCTCTCTCATAGGTCCATCTGGTGATTGGGGAGATGCTGGGAGAGCAGCAGCTTCGTATCTGTTTGTGATGGTGTGTGGGAATTGTATGCTGCTGCTTCTATTTTTAGGGGGGGAATACTGGCGGTGGTGGATGTGTTGTTTGGCCTAAAAAGGGGAGATGTGAAATGACTGAGACATGGAGCACACAGTAGTGACTAGTGAGAGAGGGGAGGAGATGCACTGCTAGTACTGCTAGGGCTTTTGGTGCTGAAGGGTGGAAAAGGGACACCGAGTGAGAGGGAGTGAAAGGTGACATGACAAAAGTAAATATTTTATAGGAGGTTGTACGTACGGCATAATGGGGATGTCGACTTGTTTCTAACTGGTAGTCATTTGATGTCACGGGCCTAAAGCTTCACGATCATCATGGCAACTTGCCACTGAAAATCCTCGAGTAATTAAGTTTCCTTCATTGTACGTTAGCACAGTCAGAAAAACATACAGTATCTTTTACCATTCTACTGTACTTAAGATACTCCAAAACAATTCCACTAGCTACTACTAAGTCTCTTATTATAACAACAAAATAAATCAAGTCTTCCTTGTGTTATTCTCATAAGTTGGTCTAGAATTTACAAAGTCAGGCTAGTCAAAATAAAATAGTACGTGTTCCTGAAAATACAATAACATGGCAAGTAAACACCAGCAAAATATTCGAGGCATATGTTGCTGCCTCCTCACCTATAATGTCATGGACAATGCCATGGTCCATGTGATTGAAGCACCCATGGAATTACAGTCCATTTCACATGATTTTGTTAGTCTCCAGTTAGCATGAACGGTTTTCAATTTTTGTGTGCAATGCAAACTCTTCACCATAAATGATAAAAACAGTATCAAAGAATATGCATATACTTAGTAAAGTTAAGACTTTATGTATCGAATACACACACATATTTGTAGGACAGCATTGACATGCAAATGAAACAATATATCTTCTTCATGAAGCAGAACTCTTATGGGAAAGATAGAGAGTACCATGTCATCATGACATGTAATCGCATGGGAAAATGATATGTGACAACTTGTGTGTTCCACATGACATTTTCACGTAGACAATATTATTAAATCTATATTTATGTTTTGATTGCCGTTTCTATATGAATACCATAACTTTCAGTCATTTAATTGTTGTTGCATTAAGATGTAATGGGTATCATACTAATTCATCAACGGCATTTTTTTTTGAGAAACACAGTACAAACGCAGACGCGCACATACACGCGTATACACTCACTCCTATGAACGCACACACGCACACCCTACCCCTATGAGCACCTCCGGAAGACTGAGCCGACGGATTGGATCTTGAAATTGACGAAGTCACCACAGGTGCCTCGCAGTCGACGGGAACGTCGCCTCCCACTGAATGAATATTCCGCCTTTATAAGACACACAGATGTCAAACCTGGAGTTTGAACTCTGGTGGGTTGGGGATACAACCATCCACCTAACCGCCCAACCTCAGGTTGGTTCTCTCATCAACGGCATTTTGAAAGTGCAAGAGTATGAAGAACCGTAGGATTGCATTGATATGCTTGATTGGAACTTTGTATGCACCAACCTTTGTTGGATTTCACCATAGATAAGACAGAATTATTCCCAAGAGGTTTTAGTGAATGTAAATTTGCATATGATATGTAATGCAATCGAGTTCCTCACAGAAAATTTCTAAGTGTAATACAATTTGAAATATCAAACCGCATTCGTAAGAAAAAAAACTCCCAAAGGATATTAATCTTCAAAATTTTCTACCTCGTAATAAAATATTTTGAACCAAAGAGATCGTAAGAAAAATTCCAGAAAATAGTGCCATCGACAATTGCTCCTATATTTTATAACTAGTCGTGCATGGATAGGTTAACAATCACTCAATACCAAGTCTGTCTCCGCACTTACGCATAAACGTAGTTACTTAATTAGAACATGATTATGGTAGGGAAAATGTTACCAGACATGTAGTACAACATGTCAACATGACACATAGAAACAAGAGACAAATTATGCGCATAATCATATTTACATATAATTTAGTACCTATAGGTCCATCTATATTGTATTTTAATACAATTGCTACGTTGCTCATGGGTTTGTGACTCCACTGGTTATTTATGCCAGTGGTTATTTTTATTTTTGTGTCAATGACACATGGTTATAAGCCTAAGCCTCCTTTTATTTTCATTTACCGAATTTAATATCTATATATTACTTCCAGTGTACATTTGCCCTTTTTTTATGGTCACCAAGGAAAACAAGTACTTGCCAATTTTAGACCTTAATAATATATGTTTAGCTGTTGGGGAGCAAGGGTTATTGATTTCATTTGTGTCATTCTATCTTATCGAGCTGACTAACTGGATAATGGTGTCTTTTCTAACTTTTTGTGAAAAGGTTACCTAGGATTTTTCTATTTCGGTAAGAGAGTGTTGCTTAAATTTGAAGTCTGATTCAGAAAGTAATGCATTACTACGTGAAATTTTGTTCGCCTACTATGATTATATTTCACGCATTTGTTCAATTTAGCCAACATCCCAACACATAAATACTGTAGCTAAACTTTAGGATGGTTAACCAATAGTACTATAGTTGATTGCGATGCATGTTGTTCAATTATCTATATTATCACTTTTCCCTGCAAAAAAGAGAAAGATATTATATTTCGATGTCTTGTATGTACCATTTCGCCTTTGATAGAACTACAACTTGCAGAGCGCTCACTTAGATCTATTACGCTCCAACACTTATTACGTATTGAAGGGAGTAATTATGTTCTGAAGAGTGTGTGCTATAATAGATTTGTGGTGGTAGAAGATTAATGAAGTTAGCACAGTATGTGCGCCACAGAAACGAGCAGAGCTGGCTAGTAGCTCTGCATATCACGGCTACACCGTCTAGCAAAAACCAAAAGAAAAAATGCCTAAAGTTTCTTACAGGATTCGATAGCAGGGTTGATGTGTCCATTCGTCTTGGGACTTGCCTCCATCATGTACGAATTAATTCCTCTCGTACATTCTTCCGCAGTGTTATGATGGACTATCTATATATGACGAAGTCGTGGCTAGTACGGAACGACTGTGCACCTGTGTTGCTCTCGGTGCTAGCTAGCTTGTTTGGCGATGCAGGGTGTTTCTTCGTACGTAGTAGATGTCATGTAAACATTGGCTAAAATCATTCCCACTTGTTTTGTTCTGGCAAGCAAAGAAAATTAGACGTATACAGCAGAGTATCTCGACAGAGTGATGCTGACCTATTATTTGATCAATCACATGACCCGCGTTTAAAAAATACAAATTTATCAATCCCATCAACATGAATGGTATTTAAGTTAGGTCCAATGTTAGACTGATGGGACTGCCAACCAGTTAGCTGTGTATGTTTGATATGTTGAACAGGGTTTGTACAGTACTCCAAGGAGGCATTACTGCTGCACAGGTAGGAATCTTTTGGCTAGGGCCCGGTCGGCCGGTTAAGTAGTGCCAGTGGTACAAGTGAGCAAGCGAGCTATGCAATCAATTAACAGTTCACTTCTTGGAAAATAGTTAGCTAGCTACTTGAGCAAGGCAAGCTTCATTATTGGTGCCAAAGAGCCTGGCCATGCTTCTAGGGCCAGCCAGAGCCATGTGCCGCTACTACTTGACTGGATCTCTTCGAAGAAATTGACGATCTTGGAGTTGCCAAACAATTACTCGTGATCATATTCGTGACAAGAGCTAAAGAAGGATTAGTTTATTTGGGGGCGTCTGACCAACCTAGCTATAACTACCGAATCAAAGCATATAATGCAAGATAAATTTATGTACCATGTGTGATACTGGTGCAATCTCTCACTTGATCGTGTGATCTCTTGATTTAACGTATGATAAAGCATTTTATTGACTGCTGTTTCCACAAGAGACATGTTTGTAACCCTTTAGAAACCATCTCCTTACCAAGTCAAAAAAAAGAGAAGGTGTTTTATCAGAAAATGATTATATGTTACTCACTCGGTTCATGAAAAAGAAGGTGTGTAAATTTGGTACAAAGTCAAATAATGTACAGTTTCACCAATCTTATAAAAAAAGGGATTGCTAATTCTCATCTAGATGGGAATGAACTTAGAGCTTGTCAAGTCCTGAGCAACTGGGTTCAATGTTTCATGTTGATCCAGGAGTTGAACATTGGTTGCAACTTGCAAGTGAGATTTTCCTAGTTTTACATAATTTACAACTGAGAAATGACTTAAAAAAACTGATTTGAAATGATTATGTAGTTGGCGGCTAAAAGTTGATGATGTGGATAATTGGATGGCTTAAAAAATAGATGATGTGGCTTGCATGTAGAGTATTAATGAATGTTAGTGCGGGATGACATGGATAATTGGATTGCTAATAGAATGGATGATATTGATAGCTTGCATGTTGAGATAGACAACTTAAATGACCTTATAGTGGGGTTTTGCTTTATAAGAGATATATATTAGACCAGGGTTCATGGGTTCACTTATTTACTCTCCCTTTAAAGTTGAAGTGGATAACAACAATTCATCAATAAGATAACATTGGTGGCACTTCAATATTTGTTTGATAAGCACTCATATGGGCATCACGTCCTAACATAGAGATGATGGACCACATCTCTCTTATAATCCACAAGAAAGGGAAAACTCCATGCAATCTTGTATTACGAATGAAAAGAGCATAGCCATAAGTACTTTGACATGATGTTTGAATATCAAATATGCTACCTTGAGCAAATAAGATCATCACTTTTGTCACGTGATGAACATAGAACATGCATTCACTCTATACTTAGTGAGGTAGCAAAAGTAAAGGCAAAGCCATAATAGATCATGAATTTATTGTTACTATCCAATCACTAAAACCATGCTACTCCATCTAACACACACATCTTCCCACATATTTTATTGCATACAAGTTGGATCAGAACCAATACTTAAGAACGGTGTACATAATATGTGTACATCAATACATATTACACATATATGGCCATAATCATGTTGGGCAGCTCATATATATGGTAATAAGATATATTAAGAACAAGAGAGAAATAGATCAAGCTACTACCACAAACCAATAGTTCAGAGGTGGACTACTCCCCCTTGATCATGGTGTTGATGAGGAAGATGTTGGAGAAGGTGGAGATCCCTCCGGCGGCGATAGCTCCGGCAGGGTTTCCCCCACCAATCTTTGTTGTTGCAGCCTCTGTTTTTTGTGTTTCTTTATTTCTGCGGCACTCACCTTGAGAGAACCTTGGGGGCCATATATATAGTGGTTTTTAGGTCAAAAGAAGTCGATGGGCGCAAGATTGAAACGAATCGGACGGTCGAGGGGGAAAAGAGACATGGTGGTGAGCCCTCCTTGCTGGGCGCGCCACCTATGCTCTTTTGGGCCTCCAAGCCTTCCAGGTGATGTCCCTGTATAGGTCTCTAAAAGTGAAAATACACAAAACAGGGTTTTCCTGTTCTGCAGAGTTTTAACCCAAATAATGGGTATCATTAGAAAAAATCCCCATAAATCAATATAAAACATGAAAATAACATCATATATGTTGCAAATATGTGAAAATATATATTAATAAAGTACAAAGTTCTTGAATGCATTTTACATGCATCACCATGTAAGCCAAGAGTACAAGGACATGTCGCATGAAGTTCATATATTCGGTTCTCACATATTTATATTTGTAAATAGGTCGTGAATTTATCATAACAATGCAACAATAATCACTCAATTTGGAGGTCAGGTTGAAGGTAAAAAATTAGAAAACGAGACAAAAATAGTTTGACCAAACTTTGACCATGATAAAACCACATTTAGAAGCGGTATTTTGAGCTTTTATATATATTAAAACCAAAATAATAAAATCATCTTACATGGTCGTAAAAGTTAATAAAATTTCTAAAAAAAAGCATAAGCTAGGAAGTACAAAATATTTAAGACGGTAAGTGCATAAGTTCATTTCGAGAAAGTACACTTGATCACTTTTGGGAAGTACATGGTGGAATTTCTAAGATCAAAAATTAAGATCTGGAAGTGCAGAGTTGAGAGGAAATTCAATTGGCACAGTTTGAGAAGTACACGCCGATTGTTGTTAAAAGTACATGAAAAATAATTGTCGCGGAGTACACACGTCAAACATTGGGTCGAACACTTGATTATTTTTGGGTAGTACATGGTCCTCCTTGTAGTGCATAAAAATAATAATAGAACATCCAAAAAAAAATATCTCAAGGGAAGTATAAACGGTAATTCCGAGAAATACAAGTTGTGATACTGAGAAGTACAAATAATGACTAGGGGAATTACAAAGGGTGCAAAGAAAATCCTCCCAAAGAATTCCACAGCGACATTCCAAAGTTCGATGATTAAGAACCGGGAAGTGTAGTCTCCTTAGTAGAATGTAGGGACACACATGTCTAGTTTTTGTAAAACACACTACTATCAAAACAACAGGAAGTACAACCAAGAAGGAGAGGAAGCGGCAATGGCGGCAGCTGGAGGTTGAAGAGCATGTTACTGCTGCATGTTGACTATGTGCTCTGTATGTGCGTGCTGCTGCTTCTTAAGAATCTTATTTTGTTCAAACTAGGGATTCCTTGAAACTTTGTGTCGGCTGCTGCTGTAATTAGCCTATGGTATGAACCTTTATTGTTGGTGTATATATATGATATGTCCTTATATATGCATATCTGCATTTATTTCTAGATGTTTGCTACCAAATTGGGTATAGGTAAGCAAGAGAGAAAGAGAAGCTACTCTAGATTTGATAAATTGAGTAAAAAGGAATAAATGTGAGCGACAGAGATAGAGAGACAAAAAGTGCTCTGATTTGTTTGTCAAATCGTTTAGGGGCAGAGCATATCTAGTGATCCCATAATACCAGTCATAAAAATTCAAATTTTCTAGTATCCATAAATTCTGAAATAAATTCTTGAATGTTCACCAGATATGTGTTTACCATCCCTAGAATTTGGAGAATAAAACTCAAATTACACGCAGAGATATAGAAAAGACAAACCCAACATGAATAGTGTCACAGAAAGATGAAAACATAAAATGACACTATTCACGTAGCAAGTTGTCATTTTGTTTGTCCTTGTGTATTTTGAATTTGACTCTGAAACTTCTAGGCAATGTAAACACACAGCTTATGAATACCCAGATTTTTTATATTATTTTTTACGTATATAAATTTGAATTATCAAGGTTACTATCATGGTATCACCATGGTATCACGTAAAGTGTGAGATCACTAGACACTTTTCCAGAGGCAGGTAAGCTAGACATGGTTCTACGGGGACCCATAGGTTGCGCCCCCACACGTCAGAATAACGGTCTATACCATTGATCCGACGGCAACATCGGTTAGACCTTCTTATAAAAGTATGAGACAGGAGTTTGGGTAAAAACAAGAAAAAATTTATTGGCAGAGAAAGAAATGAGTTCAACTAACGAAAAAGGAGGTACACGGAAATAGAAAATTAAAGCCCGTGTGACGGTAATGTCCTCGGACAGCCTCTTTTATGGGTCTCTAGAGCCGGTTTCTCTTCATGTGCGGCTCAAAGCTTGGCGACGTTTGCTATTTACAACCGGCTCTGAACTTAGTAGATACATGTAGAAATTTTCAGGTATGTGTATTGAGTCGGCTTTAATTTTTTTCCGAACCGTCTCTGATACTAAATCCATTTTCTACTACGGATAGGTGGCGATTTACACAAAAATAACCCTTTGTTGCAACTATAGCACAGACTGACCATCCGGGCAAACTATTTCACCCATCTAACTCTTTTGTGTGGAACGCCTCACGCCGGCGCCACACCTCACTGTGTGGCGCCCGTGCCGGCGGCACCACTCTCCCAGCCGACGTGGCGCCCTCAACGCTGAGTTGTGCGCCGATCCGACGTGGCAGGATGTGTGACGCCGCTCCCATCGGCGCCACACTGTGCACTTGTAATTGCCCAAGACATACTGTAAGACAAATCGTCTGGGACTTAGCCGTTTTGACGACGCTGTTTGTGTGGTGCCGATGCCACGGGCGCCACACTTCACAGTGTGGCGCTGATACCATCGGCGGCACACAAACAGCCTCGCCAAAACGGCTAAGTCCCAGACGTCCGGAGCCCCTGGATGTTTTCGACATATAAACAACATATGTGGCGCCGATGCCGTGGGCGCCACATAGTGAGGTGTGGCGCCAGCATGAGGGGCGCCAATTGTTGACTTGTGTTAAAACCATGAAAATTTCTGCCTTAGTTAACCAGTTTTCAACACAACAGTAGCAATTTCATACACATAGAACATACACATATAACACATCATAGCTCACATCGTAGCACATAGATTTAAACAACAAGTAGCATTAGAGACATGGTTTGAAATGACATAGGGCTCACAACACGATACTTATGAAGATAGAGTTCACAACAACACGTAGCAAATCCTAGTATCGTCCTCGACGTGCCGTCCTCACGGGCTGCTTCCGGACGGCCATCCTTTTCGTCCGCTGCCGTGGCTCTTGTTGCTGCTGCTCCTCCTGCTCCTCCTGCTCCTCCTCTGATGTCTACGCCCCCCTCCTTTTCCTGTAGACAGTGTTGGGCCTCCAAGAGCAGAGGTTTGTAGAACAGCAGCAATTTTTCCCTTAAGTGGATCACCCAAGGTTTATCGAACTCAGGGAGGAAGATGTCAAAGATATCCCTCTCATGCAACCCTGCAACCACAAAGCAAGAAGTCTCTTGTGTCCCCAACACACCTAATAGGTGCACTAGTTCGGCGAAGAGATAGTGAAATACAGGTGGTATGAATAAGTAGTAGCAACGGCACCAGAAAAGTGCTTTGCCCAGGACAGTAAACAAGCAGTAGTAACGCAGCAGTAGTAACGCAGTAAAACAGTAAACAAGCAGCGATAGCAGTATTTACGAACAAGGCATAGGGATCATACTTTCACTAGTGGACACTCTCAACATTGATCACATAACAGAATAGATAAATGCATACTCTACACTCTCTTGTTGGATGATGAACACATTGCGTAGGATTACACGAACCCTCAATGCCGGAGTTAACAAGCTCCACAATTCAATGTTCATATTTAAATAACCTTAGAGTGTAAGAAAGATCAATATGACTAAACCAAGTACTAACATAGCATGCACACTGTCACCTTCATGCTAAGAAAGGAGGCATAGATAATATCAATACTATCATAGCAATAGTTAACTTCATAATCTACAAGAGATCATAATCATAGCCTACGCCAAGTACTAACACGGGTGCACACACTGTCACCATTACACCGTGCAGGAGGAATAAAACTACTTTAATAACATTGCTAGAGTAGCACATAGATGAATCGTGATACAAAACACATTGCAATCATAAAGAGATATAAATAAGCACTTCACTATGCCATTCATAACAGTGAATAAGTATTCTGTGAAATATAGCCTAAGAGACCCACACGGTGCACACACTGTCACCTTTACACACGTGGGACAAGGAGTCTCCGGAGATCACATAAGTAAAATTCACTTGACTAGCATAACGACATCTAGATTACAAGCATCATCATATGAATCTCAATCATGTAAGGCAGCTCATGAGATTATTGTATTGAAGTACATAGGAGAGAGATGAACCACATAGCTACCGGTACAGCCCCGAGCCTCGATGGAGAACTACTCCCTCCTCATGGGAGACAGCAGCGTTGATGGAGATGGCGGTGGTGTTGATGGAGGAGCCTTCCGGGGGCACTTCCTCGTTCCGGCGGCGTGCCGGAACAGAGACTCCTGTCCCCCAGATCTTGGCGTCGCGATGGCGGCGGCTCTGGAAGGTTTCTGTGGGTTTCGTCGAACGTGGTGATGTTTTTAGGTCAGGGACGAATATATAGGCGGAGAGGCGGCGTCAGAGGGTCGAAGGGGTGCCCACACTATAGGGGGGCGCGGGCCCCCCTGGCCGCGCCGGCCTAGGGTTTGGTGGGCCTGTGCCCCCTCTCTGGCGGTTCTCGTGTGTTCTGGATGCTTCCGGGCAAAATAGGAACCTGGGCGTTGATTTCGTCCGATTCCGAGAATATTTCGTTACTAGGATTTCTGAAACCAAAAACAGCAGAAAATAGCAACTGGCACTTCGGCATCTTGTTAATAGGTTAGTTCCAGAAAATGCACGAATATGACATAAAGTGTGCATAAAACATGTAGATAACATCAATAATGTGGCATGGAACACAAGAAATTACCGATACGTCGGAGACGTATCAGCATCCCCAAGCTTAGTTCTGCTCGTCCCGAGCAGGTAAAACGATAACAAAGATAATTTCTGGAGTGACATGCCATCATAACCTTGATCATACTATTTGTAAAGCATATGTAGTGAATGCAGCGATCAAAACAATGTATATGACATGAGTAAACAAGTGAATCATATAACAAAGACTTTTCATGAATAGTACTTCAAGACAAGCATCAATAAGTCTTGCATAAGAGTTAACTCATAAAGCAATAATTCAAAGTAAAGGCATTGAAGCAACACAAAGGAAGATTAAGTTTCAGCGGTTGCTTTCAACTTGTAACATGTATATCTCATGGATATTGTCAACATAGAGTAATATAATAAGTGCAATATGCAAGTATGTAGGAATCAATGCACAGTTCACACAAGTGTTTGCTTCTTGAGATGGAGAGAAATAGGTGAACTGACTCAACATTAAAAGTAAAAGAATGGTCCTTCAAAGAGGAAAGCATCGATTGCTATATTTGTGCTAGAGCTTTGATTTTGAAAACATGAAACAATTTTGTCAACGGTAGTAATAAAGCATATGTATCATGTAAATTATATCTTACAAGTTGCAAGCCTCATGCATAGTATACTAATAGTGCCCGCACCTTGTGCTAATTAGCTTGGACTACCGGATCATCGCAATACACATGTTTTAACCAAGTGTCACAATGGGGTACCTCCATGCCGCCTGTACAAAGGTCTAAGGAGAAAGCTCGCATTGGATTTCTCGCTATTGATTATTCTCAACTTAGACATCCATACCGGGACAACATAGACAACAGATAATGGACTCCTCTTTTATGCATAAGCATGTAGCAACAATTATTTTTCTCATATGAGATTGAGGATATTGTCCAAAACTGAAACTTCCACCATGGATCATGGCTTTAGTTAGCGGCCCAATGTTCTTCTCTAACAATATGCATGCTTAACCATAAGGTGGTAGATCTCTCTTACTTCAGACAAGACGAACATGCATAGCAACTCACATGAAATTCAACAAAGAGTAGTTGATGGCGTCCCCAGTGAACATGGTTATCGCACAACAAGCAACTTAATAAGAGATAAAGTGCATAAGTACATATTCAATACCACAATAGTTTTTAAGCTATTTGTCCCATGAGCTATATATTGCAAAGGTGAATGATGGAATTTTAAAGGTAGCACTCAAGCAATTTACTTTGGAATGGCGGAAAATACCATGTAGTAAGTAGGTATGGTGGACACAAATGGCATAGTGGTTGGCTCAAGTATTTTGGATGCATGAGAGGTATTCCCTCTCGATACAAGGTTTAGGCTAGCAAGGTTATTTGAAACAAACACAAGGATGAACCGGTGCAGCAAAACTCACATAAAAGACATATTGTAAACATTATAAGAATCTACACCGTCTTCCTTGTTGTTCAAACTCAATACTAGATATTATCTAGACTTTAGAGAGACCAAGTATGCAAACCAAATTTTAACATGCTCTATGTATTTCTTCATTAATGGGTGCAAAGTATATGATGCAAGAGCTTAAACATGAGCACAACAATTGCCAAGTATCACATTACCCAATACATTATAGCAATTTACTACATGTATCATTTTCCAATTCCAACCATATTGAAGGAGATATGCCCTAGAGGCAATAATAAAGTGGTTATTATTTATATCTTTATGTTTATGATAAATGTTTCTATATCATGCTATAATTGTATTAACCGAAACATTAGTACATGTGTGATATGTAGACAACAAGAAGTCCCTAGTATGCCTCTTAAACTAGCTTGTTGATTAATGGATGATTAGTTTCATAATCATGAACATTGGATGTTATTAAAAACAAGGTTATATCATTATATGAATGATGTAATGGACACACCCAATTAAGCGTAGCATAAGATCTCGTCATTAAGTTATTTGCTATAAGCTTTCGATACATAGTTACCTAGTCCTTATGACCATGAGATCATGTAAATCACTTATACCGGAAAGGTACTTTGATTACACCAAACGCCACTGCGTAAATGGGTGGTTATAAAGGTGGGATTAAGTATCCGGAAAGTATGAGTTGAGGCATATGGATCAATAGTGGGATTTGTCCATCCCGATGACGGATAGATATACTCTGGGCCTCTCGGTGGAATGTCGTCTAATGTCTTGCAAGCATATGAATAAGTTCATAAGAGACCACATACCACGGTACGAGTAAAGAGTACTTGTCAGGAGACGAGGTTAAACAAGGTATAGAGTGATACCGAAGATCAAACCTCGGACAAGTAAAATATCGCGTGACAAAGGGAATTGGTATCGTATGTGAATGGTTCATTCGATCACTAAAGTCATCATTGAATATGTGGGAGCCATTATGGATCTCCAGATCCCGCTATTGGTTATTGGTCGGAGTGAGTACTCAACCATGTCCGCATAGTTCACGAACCGTAGGGTGACACACTTAAAGTTGGATGTTGAAATGGTAGAACTTGAATATGGAATGGAGTTCGAATATTTGTTCGGAGTTCTGGATGAGACCCCGGACATCACGAGGAGTTCCGGAATGGTCCGGAGAATAAGATTCATATATAGGAAGTCATATTCCAAGTTTGGAAATGATCCGGTGCATTTATGGCAGGTTCTAGAAGGTTATAGAAAAGTCCGGAAGAATGGCACTTTGGAAAGTAGAGTCCCGAAGAGACTCCACTAGCATGGCCGGCCAGCCCTAAAGGGAAGAGTCCCAGGTGGACTCCACCTAAAGGTGGCCGGCCACCCCACCTCAAGGAAAGGTGGGAGTCCCACCTTGGGTAGGACTCCCTCCTTGAGTAGGTTTCCCACATATGGGAGGTTTTAGTGTTGGGGTCTTATTCGAAGACTTGGACTAGAACTCTTGGGGCTTCCACCTATATAATGAGGAGGAGAGGGAGGGGGCAGCCACTCTTTGGCTCAGCCTTGGCCGCACCCCTTAGAGGGCCGGCGCCCAACCCTCCTCTCTCCCCAAACCCTAGCTTCTTCTCCTCCTCCACTTCTCCCGCATATGCTTAGCGAAGCTCCGCCGGAGATCTCCACCGCCACCGCCACCACGCCGTCGTGCTGCCGGATTCAAGGAGGAGCTACTACTTCCGCTGCCCGCTGGAACGGGGAGAAGGACGTCGTCTTCATCAACAACCGAACGTGTGACCGAGTACGGAGGTGCTGCCCGTTTGTGGCGCCGGAACCGATCGTGATCAAGATCTTCTACGCGCTTTTGCAAGCGGCAAGTGAACGTCTACCGCAGCAACAAGAGCCTCCTCTTGTAGGCTTTGGAATCTCTTCAAGGGTGAGACTCGATAAACCCCTCGTTGCTACCATCTTCTAGATTGCATCTTGGCTTGGATTGCGTGTTCGCGGTAGGAATTTTTTTTGTTTTCTATGCAACGTTATCCTACAGTGGTATCAGAGCCGTGTCTATGCATAGATGGTTGCACGAGTAGAACACAATGGTTTTGTGGGCGTTGATGCTCTTGTTATCTTTAAGTTTGAGTACTTTGCATCTTTGTGGCATAGTGGGATGAAGCGGCCCGGACTAACTTTACATGACCGCGTTCATGAGACTTGTTCCTCGTTCGACATGCAACTTGTATTGCATAAGTGGCTTTGCGGGTGTCTGTCTCTCCTACTATAGTGAAGATTCAACTTACTCTTCTATTGACAACATTAGTATCACCGTTGTGGTTCATGTTCGTAGGTAGATTAGATCTTACTCGAAAACCCTAAACCACGTAAAATATGCAAACCAAATTAGAGACGTCTAACTTGTTTTTGCAGGGTTTGGTGATGTGATATGGCCATAATGTGATGATGAATATGTATGAGATGATCATTATTGTATTGTGGCAACCGGCAGGAGCTTTATGGTTGTCTTTAAATTTCATGTTGAGTAGTATTTCAAAGTAGTTGTAATAGTTGCTACATGAGGTGAACAACCATGAAGCCGGCGCCATGAACCTTGACGCTACGCCGACGATGATGGAGATCATGCCCGTTGATGATGGAGATCATGTCCGTGCTTTAGAGATGAAGATCGAAGGTGCAAAGACAAAAGGGCCATATCATATCACATATGAACTGCATGTGATGTTAATCCTTTTATGCATCTTATTTTGCTTAGAACGCGACGGTAGCATTATAAGATGATCCCTCACATTAATATCAAGATAATAAAGTGTTCTCCCCTCGTATGCACTGTTGTAACAGTTCATCGTTTCAAAGCATCTCGTGATGATCGGATGTGATAGATTCAACGATTCATATACAACGGGTGTAAGCCATGTTGCACACGCGGAATACTTGGGTTTGCTTGACGAGCCTAGCATGTACAGACATGGCCTCGGGACAACGGAAACCGAAAGGTTGAACACGAGTCATATGGATGATATGATCAACATGTTGATGTTCACCATTGAAGCTACATCATCTCACGTGATGATCGGTTTTTGGTGTAGTGAATTTGGATCGTGTACCACTTAACAACTATGAGGGATGTTGTATTAAATGGGAGTTCATTAGTAATTAGATTAAAACATGAACTAATTATCATAAACATAGTTTGAGTAGTATTTTGAATTAATTTTGTAGCATTGGCATCCGTTTACTACTATGCGCTAGTCTTGTAATTGAGATAGAAATACTGTTAAAATCTGATAAGAAACTTTACGGTTTGGTACCGTATTGTTAAAGAATCAAGAATTAATTAAAGTCCTATTGCAAACTTTTAGTAAACCTCACATTGTTGATTCAAAGAGTTATGATTTCAATTAGTACCTAAAGTTATCTTGTCTCCGTAAAACTTGAAGTTCAAATTTGTTTGAAAAGTAAGGAGCTGAAAATTTAGTTTTCAGAAATAATCAAGGTATGAAATATATGTGATATCTAAGACCTTATTGCAAGATGATAGAATATAATTTGGTGAGACTACATAAACTCATAAGTTTTATGGGAATGTATGAAGGTTGAAGACGCCAGACGTCACAATCCTCCAACTATTGGGGCACTAATGATATTCGCATATCCATGAAGTTATCATCCTTAGTATGCACCGTTGCTAAGACTCGTCGTTTCGAAGCATCACGTGATGATCAGGTGTTATAGATTCTACGTGTGCTTACAACGGATGCAGGCCAGATTTGCACATGCGAATACTAAGGTTAAACTTTATGAGCCTAGCATGTACAGACATGGTCTCAAAAAGGTTGTCATGAATTGATGGATAAAATTATGAGTGAAATTGTTCATCATAGTTACTAATAAGTGAAATCTAGAACACTTGTCATATGATGATCAACTTCAAAGTAAGAACCTCAAGGTTATTGGTATTTGACCAACAAACCTAGAAGTTATTGATGTTGAAGTGTTTTTCTGAATAATGAGGAAAGCTAAAAGAGAAACTGTAAAAGATATTCTGGCAAAAAGATAAGAAAAGACTAGAAAGTCTAGATCAGGTGTATATAAATGATATACATGTTATGGTTGTATTCCTAGTTAAGTCACACAATGAAATTCTTGGGTATTAGTACTATATTGGTTGGTATGAAGTGTCATACAAAACAACGCAATACAAGAATACAATGGCCTAAGTGACTGACAAGGAATATGATAAGAATGCACGCCTGGAACAAAATAAAGTGTTATTATGTTCGTCGTTAGCATTCTATCTAGCCCTTAGAATTTATAATAAAGAACTTAATAATTGTTATTTTGCTCTGGTCAAATGAAAACAATGAGTTGTTTAAATTATGACATTACTCCATGTAAAATGGATAAGTTATTATAAATCTTAATGGTGAAACACACATACATAACACTGACGCTAAAAATGCCATAAGGCAAATGATTTGAATTCCACTTATTTGTGGAACCGCAATTTAGGTCATGTTAGAAAGGATCGCATGAAGGAACTCCATGCAAATGGATTTTTGGAGTCATTCGATTTGTTGAATCGTTTGGCACTTGCAAAATCTTTTCTGAAAGGTAATGACTGAAATACTGTTCATAGGCCGAAGAGTAGAACGGGCAACTAACTTAGTGAAAACATACATAATGATATATGTGGTTCACTGGGCATAGTTGTGTGCGGAAGATTCTTCTACTTCATGAAAACTTTCAAACAATGAATTGAGTATATATGTGGATATATTCAATAAGGAAAAGTTTGAAACATTTGAATAGGATTCAAATAAATTTCAGCATGAAGTGGAAATCATCGTAATAGAAAAATCAAATATCTATGATTGGATCATGGTGGAAATATTTGAATTACGAGTTTTAGCGAACATCTAAGAGAGTTATGAAATTGTTCTACAACTCACATTTCTTGGAGTATCATAATGATGATATAGTATCCGAGATATGTATCCAAACCTTGTTGGATTAATGATGAGATAAAATATTATGACGCCATTATATTTTTGTGGATTACGCTTTAGTGACTACCGCTTTTACACTGAATAGAGCATCATCATGATCCGTTGAAATGACACCATACGAGTTATGGCATGGGTATAAACCTTAATAGTCCTTTCTTTAAATTTTGGTCTAAGAGTTTTCAACCAAAATCGGATGAATGTCTTTGTTGGTTATCCCAGAGATTTAATTGGGAATTCTTCCCACGAGACAAAAACAAAAGTGTTTGTCAATGTTTCTTATTTCCAAGAAATTGTTTCTAGTGAAGTATTTGAGTGGGAGGACAATATAATTTGATAAGGTTTATGAACATGAGCATAATGATCAGAGTAGCGCAGCATCGGAATTTGTTTCGGAAGCAGCCACAATGATCATGGCTCCCATGACTACAAAGTGTTTTAGCCATGGAGATCGAAGTACATATTGAACCTTGTAGGTATGGTTTACTTTGTGATCAAATAAATGATTTGTGGACAAAGGATTGATTTTGAACAATGATAAACCAACTACAAACAAAGAAGTTATGATGAGCCCTGACTCCGTTAAAATGGCCATGCGCCATGAAATCCATAATAGATGAATACTTTTTGAAAGTAAATGGATCTATGAAATTGATGGACTTGGATGAAATATCCTTGAAGAAGCTCAACTTGTCGAAAAGTTGTTTACGACAAAGTTCAAAGAGTTGACTACAATAAGATTAGATCTTCCGTAGCAATGCTTATAGTCTATGTGGATTATTCTAGTAATCACTACATATTTCTTTTATGAGATATGCTAGTAGGATGGCAAAATACACTACTTAACAGAAGTATGTATACAAGATACAACCAATTGTTTTGCTAGTCCGTAGAATACTAGATAGGTATACGAACTTCAATTGGATGAAGTAAGTATCACGGAGTTGGAATCTTCACCAAGATGAAATAGTCAAAGAGTTTTTTGATTTCATCAGAGACGATGAAGAGGTTTGCATTTGCAAGAAATTAAGTGGGAGCGCTGAGACATATTTATAATACTTTATGTAGATGACATATAGTTGGTTATAAATGATGTAATTATATACTTGATTAAAAGGTTTCATTGAGAATTAAATTTCAATGAAAGGATATGGACTGAAACAAATTTAGTGTCAAGATCTATGAAGATAGATTGAAACACAAAATAAGTTTAAGTCAAAGTACATAGAATGGATATTGAAATAGTTCAATATAGAAATATTAAGAAGATGTTCTTGTCATGTGAAGTTTTAACAAGACTTGAGTGTATCTGACACTCAATGAGTAAAAACACATGAGTGATTTTAGATCACGAATAATATGTACACAATCAGATATCTTGTGCTCTAAAATGTTATGAGCATATACCAGAATAATTCATGAAATGATCATTGAAAAACAGTAAGAATATTCTTGAAGTACTTAAGAAGAACCAAGAATATATATATATATAGTTTTGTATGGAGAAATGACAAACAAATCGCTGTAAGATGTTGCACCGATATTTGTTCTGTCACATACGAAAATAAAATTTCAATCTCAAATTAGACTAAGTGTTGTTTTGAAAGGTAGCACAATGAGCTAGAAGTTGTCTATGCTAGATTTAGAAGAGTTCTAAATATTATGATGGATTCTACAAAAGAAGGCAGAGTATGTCATTGTTTTGACAATGACAAAGGATGTTAAAGTCAAGAGGTTCTTTGAGAACTTGGTGTAGTTCCGACAGAGTCAGAACTTTGAAGCTATATTGTGTGTGACAATATTAGTGACATATTTCAGACTGCGGAATTAAGGTTCCACTAGAAGATCAAACATATTTAATGCCGACTCATTTGGAAATGAGTGATGCGACCCACAAGTATAGGGGGTGTATCGTAGTATTTTCGATAAGTAAGAATATCAATCCCAACGAGGAGCAGAAGGTGTTGACAAGCAGTTTCGATGAAGGATTCACTGTAAATGCTCACAGACAAGTATTCAGGGGGTTTTGATGTAACAGTTGAATAAAGTACGAGTAAGTAAAGTGCGAGAGTAACAATTGCAGCGAGTGGCCCAATCCTTTTTAGCACAAAGGACAAGCCGGTTTGTTTACTTATAATGACCAAACGTTCTCGAGGACACACGGGATTTTAGTCTAGTGCTTTCGCTACATACGGCTAAATAATCTTCATTGTTATGATAAGTGTTGTGTGGGTGAACCTATGCTAATGTACCGCCCTTCCTAGGACTAATACATACTTTTGATTATACCCCTTGCAAGCATCCGCAACTACAAGAAAGTAATTAAGATAAATCTAACCACAGCCTTAAACTCTGAGATCCTGCGATCCCTCCTGCATCGATATACCAACGGGGGTTTAGGTTTCTGTCACTCCGGCAACCCCGCAATTGGCAAACGAATACAAGATGCATTCCCCTAGGCCCATAAATGGTGAAGTGTCATGTAGTCGACGTTCACATGACACCACTAGAAGAATAACACCACAACTTAAATATCATACCATTGAATATTACTCAACCATAGTTCACTACTAACATTTAGACTTCACCCATGTCCTCAAGAACTAAACGAACTACTCACGAGACATCATATGGAACATGATCAGAGGTGATATGATGATGAATAACAATCTGAACATAAACTTGGTTCAATGGTTTCACTCAATAGCATCAACAACAAGTAGAGATCGATACCGGGAGAGTTTCCCCTATCAAACAATCAAGATCAAACCCAAATTGCTACGGCGGTGACGGTGTCCAGCGGTGGAGACGGCGGTGATGATGGTGGAGATGATGATGATGGTGATGGAGATGATGTCCAGCTCGATGACGGTGACGATGGCGTCGATTTCCCCCTCCCGGAGGGAATTTCCCCGGCGGATTCCTGCCCACCGGAGAGCTCTTTTCTCTCTGGTGTTCTCCGCCCCGCAGAGGCGGCTGTAACTCTTCGCGAGGTACCCTCTGTGGCTTAGGTCTTCGGGACGAAGGATTTCGCGAAGAAAAGGAGGCGAGAGGGGCTGTGGGCCCCCCTCCTCACTGGGCGGCGCGGCCAGGCCATGGGCCGCGCCGGCCTATGGTCTGGGCCCACCTCGGGTCCCCTCGGCTCCCCCTTCTGGCTTCATTCGTCATCTGGAAAAATAGGATTTTTGGTATAATTTCCATCAGCTGTTGATCTTCCGAAATATTGCATTCTGACGGTGCTTTTTCCAGCAGAATCCTGGCTCCGGTGCTCGATCCTCCAATAATCATGAAACATGCAAAATAGATGAAATAACATAAGTATTATGTCCAAATATGAAATATATCAATGGATAACAGCAAATTATGATACAAAATAGTGATGCAAATTGGACGTATCAACTCCCCCCAAGCTTAGACTTCGCTTGTCCCCAAGCGAAACTGAACTCAGTAAACAAGACCACATGTTTATGGAGTGAAGAGTCGATAAAGAGAATACGGACAAGAAGCATCATATTCATTCACACAAGACATTCTAGTAAACAACTTCCTCATATGACTCAACTTGAAACAAGTATAAGGTAATCAAAAATAAAGGTACATAAGAAATCATACTTGGTGATGGCAAACTTCGTTCTTGGTCAGAGAACAATTAACAGGTTATATTTATCTATCGATCAGCGCTCTCATGTTAAAGTTTATATTACACAACTTGCATACTCAATCATAATAGTCTCCTCATGATCATTGATAACTTGCAAAGCTATATTCATTCAGATAAAACTTGTACTAAACAAGGAAGAATAAAAGACATGATGAAGCAATTCACAATATAATGGTTTGATCACAACTACTCAAATGCTTGCTTGAGATGGAGGGAAATAGGTTTACTGACTCAACATAAAGTAAAAGACAGGCCCTTCGCAGAGGGAAGCAGGGACTAAATCATGTGCTAGAGCTTTTTCAGTTTTGAAATCATATAGAGAGAATAAAAGTAATATTTTGAGAGGTGTTTGTTGTTGTCAACGACTGGTAGTGGGTACTCTAACCCCCTTGCCAGACAAACCTTCAAAGAGCGGCTCCCATCTTATTTTTATTTTGTGTGTCACTCCTTCCAACCTTTCTTTCACAAACCATGGCTAACCGAATCCTCGGGTGCCTGCCAACAATCTCATACCATGAAGGAGTGCCTTTTTATTTTAGTTTTATTATGATGACACTCCCCCCAACCTTTGCTTACACAAGCCATGGCAAACCGAATCCTTCGGGTGCCGTCCATCAATCACATACCATGGAGGAGTGTCTGTTTAGTTTAGTTAATTTGGGACTGGGAATCCCATTGCCGGCTCTTTTTGCAAAATTATTGGATAAGCGGATAAAGCCACTAGTCCATTGGTGAAAGTTGCCCAACAAGATTGAAAGATAAAACACCACATACTTCCTCATGAGCTATAAAACATTGACACAAATAAGAGAGAGTAAATTTTGAATTGTTTAAAGGTAGCACACGAAGTATTTACTTGGAATGGCAGAAAATACCATGTAGTAGGTAGGTATGGTGGACACAAATGACATAGGTTTGGGTTAAGGTTTGGATGCACGAGAAGTATTCCCTCTCAGTACAGGTCTTTGGCTAGCAAGGTTAATTAGCAAGCATAAGAGTCGAAGGAAACAAACAAATATACATGTGATAGAAACAATCATGCATCTTCCTTGTAAGCACAAACAGTTTTAACTTCAGAATAAAAAGCTATGAGCTAACAAGAAAGAAAGACAATGAAACATCTACATGTATTTCTCTTTTCTACTTAAACCTCAAAGTGTTGTTGCTATTGACCAATGCTAAGTTTGCCAAAACCAAATAGATTTATTCAATGTTCCCAAAGTGATACCAATACTAATGACAAGGTAAATCATATGATAGAGATTGCAAACTAAAATAAGATGTGCAATATGTAAATGATAAGACTTCTCATTAATATTCCATAACGATAACTCACACCAAGGGATACATAGATAACCAACTAAAGGAGAGATACTTCCAAACTGCAACCCATCTTATATGATAACTTCCCTACTCATGATATGACACTACTTGACAATAAAAGTAAAAGGTAGTGATGATGTGATACCGCGGCACTCCCCCAAGCTTGGAACAAACCAAGGGGATGCCAATACCGATGATGAATTACTCCTTCGGCGATGGTGGTGATGAACTCCCGTCATCAAACTTCCAAGGAAGAGGCTCTCCATCAAGAAACGACATCTTGGTCTCGGGAATCCTGAAACTGGCAGCACGGCTTATGTATTTAAACCTGTTTTCATACTCACAGTTCTGATTCTGAACATCATAGAGTTGTGCTTGGAGCTTGTTGGTGGTGTCGTGAAGTGAGAGGATGTCGCTCCAAAGCTTTGCAGTTTCCTTCTCATGTTCAGCAATGAGTTCAGACACAATCCTGTGGAAGATATCCACCTCACGCTCAGCCATCTTCTTGTATTTGAAAACCTCCTGTTCTAGCTTCTCCATCCTATCTTCCAAGCTTCCTTCTCCTTTAGGACCCTGGACATCCTTGACCTGCAGTTCTCCTTCAACAAGCAGCAACTCCTTGGGGTGCATCCTCAGCTCCTCCATGTACAAGTTGCCAACATCCTTGCAGGAGCTGTCCTTCGGAGTTTCCGATGAAGACATGATGGCTCTAGATCCGAAGCAAATCCTGGCAGAAACAGCTCGAAACAAAACACGTCGAGAAAATGATATACGGACCTCCAGGGGTCCGGGGGATTATATAGCAGAAAATTTCACGACAAAAGGAAAGTAGCAGATCGAACCAGAGTCGGAAAGGGGCGACGGGGCGGCCAGACCATAGGTCGGCGCGGGCCCAGGTCAGGCCGCGCCGGCCTATGGTGGCGCCCCCTCGTGCGTCCTTTCCACTCCGTTTCGAACTCGTAATTTTTCATATTTTCCAAAAAAGCAAAAATATTGTTCGGAAAGTAAATTGCGTACTTTTCATTACCGATCATTACCTATTCAAAGTCGAGTTCTGGCGGACTGTCAATTTGCCCTTTGATGAAAGCCTCCGGTGTTTCCACTTGAATAATATCAACATCAACATTATAAGAATCACCTGAGATATAATGCTTGAGTCTTTGTCCATTCACCACTTGCGTAGCATTGCCTTGGAGAGAGCTAATTTTGATTGCTCCTGAACGATACACCTCCTCGACAACATATGGTCCTTCCCATTTCGAGAGTAATTTCCCTGCAAAGAATCTGAGACGAGACCGATACAATAGGACTTTATCCCCAATATTAAATTCTCTTTTGATAATCCTTCTATCATGCCATTTTTTAACTTTCTCTTTAAAGAGTTTAGCATTTTCATAAGCTTCACTTCTCCATTCATCTAGAGAACTTAATTGCAACAACCTCTTATCACCGGCAAGTTTAGGATCTTTATTTAATTCTCTAACAGCCCAATAAGCTTTGTGCTCTAGTTCTAAAGGTAAATGACAAGCTTTCCCATAAACCATTTTATAAGGTGACATTCCCATGGGATTTTTATAAGCAGTTCTATAAGCCCATAGTGCATCCTTCAATTTACTAGCCCAATTCTTTCTAGTTTTATTAACGGTCTTTCCCAAAATAGATTTAATCTCTCTATTTGATAATTCCACTTGACCACTAGTTTGAGGATGATAAGCGGAAGCAATTCTATGATTAATACCATACTTAGCAAGAGTTTTTCTAAAACCTCCATGAATAAAATGAGAACCTCCATCAGTCATAATATATCTAGGCACTCCAAATCTAGGAAAAATAATGTCTAAAAGCATTCTTAAAGAGGTCTCACCATCAGCACTTTTTGTAGGTATGGCTTCCACCCATTTAGTAACATAATCAACAGCAAGAAGTATGTGAGTGTTACCTTCTGAAGACGGAAAAGGTCCCATGAAGTCAAATCCCCAATAATCAAATGGTTCAATAACAAGAGTATAATTCATAGGCATTTCATTACGTCTGGAGATATTACCAACCCTTTGGCATTCATCACAAGATAAAATAAACTTCCTTGCATCTTTGAAGAGAGTTGGCCAATAAAAACCTGATTGTAGAACCTTTTGCGCGGTTCTTTCTCCGGCGTGATGTCCTCCATAAGCACTACCATGACATTTACTCAATATCTCTTGTTGTTCATATTCGGGAACACACCTTCGCATAATACCATCCACTCCTTCTTTATATAAGTGTGGGTCATCCCAGAAATAATGCCTCAAGTCATAAAAGAATTTCCTCCTTTGCTGAGCTGAAAAGGTTGGAGGCAAGTACTTGGAAACAATAAAGTTAGCATAATCAGCATACCAAGGACTGTCTCGCGAGCTCACCTTTATTGCAGCCAATTGTTCATTTGGAAAACTATCATTAACAGGAACATGATCATAAACAATATTTCCAATCTAGACAAATTATCAGCAACAGGATTATCAGCACCTTTCCTATCTACAATATGTAAATCAAATTCTTGCAAAAGAAGTACCCATCTAATAAGCCTCGGCTTAGCATCTTTCTTTGTCATAAGGTATCTAATTGCAGCATGATCAGTATGAATAGTAACTTTTGAATCAACAATATAAGATCTAAATTTATCGCAAGCAAAGACTACAGCTAATAATTCTTTTTCAGTTGTGGCATAATTTCTTTGAGCAGCATCAAGAGTTTTACTAGCATAATGAATAACATTCAGTTTTTTATCTACTCATTTGTCCAAGAACAGCGCCTACAGCAAAATCACTAGCATCACACATAATCTCAAAGGGTAAATTCCAATCAGGAGGTTCAACTATAGGAGCAGTTGTTAAGGCTTTCTTTAGAGTTTCAAAAGCTTCCTTACAATCATCATCAAAAACAAATGGTACGTCTTTTTGAAGAAGATTAGTAAGAGGTTTTGAAATCTTGGAGAAATCTTTAATAAATCTCCTATAAAACCCAGCATGACCAAGAACACTACGAATACCTTTAACATCCCTTGGATAGGGCATCTTCTCAATTGCTTCAACTTTAGCTCTATCAACTTCAATGCCTCTCTCGGAAATTTTATGTCCCAATACAATTCCTTCATTAACCATAAAGTGGCATTTCTCCCAATTAAGAACAAGGTTAGTTTCTTCACATCTCTGCAAAACTTTATCAAGGTTTCGCAAGCAACTATCAAAAGAATTCCCATAGACGGAAAAATCATCCATGAATACCTCTACAATACTCTCACAAAAACCATGAAAAATAGCAGACATGCATCTTTGAAAAGTAGCAGGAGCATTACATAAACCAAAAGGCATACGTCTATAAGCATAAGTTCCATAGGGACAAATGAAAGTGGTTTTCTCTTGATCCTTAGTTTTAACAGCAATTTGCGAAAACCCAGAATAACCATCAAGAAAGCAAAAATGAGTATTTTTAGATAACCTTTCTAACATTTGATCAATAAAAGGCAAAGGGTAATGATCTTTTTTAGTAACTTTATTAACTTTTCGATAATCAATGCACATCCTATACCCTACAACTACTCTTTGAGGTATGAGCTCATCATTATCATTAGGCACAACAGTCATTCCTCCTTTCTTAGGAACACAATGCACAGGACTAACCCATCTGCTATCAGCATTAGGATATATAATACCAGCTTCAAGAAGTCTTAATACCTCATTCCTTACCACTTCCTTCATCTTCGGAATTAGACGACGCTGATGTTCAACAACAGGCTTTGCATCATCTTCCATATTAATAGCATGTTGGCAAATAGAAGGAGAAATCCCTTTCAAATCATCAAGAGTGTAGCCAATAGCGCCTCGGTGCTTCTTCAATATTTCCAATAACCTTTCTTCCTCAATCTCTGAAAGCTTAGAACTAATAATAACAGGATATATTTTCTTATCATCAATATGAGCATATTTAAGATTATCAGGCAAAGGCTTTAAATCAAAGACAGGATCTTCCTTTGGTGGCGGTGTTGTACCCAAATCTTCCACCGGTAAATCATGCTTGAAAATAGGTTGGCGAAGAAAAATTTCCTCAAGCTCATCTCTTTCTTTCCTAAAAACTTCACTCTCGCTATCCTCCAAATGTTGCTGCAAAGGATTATTAGGAACAAGAACAATAGATGCACACTGTTCCATTTTAAAATCATTATTAGGCAAATCAGCTTTATAAGGAGTTTTCGTAAATTTAGAGAAGTTAAACTCATAAGATTCACCAGCAAATTTAGTCAAAATTTTCTCTTTCTTGCAATCTATAATAGCTCCACAAGTATTTAGAAAAGGTCTACCAAAAATGATAGGACAATAATTACTAGCAGCAGAACCAAGTACCAAAAAGTCAGCAGGATATTTAATCTTACCACATAGAACTTCCACATCTCGAACAATACCAATTGGAGAAATAGTTTCTCTATTAGCCAGCTGAATAACCACATCAATATCTTCAAGTTCACAAGAACCAATTTCGTGCATAACCTCCGTGTAAAGCTCATAAGGAATAGCACTAATACTTGCACCAATATCACATAAACCATAATAGCAATGATCACCAATTCTAACAGATAGCATAGGAACACTAGCTTGCTTGGGTTTATTAGGATGTGAAACAATATTAGAAGCATCTTCACAGAAAATAATATGACCATCCTCCACATTTTCAGTCACAAGATCTTTAACTATTGCAACAAAGAAAGTTCAACTTTTATTTGTTCTTCAGGTTCTATAGGTTTCTTTTCACTTTTATGAACCGCACTATTTATAACAGAGTACTCCTTCATTTTAGCAGGGAAAGGAGTTTTTTCAATATAAGCTTCAGGAATAACATGATCAGCAGTTTCAACTACAACGCATTTATTAATAGATGAATCAATTTTATCTTTATACGGTTCATGATACTTATCAAAATTCTTCTTAGGCAATTCATAATGAGAGGCAAAAGCTTTATAAAGATTTGCAGCAACTTGAGAATCAAGACCATAAGTAGCACTCATATTACGAAATTTATCAGTATCCATAAAAGCTTCAATGCATTTATAATCATAAATTATACCTGATTCTCTATCCTTGTCGTTCTCCCAACCTTCAGTATTTTCTTGGATCCGATCAAGAAGGTCCCTTTTAAACTCTTCTTTGTTGCGTGTAAATGATCCAGAACAAGAAGTATCCAGCAAGGTCTTGTCTTGAAAAGAAAGTCTTGCATAGAAATTATCAATAATAACATTACCAGGAAGCTCATGAATGGGGCATTTGAGCATTAAAGACTTCAATCTCCCCCACGCTTGGGCAATACTCTCTCCATCATGAGGCCAAAAATTATATATGTGATTCCGATCCTTGTGAATTTCACTTGGAGGATAGAACTTAGAATAAAACCGGGGCACAATATCATTCCATTCAAGAGAATCCCCATTATCCAGTAATTTATACCAATGCGCCGCTTTACCAGACAGCGATATAGAGAATAGTTTCTTCCTCACTTCATCCATAGCAATACCTGCACACTTGAATAAACCGCATAATTCATGCAAGAACAATAAATGATCTCCAGGGTGGACAGTTCCATCCCCTGTATAACGGTTACCCACTACGCGTTCAATAATTTTCATAGGTATTTTGTATGGTATCTCTTCCTTACCTGGCGCCTCATCCACTACCTTTGCAGTAGTAGCAGATTTCCCAAATAAACATTCAAAAGGAGATCTCTCCATAATGAATTATGGCAGCAGGCAGAAATAAAATCAGCACAAACAGTAGAAGTTTCCCTTACCAATTCCACTTACCAATAGCGCTTCACTCCCCGGCAACGGCGCCAGAAAATAGTCTTGATGACCCACAAGTATAGGGGGTGTATCGTAGTATTTTCGATAAGTAAGAATGTCGATCCCAACGAGGAGCAGAAGGTGTTGACAAGTAGTTTCGATGAAGGATTCACTGTAAATGCTCACAGACAAGTATTCAGGGGGTTTTGATGTAACAGTTGAATAAAGTACGAGTAAGTAAAGTGCGAGAGTAACAATTGCAGCGAGTGGCCCAATCCTTTTTAGCACAAAGGACAAGCCGGTTTGTTTACTTATAATGACCAAACGTTCTCGAGGACACACGGGATTTTATGAAGGAGATATGCCCTAGAGGCAATAATAAAGTGGTTATTATTAATATCTTTATGTTTATGATAAATGTTTATATATCATGCTATAATTGTATTAACCGAAACATTAGTACATGTGTGATATGTAGACAACAAGAAGTCCCTAGTATGCCTCTTAAACTAGCTTGTTGATTAATGGATGATTAGTTTCATAATCATGAACATTGGATGTTATTAATAACAAGGTTATATCATTATATGAATGATGTAATGGACACACCCAATTAAGCGTAGCATAAGATCTCGTCATTAAGTTATTTGCTATAAGCTTTCGATACATAGTTACCTAGTCCTTATGACCATGAGATCATGTAAATCACTTATACCGGAAAGGTACTTTGATTACACCAAACGCCACTGCGTAAATGGGTGGTTATAAAGGTGGGATTAAGTATCCGGAAAGTATGAGTTGAGGCATATGGATCAACAGTGGGATTTGTCCATCCCGATGACGGATAGATATACTCTGGGCCCTCTCGGCGGGATGTCGTCTAATGTCTTGCAAGCATATGAATAAGTTCATAAGAGACCACATACCACGGTACGAGTAAAGAGTACTTGTCAGGAGACGAGGTTGAACAAGGTATAGAGTGATACCGAAGATCAAACCTCGGACAAGTAAAATATCGCGTGACAAAGGGAATTGGTATCGTATGTGAATGGTTCATTCGATCACTGAAGTCATCGTTGAATATGTGGGAGCCATTATGGATCTCCAGATCCCGCTATTGGTTATTGGTCGGAGTGAGTACTCAACCATGTCCGCATAGTTCACGAACCGTAGGGTGACACACTTAAAGTTGGATGTTGAAATGGTAGAACTTGAATATGGAATGGAGTTCGAATATTTGTTCGGAGTCCCGGATGAGATCCCGGACATCACGAGGAGTTCCGGAATGGTCCGGAGAATAAGATTCATATATAGGAAGTCATATTCCAAGTTTGGAAATGATCCGGTGCATTTATGGCAGGTTCTAGAAGGTTCTAGAAAAGTCCGGAAAAATGGCACTATGGAAGGTGGAGTCCCGGAGGGACTCCACTAGCATGGCCGGCCAAACCCTAAAGGGGAGGAGTCCAAGGTGGACTCCACCTTGGTGGCCGGCCAGCCCCACCTCAAGGAAAGGTGGGAGTCCCACCTTGAGTAGGACTCCCCCCTTGAGTAGGTTTCCCACTTTTGGGAGGTTTTAGTGTTGGGGTCTTATTCGAAGACTTGGACTAGAACTCTTGGGGCTTCCACCTATATAATGAGGGGCATAGAGAGGGGGCTGAACACTTTAAGCCTCAGCCTTGGCCGCACCCCTTAGAGGGCCGGCGCCCAACCCCCCTCTCTCCCCAAACCCTAGCGGTCTCTCTCCTCCACCACATCCCGCACGCTTAAGCGAAGCTCCGCCGGATTTCTCCACCACCACCGACACCACGCCGTCGTGCTGTCGGATTCAAGAGGAGCTACTACTTCCGCTGCCCGCTGGAACGGGGAGGTGGACGTCGTCTTCATCAACAACCGAACGTGTGACCGAGTACGGAGGTGCTGCCCGTTCGTGGCGCCGGAACCGATCGTGATCAAGATCTTCTACGCGCTTTTGCAAGCGGCAAGTGATCGTCTACCGCAGCAATAAGAGCCTACTCTTATAGGCTTTGGAATCTCTTCAAGGGTTAGTCTTGATCATCCCCTCGTTGCTACCGTCTTCTAGATTGCATCTTGGCTTGGATTGCGTGTTCGCGATAGGAAATTTTTTTGTTTTCTATGCAACGTTTTCCTACAGTGGTATCAGAGCCGTGTCTATGCATAGATGGTTGCACGAGTAGAACACAATGGTTTGTGGGCGTTGATGCTCTTGTTATCTTTAGTTTGAGTACTTTGCATCTTTGTGGCATAGTGGGATGAAGCGGCTCGGACTAACTTTACATGACCGCGTTCATGAGACTTGTTCCTCGTTCGACATGCAACTTGTATTGCATAAGAGGCTTTGCGGGTGTCTGTCTCTCCTACTATAGTAAAGATTCAATTTACTCTTCTATTGACAACATTAGTATCAACGTTGTGGTTCATGTTCGTAGGTAGATTAGATCTATATCGAAAACCCTAAACCACGTAAAATATGCAAACCAAATTAGAGAGCGTCTAACTTGTTTTTGCAGGGTTTGGTGATGTGATATGGCCATGATATGATGATGAATATGTATGAGATGATCATTATTGTATTGTGGCAACCGGCAGGAGCCTTATGGTTGTCTTTAATTTTCATGTTGAGTAGTATTTCAAAGTAGTTGTAATAGTTGCTACATGAGGTGAACAACCATGAAGACGGCGCCATGAACCTTGACGCTACGCCGACGATGATGGAGATCATGCCCGAAGATGATGGAGATCATGTCCGTGCTTTAGAGATGAAGATCGAAGGCGCAAAGACAAAAGGGCCATATCATATCACATATGAACTGCATGTGATGTTAATCCTTTTATGCATCTTATTTTGCTTAGATCGCGACGGTAGCATTATAAGATGATCCCTCACATTAATATCAAGATAATAAAGTGTTCTTCCCTCGTATGCACCGTTGCATTGTTCGACGTTTTGAAGCATCTCGTGATGATCGGGTGTGATAAACTTGACATACAACGGGTGTAAGCCATGTTGCACACGCGGAATACTTGGGTTTGCTTGACGAGCCTAGCATGTATAGACATGGCCTCGGGACAACGGAAACCGAAAGGTTGAACACGAGTCATATGGATGATATGATCAACATGTTGATGTTCACCATTGAAGCTACATCATCTCACGTGATGATCGGTTTTGGTGTAGTGGATTTGGATCGTGTACCAATTAACAACTATGAGGGATGTTGTATTAAGTGGGAGTTCATTAGTAATTAGATTAAAACATGAACTAATTATCATAAACATAGTCTGAGTAGTATTTTGAATTAATTTTGTAGTATTGGTATCCGTTTACTACTATGCGCTAGTCTTGTTATTGAGATAGAAATACTGTTAAAATCTGACAAGAAACTTTACGGATTGGTACCGTATTGTTAAAGAATCAAGAATTGATTAAGTCCTATTGCAAACTTTTAGTAAACCTCACATTGTTGATTCAAAGAGCTATGTTTTCAATTAGTACCTAAAGTTATCTTGTCTCCGTCAAACTTGAAGTTCAAATTTGTTTGAAAAGTAAGGAGCTGAAAATTTAGTTTTCAGAAATAATCAAGGTATGAGATATATGTGATATCTAAGACCTTATTACAAGATAATAGAATATAATTTGGTGAGACTACATAAACTCATAAGTTTTATGGGAATGTATGAAGGTTGAAGACGCCAGGCGTCACAATCCTCCAACTATTGGGGCACTAACAATATTCGCATATCCATGAAGTGACCATCCTTAATATGCACCGTTATTAAGACTCGTCGTTTCGAAGCATCACGTGATGATCGGGTGTGATAGATTCTACGAGTGCATACAACGGGTGCAAGCTAGATTTGCACATGCAAATACCAAGGTTAAAACTTTACGAGCCTAGCATGTACAGACATGGTCTCGGAAAGTCGTCATGATATGATGGATAAAATTATGAGTGAAATTGTTCATCATATTACAAAGTTACTAATAGTGAAATCTGGAACACTTGTCATATGATGATCAACTTCAAAGTAAGAACCTCAAGGTTATTGGTATTTGACCAACAAACCGAGAAGTTATTGAAGTTGATATGTTTCTCTGAATAATGAGGAAAGCTAAAAGAGAAACTGCAAAAGATATTTTGGCAAAAAGAAAAAGAAAAGACTAGAAAGTCTAGCTCAGGTGTATATAAATGATATACATGTTATGGTTGTATTTCTAGTTAAGTCACACTATGAAATTCTTGGGTATTAGTACTATATTGGTTGGTATGAAGTGTCATACAAAACAACGCAATACAAGAATACAATGGCCTAAGTGACTGACAAGGAATATGATAAGAATGTTCGCCTGGAACAAAATAAAGTGTTATTATGTTCGTCGTTAGCATTCTATCTAGCCCTTAGAATTTATAATAAAGAACTTAATAATTGTTATTTTGCTCTGGTCAAATGAAAACAATGAGTTGTTCAAATTATGACATTACTCCATATACGATGGATAAATTATTATAAATCTTAATGGTGAAACACACATACATAACACTGACGCTAAAATGCCATAAGGCAAATGATTTGAATTCCACTTATTTGTGGAACCGCCATTTAGGTCATGTTAGAAAGGAACGCATGAAGGAACTCCATGCAAATGGATTTTTGGAGTCATTTGATTTTTGAATCATTTGGCACTTGCAAAATCTTTTCTAAAAGGTAATGACTGAAATACTGTTCATAGGCCGAAGAGTTGAATGGGCAACTAACTTAGTGAAAACATACATAATGATATATGTGGTTCACTGGGCATAGTTGTGTGCGGAAGATTCTTCTACTTCATGAAAACTTTCAAACAATGAATTGAGTATATATGTGGATATATTCAATAAGGAAAAGTTTGAAACATTTGAATAGGATTCAAATAAATTTCAGCATGAAGTGGAAATCATCGTAATAGAAATCAAATATCTATGATTGGATCATGGTGGAAATATTTGAATTACGAGTTTTAGCGAACATCTAAGAGAGTTATGAAATTGTTCTACAACTTACGTTTCTTGGAGTATCATAGTGATGATGAAGTATCCAAGAGATATATCCAAACTTTGTTGGATCAATGATGAGATAAAATATTGATGCCATTATATTTTTGTGGATTATGCTTTAGAGACTACCGCTTTTACACTGAATAGAGCATCATCATGATCCGTTGAAATGACACCATACAAGTTATGGCATGGGTATAAACCCTAATAGTCAACCAAAATCGGATGAATGTCTTTGTTGGTTATCCCAGAGATTTAATTGGGAATTCTTCCCACGAGACAAAGACAAAAGTGTTTGTCAATGTTTCTTATTTCCGAGAAATTGTTTCGAGTGAAGTATTTGAGTGGGAGGACAATATAATTTGATAAGGTTTATGAACCTGAGCATAATGATCAGAGTAGCGCAGCATCGGAATTGGTTTCGGAAGCGGCCACAACGATCATGGCTCTCATGACTACAAAATGTTTTAGCCATGGAGATCGAAGTACATATTGAACCTTGTAGGTATGGTTTACTTTGTGATCAAATAAATAATTTGTGAACAAAGGATTGATTTTGATCAATGATAAACCAACTACAAAACAAAGAAGTTATGATGGGCCCTGACTCCATTAAAATGGCCATGCGCCATGAAATCCAAGATAGATGAATACTTTATGAAAGTAAATGGATCTATGAAATTGATAGACTTGGATGAAATATCCTTGAAGAAAGCTTGACTTATCGAAAAATTGTTTACGACAAAGTTCAAAGAGTTGAATACGATAAGATTAGATCTTCCGTAGCAATGCTTATAATCTATGTGGATTATTCTAGTAATCACTACATATTTCTTTTATGAGATATGCTAGTAGGATGGCAAAATACACTACTTAACAGAAGTATGTATACAAGATACAACCAAGAGTTTTGCTGGTCCGTGGAATACTAGATAGGTATACAAGCTTCAATTGGATGAAGTAAGTATCACGGAGTTGGAATCTTCACTGGATGAAATAGTCAAAGAGTTTTTGATTTCATCAGAGACGATGAAGAGGCTTGCATTTGCAAGAAATTAAGTGGGAGCGCTGAGACATATTTATAATACTTATGTAGAAGACATATAGTTTGTTATAAATAATGTAATTACATACTTGATTAAAAGGTTTCATTGAAAATTAACTTCAATGAAAGGATATGGACTAAAACATATTTAGTGTCAAGATCTATGAAGATAGATTGAAACACATAATAAGTTTAAGTCAAAGTACATAGAATGGATATTGAAATAGTTCAATATAGAAATATTAAGAAAATGTTCTTGTCATGTGAAGGTTTAACAAGACTTGAGTGTATCTGACACTCGATGAGTAAAAATACATGAGTGATTTTAGATCACAAATAAAATGTACAAAATCAGATATCTTGTGCTCTAAAATGTTATGAGCATATACCGGAATGATTCATAAGATGATCATAGGACGACAGTAAGAATATCCTTGAGTACTTTAGAAGAACTAAGGATATACATATATTTTTTTGTATGAAGAAATGACAAATAAATCGCTGTAAGGTGTTACACCGATATTTATTTTGTCACATATCAAAATAGAATTTCAATCTCAAATTAGACTAAGTGTTGTTTTAAAGGTAGCACAATGAACTAGAAGTTGTCTATGTTAGATTTAGAAGAGTTCTAAATATTGTGATGGATTCTACAAAACGAAGGCAGAGTATGCCATTTGTTTTGACAAATGACTGAGGATGTTGAGTCAAGAAGTTCTTTGAGAACTTGGTGTAGTTCCGATAGTGTCAGAACTTTGAAGCTATATTGTATGTGACAATATTAGTGACTTATTTCAGACCGCGGAATTAAGGTTCCACCATAAGATCAAACATATTTAATGCTAACTCATTTGGAAATGAGTGATGCGTTGAGACGCAAATGAATTACAAAATACATACGTTTCTGAGCGTGTCAGATCCGTTGACTAAAAACCTCTCCCGTGAGCAATACATGATAAAGCACCATAAGGCCAAGGTGTTATATCTTTACAAATGTAAACTAGATTATTGACTCTAGTGCAAGTGGGAGACTGAAGGAGATATGCCCTAGAGGCAATAATAAAGTGGTTATTATTAATATCTTTATGTTTATGATAAATGTTTATATATCATGCTATAATTGTATTAACCGAAACATTAGTACATGTGTGATATGTAGACAACAAGAAGTCCCTAGTATGCCTCTTAAACTAGCTTGTTGATTAATGGATGATTAGTTTCATAATCATGAACATTGGATGTTATTAATAACAAGGTTATATCATTATATGAATGATGTAATGGACACACCCAATTAAGCGTAGCATAAGATCTCGTCATTAAGTTATTTGCTATAAGCTTTCGATACATAGTTACCTAGTCCTTATGACCATGAGATCATGTAAATCACTTATACCGGAAAGGTACTTTGATTACACCAAACGCCACTGCGTAAATGGGTGGTTATAAAGGTGGGATTAAGTATCCGGAAAGTATGAGTTGAGGCATATGGATCAACAGTGGGATTTGTCCATCCCGATGACGGATAGATATACTCTGGGCCCTCTCGGCGGGATGTCGTCTAATGTCTTGCAAGCATATGAATAAGTTCATAAGAGACCACATACCACGGTACGAGTAAAGAGTACTTGTCAGGAGACGAGGTTGAACAAGGTATAGAGTGATACCGAAGATCAAACCTCGGACAAGTAAAATATCGCGTGACAAAGGGAATTGGTATCGTATGTGAATGGTTCATTCGATCACTGAAGTCATCGTTGAATATGTGGGAGCCATTATGGATCTCCAGATCCCGCTATTGGTTATTGGTCGGAGTGAGTACTCAACCATGTCCGCATAGTTCACGAACCGTAGGGTGACACACTTAAAGTTGGATGTTGAAATGGTAGAACTTGAATATGGAATGGAGTTCGAATATTTGTTCGGAGTCCCGGATGAGATCCCGGACATCACGAGGAGTTCCGGAATGGTCCGGAGAATAAGATTCATATATAGGAAGTCATATTCCAAGTTTGGAAATGATCCGGTGCATTTATGGCAGGTTCTAGAAGGTTCTAGAAAAGTCCGGAAAAATGGCACTATGGAAGGTGGAGTCCCGGAGGGACTCCACTAGCATGGCCGGCCAAACCCTAAAGGGGAGGAGTCCAAGGTGGACTCCACCTTGGTGGCCGGCCAGCCCCACCTCAAGGAAAGGTGGGAGTCCCACCTTGAGTAGGACTCCCCCCTTGAGTAGGTTTCCCACTTTTGGGAGGTTTTAGTGTTGGGGTCTTATTCGAAGACTTGGACTAGAACTCTTGGGGCTTCCACCTATATAATGAGGGGCATAGAGAGGGGGCTGAACACTTTAAGCCTCAGCCTTGGCCGCACCCCTTAGAGGGCCGGCGCCCAACCCCCCTCTCTCCCCAAACCCTAGCGGTCTCTCTCCTCCACCACATCCCGCACGCTTAAGCGAAGCTCCGCCGGATTTCTCCACCACCACCGACACCACGCCGTCGTGCTGTCGGATTCAAGAGGAGCTACTACTTCCGCTGCCCGCTGGAACGGGGAGGTGGACGTCGTCTTCATCAACAACCGAACGTGTGACCGAGTACGGAGGTGCTGCCCGTTCGTGGCGCCGGAACCGATCGTGATCAAGATCTTCTACGCGCTTTTGCAAGCGGCAAGTGATCGTCTACAGCAGCAATAAGAGCCTACTCTTATAGGCTTTGGAATCTCTTCAAGGGTTAGTCTTGATCATCCCCTCGTTGCTACCGTCTTCTAGATTGCATCTTGGCTTGGATTGCGTGTTCGCGATAGGAAATTTTTTTGTTTTCTATGCAACGTTTTCCTACATTTTAGTCTAGTGCTTTCGCTACATACGGCTAAATAATCTTCATTGTTATGATAAGTGTTGTGTGGGTGAACCTATGCTAATGTACCGCCCTTCCTAGGACTAATACATACTTGTGATTATACCCCTTGCAAGCATCCGCAACTACAAGAAAGTAATTAAGATAAATCTAACCACAGCCTTAAACTCTGAGATCCTGCGATCCCTCCTGCATCGATATACCAACGGGGGTTTAGGTTTCTGTCACTCCGGCAACCCCGCAATTGGCAAACGAATACAAGATGCATTCCCCTAGGCCCATAAATGGTGAAGTGTCATGTAGTCGACGTTCACATGACACCACTAGAAGAATAACACCACAACTTAAATATCATACCATTGAATATTACTCAACCATAGTTCACTACTAACATTTAGACTTCACCCATGTCCTCAAGAACTAAACGAACTACTCACGAGACATCATATGGAACATGATCAGAGGTGATATGATGATGAATAACAATCTGAACATAAACTTGGTTCAATGGTTTCACTCAATAGCATCAACAACAAGTAGAGATCGATACCGGGAGAGTTTCCCCTATCAAACAATCAAGATCAAACCCAAATTGCTACGGCGGTGACGGTGTCCAGCGGTGGAGACGGCGGTGATGATGGTGGAGATGATGATGATGGTGATGGAGATGATGTCCAGCTCGATGACGGTGACGATGGCGTCGATTTCCCCCTCCCGGAGGGAATTTCCCCGGCGGATTCCTGCCCGCCGGAGAGCTCTTTTTTCTCTGGTGTTCTCCGCCCCGCAGAGGCGGCTGTAACTCTTCGCGAGGTACCCTCTGTGGCTTAGGTCTTCGGGACGAAGGATTTCGCGAAGAAAAGGAGGCGAGAGGGGCTGTGGTCCCCCCTCCTCACTGGGCGGCGCGGCCAGTCCATGGGCCGCGCCGGCCTATGGTCTGGGCCCACCTCGGGTCCCCTCGGCTCCCCCTTCTGGCTTCCTTCGTCATCTGGAAAAATAGGATTTTTGGTATAATTTCCATCAGCTGTTGATCTTCCGAAATATTGCATTCTGACGGTGCTTTTTCCAGCAGAATCCTGGCTCCGGTGCTCGATCCTCCAATAATCATGAAACATGCAAAATAGATGAAATAACATAAGTATTATGTCCAAATATGAAATATATCAATGGATAACAGCAAATTATGATACAAAATAGTGATGCAAATTGGACGTATCACGTTGAGACGCAAATGAATTACAAAATACATACGTTTCTGAGCATGTCTGATCCGTTGACTAAAAATCTCTCTCGTGAGCAATACATGATAAAACACCGGAAGGCCAAGGTGTTATATCTTTACAAATGTAAACTAGATTATTGACTCTAGTGCAAGTGGGAGACTGAAGGAGATATGCGCTAGAGGCAATAATAAAGTGGTTATTATTTATATCTTTATGTTTATGATAATTTTTTATATATCATGCTATAATTGTATTAACCGAAACATTAGTACATGTGTGATATGTAGACAACAAGAAGTCCCTAGTATGCCTCTTAAACTAGCTTGTTGATTAATGGATGATTAGTTTCATAATCATGAACATTGGATGTTATTAATAACAAGGTTATATCATTATATGAATGATGTAATGGACACACCCAATTAAGCGTAGCATAAGATCTCGTCATTAAGTTATTTGCTATAAGCTTTCGATACATAGTTACCTAGTCCTTATGACCATGAGATCATGTAAATCACTTATACCGGAAAGGTACTTTGATTACACCAAACGCCACTGCGTAAATGGGTGGTTATAAAGGTGGGATTAAGTATCCGAAAAGTATGAGTTGAGGCATATGGATCAATAGTGGGATTTGTCCATCCCGATGACGGATAGATATACTCTGGGCCCTCTCGGTGGAATGTCATCTAATGTCTTGCAAGCATATGAATAAGTTCATAAGAGACCACATACCACGGTACGAGTAAAGAGTACTTGTCAGGAGACGAGGTTGAACAAGGTATAGAGTGATACCGAAGATCAAACCTCGGACAAGTAAAATATCGCGTGGCAAAGGGAATTGGTATCGTATGTGAATGGTTCATTCGATCACTAAAGTCATCGTTGAATATGTGGGAGCCATTATGGATCTCCAGATCCCGCTATTGGTTATTGGTCGGAGTGAGTACTCAACCATGTCCGCATAGTTCACGAACCGTAGGGTGACACACTTAAAGTTGGATGTTGAAATGGTAGAACTTGAATATGGAATGGAGTTCGAATATTTGTTCGGAGTCTCGGATGAGACCTCGGACATCACAAGGAGTTCCGAAATGGTCCGGAGAATAAGATTCATATATAGGAAGTCATATTCCAAGTTTGGAAATGATCCGGTGCATTTATGGCAGGTTCTAGAAGAGTCCGGAAGAATGGCACTTTGGAAAGTAGAGTCCCGAAGAGACTCCACTAGCATGGCCGGCCAGCCCTAAAGGGAAGAGTCCCAGGTGGACTCCACCTAAAGGTGGCCGGCCACCCCACCTCAAGGAAAGGTGGGAGTCCCATCTTGGGTAGGACTCCCTCCTTGAGTAGGTTTCCCACATATGGGAGGTTTTAGTGTTGGGGTCTTATTCGAAGACTTGGACTAGAACTCTTGGGGCTTCCACCTATATAATGAGGAGGAGAGGGAGGGGGCAGCCACTCTTTGGCTCAGCCTTGGCCGCACCCCTTAGAGGGCCGGCGCCCAACCCCCCTCTCTCCCCAAACCCTAGCTTCTTCTCCTCCTCCACTTCTTCCGCATATGCTTAGCGAAGCTCCGCCGGAGATCTCCACCGCCACCGCCACCACGCCGTCGTGCTGCCGGATTCAAGGAGGAGCTACTACTTCCGCTGCCCGCTGGAACGGGGAGAAGGACGTCGTCTTCATCAACAACCGAACGTGTGACCGAGTACGGAGGTGCTGCCCGTTTGTGGCGCCGGAACCGATCGTGATCAAGATCTTCTACGCGCTTTTGCAAGCGGCAAGTGAACGTCTACCGCAGCAACAAGAGCCTCCTCTTGTAGGCTTTGGAATCTCTTCAAGGGTGAGACTTGATAAACCCCTCGTTGCTACCATCTTCTAGATTGCATCTTGGCTTGGATTGCGTGTTCGCGGTAGAAATTTTTTTTGTTTTCTATGTAACGTTATCCTACACATATAACAATTTAACGAAGAAGAAACTTTGCCATGAATACTAAAAGCTAAGAACACATGTGTTCATACGAACCAGCGGAGCGTGTCTCTCTCCCACATAAGCATTTATTCAAACAAAAACAAAAATAAAAGCAAACCGACGCTCCAAGAAAAGCACATAAGATGTGATGGAATAAAAATATAGTTTCAGGGGAGGAACCTGATAATGTTGTCGATGAAGAAGGGGATGCCTTGGGCATCCCCAAGCTTAGACGCTTGAGTCTTCTTGATATATGCAGGGGTGAACCACCGGGGCATCCCCAAGCTTAGACTTTTCACTCTTCTTGATCATAGTATATCATCCTCCTCTCTTGACCCTTGAAAACTTCCTCCACACCAAACTCGAAACAAACTCATTAGAGGGGTTAGTACATAATCAAAAACTCACATATTCAAAGGTGACAAAATCATTCTTAACACTTCTGGACATTGCTCAAAGCTACTGGAAGGTAATGGAACAAAGAAATCCACCCAACACAGCGAAAGAAGCAATGCGAAATAAAAGGCAGAATCTGTCAAAACAGAACAGTCCGTAAAGACGAATTTTTAATAAATACTTCCGTTGCTCAGATCAGAAAACTCAAAACTAATGAAAGTTGCGTACATATCTGAGGAACACGCACGTAAATTGGCATATTTTTCTGATTTTTCTACAGAGAAAACAGCCCAGATTCGTGACAGATAGAAATCTGTTTCTGCGCAGAAATCCAAATCTAGTATCAACCTTCGATTAGAGGCTTCACTTGGCACAACAAAACACAAAACTAAGATAAGGAGAGGTTGCTACAGTAGTAAACAACTTCCAAGACACAAATATAAAACAAAGTACTGTAGTAAAATAACACATGGGTTATCTCCCAAGAAGTTCTTTCTTTATAGCCATTAAGATGGGCTCAGCAGTTTTAATGATGCACTCATAAGAAATAGTAGTTGAAGCGAAAGAGAGCATCAAGAAGCAAGTTCAAAACAAATTTAAGCCTAACATGCTTCCTATGCATAGGAATCTTGTAAATAAACAAATTCATGAAGCATAATGCAACAAGCATAGAAAGATAAAACAAGTGTAGCTTGAAAAATTTCAGCACATAGAGAGGTGTTTTAGTAGCATGAAAATTTCTACAACCATATTTTCCTCTCTCATAATAACTTTCAGTAGCATCATGAGCAAACTCAACAATATAACTATCACATAAAGCATTCTTATCATGAGTCTCATGCATAAAATTATTACTCTCCACATAAGCATAATCAATTTTATTAGTAATAGTGGGAGCAAATTCAACAAAGTAGCTATCATTATTATTCTCATCAAGTGTTGGAGGCATAGTATTATCATCATAAAAATTACTCTCCATAGTAGGCGGCGTTAAAAGACCAATATCAGTATAATCATCATAAATAGGAGGCAAAGTATCATCAAAGAAAATTTTCTTCTCAATGCTTGGGGGACTAAAAAGATCATGAAAACCAGCTTCCCCAAGCTTAGAACTTTCTATATTATTATCAACAATGGTGTTCAAAGCGTTCATACTAATATTACTACCAGCATGCAAATAAGATTCCATAGGTTTTTTAATTTTCGCATCAAACAATCCATGTTTTAAATCAGGAAATAGCATAAGAAGCTCATTCTTGTCCATTATGCCAAACTAGTGTAAACAAGAAACAAAAAGTTGCAATTGCAGGATCTAAAGGAAATAGCTTCGAGTACTTACAACGGCGAAAATAGCTTAGTAGCCGAGATCCGGAGTGTGAGTACCTTTTACCTTTCCTCCCCGGCAACGGCGCCAGAAAATAGCTTGATGTCTACGCCCCCCTCCTTTTCCTGTAGACAGTGTTGGGCCTCCAAGAGCAGAGGTTTGTAGAACAGCAGCAAGTTTTCCCTTAAGTGGATCACCCAAGGTTTATCGAACTCAGGGAGGAAGAGGTCAAAGATATCCCTCTCATGCAACCCTGTAACCACAAAGCAAGAAGTCTCTTGTGTCCCCAACACACCTAATAGGTGAACTAGTTCGGCGAAGAGATAGTGAAATACAGGTGGTATGAATAAGTAGTAGCAACGGCACCAGAAAAGTGCTTTGCCCAGGACAGTAAACAAGCAGTAGTAACGCAGCAGTAGTAACGCAATAAAACAGTAAACAAGCAGCGATAGCAGTATTTAGGAACAAGGCCTAGGGATCATACTTTCACTAGTGGACACTCTCAACATTGATCACATAACAGAATAGATAAATGCATACTCTACACTCTCTTGTTGGATGATGAACACATTGCATAGGATTACACGAACCCTCAATGCCGGAGTTAACAAGCTCCACAATTCAATGTTCATATTTAAATAACCTTAGAGTGTAAGAAAGATCAATATGACTAAACCAAGTACTAACATAGCATGCACACTGTCACCTTCATGCTAAGAAAGGAGGCATAGATAATATCAATACTATCATAGCAATAGTTAACTTCATAATCTACAAGAGATCATAATCATAGCCTACGCCAAGTACTAACACGGGTGCACACACTGTCACCATTACACCGTGCAGGAGGAATAAAACTACTTTAATAACATTGCTAGAGTAGCACATAGATGAATCGTGATACAAAACACATTGCAATCATAAAGAGATATAAATAAGCACTTCACTATGCCATTCATAACAGTGAATAAGTATTCTGTGAAATATAGCCTAAGAGACCCACACGGTGCACACACTGTCACCTTTACACACGTGGGACAAGGAGTCTCCGGAGATCACATAAGTAAAATTCACTTGACTAGCATAATGACATCTAGATTACAAGCATCATCATATGAATCTCAATCATGTAAGGCAGCTCATGAGATTATTGTATTGAAGTACATAGGAGAGAGATGAACCACATAGCTACCGGTACAGCCCCGAGCCTCGATGGAGAACTACTCCCTCCTCATGGGAGACAGCAGCGTTGATGGAGATGGCGGTGGTGTTGATGGAGGAGCATTCCGGGGGCACTTCCCCGTTCCGGCGGCGTGCCGGAACAGAGACTCCTGTCCCCCAGATCTTGGCGTCGCGATGGCGGCGGCTCTGGAAGGTTTCTGTGGGTTTCGTCGAACGTGGTGATGTTTTTAGGTCAGGGACGAATATATAGGCGGAGAGGCGGCGTCAGAGGGTCGAAGGGGTGCCCACACAATAGGGGGGCGTGGGCCCCCCTGGCCGCGCCGGCCTAGGGTTTGGTGGGCCTGTGCCCCCTCTCTGGCGGTTCTCGTGTGTTCTGGATGCTTCCGGGCAAAATAGGAACCTGGGCGTTGATTTCGTCCGATTCCGAGAATATTTCGTTACTAGGATTTCTGAAACCAAAAACAGCAGAAAACAGCAACTGGCACTTCGGCATCTTGTTAATAGGTTAGTTCCAGAAAATGCACGAATATGACATAAAGTGTGCATAAAACATGTAGATAACATCAATAATGTGGCATGGAACACAAGAAATTATCGATACGTCGGAGACGTATCATCCTCCTCTGAAGATAACGGCTCATCGTTCCTCATCCTCCTCAAAGATGATCTCCACGGCGGCGCCTCATCCTCCTCAATGACAACCTTCTTTCCTCGGTTGACATAATCATCCGGAGTGTATCGGGCTGGAGCCTTGCCCCTTGGCTTCAACTGGTACGCAGACCGTGTGGCTTGCTTCTTGCGTTGACTCACAATGCCTTGACTCGAGATGGTGTCGACTTCAGGAATCTTCAGAAACATGAACACATGAGATTACAAAAAGTTGAAACTGGTAAGCACATGTTTGAAAGCAACAAACTAGTCCATACCTCCGCCTCTTCAGAAGAGGATGAGGCAATTTCGCCGTCGCGGCAACCTAGCAAGTTGGCTAACCGCCGCATCTTTCGTGCAGTGTTCTGCGTCATGGAAGTCATGGTTACAAAGTCACCCGAACATAATAGCTTATATTCAAAGTTGGTGAATCTACCTTAATGAAATGCCGCAACGGTCCGATAGGCTTTTCATCTCTATGGCTGTCGGGGGGAAGACCCCGGGTAGGGCAATGGACGCGGAGCAGCCGGCTGGCCACTGGCCGGCTCGCGGCAAAGGCCGGCTGAGGAGCAGCCGGCTGGCACCGTGGCCGGCTGGTCCGGAAGCCGGCTGGCTCTAGGTCCTAGTCGGCCTGGCTACGGCCACCAATGCTGTAGCTGGGCCGGCTTCTACAAGCCATATCCGACTGGGGTTTGTACCTCAGACCGACTCGAGGCTGGCGAGTCTTGCACTGGAAGGAACCGGGTTGGTGATCCGGGTTCCCAAAGTCCACGCTGACTCCATCTTCCGTAAAGCGCGGGGCACTGTGGAGCAATAGTGCCACGCGCTGGATAGGCCGTCAGGGCTTACGACGAGCCGTACAGGCTACAGTGCTGACGGCGACAGGGACACCTCCTCTCCATACCGCTGACCGTGGCAGCCGGATGGGACAGGCCACGATGCCTCAACCACTCCTGACGTCACCGCCTCGGGAAGGAGCGGAAGCCGAAGCCGGCCAAGCCGGCCAGTAGACTATAGGGTCTTATATGTAAAGTGCCGGTGCCTATATAAGCCGCACTACCCCCTCTCGTGCAGGGGATCGATCATTTATTGCTTTCACCCACCTACAGAGCTGCCCTGTAAGAGAGACCATCGTCTCCCTTAGCCTCTCAGGAGTAGCCGGACACAGCTCTAGGAGCACCATTGTACTGTGTGATCATCATATACACTCATAGCAGGAGTAGAGGTTTTACCTCCACCGGAGGGCCTCGAACCTGGGTACGTCGCCGTGTCGCTCGTGCCCATACCCGCATCCGGATACCGCCGTGAGATCCCTCAGGAACCACTTCGATTAGCCACCCTATGGCATATGCCGTGACGATACCACGACATTTGGCGCCCACCGTGGGGCCTTCAGCATCCTCGGCCGGTGTCTTCATCCGGACGGGCCTCACCACCACCACCGGCGAGCGAGTCGCTTCAGGCTTGATCTGGAGATTCGGCTCCCTCGACTGCGTCAGCGACAACGCTGGCTGCTTCGCTGACCGGCCCTTCCCAGCCGGCGGCAGCGTCATCTCCTTCGGCGGCTTCGACGTCTACGTCGCCACCGTCGCACCACCGCGCTACCCGCGGTAGGTGCTGCGCTGCGCCAGCCCTCCTCCGCGAGCCGGCAGCAGCGCTCCCGCCAGCCCCGCCGTCGTGCAAGTCATGATGGCTGGCGACGAGCTCCCCACCAAGAACCCGCGCATGCGCGGCCCCAACCTGGAGCGCAACATCGACCCCAACGCCTCCGGCTCGGGCCCGAAAGCGCCACCACCACCGTCCCGGCTGGATGCAGTCCGGGCAAAACTGAGCACCCCACTCACGCCTGGTGCCGACCCCACCGCCATCGAGGCGGACTTGGAGGCGCACCGCCAGCTCCTCCTCAAGCAAACCGAAGAACTGGCTGCTGCTAAGCGCCAGATGGAGATCACCCAGCGCGAGTACAACCGCGCCCACGGCCTCACTCCAGGCGGCGACGAGCCAAACCGAGCTGGCCACATCCGCTGCAGGGGCCGCGACCTTGCCGCTGAGATCGCCCGTGACGGCGCTCCTTCGCCGGCTCCGTCCGCGGAGCTCCCCGTCTACAACACCCCCGACAAGAACGTGCGCGCGGCAGAAGCCACCGCAGAAGAGCTGAACCGCCTCGAAGGCGAAGAGTTACGCCGCCAGACCTGGCGGGTGACTGAGCTGCTCAACGCAGCCAACAGGCAGATCGCCGACCCCAGGTATGTCAATGCCCCCAGAGCTTCTCACGCTCGTGGAGCTGCAGGCAACGATAGGGAAGGCGCCAGGGACACGGCCGAGTCCTCCTCCCCAGCACCAAGCCGGCGTCATGATTCCCGGGCCACGCACAGCTCGGGCCGGCCAAGCCATCAGCCGAGCGGCAGCAGCCGCAGCCGGCCCCCTCCAAGCCGGAACCAGGAGCAAGACTCCGGGCCCCGCCGTCATCACCGAGCGGCTCCAGAAGCAAGCGGCGCGCGCCAGCCGGCACACTCCCGGCTGGGCCCGCGCATCGAGCCCGCCGACGCCCGAGATCGCCTCGACCGGCTGGTCGAATCCCGCATTGCGGAAGAAGAAGCTCCAGCCGGCCCAAAGTGCTTCGGGCCCCGCATCGCCAACGAGCCCACGCTCGAAGGCTTCACGCTCCCCCGCGACACCCCCAAGTACGACGGCACCGCCAAGCCGGAGGACTCGCTGCAGGACTACTCCACCGCAGTCGGCATCGCCAAAGGCAACAAGCGCTGGGCCGTGCGCTACTCCCCCCTGATGCTGGTCGGCTCCGCCCGCACATGGCTCAACAACCTGCCAGCCGGCAGCATAAACGGCTGGCTCGACTTCGAAGCGGCCTTCATCAGCAACTTCACCGGCACCTATCGCCGGCCGGGTCGCCCCCAGCAGCTCGAGATGTGCAAGCAGGGCCCCGACGAGACGGATCGCGCGTACCTGACACGTTGGTGCGAGATGCGCAACTCCTGTGAAGGCGTGCACGAGATCCAGGCCATCAGCTTCTTCATGGGAGGCTGTCGGCCCAACACCATGCTATGGCACAAGTTGCGCCGCAGTGACCCCAAGTCGATGGCCGCCTTGATGGCCATCGCCGACAAGTACGCGCTGGCTGAGGAAGCCGGCAAGGCGCCGGCTGACGTTTCGCCGGCCCCCACCAGAAGGGACAACAACAAGCCGGCCGAGGGCGCCTCGCACGGCAGCCGGCGGGACAACTACCGCGGCAAGCGTCACAGCGACCAGCCGGACCGCTGGTACGGCTCCGCCCACGTGGCCGCCGTGGCAGACAACGCGGCAGGCGGCAGCCGCCGCCAGAAGCAAGACCGGCAGTGGAAGCCGAAGTACACCTTCGAGCAGATGCTCGACTCGCCGTGCAAGTACCACAGCGGCAAGAACCCCTCCAATCACACCACCCGCGACTGCCACTTCATGAAGCGGCTGACAAGCGGTGAACCTCTACCGCCTCCACCCCCGCCTCCACCAGCCGGCGGGCCGGGAGGCCAAGCCGGCGCAGAGAACGCCAACCTCGAGCACCACGAGGCTAACCAAGTGCACCATGGCGGCCGATATCTGGCCGAAGACGCCACCTACATCATCTTCACCTCCGAGCCCGAGGACAGGACGAGCCAAGAGCGCCGTTCCCTCGAGGTCAACGCGGTCATACCGCCGGTCCCCCAGTACCTAAACTGGTCAGAGCAGGCCATCACTTTTGATCGCCGCGACACACCGGCTGTCCTGCCGAAGCCGGGCAGCTACGCCATGGTCCTCGACCCCACCATCGGCACAACCCGGCGCAGCGTGCGTTTCTCGCGCGTCCTCATCGATGGCGGCAGCAGCATCAACATCCTCTACCGCGACACCGCCCGCAAGCTGGGCATCCGGGGAGGCCGAGTTGCGCCCCACCCCACCGTCTTCCATGGCATCGTGCCAGGCCATTGCTGCCAGCCGATCGGCCGGATCACGGCCCGGAGGTGATGTTCGGGAAGCCGGAACACGCCCGCACCGAGAGAATCGAGTTCGAGGTGGTGGACCTCGTGAGTCCCTACCACGCGCTCCTGGGCAGGCCGGCCACGACCAAGTTCATGGCGGTGCCCCACTATGGGTACCTGAAGATGAAGCTGCCTGGCCCCAAGGGGGTCATTACCGTAGCCGGCGATTATCGCCGCTCCATGGACTGCGCCACGCGAGCTCCAAGATGGCCCGGACGCTGGTCATCGCCACCGAGAAGCAGCTCATCCACGACGCCGTCGCCCTCGCCAAAGCCGCGCGGACGGACATGCCGGCTGCGGGCAACCCGGCTGGGACGACTCACTTCCAGCCGGCCGACAACACCAAGAAGATCCTGCTGGACCCGGCGCAGCCGGCTCAAGTTCGTCACCATCGGTGCCGGCTTGAACAAGAAATAGGAAGGCGAGCTCACCAGCGTCCTCCGTGAGAATCGGGACATCTTCGCATGGACTCCAAGAGACATGCCGGGTGTGCCGAGGGAGTTGGCTGAGCACCACCTCCACGTCCGGCACTGAAGCCAAGCCGGTGAAGCAGCCTCTCGGGCGCTTCGCCGAAGAACGAAGGAAGGCCATCGGTGAAGAAATCGCCGGCTCCTAGCTGCCGGCTTCATCATGGAAGTGCTGCACCCGGACTGGTTGGCGAACCCGGTCCTGGTTTTGAAGAAGAACGGCTCCTGGCGCATGTGTATCGACTACACCAGCCTGAACAAGGCGTGCCCAAAGGATCCCTTCCCCCTGCCGCGCATAGATCAAGTCATAGACTCGACTGCCGGCTGTGAACTGTTGTCTTTCTTAGACGCCTATTCAGGCTACCACCAGATTCCTTTGAATCCGGCTGATCAAATAAAGACTTCGTTCATTACCCCGTACGGGGCTTATTGCTACACGACTATGCCGTTCGGCTTGAAAAATGCAGGCGCCACCTACCAAAGGTGCATGCAAAAATGCTTACAGGATCAAATCGGCAGAAACGTTCACGCATATGTGGATGATGTCGTTGTAAAGACCAAGGAGACGACTACCCTCCTTGATGACCTGAGAGAAACCTTCACCAATTTGAGAAGATTCCGGATGAAGCTCAACCCGGCCAAGTGCACATTCGGCGTGCCGTCTGGCTAGCTCCTTGGCTACCTCGTCTCTCAGCGAGGGATCGTAGCCAACCCGGACAAGATCAGTGCCCTGGAGAAGATGGAACTGCCGCAGTGCCTCAAGGACGTCCGTAAGTTTGCTGGCTGCCTGGCCTCCTTGAGCCGCTTCGTCAGCCGGCTGGGGGAGAAGGCACTGCCCCTGTATCAACTAATGAAGAAGGCGGACAAGTTCGTCTGGTCACCGCAGGCGGATGAGGCCTTCCGTGACTTGAAGCGCGTGCTCTCAACCGCGCCAATCCTCGCAACGCCGGCTCCAATGGAGCCGATGCTGTTGTACATCGCAGCCACCAACCGAGTGGTTAGCGTTGTCCTGGTGGTGGAGCGCAAAGAAGCCGGCAACAGGGAGCAGCTGGTTCAGCGCCCAGTCTATTACCTTAGCGAAGTGCTCTCCCAGTCGAAGCAAAATTACCCCCACTACCAGAAGGTCACCTACGGCGTCTACATGGCGGCCAAGAAGCTCAAGCACTACTTCCAAGAGCACCCCATCAGGGTGGTTGCCACAGCGCCCTTGGCAGAAATTATCGGCAGCAAGGATGCCAACGGCCGGGTTGCCAAGTGGGCCCTGGAGCTAGCCGCCCACACCATCCTCTACGAGCCACGCACAGCCATCAAGTCGCAGATCCTCGCGGACTTCTTCGTCGGCCCCAGGCCGAGATGCGGTACCTGCCGCTTTGTGCCGGATTCCACACTGGAAGATGCACTTCGACGGCTCGAAGATGCGCAACGGCTTGGGAGCCGGCATCGTCATCACCTCTCCCAAGGGAGACCGGCTGGACTACGTCCTGCAGATCCACTTCGCCGCCTCCAACAATGTGGCGGAATATGAAGCGCTCATTCATGGGCTGAAGCTGGCCAAGGAGATTGGCGTGCGTCGCATACTCTGCTTCGGCGACTCCGACTTGGTCATACAGCAAGCATCTGGCGACCGGGGACGCGAAGGACGCCAACATGGCCTCATACCGCTTCCATGTCCAGCGGCTGTCCGAAGCTTCTTCGACGGCTGCGAATTCCACCATGTGCCACGAGCAAACAACGAAGCGGCTGATGCCTTATCCAAGATTGGCTCAACCGGCAAGCCATTCCGCCGGGTGTCGCCTTGGCGGTTCTCAAGAAGCCGTCCATCATACCGTCACCGGACTCGGATTCAATATTCGTGCCGGCTGACCCGAGGGCTGCTCAGCCGAACCCGGGGCTTCATCGCCAAGACGGGGGCTAACAAGCCAAACCCGCCGGCTAGCATGCCGAACCCGGGGACTTCTCAGTCCAACCAGGGCTTCATCGCCAAACTCGGGGCTAGCAAGCCGAACCCGCCGGCTAGCAAGCCGAACCCGGCGACCATGCAGTCGAATCCGGAAGCTCCCACGCAGGAGGCCCTGTTGGTCAGCGTATTCGAGATAAGATGCGTACCTTCATGGGCACAAGAATTCCTCTCCTACCTCACCGACGGTGTCTTTTGCTGATGATAGAGTCCGGGCCGGGCAGATTGAGAGAAGGGCCAAGGCCTATACCATCATCAACCACCAGTGTACAAACGCAGCGTAAGTGGGGTGTTCCAGCGGTGCGTCGAGCCGGCTGAAGGGATTGAACTCCTACGGGAAATCCATCAAGGAGAGTGCGGACATCACGCCTCATCCCGAGCCATAGTGGCCAAAGCCTTCCGGCACGGTTTTCTTGGCCGGCTGCGCTCGAGAGACGAGAAGATTTGGTGAAGAAGTGCAACGGCTGTCGGCTTCGCAAAGCAAAGACACCAGCCGGCTTCCGCCTTGAAAACCATCCCCATCACATGGCCATTTGCCGTATGGGGTTTGGATATGGTAGGCCCATTCAGAACAGCGCGAGGCGGCATGACACACCTCTTGGTGATGATTGACAAATTCACCAAGTGGATCGAAGCCAAGCCAATCAAGAAACTGGACGGGTCCACAGCCGTCACATTCCTCAAGGAAATCATCGTGAGATTCGGCTACCCCCACACCATCATCACCGACAACGGCACCAACTTCTCCCAAGGCATCTTCTCTCGCTATTGCGGGGAAATGGGGATCCGGATGGCCCTATCTTCTGTGGCACACCCAGAGTCCAACGGACAAGTGGAAAAGGCTAACGGCTTAGTCCTAGCCGGCATCCGGCCCCGGCTGGTGGAGCCGCTCGAGCGAGCAGCCGGCTGCTGGATTGAAGAACTGCCCAATGTGCTGTGGAGCCTACGCACAACTACAAACCGCTCAGTCGGCTTCACACCATTTTTCCTCGTATACGGGGCCGAAGCCGTCTTGCCGACTGATATCGAGCATGACGCGCCAAGGATCAAGCTCTACACAGAAGCCGAAGCCAAAGAAGCTCGCGAAGATGGAGTCGACCTGGTCGAGGAGGCCCGGCTGCTGGCTGAGTCTAGATCTACTATCTACCAGCAAAGCCTCCGACGCTATCACAGCCGGAAGGTCCAGCCCTTAGCATTCCGAGAAGGAGACCTAGTGCTCCGGCTGATCCAGAGGACAGCCGGACAGCATAAACTGTCATCCCCATGGGAGGGTCCCTTCATCGTGAGCAAGGCAGTAGGCAACGATTCCTACTATCTCATAGATGCCCAAGAGGCTAAGAAAAACAAGCCGGACAAGGCTGACGAGGAGACTAAACGTCCCTGGAATGTCAGGTTACTCCACCCATTTTACACATGAGAGCAGGAATGTATGTATCCCTTGTATCCCTTTTGTGAGTTATGAAAAAGCTTACGCCAAGAGCGCCGTTTCCGACAAGTTTTTCGCGTACTTTACCTCTGTTTCGCCAATTGGCTTGAACCCTCTCACACGATCGGCACAGTAACGTGATCCGGTTTCCGACAGCCGGCTTCCGATCCAGCTACAGACCGCAACCCGGCTGTCCGGCTGGCGGGAGTAAGGCCTAGGGAGCCGGCACGCGAAAAACGACTAAGGGAAAGAGTAAGAGCGAGTTGACTTGCAACTTTTCATAAAAGTGCCGGATTGCCGAATTCAGCTCGTTCGACTGAAATACTGTCGGCCTCACCCAGCGGCCCGCTCTTGATCCGGCGACGGATCGCAAGTCGGACGTACGACCGGCAAGAGCACAGCCGAAGAGTGGGGCGGATGGGAAAAAGCGAACGAGTCGAAAGAAAGCAACTCGGCACACAAATGATTAACAAACATATTAAAGTGTGACATAATTAAAGGGCGATAATATTCATACATCTGCACCCGGCATCCCGGGGATTTAATAAATTGTCTTGGCAAAATAACAACTGGAAAGCAGGAAATCTAAGCCGGAGGGGCATCAGCGGAGCCGGCTGCCGGGTCGTCCTCAGGCACGTCCTCCGCCTCCTCATCGTCCATGTAATCTCCATCGGATGGAGGAGGGTTCGGGTCCGCGACGAAGAGGGCCTTGTCGACGAAGTCGGCGATGGTGCTGGCTCGAGCAAGGCGGGCGGCTTTGAGATCGGCTGGGAGCTTGTCCTCCACGCCGGCTCGCCGGAACTCAAGCTGCCCCAGGTCCACCTCGTTGTACCAGGAGAGGACGAAGGACAGCGCCATGTCGGCACCGGTGCGCGTGGCCGACTCCTTCCAGTCGAGGAAGCGGTCCGGCGCCCGCTCCATCGCGGAGATGAGGCCGGAGATATCTTGCGGCGCCGCTTCTTCAGGCCACAGCATGGGCACCAGCTCTTCAGCCGCCTTCCGGAGCTCCCAGCCGAGCTTGGTGACGGGCTCGATGCGGGCAGCCATGGACGCCAGGTGGTCCTCCATGGAGAAGTACTCCGAGCTGCCCTCGCCGGTCTCCCGCCTCCTGGAGTCGCGCGCGACGCCAACGGCTGCCAAAGCCACCTCCTGCGTCTCCGGGAAGGCCGCTGCAAGAAGAAGAAGCAAGTCAGAAACCATCAAAGCCGAAACAAGCTGAAAAATGCAAATTTTCGAAGTCCTAAGTCAAAAGGAAAAGCCTGGCGGCAGCCGGCAGGAACCGACTGTCACCAGCCCGAAGATGAGGATAACGAAGAAATCAGAAGTTTCTGCTGCCGGCTGCCAACGAAAGCCGGCAGTCGACAGCTGAAAGCCGGCAAAGGGAAAGGAACATAGAGATGTACTCACCCGCCAAGCCGCGATCAAGCGCGCTAAAATCGTCGGTCCAACGCTTGGCGGTTGCCGTCAACTCTGTGGACTTGGCGGTGACCTCCTCCTGCAGCGCAAGCCGCTGCTTCTCCACCTCCGTCAGCCACCGGCTCAGATCATCCACCTTCGCCTTCTCCGCCGTCCTGAGGGAGTTGAGCTCGGTGAGATGGTTCTGCTCCAGCAGGCGCAGCCGCGTCAGCTCCTGCTCAGCCAGCTTGAGCTTGCCGGCGGCGGATCGGCCCTCCTCCTCGCTCTCGGCGCACTGGGCGCGAGCGACTCCAGCTGCGGGACCTTGGCGGCTTCAACTGCGAGGCGGCCAGAAAGAAATGTCGGCCAACCAAGACTGAAAGAAAACAAGACATTAAGTCGAAAGAAGCATAGAGCTTACCCTTGACGGCTTCCAGCTCGCGGGCCAAGTCGGCCCGGTCCAGCTTGGCCTTGTGGTAATGGGTGACGGCGCGATTGTACAAAGTGGTGCGCCGGTCCATCACAGCCTAAGGAAAAGAAAAAGTTAGTCGATCAGGCGAAACCCGTGCCGGCTCCAAGCAGCCGGCCCATGCCTCGGAGGGCTACCAGGATAATGATCAGATCAAAAACAGACGGAGCTTACCTTGCCGGCTTCCTCCACCTTGGCAACGTTAGCCGCGGCCTCGGCTGCCCTGGCCTTGAGATTGGCCTGCAGGCTGGAGAAGAACATCTCCACCGATGCTTGGCCGGGGTTCCCCTCCCGGCTGGACACCTCGTAGGAGTCGGCGCGGAGCCACGCCTGCTCCATGGTGGCAGCCGAGCCGAGGCTGGAGTCGGAGGCGGACGGCACCTGAAGAAGAAGTGCGCCCTTGGCCACGTGCAGGCCTTGCGGTGACGCCGATGGGGTCCCCGTCCTCACCAGCGCGCGAGTCGGCGCCCTCCATGCGCGCCGGCTCGTCTCTCGCCGGCTCCTTCCTGGCCGGCTCCTCTGTCGTCGGCTGCGGCGGCGGCGTCGCTCGGGCGCGGCGGATGGCCCAGCCGGCCCGATTGTCTCCGGCGCACAGGGCGCCCCTCGGGCTCTCGTCCGGCTCCACCACGGTGGGCCTGGTGCCGGCTCCGGCCGCGGGCGGCGCGGCCTGCCGATGCCGGTTCTAGGAGCAGCCCTGCCGGCTCCGGCTCCGGCTGCAGGCGGCATGCCCCGCCCGGCCCCAGCGGCTGGGTCCAGAAGAGGTGTCCGGCGCGGGAACATGTCGTCCAGCGTCGGCCGCCGAGTCGGCTCGACCCTCGTGCCGCGATCGGGCGCGAGGCCGGCGGCACGGCGAAGGAAGGTGCCCCTGCGGAAGGCGCGATGCCGCGAGCGGCGGTGGCGTAGGAGCGCGCGATGAAGGCTGCGGCGTCGGCTCCCTCCTTTGGCGCGGCGGCGGCGACGCCACGCGCGGAGCCTGCCGGGAGCCGCCGCCCTGGGCAAACTTGATGGGGGCCCTACCCGGATAAACAGAAAGACAATAAGCATGAAAGCAAGGAAAGAAAAGGAATCAAACAAGAAAAAGAAAGAGAACTCACCCGGCCTGCTCCGGGACCTTCTTCGGCTGCTGCCGGCGCTGCTTCTTCGCCTTCGCCTCCAAGGCGGCGGTGGAGCCGGCTCGCTTCGTGCCCTTGGGCGCCGAAGTCGCCGTGGTGCTTGGCGGCCTCGTACGCGAGAGGCACGGCGGGGATTGGCCCCGTGCCGGACGTCGCCGGCTCCTCCTCCTCCTGCTGCTCTGGTGAGGGGCGGATTGTGCTCCCCCCTGGCCGCCTAGATCGGGCGCTGCGGCAGGTCGTCGTCGCCGGCATGGTCGCCGGCTTGGTCAGCCGGATCGACGTGATCCGGCGTCCACCTCCTCGTCGCCAGGTCGCCGTCCTCGGCGTTCTGGCGCTCAAAAAGCTAGAAAGACAGAGAAAACATAAGCATATGACAAGCCGGAAGTCGGCAGAAGAAAAAGGAAGCCGGCCTCGCAGCCGCAAGCCAGAAAATGGCAAAGACACGAGGCTTACCCGCGCCGGTGGATGGTTCCTGTCGCGAGGGCACCAGCCCGTAACTCCGATCCTCCGACGAGTTCGCCTTGGTGATGTGGTTCACCCGGCTGGCCACACAGGCCTTGGTGAGCGGCGGAATGGACGTCCGGTTCGGATCGAACCGGCCGGACATGTGCCCGATCTTGTGGAGTGCGCATCTGGAGCGGCAGCACCGGCGCTCGGCGATGGTGCGAGAGGAGATCTTCGGCGGTCAGCCCGCCATCGGTGGCTGTCGCCGAGAAGTCCCAAAGCAGGGTCACCTCGGCGTTCGGATCCGACGAGCGGGCGTTGTGGCTCCAGTTGATCCGGCCGACTGGGGGAGCCGGGTTGAACTCCGGCAGGTTGATCCGGTCGACGAGCTCCCCCTCGTTGCGCACGTAGAAGAATGACATCTGCCAGTTCTTCACCGAGTCGACGGTGGGGATTTTGGGGAAAGGCGTACCAGGCCGGGTGTAGATCGAGGCGGCGCCGCAGTGCTCGCGAGCGGCCGTCGTTGGTCTGCGCCTTCAAGAAGAAGAGCCGACTCCGAAGTCGATGTCGGGCCACAAGCCGGCGTAAGCCTCCATGAACGCCACGAAGCAGCTCGGGGAGGACGCACGCGTTGGCCGGCAGGTGGTGCGGCTGAAGGCCAAAGTGGTCGAGGAACTGCCGGAAGAACGTCGAAGCCGGCGAGGCCCAGCCCGCGATCGAGGTGCGCGCCGAAGACGACGCGCTCGCCGGGCCGCGGCTCGGGCTCCACCTCCTCGCCGGGCACCCGCGTGATCACCGGCTGCGGGATCCGCCGGAGGCGCACCAGCGTTCGATGTCGTCCTCCTGCATGTAGGAGCCCCTCCACGATCCGGCGGGGACGCCATTGACGAGGTCGAGGAAGAAGATGACCAGGAGAGACTAAACGGCGAGGAAGAACCTTGCGACCGCGGCGGCGACAACGGCGGCTGAGGACGCTCCGTCGAGACGCGCGGCCCCGTGGCGCCGGATTGACGGAGTGGCGGCGGCGGATCGGTGGAGATTCGCCCGCCGGAGTTCGCCCGGCGGGAGGCGTTCGCCGGAGCAACGGCGAGCTCGAGCGCGCGAGGAGCGGTGGAAGCAGGAGCGCGAGGAGGAAGAGAATGGCAAGTGGCCGCCTCGATGCCTCCCCCGCGGCATTTATAGCCTCCTGCCGCGGGCAGTTGGCCTCCAAGTGGCAGTCGTGGGCCACGTCCCCGGATTTACTGCGCCGTAACTCCTCCCACGTCCACGACGGTTTTCGGAAACGGCCACACCACGTCGCCCACTACCGCACCGGATCCGGGGGGACATTGATGTGACCAGACGAACCGACCGCCGGGCCAGGCGCCAGACCAGTCAAGTCGGGCGCAGGACCCGAGGCGGCGGAGACTCCGGCGCGCCGCAAGCCGGAGCCGGACAATAAGTTCCATCCGAGCCAAAATTCGTCAGCAAGGCGGAGGCGCCATCAGATCTTGCGAGAAAGCAAAAATTGTACAAGTGTAAAAAGCGGCCGGCTAGAAGCAGCCGGCAGGAACGAGCCGGCTGAGGGCGCAGCCGGCTGAATGGAAATTCTCAGTCGGCCCCTCCAAGTGCCGTCTAATATATTCGAGAAGCCAGGAAAACCTGCCTAGGTCCTTCTAAACGCAGGACCTTGCCGGCCGGGGGCTAATGTCGGGGGAAGACCCCGGGTAGGGCAATGGACGCGGAGCAGCTGGCTGGCCACCGGTCGGCTCGCGGCAAGGCCGGGCGAGGAGCAGCCGGCCGGCGCCGTGGCCGGCTGGTCCGAAGCCGGCTGGCTCTAGGTCCTAGTCGGCCTGGCTACGGCCACCAATGCTGTAGCTGGGCCGGCTTCTACAAGCCATATCCGGCGGGGTTTGTACCTCGGACCGACTCGAGGCTGGCGAGTCTTGCCTTTGGAAGGAACCGGGTTGGTGATCCGGGTTCCCAAAGTCCACGCTGACTCCATCTTCCGTAGCGCGGGGCCTTTGTGGAGCAATAGTGCCACGCGCTGGACAGGCCGTCAGGGCTTACGACGAGCCGTACAGGCTACAGTGCTGACGGCGACAGGGACACCTCCTCTCCATACCGCTGACCGTGGCAGCCGGATGGGACAGGCCACGATGCCTCAACCACTCCTGACGTCACCGCCTCGGGAAGGAGCGGAAGCCGAAGCCGGCCAAGCCGGCCAGTAGACTATAGGGTCTTATATGTAAAGTGCCGGTGCCTATATAAGCCGCACTACCCCCTCTCGTGCAGGGGATCGATCATTTATTGCTTTCACCCACCTACAGAGCTGCCCTGTAAGAGAGACCATCGTCTCCCTTAGCCTCTCAGGAGTAGCCGGACACAGCTCTAGGAGCACCATTGTACTGTGTGATCATCATATACACTCATAGCAGGAGTAGAGGTTTTACCTCCACCGGAGGGCCTCGAACCTGGGTACGTCGCCGTGTCGCTCGTGCCCATACCCGCATCCGGATACCGCCGTGAGATCCCTCAGGAACCACTTCGATTAGCCACCCTATGGCATATGCCGTGACGATACCACGACAATGGCTCTGATCCCAAATCACCTCGCACTCGTCAGCTATTTTCTGGATCTCGGACCGCTGTGACAAACATATTATACACAATTTAAGCGACCACATGCCAATGTAGATGATGTACTAGCTAATGAGAGAATACGTTACCACGAAGTTCAGCTCGGAAGCAATAGAAGTCGATTTTCCTTTGCGAGCATAGATGTCATGCTGGATTTGCGCAACCTCATCGAACTCGATGGGGTCGTCCAAGATGTCGTCATCATACGCGGGTTTCACTAACTCGATACGCGTGCTTTGATGAAACCATTGGAGATAGTTGTTGAAAGCGGCCAAGTTGTGAGGCACAATCTCCACATGGCCAGCATTCCGTACCGCCTCCAAACAGTGTTGGAACGCTGTGACGTGGCCGCTATGATGGACAGGCCAATTTGTGATCTTCCTCTGCCGCTGCCTATCAAGCCTGCAAGAATCAAGAAGTTAGATTCTATCTCTTCAATCAACAAACTTTCATCGCATGATTCAAGAAGTTTACCTATGAAGCGCGTGGTCCGTGTCTTGCCACTGAGGTGGGCTTTCCTGATACAGCCCAAACTGTCTCATCACTTGCGGCTGGTGGTATTCAACTAGCCACATGCATATGAGTGGGCAGCGCATACGCCAGGAACGCGCCTCCTCAAGGCACTTGGGGTTGAGGTCAGCCATCCCCACGCCAATATGGTAGTAGGTACCATATGGCTCCCAGTCCACCTGCTCAGCGGTAAGAGTGTCCAACTCCTCAGTGTAGTGCATGTACATCATCTTTGGATCGCTCGTCATCTCCGAGACATTGTCCCAAAGAAATGCCCAAGTCGGCTCCCGATCAGGGTTGTTCCGGTAATGAGGCCATGGCCTCTCTGTGAGTGCCCTGGCCCGCCCAACTGATAGGCGGTCCCAGCTCCATACGGAAAGTAGGAGCAAGCATTCACCAATACCGCCGCTCCCAGTTTGCGACAAGCTTCGTCCAACTGCGTAAATAAGACATTTGGTAGTAGGTACCATTTGGTTAGTACTTTGTCTAGCACAGTACTATAGAAGAATAGTACATACAACAAATTATCACCTGCCGGTAGAGGTACGCAAGTGCCGCTGTTCCCCAACTCCACCGGTGTTCCAACACCGTAAGCGCCTTGAGCCAACACCAATGGGCCAGCTTCTCACCACTGTCAGGAAAGAGAGTCCTCGAAATTATGTACCACAAGTACACGCGGGTGTACGTCCTGAGAGTGTCCCTGTTGGCCCCTTCCGGGCATTGTCCAAAGTTAAGCCTAATCCAAGAGAAAGGTGCGCCGGCGGGAGCTCTCTCCTTTGGATTTGCTGGCGCCGGAGGAGCCATGCCAATAAGTTCCTCCATCTGTTGGCGCCACCCATCAGAAGCTGTGTTCATACACAGTGGCTCGCCCTGAATAGGAAGTCCAAGTATCATTGAGACATCCTGAAGAGTAGGGGTCATCTCGCCGACCCTCAAGTGGAAGGTGTGCGTCTCCGGCCTCCACCGGTCGACAAGGGCGGTGGGTGCCGCGGCGTTCATGTTCGCCCCCCCCCCCCCCCCGCTTACAAGCGTGATGAACGGGAGAAGACCGGTGGGCTGGATGAACTCCGTGTACCTCTCGTCATACGCCATATCCACTGTGCCATGGTAACGAATCTTCAAAGGGTGAAGATCCGTTCTCCTCTCCGTCATATGAAAATCCCGGTGATCCCTGTCATACTCTTGATCTAGGAACCACACCATCCTACATATTTACACAAATACACCATATTATGAGCCATTCCTAACAAATATGAGCAACACATACATGAGAATATATCCAAATAAGCCATCACACATACATCACATACATACATATACGTACTTATCTAGGGATAAAAAACCATATTATGAGTCATTCCTAACAAATATGAGTTATTCCATCACAAATATGAGTTATTCCATCACAAATAATGGTCATATGTAACACAAATATGGATACATACATATCTAGGTTTCCTACACATACACATTCATGAAATTTGATGTCTAGGGTTCCTCCACAAATCTAGGATACATACATATCTAGGGTTCCTACACATACACATTCAACACATACATAGCCATTTCAACACATACATACATACATACATACATACATCTAAAATTTAACATCTAGGGTTCCAACAAATCTAGTGTTAAACACATGCATTTTGTGGGCTATCAATTTCAACACATAGAGTATAATTTAGATTGCACCAACCAACATTTTAAATCTAGTTTCCATGTCTAGGGTTCATGTACAAATCTAGCAAGATCTATGAAATTAGTGGATGAATGTGAAGGATTCGAAGGGGATTACCTTGAGGAATGGATGGGGAAGAGATTGGCCGGTCAGATCTGACGAATTCATGGCCGATTTGGTGGGGGGGGGGGGGAGGAGGAGGAACCGCCGACCGCCTTGCAGTCTTGAAGAAACAGAGAAAAGAGAAGAAGAAGAGGGTCGGGCTGGGGGCGGCTCGGGCGCCGCACTTAAGTGGATGTGTGGCGCCCTTCCGAGCGGCGCCACAGTTTCACAGTGTGGCGCCGATGGGAGCGGCGCCACACATCCTGCCACGTCGGATCGGCGCACAGCTCAGCGTCGAGGGCGCCACGTCGGCTGGGAGAGTTGCGCCACCGGCACGGGCGCCACACAGTGAGGTGTGACGCCGGCGTGAGGGGCGCCACACAAAAGGGTTAGATGGGTGAAATAGTTTGCCCGGAGGGTCAGTCTGTGCTATAGTTGCAACAAAAGGTTATTTTTGTGTAAATCGCCCGGATAGGTTGCATACTCTTATGTGATTCGCTCGAGTTGTAAATCATCTAGCTAGGCATGTCTATATACAGGAATGCGATTGAGGTCACTAGTGCAATCTCACGCAAGATACGGAAACACTTCACGTGATGAGCAGTTCACATTGACAAGCATCAGACTCAAGAGTCCTGGTCCCGTCTACATGCTCCAGCATATTTGTGGATGGCGCGATTTTGAAAATCTAGGCTACGCACGCCACCCGAGGAGCTACAGTCCCCGGTCTCCACAGTTCCAGAAGCGAAACCAGGTACTCCTATATAATCCTACGGAGTTTTATAGGTTAGACTAACGTGATGGGAAATCACTCGCTCAGTCTTTCTAGGAGGCTCTCGCTGACGTTTTAGAAGACAGCCCGTTGCTCCACTCCTCCCTGGTGATCACCGTCTGCCTCCGTGTTTTCGGTGGTGGGTTCCTCTTCTTTTCTACATAGAGCGGGCACGTGTATGGGGCATAGCTGGCTCTGTGCCTTCTCAAACAGGCAGGTTCTTGATTCTTTAACTTGACGAACAACATGCATGCATCTAAAGTATGGGTTCCAGCTTTCAAAGGCCCACAATGCTTGATCCACGGGTACGGTGACATGAGCCGGCTGCGCCGTCAGAAATAATTCAACCCAGCATTTACCGGGACAGAGATCGGGTGCCTTGACGTTCACAAGGCACAGCTTGCCTTGTGGCCTCTCATCTACCATCCATCCAGATCCAAAGGCAACAAATGGATCAAGACTAAATCAACCAGTTGACTACCAGACCCAGCTTCATCCTCATACGCTCGAGGATCGACGCAACTCCCACCCGCTGCAGCGGATAGAGATCGGCGCGGCGCTCGCGCCGCCGGTAAGGAATAGAGCTCCGGCGGCCTTGCCATTCAGAGCTCTGCGGGAAGGCCAGAGGCCTAGTCCAACTGCTCCTCCATGGTGAGCTCCGACGCCCACCTCATGCTGCTCCGTCCGCCTCCCCGACGGCTGCTTCCACCCGTTCCTACGACCCTCCCACCAATGGCGGCCCGCTCCGTTCATCACGGGCTTCCTGGAGCTCACAGGCAACATGAGCAAATGAACAATAATGCTCTGGACCTTGATGGCTACTGGCGGCAGCTGCTGGCGGCGTCTACCGGCAAGAGGATTCGACATGTGCAGAGGACTTCGCCGGAGCGGGGCACAGGGCGTCGTCGAGTTGGGGCGAGACGGGGCAGAGCGAAGGAGCCAGTCGTAGTGGGCGCGAAGGGCATGCCAGCGTCGTATTCTCCGGCTGCAGCCGCCCGAGGTCCCTCCCGTCCTTCTCCCACAGTCCCACGACGGCGCCGGCGGCAGAGCTCTGCACAGGAAGCCGGCGCAACTTTTCCCCCTTTCCGCGTCGAGGACGAAGCTGGGTCGGTGGTGACTCATCTGGTAAACTGGTTAATTTAGTCTTCTATTTGTTGCCGTTGGATCTGCATGGATGGTGGATGAGAGGCCACAAGGCAAGCTGTGCCTTGTGAACGTCAAGGCACCCGATCTCTGTCCCATTTACCGGTGCAGAAACAAATTTAAGGTGATAATGTTTTGTTCTAGCAATCTAGCGCATAGAGCTGGAAGGAAATTTCAAAAGAGCCTAACGATGTTGGTTTGATAATTTTTCAGCTGCTGTTTTCGCGAAAAATTCGGATATATTTATATCAAGAAGTTCAGACAAGTACAAAGCACCTCGAACATAATAATAATAGCATTGAGCTCCTTTGATCACATAGGGACCACTACCGCTACCAGAGAGAGCCGCCGGGAAGTCTTCATGCACATGCTCCGAAATGATGGTGGGTGGTTCAATTAGTGCCTGGAAGTTCTTAAAACCCTAAGGACCTACACTAGAGCCAAAGTTGTCGCCTTTGCACCCTTGAATTGAACTGAATCTTCTAACACTAACTTGTAACACACGTAGACTAGAAGAGATTCCCCGCTCCATGGTAGCACAGAAAAGACGATTCCCCACCCTCCTCGATGCCCCCTATGAGATCGGCACCGATGAGATGGACGAGGCAGATATACCTTATTCTTGCCCCGCACGACACCAACATACCCACCATATCGTCACAACCAGTTAACCAATCTCTAACTTAATGAACACTACTATAACAACGAGCCTAAGCCTAATATACATCCACTACGGGAACAACCGGCTACACCGACGGCCCCGCACCGTCGGCACAGTAAGGTTCACCGTCGGCACAGGCTCTGCCGACGGTCACCGTCGGCGTCTCCCCGTCGGCACAGCAGGCGTCGGGGTCTGCGCACGCACCATCGGCGTAGCAGGTCACCGTCGGCACAGTCGTACGCCGACGGCTGGACGGTGGCCGTCGGCCGCCCCATCGTCAGCGAAACCAACCGGCCCGTCACGCCGGCTGCCGTCAACGTCCCCAGCTGTGCCGACGGTGTAAGTTTTCCTTTTTTTTCCCAGAACTGGCGGCAAAACGGTAGCATTCAACCTGGAAAAAGCGCGCGAAACCTGGGCCGGCTGTGCCGATTGTCACCGTCGGCCAGACCACGCCATTTGGCACGACTATGGGCTGTGCCGACAATAACACCGTCGGCACAGCCGGCCCAGTTTTTTTCTGATTTTTGCCATTTTGGCTCAATTTGCTCAGAAAATCGCACAAAATGCACATATTATAACATTGAATATCCAGTAACATATATAGCACCATATAGCACAAAGATATCACCGTATAGCACCAAATCTCACAAATATAGCATCAAATCTCACAAATAGCACAAATATAGCATACAAGACCATGGTACATACACGAGATCCACTACAAAGATGGAGCGTGTCATCATGTGCTAGTACAATGTAGAAACTATGATGGTGCACCACCCGAGTGACGATCTAGCTCTAGACGATCTAGCTCCGAGTGGGTGAAGTGAGGCCGCTGTATTTCGACGGTGCTCGGGGAGGTAGAACCACGACGAGAGCCACCGGAAGCAGAACCATGCCGAGGTTCGGCAGAAGCACCAGGAGAACAGCGACCGGGGTGCATCGGCGTACCATCAGGAGCGTCGTTCCCGGATTCTCCCAATCCCTACATGTTGGAGGGAGTTAGCAACTTAGCCATGTCACACCAAGTTAGCAACTTAGCCAAGTTAGCAACTTACCGGGGTCAACTGACGCTGACGCTTGTACATGATATAGAACTCCTCCTTGGACGGGACCACGGCGTCGGCCCCGGATGAGGTGGCTGCAGGAGTGGTTCCTCTCGCACACCAGTCATCATGAACCGAGTGAAACTCGCAAGAAACGGGGGAGATAGCTCGAGATTCAAACATGGGGACTTATGATGTTTTGCAACCATAGAGATTGAAACTTTCAGCCATCTGGTTGCTCGTCCACCTGACATAGTCATCTTTCAAAATGTCATGCTCCTTAATATTCTCGAGATACTCCTCGTAAGCTACTGCATAGGCCTCCTCGAGCTGAATCTACAATTTCAGAAATAATGCGTCTCATCAACATAGCCATTCAGGAACAAGAGTCAAAACAGAGGATGAAAGTGTGGATGACTTACATCTACCTCTACCCGAGAACGGCATGTAGTCCGCGAGGAGGTAGCGTAGCTGGAGAGGAGGGTAGCCTTGATCTGCGTGAAGTTCCTCTGAGGCTTGAAACCCCCAGCAAGGCAGGCAGGACGTCCATGCGGCTGGCCGGACCCCGCCAGCATCATCGCCACCTCGTCGACCGGCTCGGTCATAGGGTCCTCCACCTCTGGATGGAGCTTGGCGTACTCCTCGCAGTATCTTTCCTTGTTCTCTTTGGCCTTGCCGTAGTACATCTCAGGCGCGGGCCGAGGCTCGTTCGGACGGGGCGTCACCAGCTTCATGTGCATCCACGCTTCCATCTCACCAAGTTCCCTCCCGAGCTTCTTCCCCTGCATCACAAAACAAATGTTATGCATATCATCGAAAATCAAAAAAATGCAGCTTGTTCCATTTTTATATGTACCAGACGCTCCCGATAGCGATCGGTGCTGCTGCTCCCCGCAGTGTGTGTTCCCTGATTCCCACGGTTGGCCTTGTTCCGGTCGCTCACGGCCTTGAAATCGGGGTTTTCGCCGACCCAATTCTTGACCAACTCCATGAAGGCGGCCCTCTTATTATTATCAGCCCAATGTGGTACAACCTGCAAAATCAAAACTCATTTGAAGAACAAACAATATAGTTGCAAGTTAGCCGCAGTACATAGAATCGCATTGACAATTACTTACCGACATGAAGTCCTCTATCGTCATAGCCGGGGCGAGTCCCTGCACAATCTCAGGCTTTGTGTACCTTACGCCCTGCTCAGCATAGAAGTGGCCGATGCACGTGATCCTCTGGTTGTACCACTGCTGCCGTGTCAACTTCCGACACATGTTACGGAGCACCACGTCCGCCCTCTCCTTATGCTCAGTCGCCACCCTATAATTGCGCTGCAATCAAGCATAACAGAAAGTGTGAGAGGCATGAGTTATCATGGTGGGGTTATCAACTACATATGAACGAAACCCAAAGAGTATGCATTACGTACCCAAAACTTCTTGATCACGGCGTCGGCGGCGGAAGTAAAGCCAGGGTAAGGCGCTATCTCAAAGTCTTCCCAAGTGTAGGCTAGCTTGGACTCGCCCCCAAGGACCGGAGTGTACATCCCCGGCCAGTACTTCCTAATAGCAGCTCCAATCAGACTCCCTGGCACGCGGACATTCTTCCCCGTGTATGTGAAATTCCTGCACAATTATCAAACATTAGAAAATGCTAAGTGTCATAACGAAAATGAAATCACCTTACTACTTACTCTATCTTTCCTGGGACAAGGAGCCACTTCTCATCCTCCGTAGCAGGTTCCTTACTCTCATCGGGAACTTGCGCTTCCCCACGAATCCGCAACTTCTTCGGAGCCATCTCCGTCGAAGCCTCCTCGTCCCTAGACTCCTCCTCCTCCTCCCTAGTGTCCTCCTCCTCCTCCCTAGTGTCCTCCTCCTCGTCCATAGACTGTGAAGCCACTGAGCCAGAAGTAGAGGGAATGTCAGCTAGAAGGAGCTGTGCATCCCCCCTCATCCTCCAGCTCGTCCTCCCCCTCGTCCTCCAGCTCGTCCTCCCCCTCGTCCTCCAGCTCGTCCTCCAGCTCGTCCTCCCCCTCATCCTCCCCGTCCTCCGTCTGCGTCTTCGTAGCGCCGGGTGGGAACAATGGGTCTTCCACTCCGTCTGGAAGCACCCGGCCCTGGCTTCCGCTGATGCATCTGATCAAGCAAGGAGCTCGATGATGCCTTCCGTCCGCTCATATTGGGCAATTACCTGCATAAGAAAAGAGAAAATAATTAATAAGCATGTTGAAAATGAGTAAACACTAAGCATAATGACAAATATAGGTACTAAGCATAATGAAAAATGTAGGTATTAAGCATAATGACAAATGTATGTATTAAGCATAATGATAATGTAGGTACTAAGCATAATGACAAATGTATGTATTAAGCATAATGATAATGTAGGTACTAAGCATAAAAGACCCTCACCATTCATCACCACTCTCATCTCTAGGCATTGGGTTCTCAGCCTCACTATCAAAATCAGTATCATATGAGTATTCATGGTCGGCATTGGGTTCCGGTTGAGTCTCGACAATGTTGTCTTTGTTCGCATGGCGCTTGGTGAGCATAGCTATGTCCTTCAGGTCCACCACGGTCTCACCACGCATTTGTACATCGTTGTGGAGATCCTGAAGACCTATGTCTATTTGAAGAGCCCCGAACTGCTCTTCCTCTTGATAGAAAATTCCCTCATATGTTACCGGGTCAATGTTGTTGTAATCGTCCTCGGAGGGGGTGGGTAGCTTACCATGTGGCGATACCTGGAACACGACTTCCCAGCCCATGAGTTCCTCATTCTGACATGGGTAGGACAAATAATAAACTTGCTTGGTTTGGTGAGCCACAACATAGACGTCGGATCCGCTGTAGGTGGTTGTAGGCCTAACTTCAACTAAACCAATGGAGGGGGTGCTTCTCATTCCACCGTGTGGGTCAAACCAGTGGCATTTGAACACAAAGAGCTTGAGTTCTATGTTTGCGTTGTTGAACGTCAACTCGTATACCTTTTGTAACCTTCCATAGTAATCAAGATCATCGGCTCCGCGGGTGTAGACCCCAGTATTTATTGTTTTTGCATTAGGCCGGTTCTTCTGGTGAAACTCCGTATGGAAGCGATGCCCATTTACATCATACTTCTCATGCGCATGGACTCTACGGTTAAAACCCTGGGAAACGCATCTCAACTCATCTGTCATCTCAACGTTGGGATCAGCTCCCTACAAGTTCAGTTCATATTATTTTGTGCATTAGTTACGTGTAATAAGACAAGTCACGGATTGCAAAGTAAGAGGAACATTTGAGAAATTACTTTTTCATGGAACCAGTTCACGAAGCTTTTATTTAAGGGCGGGGCACCCTCTTTCAGAAGAGTGTACCACTGCGTGGGAGTGGGACCATTTCTTCCTGACCACATTTCATCATGGAATTGGCTGAAAGGAGAAAATACGTATTAGACCAAAACCAAGTTACTGGTTGCAAAGTAATTGGTTCATCATTTTACCTCATGAAATCGACCACTTCCTCCATGTTCATAAGCACGTAAAGGATTATGCAATCCTTCTCTTCTGGCGAAATGTTCTCCACTTTTGAGGCACCGGCCTTGCCACCGGAATATTTGAAGAGCAAGAGCTTTGGGTCACGGTTGGGCTCATCGGAATTGTACCGAGCGACCGGGTTATGCTTAGTGGGCACATCATTGGCATAGTACATTGTCGTGGCGTCTGCCATCTCATGGAGGAGAGTTGCCTCAGCTATGCATGCTTCAATCTTATTTTTGTTTCCACATTTGTACCAAATATATTTGAACTCCCTCTCAATACAAAACTGCCAACGATACTGCACCGGTCCCCCCAAGAGTGCCTCGTTGGCGAGATGCACGATGAGATGTAACATCGGAGTGAAGAAGCCTGGGGGGAATATCATCTCTAACTTGCATAGCATGTCCGGCACTTGCTCCTGCAGCTTCTCAATCACCTCGGTACATATCTGCTTAGCACAGACCGTGCGGAAAAAATGGCTCACCTCCGCAAGCACTCGCCAGACATGATCGGGGAGATACCCTCGAAGCATCACCGGCATCAGCCGCTCAATCCATATATGATAGTCGTGACTCTTGAGCCCGTTTATTTTTCCTGTAGCAAGATTGACTCCCTTACTCATATTCGAACAATAACCATCAGGGAACATCACGTCATATTTGAGCCACGTAAATGCCTCCTTCTTGTCGGCGCTATCAAGACAGTACTTGGCATGCGGCTTTAACCAACCTTTTCGATTGCCCTCAGGAGGCTGCATGTAACACCCCAAATTTCAATGAAAAAGAAAGTTAGAGAATTCCAGAAATACAAATTTTCAAATCAACAAAAACTTTTCTTTTGCATATAGTACCATGCATAGGACTTGTGCATTTGAGTGATATGCCATGATGATTGTTATTACTTGTTATTGATATGCTCTAAAACCCTAGAGTGATCATGTGGAGATCACCAACCAAATAAATCAAAGGGAAGAAATTCCCATAATTGAAAAACCCTAAAAACCCTCACATATGCCCTATGGCATTTTTATAAATTTTGACCCTAGACCTATTTTGTCTTCACCATTAGTGGAATAATGTTACTAAACACTTATCCCAACTTTTGGAAGCAAGGGTTCACAATTCAATTGATTTTCCAACACTTTTCCCACTCACATGTGATGATGACCAAATCTGCCAATTATAGTCTGGTCACCACTTTGAGCCCCTGCAATTCAATTTTCCCAAACCATTCTTTGCTAACTCCTTGCACCATTTCAAAGTCAACATCAAGGTGAACAACTTTGATGAAGACCACCCTGCCAAATTCATCTTTGATCACTAGCTATGCTCATCCAAAGTTGCAACTTTATAATAAGTTCAACAATCTTCACTTAGCCATTTTGGGCCATTTTTGAAATCCAATTTTTCCACCACCACCTCAACTCATCTCTGGTCAAGTACAACTTATCTCAACTTTCACTTTTCAAAAACATTCACCATTTGAATTATTTCCATTTTTGAGATTTTTGTATTTTCCAAATTTGAACACTATGCATACACTATAGCAAATAGTGATCTACTCAAGAAAATCTACCCCAACTTGCACCAAATGGTTCCCCTGCCCCCTCTCATCTTGAATGGCAACTTGTAAACCCTAGGGAGAGGAGGAGCAAGGCTAGACATGGCCATGCCGGCCATGTCGCCCGAGCCCGACCACCTCCCCCTCTCTCCATTGCTTCACCGCCCTGGCCCCCTCGCCACCGTGCGCCAACGCGCCCCCTAGCAAGCCCTAGCCCAGCCCTGGTCGAGGAGGAGCTCGACAACGCCGAGACCAGCTCGCGTCCATGGCGCCCTGGACGCCGCGCACGTCGCGCGTGTGCACGCCGCGGGCACACACCGGCCACGCGCCGCGCCGTCACCACGAGCACGCCCTGGACTCGCTGACCAGCCGTTGAGCCTCGCCGCGTCGACACGCAGTCACTAGACATGCCCTCGACCCCGACCCGTGCCCGCCGTCGCCGGAGACGACAACGCGATCCCGCGACCAGCACGGCAGACACGGAAACAATGCCTCGCCCACAGACGCCGCCCGACCGCGCCATCGCCACCTACAGATTCGCCAGGACGAGGAGAACACCGTAGCACCCTCGCCTAGCCCAACACCTCGCCGGAACCGCCGCACCTCGGTCGACTTCTTCACGGCCAAGCCGCACCCTTGGCCATCTATAAATACCGCGTTCCCTGGACGAAGCTGAGCACACCACCACGTTCACCACCCTCCACTGCTTCTCCTCCACCCAACCACTCACTCGATTGTCACCGGAGTTGCTCCAATTGGAAGGTCGGAGCCCGCCAGTACCGCACCTCGCCGCCGTCGATTGGAGCCGATCCAGGAGACGCCGCCGGTGCCAGGAGCTTCGCCGTCGTCCACATCGACATCACGCACACTGCCAGCCACCGCGGGAGCCCTGGTTAGCTCTCCCACCCCCTAGGCTCGCCGCCAGAACCTCGGCATCTCGCCGGAGAAGACGATGGCTCTGAGCCGTCGATCTACTCTCTAATCCTACGCCCCACGTCGCCCCGTACCGTTTCGGGTTTTAAAGGAGGCTGACGGGTGGACCCCACCCTGTCGGCAGGCCCGCGCGCACCGGATGCGCTGCTGGGCCGTTTTCTCTTTTAAACAGTTTCGGCCCACGTTGGTTTCCCCGCCGGCCTGTTTAATTCAAATTCGTTTTAAACATTTTCCAAACAATCCAATACTGCCCAAACTTTGAAATTCAACCTTTTCAAATTGGCTAAACCAAATTTAGTGAATTTGACATTGTTAGAAAGCCACTAAAATTCTCTATCCAATGCCACTGGCCTCTTGGTCAAATTCTTTGTAGAATTAATGTGACAAAAATAACAAGCCAGGGACTTTTCCCTATTCAAATAATTCTTAAAAATCAACCAAAATAGATATTAAGTTGTTTCCAACTCTAATAGCTCACTTTTGACTTACACTAATTGTTTTTGCAATAAAAGGGTGTGGTCACTTTGCATGATCATGCCATGGTTTAATGAATGGATATTTTGACTAGTTTAACTAGTTGATATTATCCAAAACTATTAAAGTTAAATTGTGTGAAGTCTTACACTTCATTTAAACTTGTCTCACATGAATTCATGGGATGTTTGGACCCCTGGTTCCAAACTCTCTTATATGAATTTCTTGAGATTTAAATCAAATATAGTGTTATTTAAATGGCATGAGGTGTTCCCCTCATTTAAATCATTCTACCAAATGATGATGATGATGAACATTTGATCTAGGTCAAGATGAGTTCATCCATGATTGTTGGAGAAATTAAATCTTAAGAAGATTTCAATGAGAGGAAATTATTTCTCAAGAACCCTATGGAAACTATCATTTACATATAGAATACAAATCCTATTTTAATCCCACCACCCATGCACCCTAGTTTATTTATGTGTGTGCCTAGAGTAGTGGTGTGTTGATTTGTGATGTGTGGAATAGCCCTGGAATTAGTGAGTAATTATACTCGTATTCAAATTTAGACGGTAGCACCGGAGAGTACGCCGAAGAAGAAGGTTGCTACCAGGAGGAGGAAGAGGAACAGTTTGAGAACTACCAAGGCAAGCTAATTTACTATGCAAGCTTTTATTCTTGCCAAGTGCAAAGCCCCTTGGGGCAAGGCACCATGTCTTACCTTTTCTTATGTGAACCCATCCCAAGTTTTTACTTGTTTTCCAAATGATTTTCCTTTTATAGTTAACTTTGGTCAAAATACAAGTTGGATACTAGAGTAGTGAGTTAGTCCCTTCCCAGCAAAGCAAGGTAGCACCCCTCATGAATTAGAGCTAGTGCTAATGAACTAAACTACTCTAGATGGGAACAATGTGATTTGAAAGGATTTTGAAAACCTTGGAATGAAGATGCCTTCCATTGAATGAATGTTGAAGGTGAATATGACCAAGAGAAGATGGTGATTTTTGATAAAACATGATGTTGGTTTGAATGCGATACCTTTCCAATTCTCAAGTACCCCCACAATACCTGATTATGGGTAGGGCTTAACTGGAAGTTTATGCGTCTTAGTATGGGTTCCCTCTAAACAAGCGTCATCGGGGTTATGCCGAAAGCTGCCTCTACCACAAAAGAAACGATACGATATGATGCGAAATGAGGTGAATGTCCGGCCCAAGCCACTGTGCGGTTCCCGGAGTTGACAGTTGGTCTTCACCGGGAGGCCAAGCTCATGGGGAGAGGTGCTCATACTAGGATTCGTAAGTGAAAGGTTATGGTTGATGATCCGCGTGCGTGTTACGATTATTCGGGAAATCCCGACGGATGAAATCAAATGTTGTGGCACAAGTGTGCAACCTCTGCAGAGTGTAAACCTATTCGAATAGCCGCGTCCACGGTTACGGACGGTTGGAAAGGCCATACGTTTCCGATGTCATATCTTTGAAAATGATGTTGAAAGGTGATGGTGAAATGACTTGTGGTGGATTGAATTGAAATCACCACTTGAATGGTGGGAATGACACTAATGTTCCCACTTGGGTTAGTTAGCACTTGAGTAGGCTTTTCTCAAAGCTTTGTGAACTAAAACTAGCTTTATGCAAATAAACTAGAGCTTAGCAAACCCTACTAGAATGTCTAGCACTTACATTAGTATTAGTTTTGCAGTACTCAACGTACTCACGGCTTTGTCCCTGGCTATTCAAATGGCCAGAGTATGAAGATGAACAAGGAGATGACCAGCAGGACGCCTACAACAACTAAGCGCCTTCCGACGTCAAGCGTTGGCCTGTGGACTAGAGAGTCCTTGTATCTTACGCTTCCGCTATGTTGAACTATGAACTTGTGTTTGTTCGTTGATCAATAGATCAACTATTCGTGTAATATGGATCATGTGATTCCAATTTGTAAGACTTATGGTTTGTAATGAATGATGACTGTGATACTTAACTATTATGCCTCGCAACAACAAGATTCCTGGGATTGCGATGTATGACATAATAGGCATTCGGACTTAAAAATCCGGGTGTTGACAAGTTGGTATCGAGCCATTGTTTGACCTTAGAAGACCTTAGTTAGAATGGGCGTTCTGAAAAATTTAACTTTGAAATCAAATGAAAGGACTTATTTGTGAAAATTTACTACACTCTTGTCTTTGAGACTTTGCCAAAATTTGATCATGTCTATCTTATTTAAATCAACTTAAAACCTTGCCACACTTTGCACTCTCTAACTTACTCATCCAATTCTCTTTCAGATGGAGCCGAATGAACCCCTCAACACCAAGTTCTATCAGCTTGGAAACGGAGGAAGCTTGATCTTCGAGCATGACCTCGACTCCCTGTCGGATCACCTTGGCCGCCCACACCCCGAGTTTCACGGGATTCGGGTGGACGACCAGCCGGGAGGAGGCTGCGGTGGATTATCACTTTGCCGACTTGAGGGGCAAGCTGGAGCCTCCCACCTCGGAGAGGATCCTTTTCTCTTTCGGGGAAAGCAAGCTGGCTCGACGGGCTTGCACGTGCTCTTCGAGAAGCACTTGCTCGTGCAATGCGGACAGAATACCGAAGCCCTTCGTGAGGAACGCTTTGCGCATCTCGCACGGCGAAACTCTGACGGAAGACCCATGGATGTGCCACTCCACCCCCAGTTGAGGCACCATGTGGATCACTTGGACTTCATGCTCTACCAGACTCAGAGGGACCTCGACGCCTCTCGCGCTTACGCGAACCAGACCCATGCTCCCATCATCGAGCAGGGTGAGGCGATCAAGCTACTCAACAACGACCGCAGGAACCTTCGCCGACAGCGTGCCAAGAAGGACGCTACGATTCGCCGCCTTCGCGGCCAGGATCGCGTCACTTGAGGCCACCGTCACGGCCCGGGAGGATCAGATTCGTCACCTGGAGGAGGACGATGAAGGCATCGATATTCAGGAGGAGACGCCTTTACGAGCGATGACGATGACTTTGAGGAGGACGAGAACACCGAGGAGGAGGACTACGAGTTCTGGAGGCCGGACGGGATGACTACGTCCCGATTGATATCGACGATGAGGAGTAGTTGCACTAGTTTCACTTATAGTAGGTGTGAGTTGTATCCCGTCCTTTGTATCGTAGCATGAGAATGGTTCTTAAAACCATTGGAGTATGTGTGTAGTTTGTACTATGTGTTGCATGAATGAATGAATGTTATGTTTGTCATGAAAAGATTACAAGTTTTCAAATGTTTTTCAAACTTAAATGAACCATAGAATGCTCCCTCTTATCTCATGATCTTCTATACCTTCAGATGGCCCCTCCGAATCGCACCAACGACGCGATGATGCAGCTTCTGCAAACCACTGCTTGCAGACCGGGGAAACCGAGAGAGCAGAGCGCCAAGCCAACATCATCGCCTTGCGAACATCGCCCAAGGCCATGGAAATCATGACCACCCCGGATCCAAGCTCAAGAACTTCCGAACACCAACCCTCCGGTGTTTAGCAAGACCGAGGAGCCCCTCGACGCGACGATTGGCTCCGGACTATGGAGAACAATGCGGAAGTAGGCTGGAGTGGAAGCCAACGAGAAGGTGTTGTTCGCCACTCACTACCTCGCTGGACCAGCTCGCGCTTGGTGGACAAGTACCCGTGCCATGAACGGAGGTCAATTCATGACTTGGGAGGATTTCAAACTCAAGTTCAGCAAGTACCATGTACCCCGGGTCTTATCAAGAAGATGAGGGATGAGTTCCGTGAATCGAAACAAGGTCGCATGACGGTGGTTGAGTACCGCGACAAGTTTCTCACCTTGTCAAGGTATGCCCACTGATGAGACGGACACCGTTGAAAAGAGGAAGGAGAGATTCCTGAACGGGCTGCATGATGAGATGCAGACTGTCCTCGTCAACATCCCCTTCGCCGACCTCGAAGCCCTTGTTGACTCCGCCATCCAGATGGAGGGCAAGTTGAACCAAGCCAATGAGAACCGCAAGCGCCGCATGGCAAATCAGAGTGGATCAAGCCACCCCCAAAAGTTTCGCCCTAGCTCAAGCGGAGGTTTCAATCCGAGACATAACAAACCCCCGATGCAGAACTCTCGCCCCGGTTATCAGAACCGAAGTGGAGGAAACTCCAAGCCAGGAGGCTACAACCCCAACTACAACAACAACAACTACAACCGCGCTCCACCTCGAGCCCCGAACACCAACAACACCAACACCAACACCAACCCCAGAACCGGGAGCAATGCCATTCCCGTTGCGAACAAGCAGGACAAGAGCACTATCACTTGTTATGAGTGTGGTGTAGTGGGGCACTATTCCAACGAGTGTCCCAAGCGTCTTGCCAAGCTCGCCGGCAACACCGCTGCTCCTGCTCAGCAGCAACGCCGTGTCTCCACCGGCAAGAAGTTCGCCCCCAACAACCCCAACAACCGCAACGGCCGCCTCTACCACATGAACGCCGAAGAAGCCCGGAAGCCCCGGATGTGGTGCTTGGGTATGTTTTCTGTCAACCACACCCACTGCTAGAGTGTTGTTTGATTCCGAGCATCGCATTCCTTTGTCACCGAAGATTTTGCATCAACAAGTAAAATTCAACCCCTCGGTTTGAAGCATGTTATGATAGTTCAAATCCCCGGATCAACCACCAAAGCCAGAAAATTTTGTAAAAATGTGCCAATCAAAATCCATGATGTTGATTTCTTTGCAAATCTCATCATACTTGGAACCAAAGGTTTGGAAGTTGTCCTAGGAATGGACTGGATGTCCAAACACAATGGATTGATAGACTGCGCTAAGAAAGCCATAACCATGACTAGCAGCACCGGAATCGTAGTTGAGCACGTCTCTGAAAAACTACCCAGAAAATTTACCTGCAACCAAAGTGTATCCAAGCCTACTGCGGATCAAATCGGGGTCGTTTGTCGCTACCCTGATGTGTTTCCGGATGATCTACCCGGTATGCCCCGGACCGGGATATCGAGTTTATCATCGAGTTAATCCCGGAAGCTGGACCCATCGCCCGAGAGAGCCTACAGCATGAACGCAGCCGAGCTTGTGGAGCTGAAGAAGCAAATAGATGACATGTTAGCCAAAGGTTTGATCGGACCAAGTGCATCCCCCTGGAGATCCCCGTCTTGTTTGTCGACAAGAAGGATGGTGCAAATCGTTTATGCACCGAGCTATCGTAAGCTAACGATGTCACCATCAAAAACAAATACCCCTTACCCAAGATCGAAGACTTGTTCGACCAACTCACCGGATCCCGAGTTTTCTCGAAAATTGATCTTAGAAGCTGGATACCACCAACTGAAAATCCGAGCCACCGATATTCCAAAAACTGCCTTTACCACCAGATATGGGTTGTATGAGTACAACGTCATGTCATTTGGACTGACCAATGCTCCCGCTTATTTCATGAATCTCATGAATAAGATCTTCATGAACTTCTTGGACAAATTTGTCGTTGTTTTCATCGACGACATTTTGGTCTACTCCAAGTCCGAAGAAGAACATGAACAGCATACGGAGATTGTTCTAGAAACCACGAGACAGCACCGGTTGTACGCCAAGTTTAGCAAGTGTGAGTTTTGGCTGGAAGAAGTTGGATTCCTCGGACACATCTTGTCTACGGGAGGAATTGCCGTAGATCCCGCCAAGATCAAAACTGTTATGGAATGGAAAGCTCCGACCACACAAACCGAGGTCCGTGCTTTTCTTGGATTAGCCGGATATTACCGCAGATTTGTAGAAGGTTTTTGAGCATCGCTCGACCAATGACCCAACTGCTGAAAAAGGACAGAAAGTTTGAGTGGACCGACAAGTGTGAGGAGAGCTTTCAACAGCTCAAGAGTAGACCGACAACAGCCCCAATCCTGATCATGCCGGATATCGCAAAGCCCTTTGACGTATATTGCGACGCCTCCAAGGCTGGACTTGGATGCGTGCTTATGCAAGAAGGAAAGGTTGTATCCTACCTTTCTAGACAACTCAAGCAACATGAGCAGAACTACCCAACCCACGACCTCGAGCTTGCAGCCGTGGTCTTAGCCTTGAAAGTTTGGCGTCATTACCTCATGGGTAATCGATGCGAGATTTATTCCGACCACAAAAGCCTCAAATACATTTTCACCCGTAAGGAGTTAAACATGAGACAACGCCGATGGATCGAATTGATCAAGGATTACGACATGGAGATTCACTACCACCCCGGCAAGGCCAATGTGGTAGCGGATGCTTTGAGTCGGCCGTGCAGTTGAACTCCATGCTCGCAACCGAACAGCCTAGTTTGCACCAAGAGTTTGAACAGTTCAGACTTGAACTTGTAAGTGAAGGATTCCTAGCCAAGATCGAGCTGCAACCCACCTTGATTGGTCGGATCAAGGAAGCCCGGAAGGACAACGCTAGCATTGATGGAATCAAGAAAGCAGAGATAGCCGCGGGAAAAGCCCCGGATTCACCATTGACGAAGCCGGAGTGCTTTGGTACAAAGAACGCCTCTGCGTACCATCGGACTACGACCTGAAACAAGTCATCCTGCAAGAAGCCCATGACACCCTTTACTCAATCCACCCGGAGGTACCAAGATGTACCAGGACTGAAAGAACAATTTTGGTGGCACGGAATGAAGAGAGAGATCGGTAGCTATATCGCTAAGTGTGACATCTGCCCGGCGAGTTACGGCAGAACACCAGAGACCCGCCGGACTATTGCAACCCCTTCAGATTCCAGAATGGAAATGGGACTCCGTAGGAATGGACTTTATCACCGGACTGCCCAAATCCAGCAAAGGCAATGATTCCATATGGGTAGTGGTCGATAGATTGACCAAAGTCGCCCATTTCATCGCCGTCAAAACCACCTATCAAGGCCCCAAGTTAGCTGAACTCTACATCTCCCGGAATAGTCGCTTTGCATGGAACCCCCAAATCGATAGTGTCGAGATAGAGGATCACGAGTTCACCTCAAGGTTACGCGAGAAGGTGCATGAAGGACTAGGCACTCGCCTAAATTTCAGCACCGCCTATCACCCTCGCACCGACGGACAGGTGAGAGAGTAAACCAGATCTTGGAAGACATGCTTAGAGCATGCGTCTTTGGAATACGGATCCAAGTGGGAAGACTGCCTACCTTACGCAGAATTCTCATACAACAATAGTTATCAAGCCAGCCTACGAGATGGCCCCCTTTGAAGCCTTGTACGGAAGGAAGTGCCGTACCCCCACGAACTGGTCAGAAGTCGGAGAGAGTCAAGTTTTCGGCCCAGACGTTCTTCGTGAAGCCGAAGAGAAGGTTCACAAGATCCGTGAGTACCTCAAGACTGCGCAATCCAGACAGAAGAGCTACGCCGACAAGAGACGTCGGGAGATGACCTTTGAGATCGGAGATTTTGTCTATCTCAAAGTATCCCCCTTGAAAGGGATGCAAAGGTTTCAGCTGAAAGGAAAGCTTGCACCTCGCTACGTGGGACCTTTCCAAGTCCGCAGCCGCCGAGGTGAAGTATCTTATCAACTGGAGTTGCACGAAGAAATGTCGGTTTGTGCACGACGTTTTTCACATCTCACTTCTCCGGAAATGTCTTGAAGTCCCTGAGAAGACCGAAGTGTTCAAGAACATCGATCACCGATCGGTGGATATCAACAAGGATCTGACTTACCGCGAAGTGCCGATTCGCATCCTAGAAGAAGCATACAGAACCACCCGCACCCGAAGCATCAAGTTTCTAAAGATCCAATGGAGCAATCATACCGAGGATGAAGCCACCTGGGAACGCGAAGACTTCATGAAGAAGGAGTACCCAGATCTCTTTAGTACCTAACTTTCTTTTTGATCTCGGGACGAGATCTTTTGTAAGGGGGAAGGGTTTGTAACACCCCAAATTTCAATGAAAAAGAAAGTTAGAGAATTCCAGAAATACAAATTTTCAAATCAACAAAAACTTTTCTTTTGCATATAGTACCATGCATAGGACTTGTGCATTTGAGTGATATGCCATGATGATTGTTATTACTTGTTATTGATATGCTCTAAAACCCTAGAGTGATCATGTGGAGATCACCAACCAAATAAATCAAAGGGAAGAAATTCCCATAATTGAAAAACCCTAAAAACCCTCACATATGCCCTATGGCATTTTTATAAATTTTGACCCTAGACCTATTTTGTCTTCACCATTAGTGGAATAATGTTACTAAACACTTATCCCAACTTTTTGGAAGCAAGGGTTCACAATTCAATTGATTTTCCAACACTTTTCCCACTCACATGTGATGATGACCAAATCTGCCAATTATAGTCTGGTCACCACTTTGAGCCCCTGCAATTCAATTTTCCCAAACCATTCTTTGCTAACTCCTTGCACCATTTCAAAGTCAACATCAAGGTGAACAACTTTGATGAAGACCACCCTGCCAAATTCATCTTTGATCACTAGCTATGCTCATCCAAAGTTGCAACTTTATAATAAGTTCAACAATCTTCACTTAGCCATTTTGGGCCATTTTTGAAATCCAATTTTTCCACCACCACCTCAACTCATCTCTGGTCAAGTACAACTTATCTCAACTTTCACTTTTCAAAAACATTCACCATTTGAATTATTTCCATTTTTGAGATTTTTGTATTTTCCAAATTTGAACACTATGCATACACTATAGCAAATAGTGATCTACTCAAGAAAATCTACCCCAACTTGCACCAAATGGTTCCCCTGCCCCCTCTCATCTTGAATGGCAACTTGTAAACCCTAGGGAGAGGAGGAGCAAGGCTAGACATGGCCATGCCGGCCATGTCGCCCGAGCCCGACCACCTCCCCTCTCTCCATTGCTTCACCGCCCTGGCCCCCTCGCCACCGTGCGCCAACGCGCCCCCTAGCAAGCCCTAGCCCAGCCCTGGTCGAGGAGGAGCTCGACAACGCCGAGACCAGCTCGCGTCCATGGCGCCCTGGACGCCGCGCACGTCGCGCGTGTGCACGCCGCGGGCACACACTGGCCACGCGCCGCGCCGTCACCACGAGCACGCCCTGGACTCGCTGACCAGCCGTTGAGCCTCGCCGCGTCGACACGCAGTCACTAGACATGCCCTCGACCCCGACCCGTGCCCGCCGTCGCCGGAGACGACAACGCGATCCCGCGACCAGCACGGCAGACACGGAAACAATGCCTCGCCCACAGACGCCGCCCGACCGCGCCATCGCCACCTACAGATTCGCCTGGACGAGGAGAACACCGTAGCACCCTCGCCTAGCCCAACACCTCGCCGGAACCGCCGCACCTCGGTCGACTTCTTCACGGCCAAGCCGCACCCTTGGCCATCTATAAATACCGCGTTCCCTGGACGAAGCTGAGCACACCACCACGTTCACCACCCTCCACTGCTTCTCCTCCACCCAACCACTCACTCGATTGTCACCGGAGTTGCTCCAATTGGAAGGTCGGAGCCCGCCAGTACCGCACCTCGCCGCCGTCGATTGGAGCCGATCCAGGAGACGCCGCCGGTGCCAGGAGCTTCGCCGTCGTCCACATCGACATCACGCACACTGCCAGCCACCGCGGGAGCCCTGGTTAGCTCTCCCACCCCCTAGGCTCGCCGCCAGAACCTCGGCATCTCGCCGGAGAAGACGATGGCTCTGAGCCGTCGATCTACTCTCTAATCCTACGCCCCACGTCGCCCCGTACCGTTTCGGGTTTTAAAGGAGGCTGACGGGTGGACCCCACCCTGTCAGCAGGCCCGCGCGCACTGGATGCGCTGCTGGGCCGTTTTTCTCTTTTTAAACAGTTTCGGCCCACGTTGGTTTCCCGCCGGCCTGTTTAATTCAAATTCGTTTTAAACATTTTCCAAACAATCCAATACTGCCCAAACTTTGAAATTCAACCTTTTCAAATTGGCTAAACCAAATTTAGTGAATTTGACATTGTTAGAAAGCCACTAAAATTCTCTATCCAATGCCACTGGCCTCTTGGTCAAATTCTTTGTAGAATTAATGTGACAAAAATAACAAGCCAGGGACTTTTCCCTATTCAAATAATTCTTAAAAATCAACCAAAATAGATATTAAGTTGTTTCCAACTCTAATAGCTCACTTTTGACTTACACTAATTGTTTTTGCAATAAAAGGGTGTGGTCACTTTGCATGATCATGCCATGGTTTAATGAATGGATATTTTGACTAGTTTAACTAGTTGATATTATCCAAAACTATTAAAGTTAAATTGTGTGAAGTCTTACACTTCATTTAAACTTGTCTCACATGAATTCATGGGATGTTTGGACCCCTGGTTCCAAACTCTCTTATATGAATTTCTTGAGATTTAAATCAAATATAGTGTTATTTAAATGGCATGAGGTGTTCCCCCTCATTTAAATCATTCTACCAAATGATGATGATGATGAACATTTGATCTAGGTCAAGATGAGTTCATCCATGATTGTTGGAGAAATTAAATCTTAAGAAGATTTCAATGAGAGGAAATTATTTCTCAAGAACCCTATGGAAACTATCATTTACATATAGAATACAAATCCTATTTTAATCCCACCACCCATGCACCCTAGTTTATTTATGTGTGTGCCTAGAGTAGTGGTGTGTTGATTTGTGATGTGTGGAATAGCCCTGGAATTAGTGAGTAATTATACTCGTATTCAAATTTAGACGGTAGCACCGGAGAGTACGCCGAAGAAGAAGGTTGCTACCAGGAGGAGGAAGAGGAACAGTTTGAGAACTACCAAGGCAAGCTAATTTACTATGCAAGCTTTTATTCTTGCCAAGTGCAAAGCCCCTTGGGGCAAGGCACCATGTCTTACCTTTTCTTATGTGAACCCATCCCAAGTTTTTACTTGTTTTCCAAATGATTTTCCTTTTATAGTTAACTTTGGTCAAAATACAAGTTGGATACTAGAGTAGTGAGTTAGTCCCTTCCCAGCAAAGCAAGGTAGCACCCCTCATGAATTAGAGCTAGTGCTAATGAACTAAACTACTCTAGATGGGAACAATGTGATTTGAAAGGATTTTGAAAACCTTGGAATGAAGATGCCTTCCATTGAATGAATGTTGAAGGTGAATATGACCAAGAGAAGATGGTGATTTTTGATAAAACATGATGTTGGTTTGAATGCGATACCTTTCCAATTCTCAAGTACCCCCACAATACCTGATTATGGGTAGGGCTTAACTGGAAGTTTATGCGTCTTAGTATGGGTTCCCTCTAAACAAGCGTCATCGGGGTTATGCCGAAAGCTGCCTCTACCACAAAAGAAACGATACGATATGATGCGAAATGAGGTGAATGTCCGGCCCAAGCCTGTGCGATTCCGGAGTTGACGGTTGGTCTTCAGCTGGGAGGCCAAGCTCATGGGGAGAGGTGCTCATACTAGGATTCGTAAGTGAAAGGTTATGGTTGATGATCCGCGTACTGTGTTACGATTATTCGGGGAAATCCCGACGGATGAAATCAAATGTTGTGGCACAAGTGTGCAACCTCTGCAGAGTGTAAACCTATTCGAATAGCCGCGTCCACGGTTACGGACGGTTGGAAAGGCCATACAGTTTCCGATGTCATATCTTTGAAAATGATGTTGAAAGGTGATGGTGAAATGACTTGTGGTGGATTGAATTGAAATCACCACTTGAATGGTGGGAATGACACTAATGTTCCCACTTGGGTTAGTTAGCACTTGAGTAGGCTTTTCTCAAAGCTTTGTGAACTAAAACTAGCTTTATGCAAATAAACTAGAGCTTAGCAAACCCTACTAGAATGTCTAGCACTTACATTAGTATTAGTTTGCGAGTACTCAACGTACTCACGGCTTTGTCCCTGGCTATTCAAATGGCCAGAGTATGAAGATGAACAAGGAGATGACCAGCAGGACGCCTACAACAACTAAGCGCCTTCCGACGTCAAGCGTTGGCCTGTGGACTAGAGAGTCCTTGTATCTTACGCTTCCGCTATGTTGAACTATGAACTTGTGTTTGTTCGTTGATCAATAGATCAACTATTCGTGTAATATGGATCATGTGATTCCAATTTGTAAGACTTATGGTTTGTAATGAATGATGACTGTGATACTTAACTATTATGCCTCGCAACAACAAGATTCCTGGGATTGCGATGTATGACATAATAGGCATTCGGACTTAAAAATCCGGGTGTTGACACTGCATGTGTAGAGCCACCCTGTCACATATCTCCTCAATATCGACTCTAGCTGAAACATTATCCCTTGACTTGCCTGGTATGTTGCAGCAGGTGTTAAGGAATGCCTCCCCACAATTCTTTTCGGTGTGCATCATATCGATATTATGGGGAAGTTCAAGGTCCTTGTAATACTCGAGCTCTGTTATGCCTGCTATGTGAGTCCAGTTGTGCGTTTTACCATATCCCTCAAATTGGTGGCCGGGTTCCTTACTAGGCTGGAGAGCACGTAGCTCAGCATCAACAATTGCACCATTGAACTTTGGTATTTCTTTATGTTCAAGCACAACTACGCCTTTCGTGAAGTTTTTCTTGTCAGATCTGAACCGATGCCCTGGACTGAGGAACTTGCGGTGTTTGTCAAAGGCAACATATTTGTGTCCAGCTTTTAGGTGCCTGAATTCTAGTTCGTGCCTGCACACTGGGCATGGAAACTTACCAGCTGTACTATGCCCACAGAATAGGGCGTACCCGGGTAGGTCATGCATCGAATAGTGGAACCAAACTTTCATGATGAAGTTTCTCTTTGATGCTCGGTCGTATGTCAATGTACCGTGATGCCACGAGTGGTGCAAATCATCCACAAGTGGTTGCATTAAGACACTCAATTTCTTCCCTGGATATTCAGGCCTTGGAAGGATCATCGACAAGAATATGTTCTTCCTTTGCATTACGACTCCGGGAGGGAGATTGAGCGGAATAACAAACACGGGCCAGCAGCTGTACGCGGCAGTCGACATACCATATGGGTTGAATCCATCGGTTTCTATCGCAATTCTAACATTCCGAGCCTCACTTGCCTCATTTGGGTGCTTTTCATCGAAGTGATTCCATGATTGACCATCAGATGGATGTACCATGGGTACCCGTTTCTTCTCGTCTTGCAATCTTATCCCGGTCTTATGCCATGTCATCTGCTTGGCAGTCTCCTCGAACATGTAAAGCCGCTGGATTCTTTTGATGAATGGGAGATAACGAAGAATCTTTATGGCTACTTTTGTCTGCCTCTTCTGACCATTGCCTACATCTACCTCATGATACCTAGAGTGACCACACTTGGCACAGTACTTGTCATCCGCATAGTCTTTCCAAAACAAAAGGCAAAGTTTTGGACAGACATCATATGTTACATAATCCATTTTCAATGCTTTCAAGATTTTCTTCGTTTCGTACATGGTCTTGGGCAAGCAATGACCTTCAGGCAACATGTTACCTCATGTGTTCGTAGTCTTTTCAAAGGATGCTCGAGTACTCTCAAACATGCACTTGTCGGCTAGCAACTGCGTGATGCCATCAAGTTGAGACATTTTTGCACCCGGGTATAGAGGCCTCCTAGCTGAGGCCATCATATCAATGAAGGCCCTCGCGGTTGGCTCAGGTTCCTCCTCTGGAAGTTCCTCCGGTTCAGGCGGTTCGTCCGGTTCAGACTGTTCGTCCCATGGTAACTCTGGCATGTCAGCATCCCGAAGATCATCTAGCAAGTTTAAGATGCCATCGTTCTCATTGCCATCGATCCGCTGCCGCATCACCTCACCTCTATCACGTTTGTGCCGAGAAAAGTCGACCGGTGGGTCGTAGTCACGCATATACCCATTCCACCAAAGGTGTTTAGTCATCTCTAGAATATCCTTAGGATGACGCCTCCTGCAGACATTGCAAGGGCAACGGGGACGAACAATCCCCTTCGAACCACGAGCTAACTCCTTCACTAACAAATCGGTCTTCCATTTCCATTCATCTGTCACTTGAGTCGAACTAACACGGCCACTGTACATCCACTCATTATCAGCCATCCTGCTTTATTGTGTGACAAACAACAAATAGTAGCATGAAATTGAATGCATCATATTTTTATTTTTCTACCGGCGAAAACGCGTGCATCAACCTACATCTCTACTAGGTGGGCTCCTAGCAGCCCCCGGACCCGTAGTTGGGTACGTTCTCCACGTTCTGCTCGGGTGCGAGACAGAATTTCGGCAGCACCTCCCCGCTGCTCTCCCGATACACGTCTCGGCAAAAAGCCGAGAGGATGTGCATCCGGAGAACAACAGGGAGGCGCTGACGAAATCCTGTCTCGCACCCGAGCAGAACATGGAAAACGTACCCAACTACGGGTCCGGCGACTGTCCCGTAAATGCCACAAGCGTTACGGTTCAAAATATGCTGACCACTAATGCATATTTATCCGCGTAACGCTTGCGGACGGGAATTGACACCTAGGTTACGCGATTTGACGGAGAAATTAAATCTAGTGACATAAAAAATGCGAAGGGGGAGTCGGCAATTCAGCTCACCCTCGGCTGTAGAGGAAGTAGTCGAACAACCGGCGATGTCGACGGCCGTAGAGATGCGCCGCAAGATCCGGGATCGTCAAGCGTGATGCTCACTATGGGACCTAGTTAAAATAATAAAAGTTTGTCAATGCAAATTCATCGCTAAATAGATTTCAATTTCAATTTCAATTAGCATTTCAATTTCAATTCATTTAGCATTTCAATTTTATTTTCAATTAGCATTTCAATTTCATTTTCATTTTCAATTAGCATTTCAATTTCAATTAGCATTTCAATTTCATTTTCCATTTCAATTTACCCTAACTAGCTAACTAGCTATTAACTACTCAATAACTAACTACTAAATAGATACAAAAATAAAAAGCAAAAAAGAAAAATTACCATCAAGCCGGAGGCGAGGGGGCCGGGGCGAGGCAGGGGCTGCGGAGGCGAGGGGACCGGGGCGAGCGTCGGCCGGTGGTGGCGGAGCAAGAGGAGGGCGTGGCAGTGGGCTGCGGCGGGCAGGGGCGGCGGAGGCGAGGGGGCCGGGCGAGGCAGGCTGCGGAGGCGAGGGGGCCGAAGCGAGGCAGGCGGCGGAGGCGAGGGCCGGGCGAGGGGGCCGGGAGGACGGCGGCGGGTGGTGGCGGCGGGTGGCGGCGGCGGGTGGCGGCCGGTAGCGGCGACGGGTGGCGGCGGCGGGTGGTGGTCGATCTGAGGGGGCCGAGGCGGCGAGGCGGCGGAGCGAGGGGGCCAGGAGGGACGGCGGCGGGTGGCGGCGACGCGGGGCACAAGTCGTGTGGGCGTGGGCGCGGGCGCGGGCGTGGAGAAGAGATGGGGCTCGGTGGCCCGCGCGCTGTGTCGAGGCCACAGTTAAGTGGCCTGGCTGTGCCGACGGCCCAGTTGTGCCGACGGTGACCATCGGCACAATTATTTTTCTTTTTTTTTCTTTTTTTCTTTTTATTTTTTTTAATTTTTTTAAATAAAAATTGTAACTAGTTATTCCAAATAATAAGAACAGAATAGATCATCTCAAATACTAACACTAACACTAATCTTAACCCTAACCCTAAACCCTATTTACTCCCTAAGTGTAGAACCCCCTGTCCGAGAAGCCGGGCACACCCGGAGGGGGTAGCATTGGATATAGAACCATCTCAAATCACTTTTGTGCATGCCATGTGGACACACACAACTTTTGGGGCCATTCCCTAGGTCCGATGCTCGATTTCTGACGAAACCCTAGTTCTGTTGACCGCGCCGTCTACCCCTTTGACTGCATCCCATCGGGGTTCCCCCGGTGGGCGTATGCCTACGTTTGAGCTTGGTTAGGTCATAGGTACATGTGGAAACAAGGATCATCCCATATGATCCCAAGGTTCTCTCCGGTTCACCTCCGAGGGAGTTCCCCCCTATACATGCAGAATCTGCCTAAGTGTAGGAACCCCCTGTCCGAGAAGCCGGGCACACCCGGAGGGGGTAGCATTGGATATAGAACCATGTAAAATCACTTTTGTGCATGCCATGTGGACACACACAACTTTTGGGGCCATTCCCTAGGTCCGATGCTCGATTTCTGACGAAACCCTAGTTCTGTTGACCGCGCCGTCTACCCCTTTGACTGCATCCCATCGGGGTCCCCCGGTGGGCGTATGCCTACGTTTGAGCTTGGTTAGGTCATAGGTACGTGTGGAAACAAGGATCATCCCATATGATCCCAAGGTTCTCTACGGGTCACCTTCGAGGAGTTCCCCCTATACATGCGAGAATGCGCCTAAGTGTAGGAACCCCCTGTCCGAGAAGCCGGGCACACCCGGAGGGGGTAGGGTGGATATAGAACCATCTCAAATCACTTTTGTGCATGCCATGTGGACACACACAACTTTTGGGGCCATTCCCTAGGTCCGATGCTCGATTTCTGACGAAACCCTAGTTCTGTTGACCGCGCCGTCTACCCCTTTGACTGCATCCCATCGGGGTTCCCCCGGTGGGTGTATGCCTACGTTTGATCTTGGTTAGGTCATAGGTACATGTGGAAACAAGGATCATCCCATATGATCCCAAGGTTCTCTCCGGTTCACCTCCGAGGGAGTTCCCCCCTATACATGCAGAATCTGCCTAAGTGTAGAACCCCCTGTCCGAGAAGCCGGGCACACCAGGAGGGGGTAGCATTGGATATAGAACCATCTCAAATCACTTTTGTGCATGCCATGTGGACACCCACAACTTTTGGGGCCATTCCCTAGGTCCGATGCTCGATTTCTGACGAAACCCTAGTTTTGTTGACCGCGCCGTCTACCCCTTTGACTGCATCCCATCGGGGTTCCCCCGGTGGGCGTATGCCTACGTTTGAGCTTGGTTAGGTCATAGGTACATGTGGAAACAAGGATCATCCCATATGATCCCAAGGTTCTCTCCGGTTCACCTCCGAGGGAGTTCCCCCCTATACATGCAGAATCTTCCTAAGTGTAGGAACCCCCTGTCCGAGAAGCCGGGCACACCCGGAGGGGGTAGCATTGGATATAGAACCATCTCAAATCACTTTTGTGCATGCCATGTGGACACACACAAATTTTGGGGCCATTCCCTAGGTCCGATGCTCGATTTCTGACGAAACCCTAGTTCTGTTGACTGCGTCGTCTACCCCTTTGACTGCATCCCATCGGGGTTCCCCCGGTGGGCGTTGATGGCGTGTAACTCACACGTTCGTTGGAAACCCCAAGAGGAAGGTATGATGCGCACAGTAGCAAGTTTTCCCTCAGAAAGAAACCAAGGTTTATCGAACCAGGAGGAGCCAAGAAGCACGTTGAAGGTTGATGGCGGCGGGATGTAGTGCGGCGCAACACCAGGGATTCCGGCGCCAACGTGGAACCTGCACAACACAACCAAAGTACTTTGCCCCAACGAAACAGTGAGGTTGTCAATCTCACCGGCTTGCTGTAACAAAGGATTAACCGTATTATCTGGAAGATGATTGTTTGCAGAAAACAGTAGAACAAGTATTGCAGTAGAATGTATTTCAGTATAGAGAATTGGACCGGGGTCCACAGTTCACTAGAGGTGTCTCTCCCATAAGATAAACAGCATGTTGGGTGAACAAATTACAGTTGGGCAATTGACAAATAAAGAGGGCATGACCATGCACATACATATCATGATGAGTATAGTGAGATTTAATTGGGCATTACGACAAAGTACATAGACCGCCATCCAACTGCATCTATGCCTAAAAAGTCCACCTTCAGGTTATCATCCGAACCCCCTCCAGTATTAAGTTGCAAAGCAACAGACAATTGCATTAAGTATGGTGCGTAATGTAATCAACAACTACATCCTTAGACATAGCATCAATGTTTTATCCCTAGTGGCAACAGCACAACACAACCTTAGAACTTTTACATCCTTGTCCCAGTGTCAATGCAGGCATGAACCCACTATCGAGCATAAATACTCCCTCTTGGAGTTACAAGCATCTACTTGGCCAGAGCATCTACTAGTAACGGAGAGCATGCAAGATCATAAACAACACATAGATATAACTTTGATAATCAACATAACAAGTATTCTCTATTCATCGGATCCCAACAAGCGCAACATATAGAATTACAGATAGATGATCTTGATCATGTTAGGCAGCTCACAAGATCCGACAATGATAGCACAATGGGGAGAAGACAACCATCTAGCTACTGCTATGGACCCATAGTCCAGGGGTAGACTACTCACACATCACTCCGGAGGCGACCATGGCGGCGTAGAGTCCTCCGGGAGATGATTCCCCTCTCCGGCAGGGTGCCGGAGGCGATCTCCTGGATCCCCCGAGATCGGATCGGCGGCGGCGGCGTCTCTGGAAGGTTTTCCGTATCGTGGCTCTCGGTACTGGGGGTTTCGCGACGGAGGCTTTAAGTAGGCGAAAGGGCAGGTCAGGAGGCGGCACGAGGGCCCCACACCACAGGGCCGCGCGGCCAAGGGGGGGCCGCGCCGCCCTAGGGTGTGGCCCCCTCGTGGCCCCTCTTCGTCTCCTCTTCGGACTTCTGGAAGCTTCGTGGCAAAATAGGCCCCTGGGCGTTGATTTCGTCCAATTCCGAGAATATTTCGTTACTAGGATTTCTGAAACCAAAAACAGCAGAAAACAGCAACTGGCACTTCGGCATCTTGTTAATAGGTTAGTTCCAGAAAATGCACGAATATGACATAAAGTGTGCATAAAACATGTAGATAACATCAATAATGTGGCATGGAACATAAGAAATTATCGATACGTCGGAGACGTATCAGCATCCCCAAGCTTAGTTACGCTCGTCCCGAGCGGGTAAAACGATAACACGAGATAATTTACGGAGTGACATGCCATCATAACCTTGATCATACTATTTGTAAAGCATATGTAGTGAATGCAGCGATCAAAACAATGTATATGACATGAGTAAACAAGTGAATCATAAAGCAAAGACTTTTCATGAATAGCACTTCAAGACAAGCATCAATAAGTCTCGCATAAGAGTTAACTCATAAAGCAATAATTTATAGTAAAGACATTGAAGCAACACAAAGGAAGATTAAGTTTCAGCGGTTGCTTTCAACTCATAACATGTATATCTCATGGATATTGTCAACATAGAGTAATATAATAAGTGCAATAAGCAAATATGTAGGAATCAATGCACAGTTCACACAAGTGTTTGCTTCTTGAGGTGGAGAGAAATAGGTGAACTGACTCAACATTGAAAGTAAAAGAATGGTCCTCCATAGAGGAAAAGCATCGATTGCTATATTTGTGCTAGAGCTTTGATTTTGAAAACATGAAACAATTTTGTCAACGGTAGTAATAAAGCATATGTATCATGTAAATTATATCTTACAAGTTGCAAGCCTCATGCATAGTATACTAATAGTGCCCGCACCTTGTCCTAATTAGCTTGGACTACCGGATCATCACAATGCACATGTTTTAACCAAGTGTCACAAAGGGGTACCTCTATGCCGCCTGTACAAAGGTCTAAGGAGAAAGCTCGCATTGGATTTCTCGCTATTGATTATTCTCAACTTAGACATCCATACCGGGACAACATAGACAACAGATAATGGACTCCTCTTTTATGCATAAGCATGTAACAATGATTAATAATTTTCTCATATGAGATTGAGGATATTTGTCCAAAACTGAAACTTCCACCATGGATCATGGCTTTAGTTAGCGGCCCAATGTTCTTCTCTAACAATATGCATGCTTAACCATAAGGTGGTAGATCTCTCTTACTTCAGACAAGACGAACATGCATAGCAACTCACATGAAATTCAACAAAGAGTAGTTGATGGCGTCCCCAGTGAACATGGTTATCGCACAACAAGCAACTTAATAAGAGATAAAGTGCATAATTACATATTCAATACCACAATAGTTTTTAAGCTATTTGTCCCATGAGCTATATATTGCAAAGGTGAATGATGGAATTTTAAAGGTAGCACTCAAGAAATTTACTTTGGAATGGCGGAAAATACCATGTAGTAGGTAGGTATGGTGGACACAAATGGCATAGTGGTTGGCTCAAGTATTTGGATGCATGAGAAGTATTTCCTCTCGATACAAGGTTTAGGATAGCAAGGCTTATTTGAAACAAACACAAGGATGAACCGGTGCAGCAAAACTCACATAAAAGACATATTGAAAACATTATAAGACTCTACACCGTCTTCCTTGTTGTTCAAACTCAATACTAGAAATTATCTAGACCTTAGAGAAACCAAATATGCAAACCAAATTTTAGCATGCTCTATGTATTTCTTCATTAATGGGTGCAAAGCATATGATGCAAGAGCTTAAACATGAGCACAACCATTGCCAAGTATCACATTACCCAAGACATTTATAGCAATTACTACATGTATCATTTTCCAATTCCAACCATATAACAATTTAACGAAGAAGAAACTTCGCCATGAATACTATGAGTAGAAACTAAGGACATACTTGTCCATATGCTACAGCGGAGCGTGTCTCTCTCCCATAAAGTGAATGCTAGGATCCATTTTATTCAAACAAAACAAAAACAAAAACAAACCGACGCTCCAAGAAAAGCACATAAGATGTGATGGAATAAAAATATAGTTTCAGGGGAGGAACCTGATAATGTTGTCGATGAAGAAGGGGATGCCTTGGTCATCCCCAAGCTTAGACGCTTGAGTCTTCTTGATATATGCAGGGGTGAACCACCGGGGCATCCCCAAGCTTAGAGCTTTCACTCTCCTTGATCATGTTGCATCATACTCCTCTCTTGATCCTTGAAAACTTCCTCCACACCAAACTTAGAACAACTCATTAGAGGGTTAGTGACAATAAAAATTAACATATTCAGAGGTGACACAATCATTCTTAACACTTCTGGACATTGCATAAAGCTACTGGACATTAATGGATCAAAGAAATTCATCCAACATAGCAAAAGAGGCAATGCGAAATAAAAGGCAGAATCTGTCAAAACAGAACAGTTCGTATTGACGAATTTTATTAGGCCACCAGACTTGCTCAAATGAAAATGCTCAAATTGAATGAAAGTTGCGTACATATCTGAGGATCATGCACGTAAATTGGCTTAATTTTCTGAGCTACCTACAGGGAGGTAGACCCAGATTCGTGACAGCAAAGAAATCTGGAACTGCGCAGTCAACGGCTTTACTTGGCACAACAAAACACTAAACTAAGATAAGGAGAGGTTGCTACAGTAGTAAACAACTTCCAAGACACAAAATAAAAACAAAGTACTATAGGTAAAAACATGGGTTGTCTCCCACAAGCGCTTTTCTTTAACGCCTTTCAGCTAGGCGCAGAAAGTATGTATCAAGTATTATCAAGAGATGGTGCATTGTTATCATAAGATCCTCCATCGGTAGTGGTACTAAGGGCTTTGTCAATTTTAGGCCTATAATAATATTTCTTTGGTTTAGGCACTTTAGAGACATACATAAACTTTTGCTCCTTACCCACATAAGCTTTCTCCTTATATTTAAGAGAAGAAAATGTTGAACCCAAGGTTCCCATAGCTTTTTCAAGTTCGTCAATCCTATTAATTTGATCATCATGGATAACACAAGTTCCTAGGACACTAATTCTTTCATCAATTCCTCATAAGGATTTATCAAGTTCATCAGTTTTATCAAGTAACATTTCCAATTTAGTTTCAATTCTCGGAAAAAATTTCTCTAAGGTTTCCAATTTTTTCATAACATCTTCAAGAGAGATTTCAATTTTAACTTCATCAACAGGTGGTATTCCAAATAGACTCTCAATAATGCAGCTAGCTTCTAATGCTGGAGTACTTAGGAAGTTACCTTTCGCGAGACTATCAAGAACATACCTATTCCAGCTAGAGATACCAACATAAAAATTCCTGAGTAGGATAGTGGTGGAGTATTTCTTAATGCACCTATTATGGGCATCACTAATTCTATACCAAGCATCTCTTAAACATTCTCCCCCTCGTTGCTTAAACGTACGAACTTCAACTTCAGGATTACTCATTTTAGCAGTAGTAAATAAAGCAAACTAGATAAAGTAAATGCAAGTAACTAATTTTTTTTGTGTTTTTGATATAGCAAACAAGATAGCAAATAAAGTAAAACTAGCAACTAATTTTTTTTGTATTTTGATTTAGTGCAGCAAACAAAGTAGTAAATAAAACTAAGCAAGACAAAAACAAAGTAAAGAGATTAAGAAGTGGAGACTCCCCTTGCAGCGTGTCTTGATCTCCCCGGCAACGGCGCCAGAAAAAGAGCTTGATGGCGTGTAACTCACACGTTCGTTGGGAACCCCAAGAGGAAGGTATGATGCGCACAGCAGCAAGTTTTCCCTCAGAAAGAAACCAAGGTTTATCGAAGCAGGAGGAGCCAAGAAGCACGTTGAAGGTTGATGGCGGTGGGATGTAGTGCGGCGCAACACCAGGGATTCCGGCGCCAACGTGGAACCTGCACAACACAACCAAAGTACTTTGCCCCAACGAAATAGTGAGGTTGTCAATCTCACCGGCTTGCTGTAACAAAGGATTAACCGTATTGTGTGGAAGATGATTGTTTGCAGAAAACAGTAGAACAAGTATTGCAGTAGAATGTATTTTAGTATAGAGAATTGGACCGGGGTCCACAGTTCACTAGAGGTGTCTCTCCCATAAGATAAACAGCATGTTGGGTGAACAAATTACAGTTGGGCAATTGACAAATAAAGAGGGCATGACCATGCACATACATATCATGATGAGTATAGTGAGATTTAATTGGGCATTACGACAAAGTACATAGACCGCCATCCAACTGCATCTATGCCTAAAAAGTCCACCTTCAGGTTATCATCCGAACCCCCTCCAGTATTAAGTTGCAAAGCAACAGACAATTGCATTAAGTATGGTGCGTAATGTAATCAACAACTACATCCTTAGACATAGCATCAAAGTTTTATCCCTAGTGGCAACAGCACAACACAACCTTAGAACTTTTCATCCTTTGTCCCGGTGTCAATGCAGGCATGAACCCACTATCGAGCATAAATACTCCCTCTTGGAGTTACAAGCATCTACTTGGCCAGAGCATCTACTAGTAACGGAGAGCATGCAAGATCATAAACAACACATAGATATAACTTTGATAATCAACATAACAAGTATTCTCTATTCATCGGATCCCAACAAACGCAACATATAGAATTACAGATAGATGATCTTGATCATGTTAGGCAGCTCACAAGATCCGACAATGATAGCACAATGGGGAGAAGACAACCATCTAGCTACTGCTATGGACCCATAGTCCAGGGGTAGACTACTCACACATCACTCCGGAGGCGACCATGGCGGCGTAGAGTCCTCCGGGAGATGATTCCCCTCTCCGGCAGGGTACCGGAGGCGATCTCCTGGATCCCCCGAGATGGGATCGGCGGCGGTGGCGTCTCTGGAAGGTTTTCCGTATCGTGGCTCTCGGTACTGGGGGTTTCACGACGGAGGCTTTAAGTAGGCGGAAGGGCAGGTCAGGAGGCGGCACGAGGGCCCCACACCACAGGGCCGCGCGGCCAAGGGGGGGGCCGCGCCGCCCTTGGGTGTGGCCCCCTCGTGGCCCCTCTTCGTCTCCTCTTCGGACTTCTGGAAGCTTCGTGGCAAAATAGGCCCCTGGGCGTTGATTTCGTCCAATTCCGAGAATATTTCGTTACTAGGATTTCTGAAACCAAAAACAGCAGTAAAACAGAATCGGCACTTCGGCATCTTGTTAATAGGTTAGTTCCAGAAAATGCACGAATATGACATAAAGTGTGCATAAAACATGTAGATAACATCAATAATGTGGCATGGAACATAAGAAATTATCGATACGTCGGAGACGTATCAGGCGTATGCCTACGTTTGATCTTGGTTAGGTCATAGGTACATGTGGAAACAAGGATCATCCCATATGATCCCAAGGTTCTCTCCGGTTCACCTCCGAGGGAGTTCCCCCCTATACATGCAGAATCTGCCTAAGTGTAGGAACCCCATATCCGAGAAGCCGAGCACACCCGGAGGGGGTAGCATTGGATATAGAACCATCTCAAATCACTTTTGTGCATGCCATGTGGACACACGCAACTTTTGGGGCCATTCCCTAGGTCCGATGCTCGATTTCTAACGAAACCCTAGTTCTGTTGACCGCGCCGTCTACCCCTTTGACTGCATCCCATCGGGGTTCCCCCGGTGGCCGTATGCCTACGTTTGAGCTTGGTTAGGTCATAGGTACATGTGGAAACAAGGATCATCCCATATGATCCCAAGGTTCTCTCCGGTTCACCTCCGAGGGAGTTCCCCCCTATACATGCAGAATCTGCCTAAGTGTAGGAACCCCCTGTCCGAGAAGCCGGGCACACCCGGAGGGGGTAGCATTGGATATAGAACCATCTCAAATCACTTTTGTGCATGCCATGTGGACACACACAACTTTTGGGGCCATTCCCTAGGTCCGATGCTCGATTTCTGACGAAACCCTACTTCTGTTGACCGCGCCGTCTACCCCTTTGACTGCATCCCATCGGGGTTCCCCCGGTGGGCGTATGCCTACGTTTGAGCTTGCTTAGGTCATAGGTATATGTGGAAACAAGGATCATACCCTATGATCCCAAGGTTCTCTACGGTTCACCTCCGAGGGAGTTCCCCCCTATACATGCAGAATCTGCCTAAGTGTAGGAACCCCATGTCCGAGGAGCCGGGCACACCCGGAGGGGGTAGCATTGGATATAGAACCATGTCAAATCACTTTTGTGCATGCCATGTGGACACACACAACTTTTGGGGCCATTCCCTAGGTCCGATGCTCGATTTCTGACGAAACCCTAGTTCTGTTGACCGCGCCGTCTACCCCTTTGAGCGCATCCCATCGGGGGGTCCCCGGTGGGCGTATGCCTACGTTTGAGCTTGCTTAGGTCATAGGTACATGTGGAAACAAGGATCATACCCTATGATCCCAAGGTTCTCTACGGTTCACCTCTCAGAGAGTTCCCCCTATACATGCGAGAATCTGCCTAAGTGTAGGAACCCCATGTCCGAAGCCGGGCACACCCGGAGGGTAGCATTGGATATAGAACCATCTCAAATCACTTTTGTGCATGCCATGTGGACACACACAACTTTTGGGGCCATTCCCTAGGTCCAGATGCTCGATTTACGACGAAACCCTAGTTACGTTGACCGCGCCGTCTACCCCTTTGAGCGCATCCCATCGGGGGGGTCCCCGGTGGGCGTATGCCTACGTTTGAGCTTGCTTAGGTCATAGGTACATGTGGAAACAAGGATCATACCCTATGATCCCAAGGTTCTCTACGGTTCACCTCAGGGAGTTCCCCCTATACATGCGAGAATGCCTAAGTGTAGGAACCCCATGTCCGAGAAGCCGGGCACACCCGGAGGGGTAGCATTGGATATAGAACCATCTCAAATTACTTTTGTGCATGCCATGTGGACACACACAACTTTTGGGGCCATTCCCTAGGTCCGATGCTCGATTTACGACGAAACCCTAGTTACGGTTGACCGCGCCGTCTACCCCTTTGGCGCATCCCATCGGGGTCCCCCGGTGGGCGTATGCCTACGTTTGAGCTTGGTTAGGTCATAGGTACATGTGGAAACAAGGATCATCCCATATGATCCCAAGGTTCTCTCCGGTTCACCTCAGGGAGTTCCCCCTATACATGCAGAATCTGCCTAAGTGTAGGAACCCCATGTCCGAGAAGCCGGGCACACCCGGAGGGGTTGCATTGGATATAGAACCATCTCAAATCACTTTTGTGCATGCCATGTGGACACACACAACTTTTGGGGCCATTCCCTAGGTCCGATGCTCGATTTACGACGAAACCCTAGTTCTGGTGACCGCGCCATCTACCCCTTTGACTGCATCCCATCGGGGTTCCCCCGGTGGCCGTATGCCTACGTTTGAGCTTGGTTAGGTCATAGGTACATGTGGAAACAAGGATCATACCCTATGATCCCAAGGTTCTCTCCGGTTCACCTCAGGGAGTTCCCCCTATACATGCGAGAATACGCCTAAGTGCGGGAACCCCATGTCCGAGAAGCCGGGCACACCGGAGGGTAGCATTGGATATAGAACCATCTCAAATCACTTTTGTGCATGCCATGTGGACACACACAACTTTTGGGGCCATTCCCTAGGTCCGATGCTCGATTTACGACGAAACCCTAGTTACGGTGGACCGCGCCGTCTACCCCTTTGATCGCATCCCATCGGGGTCCCCGATGGGCGTATGCCTACGTTTGAGCTTGGTTAGGTCATAGGTACATGTGGAAACAAGGATCATCCCATATGATCCCAAGGTTCTCTCCGGTTCACCTCCGAGGAGTTCCCCTATACATGCGAGAATGCGCCTAAGTGTAGGAACCCCATGTCCGAGAAGCCGGGCACACCGGAGGGTAGCATTGGATATAGAACCATCTCAAATCACTTTTGTGCATGCCATGTGGACACAGACAACTTTTGGGGCCATTCCCTAGGTCCGATGCTCGATTTACGACGAAACCCTAGTTACGTTGACCGCGCGAGTCTACCCCTTTGTTGCATCCCATCGGGGTCCCCGGTGGGCGTATGCCTACGTTTGAGCTTGGTTAGGTCATAGGTACATGTGGAAACAAGGAGCATCCCATATGATCCCAAGGTTCTCTCCGGTTCACCTCAGGGAGTTCCCCCTATACATGCGAGAATGCTGCCTAAGTGTAGGAACCCCATGTCCAGAAGCCGGGCACACCGGAGGGTAGCATTGGATATAGACCCAGCTCAAATCACTTTTGTGCATGCCATGTGGACACACACAACTTTTGGGGCCATTCCCTAGGTCCGATGCTCGATTTACGACGAAACCCTAGTTACGTTGATCGCGCGCCGTCTACCCCTTTGATCGCATCCCATCGGGGTACCCCCGGTGGGCGTATGCCTACGTTTGAGCTTGGTTAGGTCATAGGTACATGTGGAAACAAGGATCATACCCTATGATCCCAAGGTTCTCTCTCGGTTCACCTCAGGGAGTTCCCCCTATACATGCGGAATCTGCCTAAGTGTAGGAACCCCATGTCCGAGAAGCCGGGCACACCGGAGGGTAGCATTGGATATAGAACCATCTCAAATCACTTTTGTGCATGCCATGTGGACACACACAACTTTTGGGGCCATTCCCTAGGTCCGATGCTCGATTTACGACGAAACCCTAGTTACGTTGACCGCGCCGTCTACCCCTTTGACTGCATCCCATCGGGGTTCCCCCGGTGGCCGTATGCCTACGTTTGAGCTTGGTTAGGTCATAGGTACATGTGGAAACAAGGATCATACCCTATGATCCCAAGGTTCTCTCCGGTTCACCTCCGAGGGAGTTCCCCTATACATGCGAGAATGCCTAAGTGTAGGAACCCCATGTCCAGAAGCCGGGCACACCCGGAGGGGTAGCATTGGATATAGAACCATCTCAAATCACTTTTGTGCATGCCATGTGGACACACACAACTTTTGGGGCCATTCCCTAGGTCCGATGCTCGATTTACGACGAAACCCTAGTTACGTTGACCGCGCCGTCTACCCCTTTGATCGCATCCCATCGGGGTTCCCCCGGTGGGCGTATGCCTACGTTTGAGCTTGGTTAGGTCATAGGTACATGTGGAAACAAGGATCATCCCATATGATCCCAAGGTTCTCTCCGGTTCACCTCCGAGGGAGTTCCCCCCTATACATGCAGAATCTGCCTAAGTGTAGGAACCCCATGTCCGAGAAGCCGGGCACACCCGGAGGGGGTAGCAGTGGTTATAGAACCCTCTCCAATCACATTTGTGCATGCCATGTGGAGACACACAACTTTTGGGGCCATTCCCTAGGTCTGATGCTCGATTTACGACGAAACCCTAGTTACGTTGACCGCGCCGTCTACCCCTTTGATCGCATCCCATCGGGGTCCCCGGTGGGCGTATGCCTACGTTTGAGCTTGGTTAGGTCATAGGTACATGTGGAAACAAGGAGCATCCCATATGATCCCAAGGTTCTCTCCGGTTCACCTCAGGGAGTTCCCCCTATACATGCGAGAATCTGCCTAAGTGTAGGAACCCCATGTCCAGAAGCCGGGCACACCGGAGGGTAGCATTGGATATAGAACCATCTCAAATCACTTTTGTGCATGCCATGTGGACACACACAACTTTTGGGGCCATTCCCTAGGTCCGATGCTCGATTTCTGACGAAACCCTAGTTCTGTTGACCGCGCCGTCTACCCCTTTGACTGCATCCCATCGGGGGTCCCCCGGTGGGCGTATGCCTACGTTTGAGCTTGGTTAGGTCATAGGTACATGTGGAAACAAGGAGCATCCCATATGATCCCAAGGTTCTCTCCGGTTCACCTCAGGGAGTTCCCCTATACATGCGAGAATCTGCCAAGTGTAGGAACCCCATGTCCGAGAAGCCGGGCACACCCGGAGGGTAGCATTGGATATAGAACCAGCTCAAATCACTTTTGTGCATGCCATGTGGACACACACAACTTTTGGGGCCATTCCCTAGGTCCGATGCTCGATTTCTGACGAAACCCTAGTTCTGTTGATCGCGCCGTCTACACCTTTGACTGCATCCCATCGGGGTCCCCCCGGTGGGCGTATGCCTACGTTTGAGCTTGGTTAGGTCATAGGTACATGTGGAAACAAGGATCATACCCTATGATCCCAAGGTTCTCTCTCCGGTTCACCTCCGAGGGAGTTCCCCCCTATACATGCAGAATCTGCCTAAGTGTAGGAACCCCATGTCCGAGAAGCCGGGCACACCCGGAGGGTAGCATTGGATATAGAACCATCTCAAATCACTTTTGTGCATGCCATGTGGACACACACAACTTTTGGGGCCATTCCCTAGGTCCAGATGCTCGATTTACGACGAAACCCTAGTTACGTTGACCGCGCCGTCTACCCCTTTGATCGCATCCCATCGGGGTTCCCCGGTGGCCGTATGCCTACGTTTGAGCTTGGTTAGGTCATAGGTACATGTGGAAACAAGGATCATACCCTATGATCCCAAGGTTCTCTCCGGTTCACCTCAGGGGAGTTCCCCTATACATGCGAGAATGCGCCTAAGTGTAGGAACCCCATGTCCGAGAAGCCAGGGCACACCGGAGGGGGTAGCATTGGATATAGAACCATCTCAAGTCACTTTTGTGCATGCCATGTGGACACACACAACTTTTGGGGCCATTCCCTAGGTCCGATGCTCGATTTACGACGAAACCCTAGTTACGTTGACCGCGCCGTCTACCCCTTTGATCGCATCCCATCGGGGGTCCCCGGTGGGCGTATGCCTACGTTTGAGCTTGGTTAGGTCATAGGTACATGTGGAAACAAGGATCATCCCATATGATCCCAAGGTTCTCTCCGGTTCACCTCAGGGAGTTCCCCCTATACATGCAGAATCCGCCTAAGTGTAGGAACCCCATGTCCGAGAAGCCGGGCACACCGGAGGGTAGCATTGGATATAGAACCATCTCAAATCACTTTTGTGCATGCCATGTGGACACAGACAACTTTTGGGGCCATTCCCTAGGTCCGATGCTCGATTTACGACGAAACCCTAGATTACGTTGACCGCGCCGTCTACCCCTTTGATCGCATCCCATCGGGGTCCCCGGTGGGCGTATGCCTACGTTTGAGCTTGGTTAGGTCATAGGTACATGTGGAAACAAGGAGCATCCCATATGATCCCAAGGTTCTCTCCGGTTCACCTCCGAGGGAGTTCCCCCCTATACATGCAGAATCTGCCTAAGTGTAGGAACCCCATGTCCGAGAAGCCGGGCACACCCGGAGGGGGTAGCATTGGATATAGAACCATCTCAAATCACTTTTGTGCATGCCATGTGGACACACACAACTTTTGGGGCCATTCCCTAGGTCCGATGCTCGATTTACGACGAAACCCTAGTTACGTTGACCGCGCCGTCTACCCCTTTGAGGCATCCCATCGGGGTCCCCCGGTGGGCGTATGCCTACGTTTGAGCTTGGTTAGGTCATAGGTACATGTGGAAACAAGGAGCATCCCATATGATCCCAAGGTTCTCTCCGGTTCACCTCAGGGAGTTCCCCCTATACATGCGAATCTGCCTAAGTGTAGGAACCCCATGTCCGAGAAGCCGGGCACACCGGAGGGTAGCATTGGATATAGAACCAGCTCAAATCACTTTTGTGCATGCCATGTGGACACACACAACTTTTGGGGCCATTCCCTAGGTCCGATGCTCGATTTACGACGAAACCCTAGTTCTGTTGATCGCGCCGTCTACACCATGGACTGCTGCCCAACGGGGTCCACCCGGTGGGAGTATGCCTACGTTTGAGCTTGGTTAGGTCATAGGTACATGTGGAAACAAGGATCATACCCTATGATCCCAAGGTTCTCTCTCTAGGTTCACCTCAGGGAGTTCCCCTATACATGCGGAATACGCCTAAGTGTAGGAACCCCATGTCCGAGAAGCCGGGCACACCGGAGGGGGTAGCATTGGATATAGAACCATCTCAAATCACTTTTGTGCATGCCATGTGGACACACACAACTTTTGGGGCCATTCCCTAGGTCCGATGCTCAATTTACGACGAAACCCTAGTTACGGTTGACCGCGCCGTCTACCCCTTTGATCGCATCCCATCGGGTTCCCCCGGTGGCCGTATTCCTACGTTTGAGCTTGGTTAGGTCATAGGTACATGTGGAAACAAGGATCATACCCTATGATCCCAAGGTTCTCTCCGGTTCACCTCCGAGGGAGTTCCCCCCTATACATGCAGAATCTGCCTAAGTGTAGGAACCCCATGTCCGAGAAGCCAGGCACACCCGGAGGGGGTAGCATTGGATATAGAACCATCTCAAATCACTTTTGTGCATGCCATGTGGACACACACAACTTTTGGGGCCATTCCCTAGGTCCGATGCTCGATTTCTGACGAAACCCTAGTTCTGTTGACCGCGCCGTCTACCCCTTTGACTGCATCTCATCGGGGGTCCCCGGTGGGCGTATGCCGACGTTTGAGCTTGGGTATGGCATAGGTACATGTGGAAACAAGGATCCTCCCATATGATCCCAAGGTTCTGTACCGTTCACCTCAGGGAGTTCCCCCTATACATGCGAGAATGCGCCTAAGTGTAGGAACCCCATGTCCGAGAAGCGGGCACACCGGAGGGGTAGCATTGGATATAGAACCATCTCAAATCACTTTTGTGCATGCCATGTGGACACACACAACTTTTGGGGCCATTCCCTAGGTCCGATGCTCGATTTCGACGAAACCCTAGTTACGGTGACCGCGCCGTCTACCCCTTTGACTGCATCCCATCGGGGGTCCCCCGGTGGGCGTATTCCTACGTTTGAGCTTGCTTAGGTCATAGGTACATGTGGAAACAAGGATCATACCCTATGATCCCAAGGTTCTTTCTCCGGTTCACCTCCGAGGGAGTTCCCCCCTATACATGCAGAATCTGCCTAAGTGTAGGAACCCCATGTCCGAGAAGCCGGGCACACCGGAGGGTAGCATTGGATATAGAACCATCTCAAATCACTTTTGTGCATGCCATGTGGACACACACAACTTTTGGGGCCATTCCCTAGGTCCGATGCTTGATTTACGACGAAACCCTAGTTACGTTGACCGCGCCGTCTACCCCTTTGATCGCATCCCATACGGGTTCGCCCGGTGGCCGTATGCCTACGTTTGAGCTTGGTTAGGTCATAGGTACATGTGGAAACAAGGATCATACCCTATGATCCCAAGGTTCTCTCCGGTTCACCTCCGAGGAGTTCCCCCTATACATGCAGAATCCGCCTAAGTGTAGGAACCCCATGTCCGAGAAGCCGGGCACACCGGAGGGTAGCATTGGATATAGAACCATCTCAAATCACTTTTGTGCATGCCATGTGGACACACACAACTTTTGGGGCCATTCCCTAGGTCCGATGCTCGATTTACGACGAAACCCTAGTTACGGTGACCGCGCCGTCTACCCCTTTGATCGCATCCCATCGGGAGTTCCCCCGGTGGGCGTATGCCTACGTTTGAGCTTGGATAGGTCATAGGTACATGTGGAAACAAGGAGCATCCCATATGATCCCAAGGTTCTCTCCGGTTCACCTCCGAGGGAGTTCCCCTATACATGCGAGAATGCTGCCTAAGTGTAGGAACCCCATGTCCGAGGAGCCGGGCACACCGGAGGGTAGCATTGGATATAGAACCATCTCAAATCACTTTTGTGCATGCCATGTGGACACACACAACTTTTGGGGCCATTCCCTAGGTCCGATGCTCGATTTACGACGAAACCCTAGTTACGTTGACCGCGCCGTCTACCCCTTTGACCGCATCCCATCGGGTCCCCCCGGTGGGCGTATTCCTACGTTTGAGCTTGCTTAGGTCAGAGGTACATGTGGAAACACGGATCATACCCTATGATCCCAAGGTTCTTTCTCCGGTTCACCTCAGGGAGTTCCCCCTATACATGCGAGAATCTGCCTAAGTGTAGGAACCCCATGTCCGAGAAGCGGGCACACCCGGAGGGGTAGCATTGGATATAGAACCATCTCAAATCACTTTTGTGCATGCCATGTGGACACACACAACTTTTGGGGCCATTCCCTAGGTCCGAGGCTCGATTTACGACGAAACCCTAGTTACGGTGACCGCGCCGTCTACCCCTTTGATCGCATCCCATCGGGGTCCCCGGTGGGCGTATGCCTACGTTTGAGCTTGCTTAGGTCATAGGTACATGTGGAAACAAGGATCATACCCTATGATCCCAAGGTTCTCTCCGGTTCACCTCAGGGAGTTCCCCTATACATGCGGGAATCCGCCTAAGTGTAGGAACCCCATGTCCAAGAAGCCGGGCACACCCGGAGGGGTAGCATTGGATATAGAACCATCTCAAATCACTTTTGTGCATGCCATGTGGACACACAAAACTTTTGGGGCCATTCCCTAGGTCCGATGCTCGATTTCTGACGAAACCCTAGTTCTGTTGACCGCGCCGTCTACCCCTTTGACTGCATCCCATCGGGGTTCCCCCGGTGGGCGTATGCCTATGTTTGAGCTTGCTTAGGTCATAGGTACATGTGGAAACAAGGATCATACCCTATGATCCCAAGGTTCTCTACGGTTCACCTCCGAGGGAGTTCCCCCTATACATGCAGAATCTGCCTAAGTGTAGGAACCCCATGTCCGAGGAGCCGGGCACACCCGGAGGGGGTAGGATTGGATATAGAACCATCTCAAATCACTTTTGTGCATGCCATGTGGACACACACAACTTTTGGGGCCATTCACTAGGTCCGATGCTCGATTTCTGACGAAACCCTAGTTCTGTTGACCGCGCCGTCTACCCCTTTGACTGCATCCCATCGGGGTCCCCGGTGGGCGTATGCCTACGTTTGAGCTTGCTTAGGTCATAGGTACATGTGGAAACAAGGATCATACCCTATGATCCCAAGGTTCTCTACGGTTCACCTCAGGGAGTTCCCCCTATACATGCAGAATGCGCCTAAGTGTAGGAACCCCATGTCCGAGAAGCCGGGCACACCGGAGGGGGTAGCATTGGATATAGAACCATCTCAAATCACTTTTGTGCATGCCATGTGGACACACACAACTTTTGGGGCCATTCCCTAGGTCCGATGCTCGATTTACGACGAAACCCTAGTTACGGTGACCGCGCCGTCTACCCCTTTGATCGCATCCCATCGGGGGTCCCCGATGGGCGTATGCCTACGTTTGAGCTTGCTTAGGTCATAGGTACATGTGGAAACAAGGATCATACCTATGATCCCAAGGTTCTCTACGGTTCACCTCAGGAGTTCCCCCTATACATGCGAGAATGTTGCCTAAGTGTAGGAACCCCATGTCCGAGAAGCCGGGCACACCGGAGGGGTAGCATTGGATATAGAACCATCTCAAATCACTTTTGTGCATGCCATGTGGACACACACAACTTTTGGGGCCATTCCCTAGGTCCGATGCTCGATTTACGACGAAACCCTAGTTACGTTGACCGCGCCGTCTACCCCTTTGATCGCATCCCATCGGGGTCCCCCGGTGGGAGTATGCCTACGTTTGAGCTTGCTTAGGTCATAGGTACATGTGGAAACAAGGATCATACCCTATGATCCCAAGGTTCTCTACGGTTCACCTCCGAGGGAGTTCCCCCCTATACATGCAGAATCTCTCCTGCCCTTTTTTTCCCGCCCACCCTTTTCCATGCTTCTCTCCCGCCCTTTTTTCCCCCCCCCCCGTTCCCGCTCCTTCTCTCCTGCCCGTTTTTTCCCGCCCACCCTTTTCCCGCTGCTTCTCTCCCGCCCTTTTTTCCCGCCCACCCGTTCCCGCGGCGTCTCTCCCCCCATTTTTACCCCCCCACCCTTTCCATTGCTTCTCTCCCGCCCTTTTTTCCCGCCCACCCTTTCCCGCCCATTCTCTCCCGCCATGTTTTCCCGCCGTTTCAGCCCCTCGTCGGCCTATATATAGCCATGGCTTCTCCACTAACAAAGACCAGCAACATTTCTCCCTTCATCACTTCTCTCATCCAATAGAACCACAAAATCCTACGAGCTGAGCTGCCGGCGAGATGGCTCCTCGTCGCCGTAGCAACACGGGCTTCATCGGCGTTCGCCTGCGGCCTGCGGGACATTTCGCGGCTGAAATCACCGCCGGTGGTACGCGTGTGTGGCTCGGCACCTTCTACACGAAGGAGGCTGCTGCCCGCGCATACGGCGTTGCGGCTTGGAGGTTTGGCCGGCCGCGCCACGAAATGAACTTCCCGGAGGTCAGGTCTCTGACGGAAGCTCAGAGTCTCTCTACTGAGCCACTACTTCGCTCACAGGGTGAAGCGCGGCGGTACAGGGCTGGCCAGCGGCGGATTGATACCACCGAGGCGGACGAGCAGTTCATGGCACAGTGGCGCAGAGACCATCCCGGAGACGTCGAGGCAACGCGCGCATTCTGGAAGGAGAAGCGGACGTACGGGAGAGAGAGGAGGGCGGGAAAGCGGCGAGAGGAAGGCCGAGGTTGAAGCGTAGTACGCCAAAGGAGAGGCGTCGACATGGGGGAGAATGATGAACGGTGGTTGTGGAACCTCACAACCACCGCTTCAGAGGACACCCCCAGCGAGGATGAAGATTTCGACTTCTCTGATTAATATGTGTGTGTCGAGTCCGTGTGTCTAGCGGGTCATGTGTCGACCCAGTGTTAAGTGCTTTGTTCGTGTGTGGGTGTAGTTCTTTAAATGCTTTGGTTTGTGTGTGGGTCTAGTTCTTTAAGTGTTTTGGTTCATGTGTGTGGGTGTAGTTTCTTTAAGTGTTTTGCTTCCTCTGTGTGGGTGTAGTTCTTTAACTGTTTCGGTTCGTGTGTGGGTCTAGTTCTGTAAGCGCTTTGGTATGTGTGTGAGTCTAGTTATTTAAGTATTTTGTATCGTGTGTGGGTCTTAAGTATTTTGTATCGTGTGTGGGCCATTCACCCCCTCTGAGGTTCGATTTCTGGCGAAGGGGTTCTATACCGCCCTTATACATATATATAGGTTTCCCGCAAAGGGGTTCGCCAAAATAGCAGTGAGAAATAAATAAACAAAAAAAATGATTGGGATTAATAATTATATGGGTAATAATTATCTCTTTGATGCAAAAAAAATGGAAAAACAAAAATGTGCATATCATTCTATGTGCCGACGGCCAGCGTTGCGCCGAGGGTCACCGTCGGCACAGCAGAAGGGGGACCCAGCAGTCAGTCCATGTGCCGACGGCCACCGTTGCGCCGAGGGCTACCGTCGGCACAGTGCAGACGGCTCCGTGATAGTTTAACGGCTGGGCCCGCCTGTCAGCGCGTGTACCGACGGTCGTTGTTGTGCCGACGGTGACCTTCGGGTGCCATTTTCCTGTGCCGACGGTCCGTTTTGCACCGACGGTGACCGTCGGTGTAGATAGCAGTGTGCCGACGGTGACCGTGCGCCGACGGTCAGCTCCGTCGTTGGTCGACGAGGGCCTCTGTGCCGACAGCCCCGACATTTGGCCGTCGGCACATGGGCTGGCCGTCGGCACATGAAGTTTCTCCCGTAGTGATCCGCGGTATAGGAAAACATTGCACAACTTAAAAAGACGTAGATAGCGTGGTGCTTGACCAGCATACTTAGTGACCCGAGCTAATTGTAGGTTTTTGTTGATAAAAAGAATATGTTAATACCGTGGAGATAACAATTAAAACCAGCATCTGTACCAACAAGATGTCTCAAGATACCAGAGATGCGCATACTCAAAAAGGAAAATACGAAAAGAAAACATGTCACAGTGATCAGTCACTCGTAGTAGTAACACTCTAACCACCCCAATGACATCACTAGATTGCAAATGAGGCTCTCCGAAAGCGACGCTTAAGAAGAAAACAATGCACACGTGTTATCATCACCCAGTTTAAAATCTTATATTTTCACTCTAGAGTAAGTCAGAGTTCCAAAAATAAAGTCCTCAACAAGGGCATTGCCAACTACAACCAATAAAAGCTAGACCTAGGGTTTTTACCCTATAAAACACACGTGTGTTGATGATGATAACCACCAAAACTAAAGTCCCCTAGTATTGTCGCACCCACCGCTGCTGCAAATCACGTATCACCACACTCACAACATTGGGTGTGCAGTTTGGATAGGAAATTCCCTCAACTAAGCACTTGCAGCATTCCGTCAAGAAATGTCTTCATCACATCTAGGATCCCTGCTCTGACGTTACCTTCTAGTCTTCCAACCATAGTCGACTTGACATTTCCCGCCTTTGCCAACACCATGGAAATCACAAAGTCAATATGTCCCATGGTGTCAGCTGAAAGCGGAGCTTCGCAGCACGCCGCCTTGATACCCCACGGGCTTATGTTTATGGACGCGCCCAGCCGAATCACTTCTAATTAATCCAGAGGTCTTGGAGCATTTGCCAATCCGTGAAGACTGCCGATGGAGAAATCGGAAACTCGTTGGCGGCCTAATTGGAGGTGACTGACATCTGTAGAATTGTGAGTTGGACGAAAGAGGGACGCTAGGGCCACCATGCCTCCTTTATTGCGTGGAAGGGGGTGATGGGGGACGGGATCTCCATCGGCCATCAACCTGCGACGGCTCGGGAGATCAACGACGAACCAAGGGAGGCCAGCAGGCGCCGGCAGGCCGACCCTAGGCTGATCCTCCGCCGCTAGTTGATGCTTCCCAATACTGCAGCATGGCACGGGGGCTGAGCCCCGATCCCCTTGATCCGGCGACATGGGCGTGGTTGCTTCCGGCCCCAGCCTAAGTTCGTCGATGCCCGGCTCCCCCAAGCCGCCTTTGTCGGATGGGGTGCCGCCGTGTTGAGCCGAGCTAACACGTTTTGCCAAGAAAATTTTGGTGTTTAAACCATCAGAAACCCGTTTTGTTGTCGATACTGCTAACTACTCCTAGTCCAGCGCTAATCAGATGCGTTATTGTTGAGTAGAATGTCTGATCTTCTCTACTACCACTCCAGTTCAGACATATTTGGCCGGTGAACTAGACAGCGCATGCAATTCGATAGCTGTCTCTGGTTCTCATTCTCCCGTGATGTTGGTTGAACAAGGCATAAAAAAAGAGGCATGCCACCACCAAAAGCTTCATACCTTTTGGATAACTGGGCCACAAAAAGAATCGATCCCTCGATGATGATGATGAGTTGATGAGTTGAACCAGCAGGCTTAGATGTTATACCACGGATTCATAGCGTGAAACCGGAAGATGGCCCATGGACATGGAGCGACTATTTCCGCGGCGGCGGCGGGCCACCGCGCGTACGGGTTGCGCCCCGCGCGCTGGGCATCGAGATCGTCGGCACCTCTTGTCACGAGATCCGCGACCCTGATCACACCACGGTGCTGCATGTTGCCGTGCCGGCCGCTGATGGAGACGGCATTTTTGGTCGATCGCCCGCGTCGTCTTCCCTCGTCTGGCCGCTCTACTCGTCCCGTGGACCAGCGCGTGGTGGCATGCTCTGCGCCTGATCGTGACGCCGACCAGGAGAACACAACCTATTAATACATACATCTCATAATTTTGTTAGGCCGCCGCCCGTCGGTAGTTGACTTGCATTTTGGCTCGATCCATTTACCGATACCCTATAACTAAATATTGGGAATGCAAATCGGTGTATATGCAATAAATAACATGTAATTGAAATATTGAGTCGAAAAAAATGTAAGTACGACAATTGGCTAGAGAGATGATTACATCATGTGGTAGAACACCTTCACCCGAAGCTCGTCGTTCTTACATGAAGTTTAGCAAGCAGACGACCTCCAGGTCGTGGGCGCGGGCAAACTGCTCCTAGCCATTGTGGAGGTACATATGGCACTATCCGTCGAATAGGATCTCGACAGGCCACAGGCAAAAATTGTACCCGGCTTCCCGCATCTACACCTCAGTCGGCTCCCGACCATCGAGAAATCACGCGAACTTCTCTAGGACCCTATTTTTGACGAAATGGTCTTAAATTAATGATGAGGACGGCGGGCATGGAAGTACTTAGTCTCCTCCATCAGCGACAATGAGTGCGCAGACGATGACGATCGGGCGGACGATGGTGATTGCCCACGGCGGCCCCTGCCCCAGTCCCAGCCGCGGGGGCCGCCCAGGCGATGGTGATTGCCCACGGCGGAGCGCGTGGGACAAGGTGGAGGGCGGTGCTAGGTTGTGTAGGTGCGGCGCTATGGTTGTGGATGTGCATCGCTAAGGTTGTGTGAGGGGGAGATGCATGAACACCCACTTTATACGTCAGAGGCTGGCGAGGGGTGGTGATAAATGTCGGCGCGCATGGCCATGTGTGATGAGACATTCCCTTGCGCGGCCACACGCGATGAGACGTGCGCGCCTAGGGAAATTGCAACATCGGTGTGGAACCGATGCCGACATTTATTTTACGGGCATGGCCAGAGGTAGGTGACGACACGTCGCGTGACAATCCTATGTCGATTTGACGGCTGTCCCGCCAGTGGCCACGTTGCCCCCCGTGTTGCATCCAGCACACCCGAAAGGATCCCGATGTAGCAGACACGGGTTCAGGGTATCAAGCATTCTATTAGACCGCGTCGAAACGAAAGAGGCCTTGGGGTTTGCGGCCACACGTGGTCAAGTTTTCGGGGCACATTAAATCCCTTTAAAATATGTTTTAGAGAATGTGAATTGAAAATGCTCTGAATCAGTTGTATCGGCAAAATGAGCCAGCTGATACTCTAGATTTAATCGGAAAAAGGTAACATACGCAGCCTACCAGATTTTTTTTTTTTGACTAGGTTAGCCAATTAGTCACTAGTCAGCATGCAGAGTATCCGTCTGAGTTAGGAATTATGATGGAGTCGTAACACAGCTAGCATACGTGAAGTACAGTACTTCTAGTCCTACATGAGGTAGGTATAATACTAATACGGCCAGAACTAGACGCTAGAAAATGCGAGTATACGACATGAGCTAGCTCTGCCTGTCGCTGACACTAGTATTATAGTTCTACTTAGTCACCCACTCCTCCAGCGAACCTGCGACCACATAAAACGGGATCCTCTAACGTCAGGGAAAACAAAGAAACGAAGTCAGAGAAATGTAACTTGAGTACTCTGTTAGCATGCACTAGTACAAAAGAGACTTTCTATTTCAACCCATTAGTCCATAAATATTTTGATCCGGGACTAATGGGATCTTTAGTTCCGGTTCTGCTGGGGAACCGGGACTAATGCTCCGGCCTCCATCGCCAGCTGGTTCAAACGAAACATTTAGTCCTGGTTGGAGATACCAACCGGAACTAAAGGGCACTACTAGGGAAAAACCTATAGGTGGAGGCAAGTGGTGCCGGCGCACCACCGTAGGCATGCGCCGGTGGAACTTGTTGCCGGCGCACCAGAAAAGCGCCGCGCCGGCGATGCTCGCCCACCGCCTTTGCGCAGACACCGACCCGGACAAGCATGCCGGCGCTTATTTCCCCGCAACACCTCCCCAACTCGGGCCGGGCCCACAAAGCATTGTCGGCGCACCAGCCCGGGAGAGCGCGCCGGTGTAATTTTCTATTGCCGGCGCGCTCATGGGCTGGTGCGCCGGCAATGCTTCGTGGGCCTGGTCTGAGCAGAGATATAGCCGGATGGGCTATACAGCTGCCGGCGCACCCAGTCCTGGTGCGCGGCAGAACTGGGACTTATTACAGCCACCAACCAGCACTCACACAAGCCACTACACTCACTCCTCATCCACACAACCCAACCCTTCTCCCAACCCACCTAATTTTTGCCCATTTCTACCCCAACTTTAGCCAATTTGACCAAACAAAATCATATTTTTTGAGCAAATCTTCCCTTCCTACATGCATCTCCCACATCCCTATGTAGATCTAGATCTATCTATCGCGCATTGACCGCTCAATCTAGATCTAGTTCTAGATCTAGAAAGTCGGCTTCCATACGCCATTGTCGCGGCGCGTCGTCTCGATATATCAAACAAATAGGTGATTAATGAACAAATTGAGGAATGAAATCGACGTATGTTGGACATTTGAAGCAAAGCTCTCGTGTGTGGCATATATATATGTTGTGTTTGTGCTTGTATGTGTTGGCGTTGAAAATGAGTTGCCAACGTTGGGCCGAAATTCCGAAATGTTGATTCGTTAAGTTTCCGTTTCGGCACATTTCTGGCGCTCCTATGTCCTACCGTGTAGGAAGGTCATGCCGAAATTTTCCGTGAAAACTACCGACGGATGCATGGTTCTAATCAATTATGTAATCTTACCATGCAGGCGATAATGGTTATCGAGATGAGTGAAAGCATCGTGATGAGATATCTGAAACACACGATCATCGACATGTATGAAAATAACCGCACGGAGGTATTGTGTCCGTGCCGGAGATGCAAACGAGGGAAATGGTTTGACCCGTATTCAGGAAAATTGCAGGGGCACCTGCTCACTAATGGTTTCATGCATGGACACACTCAATGGATGAGTGATGATGGCGCGGAGGTCAATGGGGCGACGGCAGCAGGTGGTAATAATGGCCGGCAAGAAGGAGGGCATCATGATATTGATGACGATGAAGAGTTTGTCGCACAGGACGATAACCTTGACGACGACAATAACCTTGACGACGACAATAACCTTGACGACGACGAAGAGGTGCCGCTAGCTTCAGTCGTGCGGGACCCTCATCTTCAAGATCAGCTTCTCGAAAAGACGAAAGGCGCCAAGCGGAAATCAAAGCTTGAGCAACTCGAGATAGACTCGAATACTCCGTTGTACGACTCAGGTCGCGGGTTGGGGGAGTCTCGCTTGAGAGTAGCTCTCGATGTCTTTGCAGATGAAGGCGAAACACGGATGGACGGACACAAGCGTCGACGACATCCTGGAATACGTGAAAGATCTCCTTCCTGCCGGGAACACGTGTCCTGGTAGTCTAGCCGAGGCCAAGAGAATCACGTGCCCTCTCGACTTACCCCACGAAAAGTATCACGCCTGCATCAACGACTGTATCATGTATCGCAAGGAGCACATGGACAAGACCAAATGTCCTGTGTGTGAAGCTGAACGGTACAAGAAAGGGAAGAAGAAAGCTCCTCGGAAAGTTGTGTGGTACTTCCCGCTCGCCCCCCGGCTTCAACGGTTCTACGCGGACCGCAAGGAAGCAAAGCTCATGCACTGGCACGCTGAAAGAAAGGAGGCAGTGTTGAATGATGAAGAGCGGATTGAGCACCCAGTGCCGACGCACCCTTCGGATGCAAGCCAGTGGAAAGCATTAGACAATGAATTCGGAAGTTTTGGGGCAGATCCCAGAAACATCAGGTTGGGTGCGAGCACGGACGGATTCAATCCGTTCGGAAACCAGAGCAGCACACATAGCACATGGCCCGTGTTTGTATGGATCTACAACCTCCCGCCCTGGCTGTGCATGAAGAGGAAGTACATACAGATGAGTATGCTAATTCAAGGGCCGACACAGCCAGGAAACGATATCAACATGTATCTCGAACTATTAAAGGAGGAGCTTGAAACGTTGTGGGCGGAGGAAGGGGTAGATACATGGGACGCCGTCGCGGAAGAATATTTCCCTTTGAGAGCCGCGTTGATCACGACGGTGCAGGACTACCTCATATACGGTTACATTTCGTGCCAGGTGTGCCATGGACACAAGGCATGTGTCAGGTGCATGGAAGAGACGATGTTTTTGCAGCTTGGTAAGGATCCCGGCTCTTCGAAAACAGTTTACATGGGGCATCGAAGGTGGCTACAGAAGACTGACCCATGGAGAAAGCGTGGAGATCTGTTCGATGGTACAAATGAACCCCGAGGACCTCCACGTAAGAAGAGCGGCGAAGAGATCGATACATTACTGAAAGGTTGGAAGGAGTGCCCTGCGCCGGGAAAGATTCGTCAAAAGCCTGGAGAGAAGAAGAAGAAAAAGGAAACGATGCCGCTCATTGGTGTATGGAAAAGGAGGTCCGTGTTTTGGGACTTGCCGTACTAGAAAATTCTCGATACACCTCACTGCCTTGATGTCATGCATATTAGAAAGAACGTGTGCGAGAGCTTGCTTGGCACTCTTCTCAACATGCCGGACCGGACCAAAGATGGGTCGAAAGCAAGACACGACCTGAAAGTTTTGGGCATCAGGGAAGAGCTTCAGATCCCGGCGGCCCAAGAGGGACAGTCGGAGGAGGAGGCGGACGGCGGTCAGAAGCGCAAAAGGATTAAGCAGCCAGACTATTACTATCCCCCTCCTGCTTCACTTTTAGTCCGGCCGAGGTCGATCAATTTTTCAATTGCCTTCTAGGAGTCAGAGTGCCCTTCGGTTACTCCGGGCTAATAAGCAGATACATGGACCCCAAGAAACGAAACTTCAGCGGCATGAAGTCTCATGACTGTCACGTGATGATGACTGATGCGTGCAATTAACACACGTCCGTTGGGAACCCCAAGAGGAAGGTGTGATGCAGACAGTAGCAAGTTTTCCCTCAGAAAGAAACCAAGGTTTATCGAACCAGGAGGAGCCAAGAAGCACGTTGAAGGTTGATGGCGGCGAAGTGTAGTGCGGCGCAACACCAGGGATTCCGGCGCCAACGTGGAACCTGCACAACACAACCAAAGTACTTTGCCCCAACGTAACAGTGAGGTTGTCAATCTCACCGGCTTGCTGTGAACAAAGGATTAACCGTATTGTGTGGAAGATGATTGTTTGCGAAGAACAGTAAAGAACAAGTATTGCAGTAGATTGTATTTCAGATGTAAAGAATAGACCGGGGTCCACAGTTCACTAGCGGTGTCTCTCCCATAAGATAAATAGCATGTTGGGTGAACAAATTACAGTTGGGCAATTGACAAATATAGAAGGCATAACAATGCACATACATATATCATGATGAGTACTATGAGATTTAATCAGGGCATTACGACAAAGTACATAGACCGCCATCCAGCATGCATCTATGCCTAAAAAGTCCACTTTCAGGTTATCATCCGAACCCCTTCCGGTATTAAGTTGCAAGCAACAGACAATTGCATTAAGTATGGTGCGTAATGTAATCAACACAAATATCCTTAGAAAAAGCATCGATGTTTTATCCCTAGTGGCAACAGCACATCCACAACCTTAGAACTTTCTTTCACTGTCCCAGATTTAATGGAGGCATGAACCCACTATCGAGCATAAATACTCCCTCTTGGAGTCACAAGTATCAACTTGGCCAGAGCCTCTACTAGCAACGGAGAGCATGCAAGAACATAAACAACATATATGATAGATTGATAATCAACTTGACATAGTATTCAATATCCATCAGATCCCAACACACACAACATGTAGGATTACAAAGAAACGATCTTGATCATGATAGGCATCTCACAAGATCGAGCATGATAGCACAATTAGGAGAAGACAACCATCTAGCTACTGCTATGGACCCATGGTCCAGGGGTGAACTACTCACACATCAGTCCGGAGGCGATCATGGCGATGAAGAGTCCTCCGGGAGATGATTCCCCTCTCCGGCAGGGTGCCAGAGGCGATCTCCTGAATCCCCCGAGATGGGATTGGCGGCAGCTGCGTCTCTGGAAGGTTTTCCGTATCGTGGCTCTCGGTACTGGGGGTTTCGCGACGGAGGCTTTAAGTAGGCGGAAGGGCGGAGTCGGGAGAGTCACGGGGGCCCCACACGCTAGGGCCGCGCGGGCCCCCTCTAGGCCGCGCCGCCCTAGTGTGGCGGCGCCCCGTGGCCCCACTTCGTCTCCCCTCCGGTCTTCTGGAAGCTTCGTGCAAAAATAGGACCCTGGGCGTTGATTTCGTCCAATTCCGAGAATATTTCCTTACTAGGATTTCTGAAACCAAAAACAGCAGAAAAAAGCAACTGGCTCTTCGACATCTCGTCAATAGGTTAGTGCCGGAAAATGCATAATAATGACATATAATGTGTATAAAACATGTGAGTATCATCATAAAAGTAGCATGGAACATAAGAAATTATAGATACGTTTGCGACGTATCAAGCATCCCCAAGCTTAGTTCCTACTCGCCCTCGAGTAGGTAAACGATAACAAAGATAATTTCTGAAGTGACATGCTATCATAATCTTGATCATACTATTGTAAAGCACATGAGATGAATGCAGCGATTCGAAGCAATGATGAAGATAATGAGTAAACAAATGAATCATATAGCAAAGACTTTTCATGAATAATACTTTCAAGACAAGCATCAATAAGACTTGCATAAGAGTTAACTCATAAGCAATAAATTCTTAGTAGAAAGCTTTGAAACAACACAAAGGAAGATATAAGTTTCAGCGGTTGCTTTCAACTTCAACATGTATATCTCATGGATAATTGTCAACACAAAGTAATATAACAAGTGCAATAGGTAAACATGTAAGGATCAATGCACACAGTTTACACAAGTGTTTGCTTCTAAGATAGAAAGAATAGGTAAACTGACTCAACAATAAAGTAGAAGAAAGGCCCTTCGCAGAGGGAAGCATGGATTACTATTTTTGTGCTAGAGCTTTTCATTTTGAAAACAAGAAACAATTTTGTCAACGGTAGTAATAAAGCATATGAGTTATGTATAAGACATCTTATAAGTTGCAAGCCTCATGCATAGTATACTAATAGTGCTCGCACCTTGTCCTAATTAGCTTGGGTTAACACGGATTATCATTGCATAACATATGTTTCAACCAAGTGTCACAAAGGGGTACCTCTATGCCGCCTGTACAAAGGTCTAAGGAGAAAGCTCGCATTGGATTTTTCGCTTTTGATTATTCTCAACTTAGACATCCATACCGGGACAACATAGACAACAGATAATGGACTCCTCTTTTAATGCTTAAGCATTCAACAACAGTTAATATTCTCATAAGAGATTGAGGTTTTATGTCCAAACTTAAACTTCCACCATGAATCATGGCTTTAGTTAGCGGCCCAATGTTCTTCTCTAACAGTATGCATACTCAAACCATTTGATTGTGAAAACCGCCCTTACTTCAGACAAGACGAACATGCATAGCAACTCACATGATATTCAACAAAGGTAAAAGTTGATGGCGTCCCCAGAAAACATGGTTACCGCTCAACAAGCAACTTACTAAGAAATAAGACACATAAGTACATATTCTTCACCACGATAGTTTTTAAGCTATTTTGTCCCATGAGCTATATATTGTAAAGGTAAAGAATGGAATTTTAAAGGTAGCACTCAAGTAATGTACTTTGGAATGGTGGAGAAATACCATGTGATAGGTAGGTATGGTGGACACAAATGGCATGGTTATTGGCTCAAGGATTTGGATGCACGAGAAGAATTCCTCTCAATACAAGGCTAGGCTAGCAAGGTTGTTTGAAGCAAACTCAAGTATAAAACGGTGCAGCAAGACTCACATATAAACATATTGTAAGCATTATAAGACTTTACATCGTCACCTTGTTGTTCAAACACCTTAACCAGAAAATATCTAGACTTAGAGAGAACAATCATGCAAACCAACTTTTGACATGCTCTATGTAGTTATTCATTAATGGGTACAAGGTACATGATGCAAGAGCTTAAACAAAATCTATATGAGCACAACAATTGCCAAGTATCACATTATTCAAGACATTATACCATTTACCACATGCGGCATTTTCCGTTTCCAACCATATATCAATGAATGAGGTAGTTCAACTTTCGCAATGAACATTAAAGATAAAGCTAAGAACACATGTGTTCATACGAAACAGCGGAGCGTAATATCTCCAATATAAAGAATGCTAGGATCCGACTTTATTCAAACAAAACAAAATAAAAACAAACATACGCTCCAAGTAAAACACATAAGATGTGACAGAATAAAAATATAGTTTCACTAGAGGAACCTGATAAGTTGTCGATGAAGAAGGGGATGCCTTGGGCATCCCCAAGCTTAGACGCGTGGGTCTTCTTAAAATATGCAGGGATGAACCACGGGGGCACCCCCAAGCTTAGACTTTTCACTCTTCTTGATCATATTGTATCATCCTCCTCTCTTGACCCTTGAAAACTTCCTCCACACCAAACTTGAAACAAACTCATTAGAAGGTCAGTGCATAATTCATATATTCAGAGGTGACATAATCATTCTTAATACTTCTGGACATTGCAAAAAGCTACTGAAAGTTAATGGAACAAAGAAATCCATCAAACATAGCAAAACAGGCAATGCAAAATAAAAGGCAGAATCTGTCAAAACAGAATAGTCCGTAAAGATGAATTTTAAAATGGCACCAGACTTGCTCAGATGAAAATGCCCAAATTTAATGAAAGTTGCGTACATATCTGAGGATCACGCACGTAAATTGGCAGATTTTTCTGAGTTACCTACAGAGAATTCTGCCCAGATTCGTGACAGCAAGAAATCTGTTCCTGCGCAGTAATCCAAATCTAGTATTGACTTTACTATCAAAGACTTTACTTGGCACAACAATGCAATAAAATAAATATAAGGAGAGGTTGCTACAGTAGTAACAACTTCCAAGACTCAAATATAAAACAAAATACTGTAGTAAAATCATGGGTTGTCTCCCATAAGCGCTTTTCTTTAACGCCTTTCAGCTAGGCGCAGAAAGTGTGAATCAAGTGTTATCAAGAGAAGAAGCATTGACATCAAAAAATTTCTCACAAACAAGACTTGTTGCAGAGGTACCTTAGATGCTCCATTATCTAAATTTCCCATAGTGGTACTAAGGGTTTTATCAATTTTAGGCTTATAATTCTTTGGCTTAGGCACCTTAGGGACATACATGAATTTTTGCTCCTTGCCCACATAAGCTTTCTCCTTAAATTTAAGAGAAGAAAAAGTTGAACCCAATTTTCTCATAGCTTCTTCAAGTTTACCAATTCTATGGGTTTGATTATCATGGATAGCACAAGTTTCTAAAATAGCAATTCTCTCATTAATTCCTCCTAGGGATTTATCAATGTTGGGGGGATAACCCCCGGTATGCCAAAGGCATGCCAAACCGGATGGTTTGAGCCATCGAGATACCGGTTTGATATTCTTACCGGAAACAAAGATAGGAGTTTGGGCCAAGTGAAGCTAAGCCGGGATCCCCAAGGGGGCATGCCGGAACCCGGCAAAGAAGTTACCGGAAAGAAGGGCTTGTCGGCAGGACTGGTCAAAGATTCTCTTCAGAGCAAGAAGACAAGGATGAGCTAAGCAAAGTGGCTTTAATCAGAGCCCTGGCGCCAAAGAGAGAGATGACGCTGAAAGAAGCCGGAAGACGTCAGCGTTCCTGATTAAAGAGGACCCCGGCGTCATCTATGATTAAAGTAGCTTTGTAAAGTAGTTTGTCCAGTCAAAGATGCCATTAGGGTTCCTTGTTCTGTAAGCCACCCTCTCCCCTATATAAGGAGAGGGGGTACTGCCTCTTATAGAGGGGTGTCCACAGGGAGATTAGACGATAGAACTTGTATTTCGAGCACCTGTAACCATGTTGAGATCAATAAAGCTAGCGATCTAGTAAAGAGTTCTTCCTCTTGTCTCTCTTCTTGCATACCGGCCTTTGGTTGTGTTCTTGAGGAAAGCATCCGGAAGTTCGTCCCATCTAGTCGCAAACCCTCCCCCGAATCCTCTAGCGTCCATTCGGCCCCAATCTAAGCCATCCTATGGCATCTGCTCGTTCACCATGACGACAGTTGGAGCCCACCGTGGGGCATGAAGTGGCGCTTGAAGGAGTTCACATTCGGGCGGGCATCCTCGAGGTCGCCGGCGAGCGTACGGTGTCCGCGCTCGTGCAGCGCATCTACGCCATGGACTTCATCAACGACAACGCGGGCTGCTTCGCCAACGGCGGCATCTTCCCCAAGAACGGCCGCATCATCGAGTTTGGCAGCCACCGCGTCTACTTCGGCACCGTCCCTGTGCGCCAGCGCCTCTCGCCGGTGCTGGTGGCGCCGGACCCGCCAAGATGGCTCTGTGCTGGCCGCGCCGCCGGCAACGTCGAGGTAATGATGACCGGCGTGGTAGGTGCAGGAAAAGAAGCTGTGGGTGAAGGTGCTGGTCATGCGGCTTCGACCCGTGCGGCCAAGCCACCGCTGGAGCGCGACGCAGGCGCAGCGGGAGCGTCATCCGCACCACCGGAGACACCGCTCCAAGCGGCGATGAACGTCCTCGCCACCCCCATCGCGCAGAACATCGACCCGGCAGCAGCTCAGGCGGAGCTGGAGGCGCAGCGCCAGAAGGTGCTCGAGAGCGGCAAAGACATCATCCGGGCGCAGCGCGAGCTGAACCTAACCCTATGTGAGTATAACGCCGCCCATGGCTTTGCTTCTGTTAGCGCACATGCTGCTAGGATACCGGAGAACCGGCTAAAAGCTCGCAACCTAGATCAGGATTTGCGCAAAGAAATTCATGCCGGCAAAAGTACCTCTGCATCTGTTAGCATCGTGGAAAAACCTAAGTACAGTAGCCCGGATAAAACTATAAAAGCTGCTAAAGCTGCAGTAGAGTTATGCGAGTCACTTTCCGGAGATGCTTTGGCAAAACAGCAAGAGCGTGTTAGAGAGCTGCTGGAAACTATTGAGCAGCAGAATGCTGAGCAGCTGGCTAAGCTAAACAAGGCCGCGGCCTCGAAGTCCGCGCGTTCAACAAAGAATGCCGGAAGCAAGTCCCATGGGCAGGCATCGTCCCCCCATCCGGACAGAAGAAGAGAGAAAGAGATGAACGCACAGCAGATGACTGTGTACGATCCGGTTCTTGCCGGAAAACAACAAGCCGGGCAACATGATGCCGGTAGAAAAAGCCAAGGGGCAAAACGAGGTTACGCCAGAGGAGGCTATGCCGGAAACAATCATGCCGGTAGATACGAAACCGGGCAAAATTATCGAGCTGCAAGGGCAGCGTATGATGAGGAGGAAATAGATCCCCCGAGGTACCGGCAGGCAAGGGCCGCGGTACCGGAATGTTATGATGAAGCTGATTCTGCAAGACCGGCAGCACTCCGGAACCCATTGGGAGAACGCCTGGGAGAGAGATACTTACCGGAACGGGATGCGAGGCACCGTCTGGATAGAGTGTACTTGTCAGAAATGATCGAGGAGGAAGGTCCCCCAGGCCCAAAGTGCTTTGGCCCAAGGATCATGAAAGAAAGACCACCAGTGCGCAACTTTATGTTGCCCCGTGACACAAAAACATACGATGGCACTACAAAGCCGGAAGACTGGCTCGTTGATTACGTGACCGCGGTATACGTCGCAGGCGGTGGAGGAACCGTAGCAGGAGGAGGAAATCGGCGTTGGGCCGTGAGAATCATACCATCGTTTTTGGTTGGACCGGCAAGAATCTGGCTAAACAACTTGCCGGCAGGAAGCATAAATGGCTGGCTGGATTTTGAGGAGGCTTTTGTGAGCAATTTCAGCAGCACCTATCAAAGGCCAAACAGGCCACAGCAACTCGCTCTGTGCGTACAGCGCACGAACGAAACAGACCGGGATTATCTGGCCCGGTGGAACACTACAAGGAACTCCTGTGAAGGGGTAATCGAGGCACAGGCCATTGCTTGGTTTAGCAGTGGGTGCAGAAGAGGTTCACCGCTGTGGCAAAAGCTGCAGCGGAACATGCCGACAACGTTGGCAGAGATGATACGTGTGGCGGATAGCTATGCATTGGGAGACCCAACGCAGCCGGCAGTGCAACCTGAGCCGGAACAACTGCGCCAAGAGCAACACCGGGATAACCGGAATAACAAAAGAAGAGAAGATTTTCCGGATCGAAGGTATGGTCCGCAGCAAGTTGCTGCTGTGCAGGAAAACTCTGAAGCCAGCGGCAGTCAGAGGCAAAGAACCGGATCGCAGCCGTGGGCAGGTCCTAAGAAACAATGGGTGGAAAAGAAACCCTGGGTCCAGAAAAGAAACTGGCAAGAACCCGCAAAGTACACCATGGAAGCTGCCATGGACCAACCTTGCCAGTGGCACACACCAAATCCGGCACACCCGTCAAACCACCTGACGAAGGATTGTACCTGGACCAAGTACTTGATGCAAAAGGGAATGGTAAAAGATGCACAACCACCACAAGACATGCCGCGGCAACAACAGCTACCGCCACCACCGCCACTTACCGGGGCAAACGCCTTACCGGTGCAGCCAAACCGGCAGCAGTACCAGCAAGTTAACCGGGTGGAGCAAAATGATGATCAACCACCTCCACCGGCACCTTTAGGCCGGAATGTTTACGAGGGTCCGCATATGTGCTGTGTTGTCTTTGTCACTGAGCCGATAGACAGGCAAAGTGTACACCGCCGCTCCATGGAGGTCAATGCCGTGATGCCGGCAGTCCCCAAGTACATGCTGTGGTCAGATCAGGAAATTACCTGGTCATTTAAGGATCACCCTAAGATCATGCCGAATCCGGGTGGATACGCCCTTGTTGTGGACCCAATCATGAAAGGGCCACAAACTCGAGTAAAGTTCAGCAAGGTGCTGATAGATAACGGCAGCAGCATAAACATCATGTACAAGCATACCATGCATACGCTGGGCATAACAAAAAACATGCTTCAGCCAACACGTACAACGTTCCACGGAATCGTTCCGGGTTTGTCCTGTGCCCCGATAGGAAAAGTTCGGGTGGACGTAGCATTTGGAGGACGTGACAATTGCCGGGTTGAAAATGTTGAGTTTGAGGTGGTGGATTTAGACAGTCCTTACCATGCGTTGTTGGGAAGACCAGCATTGGCGGCTTTCATGGCTACCACTCATACAGCTTACCTCAAGATGAAGATGCCGGCACCTCGTGGACCCTTAACTGTGGTGGGGAACTATAAAGTCTCACTGGAAACTGCATCTGCCGGATCAAACTTAGCGGAATCACTGGTGATCGCGGAGGAAAAGAAAAGGATGCAAACAGCGGTTGCGCTAGCTCAGTCCTCACAGTTGAGCTTAGCGGCAATGAGTGGAAACTTGGGCTCACCGGCATTCAAGCCGACAAATGAAACAAAGGACATTGTACTGGATCCGGCTTACCCAGAGCGCACCGTTCGCATCGGTGCCGAGCTTGATCAAGCATAGGAAAGCGCGCTCGTCAGCTTCCTCCGTGAGAATCGGAATATCTTTGCCTGGTCAACTGATGATTTGGTAGGTGTTCCGAGGGAGCTGGCTGAGCACTCTTTAAACGTCCGGAAGGATGCCAAGCCGGTGCGACAACCCTTACGCCGGTTCGCTGAAGATAGAAGGAAAATCATAGGAGAAGAGGTAACCAAACTGCTTGTTGCCGGATTCATTGTAGAGGTCACGCACACAGAGTGGCTGGCCAATCCGGTAATGGTCGAAAAGAAGAAAGATGAGAACCTGGAGGCTAAAGCTCCGAAGGTGTGGCGAATGTGCATCGACTACACCAACCTAAACAAGGCTTGCCCAAGAGACCCTTTTCCTCTACCACGGATCGATCAAGTGATTGATTCAACTGCTGGGTGTGAGTTGTTGTCCTTCCTGGATGCGTATTCCGGTTTCCACCAAATTCCCTTGAAAAAGGAAGATCAAATAAAAACTGCGTTCATTACCCCGCACGGGGCTTATTGCTATGTCACTATGCCTTTTGGTTTGCGCAACGCTGGTGCAACGTACCAGCGCTGTATGCAAAAATGCTTGTTTGATCAAATCGGAAAGAATGTGCAAGTCTATGTAGACGACATTGTGATAAAAACTAAGGTAAAGAACACCTTAATCGATGACATCCGGCAAACATTCGATAACCTAAGACGGTTCCGGATGAAACTTAATCCGGCAAAATGCACCTTCGGTGTCCCTGCCGGCAAGCTGCTCGGTTTCCTGGTATCAAGCCGGGGCATAGAAGTCAATCCGGTAAAAATCTGGGCAATAGAAAGAATGACTGTCCCTCGAGAGCTAAAAGATGTGCAAAAGTTTACCGGAAGCTTGGCATCGCTAAGCCGGTTCATAAGCAGGTTGGGAGAAAAAGCTCTGCCACTCTATGCTCTGATGAAAAAATCCGACAAGTTCGTCTGGACCCCTCAGGCAGACGCAGCGTTTAAAGAACTGAAAGCAATGCTGGCCACAGCACCTATACTGGCTTCACCTCTAGAAAGAGAGCCTATGCTATTATACATAGCGGCAACAAACCGGGTTGTGAGCGTAGTGGTTGTGGTTGAAAGAGAAGAAGAAGGAAAAACCGTCCAGAGGCCGGTATACTACCTGAGCGAGGTGCTCTCCCTCTCAAAACAAAATTACCCTCACTTCCAAAAAATGACTTATGGCGTGTACATGGCCGCCACAAAACTCAAGCATTACTTTGAGGAGCACCCCATGAAAGTGGTGAGCGAAGCACCGATCTCCGATATCATGTGCAACAAGGACGCTAGTGGAAGGATTGCAAAGTGGGCAATCCAGATATCACCATACGTGCTGGTATATGAAAGAAGAGATGCCATAAAATCACAGGCTTTGGCTGACTTCCTCGTCGATTGGGCGGAGATGCAATACAAACCGCCAGATCAGAGGATAGAGTACTGGAAAATGCACTTTGATGGGTCCAAACTCAAAGAGGGCCTAGGTGCTGGTGTGGTGCTTACCTCGCCAAAAGGGGACCACCTCCGGTATGTTTTGCAAGTGCATTTCAGGGCATCGAATAATGTCGCTGAATATGAGGCCCTGATCCATGGATTAAAGGTCGCAAAAGAAATCGGTGCACACCGGATCATTTGCTATGGTGATTTAGATCTTGTGGTACAGCAGTGTTCCGGGGATTGGGATGCAAAAGATGCCAACATGGCCTCGTACCGGTTTCACGTGCAAAACATTGCCGGTTTCTTCGAAGGGTGTGAGTTTCACCATGTGCCGCGCGCAGAAAATGAAGCCGCGGATGCTTTGTCCAAGCTGGGCTCATCCAGGCAAGAAATTCCTCCCGGAATAGCTTTAGCTCACTTAAGAGCACCATATATCAAACCAAGCCCGGAATCAGAATCAATTTTTGTACCGGAATCGCATGTAGTACCCATGGATATTGATGAAGGAAACCCGGGGACTGCTCCGGCAAACTCGGGGACTGCTCCGGTAAGCTCGGGGACTGCTGTACCCATACCGGAAGAAATGATGCTGGTAGATAGCATGGAGATAGATGCACCGGTGTTTTTGGTTCGAGAGACACCGTCGTGGGTTAAACCTATTAAGGAATTCCTGATCAACGGCACCTTGCCGAATAACGAAAATGAATCAAGGAGGATACAAAGAAGGTCCAAAGCATATACATTCATCAATGGCGAGGTGTACAAGAGAAGCGTTACCGGTGTCCTTCAAAGATGTGTGGAACCGGAAGAAGGGAAAGAAATGCTTGAGGAGATTCACCAAGGAGAATGTGGGCATCATGCTTCATCAAGGGCGCTGGTAGCAAAAGTATTCTGGCATGGGTTTTATTGGCCCACTGCTTTGGAAAACGCTGAGGATTTGGTAAGAAAATGCAACGGGTGCCAGAGGTACGCCAGGCAAAATCATACCCCAGCGTCTGGTTTGAAAACAATACCATTAACATGGCCGTTTGCCGTTTGGTGCCTCGATATGGTTGGCCCATTCAAAACTGCAAGAAGCAGCATGACTCACATCTTGGTCATGGTGGATAAATTCACCAAATGGCTAGAAGTGAAACCTATCGCGAAGTGTGATGGACATACGGTGGTAAAGTTCTTAAAAGATGTCATTTTGCGGTATGGATACCCGCACAGTATCATCACTGACAATGGAACCAACTTTGCTCAAGGTGAGTTCAAAAGGTTCTGTGAGGACAACAACATCCGGTTGGATTTGTGCTCAGTGGCACACCCACAAGGCAATGGCCAAGTGGAAAGGATGAATGCTTTGGTACTTTCCGGTATCAAACCAAGACTCATTGATGCTGTGGAAAAATCACCGGGATGTTGGCTCGATGAGCTACCATCAGTACTGTGGAGTATAAGAACAACTCCAAACCGGTCTACCGGATACACTCCGTTCTTCATGGTTTATGGAGCAGAAGCAGTCATACCAACTGACATCATTCATGATTCACCAAGGGTACAGCTCTATACTGAGCAAGAGGTCAAAGAGGCCAGAGAGAATGATGTCGACTTGCTAGAAGAAGCAAGAGAGCTAGCTTTGGCAAGAACAGCCATTTACCAGCAAAACCTCAGACGCTATCATAGCCGGAAGGTTAACCCGAGAGTTTTCCGGGAAGGAGATCTCGTGCTACGCCTAGTGCAGCGCACTGAAGGCCGGCATAAGCTTTTGCCACCATGGGAAGGTCCCTTCATTGTAAGCAAGGTGCTTCACAATGATGCATACTACTTGATTGATGCACAAGAGTGGAAAAAAGGAAAGGCGGACAGGTTCGGAGAGGAGAGCAAGCGTCCATGGAACGTAGCTCTGTTGCGTCCTTTCTACTCTTGAAGTTGTGGTGTAAGAAGTTCCTTTTTGTATCTTACATGCTATGAATAAAAGATGTCGGAACCTTGAATGAATCTCGGGGACTACCCCAACTTAAGTTGCATGTAACTTGTTTATTTTTTCAGTTTACCGGTTGCTTATTGAATGTTTTTTCTTTCCGGTTTAGTAGTGTGCTAAATCCTACCGGAGTCTTCGATTTTGCTGCTGTCCGCAACCCGGCTTCATGGCAAGCAAGATAAACCGGTAGGAGATAAGCACATGAACTGCGAAGAGGGAGAGCAGGAAAGAACAATCCGGAAAATTTAACTAACCCCGGTTAAACCGGTTTTTTGCAAAATTTCGAAGTTATTTCTAAGTTCAAGAAAATGCTTGTTTGGTGAAAGAACCTTGTGCTCATACGCCAAAGAACGCCCAGAGAAGGCAGGCAGAGCCAAGGCAAAAGAGCCAAGTGTGCATCGAATTGGATGCGGAAACAATTTGGAAATCTTTGCAGTGCAGGATGAAAGCAAAACCAAAAGCAAATATGCTAAGACAAACTCAAGATAATTAACTACCGGTATAACTTACCGGCATAAAATGTTATGCAGCAACCAAAAGCGGACTTTAAGTTTTACATCATAAGCCCCGGCATACCGGGGCAGAATTTAACATTGTCTCGAGACACGCAGGATCAGATAGCAGGACAAAGGTAAATCTTAAGGCAGGTAATCAGGCAGCGGGGGCTTCGGGAGGGGCGTCGCCAGCACCAGCGTCGTCCAGAGGCTCCTCCTCGGCTTCATCCTCCTCCTCGTCGAGATAATCTTTGACGTCAGGAGGGGGAGGGATGAAGGTGCGCATGTCGGCGTACTCCGCGATGTGGTACACACAATCCTGCCGCTTAGCGGTGAGAATCGGGTCCAGATCGGTTTCCGCGCCTTCGCGCACTCCGGTAAAGGCATCTAGGTTCAGCTCCGGATACCAGGAGCAAGCGACGCGGAGGGCAGAATCTGCTCCAGCGTGGGCAGCAGAGCACTGCCACTCGTGGATCCTCTTGCCGGCGCCCTTGAGACGATCGCTGATGAGGGAGAAAGTGTCCGGCACCTCCTCGCCAGGCCATAGAGTCCTGAAGAGCTGGGTAGCTACATCAGGAATGTCAGATAAGTTGCGATCTATCACGCGCATGTGAGACACCCGCGCGTTCAGCGCGACCAGATGGTCATAGGGCGTCCATGGCACGGCAAGATTCGCTTGGCCCTGGGCGGTGCGGCGCTCGTCAACCTTCTTGACGGCATATTCTGAGAGTCCGGAAAGAGGCCTGTGTAAAGAAAGAAAAAGGCTAAGGAAAAGAATCCGGAAGAGAAGGAGACCGGAAGGAAAGATAACGAAAAGAAAATGGGGTTGGAAGAAAAAAGGCTCGTATGCAGTAATCAAAGAATGCAAAAGGAAAGGACTTACAGTAGGCAAGCGTGTCGGTTTGCAGCACCATCCTGTTGCACTCCTTCTGCTCCTCCTCCAGCCGCGCAGCTTTCCCCTCGGCAACCTTCTGGGCCTTGGCCAGCTCCTCCAGCTCAGCTAGCAACACCGAGTTGGCGTTGCCGGCATCTTCCAGCGCCTCATCCATCTTGGCCGCTGCATCAGCTTCAGCGGCTTTGAGGGCCTTGGCATGATCAAGCCCCAACTGGATGAGCTGGGACTTGAGCTCCTGGTAGCTGGTTTTCTGCGCGCTCAGCTCTTCCTGATGCCGCCGGATGAGCTGGTCCTTCTCCCCTGCAACCCGAAAAAGAAGATGTTAACAAGATTGTGCTGGTAAAGATGAAAAGAAAACCAAGTTAACAAGAGAAGGGAAAGAATTGTACGTTGGGCGGCAGCGAGCTGCTCCTTGAGAGCCTCAATGGAAGCCTCTGGGATCACTGTTAAGCAAAAGTTATAAGTGTTAGAAGAAAAAAAAGGTTTCCGGTAAAAAGATGCCGGTGGTACAAAATTACCTTGGCACTTGTCGTGTGCCTCAGCGAGGTCCCGGTGTTCCCATAGGAGCTCCTCAAAGAGGGCCTTCCGAGCGTCAGCCGTGAGCTGTTCAAGAAAAAGAACTAAGTTAAGTTTTGCGCTAAGAACAGAGTTCTTAACCCGAAACTCGGGGACTGGCAGTGCCGGTTTCGCGCGTTTCTAAGTTAAGTTTTGCGCTAAGAACAGAGTTCTTAACCCGAAACTCGGGGACTGGCAGTGCCGGTTTCACGCTAAGTTTTTAAGTTAAAGTTTTGTGCTAAAAGCTGCGCTCTCACCACAAAACTCGGGGACTGGCAATGCCGGTTTCACGCTAAGTTTTTAAGTTAAAGTTTTATGCTAAAAGCTGCGCTCTCACCACAAAACTCGGGGACTGGGAAGATAGACAAGAGAGAAACCAGCATGAACTAAAGAAAAGATAAAAAATCCGGAAGCAAGGAAACCGGTAAAAGTTGAAAAGAGTCAGTAAAACGTACCATCAAGTTATTCGTGGCATCGTACCACGCGCTGTCGAGCTCCTTCACGGTGCTGCGAAGCCGCATGAAGTGCTCCTCGGAAGACCGGTCCCCAACAGGGTCAGGCGCCGGCAACCTGTCCTTGCCCAAACCGCGAGTCGCCGGAGTCATGTCCGCGGCGTTCCACTTTTGGGCGTAGGGCAGAAGATGCCCCAGGTCCCGGCCTTTGCGCTGGAACTCAGTAATACGGCCAAGGAGGCCGGTGGCCTTCGTGGCGGTATCCTTGGCGGCCTTGGCGACGTGCAGCACCAGGGGCTGCTGGCCGCCGTAAGGCGGCGGAGGCCGTCGCCTTCCCCTTGATCAGCTTGGAGGTCTTGGGCGGCGGCGCAGTTGGAGCAGCCCTGGAGGGCTTGGTGCGAGGAGCATCTGGAGGTGGCATGAGAATGGTTCGTGGAGAAGGGGGAGCGCTAGGCGTATCACCCAGGTTGGAGCCTTCCGGCGCGGAAGTTGTCGTCTTTTCAAGGACGGGAGGAGCCGAAGGCTCCGCCCGCCCGGCAGCTTTTTCTTCTTCGGCGCCGATGTTGCTGGCGCCAATATCTTGGTTATCTGGGAGAGAGGAAAAATCCTCCTCCGTGCGGTGATATGATGATGAAGGGGCCGCACGCCCCGAACTTGTTGTGCCCCCCGAAAGGGAGGCAGAGGTGTTGCCGGCACCAGATGGTGCCAGGCTTGAGCGAGGAGGAGGGGTTGAGGTCCTTGCGGAACCTTCAGAGCCCGATGGCCTTGAGCTAAGCTTGAGCGCGGGGCTGAAAGAAAGAAAGAAGAATAGTTGGAAAAAAGCAACCGAAAAAAGAACTTGGCGAAATGAGGCAAGAAAATAAGAAACTCACCCGGAGGCAGTCGGCATCAGCTTGCGCCCGTAGTGGCGCACGCCCACTTCCTTCTCCCCCAAGGGCTCAGTCCGGAAGCGCTTGGAGGGAGGAGCCTGGCTGGGACCGACATCAGATGCCGGCAGCTTGTTCTTTTGGCCTTGGGCCATGAGTTTGTCCACAAACTCCTGGCCGGCCTCAGCGCGCAGGGGCGGCGCGCGCTCGTGGATCTGTAAATTGAACATAGCTAAGGAAAAATTCGCAAGAAGGCAATAACGGTAAAGCACAAGAAACCGGAAAAGAAAATACCTCAAGCATGGTCAGGTCGTCGGAGGACCCGGTTGGCTCCGGCGGAGACCGGCCAAGGCGCGCAGCCGGAGTCTTGCCCATCTTCAGATCTTTCCAAAAAATGTAGGGATCTGGGTCGAAGGAATCAAGGGCGCGCTTCACACAGATCCCGCGTCGCTCTGCTTGGATGAGGGGGAAGCGGTCCTTGGCCTGAAACGCAAAAAAGAAGGTTAACAAGAGCAGAAAGTTACCGGCAAAAACTACCCCAACTGCGGAATCTCTTACTTCTTGGGTCGGAGGGTTAGTAGTGCTGAGGGGAAGGAGGCCCCATTCCCATTCAAACGGCATGGCAGTTTGGCAAATCTGCTTAGCCTTGCGAACAACATCCTTCTTGCTAAGAGGACGGCCTGTGATCTTGGTAGGATCGCCTGGGCCGTACATCTCGCTCATCCTATGCACACGGCGCTTCAGAGGAAGTACCCGGCGTGAGATAAAGGTGCGGATGATATCATCCGAGCAGATGTTGGTCTCCTTCTTCAAAGAAGCCAAGAAGCGTACCACCCGGTTGGTTTCGGCATGATCCGTCTTCGGGTTGTAGCTCCAATTGGTTCTACTAGGAGGCCCAGCTTGGAACGGAGGAAGATCAATAAGATTGGCGCGGCCGCCGTTCTTCACATAGAAAAAGGTTCCTTGCCAAGCGCGGCAGGACTCGAGGGCGGCAAACTTAAGGAAAGTGCTCCCTTGGCGGGAGCCAACGATGCAAGATCCGCACTCCACAGGCGGCTTGGGCTTGGGGATTTCCTTGCCCTGGACAGAATTAATCCGCAGACAAAAGAAGCGGGCAAACATCTCACGAGTGGGACAAATGCCGATGTAGGCCTCCATGAAGGTGGCATAGCAGGAGAGGTAGAAGATGGCATTGCCAGGAAGGTGGTGAGGTTGGAGTTTATAGAAATCTAAGAACTCCCGGAAAAAAGGAGAGGCAGGAAGGCCGAAGCCACGCTCAAAATGAGCAAGAAAAACAACATGTTCACCGGGCTCGGGGTCCGGTTCGATTTCGTCACCGGGAATCCGGCAGATTACTCCTTCCGGAATCCTGCGGGACCGGTATAACCAATCGATCTCATATTCAGTGACATTGGAGCCCATCCAGGCTCCGCGGGTGATTGGGGAAGGCTCCGCGCCGGATGTTTGGCTGGAGCTACTAGATGCTTCGCCAGAGCTACTCGCTTCAAGGTGGCTACCGGATGCTTGGCTAAAGCTACCGGATTCTAAGTGGCCACCGGACTCTTGGTGGCTACCGGATTCCTGCTGGTTGCCGGAATCGGTGTCCATCGGATCTGAAGCCGTGGATTCGCCGGGAGATTCTCTACGACGCTTAACGGAAAGGGAAGAAGAAGATGCGGAGGAAGATTCCTCGTCAGACATTGGATGGGTAGGCGAAAAAACAGAAATCCCACACTTGAACCCCGCGTGAAGATCTACGAGTAAGAAGAAAACCAAAGAAAAAGAGGAAATAAGAACACCGTAGACCCAAGATCTGAAAAGCAAGAAGATGGCGAGCAAAGTAAGATTGCTACCAACCTTGAGCGGCGCAGTCGCTGAGGAAGACGTTCGCCGGCGAAGGAGCGGACCTGCGGTCGCCGACGAGCACCGTCGACGGCGAGGCCAAGAAGGTCACGAAGAAGCAAGAATGCAGCGCGCTCGAAGAAGATGCTGCAGAAGATTCCCGCACGACGAGGTCCGGCGGAAGCACGGCGTAAGTTCGCCGGGCGACGGAGCTCGAGCGAGCGACGGCGAACGGAGAGCGGCGAAGGCGCAGAGGCGAGGAGCACTGTGCGCGAAGGTTGGGGAATGCGAGAAGAGGAAGAAGAAGGGGCAGTTGTCCTTATAAAGGAGAGAGGGGGTGGGCCGAAAACCGCTGGGCCGCGGCGGTTCGCCTCGCGGCCCGCGACGGTTCGCACCACGGGCCGCCACGTGGCGAAGAGGTACACGCGAGAAAATGGGAGGCCACACGGGAGCGCACACAGGATCCCAAGTGGCTAGTGGGATCCGCCGTGGTGCATTTAATGACCGCGCGGGAGTCGAAGCGAAGTGACAACTGACACTGGCGCGACAGTTAACAGTGCGCATGTCACTGATAGGCGCGGGGCCCAAAATATTCTCGACTTCGCCGAGGAAAGAGTAAATGCGAATGATACCGGAGAAAAGAGATGCCGGAAGATACCTTGCAAGGAGAGAAAAGATATAAAAGGTCAAAGATGCCGGATCCAAGCTCAGGCCGGAGAGATTAAACCGGTATCCTAAAGAGATGAAAACCTGGCATGGTCTGTAGGATAGAATCCGCCAGACTATACCAGCTTCGGGGACTAATGTTGGGGGGATAACCCCCGGTATGCCAAAGGCATGCCAAACCGGATGGTTTGAGCCATCGAGATACCGGTTTGATATTCTTACCGGAAACAAAGATAGGAGTTTGGGCCAAGTGAAGCTAAGCCGGCATCCCCAAGGGGGCATGCCGGAACCCGGTAAAGAAGTTACCGGAAAGAAGGGCTTGTCGGCAGGACTGGTCAAAGATTCTCTTCAGAGCAAGAAGACAAGGATGAGCTAAGCAAAGTGGCTTTAATCAGAGCCCTGGCACCAAAGAGAGAGATGACGCTGAAAGAAGCCGGAAGACGTCAGCGTTCCTGATTAAAGAGGACCCCGGCGTCATCTATGATTAAAGTAGCTTTGTAAAGTAGTTTGTCCAGTCAAAGATGCCATTAGGGTTCCTTGTTCTGTAAGCCACCCTCTCCCCTATATAAGGAGAGGGGGTACTGCCTCTTACAGAGGGGTGTCCACAGGGAGATTAGACGATAGAACTTGTATTTCGAGCACCTGTAACCATGTTGAGATCAATAAAGCTGGCGATCTAGTAAAGAGTTCTTCCTCTTGTCTCTCTTCTTGCATACCGGCCTTTGGTTGTGTTCTTGAGGAAAGCATCCGGAAGTTCGTCCCATCTAGTCGCAAACCCTCCCCCGAATCCTCTAGCGTCCATTCGGCCCCAATCTAAGCCATCCTATGGCATCTGCTCTTTCACCACGATGACAATCAAGTTTATCAGTATTATCAAGTAATACCTCCAGTTTAGTCTCAACACTTGGAAGATTTTTCTCTATGGCTTCCAACTTTTTCATGACGTCCTCAAGAGAGATTTCAGTTTTAGTTTCATTAACAGGTGGTATTCCAACTAGACTCTCAATGATGCAACTAGCTTCTAAAGCAGGAGTACCTAGGAAATTACCCCCCGAAAGAGTATCAAGAACATACCTATTCCAACTAGATATTCCAACATAAAAGTTCCTAAGTAGGATAATAGTGGAGTGTTTCTTAGTGCACCTATGATGAGCATCACTAATTCTATACCAAGCATCTTTAAAACTTTCTCCACCTTGTTGTTTAAACGAACGAACTTCAACTTCACGATTACTCATTTTAGCAGTAGTAAATAAAGCAAACTAGATAAAGTAAATGCAAGTAACTAATTTTTTTGTGTTTTTGATATAGAGAACAAGACAGTAAATAAAGTAAAGCTAGCAACTAATTTTTTGTGTGTTTTGTTTAAGTGCAGCAAACAAAGTAGTAAATAAAATAAAGCAAGACAAAAACAAAGTAAAGAGATTGGAAGTGGAGACTCCCCTTGCAGCGTGTCTTGATCTCCCTGGCAACGGCGCCATAAAATTAGCTTGACGCGTGCAATTAACACATGTCCGTTGGGAACCCCAAGAGGAAGGTGTGATGCAGATAGTAGCAAGTTTTCCCTCAGAAAGAAACCAAGGTTTATCGAACCAGGAGGAGCCAAGAAGCACGTTGAAGGTTGATGGCGGCGAAGTGTAGTGCGGCGCAACACCAGGGATTCCGGCGCCAACGTGGAACCTGCACAACACAACCAAAGTACTTTGCCCCAACATCGTAACAGTGAGGTTGTCAATCTCACCGGCTTGCTGTGAACAAAGGATTAACCGTATTGTGTGGAAGATGATTGTTTGCGAAGAACAGTAAAGAACAAGTATTGCAGTAGATTGTATTTCAGATGTAAAGAATAGACCGGGGTCCACAGTTCACTAGCGGTGTCTCTCCCATAAGATAAATAGCATGTTGGGTGAACAAATTACAGTTGGGCAATTGACAAATAAAGAAGGCATAACAATGCACATACATATATCATGATGAGTACTATGAGATTTAATCAGGGCATTACGACAAAGTACATAGACCGCCATCCAGCATGCATCTATGCCTAAAAAGTCCACTTTCAGGTTATCATCCGAACCCCTTCCGGTATTAAGTTGCAAGCAACAGACAATTGCATTAAGTATGGTGCGTAACGTAATCAACACAAATATCCTTAGACAAAGCATCGATGTTTTATCCCTAGTGGCAACAGCACATCCACAACCTTAGAACTTTCTCATCCATCGTCCAGATTTAATGGAGGCATGAACCCACTATCGAGCATAAATACTCCCTCTTGGAGTCACAAGTATCAACTTGGCCAGAGCCTCTACTAGCAACGGAGAGCATGCAAGAACATAAACAACATATATGGTAGATTGATAATCAACTTGACATAGTATTCAATATCCATCGGATCCCAACAAACACAACATGTAGGATTACAAAGAAACGATCTTGATCATGATAGGCAGCTCACAAGATCGAGCATGATAGCACAATTGGGAGAAGACGACCATCTAGCTACTGCTATGGACCCATGGTCCAGGGGTGAACTACTCACACATCAATCCGGAGGCGATCATGGCGATGAAGAGTCCTCCGGGAGATGATTCCCCTCTCCGGCAGGGTGCCGGAGGCGATCTCCTGAATCCCCCGAGATGGGATTGGCGGCGGCTGCGTCTCTGGAAGGTTTTCCGTATCGTGGCTCTCGGTACTGGGGTTTTGCGATGGAGGCTTTAAGTAGGCGGAAGGGCGGAGTTAGGAGAGTCACGGGGGCCCCACACGCTAGGGCCGCGCGGGCCCCCTCTAGGACGCGCCGCCCTAGTGTGGCGGCGCCCCGTGGCCCCACTTCATCTCCCCTCCGGTCTTCTGGAAGCTTCGTGCAAAAATAGGACCCTGGGCGTTGATTTCGTCCAATTCCGAGAATATTTCCTTACTAGGATTTCTGAAACCAAAAACAGCAGAAAACAACAACTGGCTCTTCGGCATCTCGTCAATAGGTTAGTGCCAGAAAATGCATAATAACGACATATAATGTGTATAAAACATGTGAGTATCATCATAAAAGTAGCATGGAACATAAGAAATTATAGATACGTTTGGGACGTATCAATGACGCAGATTCTTCCGGTTGCAATCCGAGGTATAATGGATGACCATGTCCGTGCAACGCTGACTGGGCTCTGTAACTTGTTCGACGTCATAACTCGGAAGTCGATAAGCGTGAAGAAACTCGCAAGGCTCCAGGAAGAGATCGTGGTGATCCTATGTGAGCTTGAGATGTACTTCCTGCCTGCATTCTTTGACGTGATGGTCCATCTGTTGGTCCATATCATGGATGATATCGTCAGTCTAGGGCCGGCATTCTTACACAACATGATGCCGTTTGAAAGAATGAATGGGGTCATTAAAGGATACGTTCGTAACAGGTCACATCCGGATGGAAGCATCGTCCAGGGCTGGCTCACCGAAGAGTGCATCTCTTTCTGCACGAATTATCTAGACATCGAGGACCCTGTTGGTTTGCCTCAAAACAAGCACCTCCGCAGGTTCGAGGGAGTAGGCCACAAAAATGGAAGGAAGGAACTGCACGTGCACATGTCTGGTCGGACTTCCGACTTTGACAGGGCCAACTTAGTAGCGCTACAACACATTGACTTGATCGATCCTTGGTTGAAAGAGCACAAAACCATGATAGAGAACAGTGGCAAGCCGATGATGACGGAAGCAGAAATATACAGAGAGCACAACTCCTCTTTCGCGCGCTGGTTCAAAGACCACATTGATGCTAATCCCCCACCAATGGATTCTGACAAGGATAAACTAGTATTGGCCTTGTCACATGGCCCCACGCCCAACATCATGACTTACCAAGCGTACGATATCAACGGGTACACATTCTACACGGAAGAAAAAGACAAGAACAGTGTTTACCAGAACTCAGGGGTAACGATGGATTCCTGGACGGGTGATGTAAAGACTAGATACTACGGAAGAATCGAGGAAATCTGGGAGCTTAGCTACGCTGGGGAGAAAGTGCCGATGTTCCATATCAGATGGGCTAAGAGCGTCACAAAAGAAGACCGGTATTTCACCACCATGTTTCTACCCGAAGCCAACAAATCAAAGTCCACAAACGCCACCGCGCAGAATGAGCCATGGGTACTGGCAGAACACGTGCACCAATGCTTCTTCATAACCAAACCATCCAGGCCTAGCCGTGTTATCGTGAGGAGAGGCAAGAGGACCATCGTCGGAATGGATGGAGTCGCCAACGAAGAAGACTTCGAAGGACAAGTCGGAGACCCAATGATGGAAGAATCCGAGGACGAAGACACAACATACACCACAAGAAGAAGCAGGACCACGCTACCGAGGTCAGGTCGACCCTTCAAAAGAAGAAGTCATGACACGGGGCTAAATTATTCAACGACGAGCAAGAAAAGCAAGAAGAAAGTGAAACACTCTTCTCAATCGATGATGTAAAACTTTATTTGCAATCTATAACTCATATTTTGTGTAATTCATAACTACTCATATGGTCATGGCCAATATTTTATGTATGACTAATTAATATTGTGTTGGTCAATATTTTGTGTATGTATATATAACTCATATATATCTTCATGTTTTTACATAACTCATGCATATATATTGCTTTATTATTATCTTGAAAAGATAAGAAAAATAAAATAGTACAGTATTGGGGGTAAAAGAAAAGAAACATACAATAAAGAGAAAAGAAAGAAATAAATAAATAAACATGTCCCACATCCTTATTGCATACTGCTAAACACATGTCCCAGGTTACAGCTGTGCCAGGCTTATTGCCGGCGCACCAGGCTTATTAATTCGCCGGGGGTATACTTGTCCCCGGTGAACCAGGTATGTGGTGCGCCGGCAATAAGCCTGGCACAGCTGTAATTAGGACTTAACCGTTTTCTCCATTCCTTCTCCCCACAGCCACATCTCAACCCCCACCGTCGAGCGCCGCTGGCCAGATCGAGTTCTGTCGCCACCCCAACTCCCCCTCTCGAGCGCCGCCGTTCTGCCCCGCCACCGTCCTCCACCATCCCCTCGACCATCCCCCACCACCTGCCCCGTACGCCGCCGTGGAAGACCCTTGGAGAAGGAGGAGCCGCGCGCCATTGGAGAAGAAGGTTGCCCGCGCGCGTACCAGGGTACATCGGCGCCGCCGTTGGAGAAGAAGTCGCCAACCACGGTGAGCTTCCCTCTCCCCTTCCCTCTTCCCTGCCCTCTCCCCTTCCCTCTCCCCTTCCCTCCCCCTTCCCTCTCTGTTTAGGGTTCTTCCTCATCTCCGGTGACCCAAGCCACCAACATGAATTGCTAGATGCTCTCTGGTTAGGGCTCTTCCTCGTCTCCGGTTAATACCCTGGTTCATTTAGCTAAAATTTAATTTGTGTTTAATACCCTAGTTCATTTAGCTAAAATGCAAGAATGGCATCAGTAAAATTTAATTCGTAGTTCATACCCTGGTTCATGGATGATTACCTTTGGTTAACATTGCAAGAAATGCAAATTTTAGCAATTCTCTGGTTTAAAATGAATGATGAAATGATGTTAGCAATTCTCTGGTTCATAAAAAGAACAAGTGTTCTCTGGTTTGAAAAAAGAAAAGAAAATGAATTTGTTATCTGGTTTGAAATTTAGTTCATTTAGCTAGGCTCCTATTGTTTTATATATTGATCAAAATAAAAATGACCCCGGGCAGAGAGCTTCACTATGAGGATTTGTTGCGGTCAGAAACCCACCGGCGAGCAGCGACGGGCAACACAGTAGAGCCGGGAACAACTTAGGGCTGCGGCTGGCCCTGGTCCCTCCGAGCGACGGCCCGCAAAGCCTCCGGCACGCACGTCCGATGCTGGTGCAAGGGCGTGCCACCTGACCTATACCTGGTCAGGAAGGTGATGGAGATGCCTCGCTTAGTTTCCTACATGGCATACACGTAAACATTAAATACGAGCCTCGATCGGCTCTCAGGTTATCCTGTGAATCGGCTCAAGGAGCCGATCCACCCATGATTCGCACGAGGTGTACGAATATATGGTGGTCCTGCTTGATCAAGATAAAGCTAAAACGATCTACGATGATTTAGGGTTTTCACCGCATAATCGGAACGTCCTACTCACGATTGGGCCTCGCGGCCACGCACGGTGATCGTAAGCCGATCCTAGACAAGGCCTAAAAACCAACACGAGGTTGATCCCCGGAACATCCTGTCTAGGACTAGCAAACGACACCCTACGCGCCGCTGGATCCTCCAACCCTTTGTAAGGCCTAACTATTGCAGATATTAAACTAATCCTTGAAGAACAAGGAGCAACCGTAACGGATCGGATCTACTAAATAATGATCAAGCGGGGTGCCGCCCCTACACCTAAGATAGGTGTAAGGGCAGCTAGATGTATAAGGGTTGCACTACGACAGCATATGATAGGAAGAACAATGCTAACCCTAACACATCTAAGATAACTACGTTGCTCGCCATCAAAAAGGCTTCAGTACGAGCAACGCATGAACAACAAATAAGCTTGTGCTGCCTAGATCGCAAGATGCGATCTAGGCAGCATGATGCTTACCCGGAAGAAACCCTCGAGACGAAGGAGTTGGCGATGCGCCTAGATTGATTTGTGTTGAACGATGGTTGTTGTTTATTTCATAAACCCTAGGTACATATTTATAGTCCGTAGACTTTCTAATGTGGGAATAATCCCAACCGTGCACGAGGCAAACTCTAACTAACCGACACGTAATCTACTATGTTATAGATACACGGGCACACTAGCCCAAACTTTGCATAACAGGCCGATTCACGTCTTTCTTCCATGTATAATCTTCAAGTCCATCTTGATCGCGGCCCACCTCTGACTCGGTCAAATTCTGGTGATAACACATGCCCCCCTGGTTTTGGAATTGATAATTCCAAAATCACTCTGCTTTTTCTTCGTCGGGTCATGTCGTGGCAGATCAGAACCGTTGCAGTATCCTTCATCATGATGCCTTGTCTTCTCAACTTCTCTGCAAAAATTTGATAGTTTTAGCATCACTTCCTCGGAAACTGCAATGGCATTAAATCTCCACTAGGCTCCTCATTATTTAACCGTGCCAATTGATTAACCCTCTTCATCCCCTTCCTCTGTTCTAGCTATCGGCACCGAAAAGCCCTCTTTCCCTGTAGCAATGTCTTCTTCTTCCTCTGTCTCCTCCGGCCTCTCTTTCCAATCTTCTTCCTCGAGCGAGCCGATGTCGGAGCCCGAGTGGGACTTTGACTTCATGTCAGATGGCGACATGCCCCTGACTGATGGGGAGGGCGACCTCCAGTTCCTCATTGAAGGGGAAGTGGAGAGCGAAAGCGAGGATGACCTCCACTCATGGAGGAACCCCACTTCCTCCAATAAGGAGGAGGAAGAGGAAGACGAGGAGGTAGAGGAAGAAGAGGAGGACGACTCCTCCTCCTCCTCCGCTGGGTACCCGCCGGCGAAGCGCCTCTGTGCTTGGGCGGACAGTGAAGATGACGATGATGACGAAGAGGAAGAAGCTCCGGTCGAAGGCTGGGGCAGCAGTGACGAGGAGTTCTCCGGAAGCAGCGCCGGCGGCAGCTACGACGCCGACGACGAGGGCAGCGAGGATTAGCAGAATAGGATCAGTAGTACGCGAGCAATCGGCTCTTCTTTTGTTCCTCCTTCCTTGAGCAATCGGCTCTTCATTGTAAAAACCCTCCTTTTATGAAGAAGTATTTCCAGTCAACTTTTTTGCCGACAGTCAAAGTCAAACGATCTCCCAAAAGAGCCGATGGCATCGCATCGGACTCTACCATAAAACAGAGTAAGGTCGACCTAGCCGCCCCTCCAAACGGTAACCTGCGACCTCCGTCTGAGAAAGCAAACTCAGATCCCCAAATCGCCGCTTGAGCAGTTTCAACTCACGGCTACCCGCATCCCAGATCTCAACCGCGCCGCCCCCAACTCTACAGCGCATCCAATGGCGGAATCATCGAATACCAACGCCATGGTCTCCGATCTGAAGGTAATCCTTAACCTCCTCTGGCCACTTGAATCGACGTTAGGATTAATAGCAAACGCCTGAATTAATGTTTTGTTCCGTTATTAATTTAGGTTTCAGACATCCTACTGCCACATCCTTCTCTCGCAAATTCTATGTGCATCGGTCCTCGTTCTTCCGAGAGTCCCGCCCTCTTAATTTCATGCGAGGCTAACAGAATCCCCTTCGTGAATCAGAACTTAGATCTGACTTCCTGGGCCGACTGCCCGCGAGCCTGGCCTAATCCTCCTGAGGGTTGGGTGACATGGTACAATAGAGTATCCAAAACCCATTATGCCACCTGGGAAGCCATAGGGATAGCCGATGCTTTGTCATTATCATTGTCTCCTCTTGAGAAGAATGAAAATATTCTGAAAACCATCGGCTACTTCTGGTCTGACGCACTGAACTGCTTCATGTTTGGCCATGGCCCTATGACACCAACTCTGCTGGATGTGGCCATGATCACAGGCCTAGACATTGCATCCCCAAGCCCTTCTGCATTCAAACTGCCGAAAGTCCCTTTCACCCTTTCTTCTAAAAAAGAGTGTACCAGCTGGGGTGCCTACCTCAATCGTTATATGAAGACCAAGGGCCCCGTGACAGAGAGAGAACACACAGCCTTCCTGAACTTCTGGTTGGAGCACTTCATATTCTGTGGCCCATCACTTGCCCCTACCAAGAATTACCTTTCCTTGGCCTACGAACTTGCCAAAGGCACCCAACTTGGCCTAGGCAAACTGTTTCTTGGAGAGGTCTATCGATCTCTTCAACTAATGTCCGTCAAACTGTTCTCTCAAAAGACAGTTAAAACTGGCGGCCCTTGGTGGTTTATTCAGTTATGGGCGCAGCTATACTTTCAGAACCAGATTCCAGACTTCCCACCTTTGACCACCTGCACCTTTCCAGATGTTAATGGAAAGGATATCCGATGTACCAGCTATGGCCAAGCTTTGTATGGTCTCCCAGGCAGCAGGTTGATCCCTAAGGAAGCAGCAGGGTGGTTCAAGATTTTCTTCCAAGGTTTGGACAACCCCCTGTTCTTTCCTTACACTGAATCGGCGAACTTTGAAAACCCAGTCTCCTTTCGATTGGATGACTTTGCCGATGACGCCAGCACCCAGCATCTGTACTCTATCATGATTCGTCCTTGCTTCCTCCCCGTTGGCATGAGTACCTCAAACCGGATCATCAAGCCTGGTTATGAGTGTTACCAACCGGTAGTGGTAGCCCGACAGCTTGGTCTCGGGCAGGTGCCTCCACACTTCTTCTTACACCACCTGACAGCAAGCAGAGCTGAACTACCTGACATCCTTACTGGCCAAAGGTGTTATACCTTCTTTGATGCTTTGGCCATTCCAATTCCCCACGACCTCCGTTTCTCCTTCACTACCGATGGTTTCGAGACTTGGTGGTCTATGTGGAAGACCCATGTCTTCAGAAGGGCTCTAGGACCGCTGCTGAGACAACTTGATGCCGAGTATGACATCCCTGCAGACCAGGTACCATTACTTAAATTTCTTGTAACAGCTCATAGTGATTATCTGTGACCTGACTCCATCTTCTGGCAGCAACAAGATGGCCCGGCTCCCATGCAAGCTGATGGCTCCCCCTTCGTATTCCTTCCTCCGGCCCCAGTGGTTCTCTTCTGCCAGAGCTCGCCACCCCTGAAGAAAGTCATAATGCAGAGTCAGCCGATTTCACCGAAATCGGCTCCCAAGGGTAAAGCATCTTCGGGGCCAGTTGCCCCCCGAGCCTCAACTCAAGCGAGGACGGCAGTGAGGAAGGTGGCTGCCAGGAAGACCCTGAAGCGCAAAGCTCCTGCCCAAGAAAGCCTGCCCGTAAGTTGGTTCATGCCCTGTCCACATTTATCCGCTTTCCCAATCTTTTGCAACACGCTCGTATTCTTTTCTACAGACTTCCCCCGAAGAAACCTCCAGCGGGGCCGCAGAATCCAGCCAGGGGGACTCGAGCTCGGGCAATTCCGAGAGGTCCACCACCCAGAGCCAGACGGCTTCACCAGCGCCGGCTTCTAAGAAAAGGTCGATCCCCGAGCCTCCTGCTCCCCAAGCCCCGACCAAATCGGGGTCACGTACGAAGCGTCGATGCGTCAAAAGGGCTCGTAAAAACCCACGAGCTTCTCCATCAAGCCAGGAGGTCTCAAATGTAATTGTCTCCCCAGTCACACTTCATGCTAACCCATTGTCACTTGGATCGGCTAACCACTCCCTCCTGCAGATCGAAGAAACCTCTAGCGGAGACGTCGAGGAGGTACTGATGCCGTCCGCCACCCTAGACCTAGCCACCTCGACGGTCGCGGCTGACCAAGTGGCTGACTTAGCCAAGTCTACAGAAAAGCCGATTATCACTACATCGGCTGCTCCTCCTACCTTGGGAGAGGTATACCCCCTTTCTTTGGCTCCATCACTTTCTTCGTTGTATGCTAAACTCGCTTTGTTTGCCCTGTCAGGGTTGTGATCACTCGAGCTTGCTGACGTTCGATCCGGAATCCATCGAACCAACTACTTCCAAGGCAAGTGGAGAGCCGAGTCCTAGCACGGTCCATGGTCCACTCCAGCGTCTCAAGGATTTGCTCTCTTCCTCGATTGAGACCCTGATTGAAAATTCCGAGGAAGTCAAAGGCATCCTCGAAGATATCCAGCCCCATCTCCCTATGACACTACAAGTGAAGCTCTGGCCAGCTGTTACTCTGTCGGTCTTCAAGTCAAGGGTGCAATCGGCTCGACAAAGGATTACTCTTCGCCACACCCAGCTTCCATTGAGAGCCGATATTGCGGAAAAGTGTCAACGGCTCAACGAGAAGAAGGCTGCTTTGGACGCCAAAACGGACACTTCTGCCAATCGCGCCGAACTCGAGACCCTGCGCAAGGAGCTGGAGAGCCTTGAAGAGAGGGTCAGGGTGACCAATCAGCTTATCCAAGACAAGGAAGCCCTTATTGCCCGTTCTCAAGATGAAGCAAAAGGCCTCACAGCCGATCTGAAGACCGATCTGGCTGAAATTCGTACCCTGAGCAGTCAGCTGGTGACGGGTAACGACGAGGACGACGAGGCTGAGATCGCTGAGGTAGATCGCATCCGTGTTGACGCCCTTCACGCCCTCGGCGCGTTTCTTCAGTAGGGCCTTCAGAGACAAATGTTTCGCTGAACTTGATCTTCTGAAGTCGATGAATCTGCTTCGGCTGTACTTGCTACACATTTTTTTTACTGGCCGATTTTCCATCGGCTCCTAATATTTTATTGCCCATGCGTCTGTCTACCTGATCATGTGCCCCCCCGAGCCGAATCTGTCAGGTTACTGCAGATATCGGCTCTGCGGTTATCGGTAGGATTATACCTGAACATCGGCTCTGTAGTCAGGACTAATGCCGATCTCCCTGAACTCGCAAGCCGATGTAAACCCATACCCCAGCCTTCCGTCACCTGTTAGATCGACGCTGAACGCATGTGAAGCGTATGGCAAGGATAATACGGGGCGATTGCTGGAATTGGCCCCTATTTTGATTGTATTGCTCGAAAGAGGCTTACATCTCGTTGTGCTAGCCGATGTCTCATCACCGGCTTTCCTTCGTTTGGGGCGCCATACTTCCCTTTTGTGGTCGACCCTCTTCATCCAGGGTTCGTCGAACTTTTGCGGCCAGATCAGGCCGCGCCTTCCTTAGCGCGTGCAGGTATTAACTTTCAGCTTCCTCTAAACCATGTCGTCGCTGAACCCTACGTCTTAGGGAACGGCTGAGTCCATCCGGGTACCACCTTGGCCGGTGGCATCTGTCCTCTTCTCTTTCACAGTTATTTTTTATCCCCTCGAGGTCTTCTTCCCGAGAGGAGTCAGCTTGCTTGTTCTTGGATGGGAGAGGCCCAAGCCGTTCAGTGAATACCATGTGAGCGGGTTCTGCGAAAAGAGCCGATGAGGTCGGCTTCGAGGATCGTTTTGACCTCGTCATACTTCTTCTTGAGCTCGTCGGTCGGATCCTCGTACGTGTCTGGAGTGCCGTCCGCCATCTCGGATGTAGATGGCGATGTGGTTGATGTCGAAGAGTGTCCCACCGGGCGTGCCAGAATGTGTTGCGGTCAGAAACCCACCGGCGAGCAGCGACAGGCAACACAGTAGAGCCGGGAACAACTTAGGGCTGCGGCTGGCCCTGGTCCCTCCGAGCGACGGCCCGCAAAGCCTCCGGCACGCACGTCCGATGCTGGTGCAAGGGCGTGCCACCTGACCTATACCTGGTCAGGAAGGTGATGGAGATGCCTCGCTTAGTTTCCTACATGGCATACACGTAAACATTAAATACGAGCCTCGATCGGCTCTCAGGTTATCCTGTGAATCGGCTCAAGGAGCCGATCCACCCATGATTCGCACGAGGTGTACGAATATATGGTGGTCCTGCTTGATCAAGATAAAGCTAAAACGATCTACGACGATTTAGGGTTTTCACCGCATAATCGGAACGTCCTACTCACGATTGGGCCTCGCGGCCACGCACGGTGATCGTAAGCCGATCCTAGACAAGGCCTAAAAACCAACACGAGGTTGATCCCCGGAACATCCTGTCTAGGACTAGCAAATGACACCCTACGCGCTGCTGGATCCTCCAACCCTTTGTAAGGCCTAACTATTGCAGATATTAAACTAATCCTTGAAGAACAAGGAGCAACCGTAACGGATCGGATCTACTAAATAATGATCAAGCGGGGTGCCGCCCCTACACCTAAGATAGGTGTAAGGGCGGCTAGATGTATAAGGGTTGCACTATGATAGCATATGATAGGAAGAACAATGCTAACCCTAACACATCTAAGATAACTACGTTGCTCGCCATCAAAAAGGCTTCAGTACGAGCAACGCATGAACAACAAATAAGCTTGTGCTGCCTAGATCGCAAGATGCGATCTAGGCAGCATGATGCTTACCCGGAAGAAACCCTCGAGACGAAGGAGTTGGCGATGCGCCTAGATTGATATGTGTTGAACGATGGTTGTTGTTTATTTCATAAACCCTAGGTACATATTTATAGTCCGTAGACTTTCTAACGTGGGAATAATCCCAACCGTGCACGAGGCAAACTCTAACTAACCGACACGTAATCTACTATGTTACAGATACACGGGCACACTAGCCCAAACTTTGCATAACAGGCCGATTCACGTCTTTCTTCCATGTATAATCTTCAAGTCCATCTTGATCGCGGCCCACCTCTGACTCGGTCAAATTCTGGTGATAACAGGATTACAATGAAAATGATGTACATGGTTCTCTAGAAATGAATTGGGGTTTTTTATTATAGTGTAAATGAAATGGAAATGCTACTGTATCAAGTATGGTAATGAATTGGGTGTAGTGAAAATATATTCAGATGTACATGGTTCTCTGTAAATGAATTGGGTGAAGTGAAAATAAAAATGCTACTGGTTTAAAATGACAAATGAAAATTTAAAATGCAGTAGGTTTGTTTGCTAGTTGTTATTTGCTTTAAATGATGAAATGCAGTAGCAAATTCTTGGTTCATTTAACTTGTTGGTAAATGCTTGCAGTAGGTTAGTGTTAGCAAATGAAATGAGTTAGTTCTCTGGCTATTACTAAAAAATGGTCATGCTATCGCCTCGGGTTTAGATGAAAAGCAATTCTCTGGTTTAGAAAAGATCACAATCTCATGCCCATAAATATTTGGTGTGCTCTGGTTCATAAAATGCCAGCAGTAGGTTTAGTAGTCATTTTTGAAAGGAAGGGCTAATGGAAAGTAAGCTCTGGTTCATAAAATGCTACCAGATATTCTAACAATTTTTGCTCTGTTATGTTAAATAAATATATGTTGTGCTGTTGCAAATGGACAGTAGCTAGCTAGGTTCATTTAGTTGATTTATAATTGGAGCTTTCTGATAATCCACAAATGAAAATTGGTGCTATGTTCCTTATCTGGTTCATTTAAAATGATCCATATATATGCCACTGCCATATATATAAAATGATCTGTTTTTTGGAACTGTCTTATAAGTGGGTACAAGCTCTGTTTGGCACTGTTTTAATTATGTAGCCAGAGAGTAGCATGGTGTTGATGTAAAATGGTTATGGTGTAAAATGCTAAAGATGGTTTCAATTCTGGTTTTTATTTTAGTGTTTGAATTCTGGTTTGAATCCAGGGCTAGCATGATGAAATTCTGTTGTTGTCTGAGTGTGAGAATTTGATTTACATTCATCTACTGTAATGCTAAGTGCTACTGTAATGCTACTGTAGTGCTATTACTGATGGTTATTGTGAAATGAAAATGAAAATGAAGCTGCTCCCCTACTGTAATGGTCAAGTTATATTGTCTCTCGTTTATGGTGATGGTTATGGTGTTCATGGCTATATATATGTGAATTGCATTTCTGTTACAGGGATTGAGTTGCTATTGAGTGCCGGAATGTCGATTCATTTCCGTTCCGGCAATTCTAGCACTCGGCATGACCAATTTTTAGCAAAGGTCATGCCGAATTTTTCCGTGAATTCTAACTCTTTTTCATCTTCTATTAGTGCAAGCCACCATGGCGTCTCAAGAACAATTAGAGGAGCACTACAATAGGCACTTCTTTAGGACGGAGGAGGGTGCCGATGCCGCTGGTGTTGGCGGCGACGAGGACCATGAGATGGAGGATGACGCTGGGGGTAGTGCCGACGAGCCAAGCGGCAACGAGGCAAGCGACGCCGCCGGGGGTAGTACCTACGCGCCAAGCGGCGACGAGGCAACCGGCGCCGCCGGGGGTGGCGGCGAGACAAGCGGCGACGATCCTAGCGGCGCCGCCGGGAGTAGTGGCACCGGGACAAGTGGTTCCAAGAGGCCGCGGAAGGCAAGGCGCCAAAACACGGTCGCCACCGGCAGAGACACAATAAAAGAGGTGGACCCCGCCAGTGGTTTGCCGGTGGAGCCTAAGGATGTTGCCAAGGGGTACGGCAACCAACTGGCATGTATCCTCCGAGAGGTCGTCAATCTCAACGAGACGGACCTCCGAGCTGAGAACAAAGCGCCTTTGTGAGCCCAGCTCATTGCGAGGTTGCACGCACGATACAAGTTCCTAGGCGACTACGCCTCCAGTCATCAAACCAACAACATTGTGAACTCACAAGCCCTCCTGAAGTTCACCAAACACCTCAGCAGCTATAAGTACATGGTGCGGAAGCTGATTGCTGAGGGCAAAGGTTTCGAAGAGGTCCACTCCGCCTTTTCGCATGTCTCCCAGGCGGACTTTGATGCTTTTGTGGCCAATGAAGAGCTACAAGCAACCAAGAATCGCAAGTTGTGGGGGAAGGAAATGCGAGAGCTTAACATCGGCAACCACAACCTTGGGAGCCGTGGGTACGAGGGAAAGGAGCCCAATTGGGCGAAGGAGGACGAGGCGTATGTAAATGCCGGCATTGAGAACCCCTGGCTCAAGTACAAGGACCCGCTTGAAAGAAGATTCATCAGGTCCCGCTACCATAAGAAGAAACTAACCGGGGAACTTGTCACGGACCCGAAGGTCGTAACCGACATAATTTGGTTCACGAACGACAAGAAGGTCCTGGCGTTGGAGAAAAAACTGGTAAGCAATTTACCGGTTTAATTAGATCAAGTATCGTTCATATAATAGTAGCAACATTTCTAAATGGTTCGCGTTTCTTCCGCAGGAAGAAGAAAGACAAAAACTTTCTCAATGTGACGAAGGCTCCTCCTCCCAGGTGTCGATGGGCAGGGTAGCCTGGGACAAGCCTCTCGTACGGGCGCTAAACATCGTTAATGAGCATTCACCGACGAGAAGGCCGCATAGAGGCTGTGTGGCTGGCGCCGGTACAGGCTACAAGCATGGTCACTACGGCTTGTCGTCTGCGGCCAATAAAAATGCGCGCAATGAGAGGAAGCAGCGGGAGGCGGAGGAAATGAGGGAGTCAATCCTAGCCCAAGTCCAAGCTGGTTTGGTACCGCAACTGGTACCGCAACTCAAAGCTACACTCGTACCTGAAGTCAAAGCTGAAGTCGCCGCTTCAGTCCAAGCACATTTCAACGCTCTACACGCGTGGTATGAGGGTGGCAAACAACCCCCCCCCCCCCCCCCCCGAAAATGCAAGTGGTTAGCTTCGACGGCAGCAACTCGATGGCGCCGCCGTCCGCCGGCAATGACAATGTTATAATGGAGACTCCTCCGGCCGCCGGCAATGTCGCTGGTGCTAGGGATTCACCATCCATGCCGGGTAGCAGCCCCTCCGTCACTTGCACGCCCGCCGCCGCATGTGCCGGCCCGTCGACATTAGCCGAGCTCAACGCCCTCACGGTAATTAACTAATGTGTACATCAAGTTAATATATTAGTTTCGTCATCCTTGCCCTCTCTCTAACGCCATACACATGTTCTCGCAGGCGCTCTCAACGCCATGCACCTTCCTCATGAGAGTAAACGACGAACTCAAAGACGTCGCGAGGGGGTCCATCCTTCGGCCCATGGATAAGAAGTGGCACACACGAGAGATGGAGGATGACGTTTACCGGGTTGAAGTGGATCGGGCGTTACCGGGCTATGAGGATTTGTTTCCTCCTAATCAACCGCATGGTGCCGATGACGATAGCCCGTTGAATCTGGCCTCACTGAAGGGTTGGGTACTGCTATGGCCGAAGACCCTAATTAGGATCAACACCTACTCGGGGTCGACGACAAGCAAAGACAAGCACCTTGCGGCACCACAGGTCAGCGTCCCTCCACGACAGCCAGCGACGCCGGTGGTCATCGCCCCACCACAACGGCCAGCTGCGCCAGAGGTCAGCGCCCCACCACAACAGCCATCGGCGCCAGAGGCCGAGGAATACGAACGTGACAACTTCCAATGGGATATTCCTACGTCTTCACAAGTTGTCCATGAGGATGCGCCGGCCTCGAAATATGTGTGCTCCAAGAAGCTGTTCGATTCTCAAGAAACGACTGAGGAGGAAAATCCTGAGGAGGTCGCCACCGCCGCCGTTAAAAAGATGCTGAGCCCAAACACACTCTGTGCTACGGCCACTACGGCGATGGATTGTCCAGCACTACAACCCACGAAGAGGAAGATGCCGGCTAAGAAGGACGCCAAAGACAAGGCGGCGGCCAAATCCAAGGACAAGGTCCCACTCCTTGACAAGTTGCCAAACAATTGGCGACCTATCCATCACTTGGGTGAACCGATGCTGCCGGAGCATGTCATCAACAGACTCACCGCGGATATGGCGAGCTTGCATAACCAAGTCCTCTATTTGGAGAAGCAGCTTCTCAAATCAAAAGATCCTAGTTTCCCTCTCTTCGTGGCGAAGGTGCCAACTGGCATGAACTTCGTCGAGAAGTACCCCGTGGACTTGTGCTTCATCCGGTTCAATGACATCTTCAACATCTTTCGCATGCAAATGCTCCACTTTAGTGTGGTTCGCCTAGTTGCTCTTAGCTTGTCTTCCCAGATCGTTAAGGAGGGGACGCCGACCATCGCGATAATGGACCCCTTCTATATGCGGGAGAGCATCATCTGCAACCCTGGGGATCGGGCGATTGCCACCCGGCAGGTCGAGGATTTCATGCTGGCGAACATTAAGAAGGGCGCCATTCTCATCCCTTACTTCCCCGAGTAAGTAATCACTCGCTAGTCCCCATCACCATTCTATCCTATATCTCCATTTGCATTTCCAAAGGTTAATCCGTGTGTTTTCCGCAGAGACAAGTTCTGCACCCTCATCGTCGTGCACCCGCAACACTCGCATGCAGTCTATCTTGACTCGGGTAGGGACAAGAAGAAAGACTAGTCCCACATCAAGGCCCTTCTCAATGATGCTCTCACCGGCTTCTCCAACAAGGCAGGCCCCCTCAAAGTAGAGAGGAAATCCCGAGGAGGCTTGGTCTTAACCCACACAACCAACTTCCCCTGCCTCAGGCAGTCGAAGGAAGACAATGGGACGGACGCGTGGTACGCCATCCTTCAGATGCAGGAGTACATAAAGTACGCAGATGACATGTTGCTGCCAGAGAGTCTCAGAAACAGGTTTGCAAACATGGCGGATGCCCCTGATAGAGAGATTAGAAAGAACTGGGGTCGCATCCAGCAGTTCATTTGCACGGTAATCGTGCAGGATGTCAACACTAGGTCTGGCGAGTTCTTCTACGGCTACGGTCTACCACCTAATGACGAGATAGAACTCCGCTTGGAGATATCGCGTGATGAGAGGCCGTTCAACACGCTTGAGGGCTGCCGTCCATTCCCCCCTAGGCGTACAACCTGATCCTACGACGGGAACACTACTGCTAAAGCTTGAACGATATGTCTTTGAACTTCCGTATTGTAATAATTGCTACATATTCCCATAGAATCGACTTGTTGCTTTTATTTAGTTGTATGGATGTGCATGTGAACATGTGTCTATAGTTTCATTTACTTTGCTATATATTTCAAGATTATGGCGTAGATACCTTAATAATTATTTGCATTTACTCGACCCCTACTTGCCTCGTATTTGGAGTTCGCCGATGATTAGAATGTTCGGTCACTCGTACACTCGGGGGTGGAGCCAGTGAGCCTTGGTGCGATGGCCACAAGTATCAATCTATTGTGCATCCTACCTAGCCTCACTGACTCCATCCCTGGATGTTAATATGTGTTTCGACCGACAAAGTATGAGGCACGCTTTAATTCGTACTACTTGTCTTTTATTTGAGTTCGCACTTCTTAATTGCATTGGCCGATGGTTAAAATGTTTGGTCACTTGTACACTCCGGGGTGGGGCCAGTGAGGCTTGGTGTGATGGCCACAAATATCAATCTATTGTGCATCCTACCTAGCCTCGCTGACCCCATCCCTGTATGTTATTATTTATTTCGACCAACAAAGTATGAGGCACATGCTATTTAGTTCATACTACTTGTCTCTTATTTGAGTTGACACTTGTTCATTGCATTGGTACTAACGTTTTACTTGTCTTGTGCATGGAGATGCCGACGACATATGTCGTGTACAAGGGGAGGGTTCCTGGAGTCTACGACGACTGGGAGGACTGTCGGAGACAGGTGCACCGTTTCAGCGGCAACAACTACAAGGGATACCCTACTAGGGTGGAGGCGGAAGGAAGATACGCCCGTTATCTAGCGGGAGAGATGAGGGACATGAGGAGGAAACGGATGAAGACCATGGCCTTCGTGATGATGGTCATCGTGACCATGTTGGTCATGTTCTATGTGATTGTAGTTTAGGTTAGGAGCTACATTGTGAGGTGTATAACGACACTTGCGACGACTATGTACCGAGACTTCTAACTTTGTGAAACTTCGTCCTTCGGTGTTGCATATGCACATGTGTTGTATTGATACAGAAATGAGACTTGGCTCTCTATGTGCTTCTCATATTGCATGTACTGGTCTATAAATATGAACTGTGTTGTAAATATATACTGCTGTATAAATATGCAAATATGAATTGTAATATGCTGGAAAAAGTGCAAAAATTGAATTTTCGAATATTACTGCCGGCGCACCTCAATGCCCTTCTGCCGGCGCACATGGCACGCGCCAGTGCTGGCAGCACTACTGCCGGCGCAGCGGCACGTGCGCCGGTGGAACAAGCCTTTTGCCGGCGAAGCTGGGCTAGTGCGCCGGCAGTAACTGACCAACCACCGGCGCACATGGTGGTGCGCCGGCAGTGACCAGTTATCACCGGCCCGTTCGCACCGGCGGGCTGAGGTGCGCCGGCAGTAGCCATATTTGGTGCGCCGGCAGTAGCTGTTTTCCTTGTAGTGGGGCTATGGCAGGATGCGGCCAGCGCAAGCCTCTTCAGTCCCGGTTGGTGTTACCAATCGAAACTAAAGGTCTATTCTTTAGTTTTGGTTGGTGTCCCCAACCCGGACTAAAGGTTTTTCGGGTTTTTACTTCCCACGCACCCTCCACACCAGCCCCCGTGCCCGATTAGCCAATTATTAGATGCTCAAAATTTCAAAGGGATGTATGAAAGCAGGAAAGTTTTAGTTTTTACCAGAAATTCAGGATTTTATATTTTTATTTATAAAAAAATTAATAATTGCAAACATTATTATTACATCACTACTACTGAAAAGTTTTAGATTTGGTTTGGCAAAAAATTAAAATAAGTAAAATAATAATAAAAATAATATTTTCATTTATTTATTCAAGATTATTATTACATCATAACTTTTGTTTACTAAAAGAATTATCTGGACCAACAAAAAATAAAGAAGTGTGACATCATGATCAATAGGTTAATAGGATTGATATGATACTAGTAGCTATAAGGTGCGCGCAGAGCACTTGGAAGCAGGACGAAAAGAACTGATAAGTTAAGCGTGCTAGTGCTCGAGCATTCTAAGGATAAGTGACCAAGCGGGAAGTTTGACCACAAGTGAGAAATTTGACCCAAGATTAACTGTAGTTAGAGACTATAACTTATATAATAGAAATTCTGAAAAAATAGAAAAAAGGGAGTGGAAAAAAATTAGAATAAATAAAATAAATTGTTTTCACCTGGAGGAAAAACCGGGACTAAAAGTACTCCGCCCTGGATGAACCTTTAGTCCCGGTTCCTAAGCAACCGGGACTAAAGGGGGTGGAGTTTAGTCCCAGTTATTTAGTCGTGGTTGCACAACCGGGACTAAAGCACCTTATGAACCGGGACTAAAGGCCCTTTTTCTACTAGTGACGGTAATTTACATAGATACTGTAGACATTAAAAAATAATCTGAATTTTTTTACATCATAACTTTGCTTGTGTAGTGTTACTCTAAATTTGTATCATGCAAAATTATTTATGATATTTTAGGCTTAATCATCTAGTTTGGAAGAAGTAAAGTTAGGGTAGTGTAAGAGCATCTCCAGTCGCGTCCCCTAAACCGTTCCCCAAACGGCACCGGACAGAGCGTTTGGGGGACGTGTTTCGTTCGTGCCGCGTTTGGGGACGTCACTCTCTAGCCACGTCCCCCAAAACGCCGCCCCCAAACATTAAAATACTCTTTTTTTGCAATTTTATTTCAATAAAGAGAAGAAACATTTCACAAACTAATACATAATTGGGAACATGGTTTACATGAAGATATAATTTGGAACATGGTTTTCGACAAACTAATACATAGTTTGAACCACGGTTGACACAAATATAAAACATTGCAAAATAACTAAACCTAACTAGGCCGGTCATCGCAGGTTTCATGTCTTCGCTGACAAGAAAGAACATTCGCATGCACCCAGTCACCCAAAATAGAAAATCCAGCTGTTGACGGTGCCCTTGTTGGTTCTTTCATGGAAGAACAACCAGAGACTCCAGTGCCTATTTTCGCTGCGAACAAACAACACTCAGTTGTCATCCTCCTCGGTGATGTCGCCGTGGTAGTGCCGGCGGCAGCGCGTCTCGTCGAACACCTTGACACTCATGTCCCCCTCGCCAAGGTAGGAGTACATGACCACGAAGCCGGCTTCGAGGTGGTGGTAGCGCGCGAACTTCTCCCAGCCGATGTGGACGTACATCTTGCCGCGCGCGTCGTAGATCATGTCCACGATCCACCGGCAGCAGCCGCATGCAGCCTCCCGCAGATGCAGCGAGCCCAGCTCGTCGCTGGCAACAAAGTCGGCGAACGTGTCCGGCGCCTCTGGATGTCGTGCGGGTCGCCATTGAGGACGACGACGAACTCGAACACCACCCTCCGCTGCTCCTCCTGCAGATCTGACGATGAAGATGACGGCGTCGCAGGCGACGGCGGGCGCGCAGCTCTGCTGCGGCCACGACCACGACCACGGCCGCGACCTCGGCCTCCGCCTCTACCAGCCATGGAGTCGACTCTTGAGATGGTGGCGGCTAGGGTTTTGTAGAGAGGCGCTAGGATTTGTGTGTGAGAGGGACGATGAGAGAGCGGCCCTTTCTATAGGACGGAGGGAGGCGGGGGAGCGGTGGAACTTATTAACGCTGGCACGCAGAGCTAGGCACAGCGAGACGCTTCGCTGCGCCTCTGCGGGAACTGCACCGTCGCTGCGCACCAATAACTTCCGTCGCGAGGTAGGCGACGGTTAGGTAAAACGTCAATGTGCCGCTGACGGGTCGGTCCCGCCACTTCCCGCCTTGTTTTTCGTTGTGTGTGGCGTCCCCGGAGCGTCCCCTGCGGGGCGGGGACGGGCTCGGAGCGCCGGACACCGTATCAGGCCACGCCGGACAAAAAGAGGCTGTGGGGGACACGGCTGGGAACTTTTTTTGTCCGGCGCGCCCCAAATCCCTTTGGGGGATGATTTGGGAGACCCGACGGGAGATGCTCTAACTCCTCTAACTTTACTTCAACTTAGTGGATCTGATTTCATACAGAGAACGGGATCCTCTCTAACGTGCACAAGAAAAGTCGCTGAAACAGAAACAAAGAAACATCCTCCTGCTTCGCCTCCGATCTCTCCGGATCCTCCATGGCGCGGGCGTCCGCGTGAACGCTGGCCTCTGCAACTTGGCACGCTAAGGGCATCTCCAATGGGACGACGTAAATCGGTGTCCGCGTGCGTCCGTTTACGTTGCGCGGTGGACACGAAAAAGACCGTATTTTCCGCGCATCCGTTTGCACCTGGGGTACCTCCAGCGGCCCAACGTGATGTTTGAAAACAACAAAATAAAGAGTTTCAACGAAGTCATAGTTATTACATCTAAATTTTAAAAAGTCTACGTGAAAATAAGATGATATTCCTCTAGGCATGATATTCATGCCCAGCCAATGCCCACGCATGCTCAATCAAATCCGTCTGCAGCTGTTTGCACACGGTCTCGTCAGTGACTTCTACATTCATATGCAGATACTCCCAAGATAAAGCCCCAGTGAGTGGCGCAACCAACTCACCTTGGAATTGCTAGTGGTTCTCATTGGCCATCAGGACGCTCGTTCTGAACGATCATGTTGTGCATGATCACGCATCATGTCATCACCTCATGCATGGTCTTCAGCGACCATGTTCTTGCCGGGTGACGTGGAGCATACCAAATTCACATCTTTCCTGCAAGCCTCTTGCATCTTGGCATACCTCCTCGTCTTCTCGGAGTTTGGATTACGGACAGTCTTCACTAGTGTGATCCAATCAGGGTAGATGCCATCAACAAGATAATATGGCTTGTCATATGCATTTCCGTTGATCTCGTAGCTCACCCGGGGAGCTTTGCCTTGCATAAGCCTGTTGAAAACCGGTGATCGGTGCAACACATTGATGTCACTGTTGGAACCGGCCATGCCAAAGAATGAATGCCAAATCCATAAATCTTGAGATATGACAGCTTCAAGAATGGCAGTCCGTCCCTCCGCATGCCCGTTGTACTGACCATGCCATCCAAATGGACAGTTTTTTCCACTCTCAGTGCATGCAATGTATGATGTCAATCATTCATGGGAACCCTCTAGGCTCGTTGATAGACAACAGCCGTCTTATATCCTCAACAGTTGGCTCCCTACAGTAATATTGTCCGAACACGGCAATCACGGCTCGACAAAACCTGTACATGGCCTCAAGGCAGGTGCTCTCACCCATTCGAAGATACTCATCGAATATATCAACAACCATTCCATATGATAGCATGCGAATAGCCGCGGAGCATTTTTGTAGGAGGTGAAGCCTAGCGCACCTGTTGTATCGGGCCTGCATTGGAATTAGGGGTCGTATTGTCTGACGCCCCGTAGAATGACCATGAACAGCTCCCCTGACATCCTGTACCGGCGCCGAAACATTTTTTTCTTGAACACCAGATCGGTGAGATGGAAGTAGTCCTTGTGGAGCCGGAGCTGCCCTTCCACTCTGTTGCGCGGCAGGTTTTTTGAGCGGCCCTTGACACAGCCCCGGTGCACCGGCCCCTGGGTTGATATGAACTCGTGGATCATGGAGGCCGCAGTAGTTGCCAATGTCTGCGTGGACTGATCAGACTCCTCGACGGAAGAGGAGTCAACGACCTCCACGGGGAACTTGTCCAGAATGTGCCACATGTCCATCTGCGTGGGTATGAACTGTGGATTAATGGTCATGGACAATCTCACCGAAAACAGGAGTAAGACACCTACCGGCGCAATTGACCGAACAGGTCATGGGCGGCGCGGCCGGGCGGCGCAACCGACAACGTATGGCCCAAAAACAGGCGGCAGGTACGCGTCGAAGCCAACCCCGACTACGATCCTGCTCTCCCGTGCGGCGAGAACCGATCCGATGGCGAGTACTGCGCCGCTGCGGCGGGACGGCGGCGGGTGGGGTTGGGGTGGTGGTGTCGCACTAGGGCAGCAAAGAAGGGGAAAAAGAAGCAAATCGAAGCGCTTGATTTCGCTGTCCATGACTTGCGGGATAGGGTAAGAAAAGGAGGACGCTCGGCGCGACCGCGGAGCGTCCGCGGAGATGCAAATCTGGCGCATATTTAGGCCCGGTTTGTGTCGTCGCGGATGGCCCGATCACTTTGCGTCGCCCCGCTGGAGCAGGGCCCAGACGCACTTTCGGTCACGGCGGACGCAAACGGTCGCTCAGCGTCCGTTTGCGTCACCCCGTTGGAGATGACCTAAGAGCCTGGCGAGTCCCCCATCTTTGGCTAGCTTGCTCGACCACGAGTGGGCCAAACGCGTCGCTCGGCCCTGCTGCTCCTCTTGCAAGTCGTCCTCTGCTCACGCCTGCCTCGCTTCCAGCTCGACTGTGGTGTGCGTGCTCTTCAGCTAGAGCAGGCGCCAGCGGGCCTCCTGCACGGCGAGGATCTCCACCTGTCGGTTGAGGAGGTCCCTGATGGCCTATCGATCAGCTTAGCGCGTGCGCTCGGCTTCTCCCGCCACGGTCTTGGCGGGAGAGCTCCTTCACATTCTCCTCGATGGTCGAGTTCGCCGCCTCGAGGTCACGCATCGCCTCCTGGTGGTCGGTTTCGAATGAGCTTACCGTGGTGGACTGCTTGTAGCGGCTCTCCAAACTCTTCCTCCTCATCCCACTCAGGCCTTGTTTGGTTCCAGAGTATTAGCGGGGATTAGTGGGGATAATCCACTAGAGTATTGGGTGAAACCCCAGCCTTCACCCAATCCCCACTAAACCCCATCCCATTCAATCCCTAATCCCCACTTCTATAAACTATCATTTGGTTGGCAGGGATTGGTGCACACAACGGAAATTGAATTTTTACGTCATTGGCCAACATATAGTAGCAAACCAACATATAGTAGCAAAGATTAAATTTTTACGTCATTGGCCACATGGCACTAACATTAAAACTGAACTAAACATTATTTGAGGTTTTGACAACCTTTATATCACTATGTATGTCCATATGTATCAGGTCCAATACGGCAGTGAGACTAGAAGTCCAAAACCCAGGATACAAATCTTTATGCTAAGACTAAATAAAGTAGACTCCTGGAAAAGGAACTCATGTTGTCACAATTCTCATCACAGACAACAGAACATGTGAACCTTGCAACTTCTGAGCAACCATGACACTACAAAATATCATAACAGGTTACACCGGTCAACAACAAACAGTCTTTTGACAAACATCAGAGGTGAGCACACATCACAGGTGCCGTCACTGGTAGAAATTGTTGCTGATGTCAACGATCTCCTGAACTTTGATGTCGAGGTAGCTGCGGTGGGTCTTGGGGACGAGGTTCTGCGCAACGTGGATGCCTCCTGCACCCAGCCTTCAGATCCACACGTAGAGGCACGACAATACAAAGATGATATTAGCATCGCCACATATGTTACAGAAAAGAAAAGTCAATTGACAATAACCTAAATGGAGCATACACAGACAGCTAGAGCTGGACATGGACGGGTATATCATGAACAACAAATGCTCATATTCCTACTTTTCTTGCATTTTTTCATATGAAGCATTGTGGGAGAGCACGTACAAGAAAAACACGAGCTTCTCTTCCACCTTGATCCTAGAATCTAAAATCAATCCCTCCTCTCTAAGATATGATGCCAACCACATGAAAATGTTCGGCTCCATCCTAAAGGCAGCTAAGCAGTTCTTGAGGTGTCCTCCAAGCAATTCTCTAACATGCTCCTTGCCATATACAAACGAAAGGTGTCTTTGCTGTCTTTGTTTTTGCCATGTCAAGTGGAAGTACAATGCAGGCAAAATGACAAACATAAACTCTTCATCTTCGATTTTCCTCTTCCTAACACGTTCTACACTCCGCAAGTCCATGACAACCTATATTTAAGCAAAACAAGGTTATTTTATCACTCAAAACTAGCACCCAAGTTGTTGTCTAGACAAAGCCAGTGAAACCTTTATATATGAACTGATATACTTAATTAACATGGATTGGTCTGAAATGTTATACTTAATTAATCTGACACTAGTTGTATAACCTGGTACGCTGGTAGTAATTAACATAGCACAAACACAGCAAGCAAACATATGCTCAGCAGAATAAATTCATGCATAAGATCCAACTAGCATTAGTGCAGAATAACCACCAAGCAGTCAAACTAGCACTCAGAACAGTCAGGCTCAATCCAATAATGGAGTACTATTTAGTAGGTACATACCGAATTTTGGTGTTGCTATAGGATCCCAAGAAGGTGGGAGCTCTCCACTGAATGAATTACTTGGAGATAATGCCAGAATGTTCACTTGCAGAAACAAGATGGATAAGCTTCTTTGTTAATCCCTACAATAAACAAAAAAATACATCAGCTTTACTAACAAAGATCTAGCAGGCATGGTTAAAAGTGAATAAAAAGAAATAGATAAGAGAACAATTTGGCAAAGATGCGTTCTCTCTGTGAAAAACTAGGCCTGCTATACATTGCACATTGTACATTGTACATTGTATCATTACAGAAGACTAGAAGAGTTCAGCGACAACAATATTTTGACAGTTCTTATTCACCAAACATTTGGACATGATCAAAACTTAGAACTAATTCGAGGCCCTACAGGAATTAATTAAGCATGAGAGTATATATACAGAAATTGCAGAACAAGAATTTATCTGACTAGCTTCAGTAACAAATTGTATTGTTCAATACTCTGCTGTCTCCTTACTGGAACAGCAAACTCTATGTCTAGAGAAAACATAAGCCAAGAATCCAAGATCCATAATCTAAACAGGTGCCTTGCCTACAGGATGAAGTTCCGAGCATTAACTAATGGATCAACAATTGAAGAAGGTTTGTGCATTAATGAATGAACAATATATCACCCAGGAAGTACATTTCAACCAATAACTGAATAAGCCCAATGGCTGCATGCCTGAATGGCAGGGCATCACAAAGAAACGAACTCACCAAAAAATAGCAAACCAAAATCCCATAAAAATGCACAATGTCTGCAAATTAAGAATTTATCTGACTAGCTTCTGTAGCAACTTGCATTGTTCTACGTCTAGATAAAACATAAGCCAAGAATTCATAATCTAACTAAGCGCCTTGCCTACAGATAGATCATACATGGACAAACAACCATAGTCTGTGGGTAGTTTAGCGACCAATGTACTATCAGCTTCTCTGGCTTCAAGCCCCATCGCTACACAGAGAATGACGGGATGTACATGCAACTATTTTTTTACCTGATCTGGAGCATCATGTAGACAACGTCCTGTGCGGACCATCGCGCGTTTCACAGTGTCCGGCAACAGATCGAACCACATCTAACTGACGGCTGTGGTGCGGAGATGCGGCGGTGAGACGGGGGTAGAAGAGAAAGGGCGAGATAGAACGGAGGTTACCGGAGAGGAACCGAAGTGGACGGCAGCGGCGGTCGGACACCAAGAACGGCGGCGCCGATCGGACTCCAAGTACGGCGGCGATCTGATATGGAGCGGCTAGGCGGGATTCATCCCCTCCCGCCGGTAAGATGCTCCGCCTTTCACCCCCCCCCCCCCCCCCCCCCCCCGCACCCACTCCGCTCGTCGCTGCTCCGCTCGCCGCCACTTCGCTCGCCGCCGGTCGCGTAAGCTATCTCGATAGGGTTTGGATGGGGACGAGACGGGGACGGGGATAATACGCGAGGGTAGGGTCGTGGATTTTTTCTTAGGCAAAAAGTGAGTTGGAGCCGGGGATGGGCCGGGATAGGCGGGGATTTTTTTACCCAAAACACTAGCACCAAACAGCCATCTGGGGAAAGGTGGGGATTTGATGATGGGCCGGGATAATACCCGCGAATCCCCGCAAATACCCCAGTACCAAACAAGGCCTCATTCATGTCCTCATCGTCCTCCTTGACAGTCTCGTTATCTCCTCCTGTGGCACGTCTCTATTTGTTGTCGTGCGCTCCGCCGCCGCGCTGCTTGACGGTCTGCGGGAACCGCGAGCGAGCGGCAAGGTTGAGCTTGGATCACGTGGTTAGAAGCCGGTGGGGCATGGCGCGGAAGAGTAGAGGGTGAAAAAAGAAGGGAATGAAGGGGGTGTCTTCGATTGGGGTGCAAAGGCGTGGTTGCTCGTCATACCCTTTAATGCCAATGGCCGTGGCGGGACGGCGCTAGACGCCACCATTTTGCGTGCACAAAAACTTTCCCGCCCTCGTGCCTTCCATCGCAGATGTATGGGATGCATCCCATCGCTCATGCCATGGTAGCGGCGTCCAAAAAAGACGAATTAACAAGGTAGAGATACCCCGGCGAACCAAATAGGTGGTTGTGTTAGATGTAGCTGCCAGCCCAATGTGAACATGGGCGGGACATATGTCTCTTTTTAGACCAACCACATAATTCATTAATTGAAAATTAAGTTACATGAAGCAACACGTGTGAAAACTCTAGCGACACCGAGACAGGCACATGAAGAGATGCCAAGCCTCCATCACTGCAAGATCCAAAAAAAAAAGCACCATCGTCAACGAGGCTTTTTCGAGTCGACTGGGGACGTCCCTGTGCTGTCTTGGATCAAGATACGCCGCCTCTCATCGACGAAGTCGGAAAAGAACGGCATATCCACCACCTCTGTACAAACATATTTGCTCTAGAAAAAACACCTCGCCCCGGCCGCCATCGTTGTTGCCGAAAACAACGAACGCCAGTGACACACCGAGAAAATGATCTCGCCAGATCTGAAGAATGACGAGAAGACCAAGATACCGATCTGAAGGACTAAACAACACACGATGTCATTAATTCCGAGACGCCACCTAGATGATCGTCGCATGCCGCTCCCACCAATTCAACGACGCACCACAGGAAACAAAATCTAACCCTAACTATTAAGCCAAAATGGAGGAACAAGGTTTCCCTCCCTCCTGCAATCGTCGTAGCGGCAAGCAGAGGGAGAGGGTCCTGAGACTAACGTTCTAGCCGGTGGAGAAGATTGGGTGAAGTTGGAGCCGCCGCCTCTGGCAAGGAGGAAGAGGCAAAACTGATCGGTTCCGAGAAAGGTATGGCGGGACAGATATATCTGGTCAGCCATCCAAACAAACAAAATCGACACAACATGTGCCTAATTTGAGTGGAAGTCTTTGAGTTGCCATTAGATCCACCCCTGCCGGCGTGATAGACCGCAGGCCCCGTGTTTAATTCAGGTTTACACGTATGATGCGGAAAAGACTGGCATAGCGCTCCGGCCCCATCACCATCGTACGGGGCAACCTTGAAACAGATGACCAAATGCACGAAGATAAATCGATAGCGGCCAGGTATAGAGGCATTTTTTTTAGAGAGAAATCGATAGCGGCGAGGTATAGCAGGCACAGAGAATCAGAGAGTAGATCGAACAAACCTGCTCGTTGTACACAAGAAATGGGCCAAGTTTGAGCCAGGCAATTAAGGTGTCCTTGTGCTAGGCCAGGCCGCATCGAACTTACGTATGCAACCTCCTATGTATGATTTAATTGTCACAAAAAGGGCAAGAGGCTCCGTGAACAGTGATAGACCCTCGGGAGGTTCAAAAAAAATCCATAGTCTTAAACGACAGTTGAGTTGCAGACAGAGCATAGTCCCACCACGAGGTTAGTCACATCGGTTAATTAGCAAGCGTGATATGGAACAAACTAATTGCTAAGTGATAATAACTAATTGCGGGGTGGCTGGCTATAAGCTAAGTGTCATGTTATCTATAGTTAACTTAGAGCCAACATATACAATAGTGAGCTATAAAAAAATAGTACTTTATTAATGTATGGTCCACCTTTCACTCTCACAAAGTGCCTAAGAGCACGTGCTAGAGCTGGCTCTTGCATAAGAGCCCACTCTCCTTCCCTCTCCTCCTCTCTCTCCTTCAACTAAGCAATAATATATTGTTTTAATTCTTATAGTCAGCTGACTAGAACTTATTGTACTTACTCTTAGGGTAATTAACATGCAATGGCATTTACTAGATCGATTCATTTGTGGGGGTGGGGCAAAGGCCCCCTCTCCCTAATTCCATCCATATTAAACGGCTATCTTAATTTTGCTTGACATGGTAGTAGTGTATCCATCTCTCTCTAGTTGATTTATCTTGGTTTTTTTTTATCTTAGTTGATCTATCCTCTTGATGAGACTTTTGGTTTCGGTAGTCTTCTCCATGTCGTCGCGCACCAGGAACGATGTGTTCTAACATAGATGTCTTCTGACATGTAGATGATGAGGTGATTGCCCAAAGACATTGAAGATCCAAGTGAACTCGCCACCCCCTCCCTCGTTCCCCTCCTCCCCTCCCCCTCCTCCTCGCCGCCGCCTCGGCCGCATCGACGGCAAAGCTCGCGCGCGGCGCCGGGGTGGCGGGGGCCCTCTCTCCCGCTCGTGCGGTGACGGCGGCACGGTGGCGCGACCGGTGAGGGCGTCGTGGCCGGGAGTGGGGTGCGGCGGCGCGGTTCCCGCCACGGCGTGGTGGCTGCGAGGCATGGGGGTGCTCGGCGGCGGCTGCTCCCCGGAGTGGTCGACGGAGGCGGCGCAAGCTCTGCCCACGGCGGGCTGGTGACATGCAGGGACATCGGGTCGAGTGACAAGGTATTAACTTGTCAATGCCTACAAGTTGTAGACTTGGGTTTCGCGGAAGTAGAGGGCAAGTAGATCTCGAAGGTTTCAGCCGAAAAGGTGCTCGACTGCTAAAAACTAGGGTTGAGTTGACAATAAGATCGGTCCTTTCTTTGTCCCTCGGCTCCCCCTTATATAGGAGGCGGAGCCGAGGGTTTCGTATTACACAAGTTACAATTATCGGGATACTCTTTGAATCCGTCCCGTGAAGTTACAAATCTCTATATCCTTAATCTATCTCTACTTGCCATAGTCGACGTCTTCATGGGCTTCCGGGCTTCATAAACTTCGGGTAATGGGCTTTCAGTAAACCCCGGGTACTATCTTTGACAGGCCCATCTGGGATGCCTATGTCAGTATCCCCCGAGATTTTGCTTGAATTGTAGAGTCGAGTAAAATCTCCATCATACAATTTACCCATAAATTCTTCGAGTCATTTACAAATAACTTATTCGAGACATTTATATCTTGTACAGGGATAATGGTAGATGGGGCTGATTCATCTGACGGATCAGGTACCAGTTAACTGCTCTCGTGGCAAACTCGCAAAAAACTACTTCGAAGTCAAGTCCCTGGACATGACCTCGGGATACTGGCGTAATTCGACATGTGCCGCTTTAGGACTTATTCATGAATCGAATTCCAGTTATGTTTATAAAATGCATAGTGCGTCCGTTGGGAATGTTTCTTCGCATCTGTTGATACGGAAAAAAGTAGCAGAGCGCATTCGGGTGCGATACCTCGTCACTCAGGACAGAACCTGGGGTCTTACCTTCGTAAAGTTTTACGGCATCCAGAGGTTTTTTCGCGGCGGACGCGCTCCAGGAATATATTGTCGAGTACCTTTATCGGCTGTTGAAATAGCCAATTTCGTCGAGTCAATCAACGATAATATCTTGGCGCTCCCGGTGGGATTACATGCAGAGTTACGTGTAACTCGAAAATGTATGGCGACAACCATACTCCCTAAATTTTATCGACTATTCTTCTCAGCTCAAATTATCGGGTGCGCGACCAGCGCTCCCGATGGGAGTAGCCCCCGAGGCTACAGTCAAGTATTTATACTTCGTTGTAGGCTCAATTGAAAAAAACAACTCCTTTCTGCTCCTCCTTTTATTTTACTGGGTGTGCGACCAGCGCTCCCGATGGGAGTAGCCCCCGAGGCTACAGTCAAGTATTTTATTCTGGGTTGTAGGCTCAATTTTTTATCTTCTTTGAACCACCATATATTTTTGTCCTTTATGCCATCCTCTTAGTAGAGGTAAAAACTTCGGGTAAGAGTAGCCCCCGAGCATTTGAACAAATATAAGTATTTGATCGAAGGCTCTCCAAGTTTATCTTATTTGAATCCTCGGTAGTTCTCCTGCCGCTATTTTGAAATACTTATTCGAGATTTTGCAGTGACTACGTCAATGCTGACGATAGCCACTAACTCTGTATTGGGAAGGTGCGAGACCTGTCGTGTCTCTGATATGTGGGTCCAAACCTCTGTCCCTTTTGATACGTCGCGGGAGTGGGGGACACACGTCCTCCGCTTTTTCCGGCACGCGCGCTGCGGCGCCTGTCCAGTAACTTCATAGTGAATATACGATTATACCCTCGATAACACGTGTAGGGCACCGGATTCATTTCCTTTTTATCTAACGGCGCGACAGATCGATTTCTTGGTATAAATAATCTCCTTCTTCCTCAAACCTTCCCTTCGCTGCGCCGCTCAACTTTCCCCTCTCTCTGCAAAATCTCCATTGCTGTCCCCCAAGCTCATTGCGCTTCCTCTCATCTCCATTCTCCTCCAACACCTGTTTGAATGCCACCGCGCACCAAGCTCCTGAGGCACACCGCTCCAGGAACCACCATGTCGACAGAGGAGGCTGAGATCTCTGGATGGGAGAGATCAAAGATCTCAAACCTAGACGTGAGCGCCCTCAAGAAGCTTGGGCTGATGAAGAAAGAAGAGGCGCCGATTTTTCCTGGGGACGAAAGCTTCCCTACGCCTCGCATCGGATACCGGGTAACATTCATCAACCACCTCATCCGCGGCCTTTCCACCCCCATCCACGAGTTCCTTCGTGGATTGCTATTGATAAGACTTTTGGTTTCGGTAGTCTTCTCCATGTCGTCGCGCACCAGGAACGATGTGTTCTAACATAGATGTCTTCTGACATGTAGATGATGAGGTGATTGCCCAAAGACATTGAAGATCCAAGTGAACTCGCCACCCCCTCCCTCGTTCCCCTCCTCCCCTCCCCCTCCTCCTCGCCGCCGCCTCAGCGCATCGACGGGCAAAGCTCGCGCGGCGCCGGGGGTGGCGGGGGCCCTCTCTCCCGCTCGTGCGGTGACGGCGGCACGGGCTGGCGCGACCGGTGAGGGCGTCGTGCTGGGAGTGGGGTGCGGCGGCGCGGTTCCTGCCACGGCGTGGTGGCTGCGAGGCATGGGGGTGCTCGCGGCGGCTGCTCCCCGGAGTGGTCGACGGAGGCGGCGCAAGCTCTGCCCACGGCGGGCTGGTGACATGCAGGGACATCGGGTCGAGTGACAAGGTATTAACTTGTCAATGCCTACAAGTTGTAGACTTGGGTTTCGCGGAAGTAGAGGGCAAGTAGATCTCGAAGGTTTCAGCCGAAAAGGTGCTCGACTGCTAAAAACTAGGGTTGAGTTGACAATAAGATCGGTCCTTTCTTTGTCCCTCGGCTCCCCCTTATATAGGAGGCGGAGCCGAGGGTTTCGTATTACACAAGTTACAATTATCGGGATACTCTTTGAATCCGTCCCGTGAAGTTACAAATCTCTATATCCTTAATCTATCTCTACTTGCCATAGTCGACGTCTTCATGGGCTTCCGGGCTTCATAAACTTCGGGTAATGGGCTTTCAGTAAACCCCGGGTACTATCTTTGACAGGCCCATCTGGGATGCCTATGTCAGTATCCCCCGAGATTTTGCTTGAATTGTAGAGTCGAGTAAAATCTCCATCATACAATTTACCCATAAATTCTTCGAGTCATTTACAAATAACTTATTCGAGACATTTATATCTTGTACAGGGATAATGGTAGATGGGGCTGATTCATCTGACGGATCAGGTACCAGTTAACTGCTCTCGTGGCAAACTCGCAAAAAACTACTTCGAAGTCAAGTCCCTGGACATGACCTCGGGATACTGGCGTAATTCGACATGTGCCGCTTTAGGACTTATTCATGAATCGAATTCCAGTTATGTTTATAAAATGCATAGTGCGTCCGTTGGGAATGTTTCTTCGCATCTGTTGATACGGAAAAAAGTAGCAGAGCGCATTCGGGTGCGATACCTCGTCACTCAGGACAGAACCTGGGGTCTTACCTTCGTAAAGTTTTACGGCATCCAGAGGTTTTTTCGCGGCGGACGCGCTCCAGGAATATATTGTCGAGTACCTTTATCGGCTGTTGAAATAGCCAATTTCGTCGAGTCAATCAACGATAATATCTTGGCGCTCCCGGTGGGATTACATGCAGAGTTACGTGTAACTCGAAAATGTATGGCGACAACCATACTCCCTAAATTTTATCGACTATTCTTCTCAGCTCAAATTATCGGGTGCGCGACCAGCGCTCCCGATGGGAGTAGCCCCCGAGGCTACAGTCAAGTATTTATACTTCGTTGTAGGCTCAATTGAAAAAAACAACTCCTTTCTGCTCCTCCTTTTATTTTACTGGGTGTGCGACCAGCGCTCCCGATGGGAGTAGCCCCCGAGGCTACAGTCAAGTATTTTATTCTGGGTTGTAGGCTCAATTTTTTATCTTCTTTGAACCACCATATATTTTTGTCCTTTATGCCATCCTCTTAGTAGAGGTAAAAACTTCGGGTAAGAGTAGCCCCCGAGCATTTGAACAAATATAAGTATTTGATCGAAGGCTCTCCAAGTTTATCTTATTTGAATCCTCGGTAGTTCTCCTGCCGCTATTTTGAAATACTTATTCGAGATTTTGCAGTGACTACGTCAATGCTGACGATAGCCACTAACTCTGTATTGGGAAGGTGCGAGACCTGTCGTGTCTCTGATATGTGGGTCCAAACCTCTGTCCCTTTTGATACGTCGCGGGAGTGGGGGACACACGTCCTCCGCTTTTTCCGGCACGCGCGGCGCGGTCCCGATAACTTCATAGTGAATATACGATTATACCCTCGATAACACGTGTAGGGCACCGGATTCATTTCCTTTTTATCTAACGGCGCGACAGATCGATTTCTTGGTATAAATAATCTCCTTCTTCCTCAAACCTTCCCTTCGCTGCGCCGCTCAACTTTCCCCTCTCTCTGCAAAATCTCCATTGCTGTCCCCCAAGCTCATTGCGCTTCCTCTCATCTCCATTCTCCTCCAACACCTGTTTGAATGCCACCGCGCACCAAGCTCCTCAGGCACACCGCTCCAGGAACCACCATGTCGACAGAGGAGGCTGAGATCTCTGGATGGGAGAGATCAAAGATCTCAAACCTAGACGTGAGCGCCCTCAAGAAGCTTGGGCTGATGAAGAAAGAAGAGGCGCCGATTTTTCCTGGGGACGAAAGCTTCCCTACGCCTCGCATCGGATACCGGGTAACATTCATCAACCACCTCATCCGCGGCCTTTCCACCCCCATCCACGAGTTCCTTCGTGGATTGCTATTGATGAGACTTTTGGTTTCGGTAGTCTTCTCCATGTCGTCGCGCACCAGGAACGATGTGTTCTAACATAGATGTCTTCTGACATGTAGATGATGAGGTGATTGCCCAAAGAAATTGAAGATCCAAGTGAACTCGCCACCCCCTCCCTCGTTCCCCTCCTCCCCTTCCCCTCCTCCTCGCCGCCGCCTCAGCGCATCGACGGGCAAAGCTCGCGCGGCGCCGGGGGTGGCGGGGGCCCTCTCTCCCGCTCTTGCGGTGACGGCGGCACGGGCTGGCGCGACCGGTGAGGGCGTCATGCTGGGAGTGGGGTGCGGCGGCGCGGTTCCTGCCACGGCGTGGTGGCTGCGAGGCATGGGGGTGCTCGCGGCGGCTGCTCCCCGGAGTGGTCGACGGAGGCGGCGCAAGCTCTGCCCACGGCGGGCTGGTGACATGCAGGGACATCGGGTCGAGTGACAAGGTATTAACTTGTCAATGCCTACAAGTTGTAGACTTGGGTTTCGCGGAAGTAGAGGGCAAGTAGATCTCGAAGGTTTCAGCCGAAAAGGTGCTCGACTGCTAAAAACTAGGGTTGAGTTGACAATAAGATCGGTCCTTTCTTTGTCCCTCGGCTCCCCCTTATATAGGAGGCGGAGCCGAGGGTTTCGTATTACACAAGTTACAATTATCGGGATACTCTTTGAATCCGTCCCGTGAAGTTACAAATCTCTATATCCTTAATCTATCTCTACTTGCCATAGTCGACGTCTTCATGGGCTTCCGGGCTTCATAAACTTCGGGTAATGGGCTTTCAGTAAACCCCGGGTACTATCTTTGACAGGCCCATCTGGGATGCCTATGTCAGTATCCCCCGAGATTTTGCTTGAATTGTAGAGTCGAGTAAAATCTCCATCATACAATTTACCCATAAATTCTTCGAGTCATTTACAAATAACTTATTCGAGACATTTATATCTTGTACAGGGATAATGGTAGATGGGGCTGATTCATCTGACGGATCAGGTACCAGTTAACTGCTCTCGTGGCAAACTCGCAAAAAACTACTTCGAAGTCAAGTCCCTGGACATGACCTCGGGATACTGGCGTAATTCGACATGTGCCGCTTTAGGACTTATTCATGAATCGAATTCCAGTTATGTTTATAAAATGCATAGTGCGTCCGTTGGGAATGTTTCTTCGCATCTGTTGATACGGAAAAAAGTAGCAGAGCGCATTCGGGTGCGATACCTCGTCACTCAGGACAGAACCTGGGGTCTTACCTTCGTAAAGTTTTACGGCATCCAGAGGTTTTTTCGCGGCGGACGCGCTCCAGGAATATATTGTCGAGTACCTTTATCGGCTGTTGAAATAGCCAATTTCGTCGAGTCAATCAACGATAATATCTTGGCGCTCCCGGTGGGATTACATGCAGAGTTACGTGTAACTCGAAAATGTATGGCGACAACCATACTCCCTAAATTTTATCGACTATTCTTCTCAGCTCAAATTATCGGGTGCGCGACCAGCGCTCCCGATGGGAGTAGCCCCCGAGGCTACAGTCAAGTATTTATACTTCGTTGTAGGCTCAATTGAAAAAAAACAACTCCTTTCTGCTCCTCCTTTTATTTTACTGGGTGTGCGACCAGCGCTCCCGATGGGAGTAGCCCCCGAGGCTACAGTCAAGTATTTTATTCTGGGTTGTAGGCTCAATTTTTTATCTTCTTTGAACCACCATATATTTTTGTCCTTTATGCCATCCTCTTAGTAGAGGTAAAAACTTCGGGTAAGAGTAGCCCCCGAGCATTTGAACAAATATAAGTATTTGATCGAAGGCTCTCCAAGTTTATCTTATTTGAATCCTCGGTAGTTCTCCTGCCGCTATTTTGAAATACTTATTCGAGATTTTGCAGTGACTACGTCAATGCTGACGATAGCCACTAACTCTGTATTGGGAAGGTGCGAGACCTGTCGTGTCTCTGATATGTGGGTCCAAACCTCTGTCCCTTTTGATACGTCGCGGGAGTGGGGGACACACGTCCTCCGCTTTTTCCGGCACGCGCGCTGCGGCGCCTGTCCAGTAACTTCATAGTGAATATACGATTATACCCTCGATAACACGTGTAGGGCACCGGATTCATTTCCTTTTTATCCAACGGCGCGACAGATCGATTTCTTGGTATAAATAATCTCCTTCTTCCTCAAACCTTCCCTTCGCTGCGCCGCTCAACTTTCCCCTCTCTCTGCAAAATCTCCATTGCTGTCCCCCAAGCTCATTGCGCTTCCTCTCATCTCCATTCTCCTCCAACACCTGTTTGAATGCCACCGCGCACCAAGCTCCTCAGGCACACCGCTCCAGGAACCACCATGTCGACAGAGGAGGCTGAGATCTCTGGATGGGAGAGATCAAAGATCTCAAACCTAGACGTGAGCGCCCTCAAGAAGCTTGGGCTGATGAAGAAAGAAGAGGCGCCGATTTTTCCTGGGGACGAAAGCTTCCCTACGCCTCGCATCGGATACCGGGTAACATTCATCAACCACCTCATCCGCGGCCTTTCCACCCCCATCCACGAGTTCCTTCGTGGATTGCTATTCATCTATGGGATTCAGCTACATCAGCTGACTCCCAACTCCATCCTCCACATCTCCATCTTTATCACCTTGTGTGAATGCTTTCTTGGGACCCATCCTCATTGGGGCCTGTGAAAACGCATCTTCTATCTTTGCCGCAATAGCTCCCGCAACATCGCCTACAATGTGGGCGGTGTTGTTATCTGCATCCGTCCCGACGTCGACTACTTCGACGTCAAATTCTCCAACTCTGTCCAAGGGTGGCGCAGGAGATGGTTGTACATCCGAGAGGAGCAGAACAACTCTCAAGAATACAACATTGCTCCCTTTGATGGTACCGCAAAAATCCTCAGGCGCCGTTCTTGGGACGCTGAAGTCACTGCCGAAGAAAGATCGGCTACCGATGCTCTGATGAAGCGCATTCATGAACTTCAGAACACCCGCGGTAAAGAACTGTCGGGTGTTCAAATTACTGCTCACTTCCTTAGGATCAGGGTGCAGCCTCTGCAGGCTCGCAAAAACCCCCTCTGGATGTAGGCTAGCGAGGAAGATGTTGACCGCGTGTCCAAGGATCTCTCTGTGAAAGATCTGGAAAAGCTAGTCCGACGCTTTACCTCGTTGAGCAAAAAACACTGTGTTCCATCCTCCTGCCGCGTGGTGCCATACAGCAGCAACCACGCGCTTCCCGAAGTAAGTAATTTCTCTCTCGAGTTGTACTACTATTTTTCGACTTGCTATCTTATTACCTTACACCTTGGTATTTATTTGTGTTTTGTTCGACAGAACCACCAATCTTTCACTTCTCTTCCTCCCCTCCCTGAAGGTGGCGAGGTAGATGAGCGAACCGTCATTACCGACGATTCGCAGGCACCCTCTCGTCTTGAGAGTGAAGTCGCAGGATCTCACAAATCCACGGCTTCCTCCGAAAAAGAAACTGACTCAGAAGCTTCTGAATCAGTGCGCTCTCCTCCCTCCGTTGTTTTTCCAAGTAACAAGAGGAAACAGGATGAAGTCGAAGATTCCGGCACCTCCAAACCCAGTGGGTCACCTGCCAAGGAAACTTCAACTGAAGCAGAGGGTGGCTTCTGCCCTTATGACGATGCTGTCATTAGCTCGTAAGTTATGCTGCTTCTTATTTTGTATATTTCTTGTGAATATTCTCATGTTTCTTTGTTGACAGTGGCGAAGAAGAAGAAGAACCCGCTGCTAATGTGACGGCTCCAACGAGCACGCCAAATACCTTAGTTCTTTCTGAAGCACGCCGTGCTGCTGAGGAAACCTCGCCTCCTCATCATCAAGATTTGGAAATGTCGACTCCTATCGCCAGCCCCCGAGCCCCTTCGCCGAAAAGACCAAGGATTGGGCTTGGAGAGAGCCACGACTTTTCGGCCGGGAGTTCAACGACTCCTCATGTCGAGGGTTCTCCTCGGCAATGCCCTCCGTTTGGGGCTTAGGCTAGATGGAATCATGTAGGCTGACACGAGACATCGGTTATCAAACAAGCGGGGAAAGCGATTAAGCCAGGTTCGGGGCCATCGATGAGGTAAAACCCTTACGTCCTGCCTGTCTGATCTTGATTATGAAAATATTAGGTTACAATGGGGTGCCGAAGGTTTCGGCTATGATCTCGTCGAGAGACTAAGTTCTGTAGGGACCTAGCTCTAGACTTATGGTGGCTATGGTTACTAAGATTGCGTGTGTCCTCGGCAGCCTCTCTCCTGGCCCTTATATTGGGAGCCAGGTCTAGAGAGATCTATCCGAGTACGACTAGGTTACAAAGAGTCCTAGGTCTAAACTTTCCTTGTATTCTTCGTCTCCTTGTCTTGTTCTTCAAGAATTCTTCTTTGGAACCGACGTACTAGCCCACCTGGCCATCGAGTGCCTTCATGAGCCCCTGGTTGGGCTGCAAGAGGTAGTGCAACATAAGTTACCCAAAGGGTAATGCCCACGTCAGTAGCCCCCGATTGACTGGCCGAAGATACCTCGGGCAGGGACTAAAAGCATGCGTCCTGTCGAATGTTTGCCCCAGTCGACAAATCTTGACCCTCTTGTAACAGTAGCATCTTCTTCCATCGGGTGCGCGTCCAGCGCTCCCGATGGGAGTAGCCCCGAGTCTAGGTACAGATGCTTGCAACCGTGCGTAGATTTAAGTTGTACTACTCGAATGTTTTCTTCTGCCGAAGCTTTCTGCAAATTCCCAAGGTTGCCCGATACATTTATATCGGGGCTTTAATTTTTTCAAACAAGGTTCACTACGTAAAGGATATCGAGTAACGTGTCCAGCTTTGCTGGTTAACTGCCGATGGCAAAATAAAGCTACCCTATGTAACATCCGTATTTTTATGAGCTGATTTTTTTTTCTTTTAGTAACGGATGTTGCAGCAAAATAAAATAAACAAATATTTTATTTGAAGTCTTGAAATTAATTCTTTGGATTTAATTTATTAATGGAGGAATTGATTAAGCTCCTAGTTTTTATATCTAGATCTGAGCTTCATTTGCCAATTTTCTCCCTCATTGGTTTTTCAAATGCACGTGCATGCATGGCTACATAGTGTGTCGTGCTCTGTTCTATTTATTTTCCCTGTACGTGCATATGTACTCTGTTCTCTCATCCTTGCTCTTCTGGTCTACCGATGGATCACCGAAGCTAGCAGGCCAAGCCTTCGTTTATTTTCTTCTTCATAGCAGAAACGCTAAGGCCCAGCCGATCCGGCACACATATGCCGCCCGACCTAACCCATGCAGCGAGGAGTTCGTGCAGCGCACGATACCGTCCGACGCGTACGATTCCGGTTCTGATTCTTAGGCAGCGCAAACCGCCTCGCCCAGCTGACTATAAAGCCTCAGGTAGGCGTCCCTGCGTCTCCTTTCCACCCCAAAAACCCTAGAGGCTTAGATCGATCCAATCTCGCGGAGCTCCACGAGGCCGCCGCCGAACGCCGCTCGTGTTCCCGACGACTCAGGGCACGAGGGACGGAGCTGCTGCGCCAGGAGGATTACCAGGAGTAGGGAAGTACATCCACGGAACTAGAAGGACGAACGGCTGCTCACCTACGATACCCACGGCAACGCCGTCAACCTCGGCCACCGACTTCTATCACAAACTGCGCCGTGCTCGGTGAGCTTCTTGGCAAACCCTTGCACACAGACGTTCCACATCTATATGTCTACATCCTAGACATGGTCGCTGCCAATAATGCTGTAGTTGACGATGTCGCCGGTGAACCGAATGCCGTCGGATGGCATCGTCAGTTAGGCCCGCCTAGAGCACGTTTTCTGTTTTTGTTTCCAACTCATGTTATGTTATGTACCAGTTAACTATAGGAAGCCAGTAGTGTTGTTGGTAACACATACGTTCGATGTTTTATCAAATGGCAATGGTAAATATAAGCATGTCATTGTAGTTATATCTCCGCATCTGCTAGCTTTGTTGTTTTCAAGTATCCATATTGTCTAGTCTGGACTTGGGTGCCTCGCCAGGAACCGAATACCATCTGCTAGTTTGCATATGCCAACTTTGTAGTAGCTTTTGCAAATCGATTACACATGCTTAGATATAGAAGCATTCAGTAGAATTAGATAGTACCTTCTCTGTATAAATTTTGCACTTCTTTACGCATGCTTAGCTATACATGTAATTTTTGGATATAACTATTGCCTTATCGTGCATCTATTCTGCTGTTAATTAGCAAGCTCAGTTTTTAGCAGTACAACATGTCAAGTTATTTGGAAATTCTTGTTAGTGTTATAGGCTTGTCCTGTCTGTAGAATAGAGTAACATAGGATTTATTTTATGGCAGATTACTCATCATGCTAGATATTAAACTGGCTTGTTGCTGTAACACCATACTACCATCGTTGTTACTTTGCTGCATGCATGCTGAATATTAGATGCTTGTCACATGTGTAAATGGTTTTAATTTAGATGTTTTACTTGTAAGCATATGTCTAACTAGCATGTATTTTATTTAGTCATAGCATATTAAAATTGTACCATCTATATGTGTTGGTTAAATATGTTTCTAAAATATTTCGTTACCTAATATAGAGCGATCACCATGTGTTATACCCTAGTTAACCCCAATCCTATTGAGTCATTCCAGTCTCTTGGTTGTACTTCTTGTATGCCGAACATTGGACACACACTTTTTATTTGGATCTTTCTATTGGATTTTATTGGTGTTTATTCGTAGTTGTATTTATTTTTCGTTCATCGTTATAACGAGTAGGGAGTGACGGGAACGGGCCGAACCAGGACTACGAAGGAGGGTTTTTCGACGACAACAAAGGCACGCCCTCTCATCATATTTATCCCAGTTTTACAACTTGCATATTATTTTATGTTTTACAAATATATGCTATTTTATTCCAGTAGCTAGCGTGTCGATTGACACACCAACTTGATCTGCTTGTCGCCTTTTACTTGATACCCTGAGTAGTGATTATATATAATCCTGATAGAGTAGAATGCTTAGCCATGCTAAATAATCATTAGGAAATTTCCGGTTGCCTCTCCGGAGGAATTGATCGACCTGCGGGTCAAAACACCCCTTTGAAAGTTGTTGAGCTCGTTGAGCTGGGCTAGTTAGCCATTGATGTTTCCTCTACTCTATGCTACTCTGGGTGAAATTTACCATCTAAACATGGCGCGGGCGACAGCTGGATCAGTTGTTGAAGGAGCGATTGGTTGCCCTTCATTTGTTGGAGGGGGCAATCCGTCGTTCGTGCCGCATAAGGATCCTAACAAGTCTTGGATTTGAAGATTGTGACAACCGTACAACCACATGCTATGTGGGCACTGACTTGGTTGGGTATGTTAGTCAGCCTTAGGTGTCGATGTCGCCGTACCGCTGATGAGGTGTCTGCCTACGGGGGAACCTTCGGCACAGATGTGGGGACCGGTTTGGGGACGTACTCTCAGTTCCGTGCGCCAGACCCGGTGGGCATGTCACATCTTTGGGGGATCTAGCTAAAAGACCTCGTCACAAACTCCCTATTGCTATGCTAGCGACGGCTGGTTGCAACAAGGCGAGATTGTGACATGTGGTGAAAGTGTACCACCTCTGCAGAGTTAAAACTATTCGAATAGCCGCGTCCACGGTCATGGACGACACATGAATCCTTCTTGACATACAGGAACCTGTTTTGCTATTTCCCTCTTGCCTCTGTTCTTTCCTTGGAGTCTAAATCCCATGATATATGTGAGTTGTCGTGGACAGTCACATTGATGAGAAATATTACACTGAATATAAAACATGTTTTCGTCTAAAACTGCTTTTATCAAATCTAGTGTAGTATTGCAAATAAAACTGGCTTTTCTGCAAAAGAACCATATAGCCTTTCTTTGAAGCCTCATGTAGATTTAGTAGGTTTGCAGGAGGGGGCATGTTGAGTACGAAATGTACTCATGGCAAAACTTTTGTTGATGTTCAGAGTACTATGAAGATGCTGAAGACAATGGCGACTACGACGACGCTGAGGAGTGAGGCCTCGTGGACTACATCGACTGCATGTGGCTGAGATGGAGTTACTTCGCATTTTATGATCCGATGTGCTTTCTGGTTGTAATAAATGTTACAAGACATTTCACTTTGTGGCTCAAACTTTTTAATAATTACTTTTTGCACGTTCTGCAATGATATTTATTTCGCTGTGTCGTCAAGTTAATCCTGGATTGACGAATAACACAGGGGGTCGGTTAAGTTCCGGTTCTCACAGAAGTGGTATCAGAGCCGACGTCGACCTAGTCACGTGGCCTTAGTTAGAATGGAAACTTTAAGACAAGTTTTTTTATATAAAAAAATATTTATTTATGAAAATACTCGTAGTCTAATTCTTGACTATTGCTATTCCTTGTCTTACCTTGTTCACTATTTATTCTTAAGTTTTCTTCCATAAGCACTTCTTTAGTATACAATATCCTATCTAGGAGAAAGCCATCTCAAGAGCGCATGGATTCAAGAGGCATATATCAAGTACTCCATACTTCAATACGCAGTTGAGAGGAGACGAACTATATAGGATGAGTTGAACAGAATCCTTTCAGATATGTACTACGTATGTTAGGGGATTTTGCTTGAGTATTGACTACATCTGTTTGGTTATTTCATGTAGTCATACTAAACCATGTTTTACAAAGTAATTTGATTGAAGTTTATTTGGATATTCCATGTTTGGTTACAGATTTGGTTATGGGTTAGTTTCTTTTTCCCTCTTATCTATCCTAACTTGGGACAACGACACAGGATGAATGCAAATCGGGGTCGTGGTCGCGGAGGACGCGGACGCGGACGTGGTCGCGCACCAGCGTTTCAGGAGGACTTCGTTGAGGGTGAAGTTCACGACACGGACACTGACACCGAGAATGAGGGACCAGAGCAGCCGCCACCGCCGCCACCGGTTAACATTGCGCAAGTGATGCTGATGCAGACACAGCTACTGCAGCAGATGGCTGCCACTCTGGCGAACCAGAATCAGAACCAAAACCAAAACCAGAATCAGAATCCTCCTCCACCGCAGTCCAAACTCGCAGATTTCATGAGGACGAAGCCACCCACCTTTGCGGGATCAGCGGATCCTATTGAGGCGGATGATTGGCTGAAGGATATTCGACGGAAACTCAACCTGGTGAGTGTTAACGCTCAAGACCGTGTGAAGTATGCTGCGCACCAACTCCAGGGTGTGGCCGCGGATTGGTGGGAGAACTATTGTGAGGCACATGATGATGGCGAGGGGATCACGTGGAATGAGTTTGCTGAATCATTTCGCACTGCACACATTCCAGCTGGTCTCATGGAGCTGAAGAGGGATGAATTTCGAGCTCTGGTTCAGGGGAAGATGTCAGTCTCTGAGTACTGGGACCGTTTCACCCAGTTATCTCGCTATGGAAGGGCGGATATTCCCACTGAGGCTGATAAGATTTCTAAGTTTCTGAGGGGCGTCAACCTAGGTCTGAAGGATAGGTTGGTGTCTCATGATTTTGCCAACTTCCAGAGTTTGGTCAACAAGGCTATTCTTCAGGAGAATTCAAAGAACGAACTTGAGGAACACCGCAAGCGCAAGGCACCGCAAGGTCAGTATGGGACAGGGAGTTCACGCCATAAGAACAATAACAACCCAGGATACCGTGGATCAGGTGCAAAGCCGGCGAAGCCTAATCACAATGCTTCGTATGGTGCCTATCGTACTCCGAGAGCTGAAGTCAGAGGGAATCATGCCAACACCGCTGGGAGGACATGCTACAACTGTGGCGAAGAGGGCCACTTTGTTGCTGCATGCCCGGGAAAGAATAACACCGGGGCGACACCAGTGAAGTTCAACTTGGGGTCCGCCGCCAAGACGCCAGCAGCGGGACGTGGAAGAGGCATACTGCCTACCCCGGGAGGCGCACCTCATGCCTCAGGGCAGCAAGGACGTGGCCAAGTCAACCATGTCACGGCGGAACAGGCGCATGAAGCTTCAGATGTTGTCCTTGGTATGTTTCCAATCAACTCATGTTATGGTTCAGTACTTTTCGATTCTGGAGCGTCCCATTCGTTTGTTTCCAAGCAATTTGTTGAAAAACACCATTTGAAAACCGAGGGTATGAGTCGGGAGATGGCAGTACAATCACCTGGGGGAATACTTACTACGGGTTTAAAATGTCCTAAGGTGATCATAACGATCGAAGGAGTAGAGTTTCTAGCAGATCTCATAGTGTTAGACTCTAAAGGGTTAGATGTTATTCTGGGCATGAACTGGTTAGTAAAACAAAAAGCTATGATAGACTGTAGCCTTGGAGCAGTATCGCTGACTAGTAAGAATGGAACTGTGGTGGATTACAAACCCAAGTCAGCACCTCATACCGCAGTGGACAGTATTCTGAACAGCTTGAAGGAGATGGTTGTATCAGACGTTAGAGTAGTTAAGTAATACCCAGATGTTTTCCCGGATGAGTTACCTGGTCTGCCACCAGACCGTGAGATAGAGTTTGCCATCGAGTTAGTCCCAGGCACTGCTCCTATTGCAAAGAGACCATATAGGATGCCGGCAGATGAACTAGCTGAAATGAAGAAGCAAATTGAGGAGCTCTTAGAGAAGGGATATGTTAGACCGAGCACCTCACCTTGGGGAGCACCGGTGTTGTTTGTTAAGAAGAAAGATGGTACCATGCGAATGTGCGTGGATTACCGTGCCTTGAATGAAGTGACCATCAAGAATAAATACCCTTTGCCTAGGATTGATGATCTGTTTGATCAATTGAAGGGAGCTTCTGTCTTCTCTAAGATAGACCTCAGGTCGGGATACCATCATTTGAAGATCCGACCCGAAGACATACCTAAGACAGCCTTTGTCACTCGGTATGGTCTCTACGAATTTCTGGTGATGTACTTTGGACTCACGGATGCACCGGCCTACTTCGTGAATCTCATGAATAAAGTGTTCATGGATTGCTTGGATAAGTTTGTCGTAGTGTTCATTGATGATGTGTTGATTTACTCTCGTAATGAGGAGGATCATGAAAAGCACCTTAGGATTGTTCTGGAAAGGCTTAGAGAACATCAACTTTATGCCAAGTTCAGCAAGTGTGAGTGTTGTGGGTATACTTCATGGGTGTACCATCGACAGTGCCTGGATCCGGCAAGCCCGGGTGGCCCATAGACGGTGATGTGGCATGTGGCCCATCGGGCGGCCCAGTTGCTGTTGATCATGAAGGATGAAGTCCAGCCCAGGATCAGTAAGCCGGATCCTAACCGACCTTCGGAGGAACCCGGATCCGTGGAGGCCCATGAGGAACCCGGATCCAGTACGACGTAGATGGAAGGCAGATCCTTGACGTACACGGCAAGACATTGTACCGTAGTTAGGCAATCTGTAATCCGGCTAGGACTCTCCATGTAAACCCTAGATCCGTGCGCCTATATAAGCCGGATCCCGGGAGCCCTAGAGGCACAACCACAACTCATTGTAACAACGCGAAAGCGCCCAGATAATTCCAGACAAGCAGCAGTAGGCCCTGTCCTCGTGCAGGTGTTCCGAAGCTAGGTAAATCGCGTACCACCGTCCCGAGTGCACTCCGCCCTATGGCCCCTACTTCTTCTCCCCCTCGTGAGGATCCCTCCTCCGAGGTACCGTCGAATAGGCAACAACAGTTGGCGCCCACCGTGGGGCCTGCGGCGTCTGGAGGCCGGAATCGGGAGGGTTCTACCTTCGGAGGCATCGGCGACACCATCGCCGTGGGGCGCGTCAAGTACGCCGGAAATTTCCCGATCGTCCCTGAGGATGAGTGCTGGATTCCGGCTAAGACAAACCCCGTCAAGCTCTCCATCATCCCGATCGGCGGGATACACATCTTCATCGGCGAGACCGTCGATTCCGACGGGAACGCACTGGTAAGTAACGCTGAGGCGACCGCCGCTGAGCAGGACGCAGTCGCGAAGATCCGATCTGAGTCGCAGGAACTTCCTAAGGAAGATTCCGCCTTAGATCTGAAAAAATCAAAGCTCACCCAATCCGCCCCTGAGCAGGAAATAACGGTGGAAGACCAATGCAGATCCGCCTGGGTCTCCCAGGTGTTAGAGAAGCAAAGGTGTCACTTCGTGCACTTCATAGCCCATACCGCAGCGGCCGCCCCTCAAGAAGTCGGAGCAGGCCCCATGCAGGTAGAGGCACCGGAAAACGGCGACGCTCCGGATCAGCAGGAGGCTGTCAGAGAAAGCGACGCTCCGGGTGAAGAATTGATCCTGGGCAACCTCAGCCCAACCTCCGACGACACCTCCTCCATGGATACTGAAGAGTACGATCGCAAGTTGAAGGAACTCGGAGGTGGTGAGCAAATCGAGGTAGATTCCGCCCAGCCTAAGCAGGTTCTCGCAACCTTAGCAGCGCTGGATCAGCAGGAATCGGCAGATGAGCACACCACTTCCGACCCACAGCCATCCTATGCAGGTACTCCGCTATCGCGGGAACGACCGTGTCAGGAAATCCTGTCCCCAGAAGAACTGGTTGAGCAGGCAGGCATGGACGCAATAGCATACTCGGCGATCCTCAACAAACCAATAACTCCTAAGGAAGCTGCAGACCCGGAGGCTCTAGAGGCCAAGAGGCAGGAGATGTTGGCAACGGCTCAGAAATTCGCCAGAACCACAGCCGCAATGCTGGATGAAAGGAAAGAAGCCGCGCAATTCGTGGAAGGTTTCCAACAGCGAGAACTCGAGGTTGACCAACAACTCGTAAAAGTCAAGGAGCTCCAACAGCACTGGAGAGACAAGGTGACCGAGCTTCAGCAGGAGGTCGATCAAATCAGGCGGGAGGCTATACCCCCTCGCAAGATCACTTTCGCGACCCCCACTGAGCAAGAGCCACTTGCAACCCTAAAGGACAACATGAAAAAGGTTGCGGAGATCTTGAAAAAGAAGGACGAGGAGATTGACATCGACTATGTTCGTACGCTCGTTGCCTCAGCAATGAAGCAGCAGAGTAAGGCAGATACTTCGCGCAGGTTGGAATCCAATCCGGATCACTGTGTCTCTACCGCGCAGAAGGACGCCCGCGTCAATCGCCATCCCGATGATGAATCGCGCACTGGATCCACGGAGCGCAGAAGAAAAACAAGGGAGCACCCGAATCCAATCCCCGTACCGTCAAAGACGCCTCCGTCAGATCCGAAGAAGGGAAAGGATGCAATGTACGCTGGTAGGAACAAGTACCGGAACCCATCACCTCCGCCTAACGGGTACCCGCGTCCCCCGCCTCCTCGCCGCCGCAGTCCAGTCGGAAACACCAGGCCCCATGGGGCCGGTGGAATCAACATCCGCGACATGCCGCCGCCGAGAACCAGGGAGCGTACGCCGGAACCACGTCGGAGCCAGAACAACGATCGTGAACCCGAGCCCAGAAGGAGACGGAACAATGATCGCGAGTCTGAGCCCAGGAGGGGACGGAATGCTGAGCGTGAGCCGGAACCCCGTCGAAGCCGGAACGACGGAGGAGACTATCACCAAGGTGAAGGTAGCCACCGGAGCCGGAGCGAACCACGGGAAGACCGCCGGGAATCTGAAGGCGGAAGCAAAAAATCCCACAGGCCCCCTCGCAGGTCCCCTTCACCACGACCAAGTGGCGGAGGCGGAGGCGGAGGCGGTGGCCGGAGATCTCGTTCCCGCTCAAAAAGCCCGGATGGCAGCCCACGCGATGCACGAGAACGCCTCAATGAGTACAGATCTGATTACATTGGCCCAAAGTGCTTTGGCAGGATGATTCGAGAGGAACCAAAGCCAAGGATGAACCTCAAGCTACCCGGAAACCTGAAGAATTATGATGGCACGGAACGGCCGGATACCTGGATTGAGGATTACTATAATGCAGTAACCTTTGCCGGAGGAACCCCTAATATTGCCTGTCGCATGCTTCAGTTGTAGCTTGTAGGTCTAGCCCGGATCTGGCTCAGTGACCTCGAGAAGAACTCCATCTTTTGCTGGTTTGACCTGAAGAACGCCTTCGAAAAACACTTCAGGGGCACCTACAAGAGACCTGCCACTACAAGCGACCTTCAGGCATGTATCCAAAAGAAGGGTGAAACATCAAGGAGCTTCCTCACCCGATGGTTGCAAACCAGGAACGAGTGCGAGAACGTTGATAACCGCACAACAATGCACGCCTTTATTGGTGGCTTGCAGAGAGGAGGATTGCTGCGGCACAAGCTGACCTGTTTGGTCAATGCAAACAAACTGACTTTGGATGACATGATCACCATTGCCAGCGATCATACTGCCGCCGATGACGACGCAGGCGGAGATCTAGCAGCTACAGCAATTCCCATGCATCAGCAAAAGAAGAACCGTGATAACGGTAGCAGCAGCGGCACCAAGCGGAAAAATCCCCCTGATGACCAAAGAAGTGGCGGATCCGACTTGATCGCCATGGCCTTCCAGCGCGGAGGCCAAGGAGGCGGAAGAGGCCGCGGCCGCGGAGGCGGAGCCGGAAGGGGCCAGCAGCGTGGTGACGAGGTCACTGCTGCCGGAACCCGCGCCCCCCAAACTTATGAAGAGTACAGAGACATGCCCTGCTTGGCCCATCTGGATCCGGCTACAGGAAAGTCCACTCACACAAACCGCAACTGCAAGTGGGTCAACGATCTCAAATATGACCCGGAAGCAGGATACAAGCGAGCCCGGAAGCACCGCCCACGCGGCAAAGGAGGCAAGGGCAAGAACAAGGACAAGGAGGAAGACAGTTCCGAGGCGATGGACGAGGATGACGCTTCGCCGGATCCCAAAGCCGGATCCGCAGCTAAACCCAACCCCTTCGATAAAAAGAGTGCGGGCGCATACCACACCTTCCTTGGAACTCCAACAGTCCGTGCAAGAAAATCTGCTCTCCGGATCCTGAACGCCACAGTTCCCGCTGTGCCGCAGTATGTCAGGTGGTCGGAAACTCCGTGTACGTTTGATAGGAAGGATCATCCTACTGTCATTCCGAAAGAGTGCTACGCCTTGGTCATAAGTCCCCGCATAGACGGGTATGACTTCTCCAAGTGCCTCATGGACGGCGGCGCCAGCCTGAACATCATGTACCTGGAAACTCTGGAGCGGATGAACCTTACCAAGGAACAGCTAAAACACAGCACCACTGAATTTCATGGTGTGGTTCCGGGTAAAAAGGCAAATTCCTTGGGCAGCATCAGACTTCCCGTGGCCTTCGGCGATGCAAATAACTTCCGCCAAGAGATGATCACGTTTGAGGTCGTGCCCTTCAAGAGCTCCTACCACGTCATTTTCGGCAGGCCCACCTACCACAAGTTTCACGCAAGAGCGTGCTACATCTACAACAAGCTCAAAATTCTGGGTCCAAAAGGTATGATTACCGTATCCGGAGACTACAAGAAGGCTCATGAATGCGAGTTAGGCGAAGCCGCCTTCGCAGAGTCTGTGATATCTGGAGAGGAGCTGCAAGGCTACATAGCCGCGGTGGATCCGACTGAGATGCAGACCACCAAGAAGCAGATCTCCGGACAGAAGACCTCCTTCAAGGCCGCGATAGAAACCAAGAAGCACGACCTCATCGTAGGAGACGGCTCCAAGCAGGTTTCAGTCGGAGCCAACATGGACCCCAAATAGGAAGACGCGCTCGTCGAGTTCCTCCGCGCTAACATGGATATCTTCGCATGGCAACCTTCTGACATGTCCGGAGTACCTAGGAAACTCGTCGAGCACTACCTCAACATAAATCCGGGGGCTAAACCGGTGAAGCAAGCTATGCGACGCTTTGGAGATAAGAAGCGCCGCGCCATAGGAATGGAACTAGCTAAGTTACTAGAGGCAGGTTTTGTAGTAGAAGTTATCCATACTGATTGGGTCACAAATCCCGTCCTTGTACCCAAAAAGAACACTGAAATACTAAGAATGTGCATCGATTACTCCGGCTTGAACAAGCATTGTCCGAAGGATCCGTTCCCCTTGCCGCGCATTGACCAAGTCATTGATTCGACGGCAGGGGCGGAACTTCTGTGTTTTCTTGACACATATTCCGGGTATCATCAGATCCGGATGAAGGAGTCCGACCAAAAGGCGACTTCGTTCATCACCCCTTTCGGCACTTACTGCTATGTCACCATGCCCTTTGGTTTGAAAAATGCAGCGGTGCCTGAAGGACCAAATTGGCTGGAACGTGCACGCTTACGTCGACGACATCGCGGTCATGACCCGGAAAGGATCCGACTTGATCAGCGACCTCACAGAAACCTTCGAGAATCTCCGTCGGTACAAGATGATGTTGAATCCGCTGAAGTGCGTCTTTGGCATTCCAGCCGGAAAACTCCTTGGCTTCATCGTCTCTCACAGAGGCATTGAGGTTAACCCAGAAAAAATCAAGGCAATGATGTGTATCAAAAGGCCAACTTGTCTCAAAGATGTGCAACGACTAACTGGTTGTGTCGCAGCAATCAGTAGGTTTGTTAACCGTCTTGGCGAGAAGGCGCTACCTTTGTACAAGCTGCTGAAGAAAACAGAAAAATTCGTCTGGGACGATGCAGCAGACACAACACTTCAGGGGTTGAAGGAAATACTCACCTCCCCACCCATCTTGGCGGCGCCTGTAGAGTCAGAGCCCATGCTCCTTTATCTGGCAGCTACCAACAGAGTCATCAGTCTCGTCATCGTGGTGGAGCGAAAGGAAGAAGGTCACGAATATGATGTCCAAAGACCAGTCTATTACATTAGCGAGGTACTGACGGAATCAAAGCAACGATACCCTCACTTTCAGAAGCTAGCCTATGGTGTGTTCCTAGGCAGCCGAAAGCTGAGACACTACTTCCAAGAGCACCCAGTAACAGTCGTGAGCAAGGCTCCGCTGTCGACGATTCTCAGCAACGCTGACGCAACAGGACGCACAGCAAAATGGGGCATCGAGTTATCCGCCTTCGACATCGCTTACAAGCTCAGGACTGCGGTCAAATCCCAAGTCTTGGCAGATTTCGTCGCAGATTGGACAGAGGCTCCGGATGCAAATCTGGAGCCGGAACCAGAAACATGGGTCATGCACTTCGATGGATCCAAGCAGCATCAAGGCTCAGGAGCCGGAGTCACCCTGAAGTCCCCTACCGGAGAAGAACTGCAGTACGTTTTGCAGATTCACTTTGAAGCTACAAACAACATGGCGGAATACGAGGCTCTACTACACGGTCTGCGCATCGCTAAGGAAATTGGGATCAAGCACATCATATGCTGCGGAGATTCCGACCTGGTGGCACAACAAGTAGCCGGAACCTGGAACGCCAGAAACTCCGTCATGGCGGCTTACAGAGATGAAGTTGAAGAGATTGCCAAATGCTTCCTCGGATATGAAGTCAAGTACGTCAGGAGAGACGATAACGCAGCGGCAGACATGCTATCCAAGCTTGGATCCGGCAGGAAACCAATTCCGCCTGGTATTTTCCTGGAGCATCTACGGATACCCTCGGTGAAGGGCGCTAACCCGGAAAATCCAGAAGTGGCAGTATCTCCGGTAAAGGAAGTGATGGTCATCATTTCGGCCTGGACGCAGCCTTTCCTGGACTACCTCATTGATCAGAAGTTGCCAAAGGACGAGGTCCTCACACGACAGATCATCAGACAAGCAAGGTCCTATACAATCATTGACGGACAGCTCTACAAACGAAGTGCAACTGGAGTATTTCTCAAATGCGTCTCCAATCAAGATGGCATTAAAATCCTCAGAGAGATCCACGCAGGGGATTGCGGGCATCACGCCGCTCCCAGGTCCCTCGTTGCCAAAGCTTTCCGGCTTGGATTTTACTGGCTCACAGCTAAAGAAGATGCTGACAAGTTGGTAAAAACCTGCCGAGGTTGCCAGTACTACGCTACCCAACCAAATGCTCCAGCCCAAGAGCTGAAGACCATCCCTATCACCTGGCCGTTTGCGGTCTGGGGGCTTGATATGGTTGGTAAGTTAAAGAAATCATCTCCTGGCGGTTTTGAGTACCTCCTGGTCGCTATTGATAAATTCAGTAAATGGATCGAGGCAAAGCCAGTGAGAAAAGCCGATGGTGCTACGGCACTTAAATTTGTCTGCAGCCTCGTGATGAGATTCGGCATCTCGCACAGCATAATCACAGATAATGGCACAAACTTCACCCAAGGAGAATTGAAGGATTATTGCCGTGACGTTGGGATCCGACTAGACCTGGCATCAGTGGCTCATCCACAGTCCAATGGTCAGATCGAAAGAGCCAACAGACTCCTCTTATCCAGAATAAAACCACGCCTTGAAGAACCGCTGCGACGCGCAGCCGGAGCTTGGGCTGAGGAGTTAGACTCCGTCCCGTGGAGTTTACGAACTACCCCTAACAGGTCAACAGGATTCACTCAGTTCTTCCTGGTATACGGATCCGAAGCTGTGCTCCCCTCCGACATCATCCACGATTCACCTCGAGTCTCCGCCTATAATAAAGAAACTGCTGACGAGGCCAGACAGCTATCTGTGGACCTGATCGAAGAAGCTCGGAACTTAGCATACCAACGTTCCACCATTTACCAGCAGAAGCTCCGACGCTACCATAGTCGTCGAGTTCGGAATCGCTTGTTCATGGCCGGGGACTTGGTCCTCCGCCTTCGCCAGGTGAAAGATCACAAGTTGCAATCTCCATGGGAAGGACCCTTCGTCGTTAGCAAAGTGCTTCACAACGGATCGTACTACCTTGTCGATTTCCGAGAGCTAAATGATAGACCTGCTAATTGGCACCAGAAACGCAAGAGGGAGGATCCGGATGACATCTACGATGAAACAGAACGTCCTTGGAACATTGCACAGCTACGTCCTTTCCACACTTAGCATAGAATTACATACTTTGTAACAGTTATACATGATCAATGAAATAAAGCTTTTGGTTCACTCTTTGAGTCTTTTACCTCCTTTACTTGTTCATTTTTAGATCATGTATGTTTTCCGACTAAAACCGCAGAGCTGGATATTTCCGCCTAGGCGTGTATGAAAGTTGTCATTTTTAAAATCGTCCTTTAGGACGTAAGCTTAAGTTTTCTGGTGGAAGTATCTTCTGTTGCAAACTCATGGATTCCTGGTAGCGACTTCCGGCACTTGGGCTGGGGGCTTGTTTCCGCGGTTATTGACGGATTGCCATTGGGCTTCATCGCCGCTGGCGAGCGTTTCCGGCTACAGGTTTTCCGGCTCACGGAAGGTCAAGTGGGCAAGCCGAAACATATAACATCAGCACTTGCTTTCAATAAACGAAACATGCAAATAATATTAACGGATAGCAGGATAAGTTTCTTCCGCCCATGCATAACTGTTTCGTCCCTAGCTACTTAAAAATTTAAGTTATATTACAAACCCACTCCGGGGCCAAAATGATGCATCAGTTTGACTGTTTCACAGGTTCTACTCGGAGGATTGATTCTAGGCGGAACCATCGCCAGAGTCATCGCCGGAGCCCTCCTCCTCATGATCCGCGCTTGACCCGGAGCCCCCCTCAACAAAATCTTCAGAGCAGTCCTCTTCATCTTCATCCTCCGCGTCAGTGAATCCCGCGGGAAGATCATGCTTGTTGTACCAGAACGAGTGGTTAACTCGTCCGACAAACAGCCGGTCATACCCTCGGGTCTCTACGAGAAGGATCCTCATGTTGGTACCCTTGGGGGCTCCGCGTGCGACATCAGCAAAGTTCATGGTTAGGAAGTGCGCCTTGCACGTTGCCAACACAAGGGAAGCGACTCCGCGGGCGGAAGACTCCTGCCAGTCCTTGATGAGTTCCGGCACCTGCTTGATCAGCTTGGTCATGGTGTCAATCACCGCGGTTCCGGCTCTCTTCAGGGACAGCGATTTGGCGACCCCACGACATGCCTCGAAGAGGTTATCAATGGAGCTCTGCGCTTCTTCATACGCTTCAGTCCTCTTGAGGGTGGCTGATACGTCTCAAACGTATCTATAATTTCTTATGTTCCATGCTTGTTTTATGAAAATACCTACATGTTTTGTTCACACTTTATATCGTTTTGATGCGTTTTCCAAAACTAACCTATTGACGAGATGTCGAAGTGCCAGTTCCTGTTTTCTGCTGTTTTTGGTTTCAGAAATCCTAGTAAGGAAATATTCTCGGAATTGGACGAAATCAACGCCCAGCTTCTTAGAACTCCACGAAGCTTCCAGAACACCGGAGAGGGACCAGAGGGGAGACCTGGGGGGCCCACACGCCAGGGCGGCGCGGCCCAAGGGGGGGGGCGCCCCCTATTGTTTGGCGGCTCCGTAACCCCTCTGACTCCGCCTCTTCGCCTATTTAAAGGTCCCTGACCTAAATCTTCGATACGGAAAAACCACGGTACGAGAAACCTTCCAGAGCCGCCGCCATCGCGAAGCCAAGATCTGGGGGACAGGAGTCTCTGTTCCGGCACGCCGCCGGGACGGGGAAGTGCCCCCGGAATGCATCTCCATCGACACCACCGCCATCTTCATCACCACTGCTGTCTCCCATGAGGAGGGAGTAGTTCTCCATCGAGGCTAAGGGCTGTACCGGTAGCTATGTGGTTAATCTCTCTCCTATGTACTTCAATACAATGATCTCATGAGCTGCCTTACATGATTGAGATTCATATGAGCTTTGTATCACTATTAGTCTATGTGCTACTCTTGTGATGTTATTAAAGTAGTCTATTCCGCCTTCACGGTGTAATGGTGACAGTGTGTGCATCGTGTAGTTCTTGGCGTAGGTTATGATCATAATCTCTTGTAGGTTATGGAGTTAATTATTACTATGATAGTATTGATGTGATTTATTCCCCCTTCATAGTGTAAAGGTGACAGTGTGTATGCTATGTTAGTACTCGGTTTAAATTACAAAGATCTATTATGCTCTAAAGGTTACTTAAATATGAATGCCGAATGTTGTGGAGCTTGTTAACTCCGGCATTGAGGTGCTCTTGTAGCCCTACACAACGAATGGTTTTCATTATCAAACAAGAGTATATGTAGCACAAAGGAACATAACTTATTTATTTATGTGATCAATGTTGAGAGTGTCCACTAGTGAAAGTATGATCCCTAGGCCTTGTTTCCAAGCATTGAAACTCCGCTTATTTACTGTTCTGTTGCATGATTACTCACTGCCATATTTTATTCAGATTTCTATTACCACTCATATACATCCATATTACTTGTATTTCACTATCTCTTCGCCGAACTAGTGCACCTATACATCTGAAAAGTGTATTAGGTGTGTTGGGGACACAAGAGACTTCTTGTATCGTGATTGCAGGGTCGCTTGAGAGGGATATCTTTGACCTCTTCCTCCCTGAGTTCGATAAACCTTGGGTGATCCACTTAAGGGAAACTTGCTGCTGTTCTACAAACCTCTGCTCTTGGAGGCCCAACACTGTCTACAAGAATAGAAGCACCCGTAGACATCAAGCACTTTTCTGGCGCCGTTGCCGGGGAGGAAAGGTAAAAGGCACTCATACTCCGGTCCCAGGTAACTAAGTACTTATCTGGCGCCATTGTGTGAGTGTTCGAAGCTATTTCCTTTAGATCCTGCAATTGCATCTTTTTGTTTCTTGTTAAACACTAGTAAGGCATAATGGAAAACATCTGTGAGCTTTTTAAACTATTTCCCGAGTCAAGACATGAATGGTTTAATGCGAAAATTAAAAAACCTATGGAACCTTATTTGCATGCTAGTAGTAATATTAGTATGAACGCTTTGAACACCATTGTTGATAATGATATAGAAAATTCTAAGCTTGGGGAGGTCGGTTTTGATGAAAATGATCTCTTTAGCCCTCTAGTATTGAGGAGAAAGTTTATGTTGATTATGATATGCCTCCCATATATGATGATTATAATGATAGTGGTCTTTTGGTGCCGCCTACTATGGAGGATAAGTTTAATTATGATTACAATATGCCTCCTACACTTGATGAGAATAATAATGATAGCTACTTTGTTGAATTTGCTCCCACTACAACTAATAAAATTGATTATGCTTATGTGGAGAGTAATGATACTTTTATGCATGTGAATAAGAATGCTTTATGTGATACTTATATTGTTGAGTTTGTTCATGATGCTACTGAAAGTTATTATGAGAGAGGGAAACATGGTTATATGCATCTTAATAATATTAAGTTTCCCCTCTTTATGTTGAAAATCTTGAAGTTGCGCTTGTCTAGTTTTCCTATGCTTGTTGCATTATGCTTCATGAATTTGTTTATTTACAAGATTCCTTTTCATAGAAAGTGGGTTAGACTTAAATGTGTTTTGAATTTGCTTCTTGATGCTCTCTTTTACTTCAACTCTTATTTCTTGCGCGAGCATCATTAAAACTGCTGAGCCCATCTTAATGGCTATAAAGAAAGAACTTCTTGGGAGATAACCCATGTGTTTATTTTACTACAGCACTTTTGTTTTATATTTGAGTCTTGGAAGTTGTTTACTACTGTAGCAACCTCTCCTTATCTTATTTTATTGCATTGTTGTGCCAAGTAAAGTCTTTGATAGTAGGGTTGATACTAGATTTGGATTACTGCGCAGAAACAGATTTCTTGCTGTCACGAATTTGGGCAGGGTTCTCTGTAGGTAACTCGGAAAAATCTGCCAATTTACGTGCGTGATCCTCAGATATGTACGCAACTTTCATTCAATTTGAGCATTTTCATCTGAGCAAGTCCAGTGCCTCTAAAAAAATTGTCTTTACGAACTGTTCTGTTTTGACAGATTCTGCCTTTTATTTCGCATTGCCTCTTTTGCTGTGTTGGATGGATTTCTTTGTTCCATTGACTTCCAGCAACTTTGGGAAATGTCCAGAAGTGTTAAGAATGATTGTGTCACCTCTGAACATGTGAATTTTTGATTATGCACTAACCCTCTAATGAGTTTGTTTTAAGTTTGGTGTGGAGGAAGTTTTCAAGGGTCAAGAGAGGAAGATGATATACTATGATCAAGAAGAGTGAAAAGTCTAAGCTTGGGGATGCCCCCGTGGTTCATCCCTACATATTTCAAGAAGACCCAAGCGTCTAAGCTTGGGGATGCCCAAGGCATCCCCTTCTTCATCAACAATTTATCAGGTTTCTTCTCTTGAAACTATATTTTTATTCGGTCACATCTTATGTACTTTACTTGGAGCGTCTGTGTGCTTTTATTTTCATTTTGTTATTTTCATTCTCTGAATAAATGCTTGTGTGGGAGAGAGACACGCTCCGCTGGTTCATATGAACACATGTGTTCTTAGCTTTTAATGTTCATGGCGAAGGTTGAAACTTCTTCGTTCATTGTTATATGGTTGTAAACAGAAAATGCTGCATGTGGTAATTGGTATAATGTCTTGAATAATTTGATACTTGGCAATTGTTGTGCTCATATAGATCATGTTTAAGCTCTTGCATCATGTACTTTGCACCTATTAATGAAGAACTACATAGAGCTTGTTAAAATTTGGTTTGCATGATTGGTCTCTCTAAGTCTAGATATTTTCTGGTTAAGGTGTTTGAACAACAAGGAGACGATGTAAAGTCTTATAATGCTTACAATATGTTCATATATGAGTCTTGCTGCACCGTTTTATACTTGAGTTTGCTTCAAACAACCTTGCTAGCCTAGCCTTGTATTGAGAGGAATTCTTCTCGTGCATCCAAATCCTTGAGCCAAAAACTATGCCATTTGTGTCCACCATACCTACCTACCACATGGTATTTCTCTGCCATTCCAAGCAAATACTTCATGTGCTACCTTTAAACAATTCAAAATCTATTATCTCTTATTTGTGTCAATGTTTTATAGCTCATGAGGAAGTATGTGGTGTTTATCTTTTGATCTTGTCATTTACTTCTGACAGACTTTCACCAATGGACTAGTGGCTTCATCCGCTTATCCAATAACTTTGCAAAAAGAGCTGGCAATGGGGTTCCCAGCCCCGATTAATTAACTTGCATTAATAATTCTCTTCACATGTTTTGCTCTGATTTATCAGTAAGCAACTTAATTTTGCAAATAGACACTCCTCCATGGTATGTGATTGTTGGAAGGCACCCGAGGATTCGGTTAGCCATGGTTTGAGAAAGCAAAGGTTGGGAGGAGTGTCATCTTAAAAAAATAAAAAAAGTGTGTAAACAAAGAGAAGAGGGATGATTGATACGTCTAAACGTATCTATAATTTCTTATGTTCCATGCTAGTTTTATGACAATACCTACATGTTTTGTTCACACTTTATATCGTTTTGACGCGTTTTCCGGAACTAACCTATTGACGAGATGCCGAAGTGTCAGTTCCTGTTTTCTGCTGTTTTTGGTTTCAGAAATCCTAGTAAGGAAATATTCTCGGAATCGGACGAAATCAATGCCCAGCATCCTATTTTTCCACGAAGCTTCCAGAACACCCGAGAGCCAGCAGAGGGGGGCCACAGGGCCACCAGATGACAAGGTGGCGCGGCCAGGGCCTGGGCCGCGCCCCCCTATTGTGTCACCGCCTCGTCAGCCTTCCGACTCCGCCTCTTCGCCTATATAAAGGTCCCTGACCTAAATCTTCGATACGGAAAAGCCACGGTACGAGAAACCTTCCAGAGCCGCCGCCATCGCGAAGCCAAGATCTGGGGGACAGGAGTCTCTGTTCTGGCACGCCGCCGGACGGGGAAGTGCCCCCGGAAGGCTTCTCCATCGACACCACCGCCATCTTCATCAACGCTGCTGTCTCCCATGAGGAGGGAGTAGTTCTCCCTCGAGGCTAAGGGCTGTACCGGTAGCTATGTGGTTCATCTCTCTCTCCCATGTGATCTTTATGTGATCATGAGCTTTGTGATCTAGTTGAATATCATCTATGTGCTACTCTAGTGATGTTATTAAAGTAGTCTATTCCTCCTTCACGGTGTAATGGTGACAGTGTGTGCATCGTGTAGTTCTTGGCGTAGGCTATGATCATAATCTCTTGTAGGTTATGGAGTTAATTATTACTATGATAGTATTTATGTGATTTATTCCCCCTTCATAGTGTAAAGGTGACAGTGTGTATGCTATGTTAGTACTCGGTTTAAATTGCAAAGATCTATTATGCTCTAAAGCTTACTTAAATATGAATGCCGAATGTTGTGGAGCTTGTTAACTCCGGCATTGAGGTGCTCTTGTAGCCCTACACAACGAATGGTGTTCATTATCAAACAAGAGTATATGTAGCACAAAGGAAGAGAACTTATTTATTATGTGATCAATGTTGAGAGTGTCCACTAGTGAAAGTATGATCCCTAGGCCTTGTTTCCAAACATCGAATCATCGCTTGTTTACTGTTTTACTGCATCTTTACTTCCTGCAATATTACTACCATCAACTGCACGCCAGCAAGCACTTTTTTGGCGCCGTTACTACTGCTCATATTCATTCATACTACTTGTATTTCACTATCTCTTCGCCGAACTAGTGCACCTATACATCTGACAAGTGTATTAGGTGTGTTGGGGATACAAGAGACTTCTTGTATTGTGATTGCAGGGTTGCTTGAGAGGGATATCTTTGACCTCTTCCTCCCTGAGTTCGATAAACCTTGGGTGATCCACTTAAGGGAAACTTGCTGCTGTTCTACAAACCTCTGCTCTTGGAGGCCCAACACTGTCTACAAGAATAGAAGCACCCGTAGACATCAAGCACTATTCTGGCGCCGTTGCCGGGGAGGAAAGGTAAAAGGCACTCATACTCCGGTCCCTGGTAACTAAGTACTTTTCTGTTGCCATTGTGTGTGTGCTCGAAGCTATTTCCTTTAGATCCTGCAATTGCATCTTTTTGTTTCTTGTTAAACACTAGTAAGGCATAATGGAAAACATTTGTGAGCTTTTTAAATTATTCCTGAGTCAAGACATGAATGGTTTAATGCAAAAATTAAAAAACCTATGGAATCTTATTTGCATGCTAGTAGCAATGATATTAGTATGAACGCTTTGAACACCTTTGTTGCTAATGATATCGAAAATTCTAAGCTTGGGGAAGTCGGTTTTGATGAAAATGATCTCTTTAGCCCTCCTGGTATTGAGGAGAAAGTTTATGTTGATTATGATATGCCTCCCATATATGATGATTATAATGATAGTGGTCTTCTGGTGCCGCCTACTATGGAGGATAAGTTTAATTATGATTACAATATGCCTCCTATATATGATGATGAGAATAATAATGATAGCTACTTTGTTGAATTTGCTCCCACTACAACTAATAAAACTGATTATGCTTATGTGGAGAGTAATGATACTTTTATGCATGTGAATAAGAATGCTTCATGTGATAGTTATATTGTTGAGTTTGTTCATGATGCCTCTGAAAGTTATTATGAGAGAGGAAAATATGGTTGTAGAAATTTTCATGTTACTAAAACACCTCTCTATATGCTGAAATTTTTGAAGTTACACTGGTTTTATCTTCCTATGCTTGTTACTTTGCTCTTCATGAACTTGTTTATTTACAAGATTCCTATGCATAGGAAGCATGTTAGACTTAAATGTGTTTTGAATTTGCTTTTTGATGCTCTCTTTTGCTTCAACTCTTATTTCTTGGGAGTGCATCATTGAAATTACTGAGCCCGTCTTAATGGCTATAAAGAAAGCACTTCTTGGGAGATAACCCATGTGTTTATTTTACTACAGCACTTTTGTTTTATATTTGAGTCTTGGAAGTTGTTTACTACTGTAGCAACCTCTCCTTATCTTTATTTTATTGCATTGTTGTGCCAAGTAAAGTCTTTGATAGTAGGGTTGATACTAGATTTGGATTACTGCGCAGAAACAGATTTCTGTCTGTCACGAATTTGGGCAGGGTTCTCTGTAGGTAACTCAGAAAAATCTGCCAATTTACGTGCGTGATCCTCAGATATGTACGCAACTTTCATTCAATTTGAGCATTTTCATCTGAGCAAGTCCAGTGCCCCTAAAAAATTTGTCTTTACGGACTGTTCTGTTTTGACAGATTCTGCCTTTTATTTCGCATTGCCTCTTTTGCTGTGTTGGATGGATTTCTTTGTTCCATTGACCTCCAGTAGCTTTGGGCAATGTCCAGAAGTGTTAAGAATGATTGTGTCACCTCTGAACATGTGAAATTTTGATTATGCACTAACCCTCTAATGAGTTTGTTTCGAGTTTGGTGTGAAGGAAGTTTTCAAGGGTCAAGAGAGGAGGATGATATATGATTAAGAAGAGTGAAAAAGTCTAAGCTTGGGGATGCCCCCATGGTTCATCCCTACATATTTCAAGAGGACTCAAGCGTCTAAGCTTGGGGATGCCCAAGGCATCCCCTTCTTCATCAACTTATCAGGTTTCTTCTATTGAAACTATATTTTTATGGGTTTTCTATTTTCGTGCCCCTGGTTCGTTAGTTGTACTCAGTTTTCCCCAGTCCCTTAGTTTTTCCTCAGTTTTCCCCTCCTCTAGTTTGAAACACGCACAAGTGCTGGAACGGCCGGTAGCCGTCAGGTCAGAGGCCTTGACCGTTAGTCTGACCGGGTGGGGCCGCACAGGGGCAGCTCCTCCCTGACCGTCTCGTGCTGACGGGTAGGGTCAGGAGACACGTCGGAGCAGCCATCCATCTATCGCTGACGTGTGGGCCGTTTTATTTCATGATTTTATACGCGGCGCTGCCAATGACAAATGGGGCCGCTCTATAGGGCTGCCGCAGCCAATGACCAGTGGGGTCGTATATTTTTCAGGAAAAGACATATATTGCCGCTCTGTGGGGCTGCCGCAGCCAATGACCAGTGGGGTCGCCTATTTATTTAGAGAAACTCATATATTGCCGCTCTGTGGGGCCTCCACAGCCAATGACCAGTGGGGTCGTCTATTTTTCAGGAAAAGACATATATTGCCGCTCTGTGGGGCTGCCGCAGCCAATGACCAGTGGGGTCGTCTATTTATTTAGAGAAAATCATATATTGCCGCTCTGTGGGGCCTCCGCAGCCAATGACCAGTGGGGTTGTCTATTTTGCAGGAAAAGACACATATTGTCGCTCTGTGTGGCTGCCGCAGCCAATGACCAGTGGGATCGTCTACTTATTTAGAGAGAAAAAATCATATATTGCCGCTCTGTGGGGCCTGCGCAGCCAATGACCAGTGGGTCGTCTATTTTTCAGGAAAACTCACATATTGCCGCTCTGGTATATATCTTTAGAGAATATCATAGAGAGAAGCAACAAGTTCGCTAATTAATTATTCTTAAGCTAGACCGGAGAACCGCTGGCAGCTCGTTCCCCACCGTCGGACGGAGCAGCCATCGCCGGTGCCTCGTCGCGCCGCCGGCTCTGTCCCCCGGCGGCGTCGGACGAACTGCGGCACTGCACGTCAACCACGGCTCCAGCACTTGTTTCGTCCGCACGCATTGTACCCACCGCAGGAAAGTCCGCCGCAAGCAGATCCGCCGCCCACGACGACCGGGATTTGTTCCGCGCACCAATTGGTATAGCTTGGTAAGACCTCCGCTTCTGCCTCCCCCGCCCCCTAATCGATTCGGTTCCCGTAATTTATTGGAGTTTGCAGGTACAAAATAGTCCTCAATGTCTGGTCGTAGCGGGTACACCGGCGAGGGTGGGGATTCGATCATGTCGTGGCCACGTTCTACTTCTCCTACCTCGTCGGAAGTGCAGGTATCTAGCTTCAGCTCTCTGTACTACCGTTGAATTTGAAGTTCCGCCATGGCCTGTTGGGGTGATTTCAGTTGTTCTTTTTTCCAGTATTGTTACAGTTAGCCAGGCAAGCCGATGATCCATGGTACATTGCATTCCAAGATGAATCAACCCAGTGGTGTAGCCAGAGGATGGATTTGGAGGAGAAGGTGGCCAATTTAGGTGATGAATTGGCCCGTAAAAACCTGATGATATTCGAGCTGAAGCGTATTGTGGAGGAAGAAAAGAAGAATTCAGAGCTTATTCGCAAGGAGAAGTTGAGAGTTGAGACAGATCTTGCCGTATTTGATCAAGTGGTAGAAAATCTAGAACATGAACTTAAAGTGATGGGAGAGGAGAAAAGTAGATTCATCTGTGCAGTTTTATTAGGTGTCATCCCTGTCCTAGCAGTTATGTGGTTCTGGTAGACGATTTAGTATAGAATTGTTATTCAGTAGATGGCTCTAACCACTGTATTTTGTTGTGGCTCTAAGCACTGTATTTTGGTGTACAATTTCCTACTTGTGCTAAGTAATGCGCACGATAATTTTAGCATGCATGAACATTTTATAAAAGTGAAGGGATCCCAAAAGTGAAAGCATGTACCAGCCTCCGGATCAAATACATATCAATATCTTCCCAATCAAGTTGGGATAGAATTCAAATCATACATACGGATGTACATGGACACATCAAGAACGTGGAGAAGCTTTTTTTGAGACGGAGGTAGTAGTTCGAACAATTTTATCCCATTTGGAAATTGAAAAATACAAATTTATCATAATTTATCCCAATTTGCGGCGTCGAACACGGCCGCGTAGCGATGGGCAAGAAAGGCCGGGACGACGGGCGGCTGAGGGGTGGTCATCTGCGCCATCAAACGTTGAAGCGATGTTATCGGCGATGGCTTCAATGTTCGTGGCATCGATGACCAGTGTCGGAACCGCCGCTGTCTTGGTGTACTTCATCAGCGACGGATCTGCGGAGGGCTGGATCGGCGGCTTTGCAGCGCGGTTGTAGACGATGGCTTCAATCGTCTTGGCATCGATTCGCACTCTCGGCACCGGAAGTGAGACATCAACAGGCTCCGACATTGAAGGCTGGGTCTGCGCCGTCGAAGCGATGTTGTAGGCGATGGCTTCAATGTTCGTGGCATCGATGACCACTGTCGGCACGGCCGCCGTCTTGGTGTTCTTCATCATTCAACAGATCTGAGAATAGAATCGAAAGTGAGACAGAGAGAGACATTTCAACTATTTCTGACGGTTAGATCCTCACCGGCACTCTTAGATCCATGGCGCACGCACGGTTAGATCCGCGCCACCGCACGCCGTCGCACGCACGGTTAGATCCGCGCCACCGCACGCCGCCGCACGCACGGTTAGATCCGCGCCTCCGCACGCCGCCGCACGCACGGTTAGATCCGCGCTGCCGCACGCACGGTTGGATCCGCGCCGCCGCACGCACGGTTAGATCCGCGCCGCCGCGACCGCCGTAGTAAGAGAGGAAATACAAGAGAGGAGGATGCGACTGGAATATGCGACTGCCAGGGTTGGTAGGTATGTGCTCTGCTCTTGTCTCCGTATGCATCCATCGTGGTAGAGAGAGATACAGGCCGTCCGATCATAAATGATCGAACGGTGCAAGCGTTCGTTGAGCTTTCAACCAACCAAGATCCGTGTGACATACATCTCGACCAATCAGAGATCAGCCAGTGAGTGCAAGTTAGGAAAACTGAGTAGAACTAAGAGGGGGAAAAGTGAGGAAATGTTTATCGGAAGGGCAAAACTGAGTATGACTGAGTAAAACAAGTGGGCCCGGAGGGGGAAAACTGAGTAACACTAAGTAAAACAGGGGCACCCAAATAATAAACGGACTAAGGGAAATTGAAGCTTTTGGCATAAAAATTGTAAAATTGTGTTATTTGAACAATATATTACATTTTGGCCGACTAGATATTGTTTGCAACTCAAAGATACACAAGTGTGACGAATTTGGACTCATTTGGACAAAGTTTGTAAGCATAGTGGGTATTTGGGAGGTGTATTGAGCAGAAAGCCCTGCATCTTCATATCTAGTAGCTCATGGACTAGGAAGTGGTTTTGAAGCTTTTGGCATAAAAACTTCATATCTCTATATTTCCTTTTCCATTATTATTTCTCTAGGTTGTAGGTAACATAACAAGGCTCCATGGAAGGTTCCACCATGTTTTGAATTATTTTGAATTGAACCCTAAAACCCTAAAACCCTAAAATGATAAATGTGGCTTAAATGTGGCATACAAATTGTTCATACAAATTCAAATTGTTCAACACAAAGGGATCCCCAATACAAAGGGAACCACAATACAAATTGTTCATACAAATTCAAATTGTTCAACACAAAGGCATCCCCAATACAAAGGGAACCCCAATACAAATTGTTCATACAAATTCAAATTGTTCAACACAAAGGCATCCCCAATACAAAGGGAACCCCAATACAAATTGTTCAACACAAAGGGATCCCCAATACAAAGGGAACCACAATACAAATTGTTCATACAAATTCAAATTAGTTGTTCAGAATAAAATCTTTCTCTTGCTCCTGGTGTGACTCGCCGGGGCCACCACCTTACTCCGGTAACCCTACCAGGGATATTACCGGTGTCTACCTTCCTTTTGCCCTCTTTCTTGTTCTTCTTCTTCTGCAAAGCTTGTGCTTTTTCTTCTGCCATGTACTCTTCGAAGTTAGCTTCTATCATGGCCTTACTACTTTCGAGGCATTCTCGACTATATTGTTCCCTCTCCTCTAGACTCATCGGTTGAAAACATTCTACATCCATTTGTTCCCTCTGCTCTCGATCCATCGGTTCAAGCAGATCTACATCCATCTGTTCCCTCCGCTCTCGATCCATCGGTTCAATCTCCTCATGTTGAATTGCTGCTTCAATCTCCTCTGCATTTGCTGCTTCAATCTCCTCATGTTGAACTGCTGCTTCAATCTCCTCTGCATTTGCTGCTTCAATCACCTCATGTTGAACTGCTTCAATCTCAAGTTGAATTGCTGCTTCATTCTCCTCTGCATTTTCTGCTCCCGCCTGATCTTCCATTCCAAAAGCTGGGTCAACTCCATTTTTACAAAGCCTAGCAATGTGTCCAGGGATTCCACAACGTTTGCACTTACGTTTTCGAATCGGTGCACCACCCTCTGCACTAGCTCTGATCCTATTCTTCCTCGGCCTACCTGCCGGTCTAGTCAATACTGGAGAGTACAGTTTGAAGCCTGGATCGACTTTCATCCATTGGTCTTTTCCCAACAAGGTAGGAACATTCATAGCATATGCAGCCCTAAATTTGGCAATAGAGAAATACTCTGACACATACTGATCAACTTCACCATCTTCACCCCCTATAACACTCATGAAAAACAATGCGTGTATGCAGGGTATCCCACGGATCTGCCATCCCCTACAATGGCATGTCCTATCAACCAAACTCACTGGATACCTCCACTGCCTGTTTTTACTGTCAGTGTAGGTTACCTCAGCCTCCATTCCTTTTCTGACGCATTGCATCCTCAATTGTTTTGCCCTCTCATGCAAAGACTTAATCAAAGATGGGAGCATGAGATGGCCAACATAATTTGTGGATGCAATTCTTTGATGCAGATCGATCTTTATCATGATCATCTGCCTAATCTTATCAAATATTTGCCACAGCATAAGCCCTTTCAATGACTTGACCTTTGAATTGAAACTCTCCGCAAGGTTACTTGTTACATAGTCTACCTTGCAAATTTCATTGAATTGGCTTCTTGACCACACCCTACCATGATGTTCATCCAAGTACTCCTTCACCCCAGGTTTTTGTTTATACAACACATCCAAATGAAACAGATGCTTCCTAGAGCTGCATGTGTATGAAGCTGGCCATAGGTTGTCAGTAAAAACTTTACCCTTGAATTTCTTTGTAAAATTCTGTACCAAGTGTCGCATACATTCCCTATGCTCCACTCCAGGGAATACTGCTTCTACCGCAGTCTCCAAACCTTTGCAAGCGTCTGTGTGGATAACAAGTCCTGGTGGATGACCTATAAGATCGCGCAAATTCTGTAGAAACCAAGTCCAACTTTCCTGTGACTCAACCTCCAAAACCCCATAAGCAACAGGGAACATCCAATTATGTCCATCAACTGCAGTAGCAGCAACTAGTTGTCCTTTAAACCTGCCATGAAGAGCTGATGCATCCACGGCCAAATAAGGCCTGCAACCGTCCAAAAAGCCTTTCCAGCAAGCTTTGAAACAAACAAAAGCCCTTCTGAAACATTCCTTGTGCATTACCTTCCCGCTTTTCAATTTGTAGGGAACTGTATGCTTGTCTATCGCTACAACACTGTCTGGACTAGCCATCTCCACTTCAGCTTTGAAAGTGTAAAGCAACTGAAAGCTTTCATTCCATGGACCATTGATCTTGTCAAGAGCCATTTCCTTTGCATAGAACATCCTCATATAAGGTACTTTCATTTTATACTTCTCAACCACCTTTTTTACGAGTGTTGTTGGACCAAGTGAAGGATCTTCTCTCAGCCAATCTAGGATTATATCTGCCAACCACCTAGTCTGCGCTAGCTTTGTTTTCAGCACCGGCTCGCCCCCTCGAGGAGGACACCTATGGATCACCTAATTCGTCTTTCTCTGAAACATAAAGATAAGGGATGTCAGTAATTGATAACAATTTTTACACCGTGATCTAAATACACAACCGGTTGGCGTAGTACACGAACCAAGCTGCTTCGCGCATTGTGGATGCATGCAGCCTAAACCTACACCTTGGGTATGGGCATTTAATTGTGAACCTACCCGGCTCACTTTTAACAACCTGAAAATTATTCTTAGTGAGAATGTGATATGTAGTAATTGCATTACGGCAGTCCATCATCGTTTGAAACACGGTGCCTTCTACAAGTCGGGATCCTCCCTGTTCCACTCAATTGTTGGCAAGTCTTCACCTTCGTAATCGGCTAAAACGAGGCTGTCATCATTCTCATTCTTCTCTTCATCATCAGTGTCATCAAATCTGGCACCAAAAGCAATATCTTCCATGTATTGATCCTCCATTGCCTCGCTTACCGCATCGATCTACCAATTCAGAAACATCAACTCATCCTCATCATCTTGAGGAGACTGATCCTCAATGTCCGCATCGTCCTCCACATCGACCGTACGAACGATCGGCTACCGCAGCACCGGGACAGATGGTGCTTCTGTGGACCTACAAGGAGCGCCATGCGCACACCGTTAGAAGAGGCAGCAGCGGTAGAGAGACATGATGCCCGACCACCCGATGATGCCCCAGCACCGAGAGAGATGATGCCCGGCCCCTGTCCACATGGATACGAATTTTACCGAACCGGCAAGAAGCATTCAAAGCAAAAAGAATTCCCGGATCGTCGTCGAAATTAGTGGAACAAATCTTCCCTCCTTGTTGTGCAAATATTCGAAATGAATCTGCGTCGTCGAGCTCCAAAGCCGAGCGCAGATGTTAGCTTTCAAATTCCTCAACGAGATGGTGGTTGCAACCACCGCAGGGAAGAAAAACCCATTCTTATAGCGTTTAGAATCACGCGTAAAGCTAGAATCCAGCCTAACCACCAGCCGAAAAGCCAGCGCTGGATCAATCCTATTCGAAAAGCAACGCAGTTAGTTGAGCAACAACGATTGGCGCTCAAAAACTGCCTACTGTTAATTCACATAGGCAGACGATGCTTACCCAGATGGAATCCATGCGTTAGATCCCTCCGATTCCCAATCTTCTCCGCGGCTGACGCGAACATTTGGCACACCAGATGGACATACAAACTCCGCGAAAGGGGTAGATCTAGATCTGGTGGAGGCGGAGCCCTCTCCGCCTCCCGGTGGTGGTGGTGGGGGCGGGGGCGGCTCGGCGGCGGACGATGCCATAAGGTAGGAGGGCAGGACGGCGTGGCGGCGGAGGGGCGGTGTGTGAGCTCCTCCAGTATCGGGCGGAGTGGAAAGCTTTGGGTGAGCTCCTCCAGTCAACAGTCAACACAGTTCAAAAGAAACGGTCAATTCAACACCAACGCGGCTCCCTAGCCGTCACCGGTAACGGTGAAGGCCTCTGACCAGACGGCAACCCTCCCGTCTGAGCGTCTGCGACGGGTTTCAAACTAGAGGGAGGGGAAAACTGAGGAAAAACTAAGGGGCTGGGGAAAACTGAGTACAACTAACGAACCAGGGGCACGAAAATAGAAATCCCTATTTTTATTCGATCACATCTTATGTACTTTACTTGGAGCGTCTATTTGTTTTTGTTTATGTTTGAATAAGTTCATCCTTGTGTGGGAGAGAGACACGCTCCACTGGTTCGCATGAACACATGTGTTCTTAGCTTTACTTTTAATGTTCATGGCGAAGGTTGAAACTGCTTCGTTGATTGTTATATGGTTGGAAACAGGAAATGCTTCATGTGGTAATTGGTATAATGTCTTGAATAATTTGATACTTGGCAATTGTTGTGCTCATATAGATCATGTTTAAGCTCTTGCATCATGTTCTTTGCACCCATTAATGAAGAACTACATAGAGCTTGTTAAAATTTGGTCTGCATGATTGGTCTCTCTAAGTCTAGATATTTTCTGGTTAAGGTGTTTGAACAACAAGGAGACGATGTAAAGTCTTATAATGCTTACAATATGTTCATATGTGAGTCTTGCTGCACTGTTTATACTTGAGTTTGCTTCAAACAACCTTGCTAGCCTAGCCTTGTATTGAGAGGAATTCTTCTCGTGCATCCAAATCCTTGAGCCAAAAACTATGCCATTTGTGTCCACCATACCTACCTACTATGTGGTATTTCTCTGCCATTCCAAAGTACATTACTTGAGTGCTACCTTTAAAACTTCTATTCTTTGCCTTTACAATACATAGCTCATGGTAAAATAGCCTTAAAAACTATTGTGGTGAAGAATATGTACTTATGTATCTTATTTCCTAATAAGTTGCTTGTTGAGCGGTAACCATGTTTCTGGGGACGCCATCAACTTTTACCTTTGTTGAATATCATGTGAGTTGCTATGCATGTTTGTCTTGTCTGAAGTAAGAGCGATTTTCATGATCAAATGGTTTGAGTATGCATATTGTTAGAGAAGAACATTGGGCCGCTAACTAAAGCCATGAATCATGGTGGAAGTTTCAGTTTGGACACAAAACCTCAATCTCTTATGAGAATATTAACTGTTGTTGAATGCTTATGCATTAAAGAGGAGTCCATTATCTGTTGTCTATGTTGTCCCGGTATGGATGTCTAAGTTGAGAATAATCAAAAGCGAGAAATCCAATGCGAACTTTCTCCTTAGACCTCTGTACAGGCGGCATAGAGGTACCCCTTTGTGACACTTGGTTGAAACATATGTTATGCAATGATAATCCGTGTTAATCCAAGCTAATTAGGACAAGGTGTGGGCACTATTAGTACACCATGCATGAGGCTTGCAACTTATAGGATATCTTATACATAACACATATGATTTATTACTACCGTTGACAAAATTGTTTCTATGTTTTCAAAATGAAAACCTCTAGCACATGATTTAATCCCTGCTTCCCTCTGCGAAGGGCCATTCTTTTACTTTATTGTTGAGTCAGTTTACCTATTCTTTCTATCTTAGGAGCAAACACTTGTGTAAACTGTGCATTGATTCTTACATGTTTACTTATTGCACTTGTTATATTACTTTGTGTTGACAACTATCCATGAGATATACATGTTACAAGTTGAAAGCAATTGCTGAAACTTAATCATCCTTGTGTTGCTTCAATGCCTTCTACTAAGAATTTATTGCTTATGAGTTAACTATTATGCAAGTCTTATTGATGCTTGTCTTGAAAGTACTATTCATGAAAAGTCTTTGCTATATGATTCAGTTGTTTACTCATTGTCTTCATCATTGCTTTGAATCGCTGCATTCATCTCATATGCTTTACAATAATGTTGATCAAGATTATGTTGGTAGCATGTCACTTAAGAAATTATCATTGTTATCATTTACCTACTTGAGGGCGAGTAGGAACTAAGCTTGGGGATGCTTGATACATCTCAAACGTATCTATAATTTCTTATGTTCCATGCTAGTTTTATGACAATACCTACATGTTTTGTTCACACTTTATATCGTTTTGATGCGTTTTTCGGAACTAACCTATTGACGAGATGCCGAAGTGCCAGTTCCTATTTTCTGCTGTTTTTGGTTTCAGAAATCCTAGTAAGGAAATATTCTCGGAATCGGACGAAATCAATGCCCAGCATCCTATTTTTCCACGAAGCTTCCAGAACACCCGAGAGCCAGCAGAGGGGGGCCACAGGCCCACCAGATGACAAGGTGGCGCGGCCAGTGCCTGGGCCGCGCCCCCCTATTGTGTCACCGCCTCGTCAGCCTTCCGACTATATAAAGGTCCCTGACCTAAATCTTCGATACGGAAAAGCCACGGTACGAGAAACCTTCCAGAGCCGCCGCCATCGCGAAGCGAAGATCTGGGGGACAGGAGTCTCTGTTCCGGCACGCCGCCGGGATGGAGAAATGCCCCCGGAAGGCTTCTCCATCGACACCACCGCCATCTTCATCAACGCTGCTGTATCCCATGAGGAGGGAGTAGTTCTCCCTCGAGGCTAAGGGCTGTACCGGTAGCTATGTGGTTCATCTCTCTCTCCCATGTGATCTTTATGTGATCATGAGCTTTGTGATCTGATGTCTACGCCCCCCCTCCTTTTCCTGTAGACAGTGTTGGGCCTCCAAGAGCAGAGGTTTGTAGGACAGCAGCAAGTTTTCCCTTAAGTGGATCACCCAAGGTTTATCGAACTCAGGGAGGAAGAGGTCAAAGATATCCCTCTCATGCAACCCTGCAACCACAAAGCAAGAAGTCTCTTGTGTCCCCAACACACCTAATAGGTGCACTAGTTCGGCGAAGAGATAGTGAAATACGGGTGGTATGAATATATATGAGCAGTGGCAACGGCACCAGAAAAGTGCTTTGCCCAGGACAGTAAACAAGCAGTAGTAACGCGGAAACAGTAAACAAGCAGCGATAGCAGTATTTAGGAACAAGGCCTAGGGATCAGACTTTCACTAGTGGACACTCTCAACATTGATCACATAACAGAATAGATAAATGCATACTCTACACTCTTGTTGGATGATGAACACATTGCGTAGGATTACACGAACCCTCAATGCCGGAGTTAACAAGCTCCACAATTCAATGTTCATATTTAAATAACCTTAGAGTGCATGAAAGATCAATTTGACTAAACCAAGTACTAACATAGTATGCACACTGTCACCTTCACACTATGTAGGAGGAATAGATCACATCAATACCATCATAGCAATAGTTAACTTCATAATCTACAAGAGATCATAATCATAGTCTACGCCAAGTACTAACACGGATGCACACACTGTCACCATTACACCGTGCAGGAGGAATAAAACTACTTTAATAACATCACTAGAGTAGCACATAGATAAATTGTGATACAAAACATATTGCAATCATAAAGGGATATAAATAAGCACTTCACTATGCCATTCATAACAGCGAATAAGTATTCTGTGAAATATAGCCTAAGAGACCCACACGGTGCACACACTGTCACCTTTACACACGTGGGATAAGGAGTCTCCGGAGATCACATAAGTAAAATTCACTTGACTAGCATAATGACATCTAGATTACAAGCATCATCATATGAATCTCAATCATGTAAGGCAGCTCATGAGATTATTGTATTGAAGTACATAGGAGAGAGATGAACCACATAGCTACCGGTACAGCCCCGAGCCTCGATGGAGAACTACTCCCTCCTCATGGGAGACAGCAGCGTTGATGGAGATGGCGGTGGTGTCGATGGAGGAGCCTTCCGGGGGCACTTCCCCGTCCTGGCGGCATGCCGGAACAGAGACTCCTGTCCCCCAGATCTTGGCTTCGCGATGGCGGCGGCTCTGGAAGGTTTCTCGTACCGTGGCTTTTCCGTCTCGAGGTTTTAGGTCGAGGGCCCTTAAATAGGCGAAGAGGCGGCGTCAGAAGGTCGAAGGGGCGACGACACTATAGGGCGGCGCGGCCAGGGCCTGGGCCGCGCCGGCCTATGGTCTGGGGGCCCAGTGCCCCCCCTCTGGTCCTTCTCGTGTGTTCTGGATGCTTCCGGGCAAAATAGGAACCTGGGCGTTGATTTCGTTCGATTCCGAGAATATTTCGTTACTAGGATTTCTGAAACCAAAAACAGCAGAAAACAGCAACTGGCTCTTCGGCATCTTGTTAATAGGTTAGCTCCAGAAAATGCACGAATATGACATAAAGTGTGCATAAAACATGTAGATATTATCAATAATGTGGCATGGAACACAAGAAATTATCGATACGTCGGAGACGTATCAGCATCCCCAAGCTTAGTTCTGCTCGTCCCGAGCAGGTAAAACGATAACAAAGATAATTTCTGGAGTGACATGCCATCATAACCTTGATCATATTGTAAACATATGTAATGAATGCAGCAATCCAAGACAATGGTAATGACATGAGTAAACAACTGAATCATATAGCAAAGACTTTTCATGAATAGCACTTCAAGACAAGCATCAATAAGTCTTGCATAAGAGTTAACTCATAAAGCAATAATTCAAAGTAAAGGTATTGAAGCAACACAATGGAAGATTAAGTTTCAGCGGTTGCTTTCAACTTGTAACATGTATATCTCATGGATAGTTGTCAATGCAAAGCAATATAACAAGTGCAATATGCAAGTATGTAGGAATCAATGCACAGTTCACACAAGTGTTTGCTTCTTAAGATGGAGAGAAATAGGTGAACTTACTCAACAATAAAAGTAAAAGAATGGTCCTCCATAGAGGAAAAAGCATCGATTGCTATATTTGTGCTAGAGCTTTGATTTTGAAAACAAGAAACAATTTTGTCAACGGTAGTAATAAAGCATATGTATCATGTAAATTATATCTTACAAGTTGCAAGCCTCATGCATAGTATACTAATAGTGCCCGCACCTTGTCCTAATTAGCTTGGACTACCGGATCATCACAATGCACATGTTTTAACCAAGTGTCACAAAGGGGTACCTCTATGCCGCCTGTACAAAGGTCTAAGGAGAAAGCTCGCATTGGATTTCTCGCTATTGATTATTCTCAACTTAGACATCCATACCGGGACAACATAGACAACAGATAATGGACTCCTCTTTTATGCATAAGCATGTAACAACAATTAATAATTTTCTCATATGAGATTGAGGATATATGTCCAAAACTGAAACTTCCACCATGGATCATGGCTTTAGTTAGCGGCCCAATGTTCTTCTCTAACAATATGCATGCTTAACCATAAGGTGGTAGATCTCTCTTACTTCAGACAAGATGAACATGCATAGCAACTCACATGAAATTCAACAAAGAGTAGTTGATGGCGTCCCCAGTGAACATGGTTATCGCACAACAAGCAACTTAATAAGAGATAAAGTGCATAAGTACATATTCAATACGACAATAGTTTTTAAGCTATTTGTCCCATGAGCTATATATTGCAAAGGTGAATGATGGAATTTTAAAGGTAGCACTCAAGCAATTTACTTTGGAATGGCGAAGAAATACCATATAGTAGGTAGGTATGGTGAACACAAATGGCATAGTGGTTGGCTCAAGTATTTTGGATGCATGAGAGGTATTCCCTCTCGATACAAGGTTTAGGCTAGCAAGGCTTATTTGAAACAAACACAAGGATGAACCGGTGCAGCAAAACTCACATAAAAGACACATTGTAAACATTATAAGACTCTACACATCGTCTTCCTTGTTGTTCAAACTCAATACTAGAAATTATCTAGACCTTAGAGAGACCAATTATGCAAACCAAATTTTAGCATGCTCTATGTATTTCTTCATTAATAAGTGAAAAGTATATGATGCAAGAGCTTAAACATGAGCACACCAATTGCCAAGTATCACATTATCCAAGACATTATAGCAAATTACTACATGTATCATTTTCCAATTCCAACCATATAACAATTTAACGAAGAAGAAACTTCGTCATGAATACTAAAAGCTAAGAACACATGTGTTCATACGAACCAGCGGAGCGTGTCTCTCTCCCACACAAGCATTTATTCAAACAAAAACAAAAACAAAAGCACACAGACGCTCCAAGTAAAGCACATAAGATGTGACCGAATAAAAATATAGTTTCAAGAGAAGGAACCTGATAATTTGTCGATGAAGAAGGGGATGCCTTGGGCATCCCCAAGCTTAGATGCTTGAGTCTTCTTGATATATGCAGGGGTGAACCACCGGGGCATCCCCAAGCTTAGAGCTTTCACTCTTCTTGATCATAGTATATCATCCTCCTCTCTTGACCCTTGAAAACTTCCTTCACACCAAACTTCTCATAAACTTCATTAGAGGGGTTAGTACATAATCAAAAACTCACATGTTCAGAGGTGACACAATCATTCTTAACACTTCTGGACATTGCTCAAAGCTACTGGAAGGTAATGGAACAAAGAAATCCACCCAACACAGCGAAAGAAGCAATGCTAAATAAAAGGCAGAATCTGTCAAAACAGAACAGTCCGTAAAGACGAATTTTTAATAAATACTTTCGTTGCTCAAATCAGAAAACGCAAAACTAATGAAAGTTGCGTACATATCTGAGGAAGACGCACGTAAATTGGCATATTTTTCTGATTTTTCTACAGAGAATACAGCCCAGATTCGTGACAGATAGAAATCTGTTTCTGCGCAGAAATCCAAATCTAGTATCAACCTTCGATTAGAGGCTTCACTTGGCACAACAAAACACAAAACTAAGATAAGGAGAGGTTGCTACAGTAGTAAACAACTTCCAAGACACAAAATAAAAACAAAGTACTGTAGCAAAATAACACATGGGTTATCTCCCAAGAAGTTCTTTCTTTATAGCCATTAAGATGGGCTCAGCAGTTTTAATGATGCACTCGCAAGAAATAGTATTTGAGGCAAAAGAGAGCATCAAGAGGCAAATTCAAAACACATTTAAGTCTAACATGCTTCCTATGCATAGGAATCTTGTAAATAAACAAGTTCATGAAGAGCAAAGTGACAAGATCAGGAAGATAAAACAAGTGTAGTTTCAAAAATTTCAGCACATAGAGAGGTGTTTTAGTAACATGAAAATTTCTACAACCATATTTTCCTCTCTCATAATAACTTTCAGTAGCAACATGAGCAAACTCAACAATATAACTATCACATAAAGCATTCTTATCATGAGTCTCATGCATAAAATTATTACTCTCCACATAAGCGTAATCAATTTTATTAGTAATAGTGGGAGCAAATTCAACAAAGTAGCTATCATTATTATTCTCATCATCATATATAGGAGGCATATTGTAATCATAATCAAATTTACTCTCCATAGTAGGTGGTACCAAAAGACCACTATCATTATAATCATCATAAATAGGAGGCAAAGTATCATCAAAGAAAATTTTCTCCTCAATGCCCGGGGGACTAAAAAGATCATGCTCATCAAAACCAGCTTCCCCAAGCTTAGAATTTTCCATATCATTAGCAACAATGGTATTCAATGTGTTCATGCTAATATGTTCCATGGGTTTTTTAATTTTCGGATCAAACCATCCATGTCTTAAATCAGGAAATAGAGTAAAAAGCTCATTGTTGTCCATTATGCCTTACTAGTGTAAACAAGAAACAAAAAGATGAAATTGCAGGATCTAAAGGAAATAGCTTCGAGTACTTACAATGCACCGGAAAATAGCTTAGTAGCCGAGATCCGGAGTGTGAGTACCTTTTACCTTTCCTCCCCGGCAACGGCGCCAGAAAATAGCTTGATGTCTACGCCCCCCCCCCTCCTTTTCCTGTAGACAGTGTTGGGCCTCCAAGAGCAGAGGTTTGTAGGACAGCAGCAAGTTTTCCCTTAAGTGGATCACCCAAGGTTTATCGAACTCAGGGAGGAAGAGGTCAAAGATATCCCTCTCATGCAACCCTGCAACCACAAAGCAAGAAGTCTCTTGTGTCCCCAACACACCTAATAGGTGCACTAGTTCGGCGAAGAGATAGTGAAATACGGGTGGTATGAATATATATGAGCAGTGGCAACGGCACCAGAAAAGTGCTTTGCCCAGGACAGTAAACAAGCAGTAGTAACGCAGCAGTAGTAACACAGTAAAACAGTAAACAAGCAGCGATAGCAGTATTTAGGAACAAGGCCTAGGGATCAGATTTTCACTAGTGGACACTCTCAACATTGATGACATAACAGAATAGATAAATGCATACTCTACACTCTTGTTGGATGATGAACACATTGCGTAGGATTACACGAACCCTCAATGCCGGAGTTAACAAGCTCCACAATTCAATGTTCATATTTAAATAACCTTAGAGTGCATGAAAGATCAATTCGACTAAACCAAGTGCTAACATAGTATGCACACTGTCACCTTCACACTATGTAGGAGGAATAGATCACATCAATACCATCATAGCAATAGTTAACTTCATAATCTACAAGAGATCATAATCATAGTCTACGCCAAGTACTAACACGGATGCACACACTGTCACCATTACACCGTGCAGGAGGAATAAAACTACTTTAATAACATCACTAGAGTAGCACATAGATAAATTGTGATACAAAACATATTGCAATCATAAAGGGATATAAATAAGCACTTCACTATGCCATTCATAACAGCGAATAAGTATTATGTGAAATATAGCCTAAGAGACCCGCACGGTGCACACACTGTCACCTTTACACACGTGGGACAAGGAGTCTCCGGAGATCACATAAGTAAAATTCACTTGACTAGCATAATGACATCTAGATTACAAGCATCATCATATGAATCTCAATCATGTAAGGCAGCTCATGAGATTATTGTATTGAAGTACATAGGAGAGAGATGAACCACATAGCTACCGGTACAGCCCCGAGCCTCGATGGAGAACTACTCCCTCCTCATGGGAGACAACAGCGTTGATGGAGATGGCGGTGGTGTCGATGGAGGAGCCTTCCGGGGGCACTTCCCCGTCCCGGCGGCGTGCCGGAACAGAGACTCCTGTCCGCCAGATCTTGGCTTCGCGATGGCGGCGGCTCTGGAAGGTTTCTCGTACCGTGGCTTTTCCGTCTCGAGGTTTTAGGTCGAGGGCCCTTAAATAGGCGAAGAGGCGGCGTTAGAAGGTCGAAGGGGCGACGACACTATAGGGCGGCGCGGCCAGGGCCTGGGCCGCGCCGGCCTATGGTCTGGGGGCCCAGTGCCCCCCCTCTGGTCCTTCTCGTGTGTTCTGGATGCTTCCGGGCAAAATAGGAACCTGGGCGTTGATTTCGTCCGATTCCGAGAATATTTCGTTACTAGGATTTCTGAAACCAAAAACAACAGAAAACAGCAACTAGCTCTTCGGCATCTTGTTAATAGGTTAGCTCCAGAAAATGCACGAATATGACATAAAGTGTGCATAAAACATGTAGATATTATCAATAATGTGGCATGGAACACAAGAAATTATCGATACGTCTGAGACGTATCATGATCTAGTTGAATATCATATATGTGCTACTCTAGTGCTGTTATTAAAGTAGTCTATTCCTCCTTCAGGGTGTAATGGTGATAATGTGTGCATCGTGTAGTTCTTGGCGTAGGCTATGATCATAATCTCTTGTAGGTTATGGAGTTAATTATTACTATGATAGTATTGATGTGATTTATTCCCCCTTCATAGTGTAAAGGTGACAGTGTGTATGCTATGTTAGTACTCGGTTTAAATTGCAAAGATCTATTATGCTCTAAAGGTTACTTAAATATGAATGCCGAATGTTGTGGAGCTTGTTAACTCCGGCATTGAGGTGCTCTTGTAGCCCTACACAACGAATGGTGTTCATTATCAAACAAGAGTATACATAGCACAAAGGAAGAGAACTTATTTATTATGTGATCAATGTTGAGAGTGTCCACTAGTGAAAGTATGATCCCTAGGCCTTGTTTCCAAACATCGAATCATCGCTTGTTTACTGTTTTACTGCATCTTTACTTCCTGCAATATTACTACCATCAACTGCACGCTAGCAAGCACTTTTCTGGCGCCGTTACTACTGCTCATATTCATTCATACTACTTGTATTTCACTATCTCTTTGCCGAACTAGTGCACCTATACATCTGACAAGTGTATTAGGTGTGTTGGGGACACAAGAGACTTCTTGTATTGTGATTGCAGGGTTGCTTGAGAGGGATATCTTTGACCTCTTCCTCCCTGAGTTCGATAAACCTTGGGTGATCCACTTAAGGGAAACTTGCTGCTGTTCTACAAACCTCTGCTCTTGGAGGCCCAACACTGTCTACAAGAATAGAAGCACCCGTAGACATCAATGATCTACCTTGCTGGTAGAGATAACGTCCTTCATGGGAGCCGCTCTTGAAAGTCTGGTTGACGAGGTAGTTAGAGTACACGCTACCATTCGTTGACAACAACAAACACCTCTCAAAACTTTACTTTTATGCTCTCTATATGATTTCAAAACTTAAAAAGCTCTAGCACATGATTTAATCCCTGCTTCCCTCTGCGAAGGGCCTTTCTTTTGCTTTATTGTTGAGTCAGTTTACCTACTTCCTTCTATCTTAGAAGCAAACACTTGTGTCAACTGTGTGCATTGATTCTTACATGTTTACCTATTGCACTTGTTATATTGCTTTATGTTGACAACTATCCATGAGATATACATGTTACAAGTTGAAAGCAATTGATGAAACTTAATCATCCTTTGTGTTGTTTCAAAGCTTTTTACTTTGAATCTATTGCTTTATGAGTTAACTCTTATGCAAGACTTATTGATGCTTGTCTTGAAAGTACTATTCATGAAAAGTCTTTGCTATATGATTCAGTTGTTTACTCATTGTCTTTACCATTGCTTTGAATCGCTGCATTTATCTCATATGCTTTACAATAATGTTGATCAAGATTATGTTGGTAGCATGTCACTTAAGAAATTATTCTTGTTATCGTTTACCTACTCGAGGGCGAGTAGGAACTAAGCTTGGGGGTGCTTGATACGTCTCAAACGTATCTATAATTTCTTATGTTCCATGCTTGTTTTATGACAATACCTACATGTTTTGTTCACACTTTATATCGTTTTGATGTGTTTTCCGGAACTAACCTATTGACGAGATGCCGAAGTGCCAGTTCCTGTTTTCTGCTGTTTTTGGTTTCAGAAATCCTAGTAAGGAAATATTCTCGGAATTGGACGAAATCAACGCCCAGCATCTTAGAATTCCACGAAGCTTCCAGAACACCGGAGAGGGAACAGAGGGGAGACCTGGGGGGCCCACACGCCAGGGCGGCGCGGCCCAAGGGGGGGCGCACCCCCCTATTGTGTGGCGGCTCCGTAACCCCTCCGACTCCGCCTCTTCGCCTATTTAAAGGTCCCTGACCTAAATCTTCGATACGGAAAAACCACGGTACGAGAAACCTTCCAGAGCCGCCGCCATCGCGAAGCCAAGATCTGGGGGACAGGAGTCTCTGTTCCGGCACGCCGCCGGGACGGGGAAGTGCCCCCGGAAGGCATCTCCATCGACACCACCGCCATATTCATCACCGCTGCTGTCTCCCATGAGGAGGGAGTAGTTCTCCATCGAGGCTAAGGGCTGTACCGGTAGCTATGTGGTTAATCTCTCTCCTATGTACTTCAATACAATGATCTCATGAGCTGCCTTACATGATTGAGATTCATATGAGCTTTGTATCACTATTAGTCTATGTGCTACTCTTGTGATGTTATTAAAGTAGTCTATTCCTCCTTCACGGTGTAATGGTGACAGTGTGCGCATCGTGTAGTTCTTGGCGTAGGTTATGATCATAATCTCTTGTAGGTTATGGAGTTAATTATTACTATGATAGTATTGATGTGATTTATTCCCCCTTCATAGTGTAAAGGTGACAGTGTGTATGCTATGTTAGTACTCGGTTTAAATTGCAAAGATCTATTATGCTCTAAAGGTTACTTAAATATGAATGCCGAATGTTGTGGAGCTTGTTAACTCCGGCATTGAGGTGCTCTTGTAGCCCTACACAACGAATGGTGTTCATTATCAAACAAGAGTATATGTAGCACAAAGGAAGAGAACTTATTTATTTATGTGATCAATGTTGAGAGTGTCCACTAGTGAAAGTATGATCCCTAGGCCTTGTTTCCAAGCATTGAAACTCCGCTTATTTACTGTTCTGTTGCATGATTACTCGCTGCCATATTTTAGTCAGATTGCTATTACCACTCATATACATCCATATTACTTGTATTTCACTATCTCTTCGCCGAACTAGTGCACCTATACATCTGACAAGTGTATTAGGTGTGTTGGGGACACAAGAGACTTCTTGTATCGTGATTGCAGGGTTGCTTGAGAGGGATATCTTTGACCTCTTCCTCCCTGAGTTCGATAAACCTTGGGTGATCCACTTAAGGGAAACTTGCTGCTGTTCTACAAACCTCTGCTCTTGGAGGCCCAACACTGTCTACAAGAATAGAAGCACCCGTAGACATCAGTGGCATCCTTCGTCCACTCAAAACCAAGGCTCGCTGCGAAAAGTACGATCAGTTTTTTCCGCGAGCAGAAGCACAAGTCTGAAGAAGTCGGAGTCACAAAGAAAGAAAAAAAAGGGTCCTTACGGAAGATCATCTTGTCAATGGCCTCCGCCTCCGCCTCGTAGTTCTTGTTCTTGGTTGCCAAGGTCTGGATCCTTTGCTGGCTCTTCTTGAGTTTTTCAGCAAGATCCGACAACTCTTGAGTATGCTTCTCCAAGAGTTCTTTTTTCTTCTTGGTTTCCTCCTCGGAGGATTCCTTCAGGAACTTTTTGAGGGATTCATTTTCTGCCTCAAGAACTTCGACCTTGGCGGCAAGGGCGTCGATGGTGGGGCGCTTGGCAAATTCTTCTGCGACTCGGAAATACAACAACACAGTTAGTTCAGATAGTATAGTTACATTGACGATCCTGGGGGCTCACTCGGAGTTATTACCTTCATAACCCTTGAGACGGTTCTCCAGCTGCGCGATGGCTTTCTGACTATCCGCGTCCCTGGTTTGCAGCAGTTCTATCTCCTTTTTCTGCTCCTGCACATGGATGCGCAAGTCATCGTGCAGCTTCCGCGTGTTCTGTGAAAACAGTTTAAGGATTAGACGGAAATTCGAACTCTTGGGGGCTGGATAGAAGTTCGAATCTTTAGCATGTGAAAATTTTGATTTTCCGCTACAATCTACGGTTTAAGACATTGGCTCATACATGTTACTCGGAAAAATGCATTAACCAATGCCTGGGGGCTGGTGTTACCTGACGCACATTCTTGTGCTTGGCGAAGAAAGCCTTGATACCGCTCTCCAGCTCGGTCAACTCCTGCTCCTCAGTGTTCGCAGGCCCCCACACTTGCTCCATCATGGCGGAGATATCCGCGTGGCGCTGTGAAAGGGGAACCTTTTGCAGAATTGGGAAGAAATGAGGATGAGTCTGGGGCGTTCCAGTGGCGCCGCTCAAGGTAAGTTTTCTCTCGACTTTGTCAGCCGGAGCGTCAGTTGAGGTAGCAGTGGGCTGCTCAGGCGGAGGTGAAGATGAGGATGCGCCCTTGCCGGAATCGCCCTTGTCAGATTCGACAGTTGGATCCTCCGGAAGGTCATCAATGTTGATGACGTCCTTGGGATCCGGCTTGGCGGTCGCAGAGGCCTTGGGCGGAACCTCCACTTCCGGTGTGACGGGCACAGAAGCCGGAGATGGCTTGACCCTCTTCTTGGTGATCTTGGGGGCTTGGCTTCCGGAGCTTTTGTTGCAATATAAGAAAAAGAGGCATAACAAGTAGGGATTTCTATTTTCGTGCCCTCGGTTCCTTAGTTGTACTCAGTTTTCCCCAGCCCCTTAGTTTTTCCTCACTTTTCCCCAAGTCCTTGTTTGAAACCCGCAGAAGGCAGCTCAGACGGCAGGATTCCCGTTAAGTTGACCGCTCCGTTCTGACGTGTGGGGCCGCGTCGTGTGGGCCCGCGTCGCGTGGGGCTGGTAGAAAGGGACCGCGTGGGACAGGACGAGATTGCGTTTGGTTGCACGTGAGCAGGAGCTGGGTTTTGTCTCTCTCGGCCATTGGCATTTCCCTTTTAAGAGTACCTTTTCTGCCTCCTTCTCTCTGCCTTTTTTCACATAATTAGTATCAAATCTAGAGAAGCTTGCATTTCTGTCTTTCTTCAATTATTATTTGTGCCTTTTGGCCCTGGTTGTTTTCCCAATATGGCAGCAAATCTAGTAGGGAGCCCAATCTAGTACTCCATCTGGTCCATATGTATGTAGTTAAATCTAGAAGCAAATCTACAGGGAATGTACGATAAATTCACAAGGTCATATAGTAGAATAGGGATAGATAATATAGATAATAAGCTGCATTCAGCAGCCAAACATAGTAGGGTTCGAGGTTCTTCACAGCAGACAAAGCACCATCATACTAACAACATAACAACGAGGGATCCCTAACTAACAACAAAGGGATCCCAACAACAAAATGGAGGAGGCAGCAGCAGCACACGTCCGGGGACTCCGCCTACCCCATCTGCCTCTGCCTCCACTTGTTGCTCCCCTTGGGAGCCTTGGGCTTGAGCGGAGGCATGCGCCCGCCGGAGATCTCCACCCGCTGGATGCTGCGGAGGTGCATGCCGAGCGCCAAGTGCTTGGCGCGGAAGGAGTTGGGGTTCACCGACGCGCCGACCTTGGGGTTGGTGTGGCCGATGTTCTCGGCATGCGTGAGGAGGCAATTGAAGTCAGTGCCGCCGAGCCTCCTAGTGCGAAGGGGCACCTGTAGACACCCTTGGCGACGTCGAGGTAGGAGACATACCGGCCGACCTGCAGCCTCCGCAGACTGGCGAGTCTTGACGTCATGGTGCTCGTCGTCGCTGCCGACGTCGCTGCCGGATACACTGATCCATATCAAACGGGAATTTATTAGTGAATGAGTTGCAAACGTGCATGATAACAAAGTTAGGAAAAACAGAGGCAGCCTCGGTTAGAGTGGACACGATTATATGTCTACAGGACGGTGTAAGCGAACCAAAGCTCATGCACAACAGATTTGTACACGAAATGGTTCGCTGAACCCTCCCTGTAAAAATCTGTGCCCACCGATTCATCATAGGCAAAGAAACAAGATTCCAGATCTGAACTTGAACACATTCCAGATTATTTGCAAAATTAAACGGTTGATATCTTTTGATTCGTGCATAAAATAACTGATTGAGATCCTATGATTACTTGCATAAATTAACTGATTGAGATCCCATTATTACTTGCATAAATTAACCGAACGGCCGAAACCCAAATCTTGAACGAAATCAAGGAGGGATCAAAGCAAAATGGAATAAAATCGGCGCAAATATTAGCCCAATACTCATCCATCCACAGATCCATCTACACCAGCACAAATAGGGTTCAAAAAGGAATGGGGAACAAAAAGGAAGCAAACCGTAGTTATTACCTCGTTCCATGGGTCCTCTATGGAGGTGTCGTAGCGGTTCGGGGGCGGGACGTACGGCACCGGCTCGTAGGGGTCCCATCCCGGTGGGATCTGACCGCGACCGGCGGCAGCAGCCTCCGATGCACCGGCGGAGGCGGCGGCGACGTCCGTTGAGGGGACGGCGGCGACGTCCGTTGAGGGACGGCGTCGAAGAGGGAGGCGTCGCGCTTGGAGCCGACGGCGCCGTGGACGATGGGATTGGCATTCTCCTTGTCCATCTCGCCGCGAGAGGAGAGGGAGAGGGAGAGGGTTTTTTTGCTTTGGAGAAGATGATGGGACGTGAGAGAGGCGGCGTTGCGTAGGCGAGTGAGAGTGACAGAGATAGTGGGAGGAGGCGTCTATAAAGGCTAGTGGTGGTTAATGCGACCCGCGTCCTACGCGTCCACCGCTGCACGTCTGCACGTCTTGGACTTCTGCAATGCGCCACGCGTCCACGATTGCACGTCTTCGACTTCGCACCGCGACCGGCGTCTACGCGTCAAATATTGCACGTCTTTCATTTCTGCACCGCAACACGCGTCCTCGAGTCTAACCCTGAAAATTTAGATATACTCGGTTATAACCTCGAGCATTATACTAGCATTTTTTGTGTGCTCAGTTTTCCCCTTGAGTGCTAGTACCGGCTAGTGCAATATGCTCAGTTTTACCCTCAAGTAGCTGGTCAACAGACAGTCAACAAATGGGATTAACTAGTTAAATGAGTCATTTAATGTGCAAAAAAATTCGAAAAATAGTGGCACATACTCATGGAGTCTTTACCACAAATTTCCAGTTCTCAAAACATAGATAAGTCATAGATAAATCAAGTTTTACCACAAATTGCCACTTCTCAAAGGCCTTCTCAAATCACCTAGTAGCTATGAAGGTGCATGGTTTTCCACAATAAGCCCTTCCCAAAACAGCTTTCCCCAAAACATACTTTGTCTAAATGAGGCCACAATTCTCACACTCATGTATATTTGTATTGCAAATAGTTTGAGATAGGCCAAGATGGGTTTTATTCTACAAAACACGCATTTTTCATTTTTTAAATCTCATATTTGAATCCCTTAGTCTGTTTATTACATAGGTGCCCTTGGTTTCTTGATACTACTCAGTTTTGCCCTCTCCCTCCACAAATTCTCTCACACGTGCAACATTGCCCTGATTGGTCTAGCCCATGTCACGCGGATCGTGCCCGCCGACCGTTGATCGTATGATCTAACGGGCAGGATAACCCCTCCCTCTCTCTCGGCGGTTACCTTCCACTCTCTAAGTTTGCTAAATGGCGGTTTTCTGTATTTATTTTCACGCGCTAAAAATTATAAACTCTTTTAGGCATTACTTTTCACGCAAAAAATGATAAACCATCACCGATTTGTTGTAGCCATAAATTTTCACGCAAAAAATGATAAACCGTCACCGATTTGTTGTAGCCATTAATTTTCACGAAAATCCCAAATGATAAACCATCACCGATTTGTTGTAGCCATTACTTTTCACGCAAAAAATGATAGACCATCACCGATTTCTTGTAGCCATTACTATTCACGGTAAAAATGATAAACGAACCAATCTATCTATCTCTCGTATTTGAAGTTTGGAAGGGTTCACCATCTAGTTATGTTAACTTTCGAGGTTTTGATCTGAAAACAAATGGGTATTATAAAGGGAAATAAAAGTTCAAAAAATGTAAAAACGAAACAATCTACCTATCTTTGTATAGAAGATCGTCTGTATGATTTTTGAGGTCATTTAGAGAAGGTAGAAAAAAATCCCTTTTGAGAAGGTCGAAAAACCTAACTTGTTACAAAAGCTGGTTTCAAAGTGAGACCTAACCAAATTTGGCATACATTATGCCATATCTATAACAACAAGGAATATCTAAAAGGGAAAGTTTCACAAAATTTGAAATTTATGGCGAAAATGATGCCATACATGATGCTGTTTTTCGAGGTTTTGACCTGAAAATCAATTGGATATTATAAAGGGAAATAAAAAGTTCAAAAAATATAAAAACGAAACAATCTATCTATCTATGTATAGAAGATCAGCTGTATGAAATTTGAGGTCATTTAGAGGAGGTAGAATAAATCACCTTGTTAGAAAAGCTGGTTTCGGTGAGACGAAACGGCATGCGTTTAAGCAAAGTGATTTTTTCGAACATCTCCAAATGATCCCAAATTTGCCATACATGATGCCATACGTGTAACAACAAGGAACCCTATCTAAAAAGTGTCAAAAAAGTTTGCCCAACCGTATAGCTCTATCAAAAAGAACCTCACCATGGCGCTAGTATAATTTTGGGCTTACTTACAAACTTTCGTTACCTAACCTTCAACACGAAACTTGTTTCAAATCACTTTTGGCGTACAAGAAACAAATCCCTCCTTGATTCGAGCACCACAGCCTCCAAACTTTGCCGATGCCGATATCGGCATGGTCAGAACGGCTATGCTCGACGCCACTGCTAGGTCACCGTCGGGATATGCACCCTCAATCCCGTCCCCTCATTCGATCACTGACACACCAGAGATACCACCGAGGCCAATGCCGAACGTACATGCTGATGCCAATGCCGAACATGCATCCACGCCGATGTGGGCACGGCCACGCCGCCCCGCTATGTTGGACGCCACAGACCACCGCGAGGTCTTTCCCTTCGCCACCACACTCTTCTAGCACCCATCTATACACGCCAGAAAGGAGAGACACTAGTTTTCTCTACATTGCTCGCGTTCGTGTCGGACACGGTCAGTCAAAGTTTTGAGGTAGTCGTCGATGTCGTTGACCATTTCTTCTCTTCTTTGCATGGTTAAACGCGTCTAGTTCATATCTATCTAATGCGTCTGGTCTCGCCTCATGCAGTTCTTTGTGGACGTCGATCTCATCTCGGCACTCCGCAGGCCACCTCCTCCGTGCCATCGCTGTAGAGCTCCGTTTAAAAATCTAATCCTACCCGTGTATTGCCCCTTGTATCAGCGCCATGGCCCCACTTGTCATTTGATATAGCGAAGCCCCACTCGTTCGCGTTTTGGTCAGGGATACAGCGATGCTTACGGTCAAACAAAGATGGATGGTCTAACGTGTCTTTGCAGGCTCTACGTGGCCCCACTAGTCAGAAGATAACGGTCAACCGTCGGGCAACCGGGCGTTACATCACGTGTGATGGTTTCAGACAAACGCTTGGGTAAAACTGAGGAAAAACTAAGGAGCTGGGGAAAACTGAGCACAACTAAGGACCCGAGGGCACGAAAATAGAAATCCCTAACAAGTAAGTGTATGTTGATTCACAGCAGCAACAAGATCTTTTGACGGAAACCTGACGCTTACCCAGTTGGTATAAAGAATCGCTGGATGTTGGGTTGAGCACGGTTGCTGGTATCGATAAGCTTGAGGCGTTTCTTTTCCGCCTCCGCCTTACGGGTAGCCGCGGTGCTAGGCACTTCGCGGGCACGTTTGGCTGCAGGGCTGGAGGGAGCAGCTCTCTTCCTCTTGGAGAGACGCGGAGCTTCGGGAGCTTCCGCCTCAGATGCGGCTTCTGGGTCAGTGTTCCCCGATTGAGGGACCCGGAGGAGAGTTCCGAGTTCGCCTTCCTCGAGGGCTTCGAGCTTTGTTATCAAGCCAAAACTTAGACAAAATTCAGAGTATAAAGGAATCGACAGGTGGGTCAAGGTAACGTACTGCGGTCCCGGAGCTGTTGGTGTGGATGTCCTTGTTACACACGTGAATATGAAGATCACGCTGAATCTTGATGAGGAGGCGGATCCGTTTGTCGATGGCGTCCGCGGAGAGGTTGTCCTTAGAAGCGCGCATACGATCGTCGTGCCCCGTGTATTGGAACATCAAGCGGTCCCGATGTTGAAGTGGTTGGATCCGCTTGGTGAACCAGGACATGGTGAGGTCCTTCCCCGTCAGACCTTCCTCCGTCAGCTTGCAGATCCGCCTAACTGCGCGAGTCAGCTGAGGCGACTCAGAAAGATGAGGACATTGCGTCCAGGCCGGATTCTCGCTGGCGGGGCTATTTTTGAAGGGCCGCAGCACCCTCTCGCTCGCCGGGTCGGAAACGTCCTTCAAATAGAAGAAACCCCCCGACCAATATCGTGCGGATTCGTGGCGGTCGGTTGGAGGGTAGACGCGGCCAGGGCGGAGCATAAAGGTTATTGACCCGCAGGTGGCCAACTCGGAGGCTTTAGGAAATTTCTCCTTCTTGACGGAGAAATAGTACTGAAACAAAGGAAGCTTTGGAGGTATCCGGAGATGGCCCTCGCAAAGGGTGACATGATTGCTGATCGCCAAAACGCTGTTTGGGGATATGTTGTGGGGCTGGAGCCCATACTCCTTCAAGATTTCTGAGAAGAAATCACTCGGAGGAAATGAGAAGCCGCACTCCACGAGTGCCTTCGTCACCACCATTTCTCCGGCTTCGGGAGCTGGAGCCAGAGAACCCGGAACTGTCCGCCAGGATCCGGGCTTTAGGAATCCCTCCGCTTCGAGGTTGTTGAGCTCTACTTTGGTGGTGGTGCAGGGCCACCATTTCCCCTTGGCTTCGCTGTCTCGCTGACGAGCTTTGGATTTTTTGGCGGCCGCTTCTTCCGCCTTCTGCTCCATTTGATCTGCTCCGGAGGTTTCTCCGGGTTAGTAGAAGTTCCCTCGATGTTCTTGCTGGAATCCTTGGTAGGTTCCAGATGAACTGGGACAAAGTGGGGAGGAGCGGAGGAGATGGGTGTTGCCATGACTGGCTCGGATGTGGGAGGCGGAGTCGAAGAAGACATCTGAAGAAGAAACAATGGCGGAAACATATCTTAGTCGGATCCAACGTCAGCATCCTAAAGCTCATCCCTATCAACTACGGCGCGAGGACGAAGCTCGAGAACTCACCGTAATGGTTTCCGCGGTGGTCGGAGTCACCGGCGACGAGGTTTTTGCGCGGTGGCTCGCTGAAGTTAAGAACAGAATGAACTCTGTGCGGTGGCGAAGCAGCTCCGGCGAGACTCCGGCGGGATTCCGGCAGACTCCGGCACGGTGGAGAGAGAGCTCGAGGGCGGCGCTTCGCAGAGAGGTGAAGGGGGGTGAATGAGGAGTTTAGCGGTCGACGGTGGATATTTATAGGCTGTGGGAGGAGATTCGTGCTCCACATCCTGTGGTCGGAACGCAAGCGTCGCACCGTTGGATGCGTGACACGTGTAAAAACCCTAAACGGTAAAAATGGCTAACGTAGTGTTTGGATGCAGTGAATTGGACCCAGAATTAGGGAATTGGAATTAGGGCCTCTAACTCCATTGTTTGGATGTGTGTGAAATTGAAGCCCGGAAACTCATCCAAATTCCAGCCCAGCCCGCGCCCAAGCGTTTTTCTGAAGGGACCAATACGGAGGGTCGACCCTCCGTATTGGCGTGGAATCGCTCCCCCGCTCTCGTACCTTTTTGCAGCCGCCCTTCGCCAAACTTCACGCGAGCCTTCCTGTCCGCGATCGTGGCTGCGGATCGGACTCCGACGAAGGTATGGCCTCCATGCCCTTCTCTGTCCTCTTCCTATTGCATCGGGCCAGTCTCTTCCTATCCGGCCAGCCGTCCTCATCCTATCCTGCCGATCGTGTTGTTTCTTTTCCATAGAGGACCAGGTAACACATGTTAACATGTTGTACTAATAATCCATACTAAACAACCAATGCTGACTATGAAAATATTTGCAGATTCGTATTATTAATGCGTGTTGTGTGTTACACAACTTTGCAAGGGATAGGCAACACGTGAGGGATAATTTGTTGCTACAGGAAGTCGACGCTGAACTAGCAAACATGGCTCCTGAACATGTAGATGAAGCTACTTTAATTAGAAGTGTCCAACTAACTGCTGCATGGACCGCTTTTAGGGAGCAATTTGCCGAGGATATGTATGCTGAGTACCTCGTGGCGCATGCACAAGCAGAGATAGAGTAGTGATTCATGCTCGTTGTGTAATACATGATATTGTGGACATTTTTTTAATACATGCATCATGTATGAACGACTATATATATGCACATCTATGTCTGAATGAACATATAACTTGTGTTCTTACTTGTATGCACATCTATTTTGATTTATACATGCAGCATGGCCGACCCAAAACCAAAGAAAGGTGGTACTAGAACTTATCTTCAATGGACTCCTGAGATGGACACGGCATTGTTGGATACCCTTGTTGAGCATCACAATAATGCTGACCGTGCTCAAAATGGTTGGAAGCCACATGTGTACAATGCGTGCATTAAGCATGTGAAGGAGACGTGTGGGGTTGATATCACAAAGGACAAAATCCAAGCAAGAATTAAAACATTTGACAAGCATTATGAGATCATTAGCAAGATGCTTACTCAGAGTGGATTTGGATGGGATTCAGAAAAAAACATGGTGGAGGTTGATAGTGATGAAGTGTGGTCTCGTTATGTTGAGGTGCTTAACACTATTTTTGTCTATGCGTTTTTATGCAAGTTGATTATCATTTGTAACATGTTTGCATATTGTGTAGGCCAACAAGGAAGCAGGTTGCTACAGGAACAAGGTCGTGATGAATTGGCAAGCTATCCAGACTATATATTCAAGAGACCATGCAACTGGAGTAGGTGCTGCGACTCCTGCTGAGTCTGTTCAAGAACAAGTCACACCCGCTCCTGAAGAATCTCCAGAAGTGCCTCAGAAAAGGCAACGTACCGGGGAAGCTATCTTGTGCATGATGGGAGAAATGAGGACATCATTTGATGAAGCTTTGAAAGCAACCGAGCCACTTCCTATGCCAAAGGTGACTCCTCCAACTGAAATCTATGATGCACTCAAGAAGTTAAATTTCGAAGAATCGGATCTGCTCAAAGCTTATGGGAAGTTGATCATCAATGAACGCTTGTTTGAAGCACTGAAGGCGCTACCCGAGGAAATTAAGAAGCCATGGCTCCTGAGCTTGCCTTGATTGTTGCAAAGAAGAGTGGTGACTGTTATAAACTAGTTTCTACATTTTTTGTCTACGAACTACCCGGTTTATGCTACGTTTGTGCTATTTGTGTGCTATTTGTGTGCTACGTGTGAGAGACATGAAGTACCAGCTTTGTGGTACTTGTTAGAGAAACAACTATTTTATCCACTTTTAATTTTTTCGGTACTACACGCCAATTTTGTGTCATGTCTTTTTTTATATCCACCTTATTCCATTTAATTTACTATGTTAATATATGTGCAAAATAATATATATCGTAATATACACAGGATAGTATTTTACATATACATCAAGTTTATATTGTCCAAACTCAAAAAACATCAAATTCCATGGGTTGTACATCCAAACAAGAATTGGAATTGGGTACACCCTTTGATTCCAACAAAGAATTCCAAACGCACCCAAACGACAGAATTCAAATCGGAAGCCAATTCATTTCCATCCTGGATTTAGAATTTCCAGTCTAATTCAATTCCAGATTCAATTCACTGCATCCAAACAAAGCGTAAGGATAATTTACCGCTCAAATCGCGCGAAAATGGCGCCAAGATTGGCGGAACCGTTTGAACCTTTTAAGGTTCCGGGTTGCAGCGTGAAGATAAGCAGATCCTTGTCCGCAGTAGGGGAGTAACCCGGAGACATATTAAATGTTGTCGATGGATGAAGTCCCGCAGGATGGGGGAGATTTCCGACTGAAAGTTGGAAAAGAGAAAAATGTGAAGTTGGAGTTCTTCAAGTTTCCCCATGTTACCAAGATTGACGGAAGCTTTAAAGTTTTAGCAAGGCGAAAACAAGAGGTGAATCTCGGAGAACTCTGGGGGCTACTGTTGTGGGTATACTTCATGGGTGTACCATCGACAGTGCCTGGATCCGGCAAGCCCGGGTGGCCCATAGACGGTGATGTGGCATGTGGCCCATCGGGCGGCCCAGTTTCTGTTGATCATGAAGGATGAAGTCCAGCCCAGGATCAGTAAGCCGGATCCTAACCGACCTTCGGAGGAACCCGGATCCGTGGAGGCCCATGAGGAACCCGGATCCAGTACGACGTAGATGGAAGGCGGATCCTTGACGTACACGGCAAGACATTATACCGTAGTTAGGCAATCTGTAATCCGGCTAGGACTCTCCATGTAAACCCTAGATCCGTGCGCCTATATAAGCCGGATCCCGGGAGCCCTAGAGGCACAACCACATCTCATTGTAACAACGCGAAAGCGCCCAGATAATTCCAGACAAGCAGCAGTAGGCCCTGTCCTCGTGCAGGTGTTCCGAAGCTGGGTAAATCGCGTACCACCGTCCCGAGTGCACTCCGCCCTATGGCCGCTAATTCTTCTCCCCCTCGTGGGGATCCCTCCTCCGAGGTACCGTCGAATAGGCAACGACAGTGAGTTTTGGCTGAAGCAAGTGGATTTCCTTGGTCATGACATCTCGGCGGAAGGAGTAGAAGTGGATCCAGGTAAAGTGGAGTCGGTACTTAGTTGGAAACAACCGAATAATGTGTCAGAGATACGTAGTTTCCTTGGTCTGGCAGGATATTACCGTCGATTCATAGAGGATTTCTCGCGGATTGCAAGACCGATGACACAATTGATCAAGAAGGATAAAAAATTTGAGTGGACATCAGCGTGTGAAACGAGTTTTCAAGAACTCAAGAGGAGATTGACATCGGCTCCGGTGCTAATACTGCCGGATATTCGGAAGGATTTTGAAGTTTATTGTGACGCTTCTAAACAAGGATTGGGTTGTGTGCTCATGCAACAAGGCAAGGTTGTGGCCTATGCATCAAGACAATTACGCCCTCATGAAGTGAACTATCCTACCCATGACTTAGAGTTGGCTGCCGTGGTTCATGCCTTGAAGATATGGAGGCACTACCTTATTGGCAACCGATGTGAAATATATACGGATCATAAGAGTTTGAAGTATATTTTCACTCAACCGGACTTGAACCTAAGGCAAAGGAGATGGCTGGAGTTGATCAAGGACTATAATATTGGCGTAAATTACCACCCTGGTAAAGCCAATGTCGTAGCTGATGCGTTGAGCAGAAAGGTTTATTGCAATAACCTCATGATTCAAGAAGCTCAACCAGAATTGCATGAAGAATTTAGGAAGCTGAACTTGAATGTGAGTCTTGCTGAAAACGAGGAGGTATTAGAAGTCAAGTTCACTCTAGAGGATCAAGTTAGAGAAGCCCAGAAAAATGACGGGGGGATCGAAGAGATTCGAGCAAAAATCAATTCAGGAGAAGCGCTTGAATACAAGGAGGATGAAAGTGGAAGCATTTGGTTTCGAGATCGCTTGTTGGTACCAGACCAAAAGGAACTCAAGGATACAATCATGAAAGAGGCACATGACACATCATACTCCATACACCCGGAAAGCACAAAGATGTATCATGATCTCCGGGATAGTTTCTGGTGGTCTAGCATGAAGCGAGAGATTGCAGAGTATGTATCCCGGTGTGATGTATGTCGCAGAGTCAAGGCGGAGCATCAGAAGCCTGCGGGACTGCTGCAACCACTCAAGGTCCCTGAGTGGAAATGGGAAGAAATCGGGATGGACTTCATTACAGGACTCCCGAGGACGACAGCGGGATATGATTCCATCTGGGTCATCGTGGATCGATTAACCAAGTCAGCTCACTTTATCCCGGTGAAGACCACTTTTAAGGGAGAGAAATTGGCTAAATTATACATGGCCAGAATTGTTTGCCTACATGGAGTCCCCAAAAAGATTGTGTCTGATCGAGGTACTCAATTTACCTCAAGGTTTTGGAAGAAGATACATGAAGTTTTGGGCACACAGTTGTTGGGGGGATGACCCCCGGTATGCCAAAGGCATGCCAAACTGGATGGTTTAGGCCATCAGGATACCGGTTAAATGTTCGTACCGGAGCGTAAGATAAGAGATTGGCTAGGTAAGCTATGCCGGTATCCCCAAGAGGGGTATACCGGAACCGGGTAAAGAAGACACCGGGATGCCGGAAAGAAGAGCATGTCGGCAGTCTGGTCAAAGATTCTCTCCAGAGCTAGAGGACAAGGATGAGCTAAGCAAAGAAGCTTTATACAGAGGCGTGACGATAAAGAGGAGGATGACGATGAAAGAAGCCGGAAGACGTCAGCCTCTCTGTTTAAAGAAGACCCCGGCATCATCTATGATTAAAGTAGCTTTATAAAGTATCTTTGTAAAGTAGTTTGTCTAGTCAAAGATGCCATTAGGGTTTCTTCCCCTGTAAGCCACCCTCTCCCCTATATAAGGAGAGGGGGCAGCCTCCTAACGGGCGCGGAAGAGAGAGAGAAGGGTCCTGTAAGCACAAACCTGTAGCCTGTGGAAACCAATGAAGAAAGTGATCTAGAACGAGTTCTTCCTTGTGTCTTTCTTCTTCAACCTCTAGCCTTGGCTAAGTCCTTGAGGAAACCATCCGGAAGTTCATCCCATCTAATCACAAACCCTCCCCTGAATCCTCTAGCGTCCATTCGGCCCCAACTTAAGCCATCCTATGGAATCTGTCTGTTCACCACGAAGACAGTTGGCGCCCACCGTGGGGCATGAAGTGGCGCTTGCAGGAGTTCATATTCGGACGGGCATCCTCGAGGTAGCCGGCGAGCGTACGGTGTCCACGCTCGTGCAACGCATCTACGACATGGACTTCATCAACGACAACGCGGGCTGCTTCGCCAACGGCGGCATCTTCCCCAAGAACGGCCGCACCATCGAGTTCGGCAGCTACCGCGTCTACTTCGGCACCGTCCCTGTGCGCCAGCGCCTCTCGCCGGTGCTGGTGGCACCGGACCCGCCAAGGTGGCTCTGTGCTGGCCGTGCCGCCGGCAGCGCCGAGGTAATGATGACTGGCGTGGTTGGTGCAGGAAAAAAGCTGTGGATGAAGGTGCTGGTCGGACGGCTTCGACCCGTGCGGCCAAGCCACCGCTGGAGCGTGATGCTGGCGCTGCGGGAACGTCATCAGCACCACCGGCAACACCACTCCAAGCGACGATGAACATGCTGGCAATGCCCATCGCACAGAACATCGACCCGGCAGCGGCTCAGGCGGAGCTGGAGGCACAGCGCCAGAAGCTGCTCGCGAACGGCGTCGACATCGTCCGGGCGCAGCGCGAGCTTAACCTAACCCTACGTGAGTACAACGCTGCCCATGGCTTTGCTTCAGTTAGCGCTCAGGCTGCTAGGATGCCGGAAAACCGGCTTAAGGCTCGCAATCTAGATCAGGATTTGCGCAAGGAAGTTCTTGCCGGCAAAAGTACCTCTGCGTCTGTTAGCATCGTGGAAAAACCTAAGTACAGTAGCCCGGATAAAACTATAAAAGCTGCTAAAGCTGCAGTAGAGCTATGTGAATCGCTTTCCGGAGATGCTTTGGCAAAACAACAGGAGCGTGTTAGAGAGCTGCTGGAAACTATTGAGGAGCAGAATGCTGAACAGCTGGCTAAGCTGAACAAGGCTGCGGCCTCAAAATCCGCGCGTTCAACAAAGAATGCCGGAAGCAAGTCCCATGGGCAGGCATCGTCCCCCCATCCGGACAGAAGAAGAGAAAAAGAGATGAACGCACACCAGATGACTGTGTACGATCCGGTTCTTGCCGGAAAACAACAAGCCGGGCAACACGATGCCGGTAGAAAAAGCCAAGGGGCAGGTCGAGGCTACGCCAGAGGAGGCTATGCCGGAAACAATCATGCCGGTAGATATGAAACCGGGCAAAATTATCGAGCTGCAAGGGCAGCGTATGAGGAAATGCCACCACCAAAGTACCGGCAAGCAAGAGCCGCAGAACCGGAAAGATACGGAGAGGGAGATTCCGAAGTAGAACGAACAAGAGTCTACCGGAACCCTTTAGGGGAACGCCTGGGGGAAAGATGTTTGCCAGACCAGGATGCGAGGCACAGGTTGGACAGGGTACATCTTTCCGAAATGATCGAGTCTGAGGGTCCTCCTGGCCCGAGATGCTTTGGCCCACGGATCATGGGAGAAGAACCACCGGTACGCAATTTCCAGCTGCCCCGGGACACAAAAACGTATGATGGCACGACCAAGCCGGAAGATTGGCTGGCGGACTATGTCACGGCTGTTTATGTAGCTGGTGGTGGAGTAAACCGGCGTTGGGCGGTGAGAATCATACCGTCCTACCTGGTAGGCCCTGCACGGATTTGGCTTAACAACTTGCCGGCATGAAGCATTAACGGATGGCTAGACTTTGAGGAAGCCTTCGTGAACAACTTCAGTAGCACTTACAAGAGGCCAAACCGGCCCCAGCAGCTCGCTTTATGCCAGCAACGTGCCGGTGAAACAGACAGGGATTATCTTACCCGATGGAACTCAACAAGAAACACGTGCGAAGGAGTGATTGAAGCACAAGCGATTGCTTGGTTCAGTCAAGGATGCCGGAGAGGATCACCGCTGTGGCAAAAGCTGCAGAGAAGCATGCCAGCAACCTTGGCGGAGATGATACGTGTGGCGGATAGCTATGCATTGGGAGACCCATTGCAACCGGCAGTACAAGCTGAGCCGGAGCAGTCAAACCCACCTCAACAGCGACAGGAACAATACCGGGACAACCGGAACAACAAGAGAAGGGAAGATTTCCCGGATCGAAGGTACGCTCCGCAGCACGTTGCCGCTGTGCAAGAAAATTATGATGTTGGCGGCAGCCAGAGGCAAAAAACCGGATCGCAGCCATGGGCGGGTCCTAAAAAGCAGTGGGTCGAAAAGAAGCCCTGGGGCCAGAAAAAGAACTGGCAGGAACCCGTAAAATACACCATGGAAGCCGCCATGGATCAACCTTGCCGGTGGCACACGCCGAACCCGGATCACCCGTCAAACCACCTGACGAAGGATTGTTCTTGGACCAAGTACTTGATGCAAAAGGGAGCAGTAAAGGATGCGCAGGCACAAGGGTGCTCAACAGTGTTGCCACCATCGCAAGATGTGCTGCGCCAGCAGCAGCTACCACCACCACCACCACTTACTGGGGCAAATGCTTTACCGGTCCAGCCTCTGCCAAACAGACAACAATACCAGCAGGTTAACCGGGTGGAGCAAAATAATGATCAACCACCTCCACCGGCACCTTTAGGCCGGAATGTTTACGAGGACCCGCATCTGTGCTGTGTTGTCTTTGTCACTGAGCCAACAGACAGGCAAAGTGTGCATCGCCGCTCCATGGAGGTAAACGCCGTGATGCCGGCAGTTCCCAGATACATGCTGTGGTCAGATCAGGAAATTACCTGGTCATTCAAGGATCACCCCAAAATCATGCCGAATCCGGGTGGATATGCTCTTGTCGTGGACGCAATCATGAAAGGGCCGCAAACTAGAGTAAGATTCAGCAAGGTGCTGGTAGACAACGGCAGCAGCGTAAACATCATGTACAAGCATACCATGCATACGCTAGGCATAACAGAAAACATGCTTCAGCCAACGCGTACAACGTTCCACGGAATCGTTCCGGGCTTGTCTTGCGCTCCGGTAGGAAAAGTTCGGGTGGACGTATCGTTTGGAGGATGTGACAATTGCCGGGTTGAAAATGTTGAGTTTGAGGTGGTGGACCTAGACAGTCCTTACCATGCGTTGCTGGGAAGACCAACATTGGCAGCTTTCATGGCTACGACTCATACGGCTTACCTCAAGATGAAGATGCCGGCACCTCGTGGACCCTTAACTGTGGTGGGGAACTATAAGGTCTCACTGGAAACAGCATCTGCCGGATCGAACCTAGCGGAATCGCTGGTGATCGCGGAGGAAAAAAGAAGGATGCAAACCGCGGTTGCGCTGGCTCAGTCCTCACAGTTGAGCTTAGCGGCAATGAGTGGAAGCTTGGGCTCACCGACATTCAAGCCGACGAATGAAACAAAGGACATTGTGCTGGATCCAGCTTACCCAGAGCGCACCGTTCGTATCGGTGCCGGACTCGATCAAGCATAGGAAAGCGCGCTCGTCAGCTTCCTCCGTGAGAATCGGAATATCTTCGCCTGGTCAACTGATGACTTAGTGGGTGTTCCGAGGGAGCTGGCTGAGCACTCTCTAAATGTCCGGAAAGACGCCAAGCCGGTGCGGCAACCCTTGCGCCGGTTCGCTGAAGATAGGAGGAAGATTATTGGAGAAGAAGTGACAAAACTACTCGTTGCCGGATTCATCGTAGAGGTCACGCACACAGAGTGGCTGGCCAATCCGGTAATGGTCGAAAAGAAAAAAGATGAGAACCTGGAGGCAAAAGCTCCAAAGGTATGGCGCATGTGCATCGACTACACCAACCTCAACAAGGCTTGCCCAAGAGATCCTTTCCCTTTGCCACGGATCGATCAAGTGATTGATTCAACTGCTGGGTGTGAGTTGTTGTCCTTTCTGGATGCGTATTCCGGTTTCCACCAAATTCCCTTGAAAAAGGAAGATCAAATAAAAACTGCGTTCATTACCCCGCACGGGGCTTATTGCTATGTCACTATGCCTTTTGGTTTGCGCAACGCTGGTGCAACGTACCAGCGCTGTATGCAAAACTGCTTGTTTGATCAAATCGGAAAGAATGTGCAAGTCTATGTGGACGATATTGTGATAAAAACTAAGGTAAAAAACACCTTAATCGATGACATCCGGCAAACATTCGATAACCTAAGACGGTTCTGGATGAAGCTTAATCCGGCAAAATGCACTTTCGGTGTCCCCGCCGGCAAGCTGCTTGGTTTTCTTGTGTCAAGCCACGGCATTGAAGTCAATCCGGTAAAGATCCGGGCAATAGAAAGAATGACTGTCCCACGAGAACTAAAAGATGTGCAAAAATTTACCGGAAGCTTGGCGTCGCTAAGCCGGTTCATGAGTAGGCTAGGAGAAAAGGCTTTGCCACTATATGCTCTGATGAAAAAATCCAATACGTTCGTCTGGACCCCTCAGGCAGACGCGGCATTCAAAGAGCTAAAAACCATGCTCGCAACAGCCCCAATCTTGGCGTCACCTTTAGAAAGAGAACCCATGTTGCTTTACATAGCAGCAACGAACCAGGTGGTTAGTGTTGTGGTTGTGGTAGAACGAGAAGAGGAAGGGAAAACCGTGCAAAGGCCGGTGTACTACCTGAGCGAAGTGCTCTCCTCCTCGAAGCAAAACTACCCGCACTTCCAAAAGATGACTTATGGCGTGTTCATGGCCGCCACGAAGCTTAAGCACTACTTTGAGGAGCACCCCATGAAGGTGGTGAGTGAGGCACCCATCTACGATATCATGTGCAACAAAGACGCTAGCGGTAGGATCGCGAAATGGGCAATTCAGTTATCACCATATGTACCGGTGTATGAAAGAAGGGATGCCATAAAATCACAAGCTTTAGCTGATTTCTTGGTTGATTGGGCGGAAATGCAATACAAGCCCCCAGACCAGAGGGTAGAGTACTGGAAGATGCACTTTGACGGATCCAAACTCAAAGAAGGTCTAGGTGCCGGTGTGGTACTCACCTCACCAAAGGGAGATCATCTCCGGTATGTTTTGCAAGTGCATTTCAGGGCATCAAACAATGTTGCTGAGTACGAAGCCTTGATCCATGGGCTTAAGGTTGCAAAAGAAATCTGTGCACTCCGGATCATTTGCTACGGTGATTCAGATTTGGTAGTACAGCAGTGTTCCGGAGATTGGGATGCAAAAGATGCCAACATGGCCTCGTACCGGTTTCACGTGCAAAAAATTGCCGGATTCTTCGAAGGGTGTGAGTTTCATCATGTGCCGCGCGCAGAAAATGAAGCCGCGGATGCTTTGTCCAAGCTGGGCTCATCTAGGCAAGAAATTCCTCCCGGAATAGCCCTAGCTCACTTAAGAGTACCATCGATCAGACCGAGTCCAGAATCGGAATCAATTTTCGTAACAGAATCACATGTTGTACCAATGGATATCGACGAAGGAAACCCGGGGACTGCTCCGGTAAACTCGGGGACTGCTGTGCCCATACCGGAAGAAGCAATGCTGGTGGATAGCATGGACGTAGACGTACCGGTATTCCTAGTCCGGGAGGCACCATTATGGGTTAAACCTATTAAGGAATTCCTGATCAACGGCACCTTGCCGGTTGACGAAAATGAGTCTAGAAGGATCCAGAGGAGGTCCAAAGCTTACACCATTATCAATGGCGAGGTGTACAAGAGAAGTGTTACCGGTGTCCTCCAAAGGTGTGTGGAACCGGAAGAGGTAAAAGAAATGCTCAAGGAAATTCACCGAGGAGAATGTGGGCATCACGCGTCGTCAAGGGCGCTGGTGGCAAAAGTATTCCGGCATGGGTTTTATTGGCCAATGGCTTTGCCAAATGCGGAGGATATGGTAAGAAAATGCAATGGGTGCCAGAGGTACGCCAAGCAAAATCATACCCCAGCTTCCGGCTTGAAAACCATACCGTTAACATGGCCATTTGCTGTTTGGTGCCTAGACATGGTTGGCCCATTCAAAACCGCAAGGGGAAACATGACCCACATCTTGGTTATGGTGGACAAATTCACCAAGTGGCTGGAGGTGAAACCCATTGCAAAGTGTGATGGGCGCACAGCGGTGAAGTTCTTGAAAGATGTTATCTTGCGGTATGGCTACCCGCATAGCATTATCACTGACAATGGCACAAATTTTGCTCAAGGTGAGTTCAAAAGATTTTGTGAAGACAACAACATCCGGTTGGATTTGTGCTCAGTCGCACACCCACAAGGCAATGGCCAAGTTGGAAGAACAAATGCTTTGGTACTTTCCGGTATCAAACCAAGACTCATCGATGTGGTGGAAAAATCGCCGGGATGTTGGCTCGATGAGCTACCATCAGTGCTGTGGAGCATAAGAACAACTCCAAACCGGTCTACCGGATACACTCCATTCTTCATGGTTTATGGAGCAGAAGCGGTCATACCAACCGACATTCTACATGATTCACCGAAGGTGCAACTCTATACCGAAGAAGAGGTAAAAGAGGCCCGAGAAAACGATGTGGACTTGCTAGAAGAAGCAAGAGAATTAGCATTGGCAAGAACAGCCATTTACCAGCAAAACCTTAGACGCTATCACAGCCGGAAGGTTAACCCGAGAGTATTCCGGGAAGGAGACCTAGTGCTACGCCTAGTGCAGCGCACTGAAGGCCGGCACAAGCTGTCCCCCCCATGGGAAGGACCTTTCATTGTGAGCAAGGCTCTCCACAATGATGCATATTACCTAATTGATGCGCAGGAATGGAAGAAAGGAAAGGCGGACAAGTCCGGAGAAGAGACCAAACGCCCGTGGAATGTAGCTCTGTTGCGTCCTTTCTACTCTTGAAGTTGTGGTGTAAGGAGTTCCTTTTTGTACCTTAATTGCTATGAATAAAAGATGTCGGAACCTCGAATGAGTCTCGGGGACTACCCTTACTAAGTTACATGTAACATGTTTATTTTTTCGGTTTACCGGTTGCTTATTGAACGTCATTTCTTTCCGGTTTAGTAGTGTGCTAGACCCTACCGGAGTCTTCGACTCTGCTATTGTCCACATCTTGGCTTCATGGCAAGCAAGATAAACCGGTAGGGGATGAGCACATGAACTGCGAAGAGGGAGAGCGGGAAAGAACAATCCGGAAAAATTTAACTAACCCCGGTTATACCGGTTTTTTGCAAAAATTTTGAGTTATTTCTAAGTTCAAGAAAATGCTTGCTTGGTAAAACAACTTTGTGCTCATACGCCAAAAACGCCCAGAGAAGGTAGGCAGACCCAAAGCAAAAGAGCCAAGTGTGCATCGAATTGGATGCGGAAACAGTTTCGGAATAGTTGCAGTGCAAGACAAAGTTGAAACAATAAGCAAAGTGCTAAGTAGCAAACCAACATAACTTAATAGGTTACCGGTGTGCAAAACACCGGCATAGATTGTTGTACCAACAAACCAAAAGGATGAGTTTTAGCTTACATCATAAACCCCGGCATACCGGGGTAGAATTTAACGAAGTTCTGTTATGAAGCAAGCAGGAGCAGGTAAACTTCTTATCACAACAAGCATTCAAAAAGCAGGGGCTTCAGGGGGAGCAGCGCTGGCCTCAGGAGCTTCCGGTGGCACATCCTCGGCACCTTCATCTTCATCGCCTTCCTCCTCGTCGCTCAGATAATCTTTGACGTCTTCAGGAGGAGGGATGAAGGTGCGCATTTTAGCGTACTCCGCGATGTGGTACGCGCGATCCTGCCGCGGTGAGGACCGGGTCCAAGTCGGTGGGAGCTCCTTCGCGCACGCCGATAAGGGCGTCCAGGTCCAGCTCCGGGTACCAGGAGCAGGCAATGCGAAGCGCTGAGTCTGCTCCGGCACGGGCAGCAGAGCACTGCCACTCCCGGATCCTTCGGCCGGCACCTTTCAGGCGGTCGCTGATAAGGGAGAAGCTGTCTGGCACCACTTCTCCAGGCCAGAGAGTCCTGTAGAGCTGGGCAGCCACATCCGGAATGTCGGAGACGTTCCGGTCTATGCAGCGCATGTGAGAGACCCGCGCGTTCAGCGCAACAAGGTGGTCATAGGGGTCCCAGGGCGCAGCCAAGTTCTTGCACGCCTGGGCAACCCGGTGCTCTTCAACCTTCTTCGCAGCATGCGTCTGGGAATCCGGAAAGAGCCCTGCAAGACAAAGAAAAGAAGCTAAGCACATGCTACCGCAACGGATAAGCTTATAAGCAGGAACCGGAAGAGAAAAAGAGAAACGTACGGAGGGCAAGCGCGTCAGTTCGCGTAACCAGAAGGTCGTACTCCTTCTGTTCCGCCTCCAGCCGCACCACCTTGTCCTCGGCTGCTTTCTGCGCCTTGATGGCCTTGCCATCGACTGCTTTCTGCGCTTTGGCGGCCTCTTCCAGCTCAGCCTGCAACACCACATTGGCATTGCCGGCATCCTCCAGCGCCTCATTCAGCCTAGCCTCCGCAGCAGATTCCGCAGCCTTCAGCGCCTGAGCATGGTCAAGGCCAAGCTGGATAAGCTGGTACTTGAGCTCCTTGTAGCTGGCCTTCTGGGCGCTCAGCTCCTCCTGATGCTTCAGGACAAGTCTGTCTTTCTCATCTGAGAGCCGGAAAGAAAGTGTTAGCAAGTTTGTACTGATACAACATAGAGAAAGCAAGTTAACCGGAAAACAGGAAGATGAACCTTGGGCGGCGGCAAGCTGTGTCTTGAGGGCCTCGATGGTAGCTTCCGGAACAGCTGTTGGACAAAAGATGCATAAGTATTAGAGAGGAAAGCCTCCCGGTGAAAAGAGGCTGGAGCAGAAGAAGGAAGACAAACCTTGGCAGTGGCTGTGAGCCTCGGCAAGGTCCCGATGCTCCCAGAGGAGCTCCTCGAAGAGCTGCTTCCGGGCATCAGCGGTGCTCTGTTCAAAGAAAACAACGTGAGGAAGAAAGAAACCATGCTCTTAACCCGAGACTCGGGGACTGGCTGTGCCGGTTTCGCGCGTTTCTAGTTAAGTTTCGCGCTAAGACCTACGCTCTCAACACGAAACTCGGGGACTGGGAGAATAGACAAGATCCGGAAAGAAAGAAACCGGCATCAACAAAAATTACAAGAAGGTTGGCGAAACTTACCACCACATTGCTGGTGGCGTCGTACCACGCACTGTCAAACTCCTTCACGGCACGCTTGAGCCGCATGAAGTGTTCTTCAGTGGACCGGGGCCCAGCAGGATCTGGCGCTGGAAGGCGGTCCTCCCCCAAGCCGCGGGTGGATGCAGAAATGTCCGCATCGTTCCATTTTTGGGCATAGGGGAGAAGATGCCCCAGGTCCCTGCCCTCGCGCTTCAGCTCAACAATCCGGCCCAGGAGGCCGGAAGGGTTTTCAGGGACCGCAGCAGCGGCAGGCCCGACATGCAGCACTAGAGACTGCGAGCCGCTTGATGCGCTGCCGTCCACGGCCTTTCCGCGGGACGCCCCCGGCTTGAGGAACTGGGTGATCTTGGGGGCCGCCGGCGGCGGTGTTGGAGTAGTCCCCGTAGGCTCAAGGATAAGAGCTTCCGGGTGCGGTGTAGAAGAGGCCGACGCTGGAGCGTCCGGCGCGGTCTTGCTGGGGGAAGAGCTTGGCTGCTTCTTCTTCTTCTTCTTCGGGCCAGGAGGAACCAGAGGTTCCGCCTGCCCGGCAGTTGTGTCGTTGGCGCCGGTGTTGCTGGCGCCGGTGTCTTGGGTTTCAGGAGGGGAGGTGAGATCCTCCTCCGCGCGGTGATCAGGAGATGTAGGTGCCGCGCGCCCCGAACTTGTAGTGCCTCCCGGAGGGGAGGCAGAGGTGTTGCCGGCACCAGATGGTGTCAGGCTTGAGTGAGGAGGAGGAGTTAAGGTCCTCGCGGAGCCGGTAGAGCCCTCAGGCCTGGGGCCAAGCTTGAGCGCGGGGCTGAAAGAAAGAAAAAGAAAGAGTTGGAAAAAGGCAACCGGAAAAGAACTTGGCGAAAAACGAGACAAGCCAAAGAACTGAGCTTTACCCAGAAGAGGTTGGCATCTGCTTGCTCTTGTAGCGCCTCGTGCCTACTTGTTTCCCCGCAAAGGGTTCAGTCCGGAAGCGTTTGGCAGGAGAGGCTTGGCTCGAACCGGCATCTGTTGACGGAACCTTGTTCTTCTTGCCCCCAGCGGTGAGTTTGTCCAGGAACTCCTGGCCAACCTCGGCCTGCAGCGGGGTGGCGTGCTCATGGACCTGTGGGTTGATGTTGGCTGAAGGAACGTCTACAGAAGAACAATAACAAAAGAATATGAGGGGTCAAACAGAAGAACTACCTCAAGCAAGGTCAGGTCGTCGGACAAACCGGCTGGTTCCGGCTGAGACTTGCCGAGGCGCGAAGCTGGAGTCCGGCCCATCTTCAGGTCCTGCCAACGGATGACGGGGTCCGGGTCGAATTTGTCGAGACCACGCTTCCGGCAAGGGCCCCGCCGCTCAGATTCGATTCCGGGGAAGCGGTCCTTGGCCTAAAAAACAAGAGAGAAAGAAAGGGTTAGTCACAGTGCAAACGTTACCGGTATACCGACCCGAGTTGCGTAATCTCTTACTTCTTGGGTCGGGGGGTTAGTGGAACTAACAGGCCGAAGGCCCCATTCCCAGTCTTCCGGCATGGCAGTCTGGCAGATCTGCCTAGCCTTGAGGACGATGTCCTTCTTGCTGAGAGGGATTCCAGTGATCTTGGTAGGATCACCGGGACCGTACATCTCGCTCATCTTATGCATGCGGCGCTTGAGAGGAAGCACCCGGCGCGAGATAAAGGCGCGGATAATATCGTCTGAGCAGAGGTCGGTGTCCTTCATCAGCTGTTTCATGAAGCGTATAATCCGGTTGGTCTCTATGTGAGACTCCTTTGGATTGTAGCTCCAGTTGGCCCTCGTGGGCGGCGCCGGATTAAAAGGCGGCAGGTCGATGAGATCCGCGGCGCCATTGTTCTTCACATAGAAGAAGGTCCCTTGCCATAGCCGGCATGACTCAAGACCGGAAAACTTGAAAAAAGGGCTCCCCTGGCGGGAGCCGATGATGCAAGACCCGCATTGTACGGGAGGTTTGGGTTTAGGAATTTCCTTGCCCTGAACGGAGTTGATCCGAAGAGCAAAGAAACGGGCAAACGTCTCGCGAGTGGGATGAATGCCGATATAAGCCTCCATAAAGGTGGCATAGCAGGAGAGGTAGAAAATGGCGTTGCCGGGAAGATGGTGAGGTTGGAGTTGATAGAAATCGAGGAACCTCCGGAAGAAATCGGAGACGGGAAGGCCGAAGCCGCGCTCGAAGTGAGCAAGAAAAACGACGCGTTCAGGCACCGGTTCGATCTCGCCGCGAGGAAGCCGGCAAGTTACTCCTTCCGGAATCCTCCTGGACCGGTAAAGCCAGTCGATTTCGTACTGGCTGACGTTGGAGCCCATCCAGGCCCCGCGTGTGATACCGGAGGAATCTGTGCCGGAAGCTTCGCTAGAACTACCGGATTCATGGTTGCTACCGGAGTCAGTGTCCATCTGGACAAGATCGGCGGATAATCCGTCGGAGGATCTGCTACGCCGGCTAGCGGAGGAGGAGGCAGAAGAAGAGGTAGAGGAAGATTCCCCGCTAGACATGAAATCCGACGCAGAGAAACAAGAATCCCCCGATATACCCCCGCGCGAAGATCTACGAAAGAGAGAAAAAGCAAGAAAAAGAAGAAGTAAATACACTACCAAGTTGAGATCTGGAGAGCAAGCAAAAGAGGGGTAAACCCAGATTAAGCCTAACCTGAGGCGGCGGAGTCGCAGAGGAAGAGGTTCACCGGTGGGTTGGCGAGCTTGCCGCTGACGAGGAAGTCCGTCGACGGCGAGGTGGAAAAATGCTTGAGGAAGCGCCAATGCCGCAGCCACGAAAGGAGCACCGCAGAGGAACTTCGCGCGACAAAGTTCGGCGACCTTCGGTGGAGCAGTAGCGGGAGTTCGCCGGACGGCGGAGCTCGAGCGGCGAGCGAAGCGGCGGAGGCGCAGAGAGCAACGGCACTGTGCGCGAAGAAGTGGGGAATGCGAGAAGAGGAAGAAGAAGGAGCGGTTTCCCTTATAAAGGAAGAGAGAGAAGTGGGCCGAAAACCACTGGGCCGCGACGGTTCGCTCCGCGGGCCGCCGCGTGGCGCGACGATACACGCGCGACAACGAAAAGCCACAGGGAGGAACACACGGATCCAGAGAAGTGATTGGGATCCGCTGTGAAGCAATTAATACGCGCGCGGAAGCCGAAGGGAAGTGACCCCTGACACTGACGCGTCAGTCACAGTGCGCATGTCCCTGACAGGCGCGGGGCCCGAAATATTCTCGACTTCGCCGAGGATGTATTTAATGACTAAGATGCCGGAGGACAAGATACCGGAGCATGCCTTGCAAGAGAGAACGTGAGTCCGGGCAAAGAGGCCGGATCTAAGCTAAGCGTCGAATAGATTTAAACCGGTATCCGAAATGTAAGAATCTGGCATGGTCTGTTGGATAGAATCCGCCAGACTATACCAGCTTCGGGGACTAATGTTGGGGGGATGACCCCCGGTATGCCAAAGGCATGCCAAACTGGATGGTTTAGGCCATCAGGATACCGGTTAAATGTTCGTACCAGAGCGTAAGATAAGAGATTGGCTAGGTAAGCTATGCCGGTATCCCCAAGAGGGGTATACCGGAACCGGGTAAAGAAGACACCGAGATGCCGGAAAGAAGAGCATGTCGGCAGTCTGGTCAAAGATTCTCTCCAGAGCTAGAGGACAAGGATGAGCTAAGCAAAGAAGCTTTATACAGAGGCGTGACGATAAAGAGGAGGATGACGATGAAAGAAGCCGGAAGACGTCAGCCTCTCTGTTTAAAGAAGACCCCGGCATCATCTATGATTAAAGTAGCTTTATAAAGTATCTTTGTAAAGTAGTTTGTCTAGTCAAAGATGCCATTAGGGTTTCTTCCCCTGTAAGCCACCCTCTCCCCTATATAAGGAGAGGGGGCAGCCTCCTAACGGGCGCGGAAGAGAGAGAGAAGGGTCCTGTAAGCACAAACCTGTAGCCTGTGGAAACCAATGAAGAAAGTGATCTAGAACGAGTTCTTCCTTGTGTCTTTCTTCTTCAACCTCTAGCCTTGGCTAAGTCCTTGAGGAAACCATCCGGAAGTTCATCCCATCTAATCACAAACCCTCCCCCGAATCCTCTAGCGTCCATTCGGCCCCAACTTAAGCCATCCTATGGCATCTGTCTGTTCACCACGACGACAACAGTTGAATTTTAGTACCGCCTACCATCCACAGACTGATGGACAAACTGAGCGAGTGAATCAGATTTTGGAAGACATGCTTCGAGCATGTGCTCTAACCTGTCAGCGCACATGGGACAAGAGTTTGCCGTATAGAATTCTCTTACAATAATAGCTTTCAAGCAAGCCTACAAATGTCTCCATTTGAAGCTTTGTATGGACGGAAGTGCCGCACCCACTTAACTAGCATGAGGTCGGAGAGAACCAAGTGTTTGGACCCGATACTCTAGAGGAAGCAGATAAGCAAGTAAAAATGATTCAGGAAAGGCTACGGGCTGCCCAATCTAGGCAGAAGGACTATGCGGATAGACGTCGTCATGAGTTATCGTTTGAGAAGGGTGACGATGTGTACCTGAAAGTATCTCCACTTCGCGGGATGCGACGTTTTGGACTAAAGGGAAAGTTGGCACCTCGATACATTGGACCGTTTACGATCACTGCCCGGCGTGGCGAGGTTGCTTATGAGTTAGCAGTACCCGAGAAGCTGTCGAAAGTGCATAATGTGTTTCACGTGTCCCAGCTGAAGAAATGTTTCGATAAGCTGGAAGAAGAGGCTCGGAAAACCTCATTGGATGCCACAGAAGTTCAAGATGACTTGACTTATGAAGAGTACCCCGTTAAAATTCTCGATGAACAGTTGAGAACAACTAGAAGGAATGTGATCAAGTTCTGCAAAGTTCAATGGCGCAACCATAGTGAGGAAGAAGGCGACATGGGAACGGGAAGATGCCCTCCAGGAGGAGTTTCCAAATCTTTTCTCTTAGGTCGAATCTCGGGGTCGAGATTCCTTATAAGGGGGTAGAATTGTAACATCCGGATTTTTATGAGCTGATTTTTTTTCTTTTAGTAACGGATGTTTCAGCAAAATAAAATAAACAAATATTTTATTTGAAGTCTTGAAATTAATTCTTTGGATTTAATTTATTAATGAAGGAATTGATTAAGCTCCTAGTTTTTATATCTAGATCTGAGCTTCATTTGCCAATTTGCTCCCTCATTGGTTTTTCACATGCACGTGCATGCATGGCTACATAGTGTGTCGTGCTCTGTTCTATTTATTTTCCCTGTACGTGCATATGTACTCTGTTCTCTCATCCTTGCTCTTCTGGTCTACCGATGGATCACCGAAGCTAGCAGGCCAAGCCTTCGTTTATTTTCTTCTTCATAGCAGAAACGCTAAGGCCCAGCCGATCCGGCACACATATGCCGCCTGACATAACCCATGCAGCGAGGAGTTCGTGCAGCGCACGATACCGTCCGACGCGTACGATTCCGGTTCTGATTCTTAGGCAGCGCAAACCGCCTCGCCCAGCTGACTATAAAGCCTCAGGTAGGCCTCCCTGCGTCTCCTTTCCACCCCAAAAACCCTAGAGGCTTAGATCGATCCAATCTCGCGGAGCTCCGCGAGGCCGCCGCCGAACGCCGCTCGTGTTCCCGACGACTCGGGGCACGAGGGATGGAGCTGCTGCGCCAGGAGGATTACCAGGAGTAGGGAAGTACATCCACGGAACTAGAAGGACGAACGGTTGCTCACCTACGATACCCACGGCAACGCCGTCAACCTCGGCCACCGACTTCTATCACAAACTGCGCCGTGCTCGGTGAGCTTCTTGGCAAACCCTTGCACACAGACGTTCCACATCTATATGTCTACATCCTAGACATGGTCGCTGCCAATAATGCTGTAGTTGACGATGTCGCCGGTGAACCGAATGCTGTCGGATGGCATCGTCAGTTAGGCCCGCCTAGAGCACGTTTTCTGTTTTTGTTTCCAACTCATGTTATGTTATGTACCAGTTAACTATAGGAAGCCAGTAGTGTTGTTGGTAAGACATACGTTCGATGTTTTATCAAATGGCAATGGTAAATATAAGCATGTCATTGTAGTTGCATCTCCGCATCTGCTAGCTTTGTTGTTTTCATGTATCCATATTGTCTAGTCTGGACTTGGGTGCCTCGCCAGGAACCGAATACCATCTGCTAGTTTGCATATGCCAACTTTGTAGTAGGTTTTGCAAATCGATTACACATGCTTAGATATAGAAGCATTCAGTAGAATTAGATAGTACCTTCTCTGTATAAATTTTGCACTTCTTTACGCATGCTTAGCTATACATGTAATTTTTGGCGAAAATGCTGAACGGAACCCGTCTCCGCGCGAGGATGAAAACCGACCAATCAAAAAACACCACGTAGCTGACAACATTTGTATTTTCGGCGCGTATATAGTTGTATTTTCACCGTATCTGACAACAGGCAGTCGACAATAAATCCGCTATTAACTCCCGTCGCGTGTCCTCCCCCTAGACAGTTCCCCAACCTCGGTGCCCACTCCCACCACGAACCGCTCCCACCGTCTCGCTCCACCGCTCCACATCTATCCCGCCCACGATGGCCGCCGCCGCCGGAGACCAAGACCCCGAAACCGTCGCCGCGCGCCATTTCAAATCTGGGCAACCCCAGATCGACCGCCGCACCGCTCCCAACCGCGCCGAGCGGATGAGCCAGACGACCACCGTCACCGCCATCTAGGTCCGGGCCCGCCGCCCCGGCCGCATCCGTACGCCTGCGACCCGTCCTCTGCCCCCTGAGCCGAGTTGGACGGGCGCCAGAGCGACATTCGAGGTCATGCGAGGCGGTGGGCTCAGGGAGCTCTCTCTGTTCCCTCTCCCGCTTGTGCTCTTCCCGGACGCGTTGCAGATCTTCGAGTTCCGCTGCCGCATCATGATGCACAGCGTGCTCAAGACTGATCTCCGCTTTGGCGTCATCTTCGTGGGCGCCGGCGGCGCTTCCGACGTTGGCTGCGTCAGGGAGGTCGCCGAGCACGAGCGCCTTGCCGAAGACCGCTTCATCCTCATCTCAGGAGCGGTTTCGTGTCGTCCGCAGAAAGTCCTGCCTCATTGCCACCGTGGTGTGGCTCAAAGACCGCGGAGATTGTCTGCAACCTTGTGAGTTGTTTAGTCTGTTCTCCCTTTCAGTTAGGATATGTCCGGCTTTTCTCTCCAATACCTTTTCTTTCTGATGATGTTGGCGTGTAATGTTCTCGTATTTGGATTAGTGGGCTTGTGGCTTACTTCTTACATCTGATTAGCTAGCAGCAGCTTAGCAGGCACTTTATAAACTCTGAGAAATCAATGAATCCTATTTGGTATGGACCGAATTTCAGAAACGACTGGAATATATGTCATGTTTTCCTGAACTGAGATGTTATTTTGATTTGGTTTCCTTTAGTCCCGCGTGTTGGTTTTGTACACATATTCCATCACCTCATTCTGATTTGGTACTTATTTTTATTTATTTATCAGATGGACTAGATTCAAATTAAGGATTAGTGAGTATTATGCTCTAATTGTTGGATTCTACCACAATGTTTTTAGTTCATTTTCTGATAGACTAGTAATGGTTTTAGAACCAATTATTTTGTCATCTCCATGTCTCGTGCATGTTCTTGATTTTCTTTATTTCTCTGTAAAATTAGATTCTCTTCTGTTCTCTTTGATTTGGGTTACTACAAATGACAAGTAAAAAAATGTATTTTTCTATCTTCTAAAGCCATGGATCTATTTTGTGAATGCACTTTCAAGACACTGGTGCTTACGGCATTTGATTTCAGATTATGTATGCAATTTTGAAGTTATACCTGTACAAAAATCGTGCATTTCCTACTTGATGAAAAAATGTTCCTTAGTTAATCTGTAAATTAGCAGAAAACAAATCAGACTTCTTCCATTTTCAGTAGGTCATAGCTTGACAGGTCAGAGTTATAATTAGTCAGGATAAAATATTAATGACCGATGGAGAAAGCGGGTCAGAAACATGCATGCACATTAACACCGTACAGAATACGCGTAACTATCCTGCACCGTGGCAGTAAATGTTGTTAACTGCTCGTTCAGTATCGTACGAGTCAGCCTTGTATACAGCTGCGTATGCGCTGTGCTGAAATGAAATTCCATTGCGTATTGAGCAGACACTATATTAGCTACTAATCTCGCGGCACCAACAGACGACCCAGATTTTGGCCTCGCGCGTTGCCAGGTCCCAATCGGCCGGGTCGTATAACTATTGCCTTTTGGCCTCGCGCGTTGCCAGGTCCCAATCGGCCGGGTCGTATAACTATTGCCTTATCGTGCATCTATTCTGCTGTTAATTAGCTAGCTCAGTTTTTAGCAGTACAACATGTCAAGTTATTTGGAAATTCTTGTTAGTGTTATAGGCTTGTCCTGCCTGTAGAATAGAGTAACATAGGATTTATTTTATGGCAGATTACTCATCATGCTAGATATTAAACTGGCTTGTTGCTGTAACACCATACTACCATCGTTGTTACTTTGCTGCATGCATGCTGAATATTAGATGCTTGTCACATGTGTAAATGGTTTTAATTTAGATGTTTTACTTGTAAGCATATATGTCTAACTAGCATGTATTTTATTTAGGCATAGCATATTAAAATTGTACCATCTATATGCGTTGGTTAAATATGTTTCTAAAATATTTCGTTACCTAATATAGAGCGATCACCATGTGTTATACCCTAGTTAACCCGAATCCTGTTGAGTCATTCCAGTCTCTTGGTTGTACTTCTTGTATGCCGAACATTGGACACACACTTTTTATTTGGATCTTTCTATTGGATTTTATTGGTGTTTATTCGTAGTTGTATTTATTTTTCGTTCATCGTTATAACGAGTAGGGAGTGACGGGAACGGGCCGAACCAGGACTACGAAGGAGGGTTTTTCGACGACAACGAAGGCATGCCCTCTCATCATATTTATCCCAGTTTTACAACTTGCATATTATTTTATGTTTTACAAATATATGCTATTTTATTCCAGTAGCTAGCGTGTCGATTGACACACCAACTTGATCTGCTTGTCGCCTTTTACTTGATACCCTGAGTAGTGATTATATATAATCCTGATAGAGTAGAATGCTTACCCATGCTAAATAATCATTAGGAAATTTCCTGTTGCCTCTCCGGAGGAATTGATCGACCTGCGGGTCAAAACACCCCTTTGAAAGTTGTTGAGCTCGTTGAGCTGGGCTAGTTAGCCATTGATGTTTCCTCTACTCTATGCTACTCTGGGTGAAATTTACCATCTAAACATGGCGCGGGCGACAGCTGGATCAGTTGTTGAAGGAGCGATTGGTTGCCCTTCATTTGTTGGAGGGGGCAATCCGTCGTTCGTGCCGCATAAGGATCCTAACAAGTCTTGGATTTGAAGATTGTGACAACCGTACAACCACATGCTATATGGGCACTGGCTTGGTTGAGTATGTTAGTCAGCCTTAGGTGTCGATGTCATCGTACCGCTGATGAGGTGTCTGCCTACGGGGGAACCTTCGGCACAGATGGGGGGACCGGTTTGGGGACGTACTCCCAGTTCCGTGCGCCAGACCCGGTGGGCATGTCACATCTTTGGGGGATCTAGCTAAAAGACCTCGTCACAAACTCCCTATTGCTATGCTAGCGACGGCTGGTTGCAACAAGGCGAGATTGTGACATGTGGTGAAAGTGTATCACCTCTGCAGAGTTAAAACTATTCGAATAGCCGCGTCCACGGTCATGGACGACACATGAATCCTTCTTGACATACAGGAACCTGTTTTGCTATTTCCCTCTTGCCTCTGTTCTTTCCTCGGAGTCTAAATCCCATGATATATGTGAGTTGTCGTGGACAGTCACATTGATGAGAAATATTACACTGAATATAAAACATGTTTTCGTCTAAAACTGCTTTTATCGAATCTAGTGTAGTATTGCAAATAAAACTGGCTTTTCTGCAAAAGAACCATATAGCCTTTCTTTGAAGCCTCATGTAGATTTAGTAGGTTTGCACGAGGGGGCATGTTGAGTACGAAATGTACTCATGGCAAAACTTTTGTTAATATTCAGAGTACAATGAAGATGCTGAAGACTATGGCGACTACGACGACGCTGAGGAGTGAGGCCTCGTGGACTACATCGACTGCCTGTGGCTGAGATGGAGTTACTTCGCATTTTATGATCCGCTGTGCTTTTTGGTTGTAATAAATGTTACAAGACATTTCACTTTGTGGCTCAAACTTTGTAATAATTACTTTTTGCACGTTCTGCAATGATATTTATTTCGCTGTGTCACCAAGTTAATCCTGGATTGACGAGTAACACGGGGGGGGGGGTCGGAATGTTAAGTTCCGGTTCTCACAGCCTACACAGAATCAAGTCCCCGGGCATGATCCTGGAGTGCAAAAACTTTTGTCAGGCTACGACTAGCAGCACCGGCACCAAAGCTTCATCAAGCACACCGAAGAAAGGTGCATCGGATGCCCCTCCTCCAGAGCCTGCTCCACCCGCGCCGGAGAGCTCCACAGCTGGACCCGCGCCCGGCGATTGTGATGGGATTCGTAGCATAGAAAACAAAAAATTTCCTACCGCAAGAACGAAAACCAAGCCAAGATGCAATCTAGAAGATGGTAGCAACGAGGATATCACGAGAATAACCCTTGAAGATTTCCAAAGCCTACGAGATTAGATCTCGTTGTTGCAGAAGATGATCACTTGCCGCTTTCAAAAGCGCGTAGAAGATCTTGACGGTGCCACAGTCGGGCAGCACCTCCGTACTCGGTCACACGTTCGGTGTTGATGAAGACGTCCTTCTCCCCGTTCCAGCGGGCAGCGGAAGTAGTAGATCCTCCTCGGAATCCCGGCAGCACGACGGCGTGGTGGCGGTGGTGGTGGTGGAGATCTCCGGCAGGGCTTCGCCAAAGCGTATGCGGGAGAGGTGGTGGAGAAGGGCGGCTAGGGTTTGGGGAGAGGGGGGCGCCGGCCACTATGGGGTGCGGCCAAGGCTTTGGTGTGGCCGGCCCCCTCCCCTTGTCCCTCATTATATAGGTGGAACCCCCAAGAGTTTGCCTCAAAGTCTTCGAATAAGACCCCAACTCAAAACTTCCATATGGACGAATCCTACTTGGGGTGGGACTCCTCCCTTTCCTTGGTGGGGTGGCCGGCCCCCTATGGTGGAGTCCACCTGGGACTCCTCGTCCCTTAGGCTGGCCGGCCAAGCTAGGTGGAGTCCCTCACCTTCCATGGTGATTTCTTCCGGACTTCTCTAGAACCTTCTAGAACCTTCCATAAATGCACCGGATCATTTTCAAACTTAGAAAATAACTTCCTATATATGAATCTTATTCTCCGGACCATTCCGGACCTCCTCGTGATGTCTTGGATCCCATCCGAGACTCCGAACAAAACTTCGAACTCCATTCCATATTCCATATCTACTTAAACGACATCAAACCTTAAGTGTGTCACCCTACGGTTCGTGAACTATGCAGACATGGTTGAGACTTCTCTCCGACCAATAACCAATAGCGGGATCTGGAGATCCATAATGGATCCCACATATTCAATGATGACTTAGTGATCGATTGAACCATTTACATACGATACCGATTCCCTTTGTCACGCGATATTTTACTTGTCCGAGGTTTGATCATCGGTATCTCTATACCTCGTTCAACCTCGTCTCCGACAAGTACTCTTTACTCGTACCGTGGTATGTCATCTCTTATGAACCATTCATATGCTTGCAAGCTAATTAGACGACATTCCACCGAGAGGGCCCAGAGTATATCTATCCGTCATCGGGATGGACAATATCCCACTTTTGATCCATATGCCTCAACTCATACTTTCCGAATACTTAATCCCACCTTTATAACCACCCATTTACGCAGTGGCGTTTGATGTAATCAAAGTACCCTTCCGGCATAAGTGATTTACATGATCTCATGGTCGAAGGACTAGGTAACTATGTATCGAAAGCTTATAGCAAATAGAACTTAATGACGTGATCAAGTGCTACGCTTATTTGGGTGTATGTCCTTTACATCATTCATCAATGAAATAACTTTGTTATTAATAACATCCAATGTTCATGATCACGAAACTATGATCATCTATTAATCAACAAGCTAGTTATACAAGAGGCTTACTAGGGACTCCTTGTTGTTTACATAACACACATGTATGAATGTTTCGGTTAATACAATTATAGCATGGTATGCAAACATTTATCATAAACATAAAGATATATAATAACCACTTTATTATTGCCTCTTGGGCATATCTCCAACAGTCTCCCACTTGCACTAGAGTCAATAATCTAGATTACATTGTAAGGTACCTAACACCCATGGCATTCTGGTGTTGGTCATGCTTTGCCCTAGGGAGAGCTTTAGTCAACGGATCTGCCACATTCAGATCAGTGTGTACTTTGCAAAATCTTTACTTCTCCATCTTCGATGTACTCGCGAATCGAATGAAAACGCAGCTTGATATGCTTCAGCTTCTTGTGTGACCTTGGTTCTTGTGCATTGGCGATGGCACCCATGTTGTCACAATAGATGACTAGTGGGTCCAATGCACTAGGAACCGCACCAAGCTCAACAATGAACCTCTTCATCCATACCGCTTCCGATGAAGCCTCCGAAGCCGCTATGTATTCCGATTATGTTGAAGACTTTGCCACCGTGCACTGCTTGGAGCTGCACCAGCTTACTGCAGCACCATTCAATATAAATACGTACCCAGACTAACACTTAGAGTCATCAGGATCAGTGTTCCAACTTGCATCGGCGTAACTGGTTACAACGAGCTCTTGGTCACCGCCATAACAAAGAAACATATCCTTAGTCATTTTCAAGTACTTCAGGATATTCTTGACCGCTGTCCAGCGTTCCATTCCTGGATCACTTTGATATCTGTTGGTCAAACTAACAGCATGTGCGATATCCGGTCTAGTACACAGCATGGCATACATGATAGAGCCTACTGCCGAGGCATAGGGGATCTTGTGCATCATCTCTCTTTCTTATGCCATAGCCGGACCTTGAGTCTTACTCAAGACCTTACCTGGCAACATAGGCAAGAACCCTTTCTTACTTTCATCCATTCTAAACTTCTTTAGAATCTTGTCCAGGTATGTACTCTGTGAAAGCCCTATTAGGCGTCTTGATCTATCTCTATAAATCTTGATGCCTAAAATATACGCTGCTTCACCAAGGTCTTTCATTGAAAAACACTTATTCAAATAACCTTTTACACTGCTTAATAGTTCTATATCATTCCCAATCAATAATATGTCATCTACATATAATATCAGGAATGCTACAGAGCTCCCACTCACTTTCTTGTAAATATAGGCCTCTCCATGACACTGTATAAACCCGAAGTCTTTGATCACCTTAACAAAGCGTCGGTTCCAACTCTTGGATGCTTGCTTCAGTCCACAAATGGAACGCTGAAGTTCGCATACCTTGTCAGCATTTTTAGGATCGACAAAACCTTTGGGTTGTACCATATACAACTCTTCCTGAATATCACCATTAAGGAACGCCGTTTGACATCCATCTGCCAAATCTCATAATCGAAAAATGCAGCTATTGCTAACAAAATCCTCACAGACTTTAGCTTCGCTACAGGTGAGAAAGTCTCATCATAGTCAACTCCTTGAATTTGTCGGAAACCCTTTGCGACAAGTCGAGCTTTATAGACAGTAACATCACCATCAGCATCTGTTTTTCTCTTGAAGATCCATTTATTCTCGACAGCCTTGCGGCTATCAGGTAAGTCTACCAAAGTCCACACTTTGTTATCATACATGGATCCCATTTCGGATTTCATGGCTTCTTGCCATTTGTTGGAATCTGGGCTCATCATCGCTTCTTCATACGTCGCAGGGTCTTCATCATTGTTGTCCACAATCATGACATTTAGACAAGGATCATACCAATCAGGAGTGGTATGCTCCCTTGTCGATCTGCGAGGTTCGGTAGTTACCTCGTTCGAAGTTTCATGATCATTATCATTTGCTTCCTCTGTTATCGGTGTAGGCTGTACAGGAACATCTTCCGGCACTGCGCTACTCTGATCTACGAGAGAAGGTTCAACAACCTCGTCGAGTTCTACTTTCCTTCCAGTCACTTCTTTAGTGAGAAACTCCTTCTCAAGAAAGGTTCCATTCTTAGCAACAAAGATTTTGCCTTCAGATATGTGATAGAAAGTATACCAAATAGTTTCTTTAGGGTATCCTATGAAGACGCATTTCTCCGCTTTGGGTTCTAGCTTGTCAGGTTGTAACTTTTTTACATAAGCTTCGCAACCCCAAAATTTAAGGAACGACGGCTTAGGTTTCTTCTTAAACCATAATTCATACGGTGTCGTTTCAACGGATTTAGATGGTGCCCTATTTAAAGTGAATGCAGCTGTCTCTAATGCATAACCCAAAACGATAACGGCAAATCAGTAAGAGAAATCATAGAACGAACCATATCTAAGAGAGTTCGATTACGACGTTCGGACACACCATTGCGCTGTGGTGTTCCCGGCGGTGTCAACTGTGAAAGTATTCCGCATTTCTTTAAATGCATGCCAAACTCATAACTCATATATTCGCCTCCGCGATCAGAACGCAGAAACTTAATCTTCTTGTTACGTTGATTTTCTACTTCACTTTGGAATTCCTTAAACTTCTCGAAAGTTTCGGACTTATGTTTCATGAAATAGATATACCCATATCTACTCAGATCATCTGTGAAGGTTAGAACATAACGATAACCACCGCGCAAGGCTACACTCATTGGTCCGCACACATCGGTATGTATGATTTCCAATAAGTCTGTAGCTCGCTCCATTATACCAGAGAATGGAGTCTTAGTCATTTTTCCCATTAGACATGCTTCGTATCTATCAAGTGACTCAAAGTCAAGTGACTCAAGAAGTCCATCGGAATGGAGTTTCTTCATGCGCTTCACTCCAATATGACCAAGACGACAGTGCCACATATAAGTAGAATTATCATTCAATTTAATTCGCTTAGCATCAATGTTATGAACATGTGTATCACTACTATCGAGATTTAACAAGAATAAACCGTTCATCTCAGGCGCATGACCATAAAAGATATTATTCATAAAAATAGAACAACCATTATTCTCAGACTTAAATGAATAACCGTCTTGCATTAAACAAGATCGAGATATAATGTTCATGCTCAACGCAGGCACCAAATAACAATTATTGAGGTTTAAAACTAATCCCGAAGGTAGATGTAGAGGGAGCGTGCCGACAGCGATCACATCGATCTTGGATCCATTTCCAACGCGCATCGTCACCTCGTCCCTCGCCAGGCTTCGTTTATTACGTAGTTCCTGTTTCGAGTTACAAATGTGAGCAACCGAACCAGTATCAAATACCTAGGCACTAGTACGAGAACCAGTAAGATAGACATCTATAACATGTATATCAGATATACCTTTCTTCTTCTTGACAAGGCCGCTCTTCAGATCAGCCAAGTACTTGGGGCAATTACGCTTCCAGTGCCCCTTCCCATTGCAGTAATAACACTCAGTATCAGGTTTAGGGCCAGCCTTAGGCTTCTCAGGAGGCGCGGCAGCTTTCTTGCCACCCTTCTTGGAGTTGCCCTTCTTAGGTTTGCCTTGTTTCTTGAAACTGGTGGTCTTGTTGACCATCAACACTTGGTGCTCTTTCTGTATCTCAATCTCAGCAGACTTTAGCATGGAGAAGAGTTCAGGTAACTCCTTGTTCATGTTCTGCATGTTGTATTTCATCATGAAGTTCTTGTAACTTGGTGGCAGTGATTGGAGGACACGATGAATACCCAGCTGGTTAGGAATCACTATCCCCAAGTCACTGAGCTTCTTCGCATGCCCGGACATAGCGAGCACGTGCTCACTAACGGAGCTGCCCTCTTCCATCATACATCCAAAGAAGTGCTTCGAAGCCTCATAGCTTTCCACGGCCGCATGAGTTTGAAATATCGTTTTCAACTCATTGACCAGCTCATAAGGGTCGTGGTGCTCAAAACGCTTTTGGAGCTCCGCCTCTAGGCTGCATACGATGGCACACTGAACTTGAGAGTACCGAATCACCCGAGTCTCGTAAATATTCTTTTCTTCCTCGGATACTGCAGGTGGTGGTGGGGGACCTAGCAGTGCATCAAGCACATATTGCAGATTTCCGCCATTGAGGAAGATCCTCACATGACGGAACCAGTCGGTGAAGTTGCAACCATTGCTTTTAAGCTTTTCGTTCTCAAGGAACTGGTTAAAATTGATTGATGGGGACGCCATGATCTACAACATATATTTGCAAAGAGTTTAGACTAAGTTTATGACAAATTGAGTTCAAATTTTAATTCTACAAAATTAAACTAGGTGAACTCCCACTCAAAACAATATCCCTCGCATTGTCTTAGTGATCACACGAACCAAATCCACTACACCAAGTCCGATCATCACGAGACAAGATGTAACTTCAAAGGTGAACACTCAAAGTGTTCATCATATCAATCATATGACTCATGCTCTAACTTTCGGTATCCCGTGTTCTGAGACCATGTCTGTACATGCTAGGCTCGTCAAGGCAACCTTAGTATCCGCGTGTGCAAAACTGGCTTGCACCCGTTGTATGCACATGTAGAATCTATCACACTCGATCATCACGTGATGCTTCGAAACCACAAGTCTTAGCAACGGTGCATACTAAGGATGAACACTTTATTATCTTGATATTTAGTGAGAGGGATCATCTTATAATGCTACCGTCGCGATCTAAGCAATATAAGATGCATAAAAGGATTAACATCACATGCAATTCATATGTGATATGATATGGCCCCTTTGTCTTTGCGCCTTTGATCTTCATCTCCAAAGCACGGACACAATCTCCATCATCAACGGGCATGATCTCCATCATCGTCGGTGTAGCGTCAAGGTCAATGGCGCCGTCTCCATGATTGTTCTCCCATGTAGCAACTATTACAACTACTTTGAAATAATACTCAACATGAAATTTAAAGACAACCATAAGGCTCCTGCCGGTTGCCACAATACAATAATGATCATCTCATACATATTCATCATCACATCATGGCCATATCACATCATCAAACCCTGCAAAAACAAGTTAGACGGTTCTAATTTGGTTTGCATATTTTACGTGGTTTAGGGTTTTCGAGTAAGATCCAATCTACCTACGAACATGAACCACAACAGTGATACTAGTGTTGTCAATAGAAAGAGTAAACTGAATCTTCACTATGGTGGGAGAGACAGACACCCGCAAAGCCACTTATGCAATACAAGTTGCATGTTGAGCGTGGAGCAAATCTCATGAACGCGGTCACGTAAAGTTAGCCCGAGCCGCTTCATCCCACCATGCCGCAAGATGCAAAGTACACGAACTAAAGACAACAAAGAAGCAACACCCACAAAACAATTGTGTTCTACTCGTGCAACCAATCTATGCATAGACACGGCTCTGATACCACTGATGGGATTTGTAGCATAGAAAACAAAAAAAATTCCTACCGCAAGAACGAAAACCAAGCCAAGATGCAATCTAGAAGATGGTAGCAACGAGGAGATCACGAGACTAACCCTTGAAGATTTCCAAAGCCTACGAGATTAGATCTCGTTGTTGCACAAGATGATCACTTGCCGCTTTCAAAAGCGCGTAGAAGATCTTGACGGTGCCACAGTCGGGCAGCACCTCCATACTCGGTCACACGTTCGGTGTTGATGAAGACGTCCTTCTCCCCGTTCCAGCGGGCAGCGGAAGTAGTAGATCCTCCTCGGAATCCCGGCAGCATGACGGCGTGGTGCCGGTGGTGGTGGAGATCTCCGGCAGGGCTTCGCCAAAGCGTATGCGGGAGAGGTGGTGGAGAAGGGCGGCTAGGGTTTGGGGAGAGGGGGGCGCCAGCCACTATGGGGTGCGGCCAAGGCTTTGGTGTGGCCGGCCCCCTCCCCTTGTCCCTCATTATATAGGTGGAACCCCCAAGAGTTTGACTCAAAGTCTTCGAATAAGACCCCAACTCAAAACTTCCATATGGACGAATCCTACTTGGGGTGGGACTCCTCCCTTTCCTTGGTGGGGTGGCCAGCCCCCTATGGTGGAGTCCACCTGGGACTCCTCCTCCCTTAGGCTGGCCGGCCAAGCTAGGGACTCCACCTTCCATGGTGATTTCTTCCGGACTTCTCTAGAACCTTCTAGAACCTTTCATAAATGCACCGGATCATTTTCAAACTTAGAAAATGACTTCCTATATATGAATCTTATTCTCCGGACCAATCCGGACCTCCTCGTGATGTCCTGGATTCCATCCGAGAATCCGAACAAAACTTCGAACTCCATTCCATATTCCATATCTACTTAAACGACATCAAACTTTAAGTGTGTCACCCTACGGTTCGTGAACTATGCAGACATGGTTGAGACTTCTCTCCGACCAATAACCAATAGCGGGATCTGGAGATCCATAATGGCTCCCACATATTCAACAATGACTTAGTGATCGATTGAACCATTTACATACGATACCGATTCCCTTTGTCACGCGATATTTTACTTGTCCGAGGTTTGATCATTGGTATCTCTATACCTCGTTCAACCTCGTCTCCGACAAGTACTCTTTACTCGTACCGTGGTATGTCATCTCTTATGAACCATTCATATGCTTGCAAGCTAATTAGACGACATTCCACCGAGAGGGCCCAGAGTATATCTATCCGTCATCGGGATGGACAATATCCCACTTTTGATCCATATGCCTCAACTCATACTTTCCGAATACTTAATCCCACCTTTATAACCACCCATTTACGCAGTGGCGTTTGATGTAATCAAAGTACCCTTCCGGCATAAGTGATTTACATGATCTCATGGTCAAAGGACTAGGTAACTATGTATCGAAAGCTTATAGCAAATAGAACTTAATGAGGTGATCAAATGCTACGCTTATTTGGGTGTATGTCCATTACATCATTCATCAATGACATAACCTTGTTATTAATAACATCCAATATTCATTATCACGAAACTATGATCATCTATTAATCAACATGCTAGTTATACAAGAGGCTTACTAGGGACTCGTTGTTTACATAACACACATGTATCAATGTTTCGGTTAATACAATTATAGCATGGTATGCAAACATTTATCATAAACATAAAGATATATAATAACCACTTTATTATTGCCTCTTGGGCATATCTCCAACAGATTGGCCGGTCTCTACAACCACTAAGCGCAATGATAAGAGGGCTCGAAGCCTTGGGATAATCTCATCTGATGAGGGTAACGTCATCCTCCTAGGTGCGGATTCACGCCCCAATCCCCCCGCCGGTTTTACTATGATGTTCTTATCGTTTCTTTATTGTGGTCTCTCCCTTCCTGCTCACGAATTCCTCCGGCGTCTCCTTCGTGTGTACGAGATCCAATTGTGGCAATTAACCCCCAATTCAATCCTCCATCTAACTGTCCTTATCACCCTGTGTGAGGCTTTCCTGGGCATCAAGCCTCATTTTGGTTTGTGGAAGAAGATCTTCTTTGTGAAGAGATACAACTGCAGTAGCGCGTATTTCGTCACCGGCGGAGTTGGATTCGTTGTCCGCAAATAAGTTAACTACTTCAATTTTCCAATGAGGGAATCCGTCCAAGGATGGAGGTTGAAGTGGTTCTACATCAGAGATTCATCAGCAGTCGACACTCAACTTCCTCGATTTGCTGATGTCTTGGAGGCCGTGCCTAGAAGGTCTTGGAAGAATATCCTCTCACCCGAAGAAAAGCCAACAACCGGTAGATTATTCGAGAGATTTCTTAAATCAATGAATCCGATGGCCAAACCATGATAGGTACCGAGGTAGCCGCCGTTTTCTTGAAACGTCGAGCCCAACCAATCATGTCTAGGGCCCACCCGATGTGGTTGTATTCAGGCCCCAAGGACAAGACTAGGGTGAACGTTGCTGAACTATCCGAGAAAGAGCTGCTTGATGAAGTTAGGCACCTTACTCATTTTAGTCAAGAAGACTCAATTCCACTTATATCTCTTCAATCACCTTTCGATGCCGATCACCCACCGACCGAGGTAATTTCTTCTCCGTGTTTGCATTATCTTATTGCTTCCAACCTTACAGTTTTCATTATCCTTACTCAATTCTTTCGACAGATTCTGATAGCTCCTGAATGTTCTCAAGACTTGTCGCATAACACCCCTGAAGAAAGAAACCCTTCCGTTATTGTAGAGTCCTACGTAGATCCAGAAGATGAAGAGAATGACCCGATGAATCCTGAAGCTTTTTTCCATAGATCCTAATTCACTTGCTGACGACACAAGCGATACAGCGGAGTCGATCCATGATGACGATGCTGATCGCGCTGCCTTTGTTGATGCAGCTGCGGAGAAGGCCAACGTGCAGCCCGCAAAGAGATCGTTCGGCTGCTTTGCCCACGAAGATGATCTTTTTGATCTGTAAGTCCTTACTATTTTACTCCAAATTATGATTTTGATGGAGTTCATCCGGATTCATCTCTCATTTTATTTAATTCGCGTACTTGCAGTGAGGAGGGATTCATAGAACCTCCTCCAAAGAAGGCCAAGACGAGCTCCAGCAAGCCAGCCCCGACGGCATCGGACGCTTCGGCTCCCGCTACAGCTCGAGCAGCTCAAGTCTCAACAGCTTCTTCCCTCTCTAAAGGGAAGGAGATTCCTTCGGCTGCTGCGGCTACGGTCTCTCCTTCTGAGAAACCTGTAAGTTCTTTCTGTTTTTATAATACAACCGTTTCTAGTAGCTTCCGAGTGGGTCTTCATCAGATTATAATTTTTCTAAGAATTATTTCACTGCTTGCTAAATAGCCATACTTTCTCATTTTCCTAGGATTTTCGAGCGGTCATTTCTTCTCTGGAAGCCTTCGCTTCTCAATTTTCTTCTCTTGAAGCTGATAAAGTTCGGCTGCAATAAGAAATCGATTCCACTTCTTCAAAGCTTGATACTGTAATCAAGATGGCTGTCGAAGCCCGCCAAAATGCCGATTCTTTGAGGGAGGAACTTGAGAAGCTGAAGAACAAGCTGGAGGACGAAGAAACTTTGAAGCTTACTGCCGATGCTCAAATGAAGGAGAAGGATGATCTTCTTCGCCAATCTGTCTTGGACTTGCTCAGTAATTCTTGTTGACTTATTTTCGATCCCCCTTTATTGATTTGATTCTGGTTAACAAAATCTTACCTTTCATTTTTTTGCAGAAGCTGCCGATATCCCTGCTGATGCCTTGGACAAGCTTTCGAACAATTCTCCTGCCAATGCTTTGTCGTTGACCCTTGAATCTCACAAGCTTATTCAAGCCCTTCTCCAGAAGAATAAAGGAGTCATGGCGAGGATGCACTCGATGATTTTCCCCAAGGTCGACCAGAACAAAACTCTGGAGCAGCTGATAGATACTTTTGCTGTCGACACGAAGGGGGTTATCAAGGTATTCAAACACACTTCACGCACCTATGGCGCTCTCCTAGCTTTTCAGCTTATGATGGGTCATGGCTTCATGGCCAATATTGAACAAATAACCAAGGAGCTGCCAAAGGAACAAGATGGACAACTTATTGACTTAAGTGTCAATAAAACTTCAGCGAACTAGTTTCGTCAAACAGATCAGCTACTGGCCCAAGCTTATCAACTCAGACCCAAACTCCCTGACTCCTACTTTTTCCATTGGATTGTAATCTTATTTGTTTTGAAACAATTTCCTGTCGTAAGACTCTTTGATTGTAACGAATTTTGTATTGGTAGTGTTGCCAATAACCTTTTGCTGTAATACTTTTTATGCTTTCAATTACTCGCTCCCGATGGGAGTTAACCCCGATAATGGTCTCATATACTCCATTGTGTTATTAATGGCATAACTTTGCAGGTATTTCCTGTACCCTCCTTTACCGAAGATTCTTCGGGTGCTTCTTCTGAAAGTGATCGTCTCCAACGCATGAAAGCTCAGATCGCCCAGATGGAGAAGGATATGCATGGTATTTATGCCTTGGCCGCTATTATAAGGAAGAAGAGCGAACTGGCTGCCGATGCAGAATGATATGCCCTTGCTGAACTGCACAAAGCCACAGAAAGCTTGAATTGTAAGTATTCCAACTTTCTGCTTTTTAACTTCTGGAATAAGGATGATTCCTTGATTTGATTTGCTTGATTGTTTCCTGCAGTCATAGCTCTGAACTTATCGGAAGAGAACAAGCGTATCCATGAACGCGTAAATGCCTTGACTCATCTTGCATCTCTCGAGGAAGTCTTCTGGAGGAATCAATCAAAAGCTTCTGTTATCGCGAAGTTTCAAGATCGGCTGCAACAAGTGCACCGATTTTTCACCAAGTGCCATACTGTCTTGAGATTAACGTGGAAGATTATGTTCCCCCAGAATGCGGTTCCTCCTACGTTACTGGCTTTAAAGTCCGAATTTGGTAACGTCAAGAAGATCCGAAGGTTGGTCCGTGCACAACTTGTGGCTGGAGCTCAATCTGCTTTCGCTCTTCTTCTGTCGAAACACCCAGCCATAGATCTGATGGCCGTCGCAAATGCCAATGGTGATGTAGGCCATCTTTTCAAAAAGGCTCATATTCCTTCTACCATTGTAGCCGACACGCTGCAACATAGTTCAAAGGTAGGTGAAAAGGTTCTGGAAGGGGAGTCCTGAATTTTTTTGTTACGCTTTAGTAATATAAACACTTGGTGTATCCGAATATTCGAATGCATTGACGCGATGGGAGTTGTATATATGTATGTCGCCTTTACTTTTAACTAGGAAATATGCCCGCGCGTTGCGACAGACTGATTTTTAGTGAGTATTGTTTACAAAAATGCAACTACCATCGAGTATATATATGAGAATATATTTTTGTTACTTTTCAAGTGTCTAACACTGTCCATAAATCTCAGTCACCCAAATTGCATATTTGATAATAACTTTATTAATTATCACTTGTCTAACACTATCCATAAATCTCAATCGCCTAAATTGCTTATTAGCTAGTTTTCTAATATTTATAAGATCGATAAGTCACGTAAAATTGCAAGATAGTTTTCAGATTTAACAAAATATAAGTATCCTTTCTGTCGGTAAGTTATATGCACAGGGAGGTGTGATGTTGCTGGTGAGATGTTCACCCATTGGTTTACAACTAAAATTATAGAAAGTTGTAGGGCAACTCGGAAGCAGATAATAAACTGAAAGACTTACTTCGTGTGGGTAGCTGAATTTTCTTACTTCGACAGTTAGCTAAATCTTTGCAACAAGCTACGACTCTATCAAAGGTTTGAAAATGTGCATTATGCATCACTAAAAAACCGGGATTAGTTTTCAGGTTCCAAACTTTGAACTAAATGAATGTGAACTGATAGCGTGGTGCTTAGGGGTTAAAACACTTTCAAACCTGCGTCAGTTAGCATTTATGGCCAAGCATCTTCCAACCGGAGGAGGAGATAGTCGTTTCCAACACTGGCATTGCAATGCAGATCCTTGTGCGATGTTGAGCCTGAAACATTTTGTAGACACCAAGGCGCAGCTTGTGCTGTTTGCGGAGGCGGACATGGACGATGTCAAAGTCCTATTCTCTGTTGTCAATTAGGTAGCTACAACAATAGCAAATTGCACTAATTTTGAAGCAGTAATGTACAATGGATCATTAAAAAAATCTTAACAATTTCTTTTACAAATATCTGACCTGGAGTTTTCAGTCATAACGAAAGCAGTATGATTATGTGCATAAGAGAGATGTCATCTATATCAAACAAGTTTATTAGCATAATAATGATGAGAGAACCTTTTGGTCAACTTAAGCGGTGGCATTCTTTGTAATTTCAACTAATAAATGAGGGCAATAAGAAAACGGACGAAAATTTTGGGAGAAACCTTACTTACTTTATTAGTAGGTAAAGATTATTTGTAAGTGCCGTTGGCAATTTTTATTAATAGAATAAATCTTAATTACTCGTTGTACATCTGTATTATGATGTATATGTAAGTTTCTCGGTAGCAAATTCTTTGAGTGATCAGCTCATGTTGCAGGTTTTGCTAAACCTGTTGTATGCGCAACTTTGCTTTCAACCGATGGATGACTTGACAGCATCTCCCGAACAAATTATTGGAACTAGATCTGCCGATGACTCCATCGCTCTTTAGTACTTCTATAGTTTAAAGTACCGGTCAAGGGTCATTTTGTATGTGTTTCATGATCCTTGCTATCTGCAGCACTCTCGTATTCTTGAGGCTTTTGTAGCAAAGGATAAAAGCAATATTCCCACAGATTTTGCATCATAGCACTCGTATTTTCAGAGGCTTTTTAGAGTGCAATCTTGGGTACATTTTCAAGTAAACCAATGTTCGCTATAGTATACGAAAAGAGATCTTGGTAAACTTGTTCGGTGTCCCGAATTACTGCAATACTTCAGACAAACGAAACTTGAGTCTTTATTAATAAAGTAAGCGAAAATTAAGGGGCTAAAAGGGCCCTGTTGAAAGAGAAAAAAACTAAATGTATATAATGATACCCATCCTTTTACACAAGAGGAGGGTTCTTCTTATCTTAGATCTTGTCTAGTGTGCCGGTGGCTTTGGAGGCATCATTGATTTCATCAGGAGTACTTGCAACAAGCGCCAGAGCTTTGCTGTCTTCGGTAGTGGCCTTGCTATCAGCAGCCGAAGGTTTAGCTGCCGAAGCTTTTGGAGCGAGATCATCCGGTTTCTTCTTTAATTTCTTGACACGTTCGTCTTCCTTATCATCGAGTGCTAATGATTTTGAAGGGAAGTCGTCAGGTTTTTGTTTCATTCCAAACTTGGCAGCAATCCTCTGAAACTCGCGATCACAATTATCTGAACGTGAAAAACTTCCATAGACTGTGATGTTTGTTCCATTGTTCCCAGTCATCTTGAGCTTGAGATATGCGTAATGTGGCACAACCATGAACTTGACATAAGCTGATCTCCCGAGTATAGCATGATACTGTGATTCCCAATTTACTACCTCGGACTCGATCTTTTCCTTCCTGAAGTTATCGGGTTTCCCAAAGACAACGTTCAAGTAAACTTTGCCAAGAGAGTACGCCGGTAAAGTGGCGAGGATCCCGTGGAAACAAGTGTTTCTTCCAGCATCCTCATTGTAATTCCCATGTTTTTTATTGTGTCCAAGAATATCAGATTTAATCCGCTTCCACCGTCCATGAAGACCTTGCTCATATTAAATCCTCTGATTTGCGCTTCGAGTACTGAGGCAGCATGTCCTGGCTTTGGGATTGTCATCGGGTGATCCTCTCTACTGAACAGAATGCTCTGAGATGACCAGTTAATGTATTTAGGAATATTGGCCATGATACTTTCCGCCAGGTTGATTTCTTGGGTGAGCTTCTTCATCTCCCTTCTCGAAACACCAGTTCTGTGAATCATGGTCATCTGTCCACATAGTGGAGGGAAAGACTCGTTAGAATTGTGAGGATGTACCTACTGAACTTGGTGCTGAGGTGGTGGTGGTGGATTCGGCTGTTGCTGCTAGATAAACTTCTGCATCTCAATTAACTGTCGACAATCCCTGAGCAAATGACTCGACTTCTTCTTGTCATCCTTAGGATCGATGTACGCATGTAAGTAACAAGGGGCGTTTATCTGTTCAGCAAAAGGCAGCTCAGGGATCCTTGAGGGTCGCGGTTCCCAGAGTTACTGCGATTGTTGTCCAGTCGATCGTCTCGTCTGTCGTCGTACCGATCATCTCGACGATCAGAGTACCCTGCGGCTACCATGTTAGTGTCATCGTATCCACGGTCCTTCCTTTTCTTGCGGCGGTCTCTTAGGCCACCCGAGTCATGCCTCAGCTGGTCATCATCTTCGTCGTCGCTGCGCGGACGAGGTCTTCGTACATTATCCTCGCCATCAGCCCAACTATTGGCGATTTCCATTAGGTTGGTTATGGTCTTCGGCTTCTTACGCCCAAGCTCCTCTATGTAAGTTTCGCGTCGAATACCGTCGCTGAAGGCGTCGATTGCTCTGTCGACAGAGACATTTTGGCGGCGTTCAAGAGTTTGGTGAACCTCCCGATGTATGTACGCATCGACTCCCTCGGCTTCTGCTGACAATGACATAATTCATCAATTCCAACAGGCCTTTTATATGTTGCCTGGAAGTTTTTTTACGAAAGCGTCTACCAGATCGTCACATGATTTAATGGATCCCTTTGATAGGCCTCTCAGCCAGGCTCGTGCCGAATCCTTCAGGTAGAGCTGCAAGCACTGCATCGCCGCTATTTGGTTTCCCTTGTGTAAGATTACGGTCTGCAGATGATCATCTATCCAAGACCTCGGCTCCTATTGTCCGTCATACTTGGCGGCATCAGTAGGAGTAGGTTTGAACCTTTAGAGCGGCATTGTCTCGCGGATCTTATAACTTAAGCAATCAGCTCCCCTCATCTCGCCATCGTACTCCTGGCTTTCTTCGGAATCATCACTGTCGTATTCTTCCCTTGCTGCTCGACGTCGCTTGGCTCTGTTGATTCTACTCTGAGTGATTTCATCTCGAGCGTCCCTTGAACGGTGCTTCGAACCGCTGGCTTGAAGTGTGGATTTTTCTTTCCGTGGAACTAGATTGTCTCCCAGGATCGCGAGGCTTTCCAGGGCACCCCGATGAGCTTGAGCCATAGGACCTTCGGGTGCTGGTTGCTGGTTGATCAGGTATGCCGCAAGTTTGGCGGTTGCTCCTTCGACCAGAAAACTTGATGACGGGGGCTACTCCTTCGACGGTCTTTGGCCTCAACATACCCGCAGTATCCGTGGTCATGAAAGACTTGGATAAATTTGACATTATTTCTTTGGCATCATCTTCCGAAAGTCGAGACAGTCTTGATCGATGCTTTCCTGCACCTTGGCTGCTTTGAGACGCGCTTCCTCGTGAAGCCCTTCGTCGTTCACTGGATTGATCTGCTGCTAGCAGACGCCGTTCGAGGGTGGCCTGCTCATTCGATAGTCGCTCCCGATTTTACTCCAAAATAGAACGATAAGCATTGTGGGTTCCAACCGAAGTTCCAGCAGGAAGGGGTGTGTTGTTGATTACAGCCGCCCGAGCTGCTACCCACTCTTCCTCCGTGATGGTATAATCACTATTGTTGTTACTGGCGCTATTTTTAGAGTTACGTGGTCTGCCGGAGCGGGGGGTGCGATCTCCTTCTTCTCCTCTGTTCCCCGCGTTTCCTGCATTGAGGGTACCATAAACTTGGTGACGCGCTGTCCTCCAGGTGGTCATCCTGACGATGCCGTCGATACTTTCTTCTCCCGACGAATATCTGGCGCTGCAGATGAACGGTGTATCGCTTGATCCCAATCTGTGCCTGGTGTCGCAGTTCAAGCAGTAGTACGAGGTCATATCGGATGAGTTGGAATCATCGGATCCAATCGACATCGGAGATACCGACCGAGGGATTGATGGTGGAGACGAATTCGTCGAGTCTGTTAAACCGGCCGATAGATTGATTGATGATGACATGATCGATCCCCGCAACCGATGATGACGGTTTCCTTGCTGATTTGTGGACACACGGCTCGAGCAGCCGAAGGACCCCTTCCGCATTGACGTTGCAATGGACACTTCCGAACGTCATGCTCAAGCCTCCTTGCAGATCCGAAAAAGTCGAACGGGACGAGTCGTTGTGCGGAGTGAACTCGAAGGAACCGAATCGAATCGAACTCCCTGAACTTGGCGATGAAGGTGCCGGTGGTGACGCCGGCGGTGTTGATGCAGCTGCCGATGACATGGCCGAATCTGCAGATGAATGATCTTGTGCCAACAGGGTTCCCACAGACGGCGCCAATTGTCGAGGGTACTGCTCGGCGATGCCCTCCGTTTGGGGCTTAGGGTAGATGGAATCATGTAGGCTGATGATGCGTGTAGTTGACACGTCCGTTGGGAACCCCAAGAGGAAGGTGTGATGCGCACAGCGGCAAGTTTCCCTCAGTAAGAAACCAAGGTTTAATCGAACCAGTAGGAGTCAAGAAGCACGTTGAAGGTTGATGGCGGCGGGATGTAGTGCGGCGCAACACCAGAGATTCCGGCGCCAACGTGGAACCTGCACAACACAACCAAAGTACTTTGCCCCAACGAAACAGTAAGGTTGTCAATCTCACCGGCTTGCTGTAACAAAGGATTAACCGTATTGTGTGGAAGATGATTGTTTGCAGAAAACAGTAGAACAGTATTGCAGTAGATTGTATTTCAGTATAGAGAATTGGACCGGGGTCCACAGTTCACTAGAGGTGTCTCTCCCATAAGATAAACAGCATGTTGGGTGAATAAATTACAGTTGGGCAATTGACAAATAAAGAGGGCATGACCATGCACATACATATTATGATGAGTATAGTGAGATTTAATTGGGCATTACGACAAAGTACATAGACCGCCATCCAGCATGCATCTATGCCTAAAAAGTCCACCTTCAGGTTATCATCCGAACCCCCTCCAGTATCAAGTTGCTAACAACAGACAATTGCATTAAGTATTGCGCGTAATGTAATCAGTGACTACATCCTTGAACATAGCACCAATGTTTTATCCCTAGTGGCAACAGCACATCCATAACCTTAGAGGTTCTTGTCACCCCTCCAGATTCACGGAGACATGAACCCACTATCGAGCATAAATACTCCCTCTTGGAGTTACTAGCATCAACTTGGCCAGAGCATCTACTAATAACGGAGAGCATGCAAGATCATAAACAACACATAGACATGAATTGATAATCAACATAACAAGTATTCTCTATTCATCGGATCCCAACAAACGCAACATATAGAATTACAGATAGATGATCTTGATCATGTTAGGCAGCTCACAAGATCCGACAATGAAGCACAATGGGGAGAAGACAACCATCTAGCTACTGCTATGGACCCATAGTCCAGGGGTAGACTACCCACACATCACTCCGGAGGCGACCATGGCGGCGTAGAGTCCTCCGGGAGATGATTCCCCTCTCCGGCAGGGTGCCGGAGGCGATCTCCTGGATCCCCCGAGATGGGATCGGCGGCGGCGGCGTCTCTGGAAGGTTTTCCGTATCGTGGCTCTCGGTCCTGGGGTTTTCGCAACGGAGGCTTTAAGTAGGCGGAAGGGCAGGTCAGGAGGCGGCACGAGGGCCCCACACCACAGGGCCGCGTGGCCAAGGGGGGCCGCGCCGCCCTAGGGTGTGGCCACCTCGTGGCCCCACTTCGTCTCCTCTTCGGACTTCTGGAAGCTTCGTAGCAAAATAGGACCCTGGGCGTTGATTTCGTCCAATTCCGAGAATATTTCGTTACTAGGATTTCTGAAACCAAAAACAGCAGAAACAAAGAATCGGCACTTCGGCATCTTGTTAATAGGTTAGTTCCAGAAAATGCACGAATATGACATAAAGTGTGCATAAAACATGTAGATAACATCAATAATGTGGCATGGAACATAAGAAATTATCGATACGTCGGAGACGTATCAGCATCCCCAAGCTTAGTTCTGCTCGTCCCGAGCAGGTAAAACGATAACATAGATAATTTCTGGAGTGACATGCCATCATAACCTTGATCATACTATTTGTAAAGCATATGTAGTGAATGCAGCGATCAAAACAATGTATATGACATGAGTAAACAAGTGAATCATAAAGCAAAGACTTTTCATGAATAGCACTTCAAGACAAGCATCAATAAGTCTTGCATAAGAGTTAACTCATAAAGCAATAATTCATAGTAAAAGCATTGAAGCAACACAAAGGAAGATTAAGTTTCAGCGGTTGCTTTCAACTTGTAACATGTATATCTCATGGATATTGTCAACATAGAGTAATATAATAAGTGCAATAAGCAAATATGTAGGAATCAATGCACAGTTCACACAAGTGTTTGATTCTTGAGGTGGAGAGAAATAGGTGAACTGACTCAACATTGAAAGTAAAAGAATGGTCCTCCATAGAGGAAAAGCATCGATTGCTATATTTGTGCTAGAGCTTTGATTTTGAAAACATGAAACAATTTTGTCAACGGTAGTAATAAAGCATATGTATCATGTAAATTATATCTTACAAGTTGCAAGCCTCATGCATAGTATACTAATAGTGCCCGCACCTTGTCCTAATTAGCTTGGACTACCGGATCATCACAATGCACATGTTTTAACCAAGTGTCACAAAGGGGTACCTCTATGCCTTTGTACAAAGGTCTAAGGAGAAAGCTCGCATCGGATTTCTCGCTATTGATTATTCTCAACTTAGACATCCATACCGGGACAACATAGACAACAGATAATGGACTCCTCTTTTATGCATAAGCATGTAACAACAATTAATAATTTTCTCATATGAGATTGAGGATATTTGTCCAAAACTGAAACTTCCACCATGGATCATGGCTTTAGTTAGCGGCCCAATGTTCTTCTCTAACAATATGCATGCTTAACCATAAGGTGGTAGATCGCTCTTACTTCAGACAAGACGAACATGCATAGCAACTCACATGAAATTCAACAAAGAGTAGTTGATGGCGTCCCCAGTGAACATGGTTATCGCACAACAAGCAACTTAATAAGAGATAAAGTGCATAATTACATATTCAATACCACAATAGTTTTTAAGCTATTTGTCCCATGAGCTATATATTGCAAAGGTGAATGATGGAATTTTAATGGTAGCACTCAAGCAATTTACTTTGGAATGGCGGGAAATACCGTGTAGTAGGTAGGTATGGTGGACACAAATGGCATAGTGGTTGGCTCAAGTATTTTGGATGCATGAGAAGTATTCCCTCTCGATACAAGGTTTAGGCTAGCAAGGCTTATTTGAAACAAACACAAGGATGAACCGGTGCAGCAAAACTCACATAAAAGACATATTGAAAACATTATAAGACTCTACACCGTCTTCCTTGTTGTTCAAACTCAATACTAGAAATTATCTAGACCTTAGAGAAACCAAATATGCAAACCAAATTTTAGCATGCTCTATGTATTTCTTCATTAATGGGTGCAAAGCATATGATGCAAGAGCTTAAACATGAGCACAACAATTGCCAAGTATCACATTACCCAAGACATTAATAGCAATTACTACATGTATCATTTTCCAATTCCAACCATATAACAATTTAACGAAGGAGAAACTTCGCCATGAATACTATGAGTAGAAACTAAGGACATACTTGTCCATATGCTACAGCGGAGCGTGTCTCTCTCCCATAAAGTGAATGCTAGGATCCATTTTATTCAAACAAAACAAAAAACAAAAACAAACCGACGCTCCAAGCAAAGCACATAAGATGTGATGGAATAAAAATATAGTTTCAGGGGAGGAACCTGATAATGTTGTCGATGAAGAAGGGGATGCCTTGGGCATCCCCAAGCTTAGACGCTTGAGTCTTCTTGATATATGCAGGGGTGAACCACCGGGGCATCCCCAAGCTTAGAGCTTTCACTCTCCTTGATCATGTTGCATCATACTCCTCTCTTGATCCTTGAAAACTTCCTCCACACCAAACTTAGAACAACTCATTAGATGGTTAGTGACAATAAAAATTAACATGTTCAGAGGTGACACAATCATTCTTAACACTTCTGGACATTGCATAAAGCTACTGGACATTAATGGATCAAAGAAATTCATCCAACATAGCAAAAGAGGCAATGCGAAATAAAAGGCAGAATCTGTCAAAACAGAACAGTTCGTATTGACGAATTTTATCGAGGCACCAGACTTGCTCAAATGAAAATGCTCAAATTGAATGAAAGTTGCGTACATATCTGAGGATCACTCACGTAAATTGGCATAATTTTCTGAGTTACCTACAGAGAAAACAGCCCAGATTTGTGACAGCAAAGAAATCTGTTTCTGCGCAGTAATCCAAATCTAGTATGAACTTTTCTATCAACGACTTTACTTGGCACAATAAAACACTAAACTAAGATAAGGAGAGTTTGCTACAGTAGTAAACAACTTCCAAGACACAAAATAAAAACAAAGTACTGTAGGTAAAAAACATGGGTTGTCTCCCATAAGCGCTTTTCTTTAACGCCTTTCAGCTAGGCGCAGAAAGTGTGTATCAAGTATTATCAAAGGGTGGTGCATTCTCAGCGGGGTGTGGAGTTTTCTCAACCAGGCATAGTATATTAGATACATAAGTTTTAGCATCTCCCTTTTCATTAGTCTTAGGCGTGCTACTCTCATCAAACAAATTTTCAGGAACAAGCCAAGCATAGTTATTTTCTAGTGCATCATTCATAGCTAAGAGTTTACATGGTATTGGTGCTTTGATCTCCCCTCCATCATTAATATTATTAGTGTACTTTATTCTATCCATATCCATCTTTTCAAGGAGACTAACAAAATTGGTGTAAGAACCAAGCATATTAAATTTAGCAAAGACCTTTCTAGCCTCTCTCGCTATACCACCAAATTCTCTAAGAAGGGTTTCTAAAACAAAATCTTTCTTTTCCCCTTCTTCCATATCACCAAGTGTGAGAAACATGTGTTGGATTATAGGATTGAGATTAACAAATTTAGTTTCCAACATGCGAACTAAAGTAGCAGCAGCAATTTCATAGGTAGGGGCAAGGTCTACCAAGTGTCTATCCTCAAAATCGTCAACGGTACTAACATGGTTGAAGAATTCTTCTATATTATTTCTCCCAATTATAGACCCACGTCCTACCGGTATGTCTTTCGTGGTAAAATTAAAAGGAAACATGATGAATCAAGTAAGGTAAATGCAAGTAACTAATTTTTGTGTGTTTTTGATATAGCAAACAAGATAGCAAATAAAGTAAAACTAGCAACTAAATTTTTTTGTATTTTGATTTAGTGCAGCAAACAAAGTAGTAAATAAAACTAAGCAAGACAAAAACAAAGTAAAGAGATTGAGAAGTGGAGACTCCCCTTGCAGCGTGTCTTGATCTCCCCGGCAACGGCGCCAGAAATTTGCTTGATGTGTGTAGTTGACACGTCCGTTGGGAACCCCAAGAGGAAGGTGTGATGCGCACAGCGGCAAGTTTCCCTCAGTAAGAAACCAAGGTTTAATCGAACTAGTAGGAGTCAAGAAGCACGTTGAAGGTTGATGGCGGCGGGATGTAGTGCGGTGCAACACCAGAGATTCCGGCGCCAACGTGGAACCTGCACAACACAACCAAAGTACTTTGCCCCAACGAAACAGTGAGGTTGTCAATCTCACCGGCTTGCTGTAACAAAGGATTAACCGTATTGTGTGGAAGATGATTGTTTGTAGAAAACAGTAGAACAAGATTGCAAGAGATTGTATTTCAGTATAGAGAATTGGACCGGGGTCCACAGTTCACTAGAGGTGTCTCTCCCATAAGATAAACAGCATGTTGGGTGAACAAATTACAGTTGGGCAATTGACAAATAAAGAGGGCATGACCATGCACATACATATTATGATGAGTATAGTGAGATTTAATTGGGCATTACGACAAAGTACATAGACCGCCATCCAGCATGCATCTATGCCTAAAAAGTCCACCTTCAGGTTATCATCCGACCCCCCTCCAGTATTAAGTTGCTAACAACAGACAATTGCACTAAGTATTGCGCGTAATGTAATCAGTGACTACATCCTTGAACATAGCACCAATGTTTTATCCCTAGTGGCAACAGCACATCCATAACCTTAGAGGTTCTTGTCACCCCTCCAGATTCACGGAGACATGAACCCACTATCGAGCATAAATACTCCCTCTTGGAGTTACTAGCATCAACTTGGCCAGAGCATCTACTAATAACGGAGAGCATGCAAGATCATAAACAACACATAGACATGAATTGATAATCAACATAACAAGTATTCTCTATTCATCGGATCCCAACAAACGCAACATATAGAATTACAGATAGATGATCTTGATCATGTTAGGCAGCTCACAAGATCCGACAATGAAGCACAATGGGGAGAAGACAACCATCTAGCTACTGCTATGGACCCATAGTCCAGGGGTAGACTACCCACACATCACTCCGGAGGCGACCATGGCGGCATAGAGTCCTCCGGGAGATGATTCCCCTCTCCGGCAGGGTGCCGGAGGCGATCTCCTGGATCCCCCGAGATGGGATCGGTGGCGGCGGCGTCTCTGGAAGGTTTTTCGTATCGTGGCTCTCGGTACTGGGGGTTTCGCAACGGAGGCTTTAAGTAGGCGGAAGGGCAGGTCAGGAGGCGGCACGAGGGCCCCACACCACAGGGCCGCGCGGCCAAGGGGGGCCGCGCCGCCCTAGGGTGTGGCCACCTCGTGGCCCCACTTCGTCTCCTCTTCGGACTTCTGGAAGCTTCGTGGCAAAATAGGACCCTGGGCGTTGATTTCGTCCAATTCCGAGAATATTTCGTTACTAGGATTTCTGAAACCAAAAATAGCAGAAAACAGCAACTGGCACTTCGGCATCTTGTTAATAGGTTAGTTCCAGAAAATGCACGAATATGACATAAAGTGTGCATAAAACATGTAGATAACATCAATAATGTGGCATGGAACATAAGAAATTATCGATACGTCGGAGACGTATCAGCTGACACGAGACATCGGTTATCAAACAAGCGGGGAAAGTGATTTACCCAGGTTCGGGGCCCTCGATGAGGTAAAACCCTTACGTCCTGCCTATCTGATCTTGATTATGAAAATATCGGGTTACAATGGGGTGCCGAAGGTTTCGGCTATGATCTCGTTGATAGACTAAGTTCTGTAGGGACCTAGCTCTAGACTTATGGTGTGTCCTCGGCAGCTTCTCTCCTGGCCCTTATATTGGGAGCCAGGTCTCGAGAGATCTGTCCGGGTACGACTAGGTTACAAAGAGTCCTAGGTCTAAACTTTCCTTGTATTCTTCATCTCCTTGTCTTGTTCTTCAAGAATTCTTCTTTGGAACCGACGTAGTGGCCGACCTGGCCATCAAGTGCTTTCATGGGCCCCTGGTTGGGCCGCAAGAGGTAGTGCAACATCAGTTACCCGAAGGGTAATGCCCACGTCACCTCCCTTGGATGATGTAAGTATTCTTGCGGCTATCTTTAAGGATGTCAGTCTCATTTTTTACCATTTATCGAGTTTTTCCCTTCTGAACCTATCTCTCGACTTTCTTTTTGTAGCCTCTAATGAAACATTTCATCAATCTCGGTACTCAATTCATTGGGTATCGTGATACTGTCGAAGATTTGAAAGGTAAACCTTGCTTTCTGCGGATGAAATATATTTACTTTTCCTCGGCTAGACTGTGTTGTATTTTGACTTTAAATTCATGCATCGTCTCCTTCTGCCAGAGGCTCTCGACAAAGCCAACAAGCGCGCTAATGATCTTGCTATTAAGCTTGAGCAAAGCGAAAGGGCTCGCAAAAAAGCTGAGCAAGAAGTTGCTTCTTTTGGAGATCTTCGCAAGAGGCTTCATCAAGCTGAGAATTGCGCGTGAAGAGGCCATCATAGGACACTTAGAGTCTCGGAACCGGCGCTTTGTTAGTGAGTTCCTTGATCTTATTTTCTAAGCTTCTTCTAAGATTACCTCTTCTTCATATTTTGACGAACCCGAACCTTGTTCCAGCAGGAAAAATGGGTGAAGATTTTACCCTTCACGAAGTTGAGGAGGATCGTCTTCTCGACACCCTCTCAATCCTCGAGCTTCACGGGGATCTAGCGTGCAGCAATATTGCCAATCCGCGGGCCGCTTTCACGCAACTCTTCCCCTACTTCTTCCCAAAGCAAACACAACCAAATACTTTGTCTGAGCTTGCCAGGCGCTTTTTGCCCCAGGAGGATCTTGGATTGGCTTTTCGGTAGGAAAATTTAAAGGTTGGAGCCGAAGGAACCATAGCCCTGGTTGCCGAGAGTCGGCAAAATGTCGACTGGGCGAAAGCTGGCGAAACGAAGGTAATAAACAAAGAGAAGTGGAAGTCCTTGGTGAAGGCTGCCAAGCCGCACTCTAAGAAGATCCTCTCCTTCCTGGGATACAAACCAGCTGCTTCCTCCAGTACCGCCAAGCCGGAGGTCAAGTTGACCAACTTATCCCTCCGTTCTTTTCTCTTTTTTGGTAGTTGTCGATATCTTTATGATGTACGACTACCTTTGTCGACTCACTAGGAGTCGACCTTTTGTAATGGATCTTCACTTATGTAAATATCCCGACTTATGAATGAAAAGGAAGGAATCATTGTGTGGTGTCTGATGTCGACTTTTTCTTTCTTCCAGTTGGTGTGTGATAATTACTCTAAGACTGCTGGACCATCAACTGCTTCCCCTGCTTCATCTCGCTCTAAACGGATAGCTAACGATGTTTTCTTGGACGATTCTTCATGTGTTAACTCAGAACAACTAGAATTAGCTGAACTTGGACAGCAGCTCCAGGCCATGAAAAAGCAATCCATTATTGTCATGGATCAATCCCGCAAATCTTCCGAGCGGGAGAAAATAGCTCTTCAGCAGGTTCAAGAAGCCTTAGACTTGAAAGAATCTGCGGTTGCCGAAGCTTTACAGGCTACCTCTCGAGAAAATTATATGCTTGAGCTGCTGACTAACGCAAGCCTGGATATGGCGGGTAAGTTTCATCTCTTGTATTCTTCTGTTGCTATCCACATGTAATTTTTTGCAAACCTAATTGTATCCTTTGACATGGTTAGGCTCCTTTTTGGACGCTGCTGCCGAGGATCAACGTGTTGCTGCGAGGTCCGAGGTTCTTATTCGACTTGCTCTGCAGAACAACGCCAACTTTTGGTCTACCCCAGACCGAACCCGACAAATTGTGCGATTTCAGGATCGTTCTGCTCAGGTTCGAGAATATCTTGAATTCTGCACGAAGACGCTGGCCATGGTTTACAACGCCATGTTTCCTCGGAATTCTCAGCCTAAAACTCTTCCTGACTTGATGGATAAATTCAAGAGTGTTCATCGAATCCATGGATTTGTGAAGGCCCAGTTAATGGCTAGTGCTAGATTCTCTATGATCATGCTGCAGATTTGCTACCCGAAATTGGATATGTCCAACGTTGTTGATCTTTGTCACGCCAAATTAAGGAAACAAAGAAGGAACGTCGACAAGATCAACGACCCGGTGACACCCGTAGCCGAAAAGATGATTGAGGAACTTGTTCGGATGGATGTTGCTTTCTTCACAGAGAACCATTACGCTGATTCCATGGGTGATTCTGCGGAAGATGAAAGGATCAACATAGACGACCTGATAAAAGATAATTGAAGACCTTTTCTCTGCTGTCGGATTTTTCCTGAAATAAAAGAGAGATCTTGTATATATTGCGAGAACTATGTATAGTCAAAATGAGTTGTATTTATTTTTTCTCCTCCTTTAGCCCCCGAGTGTTTCGGTAGGCGTATGTATGTTTGTTGCTTGCAAGGTGTTTAAACCAAAGCAAATAATTTTTGAGTTATATATTGTAAGGATTGAGTATATATTGTTCAATCTGCGGGTTGCAAGCCCCCGAGCCTGTCGAAGAAAAAGATGTATATCACCAATATTTTTACTATATTGCAGCATCGCGAGCCCGCCTCATTAAAAACCTTTCAGCCCCACTCGGTACCCTGAAAGGAAAAGAGTGTGTCTGGAAACTCGCGAGCTTTTCAGTACATTGTATGTTTACATATGTAACTATATTTCGGCTCTATGCGTAAAAACGCCTGAGCTGCGCCACGTTTAGGGGTTTGATTCCTCCTTCCCTTTCTTCTTGTCCTTCAATCTGTATGCACCTCCTGAAATTACTTCAGTGATTATGTATGATCCTATCCATGGAGACTCAAATTTCTCGTGACTATCCTGGGTGAGCTGAAAAACTAGGTCGCCAACTTGAAAAGACCTTGGTCGGAGACGTCGACTGTGGTAGTTTTTCAGATTCTGTTGGTACGTGGTAACTCTTGATAACACCTCGTCTCTAGCTTCATCGAGTGCATCAACATCATCTTCCAGTGCCTTTCTCGAAGTTTCTTCATCATACTCCGCCACTCTCGGGGAATCATGCTCTATTTCTATCGGGAGTACTTTCTCAGCTCCATGGACTAAGAAGAACGGGGTTTCCTGTGTCGCTGTGTTCGGTGTAGTTCGTATGCTCCATAACACGCTAGGCAACTCCTCTGGCCACGTATGTCGAGCTTTTTCCAATGGTGTCAACAACCGTTTCTTGATTCCATTGTAGGTTATGTCGTTTGCTTTTTCGACTTGGCCATTGGTTTGCGGGTGTGCCACCGATGTGAAGTGCAATTTAATGCCCACTTCTGCATAGTATGCCTTGAACTCTTTGGATGTGAAATTGATGCCGTTGTCTGTAACGATGCTGTTAGGCACGCCGAACCGAAAAACTATGCCCTTGATGAAGCTCACCACCGATGCTGCATCTGCCGAAGTTACTGGTACTGCTTCGATCCACTTGGTGAACTTGTCGACATCCACAAGAAGATATACATATCCTCCTAGCCAAGCTTTGTGTAGCTTTCCCACCATGTCGACACCCCATTGTGCGAAGGGCCAAGCCAATGGTATTGGCATCAGCTCTGCTGCCGGAGAATGAGGCTTTGCCGCAAACCTTTGACACGCATCGCATGTGCGCACTATATTTTTTTGCATCTTCTATTGCTGTCAGCCAGTAAAATCCTGCCCTGGAAACTTTGGCTGCTATTGCTCGACTTCTTGCATGATGGCCGCATATTTCTTCGTGCACATCCTTGAGTATAAGTCTTCCTTCTTTGGGTGTGACGCATCTTTGAAGTACTCCTGATATACTTCGTTTGCACAGCTCCCCCTTGACCACAGTAAAAGCTTTTGAGCATCGGATGACCCGTCTTGCCTCAACTGGATCTTGGGGTATTTCTTTCCTCATGATATATGCTATGTAAACCTGCATCCTAGGAACTTCTATCATCATGACTTCATGTGATTCCTCCTCATCTTCCGACATACTGGTCTCGGTGTTCTCTGGAGCCCCCGAGTCTTTTTTGAGTTTTTCCTGTTTTTTCAGCTGCTTTGGTGGTTTCTTCGGCTTGGTGGACCTTTCACTTATCTCCTCCCAAAACACTCTAGGTGGTATCGAAACACTGCGACCCGATATTTTCCAAAACATCGACTTCATCGTTGCTGAGTCTGCTGATATGATTAACTTTGCACCCGTCAAAGAGTTTCTCGAGTCCATTGTAGACTTCTTTGTATGCAATCATGCTGTCATTGACTGCGTCGCACTTGTTCATCACCTGTTGTGCTACCAGCTGGGAGTCGCCAAAGATTTTAAGGCGAGTAGCACCACACGCCTTTGCCATCTTCATCCCATGTATGAGTGCTTCATATTCTGCCTCATTGTTGGACGCGTTAGGGAACGTCATCTGCAGTATATACTTCATTTTGTCGCCTTGAGGTGATACGAGTATTACGCCCGCTCCAGCTCCCTCTAATCTTTTGGACCTATCGAAGTTCATGGTCCAAGTACTCGATAAATCCAGAGGTCCCGTGTTTTGCAGCTCCATCCACTCTGCGACAAAATCTGGCAAGATCTGTGACTTTATTGCTTTTCTTTTCTCATAAGTGATGTCTCAGGGGGAAAGTTCTATGCCCCAGAGGGAGACACGCCTCGTGGCTTCTGGATTGTTCAAGATGTTAGAGAGAGGTGCTTCATTTACAACTACTATCGGGTGTGCCGAAAAGTAGTGTCGCAACTTTCTTGCCGTTGTAAACACGCCATATGCCAACTTCTGATATTGCGGCTAATGTTGCTTAGAAGGCGATAAAACTTCACTGATGAATTATATCGGACGCTGAACCCCATGGATCTTCCCTTCTTCTTCTCTTTCTACCACGAGGACCGTGTTGACCACCTGAGGTGTGGCCGCAATATATAAAAGGAGAGGTTCTTTGTATTTTGGAGCCACCAGTATTGGGGGTGTCGAGATTGTGCGCTTGAGGTCCTCAAAAGCTCTGTCTGCTTCTTTGTTCCACTCGAACTTTTCCCCTTGCTTGATCAACACGTAAAATGGCAACGCTTTTTCTCCCAGCCTGGTGACGAATCTGCTTAAAGCCGCGACTCGCCCAGTTAGCTGTTGTATTTCTTTGAGCTTTGTTGGCTTCCTCATCATTATGATGGCCTGAATTTTTTCTGGGTTAGCCTCGATTCCCCTTGCTAACACCAGAAACCCGAGAAGCTCTCCTGCAGGGACACCGAAATAGCATTTTGCCAGGTTCAGCTTAAGGCAGAACTTGTCGAGGTTGTCGAAAGTTTCCTTGAGATCATCGATCAAGGATGATCCTTGCTTTGTTGTTATGATGACATCGTCGATGTACACTTGAACATTTTTGCCAATCTGTGTGGCGAGACATTTCTGCATCATCCGCTGATATGTTGCTCCCGTGTTTTTCAGCCCAAAAGTCATTGTTCTGTAACAGAACACGCCATAATGGGTTATAAAAGTTGTTTTGACTTCATCTTCTTCTTTCAATCGGATCTGGTTGTAACCAGAGTATGCGTCCAGGAAGGAAAGATGTTCGCAGCCTGCCGTGGAGTCGATAATTTGATCGATCCTCGGGAGGGGGAAGTGATCCTTTGGACAATGTTTATTGATGCACGTGAAGTCGACGCACATGCGTAGTACCTCCGTGTTTTTCTTCGGGAACAGCACAGGGTTAGCTACCCATGTGGCTTCAGTGTGCAGTTCCTTGATAAATCCTGCCTCTCTGAGTCGATTAATCTCAGATAGCATAGCTTTGCGGTTTGGCTCCGAGAAACGTCGCAAAGGTTGTCGAATCGGCCTAGCTCGTGGATCCAAATTAAGAGGGTGCTCGGCAAGTTCCCTGGGTACTCGTGGCATGTCAGCTGGACACCATGTGAAGATTTCCCAGCACTCGCGGAGGAACTCGACGAGCGCGCTTTCCTATGCGATGTCCATGTTTATTGTGATAGCCGTCGTCTTCTTAGGATCCGTCGGATGAATCTGCACTTCCTTTGACTTTTTTGAGGTGTCGAAAGTTTGCTCCTTAAGTGGCCTTCCTTCGTCGGGTAGCACATCATAATCAGTTTTTAGCTTCAACGCCATGTACTCTGCCTGCATCCCGAAGGTTTCTAACATCCTATGAAACTCCTTGTCGCACTTATCTGCCAGGGCAAAACTTCCCTTCACCGTGATTGGGCCCTTGGGTCCGGGGAGCCTCCATAGCAAGTATGTATAATTCGGTACTGCCATGAATCTAGCGTAAGCTGGTTGTTCCAGTAAGGCATGATATTGCGATGGGAAATCCACGACTTTAAATTCCAGCTTCTCTCTTATGTAATTTTCTCGGGTTCCAAACTGAACATCGAGATTGATCTTTCCCAGTGGGTAACTGGGTTTTTCGGGTGTGATGCCGTGAAAACGTGTGTCGGTTGGTGTCAAGTTTGCCAGAGAGATGTTCATTTTCCTCAATGTATCTGCGTACATGAGGTTTATGCTGCTCCCTCCATCTATGAACACCCGCGAGACATCGAATCCTGCGATTACTGCTGGAAGGATCAGCGTTGATTACCCTGGTCATGGAACTTGAGGTGGATGGTCTGCTTGAGTGAACCCAATATCGTGTCCCGACCAATTCAGATACTCGACTGTTGGTGGAGGCATATTTTCCGCCATGAACACCTGCTGCGAAATCACCTTCTGGGCCCTATTCGAGGGTCTGCCCTTCTGAATCATCGCCACCGCTTCGTTTGTATCGATGTATGGACCGTTGACAGGGTTTGCCGCCAGTTGCAACTGATGTCGATTTTCATCGGTAATTGCGGGTGGAGGTGGAAGGTGAACCTCACTCCTTGGCCCCTGCGGGTTCCCCCTATTTGCTGCCTGAGCATTGGCATATGCTGCGTGCCTGTGTAATGCCTGGAAAGTTCGACAGTCCTTCTGAAGGTGGCCTGACTGTCTTTTTCTCTCATTGTCGAGATAAAAATGTATCCGACATGGTCAATTAAAGAGATCGTCGGGTGATATATTGTATGGCCTCTAGAACCTTGGCCGATTATTTTGTCTGCTAGAACTTGGCGCGTCACGTTGTTCGTTGCTTCTCTGATAATCCTCCCGGTTATTTCCACCACTGTTTCCTCAGAAGCCGGCCGCTACATGGCCGGTACTATCATAATTTGCGTACGGACGAGAGTATCGTCGCCTATTTTGATTGTTGTTTCTGTTGCGGTCCTCCTCGGGTGACCTGTGTCGTTTATTATGCACAACATCTTCTCCATCTGCCCAGCGATTCGCTATGTCCATGAGTTCCGCGATTGTTTTCGGATTGGATCTGCCCAAGTCCTCGATGAATACTTTTCGCTGAATTCCTGCGACAAACACATCAATCGCTCTTTCATTGGATACATTTTCAGCAGAATTTTTTATAATATTCCAGCGCTGGATGTAAGTCCTCATCGATTCACCATATTTTTGCTCGCAGGCCCTTAGCTGCACTATGGATGCGGGCTTTTTACATGTGGAACGGAAATTCTTCATGAACATCTCCTCAAAAGTTTCCCAGCTATCGATGGATCCTGCTAGTAACTTTTTTATCCATGATCTTCCAGCTCCACTGTGATGTACTTGAATGCTTTGCATAGTTGTTGCTGTTGATCCACCCAGCAGTTTTACTGTCTCGAGAAAATCAATTATCCAGTCTTCGGGATCTTGTAGGCCGTCAAACTTTTTATAACCATCTGGTAGCTTAAAGCCAGAAGGGACCCATGTTCTGCGAACTCGTCGAGTGAAACAGGGGAGTCCACACATATCCTCTTCATCGACTTCTGGCGAATGTCGCCTGGATCTGTTTTCTCGTGCTCTGTCTACTCTATCTTGAGCTTCTGTATTCCTCACCACGTCTGCTCGTGGGGGGTCTCGCGCTATCGTGGTGGGTCGAGGACTATTTCGCCTTGGAGCACTTTTAGGTTGTGGTGTGCTAGGTCCTGCGAACGCTGTTCCCAAGACTCCAACTCCTGTCATGGCCATCTGATACAGTGCTTCTCTCGGGTCTCTAGCCGGTGGCTTTGACGCTAGTATAAAGGCTTTGACGCTAGTATAAAGGCTTGAGCCGCCATATATCCAGCTTCCGGTGTAATAGGGATGATGTTCCCTCTTGTGTCGATCGACATAAAGGACATGTCGAGATTCTGGATCAGGTATTCCCTCTCATGCTCGGGTATATGTTGGAGGCGCGATCTTCCTCTATCACGCGCTGCTCTGTGGTTGTCATCCGAAATCCTTGATTGTCAACTTAAATCAGCTCTTTGCCTGCTCGATGCGGAAGCTGCAGCTTTCCTTTGCTCAAGTATCACCCTTTGTTTTTCCAACTCTCGGCTAGCACGAGCGAGTCTATATTGGTATGCTTGCAGCTCTTCCACTTTGGCCGCGGTGGTCATCGGATCTGTGCCGTTAATAGCTCTTGTTGCTCTGTCCCAGGCTGCTTCCGGAAGCGGTAGCCTCTGTCGCGGTGTAGGCCCGACATATTTGGTGCCCAAACCTCGCGTGAGATCAGCGGGATCAATGTATGGATTTCCCAAATCATCGAAAGCCTCTGATGTTTCATCTTCTTGATGGCTTGCCTCACCAATCACACAAACTTGATGATATGTTGGTATTGTATGTTTCTCTCTGGGTTTGGTGACACCGTCGTAACGATCGGCGAAGACCTCCCGAATAGAAGTGGATCTGTCGATGAAGTTGTCGGGGGGAAGACCCCGGATAGGGCAATGGACGCGGAGCAGCTGGCTGGCCACTGGCCGGCTCGCGGCAAAGGCCGGCTGAGGAGCAGCCGGCTGGCGCCGTGGCCGGCTGGTCCGGAAGCCGGCTGGCTCTAGGTCCTAGTCGGCCTGGCTACGGCCGCCAATGCTGTGGCTGGGCCGGCTTCTACAAGCCATATCCGACTGGGGTTTGTACCTCAGACCGACTCGAGGCTGGCGAGTCTTGCACTGGAAGGAACCGGGTTGGTGATCCGGGTTCCTAAAGTCCACGCTGACTCCATCTTCCGTAAAGTGCGGGGCACTGTGGAGCAATAGTGCCACGCGCCGGACAGGCCGTCAGGGCTTACGACGATCCGTACCGGCTACAGTGGCTGACGGCGACAGGGACAGCTCCTCTCCATATCGCTGACCGTGGCAGCCGGATGGGATAGGCCACGATGCCTCAACCACTCCTGACGTCACCGCCTCGGGAAGGAGCGGAAGCCGAAGCCGGCCCAGCCGGCCAGTAAACTATAGGGTCTTATATGTAAAGTGCCGGTGCCTATATAAGCCGCACTACCCCCTCTCGTGCAGGGGATCGATCATTTATTGCTTTCACCCACCTACAGAGCTGCCCTGTGAGAGAGACCATAGTCTTCCTTAGCCCCTCAGGAGCAGCCGGACACAGCTCTAAGAGCACCATTGTATTGTGTGATCATCATATACACTCATAGCAGGAGTAGAGGTTTTACCTCCATCGGAGGGCCTCGAACCTGGGTACGTCGCCGTGTCGCTCGTGCCCATACCCGCATCCGGATACCGCCGTGAGATCCCTCAGGAACCACTTCGATTAGCCACCCTATGGCATATGCCGTGACGATACCACGACAGAAGTTGAGGTTGTCGATGCTATCCGAGTCGCTGTCCAGATCGGAGTCTGTGAACAACCCGAAAGATATCCCGCCGATCAGATTAGCGAGATCTCCTCCGGTGGCGGTCTTGACGTAGCTTGTCGACGAAGTTATTTCATCGCTTGACTTGGTTGACGACGGTGATCCCGAGAAATCATGATCAGCCGCTAACGGTCCCGAACAAATCGGTGCCGCTAAACGATGTGATCCCTCTTTCCCGACGTAGAAGTAGAAGCTCCCGAACTTCATCTCCATTGGCTCTTCCAGGTAGGCATATGCATCCATACGGGCGGGAGGGTGAGTTACAAAATCAACAAGACCAGTTTCAATCTGTTTACCTCCGTCCATCGCGTTTCTTGCCACCGAAGATGTCGACGATGTTGAACGTGCCATCGAGATCGGCTCCTTGTCACCTCTAATTCCCACAGACGGCGCCAATTGACAAGGTATTAACTTGTCAATGCCTACAAGTTGTAGACTTGGGTTTCGCGGAAGTAGAGGGCAAGTAGATCTCGAAGGTTTCAGCCGAAAAGGTGCTCGACTGCTAAAAACTAGGGTTGAGTTGACAATAAGATCGGTCCTTTCTTTGTCCCTCGACTCCCCCTTATATAGGAGGCGGAGCCGAGGGTTTCGTATTACACAAGTTACAATTACCGGGAGACTCTTTGAATCCGTCCCGTGAATTTACAAATCTCTATATCCTTAATCTATCTCTAATTGCCATAGTCGACGTCTTCGTGGGCTTCCGGGCTTCTAAAACTTCGGGTAATGGGCTTTCAGTAAACCCCAGGTACTATCTTCGACAGGCCCATCTGGGATGCCTATGTCATCGATGCCCAGCTCGTCAAGGCACGGTGGGCGACGACGCTCGTCCGGCCGGCCATGGAGGAGACTGGCATGATGTGGGTTGTGCGGAACCAGATCAGGTCTAGCCGCCTTGATTCAGGCCGGTGATGGTGCTCCGGTGATGGTGCCAGACAATCTTGCTGAGCGTTGTTGTGGAAGCGGTTGGGAAACCCCAAGAGGAAGGTGTGATGACCACACCATCAAGTTTTCCCTCAGTACGAAACCATGGTTTACTCGACCAGTAGGAGAAAGGAGTGACTTCTGAAGGTGTTGCTAGCTGACTAGTGGCAGGGCGCAGTACCGGTGTCAGCAACAACGTGAAACCTGCACATAACACAAACAAAGTACTTTGCCCCAACTTGTAGTGAGGTTGTCAATCTCACCATTTGCTGAACACAAAGGATTAGACGTATCAAGTGGAAAGAGATGTTTGCCGAAAGTAAACAGAACATGATTGCAGTAGATGAATTTATCAGTGTAAAAGAAACGGACCGGGGTCCACAGTTCACTAGAGGTGTCTCTCCATAAAGATAAATAGCACGTTGGGTGAACAAATTACAGCTGGGCAATTGATAGAATATCGACCATACATGACAAGATGATTACTATGAGATTTGATTGGGCATTTGAACATAATACATAGACCGTAATCCAACTCCGTCTATGACTAATAATCCACCTTCCGGTTATCGTCAGAACCCCTTTCAGTATTAAGTTAAGTTGCAAGCAACAGATTATCGCATTAAGCAATGTGTGTAAAGTAAACAATAGAATTAGCCCCGGATAAAACATTGTAGTTTTCTCCCTGTTAGCAACATCACATCAACAATCTTAGAAGTTCTTGTCACTCTCCTAGATTACTAGAGGCATGAACCTACTATCGAGCATAAATACCGCTTTTTGGAGTCACAAGCATCTACTTGGCCAGAGTATCTACTAGCAACGGAGAGCATGCAAGATCACAAATAACATTTGACATGAATATATAATCAACCTCAACATAGTATACAATATTCATCGGATCCCAGCAAACACAACATGTAGGATTACATAAAGATGATCTTGATCATGTAGGGCAGCTCACATTCTATACATGAAGCACAAATTGGAGAAGACAACCATCTAGCTACTGCTATGGTCCCATAGTCCAGGGATGAACTACTCACGCATCATTTCGGAGGCGGGCATGGCGATGTAGATGCCTCCGGGGATGATTTCCCCCTCCGGTAGGGTGCCAGCAAGAGCTTCAGACCCTCCAGATGGGATTTGCGATGGCGGCCACGACGTAACTTTTCGTGGATGGAGGCTCGGGTATCCAGGGTTTTCCCGAGAAGATGTATAAATAGGTGGAGGATTTAGGTCGGTGGGGTGCCTGGGGGGCCACAACCTCCCTTGGCGCGGGTGATACGTTTCCAACGTATCTATAATTTCTTATGTTCCATGCTTGTTTTATGACAATACCTACATGTTTTGCTCACACTTTATAATGTTTTTATGCATTTTCCGGGACTAACCTATTAACAAGATGCCGCAGTGCCAGTTCCTGTTTTCTGCTGTTTTTGATTTCAGAAAAGTTAGTTTACGGATATTCTCGGAATTGGACGAAACAAAAGCCCACGGCCCTATTTTCCACGGAGTGTTCCAGAAGACCGAAGGAGAGACGAAGAGGAGCCACGAGGCGGCCACACCATAGGGCGGCACGGTGGGGCCCCTGGCCGCGCCGCCATATGGGGTGGGCCCCTCGGGCGTCCCCCGACTCTGCCCCATCGCCTATATAATCCTTCCGACGCGAAAACCTTAGCACCGAGAGCCAGAATACCAGAACAGTTCCAGAGACGCCGCCGCCGTCAACCCTATCTCGGGGGGTTCAGGAGATCGCCTCCGGCACCCTGCCGGAGAGGAGAATCATCACCGGAGGGCTCTACATCACCATGCCCGCCTCCGGACTGATGTGTGAGTAGTTCATCCTTGGACTATGGGTCCATAGCAGTAGCTAGATGGTTGTCTTCTCCTCTTGTGCTATCATGTTTAGATCTTGTGAGCTGCCTATCATGATCAAGATCATCTATTTGTAATGCTACATGTTGTGTTTGTTGGGATCCGATGAATATGGAATACTATGTCAAGTTGATCATTGATCTATCATATATGTGTTGTTTATGATCTTGCATGCTCTCCATTGCTAGTAGAGGCTCTGGCCAAGTTGATACTTGTGACTCCAAGAGGGAGTATTTATGCTCGATAGTGGGTTCATGTCTCCATTGAATGCAGGGAGTGGACAAGACCCCTAAGGTTGTGGATGTGCTGTTGCCACTAGGGATAAAACATCAATGCTTTGTCTAAGGATATTTGTATTGTTTACATTACGCACAGTACTTAATGCAATTGTCTGTTGTTTGTAACTTAATACTGGAGGGGGTGCAGATGCTAACCCGAAGGTGGACTTTTTAGGCATAGATGCATGCTGGATGGCGGTCTATGTTCTTTGTCGTAATGCCCTAAGTAAATCTCATAGTAGTCATCATGATATGTATGTGCATTGTTATTTCCTCTCTATTTGTCAATTTCCCAACTGTAATTTGTTCACCCAACATGTTATTTATCTTATTGGAGAGACACCACTAGTGAACTGTGGACCCCGGTCCATTCTTTTACATCTGAAATACAACCTACTGCAATCATTGTTCTTTTTTGTTTTCTGCAAGCAAACATCATTCTCCACACCATACGTTTAATCCTTTGTTTTCAGCAAGCCGGTGAGATTGACAACCTCACTGTTAAGTTGGGGCAAAGTACTTTGATTGTGTTGTGCAGGTTCCACGTTGGCGCCGGAATCCCTGGTGTTGCGCCGCACTACACTCCTTCACCAACAACCTTCACGTGGCATTCATCTCCTACTGGTTCGATAACCTTGATTTCTTTCTGAGGGAAAACTCGCTGTTGTACGCATCATACCTTCCTCTTGGGGTTCCCAACGGACGTGTGCTTTACCGTCACAAGCAGCTAATTTTCTGGCTCCGTTGCCGGGGAGATCAAGACACGCTGCAAGGGGAGTCTCTCACATCCAATCTCTTTACTTTGTTTATTGTCTTGCTTTATTTTATTTTCTGTCTTGTTTGCTTTCTTTATATCAAAAACACACAAAAAATAGTTACCTGCTTTACTTTAGTTAATTCGGTTTTGCTTTATTATTGCTAAAATGAGTTGTCCAGAAGTTGAAGTTCGTTCGTTTAAGAAACAAGGAGGAGACAGTTTTAAAGATACTTGGTATAGAATTAGTAATGCTCATCATAGGTGCACTAAGAAACACTCCACTATTATCCTCCTTAGGAACTTTTATGTTGGTATCTCTAGCTGGAATAGGTATGTTCTTGATACTCTTTCAGGGGGTAATTTCCTAGGTACTCCTGCTTTAGAAGCTAGTTGCATCATTGATAGTCTAGTCGGAATACCACCTGTTAATGAAGCTAAAATTGAAATCTCTCTTGAGGATGTCATGAAAAAGTTGGAGGCCATAGAAAAAAATCTTCCAAGTGTTGAGACTAAATTGGGAATATTACTTGATAATACTGATAAACTTGATAAATCCCTAGGAGGAATTAATGAAAGAATTGTTGTTTTAGAAACTTGTGCTATCCATGATAATCAAACCCATAGGATTGGTGAACCTGAAGAAGCTATGGGAACCTTGGGTTCAACTTTTTCTTCTCTTAAGTTTAAGGAGAAGGCTTATGTGGGTAAGGAGCAAAAGTTCATGTATGTCCCTAAGATGCCAAAACCAAAGAACCATTATGAGCTTAAAATTGTTAAAACCCTTAGTACCACTATGGGAAATTTAGATAATGGAGCATCTAAGATACCTTTTGTGACAAGTTGTGTTTTTAAGGAAAATTATGATGTTGATGCTTCTTCTCTTGATAATACTTGATTTACACTTTCTGCGCCTAGCTGAAAGGCGTTAAAGAAAAGCGCTTACGGGAGACAACCCATTATTTTATTTCTGCAATTTTTGTTTTATATTTGAGTCAAGGTGCTTGTTACTACTGTAGCAATACCTATGTATCTTTATTTTCTTGCATTGTTGTGCCAAGTAAAATCTTTGATAGAAAGTTGATACTAGATTTGGATTTCTGCGCAGAAACAGATTTTTAGCTGTCACGAATTTGAGTTGATCTCTCTGTAGGAAACTCGTAAAATGCTGAAAACATTCATGCGTAATCCTCAGATATGTACGCAACTTTCATTCAACTGGAGCTTTTCCATCTGAGCATGTTAAGTGTCTCGAAAAAATTCGTCTTTATGGATTGTTCTGTTTTGACAGATTCTGCCTTTTATTTCGCATTGCCTCTTTTACTGTCTTGAGTGGATTTCTTTGCTCCATTAAATTTCAGTAGCCTTGGTTAATGTCCAGAAGTGTTAGGAATGATTGTGTCCTTGCTGAACATGTGAATTTTTGATTATGCACTAACCCTCTAATGAGATTGCTTTGAGTTTGGTGTGAAGGAAGTTTTCAAGGATCAAGAGAGGAAGATGATATGATATGATCAAGAAGAGTGAAAAGTCTAAGCTTGGGGATGCCCCCGTGGTTCATCCCTGCATATTTCAAGAAGACTCAAGCGTCTAAGCTTGGGGATGCCCAAGGCATCCCCTTTTTCATCAACAACTTATCAGGTCACCTCTAGTGAAACTATATTTTAATTCCGTCACATCTTATGTGCTTTACTTGGAGCGTCTGTGTGCTTTTATTTTCGTTTTGTTATTTTCATTCTCTGAATAAAATCGGATCCTAAACATCCTTGTGTGGGATAGAGACACGCTCCGCTTTTTCAATTGAACACTTGTGTTCTTCGTTTTATTTTTCATGTTCATGGCGAAAGCTGAAAGCCGCTGCACTTATTGTTATTTGGTTGGAAACAGAAAATGCTTCATGTGGTAATTGGTGTATTGTCTTGAATAATTTGATACTTTGCAATTGTTTTGAGCTCTCAAGTAGATCATGTTTAAGCTCTTGCATCATGTAGTTTAAATCTATTAGTGGAGAACTACCGTAGAGCTTGTTGAAATTTGGTTTGCATGATTGGTCTCTCTAAGGTCTAGATATTTTCTGGTAAAAGTGTTTGAACAACAAGGAAGACAGTGTAGAGTCTTATAATGCTTGCAATATGTTCTTATGTAAGTTTTTCTGTACCGGTTTATACTTGTGTTTGCTTCAAACAACCTTGCTAGCCAAAGCCTTGTACTGAGAGGGAATGCTTCTCATGCATCCAAAACCTTGAGCCAAAACCTATGCCATTTGTGTCCACCATAACTACCTACTATGTGGTATTTTTCTGCCATTCCAAGTAAATTGCTTGTGTGCTACCTTTAAAACCTTTCAAGAATTCATTCCTTGTTTTTGCAATACATAGCTCATGGGAAAGTAGCCTAAAAAACTATTGTGGTAAGGAATATGTCGCTTATGTATCTTAGTTCTTATAAGTTGCTTGTTGAGCGGTAACCATGTTATCTGGGGACGCCATCAACCTGTCACACCTTTGTTGAATATCATGTGAGTTGCTATGCATGTTCGTCTTGTCTGAAGTAAGGGAGATTTTCCATGAGTTAAATGGTTTGAGTATGCATATTGTTAGAGAAGAACATTGGGCCGCCAACCAAAGCCATGTATCATGGTGGAAGTTTCAGCTTGGACATTAATCCTCAAATCTCTTATGAGAATATTATATGTTGTTGAATGCTTAAAGCATAAAAGAGGAGTCCATTATCTGTTTTCTATGTTGTCCCGGTATGGATGTCCTCAAGTTGATATCTATCAAAATCGAGAAATCACATGCGATTTATCTCCTTGGACCTTTGTACAGGTGGCATAGAGGTACCCCTTTGTGACACTTGGTTGAAACATATGTAATGCAATGATAATCCATGGAAATCCGAGCAATTAGGACAAGGTGCGGGCATTATTAGTATTCGATGCATGAGGCTTGCAACTTATAGGAGGTTTTATACATAACACATATGAATTATTACTACCGTTGACACAATTGTTTCCATGTTTTCAAAATAAAAAGCTCTAGCACATGAGTAATCCCTGCTTCCCTCTGCGAAGGGCCTTTCTTTTACTTTATGTTGAGTCAGTTTACCTACTTCTTTCTATCTTAGAAGCAAACACTTGTGTCAACTGTGTGCACTGATTCTTACATGTTTACTTATTGCACTTATTATATTACTTTGTGTTGACAATTATCCATGATATATGCATGTTGAAAGTTGAAACCAATTGCTGAAACTTAAATCTTCCTTTGTGTTGATTCAAAACCTCTTATTAAGAATCTATTGGTTTATGAGTTAACTATTATGCAAGACTTTTTGATGCTTGTCTTGAAAGTACTATTCATGAAATTTTTTTGCTATATGATTCAGTTGTTTAGTCATTATCTTTTTGTTAGCAAACTATAGACCATTGCTTTGGGTCACTTCATTCATCTCATATGCTTTACAAATAGTGTTGATCAAGATTATGTTGGTAGCATGTCACTTCAGAAATTATTCTATTTATCGTTTACCTACTCGAGGGCGAGTAGGAACTAAGCTTGGGGATGCTTGATACGTCTCCAACGTATCTATAATTTCTTATGTTCCATGCTTATTTTATGACAATACCTACATGTTTTACTCACACTTTATAATGTTTTTATGCATTTTGCGGGACTAACCTATTAAAAAGATGCCGCAGTGCCAGTTCCTGTTTTCTGCTGTTTTTGATTTCAGAAAAGTTAGTTTACGGATATTATCGGAATTGGACGAAACAAAAGCCCACGGCCCTATTTTCCACGGAGTGTTCCAGAAGACCGAAGGAGAGACGAAGAGGAGCCACGAGGCGGCCACACCATAGGGCGGCGCGGTAGGGCCCCTGGCCGCGCCGCCATATGGGGTGGGCCCCTCGGGCGTCCCCCGACTCTGCCCCTTCGCCTATATAATCCTTCCAACGCGAAAACCCTAGCATCGAGAGCCAAAATACCAGAACAGTTCCAGAGACGCCGCCGCTGTCAACCCTATCTCGGGGGGTTCAGGAGATCGCCTCCGGCACCCTGCCGGAGAGGAGAATCATCACCGGAGGGCTCTACATCACCATGCCCGCCTTCGGATTGATGCGTGAGTAGTTCATCCTTGGACTATGGGTCCATAGCAGTAGCTAGATGGTTGTCTTCTCCTCTTGTGCTATCATGTTTAGATCTTGTGAGCTGCCTATCATGATCAAGATCATCTATTTGTAATGCTACATGTTGTGTTTGTTGGGATCCGATGAATATGGAATACTATGTCAAGTTGATTATTGATCTATCATATATGTGTTGTTTATGATCTTGCATGATCTCCGTTGCTAGTAGAGGCTCTAGCCAAGTTGATACTTGTGACTCCAAGAGGGAGTATTTATGCTCGATAGTGGGTTCATGTCTCCAGTGAATCTGGGGGAGTGACAGCAACCCCTAAGGTTGTGGATGTGTTGTTGCCACTAGGGAAAAAACATCAATGCTTTGTCTAAGGATATTTGTATTGTTTACATTACGCACAGTACTTAATGCAATTGTCTGTTGTTTGTAACTTAATACTGGAGGGGGTGCGGATGCTAACCCGAAGGTGGACTTTTTAGGCATAGATGCATGCTGGATGGCGGTCTATGTTCTTTGTCGTAATGCCCTAAGTAAATCTCATAGTAGTCATCATGATATGTATGTGCATTGTTATGCCCTCTCTATTTGTCAAATGCCCAACTGTAATTTGTTCACCCAACATGTTATTTATCTTATTGGAGAGACACCACTAGTGAACTGTGGACCCCGGTCCATTCTTTTACATCTGAAATACAACCTACTGCAATCATTGTTCTCTTTTGTTTTCTGCAAGCAAACATCATTCTCCACACCATACATTTAATCCTTTGTTTTCAGCAAGCCGGTGAGATTGACAACCTCACTGTTAAGTTGGGGCAAAGTACTTTGATTGTGTTGTGCAGATTCCATGTTGGCGCCGGAATCCCTGGTGTTGCGCCGCACTACACTCCTTCACCAACAACCTTCACGTGACCTTCATCTCCTACTGGTTCGATAACCTTGGTTTCTTTCTGAGGGAAAACTCGCTATTGTTCGCATCATACCTTCCTCTTGGGGTTCCCAACAGACGTGTGCTTTACAGTCACAAGCAGCGGGTCAGGCCACGCCATGGGTGGTCTGGCCGCCCTGTGGCGCCTCTTCGACCCCCCCTCCAGACTTCGTCTTCATTTCGGTAAAATATTGACTTCGGATTTTATTTCGTCCAATTCTGAGAATATTTCCTGTACAACTTTTCTAAAATGCAAAAACAGCAGAAAACAGGGAACTGACACTTTGGCATCTTGTTTATAGGTTAGTGCCGAAAATCATGTAAAAGTGAAACGAAGTGTAAGCAAAACATATATGAATTGGTGTAAAACAAGCATGGAGCATCAAAAATTATAGATACGTTTGAGACGTACCAAGCATTCCCAAGCTTAAATCCTGCTCGTCCTCGAGTAGGTAAGTGATAACAAAATAATTTTTGGGGTGACATGAAGCCAACACAATCATGATCAAGCATGTAAAGCATTGTGAGCTGGGATCTAAGTAGTCTAAACATAGGCCTGATAGATATAATTCAACAGAACTTAGCAACTATGTTATAACATGAAGAGAACTCAAACAAAAGATCATGAATAATAGTGCATTGAAAGCAACTGTTTGTTTATGAGCATAGAGTAAACATAACAAAGTGGTACTCAACATGTCCTTTGTGGAATAGCAAAACATAAATGCTAGGACACCTTTAAAGTTCAAAGGGTGACTAGATACAAGTAATTTAAGAACATGCAATTGCACAATCATCAATCAATCAATAATAATTTTGGGACTATGCACATTGCACTTAGAATGACAACTATATGCTCTCTTAATCGATGCATAAAGTAGAAGATGAAGACTCAACTTAAAAGTAAAAGAGAGACACTTTGTAGAGTAAGCAAGATAAAAAAAGTTTTATAAACCTTCCAAAAACTATGGTACTTATTAGCTTTGAGCTCTCATTGCTACTACCATAAGCATGCTGAATGGTTAGAGTTAATGTGAGTAAAAAATGAGCTATATGCTTGCAAATCACAAGTTGAAAATCTCATGCCCCTTGAATGTGAGTATCTAATCCTCATGCTACTGAACTTAGGTCCCAAATAAGTTCTTATCATTGTAAGTATACATGTATCATTGAGAATCGCCAACGGGGTACCTCTTGCCCGATGATATGGAGGTACTCTTGTGGGAGCAATCACATGCCAAAATGACAAGACAAATAGACAGTGAGCATCTCAGCAATCTTTTATTTACTATGGGTATAGCTTTTTATTGCAAATACTTCATAGAATGCTCACTATGGCTTAGTTGTAAATTTCCACCATGAATGATGCATGGCTAAGATTAGCGGCCCATGCGTTTCTCTAACTCATATACAAACTCCATGGACTTATAAGTTTCCATTTTATTTCGCACCGCTAGGCATCTATAAACAAAAGAACATTACATCAACTAAATATAAATGCAATGTCGAAAGTGTTCCCCATAAAAGCATGGTTATACTAACTCCCAACTTGGAATTTTCAACCATATAAACTTCATAAGATAGGTACAATGATCAAATTTATTAAGTGCAAGAAAGTAAATGTGCCATCAAGTTCGTGAGAGCTTTACTGACTAATTTTCTCATGCCAAAACTTAATTTGGAAGATAAATAAAAACATGATGAATTACTTGGAATAGCAATAATGTTACTAGTTAGATATGGTGGACACAATTGGCAAACTTCGGTTTATGGTGGTTGGATGCACGAGTAGAGTTCATACTCAGCACATGCGAAGGCTAGCAAAAGACTGGGAGCGACCAACAAAGAGAGCAGTAATGGCCATAATCATGCATAGCGACAAAACATTATGAGTCAAAGCATAAAGTGATACTACAGGTAAAAAACTAGATGATCACATAGGCTTTAGTTGACTGGTCATAGTCATATCATGGTATAAGCATGCGCCAAGTCAACCCAATAAAGCATCAAAGGAGAATATACCATAATATTATGCTTTTATGATAGAAACAACACATGATTCTTTCAATGCCACATTATGCACTCTTAGCCATTTAAGACAAGTCATGCTACAACAATAAATACTAATCATATGACAAGAATAACATCCAACATGACATGCCAAAGTCTAAGCAACAATCTAGACAAACTTCCTTTTGCATCACTATAGTCATGAAATATTTTACTCGTATCCAACACCAATCAACTTATTTGAAATAGCTCTCTGAGATGAAATACATTATGGACCAGAGAACTAATCATACACAAATAAAAAATACTAACGAGCTCTGAAAAAAATTCAACTGAAAGAACAAGAGTTAAACACAGTACCAGAAAACTAGAACACTCGCATAACAATAACAACGAAAACTAGAACGTTCTATGCAATTAAAAAAGGAACGTGTCTTTCTCCAAAACAAATGTGCCGGGATGCAACATATGCTACAGCAAACAAAACAAAACAAAACAAAACAAAAAATAAAAATAAAGATGCTCCAAGAACAACACATAGCGTATGAAGCAATAAAAATATAGCACATAGAAAGATGACATGTTGCTTTGTTGATGAAGAGGGGATGCATTGGGTATCCCCAAGCTTTGACGCTTGTACCTCTTGAATATGTCTTGGGGTGTAGGGGCATCCCCAAGCTTGAGCTTCTGTCCGTTCTTCATCTCATCACATCATTCTTTTCTCCCTACACTTGAAAACTTCATGCATACAAAACTTCACACAATTCTTTATTAGCAGCATTAGTACAATCAAAATAAATAAATCCACTTGAGTTCAATACTAGCATATATCAAGCATCTATTAAAGCATTAGCTACTGTAGCAACTCTTCAAAAAGCTCTTTGATCAAAAGAACTCAATAAGAAAGAGATTTAAGAGGCAAATGCAAATAGTGCAGAAATATGTCAAAAGAGAACAGCGGGTAAAGATCAATTTTTTCGAAAACCCTATGTTACTTATCTCAAAAAGTGGTCAACTAACGAAAGTTAGATAATAACTTGGGGCATATGCATAAACTAGGACAGCTGAAAATTCCGCTATGTCTATTTTTACGAATTTTTATGGTAACATCACAGAATCTGTTTTCAGGACAGCAACTTCCCTAAATCTTACTTTCTTCCAATTAGAGGCTATTCTTGGCACAAAAACGAAATAAAAATGATAAGGAGAGGTTATTACAGTGATAATAACTTCCAAGACTCAACAAAAGAAAAATTACAGAAAATAAACGTGGGTTATCTCCCAAGAGTGCTTTTCTTTAACGCCTTTCAGCTGGGCGTAGAAAAAGTGTGAGCATCAAGTATTATCAAGTGAAGAAGCATCAAGATCAATGACTTCCTATAAAAGACAACTTGTCAAAATAGGCACTTTAGATACCCCTGGAGATGATTCAACATGTAAGCTACTCTTAGTTGTACTAAAAGTTTTATCAATTTTAAACATATTATGGGGTTTTGGCTTAGGTGACTTGGGAACATACATGAATTTTTGCTCTTTTCTCACAAAAGCTTTCTCCTTCTTAAACCCAAGAGAGAAAAAGGTTGAACTTAAAGTTTCCATAGCCTCCTCTATTTTACCAATCCTAAGGTTTATACTATCATGGATATTGCTAGCCTCTAAAAAAGTGATTATTTTATTGATACTTTACATATATTCATTAGTTTGGCTAGCATTATCAAGGCAATTTGACAAACTTTTCTCTAGAGAGATTAGTCTTTCTATAACAACCTCCAAAGTGTTCTCAGTTTTAACAACATTAGTAGTTGGAATTCCTACCAAGTTTTCAATTAAATTGCAGGCTTCCAAAGCGGGAGCACCCAGAAAATTACCCCCTGTGAGAGTATCCAAAACATATCTATTCCAGATAGATAAACCAACATAAAAATTTCTATGGAGGATCATGGTAGAATATTTTTTAGTACATCTATGATGAGCATTAATTATTCGAAACCAAGCATCTTTCAAACTTTCTCCCCCTTGTTGCTTAAAATAAGGAACCTCAACTTCAGGAATACTCATTTTAGCAAAATTAAAACTAAGCAACGGAAATAACAGCTATAATAGAAACTAATTTTTTGTGTTTTTGATATAAAGACAACTATAAAAAGAAACTATTTTTTTGTGTGTTTTCTATATAATAAATAAAACAAAAAAATAAAGTAAACTAATCAAACTATAAAAAAGTAAAGAGATTGGAGATGAGAGACTCCCCTTGCAGAAATCCTCTTTCTCCCCGGCAACGGCACCAGAAAATCTTGATGGTGCTCCGGTGATGGCGCCAGACAATCTTGCTGAGCATTGTTGTGGAAGCGGTTGGGAAACCCCAAGAGGAAGGTGTGATGAGCACAACAACAAGTTTTCCATCAGTATGAAACCAAGATTTATCGAACAGTAGAAGAAAGGAGTGACTTCTGAAGATGTTGCTAGCTGACTAGTGGCAGAGCGCACTACCGGCGTCAGCAACAACGTGGAACCTGCACATAACACAACCAAAGTAATTTGCCCCAACTTGCAGTGAGGTTGTCAATCTCACCGGTTTGCTGAACACAAAGGATTAGACGTATCGAGTGGAAAGAGATGTTTGCAGAAAGTAAATAGAACAAGATTGCAGTAGATGAATTTATCAGTGTAAAAGAAACGGACCGGGGTCCACAGTTCACTAGAGGTGTCTCTCCATAAAGATAAATAGCACGTTGGGTGAACAAGTTACAGCTGGGCAATTGATAGAATATTGACCATACATGGCAAGATGATTACTATGAGATTTGATTGGGCATTACAACATAATACATAGACTGTAATCCAACTGCGTCTATGACTAATAATCCACCTTCCGGTTACCGTCCGAACCCCTTTCAGTATTAAGTTGCAAGCAACAAATTATCGTATTAAGCAATGTGTGTAAAGTAAACAATAGAATTACCCTCGGATAAAACATTGTTGTTTTCTCCCTAGTAGCAACAGGACATCTACAATCTTAGAAGTTCCTGTCACTCTCTCGGATTAATAGACACATGAACCTACTATCGAGCATGAATACCCCCTCTTGGAGTCACAAGCATCTACTTGGTCAGAGTATCCACTAGCAACGAAGAGCATGCAAGATCACAAATAACATATGACATGAATATATAATCAACCTCAACATATTATACAATATTCATCGGATCCCAGCAAACACAACATGTAGAATTACATAAAGATGATCTTGATCATGTAGGGCATCTCACAAGGAATTGCACTGTGGCATCATGTAGGGCAGCTCACATAAAGAATATTTCCTGTACAACTTTTCTGAAATACAAAACAGCAGAAAACAGAGAACTCACACTGTGGCATCTTGTTAATAGGTTAGTGCCGGAAATCATGTAAAAGTGCAACGAAGTGTAAGCAAAATATATATGAATTGGTGTAAAACAAGCACGGGACATCAAAAATTATAGATACGTTTGAGACGTATTAGCCGGGCAGGGGCCCGGGCCCCTTCGAGCCCATCCATCTCTGCCTAGATCTGCGTGCTACGGCTGCCTCGGGGGCGGTTTGCTGGTCGATCTGGCAGGGGTGCTCTTTCCAGTGGGTTGGCGGTGGTGCTGTGGCGGCCCGGTGTCCTTGGTCGGTGTCTGTGGCCCTCACAATGGTGTCTTTCGTGCTTAGCAATTTGCAGTTCTCGGAGTTGGAAGCCGGGGCGGCGTCCCTAGATGGTGGGAGTCCGGTTGGTTGGCGAGCGTGCCACGGGCTCTGGTGCTGGTCGGGTTGCTTGGGCGTGTGGACGGTGGGGTGCCGGCGAGCTGTGTGGTGTGGCAGTGGTACGGTGGTGGTTTCGGCGACAACCGCTACCATGGGAGACGAGAGAGTGCGTTCGCCGGAGGAAACCCTTGCCCTCTGGGACACGATGGCGGTGTCCGCGGACGTTGTTACCTTCTTGAAGGCATCGTTATGGCGGTACTCGGCCTCTCCACGTGCTCCGGATGAAAACCCAAGATCTCTGGATCGGGTGGTAGCGGCGTTGTTGCGTCGTGTTCTTCTTGAAGATGCCACCTTGGAGTTCTCATGCCGTGCGGCTCTCCGTTGTTGGGGTGGTGGAGGTACTCCTCTCTCTGTCCCTCCTCGGTAAGGCTTTCTTCGTGGTATGCACCCACAGTGTTTCTCGATGGGCGCTCCCTTGGTGATCCTCGCTGGTTGGTGAGCTTTGCTGGTCGATTCTTGGTGGTGACCGGTCTCTGGTGGCGTTTGCGATGGTGGTTCTGTCTCGCCGTTTGCGGTGGTGGTCGATTTACCCGTGCTTGGGTGAGCTCCGGTCCGACAACGTATCCCGCTCTGCGTTTGGTGCTCCTCTTCTTAGAGTGTAATAGTCGTGCCGGTTGTTCACGTTGCCGGTTGTGGCTCCCTCGGTTGGCCCGTGTTGTGTGTGAGTGTGTGTAGTTCTACCATGTAAGCTGGGTTCAGCATCTTGTGTCTATTTCACCATTGAGGGTGTTATTAATTTAACGTCTGACTTATGCCCTTTTATCTAAAAAAAATATAGATGATGAGGTAACAATTGGAATGGCTTTGAGCAACGGCAATGGTGGTGAGGTTGCTGGGTTCTCCCAGCTTGGAGACAATCAAGTCTGGCTTCCACCGCTCGAGAGATCAACCCCAACTAACCAAAGAAAATAAGCCTAAATTCAAGGGAAATCAACTTCTGATCTAGCATTCTCCTGGTGAGGAGCGATCAAACCACTTAAGGGCTTGTTCGGCAGTAGTGTTTTTTAGGGAATTAGTGGGGTTAACCCCACCGGAATTGGGTGAAAACACTCCACTCACCAAATCCCCTCAAAACCACTTCCCTCCTAACCCCTCTCATTAAAACGCTATTTGGTAGCATGGGTCAGCGCGGTCGCTGCGCATCGCTAGCAGCCAGGAAGGCAGAAACGCGAGGAGGGACGAGCGTTTCTGTTCCACTCCAACCCGCCGTACCCGACGTGTATTTTTGGGGTCCATCGGGGCTAAGCCCATCAGAAACCGGCCGACCGAACGGTATGTTCGTGGTTTGTGGTGGATCAAAACCGGGCCGGGATTAGACACAACAAAACCTGTTGAACCACGGCTGCCGAACAAGGCCTAAAGAGAGAGCATCAGCTACCAGGGCACCTTATGTTCAACAGAAAAGCTACCGGCATACCCACGCGTACATTTTCCTTTTTTTTCTTCTCATTCTTTCACATGTTTGTTTTCCGGCCTTCTCTTCTCTATTTCAGGAAAAGTTTTCAAAATTATATGTGAAATCCATTTTTAGTTTATCGTGAATTTTACGGAAATGTTTATGTTCAACAGAAAAGCTACCGGCATACCCACGCGTACATTTTCCTTTTTTTTCTTCTCATTCTTCACATGTTTGTTTTCCGGCCTTCTCTTCTCTATTTCAGGAAAAGTTTTCAAAATTATATGTGAAATCCATTTTTAGTTTATTGTGAATTTTACGGAAATGTTTATCATGTGCTGGTATTACAAATGTCCAAATTACTGCTAAATAATTTCAAGCTACTAAAAAGTGTCCATGAAGTATAAATAAAATGGTCCCGCTATTAAAAATGAAGTATTACAAATGTTCAAAATATTACAAAAATTGTTCAAGTTACTAAAAAGTGTTCACGCACTATTAATAAAATGGTTCACGCTATTTAAAATATTCACATTTTTACAAAAAAAAATTCACACTGTTTTCCAAAAAAAATATGTTCACATACTTTAAATAAAATGTTGTCACACTATATATTAAAAAAATGTTCAGACACTATAAAGAAATGTTCATGGTTTCGAAATAGATTATTCAAAAAAATTCTAAAAATGTCCATGGATTCAGAAAAAAAAGTATGGTCATGGGCTAAAAAATTATTCATATATCCAAAAAAAAGCAGAATTGTTCATAAAAAATGTTGGCTGTACAAAATAATTGTTTACGAATTCTAACATAGAGTAGGAAAAAAAGGGTAAAAAAGTGTAAGGCAAAGACACAGTAAAACCCGAAATGAAGAAAAGAAAAAGAAACGAAAAAGGTACAAATGGGCCGGCCCATGCGGAGACATAGAACGGGCGAGTCCTACTAACGGTCCTATAACCGATACATAGTGTGTGGCGCAATGCATAAGTGCAAATCCAGAGCAGGGGACTTTCTTCTAGCCCAACCGGAAAGAGTAAACAGCAATAGATTATTCTGCAAGGTAGGAGTACTACAGTTCAAGAGTTATTACTACAGGATCCACGATTACAAACAGGAGGAAGCCTAATGCCCATATGAATTCGCCGTACTGCCGTTTGTCAAATGCTCAAATTTAGCACTGCCTGACAGTATTTCCTCCACAGCTTTCTGAAAAACAGAGCAGCATATCAGTGATATCCACACTTCCGCACACGAGTTAGAGCATTGTTGATAGAAGAAGGTCCACTGAATCTACGGTTTCTATACCTCGATACATGTCAGGGCATGCTGGACGTCACTATCTGAAATTTGGTAGTGGATGACGAGTCGGACGCTGCAAATTAAGGTTGTTCAAAATTGAGGGTTAATAGTTGTGAAGCATACATCATACTACATATGAAAAGGGCATTTCTTAAATACAATATAAAGTTTTAGTCAGAGACCAATACAGGCATATAAGGATAAGGATACTTATACTGAGCTTAACAATACTAGGCAGTATGAAACACGGTTGAGCTTGACAAAAAGAATTACACTTCTACTAGAGGGAAAGGAAATTGAACCTCTTTGAGCTTGCTGGCATTGCTAGCACATTGCGCTGTTCGAGGACTTGACACAGTTTATCAGGTGTTATGCGTGGATCCGCAATATCAAAGAATACCTAGCAAATACACCATCGGAGATATAAATAATGATAGTATCTAAAGGTGAAATATTATAGGGAACAATCAAACTCAATAGATGGTCTAACAGGCTAACCATATTGGTCTCCACTGAAGTTAAATCAACCGTAAACTGTTTAATTTTCTTCAGCCCATCTAACAAATTGGCAAACAAAATAAATTCAGGATTGTCTCCCATCAAGGACTAAATTATTAGATATAAATAAGAGAAGTGAGAATCAACATGGAACCTGCTAAAACTTTAGCCTTCCTATGGTCATCAGCAAGCTTGCCCACGGTGTCGCGAACTCCAACATAGGCAGCAGCGCAAAGAATGCCCACCTGCCTCATTCCACCACCAAGTGTCTTCCTAAGAATTTTAGCCTGAAAGCATTGTTCAGAGTTTCGTTACATGTTCTCGGAAAAAGCTTAAACCTGCTGCTAGCAGAGCATCCATCATCACCTTGTCTATGAAGGCCTTGGCACCAACAATAATTGATCCAACGGGAGCACCTAACCCTTTTGATAGGCATACCTGCAGTTTTGACGTTTAACAGATAAAATAGAGTCACACATCATCCTATATTCCAGAAGGGCAATTTTGGTAACGGATCAATGTGATAAAGATGTTCAACAGAAAGTTTGTGCGTACCGAAACCGAATCAGCAGCCCTCACAAGTCTATCAACAGGTACTCCAAGCGCCTGACAGGGGAAGAAGAGTGATCTGAAATTTCAGGAGAAGATACGCAGGCTGAAGTGATCCCATACTAGTACTTACCACGGAAGCGTTGAAGATGCGAGCTCCGTCTATATGAAGCTTCAAGCCATGGTTTTTAGCAACCTCGCCAACCTTGTCAATGTATTCTACGGACAGGCACTTGCCACCACAACTGCAGCAGGAACAAGCAAGAAAATATATCGATCAGAAACATGAGAAAGGGGTAGCAGAGCAACTCGCTCTGCATGTCTGTCAAAGAGAGAAAAAAAAGAAAACTCACTTTGCATGTGTGTTCTCCAAGCAGATGAGCCTGGTGGTGGGATAGTAGAGCGCCCCGTCCTGATGCCTGATGGCGGCGACGATCCTGTCGATGTCCATGGTGCCGTCGGCGTTGTTGGGAACAGTTTTTGGGTGGACGCCGCCGATGGTGGAGATGCCACCGTTCTCGTAGACGTGGATGTGTGAGTTGTCGCCGAGGATGACCTCGCAGCCCCTGGCGTCGCAGTGCACGAGGACCGAGACGAGGTTGGCCATGGTCCCCGACGGCACGAACAGCGCCGCCTCCTTGCCCATGATCCTGGCCATCTCCGCCTCAAAGCGCTGCGCGGTCGGGTCCGCGCCCAGGACGTCGTCGTCCACGTCCGCGGCCGCCATGGCGGCGCGCATCGCCTCCGAGGGCTTGGTCACCGTGTCGGACCGGAGGTCCACCACCTTGTTGTTGGTCACCATCGCGCGTCCTGGTTCTCTGAATCTCACGTACGGCGCCGCTGCGGCCAACAGGAGTGGAGGTTGTTAGGATTGCCGATGGATCTGTTGTGGTAATATCTCGGCAGCAGCACCCCACGAATTGTGCGAATGAGAATGCAGGTTCGATTGTTTGGTAGTACGTACCTACTAGCAGAACTTTGTCTCTGCCTATCACGTGTTAGTCCTTATCGTGAAAAGATGTTTCTTTCTCGCTGAAAATGAAAATTCTACTCTTTTAGGCACACCGGGCAACGCACAGTCAGTGCACCGTAGGAGTATTAGAAAACGACTTTGCTGGAAGTGTGGAACAAGAAAGCAAGCTAGGCTTTGTTCTCTCCCTCTGTCAAGTCCAAGTCCAAAAGCAAAAAAAAAAAAAAAAAAACCAGCTCGGCGTTGCAAGCCCGTCCAAACCCAATAGAGGACAGTAGCGTTGTGAACTTGGCACGCCTCCCTCCACGCACACACGCCAAATGTGTGCACAGGAGATGGCACAACTCTATCCGTCCAACAACCAGAAATTTTGGTGGCACATGTCAGGCATTTCCCCAGAGGAATTGTTCACAAGCGGCGAAAGTATAAACGGCTCCCTCCAAGAAGAAGGGAAGATTGGAGCTGAAGGGGATTAGATGAGGGCAGTCGCGCATCGCTAGCTAGGGAATCATCATTCAAGAACAATCCACCGTTTCAAGAAAAGAAAAAATCTAGTAGAACAATCCACACGCGTGGTTCTAGAGCACGAGATGAGATGAGAGAGGCTGAAAGAAATGAAGGATGTGTAGAATTGCGCACCAGAATCCGGTGGGGATCAGACGATGCAGCCGGAGGAGGACCGGAGACGAGGCGGATTCCGGCCGAGAGTGGAGTGGCTTCCGTGGTGGCGTTGGAACTGCGGGCGGGGTGGTGCTTTATAGACGAAGGAGGTTGTGCGTCCGCCGCCTGAGAGCAGGAGGAGGAGGTGGACGATAGATCGATAGTACATACCTAGGTGGCGTCGCGTAATCAGCCACGCCCGTTTCGTGACCACCCGTCGTCACGTGCGCGCCTGCGCCGCCACGTTGGATGGCGCTGGGCCGTTGCTTTTCTGCCATCGGTCTTCCACCCAGCTGTGGAACACTTAACCTAGATGAGATGATGTGCCACCCTCCTCCGGTGGTACGGGAAGAGACCAATTAAAATCTCCAGTAAAAAAATAATGTTTTAATAGATTATGTTAGGATTTTGGTAGCGAATTCTTTTTTGTTAGTTTCACCGTATCGTCTGCAATAAGTGATCTTCGACCTTTTGTTTGACGATGAGATCTTCACGACATCACTGATGGTGTTGCAAGGTTACAATTTTCTATGTATGGGCGTTCAGATCTTGCTTCACCATATCAATTTTGGATCTTTTCTCATGGTTGTCGCGAGGAGGATTATCCTCGCAGTTTTGTCCTAGCTCATATGTCCTCGACAATGGTGATTCGTACTTTCGGCTCTCCAGCGACGTTGGCAAGGCTGGCCGGTTGTTATTCCCTTACATACTGGTGTTGTTACTCTCGCCCGATGTTGGTTCACTACTTTAATAGTTACGCGTGTGCACGCGGTTTTGGCATTGCGGCTAAAAATAAAATTACGGGAGATCCTTCGTTGGTGTTTACAAGTTTATGATTTGTTATCTATCTTTGGCTTCCTTTGGGAGAGTACAAGATTGTGTCTTGAAAGAAGAAAGTGTTTGAAAACCTCAAAGATTTGATAGTATCATTTAGACTTTATTTTGTAATCGTTCTACCATGTACTATTTATTACTATAAATATATGTGGTATTGGTTGTAAAAAAGGAAAAGTCTATTTTAATTATGTATAAACTTGTAGAATCATTTGTATCATAAACTTACTAATCCTGGTCTAAATCAAACACAAGAGATGTTCGGTGCACCGGGAACAAATGATCTCATGCGGGATTAGAGGTGCCCACCCGTTAGTGCAGACACCATAGTCAGAACTGTCTTCCTCCTCATCTTTACCAGATAACGACCGACGGGACAAACGAGATTTGGAGCCATGGCCGACGAGCCGATGATAACCCACAAGTATAGGGGATCGCAGCAGTCTTCACGGGAAGTAAATCCCAATTTATTGATTCGACACAAGGGGAGACAAAGAATACTTGAAAGCCTTAACAGCGGAGTTGTCAATTCAGCTGCACCTGGAAACAGACTTGCTCGCAAGAGTTTATCAGTAGTAACAGTTTTATAGCAGTAGCAGTAGTGAAATAACAGCAGCAGAGTAACAGAGACAGCAGTAGTGATTATGGTAAACAGCAGGATTAAAATACTGTAGGCACGGGGATGGATAACGGGCGTTGCATGGATGAGAGAAACTGAAAGATCGAGATGTCGCCTAGAGGGGGGGGTGAATAGGCAATTACAAACTCTTGCGGATTTGTCTTGTATGAATGCGGAATTAAACTATCGTTTAGTTTACAAGCACAAACCCTAAATATGCTAAGCTCAACTAAGTGTAACAATAGCAACTAGAGCTAAGCAAGATAGGCACAAGATATATGTAGCACAAGTGATAGCAAGATATATGTACTTCAAGCACGATGGCTATCACAAGGAAAGAGAGCTCGGGTATAGAAATAACCGAGGCACGCGGAGACGAGGATGTATTCCCGTGTTCCCTTGCTTTGCAACAAGGTACGTCACGTTTGGAGGAGTGGAGGTCCCACGAAGGATTCCCCGCGCCACGAAGGCTCACCCTATTCTCCGAACCACACCCACGAAGGATAATGGCCCTTTCCTTATGGTTAGCTTTTCCTCCGCTCCGGAGATGGCAAGCTCCACAACCACTTCACAAGCTCCACGAAGGAGAAGCCCGGGCCTCTTCACAATCTTCTTGAAGAGATCACCGGAGCACCAATCACCAAGCCAACTAGGAGGTCACCCTCCAAGAGTAACAAGCTCACGGTCTCTCACTCGAACAAATCGTGGTGGAGAGCTCAACACTATGCAATGATGCAAAGCAAGAACGCCGGAGGTGTTCAAGTCCTTCACACTCAAATCCCACCAAAGCAACGAATGCTAGGATGAGATTGGAGAGGAAGAACAAGGGGGAAAGTCAACCAAAGACTCCAAGATCTAGATCCCAAGAGATTCCCTCACTTAGAGAAGAAACGGTTTGGTGGAAGTGTAGATCTAGATCTCCTCTCTCAAATCCTCAAATATGAGCAAGAATGGTTGGAGGAATCAAGGGGGAGAGCAAGTTCTTCAAATAGCAACAATGGAGGTGAGAGAATAGGAAGAACTAGTTTGCTCAAGGTGGAAGAAAGGTATTTATAGCCCAAGTGGAAAAATAACTGTTGGGGGAAAAAGACAGAAAAACGGGCAGCAAATTGGGCAGGAAAAACGCCCCCAGTCTGAGCAGCCGGCCGAGAGCAGCAGCCGGACAGGCCGGTCAAGCAACCCAGTCGGACCGGCCCAAGCAACCGGGCTGAGCAGCAGCGCGCGAGGGTTGCAGGCCGCGGGTGGGCCGCGCGGCGGTGAGGTGGCCCATTGGGAAGCCGGTCGGACCGAAGCAGCGGCGAGCAGGCGGTCACGGACCGGGCCTGCGACCGGACTTGGGCCAAAAGGCCCCGGGAGGCGGCCCGGATGGCACCAGCGCCGGACCCGGTCGCGGACCGGGTGGGCCGGTTGCTGGGCCGGTCGACCGGCCGGCTCCCACCCCTTTTTCCCTTTTTCTTTTTATTCTTTTCTCATCTTTCCTATTTCTTTAATAACTAATGCTCCCGAACTCCGATTGACATGAAACCAATTTTGTTGGAAAGATAACGACGAATAGAACCCCAACAAAAACTGGAAATATGGAGACTCCTCACATAACATTTTTAGATGATTTTAGAGAGGGAGTCTCCCACCGTCAGGAAACGGTAAAGACGTCCAAACTCGAAAACGCAATAGAAGATGCATGCGGATTCCGTTTTCGATGAACTTGGGCTTGTTGTAAAGCTAGCAACAAGCTCAAGAACCTCACACAGAGAAACACCAAGAAGCAATAGGGATATGCAAAGTATGCAAAGGATTGAGCTCCCTAAGACGATGCGATCAAGTTACCCAACCGAAAGCCCCTCTTGATAGTGCGGCTATTTATCCTATAATCCGGTCTCCCAACAACCACCTTGAGACCGGTAAAAGGAAAACCTAGCAAGGCCATACCTTTGCCTTGCGCATCCCGATTGATCTTGATGATAGCTCTTCAAGCTCCACTCAAGCCGGAATGCCTCACTTGATCATCGTCGCTTCGTGAAGACTCACAAATGCTCCCCCATACACCATGATGGGAAAGCTCTATTGATGCATATCTTTACATGTCCATTATCACCAAATGGACGGCAAGCTTCAAGCATGTGATCCACTTGAGATGCTCATCTTGAACTTGCCCAAATCAACTTTGTATCTTCTCATACTCACTTAAGATAGAGCATGGCTAATATTGAGTTCCACATAAGAACTCCATCTTCATTTCTTCTTCTTGATCATGTCACATATGTATCTTTAAAACAATGATCTTGATGCCAATACACAAGGTGTATCTTTATCTTCATGGCATCCATACTTGAATCCAACACATGAAATACAAGTAGTACCTATGGAATATTCCTTCATATAAACTCAATGAAAACATTAGTCCATAGGGGTTGTCATTAATTACCAAAACCACACATAGGGGCAATGTACCCTTACAGAAACTCATGTAACAATCATAGCAGGGCATTTGCAGATAATAATAAAACGGTGTCCAAGTACAAAGCAATCAATAGGCATGTGTTCCATATATAGTCGTACGTGCTCGCAATGAGAAACTTGCACAACATCTTTTGTCCTACAAGCCGGTGGCAGCCGGGCCTCAAGGGAATCTACTGGATATTAAGGTACTCCTTTTAATAGAGTACCGGAGCAAAGCATTAACACTCCGTGAACACATGTGATCCTCACATCACTACCATCCCCTCCGGTTGTCCCGATTCTTGTCACTTCGGGGCCATTGGTTCCGGACAGCGACATGTGTATACAACTTGCAGGTAAGATCATAAAACAATGAATATCATAACAAAACAATAACATGTTCAGATCTGAGATCATGGCACTCGGGCCCTAGTGACAAGCATTAAGCATAACAAGTTGCAACAATATCATCAAAGTACCAATTACGGACACTAGGCACCATGCCCTAACAATCTTATGCTATTACATGACCAATCTCATCCAATCCCTACCATCCCCTTCGGCCTACAGCGGGGGAATTACTCACACATGGATGGGGGAAACATGGCTGGTCGATGGAGAAGCGTCGGTGGTGATGATGGCGATGATCTCCTCCAATTCCCCGTCCCGGCGGAGTGCCAGAACGGAGACTTCTGGCTCCCGAGACGGAGTTTCGCGATGTGGCGGCGTTCTGGAGGGTTTCTGGTGACTTCGACTTCGTGGTCGCGATTTTTAGATCGAAACACCTTAAATAGTCCAGAGGAGGGCGTCGGAGGCCAGCCGAGGGGGCCAGACGACAGGGCGGCGCGCCCCCCTCCTGGGCCGTGCCGGCCTACTGTTTGGGGGCCCTGGGCCTCCCCCAAGCTTGCCCTTCTGGCTCCGTGAGTCTTCTGGAAAAATAAGACATTTCGCATAAATTCCGAGGATTTTCCTGAAAGTTGGATTTCTGCACAAAAACGAGACACCAGAACAGTTCTGCTGAAAACAGCGTTAGTCCATGTTAGTTGTATCCAAAATACACAAATTAGAGGCAAAACAATAGCAAAAGTGTTCGGGAAAGTAGATACGTTTTGGACGTATCAACTCCCCCCAAGCTTAGCTTATTGCTTGTCCTCAAGCAATTCAGTTAACAACTGAGCGATAAAAGAACTTTCACGAACACATTTGTTCATATGATGTATATATTCTCATAATATGGCTAACACTTAGGCAGTTCATAATGAGATACATGCAAATAAGATCATCTAACAGCTATGTCAATCATGGAGAGGTACCAACAATTAATAATAAGCATCATGAATCATGTATATAAGCAGGATTGCAATGTTCATAAGAGAGTATGATAAAGTGGTATCTCGCTTGCCCATATTTGATCAGCAAAACATAAATGCTCAGGCACCTCTGAAGTTCATAGAAAGACTAGAAGTAGTGATTGTCAAAGATAAAAGCATCAAAGTTATACCACAATCAATCATATTTTGAGACAAGCATATTATACTAAGAATGACAGTTGTGCTCTCAAGATAGTACTCAAAGAAAGAATGGAGACACAACACAAAAGTAAAAGATTGACCCTTCACAGAGGGAAGCAGGGATTAACATGCGCTAGAGCTTTTCATTTTTAAAAACAAGAGTAAAATTATTTTGAGAGGTGTTTGTTGTTGTCAACGAATGGTAATGGGTACACCAACTACCTCGCCAACCGGACTTCCAAGAGCGGCTCCCATGAATTATTTTTATGTTTATGTGGCACTCCTTCCAACCTTTCTTTCACAAACCATGGCTAACCGAATCCTCGGGTGCCTGCCAACAATCTCATACCATGAAGAAGTGCCTTTTTATTTTAGTTTTATTATGATGACACTCCCCCCAACCTTTGCTTACATATGCCATGGCTAACCGAATCCTTCGGGTGCCGTCCAACAATCACATACCATGGAGGAGTGTCTATTTAGGTTAATTAATTTGGGACTGGGAATCCCATTGCCAGCTCTTTTTGCAAAATTATTGGATAAGCGGATGTGCCACTAGTCCATAATGAAAGTCCGTCAAGAGTAAATGACAAGGTTGAAAGTTAAACACCACATACTTCCTCATGAGCTATGAAACATTAACACAAATTGAGAAGCATTTGAAAGTTTTAAAGGTAGCGCATGAGAATTTACTTTGAATGGTTTGAAATGCCATGCATAGGTATTTATGGTGGACACTTTGGAACAACTTGGTTTTCAGGTGTTTGGAAGCACGAGCAGCGTTCCCGCTCAGTACAAGTGAAGGCTAGCAATAGACTGGGGAGCGACAAATCAAGAGAGCAGTCACTGTCATAATCATGCTTGCGGCAAAATAAATTAACGGAGGCATAAAAGTGATACAAGAACTCTGAAGCAATGTAAATCATCGAGGCTTAATTGACTTTTGTTCAGTCTTATGCATGCGTGAGCATGTGCCAAGTCGATATAAATGAATTATTCAGAGGAGGATACCACAATGCCATACCTACTTATGAATAAAACAATGCAAGCAAACATCCATGACATGCTACTCATATTAATAAATTGGAGCTAAACATGAGAGATCATGAACTACTAGACTTTCTTAAATGACATATACCTCACATGAACCAACTAAGCATGCTCACATGGATGAGTATATGTACAAAAATGAAAACAAATAGAGTTCATACCATCCTCTCACCACAATCCAATTGTCGTAGATCGTCATTATTGCCTTTCACTTGTGTAGCTTGGATAATATGAAATGAAAACCACGCTCCAGCCACCGAAGACCATTGAACTCATGATGAACTTTACAAACCAAAGAAGATCAGCAAATATTTTTGGTGTTTTCAAATTGGAAACAAGAACAAAAGGAAACAAGCAAACAAATCAAAATCTTTTTGGGTTTTCTTATAGTAAACTAGCAATAGCAAATAAAGCGAAACAAATGCAAGAAACCAAAGCAAACAAATGATGAAGAGAAACAACAGAAATATTTTTGGTCTTTTTGTGTTTTGGGAAGGAAACAAAGCAAAAACAAGAAAATGGAAACTAGAAAAGTCACATAAACACAAAGCAGCAGAAATTCGTCAAACTTGACAGCAGTACAGTACTCGATTTTTAAGAAATTCTTTCACTGCTCAAATCGAAAAGTGTTCAACTAATGAAAGTTAGATAACAACCTGGGGAACATGCACAAAAATTGGCTTCGCAAAATATCGTTCTGTATATTTTTGAGAATTTTTTTGGTAACAATCCAGAATCTGTTTTCAGGCAGCACTTCCCCAAATATCATCTTCCTCTCATTAGAAAACCACTCAAACAAACTAAACAAGTATCTACTAGTATCCAGCAACCATAATATGCAAAGAATGAGTGATGCCGGTATACCTCCCCCCAAGCTTAGGCTTTTGGCCTAAGTGGAGTTCAATCCCATCGAGGCCATGAGGTAGCACCTCCGTAGTACGAAGATGGATCATATTCTGGGTATGTGCTAGAAGAAGCACCCGGATACGTGACGGTGTAGTCGTAGGAGGGCTCGGCGTCCTCGGAGTCATGCTGCTGGTGGAAGCCTTGTATCTTCATTTTCTCCTCCACCTCCTCCTTAGTGCGCGACCATGGTTCCCTGTCAATACTGAACAAATCTGGCTGGGGAAGAGGAATTTCCTTCTCATCCCCGTCAGCAAACAACATTCTATAGACCAAGTTATCTAAAGTGGAATCAGTGGTGACAAATTGATGGCGCTTCATAGCAGCAATATCAAGCCTCATGGGGGTTAATGGCACATCATTAGAGTCAAGAGGAAGTTCTAAATGTGCTAAGATGCGTGATGCAATAATTCCTCCAAAAATAGGTCCCCTGTTGGACAGGCGGCGAGCAATAAGAGAACCAAGATGATAAGGTGTCTGTCCAGTAAGTGCAGCAATCAAGAAAGCAAGATGATAGCTAGAAATATTGCTAGTGTTCTCCCTACCAAGAACGCTAGTAGCAATGTAATAGGCAAAATACTTAATGGCGGGGAGTTGGATGTTCCTTATCTTGCCACGCTGAATGGTGCGACAATCATCATCGGTGATCCCTCGATAGAGCTCCAACAGGTCCCGGGGGTTGTCATCAATCTTCCTTGATGTACCTACAGGGGCAATATCCAATGCAATACAAAATTCTTTCAATGTCATAGTAATAGGTTTACCATAAATCTTGAATGCAACTGTCGGGCCATAGTGCTTGTTGTGGAACTTGAAGCTCTCAACAAAGATTTTGGTGAGCATGTAGTATTGCTCCCTTTCATCTCCCACGTAGGCGGCTAAGCCTGCCTTGTTAACGAGGGTAAAGAAATCATCCAGCAACCCTGCATTACGCAAGAAGTCATAACATGGGAAAGATGTAGCGTTAGGAGCCTCATTGTCTTCTTCGGGTTTGAAGCTTGGTGCGATGACATCCTTGTTATAGGATTGCCTAAATCGGGTGGCGGTCCTAGAGGGCCTTCCGGTGCTCGTCGCCTCTCTCTCAAACACTTCTCCAAAGTTGAGATTATCCATCCTCCTTCTCTGAAATTTTTCAACAAATGATATAAAACTTGATTTGGTGACATATAATTGAGGGAAACTACTATAGGAACTTGCTAGAGTACTAATCATGCATCAAAACTAGTTTATTCATCTTAGAACAAGCATGCAAGCTCACTAAACATGTTACCTACAGCAGCAAAATATTCAAGATATACTCAACCAAACAAAATTCTACTTGGATAATCGGAGGATTCACATACCGGAGAGCAAATGTGCCAAATTTCAGACAGAAATCTGGGCTGAGCAAAGAGATCGAAAAATCCTGTGCTCTTGAGCAAAAACGCGAGTGAGAGAAAGCTGGTGTCGATTTTTTCGGGAGAGAGAAGAGTCTGGGAGGAAGAGATGCTGAAGTGGGGTAAAGGGGGGCCCACACACCAGGGTGGCGCGCCCCCCTTGCTGGCCGCGCCAGCCTATGGGGTGCCACCCTGGGGTGCCCCACTGGTCATCCCCAGGTGCTCCCAGGTGCATTTTCGAAAAATAGGACCAACGGTATAATTTTTGTGAATTTTTTAAAACTTTGAAAAATGCACATTTCTGGGTATTAAGTTTATTATTACTGGACAGGAAAAATTTTGAAATCTCTAATTAACTAAGGAACTTTGCGAATCAAAAGTGCTACAGCAAGTAAAGCAAGTGGAGGAAGAAAGAGATGTTGTTTACCTCCTATATGCATATAAAAGGTATTTGTTAACAAGGTTGATCAAGTCTTGCCACCAAATAAATTTTACATAGCATATGAAGAAATAAACCTCAAATCAATCATGTTACCTTGAATTGTATCGATATGGATCCAATCATAAGATTTTGATAGCCTTCTTTAGGCTCATATATAGGACAATCGATAGTTCCAATTTTGATAGTTCTCACATTAGAAATAGTATTGACTCCACATACTTTATCAATCCTCTTGGGGAAATAGACGGTATGCTCCTTTTCATCAACATTGAAAGTATCCTTTCCTTTATTGCAATCAATAACAGCCCCTGCAGTGTTAAGAAAAGGTCTCCCAAGAATAATAGACATATTATCATCTTCAGGCATTTCCAACACAACAAAATCAGTTAATATCAAGCAGTTATTAGTAATTTGAACAGGAACATCCTCACATATACCAACAGGAATAGCAGTAGATTTATCAGCCATTTGCAAAAATATATCAGTAGGTATCAACTTATCTAAATAAAGTCTCTTGTAAAGAGAAAAAGGCATAACACTAACACCGGCTCCCAAGTCACATAGAGCAGTTTTAACATAATTATTCTTAATAGAACAAGGAATAGTAGGTATACCTGGGTCGCCCAACTTCTTTGGCACTTTGCCATTGAAAGAGTAATTAGCAAGCATAGTAGAAATTTCCTCATTGGGGATTTTCCTTTTGTTAGTAACAATATCTTTCATATACTTTGAATAAGGAGGCAATTTAATAGCATCAGTCAAAGGGATTTGCAAGAATAAAGGTTTCATCCAATCACAAAATTTATTATAGTGTTCTTCTTCATTTGATTTTAGTTTCTTAGCAGGAAAAGGCATTTGCTTTTGCACCCAAGGTTCTCTTTCATTACCATGTTTCTTAGCAATAAAATCTTCTTTAGTATACTTTTTATTTTTATTATGCTTGTCAGGTTCATCTTCAACCTCTTCTTCATCAGAAGCATCATTCTTATCATTATCAAGTTCATTACCACTTTCAGTTTCAGCATCAGAAATAGAAATACTATTAGGATCATTAACAGGTTCAGAGGATTCTACAACATTTTTATATTTCTTCTTCTTTTTCTTCTTAGAAGGAGCACTAGGTTCAATTTGTTGAGAATCTTGTTCAATTCTTTTGGGATGCCCTTCAGGATATAGAGGATCCTGGGTAGAGACACCACCTCTAGTTGTTACTTCATAAGCATGTTTCTCTTTAGAATTATTTTTTAGCAAGTCACTCTGCACTTTAGTGAGTTGATCAATTTGAGTTTGAACCATTTGAAAATGTTTAACAAGCATCTTAACATCATTGGAGGTTCTCTCCACAATATCATGCAAATTGCTAATAGCTTGAGAATTTTCCATTAGATGACTCTCTACTCTCATATTAAAATTTTCTTGCTTAACAATATAATTATCAAACTCATCTAAGCATTGAGCAGGAGGTTTTGAATACGGAATATCTTCCCTAGTAAACGTTGAAGGGAGTTTACCTCAATCATGGATGAAGGGGGAATTATCTCACATATATCCTCTATGGGAGGTAGATTCTTCACATCTTCGGATTTAATACCTTTCTCCTTGAGAGACTTTTTGGCTTCCCTCATATCTTCATCATTCAATTCAATTAAACCCCTCTTCTTCAATATTGGCGTTGGAGTTGGTTCAGGTGTATTCCAATCATCATGATTTCGGCTTATTTTAGCCAATAATTCTTCAGCTTCGTCTGGAGTTCTTTTCCTGAAAACACAACCAGCACAACTATCCAAATATGCTCTTGATTCAATGGTTAGTCCACTATAAAATATATCAAGTAAATCATTCTTTTCTAAATCATGTCCAGGTCGAGTTCTGATAAGAGAACAAAATCTTGCCCACGCCTCAGGCAATTTCTCTTCATCTCCCTGGTCAAACATATAAATTTTCTGTAAAGCAATATGTTGAGCACTAGCAGGAAAGTACTTTCGAAAGAAAATATCACGCAGCTCAGTTGGACTTTTAATAGAACCAGGAGGCAAATTATTATACCAAGTTTTAGCATCATCCTTTAATGAGAAAGGAAAAATTTTAGCGACAAAGTAAGTACGCATCTTGACATCATCAGAAAACAAGCTACTCATAGAAGAAAGTTCAATCATGTGTTCTACACCACTTTCTTTTTCAGTACCACAAAAGGGTGCTTTCTCTACAATAGCTATATGAGATAGATCAAGAGAAAAATCATAATCTTTATCCTTAATGCATATAGGAGATGTGGCAAATTTAGGATCAGGAGATAACTTATGTCTAACGGTATATTGTGTAAGAAACTTTTTAATTTTTCTTGCATCAGCAGTAGCATTGCATCTATTAATAAAATCATCGTTAAGCTCCACATAATCTTCATCAGGATCATCACTAGAATAATCAAGTTCAGGTGAATTAACAGGTGTAGTAGCATTTTCATTAGGAGTTTTAGCATTTTCAATTTGTCTAGACCTAGCAATTGTAGCATCTAGAAAGGATCCCAATGAACTACTATCATCAAGCACAGCAGAAACATTATCAATATTATGAGAATTTTCAGATTCAGCAGAAGTACCAGCAAGTGAAGCTTGCGGCGGTGAAACCAGTTGACTTATCATAGATGGTGAATCAAGTGTAGCAGAGGTACTCAGAGTTGTACCTTTTCTTGTAGTGGATGGTAATATGGCGACTTTAGGATCGCGAGTTTTACCCATGATGGAGAATTTGCAGCGAACAATATCAATCCAAGTGAACTTCCAAATAAAGCTATGCTCCCCGGCAACGGCGCCAGAAAACAGTCTTGATAACCCACAAGTATAGGGGATCGCAGCAGTCTTCGCGGGAAGTAAATCCCAATTTATTGATTCGACACAAGGGGAGACAAAGAATACTTGAAAGCCTTAACAGCGGAGTTGTCAATTCAGCTGCACCTGGAAACAGACTTGCTCGCAAGAGTTTATCAGTAGTAACAGTTTTATAGCAGTAGCAGTAGTGAAATAACAGCAGCAGAGTAACAGAGACAGCAGTAGTGATTATAGTAAACAGCAGGATTAAAATACTGTAGGCACGGGGACGGATAACGGGCGTTGCATGGATGAGAGAAACTCATGTAACAATCATAGCAGGGCATTTGCAGATAATAATAAAACGGTGTCCAAGTACAAAGCAATCAATAGGCATGTGTTCCATATATAGTCGTACGTGCTCGCAATGAGAAACTTGCACAACATCTTTTGTCCTACCAGCCGGTGGCACCCGGGCCTCAAGGGAATCTACTGGATATTAAGCTACTCCTTTTAATAGAGTACCGGAGCAAAGCATTAACACTCCGTGAACACATGTGATCCTCACATCACTACCATCCCCTCCGGTTGTCCCGATTCTTGTCACTTTGGGGCCATTGGTTTCGGACATCGACATGTGTATACAACTTGCAGGTAAGATCATAAAATAATGAATATCATAATGAAACAATAACATGTTCAGATCTGAGATCATGGCACTCGGGCCCTAGTGACAAGCATTAAGCATAACAAGTTGCAACAATATCATCAAAGTACCAATTACGGACACTAGGCACTATGCCCTAACAATCTTATGCTATTACATGACCAATCTCATCCAATCCCTACCATCCCCTTCGGCCTACAGCGGGGGAATTACTCACACATGGATGGGGGAAACATGGCTGGTCGATGGAGAAGCGTCGGTGGTGATGATGGCGATGATCTCCTCCAATTCCCCGTCCCGGCGGAGTGCCAGAACGGAGACTTCTGGCTTCCGAGACGGAGTTTCGCGATGTGGCGGCGTTCTGGAGGGTTTCTGGCGACTTCGACTTCGTGGTCGCGATTTTTAGATCGAAACACCTTAAATAGTCCAGAGGAGGGCGTCGGAGGCCAGCCGAGGGGGCCAGACGACAGGGCGGCGCGCCCCCCTCCTGGGCCGCGCCGGCCTACTGTCTGGGGGCCCTGGGCCTCCCCCAGGCTTGCCCTTCTGGCTCCGTGAGTCTTCTGGAAAAATAAGACATTTCGCATAAATTCCGAGGATTTTCCTGAAAGTTGGATTTCTGCACAAAAACGAGACACCAGAACAGTTCTGCTGAAAACAGCGTTAGTCCGTGTTAGTTGTATCAAAAATACACAAATTAGAGGCAAAACAATAGCAAAAGTGTTCGGGAAAGTAGATCCGTTTTGGACGTATCAGCCGACTTCTGTGAGGGGCGAGGCGGAATAGGGGAGGACCGCGAGCTCGGGCGGGAAAAGGGATTTAGGGTGTGCGGGCGTGCTAGGAGGGCGCCGATGAGTTCGAGGGTGAGGGAACGTACACGAGGCTTAGATCGGGTGGGGGCCATGAGGAGGAATACGGTGAGATGGTAGGGAAGCGGTTGGGGCCTCCGTCTCTACCGGATTTGGGAGAGGGTCAACGTCTATTCGGATTTGGGGTTGTGATGGCTTGCTAGAACGACGACTATGACCTTGGAAAGGGGGAGGCGCTCTTCAACTCGATGTGCGCTCTAGGGCCCGCAACCTTGGCCTGAAGCCGATAGTGCAAATTCAACCTAGAGCCGACTCCGGCCAACCGCCACTATAGTGTGATGCTCCTCTCACGGAGGTCATCGACGCATGACTGCCTCGCTTCCACCGCTACATGCTCTGTGGCCCTCCTCCACTTCCTTGTGTCACCGCCCACATCCACCTCCGCAAGCTCCCCAACTTCGGCGCCTGGCCAAGTTCAACTCTAGCCGCCTCTTACCTCCGACAATGCATCGAGGCCACCTTCTCGTGGTCTCATCATCTGGGTAAAGCCACCTTGTTGAACAAAAACACTGGCTCATCACATTGGCTAGCGAGCCATGCAATTGGCTTATAGGTCCCAAGTTTGAAACCCATGCGAAGCATCCCAACATTTTCTTCTTTAATTCCCACTCTGACATCCAGGCCTCTCATAGTTTAGCATCCGCCACACATTACTGCTCTGACATAAGACGTCTTTAAGTCGTGTGCGCTTTAGTATTTTTTTCTATCTACTCTTGTTTTTGGAGCACATTAAGGGTTCTGAAGGACCCTGAAACCGCTTATAGCATGGTAACGATACAAAGTATTACATCCAGACTTAAGCAAAATAGAAAATTACAATGTGGTCCTTCCGCATCTTCTCCTAAGATTGGCCTCACCACCGCCGTGAATGCACCATTTGGTTTGTTTAGTCTAGCTCTTTGTTTCTCTTCTCCATTTCATCTTCTATGGAGTACTCCGCAGTTAAGAAAAGTCCCAAACTTTGGACAAGATGAATATGACATGTGAGCGAATGTAGCTAGTTAGAGTAGCAACTTCTAATTTCCTCCGAGAAACAGGTCCAAGGTTCGATTTAAACCGGGATTAGTAAGTTCACAGAAGTCTAAAGTTCCATTTAGACCGGGATTTGTTAGTTCATGGTACAAACGACAAAAAATTGAAGTTTAAGGTTTGTTCCGTGGGACCTCTGTGTAGGACCCTCGGGATCATAATTATATAAAGATATTATGTGTATTAGTCATGCGATATGAGGTTTACTGGGGTTACCACTCCTAGGCCGAATCACATCGGCAGGTAGTCCACAACATGAACTACACCACCCCATACCACCAGGCTGTGTCTGAGGGCTACTGGGGTACCAATCCCAGGCTGAAATATCGGCACGCGCCAAACATATAGTTGCACAACAACACCTCAACCGCCCTACTAATCGTAACCAAAACTGCATAACAATGAGCTCGAGTGCCTTAAACCCCTCTCGTGCACTTTATATCCATACACGCATCATGCACGAGATGGGTAACCACAACTAACACAACATAGACTCTACGACTCAAAGAGAATAATTATACAACTCTTTGCAGAGTAAGTATTACAAGGAGTGGTCTTAGAACCCATTATTACATCAAACAACGGACGCAAATTATGCTATTATACATAGCAAGCTTAAAAAACGGCCTAAGACGGCTTGAACAAACGACGTAGTGTTTACCCATTCCGTAGCCCCAAGCTGCTACCTGGAACCCTGAACTAGTAGTCGAAGTCAATCTTGGCATAGAAACCGTCATCGTTACCTGGGGAAAATTTCTCTGCAGCAGAAAGACGACAGCCCGAGTACAAGGACTCAACAAGACTTAGTACAACCGGTTAGCAAAGCTGGTATGCGGGCTTTATGTGGAGCTTCTTTTGCGTCAAGCTCATTTGTAAGTAGATAAAGAGTAGAATATCGACTACTCAGATCATTTCAAAGGGGGTAAGAGAGCGATATCAATAGCTCTACTTATCAACATATTGTATCCACTGAAATCATCATCCTCTGCAACCACTCAGTTTGGATCACCTCCTCCCTACCCTGGAAGAGGCATCCCTCTCCTTACTTAGTTGATAATTTTACGATTGGTTCAAGTTCTCTATGATCAAGCATCTGTCACCAAGTCGTCCATAACCGTGGACACGGCTTTTCGAAAAGATTTAACCCTGCAAGAGTGTACACGTTGTATCCACACGTGATGACCGTTTCCATTGATGCCCTTGCAGGGGACACCAATGAAAGCGACCGACTACAACCTTTACCTTAAGTCAACATATTCCATGAGCCACACCAAAAGGTTTTAACCCACCATCATAAGTAGGCCGTCTCCGACGCGGAACCGTTCGTTGTGTGCGGAGGTTGGTTTCCTAGGGACTTTAACCCCAGGGGACTCTAACCACAGGCAAAGGCGGATTTGGGCCCCAGGCTACACGGGCCACGGCCTGGGGCGTGGAAAAAAATCCTAGGCTACATCTACGATTTGGCCCGGGGCGCAGCCCAGCCCAGCCGAGGCGAGCGACACAACTCCACGCACGCGAGGCGACTCCAGTACGCACGCGACGCCGACGCGAGTAGGCGCCTCCAGGTTCCAGGTCTCCAGCGACCAGCGAGTCAGCGACGCGACGGGCGACGGGACGGCGCCGCCGCCTCCACCCTCCAGGCCGCCGCGGGCGCCGCCGCCTCCACCCTCCAGCCTCCGGCGCTCCGCGGATCCGCGTCCGCCGCCCACCTCCCGGCCGGAAGCCTCACGTCGCCGGCTCGCCGCCCCAGCTAGGTTTCCCCATTTTCCCCTTTTGCCCCGGCCGGAAGTGGCTACAGAAGCTTTCATGACTATTGGTACGATGATCACCGTAGTTGGTTGGAGTATAGTGTTGATAAAGAGGCTGCCTTTTGCTTTTTCTGTTTTCTATTTAAGCAACCAAGAGCTGAAAACTATGGTATTGAAGCATTTACCAAGAATGGGTTTAAAACATGGAAGGATGGCCCTAGTGTTCTTAGTCGCCATGTTGGTAAACATGACAGTGCTCATAATAAGGCTAGACAACATTATTTGGCTTTCAAAAATCAGAGACAAAATATTCCACATGTGCTTGTTCGGGGTACTAATAGTGAACAAGAAAAATACAAAGCTCGTCTCTTGATTATGTTGGGTGTTGTCAAGTTCTTGCTTCTACAAGGCCTTGCTTTTCGTGGTCATGATGAGTCTATTACATCGAAGAATAAGGGTAACTTTAAGGAGCTTCTGGAATGGTACACAAAGAAAGATCCAATAGCAGAAAAATTGATTGGGGAAGCCGGGGACAACCATAAGCTGACTTCACATGGGATACAATTGGACTTGTGCAAGGCTTGTGCAGAAGAGACCACCAAAGCCATTATTCAGGATATTGGAGATAGTAAATTCTCCTTGCTTGTTGATGAGTCCAAGGACTTGGGGTGGGCAATTGGTTACATATTATCATTATTTCAGAATTGAAATATTCAATGTTCTGCATGATCAAATTATTGTTGAGTTGAACAACCGCTTTGCTGAAAGATCCACTCAATTGTTGAGATGCATAGCTTGTCTTGATCCTAGAAATTCATTTGCTAATTATGATGAAGACAAACTAGTTGAGCTTGCTAATATGTATGTTGCTGACTTCTCTACATATGAAGTCGCTTTTGTCCTTAGAAACCAATTGGAATCATTCATCCATGAAGCAAGAACTGATTCTCATTTGATGAACTGTAATGACCTTGGTCATCTTGCCATGAAGATGGTTCTAGCTGATATGCACACATCTTTCCCCTTGGTTTATCGCCTTGTTGAGTTAGCATTAATTTTACCAGTTGCAACTGCAACAGTGGAAAGGGCCTTTTCAGCAATGAGCATCATCAAGACTGGGTTGAGGAACAAGATGGGTGATGATTGGATGAATCACAGAATGGTCTGTTATATTGAGCGAGATGTATTTGTTAGTATTGAAGAGTCAAAGATCATATAGCGATTTCAAGGATATTGCTCTCGTAAAGGCCTTTTACCTCGTCCTAGAAGTAAGTTTTCATTTTTTTGCATCCATTATGAACTATCTGTATGTACTGATGAACGATCAACATCTTATATTTCAAGGGCTGGCTTCTTCTACTACCGAAGATGAAGTCATGGGAGGCTCGACAAGCTGATCATCCATTTGGTACCATATTTTGTAGTTTTGTTTCATGTATGCTACATATTGCCTTTTATTATATCTGAAGTTGTGAGTTGAATTGTTGAAACACCATTAAATAGAGTGCTTAAATTAGCTATATTCTGTTATGCCTTAGAACTGGGGTAATTATAGACAAAAAAAATTGCCCTTTGTTGTTCGCCCGTGGCGTGACAAATTCCTGGCTCCGCCGTTGACCACAGGGGACTCTAACCCCCCAGCCAACCCCGGTCACGTCCTTGTATGTATGCACCTCTTTGCAAACGTTTTTCTATCCCCATGCGTATGGCAAAGGGATCGCTCAAACAATGTAGCTCATGGATAGATCTAAGCAAGTTAGTTAGTCGATGGGAGTCTCACACCTCCACGTGCGGTTGTACGCTTAGTCTTGGATTAAGTGACAACAAATCGGGTCCTAAGACGGCAGAAACAAAACAACCCACCACATCCCAATGTGGCCTCTCGTCCACGCCCACGCCTTTTAAGCATATTATACCACTCATACCATATACACTTTCCACGTCAACCTAACATACTAGATTTATGATAAGCTCCAGTCCGAAGACCGGAGTAAAAGCGTATGAACTAAGCATGGATAAGCACAACAGATACAATGGCTCTAGCGATGCACACTAGCTTAGCCAAGGTATGCTAGGAGCGTGGAGTAGTAGTATTATGGCTTCAAGGTAATAACATGCATATGTATAACTCTACCTAGCGATAAAAGATAGTGGAATCGGATGCAATATGTAAGAACCAGAATGAAAGCATTTGTAAAACAAGTATGAACCAGGATAGGGTTTGCCTTGAATGTCGATGGAGTTGTACTGCTCGGTGGCGTTATCAACCTCGATCCAGACTCACTCGATCTAGACTCATGCTCTATCGAGAAGAAGCAAACACCGGAAAATTAGAAACAACATTCAAGCATGGCATTGATGCAAGCAATCATCATGGCTGACAATTTAAGTTGCAAGAATTAAACCTATAAACAACCGACTGATTTAATCGAGACTGGAATGCTCGAAGAATGGCATTCCGGTAAATCCCGAACATTACTTAAGGGTGTTATTTATTATTCTACTAACTCGTGAAAATAAGTTATTCAAATGAACTTGATTTGTATACCAAAGTATAGATCTTATTTTTTGATCATTTTAATACATTATTTTATTTTTTCTGATTTAAAATGAATAAGTTATTGATTTTACAAATTTTAATCATTTCCTGACATTCTAGAAAATGTTAAATCTCTAACAGTGGGGGTCCATTGTCAGGATTTTAACATTTACAGTAAATAAAACAAAAATAAAAATAAAAGAAAACTGACACCGGGTCCCACCGGGTCAACCGATGGTGGTTGACCACGGCGAGCGGTGCGACGGCTACGGGCCACCCCTGGTCGCGCGACTAGGCGCGTTAGATGCACGCTGGCGCGGCGGTTCCAGTGGTAGCGGTGCCACCACTCGAAGGTCGCCGGAGCGGCCGCGGCGGCGAACAACGTAGCAGCGCTGCGGGTTGCTCGGTGTGTGGGCGTTTGAGAAGGGGAGGGAGGAAGAGGAGGGCAGCTGCGAGACCGGGAGCTCACTGTGATGCTCACGGGCCAAAACGGAGGGCTCGGGGGAGGGGCTAACGGCGGCGACAGCGAGGTCACCGGGGACAGGGTGCGGACTCCCCTCGTCGATTCCTTCAACGGGGAGGGTTAGGAGGATGAGGCGGAGCTAGTGGCGGTGGCGGATCGGCGCGGGGAGGCCTTGATACGTCCAAAACGTATCTACTTTCCCGAACATTTTTGCTATTGTTTTGCCTCTAATTTGTGTATTTTGGATGCAACTAACACGGACTAACGCTGTTTTCAGGAGAACTGTTCTGGTGTCTCATTTTTGTGCAGAAATCCAACTTTCAGGAAAATCCTCGGAATTTATGCAGAAGGTCCTATTTTCCCAGAATATTGGCGGAGCCAGAAGGGCAAGCCAGGTGGGGGCCCGAGGGCCCCACACCATAGGCCGGCGCGGCCCAGGAGGGGCCCGCGCGGCCCTATGTTCTGGCGGCCTCGGTCAGCCCCCGACGCCCTCCTTCGGACTACTTATTGCCTTAGACCTAAAAACGCACGGGGAGAAGTCGAAGTCGCCAGAAAGCCTCCAGAACGCCACCACATCGCGAAACTCCGTCTCGGGAGCCAGAAGTCTCCGTTCTGGCACTCCGCCGGGACGGGGAATTGGAGGAGATCATCGCCATCATCACCACCGACGCCTCTCCATCAACCAGCCATGTTTCCCCCATCCATGTGTGAGTAATTCCCCCGCTGTAGGCCGAAGGGGATGGTAGGGATTGGATGAGATTGGTCATGTAATAGCATAAGATTGTTAGGGCATAGTGCCTAGTGTCCGTAATTGGTACTTTGATGATATTGTTGCAACTTTTTATGCTTAATGCTTGACACTAGGGCCCGAGTGCCATGATCTCAGATCTGAACATGTTATTGTTTCATCATGATATTCATTGTTTATGGTCTTACCTGCAAGTTGTATACACATGTCGCTGTCCGGAACCGATGGCCCCGAAGTGACAGAAATCGGGACAACCGGAGGGGATGGTAGTGATGTGATGATCACATGTGTTCACGGAGTGTTAATGCTTTGCTTCGGTACTCTATTAAAAGGAGTACCTTAATATCCAGTAGATTCCCTTGAGGCCCGGCTGCCACCGGCTGGTAGGACAAAAGATGTTGTGCAAGTTTCTCATTGCGAGCATGTACGACTATAATTGGAACACATGCCTATTGATTGCTTTGTACTTGGACACCGTTTTATTATTATCTGCAAATGCCCTGCTATGATTGTTACATGAGTTTCTCTCATCCATGCAACGCCCGTTATCCGTCCCCGTGCCTACAGTATTATAATCCTGCTGTTTACTATAATCACTACTGCTGTCTTTGTTACTCTGCTGCTGTTATTTCACTACTTCTACTGCTATAAAACTGTTACTACTGATAAACTCTTGCGAGCAAGTCTGTTTCCAGGTGCAGCTGAATTGACAACTCCGCTGTTAAGGCTTTCAAGTATTCTTTGTCTCCCCTTGTGTCGAATCAATAAATTGGGTTATACTACCCGCGAAGACTGCTGCGATCCCCTATACTTGTGGGTCATCAAGACTGTTTTCTGGCGCCGTTGCCGGGGAGCATAGCTTTATTTGGAAGTTCACTTGGATTGATATTGTTCACTGCAAATTCTCCATCATGGGTAAACCTCGCGATTCTAAAGTCGCCATATTACCATCCACTACAAGAAAAGGTACAACTCTGAGTACCTCTGCTACTCTTGATTCACCATCTGTGATAAGTCAACTTGTTTCACCGCCACAAGCTTCACTTGCTGGTACTACTGCTGAATCTGAAAACTCTCATAATATTGATAATGTTTCTGCTGTGCTTGATGATAGTGGTTTGATGGCGTGTAACTCACACGTTCGTTGGGAACCCCAAGAGGAAGGTATGATGCGCACAGCAGCAAGTTTTCCCTCAGAAAGAAACCAAGGTTTATCGAACCAGGAGGAGCCAAGAAACACGTTGAAGGTTGATGGCGGCGGGATGTAGTGCGGCGCAACACCAGGGATTCCGGCGCCAACGTGGAACCTGCACAACACAACCAAAGTACTTTGCCGCAACGAAACAGTGAGGTTGTCAATCTCACCGGCTTGCTGTAACAAAGGATTAACCATATTGTGTGGAAGATGATTGTTTGCAGAAAACAGTAGAAACGATATTACAGATTGTATTTCAGTATAGAGAATTGGACCGGGGTCCATAGTTCACTAGAGGTGTCTCTCCCATAAGATAAACAGCATGTTGGGTGAACAAATTACAGTTGGGCAATTGACAAATAAAGAGGGCATGACCATGCACATACATATTATGATGAGTATAGTGAGATTTAATTGGGCATTACGACAAAGTACATAGATCGCTATCCAGCATGCATCTATGCCTAAAAAGTCCACCTTCAGGTTATCATCCGAACCCCCTCCAGTATTAAGTTGCTAACAACAGACAATTGCATTAAGTATTGCGCGTAATGTAATCAGTGACTATATCCTCGAACATAGCACCAATGTTTTATCCCTAGTGGCAACAGCACATCCACAACCTTAGAACTTTCTGTCACTGTCCCAGATATCAATGGAGGCATGAACCCACTATCGAGCATAAATACTCCCTCTTGGAGTTACAAGCATCTACTTGGCCAGAGCATCTACTAGTAACGGAGAGCATGCAAGATCAAAAACAACACATAGACATAACTTTGATAATCAACATAACAAGTATTCTCTATTCATCGGATCCCAACAAACGCAACATATAGAATTACAGATAGATGATCTTGATCATGTTAGGCAGCTCACAAGATCCGACAATGAAGCACAATGGGGAGAAGACAACCATCTAGCTACTGCTATGGACCCATAGTCCAGGGGGTAGACTACTCACACATCACTCCGGAGGCGACCATGGCGGCGTAGAGTCCTCCAGGAGATGATTCCCCTCTCCGGCGTGGTGCCGGAGGCGATCTCCTGGATCCCCCGAGATGGGATCGGCGGCGGCGGCGTCTCCGGAAGGTTTTCCGTATCGTGGCTCTCGGCATGCGGGGGTTTCGCAACGGAGGCTTTAAGTAGGCGGAAGGGCAGGTCGTGAGGCGGCACGAGGGCCCACACCATAGGGCCGCGCGGCCAGGGCAGGGCCGCGCCGCCTAGGGTGTGGCCACCTCGTGGCCCCACTTCGTCTCCTCTTCGGTCTTCTGGAAGCTTCGTGGCAAAATAGGACCCCAGGCGTTGATTTCGTCCAATTCCGAGAATATTTCGTTACTAGGATTTCTGAAACCAAAACTCTGAAACAAAGAATCGGCACTTCGGCATCTTGTTAATAGGTTAGTTCCAGAAAATGCACGAATATGACATAAAGTGTGCATAAAACATGTAGATAACATCAATAATGTGGCATGGAACATAAGAAATTATCGATACGTCGGAGACGTATTAGCATCCCCAAGCTTAGTTCTGCTCGTCCCGAGCAGGTAAAACGATAACAAAGATAATTTCTGGAGTGACATGCCATCATAACCTTGATCATACTATTTGTAAAGCATATGTAGCGAATGCAGCGATCAAAACAATGTATATGACATGAGTAAACAAGTGAATCATAAAGCAAAGACTTTTCATGCATAGTACTTCAAGACAAGCATCAATAAGTCTTGCATAAGAGTTAACTCATAAAGCAATAAATCAAAGTAAAGGCATTGAAGCAACACAAAGGAAGATTAAGTTTCAGCGGTTGCTTTCAACTTGTAACATGTATATCTCATAGATATTGTCAACATAGAGTAATATAATAAGTGCAATATGCAACTATGTAGGAATCAATGCACAGTTCACACAAGTGTTTGCTTCTTGAGGTGGAGAGAAATAGGTGAACTGACTCAACAATGAAAGTAAAAGAATGGTCCTCCATAAAGGAAAAGCATCGATTGCTATATTTGTGCTAGAGCTTTGATTTTGAAAACATGAAACAATTTTGTCAACGGTAGTAATAAAGCATATGTATCATGTAAATTATATCTTATAAGTTGCAAGCCTCATGCATAGTATACTAATAGTGCCCGCACCTTGTCCTAATTAGCTTGGACTACCGGATCATCACAATGCACATGTTTTAACCAAGTGTCACAAAGGGGTACCTCTATGCCGCCTGTACAAAGGTCTAAGGAGAAAGCTCGCATTGGATTTCTCGCTATTGATTATTCTCAACTTAGACATCCATACCGGGACAACATAGACAACAGATAATGGACTCCTCTTTTATGCATAAGCATGTAACAACAATTAATAATTTTCTCATATGAGATTGAGGATATATGTCCAAAACTGAAACTTCCACCATGGATCATGGCTTTAGTTAGCGGCCCAATGTTCTTCTCTAACAATATGCATGCTTAACCATAAGGTGGTAGATCGCTCTTACTTCAGACAAGACGAACATGCATAGCAACTCACATGAAATTCAACAAAAAGTAGTTGATGGCGTCCCCAGTGAACATGGTTATCGCACAACAAGCAACTTAATAAGAGATAAAGTGCATAAGTACATATTCAATACCACAATAGTTTTTAAGCTATTTGTCCCATGAGCTATATATTGCAAAGGTGAATGATGGAATTTTAAAGGTAGCACTCAAGCAATTTACTTTGGAATGGCGGAAAATACCATGTAGTAGGTAGGTATGGTGGACACAAATGGCATAGTGGTTGGCTCAAGTATTTTGGATGCATGAGAAGTATTCCCTCTCGATACAAGGTTTAGGCTAGCAAGGCTTATTTGAAACAAACACAAGGATGAACCGGTGCAGCAAAACTCACATAAAAGACATATTGTAAACATTATAAGACTCTACACCGTCTTCCTTGTTGTTCAAACTCAATACTAGAAATTATCTAGACCTTAGAGAGACCAAATATGCAAACCAAATTTTAGCATGCTCTATGTATTTCTTCATTAATGGGTGCAAAGTATATGATGCAAGAGCTTAAACATGAGCACAACAATTGCCAAGTATCACATTACCCAAGACATTTATAGCAATTACTACATGTATCATTTTCCAATTCCAACCATATAACAATTTAACGAAGAAGAAACTTCGCCATGAATACTATGAGTAGAGCCTAAGGACATACTTGTCCATATGCTACAGCGGAGCGTGTCTCTCTCCCATAAAGTGAATGCTAGGATCCATTTTATTCAAATAAAACAAAAAACAAAAAACAAACCGACGCTCCAAGCAAAGCACATAAGATGTGATGGAATAAAAATATAGTTCCAGGGGAGGAACCTGATAATGTTGTCGATGAAGAAGGGGATGCCTTGGGCATCCCCAAGCTTAGACGCTTGAGTCTTCTTAGAATATGCAGGGGTGAACCACCGGGGCATCCCCAAGCTTAGAGCTTTCACTCTCCTTGATCATGTTGCAGCATACTCCTCTCTTGATCCTTGAAAACTTCCTCCACACCAAACTTAGAATAACTCATTAGAGGGTTAGCGACAATAAAAATTAACATGTTCAGAGGTGACACAATCATTCTTAACACTTCTGGACATTGCATAAAGCTACTGGACATTAATGGATCAAAGAAATTCATCCAACATAGCAAAAGAGGCAATGCGAAATAAAAGGCAGAATCTGTCAAAACAGAACAGTTCGTATTGACGAATTTTATCGAGGCACCAGACTTGCTCAAATGAAAATGCTCAAATTGAATGAAAGTTGCGTACATATCTGAGGATCACTCACGTAAATTGGCATAATTTTCTGAGTTACCTACAGAGAAAACATCCCAGATTCGTGACAGCAAAGAAATCTGTTTCTGCGCAGTAATCCAAATCTAGTATGAACTTTTCTATCAACAACTTTACTTGGCACAACAAAACACTAAACTAAGATAAGGAGAGGTTGCTACAGTAGTAAACAACTTCCAAGACACAAAATAAAAACAAAGTACTGTAGGTAAAAACCATGGGTTGTCTCCCATAAGCGCTTTTCTTTAACGCCTTTCAGCTAGGCGCAGAAAGTGTGTATCAAGTATTATCGAAGGGTGGTGCATTCTCAGCGGGGTGTGGAGTTTTCTCAACTATGCATTTTATCTTTTCTATGTGAGTTTCAGAGGCCCCATTTTCATTAGTTTTGGGCTTGCTACTCTCATCAAACAAATCTTCAGGAACAATCCAATCAAAATTCTTTTCTAGTGCCTCACACATTCCCAAGAGCTTGCAAGGTATTGATGTTTTAATATCCCCCTCATAATTAACTTCATTAGTGTACTTTTGTCTATCCTTTTCCATCTTCTCAAGAGTACTGGCAAAGTTGGTATAAGAGCCTAGCATATTATATTTAGTGAAGACTTTTCTAGCTTCTCTCGCTATTCCCCCAAATTCTTTAAGAAGGGTTTCTAATACAAAATCTTTCTTTTCTCCCTCTTCCATATCACTGAGTGTAAGAAACATATGTTGAATCACAGGATTAAGATTAACAAATCTAGCTTCTAATGCGTGTACTAAAGAAGCAACAGCAATTTCATAAGTAGGAGCAAGTTCTACCAAGTGTCTATCTTCAAAATCCTCAACCGTACTAATATGAGTGAAAAAATCTTCTATATTATCTTTCCCAAGGATAGACCCTCGGCCTACCGGTACATCTTTAAGAACAAACTTAGGAGGAAACATGATGAAATAAGTAAAGTAAATACAAGTAACTCATTTTTTTGTGTTTTTGATATAGTAAACAAGATAGCAAATAAAGTAAAACTAGCAACTAATTTTTTTGTATTTTGATTTAGTGCAGCAAACAAAATAGTAAATAAAACTAAGCAAGACAAAAACAAAGTAAAGAGATTGGGAAGTGGAGACTCCCCTTGCAGCGTGTCTTGATCTCCCCGGCAACGGCGCCAGAAAAAGAGCTTGATGGCGTGTAACTCACACGTTCGTTGGGAACCCCAAGAGGAAGGTATGATGCGCACAGCAGCAAGTTTTCCCTCAGAAAGAAACCAAGGTTTATCGAACCAGGAGGAGCCAAGAAGCACGTTGAAGGTTGATGGCGGCGGGATGTAGTGCGGCGCAACACCAGGGATTCCGGCGCCAACGTGGAACCTGCACAACACAACCAAAGTACTTTGCCCCAACGAAACAGTGAGGTTGTCAATCTCACCGGCTTGCTGTAACAAAGGATTAACCGTATTGTGTGGAAGATGATTGTTTGCAGAAAACAGTAGAACAGTATTGCAGTAGATTGTATTTCAGTATAGAGAATTGGACCGGGGTCCACAGTTCACTAGAGGTGTCTCTCCCATAAGATAAACAGCATGTTGGGTGAACAAATTACAGTTGGGCAATTGACAAATAAAGAGGGCATGACCATGCACATACATATTATGATGAGTATAGTGAGATTTAATTGGGCATTACGACAAAGTACATAGACCGCTATCCAGCATGCATCTATGCCTAAAAAGTCCACCTTCAGGTTATCATCCGAACCCCCTCCAGTATTAAGTTGCTAACAACAGACAATTGCATTAAGTATTGCGCGTAATGTAATCAGTGACTATATCCTCGAACATAGCACCAATGTTTTATCCCTAGTGGCAACAGCACATCCACAACCTTAGAACTTTCTGTCACTGTCCCAGATATCAATGGAGGCATGAACCCACTATCGAGCATAAATACTCCCTCTTGGAGTTACAAGCATCTACTTGGCCAGAGCATCTACTAGTAACGGAGAGCATGCAAGATCATAAACAACACATAGACATAACTTTGATAATCAACATAACAAGTATTCTCTATTCATCGGATCCAAACAAACGCAACATATAGAATTACAGATAGATGATCTTGATCATGTTAGGCAGCTCACAAGATCCGACAATGAAGCACAATGGGGAGAAGACAACCATCTAGCTACTGCTATGGACCCATAGTCCAGGGGTAGACTACTCACACATCACTCCGGAGGCGACCATGGCGGCGTAGAGTCCTCCGGGAGATGATTCCCCTCTCCGGCAGGGTGCCGGAGGCGATCTCCTGGATCCCCCGAGATGGGATCGGCGGCGGCGGCGTCTCTGGAAGGTTTTCCGTATCGTGGCTCTCGGTACTGGGGGTTTCGCAATGGAGGCTTTAAGTAGGCGGAAGGGCAGGTCAGGAGGCGGCACGAGGGGCCCACACCATAGGGCCGCGCGGCCAGGGCAGGGGCCGCGCCGCCCTAGGGTGTGGCCACCTCGTGGCCCCACTTTGTCTCCTCTTCGGTCTTCTGGAAGCTTCGTGGCAAAATAGGACCCTGGGCGTTGATTTCGTCCAATTCCGAGAATATTTCGTTACTAGGATTTCTGAAACCAAAAACAGCAGAAACAAAGAATCGGCACTTCGGCATCTTGTTAATAGGTTAGTTCCAGAAAATGCACGAATATGACATAAAGTGTGCATAAAACATGTAGATAACATCAATAATGTGGTATGGAACATAAGAAATTATCGATACGTCGGAGACGTATCATGGTTCATTGGGATCCTTTCTAGATGCTACAATTGCTAGGTCTAGACAAACTGAAAATGCTGAAACTCCTAATGAAAATGCCACTACACCTGTTAGTTCACCGGAACTTGATTATTCTAGTGATGATCCTGATGAAGATTATGTGGAGCTTAATGATGATTTTATTAATAGATGCAATGCTACTGCTGATGCAAGTAAAATTAAAAAGTTTCTTACACAATATACTGTTAGACATAAGCTATATCCTGATCCTAAATTTGCCACATCTCCTATATGCATTAAGGATAAAGATTATGATTTTTCTCTTGATCTATCTCATATAGCTATTGTAGAGAAAGCACCCTTTTGTGGTACTGAAAAAGAAAGTGCTGTAGAACACATGAATAAACTTTCTTCTATGAGTAGCTTGTTTTCTGATGATGACAAGATGCGTACTTACTTTGTCATTAAAAATTTTCCTTTCTCATTAAAGGATGATGCTAAAACTTGGTATAATAATTTGCCTCCTGGTTCTATTAAAAGTCCAACTGATTTGCGTGATGTTTTCTTTCGAAAATATTTTCCTGCTAGTGCTCAACACATTGCTTTACAGAGAATTTATAGGTTTGACCAGGGAGATGAAGAGAAATTGCCTGCGGCATGGGCAAGATTTTGTTCTCTTATCAGAGCTCGACCTGGACATGATTTAGAGAAGAATGATCTACTTGATATATTTTATAGTGGACTAACCATTGAATCTAGAGCATATTTGGATAGTTGTGCTGGTTGTGTTTTCAGAAAAAGAACTCCAGACGAAGCTGAAGAATTATTGGCTAAAATAAGCCGGAATCATGATGATTGGAATACACCTGAACCAACTCCAACGCCAATATTGAAGAAGAGGGGTTTAATTGAATTGAATGATGAAGATATGAGGGAAGCTAAGAAGTCTCTCAAGGAGAAAGGTATTAAATCCGAAGATGTGAAGAATCTACCTCCTATAGAAGATATATGTGAGATAATTCCCCCTTCATCCATGATTGAGGTAAACTCCCTTCAACGCTTTACTAGGGAAGATATTCCGTATTCAAAACCTCCTGCTCAATGCTTAGATGAGTTTGATAATTATATTGTTAAACAAGAAAATTTTAATATGAGAGTAGAGAATCATCTAATGGAAAATTCTCAAGCTATTAGCAATTTGCATGATATTGTGGAGAGAACCTCCAATGATGTTAAGATGCTTGTTAAACATTTTCAAATGATTCAAACTCAAATTGATCAACTCACTAAAGTGCAAAATGACTTGCTAAATAATAATTCTAAAGAGAAGCATGCTTATGAAGTAACAACTAGAGGTGGTGTCTCTACCCAGGATCCTCTATATCCCGAAGGGCATCCCAAAAGAATTGAACAAGATTCTCAACGCATTGAACCTAGTGCTCCTTCTAAGAAGAAAAAGAAGAAGAAACATAAAAATGTTGTAGAATCCTCTGAACCTGTTAATGATCCTAATAGTATTTCTATTTCTGATGCTGAAACTGAAAGTGGTAATGAACATGATAATGATAATGATAATAATAAGAATGATGCTTCTGATAAAGAAGAAGTTGAAGATGAACCTGAAAAGCATGATAAAAATAAAAAGTATACTGATGTCTACGCCCCCTCCTTTTCCTGTAGACAGTGTTGGGCCTCCAAGAGCAGAGGTTTGTAGAACAGCAGCAAGTTTTCCCTAAAGTGGATCACCCAAGGTTTATCGAACTCAGGGAGGAAGAGGTCAAAGATATCCCTCTCATGCAACCCTGCAACCACAAAGCAAGAAGTCTCTTGTGTCCCCAACACACCTAATAGGTGTACTAGTTCGGCAATGAGATAGTGAAATACAGGTGGTATGAATATATATGAGCAGTAACAACGGTGCCAGAAAATAGCTTGCTGGCGTGTAGTTGATGGTGGTAGTATTGCAGCAGTAGTAACGCAGTAAAACAGTAAACAAGCAGTGATAGCAGTATTTAGGAACAAGGCCTAGGGATTAGACTTTCACTAGTGGACACTCTCAACATTGATCACATAACAGAATAGATAAATGCATACTCTACACTCTTGTTGGATGATAAACAGATTGCGTAGGATTACACGAACCCTCAATGCCGGAGTTAACAAGCTCCACAATTCAATGTTCATATTTAAATAACCTTAGAGTGCATGAAAGATCAATTCGACTAAACCAAGTACTAGCATAGCATGCACACTGTCACCTTCATGCTATGTAGGAGGAATAATACACATCAATACTATCATAGCAATAGTTAACTTCATAATCTACAAGAGATCATAATCATAGCATAAACCAAGTACTAACACGGATGCACACACTGTCACCATTACATCGTGTAGGAGGAATAAAACTACTTTAATAACATTGCTAGAGTAGCACATAGATAAATTGTGATACAAACACATTGCAATCATAAAGAGATATACATAAGCACTTCACTATGCCATTCATAACAGTGAATAAGTATTCTGTGAAATATAGCCTAAGAGACCCACACGGTGCACACACTGTCACCTTTACACACGTGGGACAAGGAGTCTCCGGAGATCACATAAGTAAAATTCACTTGACTAGCATAACGACATCTAGATTACAAGTATCATCATATGAATCTCAATCATGTAAGGCAGCTCATGAGATTATTGTATTGAAGTACATAGGAGAGAGATGAACCACATAGCTACCGGTACAGCCCCGAGCCCCGAGCCCCGGTCCCTCCTCATGGGAGTAGCAGCGGTGATGAAGATGGCGGTGGAGATGGCAGCGGTGTCGATGGAGAAGCCTTCCGGGGGCACTTCCCCGTTCCGGCGGCGTGCTGGAACAGAGACTCCTGTCCCCCAGATCTTGGCTTCGCGATGGCGGCGGCTCTGGAAGGTTTCTGTGGGTTTCGTCGAACGTGATAGGGTTTTCGCGACGGAGGCTTTAAATAGGCGGAAGGGCAGCCTCGGAGGGGGCCTGGGGCCACCACACCATAGGGCGGCGCGGCCCCCCCTCTGGCCGCGCCAGGGTGTAGTGTGGGGCCCCCAGGGCTTCCCTCTGGCGGCTCTCGGGTGTTCTGGATGCTTCCGGGCAAAATAGGAACCTGGGCGTTGATTTCATCCGATTCCGAGAATATTTCGTTACTAGGATTTCTGAAACCAAAAACAGCAGAAAACATCAACTGGCTCTTCGGCATCTTGTTAATAGGTTAGTTCCAGAAAATGCACGAATATGACATAAAGTGTGCATAAAACATGTAGATATCATCAATAATGTGGCATGGAACATAAGAAATTATCGATACGTCGGAGACGTATCATATACTAAAGAAGATTTTATTGCTAAGAAACATGGTAATGAAAGGGAACCTTGGGTGCAAAAGCAAATGCCTTTTCCTGCTAAGAAAGTAAAATCAAAGGAAGAAGAACACTATAATAAATTTTGTGATTGGATGAAACCTTTATTCTTGCAAATCCCTTTGACTGATGCTATTAAATTGCCTCCTTATTCAAAGTATATGAAAGATATTGTTACTAACAAAAGGAAAATCCCCAATGAGGAGATTTCCACTATGCTTGCTAATTACTCTTTCAATGGCAAAGTGTCAAAGAAGTTGGGCGACCCAGGTATACCTACTATTCCTTGTTCTATTAAGAATAATTATGTTAAAACTGCTCTATGTGACTTGGGAGCCGGTGTTAGTGTTATGCCTTTTTCTCTTTATAAGAGACTTTATTTAGATAAGTTGATACCTACTGATATATCTTTGCAAATGGCTGATAAATCTACTGCTATTCCTGTTGGTATATGTGAGGATGTTCCTGTTCAAGTTACTAATAACTGCTTGATATTAACTGATTTTGTTGTGTTGGAAATGCCTGAAGATGATAATATGTCTATTATTCTTGGGAGACCTTTTCTTAACACCGCAGGGGCTGTTATTGATTGCAATAAAGGAAAGGTTACTTTCAATGTTGATGAAAAGGAGCATACCGTCTATTTCCCCAAGAGGATTGATAAAGTATGTGGAGTCAATACTATCTCTAATGTGAGAACTATCAAAATTGGAACTATTGATTGTCCTATATATGAGCCTAAAGAAGGTTATCAAAGTCTTATGATTGGATCCATATCAATACAATTCAAGGTAACATGATTGATTTGAGGTTTATTTCTTCATATGCTATGTAAAATTTATTTGGTGGCAAGACTTGATCAACCTTGTTAACAAATACCTTTTATATGCATAGAGGAGGTAAACAACATCTCTTTCTTCCTCCACTTGTCTTACTTGCTTTAGCGCTTTTGATTTGCAAAGTTCCTTAGTTAATTAGAGATTTCAAAATTTTTCCTGGCCAGTAATAATAAACTTAATACCCAGAAATGTGCATTTTTCAAAGTTTTCAAAAATTCACAAAAATTATACCGTTGGTCCTATTTTTCGAAAATGCACCTGGGAGCACCAGAGGATGACCTGTGGGGCACCCCATGGTGGCACCCCACAGGCCGGCGCGGCCTGCAAGGGGGGCGCGTGATACGTCTCCGACGTATCGATAATTTCTTGTGTTCCATGCCACATTATTGAAGATATCTACATGATTTATGCACACTTTATGTCATATTCGTGCATTTTCTGGAACTAACCTATTAACAAGATGCCGAAGAGCCAGTTGCTGTTTTCTGCTGTTTTTGGTTTCAGAAATCCTAGTAAAGAAATATTCTCGGAATTGGACGAAATCAACGCCCAGGGTCCTATTTTGCCACGAAGCTTCCAGAAGACCGAAGAGGAGACGAAGTGGGGCCACGAGGTGGCCAGACTACAGGCCGGTGATACGTCTCCGACGTATCGATAATTTCTTATGTTCCATGCCACATTATTGATGTTATCTACATGTTTTATGCACACTTTATGTCATATTCGTGCATTTTCTGGAACTAACCTATTAACAAGATGCCGAAGTGCCGATTCTTTGTTTCTGCTGTTTTTGGTTTTCAGAAATCCTAGTAACGAAATATTCTCGGAATTGGACGAAATCAACGCCCAGGGTCCTATTTTGCCACGAAGCTTCCAGAAGTCCGAAGAGGAGACGAAGTGGGGCCACGAGGTGGCCACACCATAGGGCGGCGCGGCCTGGCCCTTGGCCGCGCCGACCTGTGGTGTGGGGCCCTCGTGCCGCCTCCTGACCTGCCCTTCCGCCTACTTAAAGCCTCCGTCGCGAAACCCCCAGTACCGAGAGCCACGATACGGAAAACCTTCCAGAGACGCCGCCGCCGCCGATCCCATCTCGGGGGATCCAGGAGATCGCCTCCGGCACCCTGCCGGAGAGGGGAATCATCTCCCGGAGGACTCTACGCCGCCATGGTCGCCTCCGGAGTGATGTGTGAGTAGTCTACCCCTGGACTATGGGTCCATAGCAGTAGCTAGATGGTTGTCTTCTCCCCATTGTGCTATCATTGTCGGATCTTGTGAGCTGCCTAACATGATCAAGATCATCTATCTGTAATTCTATATGTTGCGTTTGTTGGGATCCGATGAATAGAGAATACTTGTTATGTTGATTATCAAAGTTATGTCTATGTGTTGTTTATGATCTTGCATGCTCTCCGTTACTAGTAGATGCTCTGGCCAAGTAGATGCTTGTAACTCCAAGAGGGAGTATTTATGCTCGATAGTGGGTTCATGCCTCCATTGATATCTGGGACAGTGACAGAAAGTTCTAAGGTTGTGGATGTGCTGTTGCCACTAGGGATAAAACATTAGTGCTATGTTCAAGGATGTAGTTACTAGTTACATTACGCGCAATACTTAATGCAATTGTCTGTTGTTAGCAACTTAATACTGGAGGGGGTTCGGATGATAACCTGAAGGTGGACTTTTTAGGCATAGATGCATGGGGGATGGCGGTCTATGTACTTTGTCGTAATGCCCAATTAAATCTCACTATACTCATCATGATATGTATGTGCATGGTCATGCCCTCTTTATTTGTCAATTGCCCAACTGTAATTTGTTCACCCAACATGCTGTTTATCTTATGGGAGAGACACCTCTAGTAAACTGTGGACCCCGGTCCAATTCTCTATACTGAAATACAATCTACTGCAATACTTGTTCTACTGTTTTCTGCAAACAATCATCTTCCACACAATACGGTTAATCCTTTGTTACAGCAAGCCGGTGAGATTGACAACCTCACTGTTTCGTTGGGGCAAAGTACTTTGGTTGTGTTGTGCAGGTTCCACGTTGGCGCCGGAATCTCTGGTGTTGCGCCGCACTACATCCCGCCGCCATCAACCTTCAACGTGCTTCTTGACTCCTACTGGTTCGATTAAACCTTGGTTTCTTATTGAGGGAAACTTGCCGCTGTGCGCATCACACCTTCCTCTTGGGGTTCCCAACGGACGTGTCAACCACACGCATCAAGCAAATTTCTGGCGCCGTTGCCGGGGAGATCAAGACACGCTGCAAGGGGAGTCTCCACTTCTCAATCTCTTTACTTTGTTTTTGTCTTGCTTAGTTTTATTTACTACTTTGTTTGCTGCACTAAATCAAAATACAAAAAAATTAGTTGCTAGTTTTACTTTATTTGCTATCTTGTTTGCTATATCAAAAACACAAAAAAATTAGTTACTTGCATTTACTTTACTTGATTCATAATGTTTCCTTTTAATTTTACCACGAAAGACATACCGGTAGGACGCGGGTCTATAGTTGGGAGAAATAATATAGAGGAATTTTTCAACCATGTCAGTACCGTTGACGATTTTGAGGATAGACACTTTTTAGACCTTGCCCCTACCTATGAAATTGCTGCTGCTGCTTTAGTTCGCATGTTGGAAACTAAATTTGTTAATCTCAATCCTATAATCCAACACATATTTCTCACACTTGGTGATATGGAAGAAGGGGAAAAGAAAGATTTTGTTTTAGAAACCCTTCTTAGAGAATTTGGTGGTATAGCAAGAGAGGCTAGAAAGGTCTTTGCTAAATTTAATATGCTTGGTTCTTATACCAATTTTGTTAGCCTCCTTGAAAAGATGGATATGGATAGAATAAAGTACACTAATAATATTAATGATGGAGGGGAGAACAAAGCACCAATACCATGTAAACTCTTAGATATGAATGATGCACTAGAAAATAACTATGCTTGGCTTGTTCCTGAAAATTTGTTTGATGAGAGTAGCACGCCTAAGACTAATGAAAAGGGAGATGCTAAAACTTATGTATCTAATATACTATGCCTGGTTGAGAAAACTCCACACCCTGCTGAGAATGCACCACCCTTTGATAATACTTGATATACACTTTATGCGCCTAGCTGAAAGGCGTTAAAGAAAAGCGCTTATGGGAGACAACCCATGTTTTTACCTACAGTACTTTGTTTTTATTTTGTGTCTTGGAAGTTGTTTACTACTGTAGCAACCTCTCCTTATCTTAGTTTAGTGTTTTGTTGTGCCAAGTAAAGTCGTTGATAGAAAAGTTCATACTAGATTTGGATTACTGCGCAGAAACAGATTTCTTTGCTGTCACGAATCTGGGCTGTTTTCCCTGTAGGTAACTCAGAAAATTATGCCAATTTACGTGAGTGATCCTCAGATATGTACGCAACTTTCATTCAATTTGAGCATTTTCATTTGAGCAAGTCTGGTGCCTCGATAAAATTCGTCAATACGAACTGTTCTGTTTTGACAGATTCTGCCTTTTATTTCGCATTGCCTCTTTTGCTATGTAGGATGAATTTCTTTGATCCATTAATATCCAGTAGCTTTATGCAATGTCCAGAACTGTTAAGAATGATTGTGTCACCTCTGAACATGTTAATTTTTATTGTCGCTAACCCTCTAATGAGTTGTTCTAAGTTTGGTGTGGAGGAAGTTTTCAAGGATCAAGAGAGGAGTATGATGCAACATGATCAAGGAGAGTGAAAGCTCTAAGCTTGGGGATGCCCCGGTGGTTCACCCCTGCATATATCAAGAAGACTCAAGCGTCTAAGCTTGGGGATGCCCAAGGCATCCCCTTCTTCATCGACAACATTATCAGGTTCCTCCCCTGAAACTATATTTTTATTCCATCACATCTTATGTGCTTTGCTTGGAGCGTCGGTTTGTTTTTGTTTTTTGTTTTGTTTGAATAAAATGGATCCTAGCATTCACTTTATGGGAGAGAGACACGCTCCGCTGTAGCATATGGACAAGTATGTCCTTAGTTTCTACTCATAGTATTCATGGCGAAGTTTCTTCTTCGTTAAATTGTTATATGGTTGGAATTGGAAAATGATACATGTAGTAATTGCTATAAATGTCTTGGGTAATGTGATACTTGGCAATTGTTGTGCTCATGTTTAAGCTCTTGCATCATATGCTTTGCACCCATTAATGAAGAAATACATAGAGCATGCTAAAATTTGGTTTGCATATTCGGTTTCTCTAAGGTCTAGATAATTTCTAGTATTGAGTTTGAACAACAAGGAAGACGGTGTAGAGTCTTATAATGTTTTCAATATGTCTTTTATGTGAGTTTTGCTGCACCGGTTCATCCTTGTGTTTGTTTCAAATAAGCCTTGCTAGCCTAAACCTTGTATCGAGAGGTAATACTTCTCATGCATCCAAAATACTTGAGCCAACCACTATGCCATTTGTGTCCACCATACCTACCTACTACATGGTATTTTCCGCCATTCCAAAGTAAATTGCTTGAGTGCTACCTTTAAAATTCCATCATTCACCTTTGCAATATATAGCTCATGGGACAAATAGCTTAAAAACTATTGTGGTATTGAATATGTAATTATGCACTTTATCTCTTATTAAGTTGCTTGTTGTGCGATAACCATGTTTACTGGGGACGCCATCAACTACTCTTTGTTGAATTTCATGTGAGTTGCTATGCATGTTTGTCTTGTCTGAAGTAATAGCGATCTACCACCTTATGGTTAAGCATGCATATTGTTAGAGAAGAACATTGGGCCGCTAACTAAAGCCATGATCCATGGTGGAAGTTTCAGTTTTGGACAAATATCCTCAATCTCATATGAGAAAATTATTAATTGTTGTTACATGCTTATGCATAAAAGAGGAGTCCATTATCTGTTGTCTATGTTGTCCCGGTATGGATGTCTAAGTTGAGAATAATCAATAGCGAGAAATCCAATGCGAGCTTTCTCCTTAGACCTTTGTACAGGCGGCATAGAGGTACCCCTTTGTGACACTTGGTTAAAACATGTGCATTGTGATGATCCGGTAGTCCAAGCTAATTAGGACAAGGTGCGGGCACTATTAGTATACTATGCATGAGGCTTGCAACTTGTAAGAAATAATTTACATGATACATATGCTTTATTACTACCGTTGACAAAATTGTTTCATGTTTTCAAAATCAAAGCTCTAGCACAAATATAGCAATCGATGCTTTTCCTCTATGGAGGACAATTCTTTTACTTTCAATGTTGAGTCAGTTCACCTATTTCTCTCCACCTCAAGAAGCAAACACTTGTGTGAACTGTGCATTGATTCCTACATATTTGCTTATTGCACTTATTATATTACTCTATGTTGACAATATCCATGAGATATACATGTTATGAGTTGAAAGCAACCGCTGAAACTTAATCTTCCTTTGTGTTGCTTCAATGCCTTTACTTTGAATTATTGCTTTATGAGTTAACTCTTATGCAAGACTTATTGATGCTTGTCTTGAAGTGCTATTCATGAAAAGTCTTTGCTTTATGATTCACTTGTTTACTCATGTCATATACATTGTTTTGATCGCTGCATTCACTACATATGCTTTACAAATAGTATGATCAAGGTTATGATGGCATGTCTCTCCAGAAATTATCTGTGTTATCGTTTTACCTGCTCGGGACGAGCAGAACTAAGCTTGGGGATACTGATACGTCTCCGACGTATCGATAATTTCTTATGTTCCATGCCACATTATTGATGTTATCTACATGTTTTATGCACACTTTATGTCATATTCGTGCATTTTCTGGAACTAACCTATTAACAAGATGCCGAAGTGCCAGTTGCTGTTTTCTGCTGTTTTTGGTTTTCAGAAATCCTAGTAACGAAATATTCTCGGAATTGGACGAAATCAACGCCCAGGGTCCTATTTTGCCACGAAGCTTCCAGAAGTCCGAAGAGGAGACGAAGTGGGGCCACGAGGTGGCCACACCATAGGGCGGCGCGGCCTGGCCCTTGGCCGCGCCGACCTGTGGTGTGGGGCCCTCGTGCCGCCTCCTGACCTGCCCTTCCGCATACTTAAAGCCTCCGTCGCGAAACCCCCAGTACCGAGAGCCACGATACGGAAAACCTTCCAGAGACGCCGCCGCCGCCGATCCCATCTCGGGGGATCCAGGAGATCGCCTCTGGCACCCTGCCGGAGAGGGGAATCATCTCCCGGAGGACTCTACGCCGCCATGGTCGCCTCCGGAGTGATGTGTGAGTAGTCTACCCCTGGACTATGGGTCCATAGCAGTAGCTAGATGGTTGTCTTCTCCCCATTGTGCTATCATTGTCGGATCTTGTGAGCTGCCTAACATGATCAAGATCATCTATCTGTAATTCTATATGTTGCGTTTGTTGGGATCCGATGAATAGAGAATACTTGTTATGTTGATTATCAAAGTTATGTCTATGTGTTGTTTATGATCTTGCATGCTCTCCTTTACTAGTAGATGCTCTGGCCAAGTAGATGCTTGTAACTCCAAGAGGGAGTATTTATGCTCGATAGTGGGTTCATGCCTCCATTGATATCTGGGACAGTGACAGAAAGTTCTAAGGTTGTGGATGTGCTGTTGCCACTAGGGATAAAACATTAGTGCTATGTTCAAGGATGTAGTTACTAGTTACATTACGCGCAATACTTAATGCAATTGTCTGTTGTTAGCAACTTAATACTGGAGGGGGTTCGGATGATAACCTGAAGGTGGACTTTTTAGGCATAGATGCATGCTGGATGGCGGTCTATGTACTTTGTCGTAATGCCCAATTAAATCCCACTATACTCATCATGATATGTATGTGCATGGTCATGCCCTCTTTATTTGTCAATTGCCCAACTGTAATTTGTTCACCCAACATGCTGTTTATCTTATGGGAGAGACACCTCTAGTAAACTGTGGACCCCGGTCCAATTCTCTATACTGAAATACAATCTACTGCAATACTTGTTCTACTGTTTTCTGCAAACAATCATCTTCCACACAATACGGTTAATCCTTTGTTACAGCAAGCCGGTGAGATTGACAACCTCACTGTTTCGTTGGGGCAAAGTACTTTGGTTGTGTTGTGCAGGTTCCACGTTGGCGCCGGAATCTCTGGTGTTGCGCCGCACTACATCCAGCCGCCATCAACCTTCAACGTGCTTCTTGACTCCAACTGGTTCGATTAAACCTTGGTTTCTTACTGAGGGAAACTTGCCGCTGTGCGCATCACACCTTCCTCTTGGGGTTCCCAACGGACGTGTCAACCACACGCATCAGGCGGCGCGGCCCAAGCCCTGGCCGCGCCGGCCTATAGTGTGGGCCCCTCGTGCCGCCTCTTGACCTGCCCTTCCGCCTACTTAAAGCCTCCGTCGTGAAACCCCCAGTACCGAGAGCCACGATACGGAAAACCTTCCAGAGACACCGCCGCCGCCAATCCCATCTCGGGGGATTCAGGAGACCGCCTCCGGCACCCTGCCGGAGAGGGGAATCATCTCCCGGAGGACTCTACGCCGCCATGGTCGCCTCCGGAGTGATGTGTGAGTAGTCTACCCCTGGACTATGGGTCCATAGCAGTAGCTAGATGGTTGTCTTCTCCCCATTGTGCTTAATTGTCGGGTCTTGTGAGCTGCCTAACATGATCAAGATCATCTATCTGTAATTCTATATGTTGCGTTTGTTGGGATCCGATGAATAGAGAATACTTGTTATGTTGATTATCAAAGTTATGTCTATGTGTTGTTTATGATCTTGCATGCTCTCCGTTACTAGTAGATGCTCTGGCCAAGTAGATGCTTGTAACTCCAAGAGGGAGTATTTATGCTCGATAGTGGGTTCATGTCTCCGTGAATCTGGGGAAGTGACAGAAATCTCTAAGATTATGGATGTGCTGTTGCCACTAGGGATAAAACATTGGTGCTATGTTCAAGGACATAGTTACTGATTACATTACGCGCAATACTTAATGCAATTGTCTGTTGTTAGCAACTTAATACTGGAGGGGGTTCGGATGATAACCTGAAGGTGGACTTTTTAGGCATAGATGCATGCTGGATAGCGATCTATGTACTTTGTCGTAATGCCCAATTAAATCTCACAATACTCATCATAATATGTATGTGCATGGTAATGCCCTCTTTATTTGTCAATTGCCCAACTGTAATTTGTTCACCCAACATGCTGTTTATCTTATGGGAGAGACACCTCTAGTGAACTGTGGACCCCGGTCCAATTCTCTATACTGAAATACAATCTACTGCAATACTGTTCTCTTGTTTTACGCAAACAATCATCATCCACACTATACATCTAATCCTTTGTTACAGCAAGCCGGTGAGATTGACAACCTCGCTGTTTCGTTGGGGCAAAGTACTTGGTTTGTGTTGTGCAGGTTCCACGTTGGCGCCGGAATCCCTGGTGTTGCGCCGCACTACATCTCGCCGCCATCAACCTTCAACGTGCTTCTTGGCTCCTACTGGTTCGATAAACCTTGGTTTCATACTGAGGGAAAACTTGCCGCTGTACGCATCACACCTTCCTCTTGGGGTTCCCAACGGACGCGTGCTGTACGCGTATCAAGCTCTTTTTCTGGCGCCGTTGCCGGGGAGATCAAGACACGCTGCAAGGGGAGTCTCCACATCCCAATCTCTTTACTTTGTTTTTGTCTTGCTTAGTTTTATTTACTACTTTGTTTGCTGCACTATATCAAAATACAAAAAAAATTAGTTGCTAGCTTTACTTTATTTACTGTCTTGCACTCTATATCAAAAACACAAAAAAATTAGTTACTTGCATTTACTTTACTTGATTCATCATGTTTCCTTTTAATTTTACCACGAAAGACATACCGGTAGGACGTGGGTCTATAATTGGGAGAAATAATATAGAAGAATTTTTCAATCATGTCAGTACCGTTGAAGATTTTGAAGATAGACACTTGGTAGAACTTGCTCCTACCTATGAAATTGCCGCTGCTGCTTTAGTTCGTATGATGGAAACTAAATTTGTTAACCTCAATCCTATAATCCAACACATGTTTCTTACACTCGGTGATATGGAAGAAGGGGAAAAGAAAGACTTTGTTTTAGAAACCCTTCTTAGAGAATTTGGTGGTATAGCAAGAGAGGCTAGAAAGGTCTTTGCTAAATATAATATGCTTGGTTCTTATACCAATTTTGTTAGTCTCCTTGAAAAGATGGATATGGATAGAATAAAGTACACTAATAATATTAATGATGGTGGGGAGATCAAAGCACCAATACCATGTAAGCTCCTAGCGATGAATGATGCACTAGAAAATAATTATGCTTGGCTTGTTCCTGAAAATTTGTTTGATGAGAGTAGCAAGCCCAAGACCAATGAAAAGGGGGACGCTAAAACTTATGTATCTAATATACTATGCCTGGTTGAGAAAACTCCGCATCCCGCTGAAGAAGCACCACCCTTTGATAATACTTGATACACACTTTCTGCGCCTAGCTGAAAGGCGTTAAAGAAAAACGCTTATGGGAGACAACCCATGGTTTTTACTACAGTACTTTGTTTTTATTTTGTGTCTTGGAAGTTGTTTACTACTGTAGCAACCTCTCCTTATCTTAGTTTAGTGTTTTATTGTGCCAAGTAAAGTCGTTGATAGTAAAGTTCATACTAGATTTGGATTACTGCGCAGAAACAGATTTCTTTGCTGTCACGAATCTGGGCTGTTTTCTCTGTAGGTAACTCAGAAAATTATGCCAATTTACGTGAGTGATCCTCAGATATGTACGCAACTTTCATTCAATTTGAGCATTTTCATTTGAGCAAGTCTGGTGCCCCAATAAAATTCGTCAATACGAACTGTTCTGTTTTTGACAGATTCTGCCTTTTATTTCGCATTGCCAGTTTTGTTATGTTCGATGGATATTTCGATTCCATTGACTTTCAGTAGCTTTGTGCAATGTCCAGAAGTGTTAAGAATGATTATGTCACCTCTGAACATGTATATTTTGATTGTGCACTAACCCTCTAATGAGTTGTTCTAAGTTTGGTGTGGAGGAAGTTTTCAAGGATCAAGAGAGGAGTATGATGCAACATGATCAAGGAGAGTGAAAGCTCTAAGCTTGGGGATGCCCCGGTGGTTCACCCCTGCATATTCTAAAAAGATTCAAGCGTCTAAGCTTGGGGATGCCCAAGGCATCCCCTTCTTCATCGACAACATTATCAGGTTCCTCCCCTGAAACTATATTTTTATTCCATCACATCTTATGTGCTTTTCTTGGAGCGTCGGTTTGTTTTTGTTTTTTGTTTTGTTTGAATAAAATGGATCCTAGCATTCACTTTAAGGGAGAGAGACACGCTCCGCTGTAGCATATGGACAAGTATGTCCTTAGGCTCTACTCATAGTATTCATGGCGAAGTTTCTTCTTCGTTAAATTGTTATATGGTTGGAATTGGAAAATGATACATGTAGTAATTTGCTATAATGTCTTGGCTAATGTGATACTTGGCAATTGTTGTGCTCATGTTTAAGCTCTTGCATCATGTACTTTGCACCCATTAATGAAGAAATACATAGAGCATGCTAAAATTTGGTTTTCATATTTGGTCTCTCTAAGGTCTAGATAATTTCTAGTATTGAGTTTGAACAACAAGGAAGACGGTGTAGATTCTTATAATGTTTACAATATGTCTTTTATGTGAGTTTTGCTGCACCGGTTCATCCTTGTGTTTGTTTCAAATAACCTTGCTAACCTAAACCTTGTATCGAGAGGGAATACTTCTCATGCATCCAAAATCCTTGAGCCAACCACTATGCCATTTGTATCCACCATACCTACCTACTACATGGTATTTCTCCGCCATTCCAAAGTAAATTGCTTGAGTGCTACCTTTAAAATTCCATCATTCACCTTTGCAATATATAGCTCATGGGACAAATAGCTTAAAAACTATTGTGGTATTGAATATGTACTTATGCACTTTATCTCTTATTAAGTTGCTTGTTGTGCGATAACCATGTTCACTGGGGACGCCATCAACTATTCTTTGTTGAATATCATGTGAGTTGCTATGCATGTCCGTCTTGTCTGAAGTAAGGGAGATCTACCACCTTATGGTTAAGCATGCATATTGTTAGAGAAGAACATTGGGCCGCTAACTAAAGCCATGATCCATGGTGGAAGTTTCAGTTTTGGACAATATCCTCAATCTCAAATGAGAAAATTAATTGTTGTCACATGTTTATGCATAAAAGAGGAGTCCATTATCTGTTGTCTATGTTGTCCCGGTATGGATGTCTAAGTTGAGAATAATCAATAGCAAGAAATCCAATGCGAGCTTTCTCCTTAGACCTTTGTACAGGCGGCATGGAGGTACCCCATTGTGACACTTGGTTAAAACATGTGTATTGCGATGATCCGGTAGTCCAAGCTAATTAGGACAAGGTGCGGGCACTATTAGTATACTATGCATGAGGCTTGCAACTTGTAAGATATAATTTACATGATACATATGCTTTATTACTACCGTTGACAAAATTGTTTCATGTTTTCAAAATCAAAGCTCTAGCACAAATATAGCAATCGATGCTTTTCCTCTATGGAGGACCATTCTTTTACTTTTATTGTTGAGTCAGTTCACCTATTTCTCTCCACCTCAAGAAGCAAACACTTGTGTGAACTGTGCATTGATTCCTACATACTTGCATATTGTACCTATTATATTACTCTATGTTGACAATATCCATGAGATATACATGTTACAAGTTGAAAGCAACCGCTGAAACTTAATCTTCCTTTGTGTTGCTTCAATGCTTTTACTATGAATTATTGCTTTATGAGTTAACTCTTATGCAAGACTTATTGATGCTTGTCTTGAAGTACTATTCATGAAAAGTCTTTGCTATATGATTCACTTGTTTACTCATGTCATATACATTGTTTTGATCGTTGCATTCACTACATATGCTTTACAAATAGTATGATCAAGGTTATGATGGCATGTCACTCCAGAAATTATCTTTGTTATCGTTTTACCTGCTCGGGACGAGCAGAACTAAGCTTGGGGATGCTGATACGTCTCCGACGTATCGATAATTTCTTGTGTTTCATGCCACATTATTGATGATATCTACATGATTTATGCACACTTTATGTCATATTCGTGCATTTTCTGGAACTAACCTATTAACAAGATGCCGAAGAGCCGATTCTTTGTTTTCTGCTGTTTTTGGTTTCAGAAATCCTAGTAAAGAAATATTCTCGGAATTGGATGAAATCAACGCCCAGGGTCCTATTTTGCCACGAAGCTTTCAGAAGACCGAAGAGGAGACGAAGTGGGGCCACGAGGTGGCCAGACTACAGGGCGGCGCGGCCCAAGCCCTGGCCGCGCCGGCCTGTAGTGTGGGCCCCTCGTGCCGCCTCTTGACCTGCCCTTCCGCCTACTTAAAGCCTCCGTCGCGAAACCCCCAGTACCGAGAGCCACGATACGGAAAACCTTCCAGAGACGCCGCCGCCGCCAATCCCATCTCGGGGGATTCAGGAGACCGCCTCCGGCACCCTGCCGGAGAGGGGAATCATCTCCCGGAGGACTCTACGCCGCCATGGTCGCCTCCGGAGTGATGTGTGAGTAGTCTACCCCTGGACTATGGGTCCATAGCAGTAGCTAGATGGTTGTCTTCTCCCCATTGTGCTTAATTGTCGGGTCTTGTGAGCTGCCTAACATGATCAAGATCATCTATCTGTAATTCTATATGTTGCGTTTGTTGGGATCCGATGAATAGAGAATACTTGTTATGTTGATTATCAAAGTTATGTCTATGTGTTGTTTATGATCTTGCATGCTCTCCGTTACTAGTAGATGCTCTGGCCACGTAGATGCTTGTAACTCCAAGAGGGAGTATTTATGCTCGATAGTGGGTTCATGTCTCCGTGAATCTGGGGAAGTGACAGAAATCTCTAGGATTATGGATGTGCTGTTGCCACTAGGGATAAAACATTGGTGCTATGTTCGAGGACGTAGTTACTGATTACATTACGCGCAATACTTAATGCAATTGTCTGTTGTTAGCAACTTAATACTGGAGGGGGTTCGGATGATAACCTGAAGGTGGACTTTTTAGGCATAGATGCATGCTGGATAGCGGTCTATGTACTTTGTCGTAATGCCCAATTAAATCTCACAATACTCATCATAATATGTATGTGCATGGTCATGCCCTCTTTATTTGTCAATTGCCCAACTGTAATTTGTTCACCCAACATGCTGTTTATCTTATGGGAGAGACACCTCTAGTGAACTGTGGACCCCGGTCCAATTCTCTATACTGAAATACAATCTAATGCAATATTGTTCTACTGTTTTCTGCAAACAATCATCATCCACACTATACATCTAATCCTTTGTTACAGCAAGCCGGTGAGATTGACAACCTCGCTGTTTCGTTGGGGCAAAGTACTTGGTTTGTGTTGTGCAGGTTCCACGTTGGCGCCGGAATCCCTGGTGTTGCGCCGCACTACATCTCGCCGCCATCAACCTTCAACGTGCTTCTTGGCTCCTACTGGTTCGATAAACCTTGGTTTCATACTGAGGGAAAATTTGCCGCTGTACGCATCACACCTTCCTCTTGGGGTTCCCAACGGACGCGTGCTGTACGCGTATCAGCGCGCCACCCTAGCGTGTGGGCCCCCCTTTGCCCCACTTTAGCATCTCTTCCTCCCAGACTCTTCTCTCTCCCGAAAAAATCAACACCAGCTTTCTCTCACTCGCATTTTTGCTCAAGAGCTCAGGATTTTTCGATCTCTTTGCTCAGCCCAGATTTCTGTCTGAAATTTGGCACATTTGCTCTCCGGTATGTGACTCCTCCAACTATCCAAGTAGAATTTTGTTTGGTTGAGTATATCTTGAATATTTTGCTGCTGTAGGTAACATGTTTAGTGAGCTTGCATGCTTGTTCTAAGTTGAATAAACTAGTTTTGATGCATGATTAGCACTCTAGCAAAGTTCCTATAGTAGTTCCCCTTGATTATATGTCACCAAATCAAGTTTTGTATCACTTGTTGAAAATTTTCAGAAAAGGAAGATGAAGAAGTTCAACTTTGGAGAATTGTTCAAGAGGGGAGCAACCAGCACCGGGAGGCCCTCCAGGACCACCACCCGACTTAGGCGATCCTACAATGAGGATATCATCGCGCCAAGCTTCGCGCCCGAGGAAGACAATGGGGCTCCTAATGCTTCGTCTTTCCCGTGTTATGATTTTCTGAGAAATGCAGGGATATTGGATGATTTCTTCACCCTCGTCAACAGGGCGGGCTTAGCTGCCTACGTGGGAGATGAAAGGGAGCAATACTACATGCTCACCAAAATCTTCGTCGAGAGCTTCAAGTTCCACAACAAGCAATATGGGCCGACAGTTGCATTCAAGATCTATGGTAATCCTATTACTATGGAATTGGAAGAATTTTGTGTTGCATTGGATATTGCCCCTGTAGGTACAGCAAGGAGGATTGATGACAACCCCCGGGATCTGTTGGAGCTCTATCGAGGGATCACCGATGATGATTGTCGCACCATTCAGCGTGGCAAGATAAGGAACATCCAACTCCCCGCCATTAAGTATTTTGCCTATTACATTGCTACTAGCATTCTTGGTAGGGAGAACACTAGCAATATTTCTAGCTACCATCTTGCTTTCTTGAATGCTGCACTTACTGGACAAACATCATATCATCTTGGTTCTCTTATTGCTCGCCGCCTGTCTAACAGGGGGCCTATTTTTGGAGGAACTATTGCATTGCGCATTTTAACACATTTAAGACTTCCTCTTGATTCTAATGATGTGCCATTAACCCCTAGGAAACTTGATATTGCTGCTATGAAAAGCCATCATTTTGTTACCGCTGATTCCACTTTAGATAATATGGTCTATAGAATGTTGTTTGCTGACGGGGATGAGAAGGAAATTCCTCTTCCCCAGCTAGGTTTGTTCAGTATTGACAGGCAACCATGGTCACGCACTAAGGAGGAGGTAGAGGAAAAGATGAAGATACAAGACTTCCACCAGCAGCATGACTCCGAGGACGCCGAGCCCTCCTACGACTACACCGTCACGTATCCGGGTGCTTCCTCTAGCACACACCCGGAATATGATCCATCTTCGTCGTACTACGGAGATGCTACCTCATGGCCTCGATGGGTTTGAACTCCACTTAGGCCAAAAGCCTAAGCTTGGGGGGAGGTATACCGGCATCACTCATTCTTTGCATATTATGATTGCTGGATACTTGTATATACTTGTTTAGTTTGTTTGAGTGGTTTTCTAATGAGAGGGAGATGATATTTGGGGAAGTGCTGCCTGAAAACAGATTCTGGACTGTTACCGAAAAAATTCCCAAAAATAGCCAGAACAGTATTTTGCGAAGCCAATTTTTGTGCATGTTTCCCAGGTTGTTATCTAACTTTCATTAGTTGAACACTTTTCGATTTGATTGGTGGAAGAATTTCCTAAAAATCGAGCACTGTACTGCTGTCAAGTTTGACGAATTTCTGCTGCTTTGTGTTTATGTGAGTCTTCTAGTTTGCTATTTCTTGTTTTTGCTTTGTTTCTTTCCCAAAACACAAAAAGACCAAAAATATTTCTGTTGTTTCTCTTCATAATTTGTTTGCTTTGGTTTCTTGCATTTATTTCGCTTTACTTGCTATTGCTAGTTTGCTATAAGAAAACCCAAAAAGATTTTGCTTTGTTTGCTTGTTTCTTTTTGTTCTTGTTTCTAATTCGAAAACACCAAAAATATTTGCTGTTCTTCTTTGGTTTGTAAAGTTCATCATGAGTGCAATGGTCTTCGGTGGCTAGAGCGTGGTTTTCATTTCATATTATCCAAGCTACACAAGTGAAAGGCAATAATGACGATCTACGGCAATTGGATTGTGGTGAGAGGCTGGTATGAACTCTATTTGTTTTCATTTTTGTACATATACTCATCCGTGTGAGCATGCTTAGTTGGTTCATGTGAGGTATATGTCATTTGAGAAAGTCTAGTAGTTCATGATCTCTCATGTTTAGCTCCAATTTATTAATATGAGTAGCATGTCATGGATGTTTGCTTGCATTGTTTTATTCATAAGTAGGTATGGCATTGTGGTATCCTCCTCTGAATAATTCATTTATATCGACTTGGCACATGCTCACGCATGCATATGACTGAACAAAAGTCAATTAAGCCTCGATGATTTATATTGCTTCAGAGTTCTTGTATCACTTTTATGCCTCCGTTAATTTATTTTGCCGCAAGCATGATTATGATAGTTACTGCTCTCCTGATTTGTCGCTCCCTAGTCTTTTGCTAGCCTTCACTTGTACTGAGCGGGAACGCTGCTCGTGCTTCCAAACACCTGAAAACCAAGTTGTTCCAAAGTGTCCACCATAAATACCTATGCATGGCATTTCAAACCATTCCAAGTAAATTCTCATGCGCTACCTTTAAAACCTTCAAAATGCTTCTCAATTTGTGTTAATGTTTCATAGCTCATGAGGAAGTATGTGGTGTTTAACTTTCAACCTTGTCATTTACTCTTGACGGACTTTCATTATGGACTAGTGGCACATCCGCTTATCCGATAATTTTGCAAAAAGAGCTGGCAATGGGATTCCCAGTCCCAAATTAATTAACCTAAATAGACACTCCTCCATGGTATGTGATTGTTGGACGGCACCTGAAGGATTCGGTTAGCCATGGCTTGTGTAAGCAAAGGTTGGGGGGAGTGTCATCATAATAAAACTAAAATAAAAAGGCACTCCTTCATGGTATGAGATTGTTGGCAGGCACCCGAGGATTCGGTTAGCCATGGTTTGTGAAAGAAAGGTTGGAAGGAGTGCCACATAAACATAAAAATAATTCATGGGAGCCGCTCTTGGAAGTCCGGTTGGCGAGGTAGTTGGTGTACCCATTACCATTCGTTGACAACAACAAACACCTCTCAAAATAATTTTACTCCTGTTTTAAAAATGAAAAGCTCTAGCGCATGTTAATCCCTGCTTCCCTCTGCGAAGGGTCAATCTTTTACTTTATGTTGTGTCTCCATCCTTTCTTTGAGCACTATCTTGAGAGCACAACTGTCATTCTTAGTATAATATGCTTATCTCAAAATATGATTGATTGTGGTATAACTTTGATGCTTTTATCTTTGACAATCACTACTTCTAGTCTTTCTATGAACTTCAGAGGTGCCTGAGCATTTATGTTTTGCTGATCAAATATGGGCAAGCGAGATACCACTTTATCATACTCTCTTATGAACATTGCAATCCTGCTTATAGACATGATTCATGATGCTTATTATTAATTGTTGGTACCTCTCCATGATTGACATAGCTATTAGATGATCTTATTTGTATGCATCTCATTATGAACTGCCTAAGTGTTAGCCATAGCATGAGAATATATACATCATATGAGCAAATGTGTTCGTGAAAGTTCTTTTATCGCTCAGTTGTTAAGTGAATTGCTTGAGGACAAGCAATAAGCTAAGCTTGGGGGGAGTTGATACATCCAAAACGTATCTACTTTCCCGAACACTTTTGCTATTGTTTTGCCTCTAATTTGTGTATTTTGGATGCAACTAACACGGACTAACGATGTTTTCAGCAGAATTGTTCTGGTGTCTCGTTTTTGTGCAGAAATCCAACTTTCAGGAAAATCCTCGGAATTTATGCAGAAGGTCCTATTTTCCCAGAATATTGGCAGAGCCAGAAGGGCAAGCCAGGTGGGGGCCCGAGGGCCCCACACCATAGGCCGGCGTGGCCCAGGAGGGGCCCGCGCGGCCCTATGGTCTGGCGGCCTCGGTCAGCCCCCGACGCCCTCCTTCGGACTACTTATTGCCTTCGACCTAAAAACGCACGGGGAGAAGTCGAAGTCGCCAGAAAGCCTCCAGAACGCCGCCACATCGTGAAACTCCGTCTCGCGAGCCAGAAGTCTCCGTTCTGGCACTCCGCCGGGACGGGGAATTGGAGGAGATCATCGCCATCATCACCACCGACGCCTCTCCATCAACCAGCCATGTTTCCCCCATCCATGTGTGAGTAATTCCCCCGCTGTAGGCCGAAGGGGATGGTAGGGATTGGATGAGATTGGTCATGTAATAGCATAAGATTGTTAGGGCATAGTGCCTAGTGTCCGTAATTGGTACTTTGATGATATTGTTGCAACTTGTTATGCTTAATGCTTGACACTAGGGCCCGAGTGCCATGATCTCAGATCTGAACATGTTATTGTTTCATCATGATATTCATTGTTTATGGTCTTACCTGCAAGTTGTATACACATGTCGCTGTCCGGAACCGATGGCCCCGAAGTGACAGAAATCGGGACAACCGGAGGGGATGGTAGTGATGTGAGGATCACATGTGTTCACGGAGTGTTAATTCTTTGCTCCGGTACTCTATTAAAAGGAGTATCTTAATATCCAGTAGATTCCCTTGAGGCCCGGCTGCCACCGGCTGGTAGGACAAAAGATGTTGTGCAAGTTTCTCATTGCGAGCACGTACGACTATAATTGGAACACATGCCTATTGATTGCTTTGTACTTGGACACCGTTTTATTATTATCTGCAAATGCCCTGCTATGATTGTTACATGAGTTTCTCTCATCCATGCAACGCCCGTTATCCGTCCCCGTGCCTACAGTATTTTAATCCTGCTGTTTACTATGATCACTACTGCTGTCTTTGTTACTCAGCTGCTGTTATTTCACTACTGCTACTGCTATAAAACTGTTACTACTGATAAACTCTTGCGAGCAAGTCTGTTTCCAGGTGCAGCTGAATTGACAACTCCGCTGTTAAGGCTTTCAAGTATTCTTTGTCTCCCCTTGTGTCGAATCAATAAATTGGTTATACTACCCGCGAAGACTGCTGCGATCCCCTATACTTGTGGGTCATCAGGCCTCTAGCGGCGGCCGGTGGGTAGGGTTTGGGCGCCATGGGGAGTTCAGGAGAGAGAGGAGGAAGGGGAAAGTGAGAGGGAAGAGATAGAGAGAGAGAGAGAGAGGGGGGGGGGAGGGAGGGAGGTCTCCAGGGCATCGTCCACGTCGAGGGAAGGCGAGCAGGAGGTGGCCGCGCCAGCCTCTGTCGGCAGGGCACGCAGGTGCCTGCCTGGCAGAGGTAGAAGACAAAGGGCTTTTTGTAAATAGTTCCCGGGCTTTGGTAATTTCTTGACAGAAATAAAAACAAATCTAGAAAGCAAACCATGTGGTGTTTTGGACTGTTTTAAAAAAACCCGAAACTTTCAAAATGTTGTGCCAACATTTTATGTAACAATATTTGAGCAACTTTTTTTTGTTTTCTCTGAACTTCTCTCACCTTTTGTAAATGATAACTTTTTTTGATAAATGGAAAATGGCACTGTAGGGATCTTCCCTACTTTTTTTTGCTCAAACAAAAAATATTTGAGCAACTCATTATTAGCACAAACACTTATTTTTAGGGTTTCGAACAGATGAACGACACACCGTTGAAACGCATAGTCAGGGTTGCGGGTTTTATTTTAAAGCGAAAATTTCTGAGTGAATTTTACATGATGCAAGAGAGTGCAAAGTCACTTTTTTACAAACTGGGATGTTACACTCTGCGAGTTTAAGGCTTGAAAAAGACATTTTCCAATTAAGATTACCAGCTCACTCCGTGGCTGTGCAAATTAACCAGGTCCACGTCGGCTGGGATCTCTCGTGATGGAATTGGGATCTACACAGGAGCAAGCGAGACCCATCGGGACTACAATACGGCACAGCGGTCAGTTCACATCAGAGATGACAAATCGCAGAATATTCACTCCTCAACCGCCAGCCAGCCAGACGTCTAGTTCGAGCTTGTACACTTGCTGCGAGAATATTCACTTAGAAAGGAACTTCGCTCGATCGGCACTCATATTTGCCCCACTATGGCACTATCGTTCTATCAGGACTCAAGAGACGATTTCAGAATGCAAGTTTGTTTTGGCGGCCTCCCTTGCCGAGTCCTAAGCCAAAGGACGACAATTGTCTTGCAGTCCCCATCGTCGCTGTCAGCCAATCGAGTGAGCAAGTAACCATGTAGTGTACTGGGTAGCGTAGCTGATGCGAATCATGCTAGCTTCCCACGACAAAATGAAAAGCAGAAATGTAGTTATCCTGACGATTTGATGCGTGCTCAATCGCTGGTGCTGAGTAGCTTCACTGCTGGCGGATAGAGTTGGACGACCCGTGCCCAGCCGCCGGCCTCTTGCAAGTCCAGCACGAAATGCAGCCTTTCCAAGCACCATGACAAGCTCCGCGTGCTTGCCTGATTCCTCTTTCGCGCGGAACAGGACACCGGTGAGTTTGACACTGCCGTCGGATAAGTGGTGGTACCCTGGTAGCGGTAGGTCCTGTACTACATGTGGAAAGAAATACACAATTTTGATCTGTGACGAAAATAACTACTCCCGGAAAAATTAACAGAATCCGACTCTTTCACGCAGCATTATTTATTGCAGCGTTGATGTTATGCTACTTAAAGCTGTAGTCAATCCTATTCAGGTGTCGTGCCGAGTTCGTGCTAAGACATCGACAAGCTAAGAGCATCTCCAGCTTCCTCCCCAAAACGTCCTTAAACGACGTCGGATCGAACGTTTGCGGGACACATTTTCTTCGTGTCGCGTTTGGGATGTTACTTCCCAGCCGCCCATCCCTCAAACGCGCCTCTCAAACATTAAAATAACTTATTGTTTGTTTTTTATCATTTTTTTCTCAATAGTGAGAAGAAATTTATAGGTACAATCAAGATTTTCAAAGTAGTGCAACGTATTGTAACAAATTACATATAAAAGCTTCGAAAAATATGAACTAATTTTTTAAACTACTTCTTCTTTGATGGCCCCGCCTCGCCGTCCTCCCGGAAGCGCTTCCTGCTTGTCACCTGTTCCGAAGAGGTCGTGGCGTTCGACCCGTCGGAGGATCTTGTGCCCCCTCCGACGAGTAGTCCTTGTTGTATTCGTTGTCGTCGGTGCTCGCCGGCTACGCCTCCGCCTTCGCCAGGGCCCATGCCTCCTTCTTTGCCGACACCGCCTCCTCAGCCTATTCCTCCTCCTCCTCCTTCTCATGGTCGTCGTCGGCGATGGCCTTCCCCTCCTTCTCATGGACGTCGTCGGCGACGGTCTTTCCCTCCTCCTCATGGCCGTCGTCGACCTCCCAATCCTCCCCCTAGCCGTCCGTCGGTGGGGAATCAAAGCTCCTAGGCGTTACAACTCTATCCCACCAATGGCACCATCTCGACGGTTTCCCCTCGCTATCGGTCTCCGATGGCAAAAGGAGGTTGCTCATGGTCAGAGAGGAGAGGAGAGATAAATGGCACCGACCGGTTGTAGATCGGAATGCGCATACATACGGGTCTTATTCTGCGGGGATGAATGGCGGCGCAAATATCGAAGAGGGCTGCGGTTGGTCTTCCGTGGAGTTCGCTCTCCATTCCGGTGGTTCGCGCGCCGATCGATGCGGTTGCCACTGCGATGGTTCCCCTTCTCGGCAACTGCACCGTCGCTAGGTAGGCGACAGTTGAGCGTCGTTCGTGTGCCACTGCCGTGTCGGACCCGCCACTCCCCGCCTCGCTTCTCGCTGTGTCCGGCGCTCTCGAAGCGTCCCCTGTGGACCGGGGATGGGCTCGGGGAGCCGAACACCGTATTGGGCCGTGTCGGGCGGAGAGGGCCTTTGGGGCGCACGACTGGGAACAAAAAAAATATCCGGTGATACGTTGCAAACGTATCTATAATCTTTGATGCTACATGCTTGTTTTACACCAATTTCTATATGTTTTGTTTACACTTTGTGATATTTTTATGCATTTTCTAGAACTAACCTACTAACAAGATGCCACAATGTCAGTTCCTTTTTTCTGCTATTTTTGTATTTCGGAAAATTTGTTCTGGAAATATTCTCGAAATTTGACGAAATAAAAGTTGTAGTTCCTATTTCGTTGTCACGAAGACAGAGTCCAAAGGGGATATGGTGAAGATCCAGGAGGCGGCCACACCATGCTTAGGCGCGGGCCACCCCTGGCCGCGCCTAGGGGTGGTGTGGGCCCCTCGGGCGCCCACTGACATCTCTCTTTTGCCTATAAATTCACATCCTCGGAAAAAACCTAAACACCGGAGCTTCCATCCACGAAAAGTTCTATAGCCACCGCCATGGCGCCATCGCCGACCCTAGTTCGGGAGGGTTCTGAAGCTCTTTCCGGCACCCTGCCGGAGAGGGAGATCATCACCGGAGGCCTCTTCATCACCATTCCCGCCTCCGAAGTGATGCGTGAGTAGTTCTGAACTACGGGTCCATAGCAGTAGCTAGATGGTTGTCTTTTCCTCCATATGCTTCATGTTTAGATCTTGTGAGCTACCTATCATGATCAAGATCATCTTTATGTAATGCTACATGTTGTGTTTGTTGGGATCTAATGAATATTGAATACTACGATTGAGTTGATTATAGACATGTTTATATGTTATTTGTGATCTTGCATGCTCTCCGTTGCTAGTAGATGCTCTGACCAAGTATGTGCTTGTGACTCCAAGAGGGAGTATTTATGCTCGATAGTGGGTTCATGCCTCTAGTAATCTGGGAGAGTGATGGTAACTCCTAAGGTTGTAGAGGTGTTTATGCTACTAGGGAGAAAACAACAATGCTATATCCAAGGACAATTCTATTGTTTACTTTACACACTTTACTTAATGCACTAATCTGTTGTTTGCAACTTAATACCCAAAGTTGTTCGAATGATATCCCGAGGGTGGATTATTAGTCATAGATGCAGTTGGATTACGGTCTATGAATCTTATTGTAATGCCCAAATGAATCTCATAATCATCTTGTCATGTATGCCCAACTGTAATTTATTTACCCAGCATGTTATTATCTTTATGGAGAGACACCTCTAGTGAACTGAGGACCTCGGTCATTTCTTTTACACCGATAAAACATCTACTACAAATACCTGTTATCTTTATTTCACTGCAAACAAGCATCTCTTTCCATACTATATGTCTAATCCTTTATTTTCAGTAAAACCAGTGAGATTGACAACCTCACTGTAAGTTGGGGCAAAGTAGTTTGGTTGTGTTGTGTGCAGGTTCCACGTTGTTGCTGACACCGGTAGTGCGCCCTGCCAAAGTCAGCCAGCAACGCCTTCAGAAGTGATTTCTTTCTCCTACTGGTTGATTAAACATTGGTTTCTTACCGAGGGAAAACTTGATGTTGTGCTCATCATACCTTCCTCTTGGGGTTTCCCAACTGCATACTCTGCACAACATCATCCGACAGGCCCCAAAAACCTTTGGGGTAGGCGGTTGGAGATGCTCTAAGATGCAAAGTTCAATGTCAAGGCACCATGTGTTGAGGTAGCTGAGCTCAACTCCATGGCTTGCGGCATTGAGGTGTTTAGGTTCAATGCCACTATAGGTGTTGTCGATATAACCCTCAGATTTTCATACATTGCAAGATCTCTTGCATAAAAAATGTACGTAAATTTTTTGATTTCATCACTTACATTAGAGAACTCGAGATTCTTGAGTGTGGCCTCGAGGTATGCGGCATCTCCCCACAGGAAATCGAAACGTGCCACTGCCAAATCCACACAAATTGCAAGAGACTATTAGTACATATACAAAAACTGGCATCCTGAGCGGAGAGGCAGAGAGGAAGAGATGGCTCTAGTTTTCTCTGCTCACGTCCATGGCTGGGAAGGTCCAATTTCCTAGCTGTGAAGAGAAGGAAAAGCTCACCTGAGGAGGTAGGACGGACGAGCAACAAGGCGGGGTATGTGCTCCGGCGAGCGGCGCCATGGCCCTCCTCCTGGGCTTCCTGGGCCGGCCCTCCTCACGCTGCTCGCCAGGGCGCGCCGGTGCTGAGGAGGCAGAGGCTGCGTGACCCCGAGGGCTCCCTGTGCTGGCCCTCCTCCTGCACCGGCGGGTACTCCACTGGCGCCGCCGGGGCCCTCCCCCGGGCGCTCCTCCGCCGGTACTCCACTGGCACCTCCGGCAGGAGGATGCGCGGATCCGTCACGCGCCGGAGCGTCCCCGGCCGAGCCCGGCGCCTCCAGTCGCCGCCGCCGCGGTTCCGTCACGCGCCGGACCGTCTCTGGCCGCGCCCGACGCCTCCGTTCGCCGCTGCCGAGGATCCGCCCCGCGCCAGCCTGTCTCCGGCCTCGCCCGCCTCACCTCCACCCGCCGCCACCGATGTCGCCACCCGAATGGGCCGCCCAAGCTGCTCGGGCTGGCTGCTCCTTCTCCGGCGCCGCGGATTCGGGGGAGAGGCGGCGCGCTGCTGGCCTCCGCTGATTGGGGAGGAGGTGAGACGAGAGGAGGGGCGGGGATTGGGTCGCGGATCTGGATGCCTCGATCTAGGTTTTCACTGTCCCGCGGATGGAGACGGAAGGTGACCCGAACGAGTGTACGTGGCTGTCTCTAACCGTTGGCCCCGCACGTAGCTGGCCCCAGGCGTCATAGACTCATCCAGAGAAGCAACTGGTGAGAAAAAATTCACCACATCGGACGGCTGAGAAAGAAAGTGGGAGGTGGGTTTCACAAACGTGCGACCAGGATTGATTTGCCCCTTTCAGATGGCCTGGTTGAGAGGGTAGTGTTTCAACATTTATAGGAGAAATGCCACTATAGGTGTTGTCGATAATCTTAGGGATAAGGGGCACTTGGGCCATGGGTGGGCTACCAACCTACCCCCTCCCATAATCCCGACCGCCCCACTTCCTTCCAAGCATGGCTCCCTATCTCTCCCGACAGAATGATCTCTCAAATCCCTCCAAATATATGTTATTTGTTTGTGGATTTGGACTCTTCTCCATTCCTAGAGGTAATCTCCCATTGGCCGGTTTTTTTCTAACCGATTGAAATCTTGAAACTATGTGGCATTGTTAAAATTTCCTAAAACCCTAGTTCTAGACATTGATTCAAAATATATGATTTGTTCTACTTGTATTAGCAAATGTTGGTTGTTACGTTGTATACTAAGTAGTAGGGTTTGTTCTATACATGTATGCACTTTTTTGCATGTTAGGATCATATGATATGGTTAGGATGACATGTCATGATCGATTTTAGAACCGTTTGCTTGTTACAGTAAGCATATATGATTTTTAGTGACCAAAAGCCCCATGAAACTTTTCGAAACCGTCGCAGATCTGTGTTAATCCGTGATGGTTTTGCACATACCATCACACATGACCGTTAATGCGTGACATAATAGTGTGGTATCACGTCTATGTTGGCAACCCAGACCTTGTAGGATCCAGAGTTTATGTGCAATTATCGAACTAGCCCCAAGGATTTGCTACTATGCACATTCACGTGATATATTCATCACGATCATATCATTACATATCTAAATCTGTTTGCATCCCCATTTATGTCAAATACAACCGTAGACGAAAGTAAACAATGGAAAACAAATGAAGTGGTGGCTCCATTAAATATGACATGGGCAATCGACTGGAGTATCCCGTCCTAGGCATTAGTCTCCACCGTAGTTATCTTCTACAAATCATAGCTGCAATTGAGTATGTAGAATGGACTCGCAACTCTCTACCAAAAAAGTAATAACATACCTATTGGTACATGCATAATATTGTCAAGGGAAATGGCTTGTGATTTAGTAATTTTGCGCAACACAATTGTTTAAACCTTTTCAAATCACATTTTTTCCAAAACTATCTCAACCTATGTTTCTTAATACACTGATAAATGACATAGAGCTCACACTGTCCAAACTAGCCTAGGTGAAGAAAACTATTAACAACACGAAGACATATGTTTCCTACGAATCATACAGAGGCATAGGTTTTGCACGTGATTATGGAAAACAAAGGTTACAAGAGACATCTCTTAGTTAAGGTGCTAAGCTAGTTCGCTCATTTCTATAGGCATAACTAACCGATAAGATTGCAACACTCTGAAGAGTTTATACACTTTTTCCACATGACACTGCCATCCTTCCTATTTTAGCACTTAATTATGCAAGATCGGCGGAGGACATGTCGAAATCTTTCGTTATTAGCTAATTACTTATCTCTAGCCCCCGTTTCAATTCGGACACATGTTCCTACCGAATGGCGGTCCTTAAGTATGCTTCTACTGACTACAATGTTAAGCCAAAGCATATATTAGCAAGTGGTTGTACGATGCTAATTGAAAAATACTGCACTTTAGTATATCCTTTTTTGGGTCCATGTAAGGCGGGCCCATCCTTTTGAGCATGTAGCTATGTTTGAGCACACAACACTACAAGGAAAAGGCCTATTGCCGGCGCACCAAAAAAGCCTATTGCCGGCGCACTTAGAGCCCGCCGGTGGGAACAGGCCGGTGATAATCGCTTATTGCCGGCGCACCAGTTGGTGCGCCGGTGGTAACTCGCGTTATCCCCGGCGCACCTGTCTTGTTCGCCGGCGGTAGGTTATACAAGAAAACAAAAAAAATCAAATCTAGATCTAGATCTAGATCTAGCTAATCAGTGGTTGTCGTCTCTGCGCCGGTGTAGGAGGTACAGGAGGTGCAGGATGATGGCGGAAGCTCCCGAGGTCATCGCGTCGGTGTAGGAGGAGGAGGAGTAGGCCGGAGGTGGAGGAGCCCGGAGTAGGTGGGGGAGCCCGGAGTTGATGGAGGTGGCCGGAGTTGGTGGAGGAGGCCGGAGGTGGTGGAGGAGGCTGGACGTGGTGGCGGAGGCCGGACGTGGTGGAGGAGGCCGGAGGTGGTGGAGGAGGCCGGAGGTGTTGGAGGAGGCCGGAGGACGTTGTGGCCGTCGGTGGCCATCGTGGCCGTCGGTGGCCATCGTGGCCGTCGGTGCAGTAAAGGTCGCCGGAGTAGCTCGCCGCAGTAGCTCGATGTAGTAGATGAGGAGGAGGAGGAGGAGGAGGAGGAGGAGGAAAAGAGAAGGAAAATGTGAAAGTGAGGAGCACAGGCAGGTGTGGAGTATATATATACCATAGGTTACTGCCGGCGCACCAAGTAGGGTGGTGCGTCGGGGGTATTTTTTTTCTTTTTTTCTCCCAAATCTTAAATCTGAAAAAAGTCCTGTTTCTGTTTTGAATTTGACGAATCCATTTTTTCTCCAAACGGCCGTAGGCGGTTGAATTCGAATAGGAAATTTCGAGTAGATCGATTTTGATATAAAAAAGTTTTTCATCGGAGGTCGTATGCAACCAGAAATCCCGTTTTACCGAAAGATGACGCCATTTTGCATAATACATCGAAATTCAAATTTACAAATTTTTACTAAAACTAGATCACATATTACATGGGCATTTCAAAGGATTTTATTTTTTGAATTTTCTATTATTTTTTCAAAAACTGAAAAAGGCGATTCCCGGGGGGGTAGAGAGAAAAATCTAGGCAGCTTACCACCGGCGCACCACCATAGAGGTGCGCCGGGGGTAAGCTGCCCATAATTTTTGGTTCCGGCCAGATCTCTTCGAATTTTATCCCCGGCGCACTAATTTTTTTTGTGCACCGGCAGTATAGGTCCATCGCCGGCGCGGCGCTTATTTGGTGCGCCGGCAACAAGTTCCACCGGCGCATGTCTATGGTGGTGCGCCGGCACCACTTGCCTCCACCTATAGGCCTTTTCCTAGTAGTGCAACACTTTTTGAGCACCCAACTGTATTTGAGTACACAATTGTTACAAACTCGATGACTCCTCATACCATTCCGCAAGGATTTATATGTATCATTTAATGATTTTAAAACCACATTTATATTTCCACCACAATTTATAAACCTGATTCCTTTAGTTGACCTCCCACCCATCGTTTCTGTGTAGCATGAGTAGGCATCAACTAAAATTACAAAGCAATACTATATTTACTCTACCATACGTGATGCAAGTTTATAAATTACTTGGAATAAAAATATACAACTGCCGACGTGAAATCCCAGTATTTATCAAATAATAAGTAGCATAAAAAACGGAAATACCTTTGTGAAGCATTATCAAGAGTTCAACTTGCATCCCTTCTTGATGAAGAAAATATCTTGTTTACATAATTCTCATTCTCCGTATATTTTCTATAAGGGTTTGTCTATATCTCAATCCACTAAGATTTTCTTAAGTCCCAGTCACCTAAGAAAAGTATAACTGCAGTTTAAAGGAAAAGTAAATTGCACTTTTCTTACAGAAAAACTGCAATTGCATTTTTTGATGTGGGTGACTGAATTAAGGAACTATCGGTTGACGGAGACATAGTAAATTTCTTCCTATAATCAATGTATTAAAAGCAAATGCAGTTCTATAAACACCAAAATAAGATCCAAATGAAAACTCAAATATACCATACACAAATATTACTTAGTTAGATGATGATAGAGTATAGGATCCTAGGGAATTTCGTGGATGGGTTGGTAATTATAGTTTGAAAGATATACGTAGTATATGATAAGAGAATATTCAAATTCAACTTGTATTTGCATTGGTTTTGTAGTTTCAAGCATTTGGAGTCGACTAGACAGAAATAATCTAGAGATCTTGAATGTTCAAAAATAATCCCATACATATATCTTCTTAGTCAAAACACATTGAAATTAAAAGGCTAAAATATATGAGGTCACGCGCTGAAATATGGTTCACCTGATTACATTCTACAGTTAATATTAGAACATATTGTTTAGTCGTATCATAAATGTTGTGACCACATAAAACCGTTGAAAATACTCATTCCGTCATAAAATAAGTGTCTCACTTTTTTCTAGATATGGATGTAATTACTATAAAAATATGACTTGGATATCTTATAATGGAGCAGTTGGGATGGGTAGGCCCACCACTTAACATTTTCACTTTCACTTAGGCCAGGCCCAAGGGCAATGAACCAGACACGAAAAGATTGAAGAACAAGGTACGATGATTACTTTAGACTACTTTTTGTTCTTTATGCGAATGATCATATTTTCCGTCTACCCAAAAATGTTACGTTTATGGGGATTTTTTTTATGGGGTAAGGTGGAGGAAGCCGGCTGGTGCACATCTCTGATCATCCTGTGATTTCAGGAACCGCAATTGATCCCTAATCCCCACGGTCATTCCGTAAACCAGATCACTTAAGTGTAGCATTGTTGAGTTTTTTTTTAGAGTAACTTCCACGCTTTATTAATGAACGTTCAAAGTTAGAGGAATCTAAACAATGGGGTTCAAGAAGCCACAAATGGCACCTCTGATCTAAAGATAAAGCAAACCGAGCTAAATTATGAGCATCCCTATTATAATCTCTAACTTCAAAGGAAAACTGCATTACCACCGGCTTCCAGTCGCTGGCAAAATCAATTCGTTGAAGAAAGAGATTCGCTGACATGGCTAGGGCATCCCTGCAAGCAAGAACTTCAGTGTAGCATTGTTGAGTGACACCCGACTGCTCCTCTTGTACAAAATTTACGAAAAGTGGGGCTTGGTGGAGTACAACAAAAAGTAGGAGTACAATTTAGTGGACACATGCGAGTGTCTCGGTACTTTAGATAAGTCGAGTCCTCTCTCCCCCCGCGTCGCCCTCCTCTGGCGACAAGGGGGGAACCCTGCCGCCGCCGCCTCTCGCCCCTCCACCCCTCTCGCTCGCTTCGCCGCCGCCGGAGGGGGGGGGGGCGGCAAAGCCGCGCGCGCCCCCGGGGAAGGTGGCGGCGGGGCATTCTCTCCCCCTCCCGCGTTCCCTGGCGAGGAGGAGCTCGCCCGGGCGCGGCGATGTGCGGCGGGCGCGGTGGGCCGGCGGCTGGGCGCCGGCGGGGCTGCGGGCGGCCGGTGGTCCGTGGCCAGGTCGAGGTCGGGGGCCGGTGGTGGTGCAGCGGGGCGCGGCGGGGCTTGGCGGCGCGTGCACAGGGCCCAGATGGGCTCCTGCGGGCCTGCCCGGGCTTGCTCCGGGTCGTTGGCTCGGCCTGGTCGGCCGGCGGCCTGGCTCGGCGCCCCCATCTGCACCCCCGGTGGTTCGAAGCAGCGCGGCGGCGGGCGGAGCTCCGGCTCCTCCCAGATGTGGCGGCATCGACGGCGGCTCACAGCTGCTGTCCGGCGAGGGTGAGCGGGGTGGCGGCCCCTCTCCCCTGCTTCTTCCTCTGCGGGTGGTGATCTGCCGGTTGTTGTCGGTTGCTCGTCGCGGCGGGCGTCGGCTCCTGCCGGCGGTGAGGTTGGTGGTCCTACGTGGTGTGGCATCGTCGCCGCGTGGGAGGTGCTTGTGCCAGTGGTTCGCAGGCCGGCGGCGTTGTGGGTCTCCCTCATCTCCGTTCGGCAACGTGGGAGTGCGGAGGTTCGGCTGCTCCGAGCGAAAGCTGATGGCGCGGCAGCTGCGGATGTCGCTATCCTCTTGGGGGCCTTCATGGAGCCTTCGGCCTCCTCCGCTCCCGGAGCTTAGTTCTTCGGGTGAAAGCCTAGGCCGTGGTAGGGCCGGACGACGGCGTCAATCCACGTCGCTTCCCTCTTGGGGGCGTCATCTTGAAGACTTTGTTCCCCAGCGTGCTTTCCTGAGGCTGGACTTGTACGGCATCTCGGCGGGTGGCCGGTGATGTGTGAGGTCCGTGTGGTGGCTTGTGTGGCAACGATGGCGGTGGTGAGCGATGATTTGGTAGCGTCAAGACCTTGGCTTCAGCGAGCGTCCGAGCTTCTTCGTCTTGTGTTTCGCTTGCGGTGGAGTCGGAGCTGCTATGGTTTGTTGAGTTTCTTCATTTGAGCAGCGTACAAAGACCTGCTGGGTGGCCCTCTGGCGATGATCTTCCTCGGCGCATGTCTTGCACTTATCCTCTTCGGAGCTCGTCATCAGAGTCGGAGCTGCCTGTTGCTTCACGAGGAGTCGCTTGTTTGGCGGTGGCCGGCTTGAGCTTCACGGTGCCGCTTCGGCGAGGTCTTGGTGGTTGGTTCTTCGGTGAAGTCGGAGTCGCTGAAGAGTGATGACGATGACGTTGAAGGTCAACCGCGACGACTTCTCGCTTCGGAGGCCTGTGTATCTTGTGTGGGTTGCCAGGGTGGCTCTGTGCCCCCGCGGCGGTCGTGCTCCATGTCGAGCGTCGGGGCACTTGTTTCGGTTTTCGGCCGGTTTTCCGTTAATAAACCGGACAAATTCTGTACTTCTTCTCTATTAATGAAAATGGCAAGTCTTTTGCCTCGTTTCAAAAAAAAAATTTAGTGGACACACGAGTACAGTTGTGTACAACACATGAATAGAGTTGTGTACAAACACGAGTACAGTTAAACACACGGGCGAATACAAGTACAGTCACGCACATGAGTAGGTACAGTAGCGCACACGAGCAGGTACAGTCTCACACACGAGCAAATACATGTACAAAGGTACAGTCGCGTATACGTGCAGGTACAGTCACGCACACAAGCAGGCACAGTCACGCACACAAGTAAGTACATGTACAGAATACAGTCGCGCACACGAGCGAGTACTGATACAGAAGTATATTCGCGCACACGAGAAAGTACTAGTACAAAAGCAGAGGTACAGTAGCCTACACGAGTAAGTACAGTCACCAAACACACTAAAAACATAGGTACTTATCAGTTGAAACACGAGTACAGTTAGGTACACATGACAGGTACAATCATATTACTATTGGAAGTACGGAAAAAATATCTCCAAACCTATCAACATGGGATCTAGTTTCGAAGATCTGATCTCAAAAGTGAAAACGGTTCGTAATTTGGACTTACGGTTCTCAAGATATTTCATTTGAAAAAACGAATCTAAAAAAAAAAGGAAAAACTGACACAACCCAGCCTCCCCCTGTCTTCTCTCCTCCCTCATTGCTTCCTCTTGCGACACGTGACGAGTAGGGAGATCACTTCCTAGAAATTTTCTGGCACCACAGCACGCCACTTGTAGCGTGTGGAGCGAATTGTCTTCCCTTCGCGAAGGTCGGCTTTTTTTTAACGATTTCAAAAACTAAACTGAAAAATAAAATTTGAGAGATGGGCAAGCAAAGTCAGGCCTAGAAGGGAGTAGGGGAAATAATTAAAAAAATGGAGAGAGATGAGTTGGCCCATTGTTGGCAGAGCTTGGGCTTTGTTAGGCCCAGCCAGGCCCGGCTCGAGAACTGCACATGTATACGCTCGACTGTGGAGGTGGAGCGGCAGGTTGTTGGTTGGAATCCCACCTTAATTGCTGTTGTTTGTTGTCACGATTATCCCCGTGAAGTTTTTTTCTTTTGTCAATTTACCGATTTGTAAGAAACAAAAACTCGAGGCAGTCGGAGAGGAACAAATCATCTTGTTAGTAAAATTGTTATTAAGTTTTCCTTGAGAAAGAAGAATTCGGCGGCGCTCGCGTAAAGGCTATACTAAGCTTTTCCTCCAAAATCTGAACTCCTCTAATATCGTTTTCCCAACTCCCCTCCGTGTTCGCCTCTCTCTCCATCAGGTCCAGTATCATCGTCAACCATCGGAGAGTTCGATACCGACTCCTATAAGCGATCCTACTCGTCGTACCATATATACACGCACCAGACCCTTTCTTTCGCACCATAACAGTACTCGATCACGTAGGTAAGCAAGCGAACTCACCGCCCGCCGCCGCCGACTTACCGTGATCGGATCGCGCCATGGCCGTCCCGCCCTCGCTCCTCGTCTCGTCGGGCCTCTTGCTCGTCACTGCCTCGTACGGGTCGAAGCCCCTCGCGTTCGTCCTAACGCTCCTCGTCTCCTTCGTCTTCCTAGAGCGCGCCCTGTCGCCAAACCTCATCGACGGCTTCTTCCGCGAGGTCGACGCCGTCGTGATCGGAGACCTGCGCACCGTCCGCGACGCCATCAGGGATGATCCCCTGGCCGCACCCATCTACGCCGCCGCCGTGGACCGTGTGCGCCGCGCCCACGCCTTCGTCACGAACGCGATCCAGGCCTTGCTGACGAAGGCCAAGGAGAGCCTGAGCGAAGCCAAGGAGGCTGCAGTCGCGGCCTTCCTCTGGCTCCGCCTGGCAGCTGGCGTGGCCAATCTGGTGGCGACCGCCCTGATGAACACTGCTCTCGAGGAGGCGAGAAGCCGGGCGCCGTCGGTTCTGAGCTGGAGGGGCGTGAAGGGGCTCATCAGGACGTCCCCGCCGAACGAGGAGGCGCTGTCCAAGCCGGGCACCACGTTTCTCGTGGTCTGGATCGCGGCGATCTTCGCGTACTTCGCGCAAGCGCTCACCATCGGCGGCATCTGCAGCGGCATCGCGTCGTTCGCCGCGTGCTTCCCATGCTTCGCCGCGCTGTGCGGCTTTGCGCTCATGGAGGCCGAGAGGGTGTACCTGTGGGGTTCCTACGCCATCGACACGACGGGCGGCAGCGACACGGCCAAACCAAGACGGACGGCCGGCGACGCAGCGGTAGGAGTCGTCAATGGCGAGGAGTCTCAGTGTGCTCGGGAGTATCTGTCGACGCTTTTCATCCTGACGCTCGGCATTGATGCCCTGTTGATCGCCTACATGCGGCCGTTCGTTCTCGCGTCATTATCCATCTTCAACGTCGCGGCGGCCAAGCAGGCTTACATGGCGTGGGAAGACGGAGCGCACGGGGACTTGTACAAGTGGCGCCGCCTTGCGATGAAGGTGTTGGCGATAGACATTGCCAAGGTCGTCGGCACCTACCTCGTGATTGACTTCTCCCTGGGCGCGTTGCTGTTCTTGTGTCTCTGTGCCAAGGCGGCCTTCTTTCTGGACAGGGCGATTTACTTGTCGGATGAGGGTGCATCGGAGCACAACGACGACAGTCAGGAAGGTGCTGCTCTCGCTAAGGACGTGGAAACAGATGCCGAAGGTACTGACGACGGTAATCAGAACGGTGCTGTTGTCGCTGGGGACGTCGCCGGAGATGGCAAAATTTCTGACGGCGACGATCAGGAGGGTGCTGGTCTCGCCGGGGACGCTGCCGGAGAAGCCCAAGGTACTGACGACGTTCCTGCAGAGAATTCAAGTGGCATTGTTGCATCCGACGATGAAGAGGAGGAAGGCTCGACCACGGAGGAGCACTCCGATCTGTCAGATTCACAGGAGGAACGCTCAACCACGGAGGTGCAGTACCCCGATCTGCCAGTTTCAGAAGAGGAAGGCTCGACCACGGAGGAGCACTCCGATGTATCAGATTCAGAGGAGCAGCGTCGCGAAGAATCAGACGGCAGCAGTAGCAGCAGCATGGACGGCTGGAGTTTCGTAGGCGTCGAGCCGATTATGCCGACCGATGTTAACGCTGGCGTCAATCGTAAGTTCAGGTTTTTTCTGTAGGATGAGCCTAGGATGTGATCTAGTGATTCAGTCAACATCTGCAGAGCGTAGTTTTATTTATTTTTTGACAAAACGTTGAGAATTTGTATTTGGGATTTTATTGCTCTTAAAAGATGATGGTTTGTGTTGGTATACCTTCGAAATTTTCCTATGAGAGGATGATGACTCTTCTTATGGACCACACTTCACCCGAATTTGAAGAGAACCTTTTGTTTTCATAAAACAGAAGAAATATTTATGTTCAGTCTAGCATCTCAGAGAAGCTTCTGTATGTTCATGAGTTTGGCTGTTCCTATCATGTAACCAAACAAACTTTCATCTGACCTACTATTATTATGACTTTGAATCATGTAGGGTTGAAGAGTTATTGAAATGTCCCAAAAAAAATAAAGGTAAAAACTTTGCACTTTCCTAAACTAATAACGGGAAGGAAGAACGCAAGCATATCTTTTGGTGGCGACACCTATACTCCGAAAAAGGTTCTGCAAAACAACACCGGTAGAAAGTAAACGGTGCACGTCGTTCAGTCTAACCCGATTTTTACCCAGAGAATGTCTAATCTCCAACCAATGCCTTCAACAAGAAAAAGGCTAGGAAGCCGCCATTGCCAAAAACAACCAGATGTCACTTACTTCCGGTTAAGAACGAGTGAGCGCAGAAGAAAGTGTTCAAACGCCGGGCATGGTGCCATGGCGGTATAGTCCGGGGATGAGTCCTCCACCACGCATAGTTTGAACTTTTCTATTTATTGATGATTAATCACATGCATCAGTTGTACAAACAGTACGGAAAAAGCATTTCCATAATTTAAAGACTCGATTAGCTCATTATATTGAGTGAACGTAAAAGATTTCCCAATTGCTAAAAAGCGCTCGGATGCTACCTGGCCGCTCGAGCACTCGATTTTGCACCGTCCGATCATGTCCATCGCGCGACTCTTCGGGGTGACGGTCCCGACAGGATTCCACTTTCTGTGGCTAGTCGGGCTCACACGGCCGAACACAGCCCCGTCTCGCCCCCTTCTCTCCCACGATGTCGCCGCCGGCAGCTTCTGCTTCGCCCGCCGCCGGCAACTACTGTCGCCTTCGTGCGCCGGCGCCGCACTGCGCACATCTACTATACTGGATTCCCACTAGCGCCATGCCAGTCTGCTCCCAAGTGCGACATCAAGGCTAACCCTAGCCTTGTGGCTCGGGCTCACCGAGGCGGCTCCGACACCTCGAACTCGTCTGCGCCGCCCCGCCATGGACGCCTCCACCAGTTTCACGCAGCCTCCCTAGCACCACGCCTCAAGGCCCAACGGCAACCCTATTTGTATCGCTCGGGCTGCCGGCGCTGCTTCCAGCACCAGCTCCTTCGGCTGCACCTTCGACGCCCCCGAGATCCTCTCCGTCGACCTCGCCCTCTGGTGCTCCTACTGGTCCACCACGACGCCCTCTCCTTCAACCTTGAGCATACCATGATGCCTCGGCCTCCCCTGGTTTCCTGTGCTCACTCGGCTCTATAATGGTGCGACTCTGGTGGTACGACTCTGGTGTTGGCCTGGGCTGGCCTTGGCCTTTTGCCTGCTGGTTGCTGTGATGACACCTTCGTCAACATCCATTCAGGCTAGCACATCAAACACATCTGCACCGGCCAGAGTAAGTTGGGTTTGTCCTGCAATTTATCTGGCGCGCACCAAGTGTTCGTTGAATTGCCTTCAGTGTGCTGATAGTATGGATGCCTAACATTTTGCACCTCATTGATTTGTTGCGCTAGTGTCATTTATCTACTAAAACTGCACACTTGGTTTAGATGAATCGGTAATACTTCATGTGTTTGGTGGTGTTATGTTATGCCCATCTGCACTACCAGACACCGCCACCATATTAAGTTCCCTCTGTAGAAGCCCTATATCCTGCGATAACTGCTGCTCATGGCCTTTTAGCTGCTGTAACCAACCAATTACTCCATCGCAACCCTTCATCAAAACATGTTCCGTCCGTCATTCAACTGAAACAGCTTGGGCAGCACGAGATTGTGCCAACTCCATCAAGAGCAACATCAGGGCTGTAGACCTTCATCTGACCATTTATGAAACCTTGTTCTAGAATATGAGAAAACAACTTATCTGTTGCAACATTTGATGGGGCACGGACAAGCATCCGGGGTTTGGGGCAAAGCTTGGGAAAAGTGTGAAATAGGTTTGATCCATGCTCTGCAAAATTTCGTCAATAGACCCCGCAACAAAAGCCTCTGAAGCATTGTTAGTAGTAGCACCAACTTGCTTATAACTTTCAGGAGCAAGTTTCTTTAGCAGAGCAGCATGGTAATGTTGATACTGAACAAGATGGATACCATTTAGCATTCCTCAAACAGTGGGTTTTCCCTGTCCTAGGAAGACCTTGTTCGAATAGCAAAGACAATGGTTAGTGATTGTTTGGCAGCTCAGTTTTTTCAAAACTGAATTATTCCAAAACCATAGTATCTTAATGCATGGACAAGTAATACTTTAGTTACTTCAAACTACTATTTTTCTCAGTTTTTTGTAAAACTACCGAGATGTTTGGCAATTGCTTAGTTGCTGCAGTTTTGACCGGTAATTACGTTGCATGGATGGTCACCTTGACCGATAGTCATGTTCCTTGCTGTTGCAGGCATGCCTGTATCACGTTGAGTGCTTCAACTGACACACTATAAAGCTACAAATCATGCTTTTAATCAACACATAATTGCATCATCTGGCACGCCAAGTACCGGTTCTTGCAGTCACGCTAAATCCTGAATTGTACTAACCTTGTCATTGTCACATCTGGCGCATGTGGTGGCAGGGTGGAACAACAAATGGCGTGAATTTTTGTTTTCTCGCTTTCTCAGTTTATAACAACAGAGGTTGCAGGTTGTTTTTTTAAAATACAGATACAATACTACAAGTTTTGGGATACTGTAGTATAACGGTGTAGTTTTAGTTGGCAGCCAAACAACTAAAAATATTTTATACTTCGGATTGTTAGAAACCTGTAGTATTCTTAGAATACTTAAAAAATGCAGAGCCATCAAACAGGGCCTAAATTAGGGAGATGCATCACCATGAAGATCTTTCGATGCAGAGAACGTTCCTAATGCTTATGTGATGGAGTGAACCAACCCCCGGCCTCCTCTAGGTCTACTGCCTATTGTGGAGATACGACCTTCTTGGCGCAAGGCTTATTTGTATAAGTGCAGGTGCGCACGAGGTGTGGTCGACAACGACGAGTTTCCTGGAACACCTAACAAAGTTGTTTTTCCAAGAAGATGCTATTTTTGAACAAGTGCTTAAGTTTTTTGAACCATGTAACTAAGTTGTGTTTTATCACGTAACCCGTCTGTTTTAGAAGCAATGTCCCGAGTATCGCGTAGTGATTTAATGAAGTTCATTCTATCAACTTGATTAATTTGGTTCAACCATCTAACTAAGTTGTGTTTTGTCACGTGACCAAGTTCTTTCACAATTAATGTCTCGAGTTTACGCAGTGATTTAATTAAGTTGCTTCTATCAACATGCTTAAGTTGTTTCTAACATGTAAGTAAGTTGTCACCTAACCAAGTTGTTATACAAGCAATGTCTCTAAGTTACATAGTGGGTTTTATTAAGTTGCTTCTATCAAGATGCTTAAGTTGTTTTCAACATTTAACTAAGTTGTTCTTATTATCACCAAGCTCTTTTACAAGCAATGTTCTGATTCTACATAATGATCCAACTATGTTGTTCGTATCACCTTACCAAGTTGATATCAACTTACTCAGTATGCATTAGTTGGTTTTATCCTATGTTTTTAGTAAGTTGTATGCTGGATTTCATGAAGTTGTTTTGTTCGACATGCTTAAATGGTGCACAGATTCTAACTAAGTTGTTTTCATTGTCAATATAGTTTTTAGTTTGTGTTTTATCCATTGGTTTAGTAAGGATTTCTAAGTTGTTTTTGTTCAACATGATTAAGTTGTGCAGATAATCTAACTAAGTTGTTTTTATTGTTAGCGTGTTTTTAGTTCGTGTTTTTATCTTCTAAGTTGCATCCTGATTTCTGAGAGTTGTTTTATTGAACTTGCTTAAGTTGTTTACTGAATTTGACTAAGTTGTCTTTTTTACAGTAAGCTTGTTTGGTTTGACTTGTTATGGTGTTTAGCAACATCTTAAATTTGAGTTACAACCATATGCTTTGGTGAAATATGCTTATGAGATAAGTTGCTCTTTTTAGCTAACTAAGTTGTGTTCAATCATCTACCTGCTTTTTTGTTTATATAGACAATGCCTTCATGATCGGAATAATGATATTAATTGGAAAATGTAGTTTCTAGGAGACTAGCTTTTAAGTATATCTTTTATACTTGATGTCTCTTACTAAGTTGTTTCCTGTATATATTCAAACTAGGATTTCAGTTGTCCAATAAGGTGACCATAAATTTTCTTAATTTCGTTTTAGCCGATCCCTTTTTGGTTGTATGACAAGGCGATCAGAAAATGATATTTCTTCTCTTATGTTTCTCAGGCAAGAACAATCAACATTGGACATCTCGTCGGCACACCAGACTCAGCTGCACTCCGAACTGATGTAATTGGACCTGCACTCCGAACCGAGTTTGTTTTGCAAATGTTTCTGTTTGTTGCATGGAACTTGGGTTTTCCTGTCTATCAAAGTTGATGGTTTATATGCTCATTGGATCTCTGAATCTAACTTAGTTGTCGTAGGGATTGTTGTTCTTGATTTCAAGGACCTAAGTTTTTTTCTTCTTGTAATCTAAGTTGTTTCAAGTTTGTTCGTTATTGCATACAAATGGGATCTATGAATCCAACTAAGTTGATTCAGGGTTACTAGCTATTACTTCGTGCACCTGGAATTTTTCTACAGTACCTTGCTGGGGTGATCGAGCACATAGTTGTTTTTTTGCTGTGTTTACACGTTTCTAGATTCATACGTATCGCTATGTATTTATGGAGGAAGAGACAAGAAGTGGTAGCTGGTGGACTTGCTTGGCCCCTGTGAGTGGATGAAGACGAGCAGTTTGCCAAGAGCCGCTTTCTACTACTTTTTCTCTTACATGTAACTCCCTTTTTCTGATCGGGTGCTGAATTTACCAAAACAGCATCCAGATGCTGGGTAGGACAGTTAGCATCCGGATGCTGGGTAGGACAAGCTGGCACCGGATGCTCCCTAGCCGGGTCCAAAGATTTAGTTTCACGGAGTGAACATATCGGAAGCCATCGGATCTTTAAGTGCATGGTGGAAGACAATTTTAAAAAACTGCCACGCGGCAAAGTTGCTAGGACCCACCACTGACCTTCCCTTGCAAGTCTCCATGAGAGCCAGACGAACAGTTGCGCACACTCAAGGAACTTTCCAATGGGTACATCAACTTTTGTTCGATATACACAAAACCATATACACAAATGTTTGTATGATTGGCATACACAGTATAATGTTTGTATGTCTATACTAAAACTTGACATATAGAGAACAACATTAATGCACTAAGTTGAAGATAAACATGCCAACATGAAATAGTTCATTATAAAGTTCCATACTACATGTTCAAGAACGTGTATATTTTAATTTCAAACCCTAAATAACCTTATTTATATAGACAAAAAAGAATTGATAATTGAAGCTCATTTTATTTAGCATATACAATAACATATATTTCACTTATTTCTCCAATTTGGTGGTGTCCATATTTATTTAAATAATGAATAAACATAAAATTTGATGCTCCATTGTTACAAGTATATGAGGTGAACAAAAATATAGTTGCTACCTTTATGCTTAGTAAATATTTCTATTATATCTATACCACACAAAACAAGTCATCATAAAATTTGTTTTATTAGAAAACAACGACAAGATTGATTTTACAAGAGGACTTGGACACCCTAAAAAATAAATAACTTGGGAAAAGAGAATGTATAGTATAATATGTAAGCTTTTCAGTTTTTACAAGCTTGTAAGTCATGAAATAATTCGAGCAAGCCGAAAAACGTTGAAAAAATCAATAATCAAGCAACTACAGAATATTTACTTTGTCTTGAAGGTAATTCTTGACACTTTATTCAACTAATAAACTCCCTCCGTTCCTAAATATAAGCTACATAGTGTTTTGAGAAAAATTCCAGAATATAAGGTTTACTACGTTGCGCCACTTGTATGGAAAATATTTTTAGTGATTTGATTATGTTTCCTTAGCTTATGCAAAGTCCTCTATTAGTTCACGTTAATTGCCTGAGGTTAATCCTAGTCAAACATTGTGTAATTTTTCCTAAATGTGTGTTTCTTAATTTCCGTGCCAAAAACTATATGGCTTGTATTTATGACCGGATGGAGTATAGAAGAAGAAAAACAACCACTTCTAAAACAGAGAAGACAAAGGAAAACTATATTGACATACATACCATTCTTTGTGGAATTTGGAATATGATATTTCCTTATTTCATATTAGCACATATAATTCCTAATATAGAATAATAAGGTAGCTAAATGTTTTTTTATTTTTCAAATGGTGAAATAAAATAGGAAAGCCAAACAATTCCTTACATTTTTAGTTCAGAATATAAAAATAAAAATAAATAAAACTAAAAAAACTAAATCTAACTAAGGTAGTTAAGAAGTTGCTTAAATTAAATAAATAATATAGGATCTACTTTCAAAGCTCTCACTGAGATATAGTCGATACTGATGACGGTTCATAGACAAATTACTGGCTTGAATTATAAACATTTTGAGCCTTGCAAATAATGATGATGACATCACCTTTGTTCTCTCATAATGTTGCATGTAAATACCCCCATGCTAGGATTGTTTGGTTGCTTAGTGTCTTCGATACATCATACTTGATTTTTTTTCATAAATTTATGTTTCAAAAAAAATTAAAACATATGGCACCCATTTTCTATTGAGGGCGGACATCCATAATATATTAACCAAAGAACAATATTACAAAGGACACATCTAGTAGTAGGAAAATTGTGCCCACGTGTATAGATAGGAATTGAAAAGCGTAGAAATACATCCAATCTCCCTAGCAAAATCAGCTTCAACTGAATCGGCCACTCCTTGCTAGGTTGTCGTCGCACCGCTGCAGTAGAAAAAAAAGGTAGAGCAGTAATTTAGTCATTCACACAAACCTGTAGAGGGATATTCCTCGTAAAATTCACCACGGTATTCACCTGCTGCATATGACTAGATATGGGGAAGAAATTGAAACACTAGGGGATAGAATCATCGATGGGTGCCAATGGCTCAACTGACGTTCACCCATGGTTTGAAAGACGAGAATACCTCCAACAATATCAACATGCCGCCAGACCAACACCACACAAAACTAGAACACAAGCATGGCTAAGAAAAAGACCCACTAACTCTTCGACGTTGTCAACCACACCAACGAGATGGAGTAGAACTTGGGGGTACCATTATTTGACGCAACGTCCACCATTGCTTAAACAACACTACCAAACCCTAACTTTAGGGGCCTAGTTACAACACCAAGAGTAGATCCGGTGTCCCTACCTCTCCTGATGTTGAAGCTGCAAGCAAAGCCGGCGATGACCTATCAACTGTTGGGCGGGATGATGGAGATGTGGTGGCAAGGGTTTAGAGGAGAGGCGGGTGGCCGGATCGGATCTATAGATGACACACACATAAGAGATAATGTAACACTTTGAATATAAGATAATAGATGTTTTCATCTGTAGTTGCACAAAAATAAATGGCGTTTTCGTAGTTCTGAATTGTATATATCTATTATGGACGCACAAATTTATTCCGGTAGTTTTTCTTTTATTGTTTAGGGACGTCTAGTTTTTCTGATAGTTTCGAAAACATTAGTGAAACTAGCAAAAGTGTCCGTGCGTTGCACCGGAAGAAACTAATGTTGGAGATCGATGGAGATCCACGACGACCAACCAACATGCAAGGGGGCAACCATCGGGGAAGACATCTCCCGCATCAGTAGCGAGGGGCGCGTGGAGGCAGCATCCGAGAAAGGGGAAGCACCTGGTGCGGGGATGAGAGCGCGCGACGCGGCGGTGGGAGCATGTGGTGGCTCTTGCAGCGGCGCCAAGGTGGAAGCTTGCGGCTACGACGGCCTGGATGGGAGCGCGTGGCTCCGGCGACGGTCTCCATATCAATGATGATTCCTAAGAACGACTTGACATGCCGATATTTTTCTTGGCAATCTCGGTCTAGCATCCCTTGGTCGACATCAGTGTGTTCGACGATATGAATTACATTGGTACGTACACTACGATCTCATCGGGGTTGATGTACCGCGGCTTCTATAGCACCTCCAAGGAATGCGATATTGCACTGTCGCCGCTAGCCACGGTTATAGTCAAATTATATTAGTGAACGGATAGAGTATATTACACATACTTTGCATATGCAACTACGAAAACCGTTTCATATTCTTGTTATAGTCAAATCTAAATAAACGTTTACTACGAAAACCGTTTCATATTCTTGTTATTGTCTCATTGGTGAACCGGAAGCTTGCCAAATCGTTAACACAAATGGAGTGAATTGAAATACTAATAACTAAATAGGTCATTAGTTGAACAAAAAATTCAATGTAATACTGAAACCATTATAAACGAATTCTAAGTGCGTTAGCTGACTATGCTAAGCGAGATACACTGCCAGTTCATTGCTCTTGCATCTACACTTCGATATTTAAGCTGTCGGCAGGAACTTGTCATCCGTCCTTGTATATACACTTAAATATAAATGTGCAGATGATGAATCAAGTATGATATCAGAATATATTTTATTTGTAAGATACATAGACCAGCTAACTCTGAAGAGATAAAAAGCTAGACAATCACACATATGCGTGGCATCAGCATGCTGCAATGCCATCTTTTTTGTTCATAGCCATAAACAACAGTCCATAGGGAAACTGAAACTGAATCTGCAACCACCACTTCAACCACCACTTCTTGGCCGAAGCGTCGTTCTCCGCCTCTACGGCAAGCTGCTTGAACAGTAGCCTTGTACGAAATGGTAATGCCACCGTTATTATCGTTGATCAGATGTGGATCATGAAGAAACACTTACCCACTATACTTCTTCACAGTTGACATGAATTACAGAGTAAAAAAATTCAGAGCAAACGAAACCACTTTGCTGCATCTGGACATATTAGATTCATCTCAAAAGGAAGAAGGAAGAGCAGATGCATTCTCATTACCTTTTCGTTGAAAAAACAAGAGCGAATTTGAGATTTTGAGCTTGCCTTGAGGCCGTGCTGCCTTCCGCGCCTTGAGCCCTTGCAGCAGCGACAAGCTGCCAACCCCATGCGCCTCGCCGAGGCCTCGAATGCGCTCTCAGCCGCCATCGTATAGGCCGGGGATCGAGCGGGATCTAGAGCCGATGAGCTAGAGGCAGCGAACGGAAGGTCGACGTGGCTGGCGGCGCAAGGAGAGATGGGCCAGGTGACCCGCTTAGCCGCCGTTCGATCTTCCCCCGACGCGGCGCAGCCGCCAGCCCACCTCCAGCTCCGGCCGACGGAATTCCTCCTGCAGGTTCCCCAACCAACGCCGCCGCCGTTCCTCTGCGGGCCTCTACTCGTCCCCGACGCCTTCCCCTGCTCCGCGCCGCCGACCGTCGCCTCGTCGTCTGGCCCCGCGCGCGCCGCCAAGTCCAGCACAGCGGCCGCCTGCAGACTCTCCGCCGCGGAAGTCCTTTTCCGCCACGGCCATTGCCTCCCCGTGCCCTGCTTCCCAAGTGCATGGAGGTACTGTCGAGAAGGAACGAGCATCACAGCGTCACGGGTGGCGCAGATGAGCGATGCCCGGCAGCGCGATGCGCGGGGACCTGCGCGGCGGCACGCTCGGGCAGAGGAGTTCCCTGCTGGAAAAACGAAACGAACCGGTACCGCGTGGCATTTAGCTGTATTATGTGATTTGGTGGAAGGACAAAACGGTCCACTAAAAAGCGTTGACGAAACTTTTTGGCAGAAACCTTAGCTCTTTTATTATTAGGTATAGACTAGCAAATGTGCCCGTGCTTTGCAACTGGTTTAAAATAAAATACAAATGCTCACGGACCTAGAAAATATTATGCTGTAATTTTAGTACTCAAAAATTCTTTCACTTTGATTTTTGGTTTGTCCCATTTTAGTATATTTTAACTTTTGTTTTAGATTTTAAATCGTAGTAAAATTAGGCTCACAAAAATTACAAGTTCATTTTAAGATTATATAAATGTCGTAGGCTCGTAGGCTTGTAGCTCATACGCCTAGCTTCTTTTTTTAAAAAAAAAATAGCATTGCCTACCAGTGTTGTTTTCTCTTTACTTATCTTGATCTTGTGAGCTTGCTTACCCAAGCAGCAATCTTATCTTATGCAGTTATGCATGATGGCTGGTAGCAAGGGCTCCAGCACATCCACCTCATGGACATGAGCATTGAGCAGACATGAAAATGAAAGTGAAAGATGAGAAGCACGGGCAGAACCCCACCACCTCTCATAAGCAGATTTTTGTACCTTAAACAACTCGCTCAAGTCCAGCTATCACTCATAAGATGCACACGCATAGGCAGTCTTGGAGTGCCTGACGGGAACAACATCCCCGCTCAAAGATGATCATATCGGTCATAAACATCGTGACCTGCTAGTCCATGCTGGCCTCTCCCGATGCAGGCTGCAGGGCCTTTGGGACGTCGACCATGCTATCGTCCAGCGCGCATCAACAGCTGGTGGAAGCCTACCATTGTGACCTGCTACGCATCATGCTCTACCATCCCCAACACTGGTTGCCAATACAATCGCGGCGCCGCTGAAAGTGAAGATTCGGGTAGACACCAACCCGCAACGGGTCTGTTTGTGCAGCGGCCAAGGTCGGCCAAGGTTCATCTTCTCCCTCCTGGCCCTTGCCGTCGGTACCACCGTGACGTAGAAGCTGTTCGGGGTGGCCTCCATGGTTGACACAGTGCCTGCGAGGCTGCGAAAACTCGCCGCACACTAACGTCCTTGCTCGAAGAATTAATCTAATGCACTCACGCTTAACGCCAGCAGCCTCGTCCTCTCGCATGGCCCTTGTAATTGCCTCAGCAGCTGCTTGGCGACGGGATCTGGACGGTGTTCGACGATTTGTTGGTGTATACGGCGGAGGCTTTACCGATCTGGACGGCGTCGTGGAGGAAACCGCCTCCGCCGGTGCACAGCCCTTAACTTCAGCCTTGAGCAGCGCCTGCCGTTATTATCTGAGAGGACCCGTACGTGCCCTCCACCGATTCCTGCCGCTGCTACGGGCACGGCCTTCACCGTTTTTGTGCCATCGCCGAAATCGTTCCTCAATCGAAGGCTCAACAATATCGCCGCATAAGGGAGGCTGGGAGGGCCGCCTGCTACGCTTCTCCGCGGTGCCTGGGTTGCTTATATGGCGAATTGAATTCATCGAGTCCATGTTTGTTACGATGGAGAGGTCCTCTTTCAGATCGTGGTTCTGCTCTACACGAATCGTATCTCTGTTCTAGTCCTGTCATGACACTCCGTTAGGATCTGTCCCATTGGCCCACGTCCTGAAATTTGAGAAAGCAACCTCCCCCAAAAATTTAAATCAAACACTAAAAATTGTATCAAATCAAGAGATACTGTAATTTGGAAACCTAAATCTGGCGCTCATCCCATTCATTCCATCTCTTGGATTTTCAGGTTGAAATCTTCAATTGGGGATGTCCCCAGCACCCAGTAGAATTCAGCAAATAAAAAATTACATCTCTTGGATTTTCAAGTTGAAATCTTCAATTGGGGATGTTGCCAGCACCCAGTAGAATTCAGCAAACAAAAAATTCACCGAGAGGTCCGCAAAATTCAGAGTAGTAGTAACCCCATTCTCGAACACACCGAAACCAAAAATTGGCAGTAGCCCAGCAGCTCCTAGCCAAAAAGAAAGTAGTAGTAGCACCAGCTTCGACCGACAAACTGCAGCAGCAACAGTCCGACCTTTCTCGGAAGACTGAGCAAGGCACGCGCGCGGCCTGGAATTGCTCGACGACGCGGCATCGCGCGCGGCCCCTGCAGACAGTAGACGGCGTCGCGCGGCCCCTGCAGACAGTCGACGGCGTCGCGCGGCCTGGAGCGTCCGCCCCTGCAGACGCCGACGGCACGGCGTCGCGCGCACAGCTTGGATATACCGTGCGGATCCTCTGTGGTTCAGCAGGGCATTTGGGGGCATGGGTCGGGTCTGCGGACGCTCGATCCAGCGTGCATGGAGGTGGTCGGGCACGGCGTGAAGGGGCACGGCGGCGGCAAGTTGTTTCTGCGGGATTGCGAGGTAGGAGAACAGCACAGGGACAGGGCGGTTGTCGGTTGCGTGGAAAAGAACAAAAACCAACCGGTAGTGGCAAAAGTGCCTAATATGCGGTTTGGTGGGAGGGCAAAACGGTCCAAAAAAAGCGTTGACGAAAATTTTGGCAGAAACCTTAGCGCCTTTATTATTAGGTATAGACTAGGAAAAAGGCCCGTGCGTTGCACCGGGAGAGAAAATATGCAAATAAAAAAAAAACTGAAAATCATCTTCCTTCAATTTTACTCTTAAATTTTTTCTCCCTAGCAAAAATGTGAAACTTTTAAAATTCCCCCACTCGTTGCCTAGCTTGGGTACTTGTCGTCAATGTCCTGGGCATTGACGCCTTCCTCAGCATGCCGTCACAACTTGTTGTTTGCAAGAAAATTATCATTTCTAATGTTGCATCAGTTAAAAAAGTACAAATGCGATGTGAATTGTGAAATATAAATATGGAACACGTAACATGCATCAATTATTAATTTATAGAAGAACACCTTCGATTCACATAGAAATCATAATTTACATGGAAATCATCTCCAATATATGGTAATGCGTCTATATGTAAAGCAATTAAAATGCATTCATATCTACATTTAGAAATAGACATATTATTATTTAGACTTTGAACACAGGTATACCTTGAACTGACAGAATAGTATTCAGGAATGCATGCATCCTAGAACCCGTTGGACGTCACTGCAATATGAATCGCAATGCCCCAACAGGTTTTTGGCCGAAGCAAATCATCATCGCATCACGTCCGTGTACCTAAACAACCTAGCTAGCTGATAATTTTTCTTCCATCAGGTTGCTACTACTCAGCGTGGTTGGTAGCTCTAACAGGAATCAAACACAAGAGAAAGAAATCAATACTGATAGAAGTAATCGGGTACCTTCTCAAGCTCCAGCAGTGCTATGGATGAGGACGACCACCGCACCGCACGCTCCCGTCAGATGGCAGTTGCCAGCAGCTTTGGCCATGCATATTTGTCGTCCCTATGGTGGTTAATTAGCTTCACCAGTAGATCATTTTCTCCGAATGGATTGCCCAGTGAACATCAGACTTCAATGCATCTAGCAAGCGTTGCGGTGACCGAGTCAGAGCATGCAACAGCTTCACATCTAGGCGATGATGCAGCTCGAATCAGCCGGACAGTTGGGATGGGGGGTAGATGGACTGGATCTTGCGGGAGAAGCAGGAAATCCTCTTCCCTCCAAGCGGTTCGGGATTGGTCGGCGGCCGGCTGTCTCTCTTGATTTTCGCGAGAGGCACAGATCTTGACCCGCGTTGCTCCAAATCGTACGAACCATCTTGGATTCTCGCGGGCATCCGCTGGGAGCAAGGCAAAGGAGTGGAGCACACTCACGGCCGGCTGCCATCAGATTAAATTAGGACGGCACCAGCCAGCGGGCGCACCGGCAGGGAAACTACCTCCACACGGACGGACGGTCGATGGGATAGATAGCTCGTCGTTAGGGGGTGAGCCTGTGCTGGACCACGGCACCACTCAGAGCTCGCGCCCCCAGATTCGGAGGTGGGAGATGAGTAGTAGTCGCACCGTGGAGATTCGCGTGGCTCTCGTAGCCGACATAGCCAGACCACCGTCGCAGCCGCACGTTGCACCGTAGGTCCGGGCAACTCGAAAGACTCCCATCGTCGCCGGCTCGCCGCCATAGTCAGGTCGTCTGGGCAGCTCAAAGGCGCCGTACGGGGATGGGGATAAGTTTTTTTTTTGACTTGGATGGGGATAAGTTGTGGCGTCCGGGTTTGTTAGGGCTGGGTAAAATAAAAACGAACCGGTACAATGACGTTTGGCAGTAATATGGGTTTTGGTGGGAGGGTAAAACGGTCCAAAAAAAAAGCGTTGACGAAACTTTTTGGCAGAAACCTTAGATCATACGGACCAAACCGAGGAAACGCTTCTCCCTTTATTATTAGGTATAGACTAGGAAAAATACCCGTGCGTTGCACCGGGAGAAAAACATCAACTTTTGCCTAAAGATTTGAATCTACTCCCTCCATGCAGAAATGTGAGATGTTTTAGCTTTTCTATAGGTTCACTCAATTTTGTTTAAATCTAGTCTATTTATAGTATATAGGTTCATTTTTTTAGTTAGTTTAGTTTAAAATATCTAAAACATTTTACATTTGTGCACGAAGGGAGTATTAGGTAACGATGTTGTTGGCATCTTCATCATGTGACCCGCGAGGTTGAATGCAACGGTTTTTCACTTTTACGGATGTACTCACTCTATTCGTTTTTAATCGACTCGGAGTTGTTCACTTGCATGCATGTTGATTAGCATGCGCCCACTTTCGATTATTACCGAACAGAGGTAGTAATTAGTTAATAATGGAGAAGTATATGTGTTTTTACTAAGGCTTGATGAAATGCTCAACGTTCAATATTTCGGAAAAATTAGGTCGACAAGCACAAACCAAAAACCGAAATGTAGAACAAAGGTGACCAAATTCTACTCTATTTTTAAAGTAGAACCAAATTTATCAAAAAATCAAATTCTACCGCAGAAAATTGTATCATATCCATATAGTGAAAACAAGTGCATCTAAAAGAAATATATAGCTCAAATTCAATCTAAAGTACCACATAAAAACATTTATTACCAAATTTACCTAAATGATCTCCATAGCAGAGCTACCATGGTTTACAGTTTCGGAAATATTTTACCGAAATCACTGTAATTAAGTGAATTTCAATCATTTCGGTTTTCATTGTGGCCAAAGTGCTGAAATTCTTCGTCAAACTCCATTCAATTTGAAAACTATTTTAAAATATTTTTAAAATAGTTTTCAGAGTTAAGAAGCAGAAATCCTCTTTTTCAAGAGTGGCTGGAATACACAGCTTTATGCCTTTATCAGTTTATCCGCTCCCGCTGTAAACCACAGCTTGTAGTTTCCTTGTCAGTTCCCTCTCGGTTCTTGTTTTATTTACCGGAAATTGAGGTCGAGCCAGAAAATTATTGGACCGTAGGCGTTCGTGGAGAATGGAGATGATCTTGGCGCAGGCCACCGCACCTGAGCTGAGATGATTTAGTTAGATTGAATACTTCGTGATTATTCTCCATGCTCCAGAGCTGCTAGGGAGAGGCTCGAATCCACCAGTTGCTCTAGACCATCCCGTACCGCCCCGCCATCCGTCCTACGCGGGTCATGTATCGCTATCGATCTAGCGCGAGCTGCAGACCTCCGGCTACCTTCCCTCTTGTCACTTGTGGCTGTTCTGATCCCCTCCATCCTCCAGTCGAGCTCGCCCCCAACTTTGCATCCTACCTCCTCTGCAGATGGCGCCTCGCGCGGCTACTCGCCCAACGTCTGATATGTGGCCTCACCGGCGGCTGCCACCTGCTCCTCCACACGAGGTCGTCGACGGATCCAGGGAAGGTTCATGTGCGCAGTCCAATATGGGGGACGACCTGAGCGGAGAGAGGCTGCCCGCAGTCCCGGCTGCTCAACCGCACCTGATCCGTGAGGAAAACTGAGAAGAAGCCTCACACGGAGCAAGAGGATGGGGGAAGTGCTCAAGGCTATGGACGTGCCGGCGCTGTGTGGATCGGGGGAAGACTGGGATTTCTCGCGTGCGGGGAAAGAGAAGAACCAAATCGGTACAGTGGCATCTGTATGTATTATGCGATTTAGTGGGAGGGCAAAACGGTCCAAAAAAAAGCGTTGACGAAACTTTTTGGCAGAAACCTTAGCTCCTTTATTATTAGGTATAGATTTAAAAGTGATGACGTTTTGAAAATGGGTCGGAAATTTGAAAACTTTTCACTTATTTGAAAATATGTTTGTGATTTTTTAAAATATGTACTGTATTTTAAATATACAAGGATTCGAAAAAAGCAAAATGGAAAAACGGAGGAGAAAAATAGTAAAGCCAGAAGAAGGGGGGTCAGAAGCATCTAGAAGCTTCCCAACCAGAGAAAAGGTGCTTACCTGGGACAGCCTGCTTACCATCTACTAGCTGTGAGGGACATCCGGTGTGTTTTTTTTTAGATCAAAGGCACTCAAGTGCCCGACTTTGAATTAACAAAGCTACCAACGGCGAGAATGATACAAAGTGCTGAACCCAGCTTACAGAACGACACCACACACCCACACGAACTACCAAAGAAGCTACAGCCGGAAGCGCGACCAACAAGCTCAGCCAAAGCGCATACGAGGACTCGGAGAAGAACTGGAGTCTACAGTGTCGGGCCGGAGCTCAATCGAGAGCGAGCCATTTTCACGCGCGCCTCAACAGAACTCCTCCGTCGCAGAGACGCCACCGGAAGCCGACCACCACCGGGGGCCGACCTGTAGGGATTCGTTGCATAGAAAACAAAAAATTTCCTACCGCGAACACGCAATCCAAGCCAAGATGCAATCTAGAAGACGGTAGCAACGAGGGAATTATCGAGTCTCACCCTTGAAGAGATTCCAAAGCCTACAAGATGAGGCTCTTGTTGCTGCGGTAGACGTTCACTTGCCGCTTGCAAAAACGCGTAGAAGATCTTGATCACGGTGCCACGAACGGGCAACACCTCCGTACTCGGTCACACGTTCGGTTGTTGATGAAGACGACGTCCTCCTCCCCGTTCCAGCGGGCAGCGGAAGTAGTAGCTCCTCTTGAATCCGACAGCATGACGGCGTGGTGTCGGTGGTGGTGGAGAAACCCGGCGGAGCTTCGCTAAGCGTGCGGGAAGAAGGAGGAGTGGGGCGGCTAGGGTATGGGGAGAGGGGGGCGCCGGCCACTATAGGGGTGCGGCCACCTTGTGGTGTTGGGGTGGCCGGCCCCCTCCCCTTGGCCCTCATTATATAGGTGAAACACCCAAGAGTTGGTCTACAAGTCTTCGAATAAGACCCCAAACCAAAACCTTCCATATCACATGAAACCTACCCAAGCTAGGACTCCCACTAGAGGTGGGATTCCCACCCTTCTTTGGGAGGGGGTGGCCGGCCCCCTTAGGGGAGTCCACTTGGGACTCCTCCCCCTTTAGGGTTGGCCGGCCATGGTGGTGGAGTCCCTTTGGGACTCCGCCTTCCATAATGGTTTCTTCCGGACTTTTCTAGAACCTTCTAGAACCTTCCATAGAACCTTCCGGATCATTTTAAATCTTATAAAATGACTTTCTATATTTGAATCTTATTCTCCGGACCATTCCGGAACTCCTCGTGATGTCCGGGATCTCATCCGGGACTCCGAACAAATATTCGAACTCCATTCCTTATTCAAGTTCTACCATTTCAACATCCAACCTTAAGTGTGTCACCCTACGGTTCGCGAACTATGCGGACATGGTTTGAGTACTCACTCCGACCAATAACCAATAGCGGGATCTGGAGATCCATAATGGCTCCCACATATTCAACGATGACTTTAGTGATCGAATGAACCATTCACATATGATACCAATTCCTTTTGTCACGCGATATTTTACTTGTCCGAGGTTTGATCATCGGTATCACTCTATACCTTGTTCAACCTCGTCTCCTGACAAGTACTCTTTACTCGTACCGTGGTATGTGGTCTCTTATGAACTTATTCATATGCTTGCAAGACATTAGACGACATTCCACCGAGAGGGCCCAGAGTATATCTATCCGTCATCGGGATGGACAAATCCCACTGTTGATCCATATGCCTCAACTCATACTTTCTGGATACTTAATCCCACCTTTATAACCACCCATTTACGCAGTGGCGTTTGATGTAATCAAAGTACCTTTCCGGTATAAGTGATTTACATGATCTCATGGTCATAAGGACTAGGTAACTATGTATTGAAAGCTTATAGCAAATAACTTAATGACGTGATCTTATGCTACGCTTAAATGGGTGTGTCCATTACATCATTCATACAATGATATAACTTTGTTATTAATAACATCCAATGTTCATGATTATGAAACTAATCATCCATTAATCAACAAGCTAGTTAAGAGGCATACTAGGGACTCTTTGTTGTTTACATATCACACATGTATCAATGTTTCGGTTAATACACTTATAGCATGGTATGTAAACATTATCATAAACTTAAAGATATATTATAATAACCATTTTATTATTGCCTCTTGGGCATATCTCCAACAGTCTCCCACTTGCACTAGAGTCAATAATCTAGTTTACATTTGTAGAGATATAACACCTTGGCCTTCCGGTGCTTTATCATGTTTTTCTCACGGGAGAGGTTTTTAGTCAACGGACCTGACATGCTCAGAACCGTATGTATTTTGTAATTTATTTGCGTCTCAACGCATCACTCATTTCCAAATGAGTCGGCATTAAATATGTTTGGTCTTCTGGTGGAACCTTAATTCCGCGATCTGAAATATGTCACTAATATTGTCACACACAATATAGCTTCAAAGTTCTGACTCTGTCGGAACTACACCAAGTTCTCAAAGAACCTCTTGATTTTAACATCCTTTGTCATTGTCAAAACAATGACATACTCTGCCTTCTTTTGTAGAATCCGTCACAATATTTAGAACTCTTATAAATCTAGCATAGACAACTTCTAGCTCATTGTGCTACCTTTTAAACAACACATAGTCTAATTTGAGATTGAAATTTTATTTTCATATGTGACAAAACAAATATCGGTGCAACATCTTACAGCGATTTGTTTGTCATTTCTCCATACAAAACTATATTTATATACTTGGTTCTTCTTAAGTACTTAAGAATATTCTTACTGTTTTTCAATGATCATCACATGAATCATTCTGATACATGCTCATAACACTTTTAGAGCATAGGACATCTGATTGTGTACATATTATTTGTGATCTATAATCACTCATGTGTTTTTACTCATTGAGTGTCAGATACACTCAAGTCTTGTTAAACCTTCACATGACAAGAACATTTTCTTAATATTTCTATATTGAACTACTTCAATATCCATCCTATGTACTTTGACTTAAACTTATTTATGTGTTTCAATCTATTTTCATAGATCTTGACACTAAATTTGTTTCAGTCCATATCCTTTCATTGAAATTAATTCTCAATGGAACCTTTTTAATCAAGTATATAATTACATCATTTATAACCAACTATATGTCATCTACATAAAGTATTATAAATATGTCTCAGCGCTCCCACTTAATTTCTTGCAAATGCAAGCCTCTTCATCGTTTCTGATGAAATCAAAAACTCTTTGACTATTTCATCTGGTGAAGATTCCAACTCCATGATACTCACTTCATCCAATTGAAGTTTGTATACCTATTTAGTATTCCACGGACTAGCAAAACAATTGGTTGTATCTTGTATACACCTTTAATACACACGTCTGATAAGTAATGTATTTTGCCATCCTACTAGCATATCTCATAAAAGAAATATGTAGTGATTACTAGAATAATCCACATAGACTATAAGCATTGCTACGTAAGATCTAATCTTATCATAGTCAACTCTTTGAACTTTGTCGTAAACAACTTTTCGACAAGTCAAGCTTCATCAATTTTTAAAGATCCATTTACTTTCAAAAAGTATTCATCTATCTTGGATTTCATGGCGTATAGTCATTTTAACGGAGTCAGGGCCTATCATAACTTCTTTGTTTGTAGTTGGTTTATCATTGTTCAAAATCAATCCTTTGTCCACAAATCATTTATTTGATCACAAAGTAAACCATACCTACAAGGTTCAATATGTACTTCGATCTCCATGGCTAAAACACTTTGTAGTCATGGGAGCCATGATCGTCGTGGCTGCTTCCGGAACCAATTTCGATGCTGCGCTACTCTGATCATTATGCTCAGGTTCATAAACTTTATCAAGTTCTATTGTCCTCCCACTCAAAAACTTTGCTAGAAACAATTTCTTGTAAATAAGAAACATTGACAAACACTTTTGTCTTTGTCTCCATAGTGGGAAGAATTCCCAATCAATTCTCTGGGATAACCAACAAAGACATTCATCCGATTTTGGTTGTAAACTTATTTACTTATGCTATGCATACCAAAATTTAAGAAATGACTATTAGGGTTCATACCCATGCCATAACTCGTATGGTGTCATTTCTACGGATCATGATGATGCTCTATTCAGTGTAAAAGCGGTAGTCTCTAAAGCATAATCCACAAAAATATAATGGCTTTATTTTATCTCATCATTGACCCAACAAGGTTTGGATACATCTCTTGGATACTTCATCATCACTATGATACTCGAAGAAACGTGAGTTGTAGAACAATTTCATAACTCTCATAGATGTTCGCTAAAACTCGTAATTCAAATGTTTCAACCATGATCCAATCATAGATATTTGATTTTACGATGATTTCCACTTCATGCTGAAATTTATTTGAATCCATTCAAATGTTTTAAACTTCTTCCTTATCGAATATATCCACATATATATACTCAATTCATTGTTGGAAGTTTTCATGAAGTAGAAGAATCTCCCGCACACAACTATGCCCAGTGAACCACATATGTCATCATGTATGTTTTCACTAAGTTAGTTGCCTGTTCAACTCTTGGCGTATGAACGGTATTTTAGTCATTTTCTTTAGAAAAAATTTGCAAGCGCCAAATGATTCAAAAATCAAATGACTCCAAAAATCCATTTTCATGGAGTTCCTTCATGCGTTCCTTTCTAATATGACCTAAATGGCGGTTCCACAAATAAGTGGAATTCAAATCATTTGCCTTATGGCATTTTAGCGTCAGTATTATGTGTGTGTGTTTCACCATTAAGATTTATAATAACTTATCCATCATACATGGAGTAATGTCATATTTTGAACAACTCATTGTTTTCATTTGACAGAGCAAAATAACAATTATTAAGTTCTTTATTATAAATTCTAAGGGCTAGATAGAATGCCAACGACGAACATAATAACACTTTATTTTGTTCCAGACGTGCATTCCTATCATATTCCTTGTCAGTCACTTAGGCCATTGTATTCTTATATTGCGTTGTTTTGTATGACACTTCATACCAACCAATATAGTACTAATACCCAAGAATTTCATAGTGTGACCTAACTATGAATACAACCACAACATGTATATCATTTATATACACCTGAGCTAGACTTTCTAGTCTTTTCTTTCTTTCTGCCAAAATATCTTTTGTAATTTCTCTTTTAGCTTTCCTCATTATTCAGAAAAACACTTCATCTTTAATAACTTCTAAGTTTGTTGGTCAAATACCAATAACCTTGAGGTTCTTACTTTGAAGTTGATCATCATATGACAAGTGTTCTAGATTTCACTATTAGTAACTTTGTAATATGATGAACAATTTCATTCATAATTTTATCCATCAATTCATGACGACTTTCTGAGACCATGTCTGTACATGCTAGGCTCATAAAGTTTAACCTTAGTATTCGCATATGCAAATCTGGCTTGCACCCGTTGTATGCACACGTAGAATCTATAACACCTGATCATCACGTGATGCTTCGAAACGACGAGTCTTAGCAACGGTGCATACTAAGGACGATAACTTCATGGATATGCGAATATTATTAGTGCCCCAATAGTTGGAGGATTGTGACGCCTGGCGTCTTCAACCTTCATACATTCCCATAAAACTTATGAGTTTATGTAGTATCACTAAATTATATTCTATCATCTTGCAATAAGGTCTTAGATATCACATATATCTCATACCTTGATTATTTCTGAAAACTAAATTTTCAGCTCCTTACTTTTCAAACAGATTTGAACTTCAAGTTATACGGAGACAAGATAACTTTTAGGTACTAATTGAAACCATAGCTCTTTGAATCAACAATGTGAGGTTTACTAAAAGTTTGCAATAGGACTTAATCAATTCTTGATTCTTTAACAATACGGTACCAATACGTAAAGTTTTTTTTGTCAGACTTAACAGTATTTCTATCTCAATTACAAGACTAGCGCATAGTAGAAAACGGATGCCAATACTACAAAATTAATTCAAAATACTACTCAGACTAAGTTCATGATAATTAGTTCATGTTTTAATCTAATTACTAATGAACTCCCACTTAATACAACATCCCTCATAGTTGTTAAGTGGTACACGATCCAAATCCACTACACCAAAACCGATCATCACGTGAGATGATGTAGCTTCAATGGTGAACATCAACATGTTGAGCATATCATCCATATGACTCGTGTTCAACCTTTCGGTTTCCGTTGTCCCGAGGCCATGTCTGTACATGCTAGGCTCGTCAAGCAAACCCAAGTATTCCGCGTGTGCAACATGGCTTACACCCGTTGTATGTGAATGTTGAGTCTATCACATCCGATCATCACGAGATGCTTCGAAACGACGAACTGTACAACGGTGCATACGAGGGGAGAACACTTTATTATCTTGATATTAATCTGAGGGATCATCTTATAATGCTACCGTCGCGTTCTAAGCAAAATAAGATGCATAAAGGATTAACATCACATGCAATTCATATGTGATATGATATGGCCTTTTTGTCTTTGCGCCTTTGATCTTCATCTCCAAAGCACGGACATGCTCTCCATCATCAACGGGCATGATCTCCATCATCGTCGGCGTAGCGTCAAGGTCCATGGCACCGTCTTCATGGTTGTTCACCTCATGTAGCAACTATTACAACTACTTTGAAATACTACTCAACATGAAATTTAAAGACAACCATAAGGCTCATGCCGGTTGCTACAATACAATAATGATCATCTCATACATATTCATCATTACATTATGGCCATATCACATCACCAAACCCTGCAAAAACAAGTTAGACGTCTCTAATTTGGTTTGCATATTTTACGTGGTTTAGGGTTTTCGAGAGAGATCTAATCTACCTACGAACATGAACCACAACGGTGATACTAGTGTTGTCAATAGAAGAGTAAATTGAATCTTCACTATAGTAGGAGAGACAGACACCCGCAAAGCCTCTTATCCAATACAAGTTGCATGTCGAACGAGGAACAAGTCTCATGAATGCGGTCATGTAAAGTTAGTCCGAGCCGCTTCATCCCACTATGCCACAAAGATGCAAAGTACTCAAACTAAAGACAACATAAGCATCAACGCCCACAAAACCATTGTGTTCTACTCGTGCAACCATCTATGCATAGACACCGCTCTGATACCACTGTAGGGATTCGTTGCATAGAAAACAAAAAAATTCCTACCGCGAACACGCAATCCAAGCCAAGATGCAATCTAGAAGACGGTAGCAACGAGGGGATTATCGAGTCTCACCCTTGAAGAGATTCCAAAGCCTACAAGATGAGGCTCCTGTTGCTACGGTAGACGTTCACTTGCCGCTTGCAAAAGCGCGTAGAAGATCTTGATCACGGCGCCACGAACGGGCAGCACCTCCGTACTCGGTCACACGTTCGGTTGTTGATGAAGACGACGTCCACCTCCCCGTTCCAGCGGGCAGCGGAAGTAGTAGCTCCTCTTGAATCCGACAGCACGATGGCGTGGTGTCGGTGGTGGTGGAGAAACCCGGCGGAGCTTCGCTAAGCGTGCGGGAAGAAGGAGGAGTAGGGCGGCTAGGGTTTGGGGAGAGGGGGGCGCCGGCCACTATAGGGGTGCGGCCACCTTGTGGTGTTGGGGTGGCCGGCCCCCTCCCCTTGGCCCTCATTATATAGGTGGAACACCCAAGAGTTGGTCTACAAGTCTTCGAATAAGACCCCAAACCAAAACCTTCCATATCACATGAAACCTACCCAAGCTAGGACTCCCACTAGAGGTGGGATTCCCACCCTTCCTTGGGAGGGGGTGGCCGGCCCCCTTAGGGGAGTCCACTTGGGACTCCTCCCCCTTTAGGGTTGGACGGCCATGGTGGTGGAGTCCCTTTGGGACTCCGCCTTCCATAATGGTTTCTTACGGACTTTTCTAGAACCTTCTAGAACCTTCCATAGAACCTTCCGGATCATTTTAAATCTTATAAAATGACTTCCTATATATGAATCTTATTCTCCGGACCATTCCGGAACTCCTCGTGATGTCCGGGATCTCATCCGGGACTCCGAACAAATATTCGAACTCCATTCCTCATTCAAGTTCTACCATTTCAACATCCAACCTTAAGTGTGTCACCCTACGGTTCGCGAACTATGCGGACATGGTTTGAGTACTCACTCCGACCAATAACCAATAGCGGGATCTGGAGATCCATAATGGCTCCCACATATTCAACGATGACTTTAGTGATCGAATGAACCATTCACATATGATACCAATTCCTTTTGTCACGCGATATTTTACTTGTCCGAGGTTTGATCATCGGTATCACTCTATACCTTGTTCAACCTCGTCTCCTGACAAGTACTCTTTACCCGTACCGTGGTATGTGGTCTCTTATGAACTTATTCGTATGCTTGCAAGACATTAGACGACATTCCACCGAGAGGGCCCAGAGTATATCTATCCGTCATCGGGATGGACAAATCCCACTGTTGATCCATATGCCTCAACTCATACTTTCCGGATACTTAATCCCACCTTTATAACCACCCATTTACACAGTGGCGTTTGATGTAATCAGAGTACCTTTCCGGTATAAGTGATTTACATGATCTCATGGTCATAAGGACTAGGTAACTATGTATTGAAAGCTTATAGCAAATAACTTAATGACGTGATCTTATGCTACGCTTAAATGGGTGTGTCCATTACATCATTCATACGATGATATAACCTTGTTATTAATAACATCCAATGTTCATGATTATGAAACTAATCATCCATTAATCAACAAGCTAGTTAAGAGGCATACTAGGGACTCTTTATTGTTTACATATCACACATGTATCAATGTTTCGGTTAATACAATTATAGCATGGTATGTAAACATTATCATAAACTTAAAGATATATTATAATAACCATTTTATTATTGCCTCTTGGGCATATCTCCAGCACGACCCACGTTGCTCACACACCGAAAAGCAGCGCCAAGGAAGCTCGACAAGGGAAGGGCACGAAGCAAGCCTTGCCGAAGATTTCCAAACGAAGAGTCGGCGCCATGAAGAAGCCTCGCACCTCCGCTGACCAACCGACGGGGAGCCGCACACCGTGAGCTCCAAGGTGGTGTCTTCAAGAAGAGAACGACGCAAGAGCGCCGCCACCACCCGATCCGAAAATCTTGGGCTTTCGCCCAGAGCACCTAGGGGAGCCGAGAAAAGCCGCATCGACGCCTTCAAGAAGGGGACGGCGTCCGTAGACATTGCCGTCGCGTCTCGGGATGACCCGAGCAAGGGTTTCCCCTCGGCAACACATCTCCGCCACCAGCACAGGGTAGGGCCACCGCCAAAACGGCGACCACACCACTGCCATGGAGCGCCGCTCGCCGAGGCCACGTCGCCCACACGACCATGGCCACCGACCAGCACCTGAACCTCTGGCTCGCCCGTCAGCCAAGAGGTTCCCACCAACTGAGGCCGCCACCTCAAACCGATCTCCTTGCGCCGCCGGACCGCAACAGAGCACCGAGGACTTCGCTGACACCGGGCTCGCGCACACCATCAGACAACCACCGGCCTCACTGGGATCTACCCCGCGCAGATCCCAGGGAGGAAGCTCCTCCACCATCTCCGGGTGAACCACAACCACCACGGTTGGTGCCGCCACCAGATCTGGAGGACAGGCAAAGAGGGAACTCCAGCGGCCAGATCGTCGGCCAGCAGCCACCCCGGCAGCCGGAATCGACAGATCCGGCGGAGGATTGTCACAGGACACCGGAAATGGGCAGAGGCCCCTGCCCCTGACCCAATCTCGCGGCGACCGGGGCGCCAAGGCCGACGGCCGCGCAACCCTGGCTCCTCCCGGAGTCTCCCTTGCCCCAGCACGCAGCCGACCCGAGCGCCGCCACCCGCTGCGCCCGCCGCTGCCCGCTGCGCTCGCCGCCGACAGCCGCGCCGCCGCCAGCCGAAGCCGTCTTCATGGACGCGAGGAGCGCCAACCGCCGCGAGGGCCTGAGCCTCCGCCAGCCAGCCGCAAGGAGGGGGGCCTCAACGCCGCCGTCTACCGCACGGGCAAGGCCCGGCGGTGACCACCGGCGGTGGCGGGGCGGGGGGAGGGAGAGGTCGCGGGGCGAGGGTTTTCTCTCGGGGGCTACGGACGGTGTTTCTCAGATCGGATCGGGCCACATCCGGTGTGTTTTGTGGCCCTAACGGATCCAACGAGCGTCAAATAGGGATCTCCCTACAACTGAATTTCGCTTGCTAATCGTTGTTCACCAAAAGTGGATAGCTGCAATTGGCCTGTGAATTTGTCACATTAACTGTATCAAGGCCTGAGTTTGTCTAATTTTTTTGTTTCCTCAGCTACATACTTGAGTTCCGTTCCAAATTTGTGTGACATATGACATGTAGTGAACTGTTTGGAACGTATTTTACAATTTTTGCCAAGTACTATTAAATAAGTGAAAACATCAGTATTGGTAGTGCAGATGTTGAGGCAGTTCATTCCATGCATGATTCCATCGCTCTGAGCTGGCCAGTGCAGCAGCGTCAAACCACTGCATCTGCAACAAAAACTAGTCCTTGGCGCGCTTGCATTTCAGAGCAGTTGGCAACCACCCCAACTCAGCCACTCCCATAACCCAAAACCCAAAACCAAACCACAAGGCGCTAGCTACCAGCACCACATCCTCCAACTTCTGCACAAACTTTTCCACTCCATGGCCATGACAGTAGCCAGCAGGACATCTATAAATCAGACTCCCCCACTCACCAATCAAATCAAACCAAGCAAATCTCATCTCATAAACCCTAGCAGCCTTCTCCGCTCACCCTCCCCGTCCATTTGATCTCGACACAAGCACCAAATCAAGCATGAGCACCAGCGAGGCTGCCACCGTCCTCCCCGTTTACGACGTCGCCCCCGGCCAGGGCGAGCCCTCCAAGGCTCCAGGGGCGGCGGCCCCCTCCGCACCTCCGGCCGCCCCGGCTGCGGCCACCAAGACAACGGCGCGCAGTTTTCCCATGCGGTTGTTCCACCGGAGCGACCGCGGCAGCCGTTGCATGGCATTCCTGGACTTCCTGCTGAGGATCGCGGCGTTCGGGCCCCTGCTCGCGGCGGCCATCGCCACGGGCACGTCCGACGAGACGCTCTCCGTCTTCACCGAGTTCTACCAGTTCCGCGCCCGATTCGACGACTTTCCGGCCTTCCTGTCAGTAGACTCAGTACCCATCATCATCATCATCCTTCGCCACTCTCCGAATTAAGTTAATCAATGGCGAATGCGTGCGTACGTTTGCAGGTTTCTCCTGGTGGCGAGCGCGGTGGCAGCGGGATACCTGGTGCTGTCCCTCCCGTTCTCCGCCGTCATCGTACTGCGTCCTCAGACCACCATACTGAGGTTTCTCTTGCTCGTCAGCGACACGGTAATTAACCATTCATCTTTCACAACTTAGTGACTCGCACACGCACGGGCGGCTAAACGTTGCATGTCTGTACGCAGATCGTGCTCGCGCTGCTGACGGCTGCGGCGGCGGCGGCGACCGCGATCGTGGCCCTGGCGCACAACGGGAACGAGCGCGCCAACTGGGTGCCCATCTGCATGCAGTTCCACGGCTTCTGCCAGCGCACCAGCGGCGCCGTCGTCGCCTCCTTCCTCTCCGTCTTCATCTTCGTGCTCCTCGTCGTCCTCGCCGCCTTCGCCATCAGGAAACGCTGAAATCAGCCTTGCTCCGTCCGGTCGTCCAGCTGCTGCAACTGCAACCCAGTCTTTGTTCAGTTATAATCGCGCCTACATATGTTTTCTTTGTTTCTGTACGCTTTGCACGCATGCTCAGCAGTTTCCCTTTCTGATGTTTCATAGTATAATTACGTGTAATTGTGAGCATATTGGCGACTAAGTGCCAAGTGGCAGTGGAGTGTTAATTCCTGTATCGTGTTACGAAATGTTGAACTGCTTTACTTCAGTTGAAATTGTTTCGACGTACCACGTGTACATAGCATAGCACAAAGATTTCACCCCTTCCCTGATTATCCCCTCTTCCCCACGCGTAAGCTGGCAAGGGAGGCAAAACATCGACGGGAGTTTTCGGGGATCTGGAGCCGAAAAGGAACGAGGAAGATCCCCGGGCCAACATGCCACAATGATATGTGCCTCGCCGTGCGCGGCACCCCGAGTCTTCTTTTTCAAAAAGCCTGGACGATGATGGTGTTTCCCCGGCTCAAGCAATGATGGAGGTCTTTCATACCTTCTTCTGGTGAATGTCTTGCAGCGCTAGTGGTTGGAAATGGCCGATAGTTTCGGTGTGCGCAGGAACCCTATGAGATTTCTTGCTATTTATTTGTTTGGAATTCCTTATGCAAAGTTATCAATGCATCACATTGTTTTTGGTGGTTCCCGTGAGGCTTGAGTTTGTAATACTTTTCACATTAATGGAATACCACATACTTCAAAAAACATATCTTTATGATAAGGTACGTGTGGGTTAGGGTTAGGGTTTTTTGATCCTACTAGTGAAAGTAGTGGTACACAAGATCGAGTCCTTGTTGTCTGATCCTACTACACTACGGGAGAAACTTCATGTGCCGACGGCCAGCCCATGTGCCGACGGCCAAATGTCGGGGCCGTCGGCACAGAGGCCCTCGTCGACCGGCGACGGAGCTGCCCGTCGGCGCACGGTCACCGTCGGCACACTGCTGTCTACACCGACGGTCACCGTCGGCGCAAACCGGACCGTCGGCACAGAAAGTTGGCGCCCGAAGGTCACCGTCGGCACAGCCACGGCCGTCGGTACACGCGCAGACAGGCGGGCCCAGCCGTTAGGCTGTCACGGCGCCGTCTACACTGTGCCGACGGTAGCCCATTTACAGAACGGCGGCCGTCGCACAGGGACTCGAAACTGGGTCCCCTTCTCATTGTGCCGACGGTCACCCACGGCACAAACAAGGCCGTCGGCACAGCCAATTATGCACATTTTTTTGTTTTTCCATTTTTTTTGCATCAAAGAGATAATTATTACCCATATAATTATTAATCCCAATCATTTTTTTGTTTATTTATTTCTCACTGCTATTTTGGCGAACCCCTTTGCGGGAAACCTATATATATGTATAAGGGCGGTATAGAACCCCTTCGCCAGAAATCGAACCTCGGAGGGGGTGAATGGCCCACACACGATACAAAATACTTAAGACCCACACACGATACAAAATACTTAAATAACTAGACTCACACACATACCAAAGCGCTTACAGAACTAGACCCACACACGAACCGAAACAGTTAAAGAACTACACCCACACAGAGGAAGCAAAACACTTAAAGAAACTACACCCACACACATGAACCAAAACACTTAAAGAACTAGACCCACACACAAACCAAAGCATTTAAAGAACTACACCCACACACGAACAAAGCACTTAACACTGGGTCGACACACACATATTAATCAGAGAAGTCGAAATCTTCATCCTCGCTGGGGGTGTCCTCTGAAGCGGTGGTTGTGAGGTTCCACAACCACCGTTCATCATTCTCCCCCATGTCGACGCCTCTCCTTTGGCGTACTCTGCTTCAACCTCGGCCTTCCTCTGCCGCTTTCCCGCCCTCCTCTCTCTCCTGTACGTCTGCTTCTCCTTCCAGAATGCGCGCGTTGCCTCGACGTCTCCGGGATGGTCTCGCGCCACCGTGCCATGAACTGCTCGTCCGCCTCGGTGGTATCAATCCGCCGCTGGCCAGCCCTGTGCGCCGCGCTTCACCCCGTGAGCGAAGTAGTGGCTCGCAGAGAGACTCGAGCTTCCGTCGAGAGACCCGACCTCCGGGAAGTTCATTTCGTGGCGCGGCCGGCCAAACCTCCAAGCCGCAACGTCGTATGCGCGGGCAGCAGCCTCCTTCGTGTAGAAGGTGCCGAGCCACACACGCGTACCACCGGCAGTGATTTCAGCCGCGAAATGTCCCGCAGCGAGCCGCAGCGAACGCCGATGAAGCCCGTGTTGCTACGGCGACGAGGAGCCATCTCAGCGGCAGCTCAGCTCAGAGGATTTTGTGGTTCTATTGGATGAGAGAAGTGATGAAGGGAGAAATGTTGCTGGTGCTGTTAGTGGAGAAGCCATGGCTATATATAGGCCGACGAGGGGCTGAAACGGCGGGAAAACATGGCGGGAGAGAATGGGCGGGAAAGGGTGGGCGGGAAAAAAGGGCGGGAGAGAAGCAGCGGGAAAGGGTGGGCGGGAAAAAAGGGCGGGAGAGAAGGAGCGGGAAAGGGTGGGCGGGAAAAAAGGGCGGGAGAGAAGCAGCGGGAAAAGGGTGGGCGGGAAAAAAAGGGCAGGAGAGATTCTGCATGTATAGGGGGGAACTCCCTCGGAGGTGAACCGGAGAGAACCTTGGGATCATATGGGATGATACTTGTTTCCACATGTACCTATGACCTAAGCAAGCTCAAACGTAGGCATACGCCCACCGGGGGACCCCGATGGGATGCAGTCAAAGGGGTAGACGGCGCGGTCAACAGAACTAGGGTTTCGTCAGAAATCGAGCATCGGACCTAGGGAATGGCCCCAAAAGTTGTGTGTGTCCACATGGAATGCACAAAAGTGATTTGAGATGGTTCCATATCCAATGCTACCCCCTCCGGGTGTGCCCGGCTTCTCGGACATGGGGTTCCTACACTTAGGCAGATTCTGCATGTATAGGGGGGAACTCCCTCGGAGGTGAACCAGAGAGAACCTTGGGATCATATGGGATGATCCTTGTTTCCACATGTACCTATGACCTAACCAAGCTCAAACGTAGGCATACGCCCACCGGGGGACCCCCGATGGGATGCAGTCAAAGGGGTAGACGGCGCGGTCAACGTAACTAGGGTTTCGTCGTAAATCGAGCATCGGACCTAGGGAATGGCCCCAAAAGTTGTGTGTGTCCACATGGCATGCACAAAAGTGATTTGAGATGGTTCTATATCCAATGCTACCCCCTCCGGTGTGCCGGCTTCTCGGACATGGGGTTCCTACACTTAGGCAGATTCTGCATGTATAGGGGGGAACTCCCTCGGAGGTGAACCGGAGAGAACCTTGGGATCATAGGGTATGATCCTTGTTTCCACATGTACCTATGACCTAACCAAGCTCAAACGTAGCATTACGCCCACCGGGGGAACCCCGATGGGATGCAGTCAAAGGGGTAGACGGCGCGGTCAACAGAACTAGGGTTTCGTCAGAAATCGAGCATCGGACCTAGGGAATGGCCCCAAAAGTTGTGTGTGTCCACATGGCATGCACAAAAGTGATTTAAGATGGTTCTATATCCAATGCTACCCCCTCCGGGTGTGCCGCTTCTCGGACATGGGGTTCCTACACTTAGGCGGTCTCGCATGTATAGGGGGAACTCCCTCGGAGGTGAACCGGAGAGAACCTTGGGATCATAGGGTATGATCCTTGTTTCCACATGTACCTATGACCTAACCAAGCTCAAACGTAGGCATACGCCCACCGGGGGACCCCCGATGGGATGCAGTCAAAGGGGTAGACGGCGCGGTCAACAGAACTAGGGTTTCGTCAGAAATCGAGCATCGGACCTAGGGAATGGCCCCAAAAGTTTTGTGTGTCCACATGGCATGCACAAAAGTGATTTGAGATGGTTCTATATCCAATGCTACCCCCTCCGGGTGTGCCCGGCTTCTCGGACATGGGGTTCCTACACTTAGGCAGATTCTGCATGTATAGGGGGGAACTCCCTCGGAGGTGAACCGGAGAGAACCTTGGGATCATAGGGTATGATCCTTGTTTCCACATGTACCTATGACCTAACCAAGCTCAAACGTAGGCATACGCCCACCGGGGGAACCCCGATGGGATGCAGTCAAAGGGGTAGACGGCGCGGTCAACAGAACTAGGGTTTCGTCAGAAATCGAGCATCGGATCTAGGGAATGGCCCCAAAACTTGTGTGTGTCCACATGGCATGCACAAAAGTGATTTGTGATGGTTCTACATCCAATGGTACCCCCCCCCCCCGGGTGTGTCCGACTTCTCGGACAGGGGGTTCCTACACTTAGGCAGATTCTGCATGTATAGAGGGGATCTCCCTCGGAGGTGAACCGGAGAGAACCTTGGGATCATATGGGATGATCCTTGTTTCCACATGTACCTATGACCTAACCAAGCTCAAACGTAGGCATACGCCCACCGGGGGACCCCGATGGGATGCGATCTAAGGGGTAGACGGTGCGGTCAACAGAACTAGGGTTTCGTCAGAAATCGAGCATCGGACCTAGGGAATGGCCCCAAAACTTGTGTGTGTCCACATGGCATGCACAAAAGTGATTTGAGATGGTTCTATATCCAATGCTACCCCCTCCGGGTGTGCCCGGCTTCTCGGACATGGGGTTCCTACACTTAGGCAGATTCTGCATGTATAGGGGGGAACTCCCTCGGAGGTGAACCGGAGAGAACCTTGGGATCATAGGGTATGATCCTTGTTTCCACATGTACCTATGACCTAACCAAGATCAAACGTAGGCATACGCCCACCGGGGGACCCCCGATGGGATGCAGTCAAAGGGGTAGACGGCGCGGTCAACAGAACTAGGGTTTCGTCAGAAATCGAGCATCGAACCTAGGGAATGGCCCCAAAACTTGTGTGTGTCCACATGGCATGCACAAAAGTGATTTGAGATGGTTCTATATCCAATGCTACCCCCTCCGGGTGTGCCCGGCTTCTCGGACATGGGGTTCCTACACTTAGGCAGATTCTGCATGTATAGGGGGGAACTCCCTCGGAGGTGAACCGGAGAGAACCTTGGGATCATATGGGATGATCCTTGTTTCCACATGTACCTATGACCTAACCAAGCTCAAACGTAGGAATACGCCCACCGGGGGACCCCCGATGGGATGCAGTCAAAGGGGTAGACGGCGCGGTCAACAGAACTAGGGTTTCGTCAGAAATCGAGCATCGGACCTAGGGAATGGCCCCAAAAGTTGTGTGTGTCCACATGGCATGCACAAAAGTGATTTGAGATGGTTCTATATCCAATGCTACCCCCTCCGGTGTGCCCGCTTCTCGGACATGGGGTTCCTACACTTAGGCGGATCCTGCATGTATAGGGGGAACTCCCTCGAGGTGAACCGGAGAGAACCTTGGGATCATAGGGTATGATCCTTGTTTCCACATGTACCTATGACCTATCCAAGCTCAAACGTAGGCATACGCCCACCGGGGACCCCGATGGGATGCGATCAAAGGGGTAGACGGCAGCGCGGTCCAACGTAACTAGGGTTTCGTCAGAAATCGAGCATCGGACCTAGGGAATGGCCCCAAAAGTTGTGTGTGTCCATATGGCATGCACAAAAGTGATTTGAGATGGTTCTATATCCAATGCTACCCCCTCCGGGTGTGCCCGGCTTCTCGGACATGGGGTTCCTACACTTAGGCGGTCTCGCATGTATAGGGGGAACTCCCTGAGGTGAACCGGAGAGAACCTTGGGATCATAGGGTATGATCCTTGTTTCCACATGTACCTATGACCTAACCAAGCTCAAACGTAGGCATACACCCACCGGGGGAACCCCGATGGGATGCAGTCAAAGGGGTAGACGGCGTGGTCAACAGAACTAGGGTTTCGTCGTAAATCGAGCATCGGACCTAGGGAATGGCCCCAAAAGTTGTGTTTGTCCACATGGCATGCACAAAAGTGATTTGAGATGGTTCTATATCCAATGCTACCCCCTCGGGTGTGCCGGCTTCGGACATGGGGTTCCTACACTTAGGCAGATTCTGCATGTATAGGGGGGAACTCCCTCGGAGGTGAACCGGAGAGAACCTTGGGATCATAGGGTATGATCCTTGTTTCCACATGTACCTATGACCTAACCAAGCTCAAACGTAGGCATACGCCCACCGGGGGAACCCCGATGGGATGCGATCAAAGGGGTAGACGGCGCGGTCAACGAGACTAGGGTTTCGTCGTAAATCGAGCATCGGACCTAGGGAATGGCCCCAAAAGTTGTGTGTGTCCACATGGCATGCACAAAAGTGATTTGAGATGGTTCTATATCCAATGCTACCCCTCCGGGTGTGCCGCTTCTCGGACATGGGGTTCCTACACTTAGGCGGTCTGCATGTATAGGGGGAACTCCTCGGAGGTGAACCGGAGAGAACCTTGGGATCATAGGGTATGATCCTTGTTTCCACATGTACCTATGACCTAACCAAGCTCAAACGTAGGCATACGCCACCGGGGACCCCCGATGGGATGCGATCAAAGGGGTAGACGGCGCGGTCAACGAGACTAGGGTTTCGTCGAAATCGAGCATCGGACCTAGGGAATGGCCCCAAAAGTTTTGTGTGTCCACATGGCATGCACAAAAGTGATTTGAGATGGTTCTATATCCAATGCTACCCCCTCCGGTGTGCCGGCTTCTCGGACATGGGGTTCCTACACTTAGGCGGTCTGCATGTATAGGGGGAACTCCCTCGGAGGTGAACCGGAGAGAACCTTGGGATCATAGGGTATGATCCTTGTTTCCACATGTACCTATGACCTAACCAAGCTCAAACGTAGGCATACGCCCACCGGGGAACCACGATGGGATGCGAGTCAAAGGGTAGACGGCGCGGTCAACAGAACTAGGGTTTCGTCAGAAATCGAGCATCGGATCTAGGGAATGGCCCCAAAACTTGTGTGTGTCCACATGGCATGCACAAAAGTGATTTGTGATGGTTCTACATCCAATGGTACCCCCCCGGGTGTGTCCGCCGTCTCGGGCCGGGGGTTCATACACTTAGGCGGTCTCGCATGTATAGAGGGGATCTCCCTCGGAGGTGAACCGGAGAGAACCTTGGGATCATATGGGATGATCCTTGTTTCCACATGTACCTATGACCTAACCAAGCTCAAACGTAGGCATACGCCCACCGGGGGACCCCCGATGGGATGCAGTCAAAGGGGTAGACGGCGCGGTCAACAGAACTAGGGTTTCGTCAGAAATCGAGCATCGGACCTAGGGAATGGCCCCAAAACTTGTGTGTGTCCACATGGAATGCACAAAAGTGATTTGAGATGGTTCTATATCCAATGCTACCCCCTCCGGGTGTGCCCGGCTTCTCGGACATGGGGTTCCTACAATTAGGCAGATTCTGCATGTATAGGGGGGAACTCCCTCGGAGGTGAACCGGAGAGAACCTTGGGATCATAGGGTATGATCCTTGTTTCCACATGTACCTATGACCTAACCAAGCTCAAACGTAGGCATACGCCCAGAGGACCCCGATGGGATGCAGTCAAAGGGGTAGACGGCGCGGTCAACAGAACTAGGGTTTCGTCAGAAATCGAGCATCGGACCTAGGGAATGGCCCCAAAACTTGTGTGTGTCCACATGGCATGCACAAAAGTGATTTGAGACGGTTCTATATCCAATGCTACCCCCTCCGGGTGTGCCCGGCTTCTCGGACATGGGGTTCCTACACTTAGGCAGATTCTGCATGTATAGGGGGGAACTCCCTCGGAGGTGAACCGGAGAGAACCTTGGGATCATAGGGTATGATCCTTGTTTCCACATGTACCTATGACCTAACCAAGATCAAACGTAGGCATACGCCCACCGGGGGACCCCCGATGGGATGCGGTCAAAGGGGTAGACGGCGCGGTCAACAGAACTAGGGTTTCGTCAGAAATCGAGCATCGGACCTAGGGAATGGCCCCAAAACTTGTGTGTGTCCACATGGCATGCACAAAAGTGATTTGAGATGGTTCTATATCCAATGCTACCCCCTCCGGGTGTGCCCGGCTTCTCGGACATGGGGTTCCTACACTTAGGCAGATTCTGCATGTATAGGGGGGAACTCCCTCGGAGGTGAACCGGAGAGAACCTTGGGATCATATGGGATGATCCTTGTTTCCACATGTACCTATGACCTAACCAAGCTCAAACGTAGGCATACGCCCACCGGGGGACCCCCGATGGGATGCAGTCAAAGGGGTAGACGGCGCGGTCAACAGAACTAGGGTTTCGTCAGAAATCGAGCATCGGACCTAGGGAATGGCCCCAAAAGTTGTGTGTGTCCACATGGCATGCACAAAAGTGATTTGAGATGGTTCTATATCCAATGCTACCCCCTCCGGGTGTGCCCGGCTTCTCGGACATGGGGTTCCTACACTTAGGCAGATCCTGCATGTATAGGGGGGAACTCCCTCGGAGGTGAACCGGAGAGAACCTTGGGATCATAGGGTATGATCCTTGTTTCCACATGTACCTATGACCTAAGCAAGCTCAAACGTAGGTATACGCCCACCGGGGGACCCCCGATGGGATGCAGTCAAAGGGGTAGACGGCGCGGTCAACAGAACTAGGGTTTCGTCAGAAATCGAGCATCGGACCTAGGGAATGGCCCCAAAAGTTGTGTGTGTCCATATGGCATGCACAAAAGTGATTTGAGATGGTTCTATATCCAATGCTACCCCCTCCGGGTGTGCCCGGCTTCTCGGACATGGGGTTCCTACACTTAGGCGGTTCGCATGTATAGGGGGGAACTCCCTCGGAGGTGAACCGGAGAGAACCTTGGGATCATAGGGTATGATCCTTGTTTCCACATGTACCTATGACCTAACCAAGCTCAAACGTAGGCATACACCCACCGGGGGAACCCCGATGGGATGCAGTCAAAGGGGTAGACGGCGTGGTCAACAGAACTAGGGTTTCGTCAGAAATCGAGCATCGGACCTAGGGAATGGCCCCAAAAGTTGTGTTTGTCCACATGGCATGCACAAAAGTGATTTGAGATGGTTCTATATCCAATGCTACCCCCTCCGGGTGTGCCCGGCTTCTCGGACATGGGGTTCCTACACTTAGGCAGATTCTGCATGTATAGGGGGAACTCCTCGGAGGTGAACCGGAGAGAACCTTGGGATCATAGGGTATGATCCTTGTTTCCACATGTACCTATGACCTAACCAAGCTCAAACGTAGGCATACGCCCACCGGGGGAACCCCGATGGGATGCAGTCAAAGGGGTAGACGGCGCGGTCAACAGAACTAGGGTTTCGTCAGAAATCGAGCATCGGACCTAGGGAATGGCCCCAAAAGTTGTGTGTGTCCACATGGCATGCACAAAAGTGATTTGAGATGGTTCTATATCCAATGCTACCCCCTCCGAGTGTGCCCGGCTTCTCGGACATGGGGTTCCTACACTTAGGCAGATTCTGCATGTATAGGGGGGAACTCCCTCGGAGGTGAACCGGAGAGAACCTTGGGATCATAGGGTATGATCCTTGTTTCCACATGTACCTATGACCTAACCAAGCTCAAACGTAGGCATACGCCCACCGGGGGACCCCCGATGGGATGCAGTCAAAGGGGTAGACGGCGCGGTCAACAGAACTAGGGTTTCGTCAGAAATCGAGCATCGGACCTAGGGAATGGCCCCAAAAGTTTTGTGTGTCCACATGGCATGCACAAAAGTGATTTGAGATGGTTCTATATCCAATGCTACCCCTCCGGGTGTGCCCGGCTTCTTGGACATGGGGTTCCTACACTTAGGCGGATTACGCATGTATAGGGGAACTCCTCGGAGGTGAACCGGAGAGAACCTTGGGATCATAGGGTATGATCCTTGTTTCCACATGTACCTATGACCTAACCAAGCTCAAACGTAGGCATACGCCCACCGGGGGAACCCCGATGGGATGCAGTCAAAGGGGTAGACGGCGCGGTCAACAGAACTAGGGTTTCGTCAGAAATCGAGCATCGGATCTAGGGAATGGCCCCAAAACTTGTGTGTGTCCACATGGCATGCACAAAAGTGATTTGTGATGGTTCTACATCCAATGGTACCCCCCGGGTGTGTCCGACTTCTCGGACAGGGGGTTCCTACACTTAGGCAGATTCTGCATGTATAGAGGGGATCTCGCTCGGAGGTGAACCGGAGAGAACCTTGGGATCATATGGGATGATCCTTGTTTCCACATGTACCTATGACCTAACCAAGCTCAAACGTAGGCATACGCCCACCGGGGGAACCCAGATGGGATGCAGTCAAAGGGGTAGACGGCGCGGTCAACAGAACTAGGGTTTCGTCAGAAATCGAGCATCGGACCTAGGGAATGGCCCCAAAACTTGTGTGTGTCCACATGGAATGCACAAAAGTGATTTGAGATGGTTCTATATCCAATGCTACCCCCTCCGGGTGTGCCCGGCTTCTCGGACATGGGGTTCCTACAATTAGGCGGTCTGCATGTATAGGGGGAACTCCCTGAGGTGAACCGGAGAGAACCTTGGGATCATAGGGTATGATCCTTGTTTCCACATGTACCTATGACCTAACCAAGCTCAAACGTAGGCATACGCCCACCGGGGACCCCCGATGGGATGCGATCAAAGGGGTAGACGAGCGCGGTCAACGAGAACTAGGGTTTCGTCGTAAATCGAGCATCGGACCTAGGGAAGGGCCCCAAATCTTGTGTGTGTCCACATGGCATGCACAAAAGTGATTTGAGACGGTTCTATATCCAATGCTACCCCCTCCGGGTGTGCCCGGCTTCTCGGACATGGGGTTCCTACACTTAGGCAGATTCTGCATGTATAGGGGGAACTCCTCGGAGGTGAACCGGAGAGAACCTTGGGATCATATGGGATGATCCTTGTTTCCACATGTACCTATGACCTACCCAAGCTCAAACGTAGGCATACGCCCACCGGGGACCCCGATGGGATGCAGTCAAAGGGGTAGACGGCGCGGTCAACAGAACTAGGGTTTCGTCAGAAATCGAGCATCGGACCTAGGGAATGGCCCCAAAAGTTGTGTGTGTCCACATGGCATGCACAAAAGTGATTTGAGATGGTTCTATATCCAATGCTACCCCCTCCGGGTGTGCCCGGCTTCTCGGACATGGGGTTCCTACACTTAGGCAGATCCTGCATGTATAGGGGGGAACTCCCTCGGAGGTGAACCGGAGAGAACCTTGGGATCATAGGGTATGATCCTTGTTTCCACATGTACCTATGACCTAAGCAAGCTCAAACGTAGGCATACGCCCACCGGGGGACCCCCGATGGGATGCAGTCAAAGGGGTAGACGGCGCGGTCAACAGAACTAGGGTTTCGTCAGAAATCGAGCATCGGACCTAGGGAATGGCCCCAAAAGTTTTGTGTGTCCACATGGCATGCACAAAAGTGATTTGAGATGGTTCTATATCCAATGCTACCCTCCGGTGTGCCCGGCTTCTCGGACATGGGGTTCCTACACTTAGGCGGATTCTCGCATGTATAGGGGGGAACTCCCTCGGAGGTGAACCGGAGAGAACCTTGGGATCATAGGGTATGATCCTTGTTTCCACATGTACCTATGACCTAACCAAGCTCAAACGTAGGCATACGCCCACCGGGGGAACCCCGATGGGATGCAGTCAAAGGGGTAGACGGCGCGGTCAACAGAACTAGGGTTTCGTCAGAAATCGAGCATCGGATCTAGGGAATGGCCCCAAAACTTGTGTGTGTCCACATGGCATGCACAAAAGTGATTTGTGATGGTTCTACATCCAATGGTACCCCCCCGGGTGTGTCCGACTTCTCGGACAGGGGGTTCCTACACTTAGGCAGATTCTGCATGTATAGAGGATCTCCTCGGAGGTGAACCGGAGAGAACCTTGGGATCATATGTGATGATCCTTGTTTCCACATGTACCTATGACCTAACCAAGCTCAAACGTAGGCATACGCCCACCGGGGACCCCGATGGGATGCGATCAAAGGGTAGACGGCGCGGTCAACGGAACTAGGGTTTCGTCGTAAATCGAGCATCGGACCTAGGGAATGGCCCCAAAACTTGTGTGTGTCCACATGGAATGCACAAAAGTGATTTGAGATGGTTCTATATCCAATGCTACCCCCTCCGGGTGTGCCCGGCTTCTCGGACATGGGGTTCCTACAATTAGGCGGTCTGCATGTATAGGGGGAACTCCCTGAGGTGAACCGGAGAGAACCTTGGGATCATAGGGTATGATCCTTGTTTCCACATGTACCTATGACCTAACCAAGCTCAAACGTAGGCATACGCCCACCGGGGACCCCGATGGGATGCGATCAAAGGGGTAGACGGCGCGGTCAACGTAACTAGGGTTTCGTCGTAAATCGAGCATCGGACCTAGGGAATGGCCCCAAAACTTGTGTGTGTCCACATGGCATGCACAAAAGTGATTTGAGACGGTTCTATATCCAATGCTACCCCCTCCGGTGTGCCGGCTTCTCGGACATGGGGTTCCTACACTTAGGCAGATTCTGCATGTATAGGGGGGAACTCCCTCGGAGGTGAACTGGAGAGAACCTTGGGATCATAGGGTATGATCCTTGTTTCCACATGTACCTATGACCTAACCAAGATCAAACGTAGGCATACGCCCACCGGGGGACCCCCGATGGGATGCGGTCAAAGGGGTAGACGGCGCGGTCAACGTAACTAGGGTTTCGTCGTAAATCGAGCATCGGACCTAGGGAATGGCCCCAAAAATTGTGTGTGTCCACATGGCATGCACAAAAGTGATTTGAGATGGTTCTATATCCAATGCTACCCCTCCGGGTGTGCCGGCTTCTCGGACATGGGGTTCCTACACTTAGGCGGATTCTGCATGTATAGGAGGGAACTCCCTGAGGTGAACCGGAGAGAACCTTGGGATCATATGGGATGATCCTTGTTTCCACATGTACCTATGACCTAACCAAGCTCAAACGTAGGCATACGCCCACCGGGGACCCCGATGGGATGCGATCAAAGGGGTAGACGGCGCGGTCAACGTAACTAGGGTTTCGTCGGAAATCGAGCATCGGACCTAGGGAATGGCCCCAAAAGTTGTGTGTGTCCACATGGCATGCACAAAAGTGATTTGAGATGGTTCTATATCCAATGCTACCCCCTCCGGGTGTGCCCGGCTTCTCGGACATGGGGTTCCTACACTTAGGCAGATCCTGCATGTATAGGGGGGAACTCCCTCGGAGGTGAACCGGAGAGAACCTTGGGATCATAGGGTATGATCCTTGTTTCCACATGTACCTATGACCTAAGCAAGCTCAAACGTAGGTATACGCCCACCGGGGGACCCCGATGGGATGCGATCAAAAGGGTAGACGGCGCGGTCAACGTAACTAGGGTTTCGTCAGAAATCGAGCATCGGACCTAGGGAATGGCCCCAAAAGTTGTGTGTGTCCATATGGCATGCACAAAAGTGATTTGAGATGGTTCTATATCCAAGGCTACCCCCTCCGGGTGTGCCGGCTTCTCGGACATGGGGTTCCTACACTTAGGCGGGTCTGCATGTATAGGGGGAACTCCCTCGGAGGTGAACCGGAGAGAACCTTGGGATCATAGGGTATGATCCTTGTTTCCACATGTACCTATGACCTAACCAAGCTCAAACGTAGGCATACACCCACCGGGGGAACCCCGATGGGATGCAGTCAAAGGGGTAGACGGCGTGGTCAACAGAACTAGGGTTTCGTCAGAAATCGAGCATCGGACCTAGGGAATGGCCCCAAAAGTTGTGTTTGTCCACATGGCATGCACAAAAGTGATTTGAGATGGTTCTATATCCAATGCTACCCCCTCCGGGTGTGCCCGGCTTCTCGGACATGGGGTTCCTACACTTAGGCAGATTCTGCATGTATAGGGGGAACTCCCTCGGAGGTGAACCGGAGAGAACCTTGGGATCATAGGGTATGATCCTTGTTTCCACATGTACCTATGACCTAACCAAGCTCAAACGTAGGCATACGCCCACCGGGGAACCCCGATGGGATGCGATCAAAGGGTAGACGGCGCGGTCAACGTAACTAGGGTTTCGTCAGAAATCGAGCATCGGACCTAGGGAATGGCCCCAAAAGTTGTGTGTGTCCACATGGCATGCACAAAAGTGATTTGAGATGGTTCTATATCCAATGCTACCCCCTCCGAGTGTGCCCGGCTTCTCGGACATGGGGTTCCTACACTTAGGCAGATTCTGCATGTATAGGGGAACTCCTCGGAGGTGAACCGGAGAGAACCTTGGGATCATAGGGTATGATCCTTGTTTCCACATGTACCTATGACCTAACCAAGCTCAAACGTAGGCATACGCCCACCGGGGACCCCGATGGGATGCGATCAAAGGGGTAGACGGCGCGGTCAACGTAACTAGGGTTTCGTCGTAAATCGAGCATCGGACCTAGGGAATGGCCCCAAAAGTTTTGTGTGTCCACATGGCATGCACAAAAGTGATTTGAGATGGTTCTATATCCAATGCTACCCCTCCGGGTGTGCCCGCTTCTCGGACATGGGGTTCCTACACTTAGGCGGTCTGCATGTATAGGGGGGAACTCCCTCGGAGGTGAACCGGAGAGAACCTTGGGATCATAGGGTATGATCCTTGTTTCCACATGTACCTATGACCTAACCAAGCTCAAACGTAGGCATACGCCCACCGGGGGAACCCTGATGGGATGCAGTCAAAGGGGTAGACGGCGCGGTCAACAGAACTAGGGTTTCGTCAGAAATCGAGCATCGGATCTAGGGAATGGCCCCAAAACTTGTGTGTGTCCACATGGCATGCACAAAAGTGATTTGTGATGGTTCTACATCCAATGGTACCCCCCGGGTGTGTCCGACTTCTCGGACAGGGGGTTCCTACACTTAGGCAGGTCTCGCATGTATAGAGGATCTCCTCGGAGGTGAACCGGAGAGAACCTTGGGATCATATGGGATGATCCTTGTTTCCACATGTACCTATGACCTAACCAAGCTCTAACGTAGGCATAGGCCCACCGGGGACCCCGATGGGATGCGATCAAAGGGGTAGACGGCGCGGTCAACGTAACTAGGGTTTCGTCGGAAATCGAGCATCGGACCTAGGGAATGGCCCCAAAACTTGTGTGTGTCCACATGGAATGCACAAAAGTGATTTGAGATGGTTCTATATCCAATGCTACCCCCTCCGGGTGTGCCCGGCTTCTCGGACATGGGGTTCCTACAATTAGGCAGATTCTGCATGTATAGGGGGGAACTCCCTCGGAGGTGAACCGGAGAGAACCTTGGGATCATAGGGTATGATCCTTGTTTCCACATGTACCTATGACCTAACCAAGCTCAAACGTAGGCATACGCCCACCGGGGACCCCGATGGGATGCGATCAAAGGGTAGACGGCGCGGTCAACGTAACTAGGGTTTCGTCGTAAATCGAGCATCGGACCTAGGGAATGGCCCCAAAACGGGTGGGTGTCCACAGGGCCGGCACAAACGTGCTTTGAGACGGTTCTATATCCAATGCTACCCTCCGGGTGTGCCGGCTTCTCGGACATGGGGTTCCTACACTTAGGCAGATTCTGCATGTATAGGGGGGAACTCCCTCGGAGGTGAACCGGAGAGAACCTTGGGATCATATGGGATGATCCTTGTTTCCACATGTACCTATGACCTAACCAAGCTCAAACGTAGGCATACGCCCACCGGGGGACCCCCGATGGGATGCAGTCAAAGGGGTAGACGGCGCGGTCAATAGAACTAGGGTTTCGTCAGAAATCGAGCATCGGACCTAGGGAATGGCCCCAAAAGTTGTGTGTGTCCACATGGCATGCACAAAAGTGATTTGAGATGGTTCTATATCCAATGCTACCCCTCCGGGTGTGCCGGCTTCTCGGACATGGGGTTCCTACACTTAGGCGGATCCCGCATGTATAGGGGGAACTCCTCGGAGGTGAACCGGAGAGAACCTTGGGATCATAGGGTATGATCCTTGTTTCCACATGTACCTATGACCTAAGCAAGCTCAAACGTAGGCATACGCCCACCGGGGGACCCCCGATGGGATGCAGTCAAAGGGGTAGACGGCGCGGTCAACAGAACTAGGGTTTCGTCAGAAATCGAGCATCGGACCTAGGGAATGGCCCCAAAACTTGTGTGTGTCCACATGGCATGCACAAAAGTGATTTGAGATGGTTCTATATCCAATGCTACCCTCCGGGTGTGCCCGGCTTCTCGGACATGGGGTTCCTACACTTAGGCAGATCCCTGCATGTATAGGGGGGAACTCCCTCGGAGGTGAACCGGAGAGAACCTTGGGATCATAGGGTATGATCCTTGTTTCCACATGTACCTATGACCTAACCAAGCTCAAACGTAGGCATACGCCCACCGGGGAACCCCCGATGGGATGCAGTCAAAGGGGTAGACGACGCGGTCAACGTAACTAGGGTTTCGTCGTAAATCGAGCATCGGACCTAGGGAATGGCCCCAAAAGTTGTGTGTGTCCACATGGCATGCACAAAAGTGATTTGAGATGGTTCTATATCCAATGCTACCCCCTCCGGGTGTGCCGCTTCTCGGACATGGGGTTCCTACACTTAGGCAGATCCTGCATGTATAGGGGGGAACTCCCTCGGAGGTGAACCGGAGAGAACCTTGGGATCATAGGGTATGATCCTTGTTTCCACATGTACCTATGACCTAACCAAGCTCAAACGTAGGCATACGCCCACCGGGGGAACCCCGATGGGATGCAGTCAAAGGGGTAGACGGCGCGGTCAACAGAACTAGGGTTTCGTCAGAAATCGAGCATCGGACCTAGGGAATGGCCCCAAAAGTTGTGTGTGTCCACATGGCATGCACAAAAGTGATTTGAGATGGTTCTATATCCAATGCTACCCCCTCCGGGTGTGCCCGGCTTCTCGGACATGGGGTTCCTACACTTAGGCGGCATTACGCATGTATAGGGGGGAACTCCCTCGGAGGTGAACCGGAGAGAACCTTGGGATCATAGGGTATGATCCTTGTTTCCACATGTACCTATGACCTAACCAAGCTCAAACGTAGGCATACGCCCACCGGGGGACCCCCGATGGGATGTAGTCAAAGGGGTAGACGGCGCGGTCAACAGAACTAGGGTTTCGTCAGAAATCGAGCATCGGACCTAGGGAATGGCCCCAAAAGTTGTGTGTGTCCACATGGCATGCACAAAAGTGATTTGAGATGGTTCTATATCCAATGCTACCCCCTCCGGGTGTGCCCGGCTTCTCGGACATGGGGTTCCTACACTTAGGCAGATTCTGCATGTATAGGGGGGAACTCCCTCGGAGGTGAACCGGAGAGAACCTTGGGATCATATGGGATGATACTTGTTTCCACATGTACCTATGACCTAAGCAAGCTCAAACGTAGGCATACGCCCACCGGGGGACCCCCGATGGGATGCAGTCAAAGGGGTAGACGGCGCGGTCAACAGAACTAGGGTTTCGTCAGAAATCGAGCATCGGACCTAGGGAATGGCCCCAAAAGTTGTGTGTGTCCACATGGAATGCACAAAAGTGATTTGAGATGGTTCTATATCCAATGCTACCCCCTCCGGGTGTGCCCGGCTTCTCAGACATGGGGTTCCTATACTTAGGCAGATTCTGCATGTATAGGGGGGAACTCCCTCGGAGGTGAACCGGAGAGAACCTTGGGATCATATGGGATGATACTTGTTTCCACATGTACCTATGACCTAAGCAAGCTCAAACGTAGGCATACGCCCACCGGGGGACCCTCGATGGGATGCAGTCAAAGGGGTAGACGGCGCGGTCAACAGAACTAGGGTTTCGTCAGAAATCGAGCATCGGACCTAGGGAATGGCCCCAAAAGTTGTGTGTGTCCACATGGAATGCACAAAAGTGATTTGAGATGGTTCTATATCCAATGCTACCCTCTCCGGGTGTGCCCGGCTTCTCGGACATGGGGTTCCTACACTTAGGCAGATTCTGCATGTATAGGGGGGAACTCCCTCGGAGGTGAACCAGAGAGAACCTTGGGATCATATGGGATGATCCTTGTTTCCACATGTACCTATGACCTAACCAAGCTCAAACGTAGGCATACGCCCACCGGGGGACCCCGATGGGATGCGATCAAAGGGGTAGACGGCGCGGTCAACGTAACTAGGGTTTCGTCGTAAATCGAGCATCGGACCTAGGGAATGGCCCCAAAAGTTGTGTGTGTCCACATGGCATGCACAAAAGTGATTTGAGATGGTTCTATATCCAATGCTACCCCCTCCGGGTGTGCCCGGCTTCTCGGACATGGGGTTCCTACACTTAGGCAGATTCTGCATGTATAGGGGAGAACTCCCTCGGAGGTGAACCGGAGAGAACCTTCGGATCATAGGGTATGATCCTTGTTTCCACATGTACCTATGACCTAACCAAGCTCAAACGTAGGCATACGCCCACCGGGGGAACCCCGATGGGATGCAGTCAAAGGGGTAGACGGCGCGGTCAACAGAACTAGGGTTTCATCAGAAATCGAGCATCGGACCTAGGGAATGGCCCCAAAAGTTGTGTGTGTCCACATGGCATGCACAAAAGTGATTTGAGATGGTTCTATATCCAATGCTACCCCCTCCGGGTGTGCCGGCTTCTCGGACATGGGGTTCCTACACTTAGGCGGTCTTCATGTATAGGGGGAACTCCCTCGGAGGTGAACCGGAGAGAACCTTGGGATCATAGGGTATGATCCTTCTTTCCACATGTACCTATGACCTAACCAAGCTCAAACGTAGGCATACGCCCACCGGGGACCCCGATGGGATGCGATCAAAGGGGTAGACGACGCGGTCAACGTAACTAGGGTTTCGTCAGAAATCGAGCATCGGACCTAGGGAATGGCCCCAAAAGTTGTGTGTGTCCACATGGAATGCACAAAAGTGATTTGAGATGGTTCTATATCCAATGCTACCCCCTCCGGGTGTGCCCGGCTTCTCGGACATGGGGTTCCTACACTTAGGCAGATTCTGCATGTATAGGGGGGAACTCCCTCGGAGGTGAACCGGAGAGAACCTTGGGATCATATGGGATGATACTTGTTTCCACATGTACCTATGACCTAAGCAAGCTCAAACGTAGGCATACGCCCACCGGGGGACCCCCGATGGGATGCAGTCAAAGGGGTAGACGGCGCGGTCAACAGAACTAGGGTTTCGTCAGAAATCGAGCATCGGACCTAGGGAATGGCCCCAAAAGTTGTGTGTGTCCACATGGAATGCACAAAAGTGATTTGAGATGGTTCTATATCCAATGCTACCCCCTCCGGGTGTGCCCGGCTTCTCGGACATGGGGTTCCTACACTTAGGCGGTCTCGCATGTATAGGGGGAACTCCCTGAGGTGAACCGGAGAGAACCTTGGGATCATAGGGTATGATCCTTGTTTCCACATGTACCTATGACCTAACCAAGCTCAAACGTAGGCATACGCCCACCGGGGGAACCCCGATGGGATGCAGTCAAAGGGGTAGACGTCGCGGTCAACAGAACTAGGGTTTCGTCAGAAATCGAGCATCGGATCTAGGGAATGGCCCCAAAACTTGTGTGTGTCCACATGGCATGCACAAAAGTGATTTGAGATGGTTCTATATCCAATGCTACCCCCTCCGGGTGTGCCCGGCTTCTCGGACATGGGGTTCCTAACTTCCTACCCTTATTGTTTAGGGTTAGGGTTATGATTTGAGATGATCTATTCTATTCTTATTTTTTTAGTAAATAGTGACAATATTTATTTAAAAAAATAAAAAGGAAAATAAAAAATAAAATAAAAAAATAAAATAAAATGCCTGTGTCGACGGTCACCGTCGGCACAACATCACCGTCGGCACAGGTGGGTCGACCATAATGGTCAGACCCACCAACGCGCGCCCCACACACACGCAGAGCCGCGCCACATCCACTCGACCACCCACCGCCGCCGCCACCCACCGCCACCCGCCGCCGCGCCATCCCCGCCGAAGCCGCTCCGCCGCCGCCGCTCGGCCAGATCCCGCCGAGCTGCTCCGCCGCCACCCGCCGTCGCGCCATCCCCGGAGCAACCCGGGCCGCTCCCCGCCGCCGTCCTCCGGCCGCCGCCGCCTATTGCCGCGCCGCCGTCGCCTGCCCCCGCGCCGCCGCTTCTGCCCAGCGCCGCCGCCGCTTCGCCCCTGCTGCCGCCGTCCCCGTACCCTGCCCCGCGCCGCCGCCTGCCTTCGCGCGCCGCCTTCCTCCCGGCTGCCGCCGCTTCTTCGCAGCCCGCCACGCTGCTTCCGCGCTTTTCCTCCCGGCTGCTGCTTTCAGCTCACATGGTAAGGTTCTTACCTTTTTTTTTTTTTTTTAGCTTTTTAGTATTTGCAATTAGCTAGGTAATTTGAAATGTAAATAATTTGAAAGAAACATGTAAAGAATTTGGAAATTGAAATGAAGTAAAATAGAATTTGCAAATTGAAATTGAAATTGTAATGTAAATTTGCAAATTGAAATTGAAATGAAGTAAAGAATTGAAATAGAATTGTAATTGTAAATTTGCAAATTGAAATAGAACTTGCAAATTGAAATTGAATTTGAAATGAAGTAAAGAATTTGGAAATTGAAATTGAAATTGTAATGTAAATTGAAATGAAAATGAAGGAATAGAAATGGAAATTGAAGTGAAATAAATTAGAATTTTGTAGAAATGCATTTGTTTTATGAATTGATGAATTTGCATTGACAAATTTTTATTATTTTAACTAGGTCCAGTAGTGAGCATCCCGCGTGACGATCCCGGATCTTGCGGCGCATCTCTACGGCCGTCGACATCGCCGGTTGTTCGACTACTTCCTCTCTGACCGAGGGTGAGCTGAATTGCCGACTCCCCCTCCGCATTTTTTATGTCATTAGATTTCATTTCTCCGTCAAGTCGCGTAACCTAGGTGTCAATTCCCGTCCGCAAGCGTTACGCGGATAAATATGCATTAGTGGTCAGCATATTTTGAACCGTAACGCTTCTGGCATTTACGGGACGATCGCCGGACCCGTAGTTGGGCACGTTTTCCATGTTCTGCTCGGGTGCGAGACAGGATTTCGTCGCCGCCTCCCTGTTGTTCTCCGGATGCACATCCTCTCGGCTTTTTGCCGCGACGTGTCTCGGGAGAGCAGCGGGGAGGTGCGGCCGAAATTCTGTCTCGCACCCGAGCAGAACGTGGAGAACGTACCCAACTACGGGTCCGGGGGCTGCTAGGAGCCCACCTAGTAGAGATGTAGGTTGATGCACGCGTTTTCGCCGGTAGAAAAGTAAAAATATGATGCATTCAATTTCATGCTACTATTTGTTGTTTGTCACGCAATAAAGCAGGATGGCTGATAATGAGTGGATGTACAGTGGCCGTGTTAGTTCGACTCAAGTGACAGATGAATGGAAATGGAAGACCGATTTGTTAGTGAAGGAGTTAGCTCGTGGTTCGAAGGGGATTGTTCGTCCCCGTTGCCCTTGCAATGTCTGCAGGAGGCGTCATCCTAAGGATATTCTAGAGATGACTAAACACCTTTGGTGGAATGGGTATATGCGTGACTACGACCCGCCGGTCGACTTTTCTCGGCACGAACGTGATAGAGGTGAGGTGATGCGGCAGCGGATCGATGGCAATGAGAACGATGGCATCTTAAACTTGCTAGATGATCTTCGGGATGCTGACATGCCAGAGTTACCATGGGACGAACAGTCTGAACCGGAGGAACCGCCTGAACCGGAGGGACCGCCACAACCGGAGGAACTTCCAGAGGAGGAACCTGAGCCAACCGCGAGGGCCTTCATTGATATGATGGCCTCAGCTAGGAGGCCTCTATACCCGGGTGCAAAAATGTCTCAACTTGATGGCATCACGCGATTTGCTAGCCGACAAGTGCATGTTTGAGAGTACTCGAGCATCCTTTGAAAAGACTCTGAGCACGATGGGTAACATGTTGCCTGAAGGTCATTGCTTGCCCAAGACCATGTACGAAACGAAGAAAATCTTGAAAGCATTGAAAATGGATTATGTAACATATGATGTCTGTCCAAAACTTTGCTTTTTGTTTTGGAAAGACTATGCGGATGACAAGTACTGTGCCAAGTGTGGTCACTCTAGGTATCATGAGGTAGATGTAGGCAATGGTCAGAAGAGGCAGACAAAAGTAGCCATAAAGATTCTTCGTTATCTCCCATTCATCAAAAGAATCCAGCGGCTTTACATGTTCGAGGAGACTGCCAAGCAGATGACATGGCATAAGACCGGGATAAGATTGCAAGACGAGAAGAAACGGGTACCCATGGTACATCCATCTGATGGTCAATCATGGAAGCACTTCGATGAAAAGCACCCAAATGAGGCAAGTGAGGCTCGGAATGTTAGAATTGCGATAGCAACCGATGGATTCAACCCATATGGTATGTCGACTGCCGCGTACAGCTGCTGGCCCGTGTTTGTTATTCCGCTCAATCTCCCTCCCGGAGTCGTAATGCAAAGGAAGAACATATTCTTGTCGATGATCCTTCCAGGGCCTGAATATCCAGGGAAGAAATTGAGTGTCTTAATGCAACCACTTGTGGATGATTTGCACCACTCGTGGCATCACGGTACATTGACATACGACCGAGCATCAAAGAGAAACTTCATCATGAAAGTTTGGTTCCACTATTCGATGCATGACCTACCCGGGTACGCCCTATTCTGTGGGCATAGTACAGCTGGTAAGTTTCCATGCCCAGTGTGCGAGCACGAACTAGAATTCGGGCACCTAAAAGCTGGACACAAATATGTTGCCTTTGACAAACACCGCAAGTTCCTCAGTCCAGGGCATCGGTTCAGATCTGACAAGAAAAACTTCACGAAAGGCGTAGTTGTGCTTGAACATAAAGAAATACCAAAGTTCAATGGTGCAACTGTTGATGCTGAGCTACGTGCTCTCCAGCCTAGTAAGGAACCCGGCCACCAATTTGAGGGATATGGTAAAACGCACAACTGGACTCACATAGCAGGCATAACAGAGCTCGAGTATTACAAGGACCTTGAACTTCCCCATAATATCGATATGATGCACACCGAAAAGAATTGTGGGGAGGCATTCCTTAACACCGCCGCAACATACCAGGCAAGTCAAGGGATAATGTTTCAGCTAGAGTCGATATTGAGGAGATATGTGACAGGGTGGCTCTACACATGCAGCCTCCTGAGGGCAATCGAAAAGGTTGGTTAAAGCCGCATGCCAAGTACTGTCTTGATAGCGCCGACAAGAAGGAGGCATTTACGTGGCTCAAATATGACGTGATTTTCAAAGATGGTTTTTGTAAGAATATTAGTAAGGGAGTCAATCTTGCTACAGAAAAATAAACGGGCTCAAGAGTCACGACTATCATATATGGATTGAGCGGCTGATGCCGGTGATGCTTCGAGGGTATCTCCCCGATCATGTCTGGCGAGTGCTTGCGGAGGTGAGCCATTTTTTCCGCACGGTCTGTGCTAAGCAGATATGTACCGAGGTGATTGAGAAGCTGCAGGAGCAAGTGCCGGACATGCTATGCAAGTTAGAGATGATATTCCCCCCAGGCTTCTTCACTCCGATGTTACATCTCATCGTGCATCTCGCCAACGAGGCACTCTTGGGGGACCGGTGCGATATCGTTGGCGATTTTGTATTGAGAGGGAGTTCAAATATATTCGGTACAAATGTGGAAACAAAAATAAGATTGAAGCATGCATAGCTGAGGCAACTCTCCTCCATGAGATGGAGACGCCACGACAATGTACTATGCCAATGATGTGCCCACTAAGCATAACCCGGTCGCTCGGTACAATTCCGATGAGCCCAACCGTGACCCAAAGCTCTTGCTCTTCAAATATCCCGGTGGCAAGGCCGGTGCCTCAAAAGTGGAGAACATTTCGCCAGAAGAGAAGGATTGCATAATGCTTTACGTGCTTATGAACATGGAGGAAGTGGTCGATTTCATGAGGTAAAATGATGAACCAATTACTTTGCAACCAGTAACTTGGTTTTGGTCTAATACGTATTTTCTCCTTTCAGCCAATTCCATGATGAAATGTGGTCGTGAAGAAATGGTCCCACTCCCACGCAGTGGTACACTCTTCTCGAAAGAGGGTGCTCCGCCCTTAAATAAAAGCTTCGTGAACTGGTTCCATGAAAAAGTAATTTCTCAAATGTTCCTCTTACTTTGCAATCCGTGACTTGTCTTATTACACGTAACTAATGCACAAAATAATCTGAACTGAACTTGTAGGGAGCTGATCCCAACGTTGAGATGACAGATGAGTTGAGATGCGTTTCCCAGGGTTTTAACCGTAGAGTCCATACGCATGAGAAGTATGATGTAAATGGGTATCGCTTCCATACGGAGTTTCACCGTAAGAACCGGCCTAATGCAAAAACAATAAATACGGGGTCTACACCCGCGGAGCCGATGATCTTGATTACTATGGAAGGTTACAAAAGGTATACGAGTTGACGTTCAACAACGCAAACATAGAACTCAAGCTCTTTGTGTTCAAATGCCACTGGTTTGACCCACACGGTGGAATGAGAAGCACCCCCTCCATTGGTTTAGTTGAAGTTAGGCCTACAACCACCTACGATGGATCCGACGTCTATGTTGTGGCTCACCAAACCAAGCAAGTTTATTATTTGTCCTACCCATGTTAGAATGAGGAACTCATGGGCTGGGAAGTCGTGTTCCAGGTATCGCCACATGGTAAGCTACCCATCCCCTCCGAGGACAATTACAACAACATTGACCCGGTAACATATGAGGGAATTTTCTATCAAGAGGAAGAGCAGTTCGGGGCTCTTCAAATAGACATAGGTCTTCAGGATCTCCACAACGATGTACAAATGCGTGGTGAGACCGTGGTGGACCTGAAGGACATAGCTACGCTCACCAAGCGCCATGCGAACAAAGACAACATTGTCGAGACTCAACCGGAACCCAATGCCGACCATGAATACTCATATGATACTGATTTTGATAGTGAGGCTGAGAACCCAATGCCTAGAGATGAGAGTGGTGATGAATGGTGAGGGTCTTTTATGCTTAGTACCTACATTATCATTATGCTTAATACATACATTTGTCATTATGCTTAGTACCTACATTATCATTATGCTTAATACATACATTTGTCATTATGCTTAATACCTACATTTTTCATTATGCTTAGTACCTATATTTGTCATTATGCTTAGTGTTTACTCATTTTCAACATGCTTATTAATTATTTTCTCTTTTCTTATGCAGGTAATTGCCCAATATGAGCGGACGGAAGGCATCATCGAGCTCCTTGCTTGATCAGATGCATCAGCGGAAGCCAGGGCCGGGTGCTTCCAGACGGAGTGGAAGACCCATTGTTCCCACCCGGCGTTACGAAGACGCAGACGGAGGACGGGGAGGACGAGGGGGAGGACGAGCTGGAGGACGAGGGGGAGGACGAGGGGGAGGATGAGCTGGAGGACGAGGGGGGAATGCACAGCTCCTTCTAGCTGACATTCCCTCTGCTTCTGGCTCAGTGGCTTCACAGTCTATGGACGAGGAGGAGGACACTAGGGAGGAGGAGGAGGACACTAGGGAGGAGGAGGAGGAGTCTAGGGACGAGGAGGCTTCGACGGAGATGGCTCCGAAGAAGTTGCGGATTCGTGGGGAAACGCAGGTTCCCGATGAGAGTAAGGAACCTGCTACGGAGGATGAGAAGTGGCTCCTTGTCCCAGGAAAGATAGAGTAAGTAGTAAGGTGATTTCATTTTCGTTATGACACTTAGCATTTTCTAATGTTTGATAATTGTGCAGGAATTTCACATACACGGGGAAGAATGTCCGCGTGCCAGGGAGTCTGATTGGAGCTGCTATTAGGAAGTGCGGCCGGGGATGTACACTCCGGTCCTTGGCGCGAGTCCTAGCTCGCCTACACTTGGGAAGACTTTGAGATAGCGCCTTACCCTGGCTTTACTTCCGCCGCCGACGCCGTGATCAAGAAGTTTTGGGTACGTAATGCATACTCTTTGGGTTTCGTTCATATGTAGTTGATAACCCCACCGTGATAACTCATGCCTCTCACACTTTCTGTTATGCTTGATTGCAACGCAATTATAGGGTGGCGACTGAGCATAAGGAGAGGGCGGACGTGGTGCTCCGTAACATGTGTCGGAAGTTGACACGGCAGCAGTGGTACAACCAGAGGATCACGTGCATCGGCCACTTCTATGCTGAGCAGGGCGTAAGGTACACAAAGCCTGAGATTGTGCAGACTCGCCCGGCTATGACGATAGATGACTTCATGTCGGTAAGTAATTGTCAATGCGATTCTATGTACCGCGGCTAACTTGCAACTATATTGTTTGTTCTTCAGATGAGTTTTGATTTTGCAGGTTGTACCACATTGGGCTGATAATAATAAGAGGGCCGCCTTCATGGAGTTGGTCAAGAATTGGGTCGGCGAAAACCCCGATTTCAAGGCCGTGAGCGACCGGAACAAGGCCAACCGTGGGAATCAGGGAACACACACTGCGGGGAGCAGCAGCACCGATCGCTATCGGGAGCGTCTGGTACATATAAAAATGGAACAAGCTGCATTTTTGATTTTTCGATGATATGCATAACATTTGTTTTGTGATGCAGGGGAAGAAGCTCGGGAGGGAACTTGGTGAGATGGAAGCGTGGACGCACATGAAGCTGGTGACGCCCGTCCGAACGAGCCTCGGCCCGCGCACGAGATGTACTACGGCAAGGCCAAAGAGAACAAGGAAAGATACTGCGAGGAGTACACCAAGCTCCATCCAGAGGTGGAGGACCCTATGACCGAGCCGGTCGACGAGGTGGCGATGATGCCGGGCGGGGTCCGGCCAGCCGCATGGACGTCCCGCTGCCTTCTTTGGGGTTTCAAGCCTCGGAGGAACTTCACGCAGATCAAGGCTACCCTCCCTCCCCAGCTACGCTACCTCCTCGCGGACTACATGCCGTTCTCGGGTAGAGGTAGATGTAAGTCATCCACACTTTCATCCTCTGTTTTGACTCTTGTTCCTGAATGGCTATGTTGATGAGACGCATTATTTCTGAAATTGTAGACTCAGCTCGAGGAGGCCTATGCAGTAGCTTACGAGGAGTATCTCGAGAAGATTAAGGAGCATGACCTTGTGAAAGATGCCTATGTCCAGTGGACGAGCAACCAGATGGCGGTAAGTTTCAATCTCTATGGTTGCAAAACATCATAAGTCCCCATGTTTGAATCTGAGCTATCTCTCCCGTTTCTTGCAGTAGTTTCACTCGGTTCATGATGACCCAGGTGCGAGAGGAACCACTCCCGCAGCCACCTCATCCGGGGCCGACGCCAGTGTTCCCGTCCAAGGAGGAGTTCTATATCATGTACAAGCGTCAGCGTCAGTTGACCCCGGTAAGTTGCTAACTTGGCTAAGTTGCTAACTTGGTGTGACATGGCTAAGTTGCTAACTCCCTCCAACATGTAGGGATTGGGAGAATCCGGGAACGACACTCCTTGTGGTACGCCGATGCACCCCGGTCGCCATTCTCCTGGTGCTTCTGCCGAACCTCGGCATTTTTCTGGTTCCGGTGGCTCTCGTCGTGGTTCTACCTCCCCGAGCACCGTCGAAATACAGCGGCCTCACTTCACCCACTCGGAGCTAGATCGTCTGTAGCTAGATCGTCACTCGGGTGGTGCACCACCATAGTTTCTACATTGTACTAGCACATGATGACACGCTCCATCTTTGTAGTGGATCCGGTGTATGTACCATGGTCTTGTATGCTATATTTGTGCTATTTGTGAGATTTGATGCTATATTTGTGAGATTTGGTGCTATACGGTGATATCTTTGTGCTATATGGTGCTATATATGTTACTGGATATTCAATGTTATAATATGTGCATTTTGTGCGATTTTCTGAGCAAATTGAGCCAAAATGGTGAAAATCTGAAAAAAAAACTGGGCCGGTCACCGTCGGCACAGGCCCATAGCTGTGCCAAATGGCAAGATCTGTGCCGACGGTGACACCGTCGGCACAGCCGGCCCAGGTTTCGCGCGTTTTTTTTCCAGTTTGAATGCCACCGTTTTGCCGCCAGTTCTGGGAAAAAAAAGCAAAACTGTGGACGTTGACGACAGCCGGCGTGACGGCTGGTTGGCTCTGCCGACGATCGGGCGGCCGACGGCCACCGTCCAGCCGTCGGCGTACGACTGTGCCGACGGTGATCCTCTACGCCGACGGTGCGTGCGCAGACCCCGACGCCTGCTGTGCCGACGGGGAGACGCCGACGGTGACCGTCGGCAGAGCCTGTGCCGACGGTGAACCTTGCTGTGCCGACGGTGCGGGACCATCGGTGTAGCCGGTTGTTCCCGTAGTGCTAGTGAAGATGAGATCATGAGCCAGACTCCATATCATGGTCTGGTGAAACTAACGGAATCTTGTATGTCTCCTCGTTGTCTACAAAATTGTGCTTGGGAGAGCACCCCAACTATGTTAAAATATTTGGGAAGTCAAACTCCCGCTCAAGATAAAAAAAAATACCTGCCAGGTACAGCTACCCTCCGGTGACCAGAGCCTCAAGAGCCATGGGTCCTCTAATGGCTTGTGTTATCTTTGCAATCTCTTGGAAGACGCCAATCACATCTTCTTCTCATGCACTCTTGCTAAATTTATGTGGAGTGCTATTTGAAATATTTTAGATGTTCAGTGGAACCCCAACTCTTTTAACAACTTTCTATCCATCTTGCAAAATCTTTCCGCTAAGTCAAGAATTTCTTTTGGATCCTTTTTGTTGCGTAGAGTTGGGCGCTCTCTACACAAGTAGAAACAAATTCACCATTGAGGCAGTGTTTCCTAACCAACTTGTTGATGCTATTTTCAAAACTCGTGGCGGCTGCTTCGAAGTAAGACTTACCCCCCCCCCCCCCCCCCCCCATGTAAGCAGTGTTTCCTAATCAATTTGTTGATGCTAGTTTAAAAACTCGTTGCTTCGAAGTAAGGAGTAGATGGATCTCCCAATATCTCTTTTCAGGAAGACTTACTTGCCCCCCGCCCCACCCACGCACACACCACGCAACGTAGCTACGTAGTATACTTTTGTTTCTAACCAGTGTGACATTGACCTAAGCTATTGGCCTTGTGCCCTGTCTTTTAATAGTAAGTTGGTTTCCCTAAAGGTAGGCTTGTTAAACCTTGCGAACATCAAGGTTTTATCAATTTAAAGTTGGTCAATATATTGCATTTATCTACAAAAAAAGGCAAAACACAGAAGCTACAACCAATTGAGGTTAGGCCTAGGGTTTTCGCCCTAAAGGTCGAGACCAGGTACTTGGATAGCACCAACAAATCGGAGATCTTCACGGATGTAGAAAGGTGATAGATGGCGGCCTCGAGAGAGCAGAAAGTTCAACCGTCACATTGAGGTATCTCTTGTTGGCATGTCGAGTGCCCGAACGAAGTGACACAAAGCCTCAATGGCCTACAGGCGACAAAAGACCACATGCAAATGCTCCACCAAACACACCAATAGTCCATATGAATACATTTGGATAAACTATGACGATGCAACATGAACGCGAAAAATCAATGGCGAACGCAGGAAAAGAAAATGAAGGGTGGGCACACCTCCAAAAAAAAATTGCTCTTCTCCAATTGTCATAAAAGTTTGCCAAAAAAATAATATTATAAGGCCAGTCAATTGTCAACACTGAGGTTCAAATACCCTGAGAGGAGGGATTTTAGGGCCAAAACTTAACTAAAGCAGCATAGCTAGAGTTTTACATGTTTCGTCTTCAAAATTGCTCCACTCTGCATCTTGACGAATGTTAAAAGCATCGGTCTAGCAGATCTAAGAATATCCACCGTCGAGCAATATCTATATTGTTCCCATGTATAGTCGTATAGTACACGACATCAAAGGACAAACAAAAGGAGCGAAGACCTACATGTAGTTTGATACTTGCCCCAAAAAACATAAATTTTATTTAATTTTTTTAAAATAATCTAATTTTCATTATAACATGTAATTTTTTTGACAAAACCTTTCATTTTAGGCTGCACTAAAATAAAAATAAAAACATGCGCCTCGAAGTAAGTCTTTTTTATTTTGTTCTTTTTATTTATCTTTTTAATTAGGTCAAATATGAGAACATATTTTTTTCCAAAACTTTATGGTAGACATGTACATGTACTATATTTTTCTGAATTTTCTGAAATGAAAAAAAGGGTTTTGATTTTTAAACCGGGATAGCCCGGGTCTCTTTGAGGTTTCAGTCCGCATCAGCGCTAATCTCCGCGCCTCCCGTTCCTTCACGCGCCGCCGCCGCCGCCCGCCGACTCTCGGTTCTATCCGCGCGTGCCGCCTTTTCTCAGAGCGCCGTCGCGGACGCGCCGCCCCATTGCCGGCCCAATATACGTCCCGCGCGCCTCGGCCGCCGGAGCCGCAGCCGCCGTCATCCCTCATCGCGCCACCCTCTTTTGAGTCGGAACCTGGGCCTCTATCGATGCCATCCGACGTCTCCGTCCCGAATCCGCCGGTCACTGCTGCCTTCGCGGATGACCAGATCCCCCGAAGGTTCGCGTCCCACAACGGCCACATTCTCTGGCGGCTTTTTCCCCCGACGTCCACCTGCAAGCCTGCATCTGCTGCTCATGAAGTTACGCCAAACCCACCAAGGTGAGCCCCCATCCGTGCAGTTTTTTTCTTTATATCTTCCTGTTAGGTCCTGTCGATGGATGGCAGCTCGTGTTTACTGATGCATGATTGCACATGTAAGCATGGTGGTAGTAGAATGTTTGTGGGAGAGTGTGTTAGAGTTATTATTGCAAATTGCTTCCAATCGTTTACAGTTGAGACTGATTGCTATGTAGTACTCCTATTTGCTATTCACAATGATGCGCATGCACTACTATGAAAGGTGTTTGCTGTTGGCAAAGTTGTGCATGATGTACTTGTAGGCAGAGTTACTGATTTTCTCTTTTGTTTGCATCAGGCAATTAATTTAATCAAGCTTGTCCCATTGCTTGATCATCTCCTCTGCTCTGCGCTACCAAGCCAAAGTAGTCGAGCTTTTCCCATTGCTTGATCATCTCCTCTGCTCTGCGCTACCAAGCCAAAGCATGCTAGCTTACATATACTTGGCTAGTTTCTTCATTGATCTTTCAATGGTATTATTCAGTAAACAATACTATGATCTTGTAGGCCATTTTCCGGTCATGTATTTGCTAATATTATTGAAAAATGCAGTTTGTTCAAAATGTCATCAGACCCAGGACAGGGAGGTTGAAAACTTGAAATGCCTAATTTTCCACGAAGTCGCACAGGCCCATTCTGTTTTTTTTTTTGCGAGGAGGCCCATTCTGTTTAACAGATGATTAAAATTCCATTTGGAATTTCGGCTCTCATTGTCGCCTTCCCCTTTTCTCTCATTTCGGGTATCGATGAGAGTCGCTCCCCTTTCTTCTCCGGCCGCACTGCTGGCTGGCATGGAAATGGAAGTGGAGCGGGATGATCTTGTATATATAGTAAGGTTAGATTAGGGTTTTCCTTAGGGGTGTTTGGTGATATGCTGTTCTAGAGCTCCCCATCGATAATAGTGAGCTGCGTTCAGTGGTTGTCGGCATGATCCCCCTCTCCTCCTCCATGGGTGGAGGCCAAGGGAGGGGGCGGAATCTGACCAAGGTTTCCTGATTATACTCGGTGGTGCACCAGTTCCAGCTGATGTTGAGGTTTCTCCCTTGTCTCCTTGTCGTCATCGTGGCAGAGGGGGAAACGGGGAGGGATTTGAGCTCTCCCTCATCTGGTGTGGTGTCTCGTCAGACCAGAGTATCCAGTGATGGGTCCGGCATGGTCTCCTCCCCGGCAACGGTAGGATTGGAATCTCATCATAGAAGAAGGATCACACTGCAATCTAAGTGCCTGAGTCCTTGTAAAGTTCTTGGACCAGGTTGTAATTTTTATTTTTCGCGGGCTCTTGGACATGATAAACTATTACTCTTTTTAATTTATAAAGCATCTCTGGTTCCTTTCGGACCCTTCACCCTTCCCTCGTTAAGAAAAATCATGTCAATCGGTTTTTTTAGAGGCATGTCAATTGGTTTTGGAAGATATTTTTACTATCTGCCAAATGGAAGTTCATCGTGAGTGAGACGGGTATATCCATGTTCCGGCTAATGAAACATTTCTTTACATTTTCCTTAGTCAGATTGTGAATGAAGAAGGTAATAATTACCACATGTGTTGATGTATAGAAGAAAATCATTAGATGGATGTTCACATGTCAATTCAGTAAAATAATATGTCCCTCTGTTTTGCAACTTTAGCGGTTTGCACTTTTTGTTTGAACAATTTTAGCGGTTTGCACTTAAAATAGGGACTGAGGGAGTTTTGCGGTTTTTGGCTCATTCAGTGGCAGACTTCCTTTCTGGAACTTCAGTATGAGTCTAATCAAGTGCCAGATGTCTACTGTTCTTTCATTTAAGGTCTGGCATCTTCCAGTACAGCAGCTTCAATCAAATGAGCCTTTAACTCACCACAGCCCACTTCAATATCACACCTCTGTCCAAGCTGGGAGCTTTTACTAGTCAGGATGAATGCATGCACAAGACAGCACTAATGCGATGCTTATGAGCCCAATTTCATGAGGCTGGTGTGCAGTAGTAGTATTTTGAGTATATGTGTGGTATGTGTTGTGAACTCTTAGCTGGCCAGTTTCTTTCATTGAATCGAAAGTGGCCTGACCATTCAAGTCCTGCCCACAAGATAAAACAGTGCTCCATTTATGCTCGTTATTAAGTTTGCTTAGCTGCATTGCTTTTCTTCATCCATACGCACCATAAATTCTTGCAAGGAAATCTTAATTTCCATGGTCCAACTTCACGTTCTTTGGATGCTCAGAGACTTCTTCCTTGTTCTTTTTGGCTAGGAGGAACTAGAAAATGTAGAATAAAGAAAATACATGAATGAGATGTCACAGAATTTAAAAGTTTACATGATCACAATAAGGATAATTCTTCACAATTAAAACTCGATAATTCTTCACAATATTGTTCCTTGTGATGGGCCGCAGGAAAGAAAAAAGTTGAATTTTTCAGAAATAAAGAGATAGAGAGAATGTGTATTGAACTTCTGAAAGCAAAAAAGTAAAATAAGGTTTGTGGTCATGTTGCTTTTTGTAAAGATTTGCTGGCATGAGAGTGCATTTACCTAATCTGATGATCATATATATGAAACATATGTAAACATTGGAATCCTCTAAAAGTCCAATGAAAATCCTATGATACAAAGAGGCCCTAAATAATTTTGAACTTGCGTTTATTCCTTGCCTTGTGGCTATCAAAAAAATGATGGCCGACGGGGAGGAGACCATGACTTCAATTAAGAATTGTGCAGTAAAACCGAAATTGCGAGTAAAAGGAATCAAACTCGGGTCGCCCCTCCCCACCACTAGGCTATGCTTTAGTATGCTGCCTTATCAAAAATTCAAAATGGATAGCTGGATGTAGTTTTATAAAGATTTTGGGCATTAGATGCATCTAATTGAAACCTACAGGTGGAAGAGGGAAAGGGTAAAAATATTGGAAATGTGTAAAGATGGCGATTAATCAGTGTTTGGGCACCCATTACGCCCCGCCTGAATCAGTAGGGTACGAGGCGTCGTCTTCGGTCATAGCCTCATAAGTATTACTCATAGTCATGGGTTTGGATGCAAACTTATTAATAACAAAAGGACTATTTTTTATTTTACATTTGTAATGTTTCATTGCGTAAGATAGATAAGCAATTTACTCAGTATAATTGTTTGGCACTTGAACTTTTGATGTTTAATATCAGTAATAGTTAAATAATTACATATATGCATCGTGCATCAGTTCTGTACTATATCTCATATCGATTCTCAACTACTCAAATGTTCAGACCCGAGGGTGTGGGTCTGACTGTAGACCCATGGGTATTGTCATGCGCAAGTGATAGGCATGGGTTTGATCATGATTAACTAGATGAAACACGACCGTGTTACCAGATTTACAAATGTTTTTGTTCATACAAGACTAATTGCTCCACAAGCTAGTAATAGTAGTAGTTATCTTGATACAACTTACTTTTTTTCCTCATCCTCTCTAAACAAGAACGGGCCACTAAATCAAATAGATGAAACATGTTCTTATATGTTTTTCCTACATAGAAGTATTCTTAATTTGAAGCAATTGTAATAAAAGTTGTTACTCTGACATGACTTAGCTGCTTTACAATTAAATTTGTACTACACGCTCTGTTGGGGCATCACAAAGCACACCTCGATAAACAATTTTTTTCATTAATTCATATTGTTCCATTCCAGCACAACGTCTCTTTTTATTTCAGAAAAAAAGCCAACAAGAACTTAGCAATAGAACTAATAACCTGTTTATTCCTCTGTTTTTTTTGTTTTTTTATCATGAAGTGTCAGTGCGTGTCTACTGTAGATGTGAGGATATTTTGATCATTCACCCATAATTTAATGATGCAGAAGTGGTAAAGTTCTCGTGATGTGACTTCGGGGCTTCACATGTGCTTATAGTGCCAAAAAAAATTACGTTAAAATTAGTGGCTACTCCTCAAACTCTTGGTTCTTCCATCCTTTTGTACAATCAATTCAATCCAAACCAAACTGCTGCTTATGACCTTTTCTTGTGTATTTCAATCATCTGCTGTATTTATATTTTATTGACATAATTATATTTTTATTTCATGTGTTTAGCATAGTTGTGCTTACAAACTGGTCCTTTACAGGAAAACAGCTAGGAAAAGTAAATCAAGTCCAGCAACACAGGTGAGGAAGCTGAAATTGAAGTCCTTAGCTGTTCTTGCATTCAAGTGATCGTCATGTCGTCCCCTCTTTCCTCCCCAGGGCACAGCACTATATATATAGGTTGGGGCATTCTCCCACATCACAAACATAGCTCCTCTCTTCCTGTGAGCCCTCCCACCACTACACAGTATCCATCCATAGGAGCATACAGGTGCAGTAACACGACCAGTACCTGTTGCACCCGCTAGCTAGGTAGGGAGTAGGCACGTAGGTAGCCAGGGCAGGAGCTGATCCATGGCAAACACGGCGGAGTCGCCGACGAGCTCGTGCGTGTCATCGGACACAGAGGAGGAGGTTGCGGCGGTGGCGAAGCCGATGGTGGTGGTGGGGTGTCCGCAGTGCCTCATGTATGTAATGCTCTCGGGAGCGGCCGAGGAGCAGCCCAGGTGCCCCCGCTGCAAGAGCCCCGTGCTGCTGCACTTCCTCCGCGGCGCTGCTGCCGACGCCAACACCAACAGGCAGACCGGCAAGAGCTAGCCCGAGCTGCTGCTTGCTACTTGCTGATCAGCCGCTAGCTTCTCCTCTCATCGACCTTCCCCATGATGTTGTAACCCATGTATTCTGCTACACTTTGTAGTCTTTTCATTGACGATAATTTCAATGCGTGTGGTACTAGTTTCTCCATCGATCAGGTTCTGGTATCATTCTTTTCAAGCAGTAAGCTAGCTTGCAAAGCCGGGAATCAGGATTTGGCAAGAAAACCACACATGTATCCATCACTTACCATATTTTCTACTTCCTAGTACAATTTGTTCAGCTGCTTGTTGATTGATATCCCGTCAGTGCATTCGCGGTATGCAGCGTGTGCTGTCCTTTTCCAAGAACTTTTAGATGTATGCACGTGTTCTTGATTCGCCAAGAAGATCGATGTCAGTTTTTAATCTACTCCTTATTTTGGTTTGCAATGTACCGTGCGACTAGGGACTCTTCTCGTTCGTCTCTTAATTGAGTACTATCATACCATGTGGACGATTGTATTGCATGACTACCCCCTACTTTAATTTAATTTTATTAAAGATGGGTTCGTGACCATTCAACCTCCAGCTAGCTACTGATAGCAGTAGTAGACCGGATGGTGACTGGAAAGGATCAACGTAAAGAGGAGATCGGCGACTTATTATGATGGATGGATGCATGGATCAATCGGGGGATCATGGAAAACCTGTGCCCGTTTTAATTGGGGATCATCAAGTGCTCGTATAGTTGATGTATGGAACACTATAGGATAGCAGGTGGAATAAATACGCGCAATAACTAGGAGCAGTTGAGAGGAGGAATCGGGCTTAGCACGCACGCCGGTTCGTCATCAAGATTCAAGCATACTACCTCTAAAAAAAAAAGATTCAAGCATACTACCTCTAAAAAAAAGATTCAAGCATACTTATATATGCCGTCCTCCTTACCCAAAGGTACACGGTGGTAAACGGGTAAATAGCCCCTGTGCGACACAGTTGAGAAAAATGATTCAGAATGCGACATCTTCGGCCCCGACTCGATGGGATTAGGTTAGGAGAGGCGGGATTTGGTTAGGACAGGGGGGTTATGTGCTCCGATAGGAGGGACCCACTTACTTTGCCACGTCTTGTCCAACCGCCTCTACTCGACTTGCCCGTGGTCGACTCGAGCGGCACCGCCCTGTGCGTCTTCTCTAGTGGAGGAGCAACATTTTCGGCGCTCGGCGGCGACAGAGCTATTGCGGGTGAGCAAATCCGCAGCTGTAGTCCCGTTCCTCACTTATTTGGATGGATATGTGGGCTCACGCTCTGTTTCCCCGCCGATTTGACATGTAGATTGTGGGTGGGTGGAGAGGTGCGCGTGGGCGAATGAGATGGAGGGAGGAGAGAGTAGTTCAAGGTAATGCACCCCTCTCTTCTAGCTGTTTTGAGCTCGATTTGGGCCTCGACCAGCTCACTCATTGCCATTGTCCGCCGTTGACAAACATGGGAGATTCGGTGCCAACTTTCGCAATTATAGTCGAATTCTTTCCGTGCAAGGCAAAACTAGGTGATGGTAGCGCCCGAGACATTGAGAGAGACACAACAGTGAGGTTGGATGTTGAATTTGCGGATATTGATCCACATGAGCTACGGAGCTTGGAGGAGAAGGCTGTGAAGAATTTGGTGGAGAGGATTGGGGAGAGTGTTTTTTGGGATCCAAGTCAAGAGGTATCACTGCTGCGGTTTGATAATTGGAAGGGTGATTATGTGCGAATTGAGGATGGATAACATATCGTTGCTGAAATTGATGAACAAGAAGGCTGGGCAAGCAAACAAGTGACTCTTTCTACAGAATTGGTTGATCTGAAATGACACTCCAAAGTTGGTTATGTTCAATAAAAAATGGCTGCACAAATGGCAGATGATGAGTGGGGTGCACAAAAGCAGGGTATGTTGCTAATGCTTACTAAACTGTCAGTTGCAATTAAAGAAACGGGGACATATGCAGATGTGGAAGAGGGATGCCATGGTGCTAGAAACGTTGCGGCTGTTGATTAGAATTTAGTAGAATTGGAAGAACATACAGATTTGGTCATTGCACCAATAGCTGACACTGAGATGGCGAAAATGTTTGGCATTCCAGTTGATGAGAGAGATGAGGATAAGGATGACACTAAATCCCTTTGGGGGGCGTTTTAGGGGACGCGACTGGGAACAATTTTTTGTCCGGCGCGCCCCAAATCCCTTTGGGGGACGCGGCTGGAGATGCTCTAATTTGCCTGCTGATGCTACAGTCCCTGAAGATGTTGATGAAGAGCTGATGAAAGAGGTTGCAGATGATGTGAATGATGCAGATGATAATGAGCTGGTAAATTTGAATGATAAAGAGGACAATGTTATTGAAGTGGGGAAGTTGTGGCCAAGCATGGATGCGTTTAGGATGTCTTTCAAGACCTATGCGGTGAAATACGAGTTTGAGGCCAAGACAATGTGGACAGATAGAAAGAAATTTTATGCTAGGTGCCAAGGTTATGATGGGGGTACCAATCCTTGCAAATGGTACATATCTGCTAGACAACAATCTGATGGAAAGTACTATCAGAGTAAATCAAATTTCACATCAACATACTTGTATGACCAGTTCACAGAGAGTTTCAAAGATGACATCACAACTTTGGATTACAGAGAAGATTACTCCTATTTTAGCCAAGACACCCAACACTACAACAAAATTTAAAGTTGACTTGGAAAAGCAGTACCCCATTATGCTGAAATATATCACAGTTTGGAAGGCAAAACAAAGGGCAATGAAATCATTATATGGTGACTAGGCAAGTACACTTAAGATGTTGTACAGTTTTAAAGAAGATGTGGAGAAAAAGTCACATGGCAGTGTGGTGGAGATAGACTCTAAGGTAACAGAGGATGGTAAGGTTTATTTCAGCAAGTTTTTTTATGCGTTTAAAGCCTTGCATTGATGGATTCAAAACTGGGTGTCATCCATATTTGAGCATAGACTCATCTTTTTTGACTGGAAAATGGAATGGCCAATTGACAACATGCAATGCTCTAGATGGACACAATTGAATGTTTCCTATGGCCATTGGGATGTTTTAGTCAGAGACAGAGGTGTCATGGACATGGTTCATGATGCAGTTGAAAAGATGCCTAAGGCCAGTATCACCTTTGGCCATCCACACTGATGCATGTAAAGGGCTTGAAAATGCAGTCAAACATGTTTTTCCACATGCTGAGCAGAGGGAGTACTTTGGACATATGTGGATGAATCTAATCAAGAAATTCAGAGGAGAAGAATTTTGGCGCATGTGGCCAGTAGAAAGATCTTACACCACACAAACACATTCCTATCATCTTGGTAAGATAGTGGAAGCATGTACTGAGAATGAGTTTGGCACATGGTTGACACCTACCATTCTCTTTTATTGTATAGGACATGTTTTAATATTGCCAGTAAGTGTGATCATATCAAGAATAATTTGGCAGAAAGTTTCAACAACAAGGTGAAGGCTTTGAAAGACTTGCTTGTGCATGACATGGTGCACCAAATCGGGATCATGATCATGCCTTTGTGGGAATTGAGAAGAAGAATTGGTGATGTTTTGCAAGGGGGTAAGCTTCCAGCAGTGGTGCAGCAGGTGGTCAACAGAGCAGAAAGTTGTCACATCTATCAGTTGAGAAATCTTCATTGTGTGGTGCTAAAGTTAGAGATACAAAGAGTGGAAAATACATGTTGTGAACACTGAGTTGCTTGAGTGCACTTGCCAGGAGTGGCAACACACTAGCAAACCATGTGAGCATGCAATACTTTTTTGGCATCTAAACCCAAGTTAAATATGCACCCCTATCTGCATGACTATTACTCGGTACAAAGATTTAAGGCTGCATATGCAACTCCTATTCCAATTTTAACAGACCAATCTCAGGGAAATACAATTTCCAATGTGTCCCTCCATCACTAGAAGAAAAGCTGGGAGGTCCAAACAGAACAGATTTAAAGCATGGTTTGAGTAAGGTGGTAGCAGCAAGAAGGGGAAAATGATAAAAATGAAAAGCCTAAAAGGCCTCAAAAGGGTAACAAAAACATATGCAAGTTGTGTGAGGAACTTGGGCATATAATTGATTCCTTCAGATGCCTTTACACTCCTGTACAACCAAAGTATGGTAATGTCCCAATTTATATGCTTGTTTCTTGTTTCACATGCTTATTTCAGTATGTAACCAATTTATATGCTTTATTTTTCAGGAGGAAGCGTGCAGACAAAGCCCAACCTCTTGTTGTTCAATAGTGCTGGCCTATGAAAAAGGCAAGAATCAATGGTTATCGAAAGAAGAGAACTAATTTGGCCAACGCAACATTGCTAGCGAATGCAATTTGAACATGTTTAGCTGAACCTGTTACTGATATTGCGATGCAATTTGAACCTGTTTTGGATTTTCTTTTGTTAACTGAACCAGTTCCACCTATTTTGGAGGCTGCATTGCAATCTGAACCTGTTTCGGATGCTTTTTTTTGTTAACTAAACCAGTTCCACCTATTTTGGAGGCTGCACTTCAATCTGAACCTGTTTCCAATGTACATAGCTTGATATTTAGAGAACAAACCAATTTTTTGTTTGGGAAATGATGCTTATTTATAGTAGGAACATGTTTAGCTGTACACGTCTCTTATACAAATAAGTATGGGTGCTTTAGAATTTTATTTATTTATTTTCATAAGCACTACTCTATGCATCTTGTGTTGTACTTGGGCTAAGGTTTCTTCATGCATGGTCGTGCTTTTACCAAACGAAATCATATTTATTGGTGTTTGCCTAACAGTAGGTTCCACTAACTCAATGGTGGGCCATGTTCATGATTTTTTCTTTTCTATTTTCCCTTTAATTTCTTCTTTCTTATTTTATTTTATTTTATTGTTTTCCCTTTTAAAAAATAAAAAATGTTCATGTTGTGATTATTTAATTTTTTTTAATAAATTGTTCGTGGTTCCTCATGTTGTTCCATAAGGTACATTCGCTGGTTTGAAAAATTGCCGATTTAAAAAAAATACGGATTTAAAAAGTATTCACTAGGTATAAAATATTCACATATATGATACATTTTTTTATAAAATTAAGTAGAAATAAAAGGCGATACCATCTTCGTGAGCCCAACCATAGCCAATAGACCGAGCGCTAAAGAGGATCTCCCTTTTATCCCTTAAAACTTTCCTAGCCATCTGGGCTCAAGAATTAGGAACAAGAAGAAAGCAAAACATGCCTACAAACTAATCACACAAACCTTGGAACCATACTTGACCATCCTATCCATTGTCAACACTGTTAGCATTTTTTGTTAGAGCGGAACCTACACTATTACCAAGGTGAATCCTATTCACCGCTCATAATGGACGCTATCTGGCGCTCTGAACATGGCGGGGTAGGTCTCGGTCGGCCGTTAACAAGGTTCGGGATTTTCCTTTGCTTTTTTTTCTTCTGCTTTCTTTTTTTCATTTGGGTTTCTATGGTTCTGCTGGGTTTCCATTCGGTTGTCTGTTTTTTCTCAATTTTTTTGAACTTTATAAATTTTGATTTTTTAAATTGGATTTTTTTGTAAGTTCAAACTTTTTCTAGATTTGAACTTCTTTTGAATTTGAATATTTTTAAAATCTCAACATTTTTATTTGAATTTTTTAATGCAAACAATTTCATATTCGATTTTTTGAATTTGAACAATTTTAAAATTTTAAATTTTTTCAATTTTCAAAGAAAGTATTTAAATTTTTTAATCTCAACGTTTTTAAGTTTAAAATTTTCGTATTTACACATTTTCTTAATTTTAACGTTTTCAAAATCTAAACAAAAAGAAAAAAAAACTGTACCTGTGCGATGGCCGATGGAGGAGAGCTATCTAAAAATCGAACATAACATGGGCTGAGCCCGTCTTAGCCCGGGACAGCTAACTTCCTAAGCAGACGCGTTCGAAATCGCCGCTCCCTGTTACCAAACTGACAAGATTGTAGCTAGACTCAGCCCATTAAGACGAAGAACGCACTATTTCACACGTTCATAGATACCCCTCCAAATAAATCACACGTTCATAGATGCCCAAGCACCTCTCTTGTTCTACTCAGGGCATCTCCAGCGGGCCGACGCATTTCGGACGTTCGAAATGTCCGTTTGCGTCGGCCCGCGGACGCGATGTGGTCCAGAACGACCGTTTGCGTCTTGGGTACCTCCAGCGGTGCCGACGTATTTTTTTTACCGAGGACAGCGTCAAGGTCGCTAATGGCGTTTTACGTCCCGTCGAGGACCGCCGTCGGCGATTAACTGTTCCCGCGCGACGATGATCGTTCCCGCGCTTGCTCAATACATTGGCAAGTTTCGCCGGCGTTTCGCGCGCGGGAAACGCCCTGCGCGCCAACGCCGTTTCCCGCCCCGCCGTGGCTATATATGGTGGACACCGGCAGGGGCGACGGGCACACCTCAAGCTACCATCCATCCATGTGAAGGAGATATGCCCTAGAGGCAATAATAAAGTGGTTATTATTTATATCTTTATGTTTATGATAAATGTTTATATATCATGCTATAATTGTATTAACCGAAACATTAGTACATGTGTGATATGTAGACAACAAGAAGTCCCTAGTATGCCTCTTAAACTAGCTTGTTGATTAATGGATGATTAGTTTCATAATCATGAACATTGGATGTTATTAATAACAAGATTATATCATTATATGAATGATGTAATGGACACACCCAATTAAGCGTAGCATAAGATCTCGTCATTAAGTTATTTGCTATAAGGTTTCGATACATAGTTACCTAGTCCTTATGACCATGAGATCATGTAAATCACTTATACCGGAAAGGTACTTTGATTACACCAAACGCCACTGCGTAAATGGGTGGTTATAAAGGTGGGATTAAATATCCGGAAAGTATGAGTTGAGGCATATGGATCAACAGTGGGATTTGTCCATCCCGATGACGGATAGATATACTCTGGGCCCTCTCGGTGGAATGTCGTCTAATGTCTTGCAAGCATATGAATAAGTTCATAAGAGATCACATACCACGGTACAAGTAAAGAGTACTTGTCAGGAGACGAGGTTGAACAAGGTATAGAGTGATACCGAAGATCAAACCTCGGACAAGTAAAATATCGCGTGACAAAGGGAATTGGTATTGTATGTGAATGGTTCATTCGATCACTAAAGTCATCGTTGAATATGTGGGAGCCATTATGGATCTCCAGATCCCGCTATTGGTTATTGGTCGGAGTGAGTACTTGATGTCTACGTTCCCCCTCCTTTCCTGTAGACAGTGTTGGGCCTCCAAGAGCAGAGGTTTGTAGAACAGCAGCAAGTTTTCCCTTAAGTGGATCACCCAAGGTTTATCGAACTCAGGGAGGAAGAGGTCAAAGATATCCCTCTCATGCAACCCTGCAACCACAAAGCAAGAAGTCTCTTGTGTCCCCAACACACCTAATAGGTGCACTAGTTCGGCGAAGAGATAGTGAAATACAGGTGGTATGAATATATATGAGCAGTAGCAACTGTGCCAGAAAATAGCTTGCTGGCGTGTAGTTGATGGTGGTAGTATTGCAGCAGTAGTAACGCAGTAAAACAGTAATCAAGCAGTAGTAACGTAGCAGTAGTAACGCAGCAGTAGTAAACAAGTAGCGATAGCAGTATTTAGGAGCAAGGCCTAGGGATTACACTTTCACTAGTGGACACTCTCAACATTGATCACATAACAGAATAGATAAATGCATACTCTACACTCTCGTTGGATGATGAACACATTGCGTAGGATTACACGAACCCTCAATGCCGGAGTTAACAAGCTCCACAATAATGCTCATGTTTAAGTAACCTTATAGTGTAAGATAGATCAATAGACTAAACCAAGTACTAACATAGCATGCACACTGTCACCTTCATGCATATGTAGGAGGAATAGATCACATCAATATTATCATAGCAATAGTTAACTTCGCAATCTACAAGAGATCATGATCATAGCATAAACCAAGTACTAACACGGTGCACACACTGTCACCTTTACACACGTGCAGGAGGAATAGAACTACTTTAATAACTTTGCTAGAGTAGCACATAGATAGTAGTGATACAAAACTCATATGAATCTCAATCATGTAAAGCAGCTCATGAGATTATTGTATTGAGGTACATGGGAGAGAGATGAACCACATAGCTACCGGTACAGCCCCGAGCCTCGATGGAGAACTACTCCTTCCTCATGGGAGCAGCAGCGGTGATGAAGATGGCGGTGGAGATGGCAGCGGTGTCGATGGAGAAGCCTTCCGGGGGCACTTCCCCGCTCCGGCAGCGTGCCGGAACAGAGACTCCTGTCCCCCAGATCTTGGCCTCGCGATGGCGGCGGCTCTGGAAGGTTTCTGTGGGTTTCGTCGAACGCATCAGGCTTTTCGATCCAGGGGCTTTATATAGGCGAAGAGGCGGCGCAGGAGGGTCGAAGGGGCGACGACACCATAGGGCGGCGCGGCCAGGGCCTGGGCCGCGCCGGCCTATGGTCTGGGGGCCCAGTGCCCCCCCTCTGGTCCTTCCCGGGTGTTCTGGATGCTTCCGGTGAAAATAGGAACTTGGGCGTTGATTTCGTCCGATTCCGAGAATATTTCGTTACTAGGATTTCTGAAACCAAAAACAACAGAAAACAGGAACTGGCACTTCGGCATCTTGTTAATAGGTTAGTTCCAGAAAATGCACGAATATGGCATAAAGTGTGCATAAAACATGTAGATAACATCAATAATGTGGCATGGAACACAAGAAATTATCGATACGTCGGAGACGTATCAGCATCCCCAAGCTTAGTTCTGCTCGTCCCGAGCAGGAAAAACGATAACAAAGATAATTTCTGGAGTGACATGCCATCATAACCTTGATCATACTATTTGTAAAGCATATGTAATGAATGCAGCAATCCAAGACAATGGTAATGACATGAGTAAACAACTGAATCATAAAGCAAAGACTTTTCATGAATAGTACTTCAAGACAAGCATCAATAAGTCTTGCATAAGAGTTAACTCATAAAGCAAAAATTCAAAGTAAAGGCATTGAAGCAACACAAAAGAAGATTAAGTTTCAGCGGTTGCTTTCAACTTATAACATGTATATCTCATGGATATTGTCAATATAGAGTAATATAATAAGTGCAATATGCAAGTATGTAGGAATCAATGCACAGTTCACACAAGTGTTTGCTTCTTGAGGTGGAGAGAAATAGGTGAACTGACTCAACATTGAAAGTAAAAGAATGGTCCTCCATAGAGGAAAAGCATCGATTGCTATATTTGTGCTAGAGCTTTGATTTTGAAAACATAAAGAGAGCATAAAAATAAAGTTTTGAGAGGTGTATGTTGTTGTCAACGAATGGTAGCGGGTACTCTAACCCCCTTGCCAGACAAACCTTCAAAGAGTGGCTCCCATTTTATTTTATTTTGGTTGGCACTCCTTCCAACCTTTCTTTCACAAACCATGGCTAACCGAATCCTCGGGTGCCTGCCAACAATCTCATACCATGAAGGAATGCCTTTTTATTTTAGTTTTATTATGATGACACTCCTCCCAACCTTTGCTTACACAAGCCATGGCTAACCGAATCCTTCGGGTGCCGTCCAACAATCACATACCATGGAGGAGTGTCTATTTTTGTTAATTAATTTGGGACTGGGAATCCCATTGCCAGCTCTTTTTGCAAAATTATTGGATAAGCGGATGAAGCCACTAGTCCATTGGTGAAAGTTGCCCAACAAGATTGAAAGATAAACACCACATACTTCCTCATGAGCTATAAAACATTGACACAAATCAGAGGTGATAAATTTTGAATTGTTTAAAGGTAGCACTCAAGCAATTTACTTTGGAATGGCAGGAAATACCATGTAGTAGGTAGGTATGGTGGACACAAATGGCATAGTAGTTGGCTCAAGTATTTGGATGCATGAGAAGTATTCCCTCTCGATACAAGGTTTAGGCTAGCAAGGTTGTTTGAAACAAACACAAGGATGAACCGGTGCAGCAAAACTCACATAAAAGACATATTGTAAACATTATAAGAATCTACACCGTCTTCCTTGTTGTTCAAACTCAATACTAGAAATTATCTAGACCTTAGAGAGACCAATTATGCAAACCAAATTTTAGCAAGCTCTATGTATTTCTTCATTAATGGGTGCAAAGTATATGATGCAAGAGCTTAAACATGAGCACAACAATTGCCAAGTATCACATTACCCAAGACATTTTAGCAATTACTACATGTATCATTTTCCAATTCCAACCATATAACAATTTAACGAAGAAGAAAACTTCGCCATGAATATTATGAGCTAAGAACACATGTGTTCATACGAACCAGTGGAGCGTGTCTCTCTCCCACAAAGTTAATGCTAGGATCCATTTTATTCAAACAAAACAAAAATAAAAGCATACAGACACTCCAAGTAAAGCACATAAGATGTGACCGAATAAAAATATAGTTTCAAGAGAAGGAACCTGATAATTTTGTCGATGAAGAAGGGGATGCCTTGGGCATCCCCAAGCTTAGACGCTTGAGTCTTCTTGATATATGCAGGGGTGAACCACCGGGGCATCCCCAAGCTTAGAGCTTTCACTCTTCTTGATCATAGTATATCATCCTCCTCTCTTGACCCTTGAAAACTTCCTTCACACCAAACTTCTCATAAACTTCATTAGAGGGGTTAGTACGTAATCAAAAACTCACATGTTCAGAGGTGACACAATCATTCTTAACACTTCTGGACATTGCTCAAAGCTACTGGAAGGTAATGGAACAAAGAAATTCATCCAACATAGCAAAAGAGGCAATGCGAAATAAAAGGCAGAATCTGTCAAAACAGAACAGTTCGTATTGACGAATTTTAAAATGGCACCAGACTTGCTCAAATGAAAATGCCCAAATTTAATGAAAGTTGCGTACATATCTGGGGATCACTCACATAAATTGGCATAATTTTCTGAGTTACCTACAGAGAATTTTGCCCAGATTCATGACAGCAAAGAAATCTGTTTCTGCGCAGTAATCCGAATCTAGTATCAACCTTGCTATCAAAGACTTTACTTGGCACAACAAAACACAAAACTAAGATAAGGAGAGGTTGCTACAGTAGTAACAACTTCCAAGACACAAATATAAAACAAAGTACTATAGCAAAATAACACATGGGTTATCTCCCAAGAAGTTCTTTTCTTTATAGCCATTAAGATGGGCTCAGCAGTTTTAATGATGCACTCGCAAGAAATAGTATTTGAAGCAAAAGAGAGCATCATGAGGCAAATTCAAAACACATTTAAGTCTAACATGCTTCCTATGAAAAGGAATCTTGTAAATAAACAAATTCATGAAGCATAATGCATCAAGCATAAAAAGACTAGACAAGTGCAACTTCAAGATTTTAAGCACATAGAGAGGTGTTTTAGTAACATAAAAATTTCTACAACCATATTTTCCTCTCTCATAATAACTTTCAGTAGCATCATGAGCAAACTCAACAATATAACTATCACATAAAGCATTCTTATCATGAGTCTCATGCATAAAATTATTACTCTCCACATAGGCATAATCAATTTTATTAGTAATAGTGGGAGCAAATTCAACAAAGTAGCTATCATTATTATTCTCATCAAGTGTAGGAGGCATAATATAATCACAACAAAATTTACTCTCCATAGTAGGCGGCACCAAAAGACCACTATCATTATAATCATCATATATGGGAGGCAAAGTATCATCAAAGAAAATTTTCTCCTCAATGCTTGGGGGACTAAAAATATCATGAAAACCAGCTTCCCCAAGCTTAGAACTTTCTATATCATTATCAACAATGGTGTTCAAAGCGTTCATACTAATATTACTACCAGCATGCAAATAAGATTCCATAGGTTTTTTAATTTTCGCATCAAACAATCCATGTTTTAAATCAGGAAATAGAATAAGAAGATCATTCTTGTCCATTATGCCAAACCAGTGTAAACAAGAAACAAAAAGATGCAATTGCAGGATCTAAAGGAAATAGTTTTGAGTACTTACAGCGCCGGGAAATAGCTTAGTAACCGAGATCCGGAGTGCGAGTACCTTTTACCTTTCCTCCCCGGCAACGGCGCCAGAAAAGTGCTTGATGTCTACGTTCCCCCTCCTTTCCTGTAGACAGTGTTGGGCCTCCAAGAGCAGAGGTTTGTAGAACAGCAGCAAGTTTTCCCTTAAGTGGATCACCCAAGGTTTATCGAACTCAGGGAGGAAGAGGTCAAAGATATCCCTCTCATGCAACCCTGCAACCACAAAGCAAGAAGTCTCTTGTGTCCCCAACACACCTAATAGGTGCACTAGTTCGGCGAAGAGATAGTGAAATACAGGTGGTATGAATATATATGAGCAAGAGTAACCGTGCCGTAAAATAGCTTGGTGGCGTGTAGTTGATGGTGGTAGTATTGCAGCAGTAGTAACGCAAAGAAACAAGAACAAGCAGTAGTAACGCAGCAGTAGTAACGCAGCAGTAGTAAACAAGTAGCGATAGCAGTATTTAGGAGCAAGGCCTAGGGATTACACTTTCACTAGTGGACACTCTCAACATTGATCACATAACAGAATAGATAAATGCATACTCTACACTCTCGTTGGATGATGAACACATTGCGTAGGATTACACGAACCCTCAATGCCGGAGTTAACAAGCTCCACAATAATGCTCATGTTTAAGTAACCTTATAGTGTAAGATAGATCAATAGACTAAACCAAGTACTAACATAGCATGCACACTGTCACCTTCATGCATATGTAGGAGAAATAGATCACATCAATATTATCATAGCAATAGTTAACTTCGCAATCTACAAGAGATCATGATCATAGCATAAACCAAGTACTAACACGGTGCACACACTGTCACCTTTACACACGTGCAGGAGGAATAGAACTACTTTAATAACTTTGCTAGAGTAGCACATAGATAGTAGTGATACAAAACTCATATGAATCTCAATCATGTAAAGCAGCTCATGAGATTATTGTATTGAGGTACATGGGAGAGAGATGAACCACATAGCTACCGGTACAGCCCCGAGCCTCGATGGAGAACTACTCCTTCCTCATGGGAGCAGCAGCGGTGATGAAGATGGCGGTGGAGATGGCAGCGGTGTCGATGGAGAAGCCTTCCGGGGGCACTTCCCCGCTCCGGCAGCGTGCCGGAACAGAGACTCCTGTCCCCCAGATCTTGGCCTCGCGATGGCGGTGGCTCTGGAAGGTTTCTGTGGGTTTCGTCGAACGCATCAGGGTTTTCGATCCAGGGGCTTTATATAGGCGAAGAGGCGGCGCAGGAGGGTCGAAGGGGCGACGACACCATAGGGCGGCGCGGCCAGGGCCTGGGCCACGCCGGCCTATGGTCTGGGGGCCCAGTGCCCCCCCCTCTGGTCCTTCCCGGGTGTTCTGGATGCTTCCGGTGAAAATAGGAACTTGGGCGTTGATTTCGTCCGATTCCGAGAATATTTCGTTACTAGGATTTCTGAAACCAAAAACAACAGAAAACAGGAACTGGCACTTCGGCATCTTGTTAATAGGTTAGTTCCAGAAAATGCACGAATATGACATAAAGTGTGCATAAAACATGTAGATAACATCAATAATGTGGCATGGAACACAAGAAATTATCGATACGTCGGAGACGTATCAGTACTCAACCATGTCCACATAGTTCGCGAACCGTAGGGTGACACACTTAAAGTTGGATGTTGAAATGGTAGAACTTGAATATGGAATGGAGTTCGAATATTTGTTCGGAGTCCCGGATGAGATCCCGGACATCACGAGGAGTTCCGGAATGGTCCGGAGAATTGAATAAGATTCATATATAGGATGTCATTTTATGTGATTTAAAATGATGCGGAAGGTTCTATGGAAGGTTCTAGAAGGTTCTAGAAAAGTCCGGAAGAAACCACCAAGGAAGGTGGAGTCCCGGAGGGACTCCACCTCCATGGCCGGCCAACCCTAGTGGGGGAGGAGTCCCAAGTGGACTCCCCCTATGGGGGCCGGCCACCCCCCCATATGGAAGGGGGGAATCCCACCCCAAGTGGGATTCCCACCTTGGGTAGGTTTCCCTATCATATGGAAGGTTTTGGGTTCGGGTCTTATTCGGAGACTTGTAGTCCAACACTTGGGGCTTCCACCTATATAATGAGGGGCCAAGGGGAGGGGGCCGACCACCCCAAGACCACAACCTGGCCGCCCCCCTTGAGTGGCCGGCCACCGCCTCCCAAACCCTAGCCGCCCCCCTCTCCTCCATAGCTCCCGCGTGCTTAAGCGAAGCTCCGCCAGAGTTCTCCACCGCCACCGACACCACGCCGTCGTGCTGTCGGATTCAAGAGGAGCTACTACTTCCGCTGCCCGCTGGAACGGGAGGTGGACAACGTCTTCATCAACAACCGAACGTGTGACCGAGTACGGAGGTGCTGCCCGTTCGTGGCGCCGGAGGGATCGTGATCAAGATCTTCTACGCGCTTTTGCAAGCGGCAAGTGAACGTCTACCGCAGCAACAAGAGCCTCCTCTTGTAGGCTTTGGAATCTCTTCAAGGGTGAGACTCGATAAACCCCTCGTTGCTACCGTCTTCTAGATTGCATCTTGGCTTGGATTGCGTGTTCGCGGTAGGAAAATTTTTGTTTTCTATGCAACGTTATCCTACAGTGGTATCAGAGCCGTGTCTATGCATAGATGGTTGCACGAGTAGAACATAATGGTTTTGTGGGCGTTGATGCTCTTGTTATCTTTAGTTTGAGTACTTTGCATCTTTGTGGCATAGTGGGATGAAGCGGCTCGGACTAACTTTACATGACCGCGTTCATGAGACTTGTTCCTCATTCGACATGCAACTTGTATTGCATAAGAGGCTTTGCGGGTGTCTGTCTCTCCTACTATAGTGAAGATTCAATTTACTCTTCTATTGAAAACATTAGTATCAACGTTGTGGTTCATGTTCGTAGGTAGATTATATCTCTCTCGAAAACCCTAAACCACGTAAAATATGCAAACCAAATTAGAGACGTCTAACTTGTTTTTGCAGGGTTTGGTGATGTGATATGGCCATAATGTGATGATGAATATGTATGAGATGATCATTATTGTATTGTGGCAACCGGCAGGAGCCTTATGGTTGTCTTTAAATTTCATGTTGAGTAGTATTTCAAAGTAGTTGTAATAGTTGCTACATGGAGGACAATCATGAAGACGGCGCCATTGACCTTGACGCTACGCCGACGATGATGGAGATCATGCCCGAAGATGATGGAGATCATGTCCGTGCTTTGGAGATGAAGATCAAAGGCGCAAAGACAAAAAAAAAGGGCCATATCATATCACATATGAACTGCATGTGATGTTAATCCTTTTATGCATCTTATTTTGCTTAGATCGCGACGGTAGCATTATAAGATGATCCCTCACTAAAATCTCAAGATAATAAAGTGTTCATCCTTAGTAGCACCGTTACCAAGTCTTGTCGGTTCGAAGCATCTCGTGATGATCGGGTGTGATAGAATCAACAAGTACATACAACGGGTGCAAGACATTTTTGCACATGCGGATACTAAGGTGGCCTTGACGAGCCTAGCATGTACAGACATGGTCTCGGAACACGTGATACCGAAAGGTAGAGCATGAATCATATGGTTGCTATGATGAACACTTTGAGTGTTCGCCATTGAAATCACACCTTGTCTCGTGATGATCGGACTTAGGTGCGGTGGATTTGGTTCGTGTGATCACTAAGACAATGCGAGGGATATTGTTTTGAGTGGGAGTTCACCTAGATTTTTAATTATGTTGAATTAAAATTTGAACTCAATTTGTCATAAACTTAATCTAAACTTTTGCAAATATATGTTGTAGAGATGGTGTCCCCAATCAATTTTAACCAGTTCCTAGAGAAAGAAAAACTTAAGAGCAACGGTAGCAACTTCACCGACTGGTTCCGTCATGTGAGGATCTTCCTCTCTGGCGAAAATCTGCAATATGTGCTTGATGCACCGCTAGGTGACCCTCCTGCAGAAACTGAAACCGATGAAATAAAAACTGTTTACGAGACTCGGAAAATTCGGTACTCTCAAGTTCAGTGTGCCATCCTGTGCAGTCTGGAATCCGATCTTCAAAAACGTTTTGAGCACAACGATCCTCATGAGTTGATGAAAGAGCTGAAAGCTATTTTTGAGACTCATGCGGCCGTGGAGTGCTATGAAGCATCGAAACAATTCTTCAGCTGCATGATGGAAGAAGGCAGCTCCGTTAGTGAGCACATGCTCGCCATGACCGGGCATGCGAAGAAACTCAGTGACTTGAGAATAGTGATTCCTAACAGACTGGGGATTAATCGTGTCCTTCAATCACTGCGACCAAGTTACAAGAACTTTGTGATGAACTACAATATGCAGAACATGAACAAGGAGTTACCTGAACTCTTTGGCATGCTAAAAGCTGCTGAGATTGAGATCAAGAAAGATCACCAAGTGTTGATGGTCAACAAGACCACCAGTTTCAAGAAACAGGGCAAGTCTAAGGGAAAATTCAAGAAGGGTGGCAAGAAAGCTGCCACGCCTCCTGTGAAACCTAAGAACGGCCCTAAGCCTGATGCTGAGTGCTATTACTGCAAGGAGAAGGGACACTGGAAGCGTAATTGCTCCAAGTATCTGGCTGATCTGAAGAGCGGCCTTGTCAAGAAGAAGAAAGAAGGTATATCTGATATACATGTTATAGATGTTTATCTCACTGATTCTCGTTCTAGTACCTGGGTATTTGATACTGGTTCGGTTGCTCATATTTGTAACTCGAAACAGGAACTAAAGAATAAACGACAACTACTGAAAGATGAAGTGACGATACGCGTTGGAAACGGATCCAAGGTCAATGTGATCGCTGTCGGCACACTTCCTCTACATCTACCTTCGGGATTAGTTTTAAGCCTAAATAATTGTTATTATGTACCCGCGTTGAGCATGAACATTATATCTGGATCTTGTTTAATGCAAGACGGTTATTCATTCAAGTCTGAGAATAATGGTTGTTCTATTTTTATGAATAATATCTTTTATGGTCGAGCACCATAAAAGAATGGCTTATTTCTGTTAGATCTCGATAGTAGTGATACGCATATACATAACGTAGATGCTAAGCGAATTAAATTGAATGATAATTCTACTTATATGTGGCACTGTCGTCTTGGTCATATTGGAGTGAAACGCATGAAGAAGCTCCATACCGATGGATTACTTGAATTACTTGACTTTGAGTCACTTGATAGATGTGAAGCATGTCTAATGGGTAAAATGACTAAGACTCCATTTCTGGTATGATGGAGCGAGCTACTGACTTATTGGAAATCATACATACCGATGTGTGCGGACCAATGAGCGTAGCATCGCGCGGTGGTTATCGTTATGTTCTAACCTTCACAGATGATCTGAGTAGATATGGGTATATCTATTTCATGAAACATAAATCCGAAACTTTCGAGAAGTTTAAGGAATTTCAAAGTGAAGTAGAAAATCAACGTAACAAGAAGATTAAATTTCTACGATCTGATCGTGGAGGTGAATATCTGAGTTATGAGTTTGGCATGCATTTAAAGAAATGCGAAATACTTTCACAATTGACACCGCCGGGAACACCACAACGAAACGGTGTGTCCGAATGTCGTAATCGAACTCTCTTAGACATGGTTCGTTCTATGATGTCTCTTACTGATTTGTCATTATCATTTTGGAGTTATGCATTAGAGACAGCCGCATTCACTTTAAATAGAGCACCATCAAAATCCGTAGAAACGACACCGTATGAATTATGGTTTAATAAGAAACCTAAGCTGTCGTTCCTGAAAGTTTGGGGTTGCGAAGACTATGTAAAGAAGTTACAACCGGACAAGCTAGAACCCAAAGTGGAGAAATGCGTCTTCATAGGATACCCTAAGGAAACTATAGGGTACACTTTCTATCACAGATCCGAAGGCAAAATCTTTGTTGCTAAGAACGGAACCTTTCTTGAGAAAGAATTTCTCACTAAAAAAGTGACTGGAAGAAAAGTAGAACTCGATGAGATTGATGAATCTATACTCGTTGATCAGAGTAGCGCAGTACCGGAAGTTGTACCTGTACCGCCTACACCGGCAACAGAGGAAGCTAATGATAATGATCATGAAACTTCGAACGAGGAAACTACTGAACCTCGCAGATCGACAAGGGAACGTGCCACTCCTGATTGGTATGATTCTTGTCTAAATGTCATGATTGTGGATAACAATGATGAGGACCCTGCGACGTATGAAGAAGCGATGATGAGCCCAGATTCCAACAAATGGCAAGAAGCCATGAAATCCGAAATGGGATCCATGTATGATAACAAAGTATGGACTTTTGTAGACTTACCTGATAGTCGAAAGGCTGTCGAGAATAAATGGATCTTCAAGAGAAAAACAGATGCTGATGGTAATATTACTGTCTATAAAGCTCGACTTGTCGCAAAGGGTTTCCGACAAATTCAAGGAGTTGACTACGATGAGACTTTCTCACCTGTAGCGAAGCTAAAATCTGTTAGGATTTTGTTAGCAATAGCTGCATTTTTCGATTATGAGATTTGGCAGATGGATGTCAAAACGGCGTTCCTTAATGGAGACATTGAGGAAGAGTTGTATATGGTACAACCCAAAGGTTTTGTCGATCCTAAAAATGCTGACAAAGTATGCAAACTTCAGCGTTCAATCTATGGACTGAAGCAAGCATCAAGAAGTTGGAACCGACGTTTTGATAAGGTAATCAAAGACTTCGGGTTTATATAGTGTCATGGAGAGGCCTGTATTTACAAGAAAGTGAGTGGGAGCTCTGTAGCATTCCTAATATTATATGTAGATGACATATTATTGATCGGAAATGATATAGAACTATTAAGCAGTGTTAAAGGTTATTTGAATAATAGTTTTTCAATGAAAGACCTTGGTGAAGCATCGTATATATTAGGCATCAAGATTTATAGAGATAGATCAAGACGCCTAATAGGGTTATCACAGAGTACATATCTGGACAAGATTCTAAAGAAGTTTAGAATGGACGAAAGTAAGAAAGGGTTTTTACCTATGTTACCAGGCAAGGTCTTGAGTAAGACTCAAGGACCGGCTACGGCAGAAGAAAGAGAAAGGATGAGTAATATCCCCTATGCCTCGGCAGTAGGATCTATCATGTATGCCATGCTATGTACTAGACCGGATATAGCACATGCTGTTAGTTTGACTAGCAGATATCAAAGTGATCCAGGAATGGAACACTGGACAGCGGTCAAGAATATCCTGAAGTACTTGAAAAGAACTAAGGATATGTTTCTTTGTTATGGAGGTGACCAAGAGCTCGTTGTAAGTGGTTACACCGATGCAAGTTGGAACACTGATCCTGATGACTCTAAGTCACAATCTGGGTACATGTTTATATTGAATGGTGCTGCAGTAAGCTGGGCAAGCTCGAAGCAGTGCACGGTGGCGAAGTCTTCAACAGAATCAGAGTACATAGCGGCTTCAGAGGCTTCATCAGAAGCGGTATGGATGAAGAGGTTTATTGTAGAGCTCGGTGTGGTTCCTAGTGCATTGGAACCATTAATCATTTATTGTGATAACATGGGTGCCATCGCCAATACACAAGAGCCAAGGTCACACAAGAGGCTGAAGCATATCAAGCTGCGTTACCACTCGATTCGCGAGTACATCGAAGATGGAGAAGTAAAGATTTGCAAAGTACACACTGATCTGAATGTAGCAGATCCGTTGACTAAAGCTCTCCCTAGGGTAAAGCATGACCAACACCAGAATGCCATGGGTGTTAGGTATATTACAATGTAATCTAGATTATTGACTCTAGTGCAAGTGGGAGACTGAAGGAGATATGCCCTAGAGGCAATAATAAAGTGGTTATTATTTATATCTTTATGTTTATGATAAATGTTTATATATCATGCTATAATTGTATTAACCGAAACATTAGTACATGTGTGATATGTAGACAACAAGAAGTCCCTAGTATGCCTCTTAAACTAGCTTGTTGATTAATGGATGATTAGTTTCATAATCATGAACATTGGATGTTATTAATAACAAGGTTATATCATTATATGAATGATGTAATGGACACACCCAATTAAGCGTAGCATAAGATCTCGTCATTAAGTTATTTGCTATAAGCTTTCGATACATAGTTACCTAGTCCTTATGACCATGAGATCATGTAAATCACTTATACCGAAAAGGTACTTTGATTACACCAAACGTCACTGCGTAAATGGGTGGTTATAAAGGTGGGATTAAGTATCCGGAAAGTATGAGTTGAGGCATATGGATCAACAGTGGGATTTGTCCATCCCGATGACGGATAGATATACTCTGGGCCCTCTCGGTGGAATGTCGTCTAATGTCTTGCAAGCATATGAATAAGTTCATAAGAGACCACATACCACGGTACGAGTAAAGAGTACTTGTCAGGAGACGAGGTTGAACAAGGTATAGAGTGATACCGAAGATCAAACCTCGGACAAGTAAAATATCGCGTGACAAAGGGAATTGGTATTGTATGTGAATGGTTCATTCGATCACTAAAGTCATTGTTGAATATGTGGGAGCCATTATGGATCTCCAGATCCCGCTATTGGTTATTGGTCGGAGTGAGTACTCAACCATGTCCACATAGTTCGCGAACCGTAGGGTGACACACTTAAAGTTGGATGTTGAAATGGTAGAACTTTAATATGGAATGGAGTTCGAATATTTGTTCGGAGTCCCGGATGAGATCCCGGACATCACGAGGAGTTCCGGAATGGTCCGGAGAATAAGATTCATATATAGGATGTCATTTTATGTGATTTAAAATGATGCGGAAGGTTCTATGGAAGGTTCTAGAAGGTTCTAGAAAAGTCCGGAAGAAACCACTAAGGAAGGTGGAGTCCCGGAGGGACTCCACCTCCATGGCCGGCCAACCCTAGTGGGGGAGGAGTCCCAAGTGGACTCCCCCTATGGGGGCCGGCCACCCCCCAAGTGGGATTCCCACCTTGGGTAGGTTTCCCTATCATATGGAAGGTTTTGGGTTCGGGTCTTATTCGGAGACTTGTAGTCCAACACTTGGGGCTTCCACCTATATAATGAGGGGCCAAGGGGAGGGGGCCGACCACCCCAAGACCACAACCTGGCCGCCCCCCTTGAGTGGCCGGCCACCCCCTCCCAAACCCTAGCCGCCCCCCTCTCCTCCATAGCTCCCGCGTGCTTAAGCGAAGCTCCGCCAGAGTTCTCCACCGCCACCGACACCACGCCGTCGTGCTGTCGGATTCAAGAGGAGCTACTAGTTCCGCTACCCGCTGGAACGGGAGGTGGACGTCGTCTTCATCAACAACCGAACGTGTGACCGAGTACGGAGGTGCTGCCCGTTCGTGGAGCCGGAGGGATCGTGATCAAGATCTTCTACGCGTTTTTGCAAGCGGCAAGTGAAAGTCTACCGCAGCAACAAGAGCCTCCTCTTGTAGGCTTTGGAATCTCTTCAAGGGTGAGACTCGATAAACCCCTCGTTGCTACCGTCTTCTAGATTGCATCTTGGCTTGGATTGCGTGTTCGCGGTAGGAAAATTTTTGTTTTCTATGCAACGTTATCCTACACCATGGCCGACCACATGAATTGGGAGCACGTTGTTCACATGTGCCGCCAGCTCCACCCGGAGGAGGAGGAGGAGGACGAGGTAGCCGCCGCCGGCGTTGAGGCGCAGCAGCTGGACCTGGAGGTGGTGGCGGCGGAGCGCGCGGAAGGGCGCCTCGCGGCGACCAGGGCGGAGATCGCCAACGCCATGGCCGAGCTCGCGACGCCAGGGCCGAGCTCGCGGAGGCGCGGGCGGCCATTGCGGCCCCTCCGGCCGACGCCGTCATCCACGACATCGCGGACGACGACGTCCCCGTGCCCATGCGCTTCGAGTGCGCCGGCGACCAGCGGATTCTTCTCGCGTCCTTCGAGTCCCCGGCCGGGACGCCCCGCGTCGTCGAGCTTGGCTGGCGGAGGAGGAAGCCCACAATTATGCGATGGCCATGGCTGGGGGTTAATGTGCTCCGACCTGGACTCGCTCCAGCGTAGGGGCCCTTCTCCCGCGCGGGTCGAGCAGGAGAACCGCGAGCTGGAGGCCGCCATCGCAGCCTGAGACGAAGCGGTGGCGGCGGCGGCTAGGGATAGGGCCCGCTTCGTCGGCGACATGGCGGTGATCCAGGCGGCAGTCCAGGCGGAGGAGGAGGCGCGGGCGGCGGCGGCGGTCCAGGCGGCGGCGATCCAGGCGACGGCGGAGGAGGAGGAGGCCCGGGCGGCGGCGGAGGAGTCCCTGGCGACGGCCCTGTGGGACAGCGCCCTGGCCGAGGCCGTCGAACGCCGCAGGCGGCAGGACGAGATGTCCAGTCGCCGGCGTGCGTGATGGCGTGTAACTCACACGTTCGTTGGGAACCCCAAGAGGAAGGTATGATGCGCACAGCAGCAAGTTTTCCCTCAGAAAGAAACCAAGGTTTATCGAACCAGGAGGAGCCAAGAAGCACGTTGAAGGTTGATGGCGGCGGGATGTAGTGCGGCGCAACACCAGGGATTCCGGCGCCAACGTGGAACCTGCACAACACAACCAAAGTACTTTGCCCCAACGAAGCAGTGAGGTTGTCAATCTCACCGGCTTCTTGTAACAAAGGATTAACCGTATTGTGTGGAAGATGATTGTTTGCGAGAAAACAGTAGAACAAGTATTGCGATGATTGTATTTCAGTAAAGAGAATTGGACCGGGGTCCACAGTTCACTAGAGGTGTCTCTCCCATAAGACAAACAGCATGTTGGGTGAACAAATTACAGTTGGGCAATTGACAAATAAAGAGAGCATGACCATGCACATACATATCATGATGAGTACAGTGAGATTTAATTGGGCATTACGACAAAGTACATAGACCGTCATCCAACTGCATCTATGCCTAAAAAGTCCACCTTCAGGTTATCATCCGAACCCCCTCCAGTATTAAGTTGCTAACAACAGACAATTGCATTAAGTATGGCGCGTAATGTAACTAGTGACTACATCCTTGAACATAGCACTAATGTTTTATCCCTAGTGGCAACAGCACAACACAACCTTAGAACTTTCATCACATGTCCCGGTGTCAATGCAGGCATGAACCCACTATCGAGCATAAGTACTCCCTCTTGGAGTTACAAGCATCTACTTGGCCAGAGCATCTACTAGTAACGGAAAGCATGCAAGATCATAAACAACACGTAGATATAACTTTGATAATCAACATAACAAGTATTCTCTATTCATCGGATCCCAACAAACGCAACATATAGAATTACAGATAGATGATCTTGATCATGTTAGGCAGCTCACAAGATCCGACAATGATAGCACAATGGGGAGAAGACAACCATCTAGCTACTGCTATGGACCCATAGTCCAGGGGTAGACTACTCACACATCACTCCGGAGGCGACCATGGCGGTGTAGAGTCCTCCGGGAGATGATTCCCCTCTCCGGCAGGGTGCCGGAGGCGATCTCCTGGATCCCCCGAGATGGGATCGGCGGCGGCGGCGTCTCTGGAAGGTTTTCCGTATCGTGGCTCTCGGTACTGGGGGTTTCGTCACAGAGGCTATTTGTAGGCGGAAGGACAGGTCAAGAGGCGGCACGGGGGCCCCACACCACAGGGCCGCGCGGCCAAGGGGGGGGCCACGCCGCCCTAGGGTGTGGCCCCTCCGTGGCCCCTCTTCGTCTCTCCTTCGGACTTCTGGAAGCTTCGTGAGAAAATAGGCCCCTGGGCTTTGATTTCGTCCAATTCCGAGAATATTTTGTTACTAGGATTTCTGAAACCAAAAACAGAAATGACAAAGAATCGGCACTTCGGCATCTTGTTAATAGGTTAGTTCCAGAAAATGCACGAATATGACATAAAGTGTGCATAAAACATGTAGATAACATCAATAATGTGGCATGGAACATAAGAAATTATCGATACGTCGGAGACGTATCAGCATCCCCAAGCTTAGTTCTGCTCGTCCCGAGCAGGTAAAACGATAACACAGATAATTTCTGGAGTGACATGCCATCATAATCTTGATCATACTATTTGTAAAGCATATGTAGTGAATGCAGCGATCAAAACAATGTATATGACATGAGTAAACAAGTGAATCATATAGCAAAGACTTTTCATGAATAGCACTTCAAGACAAGCATCAATAAGTCTTGCATAAGAGTTAACTCATAAAGCAATAATTCAAAGTAAAAGCATTGAAGCAACACAAAAGAAGATTAAGTTTCAGCGGTTGCTTTCAACTTGTAACATGTATATCTCATGGATATTGTCAACATAGAGTAATATAATAAGTGCAATAAGCAAGTATGTAGGAATCAATGCACAGTTCACACAAGTGTTTGCTTCTTGAGGTGGAGAGAAATAGGTGAACTGACTCAACATTGAAAGTAAAAGAATGGTCCTCCATAGAGGAAAAGCATCGATTGCTATATTTGTGCTAGAGCTTTGATTTTGAAAACATGAAACAATTTTGTCAACGGTAGTAATAAAGCATATGCATCATGTAAATTATATCTTATAAGTTGCAAGCCTCATGCATAGTGTACTAATAGTGCCCGCACCTTGTCCTAATTAGCTTGGACTACCGGATCATCACAATGCATTGTTTTTACCAAGTGTCACAAAGGGGTACCTCTATGTCGCTTTGTACAAAGGTCTAAGGAGAAAGCTCGCATTGGATTTCTCGCTATTGATTATTCTTCAACTTAGACATCCATACCGGGACAACATAGACAACAGATAATGGACTCCTCTTTTATGCATAAGCATATAACAACAATTAATAATTTTCTCATTTGAGATTTGAGGATTGTTGTCCAAAACTGAAACTTCCACCATGGATCATGGCTTTAGTTAGCGGCCCAATGTTCTTCTCTAACATATGCATGCTTAACCATAAGGTGGTAGATCTCTCTTACTTCAGACAAGACGGACATGCATAGCAACTCACATGAAATTCAACAATGAATAATTGATGGCGTCCCCAGTGAACATGGTTATCGCGCAACAAGCAACTTAATAAGAGATAAAGTGCATAATTACATATTCAATACCACAATAGTTTTTAAGCTATTTGTCCCATGAGCTATATATTGCAAAGGTGAATGATGGAATTTTAAAGGTAGCACTCAAGCAATTTACTTTGGAATGGCGGGAAAATACCATGTAGTAGGTAGGTATGGTGGACACAAATGGCATAGTGGTTGGCTCAAGTATTTTGGATGCATGAGAAGTATTCCCTCTCGATACAAGGTTTAGGCTAGCAAGGCTTATTTGAAACAAACACAAGGATGAACCGGTGCAGCAAAACTCACATAAAAGACATATTGAAAACATTATAAGACTCTACACCGTCTTCCTTGTTGTTCAAACTCAATACTAGAAATTATCTAGACCATAGAGAAACCAAATATGCAAACCAAATTTTAGCATGCTCTATGTATTTCTTCATTAATGGGTGCAAAGCATATGATGCAAGAGCTTAAACATGAGCACAACAATTGCCAAGTATCACATTACCCAAGACATTTATAGCAATTACTACATGTATCATTTTCCAATTCCAACCATATAACAATTTAACGAAGGAGAAACTTCGCCATGAATACTATGAGTAGAAACCAAGGACATACTTGTCCATATGCTACAGCGGAGCGTGTCTCTCTCCCATAAAGTGAATGCTAGGATCCATTTTATTCAAACAAAACAAAAAACAAAAACAAACCGACGCTCCAAGAAAAAGCACATAAGATGTGATGGAATAAAAATATAGTTTCAGGGGAGGAACCTGATAATGTTGTCGATGAAGAAGGGGATGCCTTGGGCATCCCCAAGCTTAGACGCTTGAGTCTTCTTAGAATATGCAGGGGTGAACCACCGGGGCATCCCCAAGCTTAGAGCTTTCACTCTCCTTGATCATGTTGCATCATACTCCTCTCTTGATCCTTGAAAACTTCCTCCACACCAAACTCGAAACAACTCATTAGAAGGTTAGTGCACAATATAAATTGACATATTCAGAGGTGACACAATCATTATTAACACTTCTGGACATTGCATAATGCTACTGGACATTAGTGGATCAAAGAAATTCATCCAACATAGCAAAAGAGGCAATGCGAAATAAAAGGCAGAATCTGTCAAAACAGAACAGTTCGTATTGACGAATTTTAAAATGGCACCAGACTTGCTCAAATGAAAATGCTCAAATTGAATGAAAGTTGCGTACATATCTGAGGATCATGCACGTAAATTGGCTTAATTTTCTGAGCTACCTACAGGGAGGTGGACCCAGATTCGTGACAGCAAAGAAATCTGGAACTGTGCAGTAATCCAAATCTAGTACTTACTTTTCTATCAACGGCTTAACTTGGCACAACAAAACACAAAACTAAGATAAGGAGAGGTTGCTACAGTAGTAAACAACTTCCAAGACACAAAATAAAAACAAAGTACTGTAGGTAAAACATGGGTTGTCTCCCATAAGCGCTTTTCTTTAACGCCTTTCAGCTAGGCGCAGAAAGTGTGTATCAAGTATTATCAAGAGACGAAGTGTCAACATCATAATTTGTTCTCATAATAGAATCAAAAGGTACCTTCATTCTCTTTCTAGGGAAGTGTTCCATACCTTTCTTGAGAGGAAATTGATATTTTATATTACCTTCCTTCATATCAATAATAGCACCAACAGTTCGAAGAAAAGGTCTTCCCAATATAATGGGACAAGATGCATTGCATTCAATATCCAAGACAACAAAATCAACGGGGACAAGGTTATTGTTAACGGTAATGCGAACATTATCAACTTTACCCAAAGGTTTCTTTGTAGAATGATCAGCAAGATTAACATCCAAATAACAATTTTTCAGTGGTGGCAAGTCAAGCATATTATAAATTTTCTTAGGCATAACAGAAATACTTGCACCAAGATCACATAAAGCATTACAATCAAAATCTTTAACCTTCATCTTAATGATGGGCTCCCAACCATCTTCTAGCTTTTTAGGAATAGAGGCTTCACGCTCTAGTTTCTCTTCTCTAGCTTTTATGAGAGCATTTGTAATATGATGCGTGAAAGCCAAATTTATAGCACTAGCATTAGGACTTTTAGCAAGTTTTTGCAAGAACTTTATAACTTCAGAGATGTGGCAATCATCAAAATTCAAACCATTATAATCTAAAGCAATGGGATCATCATCCCCAATGTTGGAAAGAATTTCAGCAGCTTTATCACAGCGATTTCAGCGATTTTAGCGATTTCAGCAGTTTTTCGCGCTTTGCATTAGAAGTGGAAACATTGCTAACACCAATTCTTTTATTAGTATGAGTAGGAGGTGCAGCAACATGTGTAGCATTAGCATTACTAGTGGTGGTAATAGTCCAAACTTTAGCTATATTCTTCTCTTTAGCTAGTTTTTCATTTTCTTCTCTATCCCACCTAGCACGCAGTTCAGCCATTAATCTTATATTCTCATTAATTCTAACTTGAATGGCATTTGCTGTAGTAACAATTTTATCATCTAAATCCTCAAGTTTAGCAGCCATTTTATTAATTAAAGAAGATTGTGATGCAGACATGTATGAGATTCGGGTTTCAGCATTAGCAAGTTTAGTTTGCAATCCCGAGATCTCCCTATTCAGATTTTCAAGTTGATTCCCTATATTCTTCAACAAGGTAGATTGCTCATTCATAGTTTCAGTAAACAATTTATTTTGCTCATATTGTGATTGCATAAAGCTCTTGGTGGATCTTTCAATTTCTAGCATCTTTTCTTCATTAGGTGAAGCATATCTACCATAAGAATTACCATTAACAGGGTATGGCCTAGAATTATTTTTAATGAAATCCACATCAACATATTCTTTTTGAGCAACTAATGACGCTAACGGAACATTATTAGAATTAACATTAGTCCTACCATTCACAAGCATAGACATAATAGCATCGATCTTATCACTCAAGGAAGAGGTTTCTTCGACAGAATTTACCTTCTTACCTTGTGGAGCTCTTTCCGTGTGCCATTCAGAGTAGTTGATCATCATATTATCAAGAAGCTTTGTTGCTTCACCAAGAGTGATGGACATAAAAGTACCTCCAGCAGCTGAATCCAATAAATTCCGTGAAGAAAAATTTAGTCCTGCATAGAAGGTTTGGATGATCATCCAAGTAGTCAATCCATGAGTTGGGCAATTTTTAACAAGAGATTTCATTCTTTCCCAAGCTTGAGCAACATGTTCAGTATCTAATTGTTTAAAATTCATTATGCTACTCCTCAAAGATATAATTTTAGCAGGGGGATAATATCTACCAATAAAAGCATCCTTGCATTTAGTCCATGAATCAATACTATTTTTAGGCAGAGATAGCAACCAATCTTTAGCTCTTCCTCTTAATGAGAAAGGGAACAATTTTAGTTTAATAATATCACCATCTACATCTTTATATTTTTGCATTTCACATAGTTCAACAAAATTATTAAGATGGGCAGCAGCATCATCAGAACTAACACCAGAAAATTGCTCTCGCATAACAAGATTCAGTAAAGCAGGTTTAATTTCAAAGAATTCTGCTGTAGTAGCAGGTGGAGCAATAGGTGTGCATAAGAAATCATTATTATTTGTGGTTGTGAAGTCACACAACTTAGTGTTTTCAGCGTTGGCCATTTTAGCAACAGTAAATAAAGCAAACTAGATAAAGTAAATGCAAGTAAACTAATTTTTTTGTGTTTTTGATATAGCAAACAAGATAGCAAATAAAGTAAAACTAGCAACTAATTTTTTTGTATTTTGATTTAGTGCAGCAAACAAAGTAGTAAATAAAACTAAGCAAGACAAAAACAAAGTAAAGAGATTGAGAAGTGGAGACTCCCCTTGCAGCGTGTCTTGATCTCCCCGGCAACGGCGCCAGAAAATATGCTTGATGGCGTGTAACTCACACGTTCGTTGGGAACCCCAAGAGGAAGGTATGATGCGCACAGCAGCAAGTTTTCCCTCAGAAAGAAACCAAGGTTTATCGAACCAGGAGGAGCCAAGAAGCACGTTGAAGGTTGATGGCGGCGGGATGTAGTGCGGCGCAACACCAGGGATTCCGGCGCCAACGTGGAACCTGCACAACACAACCAAAGTACTTTGCCCCAACGAAACAGTGAGGTTGTCAATCTCACCGGCTTGCTGTAACAAAGGATTAACCGTATTGTGTGGAAGATGATTGTTTGCAGAAAACAGTAGAACAAGTATTGCAGTAGATTGTATTTCAGTAAAGAGAATTGGACCGGGGTCCACAGTTCATTAGAGGTGTCTCTCCCATAAGACAAACAGCATGTTGGGTGAACAAATTACAGTTGGGCAATTGACAAATAAAGAGAGTATGACCATGCACATACATATCATGATGAGTACAGTGAGATTTAATTGGGCATTACGACAAAGTACATAGACCGTCATCCAACTGCATCTATGCCTAAAAAGTCCACCTTCAGGTTATCATCCGAACCCCCTCCAGTATTAAGTTGCTAACAACAGACAATTGCATTAAGTATGGCGCGTAATGTAACTAGTGACTACATCCTTGAACATAGCACTAATGTTTTATCCCTAGTGGCAACAACACAACACAACCTTAGAACTTTCATCACTTGTCCCGGTGTCAATGCGAGCATGAACCCACTATCGAGCATAAGTACTCCCTCTTGGAGTTACAAGCATCTACTTGGCCAGAGCATCTACTAGTAACGGAAAGCATGCAAGATCATAAACAACACGTAGATATAACTTTGATAATCAACATAACAAGTATTCTCTATTCATCGGATCCCAACAAACGCAACATATAGAATTACAGATAGATGATCTTGATCATGTTAGGCAGCTCACAAGATCCAACAATGATAGCACAATGGGGAGAAGACAACCATCTAGCTACTGCTATGGACCCATAGTCCAGGGGTAGACTACTCACACATCACTCCGGAGGCGACCATGGCGGTGTAGAGTCCTCCGGGAGATGATTCCCCTCTCCGGCAGGGTGCCGGAGGCGATCTCCTGGATCCCCCGAGATGGGATCGGCGGCGGCGGCGTCTCTGGAAGGTTTTCCGTATCGTGGCTCTCGGTACTGGGGGTTTCGTCACGGAGGCTATTTGTAGGCGGAAGGACAGGTCAAGAGGCGGCACGGGGGCCCCACACCACAGGGCCGCGCGGCCAAGGGGGGGCCGCGCCGCCCTAGGGTGTGGCCCCTCCGTGGCCCCTCTTCGTCTCTCCTTCGGACTTCTGGAAGCTTCGTGAGAAAATAGGCCCCTGGGCTTTGATTTCGTCCAATTCCGAGAATATTTCGTTACTAGGATTTCTGAAACCAAAAACAGCAGAAAACAGCAACTGGCACTTCGGCATCTTGTTAATAGGTTAGTTCCAGAAAATGCACGAATATGACATAAAGTGTGCATAAAACATGTAGATAACATCAATAATGTGGCATGGAACATAAGAAATTATCGATACGTCGGAGACGTATCAGTGCGCGGCGCGCGGAGTGCGCGAAGCGCTCCCGCTTCGACGACGGCGCCGGCCCTTCCGGCGGCCAGTAGCCGCGACTGCGAGTAACCGAGGCCGGTGTAGACCGCGCGACGGCGAGTAGGTACGGCCGTTGTAGTTTTAGGTTAACTCGACTAACCATCTCTGTAAAGATGATCCTTTTGGCCAATCAATAGTAATGAAAAAATCTTTTGCTTAACTAGTCACTGCCGACCGGGCCCGGATGTACCCAACGCGGACATTTTCCGCGACCGCCGAGCGTCCGCGGAGACGCAAACCTGGCGCATATTTGGGCCAGGTTTGCGTCTCCGCGGACGGCACGGTCACTTTGCGTCGCCCCGCTGGAACATGCCCCAAACGCATTTCCGGTCACGGCGGACGAAAGCGGTCGCCGACCATTTGCGTCACGCCGCTGGAGATGGCCTCATGCTTCAACTATTATAGCCATATAGATCGACTTCTCTTGTTACCGATCCGTCAAAACTAGAGCTCTCACCCATTTATGGTTCTTGGCCACGCACCACACAATTGACCATTTGTATCTTTATTGTAAAGATCTTTAATTTTGTGGAGGGAACATTCACATATGAAGCACCTTAGAATTACGAGAACGGGAGTAATTCAGGGAAACAATTATGAGAACAGGAGGATCTAACGCTGCAATAAAAAAATAAAAAAAATCATAATAAGCACCTAAGAAACTCTGGTCGCCTAATGGATTTTGAACTGCAATTGAAGCTCCAGAGGATTTGTGGCCCAAGCTTATAGGTGCATTGACTTGGGGACCGCTCTTGTCGATACTATAAGGGCGTGATTGGTTACTCGTGAGCCCATTTCCCGCACGCGTTGGGCCAAAAAATGACAGTTTGGTAGGCCACGGAGGAAAACATTCCCTACACAACACGCTTCTTAAAGCATCCCAGATGCTAGCAAAGTTATCCCAACATGCACGCTCGATTCCACCATTCTTCGGCGTGCAGGCGCCGGAGAGCACAACGTGGGAAAAAGCTTCCACGCGTCAGGAAGAGCGGGAGACGCCACGACACATCGAGAAAGCGCACCATAAATCCGGTCACCGCCCACTCTCCTTCTCACTCTTGGTCGTTCTCACCCGCCCTCTCCACTCCCTCTCTCTCCTCTTGCCATCGGCGGTTGTACTATCGTCGGTGGATCCAAGACCACCGCGATGACGATGGAAGAGCCCGCTTTCGAAGACTCCATCGAGCAGTAGTTCACCGTCGTTGACACGGACCCCCTCCTTCCCCCGGTTCAAGCTCTCCTCCGTAAGGACCACGATGGTGGTAAGGGTCGAATCAACGGCCATAGGCTTGAATGTGCGTAGATCTGTGGTAGTGCGAGGAAGGTTGTATGCTTGTTTACCGCATGTATGATAGATTTGTTCAGTTAGCGGTAATTTCTTGATGGCGGTATATTTTGCTTGTTCTTCTTCTTATAACATTTTATTTTTGTAGTGCTCGAAGATGATAATGGGTGAACCTGCACACAAGTTTAGCGAGTGATGTTCCAAGGAAGCTGGAGAGGGCAGCCCCGCCAAGAGACCAAGAGGCCAAGGGGAACACCTGCCAAGGTTGGTCATTTCCATGATGACGTCAAAGTCCAACCCACTTTGTTGAAGTGGTGTTGTCTCCAAGGATAGAAATGCTTCCAATTCCATCAGTTTTCCATAAATACCTTGGAACCGTCCACAGGATGATCATCCTCAAGACGAACACCGACTTCTCCTAGAGGATCAAGCTGAAAGACTTCAACGATAGTCTACCTAGATCAAGTGTGGCCTTGATTTGCCATTTCTCATGAGATCAGGATCAGCTACTACATGGCCTTCAAGGGGCTCAAGGGCGACATCTTCAAGGTCACCAGCGATGGGGCCGGTAACGAAGGAGCATCTCCACAAGATCTTCTCTCCAGAGTCTCCTAAGCAAAAGAATTTTTAGTAAAAACCAACATCGAAAACAAAGAAACGGACCAAAGCTAGCTGCATGGATACATACCAAGATAGCAATAGGAGGCAATGTAGACTGGCCTACATCAGCAGACATGGCATGAATGACGGCAAGGTCTCCATTGTCAACTGAACCTTCGGACCAGCAACAATAGTTTATATATACCGACAAAAGAAGAAATGTAATACCAGGTGTATGAAAGAGAGGTCTCACCGGCTCCCACTCCTTTTCTCAACAGAGGAACCGACTGAACAAACCAATGATCCCCACCTGGTTTGCCCGCGGCAAGCAATGTAATGTTAAGGCCAAAAAAAAGAGCTCCCTCCGATGTGCCTGCGGAAATAGCTTCTCTGACGGGTAGGAGCTACATGGTTGATGTTTTTGTTTATTAATATTCCTTCCGGGACACGAAAAAATTGAATTTGAATTGAAGTTATCAAAGTGCACAATAGATACTAACCATTCTACTAACTAACAACAAGCACATTCGGTATATATGCAGCTGCATATAACTCATTACCTGATGAATTTAAAAAACAACACACCTAAGAAGCAAATTAACTGCACAACTTCTAGTTCTCCAGAAATGAACCATGCTCAAGTTAAAACTCCAGATCAACTAACAGATTGCCTTATTTACTCTTCACCCAAGCATACAAAACATACATATTACAACTCTATAGGATCAAATTTAGCTATATGTTCTACTTTAATCACCTGACACATGTAATTACTTTTATCTAGCGAGTTGGACCTCACTTATTAGCCCTCACCAAAACAAGAATGCATCAAGCAAGAATGATGCCTACATATTTTCCCGCTAATTAACATAGGACGTAATCAACGGAACACAAGGAACAACAGTTGCTAAGCTATCCAACACACAAACCAATCCGGCCTTCCATTGAACATCTACAAAGCCCTCGGTCAAATTGAGCACATCTATAGAGCCATGAATTCTAAGGTAAGAAAGGAGTTTTGGTGTTCATACCTTTGAAGACTCGAAAGCTATAAGTTCCTAACGAAATGTTGTTGACGAGGTATACAAGCGGTGAAGTGCTACAACTGATAACACATCTGTAGTTCTATCCCTGGGCTCCGGTCCAATGAAGTAGCGGAAGAAGATGATCCAGACCAAGGATCCAGCGGCACGAAGACATGCGTATGGTGGAGATCCCCAACCCTGTGTGCAAGCTCCAAAACTTGATAACCACACGTGAGGGAGAGAGGCAAAGATCCAAGGAGGTGAATGAGGAGAGGGGTATCCTCTCTTTATGTAGGGGTGGGGGGAGGTGGAGGCTCCACCACATGCGCCTCCCCCCTTGGTCGTTGCCCCCTCTATGGTTTGGAGGGGGTGGCCCAACTGGGCTTCTCCCTTGGGGTTTGTGCTCCCCTTAATGGGCTGAAACATGGTGGCCTATTACGGGGAAGCCCTATATAAAATTTATTCTTAAAATTTAATTCAATTAATTAAATACTAAAACATACTCCCTCCGTTCCTTTCTATAATGCCTATTGTTTTTTGGCACGGTAATTAATGCAAGCTAATTTATTCACACAAAACCCCCAGCGTTTTTTTAGTGGAAAGAAGGAAACTGGAAACAGATCGGACGTGATTTGCTTCCTGCTCCATCGGGAGAAAGGGCCGGCCGTTCCGTGAGAAATTTGTGTTGTTTCCTTAACCGACGCGATCTCACGTGATCTACTCCCTGCCACGTGAGAGAGAGAAGCAGCCTGGGAGATGGGAGAGATGAGATAGATCACGATCTGTTTCCAGATTTTTAGGCTGTACGTTGATTGTTTCCTTATTTCTAGCACTAGCAAATCGGTGGAAGAGGGTTTTTGCAAAATAAACACAGCTTTACTCTTATAATCTGAAACAAATACGAAAAAACAATAGACACTATATATAGGAACGGAGGGAGTATTATTTAAGACTCCGAACTATTCATCGATCCCGGAACTTCTTCCGATACCTCCCAAGAACAATTATGCAGTTCTCTCTTATTACTCCGACAATCCCGAACCAAATTCTAAGCATCGTATACCCTTAAGCATGCCATCCTATGGTTCAGGAATGCACAGACATGATCGAGACACCTCTCCGATCAATAAACAACAACGGGATCTGGAAAACCGTGATGGCCCCTTTGCCTTCCACGAGTTAGCTTGTCGTTTGAACCTTAACGTTGATTCATATTCCCTTTGTCCCATGATACCTAGTTTGTCCGAGACCCGATCTTCAGTATCTCCACAGCTAGTCCAATCTTGTTACCGACAAACACATTTACTTGTTTCTATGATATTACATTCTCGTGGCCTAGTCATATGCTTGCACGCTTCGTAGATGTAATATCACCGAGGGCCTAGGGTACCTATCCATCACGTAGATGGACAAATCTTGATCTTGATGCATACGCCTAAGCGTACCCCTTCGGAATACCTGATAGGCACCTTTATGATCACTTTGTTATGGTGTGACGGTTGATGCAGTCAAGGTAGCCTCCAGTGATACCGATCAGATATGATCTCACGGTCTAAGGAATAACTTACGTCATTTCCTACTTATCGCAATGCTGGATTTTATGACTGGATCACATTGCAATACTTTTATTGGGTGTGTCCATCGCATCATTCATACAATGATGTGAATCCATTATCAATTGACATGAATGTCTATGATCAGGAAACCTTGATCATCTATTAATCAGATGACTAGTTTCCTAGGGACATGGTTTTGTTTACATACCAGACGTGTAGTAATGTTTCTTTTAAATATAATTATAGCATGACATAACATGGAACATGGGAGCATATGCTCCCTATATTTTGAAATGCATGTTACATATATTTTAAATTTCAAAAAAATTGAAACAAAAAATCCGCACATACATCTTCACGTGTTACGCGCTCACAAAGTCGTTTCATAAAAAATGAACTTATCATGTGACGTGTGTAAAAAAGACAAAATTCAGTGCTGAAAACAATGCTTTTCACAGGATAAGTTTTCTCTTTTTTACATAGGCCACAAAAAATATTATTTTTTTGTGAAACTTGACGCATACACATATATTATGGAGATGTACATGTAGAATTTTTTGTCAAAATTTTTCCACACTTCGAAATATGTTTTGTTGATAGAGGGAGCATACGCACCCGGGAGCCGAATTGAATTTCTGGACATGAAACTTATTATGAACATTAAAGATATAACAATACAACATCTTTATTAGTTGCCTCTAGGGCACATATCCAACAAGATTGTTGGATGTAGATGGGTTGCACCCCACTAAGGCAACCCATATAGTCTACAATTACTGAAATCTCAAGGCCTATCACGTTGGCAACTTGGGGACAGTTTTAGGAAAAAAGTTTAGTTCCACATTAGTAGTTGGGAGAGAGTTTGAGTGGTTTATATGGATTGCTCTTCTAGTCGTTGTAAGTGAGTGAGAAGAGAATGAGTCCTCGCGCACTCCTCCGCCGCCGCCCTCCTCACCTCAACACGCATCGCACGCACGCGTGTCACATTTCGTGACCCAAGTTCAACTTCGAAACTTGTTTTGTGGATGAATAAATATTTTACTTGGTGCACCAACTGAGTTGGGTACGTGCATTGTGCATGCTCTCCTCGTGTCTCTAAGTATGTGTCGACCATGTGTGTGCATACTCACCGTGTGTCGTTGCTTCCTACGCGTGCGAGTTAGATCAGTGATGCTGTCACAGGCTATACCAGGAGACCGAACAGATGTGGAGAACTCGACTCTCCTCTCTTTGTCTTATCTCAAGTTCATTTTGCTGCATCGTTCTCTAGTCTTTCTCATCTCGGCGGCTGCGTGCACCACCTTTCGGGAGAGCAGGCCTCCGAAACCCTGCCCGAGATCTTGCACCGGGTGGCGGATGATAAGATTTTTTGGGAGCTGTCTCGTCGCGACTGCTTGCTGCTGCTCGTGTTCTTTCCTCGACAAATCCGGCGACATCTTCGACGACACCATGTTCAACATCAAGAATGACTGTGGCGATGTTGCTACTGAAGCGACATTCCGGTTGCGATGTACTATTTTCATCTTCTCTTACCTAGCGCTGTTAATGGTTCCATGTTCAGATCTGATGATCGTGCTTCGTTTGATGTATATAATTAAGTATTGTATCTATAATGTTGCTTTCACTAATTAAACTCACTATAAAAATTCCCAATAATCTAATAATTTTTGTTTGAAAATAGATGACTCGACTCTTTCTATATAGTATATATGGACCATTATTTCCGAACGAATAACTGAGTAATAAACAAGTTATAAAAAAACTGAGTAATAAACAACGATGTAATTGTAAAAATAAAAATTCAATCGCAATTCTTTTAAGGTAGCGTGGGTGTACCGTGTAGCCGTGTACACGCATCGATAAAGCGTGTGCAGAGAGCGGGCGGTCGCAAAAATCTCACACAGAGGGCATGACTAGTAAATACATCAGTCTTTGGTTGGGCCCCCTTGCACGCACATCCCAAGGAGGAGAGCGGAGCGTAGCACAGTGTCGTGAATCGTCGTTTCAAATTGGGCTCCAGTCTACTCCAAAGCCTGCAGCAAGCAGCCAAACACACGCACTGAGGCGCAGAGAGATAAGAGAGAGAGATGGGTTCCATGGCGCTCCTCCGTTGTTCGGCCTGCTTCCTCTTCCTCCTCAGCTCGTCGCTTGGGGCGGCGAATGGGATGTATCGCAGGGCTGGCGGGGAGGCCGACGAGGAGGGGTTCAGCAGCAGCAGGGGGGTCACCGACGGCGCCCGCGGCGCCAGGAGGGCGTGGCCGGGGTACCTCTACACCAGAGCAGTCGGGCGATGCACACCCCAGTAAGCACACGCTCCCCATTTCAGTTCTTGTATCGATTCATGGCTCCCCCTGCTGAACTAAGAAAAATATTGCATTTTTTCTTGATTCTTTTAGCAATATATGGTAGTTAATGGGTCACCATTTAGCTACTCACTACTGTGCTAAGTTAGGAATCGAATCTTGGGTAGCACTATGCAGAAATCAAGTGTGCAACGCGGCTGGGGAACAGTAAATCTGTTGGCTGGGAGGAGTTCCAAGATTGTAAATTTTCAGGCTTACGGTCTGCACAAAAGCGGCCACTTTTGGCCACTGGGTAGATCTAAAAATGGTGTTTCATCCTAAAAGGTCCAGCGGAATATGCACCAGGTTGCAAGAATGGTGTGGTCTCTCGCTAGCCCACAGCCTTTACTAATCTGCTTTTATGAAATCCCTTGTCGTACGTGCAAAGCCAACCTACGGTCCATGTAATCATCCTGTCAAGGTTTTCAGTATCTACTGTGCAGGGTACATTTTCAGTACTAGCTTGTTCTCGCATTCAACGGCAATGGTTAAGCCGTATCGCCTAGTTAGCACTAAAACATGTCATCAAGTGACTATTCTGCTGGTGTTAGTATATTTGTTGTAGTAACGGTAACCCATGGTACTCCAGAATCCACATGGCACTTTATATGGAAATTGAGTAGTTCTATAGCAGTTATTCTGAATACTGAGCTCACGTCTGCTGAACTATAATAACTGCTCTGGGTTGTGCCTTGTGAGTAGTCATGCCCGTTTCGTTAATTGAATTAATGTAGTTTTATTTCGTGCTTTCCACGCTCCGGTTGTTGAAGTTGCGCTCTAGTGGGTCATTTTGTTATGAGTAAGTGTTGTGGCCGTGTGCCTTGTGGGGCGTTCTCTGCTAAGGGTGCATGTTATCGTTGCTTATGCGCCAATTTTAGCAACCTTTTTTGGTAGGGAAAGGAAATGAACATTAAAGTGCAGGGTACTTTTTTTCCTACAAAATAGGGTACATTTTCAGTACTAACTTGTTCTCACATTCTATACGGATTTACGGTAATGGTCAAGCCATATAACCTAGTTAGAACGAAAAACATGTCAGCAAGTGACTATTGTGGCAGTTTAGTATATTTTCTGTACTAATCCATATTGCTCCACGATCCATATAGCAGTTTAACTGAATATTGAGCAGCTGATCTACAGCAGAATTTCTGAATGTTGAGCTTACTTCAGTACTTCTTCTGTACTGCCTATGGTACTGAATCAACAAACTATGATAACTACTCTGGGTTGAGTCTTGTGATCATCAAGGCAAGTTAGGTCCATTCCGTTGATTGCGCTCATGTAATTCTGCTTCGTGCTTCCGGTGCTCTGCTTTAAGTTGTGGTCTTGTGTGTCATTCTGTGATGAATAAATGTTGCGGCCTTGTGCTATGTGGGACATTCTCTGGTAAGGGTCTGCATGTTACGGTATCTTATGAGCCAATTTAAGCAACTTACTTTGGTAGGGAAAGGAATACCATGTCTAAAAATCATTGCATAACATGCAGAATACTGGTTGGTTATCTCGGGTTTAGTAATGTTAACCCGCTTGTTCCATAATCCACACCCCTATTATGCCATGTCCAGACTTCATCAGTAGAGGCATTGCCATTTTACGTAACTTAATTTTCAGCAATATACGACAAGTTTCTGGTAGCAATAAGCCGTTATCTTGCTTCCTGTGGTAACTTCCGCAGGTTCTGGAGCAGTGGAGCTGAGCAATGGCCCAACATCGTCCCTCCGGAAGCGGCGGTGTGGAAGGTGTTCGGCTCCAGGTCTGTCGACAAGTACGGCCCCCGCCTTACCCTGCTGGAGGCTACCATGAGGACCGATGACGTCGGCAGCCCCTTCACCAAGCTCGTGAAGCACGGAAGCGCGGCACTCATCAACGCCTACACTAGGACAGGCTTCCCTTTCGGTTCCTGGGAGGTGAAGGCGCTGCTGCTGGAGGCGCTCGTCTCGGAGGACGCCGCGGCCGCCCAGGCCGAGCGGTTCGAGCAGGCGAATGAGTCCTGCGTCTGAATTCTGGAAGGTGTTTCTGCCTGGAAGTCTGTATCATCAGCAGAATGTTAATGGTGGTGGTAGTATAGTAGTGGTAGTGTGTTCGTGGTAGGTCACTGCTTTTGTGACTTGTGAGACGTCAAGCGATGTTCCCAGCTGTTCGTTGTAGCATGTCATCACGTCGTGGATTTGTGGATTTCGAAAATGTAGAGTAGCTTGCACTCATGTGTCAGTCGGTGCAGTGTGTGTAGCTTGTATTTTTTTGAATGGTGTAGCTTGTATTTGGGTGTCATTGTACCTTTCGAATTGTGATTTAGTGGAAGGTATATTATGTCGCCATATCACATTTCTAGTTCTATGCTACTTTTGACAATTCCTTTATGATATGGACTATGTTTGCAATTGCGCGGGCGTGTAGTGGAATCGATCGTTTGTTTGTGATCAGCACTGGTAATTGATACTTGGTCTTGGTTTCTGCATAAAGTGAGATGTGGTCCGAGGTTTGTAGTGCCGAGATGTGCACGGAGCTGGCTGGCATGGGCTCGAGACTGCATGGCCTGCTCAGTGCTCACGACTGGACCACAGGAAAGGCAAGACTTTTGGTCAGCAGCAGTGCGCGGCGGCGACGGCGCCGGCCGGGGCTGACGAGTGACGACGCGGCGTATATCCAAGAGCCGATCTTCCAGATATGCTGATGCTTCCGATCGTAAACCCTGTCGCGCCGTGCCGCCGTGTGGGAAGGGGCCTTTTTTTTTTTTTGTTTTTTTTGAGACCCCCGTGTGGGAAGGGGCCTGTGGAGTGTGGACTGAGAGTCTGAGACTGAGAGCATCTCCACTCGTTTAGCCCCCCGCATCGAAATCCGGACGAAACAATTGCCAGATTGGACGAAATTAATTCGTAGGGAGAACCATATTTCCAGTCGTCCACCCGGAGTTCAGCGGACAAAGTCGAAATTCAAACAAATCGTCGTCCCGCTACAAGTACGGCCAGATCGGCAAAAGGATCAGCCACAGATCGGCGATCGGAGGGAAATTACACTGAAACAGGGGCGTCGGCAGTCCCGTCTGGCACGGCGGTGTCTGACGGCCCAATTTCCTCACACGCCGTGGCTGTGGTCGAAGCGGCGGCCGACGTCGCGGCGGCCGCAGTCGACGTCGAAGCGGCGGCGGCGGTCGACGTTGTAGACGGTGAGGAAGACGAGGTAGGAGCCGACGAAGAACTGGCCGGAGTGGGTCGGAGGATGTCGGTGCGATGACCCTCGTACCAAATCCTCGTCTCCTCGTCCATCAGGTCCGTGTTGCCGCCCATCAGAAACGCCAAGTCTGTGTTCCTCTTCTTCGCCGCCGCCGTCGTCTTCAGCAGGGCGATCCGGGCGCCTTGGTTGGCGAGCATCTCCCTCCACCTGCCGTCGAACTTGTCGTCCCTCCCGGCGGCGTGCGTCCTCGCATCGGCCCAGCACTTGTCGAACGACGCCTGCATCCTCTCGGCGGGATGGCCCATCTTTTTGAGGTCTTTGAGCTTCTTCTGGCCGAGTTACGGGCGGCCATCCGACGAGCCAGCGCCGGAGCGTCGGGGTTGTACTGTTCGTTCTTGCTCTTGGCGAGGCTCTTGCGGGTTTCCGTCCACTTCTCGCACTCCTCGATGCGGGAGAAGATGTTCAGGAACTTGAACGTCAAGCCGGTGTCGTCGTGGTACATGTCGAAAGCACGACGCACCTGGGGAAAAAGAGGACGGCGAGACGGGTCAGCTCACGGCGATCAGTACATGCAGGGTCGACGGAGGAGCCACGGCGCGTGAGCATGCATACCTTGGCTTCAAAGTCGCGGCCGCTCACCGGCCGTTCTTTGATCTCCTCCTGTATGTCGTGCCATTTGCTGCATGCCGTCTGTATGATCCCCCAATGGGTGGCCATGGCCTTGTCTCCCCGGTTCATGATCGTCTTGTTGAAGTAGGGATCGACGAGCTTGCGCTCGTCGAACGCCTGCTTCACTCGAAGCCAATACGTGTCGTACGACTGATTGGCCCCGGTTATGCCGTTCATGGACACGGTCATCCAAGCTTCGGCGAGGCACTCCTCCTCCTTCCCCATCCATTTGATACGCGGTTCGGCAGGCGGCGAGTCCTTCTTCCTCTTCTTCTTTCCCTTCGACAGGTTGGCGTCGCCGACCTCGGCTTTAGTTGGTTCTTCCTCTTCTTCTTCTTCGACGGCTTGGCTTCCGTCGGCCACATCCTCCACCCACCCGTTGCGCGCCGCGACAGCTGCCGTCGCCCTCGCCTCCTCTTGCGTGAAGAACCCCAGGCTCACAGCGGCGGCCGTGGAGCCGGAGTCGATCATCTCGTTCCTCACCTCGTCGTTCGGCGCCGTCGTCGCACCGAACGGGAGTGGCCCTCGTCGCAGGGCCGGCGAGATGCCCTCGTACTGGTTCTCGTACTGGTTGCGGACGGCGAGCTCCGGCGGCGACGGCGTGAACCTGGACGTTTGGCCGTAGGTGGCCTCTTGGAAAATGGCAGGCGACGATGGCGAGAAGCTCGAAGGGGAGAAAGTCGGCGGGGAACTGCTTGTACCTTGCATCGGCCATTGGCCGGGGAACATGGCGGCGCCGCCGCCGCCGCGAGCATGGCCCATGCTCATGGCCATGGAGATCTTCCTTGCTTGTTTGTCCTCCGCCGCCGCCGCCCTCTTCGCGGAGAGTTTTTTCTCCCTCTCCGCCCTGCCGCTTGTTTCGATCTGGCGTCGGAGCTCGTCCGCCGCCCACTGTGCGTTGGACACACCCGGCGGCCGCTCCTTCTTTGCCCGCGGCTTCCTCGACTTCGGCGGCATGGTGGTGGACGAGAAATACGAAGAGGAGAATGGAGATGCCTACACAAATTCGGCGCGAGAGAATGGGGATATGCAAGCAAATTGGAGGGAAATCGACAGGATTTGGCGGTCCTGTCGCCGACTACGAGGGTCCACACGATGTTTCGCACCAAATTCTTTCGTCCGGAGTCCCCGAGCGCGCCTCGGGGGACCGGGGATGCCGTGGGCTCGCCGGATGGATGAAGGGCCAAATCCGAACGAAATCGAGAAACCGGGGGCGCGACTGGTCGAATTTCGCCGTCCGGATGAGAAAAACGTCGCTCGGGGCCTCGTCGGGGAGACGAGTGGAGATGCTCTGAGAGCATTGCATGATTTGGGCGCAGTGCAATGGGTCATGGGGCGTTAAAGGGAGCTAGTGGGCTGGGCTTTATGCGGCCTAGAAGGCAATTAGGGCGACTTGTTGAGTAGATTTGCAGTGCATTTTTATTTTGTGATTTAAGAGTCCACGTGTATTAAAGATAAGCATACAGGTTTACAACCCAGATTTGCAGTGCATCTGATAGAATGATGAACAAGTTGCTATGATCCTACCACATTGGCCATCCGGCCATTATACTGTCTTTTTTAGAGCAACTATTATATTATATTTTATTAATAGAAAATCAAGTTACATGAGTAAATAAACGTGGAAACTAACAGACGGACCATGATAAATAGGTTTCCTGAAAACTTTTGCAGAGGACCATCCATAGGGTTTTCTGCACTCGCCGAAACCAGTGGTCGATATACATAGGTTTTTATTTCCGAACAACCTAATTTCATTGATAGATAATTTCTATAACCTAACTAATTACTTTTGACCTTTAAAAAAAGTAATAATCATATTTTAGGTGTTCAGAGACTAAACAGTCCATGCATGTATTTTGTAAGAAAGTGTGTCTGGAAACTATGGGTAAGAAAATATAGGAAACTCTTTATTGTTATCCCATGACTATTGGGTGAATACCTCCTTGCAAGATTTGGAGAAAGCTAAGAAGAGGTTTGCTATGCGATTTCGGCTCTAGACTCTTAAGTCCAGATTAAACTCGGCCTTCGACTTTGAAAATTGTGCGTATGTGGTTTGTCTCCTATCCAAAGTGGTTTGTTGAATGATCTGCAATTGTTTCACACTAGCGGCCTAGTCAACATAAAATATTTAGATTAAATTACAATAAAAACTACAAAATAAAATAAATTATTTTTAAAGGAAGTCATAAAATTTTGGAAAGCCTTCAAATCGGTCCTGGGTTATCATTAGTTATATGTCTGTAGAATCACAACAGCACCGCCATATTTAATGGTGGCCTTGGAAAACATGACCGAATGCAATCATTTGGATACACTCTATTTTGGCATACTAAGGCTGATGGCTAATACTACGCTGAATGAGGGCATGCAAAACTTTCTATTAAAATGGAGATAAACCCTAACCATAGTGGTCTTCCCACTATTTTTGGTAAGAAATACTATTTGTCAATCTACTCCAATTCATTTAGTTTTCCACCGTGATCTGCACCCTTTTCAAAATGGTATGAGTTTTCATTGCAAGCATTTTGTGGATTTAGAATCACTTTTGTAGAATAAAATTACATTACATACTTTACCTCTTCACATTTTAAATAGGTTTTACTATTTATATAAAATATTTCCGAATATGTATTTTCGTTAAGTCTTCATATCCTTTTCAAAATAGTTTTGTTCAACCAACTTATGTGAAACCCATTGTTACATGCTTTGTCAAACTATATTGTATGGGAAAAGGGGTCAAATCCATTATATTTTGGAAGTTATTGATTAAATATGTCTAATTTCAGTTGTTTTAAGAATTTGGATATAAGATAATAGACTTGGCCAAGAGGCGGTCATTAGAATGTTCTAGTGTACAATCACAAATGAGATACATTGCGAAAGGGTATAATATAAGTTGTGTGACTTTTTGAAAAAAAAAATTCTACACATTTTGCAAATGTTGTTTTTCAGTTTTTTTTGTTCTACCCACATGACCATATTCTAGTGTTTTTTTTTACTTAAGATTGATTTATGCTAACATAAAGTTCTTGATAGTATATTTGCACCTCGATTCTACTCTTGTAGACTTAAATATATGTGGAATGTAAAATCAAAGACTCAAGATGAAAAATAAATACTACTTCCTCTGTTCGAAAATATTTGCCACGGAATTTTCTAGATTCAAATGTATTTGCACACTAAACCCATCTTGATAAATGCGAATCCAGATAAATCTTGTAAGGGTATTTTACCCTTATCCATTATTTTGGTAACAATGACACCGTGCTAGAGTATTTGGCCTAATATGTTTATAAGGATAATCTCAGGTATTAGGCAATGAGGCATAAATGGTGTATCAAAGGAACAAGAAGGCTAAAGGAGACCCCCCACTTCAACAGCAATCAAAAAGGGGTCTACAGCAGAAATCCGGTCTGCTGCCCGGTCCAACCGGGCCAGCAACCGGCCCTTCCGGCGCACAGCTCGGTCAACCGGTCGCCAACCGGGGAAGTCCGGCGCACAACCCGGTCAACCGGCCGCCAACCGGGTTCTTCACGAGAACACAAGAAATCCGGTTGCCGACCGGTCAACCGGCCTACAGACCGGCGGGTCCGGCGCACGGCCCGGTCGACCGGTCGCCAACCGGGCGCCAACCGGCCGCCAACCGGAGGAGCTCCAGGACCAGCAAAGGGCGTCCGGTCACTGGTCCGGTCTGACCGGCCTCACCACCGGGCTATCCGGTCTGTGGCCCGGTCGACCGGGTTTCTCGAGGAAAAAGCTGAGGTGGCAAGTGACCAACGGCCATATTTTGAAGAACACTATAAATAGGTCTTCTCCTACCTCTGAATTGTAAGGCACTACACTACAAGCTGTTCTTGAGCTCTCTCTCTCTTACTCCATTGCTAGAAACACCAAAAGCCTCAGATCTCCCTCCTCCTCCACCCAAACTCAAATCCCTCCGGGGAATCATTAGAGGAGGACCCGATCTACCGTTCTACCAAGCCAAATCTCATTCCCCCTTGTATTCATTGAGAAGCTTGCTTCCTAGGGTTCCTTGGAAACCCTAGGTAGGCAAGAGGAGTCCGGAAGCATCCGGGCTGTGGATTTGCTCCGGGCAAGATTGTGAAGGTTTGGAGGCTACCTCAAAGTCTACCACAAGTGAGTGAGCTATTCCTTCGTGGGATAGGCTCCGGAGAATAGGGTGAGCCTTCGTGGCGCGGGGAATCCTTCGTGGGACCTCCACTCCTCCAAACGTGACGTACCTTGTTGCAAAGCAAGGGAACACGGGAATACATCCTCGTCTCCGCGTGCTATCGGTTATCTCTAACCGAACTCCTTACTTGTGATTTAACTGCCTGTGAGAGCCTTCGTGCTCGAGTTAGTTGTATCCTCATATAGGTTGCTTCACCTAGTTTGCATTAGGTTCACCTTTATATTCCGCAAAGCCTAATATTGCAAAGAAAGAATTAAAATCTGTAGAAACCTATTCACCCCCCCCCTCTAGGTTTACCATCTCTATACTTTCAATTGGTATCAGAGCCTGGACTCTTATTAAGGGCTTCACCGCCTTAAGAGTGAGATGGATAAACTCTTCGAGGGTCTAGATGACGACTCTAACCTTTCGGTTAAAGAGATGAAATCTAGATTCTTGGCATATGATGCCGAGAAGAAGAAAAAGGAGGATGAGCTACAAAACCAAATGACAGAAATGACTGCCATGCTTAAGAACCTAACTGCGGGTGGAACTCCTAGTGGGGCTTCGGCCTCTAAGGAAACCTACCATGAAGTTAACCATGACTATCCCAAAAACACTTCACCCATGCCTCATATAAACCATAGTGGGACCGTTCCCCATTTTGATGGAAATCACTTTCCACATTGGAAATCTGCTATGGAATCTCATATTCGCAGCTGCAGTGTGGAGCTACGGGAGCTTATTGTTCATGGACATCGGGAGCCACAAGATCCTACTCGGTTGACCTCCACCGAGTTCTACAACCGTCAACTCAATGCCTCCGCACGTGACAAGATTAGAAGTGGCATCAACCGCAAGCTCCTTGATCAAGTCGATGACATTGTCTCCGCTAAAGAGTTGTGGGATCGGATCATAGTACTCCAAGAGGGAACCGATTTGATCCAATCAGCTCTCTATGAGACCGCAAAGCAAGAGGCCCACCAGTTCATGATTCGAGATGGAGAATCCGTATCCGATGCCTATGCTAGGCTTGGTGCTCTTAGAGTAAGGGTCAAGGGACTTGGTGTTGAGAAGTACAATGATGGCTTCGAGATGAATGAAGCATTCATAAAGTCCAAGGTCATTGCTATGATTGCCGTCAAGCAAGAAGACACCAACCTTGCACTCAACTTGCAAATCATGACCAAGAGTGCCGATCTCAACTCCGATGATCTCGTCTCCTATGTGGCCGCCAATGAAAACATGGCCAAAGCGGGAAAGAGGCTCATGGCAATGAACCGTGTGGATGAAGCCTCGCACAACCATGAAGGGTCACACAACCTTGCTCTCAAAGCTAGGGCCGATCATGGGAGCAAAGAAGACTATGAAATTGAAGAAGAAGAAGAGATGACTTCAACTAGTGACATGGCTACCGACTTTGCTTTGTTTGCCAAGAAATACAAGGCAAAGTTTCCAATGCTCCTCAATGACAAGAAGAAGAAGAGAACTTGCTACAATTGTGATGAAGATAGCCACTTTGCAAATGAGTGCCCTTATGAGAAAAGGGTAGACAAGCCAAGATTCATCAAAGGGGTCAAGCCAAGATTGAAGCCAAACCCAATCAATGATCGATACAAGAAGAACAAGGGAAGAGCCTTTGTTGGGGCCGAGTACTTGTCCGATGATGAAGAGGAAGATGAGGAGAAAGAGGCCGGGGTGGCCGGCTTGGCTTTCTCTAAGCCCGGGTCACTCTTCACATATGAATACTCCAAGGACTACTCCACGGAGAATGATTTTGGTTCTTCCTTCATGGCAAGAACAACTCAAGATGATGACTCCGATGACTCTCCCTCCTCTACAATCGTTGGCTCTTGTCTTATGGCAAGGGAAACCAAGGTAATGGAACCTCCACCTTCCCTATCTAGTGTTCTTGATGATGAAAGCGAAAAACAAGAAGAATTAATTGTGCTTAAGGAACTCTATGATGTTAGATGCACCCTTCGTGGTGAAGCTCTTGTCAAGTTTGATTTCTTGATGGACTCACTCAAGGAAAAGGATGAGTCCATTGAGGAATTAGAATATCATTTAAATGAGAAGGAACGGAGATTCAATCTCCTAAGACAAGAGCTAAAAACCGAAAGGTGCATATCTCAAGGTCTTAAGCAACAAATTGAAACTTATGAACTTGATAAAGTTAAGGACCTAGAAACTATTGATAGGGCTCAATCTTTGACTCAAGTGCTCCATACCTCAAAGGAGGAACTTGAAGTTGCTCATGCTTCTCTCACTAGGGATCTTGACCACCTTGAAAGAGCTAACAAGCTTGTTAAGGATGAGCTCAAGAAACTTGGGGAGAACCATGACCTACTCCAAGAAACCTACACAAAAGCACTTGAATCAATGAAGGATCCCATTGTTGTTGAAAAGCATGCTAGTTCCTCTACTTCTTTTACTAGTGAGCATGCTAAGCTTGTTGAGGAACATGTTCGTTTACAAGAGGAACTCTCTTTGCATATTGAGACCAATGCATATCTTGAATCCTTGGTGACTAAATATGGTCTCAACTATCATCCTAATGAATCTTCTTGTGAGCAAGCATCTATTCTTGAGGAAAATGTTAGGTTAACAAAGGAACTTGCAAAGTTCACCACCGCCAAGAACAAGATGGGATTGGATGACCTCTTGAGTAAGCAAAGGTCAAACAATCAAAAGTTTGGACTTGTATATGTTTCCAAGTCTCACAAGAAGAAGAACTACAACAAGGAGAAACCCGCTCAAGATAGGAACAAGAAGGTCACTAATAATGGCAAAGCCTTAAGGGGCAAAGCCACTAGTGGTGACCGCACGGGGCCAAACGATCACTATGCATTATTTGTTGATTATTATGGTGATGTTTATGCTAACTATGTTGGCCCTTCTAATGGCTATGCTTATAGAGAGTACTCAATTTGGGTACCAAAAGATATTGTTGCCATTGCAAAGGAACCCATTAATCGATGGGTTCCTAAATCCTCTACTTGATTTTGTAGGGGTATGCCTCCGGTGGTCCAAAATGGGTGTTTGATAGTGGATGCACCAATCATATGACCGGAGGAAGAGGTGTGCTTGATCAATTCATTGAGGATATCAACAAGAAGTCAAGCATCACCTTTGGTGACAACTCAAAGGGAAAGGTACTTGGGTATGGCAAGGTGGCAATCTCTAAGGACTTGTGCCTTGAGACGGTCATGCTTGTTGAACACCTTGGTTATAACTTACTTTCTATATATCATCTTGCCGATGCCGGTTACAATTCATATTTTACTAAGTATTATGTGCAAGTCTTTAGGAGTGACAATCTCAAATTGGTCCTTGTTGGATATGTGGAGAACAACCTTTACGTGGTTGACCTCTCGAAAGAGAGCCCCTCTCCCTCCACATGTCTAATGGCGGCCAAGCATGATGAAGGATGGTTGTGGCATCGCCGCCTTGGTCATGTTAACATGAGAAATCTTAAACAACTCCTAAAGGGTGAGCACATTGTTGGACTAACCGGCATTTCTTTTGAGAAAGATCGTGTATGCAGTGCATGTGTAGCCGGAAAACAACTCAAGAAGAAACATCCTATCAAGAGTATTGTCACCACATCTAGGCCTTTGGAGCTCCTTCATTTGGATCTCTTTGGGCCATCACATTATGATACTCTTGGTGGAAGCAAGTATGGACTTGTCATTGTTGATGATTACTCAAGATACTCTTGGGTCTTTCTCCTTAAGTCTAAGGATGAGACACATAGAGAGTTCATCACCTTCGCCAAGAAAGCTCAACGTACATATGAATCCGAGATCAAGGCGATTAGGACCGACAATGGCACCGAGTTCAAGAACTATACTATGCAAGAGTTTGTTGATGATGAGGGCATCAAGCATGAGTTTTCGGCGCCATACACCCCTCAACAAAATGGTGTTGTTGAAAGGAAGAACCGGACTATCATTGAGATGGCAAGAACCATGTTGAGTGAATTCAACTCACCCCACAACTTTTGGGGAGAAGCCATCTCTACGGCCGTCCACTACTCCAACCGGCTCTTCCTCCGTCCCCTCCACAACAAAACTCCATACGAGCTTCTTACCGGTAACAAGCCTAATGTCACGTATATTCGTGTCTTTGGATGCAAATGTCTTGTTAAGAACAACAAAGGAAAGCTCGGTAAATTTGAAACTAGAACTATAGAGGGCATATTTGTTGGTTATGCGGAGAACTCTCACGCCTATAGGTACTACAACCGGTCCACTGGGACTATTGAAGTATCTTGTGACGTGGTGTTCTTGGAGGATAATGGCTCCCAAGTGGAGCAAGTTATTCCATGTGTTGCAGGTAATGATGATGATCCATCTAGTGCCATCAAGCATATGGGCATTGGACACATTCGGCCCATGGAAGTTCATAATGATGATCAAGATGATGGAATAAAAGTATCAAGCACAGCTCAAGTGGAGCCTAGCTCAACTCAAGCCGAACCATCAAGTGCAACTCAAGAACCATCCTCCACTCAAGATGAGTCACATTCCGAAGAACAAGAAGAAAGTCCTCATTCCACGGAGCAAGACCATGATGATGATCAAGAAACATCTTCAACTCATGATCAAGCTCAAGTGATCCCTCATGTTCAAGCACTAGCAAGAGATGAATTCATTGATCATGAAGGAACCATTCGGAAGATCAAGGCCGCTACAAGGGCAAGTGACATGAAAGTAGATCAAGTCCTTGGTAGCATCTCAAGAGGAGTGGTAACTCGTAGACACCATGCATTACTTATCACTTATTGTCAACACCATGCTTTTGTGTCTAGTTTTGAACCACTCAAGGTACATGAAGCCTTGGTTGATCCGGATTGGGTAATTGCTATGCAAGAAGAATTGGAGTGTTTCACTCGTAATGAAGTATGGTCTCTAGTTGAGAGACCCAAGGATCATCGCATCAATGTTATTGGGACCAAATGGGTATTCAAGAACAAGCAAGATGAGAATGGCATTGTCATACGAAACAAAGCAAGGTTAGTGACGCAAGGGTTTGCCCAAATAGAAGGTATGGACTTTGAGGATACCTTTGCGCCAGAGTCTGCCTTGAAGCTATTCGTCTTTTGCTTGCATTTGCATCTTTCCACAATTTCAAACTATTTCAAATGGATGTGAAAAGTGCATTTTTGAATGGTCCTCTAAAAGAAACCGCATATGTGGCTCAGCCCCCGGGTTTCGAAGACCCATGCCGACCCAACCACGTGTATTTACTCCATAAGGCACTCTACGGTCTCAAGCAAGCTCCACGTGCTTGGTATGAGTTCCTTAGGGATTTCTTACTACATGATGGGTTTTGCATGGGTACGGTCGATTCCACCCTTTTCACCAAGCGGGTTAAAGGGGGTGGCTTATTTATATGTCAAATATATGTTGATGATATTATCTTTGGTGGAACTAACCCCAATCATAACAAAGCTTTTGAGCTATTGATGACTAGGAAATTTGAGATGTCCATGATGGGAGAGTTGAAGTTCTTCCTAGGCTTCCAAGTGAGGCAACTTGCAAAAGGCACCTTCATCTCTCAAGAAAAGTATGTGAAGGACATGCTCAAGAAATTCAACATGACCAATGCAAGCCCAATGAAGACACCCATGCCCGTAAAGGGGCAACTTGGCTCATGTGATGGTGAGAAGGATGTGGACATAAAGGTATACCGCTCCATGATAGGATCCTTGCTCTACCTTTGTGCCTCTAGGCCGGATATCATGCTAAGTGTAGGGATGTGTGCTCGTTTTCAATCCGCTCCCAAGGAGAGCCATTTAATGGCGGTCAAACGGATTCTAAGATACCTTGTTCTCACTCCTACTCTCGGGCTATGGTATCCAAAGGGGTCAACCTTTGAACTCATTGGCTATTCGGATTCTGATTGGGCCGGTGATAAGGTTGACCGGAAGTCTACCTCCGGGGCTTACCAATTTATTGGCCGGTCATTGGTGAGTTGGTCATCCAAGAAACAAAACTCCACCGCTTTATCCACCGCCGAAGCCGAATACATATCCGCGGCATCTTGTTGCACTCAATTGTTATGGATGAAGCAAACCTTGAAAGACTATGGTATGTCTCTTGGTACGGTGCCTCTTCTTTGTGACAATGAAAGTGCAATTAAGATCGCCAATAACCCGGTTCAACATTGTCGCACCAAACATATTGACATTCGCCATCACTTCCTACGTGATCATGTTGCCAATAAGGATATTGATCTCACTCATGTGGGAACAACCTACCAATTGGCGGATATTTTCACTAAGCCTTTGGATGAAGCCCGCTTTGTTAACTTGAGAGGAGAACTTGGTATTCTTGATCCTAAAAACTTGGATTGATTAACTTCTTGCACTATATTCTTGCATTTATCTTGCTATCTAGCTTAGAGGCATAGCACATATGGGGATAGTCATCCTACCATGTCTTGGTAAGATGCATACCTATGTGTGCAACATAAATAGACCCAATGTCATTATATGGACCCAAGCATGTCTCTTCGAGGTCTCATGACATTTGCGCTTTCACATAGGGGGAGTAATCCTCCGCCCCTCATTGAGCCTTCATTACAACTTGATTTGACTATATAAGGCCAAATGATCTTATTGCAAAAATCATTTCAAAATGACTTATGATTCTTGATATATATCTCGACTCATACCCATTGTTGCTATTTACATCTTGTTTGGATTTTCTCTCCAACGGGTATGCCTAGAGAATCTTGTGTTTCCAACCCCATGTCTATGCTCATCTCATCATCATCTATCTATCTATATGTACATGTCATCATCTGAGCATTCACACACATTTACACAAAGCATAGGGGCAAAACGAGGCGAAAAAGAGATAAAACTGGGTGGCCGGTCTCTGGCCCGGTTGGACCGGCCTCTGCGCCGGATCAGCCGGCGCCAGGTCCGGTTCGACCGGGTTCCCGACCGGGCGCGCGGCCTGTTATGTTGGGAAGAGGATACCCCTTGGGGTCTTCTTCCTCATTCTTCCCCAACTTCCACACCTCCATTGCCGCCGCCCCCATCACCTCCACCACGCCCTAGGGCCTTCCCACCACAAGAACCCCCCCAAACTTTACCAAACCATAGATCGGGCCCCTTGGAACATCTCCACCAAAGGATTTGGTCCCTCTCAAGCTATTTTGGGAAATCTTGGAGTTCTTGGGTTTCAAGACCTACCTCGTGTTCTTCTTGCTCTCTTGATCAAGGAGGACCATGTCTTCGGGTAATGTGATCTATCTTCCTCCCTATCCTCTAGTCCCCCTCACACATTGCAAATTTTGGACAAATTTTGGGAAAATTTTAGGGCTAGGGTTAGGGTTTGTAAGTCCTCATGCCTTTAGAGTGTCTCACAACACAATGCACTTCCTCCACTCTATTGCTATAGTCTATATCCAAGTTTATGAGTTTTTGCATGAATTTGTGGTAGAAAATCTGGGCAAAACTTCACAACTCGACAGATCCGGTCACCAGCCCGGTCGACCGGCCGCTCAACCGGCCGGCCCGGCGTACGGCCCGGTCAACCGGTCGCCAACCGGCTCGTCCGGTCTGCTGCCCGGTTGGACCGGCCTGTGCGCCGGGTTGCCCAGTTTTCGCACAAATCTCATCGATACACTTGGATATATGCTATGCTTTTTGGCTTCCCTCTTATTGATGACATGTACACTTATCCCACTACTATTCTTGCTCTATTTTCTCATTCACAGGTAGTTGGAGTGGTGAGGGCCGTGGCAATGTTGCCAAGAGAGGAAGGACTGCTGATCCTCCCCGCCGTTCTAGTGGTCGCGTCCCTCCTCAAGCTCATCAGGGTACTGATATTGGCAGCTCAGATGGGGGTAGATCCAAGTCCGTTGGTGGCAAGAAAAGGATAAGCATGCCGCCCAAGAGGATGATGAAATAGTGCCAACTTTCAATGTTGGGAATGCAAACCGTGTGGAATGGCAGGAACTGAGGACGGTGAATCCGTATCGCTTTGAGCAACGGACTTACACTCGTGGGGACAAGTTCTTCTGGACCAAGACACAAGCAGCCCTATGGGATGGTTACTATGATGCTCATGAGTTTATGAAGAATGGTGATATTGTCTTGCCGAAGGCCATCAATCCTGAAGAGCTTGCCTTGCATGAAGCCACAAAGTACCGCTTTGTGGTTGAAACCTTGAAGGGTATGGGTTTGTATGACCTTGTGTGCCTGAAGCCTGATGATCTTCAAGAGGAGCCTACCTTCTGTCCTCTCCTAGTTCGTCAGTTCCACTGCACCGTTTTCTTCCATGATGATGAGGACCGCACCATCACCTGGATGACTGGCAAGGAGAAGTACTCATGCACCTACTCTCAGTTCCGTGCAGCCATGGGTTGTGGTGGTGATCGTGCTCCAGGGTACAAGATTCATTCACGGTCCAAGCTCACTAAGGGTGACATCTCCTTCTGCTACCCTGCGAACCCTACACCTAGACCTCCCACTATCTCTGGGATGTATTACTCATACCTTGTCCTTGCTAAGATGTTCCGTGAAAGCCTCATCAGCAAGTCTGGCGACACAAGTGAAGTCAAGAACTATCACCTCAATCTGATGTATTATTGCCATCCTGACAGGGTAAGGAAGATTGATGGCTGTGATCTTATCCACTGTGAGCTGAAGCGTGCAGTTATGGACCGCATGACTCCCAACTATGCTCAGTATGTTCAGCGGCTCATCAACTACATTGTTCCCGCTCCTCTCAACGTTTTTGGTGAAAAAGTCATCATGGACCCATTCAGGATACCCATTCAGGAGGCCACTCGTCCGGATGTTCCCTCCATGACGCCCTCCACTGAGCGCCGTTCCAAGGAACGCCATGATCATGATGCTAGCTCCAGCTACTCTCAGCGCTCCAAGCATGGTGCTGCTCGCTTCTTCTCAAGCATGTGGCAAATGTGCAAGAACACCAATGATGTTGCACATCAGACCTTTACTATGACCCAGGAGACACGGAGGTGCCAGAATGAGTTCATGGCCTCACGGAACCACCCTGTTCCTCCTCCTGGACCTGAGATGGAGCCTGTGGTAGCACCTCAGTGGGAGATGCCTCCCCTTACTGATGAGATGCTCCAGAACTTCGACTTCTCTGTATATGCTCATGGTGCCATCCCTCCTAGGACTGCTCGTGCCTCTACCCCTGCTGATGATGATGGTGATGAGGATGAGACTCATGCGGCTGCACGCGGCGATGGCGAGAGCTCCTGGTCCACCGGGGATGAGATCTACTGATGAGTGCGATAGCATCTCTCCTCTTTTCTTCGCCTTTTTGGTGTTCCGATGCCAAAGGGGGAGAAGAGAGTAGAGTCTAGGACCACGGGGTTCTTTGATTGCCACAAGCCATGGGAGTTGCTTTATTTGGATTTTATATGGCTTGTGCTTATTTGCTTTGAGTTTTTCAAGAACCATTTGCTACTTCCAATAATTCGTGTATGGATGTGTATGGACGACTATTATGTGTGCTACTCTATGTTAGGATGATTATGTGTGCTATGCTTATATATCTTGATATGCACATCTCCATACCATGCTTGTTTCCTAAAGATATTGGGGGAGCTTCTCATGTTCCACAAATGGTGCACTTTGCATTCAAACGCAAATTCTCCAAGTGCACACATTATGGGGGAGCTGTCGTAATATCTTATATGGAATCAAGGTTTAGATCTTATCATAATATCTATTTGTGACTCTAGCTCGGTTTGTCATCGTATACCAAAAAGGGGGAGATTGTAAGGGTATTTTACCCTTATCCATTATTTTGGTAACAATGACACCGTGCTAGAGTATTTGGCCTAATATATTTATAAGGATAATCTCAGGTATTAGGCAATGAGGCATAAATGGTGTATCAAAGGAACAAGAAGACTAAAGGAGACCCCCCACTTCAACAGCAATCAAAAAGGGGTCTACAGCAGAAATCCGGTCTGCTGCCCGGTCCAACCGGGCCAGCAACCGGCCCTTCCGGCGCACAGCTCGGTCAACCGGTCGCCAACCGGGGAAGTCCGGCGCACAACCCGGTCAACCGGCCGCCAACCGGGTTCTTCACCAGAACACAAGAAATCCGGTTGCCGACCGGTCAACCGGCCTACAGACCGGCGGGTCCGGCGCACGGCCCGGTCGACCGGTCGCCAACCGGGCGCCAACCGGCCGCCAACCGGAGGAGCTCCAGGACCAGCAAAGGGCGTCCGGTCACTGGTCCGGTCTGACCGGCCTCACCACCGGGCTGTCCGGTCTGTGGCCCGGTCGACCGGGTTTCTCGAGGAAAAAGCTGAGGTGGCAAGTGACCAACGGCCATATTTCGAAGAACATTATAAATAGGTCTTCTCCTACCTCTGAATTGTAAGGCACTACACTACAAGCTGTTCTTGAGCTCTCTCTCTCTCTTACTCCATTGCTAGAAACACCAAAAGCCTCAGATCTCCCTCCTCCTCCACCCAAACTCAAATCCCTCCGGGGAATCATTAGAGGAGGACCCGATCTACCGTTCTACCAAGCCAAATCTCATTCCCCCTTGTATTCATTGAGAAGCTTGCTTCCTAGGGTTCCTTGGAAACCCTAGGTAGGCAAGAGGAGTCCGGAAGCATCCGGGCTGTGGATTTGCTCCGGGCAAGATTGTGAAGATTTGGAGGCTACCTCAAAGTCTACCACAAGTGAGTGAGCTATTCCTTCGTGGGATAGGCTCCGGAGAATAGGGTGAGCCTTCGTGGCGCGGGGAATCCTTCGTGGGACCTCCACTCCTCCAAACGTGACGTACCTTGTTGCAAAGCAAGGGAACACGGGAATACATCCTCGTCTCCGCGTGCTATCGGTTATCTCTAACCGAACTTCTTACTTGTGATTTAACTGCCTGGAGAGCCTTCGTGCTCGAGTTAGTTGTATCCTCATATAGGTTGCTTCACCTAGTTTGCATTAGGTTCACCTTTATATTCCGCAAAGGCTAATATTGCAAAGAAAGAATTAAAATCTGTAGAAACCTATTCACCCCCCTCTAGGTTTACCATCTCTATACTTTCAAATCTACGGCAAATATTTCCGGGAATGGAGTAGTATAGTTATGAATATGTTTTCTTTCAATGGCAGTTTCATGTTTACTTTTCGCATTTGATACATCCAAGCAAATGAGCAATTCAAGTCTGCCACGCGCCGGCACAGACTGGTCCAGGACATCCAACAAAATTTCAAAATTGCGTTACAACTCAGCTGCAGCCTGCAAGCCCTGTAGACATAGCAGACCAAATTTATTATATTTTGGAAGATATGGATCAATTTTGTCTAATTTTAGAGTTTGGAATAAATAATAGACTTGGCCAACAAGCGGTCAGTCGAATGTTTTAGAGTACAGTCACAAATAAGATACATTGCAAAAGGATACAATATGAGTTGTGTAACTTTTTGTGAAAATTTATTTTTTCTGTAAATGTTATGTTTTTAAGTTTTTTACTTTTTTATTCTACGCACGTGCACATTTTATAGTGTTCTTTAGGAGTTAAGATTGATTTTTTGCTACCACAAGGTTCTTGATAATATTTTCGCGTCTTGATCCCACTCTTATAAAAAAAAATTCGATAAAGAAAAAAAATGTGGAATGTCAAATCAAAGACTCGATTTGAGTCCTGTGAGCATCATGGCAAGTCACGTCCATTTCATCGATTGCGCTCATCAGCTCATGTAATTATGTTTCGAGCTTCCCACGCTCTGCTTTAAGTTGTGCTTTTGTGGGTCATTCTGTTACGAGTAAGTGTTGTGGTCTTGTGCTTTGTGGGGGCATTCTGTGCCAAGGGTGCATGTTACCGTAGCTTATCAGCCACTTCAAGCAACTTACTTTTTTTTTTGAAACGACAAGCAACTTACTTTAGTAGGTAAAGGAATATCATTTCCAAAAATCGTCGCATAACATGCAGAATAATGATTGGTTGTTTTGACTTCCATAATAATGTTAACCTGTTCGAGTTGCTTAATCTACCCCTTATGTCCAGATATCAGTAGAAACATTTCTATTTTATGAAACTTAATTTTCTGCTGTTTCTGGTAGCAATAAGCCCGTTATCTTCCTTCATGTGGCAACTGCAGGTTCTGGAGCAGTGGAGCTGAGCAATGGCCCAACATCGTCCCGGCAGAAGCGGCAGTGTGGAAGGTGTTCGGCTCCGACAAGTACGGGCCGCGCCTTACCCTGCTGGAGGCTACCATGAGGACCGACGACGTCGGCAGCCCCTTCGCCAAGCTCGTGAAGCACGGAAGCGCGGCGCTCATCAACGCCTACACCAGGACAGGCTTCCCTTTCGGTTTCTGGGAGGTGAAGGCGCTGCTGCTGGAGGCGCTCGTCGTATGATGTCTGAATTCTACCTGGATGTCGTATGATCAGCAGAATGGTAGTAGTAGTGTGTCCGTGTTAGGTCACTGCTTTTGTGACTTGGGAGACGACCTCAAGCAATGTTCTCTGTTGGCTGTAGTATGTCATCACGTTGAGGCTTTCTGGATTTCTGAAATGTAACTTGCACCCATGTGTTAGTGCAGTGCGTGTATCCTTTCGCGATATGCGTTTCATATTGTGATTTGGTGGAAAGGTTTTATGGCTCTGTATCGCATTTCTAGTTCTATGCTGTTCCCTTTGTTCTGTAACTCTTGTCGTTGTTTTAATTCAAATTTTAACTGAAACCACGGTAAAAAAAAAAAAATTTTTGCGAACCCGCAGGCTGCGCATCATTATATTAAGCTTAAGAGGTGAGCTAAGAAGTCCCATTACATCGAAAATACATGAACCACCTCGTAGCACCACACTATGGGTGCCACCACGGCTGGATGAACCGGCTACCTAGTGTATGACCCTCTCAAACCCACCCCTACAAACAACCCAACCCTGCCATTCATCTAGGATGAGGCCTAGAACATGTGCAACAGGGCTGTGTTTGTCATCAAATAGCCGAGCATTCTGCTCCAACCAGATGCATCGAAGAGCTAGCATGATCAGGGAATTGATCTTCCTGCGTTCCCGGCTAGTAGATAGCGGCCACATTCCGCTCCAACCAGATGCATCGAAGAGCTAGCATGATCAGGGAATTGATCTTCCTGCGTTCTCGGCTAGTAGATAGCGTGGCCGCTCGAGACCACCAGTCGTTGATCCCTTCCGCATCCTCGGGCAAGAAGTTAGGCAGCCGCAGCCTGGCGTTCAGGCCCGTCCAAATGCCGCGAGAGAAGCACTAGTAGAGAAACCCCCTTTAATACCGGTTCCAAAGGGCCTTTAGTACCGGTCCGGTACTAAAGCCTCCAACTTTTAGTACCGGTTCCTTACGAACCGATACTAAAGGTGCCTCCACGTGGGCACGGAGGAGCCCGCGGGGCTGGAGACTTTTGATACCGGTTCGTAACATGAACCGGTACTAAAGGCTATTTCGTTTAATTTTTTTATCCATTTTTTTTAATTATTTTTCGCTCCCTCTTTTTCTTATTTTTTCTTAGAATTTCTAATATTTCCGTTAGTCTCTAACTACACTTAATCTCTAGTCAAATTACTTACCCGTGGTTAAACTTCCCAGTCGGTCACCCATCCTCACACTACTCTAACACTAGCACGCTTAACTTCCGAGTTCCTTTTCGGCCGACTTCCAAGTGCTTCGCGCGCATGTTGTTGATAGTAGTATCATATCAATCCTATTAATATGTTGATCGATGTCACACTTATTTATTGTTTAAATTCCAAATAATTTTTTTAATAAACAAAAATAATGATGTAATAATAATGTTGTCTAAATAAATAAAATAATTTTTTAATTTGTATTATTTTTAATTATTTTAAAAAAAATTAATATTTTTTTTGCCAAACCTAAAACCTGAAAATATTAAAGTATTATAATTTGCTAAAAGTAATAGTAATATTCTGGGATTCAAAAAATCTTATAATTATTAATTTTAATTTTTAAAAAATAAAAAAACATATAAAATTCTAAATTTCTGAAAAAAACTAAAATGTTCCTGCTTTCATATTTTCATTTGGAATTTTGAGAATCAAAAAATTGGCTAACCGGGTAAACCCTGATGAATTCGGATGTAACTTTTTGCCACGAACATTTTGATATATTATACCTTTTTCTGACGTTCGTATGCAAAAGTTAATGCGGTTTTACCATTTTTCAAACTTTTTTTGCAAAAAAAGTCAAAAATCGAATTCTTAATTTCACCGAATAGTAGGTTGCATAACATATAAGAATCTAAAAACATTTTATTTTTTGAATTTTTTTATCATTTTCATTTGTATTTTACAAAGCAAAAAAAGGCGATCCACAGGGGGGTGGAGGTGCGTGGTCAGCAGAAAAATCGGTACTAAAGGTCTACCCTTTAGTACCGGTTCGTGTCACGAACCGGTACTAAAGGTTTTCGGGCTGACGCTAACCCTTTAGTACCGGTTCGTGTCACGAACCGGTACTAAAGGTCCTTTGAAACCGGTACTAAAGGTCTGGGCAGTGGAACCGATACTAATACACCCTTTAGTACCGGTTCGTAAGAAAACCGGTACTAAAGGCCTGGACGGAAGCCCCTTTTTCTACTAGTGTAGGCGCAGTGTAGCGACAAGTGATCGAGGGTTTCGTCCGCCGCACCACACAGCGGGCAAAGGGTGTGCGATGGCAGACCCCGGCGCAGCCTCCGGTCAGCAGTCCAGCAACGCCGTCGCAGAGCAAGCCACGCATGCATCGGGAACTTCGGTGGCGCGAAAGATTCCCAAATCAGATGCGCAGCGGGCATCCCGGTGGTGCCCTGGAACAACATCCGGTATACCGATCGCGCCAAGAAGAGCCCATCCCCACTCCATTTCTAGGTGAAGGAGTTTGGAGCGACGGTGCCCGTTGAGCTGGGCAATCGCTGAACTGCCTTCGAAAGCCTGAGGTATTGCACTAACGCATCCACCGAGAGTTCACCGGAGATGTCAGAGGTCCAGGCATTGAGAGGCCTTTAGACCTTTCATTATGTTTGCAATTGCCTGAGCGTGTAGTGGAACTGATCGTTTGTTTGTGATCACTGATCAGCACCGGTAATTGCCACTTGGTCTTGGTTCGTGGGTAAAGGGGATGTGGTCTGAGGTTTGTGATGTGCAGGGAGCTGGCTGGTATGGGCTCGAGACGGCACGGCCAGGGAGTCCGCCGTGGACCGCTCACGACTGGACCACAGGTGAGCGGCGACGGTGCTGGCCGGCGGGGCTGACGCCTGTCGCACCGTGTAGGAGGGAGCTCCTCAACGCCGACCAATGCGCGCCAACCCTAGGCCGCACACCCCCGCGCGGGTGCGGTTGGCTACCTGGGCCGCGGCCCAACAGGATCGGCGGTAATTCAGATTTTCTCTCTTTTTATCTTTTTTCCATTTCATTTATGTTCATTTTTTAAAAAACTGAATTTTAATTTGTTTTTTAAATCCGAACATTTTTTAATTTGAACATTTTTAAAAAGTAATAAATTTTCAAATTTGAACAATTTTAAAATATGAACAAATTTTAGTATTTCTAAATTTGATTCTTAAATTTTAAAAACCGTTTTATATATGAACAATTTCTAAATTTGAACATTTTTCATGTTTGAATGGTTTTCAAATTTTAACGATTTTCAAATTTGAACGGTTTTCAGATTTGAACGTTTCTCAAAATCGGATGATTTTCAAATTTGAACCTTTTTAATTTGAACATTTTCTCAATTTGAACAATTTTTAAAATTTAATTTTTTCCAAATCTGAAAAAATAAATATAAACAAAACCGAAAACAGGAAAAAGAAAAACTAAAAAAAATAGAAAAGAAAAAAGAAACAGAAAAAGAGAGAGAAAAACGAAAACGAAAAAAGCCTACCTGGACCAGGCCCACACGCGCGTGGAGGCTGTGCGGTGGCCGGTAGCCACCGACCTGATCGGTGTATAGGTTTTCCCGTGCTGGAAGCCTGTGGACTGAGAGAGCTGGGCGCAGTGCAATGGGCCATGGGCAATAAAAGGGCAGTGGTGGGCTGGGCTTTATGCGGCCTAGGAGGCATTGGGGCGGACTTCTGGCGCGGATTTGCAGTGCATCTGATGAATGAACGTACACTCAAAAAGAAATCTGAAATAATGAAGAACAAGTTTCTGTGATACTATCACGCCTCCATCCGTTCAACTGTCGCGATTTCTACATCAAGTTCTGCAGACGCACAAGTAACATTAGATTTTTATTTCCGAAAGACAAAAAAAATTCTGATAGCAACCAAGATACATTTGAGCTTTTCAATAAGCGTAATATAATCATATTTTAGGTGTTGGGAGATTAAAAGAGTCCATGCATGTGTCTGGAAACTCTCGGCAAGAAAATATATAAAACTTTTCATTGCTATCCCATGACTATTGGGTGAATACCTCCTTGCGTGATTTAGAGATAACTAAGAAAGGCCTGCTATCAGATTTGCCCTGATCCAAAGTGGTCTGATGAATGATGTGCAATTGTTTCACACTAGCGGCTTAGTCAAAATAAAATCTTTAGATTAAATTAAAATAAACAACTACAAATAAAGAAAATTCTTTTTAAAAGAAGTCATAAAATTTTGGAAAGCCCTAAAAGGGGTTCCTGATTGTTCATTAATTATATATATGTAGAATCACAACGGCCCCGTCTTAATATTCGCCAGCAAAATAAGGACCGTTTGCAATCATTTTGTTACACTATATTTTGACATACGGATGGCTAATACTAGACCGAGGGAGGGCATGCAAACCTGTCTATTAAAATGGAGAAAAAACCTAATCATAGAGGTCTTCCACACTATTTTTTCTAAGAAATATTATTTGTCCATCTCTTCAAATTCATTCAGTTTTCTGCAATGCACAAGACACTTTTCGAAGTTTTATGAATTTTCATTCCAAACATTTGTGTATTTAGACTCACTTTTGTAGAATAAAATTACATTACATACTTTACATCTTCACATTTTAAATAGGTTTTAATATTTATACAAAATATTTTCAAATATGTATTTTCTTTAAGTCTTCATATCCTTTCCAAAATAGTTTTGTTCAACCGACTTATGTGAAACCATTAATACATGCTTGGTCAAAATATATTGTATGGGATAAGGGACCAAATTATTATATTTTGTAAGTTATGGATCAATTTTGTGTAATTGTAGTTTTTTTAGAACGTGGATATAAATTAATACACTTGGCCAACAGGCGGTTCGTCAGTAGAATGTTCCAGAGTACAACCACAAATGAGATACATTGCAAAAGGATAGAATATAAGTTGTGTAACTTCTTGTGAAAAAATATTTTTTCTAAATGTTATATATTTTTGTTATTCTATGCACATTAACATTTTCTAGTGTTCTTTAAAACTTAAGATTTTTACTACTCTTATAAAATTAAATATATGTAGAATGAAAATCAAAGACTCAAGATGAAAAAAAGTACTACTTCCTCCGTTCGGAAATATTTAACACGGATTTGTCTAGTACATGTATCTACACACTAAACCGCGTCTAGATACTTGTGAATCCAGACAAATCTACGACAAGTATTTCCGGGGGGATGGAGTAGAATAGTTATGAATATGTTTTTTTCTAGTGGCAGCTTCATGTATTTTTCTTTTCCCATTTGGTACATCCAAGCAATTGAGCAATTCAAGTCTGCCACACGCCCACACGGACTGATCCTGGTCCTGCGCATCCAATTCCACATCTAGGAGGAGCATGACCAACAAAATTCCAAAATTGCGTTACAACTCAGCGGCAGCCTGCAAGCCTTGTAGACACAAAAATGCGTGAAATGTACCTCTTGGAATCTACTCAGCTCGTTTAGCACGCGTCGACAGCTGCAGCCGTGTTAATTCCCCTGTCTTCTTCCGCAGACAAGATCACATCGTCGGATCGTCCCCACTGCGTGATGTAGCCATCATCCGTGCCTACCCCTTACCTTTCTGCGTTGCACGGTCGCAACTTCACATGAAGAAAAAATATGTGGGAACAAATGTACTACCTCTGTCGGTGTGATCTTATAACTTAAGTATCGGCAAAAGGACAATCAGTCAAGCCGTAGGTGCGTACGATGGCTATGATGTTGAGTAGTTCAGGGCCAAACACTCGGAAAGACAAATTTGAACCCCAGAAAGTGATATGAAATAGTTCTTGGCGTCGCTATTTGTTTCATTACCTTTTCCCATCAGGTATGCATGGGTCAACAGATAGAAGAAGTATAATGCGTGCGTGCTGCATCATCAGTGACGAAACATGTACAAATAATATATTTTTCAAATAGAGGCAAAAGTCTCATCTTATTCATTAATTAAGAAGATAGTGTTATATTTTTAGCAAGAACGTACTCTATTTACGGCCAAGCCCTCACACACACGCACATAAACAACACACTCGTGCACACCAACACTCAAACCTAACACAGACACGAGCAACATTGCCGTACCCAGTGTACACTACAGGAAAACGTCAAGGTGCCGATGGCCAAAACCTGTGTCGATGGCTTTTTATCGAGACAATCCGCACAGGTCTCGAAAAGAGCAGATCACGAAGAAGGCCGTAGGCACGGGAAAGTATGTGCCAACGACCACGTCAGCACAAAAAAGGTTGTCGGCACAGACTTGGTCTAGCGGTCGGCACAGGGGTCTTCACCCTGATGGTGAGGCGACGCCAAGCCATTGGGCAGAAGCCCTGTCTTTTTCCCTCCACACACACACCCTCCCCCATCTCCTTTTTAAGTTTCAAATGACTGCCAGAAATGATAAAAAAATCAAGAAATAAAATCTTTTGAGATTCCTACTATTTGGGCAAATTAACAAATTTGAATTTTGACTTCTTTTTACAAAAATTATATTTCTCAGTAAAATGACATTATCTTTTGTATACGACTGACATAGGCATCTCCAATGTGCCTGTCGAAGAAGGTACCCGGGGTTTACTGAAGGCCCATGACTCGAAGAATATGAAGCCCGGAAGCCCAATTAACTGTCGATATGGAAAAATAGAATTATATTAGGAATAAAGACGTGTAACCAGTACGGGATGAACTCGATGGGTCTCCCGGAGTTTGTAACTTGTGTAATACGAAACCCTCGGCTCCGCCTCCTATATAAGGGGGAGTCGAGGGACGAAAAAACGATCGATTTTATTGTCAACACAACCCTAGTTTTCTAGGAGTCGAGTACTTTTTCGGCTGAAACCCTCAAGATCTACTTGCCCTCTACTTCCACGAAAACCCTAGTCTACAACTTGTAGGCATTGACAAGTTAATACCTTATCAACGACGTCTGTAAAAAAATGTATAACTGATACGTCTCCAACGTATCCATAATTTCTGATGTTCCATGCTTGTTTTATGACAATACTTACATGTTTTGCTTGCACTTTATGATGATTTTATGCATTTTCCGGAACTAACCTATTAACAAGATGCCGAAGTGCCGCTTCTGTTTCTGCTGTTTTTGGTTCCGTAAAGGCTGTTCGGCAATATTCTCGGAATTCGACGAAACGAAGACCAAACATCATAATTCACCGAGACGGACCAGACACCGAAGGGGAGTCGGAGGGAGGCACTGGGCCCCCACACCATAGGGCCGCGCGGCAGGCCCCGGCCGCGCCGGCCTATGGGGAGGGCGCCCGGTGCCCCTCTGCGCCGCCTCTTCGCCTATATAAGCCCTTTCGACCTAAAAACGCGATACCTTTTGACGAAACTCCGTAAAGACTCCAGGCGCCGCCGCCATCGCGAAACTCCAATTCGGGGGACAGAAGTCTCTGTTCCGGCACCCTGCCGGGACGGGGAAGTGCCCCCGGAAGCCATCTCCATCAACGCCACCGCCTCCATCATGCTCCGTGAGTAGTTCCCCCATGGGCTACGGGTTCTAGCAGTAGCTAGTTGGTACTCTCTATCCCATGTACTTCAATACAATGATCTCATGAGCTGCCTTACATGATTGAGATCCATCTGATGTAATCGGTGTTGTGTTTGTTGGGATCCGATGGATGATACATTATGATTAGTCTATCTATAAAGTTTGTGAAGTTATTGTTGCTGCAATCTTGTTATGCTTAATGCTTGTCACTAGGGTCTGAGTGGCATGATCTTAGATTTAAGCTCTATAATTATTGCTTAGATTGTATCTATAAGTTGTATGCACATGTCACTGTCCGAAACCAAAGGCCCCGAAGTGACAGAAATCGGGACAACCGGAGGGGATGGCGGTGATGTGAGGATCACATGTTTTCACCAAGTGTTAATGCTTTGCTCCGGTACTCTATTAAAAGGAGTACCTTAATTTCCAGTAGATTCCCTAGAGGCCCGGCTGCCACCGGCTGGTAGGACAAAAGATGTTGTGCAAGTTTCTCATTGCGAGCACGTACGACTATATATGGAAAACATGCCTACATGATTAATAAGCTGGATGTTCTAACTTAATGCTTTGAATCCTATCAATTGCCCAACTGTAATTTGTTAACCCAACACTTGTTACTTGTTATTGGAGAGTTACCACTAGTGTAGATCGCTGGGAACCCCGGTCCATCTTTCATCATCATATACTCATTCTACATGTCATTGGAAGTAGTATCAACTATTTTCTGGTGCCATTGCTCTCATATTGCTATTACTGCTGCTGTGTTACTGTTACTACTGCTCTCATATTACTGCTACTTTCACATCACCCCTGTTGCTAGTGCTTTTCCAGGTGCAGCTGAATTGACAACTCAGTTGTTAAGGCTTATAAGTATTCTTTACCTTCCCTTGTGTCGAATCAATAAATTTGGGTTTTACTTCCCTCGAAGACTGCCGCGATCCCCTATACTTGTGGGTTATCAAGACTGTTTTCTGGCGCCGTTGCCGGGGAGGCATAGCTCTACTCATAAGTTCACCTGGGGAGTACACTCTACCTCTCTCTCTGTTTTATTTTATTTTGTTTTGCTTACTTTACTTTTGTCTAGTTTCTTTGTGCTTAGTTTATTTCTGTTTAGTATTATTTTGCCTAGCTTACTTTTGTCTAGTTTCTTTTTGTCTTGTTTTACTTTTCTCATATACCCAAAAATCCATAAAAATTTGAAAAACCTAAAAATTAAAAATTGCTGTTATGGGAGAACCCATAACCTACTTGGAGCTTATAGAATATTATAATAATTATAGAGAATCAAGAGCGGGAAAAGTGATGAGTGCTGTGATAGAAAAATTGAATACAATTGCTAAAATCTTGCTTAAACGCCATGATATAAACTGTTGCTCTCAACAGGACACTAAACATCTTAAATTTCAATGTGGCTTTAGTGAGGAATTTTTAATTAAGAACTATAATCGGAATAGCTATATTCATTTTGGGTTTGAAGAGGTAGAACAATTTGTCATATTTATGGGAGCCTCTGAGATAGAATCCTTCATGGTTAAAAATTATGAAACTTGTGTTGTTTGTAAGAACCTTAAAGATTATGTCTCTTCTATCCTTAATTTTTGCAATGAAAGTTACACTGATAATCCTTATATCATTGATTATAAAGAGAGACTCATTAATGCACAAGAATGCACTCACAATTTGCAGGGACCTGTGGAAGAAGAAATTAATGAACCTGAAAGCTCATTGGATGAAAAAGAGGAGGAAATTGATGAACCTGAAAGCTCATTGGATGAAAAAGAAGAGGAGAGTGATGAACAAAAGGAGGAAGAATGGATTAGCTACCCATGCCAACCTTCTAATGAGAGTAACTCTTTATCTCTTACACTATTTGATTGTCCTCCATGCTTACCAAAGGAGGATGAATGTTATGTTCCTGTGGATTCTCTTGAAATATTTCCTATGAGTAAAACTTGTGAGAATAATTATGCTACTGTTATTTATGATAATCCATGCTACTTTGATAAATCTTATGATAATGCTTTGTTTGTGCCTGATGTCGAAATGCATGGTACAAAAGAGTTTTGCTTGGCAAATGTTTATCATAAAGCTCTTGATGATGGTCCTATGTTACTTGATAATATTAATTGTACAACTAATGAAAATGGTATTGGAGAGGTCTTGACATTATCTATGAGTCCCATATCTCTTGAGATTGATCAACCATCTTGTTATATTGTTGATAAAAGTGTGTTTGAAAGTTTTAATCGCACTATTTTTGAGCTTGATAAAAATTATGTGTTTATGGATTATGAGAAGCATGCTTCATGTGATAGTTATGTTGTTGAGTTTGTTCATGAAGCTACTGAAAATTATTATGATAGAGGAAAATATGGTTGTAGAAATTTGCATGGTACTAAAACACCTCTCTATATGCTTAAAATTTTGAAGTTACTCTTGTTTTATCTTCTTATGCTTGTCACTTTGTTCTTCATGAATTCATTTGTGTACAAGATTCCTTTTCATAGGAAGCATGTTAGGTTTAAATTTGTTTTGAATTTGCCTCTTGATGCTCTTTTTTGCTTCAACTCTTATTTCTTGCGAGTGCATCATCAAAACTGCTGAGCCCATCTTAATGGCTATAAAAAAAGAACTTCTTGGGAGATAACCCATGTGTTTATTTTGCTACTGTTTTGTTGTGTCTTGGAAGTTGTTACTACTGTAGCAACCTCTCCTTATCTTTATTTTATTGCAATGTTGTGCCAAGTGAAGTCTCTAATAGAAAGGTGATGCTAGATTTGGATTTCTGCGCAGAAACAGATTTCTATCTGTCACGAATCTGGGCTGTTTTCTCTGTAGGTAACTCAGAAAAATATGCCAATTTACATGCGTGTTCCACAGATATGTACGCAACTTTCATTAGTTTTGAGTTTTCTGATTTGAGCAACGGAAGTGCCTGTTTAAAATTCGTCTTTACTGGCTGTTCTGTTTTGGCAGATTCTGTCTCTGTTTTCTGCATTGTCTCTTGCGGACTTTAAGTGAGGCTTTCTAGACGTGGAAAGCTGTAGCTAATGTTTTATTGAGTTCTTGCAATGTGTCACTACAGGACCAAGGTGGATTCAAGTTTTTTTGAGTACTAACCCCTCTAATGAAGTTTATAAGAAGTTTGGTGTGAAGGAAGTTTTCAAGGGTCAAGAGAGGAGGATGATATATGATCAAGAAGAGTGAAAAGTCTAAGCTTGGGGATGCCCCCGTGGTTCATCCCTGCATATTTCAAGAAGACTCAAGCGTCTAAGCTTGGGGATGCCCAAGGCATCCCCTTCTTCATCAACTTATCAGGTTTCTTCTATTGAAACTATATTTTTATTCGGTCACATCATATGTGCTTTACTTGGAGCGTCTGTGTGTTTTTATTTTTGTTTATGTTTGAATAAATTTGGATCCTAGCAATCCTTGTTTGGGAGAGAGACACGCTCCGCTTTTTCATATGAACACTTGTTCTTCGTTTTACTTTTAATGTTCAATGATAAAAGTTGGAAGCTACATCACTTATGGTTATTTGGTTGGAAACAGAAAATGCCTCATATTGTCTTGAATAATTTGACACTTGGCAATTGTTTTGAGCTCTCAAGTAGATCATGATTAAGTTTTTTCATGTAGTTTAAACCTATTAGTGGAAAACTACTGTAGAGCTTGTTGAAATTGGTTTGCATGATTGGTCTCTCTTAAGGTCTAGATATTTTCTGGTAAAAGTGTTTGAGCAACAAGGAAGACAGTGTAGAGTATTATAATGCTTGCAATATGTTCTTATGTAAGTTTTGCTGTACCGGTTCATACTTGTGTTTCCTTCAAATAACCTTGCTAGCCCAAAGCCTTGTACTGAGAGGGAATGCTTCTCGTGCATCCAAAACCTTGAGCCAACCACTATGCCATTTGTGTCCACCATACCTACCTACTACATGGTATTTCTCCGTCATTCCAAAGCAAATTGCTTGAGTGCTACCTTTAAACAATTCAAAATTTATCACCTCTGATTTGTGTCAATGTTTTATAGCTCATGAGGAAGTATGTGGTGTTTATCTTTCATTCTTGTTGGGCAACTTTCACCCATGGACTAGTGGCTTCATCCGCTTATCCAATAATTTTGCAAAAAGAGCTGGCAATGGGATTTCAAGTCCCAAATTAATTAACCAAAATAGACACTCCTCCATGGTATGTGATTGTTGGACGGCACCCGAAGATTCGGTTAGCCATGGCTTGAGAAAGCAAAGGTGGGGAGGAGTGTCATCATAATAAAACTAAAATAAAAAGGCACTCCTTCATGGTATGAGATTGTTGGCAGACACCCGAGGATTCGGTTAGCCATGGTTTGTGAAAGAAAGGTTGGAAGGAGTGCCACCCAAAAATAAAATAAAATGGGAGCCGCTCTTTTAAGGTTTGTCTGGCAAGGGGGTTAGAGTGCCCACTACCATTCGTTGACAACAACAAACACCTCTCAAAACTTTACTTTTATGCTCTCTTTATGTTTTCAAAACCAAAGCTCTAGCACAAATATAGCAATCAATGCTTCCCTCTGCGATGGGTCATTCTTTTACTTTATGTTGAGTCAGTTTACCTACTTCCTTCCATCTTAGAAGCAAACACTTGTGTCAACTGTGCATTGATTCTTACATACTTGCTTATTTGCATTCATCATATTACTTTATGTTGATAATTATCCATGAGATATGCATGTTGAAAGTTGAAGGCAACTGCTGAAACTTATATCTTCCTTTGTGTTGTTTCGATGCCTTTACTTTGAATCTATTGCTTTATGAGTTAACTCTTGTGCAAGACTTTTGATGCTTGTCTTGAAAGTACTCTTCATGAAAAGTTTTGCTATATGTTATCTATTTGTTAGCAACTATAGATTATTGCCTTGAGTCACTTCATTCATCTCATGTGCTTTGTAATAGTATGATCAAGGTTATGTAAGTAGCATGTCACTACAGAAATTATTCTTTTTATCATTTACCTACTCGAGGACGAGTAGGAACTAAGCTTGGGGATGCTGATACGTCTCCAACATATCCATAATTTATGATGTTCCATGCTTGTTTTTTGACAATACTTACATGTTTTGCTTGCACTTTATGATGATTTTATGCATTTTCCGGAACTAACCTATTAACAAGATGCCGAAGTGCCAGTTCCTGTTTTCTGCTGTTTTTGGTTCCAGAAAGGCTGTTCGGGCAATATTCTCGGAATTCGACGAAACGAAGACCAAACATCATAATTCACCGAGACGGATTAGGACACCGAAGGGGAGTCAGAGGGGAGGCCTGGGGCCCCCACACCATAGGGCCGCGCGGGCAGGCCCCTGGCCGCGCCGGCCTATGGGGAGGGCGCCCTGGTGCCCCTCCTGCGCCGCCTCTTCGCCTATATAAGCCCTTTCGACCTAAAAACGCGATACCTTTTGACGAAACTCCAGAAAGACTCCAGGGGCGCCGCCGCCATCGCGAAACTCCAATTCGGGGGACAGAAGTCTCTGTTCCGGCACCCTGCCGGGACGGGGAAGTGCCCCCGGAAGCCATCTCCATCAACGCCACCGCCTCCATCATGCTCCGTGAGTAGTTCCCCCATGGACTACGGGTTCTAGCAGTAGCTAGTTGGTACTCTCTATCCCATGTACTTCAATACAATGATCTCATGAGCTGCCTTACATGATTGAGATCCATCTGATGTAATCGGTGTTGTGTTTGTTGGGATCCGATGGATGATACATTATGATTAGTCTATCTATAAAGTTTGTGAAGTTATTGTTGCTGCAATCTTGTTATGCTTAATGCTTGTCACTAGGGCCCGAGTGGCATGATCTTAGATTTAAGCTCTATAATTATTGCTTAGATTGTATCTACAAGTTGTATGCACATGTCACTGTCCGGAACCAAAGGCCCCGAAGTGACAGAAATCGGGACAACCGGAGGGGATGGCGGTGATGTGAGGATCACATGTTTTCACCAAGTGTTAATGCTTTGCTCCGGTACTCTATTAAAAGGAGTACCTTAATTTCCAGTAGATTCCCTAGAGGCCCGGCTGCCACCGGCTGGTAGGACAAAAGATGTTGTGCAAGTTTCTCATTGCGAGCACGTACGACTATATATGGAAAACATGCCTACATGATTAATAAGCTGGATGTTCTAACTTAATGCTTTGAATCCTATCAATTGCCCAACTGTAATTTATTCACCCAACACTTGTTACTTGTTATTGGAGAGTTACCACTAGTGTAGATCGCTGGGAACCCCGGTCCATCTTTCATCATCAAATACTCGTTCTACATGTCATTGGAAGTAGTATCAACTATTTTCTGGTGTCATTGCTCTCATATTGCTATTACTGCTGCTGTGTTACTGTTACTAATGCTCTCATACTACTGCTACTTTCACATCACCCCTGTTGCTAGTGCTTTTCCAAGTGCAGCTAAATTGACAACTCAGTTGTTAAGGCTTATAAGTATTCTTTACCTCCCCTTGTGTCGAATCAATAAATTTGGGTTTTACTTCCCTCGAAGACTACCGCGATCCCCTATACTTGTGGGTTATCAATAACCTATCAAAATAATCGTCTCAAAAAGTTACATCCGATTTCAACGGTCTTTGGCCATTTGCAATTGTTTAAGATTGTAAAAATTCCAAAGGGAAATATGAAAGCAGGAAAGATTTTTTTTGCTACAAATTCTTTGTTTTTTATTTTTATTTTTTAAAAAAATTAATAGTTGAATTCTGCATAAAGATTACTATTACTTAATCTTGATGTTTATTTAAATAATTTTTTAATGTTCAAAATAATAAGATTGATGTGGTAATATTATCAACAAGATTTCATTTCTTTCATGGAAGCTCAACCGGAAGGAATAGAGAAGTTAAGCGTGCTAGGGTTGAAGTAGTGTGAGAATGGGTAACGAATTGGGAAGTTTGACCATGAATATAATTTGACCTAAGATTAAGTGTAATTAGAGTAAAAACGATCCATGTGAGAGATTAAATAAATTATTTAAAAAAAATTCCAGCCAGAATTGCCGAACGACCATGAGGTCTATGCTGACGGCCAGCCTGTGCCGACGGGAAATAGGCATGTGCAATGGCCATATTTTACCGACATCAAGGTGTCGACGGTGGCCATCGGCACATCCTATACCGATGGCCCAATTGGTCTGTGCCAACGACTTCTGGCCGTCGACACCTTGATTGTTCCCGTAGTGATAGCTAACACAAGAGACCACCGAACGACACGAACAAACAGTCCAAACACGATACTCCAACACCATCCTGACAAAAAAATATACCATAACGTCAGAGTTACCAATCAATCAACCGCGAATCCAGGGTAAGCAACAACCAAAATGGCGAGAATATCACAAACCTCTCTAGCAACCCACCTCTAGACATTGTTGTCAAGAGTCGAGGCTAAGACCATTATTAGAACGACCCATATATTATTACGAGGAGTAGTACGTACTTCGATTCTTCTGGTATATGACCGACTATATCTTTAGAAAATAGGTTTCCTTACTTGCCAACGTCAAGGTCCTCGCTGGTCCACATGCGAACAGTTTGTACGTGCTGATGGAACATGCCCTGATGGCATCCCCTTTGCCCCAAAAGTCGTATACAAATATGGAACTCTTGCCTCGCCGACAGTGGCTCAAAGCAGGGTTATCTGGGACAGGCTGTGTTGGAGAATCAAAATTGTGCTAGTAGTATGGTTCATGTCAATCTCAGCTTTCACCTATTTTAAGTGACACACAATCTGTAATCCTCCAAATTCAGTAACTGTACAACATCTGCTCTCGTCACTGCTCCAAGTTCAGGTATCACGACTTGGTTCCGTTACAAGAATGATACTCCTGGTTCATGGGGCTCTCAATTGATGTTCCAAATAGTGTTCTTGAAATTTGGACGTAGCATTATGTCAGGTAATGCTTGCATTTTAAACTGGTAGAACACATACACATCAACTAAATGTGCACCAACATGATTGTGCCGTTCCTATATCAACATCAACATCAACTGGTGGTACAACGACACATCCTCCTTTCTAAATTCAGGTGTCGTTGTAAAGCAGCAGACTTTTCGGCCACTTAGCCCGACGATTCCTTTTCTTTTTCTGATACAAAATAATAAGCAAAACAAATAGATTGCGTGAGAAATTTAACTATTTGTTTCTGCGATGATGCGTGAGATATTTTAAGATGCGACAAAGTTCAGCATCATTCATCGTGGTTTTAGAATGATATACTAAAAACACACTTGATCAACATAGCAGAGGAACGGGACAAATCAACCAACTGCTTATAAACTATTTCGATTCGGTTTCTAGCGCATGAAGAAAGCGATAAATAATGCACATGCAGTGCTGTAATGGCTGCTTACACTCACTAGTGTTCTTATGATAAAGATATGGCTGCTTGCAATTGAGATCACATGTTCTTAAGCTTAGTGGTCCGAATCATGTCATCATTTCGGCCATCCTGACAAGTTGTGTATGCACATGTAGTGCTGCAATCACATTTATACTCCTGTAGATGACAGTGACGTCAGTATTCTACACCGGAGCTGAATTGAGCTATTGCTGTAAAACTTCGTTTTCCTTCTTTTCGAGAAAAGCAAATTTTTTGGTTGTTTGAAACAAGGCAAAAGATTTACCATTTTCATTGATTAAGAAGAAGTTTTAGATGTGTTACAAACCAAGACTTGACACAAGGTCAAGCCCAAAACATAAGCCTACTCTCGCGGCATTACAACACTCAAGGCCTTAGCCCCGGCTAGGCTCCACATGGCGGCTTCATCTTTTATATTGGTCAGAAGCATTGTTCCGAAAAACACGAGCATTTCTTTCCTTCCAAATTTCCCATGAGACCAACATTGCAAGGGACGCCATCGCCTTTTTTGATTGTCCTTGCTTGTGGATTGCCTTATTCCACCACTCCTTCACATTCCTCATAGTACGCCAAGTTGCGGGATTAACGTCTTGTAGTCCTAGCCAATTCTTCACCCTTGACCACACACGAATGGTGAACTGGCATTCGAAAAGAAGATGAGAGGCGGATTCTTGTGCTTGATTACAAAGCTTGCATGTTCCACAATTTGGCCATCCTCTCTTTTGAAGCCTATCCGCCGTCCAAACTCTATTTTGGAAGATCAACCAAGCAAAGATTTTGCACTTCGGTGGAGCCCATGGCTTCCAAACCAAGGAAGGCATATAAGATTTCGGGTGTCCAAAGAATTGCATGGTGTAAGCCGACTAGGAAGAGTAGCAACCATCCTTGTTTAGCTTCCATAGGATCGAATCCGTTGTGCTAGGGTCCAAGTGTATGCCATGAGTCATCTCCCAAAGATTGGTAAATTGCATAATGTGGTCTAGTGAGAGACCATCTTGAGTGTTGATATTAGTGGTCCAAAAGTCATTGTCTAGACCTTTGTTGACGCTGCATTTTCTTCTTTTTGAGTCTTTATAAATGAGAGGGGTTATGTCTTTCGGCCGCCTTCCATTTAGTCAAGGGTCGTCCCAAAAGCTAGCCTTCTTCCCATCACCAATGGTGACCTTCGTAGCCGCCGCAAAAAGATCCTTGTCAAGCATGGTGCAAGGGGTGCCAAGGCAGGCCCAAGGTTTTACGTCGTCGTTCCACTCATGCCATAACCAGCTCATACGAAGGGCCGCACACCATTTACTAATTAACTTTGCATTTCCCCCGGTGACCTTATCGCAAGCCACCCATAGAAAGGCCCTTCTAATGCTATCAATCTTCATGAGAACCTCAATTGGGACATTGAGGACGGTGATGTAGTAGATGACAATGCTAGTAAGAACCGACTTCACAAGAGTTGCACGACCGGCCATAGTAGCATGCTTCCCAAGCCAAGGGACAAGCTTGGCGGCAACCTTATCTTCCAAGGGTTGAAAGTGTATTCTCTTAAGCCTTGTGATCGAGAGTGGGAGCCCTAAATATTTCATTGGGAAATTTGTGCGTTTGGCCAGAAAAGCATGGAGGATGTGATCAAGATCAAGTCCCATACATCTAACGGGAGCCACTTGGCTTTTTGAGCAATTGGTAACAAGCCCGGTATCATCCCCAAATTGGTGCAAAGTGGATGCAAGGAAGTTGATATCGTCCTTAATTGGGGCCATGAAGATAGCGGCGTCATCGGCATATAAGGATGTGCGGATTGTAGGGACTCTTCCACGGGTCCTTTGAATGTGACCTTGATCGGTTGCTTTGCGGCGAATGTGATGTAGAGAATCAATGGCCAAAACGAAGAGAAGAGGTGAGAGAGGGTCCCTTGCCTTAGACCCCGTCCATGCTTTATTGCACTACTAGGGAAAGGCCCATTGCCGGCGCACCTAAAACCCCCATTGCCGGCGCACCACGAGCCCGCCGGTGCGAACGCGCCGGTGATAAACGGACACTGCCGGCGCACCAGATAGTGCGCCGGCGATATATCAGCTACTGCCGGCGCACCACCCTGCTTCGCCGGCAAAGATCTATTCCACCGGCGCACTATCAGGTGCGCCGGCAGTAGTGCTTCCAGCACTGGCGCATGCTACGTGCGCCGGCAATGTTTCATTTAGGTGCGCCGGCAATTAATTCGAAAATTATTTTTTCCACTTTTTTCCAGCATATTACAATACAATTTTGACAGCAGTATATATTTACAACGCAGTTCATATTTATACAGTATTACATGCAATATGAGAAGCACATAGAGAGCCAAGTTTCATTTCGGTATCAGTACACAAATACGCAAGTCTCGTTTCGGAATGTGTTGATTCATACAACACATGTGCATATGCAACACCGAACGGCGAAGTTTCACAAAGTTAGAAGTCTTGGTACATAGTCGTCACAAGTATCGTCATACACCTCACAATGTAGGTCCTAACCTAAACTAGAATCACATAGAACATGACCAACATGGTCATGACCATCATCACGAAGGCCATGGTCTTCATCCGGTTCCTCCTCATGTCCCTCATCTCTCCCGCTAGATAACGGGCGTATCTTCCTTCCGCCTCCACCCTAGTGGGGTAGCCCTTGGAGGTGTTGCCGCGGAAACGGTGCACCGGTCGCCGACAGTCCTCCCGCCGTCGTAGACTCCAGGAACCCTCCCCTTGTACACGACATATGTCGTCGGCATCTCCATTCACAAGACAAGTAAAACGTTAGTACCAATGCAATGAACAAGTGCCAACTCAAATAAGAGACAAGTAGTATGAACTAAATAGCATGTGCCTCATACTTTGTTGGTCGAAATAAATAATCACAGACGGGGATGGGGTCAGTGAGGCGCGGTAGGATGCACAATAGATTGATATTTGTGGCCTTCACACCAAGCCTCACTGCCCCACCCCGGAGTGTACAAGTGACCCAACATTTTAATCATCGGCCAATGCAATTAAGAAGTGCGAACTCAAATAGAAGACAAGTAGTACGAATTAAAAAGCGTGCCTCATACTTTGTCGGTCGAAACAAATATTAACATCCAGGGATGGAGTCAGTGAGGCTAGGTAGGATGCACAATAGATTGATACTTGTGGCCGTCGCACCAAGGCTCACCGGCTCCACCCCGAGTTTACGATTGACCGAACATTCTAATCATCGGCGAACTCCAAATACGAGGCAAGTAGTGGTCGAGTAAATGCAAATAATTATTAAGCTATGTACGCCATAATCTTGAAATATATAGCAAAGTAAATGAAACTACAGACACATGTTCACATGCACATTCATACAACTAAATAAAAGCAACTAGTCGATTCTATGGGAATATATAACAATTATTACAGTACGGAAGTTCAAGGACATATCGTTCAAGCTTTAGCAAGTGTTCCCGTCGTAGGATCAGGTTGTACGCCTAGGGGGGAATGGACGGCAGCCCTCAAGCGAGTTGAACGGCCTCTCATCACGCGACATCTCCAAGCGGAGGTCTATCTCGTCTTTAGGTGGTCGACCCTAGCCGTAGAAGAACTCGCCGGACCTATTGTTGACATCCTGCAGGATTATCGTGCAAATGAACTGCTGGATGCGACCCCGGATTCTTTCTAATCTCTCTATCGGGGACATCCGCCATGTTTGCAAACCTGTTTCTGAGATTATCGGCAGCAACATGTCATCTGCGTACTTTATGTACTCCTGCATCTGAAGGATGGCGTACGCCGCGTCCATCCCATTGTCGGGCGTCGGCGCACGAGGCGAGGGAAGTTGGTTGTGTGGGTTAGGACGAAGCCTCCTCGGGATTTCCTCTCTACTTTGAGGGGGCCTGCCTTGTTGGCGAAGCCGGTGAGAGCATCATTGAGAAGGGCCCCTGATGTGGGAGTAGTCTTTCTTGCGGTCCCTACCCGAGTCGAGATAGACCGCATGCGAGTGTTGCGGGTGCACGACGATGAGGGTGCAGAACTTGTCTCTGCGGAAAACACACGGATTAACCTTTGGAAATGCAAATGGAGATATAGGATAGAATGGTGATGGGGGACTAGCGAGTGATTACTTACTCGGGGAAGTAAGGGATGAGAATGGCGCCCTTCTTAATGGGCGCCTGCATGAACTCCTCGTCCTGCGGGGTGGCACGCGCGCGATCCCCCGGGTTGCAGATGATGCTCTCCCGCATATAGACGGGGTCCATGATCGCGATGGTCGGCGTCCCCTCCTTAACAATCTGGGAAGACATGCTAAGAGCAACTAGGCGAACCACACTAAAGTGGAGCGCTTGCATGCGATAGATGCTGAAGATGTCGTTGAACCGGATGAAGCACAAGTCCGCGGGGTACTTCTCGACGAAGTTCATGCCGGTTGGCACCTTCGCCACGAAGAGAGGGTAACCAGGATCTTTTGATTTGAGAAGAAGGTTCTCCACATGCAAGACAGTCTCATGCAAGCTCCTCATATCCGGGTGAGTTTCTTCACGACATGCTCCGGCAGCATCGGTTGACCCAAGTGATGCAGAGGTCGCCAATTGTTTGGCAACTTGTCAAGGAGTGGGACCTTGTCCTTGGATTTGGCCGCCGCCGCCTTGTCTTGGGCGTCCTTCTTATTTGCCCTCTTCCTCTTCTTGGGTTGTAGTGCTGGACCATCCATCGCCGTAGTGGCCGTAGCACGGAGTGTGTTTGGGCTCAACATATTTTTGACGGCGGCGGTGGCGACCTCCTCAGATTTTCCTCCTCATCGGCCGTTTCTTGAGAATCGAACAGCTTCTTGGAGCACACATATTTGAAGCCCGGCGCATCCTCATGGACAACTTGTGAAGACGTAGGAATATCCCATTGGAAGTTGTCACGTTCATATTCCTCGGCCTGCGGCGCGGTGGCTGTTGTGGTGGGGCGCTGACCTCTGGCGCAGCGGCCGTTCTGGTGGGGCGATGACCACGGGCGCCGCTGGTTGTCGTGGAGGGACGCTGACATGTGGCGCCGCAAGGTGCTTGTCTTTGCTTGCCGTCGACCCCGAGTAGGTGTTGATCCGAATTAGGGTCTTCGGCCATAGCAGTACCCAACCCTTCAGTGAGGCCAGATTCAACGGGCTATCGTCATCGGCACCATGCGGTTGATTAGGAGGAAACAAATCCTCATAGCCCGGTAACGCCCGATCCACTTCAACCCGGTAAACGTCATCCGCCATATCTCGTGTGTGCCACTTCTTATCCAGGGGCCGAATGATGGACCCTCGCGACGTCTTTGATTTCGTCGTTTACTCTCATCAAAAAGGTGCATGGCGTCGAGAGCGCCTGCGAGAACATGTGTATGGCGTTAGAGAGAGGGCAAGGATGACGAAACTAATATATTAACTTGATGTACACATTAGTTAATTACCGTGAGGGCGTTGAGCTCGGCTAATGTCGACGGGCCAGCACATGCGGCGGCGGGCGTGCAAGTGACGGAGGGGCTGCTACCCGGCATGGACGGTGAATCCCTAGCACCAGCGACATTGCCGGCCGGAGGAGTCTCCATTATAACATTGTCATTGCCGGCGGACGGCGGCACCATCGAGTTGCTGCCGTTGAAGCTAACCACTTGCATTTTCGGGGGGGGGCCTTGTTTGCCACCCTCATACCACGCTTGCATAGCGTTGAAATCTGCTTGGACTCCAGCGGCGACTTCAGCTTTGACTTCAGGTACGCGTGTAGCTTTGAGTTGCGGTACCTGTTGCGGTACCAAACCAGCTTGGACTTGGGCTAGGATTGACTCCCTCATTTCCTCCGCCTCCCGCTGCTTCCTCTCATTACGCGCATTTTTATCGGCCGCAGACGACAAGCCATAGTGACCATGCTTGTAGCCTGTACCGGCGCCAGCCACACGGCCTCTATGCGGCCTTCTCGTCGGTGAATGCTCATTAACGATGTTTAGCGCCCGTACGAGAGGCTTGTCCTGTGCTACCCTGCCCGTCGAGGCCTGGGACGAGGAGCCTTCGTCACCTTGGGAGGCTTGAGAAAGTCTTTGTCTTTCTTCTTCCTGCGGAAGAAACGCGAACCATTTAGAAATGTTGCTACTATTATATGAACGATACTTGATCTAATAAAACCGGTAAATTGCTTACCAGTTTTTTCTCCAACGCCAGGACCTTACGGTCGTTCGTGAACCAAATTATGTCGGTTACGACCTTCGGGTCCGTGACAAGTTCCCCGGTTAGTTTCTTCTTATGGTACCGGGACCTGATGAATCTTCTTTCAAGCGGGTCCTTGTACTTGAGCCAGGGGTTCTCAATGCCGGCATTTACATACGCCTCGTCCTCCTTCGCCCAATAGGGCTCCTTTCCCTCGTACCCACGGCTCCCAAGGTTGTGGTTGCCGATGTTAAGCTCCCGCATTTCCTTCCCCCACAACTTGCGATTCTTGGTTGCTTGTAGCTCTTCATTGGCCACAAAAGCATCAAAGTCCGCCCGGGTGACATGCGGAAAGGCGGAGTGGACCTCTTCGAAACCTTTGCCCTCGGCAATCAGCCTCCGCACCATGTACTTATAGGCTGCGAGGTGTTTGGTGAACTTCAGGAGGGCTTGTGAGTTCACAATGTTGTTGGTTTGATGACTCGGAGGCGTAGTCGCCTAGGAACTTGTATCGTGCGTGCAACCTCGCAATGAGCTGGGCTCGCAAAGGCGCTTTGCTCTCAGCTCGGAGGTCCGTCTCGTTGAGATTGACGACCTCTCGGAGGATACATGCCGATTGGTTGCCGTACCCCTTGGCAACATCCTTAGGCAACACCGGCAAACCACTTGCGGGGTCCACCTCTGTGATCGTGTCTCTGCCGGTGCCGACCGTGTTTTGGCGCCTTGCCTTCCGCGGCCTCTTGGCTCCACTTGTCCCGGTGCCACTACTCCCGGCGGCGGCGCTAGGATCGTCGCCGCTTGTCTCGCCGCCACCCCGGCGGCGCCGGTTGCCTCATCGCCGCTAGGCTCGTAGGTACTACCCCCGGCGGCGGCGCTTGCCTCGTTGCCGCTCGGCTCGTCGGCACTACCCCCAGCGGCATCCTCCATCTCATGGTCCTCGTCGCCGCCAACACCGGCGGCCTCGGCATCCTCCTCCGTCCTAAAGAAGTGCCTATTGTAGTGCTCCTCTAACTCTTCTTGAGACGACATGGTGGCTTGCACTAATAGAAGACGAAAAAGAGTTAGAATTCACGGAAAAATTCGGCATGACCTTTGCTAAAAATTGGTCATGCCGAGTGCTAGAATTGCCGGAACGGAAATGAATCGACATTCCGGCACTCAATAGCAACTCAATCCCTGTAACAGAAATGTAGCGACAACAATAGTAGCAGAAACATCTTAACTCAAAATGTAGCAGCAACAATAGTAGCAGAAACATCTTAACTCTCAAGTTACATAACTCAAAATGTAGCGGCAACAATAGTAGCAAATAGTAGCAGCAGCATTGCATGTACTACAACCGAGATAGTGAGCATTTTACATCCCTGGCATCCCTGGCAGCATTACTTAATTACAACAGAAATTCACATATATGATACATGTGTCTTCTCCAACAAACGATTGCCAAACAGAGCTTGTACATCAACACCATGCTACTCTCTGGCTACATAATTAAAACAGTGCCAAACAGAGCTTGTACCCACTTATACAAAATACACTAGGTACCTTATCATTTTCATTTTGTTTTAAATGAACCAGATAAGGAACATAGCACCAATTTTCATTTTCTTTTAAATGAACCAGAGAAGCTCACATGTGTCATTTTAGCAAACCAGAGAGCAAAACCAGAGAGCATTCTTTTTGGCAGTGAGCATGAGCATGAGCGGTAGCATTTCATTTACACTATAATAAAAAACCCCAACTCAATTTCTTTTTTCAACAGCACTTAGTATATAAAGCATTTTATTAAAGCATTTTATTTTTATTGCTAACATAATTTGACAAATAGCATGCATTTTTATTAAAGAATTTTCTTGCTACTGCTAGCATTCTTAATTCGGTAGCATGCATTTTATTTTCTTTTTTCAACAGCACTTGTTCTTTTTATGAACTAAACCTACTTCATAAAGTAGCATAAAGTAGCTAGCTACTTCATTTGCATTTCATCTAAACCAACTAAACCAACATATATAAAGTTCATTTTCAACTTTATTGCTATATCATTTAAAGCTACTGCATCATTTTATTTCTAGTTGAAAAATTACAGAGAGCATTTCATATATATAGCATGAACCATTATGAAACCAGAGAATAAATGCGGTAGCATTCTTTTCTCCTATGAACTTTATATGAATTGGCAGTACCATAACCAAAATGCTAGCATTTTTAAACCGAAGAACACCGAGTCAAGATGCTAGCATTTTCACTTTCTTTTTATAAATGGTTTGGTGAGCTAAACCTGCTGCTTCTTTACCTAGCAAACCAGAGAATGCATTTAATCAAGAACTAACATACTGCTAGCATTCATTTTCCTTTTTCAAACCAGAGAACAAATTAACCTATGAATTTCATTCATATTATTAGCATGAGCATGCAACACCATTTAGCAAAAGCATGAGCATTTTATTTTCATTTAACCATTTAGCAAAACCAACATATATAAAGTTCATTTTCAACTTGATTGCAGTAGCATAAGCATGAGCATTTTATTTTCATTTAACCATTTAGCAAAACCATTTCCATTTTCATTTTGATTAACCAACTAAATCAACCAGTAGCATGTAGCAATTAGATGAGCTACACAGGCCATCACAAAACACCAACTAAACCTTATCTAACCAATGCAATGCAAGTCAGACAGTTCTAACAGACAAATCAAATAACAATACATGGCATGTCTAAACTTAGCACTGTGTCATTTTCAAGCAAATGACATAGATGGTAGTTACCCCAATCGGTGACAAGGAACTGACAAAATAAATATGCTCCTGTCTTTAAGTAAAAAAAAACTAAAATTCATCAAGTAAATCGGTGAAATTGAGTTAATTTGTACATGTTGTCAGTAAAATTCGACTACGCATGCAAGAACTAAAATTAGGGCATGGTTTTTGAATGTGACAAAGAATAGGAGCATCCAATTCCAATGTGACAGAGGGGAAATCGGGGAGGGACAGAGGAAGTAAGAGGGGAGGGAAGGTGGAGGAGGTCTGGCGGATTCTTACCGACGGTGGCGACACGATGGCCGGCGCGTGTGCGACGCCCTCCTCCTCCTCCGCCGCGACGGTGGCCGGCGCCTGCTCGATCCTCCTCTCCGCGCGACGGTGGCCGGCGCTGCTCGATCCTCCTCTCCGAGGCGACGGTGTGGCGACGCACAGGTGAGGACGGCGGTGCTCGAGGTCGACGGTGGCGGCAGCGAGAGAAGAACGGCGCGGTTAGCTAGGGTTCGTCGATTGGGGAGTCGAATGGGGAGGGAGAGAAGTGTCGCGCGGTGCGGCTAAGTCCCACGTATAGCCGGGCCCATGTTATTGCCGGCGCACCACCTGTTTGGTTCGCCGGGACAACGCTACCCCCGGCGAACCAAACGGGTGGTGCGCCGGCAATAACATGGGCCCGGCTATACGTGGGACTTAGCCCCCACCAGCCCCTGGCCATTTCCTTTTCTATTTTACTTTTACTTTTTCTTCATTTCTTTATTTGTTTTCACTTTATTTTATGTTTATTTTCTTTCCTCCCAAATCATATACAAAAAATGAGTTATGCATTATATTTATGTTCTTATCTTTTTAAGATAATAACAAAGCAATGTAAGAACATGAAGATATGAGTTATATATACATGCATGCATAAAATATTGACCAACACAAATCCTATACTATTTTTTTCCTTTTCTAAAACATTTCCTTTTTCTATTTTATTTTATTTTTCTTCTTTTCTTTATTTCTTTTCACTTTCTTTTATGTTTATTTTCTTTTCCCACAAATCCTATACATACAAAAAATATGAGTTAATTAGGCATTACAAAGCAATAACAAAGCAATATGAGTTAATTAGGCATTACAAAAAAATATGAGTTATATATACATACACAAAATATTGACCAACACAATATTAATTAGTCATACATAAAATATGAGTTATACATTGCAAATAAAGTTTTACATCATCGATTGAGAAGAGTGTTTCGCTTTCTTCTTGCTTTTCTTGCTCGTCGTTGAATAATTTAGCCCCGTGTCGTGACTTCTTCTTTTGAAGGGTCGACCTGACCTCGGTAGCGTGGTCCTGCTTCTTCTTGTGGTGTATGTTGTGTCTTCGTCCTCGGATTCTTCCATCATTGGGTCTCCGACTTGTCCTTCGAAGTCTTCCTCGTTGGCGACTCCATCCATTCCGACGATGGTCCTCTTGCCTCTCCTCACGATAACACGGCTAGGCCTGGATGGGTCGGTTATGAAGAAGCATTGGTGCACGTGTTCTCGCCGGTACCCATGGCTCATTCTCGCGGTGGCGTTCGTGGACTTTGATTTGTTGGCTTCGGGTAGAAACATGGTGGTGAAATACCGGTCTTCTTTTAACGCTCTTAGCCCATCCGATACGGAACATCGGCACTTTCTCCCCGGCGTAGCTAAGCTCCCAGATTTCCTCGATTCTTCCGTAGTATCTAGTCTTTACGTCACCCGTCCGAGAATCCATCGTTACCCCTGAGTTCGTAAACACTGTTCTTGTCTTTTTCTTCCGTGTAGAATGTGTACCCGTTGATATCGTACGCTTGGTAAGTCATGATGTTGGGCGCGGGGCCATGTGACAAGGCCAATACTAGTTTATCCTTGTCGAATCCATTGGTGGGGGATTAGCAACAATGTGGTCTTTGAACCAGCGCGAAAGAGGAGTTGTGCTCTCTGTATATTTCTGCTTCCGTCATCATCGGCTTGCCACTGTTCTCTATCATTGTTTTGTGCGCTTACAACCAAGGATGGATCAAGTCAATGTGTTGTAGCGCTACTAAGTTGGCCTGTCAAAGTCGGAACTCCGACCGGACATGTGCACGTGCAGTTCCTTCCTTCCATTTTTGTGGCCTACTCCCTCGAACCTACGGAGGTACTTGTTTTGAGGCAAACCAACGGGGTCCTCGATGTCTAGATAATTCGTGCGAGAAGAGATGCACTCTTCGGTGAGCCAGCCTGTACGATGCTTCCATCTGGATGTGACCTGTTACGAACGTATCCTTTAATGACCCCATTCATTCTTTCAAACGGCATCATGTTGTGTAAGAATGCCGGCCCTAGATCGACGATATCATCCATTATATGGACCAACAGATGGACCATCACGTCAAAGAATGCAGGCGGGAAGTACATCTCCATCTCACATAGGATCACCACGATCTCTTCCCGGAGCCTTGCGAGTTTCTTCACGCTTATCGACTTCCGAGTTATGACGTCGAAGAAGTTACAGAGCCCGATCAGCGTTGCACGGACATGGTCATCCATTATACCTCGGATTGCAACCGGAAGAATCTGCGTCATCATCACGTGACAGTCATGAGACTTCATGCCGCTGAAGTTTCGTTTCTTGGGGTCCATGTATCTGCTTATTACCCCGGAGTAACCGAAGGGCACTCTGACTCCTACAAGGCAATTGAAAAATTGATCGACCTCGGCCGGACTAAAAGTGAAGCAGAGGGGGACAAGTAATAGTCCGGCTGCTTAATCCTTTTGCGCTTCGACCGCCGTCCGCCTCCTCCTCCGATCGTCCCTCTTGGGCCGGCGGGATCTGAAGCTCTTCCCCGATGGCCAAAACTTTCAGGTCTGTCTTGCTTTCGGCCCATCTTTGGTCCGGTCCGGCATGTTGAGAAGAGTGCCAAGCAAGCTCTCGCACACGTTCTTTGTAATATGCATGACATCAAGGCGGTGAGGTGTATCGAGAATTTTCCAAAGACGGCAAGTCCCAAAACACGGACCTCCTTTTCCATACACCAATGAGCGGCGTCGTTTCCTTTTTCTTCTTCTTCTCTCCGGGCTTTTGACGAATCTTTCCGGCGCAGGCACTCCTTCCAACCTTTCGGTAATGTATCGATCTCTTCGCCGCTCTTCTTACGTGGAGGTCCTCGGGGTTCGGTTGTACCATCGAACAGATCTCCACGCTTTCTCCACGGGTCAGTTTTCGTAGCCACCTTCGATGCCCCATGTAAACTGTTTTCGAAGAGCCATCCTTACCAAGCTGCAAAAACATCGTCTCTTCCATGCACTCGACACATGCCTTGTGTCCATGGCACACCCGGCACGAAATGTAACCGTATCCGAGGTAGTCCCGCACCGTCGTGATCAACGCGGCACTCAAAGCGACATATTCTTCCGCGACGGCGTCCCATGTATCTACCCCTTCCTCCGCCCACAACGTTTCAAGCTCCTCCTTTAATAGTTCGAGATACATGTTGATATCGTTTCCTGGCTGTGTCGGCCCTTGAATTAGCATACTCATCTGTATGTACTTCCTCTTCATGCACAGCCTGCGGGAGGTTGTAGATCCATACAAACACGGGCCATGTGCTATGTGTGCTGCTCTGGTTTCCGAACGGATTGAATCCGTCCGTGCTCGCACCCAACCTGATGTTTCGGGATCTGCCCCAAAACTTCCGAATTCATTGTCTAATGCTTTCCACCGGCTTGCATCCGAAGGGTGCGTCGACCGGGTGCTCAATCCGCTCTTTATCATTCAACACCGCCTCCTTTCTTTCGCGTGCCGCCGCATGAGCTTTGCTTCCTTGCGGTCCGCGTAGAACCGTTGAAGCCGGGGGCGAGCGGGAAGTACCACACAACTTTCCGAGGAGCTTTCTTCTTCCCTTTCTTGTACCGTTCAGCTTCACACAGGACATTTGGTCTTGTCCATGTGCTCCTTGCGATACATGATACGATCGTTGATGCAGCGTGATACTTTTCGTGGGGTAAGTCGAGAGGGCACGTGATTCTCTTGGCCTCGGCTAGACTACCAGACACGTGTTCCCGGCAGGAAGGAGATCTTTCACGTATTCCAGGATGTCGTCGACGCTTGTGTCCGTCCATCCGTGTTTCGCCTTCATCTCGCAGCACATCGAGAGCTACTCTCAAGCGAGACTCCCCCAACCCGCGACCTGAGTCGTACAACGGAGTATTCGAGTCTATCTCGAGTTGCTCAAGCTTTGATTTCCGCTTGGCGCCTTTCGTCTTTTCGAGAAGCAGATCTTGAAGATGAGGGTCCCGCACGACTGAAGCTAGCGGCACCTCTTCGTCGTCGTCAAGGTTATTGTCGTCGTCAAGGTTATTGTCGTCGTCAAGGTTATCGTCATGTGCGACAAACTCTTCATCGTCATCAGTATCATGATGCCCTCCTTCTTGCCGGCCATTTTTACCACCTGCCGCCGTCGCCCCATTGACCTCCGCGCCATCATCACTCATCCATTGAGTGTGTCCATGCATGAAACCATTAGTGAGCAGGTGCCCCTGCAACTTGCCTGAATACGGGTCAAACCATTTCCCTCGTTTGCATCTCCGGCACGGACACAATACCTCCGTGCGGTTATTTTCATACATGTCGATGATCGCGTGTTTCAGATATCTCATCACGATGCTTTCACTCATCTCGATAACCATTATCGCCTGCATGGTAAGATTACATAATTCATTAGAACCATGCATCCGTCGGTAGTTTTCACGGAAAATTTCGGCATGACCTTCCTACACGGTAGGACATAGGAGCGCCAGAAATGTGCCAAAACGGAAACTTGAAGAATCAACATTTCGGCGCAACGTTGGCAACTCATTTTCAACGCCAACACACACACAAGCACAAGCACAACATATATATGCCACACACGAGAGCTTTTCTTCAAATGTCCAACATACATCGATTTCATTCCTTAATTTGTTCATTAATCACCTATTTGTTTGATATATTCGTCGATAAGATCGAGACGACGCGCCGCGACAATGGCGTATGGAAGCCGACTTTCTAGATCTAGATCTAGATTGAGCGGTCAATGCGGGATAGTAGATCTAGATCTACATAGGGGGATGTGGGAGATGCATGCAGGAAGGGAAGATTTGCTCAAAAATTTTGATTTGGTTTGGTCAAATTGGTGAAATTGGGGATAGAAATGGGCAAAAATGAGCTGGGTTGGGAGAAGGCTCGGGTTTGTGTGGAGAAGTGGAGTGTAGTGAGTGTGTGAGTGAGTGGGCTAGCTGGTTGGTGGTTGAAATAACTGCCAGGTTATTGCCGGCGCACCTGGACCATGGTGCGCCGGCAACATATACCCCTTTCGGCTATATCACAACCGGGCCAGGCCCAAGAATCATTTCCGGCGCACCGGCCCAGGGGTGCGCCGGCAATAGCAAACTTTCCACCGGCGCACCACTGGGCCGGTGCGCCGGCAATGATTCTTGGGCCTGGCCCGAATCGGCCCGGGCCATGCCAGGAAATAGCGCCGGCGAGCCTTTCCCCGAGGTGCGCCGGCAGTATCTCTTCATCGCCGGCGCGGCTGAAATGTGGTGCGCCGGCAATCCTTTCCACCGGCGCATGCACAAGGTGGTGCGCCGGCACAACTTGCCTCCACCTATAGGCTTTTCCCTAGTAGTGTTGGGTCACCGGCAACACCATCGAGAAGCACTCTAGAGGAGGAGGTGCAAAGGAGAGCCATAATCCATTCTCGGAATTTGCTTGGGAAGCCCAAATGTTGAAGCATATCCATCAAGTAATCCCATCTAACGGAGTCAAAAGCTTTCTTTATGTCGAGCTTGAAGAGAAGGGTTGGCGTTTTTGACTTGTGGAGCTTTCTTGCCAAGTTCCTCACATACAAGAAATTATCGTGGATACTTCTTTTCTTTATGAAGGCACTTTAGGCGTTGGATACAAGCTTGTTCATGTGAGGCACGAGTCTAGTGGCCATCATTTTGGAGATTAATTTTGCAATTGCATGAATGAGGCTAATTGGGCGAAAATTGGTCACTTCCTCAGCCCCCTCTTTCTTGGGAATGAGAGCAATGTTGGCGGAGTTGAGACAATGAAGGTTACTTGTGTGGAGATTGGAGAATTTTTTATGACCGCCATGATGTCAACCTTGATGGTGTCCCAACAAGTCTTGAAGAAAGCTCCCGAGAAATCATCCGGCCCCGGAGCCTTGTCACTTGCGGTGTTGTTGACCGCGGTTTTAACCTCCTCCTACGAAAAAAGCTCACTAAGACCCGCAAGATCGCATTGTGGCGTAGCGATTGTTGCCCAATTGAAGTTTTTGGTATGAGGCGGGCCTCTCTTGATTATCGTCTTGAAGTGGCTATGGATGATAGCTTTCTTATGGTCATGCTCCGTGACCCAACCATTATTGTGTTTAAGGCGATGAATGTGGTTCTTTCTTCTTCGAGCATTAACGCGAAGGTGGAAAAACCTCGTGTTTACATTTCCCTCCTTGAGATTTGTGATTCTTGATGCTTACCTTTTCCTTGATCTCTCAAGAGCCACAAGCCCAATGACTCTTCTCTTCAATCTTTCTCTAAGGTCTCTTTCCCCATCGCTAAGAACCCTATTTTCTTGCGCCACATCCAAACGGAGAATGACCTCTAAGGCCATATGGAGCTCAACTTTTGCTTTGGAGAAGAGGCTCTTACTCCATATCCTCAACTTCTTCCCGGTTTTATTAAGATTTTGAAAAAAGGCGTTGACAAGGCTCCTTATGGTTGATGTGTCCATTCCAAGCATCATTAATGACATCCTTGAATCCCGACATTTTGATCCAAAAGTTCTCGAGACGGAATGAATTGGGCTTTTTAGGACCACTATCATTCGCAAGGAGGAGGGGGCAATGGTCCGACAAGGATGATGAAAGGGCGGTAAGGATGTGGTTGGAGAAGGTGATGTCCCACTCCTCATTGCAAAAGAAAGTGTCAAGCTTGCTCATGGTTGGGTCTTGTTGTTCATTTGTCCAAGTGAATTTCCGATTTTGGAGATGTATCTCTTTGAGGTCACAAGCATGAAGAGCATTCCGAAATCTAACTATCCGGCTACGGTTGGAGTTGGCTCGATTTTTGTCTCTAGCACGGTATATTTGATTGAAGTCACCCGTGAAAACTTATGCTTCTTCTTTTGTTAAGTTTTAACATGTCAAGGCTCGATTGAAGTCACTCAAGAAAAGCTAATGTTAAGTTTAGGGTTTATGTATGAATCTACTTGAGAACTTCTCAAGGCAATTCCTAGATGCACAACATGTCAACATGTTAAAACTTATGCATCTGTAAAAAAATCATGCAAACATATGATTGAATTTGTCATGTTAGAAATAAGGTAAGTGCTGTAATTACGGTTTTTTTTTGGAAAAGGAGGCAAAGCCTAGTGCTGCACTTACACTACAAAAAAAAGCAAGTAGAGCATTTTGACTTGTCACTAGTAGGAAAAGCCTCATCAGTGGCGCACCAAAAATGAATTCTGTGGCGCATGGGAGGTGCGCCACAGAAACGTCGCCACAAAAATAAGGTTTCTGTGGCGCACCTTCCCATGCGCCACAGAATTAAGGTTTCTGTGGCGCACGTGTTCTTAGGTGCGCCACAGAAAAGCGTGCGCCACAGAATTGGTTTTCAGTGCGCCACAGAAATTGCTTGTATTATACACGATTTTGTGCAGCCTGCTATACACATGCAGTTTATACACAGCAATATACAGAGATACAGGTTATATACAGCAACATTCAGATATAATATAAATATCATGTACATTGCACAGATATAACATAGACATCATCATCACATTACTTAGAGCCCGATCGAGATACATATATAGTGGCAATTAAGTGTCAAATGTTTTGCATACAACTATTAATTCATACAAAATTCACAATTTCGAGATACAAAGTAGTTTTCATCCGGTTCCTCCTTTGCTCCCTCATCTCTACCCACCAGGCTCGCTTGCATCGGGGTCCTTCTCCAGTTCCTACTATGATGAAAATGGAAGAAAGTGAGACCAACAAGTCCGATGCACAAGAGAAATGGAATAAATGCCTCATACATTGTTGGTCAACACAAATATTAACATTCAGGGACGGTGTAAGTGAGACCAAGTCCGATGCACAAGAGATTGATATTTGTGCTATCATACCAGGCTCACTTATGCCGCCCCCGAGTGTACAGTGACCAAACATTTTAATCATCGGCATTTTGAAAATCTCAAAGCAAATGGAATGACAAAATGGAATAAGTGCCTCATACATTGTTGGTCAACACAAATACTATGGTCAGAAACCATAGTTGCAGTATACACCGCAGTATACTTTGCAGAAGGGCCCCCTTTCCCCGGCCGCCGTTCCATGAACGGGTGCTTGACGACACAACGACGCCGATCTGCCTCTCCGGCGCAGAACCACGGCAGTCCCTCGCCGTCCAGTGAACGAGTCCTTGATGCAAAGACCGTGCCGGCTGCCCAAAGCATTATGACGGGCCGTGTTGCCGCGCCGGGCCGTGTGTCCCGTGCCTGCTCGCATCGTTCGCCTTCTGGCCCGGTGAACCAATAGACTGATCGTTGGAATAAGGAAACCGATGACGGCCGGTCGCAAGATTAAATTGCGATCGGCCGTCATCGGCTTCCTTATTCCAACGATTAGTCTATTCGTTCACCGGGCAAAAAGGCGAAGAGTGCAGGGCGCCTGAGACACGGCCTGAAGCACGGCAACAGGGGTCGGCATGATGCTAGGGAGGCTGACACCGTCTTTGCATTAAGGACTCGTTCACGTACTGGACGGCGAGAGAAGAAAAGTGGTGATGCACCGGAGAGGCAGGTCGGCGTTATTGTCTCGTCAAAGACTCGTTCACGGAACGGCGGCCGGGGAAAGGGGGGCCCGTCTACAAAGTATATTGCGGCGTATAGGTGACCAAACATTCTAATCATCGGCACTAAAATGGAAGAAAGAGCCAAGTGGTATCTCAACTAGATATCATATACCTCATACTTTGTTGGTCGAAAGAAATATTAACATTCCGGGATGGGGTCAGTGAGGCCAGGTAGAATGCACAAGAGATTGATATTTGTGCCATCGCACCGGGCTCACCGGCCCCACCCCGAGTGTACAAGTGACCAAACAATTTAATCATCGGCACTAAAATGGAAGAAAGGCCAATGCAATTAAGAAGTAGCTAGTATGAACTAAATGGAATGCCTCATACTTTGTTGGTCGAAACAAATATTAACATCCAGGGATGGAGTAAGTGAGGCCAGGTAGGATGCACAAAATATTGATATTTGTGCCATCACACCAGGCTCACTTGCTCCACCCCCGAGTGTACGAGTGATCGACCAACCATCTAATCATCGGCAAGTACAAAAACACCAACAAACCAGCAACCATGGTGACATAAGTCAAGATGCTCAAACACACATAGCATGCATGGAGCAGAGGCTCCAAAGGGATTATTCATCACTTGGTATATAGACCAAGTGATCTTTGGCAAAAGAGAGGCCAATCAAGAACCGGTAAATCCAAGAAGTGATAGATATGCCTAAACAAGCAACAACACATAGCATATCCCAGCTAACCAGATGAGACAAGTCTTGGTAGCCAACCGAATCACCTAGCACCACCTAGCCTTTTAAAACCATCGAAAGCAGTCCTTTTTCTTCAAAGGATACCACAGTGGCATTCATTTACATGATCCCCTACTGTGGATATATCTATTTTCATCAAAGCCAACAAGAAAAGGATACCACAGTGGCATTCATTTACATGATTCCCTAATGTGAATATCTCTATTTTAGTATACCATCATAAGCATTCCATTTAAATCACACATTTTAGTATATGTTCTTATCCAAGTTTTTGCCTCAGCTTTTGCATCATTGGCTGAGCCAAGACATCAAGCATCTGGCCAGGGAGCATTCTTTCTTTTTAGGGAACTATATGAACTATATGCACATGATCCAGTAAGCATCCCCACTAATCAGAGCATTATAAGCATAGTAGCATACCATAAGCTCACAAGAATCCATCAAGTAAATCTTCACAAGGATACCACAGTAGCATAGTAGCATACCATAAGCTCACAAGAATCCATCATTTTCTTCACAAGGATACCACAGTAGCATACCATAGTAGCATTTCATGCATTTAAATGAACCAGTAGCATCAAAACCAACCAAATGTCCAACTAGCAAGCAATACCAAGTGAGCAAGTATTCATTACCTTGTACAGGTTCAGACATGGATTATAAGCATAGCAGCATAACAATATACTAACCACTAGCAATCCAGGCTCCAAATGGAACATTTGGAGCAGATATATATAGAGCCAATATAGCATGTCACTGCTAGTAGCTGGTGTTCATATAGCATGTCCATTTAGTACCAAGCATAGCACCAATTTAGTACCAAGCATAGCACCAATTAATCAAGCAATATAGCAAAGATCGGTAACAAGCATAGCACCAATTAATCAAGCAATATAGCAGCATCAGTAACAAGCATAGCACCAATTAATCAACTATAGCTCCATAAGTAACAAGCATAGCACCAATTAATCAAGCAATAGCAGCATGACCTGCACATGACACTTCACTAAAGCCAAAGCTTCAGTAAAGCACTTAATCAAGGCTTTCATGCAGTGCTTGACAGGCAACAACTGCAAGCAATGGGATCATAATTCAATCCATGTGCACATACCAGATAAATGGCATCAATGGGATCATAATTCAATCCATGTAATTAGCCAAGTTATACAGAATAAGAAAAGGGGACCACATCAAGATTTCATCGAGCACAACAAGAAGATAAAATCACAAAGCATTTCATCGAGCACTTTTGCCCGCGCGGGAGAGGAAGAGGTTGGGGAGGGTAGGGAGCACACCGACGACGACAGCAGTTGTGGAGGAGCTCACCGACGACGACGGCAGGGGTGGAGGTCGCGGCGGCTCCTCCACCTTGACGCGGCGGCGGCTCCTCCACCTTGACGCCGCGCCGGCCCCTCCACCTCCACGCCGCAGCGGCTTGTGCTGCTGGTGGCGGGGATGGGTGGAGCGTGGCGGCATGCGGCCCTCGCGGAGGAAGGCGGCGGCGACGGCGACGGCGACGGCAGCGCTCGCCATGGAAGGCGGCGGCGCGGGGAGAGGGGAGAGGGGGAGAGAGTGGTATACGGGCGAGGGAGGGGTACGACCATGATATAGGACACGTTATTTCTGTGGCGCACCGAGGCCAGTGCGCCACAGAACACGTCATTTCTGTGGCGCACCTAGGCCAGTGCGCCACAGAATACGTTATTTCTGTGGCGCACCAAGTGCAGTGCGCCGTAGAAAAAGTGAAACCAATGATTGGGCGTGACAGGCTGTGGGCCCCACAAAGTTTTTGTGGCGCAGTGTTCCATGGTGCGCCACAAAATTAAGCTATTTCTGTGGCGCACCTCGCCACGTGCGCCACAAAATAAATTTCTGTGGCGCATTTTTAATGGTGCGCCACAGAACTAAGCTCCGCCTATAAGGGTTTTCCTACTAGTGTGTTTTGCTTGGTATATTTTTCATATTTACACATGCACTTTTGTATATTCTCATGTCATAACATGATGCACATCTATGAAGTTTTCAAGGTACATGCAAACCTTAAACTCAAGAACATACCTATGCATTACAGAATCCACTATCCTCTCCTCACATGTTTCTTTTGACTTATCTGCTATGTATATATGATCTGGACACTGTTGTCACACCTTCATAACCTGACACTGTTGTAAAACCTTTCATATTTTACTTTTATTGTTGGCCTCTAATCATTTTGGGTCCATCTTGACTTAAACCTAATATCAGATATTCCTCCAAGATTTAGTTGGTGGAGTTGGTCGAATCGGTGTAGAAATTTGTATGCCATACTTTTGACTTCAAATTTGAGATAAGATAACCAAATCTCAATCAAATGCTATTCGCCGTTCTACATGCATATTCTCTAGACACAGCCCTGCCCTACATAATTATGCATAAACAAGCGTGTGAGCCCTTTATGTTCACATAATCACATGGTTTAAGAAAGGCCAAACACTTGGCCTCTATGATGTGGGTGGCAAGTGGGAAGAAGATAATTTGAACTTATATATTGAAGTACAGAAAAGCTAATCATCGAGCTAATAGCAGCCACCTCCACTAGTACTGTGAGTAGTTGTGTACTGTCTGCTGAAAATAGATAGAATCTGATAAAAGTGACGTTCCAAAGAAACTGGTAAGGTGACCTGAACCTGGTCTATCCATGACAATTTATGAATCTAACGACTTACTTAGACCAATAAAATGGGCTCGTACTAAGGCCAGCTTACTAGCTAGCAAGAGGACATTGGTGAAGTACCGATGCTTACACTACCTTCAGATTCTATCCTGAATAATTCATGCCACGGGTTCAGGAACAAGAAAATCATGCACATATACAAAAGCCTGGTCGATACAATGAACCACGAGGAGAAGAAAAAACTGCACAAAAGAACACATGGGCAGAGAACAATTCCAAACTCAAGTAGTCACTGCTATAGCTCGCACGTGATTGGGCCGCGGCAAATAGTTTTCTTTTCGAGTTGCAAAGTCTGATAGGGCACTTCTAGTATTTGTAAATCTTAAGTTGCTAGGAGTGTACTGTACGCAGTGACAAATTCAGGCTTTGCAACATCAATCGCTTTAGCAGTATTATTTTCTTACTCGCCTTTTCTGTAAAGCTAGTTACCACTGGTCAATTTCTTATGGGGACAGATAGGTACTTGTTCTGTTGAGAAATAAAAAGGTTTGGACAAATTCCCCATGCGAGTTTGACTTCATCAATCTGAAAAAAACAGACAAATGTGCTAGTATTAGTTTAAATAGGAGGTACGTCATGTCGATGCTTACATACATGGATACACCATGAAGCATATATCAGATATGTTCTGTACACACAACTTTCTCGGTCTAAACGGAGCTGGTACTTTATATGCTCAGAATGTTCTCGAGGTTTGTATGTGCCTTTCAAAACCCTGAACTCCGGCTGCTAATTCTATCTTCTATACCCTGCTTGTCGTCTCAGGCGACTCCTTTGACTTGACAAGAAGGCCAAGTGTTCACAAGTACTTTTGGGAAAATCAACATTGTTTGCTATGATAATGCAAAAAAAAAAAAAAAACTAAAGTAGTTTTAAACGATTTGTTAAGGACAGACTGTCGTGATGGCCATGAAACTGTCGGTGATTATGAGCAGTGTATATTCTACTCATATATCTACCAGCTCAAAAGATATGATCTACGATACAGTATATCTGAGCTCCCACATTAACAAATGCTATTGTGTATATATATGCTACTGGTCTGAGTTCAGTTGAATACTGTTAGCAAAGCTTGAACATGACTGGCACAAGTTGGAACATAAAATCGGTAGAATTCGTGTGTGAATAAGCATGGCACATGTTCTTCGTTTACTTTTCCTAGATCAAAGAGGTGACTGATACAGAGTCCGTGACAGGACAGCCAGATCTGTCTTTGCCATTATTCAACTCTAAACTCTGCTGAAAGAAAATCTTTCCACCAGTTTTTGGACAGATGTTTTTCAGGCTCGGTTTTCCCGGCAACTGGCATGAGCGTGCACCGGAAAAGAACAGATAGTAGGACAAAAGACCCGTACACTGACGGAGCTTTAGTTTTTCACATCCCTGTGAAAAGGGGAGGTTCCCATGAACCAAGAGCAAGCATGCAACCAAGATTATCTGATCAAGTGTGTTAAAAAAAGGATTATCTGATTAAGCAAATGAGAAGAGCAGAGCCCATTTCAGATATAGATAATCTCCATGGTACATGAACATTTGAACCTTGCTTGTGCAGAGAGAATCTCTCTCAGAATGCATGCTTGGGGTTCCGATCGCTGGTCTCTCCTCTTTTCTATACATACAAGATGGTAGTAAACAAGAAGGATCGATCAAACAAAAGCTACCGGGCGGGCTTGATGATTCTGACTAATTTCCTCCACAGGCACGGGTACTCTTCTCTGTTAGCAATCCCTCCGATGCAGTGCGAGAGAGAGAGAAAAAGAACAATTAAATCAGGAGCAAAGAAACTGCCGCTAAAACCCTCTCTCCCTCCCTAAATCATCTGCGGTAAGTCTAGCACGTCGGCATCCCCGCCGTCGCCTTCGCCCTCCATGAACACCTTGAGCCAGTAGTCCATGTCGCCGTCGGACGACTTGCCCCCGCCGAAGGCGTCCTGCGGCTCCATCAGGCCGACATCGTTGATGTCGTCGAGCGGCATGGACAGCGTCTCGGACCAGAAGCTCTCGTCGATCTGGAACTCCTCCGACTCTGAGGTGAAGCTCTCCTCCTTCACCGACACGGAGCTCCCCGCCGAGTTCCCCGAGCTGCCGCCGTGCTCTGCTGCCGCGGAGGCGACCGACGTCGACTCGGTCACCGTCGACGAGACGGACCGCTCGGGCGAGGACACCGGCGCGGCTGCAACGGCCTTCCTGGCCGCCTTGGCCTCGCGCCTCCGCGGCGGGCCCGACGGCTTGCGCTTCTTGGGGGCACCGGGCTGCTGCTCGTGCTGCTCCTGCTCGCTGGGCTCCAGCCGCTTCTTGAGGTGCGTGTGCCAGACGTTCTTGATCTCGTTGTCCGTCCTCCCCGGCAGCCTGGCGGCGATCGCTGACCATCTGCAAAACGGAAATCCGGAGCTGATCAGCGCAAAGTTCAAATTTTGGAAGAACAAAATAAAAATATTTATAATATTTGATCCGATCTTGAGGTGACTGATTCGATTCCCCCAACACGGCGTAGTTTAATGGCGAGATGCGAGTGCTGGCGGCACTGAAATCAAGGAGGCGCAGCGCCTTGGCCGGAGCGGGCCAAACAAGATGGAATCTTTTTTCAAGATCTCGGGGCATCATCAGTGATGCAATTTAGCACTTGCGATTTTTTTAATTTATTTTTGTTAGAGGAGGGACCCATGGATAACCTATTGTATAATATGCCCCCACAGGAAAAAGGAGAATAAACCTCCCTGTTTTGCAATTGAAGCAAGGAACAATGATTGATTCACTGCTCCAGTTTTCGGGAGATAAAAATGGCGAGTGATTATGGAGGGAGGGAGGAGGAAGACGACAAGGGGTAAAAGCAGCAGGCGGAGCAGTACCTGTTGCCGAGCAGCTGGTGGAGCTGGATGATTGACTGCTCCTCCTCGTCGGAGAAGTTGCCGCGCTTGATGTCCGGGCGCAGGTAGTTGATCCACCGGAGCCGGCAGCTCTTGCCGCACCGCAGCAGGCCTGGAAAAGGAGAGATCTTTAGTTAGCGTCCGGCCGCCGCCCCCGCCATGAGGAGTTGGATGGATCGATCTGAGAAGGGAGGGCACTCACCGGCTTGCTTGGGCAGCGCGCGCCAGTTGCCGTGGCCGAAGCTGGTGATGTGGGCGACGAGGATCTTGTCCTCCTCCGCCGTCCAGGGACCCCGCTTCAGCCCCATCTTCTCGCAGCACGGAGCCCTCCCCATTAAACTTCTCCTCCTCCTGCCCTGATCCACTCCCCTGAATCTCTAGGCCAGTCGGCCTCGCCGATCTGTATGAGTGCTGGATGCGCGTGGCCTGTGTGTCCTTGGGGGAGGGAGCACGGGCGAGCGAGCTTCGTGGCGCAGAGTAATGGCGGAGTCGCGGGGGTGTCCGGGTATTTATGCCGGACGCCTGGCCCTTTGGGGAGGAAGAAGGAAAAAACGTGCGCCAGAGGGCCAATTCTGGAGTGGATCGCACCTTCCGCGAAAGGTGGTACACGAACACGAGGGTGGTTTTTCATTCTTATTTTACTCTTCGTCGCCTCCTTTTATCTCTGCGTTTGGGTCCGGGGCAGGGTTTGTTTTTCTTCTGGGCTCCACCACTGCCTCGAGAGTCTATGGGGTGTAAAGGGATCTTGATTTCTATTTTGATTTTATCATATCATTTATTATATTTTCTTCTGCATATGTATGGGATGAGTAATTACCGGTTACCGATTTGAATGCGGATATATCGGACATTGGATTCAAATCGATAATAGGTTAACTTCGGACCGGAACCAAAACTAGTGGATAAATACTCTCATCTGCACGGTCGGCGGTACCATTAACAGGTAGACGTACTCACCCACATAAAATTGGTAACTCACTAGGACCGGATAATCTTCGATTAATATTCTGCTAATCTATATCTGCATGATATTTGATCTACCATATTTTCCACCGTATCTAGGCATACATTTTGTGTTCGGATATCCTTATCCTATCATTTAAAGTTGGATTTGAATAACTTAAAACGAATTTACTGCTAAATATGGTGCGAACATTATCCTATCCTCTTAGGACCCACGAGAGGGGGAGGTTGTGTCTAATGCTTTTTTTTTTCTCTAACCCGCATGTTTCTAATGCAGTAATGCTTGTTAACGGGCAACCTATGAATTCTGAAAGAAAAAAAAGAAGGCAAGCTATGATGGTTCATCGATTAATTTCTGGAGAGCACGATGGCTTGTCAATCTTTTGAGGTCGTGTGTATTTGAGTCGCTGGTGGTTGAAATCTAGAGGATTATGCTTGGAAAAATTTAGGAAAATATTTATCCTACCATTGGTCAATGCGCTGGTAAAATTGATGATGAAGATACGGTCATGTATTCAGTGGGTCTAACAAATAAATACTCCATACAAATCCTCAAACCTGGATTGCCCTGTTAATTAGCTAGTACCTGATCTTACGTGCCGTCACGAAACGCGAGGCTTGACTGAACCATTGCTTTCCTTTGTGTGACTGCTGAGTGCTAACTGATGTTGCCTTGTCAAGATGTGCATGCTACCATATTACTCATAAGTGATAGGATCAAAAAATAAACACCAACGAGTGTATAAAACTCAAATAGATATACTTCTCTGGAAAAAAAAACAGGTTGTTATTTCGCTTCAGTACTGCGATAGGCATTCTTTAGCTCTTACCCTGCTTTGTATATTCTTCGCGCATACATGGTATATTTGATCCGTAGGACAGCAAAAACACAGAAATATGATTGCAATGGCATGCCCAATATTGTTTATACATTATTTCATATTAACCCAAATTTATTTGATTTTAGCATATAGAAAGCAGATGAATCTCAAAAAGAGGTGCAAGTGGATGTTAGATTTCCTATAGAACCTATTGCAAAGGATTGCTTTAAAAATTACCATGGAAATTAATCCTGCAAACATGACAACACATTTTAGTTTGCTGACAACACATAAGCACCTTTTATTACACACCCAGTGTAGATTGAAGGAAATAACATTTTGGCATCACAATGTTTTGTTCACACTTTTGGAAATTTTGCCTTGTTAAATTTTGCCCTCGTTTTTCATACTATTCAACTAGAGTAAGTGATGCGTGTGTTCCCATGAAAAATGACCGAAAATGTTACTTCTATATATCTTGGTTGTTGCTCATAGTGTGATAGTTGCTCACATTTTATTACTCATTTACTCACGGCATGCTTCAAACATGACATACCCTAGGTTGAGCCATTGACCGACCCAGTTCATTTACTTGAGGAAATGATGATGTAAGCAAAATTATGTAAGATCTACCTTACAACCAAATACAAGGCCCAATGGGCCGTGCTGTTATAGTTTTACAACCAAGAAAGCGGTGTGTGAATCATCGTGTGCTAGAAAATGCCAAATTTGCATATCCTTTTACCTATAGTGCATGGACCTTTATATGTAGAAGAAGGGCGGATCCAATAAGGACGATGACGGAAGAAGGGCACGTCATGCGCGGCCTTCTTCCAAGTGACGTTTTCTCGAGCTTGTAGCACCACATGATAGAGTGTATGTCATCGTGAAAGATAGGATAGCGGTGGGGGTAGGGTGCATCCGTCCATCTCCTTTCGGCACTCAATAATGTTGCCTTTAATTATATAAGAAAAATCAATATTGTATTTAGGACTTCTCTGTGTCTATTAATGCACTCAGTCTCGGTGTCGCCCACAACCTCTCAGGGGCGAACATTTCTGGGTGCATTGCTATACCGAAGGCCATCATGCAGGCCGAATACTATTGGGTGAGACGTGCCATATGCGCCACCAATTGCCCTTGTCTAGAGCTTGCTAACTCTTCATCGGGGAATGATCGTTCTCCTCTAGGCGCTATCTTTCGAGAGATAATAGTGTCTACTTCAGTTGGCATTCATCGAGTACCGCTTAGAATTATGTATTCATTTTTTTTTGTAATAAACTGGTGCATGGGCGGCACCACGTCATGCTCGATCTTTTTCATAAGTGAGGTTGTATCAGGTTGCGGCGCCACGTCAAGCATGATCTTCTCCCCAAGTGATGTTGTCTCGACCTTGCAGCGCCACGTGTTGCATTATCTTCTTTCCCAATGACGTATGCCATCCGAAAAGGGGGATAAGCGGGGCGGGGGGAGGGGGGGTATAGGGGTGCATCCATCCATCTCCAGTTGGCACTCAATAATGTTGCATTTTATTAAAGAAAGAAACGGTCAGTATTATCCTTAGGCCTTTCCATGTCTATCAATGCATCCAGCCTCGGTGTTGTGGGCTCGGGGCCGAGGTGAAACATTTTGAGTGCATTGCTACGCCGACGGCAATATTATCTTGCTCGCCGAATACTATGTGCTTGTCTAAAGATCATCGCTGCCTCTTGGGTACGATTGTTCTCCTCTAGGAACTACTCTTTGGCATTGATCCAGTAATGTCTAGAATTATGCCCTAGTCGCGTTGTAATAAACCAGCGCATGCCCCGGCTTGTGTCGGTGCTCGGGATGAGAACCTGATAAACCGCCCCCATGTGTGGCTGATGGATCTTCACCGTATGGTGATTCATCCCTGGGAGTGGCTGACAAGTGACAATATTCTCTCGTGATCATTGGTTAATGGAACACAAGGCTAGAAAACAATAATGCACGAGTTCTTCGAAACAGAGAGGATCCAACGGTTTTGTATTGCCGATTGAGGCACGGATGATTGATCCGAGTTCGATCTACAGGGCAATATAAAACTAGTAGCAAGCTAGGTTGCGAATCCGCGATTGACACTTGGACAGGAACGTTAACTCGCCGTGCAAAGAAAGAAACTAATTAATCCTTGATATAGCCAGCAGCCAGGACAGGGCGAGTTCACCGCATGTGGCCACGAGAGGTCACCACCCAGCGTGAGCTTCAGCATGTCACGTAACTGGGCAAGCGACCTGTCACTGGAAATTAGTCAAGGGAGGCGGACAAATCGGGTGCGTCCTCCGACAGCTACGTTCGTCGCTCGTCGGCTCAGCCGGCGACCCGGCGTACGTGCGCATCGAATCCGGCAAGCTCTTCTTCACTTTGCTGAATGATCGTCGCCACGGCCGGCGCCGGACTTTCAACTCTTCCGGCCGGGAAGAGGTCTCTCTTTTGCCTTGTGACTTTCAGCTCTGCCGCTACCTTGGATATCTTTGTTTTCAGCGGGCTAAAGTGGCTATAGTTGGATGATTGTTGCCGGTATTTCCGCGGCGTACGTACGCGTCTAGCTTAGCTAGCTGCTTGATGGGTATTCCCTGGATGTGGCTAGTAGAGTCGATCCTGCTGTGCAAGGTGTGATGCCAGCAAACTAGACGGCGATGTGGCGCCCATACATAGACAGTTGATCCGGTGGAACAGCTACATACATGGTCGCTCCGACGACGTACGACGTTGGTCCGTCCATCGTCCCATCGAACCGACGCAGCGGAAACTCAATGCACGAACCAAATCGCATATGGAGATCGATGAGCTGGTCAGCAGGGAGGAATGTTATTTATATGAGGTTTGTTAGCTCCCAGCTTGTTAGAATTAGCTACTTGCTTAGGTAAATTTTATTTGCATAGTGATAGTTGCACCATGATTTGTAACTGAGATTTGATGATATCAACGGATTGAGAACGGAGTTAGTTCTCAGTCGATAGAAAAATTGTTACACCGTTTTCGGGTCACTTCTTTTAGCTTCTAGCTCAGCTAATAGATCCCACGAAGTTGAAGTCCAAAACAGGGGAAAATTTCTGGCCAGTGTCCCTCCACCCTGAAGCCCAAATCTTGTCTCTTCTACGAAACTGCCAGCGAGGAGTTTCTAGACAGTTTCCCGAGCTTTTCAATCAAAACCAAAACGGCAAGGAGATTTGTTCATTTTGTTGGTCCTATTTACTGCAGGAATGCCATCATAGAGAATAAGGCCTGGGCAAGTCAAAAAAATTGTGGATGCCTCTGAGGACCCTGACATGCATCGCTCTATCCCTGCATCCTGTATCGAGCATATGAACCTGATGTAGGGTTCTGTGTTGTCGCCGTCCCCGCTGCCATAATCTCCTTCGTCGTTCCCGCCGCTCCGACAACGCACACCTCGCCGCCATCCCCGACGCACTGGTAGTGCACACCTCGTCGCTGCCCCCGCTGCATTCCCATGTTCCTTGTCCCTCCCCGCCTCTCCAATCATAGCACGGATCAGCGCACGCCTCTTCAGCCGATGACGAGGCGAGCGAAAGGATGGAATCAAATTAAGAGGCCGACGGTGATGTAGCGGCCGCTGGGGTGGTGATGCATGTAGGTGATCCCTAAACTCCACACGCGCCTCTATGTGCACATCGTTCTTGGCCTCCAACGCCATGATTCCTACTGCAGATCTGCAATCCAATGAATGATGGACTAGCTTGGATGTGACAGATTGCTGCACTAGCCAATTGAACCAAAAGTTCAAACTGATGGAAAGATATGTATTTATGTTCAACACCCTCCTCGCGTCTAGGCTATTTTAGTGGGTTCGGTGCAGGTTGTAGAACTTTTTTTTCTTTTGTTTCTAATACTGCGTGGGCAGGGTCTTAAACATAAGACCTCTTGGCTTCGATACCATATAGGATTGAAGCACTAGCCAAATTTTTCAAAAGACTAATCTGATAGGATGAGGGTAGACACTATATTTATATTCAACACTTCTCATCATGTCTAGCCTATTTTAGTCCTTAGCGTGGGTGCCATAGAAACTTTTTTTGTTTTTTAATACTACGCGAGCAGGGTCTTGAACTCAAAACCTCTTGACTCTGATACCATGAAAGATTATGAATTAATACTACCTAAAGTCCGAATTGATGAAAAGAGACTAGACAATGTACTTAGAGCATCTCCAGCCGTTTGGGCTCCCCACGCCCAAATCCGGCGATATTGTCGTCCGGATTGGAGGAAAATTTGGCCTGGGGAGGCCCATTTTCCCAGCCACGAGCCCAGGATGGATGTAACGGACTTCGGCGAATTCAGACAAAATTGGCGAGTTCGTTCAAACATAAGCGAAATTTAATGATATTTAACATATAGAGGCGAGTTCGTACATAAGTAGGCCGAATTCAAACATATATTTGAAATCGGCGATTGGCAAACTAAAATTTAAACTAAAGAACGGCCTACTACGTGCCATAATGGCCGTAGAAGGACGTGTAGTCGCCGCCGTCGTCGTCGTCGCTCGAGCCGGCGTTGTCCTAGGGCGGCGGAGCCTCGTACCAGCGGCTCGTGCCCTGGCCAGCGTCGCCGGCGCGTGGCGGCGACGGACGGTACATGTCGTCGTCGCTGCTGTCCTCGACCTTGACCACCACCCTGGGCGCGGCGTTCCTAGCGGCGGATGGTGTGGCGGCGCGGGCGGCGCGTTGACGCGCGGCAGCCAGATCCAGTACCCGTCGTTGCTGCTCCGCCTCCTCGCGCTCCCAGTCCCGCCTGGACCACTCCAGTGCGGTGTCTTCGGGGAGGGTGTTGTCGGCGGGCACCAGGTCCTTCAGCGACCTGGCGATCGCCTCCGCGCGCCTCGCCTCCTCCTCGGCAAGCTGGTTTACGGCGTCCTCCTTCTTCGAGGCCTTCCTCTTCCGCCCGCTTTGTGGAGAGGACGGCTGGTCGCGGATGACGAGGGCGCCGCTACTGCGACGTCTGCTTGGCGGTGGCGACGACGGTTCCTTCTTGATGGTCGAAGGAGCCGCCCATTCCTGCTTGACGGTGGCCGGCGTCGACCCGCCAGACCAGGATGCCGACCGCGAGCCAGACGAGGAGGAGGACGGCGCCATCCTCCTCGGCATCCAGGAACTACCGTGCCGGCGCGACACGGTAGCCGCCACCAGCGGTGGCATCCCCAAGACGGGGGAGTTTCCGTCCTCGATGTGCGCGAGCACATTCTCGAGGGTGCGGCCAGGCGCGCTCCACCATCGTTTGCGGCCGGCGGCGTTTTTCCTTGCCGGAGGAGGAGGGCCGTCGTAGGACGCCAGTTCGCGTTCATACCTGCGCCGGAAGAACGAGATCCACGACTCGTGGTTGTCGGGGAAGAAACGTGGATCCGCGCGCTGCTCGTCACAGAGAGTGACGAGCACCTCGTCGATCGCCGCTTCGAGTAAGGCACCGCCCATTGGCGGCGGTGGGATCGGCACGCCGCCTGCGCTCAGCCTCCATCCCCCCGGTGCGCGGAAGTCCGGCGGCGCCGGGTAGACCGCCGCGTGTAGGAGCCGTCCCTCCCATTGGTGGAGAGAGCGGCGGCCGAAGCCGTTGTTGGCTGCACCGTCGTTCGCCATTGCTCGTTCGAGTTCGGGGAAGATTTGGTGGAAGGCGAGTGAGGTGAATGCGGGGCAGACGCGGTAGTTCGGCGATAAATAGAGGTAGGCGCGCGTGATACCGAGGCGACGACATTAACTCGCCGCGTGGAAGCTACGCGGCCGGCGAATGCTGACCGGCGGCAGGCTTTTACAGCGCGCGGAAGACGATGCGATGAGGACGACGATCGGTGTCTCTCGCCGACAAGTTGGGGCCACCAGACGCGCGGGAAGTTTCCTCGCCGTTTCGCGCGCTTTTGTTTCGTCCGGAGTCCCCGAGAGCTCCCCGGGGGGCCGGGGATGGCGTGGGATCGCCGGATGAATTTAGGTCCAAATCCGGACGAAAACGAGGAAACCGGGGGCGCGACTGGGCCGAATTTCACCGTCCGGATGGAAAAAATGTCGTTCGGGGGTCTCGTCGGGGAGACGAGTGGAGATGCTCTTATATTTAACAAGATGCACATACACAGTTGTTCAATTTATTGTTCATTTCTGGTGATACTATGAATTGACATGAACACATTTCTTTTGAGGGGTGTTTTAGACATTTCACAACTTAACACAACAAGTAAGCTAAAATTTGAGAAGCCCAAAAAATAGGAGAAGTGGGGGTTTCTAGGAGCTTCTTCCCACCGTAGTGAAACCTATAAGCTGAATTATGCATAAGGAGAAGCCTAAAAGAAATGGCTCTTATAAAGGTTACGCCGCGGAGAAGTACAGAAATGTATACCCAAGAGGCGATGAAAATTAGGACACTAGCTAAACATGTATTTATTTAGGCCATGTTAAGCTGCCGATATATTTTATAGCAACTCCAATAGTATAGCTGGTTGTTGGCTATAAGGTCATCTCCAACGGGACAACGCATTTTGGACATAATTTATATCTTTTTGCATTAGGCACGGATATATAAAAATATCCACATGTCCGCATGCGTCTATTATTAGGGAGGAGAGAAAGGAGAAATATTCTATTTGTGTGGCTAGGAATGACCAACACATGGGTCCGCTCCTCATTAAAGGAGGAGAGAGAGGTTTGCATGCAGACCAAACAGACGCAAACGGACGCGCGGCATATTTGGTTTACGTTTTCTTCAGAAGCCGCTGGAGAGTGTTTTTTGTCCGCATAGACGCAAATGGACGTTTTTAGTCCGTTTGTGTCGCCCATTGGAGATGTCTTAAGAAAGATGTCATGCCATCTATAGCTAACATGTAGCCAACAAATATAATAGTTGGCTATAAAATATACTACTTTCTCAATGAACGACCCACCTTTCATTCACACAACTTGCCTAAGAGCACGTGCTAGAGCTAGCTCTTGCATAAAAGCAAGTACAATAAGGTACAGCTGCCTACAACAGATAAAATATTATAAGTTTACTTAGAGCAAATTTAATAGTATAGCCAGCTGCTGGCTATAAGCCATGTGCCATGTCATTTGTAGCTAACATAGAGTCAACATGTATAATAGTGAGCTATAATCATGTACTAATTTATCAATTGATGGCCCACATTTCACTCTCACAAAGTGCCTAGGAGCACGTGCTAGAGCTGGCTCTTGCGTGAGAGCCCACTCCTCTTCTCTCTCCTTCTCTCTCCTCCAACTAAGCATAAATATATTATTTTAACCTTTATAGCTAGCTAACTAGGACTTATTATACATGCTCTTAGTTGGAGGAGAGATTAGAAGAGAGAAGTGAAGTGGGCTCTTATCTTATAGCTAGCTCTAGCACGTGCTCGTAGGCACTACGTGAGACTAAAATATGGATCATGTATTATAAAAGTACAACATTTTTATAACTTACTATTGTACATACTAACTATAAGTTAACTATAGATGATGTGGCAAATTATTATAGCCGGCTATCGGCTACACTATTGTTCTTACATTCTCTTCTTCAACTAGACACAAATATGTTATAGTTGCTCTTATACTCGGTTTGATTTGCCTGTGTCAGCCCGTGGATACAAATGTGGTTGTGTGTCTCTTCCTTATCTGTGTGGGTCAAGCGACAAACCCAGCGGCCCGACAGTGTCATCGATGTCGCGGTGATTAATGTTGCCCGACAGTCCCACTAGCTTCCCGTGTGTGTCCCCCTCATCTGCGAGAGGCCATTTGATTCCCGCGCGCGGTCCTTTCCGTTTCTTGCACCACTGAGAGAGGTGAGGGCATCTCCAACAGGGCGATCCATCTCGCGCCCGCGCGTCCAGATGGGTCTAACCGGATAAAAACGTGGCCTAGCGCGCGAACCCATCCCTAAAATGGATGACCGCGGCGTTCGGGACGACCCCAAATCTGGGGCGAGTTTGCGTGGCCGCGGACGCCGAAGGCTGGTCGCTCGCGTCCTCCCCTTGTCCGCCCCTGGCCCGCCTGTCTGTCTCCCACAACAGAAACACTCCACTCCACTCCCAAAACCTAGAGATGGCCGACGAAGCGACTGCCGCCGCCACCACCGCCACCATCGGAGACGAGGCACAGCTCGCGGCCGTAGCCGCTCCTCCCGTGGAGGCGGCTCCTGAACTAGACGCTCCGGTGGTCGTGGAGCCCGGGCCGCCGACGAAGAAGGCGAAGCCCGAGCTCACCGCGGAGCAGAGGGCGATGAAGAGCAAGAAGCGGGGGGGACCGACGCAGGGCGCTCGAGCAACAGAAGAGGGAGGCCGCTGTCGCGGAGGAGCGGCATCGGGCGGAGGAGCAGCTCCTCGAACTCCAAACACAGGCGAAGGCTCGTGTCATTCAAGAGCAGGCACAGGACATGCTCTTTTACGGCCACGCAACGCTCGGCCAGCACATGATCATCCCGGGCACCGGCACGGCCTCGGGGGGGAGCTCGGCCTCGTCCGTGACCCGGCCCCTTTTTTATATTTTTCGAACTATGGCACATTTCATTTCTTCATCATGCAACATTTTATTTGATATTATTTTATGCTATTCGATATTATTCTATAATTGTTACACATTTTTCTTCATTTCTTGATATTATTTATAAGTATGTGTGGCCAGATGGTCTATTTCCCAAAGAAATATGTCAAATGGCCAAATGGGTGGCCGCTGCGTTGGGCGCAGCGTGCGACCCAAACGGACATGCGAACGCGGGGCGCTGTCCGAGTGTCCGCGCGGCCACCCAAATGGCTCAAAACGGACTGCCCAGCGCGTCCGTTTGGGTCGCTCGGTTGGAGATGCCCTGATAGCGTAGGTTAAATTCTGTTTGTAAAGATGGTTAATTTTAACCAATTAAAATAAAAAACTCACTAGCTATCTCCTTGAGTTTGTTGACTTGGTCTGGGCAGACATAGGAGAACACGTGAGAGCCTAAATGAACCGGTCTCATAGCATCTTTAGCCCTGCTCCCCAAAACGTCTCCCAAACTACACCGGATCAAGCGTTTAAAGGACATGTTTCGTTCGTGCCGCGTTTAGTGGACGTCGCTCCCCAGCCATGTCCCCAAACAAAATTTCATATATTTAAAACTTAAGCCTTAAGCGAATTCATTCAAATTTGCTATATATTACATAGATCGAACGAAATTAGATGAAATTTAAACTAAACCTAATCTAGTAGTATTTGCGGCGGCCGGAGGTGTCGTACTACTGGTGAAAGTTATACATATTGTCGGTGACAACCTCATGCTTGCCGCGCTTATCGGGCTCGTCGACGGGCTCGTCCTTCACCGCGCCGTTTGGTCCAGCCTCGCCGTCATCGGTGAGGTCCACGAGTGGTTTCCCGGTGTCGCGGATGGACATGGTGATCACCGCGTCGAGGTCGCCCCTCCAGGCGTCCTTGTCGTTCAGCGAGGCCAAGCACGCTGCTCGCAGCCATGGGCACTCCTTGGGGTCGTCGCTGCTCGCGATGACACGTTGCTTCCGCTCGTACTCCGCCAGCAGCGCCGCCTTCCCGGCTGCCTCGTCGTATTGCTCCTCCTTCACCTTCGGCTTCGGGATGAGAAGGGTCCCGCCGCCGTGCCTTTGATGTTGTCTGCTGCCGTTGTCTTCGCGCCTCGGAATGACTGGCGGCATCACGAACTCCGGCTCCTCCTCCTTCACCTCGCGCTTGGGAACGGTGTAGGGCCTGGCGCGGTGCGACGAGGACGGCGTCGATCGTGTCGCCCCTGATGAGGAAGAGTTGGAGGAGGACGAGTATGTCCTCCTCGACTGCTAGCACGCTGCTAGCGGAGATGGTGGCGGCGACGAGGGTGTCTCCAACCTTGGAGCGCCGTTGTGGATACCATCGACAACGTTCTCCAGGGTGCGCCCCGGAAGAGGACGCGCCCGTCCTTGTTCTAGCTATTCCACCGGCCGACGAGGCCAACGGTGTTGTTCATTTCCATGTCGTACTGCGCCTGGAAGTAGGCAACCTACCAGGAGTCATTGCCAGTGGCCGCCAGGTCAGATCAGCCTGCTCGTCGGCAGTGAGGGCAGACCGCCGGGCCCTGATGGAGTCCCTCTAGCGATCCGTGCCTGGCGACGGTAGCGGCGGGACACCTATGCCGTTGATGGCCATCCTACACCCGCCGCTGCTTGGCAGGCGCATGTCTGGCGGGATGGGATATCCCGCGCGGTACAGCGCCCACGCCTTCGCCACGGTGGGGCTACCGCGGCCGAAGCCGTTCACCGCGGCGATCTTGCGGGAGGACGACGAGTGGCGAGGAGAAGATTTGGGAGCAGCGAGAGATTGGGCTGAACAAGAACCGCAGGTGCGCTCTTAATGTACAACGGCAGCAGGCGAAGCGGCAGCGGGTTGTTGGACGCAGTAAACGCCGACAGCGTGAGATTGGGAAATCTGGGACGCCATTAACGTCGCTTGACCAAAGGTAGGCGATGGGGTTTTAGGCTTCCGAGCCGCTGACGTGTCGGGCCCGCGTATCTTCGCTTTTCGTTGTGTCTGGCGTGCCCGGAGCGTTCCCTGTGTAGCGGGGACAGGCTCGGGGCGCCGGACACCGTATCGGGCCGCGCTGGACAAAAAGAGGCTTTGGGGAACGCGGCTAGGAACGTTTTTCATTCGACGCGCCCCAAATCCCTTTGGGAGACGCTTTGGGGGACGCGGCTGGAGATGCTCTCACACTCTGTTTTGGGTTCATTTAGATGGTGGAGCCGCTAACGTCTTTGAGATACCGCATGGGATTGACTAAGCTAAGAGCATTTCTAGCAGAGCCCGTAAAGGGCAAAATCGAAAACTAACCGCCAGTTTATGGGTTCGGGCCGAAATACGGCGTCGATCGTAAATGAGCCAAAACCGAATTGTTTTTTTCAGGCAGAGCCTAAAATCTAAATCGGCCTGTATTTTGTAGGGGCGAACGGGTGAAGCGAACGGTAGATCCATATCTAAGGCGCGCTGAAACTTCACCGCATGCAACTGCTCACTCTCTCCCTCCTCCCCCGGGCCGCCACCACACTCCGCCGCTGCCACCTCCGCACCGCCCGATTCGGCCGAGCCCAGCATCCCGCACCTAATGCAGCTCGCCCCGCATCCAGCCCGTGGTTCCTCGCCCAGCTCCGGGTGCCACCGCCGTGCCGGATGAATCAAGGATGAGCTCGGGCAACGAGTTCGTCGATGTCGATATGTCCAATTCGTCGAGCTCGGACGATTCCGACCTCTATGAGCTGCTCCATCATGACGAGGTGGAGGCCACCATCCTCCTTCTGTCTGTCAAGGAGCTGGAGGACCGCGCGCAGCTGCTGAATCGGAGGCGCAGCTCGGTGATTGGCCGGAACCACATCCAACGGAATCGCCTCCTCGACCACGAGCAGCTGATGGAAGACTACTTCACCGAGGCACCTACCTATCCGCCGCATCTATTCCGTAGGAGGTATCGCATGCGCCGAAGTTTGTTTGTCAAAATCGTCAAGGCATGCGAAGCCAACTCGAATTACTTCAAGCAACTTAGAAATGTTGTCGGTGTGATGGGTTTTAGACCCTTCCAAAAAATCTCGGCTGCCATGAGGGTGATTTTGTATGGCATCCTTGCGGATTACACCGATGAGTATCTTCGAATTGGCAAAGATACAACCACGGAGTCAGTGCGTAGGTTTGCTCGCATGATTATCAAGTTGTTTGGACCAACCTATCTCCGAGCTCCCAATGAGAATGACACAATAAGATTGATGGAGATAAATGAGAAAAGTGGTTGGCCTAGCATGCTTGGTAGTCTTGATTGTATGCATTGGACATGAAAGAATTGTCCCAAGGCATGGCATGGGCTTTACTGGTGGGAAGAGCAAAGATGCTACCATTGTACTTGAGGCCTTCGCATCACAAGATTTGTGGATTTGGCATTGTTTTTTTTTGGTTTACCGGGAACACTCAATGACATCAACGTGGTGCAAAGATCCCCTTTATTTACAAAACTAGCAAATGGGGAAGCTCCCACTTGCAACTACAAGGTTATGAACAATGAATATACAATGAGATATTACCTAGCTGATGGCATCTATCTGGATTGGGTGTTGTGGGTATACTTTATGGGATGCCAACGACATGGTCTAGATCCGGCAAGCCCGGGTGGCCCGCAGATGGTGGTGGTGGCATATGGCCCATCAGGTGGCCCAATTGTTGTTGATAGAAGATGGATGAAGTCCAGCCCAGGAATAGGAGCCGGATCCCAACCGACCTATGCAAGTAGATGGATCCATGGAGGCCCATGAAGTATTCGGATCCATGACGGCAAGTTCGATCTAGGTGAATCCTTGACGTGCACAACAATGTATATTCCGTAGTTCGGCATCTTGTATTCTGGCTAGGACTCTCCATGTAAACCCTAGATCCGGGCGCCTTTATAAGCCGGATACTGGGAGCCCTAGAGGCACAACCACAACTCAATGTAATAACGCGAAGCGCCCAGATAATTCCAGATAAGCAGCAGTAGGCCCTGTCCTCGAGAAGGTGTTCCGAAGCTGTGTAAATTGCGTACCACCGTCCTGAGTGTTCTCCATCCTATGGCCCCTACTTCTTCCCCCCTCCATGAGGATCCCTCCTCTGGGGTAGCGTCGAATAGGCAACGACATTTGGCGCCCACCATGGGGCCAACGGCATTTGGAGGCCGGAACCGGGAGGGTTCCACCATGGGAAGCTTCAACGACTCCATCGCAGTGGGGCGCGTTATGTACGCCGGCAACTTTCCGATCGTCCCTCAGGACGAGTGCTGGATTCCAGCTAGGACCGACCCCGTCAAGCTCTCCATCGTCCCAATCGGCGGGATACACATCTTCATCGGCGAGACCGTCAATTCTGACAGAAACACACTGGTAAGTATGAGCAGGACGCAGTCTCGAAGATCCGATCTGAGTCGCAGGAACTTCCTAAGGAAGATTCCGCCTTAGATCTGAAAAACTCAAAGCCCACCCAATCCGCCCCCGAGCAGAAAACTACGGTGGAAGACCAATGCAGATCCTCCTGGGTTTCCCAGGTGATAGAGAAGCAAAGGTGTCACTTCGTGCACTTCCTCGCGCATACCATAGGAACCGCTCCTCCTCAGGATGGAGCTGGACCTATGCAAGTTGAGGATGCCAGAGACAACAACGCTCCAGGACAGCAAGAAGCTGCCAGAGACAGTGAAGACTCGATACTCGAAAATGTGAGCCCATTATCCAGCGATGCGTCTTCCATTGACTCGGAAGAGTACAACCATCTGATGAAGGAGATGGAGGACGAGGAGAAAGCTGAGGCAGAATCCGGCCCACCCAAGTAGGTCCTCGCGACCGTGACGGGGTTGGATGAAGGAACTGATTCAGAGAAGACCCCACCTAACATAGGCATCTCGAATGGGCCTTGCGGATAAGGTACCCGAGGATATTTGGAGGCCTACGACCCGAAGCTTTCAAGACCCAGAAGCACAGTAAATATCGATATGGAAGACATAGTTATTTTAGGGATTGAGAGTCATGTAATTGTACGGGAAGGACTTGGATAGTCTCCCGGAGTTTGTAACTTGTACGATACAAAAGCCTCGGCTCCACCTCCTATATAAAGGGGATCCGAGGGAGAAAGAAAGGATTGAATCCATTCCCAACGCCACAATTTCGGGCCCATCCGATCTGGGTGCACCGTTTCGGGTTCGTACCCGTACTACGCCGGAGCCCCGACAAGGATGGATCCTTGACTTTGGTGTATGCATGTCAATGGAGGAGCTCACCAGGAAATCAGGCAAGGATGGAGAGAACATCACACACAAGGAGATCCTCACCAATCCATTAACAGCAGAAGAGGCCGCAGATCCGGAAGCTTTCGAAGCTAAAAGGAAAGAACTACTGGCTGAAGCTCAAAGGGTGGTCAGGGTTGTAGTATCGGTCCTTCAGGACAAGATGGAGACCGTCCAGATGATGAAAGCGGTTGATGTGGGCATTACCCTTCGGGTAACTAATGTTGCACTACCTCTTGCGGCCCAACCAGGGGCCCATGAAGGCATGGCCAGGTGGGCCGCTACGTCGGTTCCTAAGAAGAATTCTTGAAGCACAAGGAAAGAAGACGGAGAATACAAGGAAAGTTTAGATCTAAGGCTCTCTGTAACCTAGTCGTACCCGGACAGACCTCTTGAGACCTGGCTCCCAACATAAGGGCCAGGAGAGGGGCTGTCGAGGGACACACACAATCATAGAAAACTTAGCCACTACAAGTCTAGAGCTAGGTCATTACAGAACTTAGTCTCTCGACGAGATCACAGCCGAAACCTTCGGCACCCATTGTAATTCGATCATAATCAAGATCAGACAGGTAGGACGTAAGAGTTTTACCTCACCGAGGACCCCGAACCTGGGTAAATCACTCTTCCCGCTTGTTTGATAACCGATGTCTCGTGTCAGCCTACAGGAATCCATCTACCCTAATCCCCATACGGAGGGCATTGCCTAGGAGTACCCTCGACAGCGGTCGCGGAACAAGAACACAAGACCGAGGAGCACCTGAACAAAGCCACAGAGTTCCGGGATCGATGGAGGAGGAGAGTCAATAAAGCTCGCTAAGAGGCAAAAAAGCTCCATCAGGAAGCTATTCGCCCTCGGAATATCTATTTTGATAGCCCCACCAATCATCGGCCGCTTGCGACTCCAAAGGATAACATGAAGATGGTCGCGGAGCTCCTGGCCAAAAATGACGAGGAAATCGATATCGGCCACCTCCACACACTCGTCGCTACAACAATGCAGCAACAAAGTAAGGCAGATACTTCGCGCATGTTAGAGTCCAACCTGGAGGTATGCGTATCCACCGCATCAACAGAGCGCAGAAGGAAGACCAAAGAACATCCAAATCCAATCCCCATACCTTCGGATACCCCTCCAGCAGGGAAGAACAAGGGAAAGGATTCGATGTATGCTGGCAAGGACAAGTACCGGAACTCATCTCCACCCCAGAACCTGCACGCTCCTCCGCCCCCTCGCTGACGAATCCCCGCCGAAAACACCAGACCCCATGGGTCTGGCGGAATTAACATTCGCGGCAACGTTGAGCGTCAGAGGATCCGGAACAAGGAACGCACGCTGGAACCTTGCAGGAGCTGGAACGAGGAACGCGCGCCTGAGCCCCACAGGTGCCGGAATGATGGAGGCAGCCGCCGTGATGGCGAAGGCAACCACCGCAGTCGGAGTCAGCACCATCAAGAAGGACGCGGAGATTTTGATGGCGGAAGCAAGAAGCCTCATCGGCCCCCGCACGGATCTCCATCACCACCACCTAGTGGCGGAGGTGGAGGCGGAGGCTGATGTCTACGGGTGCTTCTATTCTTGTAGACAGTGTTGGGCCTCCAAGAGCAGAGGTTTGTAGAACAGCAGCAAGTTTCCCTTAAGTGGATCACCCAAGGTTTATCGAACTCAGGGAGGAAGAGGTCAAAGATATCCCTCTCATGCAACCCTGCAACCACAAAGCAAGAAGTCTCTTGTGTCCCCAACACACCTAATAGGTGCACTAGTTCGGCGAAGAGATAGTGAAATACAAGTGGTATGAATATATATGAGCAGTAGTAACAGCGCCAGAAAAGTGCTTTGCTGTCCAGGACTGGCGTGTGGTTGATGGTGGTAATATTGCAGACAGTACAGATGCAGTAGAACAGTAAACAAGCAGCGATAGCAGTATTGGAAACAAGGCCTAGGGATCATACTTTCACTAGTGGACACTCTCAACATTGCAATCATAAAGGAATATAAATATAAGCACTTCACTATGCTATTCCGAATTAATCTCTGGCAAGATAACGAACTCTAATTCATCATGTAGGCAAACCTTAAAGATGTATTCCCAAGTACTAATGAACACCCCACGCTGTCACTTTGAGCATTCATAGGAGGTACTAACACACCACAATTTCATAGAGACATCCAACTCAAATCATAACTCAGTGAATAAGTATTCTGTGAAATATAGCCTAAGAGACCCACACGGTGCACACACTGTCACCTTTACACACGTGGGACAAGGAGTCTCCGGAGATCACATAAGTAAAATTCACTTGACTAGCATAACGACATCTAGATTAAAAGCATCATCATATGAATCTCAATCATGTAAGGCAGCTCATGAGATTATTGTATTGAAGTACATAGAGAGAGAGATTAACCACATAGCTACCGGTACAACCCTTAGCCTCGATGGAGAACTACTCCCTCCTCATGGGAGACAGCAGCGGTGATGAAGATGGCGGTGGTGATGGCAGCGGTGTCGATGGAGAAGCCTTCCGGGGGCACTTCCCCGTCCCGGCGGCGTGCCGGAACAGAGACTCCTGTCCCCCAGATCTTGGCTTCGCGATGGCGGCGGCTCTGGAAGGTTTCTCATACCGTGGCTTTTTCGTATCGAAGATTTAGGCCAGGGACCTTTATATAGGCGAAGAGGCGGAGTCGGAGGGGGTACGGAGCCGCCACACAATAGGGCGGCGCGGCCAAGGCCTGGGCCGCGCCGGCCTATCATCTGGGGCCCACAGGGCCCTCCTCTGGTGGCTCTCGGGTGTTCTGGAAGCTTCATGCAATTCTAAGATGTTGGGTGTTGATTTCGTCCAATTCCGAGAATATTTCCTTACTAGGATTTCTGAAACCAAAAACAACAGAAAACAGGAACTGGCACTTCGGCATCTCGTCAATAGGTTAGTTCCGGAAAACGCATAAAATCATCATAAAGTGTGAACAAAACATGTAGATATTGTCATAAAACAAGCATGGAACATAAGAAATTATCGATACGTCGGAGACGTATCAGCATCCCCTAGCTTAGTTTCTGCTCGTCCCGAGCAGGTAAACGATAACAAAGATAATTTCTGGAGTGACATGCCATCATAACCTTGATCATACTATTGTAAGCATATGTAATGAATGCAGCGATCAAAACAATGGTAATGACATGAGTAAACAAATGAATCATAAAGCAAAGACTTTTCATGAATAGTACTTCCAAGACAAGCATCAATAAGTCTTGCATAAGAGTTAACTCATAAAGCAATAATTCAAAGTAAAGGTATTGAAACAACACAAAAGAAGATTAAGTTTCAGCGGTTGCTTTCAACTTATAACGTGTATATCTCATGGATAGTTGTCAATGCAAAGTAATATAATAAGTGCAATATGCAAGTATGTAGGAATCAATGCACAGTTCACACAAGTGTTTGCTTCTTGAGATAGAGAGAAATAGGTGAACTGACTCAACATAAAAGTAAAAGAATGGCCCTTCGCAGAGGGAAGCATTGATTGCTATATTTGTGCTAGAGCTTTGGTTTTGAAAACATAAAGAGAGCATAAAAGTAAAGTTTTGAGAGGTGTTTGTTGTTGTCAACGAATGGTAGTGGGCACTCTAACCCCCTTGCCAGACAAACCTTCAAAGAGCGGCTCCCATTTTATTTTATTTATGTGTGGCACTCCTTCCAACCTTTCTTTCACAAACCATGGCTAACCGAATCCTTGGGTGCCTGCCAACAATCTCATACCATGAAGGAGTGCCTTTTTATTTTAGTTTTATTATGATGACACTCCTCCCCACCTTTGCTTTCTCAAGCCATGGCTAACCGAATCCTTCGGGTGCCGTCCAACAATCACATACCATGGAGGAGTGTCTATTTTGATTAATTAATTTGGGACTGGAAATCCCATTGCCAGCTCTTTTTGCAAAATTATTGGATAAGCGGATGAAGCCACTAGTCCATTGGTGAAAGTTTCCCAACAAGATTGAAAGATAAACACCACATACTTCCTCATGAGCTATAAAACATTGACACAAATCAGAGGTGATAAATTTTGAATTGTTTAAAGGTAGCACTCAAGCAATTTACTTTGGAATGGCGGAGAAATACCATGTAGTAGGTAGGTATGGTGGACACAAATGGCATAGTGATTGGCTCAAGGATTTTGGATGCATGAGAAGTATTCCCTCTCGATACAAGGTTTAGGCTAGCAAGGTTATTTGAAACAAACACAAGTATGAAGCGGTGCAGCAAAACTCACATAAAAGACATATTGTAAACATTATAAGACTCTACACCGTCTTCCTTGTCGTTCAACCCCTTACTAGAAATTATCTAGACCTTAGAGAGACCAATTATGCAAACCAAATTTTAGCAAGCTCTATGTATTTCTTCACTAATAGGTGCAAAGTATATGATGCAAGAGCTTAATCATGAGCACAACAATTGCCAAGTATCAGGTTATTCAAGACATCATACCAATTACTACATGTAGCATTTTCCGTTTCCAACCATACAACAATTAACGAAGCAGTTTCAACCTTCGCCATGAAAATTAAAAGCTAAGAACACATGTGTTCATATGAACCAGCAGAGCGTGTCTCTCTCCCACACAAGCATTTATTCAAACATAAACAAAAACAAAAACAAACAGACGCTCCAAGTAAAGTACATAGGATGTGACTGAATAAAAATATAGTTTCAAGAGAAGGAACCTGATAATTTGTCGATGAAGAAGGGGATGCCTTGGGCATCCCCAAGCTTAGATGCTTGAGTCTTCTTAAAATATGCAGGGATGAACCACCGGGGCATCCCCAAGCTTAGAGCTTTCACTCTCCTTGATCATATTGTATCATCCTCCTCTCTTGACCCTTGAAAACTTCCTCCACACCAAACTCGAAACAAACTCATTAGAGGGTTAGTGCATAATCAAAAATTCACATGTTCAGAGGTGACACAATCATTCTTAACACTTCTGGACATTGCCTAAAGCTACTGGAAGTTAATGGAACAAAGAAATCCATTCAACACAGCAAAAGAGGCAATGCGAAATAAAAGGCAGAATCTGTCAAAACAGGACAGTCCGTAAAGACAAATTTTATTGAGGCACCAGACTTGCTCAAATGAAAATGCTCAAATTGAATGAAAGTTGCGTACATATCTGTGGATCACTCACGTAAATTGGCATAATTTTCTGAGTTACCTACAGAGAATTAGGCCCAGATTCGTGACAGCAAGAAATCTGTTTCTGCGCAGTAATCCAAATCTAGTATGAACCTTACTATCAAAGACTTTACTTGGCACAAAAATGCAATAAAATAAAGATAAGGAGAGGTTGCTACAGTAGTAACAACTTCCAAGACTCAAATATAAAATAAAAGTGCAGTAGTAAAATAAACACATGGGTTATCTCCCAAGAAGTTCTTTCTTTATAGCCATTAAGATGGGCTCAGCAGTTTTAATGATGCACTCGCAAGAAATAGTAGTTGAAGCAAAAGAGAGCATCAAGAAGCAAATTCAAAACACATTTAAGTCTAACATGCTTCCTATGCATAGGAATCTTGTAAATAAACAAGTTCATGAAGAGCAAAGTAACAAGCATAGGGAGATAAAACAAGTGTAGCTTCAAAAATTTCAGCATATAGAGAGGTGTTTTAGTAACATAAAAATTTCTACAACCATATTTTCCTCTCTCATAATAATATCCAGTAGCATCATGAGCAAACTCAACAATATAACTATCAAATGAAACATTCTTATCATGAGTCTCATGCATAAAATTATTACTCTCCACATAAGCATAGTCAATTTTATTAGTTGTAGTGGGAGCAAATTCAACAAAGTAGCTATCATTATTATTCTCATCATCAAATATAGGAGGCATATTGTAATCATAATCAAATTTACTCTCCATAGTAGGTGGCACCAAAAGACTACTATCATTATAATCATCATAAATAGGAGGTAAAGTATCATCAAAGAAAATTTCCTCCTCAATGCTTGGGGGACTAAAAAGATCATGCTCATCAAAACCAGCTTCCCCAAGCTTAGAATTTTCCATAGCATTAGCAACAATAGTGTTCAAAGCATTCATATTAATAACATTCCCATTAGCATGCATATAAAGTTCCATGGGTTTTTTTAATTCTCTCTTCAAACACATCATGTCCTAATTCAAGATAAAGTTCATAAAGATCTCTCATATTTTTGTTGTTTTCCATTATGCCTTACGAGTGTAAACAAGAAACAAAAAGATGCAATTGCAGGATCTAAAGGAAATAGCTTTGAGTACTTACAACGGCGAAAATAGCTTAGTAGCCGAGATCCGGAGTGTGAGTACCTTTTACCTTTCCTCCCCGGCAACGGCGCCAGAAAAGTGCTTGACTGCCCAGGACTGGCGCGTAGTTGACGAGGGAGGAAATGGTGTAGCTTTCCTTCGTTCCCCGGCAACGGCGCCAGAAAAGTGCTTGATGTCTACGGGTGCTTCTATTCTTGTAGACAGTGTTGGGCCTCCAAGAGCAGAGGTTTGTAGAACAGCAGCAAGTTTCCCTTAAGTGGATCACCCAAGGTTTATCGAACTCAGGGAGGAAGAGGTCAAAGATATCCCTCTCATGCAACCCTGCAACCACAAAGCAAGAAGTCTCTTGTGTCCCCAACACACCTAATAGGTGCACTAATTCGGCGAAGAGATAGTGAAATACAAGTGGTATGAATATATATGAGCAGTAGTAACAGCGCCAGAAAAGTGCTTTGCTGTCCAGGACTGGCGTGTGGTTGATGGTGGTAATATTGCAGACAGTACAGATGCAGTAGAACAGTAAACAAGCAGCGATAGCAGTATTGTAAACAAGGCCTAGGGATCATACTTTCACTAGTGGACACTCTCAACATTGCAATCATAAAGGAATATAAATATAAGCACTTCACTATGCTATTCCGAATTAATCTCTGGCAAGATAACGAACTCTAATTCATCATGTAGGCAAACCTTAAAGATGTATTCCCAAGTACTAATGAACACCCCACGCTGTCACTTTGAGCATTCATAGGAGGTACTAACACACCACAATTTCATAGAGACATCCAACTCAAATCATAACTCAGTGAATAAGTATTCTGTGAAATATAGCCTAAGAGACCCACACGGTGCACACACTGTCACCTTTACACACGTGGGACAAGGAGTCTCCGGAGATCACATAAGTAAAATTCACTTGACTAGCATAACGACATCTAGATTAAAAGCATCATCATATGAATCTCAATCATGTAAGGCAGCTCATGAGATTATTGTATTGAAGTACATAGAGAGAGAGATTAACCACATAGCTACCGGTACAACCCTTAGCCTCGATGGAGAACTACTCCCTCCTCATGGGAGACAGCAGCGGTGATGAAGATGGCGGTGGTGATGGCAGCGGTGTCGATGGAGAAGCCTTCCGGGGGCACTTCCCCGTCCCGGCGGCGTGCCGGAACAGAGACTCCTGTCCTCCAGATCTTGGCTTCGCGATGGCGGCGGCTCTGGAAGGTTTCTCGTACCGTGGCTTTTTCGTATCGAAGATTTAGGCCAGGGACCTTTATATAGGCGAAGAGGCGGAGTCGGAGGGGGTACGGAGCCGCCACACAATAGGGCGGCGCGGCCAAGGCCTGGGCCGCGCCGGCCTATCATCTAGGGCCCACAGGGCCCTCCTCTGGTGGCTCTCGGGTGTTCTGGAAGCTTCATGCAATTCTAAGATGCTGGGCGTTGATTTCGTCCAATTCCGAGAATATTTCCTTACTAGGATTTCTGAAACCAAAAACAACAGAAAACAGGAACTGGCACTTCGGCATCTCCTCAATAGGTTAGTTCCGGAAAACGCATAAAATCATCATAAAGTGTGAACAAAACATGTAGATATTGTCATAAAACAAGCATGGAACATAAGAAATTATCGATACGTCGGAGACGTATCAGAGGCCGGAGGTCACGCTCTCGTTCAGAATCCCCTGATCATAGGCAGAACTCACACGACACGCTGGAACGTCTTAACGAATACATGATTGAGTACATTGACCCAAAGTGTTTTGGCAAGAGGATCCGAGAGGAGAAAACACCAAAAGGCCTGAACCTCATGCTACCCGGAAACTTTAAGCATTATGATGGCAGTAAGAGGCCCGACACCTGGATCGATGACTACTTCAATGCAGTCAGTTTTGCCGAAGGGACCCCAAACATGGCCTGCCACATGCTCCTGTTGTACCTTGTTGGTCCAACCTGGACTTGGCTCAGCGATCTCTAGTAGAACTCCATCTTTTGCTGGTTTGACCTGAAGATAGCATTTGAGAGACACTTCAGGGGCACCTACAAGAGACCTTCCACGGCCAGTGATCTTCAAGCTTGTATTCAGAAGAAAACTGAAACCTCTCGAGCATATCTTACTATGTGGTTAGAGACAAGAAACGAGTGTGAAAACGTAGACAATCGCACAACTATGCTAGCCTTTATGGGTGGCTGATGACCCACAAGTATAGGGGGTGTATCGAGTATTTTCGATAAGTAAGAATGTCGATCCCAACGAGGAGCAGAAGGTGTTGACAAGCAGTTTCGATGAAGGATTCACTATAAATGCTCATAGACAAGTATTCAGGGGGTTTTGATGTAGCAGTTGAATAAAGTACGAGTAAGTAAAGTGCGAGAGTAACAATTGCAGCGAGTGGCCCAATCCTTTTTAGCACAAAGGACAAGCCGTTTTGTTTACTTATAATGACCAAACGTTCTTGAGGACACACGGGATTTTAGTCTAGTGCTTTCGCTACATACGGCTAATTAATCTTCATTGTTTTGATAAGTGTTGTGTGGGTGAACCTATGCTAATGTACCGCCCTTCCTAGGACTATATACCCCTTGCAAGCATCCGCAACTACAAGAAAGTAATTAAGATAAATCTAACCACAGCCTTAAACTCTGAGATCCTGCTATCCCTCCTGCATCGATATACCAATGGGGGTTCAGGTTTCTGTCACTCCGGCAACCCCGCAATTGGCAAACGAGTACAAGATGCATTCCCCTAGGCCCATAAAGGTGAAGTGTCATGTAGTCGACGTTCACATGACACCACTAGAAGAATAACACCACAACTTAAATATCATAACATTGAATATTACTCAACCATACTTCACTACTAACATTTAGACTTCACCCATGTCCTCAAGAACTAAACGAAATACTCACGAGACATCATATGGAACATGATCAGAGGTGATATGATGGTGAATAACAATCTGAACATAAACCTTGGTTCAACGGTTTCACTCAATAGCATCAATAACAAGTAGAAATCAACACCGGGAGAGTGTCCCCTATCAAACAATCAAGATCCAACCCGAATTTTTACGGCGGTGACGATGTGCAGCGGTGGAGACGGCGGTGATGATGATGTAGATGATGACGATGGTGATGGAGATGATGTCCAGCTCAATGGCGGTGACGATGGCGTCGATTTCCCCCTCCGGGAGGGAATTTCCCCGGTGGATCTCAGCCTGCCGGAGAGCTCTTTTCTCTCTGGTGTTCTCCGCCCCGCAGAGGCGGCTGTGACTCTTCACGACTATCCCCCCCGAAGCTTAGGTTTTCGGGACGAAGAAATATGCGAAGGAGAGGAGGCCAGAGGGGGCTGTGGGCCTCCTCCTCACAGGGCGGCGCGGCCAGGGCAGGGCCCGCGCCGGCCCATGAGGTGGGCCCATGGAGGCCCTCCTCGGCTCCCCCTTCTGGCTCCCTTCGTCTTCTGGAAAAATATGAATTTTCATATAATTTCCGTCAATTGTTGATCTTCCGAAATATTGCATTCTGACGGCGCTTTTTCCAGCATAATCCTGACTCCGGTGCGCGATCCTCCAATAATCATGAAACATGCAAAATAGATGAAATAACATAAGTATCATCTCCAAATACGAAATATATCAATGAATAACAGCAAATTATGATATAAAATAGTGATGCAAATTGGACGTATCAACTCCCCCCAAGCTTAGACTTCGCTTGTCCCCAAGCGAAACTGAACTCGGTAAACAGGACCACATGTTTATGGAGTGAAGAGTCGATAAATAAAATACGGACAAGAAGCATCATATTCATTCACACAAGACATTCTAGTAAACAACTTCCTCATATAATTCAACTTGAAACAAGTATAAGGTAATCACAAATAAAGGTGCATAAGAAATCATAGTTGGTGATGGCAAACTTTGTCCTTGGTCAGAGAACAATTAACAAGTTATACTTATCTATCGAGCAGCGCTCTCATGTTAAAGTTTATATGGCACAACTTGCATACTCAATCATAATAATCTCCTCATAATCATTGATAACTTTCAAAGCTATATTCATTCGGATAAAACTTGTACTAAACAAGGAAGAGTAAAAGACATGATGAAGTAAATCACAATATAGATGGTTTGATCACAACAACTCAAATGCTTGCTTAAGATGGAGGGAAATAGGTTTACTGACTCAACATAAAGTAAAAGACAGGCCCTTCGCAGAGGGAAGCAGGGATTAAATCATGTGCCAGAGCTTTTTCAATTTTGAAATCATATAAAGAGAATAAAAGTAACATTTCGAGAGGTGTTTGTTGTTGTCAACGACTGGTAGCGGGTACTCTAACCCCCTTGCCAGACAAACTCTCGAAGAGCGGCTCCATACAGCTTTATTTTTGGTTGGCACTCCTTCCAACCTTTGCTTTCACAAACCATGGCTAACCGAATCTTCGGGTGCCTGCCAACAATCTCATACCATGAAGGAGTGCCTTTTTATTTTAGTTTTATTTAGATGCCACTCCTCCCCACCTTTGCTTTCTCAAGCCATGGCTAATCGAATCCTCGGGTGCCGTCCAACAATCACATACCATGGAGGAGTGTCTATTTTTGTAACATCATGATGGTTAATTAACTTGGGACTGGGAATCCCATTGCCAGCTCTTTTTGCAAAATTATTGGATAAGCGGATGAAGCCACTAGTCCATTGGTGAAAGTTCCCCAACAAGATTGAAAGATAAAACACCACATACTTCCTCATGAGCTATAAAACATTGACACAAATAAGGGATGATAAATTTTGAATTGTTTAAAGGTAGCACATGAAGTATTTACTTGGAATGGCAGGAAATACCATATTGTAGGTAGTTATGGTGGACACAAATGGCATAGGTTTGGGTTATGGTTTGGATGCACGAGAAGCATTCCTTCTCGGTACAGGTTTTTGGCTAGCAAGGTTAATTAGCAAGCACAAGAGTTGAGGGAAACAAACAAATATACATGTGATAGGAACAATCATGCATCTTCCTTGCAAGCACAAACAATTTTAACTTCAGAATAATAAGCTATGAGCTAACAAGAAAAGAAGACAATGAAACAACTACATAACAAAGTGTTATTGCTATTTGACCAATGCTAAGTTTGCCAAATCCAAATAGATTTATTCAATGCTCCCAAAGTGATACCAATACTAATAACAAGATCAATCATATAATAGGAATTGCAAACTAAAATAAGGTGTGCAATATGTAAATGATAAGACTTCTCATTAATATTCCATAACGATAACTCACACCAAGGGTTACATAGACAACCAACTAAAGGAGAGATACTTCCACACTGCAACCCATCTTATATGATAACTTCCCTACTCATGATATGACACTACTTGACAGTAAAAAGTAAAATATAGTGATGATGTGATACCGCGGTACTCCCCCAAGCTTGGAATAAACCAGGGGATGCCAATACCGATGATGAATTACTCCTTCGGCGATGGTGGTGATGAATTCTTGACAAGCTTCTCAACAAGCTCCTGAAGCTCATCAATCTTGTACATGAGGTTGCGGATCATCTCCGAATTGTGCTCGACGCGGTTAAGAAGTATGTCCGATGGCGAGTCCCAACTCTTGGAGTTATTTCCCCACTCTTCAACCTCAGGCTTCATCCTTCCTGCTGTGTTAGAACGATCTATATCCCAATTGCTAGGCAATGCTGCCTTGGGAGTCCTTTCAATTTGACTATTGTAAATTAGATTGCGAAAGGGATGGTAAGTGCCTGAAGAAGATGTCTTTGGAGCTAGGTAATGACGTGGAACCCTTCCTCCAGTGCGAATTCTTGCGCTCCTCTTTGCACTAAAAGGGTTATCCACCACCTCGATGCTTGCAATGGTAGCACGCGGGTATGCGCGCGAGTCTTCCTCCACTTCTTCTTCATCTTCTTCCTTGACGCTCTCGTCCACCTCTTTCCACTCGGGATCTTGAATATCTTCATCCGAAAGCCCCTTGCCCTTGTTCTTGGAGACCATGGTGCTTCTAGATTGAAAACAGATCCTGGCAGAAACATCTCGAAACAAAACACGTCGAGAAAACAATATACGGACCTCCAGGGGTCCGGGGGATTATATAGCAGGAATTTTCACGACAAAAGGAAAGTACCAGGTCGAACCAGAGTCGGAGAGGGGCGATGAGGCGGCCAGCTCATAGGGCGGCGCGGCCAGGCTGGGGCCCGCGCCGGCCTATGGGGGCACGCCCTCGTGCGTCTCCTCCACTCCGTTTCGATCTCGTAATTTTTCATATTTTCCAAAAACAGAAAAAACATTGTTCGGAAGGTAAATCGCGAACTTTTTATTACCAGTACTGTTACCTATTCAAAGTCGAGTTCTGGCGGACTGTCAATTTGACCTTTGATGAAAGCCTCCGGTGTTTCCACTCGAATAACATCAACATCTTCATTATAAGAATCACCTGAGATATAATGCTTGAGTCTTTGTCCATTCACCACTTGTGTGGCATTGCCTTGGAGAGAGCTAATTTTAATTGCTCCTGAACGATACACCTCCTCAACGACATATGGTCCTTCCCATTTCGAGAGTAATTTCCCTGCAAAGAATCTGAGACGAGACCGATACAATAGGACTTTATCCCCAATATTAAATTCTCTTTTGATAATCCTTCTATCATGCCATTTCTTAACTTTCTCTTTAAAGAGTTTAGCATTTTCATAAGCTTCACTTCTCCATTCATCTAGAGAACTCAATTGTAGCAATCTTTTCTTACCGGCTAGCTTAGGATCTTTATTTAATTCTCTTACAGCCCAATAAGCTTTGTGCTCTAGTTCTAAAGTTAAATGACAAGCTTTTCCATTGACCATTTTATAAGGTGACATACCCATGGGATTTTTATAAGCAGTTCTATAAGCCCATAGTGCTTCTTTTAATTTACTAGCCCAATTCTTTCTAGTTTTATTAACAATCTTTTGCAAGATAGCTTTAATCTCTCTATTTGATAATTCTACTTGCCCACTAGTTTGAGGATGATAAGCGGAAGCAATCCTATGATTAATACCATATTTAGCAAGAGTTTTCCTAAAACCACCATGAATAAAATGAGAACCTCCATCAGTCATAATATATCTAGGAACTCCAAATCGAGGAAAAATAATATCTAAAAGCATTCTTAAAGAGGTCTCACCATCAGCACTTTTTGTAGGTATGGCTTCCACCCATTTAGTAACATAATCAACTGCAACAAGTATATGAGTGTTACCTTCTGAAGAGGGAAAAGGTCCCATGAAGTCAAATCCCCAACAATCAAACGGTTCAATAACAAGAGTATAATTCATAGGCATTTCATTGCGTCTGGAGATATTACCAACCCTTTGACATTCATCACAAGATAAAATAATCTTCCTTGCATCTTTGAAGAGAGTTGGCCAATAAAAACCTGATTGTAGAACCTTTTGCGTGGTTCTATCTCCGGCGTGATGTCCTCCATAAGCATTACCATGACATTTACTCAATATCTCTTGTTGTTCATATTCGGGAACACATCTTCGCAGAATACCATCCACTCCTTCTTTATATAAGTGTGGGTCATCCCAGAAATAATGCCTCAAGTCATAAAAGAATTTCCTCCTTTGCTGAGCTGAAAAGGTTGGAGGCAAGTACTTGGAAACAATAAAGTTAGCATAATCAACATACCAAGGACTGTCTCGCGAGCTCACCTTTATTACAGTCAATTGTTCATTTGGAAAACTATCATTAACAGGAACAGGATCATAAGCAATATTTTCCAATCTAGACAAATTATCAGCAACAGGATTATCAGCACCTTTCCTATCTACAATATGTAAATCAAATTCTTGCAACAGAAGCACCCATCTAATAAGCCTTGGCTTAGCATCTTTCTTTTGCATAAGGTATCTAATTGCAGCATGATCAGTATGAATTGTAACTTTTGAATCAACAATATAAGATCTAAACTTATCACAAGCAAAGACTACAGCTAACAATTCTTTTTCAGTAGTAGCATAATTTCTTTGAGCAGCATCAAGGGTTTTACTAGCATAATGAATAACATTCAATTTTTTATTTACTCGCTGTCCAAGAACAGCGCCTACAGCAAAATCACTAGCATCACACATAATTCCAAATGGTAAGTTCCAATCAGGAGGTTCAACTATAGGAGCGGTTGTTAAGGCTTTCTTTAGAGTTTCAAAAGCTTCCTTACAATCATCATCAAAAACAAAAGGTACATCTTTTTGAAGAAGATTAGTAAGAGGCTTTGAAATCTTGGAGAAGTCTTTAATAAACCTCCTATAAAACCCAGCGTGACCAAGAACACTACGAATACCTTTAACATCCCTGGGGTAGGGCATCTTCTCAATTGCTTCAACTTTAGCTCTATCAACTTCAATACCTCTCTCGAAATTTTATGTCCCAATACAATTCCTTCATTAACCATAAAGTGGCATTTCTCCCAATTAAGAACAAGGTTAGTTTATTCACATCTCTGCAAAACTTTATCAAGGTTTCGCAAGCAATTATCAAAAGAATTCCCATAGACGGAAAAATCGTCCATGAATACCTCTACAATACTCTCGCAAAAGCCATGAAAAATAGCAGACATGCATCTTTGAAAAGTAGCAGGGGCATTACATAAACCAAAAGGCATGCGTCTATAAGCATAAGTTCCATAGGGACAAGTGAAAGTGGTTTTCTCTTGATCCTTAGTTTTTACAGCAATTTGTGAAAACCCAGAATAACCATCAAGAAAGCAAATGAGTATTTTTAGATAACCTTTCTAACATTTGATCAATAAAAGGCAAAGGTTAATGATCTTTCTTAGTAACCATATTAACTTTTCGATAATCAATGCACATTCTATACCCTACAACTACTCTTTGAGGTATGAGCTCATCATTATCATTAGGCACAACAGTCATTCCTCCTTTCTTAGGAACACAATGCACAGGACTAACCCATCTACTATCAGCAATAGGATATATAATTCCAGCTTCAAGAAGTCATAATACCTCATTTCTTACCACATCCTTCATCTTAGGAATTAGACGACGCTGATGTTCAACAACAGGCTTTGCATCATCTTCCGTATTAATGGCGTGTTGGCAAATAGAGGGAGAAATCCCCTTCAAGTCATCAAGAGTGTAGCCAATAGCTCCTCGGTGTTTCTTCAATATTTCCAATAACCTTTCTTCTTCAAACTCTGAAAGCTTAGAACTAATAATAACAGGATATATTTTCTTATCATCAATATGAGCATATTTAAGATTATCAGGCAATGGTTTTAACTCAAAGACAGTCTCTTCCTTTGGTGGTGGTGTTGTACCCAGATCTTCTACCGGTAAATCATGCTTAAGAATAGGTTGACGAAGGAAAATTTCATCAAGCTCATTTCTTTCTTCCCTAAAAACTTCACTCTCACTATTCTCCAAATGTTGCTGCAAAGGATTGTTAGGAGTAAGAGCAATAGATGCACACTGTTCAACTCTAAAATCATTATTAGGCGGATCAGCTTTATAAGGAGTTTTGGCAAATTTAGAGAAGTTAAACTCATAAGATTCACTAGCAAATTTAGTCAAAATTTTCTCTTTCTTGCAATCTATAACAGCTCCACAAGTATTTAGAAAAGGTCTACCAAAAATGATAGAACAATATTTACTAGCAGCAGAACCAAGTACTAAAAAGTCAGCAGGATATTTAATCTTACCACATAGAACTTCCACATCTCGAACAATACCAATTGGAGAGATAATTTCTCTATTAGCCAGTCGAATAACCACATCAATATCTTCAAGTTCACAAGAACCAATTTCGTGCATAATCTCCGTGTAAAGCTCATAAGGAATAGCACTAATACTTGCACCAATATCACATAAACCATAATAACAATGATCACCAATTCTAACAGATAGCATAGTAACACTAGCTTCCTTAGACTTATTAGGATGTGAAACAATATTAGAAGCATCTTCACAGAAAATAATATGACCATCTTCCACATTTTCAGTCACAAGATCTTTAACAATTGCAACAGCAGGTTCAACCTTTATTTGTTCTTCAGGTTCTATAGGTTTCTTTTCACTTTTATGAACCGCACTACTTATAACAGAGTACTCCTTCATTTTAGCAGGGAAAGGAATTTTTTCAATATAAGCTTCAGGAATAACATGATCAACAGTTTCAACTACAACACATTTATTTATAGATGAATCAATTTTATCTTTATACGGTTCATGATACTTATCAAAATTCTTCTTAGGCAATTCATAATGATAGGCAAAAGCTTTATAAAGATTTGCAGCAACTTGAGAATCAAGACCATAAGTAGCACTCATATTATGAAATTTATCAGTATCCATAAAAGCTTCAATGCATTTATAATCATAATTTATACCTGATTCTCTATCTTTGTCGTTCTCCCATCCTTCAGTATTCTCCTGGATCCGATTAAGAAGGTCCCTCTTAAACTCTTCTTTGTTGCGTGTAAATGATCCAGAACAAGAAGTATCCAGCAAGGTCTTGTCTTGAAAAGAAAGTCTTGCATAGAAATTATCAATAATAACATTACCAGGAAGCTCATGAATGGGGCATTTGAGCATTAAAGACTTCAATCTCCCCCACGCTTGGGCAATACTCTCTCCATCATGAGGCCAAAAATTATATATGCGGTTCCGATCCTTGTGAATTTCACTTGGAGGATAGAACTTAGAATAAAACCGGGGCACAATATCATTCCATTCAAGAGAATCCCCATTATCCAGTAATTTATACCAATGTGCCGCTTTACCAGACAGCGATATAGAGAATAATTTCTTCCTCACTTCATACATAGCAATACCTGCACACTTGAATAAACCGCATAATTCATGTAAGAATAGTAAATGATCTCCAGGGTGGACAGTTCCATCCCCTGTATAACGGTTATCCACAACACGTTCAATAATTTTCATAGGTATTTTGTATGGTATTTCTTCCTCACCTGGCGCCTCATCCACTACCTTTGCAGTAGTAGTAGATTTTCCAAATAAAAACTCAAGAGAAGATCTCTCCATAATGAATTATGGCAGCAGGCAGAAATAAAATCAGCACAAACAGTAAAAGTTTCCCTTACCAATTCCACTTACCAATAGCGCTTCACTCCCCGGCAACGGCGCCAGAAAATAGTCTTGATGACCCACAAGTATAGGGGGTGTATCGTAGTATTTTTGATAAGTAAGAATGTCGATCCCAACGAGGAGCAGAAGGTGTTGACAAGCAGTTTCGATGAAGGATTCACTATAAATGCTCACAGACAAGTATTCAGGGGGTTTTGATGTAGCAGTTGAATAAAGTACGAGTAAGTAAAGTGCGAGAGTAACAATTGCAGCGAGTGGCCCAATCCTTTTTAGCACAAAGGACAAGCTGTTTTGTTTACTTATAATGACCAAACGTTCTTGAGGACACACGGGATTTTAGTCTAGTGCTTTCGCTACATACGGCTAATTAATCTTCATTGTTTTGATAAGTGTTGTGTGGGTGAACCTATGCTAATGTACCGCCCTTCCTAGGACTAATACATACTTGTGATTATACCCCTTGCAAGCATCCACAACTACAAGAAAGTAATTAAGATAAATCTAACCACAGCCTTAAACTCTGAGATCCTGCTATCCCTCCTGCATCGATATACCAACGGGGGTTCAGGTTTCTGTCACTCCGGCAACCCCGCAATTGGCAAACGAGTACAAGATGCATTCCCCTAGGCCCATAAAGGTGAAGTGTCATGTAGTCGACGTTTACATGACACCACTAGAAGAATAACACCACAACTTAAATATCATAACATTGAATATTACTCAACCATACTTCACTACTAACATTTAGACTTCACCCATGTCCTCAAGAACTAAACGAACTACTCACGAGACATCATATGGAACATGATCAGAGGTGATATGATGGTGAACAACAATCTGAACATAAACCTTGGTTCAACGGTTTCACTCAATAGCATCAATAACAAGTAGAAATCAACACCGGGAGAGTTTCCCCTATCAAACAATCAAGATCCAACCCGAATTGTTACGGCGGTGACGATGTGCAGCGGTGGAGACGGCGGTGATGATGATGTAGATGATGACGATGGTGATGGAGATGATGTCCAGCTCGATGGCGGTGACGATGGCGTCGATTTCCCCCTCCGGGAGGGAATTTCCCCGGCGGATCTCAGCCTGCCGGAGAGCTCTTTTCTCTCTGGTGTTCTCCGCCCCGCAGAGGCGGCTGTGACTCTTCGCGACTATCCCCCGGAGCTTAGGTTTTCGGGACGAAGAAATACGCGAAGGAGAGGTGGCCAGAGGGGGCTGTGGGCCCCCTCCTCACAGGGCGGCGCGGCCAGGGCAGGGCCCGCGCCGGCCCATGAGGTGGGCCCATGGCGGCCCTCCTCGGCTCCCCCTTCTGGCTCCCTTCGTCTTCTGGAAAAATAGGAATTTTCATATAATTTCCGTCAATTGTTGATCTTCCGAAATATTGCATTCTGACGGCGCTTTTTCCAGCAGAATCCTGACTCCGGTGTGCGATCCTCTAATAATCATGAAACATGCAAAATAGATGAAATAACATAAGTATCATCTCCAAATACGAAATATATCAATGAATAATAGCAAATTATGATATAAAATAGTGATGCAAATTGGACGTATCAGTGGCCTGCAGAGGGGAGGTTTGCTCCGGCACAAATTAACATGCCTATACAATGACCAAAAGCTAACCATGGACAACATAATTTCCATCGCCAACACTCACACCGCCGCCGATGATGATGCAGGCGGAGAACTTGCGGCCACAGCTCTACCCTTGCACCATCAGAAGAAGAACCGCGACGGCAACAACAAGCGGAAGTATCCCTCCGAAGACCAGAAAAGCGACGGATCCTACATGGTTGCCATGATGTTTCAACGCGGTGGTCAAGGAGGCAGAAGAGGCCACAGTCGTGGTGGCGGAGCCGGCAGGGGCCAGCAGTGCGCTGACGAGGTCACAGTCGCTGGGTTCCGCGCTCCCCAAACCTATGAAGAGTACATGGATATGCCATGTCTAGCCCATATTGATCCAGCTATAGGCAAGTCCTCTCACACCAATAGCAACTGCAAGTGGGTCAACGATCTCAAGACAGACCCAGAAGAAGGATACAAACGTGCTAGGAAGCACCGCCCGTGCGGCAAAGGAGGCAAGGGAAAGAACAATGACAATGACGAGGATAGCTCCGAAGAAATGGATGAGGATAGAGCTTCGCCGGAACCGAAAGAGGGTACCGCAGCTAACTCCTCCAACCCATTTGTGAAGAAAATCGTTGGTGCATATTACACCTTCCTCGGAACTCCAACAGTTTGGGCAAAGAAATCCGCCCTCCGGATCCTGGACGCCACGCTTTCGGCTCTGCAGCAGTACGTCAGGTGGTCGGAAACACCCTGCACCTTTGACAGAGCTGATCATTCGGCCGTCATACCTAAGGAGTGCTACACTTTTGTTGTTAATCCCCGCATCGACGGGTATGACTTCTTCAAGTGCTTCATGGACGGCGGATCCAGCCTAAACATCATGTACCTGGAGACACGTGAGAAGATGAACCTTACCAAGTAACAACTCAAGCACATCACCCCGGAGTTCAACGGTTTAGTTCCAGGTAAAAAGGTGAACTCTCTGGGTAGCATCAAACAACCCGTGGCCTTCGGCGATGTTAACAATTACCGCGAAGAGATGATCACGTTTGAACTTGTGCCCTTCAAAAGCTCCTACCATGTAATTTTTGGCAGGCCCACCTATCACAAGTTTCACGCTAGAGCGTGCTACATCTACAATAAGCTGAAGATTCCGGGTCCTAACGGTATGATCACCGTATTCGGAGACTATAAGAAAGCTCAGAACTACGAAGAGGGCTAAGCAGCCTTGGCGTAGTCAGTAATTTCCGGATCGGAGCTGCAAGGCTACAGAGCCGCGGTGGATCCGTCTGAGCACCAAGAAGCAGATCACCGACCAGAAGATCTTGTTCAAGGCCGCGATAGACACCAAGAAGGTTGACCTCAAGAAAGGCGAGGCCACCAAGCAAGTGTCTGTCGGAGCTGGCCTGGACCCCAAATAGGAAGGCGCGCTCGTCGAGTTCCGGCGAGCTAACATGGATATCTTCGCATGGAAACCTTCTGACATGTTCGGAGTACCAAGGGAACTCGCCAAGCACTACCTCAACATAAATCCGGGTGCAAAACCGGTGAAGCAAGCTATGCGACGCTTTGGAGATAAGAAGCGTCACGCCATAGGAATGGAATTAGCAAAGTTACTAGAGGCAGGTTTTGTAGTAGAAGTTATCCATACTGATTGGGTCGCAAACCCCGTCCTTGTACCAAAAAGAAATTCTGAAATAGTAAGAATGTGCATCGATTACTCCAGCTTGAATAAGCATTGTCCGAAGGATCCGTTCCCCTTGCCGCGCATTGACCAAGTCATTGATTCGACGACAGGGGCAGAACTTCTATGTTTTCTTGACTCATATTCCAGGTATCATCAGATCCGGATGAAGAAATCTGACCAAAGGAGACCTCGTTCATCACACCTTTTGGCACTTACTGCTATGTCACCATGCCCTTTTGTTTGAAAAAAGCAGGTGCCACCTATCAACGTATGATGCAGTGGTGCCTGAAGGACCAGATTGGCCGGAACGTACACGTTTACGTCGACGATATCACGGTCATGACCCAGAAAGGATCCGATTTGATCAGCGACCTCAAGAAAACCTTTGAAAATCTTCGAAGGTACAAGATGATGTTAAATCCTCCAAAGTGCATCTTTGGTGTACCAGCTGGAAAACTCCTTGGCTTCATTGTTTCTCGGAGAGGCATTGAAGTAAACCCAGAAAAAATCAAGGCCATCCTTAACATCAACAAACCAACTTGTCTCAAAGATGTACAACGATTAACTGGTTGCATCGCGGCAATTAGTAGATTTGTTAGTCGTCTTGGCGAGAAGGCACTACCTTTGTAAAAGCTACTAAAGAAAACATACAAATTTTTCTGGGACAACGCAGCAGATGCAACACTTCAGGGGTTGAAGGACATACTCTCCTCCCCACCAGTTTTGGCGGCTCTGGAAGAGTCAGAGCCTATGCTCCTCTACTTGGCAGCTTCCAACAAAGTCATCAGCCTCGTCATCGTGGTGGAGCGAAAGGAAGAAGGACATGAGTACAGAGTCCAAAGGCCCGTCTATTACATTAGCAAGGTCTTGACGGAATACAAACAGAGATACCCTCACTTTCAGAAGCTAGCCTTCAGAGTGTTCCTAGGTAGTCGGAAGCTGAGACACTACTTCCAGGAGCATCCTCTGACAGTTTTGAGCAAAGCTCCATTGTCAACCATCATCAACAACTCCAACGCAACAGGGCGCGCAACGAAGTGGGGAATAAAACTTTCCGCCTTCGACATCAACTACAAAGCCAGAACTTCAATCAAATATCAGATTTTGGCGGATTTTTTCATCGATTGGACTGAAGCGCCAGAGGGCACACCTGTGATGGAACCAAAAGCTTGGGTCATGCATTTTGACGGATCCAAGCAACATCAAGGCTCGGGGGCTGGAGTTACCCTGAAGTCACCTACCATAGAAGAATTGTAGTATGTTCTGCAGATTCACTTCGAAGCTACAAATAACATGGCGGAATATGAGGCTCTACTACACGGACTGCGCATTGCTAAGGAAATTGGGATCAAGCACATCATATATTGTAGAGATTCCGACCTGGTGGCACAACAAGTAGCCGGAACCTGGAACGCCAGAAACTCCTTCATGGCGGCTTAAAGAGACGAAGTTGACGAGATCGCCAAGTGCTTCCTCGGATACGAAGTCAAGTACGTCAGGAGAGACGACAACACAGCGGCGGATATGTTGTCCAAGCTCGGATCCGGCAGGAAACCCATTTTGCCTGGAATCTGCCTTGAGCATCTGCAGACACCCTCTATAAAGGGCGCTAATCCGGAAAACCCAAATGTGGCAACATCTTCAGCTAAAGACGTGATGGTTATCACTCCGGCATGGACTAAGCCTTACCTGGACTACCTCATCGATCAGAAGCTACCGGAGGATGAAGTCCTCGCGCGACAGATCATCAGACGAGCAAGAACCTACACAATAATTGATGGACAACTCTACAAGAGAAGCGCAAACATAATTTTCCTGAAGTGCGTCTCAAACGAAGATGGCATTGCAATTCTTAGAGAGATCCACCTTGGTGATTACGGGCGTCATGCCGCTCCCATATCCCCCGTTGCAAAAGCTTTCCGGCAAGGATTTTCTGGCTAACAGCTAAAGAAGATGCTGAGAAAATAGTCAAACCTGCCACGGTTGCCAGTACTATGCTACACAACCAAACGCTTCGGCTCAAGAGCTGAAGACCATCCCTATCACTTAGTCGTTTGCGGTCTGTGGGCTTGATATGGTCGGAAAATTGAAAATTATCTCCTGGTGGTTTTGAGTACCTCCTGGTCACTATTGACAAGTTCAGTAAGTGGATCGAGGCCAAGCCAGTGAGAAAAGCCGATGGTGCTACGGCACTGAAATTTATTTGTAGACTCATGGTGAGACACGTCATACCACATAGCATCATCACAGATAATGGCACGGACTTTGCGCAGGGAGCACTGAAGGAGTACTGCAATGATACGGGGATCGGCAGCGGGGTTAGTGGACGGCTGAGGTTCAGTCGGAGATGGTTGGGGAGCTACGGTTGAGGTATTTGGCGGAATGGGGGTATTGGGGCCTACGGATGGAGATGACTTCATGAAACGTATGATTGGCTTCTGGGTCGTAACCCGTAAAGCGGTAACCTTCTGGCTCCAGAACCAAGTAGAGAAGAAAATGAATAACAAGTTTAACCTTACAATGAAAAGAGATTGTGTTCTGGAAACTTACGTGGCTCCAGGGAGTGTTGGGCGAGTTCCTCTTCCGGCGATGGCGAGCATTTTGATGCGCTCGCGCTCCACCTTCTTGGAATCATAGCATCGGGCGCCGGAGGTAGGAGCGGGTTTGGCATTCTTGGTGAAAGCTTCACCGCTGGTTCCGACATCAGCTCTGTGGGTTTTTCCGCGAGGATGCTTGGGGTCGTGGTGAGCAGCCTTCTTCTTGGGTGCTTCTTCTTCCTCCTCCTCTTCCTCATCCTCCGGCTCCTCCTCCGCCTTCGCGGTGTCGACGGGGGTGCGAAAAATGACTCGTAAATCTTCCTCCGCCAAAGTGTTGAGCTGGAAGTGAAGTGTTAAAAGGTTAAAAGCATGTAAATAAGAAAGGAAAAATGACCAAGTTCACAACATACCGGAGGGCATTTGTTGTTAATGTACATGTCCTTGTTAATGTCCGGGACCTCCTGGCCGCGGGTGAGCTTCACGAGCATCCGGATCTTCTTGTTCAGAGAATCCGTGGGTAGGTTGTCTGATGACCCACAAGTATAGGGGATCGCAACAGTCTTCGAGGGAAGTGAAACCCAAATTTATTGATTCGACACAAGGGGTGCCAAAGAATACTTATAAGCCTTGACAACGGAGTTTTCAATTCAGCTGCACCTAGAAAAACACTAGCAACATGGTGATGTGAAAGCAGTGGTAATATGATGCGGCGCCAGAAAATAGTTGGTACTACTTTGATGACGTGTTGATAGGGAAATGTGATGCAGCAGTAATATCAGAGCAATAGTAACACAGCAGTAGCAGTAACACAGAGGCAATGACACTGGAAAATATCCCAGCGCGCAGTTGATTGAAAATCAATGATGAAATAAAGGACCGGGGTTCCCGGCGATCTACACTAGTGGTAACTCTCCAGGTAACAAGTGTTGGCTGAACAAATTACAGCTGGGCAATTGTCAGAATTGAATTTAGTATTAAGACAAAATATCCAGCCTATTAATATCGTAGGCATGTTTTCCATATATAGTTATACGTGCTCGCAATGAGAAATTTGCATAACATCTTTTGTCCTACCAACCCGTTTGCAGCGGGACCTCAAGGGAAACTACTGGTAATTAAGGTACTCCTTTTAATAGAGCACCGGAGCAAAGCATTAACACTTGGTGAAAACATGTGATCCTCATATCAAAGTCATCCCCTCCGGTTATCCCAATTAGAGATCACTTTGGGGCCTCGAGTTCCGGATAAAGACATGTGCATACAATTTGTAGATACAATCTAAGCAACAATTATAGAGCCTAGATCTAAGATCATGCAACTCGTGCACTAGTGACAAGCATTAAACATAACAATATTGCAGCAACAAATACTTCACAAACTTATAAGATATACTGAACATAATGATCAATCCATCGGATCCCAAGAAACACAACACCGATTACATCATATGGATCTCAATCATGTAAGGCAGCTCATGAGATCATTGTATTGAAGCACATAGGATAGAGTACCATCTAGCTATAGCCAAGAACCCATAGTCCATGCGGGAACTACTCACAAACCATAATGGAGTCGAAGTGGAGGCGGTGGAGTCGATGGCGATGGCTCCGGGGGCACTTCCCCGTCCCGGCAGGGTGCCGGAACAGAGACTTCTGTCCCCCGAAACTTGGTTTCGGCGATGACGGCGGCTACGGAACTTTTCATGGACGGATGGTGATCCGTAGCGGAGTTTTTAGGTCAGAGGGGTCTTATAGGAGAATAGGCGACGCCAGGGGGTGCACGAGGTGCCCATACCACCCCAGGCGCGGCCAGGCCTAGGCCCGCGCCTGGGCCTGGTATGGTTGCCCCGTGGCACATCTCCATCTCCCCTTCTGGCTCCCGGAGTCTTCTGGTGTATTAGAATTTATGTGATTTTTCCGAGCACTTTCATTTTTGGACATTTTCTGCAATAAACATACATAATAAACAAGAACTGACACTGTGACACTTGTTAATACGTTAGTCCAATAAATGTCATAAAATGATGCAAAGTGCACATAAAACACATAGGAACTGGTGTAGAACAAGCATGGAGCATCAAAAATTATAGATACGTTTGCAACGTATCATTGTCCTTTGTCGCTCGTAGCAGGTCGTCCACTCCGGAGTACTCGCATATCAGCCGCTTGTTGTACTTTAGCGGCTAGATCCGGCGCGTGAACCAACTCAGGGTTAGGTCCGTTCCGGTATGGACCAACCACGAAATCCTCCGGGCCATCCTGTCCAGCTCCGGGTGCTGGGCAAGATTTGGGATGTAGCTCCAACTGGCGAGCTCCTCCGGAGAATTGTTGGAGAACGCGGGGAGGCCGTCGTGGCGACCCGGAACAACTTTGTTCTTGAGGTAGAATCATCTGGCGTTCCAGTACCGGACGAACTCATGTGAGGGTAGAGGCGGAAACACCCATTTACCGCGGAGTACGAAGGTCACGCTTCTGCAGCTGACCGTCATCTTATCCTTCGTCTCCTTCTTCACTCTGTAGAAGAACTAAAGGTGCCAGACATCTGGCCAGACTCCGTTATAGCCTTCACAGAGGGTGGAAAAGTTGGAGAGGATGAGGTAGGAGTTGGGGCAGATGTTGTGCGGCTGGAGCCCGTAAGTGCTGATCACTGATAGGAAAAATTCCGAGGGCGGAAGCGAGAGGCCTCGCTCCACCCACGCCTTGGTGAAGACCCGCTCGTCAGGTGCCGGAGTCGGGGTGATGGAGTCCTTGGTGAACTTCTAGGAATCCGAAGCCACAAGTCCTTTCTTTTCGAAGGCCTTGAGCTCCGACTCGGTGATGTCGCAGGGCCACCACTAGCCTTTCTCCCTTTCGCGGTTCCGAGCTTTCGAGACCTTCTTCATCTCCGACTCTTGAACTTTAGCGGCCATGCGAGCTTGCCCTTCCAACTCTTCTTGAATTTCTTCTAAAGTCGAAATTCTTCCGAGGAGGTTGCTGGAAGAGGCGGAGTAAGGTTGAGCTAATCGTAGGTTGGAAATGTTGGGAGGTAGGAATACTATGGGTTCGACGAAAGATGGTTCTGCTGAATTTGGTGGAGGGATACTCGGAGAACTATCGGTGAACCTAGGAGAGCTATCGGACATGTTTCCGGCTGCAGGCATAGTAATGAAAGTTTAACTACCGGATCCTATTGAGGTCTATATTCTCCAAGTCCGGTGGACTTACCGGCAATGGCGTGGCGGTTCCTCGTGGCACCGGCGAAGGTTGAGGTCTTGGACTTGGCGTGTTAGCCTCCGGCGAGACCATGAATCGGCGGCGGAGCGCGATTCCCGATCAAACGTGAGCAGCACGGGGCTCGAGGTGGACCTTGGAGCGGCGGCGATTGAAGTTTTCTGGGGAGGTGCTCGTCGGCGCAAGATCCGTCGGCCGGCGCTGGCGCGAGGTTGAAGACGAAGTGGTGAGAGGAGGTGAACGAATGAAAGTGATCGTGCGGATGGGGTATTTATAGACCCCACGCGGAGATGCGTGTGCCGGATCCTTCGGTGGGAACGGAACGGTCGCACCGTTGGATTTCTGCCATGTATCCTAGGTCATATGCAGTGAAACTGAAGCGGCGGTGACCTAACTGCACGTCCCGATTTTTTCGGCAAAGATTCGCAGTTCCGAAAATTTATTGCGGGAAAGGAGGAAGTTATGTGTGACGTGGGCAAAAAATCTGCTAAGTTACCGTTACAAAAGAATAAATGATTTCCGGTTGAATGAAGTCGGAAACGATGAAGTTTTGGAATCTCTTCGAGATTTTCTTCGGATCTGAATGGAGCTAGGCGGAGGAATGATGAATCTTGAAGAACTTCGGGGGTTACTGTTGTGGGTATACTTTATGGGTATGCCAACAACATGGTCATGATCCGGCAAGCCCGGGTGGCCCACAGATCGTGGTGGTGGCATATGGCCTACCGGGCGGCCCAGTTGTTGTTGGTAGAAGATGGATAAGTCCAGCCAAGGAACATGAGCCGGATCCTAACCGACCTATGCAAGTAGGCGGATCCATGGAGGCCCATGAAATATCCGGATCCATGACGGTAAGTTAGATCTAGGTGGATCCTTGACGTGGACGACAATGTATATTCCGTAGTTAGACATCTTGTATTTCAGCTAGGACTCTCCGTGTAAACCCGCCCAGATCTTGGGAGCCCTAGAGGCACAACCACAACTCATTATAAGAACGCGAAAGCGCCCAGATAATTCTATACAAGCAGCAGTAGACCCTGTTCTCAAGCAAGTGTTCCAAAGCTGGGTAAATCGCGTACCACCGTCCCGAGTGCTCTCCGCCATATGGCCCCTACTTCTTTCACCCTTCGTGAGGATCCCTCCTCCGGGGTACAGTCGAATAGGCAACGACATTGTGCAACTTTTGTGAAGTCTGTGAAGGATCTCAAGACAAAATAGAAGCTGGATTTACCAAAACTCAAAAAGCAGCTTGCAAGAACATTGATAGAGCTTTCGGTGTTTTGCAAGCAAAGTTTGCCATTGTTCGTGGCCTAGCCCGGTTTTGGGACAAAAAAACCCTTGTGAACATCATGATATGTTGTGTGATTTTTCACAACATGATCATCGAGGATGAAAGAGAGTTAAGCCTGCCCTGCTTCTATGATAACGTTTGTACCTGAGTGTGACCCCAACGCAATCCGGATAGCATTGAAGCTTTCATTGAAACGCATCAGCGGATTGAGAATACCAGTACCCATGCCCAACTCGTTATGATCTGAAAATGCAGCACTCGCAGCGACATGGCTGTCGCCTTTGATCGTACCATTTCATTCATTTATGTGTGAGATGTATCATTGTTGAGACATTTGTTCATTTCTTTGATTGTTCGAAAATTGTTGTAATTTGGCTGAGACATTTCTTCATTTGTTTAATTTTCCTAAAACTGTAGTAATAATTTGGTTCAGACATTTGTTTATCTTTTATAATAATTTGAATGATTATTTAATTAATTATGATTAATTGTTCTATGTGTTGCATATAAAGTTTGTGATAAATCCTACCTTTACGAGAGCTCGGAAGCTGCTGTTGCGGAACAGAGCCCGTAAATCAAAACTGTAAAAGACGAAACTCAGGGTTTTCAGTTAGATGCGGTAGAAATGCTCTAGACTTGCTTCTCGTGCTACGTACGCAGACAGGTCAAACGGTCAGCACAAATTCACGCGAGGGCCCCGTCGCGCGCCAAGTAGGCTGCCGCTTTTGTTGGCCAATGCCAGCATACGCTACGCTAGCCATTCAAGTCAGCCGAGGCTGTCTCAATCTTTGTGACCAGCGCGTGTGAGGTCTGTTCATACTACCGGACGGTCGTGCTGCGAGGTGCTGCTCTATGCGGACATTGCGTGTGCGCCAACTAGACAACTTTTTATTGCACAGCACAGTTGACAGTACCTTCAATCTTCCTCTTGCGAGTAGCATGTACATTGTACAGTACTACATAAGTTGCTTCCAACTGGCCCTTTTGGTTGGAATAATAAGGTAACTGCTCCCACGGATAAAGATTGAAATACTCCGCGTACAAACCATTTGTCGATTGAAAAACAAACCATAATCCAATTTACAAGGAGAAAAGTATCAAAGTCTCGCATCGATTGCGTTTGCAAGACATTAGTAGTAGTATATAAACCCACCTAGGTAAACTAAAACTAGACCGCGACAACATTCCCCTTCACATACAAAGCATTTGGCGATTAAGAAGGAGATAATCCAGTTTTACAAGCAGCAAAGCCATATATGGATTCGTTAAAATCAGGTTAAATGAACAGACAAACGTGGAAACTAACAAATGGAGCAAAAGAAAATAATTATCCTATAAATTTTACAAAAAAACCCTAAGAAGAATAGAATAATACATAACAATTCATAGGATTTCTTGCACTCGCAAAAGCCAGTGGCCGCCAACAAAATCCAACATCACATGTACACACGTCGCCACCTTTAGACCAATATCCTCGCTCAAGAACATCCACCTTATCATGGCCCAGTGCCACCGTGGGTAATGAAAAACGCCGGTAACACTCTGCGAAACAGATCTCTCGCCGCAACCCAGCATGACCATCGTGTGATCGACGGAAGCTACATCCATATGGCAATTCTATTTTCTTCAGATGCCATGTGGCCAACGCCCATCAGGTCAATTGCCACGCCATGGCAGGATCAAAAATAAAGAGCCCGATGCCAAGAAGCAACTGAAAGTGAGACATAAGGCTTTAACTTGACATTCCACTGTTGACACTCCTCGAAGCACTTGAAAGTCAAACTAAACTATCCCAACGATAAAACAAGGGCATGGTTTGCCCAAGTAAACCCCCGAATACAGAGCGTCGAGTCGAGTCTGTCAAACAGGTAATTCCATTCATGGGCACGCAAAAGCGCACGCACCGTGACAAGCAACAAGTTGCATGCGTAGGTTGCTTTCACGAATCGCGATCGAACACGTCGTCGATGTCACGCCCTTCTTCCACCCACGAACTCGTCGTCAGTCAGCACTAAACCCCAGCTTTTGATTTGATTATTAGGTTTTCGCTTGTACAGTAGATCCACTAACTACGCTCTATACATTTTATTTTCCTCCAGCCGTCGCCTTCCATCGGTTCGTCGTGGAATTTTCAACGCTCCTCTTGCTTCCTCATTAGTCACTGCCTCACTGAGTCACTGGATAGATCTCACGTGCCATATATAGTGACATGTGCTGAATCCTCTATTGTGCAGATCAAAGCTGCTTCATTTAACAAGGATAGCTAGTAGCTACGTACGTACGTACTGGGGGAGCAGTAAGATTATAGCACGTGCTTTCAGACGTGCGCTATGTGGTTTCCTTCAAGGAACACTGCTGCGTGCGTGCGGCATTTTCCCGTGCTTGTCTAAGCTTCTAAGCCTAGTCGACGTACGTGTATATCAGTTTAACTAGCCGATGATATATGATCCTCGTGAAGAGATGAAACCCAACTTGGTGTCGTGCGGAATATATTGGACAAAAACAAAAGCTCCAATGTTTGTAAATAAGATTGACCTATCCTCACAAAGTTTGATCTCCACAAAACTAGCACCGCGTCGTTGCTCAAAGTAGGGCCTAGTAAATTCGTCGAATCATTTCTCGGACTAAAAAGTCTCGGTGAAAACGAACACGCGATAAAAAAAAATGATGATCAAGCGGCATAAATTTAATTTATGCGACGAATCCATATATGCCGAAACAAAAGTTTACAACAGTTTGACCAAAGAAGTAGGGACTTAGGACATCTCCAGCGGCGCGACGTGAGCGACCGTTTGCATTCGCGCGGACCGGAAATGAGTCTGGCACCACCTTCAATGGGGCAACGTAAAGTGATCGGGCCGTCCGCGGAGACGCAAATCTGGCCCAAATATGCGCCAGGTTTGCGTCTCCGCGGACGCTCCGCGGTCGCGCCTAGCGTCCGCTAGCTTCCCCACGTGCCCTCATGACAACGACCCAGGTTCGATCGGCCTCGAATTCACAACGCGCGCCGGTGTGGCAACCACGCCGATCAACCGCTGCAATGGAGCGCCGAACTGCTGCGGAAGAGCAACCGCCAGCCTCTTCGTTATACGCGCCGCCGTTAATCCCCGCACATTATAACCCCCGCGTTTACGGTAATTCAAGTTCAACTGCCTCCTTCTTCTTCCTCTTTTTCTTCTTCTCCAACACCGGCACGCCATGAGCGACTACACGCTGCCGTCCGACTCGGAGAGCGAGGGCAAGTCGCCTGGATTTCTGCATTGGTGGGAATCCCCTGCGACGCCAAGCGATCCGGGCTCCACGCCCAGTGTCCCTGCCTCCACGCCGAGTGAGGAGCAGGCGGACGGAGGCGGCAATGGCAGCGAAGGCCAGGAGGAGAATGGAGGCGGCGCTGCCAGCGACGCCGAGTACGAGGAGGAGGGCCAGGAGGAGGAGGAGGACTCTAACACCAAATTCGCCCGGTTGGAGGCGCAGGAGGCGACGGACGACAAGGCGGCGGAAAGGAAGAAGTCCAGGGCCCGGGCAAGGGCGCAGGCGGCGCGTCGTCGTCCGTTCACCGACGACGATGACGAAGACGCCATTTTTTTCCAGTTTTAACTCCTCGACGGGCGCGTCGTCCTCCAGTTCCGGCGAGGAGGTGACAAGTAAGAGGCGCAGGAGTTTTGACGATGAGGCAGGGCCTTCTAACAAGAAGGCCAAAAATTAGCTTTAGTTTATATGTTTTTAAATTTGTTCTTCTTTGTATGTTAAATATGTTTAAATCTATTCGATTGAAGTATTCGGTTAATTATTTAGGCTATAATCTATTCGATTGGAGCAACATGACATCATTGAGTACTACTTTTTCGCGTTTAAACTTGCTCATTCAACAAAAGTGAAAAGAAGTAGCACCAATAAATACACTTGCATGTCCAAAATGCGTCAGACCGCTGGAGGTAGCCCTGACGCAAACGGACATTTCGCCCCTGACGGTCATTTTAGCGTCCGCCAGGCGACGCAAACGAACAATTTAAGCGTCGGAAATGCGTCGCGCCGCTGGAGATGCCCTTACTGGACAGCTGCGTATTAATCGATTTAGGTCTGTAATCTCATCTTGTTACTCCGTATTATATATCAACTGAGCGCTGCCACTAGTAACAGACAAGCTGAAAGTAAATACATATGGACAGCCCAACAGTGACGGCCGCCGCGCGTGTGTTCTCCGTCGTCGGTCCTTCCGTGCGGTTGCCCGCGCCACGTTTAAGTCGCGACGTCGCCATGCAATCGTCACACGGAACCGTGCACGAACACCGCCCAGCTTGTCTCCTTTCGCCCCCGTTGCAAATGAGAAACGGGAGCGGGCGAAAACTGGATCGACTTTCCTAAAAAAAACTGGATCGACCACGTAGCCTTTCCGGCATTGCAGATACGGATTCTTGGTGGCGGCCGTGTCCCATTAGGTTGGGGTAAATAAAACGGGCATTTCAGCACTTCTATCATCATCCAGCGGAGTAGAATCAAGGAATGGATACCTAAGCACACCACTTCCTCCTCCCATCTCGGGTCGCACACGCGGGTTACTCTGGAGGGTCCTAAGCCCTAGCTCCAGCGCTCCCCGCTGGGGCTCCCCTATCCGCTGCCACTGCCGGTGCTGGCGGTGCATGGCCGTTGAAGGCAGCAAACCCTTGTCGGGCCTACCTCACACGGGGTGGGATGACAAGCTGGGCGGCGCTCAGGGGCGGGGTCGAGCGGCGACGAACGACGCGGTGGAGACATCGGTCGGGAAGATTTGCATGGAGGTCATGTGTGTTGCAGAGGATGGAAATGGCGGAGCTTCCTGGAGGTGGAGGTGCGCTTCCTTGTTAGCGGTGAAAATCTGTGGCGGCGGTGGTGGTGTGAACATCTTGGATGGCTGCCCCAGCCTTGTCGGTAGGAAGGGAAGTGTGCGGCAATACGGACAAAAATTGTGTCGTCTTCAGTCGGTGCTAGCGACGATGATGCCAGTGGGCATCATTCTCCTCCTTGGAGGTATCGTCCAGGTGTGTTGACACTTCGCTCGATCTCGCTTTGGTTTGGTAGATGTGCCAGGCAAAAGCCTATGTCCGGAGTTGGATCAGCACGTTGGCGACGTCCTCGACATCATCCATCTGTTGGGAGCGCATCGTGTTGGAGACACGGCTTTGAGGTCATTTCTTCACATACATCTTCTATAATAATATGGTACATGTTTATGGACATTGCATATAATGAGAAATAAGTGAGCCGAAAGTTATAATGTTTTACTCGGACTTTCGTTACTTATAAAAAGATAAAGGAAAAAAAATAGATATAGCAATCCGCACTACTACGTGCCAGCAGCAGAGCGGTCTGGTTCACGTATCCACGTGCAGCAGCAGCGGACTAGGAGGATAGTTTAGTCCCGCGCGATATTTGGCCTGATCCTGTCCCTACTTTTTTGCTCCATCGTGCGGCTCGCGGCCGTGCCGACCCTTTGTTTCCGTTGAGTGATCAGACTCGTGTTGCCTTCACTATCATTTTCCTGCAAGAGGTGTGGCTTTTCCGAGAAAATAAAACACTCTCATACTAATCATAGTGCATAGTATCATATTGTAGTATCATGCATATGATACTTGTCTATGATACTATCACTATAGTGGGTGGTATTATAGAGTAGTATATCATAATCTTATAAATTTATTGTTTTATAGAATCCCAATACAAAATGTGTGTATAAGATCTATTTAGCATTAGCTTTTCTCGTAATGAGCGCTATGATACAGTATCCACATATGTTACTCTAATCTTGTCTCTCCTCATTAATTAGATGCCACATCAGCATTTTTATGGGTCTAAGATGCATGATACTACCTAAAATACTAGCACTATGGCTAGCCTAACTCCGTTTCAAGGAATAAGACTTCCTTATTTTACGTGCTTTTTGTTTGACCAAAAAATATTTCAAATAGATAAAGATTGTTAGTATGAAATTGATATTATTAAAAAGTGCTTTTCAATACGAATCCAACGATACTAATTGCATATAATATAATCAATATTTTGGTGCTCAATTTTTATGGTCAAAGTTCGTCTTAAAATACGTGTGCGCCTTATTCCTTGAAACGGTGGTCGTATGGACGGATTACCCGTAATCTTGGCGTGCGTGCAAGATTTGGGTGTCCAGGTGGTTTGCCAATTAATGGATACAAGATTTGGGTGCCGTCGTGCTTACTCAATTTCTCGGAGATACGTCTCGACGACAGACTGGCGGACCCCACGTGTGAGTGTATAGCACACACAAATATGGGTAGCCAGATTGGGGTAAGCTGGAAAAGCAGAATTTACCCATAACTTGTGCCTCCATAAGCCATAAACAGTTTGTTTATTCAAAATAGCCGTCGAACCATTGTTTTCGAAGCGCAGACGATCCAACGATAGACATGTACAGTATCTTTCTTGTATGCCTCGGACATGATATATTGTTTTCCTATTGCAGATTAAGGCACGCACGGATGATTGATTCATCAAGTTGTACGGCAGGATAAAAGAAAAGCTAGCAAGCGAGTGCAGGACAGGATCGAGCCGTGCTAGGACGAGAGGTAAGCACACTGAGCCTGAGCCTAAGCACTTGACGTCACGTAATTAACTCAGCAAGCGACTTGTCAGTGGAAATTGGTCAAACGGTCAGCAATTATACACAGTCGCCAAGTAGGCAGCCGCTTTTGTTGGCCAATCCGGTGCAATTTGTGGTGGGTCGTAGGCATTGTTCAAAAAATCGTTCGACTCAACGATTAATCGTCCGATTAATTCCTATTCAGTGGTGATCGATTAGCCGATAAACTCATTTATCACCCGATTAACCCATTTATCGTCCGATTAATCAGCCGATTTGCCTATTAATCGCTAATCGTCAGCCGACCGAGTTAACCCCGATAAGCGATTTCCTCAACATTGGTCGTAGGTTGTATCAATTCAGCCAAACAAGACAGTTTGATTCTGCATGACTAGTGCGCGTCAGCGTGTGAGATTTGTTCATACTACGGTACGGTCGTCTTCCCAGCAGCTGTAGCTCTGTTACTATTATGCGCCTTTGCGGCAACGTACGGCCGGAAATCTCCTTTTGATGCATCTTTGCTCTTCCGCTTGCGTGCACCATGTACCAATGTACTATGTGTGCATGTATGCCTACTTCCAAATGACTCAATCTTGTTGGAATGATGTGCCACCTCCGATTTATATCAAGGAAAATGATTCGTTGCCCCCGGGGGATAAGACTCTCCCAGCCCCCGGGTCCCCAGCCGTCGGATTAACCATTTTGATGGTTAGATTTGCATGTAGCAAAAAAACATTTTTGGTAGCAAAAAATCACCTCCGGCAGCAAATGACTGAAGCAAAAAATGGTTCGTTCAGAAAAAGAAAAATAAAAAGGCTGGACTCGCTGGAGACCTCCCCGGAGACCACGTAGCAAAAAAATGTGATAATGTAGCAAAGATGAAAATCGTCAGAGACATCGCCGGAGACAACGTAGCAAACATATTATCACGATGTGATGCTATTTTTTTTGCTATAATTATTTTGTTGTTTTGCTACTTTAATTTAAAAAATTTGCTACGAGCTCTCCGGCGAGATCTCCGGCGAGGTCTCTAGCGAGCTCAGCCTTTTTATTTGATTTCGTAACTGAACCGTTTTTTGCTACAATGTTGCAAAAGCGGGTTATATTTTTGCTGCCGGGAGGTATTTTTTTGCTACATTCAGCAGAAGAAGATCTGATCGTCCAAGATAGCCGACCCGACGGCTGGCGACCCGGGGGCTGGGAAATCAGATCCCCCAGGGGACGCCCAGCAGTTCCCTTATATCAATGTATGTATGTATGTACAGAGTTTATTTTGCGGCTAGAAAACAATTAATCCGATTACAAGAAAAATCGTATATAAACCCTCACATTGACTGGTTTATACAGAAAAACATTCTAACATAATGCACGTAGCTAAACTATACATGCAGGGTTGCATATTTCTGAGGACGCCACCCTTCCTAGATGCACTATACCACGCCATACAAGTAGAACATGTTTCACCGATGCTCACGGTGGTACGGTGGTACGGTGGTACCGAGCATGCCATTGGCGCGTGCCAACACGCATGATCCGCTGCAATCACCAGATTCTCGAGCATCTTTGAAACATAGGGTTGGGATTAAACAAACAAAAATAGTGATGAGTATATGCCTATACGAACACACCAAAATATATCGGTTCAACGCACTACATGAATGGCGCAATACGACGAGGGTCTTTTATATGTCGACGGCCAAAAGCCGAGACTATCGGCGTATGGCCCAGTCAGGCCAACCTGTCAGTCCAACCCTCGGCATAGCATTGCCGTCGGTGTAGCAATCAGCATATCTTTGGCCCTAAGTATAGACAGGGCTACGCCGACGGCCACCCACGGTGTAGGCCATTTTTTAAATTTGTCTAATTTTATAAAAATCATAACTAATTCATATGATGTCAGAAAAATACGTATAATGTATCAAAATGTTCAGAAAAACATCCTCTATCCGTTTATGTCAAAATCATGCGTATTTGAATCATGTACAGTACCATGTTAACATAGTAACAATTCAAACACTTTCTCATATGTCGTCGGGTTCCCATTTTGGCCAGATGGCAATTTAAATGAAGTTAGAAAATCCCGCCGAGCCGCAAGGCATCATTTTATGTGTCCTAGTAACCACTCCAAAAGACGGAATTTGGATACGGTAATTATTTCGAAAAACCCTTCAGGGCTATCAAGTCCGGAGTTCTATGGTTTTTAGGGGAAATGAGTAGGAAATGGTCCGTGACACCGCATAGTTTGTCGGAACGAGGCCATATTTGGCACGTGCGTGGTCCCTAGGATGCCAAAATAGCTTTTTTTTTTGTGAAGCAGCTACATGGACGTATTTTAGTATTGCGCGAGATCTCCGCGTAGTGGTAGGACACGGCCTTCGTACCACATATCACATGCCATATGTGCGCGCTAGCTATCTGGGAATTCATGCGGCTTCCTACGGTGTCCCGCCGAATCCGCTGTGACAAGATTTGAACTAGGGCTACACTTTCCGTCGCTCAATAAATTCCGGGAAAAATATTTTTAGGTCTATGACACATCACTTTTTGTGCTATTTTTTTACTTTTAGTGCGATGGTGAACGGGTGCACCAGCGCGCTCGGTACGGCCATACCGCATCTCCGTGGGGGCCCATTTTTGGCCCGATGGCAATTTAAATGAAGTCAGAAAATCCAGCGAAGCCGCATGGCGTTATTTTATGTGCCCTAGTAACCACTCCAAAATTCGGAATTAGGATACGGCAATTATTTTTGGAAACCCTTCACAAACATGGCTATCACGTCCGGAGTTCTCTGGTTTTTAGGGCAAATGAGTAGGAAACAGCCCGTGACACCGCATAGTTTATCGGACTAGGGCCATATTTGGCACGTGTGTGGTCTCTGGGATGGGAAGCAAGGTCCCGGGAGCGGATTTCCAATCCGACCCATGGGCAATCGTTTTTCATTTTCGGGGTGCCAAAATGTTTTTTTTGTGAAGCAGCTACATGGGCGCATTTTAGTATTGCACGAGATATCTGCGTAGTGGTAGGACACCGCCTTTGCACCACATATCACATGTCATATGTGCGCGCTAGCTATCTGGGAATCCATGTGGCTTCCTGCGGTGTTCCGCTGAATCCGCTAGAAACTGACCGGATTTGAACTAGGGTTACACTTTTCGTCGCTCAATAAATTCTGGAAAAAATGTTTTTAGGTCTACGACACATCACTTTATGTGCTAAATTTTTTCCGTTTAGTGCGATGGTGAACGGGTGCACCAACGTGGCCGGTACGGCCATACCGCATCTCCGTGGGGGCCCGTTTTGGCCAAATGGCAATTTAAACGAAGTCAGAAAATCCCGCGGAGCCGCATGGCGTCATTTTATGTGTCCTACTAACCACTCCAAAATTCAAAATTAGGATACGGCAATTATTTTGGAAAACCCTTCACAAACAGGGCTATCAGGTCCGAAGTTCTACGGCTTTTAGGGCAAATGAGTAGGCCCGTGACACCATATAGTTTGTCGGAACGAGGTTATATTTGGCACATGTGTGGTCCCTGGGGTGGGAAGCAAGGAACCGGGAGTGGATTTTCAATCCGACCCATGGGCGATGGTTTTTTTTTATTTTAGGGGTTTCAAAATGGGTTTTTTTTTGTGAAGCAGCTATATGTGGCGCATGTTAGTATTGCGCGAGACCTCCACGTAGTGGTAGGACATCGCCTCCGCACCACATATCACATGCCATATGTTCGCGCTAGCTATCTGGAAATCTCTGCGGCTTCCTGGGGTGTCCCGCTGAATCCGATGGAAACTGACCGAATTTGAAATTGGGGTACACTTTCCGTCGCTAAATAAATTCCGCAAAAAATGTTTTTAGGTCTATAACACATCACTTTATGTGCTAATTTTTGTCCGTTTAGCGTGTTGGCAAACGGTGCAGCAGCGCGCCCGGTACGGCCATTTCGCATCTCCCGAGGGGACGTTTTGGCAAGATGGCAAACTGGACGGCATATTTATATTCCTCTCATTTTTCTAATCTATTTAGACATATTATTTGTGGAATTTCAATTTTCCAATTTAATGATATTAATTATTTCATATTAAATAGAAAAAAGACCAAAAATAAAATCAATTTATTGGTATTTTAATTCAATATTATTATTACTTATATATATTCATTGTTGTTACTTAAGTAATTGTCTGGAATTCAAAAATAAAGAGGTGTGACATCACGGTCCAAGGGTTAATATGGTTGATATGCTATTATTATTAGCAAGGTGTCAATTATTTAATGAAAGTTCATCCGAATGGAACCAAGAAGTTAAGAGCATCTCCAGTCGCATCCCCCAAACCGTTCCCCAAAATGCGCCGGATCGAGCATTTGGGGGACGTGTTTCGTTCGTGCCGCGTTTGGGGGACGTCGCTCCCCAGTCGCGTCCCCCAAACAAAATTTCGGAAATTTTAAACTTAAGCGAGATTCGATTAGATTCGTCCAAACGTACATAGATTCGAACGAAATTTGACTAAATTTACACTAAACCTAATCTAGAAGTACTTGCGGCGGCCGGAGGCGTCGTAGTACTGCTGGAAGTTGTACATGTCGTCGGTGACGATCTCCTGCTTGACGCGCTCGTGGACGGGCTCGTCGACGGGCTCGTCCTTCACCAAGCCGCTTGGTCCTGCCTCGCCGTCGTCAGTGAGGTCCAGGAGCGGCGTGCCGGAGTCGCAGATGGACATGGCGATTGCTGTCTCGACGTCGCCCCTCCAGGCGTCCTTGTCGTTGAGCGACGCCAAGAACGCCGCCCGCAGCCCTGGGCAGTCCTCGGGGTCGTCGCTGCTGGCGATAAGCCGCTGCTGCCACTCGTACTCCGCCAGCAGCGCCACCTGCGTCGCTTCCTCCGGCTCCTCTTTCTCCTACGGCTTCGGGATGAGGAGGGCGCCACCGCGCCACTCTTGCTGCCGCCGGCTGCCGCTGCCGCCACGCCTCATGTTGACGGGCGTCGCCGGCTCCTCCTTCACCTCGCGTTTGGGGACGGTGTAGGGCGCCGAGCGGTACGACGAGGACGGCGTCGATCGGGCCGGTCCTGAGGAAGAAGAGTTCGAGGAGGACGAGTACGTCGTCCTCCTCGGCTGCCATTGCGGTGGGCGGTGACGATGGCATCTCCAACCTTGGAGCGCTGTTGCGGATGCCGCGGATGACGTTCTCGAGGGTGCGCCCCGGAACGCCCCAGAACAGGGCGCGACCGTCCTTGTTCCAGCTGTTGGGCCCACCGACGAGCCCATCGTTGCTGTGCATCTCGACGTCGTACTTCGCCTTGAAGTACGCCTTCCACCAGTCGTCATTGTTGTTGGCCGCCCACGTCGGATCCAACCGCTATAGGGTACACTTTCTATCACAGATCCGAAGGCAAAATCTTTGTTGCTAAGAACGGAACCTTTCTTGAGAAAGAATTTCTCACTAAAGAAGTGACTGGAAGAAAAGTAGAACTCGATGAGATTGATGAATCTATACTCGTTGATCAGATTAGCGCAGTACCGGAAGTTGTACCTGTACCGCCTACACCGGCAACAGAGGAAGCTAATGATAATGATCATAAAACTTCGAACGAGGAAACTACTGAACCTCGCAGATCGACAAGGGAGCGTGCCACTCCTGATTGGTATGATCCTTGTCTAAATGTCATGATTGTGGATAACAATGATGAGGATCCTGCGACGTATGAAGAAGCGATGATGAGCCCAGATTCCAACAAATGGCAAGAAGCCATGAAATCCAAAATGGGATCCATGTATGATAACAAAGTATGGACTTTGGTAGACTTACCTGATAGCCGAAAGGCTGTCGAAAATAAATGGATATTCAAGATAAAAACAGATGCTGATGGTAATATTACTGTCTATAAAGATCGACTTGTCGCAAAGGGTTTCCGACAAATTCAAGGAGTTGACTACGATGAGATTTTCTCACCTGTAGCGAAGCTAAAATCTGTGAGGATTTTGTTAGCGATAGCTGCATTTTTCGATTATGAGATTTGGCAGATGGATGTCAAAACAGCGTTCCTTAATGGAGACATTGAGTAAGAGTTGTATATGGTACGACCCAAAGGTTTTGTCGATCCTAAAAATGCTGACAAAGTATGCAAACTTCAGCGTTCAATCTATGGACTGAAGCAAGCATCAAGAAGTTGGAACCGACGCTTTGATAAGGTGATCAAAGACTTCGGGTTTATACAGTGTCATGGAGAGGCCTGTATTTACAAGAAAGTGAGTGGGAGCTCTGTAGCATTCCTGATATTATATGTAGATGACATATTATTGATTGGGAATGATATAGAACTATTAAGCAGTGTAAAAGGTTATTTGAATAATAGTTTTTCAATGAAAGACCTTGGTGAAGCATCGTATATATTAGGCATCAAGATTTATAGAGATAGATCAAGGCGCCTAATAGGGCTATCACAGAGTACATATCTGGACAAGATTCTAAAGAAGTTTAGAATGGACGAAAGTAAGAAAGGGTTCTTTCCTATGTTAGCAGGCAAGGTCTTGAGTAAGACTCAAGGACCGGCTACGGCAGAAGAAAGAGAAAGGATGAGTAATATCCCCTATGCCTCGGCAGTAGTATCTATCATGTATGCCATGCTATGTACTAGACCGGATATAGCACATGCTGTTAGTTTGACTAGCAGATATCAAAGTGATCCAGGAATGGAACACTGGACAGCGGTCAAGAATATCCTGAAGTACTTGAAAAGAACTAAGGATATGTTTCTTTGTTATGGAGGTGACCAAGAGCTCGTTGTAAGCGGTTACACCGATGCAAGTTGGAACACTGATCCTGATGACTCTAAGTCACAGTCTGGGTACGTGTTTATATTGAATGGTGCTATGGTAAGCTGGGCAAGCTCGAAGCAGTGCACGGTGGCGAAGTCTTCAACAGAATCAGAGTACATAGCGGCTTCAGAGGCTTCATCAGAAGCGGTATGGATGAAGAGGTTCATTGTAGAGCTCGGTGTGGTTCTGTTATCACCAGAATTTGACCGGATGAGAGGTGGGCCGCGATCAAGATTGGGCTTGAAGAATATACATGGAAGAAATACGTGAACCGGCCTTGTACACGAAGTTTGGGCTAGTTTGCCCTTGTATCTGTAAATATAGTAGGATACGTGTCGGTTAGATAGATTTTGGCTCGTGCACGGTTGGGATTATTCCCACGTTAGAGAGTCTACGAACTATAAATATGTATCTAGGGTTATTGAGAAAAACAACAATCACGTTCATCACAAACCAATCTAGGCGCATCGCCAACCCCTTTGTTTCGAGGGTTTCTTCCGGGTAAGCATCATGCTCCCTAGATCGCATCTTGCGATCTAGGCAGTACACGTTTATTCGTTTATCATGCGTTGCTCGTGCTGAAGCCTTGTTGATGGCGAGCAACGTAGTTATCATAGATGTGTTAGGGTTAGCATTGTTTCGTCGTGTAACATGCTTTGTCCATGCAACCCTTAGACGTCTAGAGGTGTAAGGGCGGCACCTTGCTTGATCATTATTTAGTAGATCCGATCCGTTATGATCGCTCCTTGTTCTTCAAGGTTTAGTTTAATATCTGCATAGTTAGGCCTTGCAAACGGGTTGAAGGATCCAGTAGCACGTAGGGTGTAGTTTGCTAACCCTAGACAAGATGTTCCGGGGATCAACTTCGTGTTGGTTTTTAGGCCTTGTCTAGGGTCGGTTTATTATCACCGTGCGTGGCTGCCAGGCTCAATCACGAGTAGGATGTTCCGATTATGTGGTGAAAACCCTAGATCGTCGTAGGTCGTTTTAGCTATATATCGATCAAGCAGGACCACCATGTGATCGTAGACCTCATACGAACCATGGGTGGATCGGCTCCTTGAGCCGATTCACAGGACAACCTGAGAGCCGATCGAGGCTCGTATTTAATGTTTACGTGTATGCCATGCAGGAAACTAAGCGAAGCAAATCCATCACCTTCCTGATCAGGTATAGATCAGGTGGCACGCCCTTGCATCAGCATCGGGACGTGCGTACCAGGAGCTTTGCGGGCCGTCGCTCGGAGGGACCAGGGCCAGCCGCAGCCCTAGGTTGTTCCCAGCTCTTCGTGTTGCCAGCCGTTGCTCGCCGGTGGGTTTCGGACGCCAACACATTCTGGCACGCCCGGTGGGACCGTCTTCAACATCAACTGCATCGCCATCTACATCTGAGATGGCGGAAGGCACTCCAGTCACGTACGAGGATCTGACCGAGGAGCTCAAGAAGAAATATGACGAGGTCAAAGCTATCCTCGAAGCCGACCTCATCGGCTCTTTCCAGAGGACCCGCTCCCACGGCATCAGGTGGAAGGGGTTCTCGCCTGAAGGCGCGCTCGATGGAGTGGACCTGTCTACCCCTTCAGAAGAACGCACCAGGTCTCTGCGTCAGGAGATTAATTTCATGGTAGCGCATTCGCTACACCGCCATTCTGAGAACCTGGTGAACACTTTGGAGTGTGTCGCCCTTCGGGTGATCCAGGAAATCATGAGGCATCAGTACTCTCCGTCAGTACCTGCTCTAGGGACGCACCAAGGAGAAATACCACTCCAGTCCCGACCACCGCTGCCATTCGCGTTGGCAGCACCAGAAGTGCCGAGTTCACCGGCATTCGTCGTCCACAAGATCGGTGGTGACCCTAGTGATTACCAGTTCTTGTATGAGGCGCCTAAGGAGATCCCTCACGGATACACGTGCACATACGTGCCAGATTGCAGTAGCTGGGCACTCACGAACCAGACTACAACAGCAGGGACTTCTGGGACAGCAGGAGGAGCTTCTGGATCAGAACTTGAGAAGCAGACGTGGCTAGCTAAATACGCCACTCCGACGAACCTCCAGAACTCAACTTCTGCAGCTGGCTCAGATCGTGAGAAGCAGACGTGGCTAGCCAAGTATGCCACGCCAACAAACCTCCAAAGCTCAACTCATGCAGCTAGCTCAGAGCTTGAGAAGCAAGCGTGGCTGGCTAAGTACGCCACCCCAGCGAATCTTCAGAGCTCCACTCCTGCACCCACCACCGCGGATCAGATCAGTACAATCTTGAGAGACCAGTTCGGCATGGTGCCGAAAAGGAGGGCGATCGGCTATTCCAAGCCGTACCCCAACGAGTACGATTTGATCCCACTACCACCCAAATATCGGCTCCCTGAATTCTCCAAGTTTAGTGGGTTAGATGGCTCCAGTTCAATCGAGCATGTGAGCCGATATTTGGCGCAGCTGGGCACGATCTCAGCATCAGATGAACTACGTGTGAGGTTCTTCGCACAGTCCCTCACAGGATCGGCTTTCGGGTGGTACACGTCACTGCCACCAGACTCAATCCGGACTTGGAAGCAGTTGGAAGAACAGTTCCACATGCAGTATCATTCAGAGGCTTCCGAGGCTGGCATTGCCGATCTAGCACAAGTACATCAGAAGCGCGGAGAAACAGTGTCAGAGTACGTCCAGCACTTCAGGACCGTTAGGAACCGATGATATTCGGCTCGTTTGACTGAAAAAGAAGCAGTCGAGTTGGCGGTGGTGGGTCTCGCATCGCCGATCAAGGATATGGCTTCCCAAGCGGACTACCCTTCGTTGGCGCATATGGTTCAGAAACTGTCATTATATGAACAGCGCCACCCAGACTTGTACCAGGACAAATTCAAGCGTGCGGTAGTCCTGGTTGAGGCAGATGAAGATGAAGACTCTGCGGGAGATCAAGAGATAGCAGTGGCTGAATGGACTCGGGGGGCAAGCCCCGTGTCCTGCAAGTGGGTTAAGCCACAAGGTCCTCCAAAAGGGTTTGACTTCGACGTGACCAAAGCTGAGCAAATTTTCGACCTCTTACTCAAGGAGAAGCAGCTAAAGTTACCCGAAGGCCTCAAAACCCCCACGGCACAGGAGTTGAACGGAAAGCCATACTGCAAATGGCATAACACGTTCACCCATACCACCAACGACTGCAGGGTGTGGCGTCAGCAGATCCAAATGGCGATAGAACAAGGACGTCTAATCTTTAGCCAGTACGCCATGAAAGTCGATACGCACCCCTTCCCCGCCGTTAACATGGTGGAGTGCACTTACCCTGAGAGGTGCCAGCCAGGTTTCTCGTTCAGCATTAACATGGTAGGGCCTGGGCACCCCTCTGGTAAGGACAGAGACGAGGGCAGCCGCTCTCGTAGCAAGGACAAGGAAGAAGCCGTTCCACGCGATCGGCTCCGACACGATGGCAAGCGCTACATCACAGAGGGAGAGGTGAAGAATGTGCGATATCAGTGACCTCTCTCTGATCATCTCCTCAAAAAAATATGTGAGTCAGTACGACCAACGCCGACGAGACAGCGACGACGATGAAAGAGATCGTCTGGCTAGCAGGGACGCCAGGAGACATCGTCGGCATGATCGAGACGAGGAGAGATATGAGCGCCATGCCAAGAACAAGTCAAGAGAGCAAGACGATGTGGACAAGCACTGGGACTGTCCCTTCTTCAAACACTGCTGGGATTCAGGAATGAGCCGATTGCCTACAATCGGCAACTGCCCAGAGTGTAGACAGAAAAAGAAGAGCACAGGAGACGTGTCAGTGTTCAAGCGTCTAGGACCTCTCCCATCTCGGAACAAGCAAGCTGAGTCCTCTCGGGTGGAAGATCTCGAGGAGTTGGAAGACGGCGATGAAGTAGAAGAAGATAAGTACCACCGGCCAAGGTGGTGCCCTGATGGACTCAGCCGTTCCCAAAAGCGTAGGGTTCAGCGACTACGTGGTTTGGAGGAAGCCGAAAGGTTATACCTGCACACGTTGAGGAAGGCGCGGCCCGATCTGGCCACGAAAATTCAACGAACCCTGGATGAAGAGGGTCGACCACAAAAGATGGAGTGGCGCCCCAAGCAAAGGAAAGCCGATGATGAAACATCGGCCGGTACAAACATGGTGTTCATCCTTCCAGCGGAGTTTTGTGCTCCAGGATTAGATGAAGCACCTGTGGCACAACTTGACTGCGGCCCACGGCCAGTTATCTTCGAGAAGCCACGAGAAAGAAGCTACAGACACCTGAAGGCCCTGTACCTACAAGGTTACATCAATGGGCAGCCTGTCAACAAGATGCTGGTGGACACCGGAGCGGCAGTCAACATCATGCCATACTCCATGCTATGTCGGTTGGGACGCTCTAGCTCAGATCTGATCAAGACCAACGTTACGCTGAGTGATTTCAACGGCCAAGCATCTGAAGCACAAGGTGTTCTGAACGTGGATCTGACCGTAGGGAGGAAAACCATCCCTACAACATTCTTCATCGTCGATAGCAAGAGCACTTATGCTGTCCTGCTAGGGAGGGATTGGATCCACGCCAACTGTTGCATTCCATCCACGATGCACCAATGTCTAATTCAGTGGGATGGAGATGAAGTAGAGGTCGTCCATGCAGATGACTCAGCCGAGATTTCAACGGCTGGCATGAACGTTTGGGAGACGGCAGGCCAAGAGCCACTCTCAGGCATCACTTTGGACGACTGCGAGCGCATCGACGTGACAAAAAACGGGATGAGGCTGGTCTTATCCACCAGCCTGACCGTGTAACAAGAGCAAAGACTATAGATGTACGTGGCAAGGCCGATCCTTGTGATCGGCCCCAAAAAATAAAAAGTGATGATCTTGTCTCAAGCATATCACGTAGGGCACGAATACGATGTAAACCTTCATTGAGCAATGCAATCAAAATGGGGGCCGATTCCAGCAATCGGCCCATATGATCCTTACCACACGTTTTCCCTGTGTTCAGTGTCGATCTAACTGGTGATGGAAAGCTAGGGTACGGGTTTACATCGGCTTGTGAGCTCGAAGAAATCGGTATTGGCCATGTCCGCAGAGCCGATGTTCAGGTATAGTTCTTTGGATAACTGCAGAGCCGAGATCTGCAGTAACCTGACAGATTCGGCTCGGGGGGGCACCTAATCAGAGGAGCATGTGCGATACATGGGCAGTGAAATGTGAGGGGCCGATAGAAAAATCGGCCAGTAAAAAAAAATTTACATGCAAGTCATAGCCGGTGCACAGACATCGACTTGAGGAAATATGCAAAGACAACAGCATACAAGTACAGCCGATGCAAAGACATCGACTTCAGAATAGAAAGCCGATGCACAGTCATCGACTTTAGAGGTACAAGTTCAGCAAAACATTTGTCAGTTTACACAGAGAGGCTTTACTGAAGAAACGCTTCGAGGGCGTGAAGGGCGTCAGCACGGATACGATCTACCTCGGCGATCTCGGCCTCGTCGTCCTCGTCCTTGCCCGTCACCAGCTGACTGCTCAGGGCACGAATTTCAGCCAGATTGGTCTTCAGATCGGCTGTGAGACCCTTTGCTTCCTCTCGACAGCAGGCAATAAGGGCTTCCTTGTCTTGGATAAGCTGCTTGGTCATCCTGACCCTCTCTTCAAGGTTTTTCAGTTCCTTATGCAGGGTCTCGAGTTCGGCACTATTGGCAGAAGTGTCAGTCTTGGCGTCTAAAGCAGCCTTTTTCTCGTTGAGCCGTTGGCACTTATCTGCAATATCGGCCCTCAATGGTAGCTGGACATGACGAAGGATAATTCTTTGACAAGCCGATTGCACCCGTGACTTGAAGACCGATAGAGTCACAGCTGGCCAAAGCTTCACCTGCAGTGTCACTGGGAGATGGGGCTGGATGTCTTCGAGGATACCTTTGACTTCCTCGGGGTTTTCAACCAGGGTCTCAACTGAGGAAGAGAGCAAAGCCTTGAGACACTGGAGTGGACCATGGACCGTGCTAGGACTTGGCTCTTCACCTGCCTTGGAAGTAGCTGGTTCGATAGATTCAGGATCGAACGTCAGCAAGCTTGAAAGATCACAACCCTGACAAGACGAACAAAAGTGGTATTAGTATACAACAAAGAAAGGGATAGAGCCAAGGGAGTGGGGTGTACCTCTCCCAAGGTAGGAGGAGCAGCCGATGTTGTGATAATCGGCTTTTCCGTGGACTTGGCTAGGTTAGTCACTTGGTCAGCCACGATCGTCGAGGTGGCTAGGTCTAGCGTGGCGGACGGCATCAGTACCTCCTCGACGTCTCCGCTAGAGGTATCATTGGTCTGCAAAAGGAAGTAATTAGCCGACCCGAGTGGCAATCGGATAACATGAAATATAAACCAGGGAGATAATTACATTTGAAACCTCCTGGCTTGATGGAGAAGCTCGTGGGTCTTTGCGAGCCCTCTTGACGCATCGACGCTTCACGCGTGACCCTGTTCTGATCGGAGCTTGAAGGGCAGCAGGCTCGGGAGTTGACCTTTTCTTGGAAGCCGACGCTAGCGAGTTCGTCTGGCTCTGTGTGGTGGATCTCCCGGAGTTGTCCGGGTTCGAGTCCCTTTGGCTGGACTGTGCCTCCCCGCTGGAGTTTTCTTCGGTGGAAGTCTGTAAAAAGGAGTACAAGCATGTTGCAAAAAACTCGGAGGACAGATAAATTTAACCAAGGCACGAGTCAGCTTACGTGCAAGCTTTCTTGGGCGGGAGCTTTGCGCTTCAGGGTCTTTCTGGCAGCTACTTTCCTCACTGCCTTCCTCGCCGGGATTGAGGCTCGGGGGGCAACTGGCCCCGAGGATGCTTTACTCTTGGGAGCCGATTTCGGTGAAATCGGCTGGCTCTCCATTATGACCTTCTTCAGGGGTAGCGAGCTCTGGCAGAAGAGAACCACCGGGGCTGGTGGAAGGAATTTGAAGGGGGAGCCATCGGCTTGCACGGGCTCCGGGCCATCTTGTTGCTGCCAAGAGATAGAGTCAGGTTACAGACAATTATCATGAGCCATTGCAAGAAATTTATAAGTAATGGTACCTGGTCTGCAGGAACGTCATATTCGGCATCAAGTTGTCTCAGCAACGGTCCTAGAGCTCTTCTGAAGGCATGGGTCTTCCACATGGACTACCAAGTCTCGAAACCATCGGTAGTGGTGGTGAAACGGAGGTTGTGGGGAATTGGAATGGCCAGAGCGTCAAAGAAGGTATAGCACCTTTGGCCAGTAAGGATGTCAGGCAGTTCAGCTACGCTGTCGTCAGTGGTGGAGAAAGAAGTGTGGGGGCACCTGCCCAAGACCAAGCTTCCGGGCTACTACTACCGGTTGGTAAGACTCATAGCCAGGCTTGATGATCCGGTTTGAGGTACTCATGCCAACTGGGAGGAAGCAAGGACGAATCATGATAGAGTACAAGTGCCGGGTGCTAGCGTCATCGGCAAAGTTATCCAATCGGAAGGAGACTGGGTTCTCAAAGTTCTCCGATTCAGTATAAGGAAAGAACAGGGGGTTGTCCAAACCTTGGAAGAAAATCTTGAACCACCCTGCTGCTTCCTTAGGGATCAGCCTGCTGCCTGGGAGACCATACAAAGCTTGGCCATAGCTGGTGCACCGGATCTCCTTTCCATTAGCATCTGGGAAGGTGCAGGTGGCCAAAGGTGGGAAGTCTGGGATCTGGTTCTGAAAGTACAGCTGAGCCCATAACTGAATAAACCACCAGGGGCCTCCGGTTTTAACTGTCTTTTGAGAGAACAGTTTGACAGACATCAGTTGAAGAGATCGATAGACCTCTCCAAGAAACAGTTTGCCAAGGCCAAGTTGAGTGCCTTTGGCGAGTTCATAGGCCAGGGAAAGGTAATTCTTGGTTGGGGCGAGTGATGGGCCACAGAATATGAAGTGCTCCAACCAGAAGTTCAGGAAGGCCGTATGTTCCCTCTCTGTCACAGGGCCTTTGGTTTTCATATAACGATTAAGGTAGGCACCCCAGCTGGTACACTCTTTTTTAGAGGAAAGGGTGAAAGGAACCTTTGGCAACTTAAATGCAGAGGGGCTTGGGGATGCGATGTCTAGGCCTGTGATCATGGCCACGTCCAGCTGGGTTGGTGTCATAGGGCCGTGGCCAAACATGAAGCAGTTCAGTGCATCAGACCAGAAGTAGCCGATGGTTTTCAGAATATTTTCATTCTTTTCAAGGGGAGACAATGATAATGACAAGGCATCGGCTATCCCTATAGTTTCCCAGGTGGCATAATGAGTTTTTGACACTCTATTATACCATGCCACCCAACCCTCAGGAGGATTAGGCCAGGCTCGCACACAGTCGGCCCAGGAAGACGGATCTAAGTTCTGGTTCACGAAGGGGATTCTGTTAGCCTCGCATGAGATTAAGAGAGCGGGACTCTCGGAAGAACGGGGACCAAGACACATAGAATTTGCGAGAGAAGGATGTGGCAGCAGGATGTCTGAAACCTAAAATCAATAACGGAATAGGACATTAATTCAGGTGTTTGCTGTCAATCCTAACGTTGATTCGAATGGCGAGAGGCGGTTAAAGGTTACCTTCAGACCGGAGACCATGGCGTTGGTATTGGATGATTCCGCCATTGGATGCGCTGTGGAGTTGGGGCGGCGCGGTCGAGATCTGAGATGCGGGTGGCCATGAGTTGGAACTGCTCGGGCGGCGATTTATGGATCTGAGTTTGCTTTCTCAGATGGAGGTCGCATGTTACCGTTTGGAGGGGCAACTGGGTTGGCCTTACTCGCGTTTTATGGTAGAGGCCGATGCGATGCCATCGGCTCTTTTGGGGATTGTTTGACTTTGACTATCGGCAAAAAATTGACTGGGAATAATTCTTCATTAATAAAAGGGGATTCTTACAATGAAGAGCCGATTGCTCAAGAAAGGAGGAACAAAAGAAGGGCCGATTGCTCAAGAACTACTAATCCTACACTACTAATCCTCGCTGGCCTCGTCGTCGGCATCGTAGCTGCCGTCGGCGCTGCTTCCGGAGAGTTCCTCGTCGCTGCTGCCCCAGCCCTCGGCTGGAGCTTCCTCCTCCTCGTCATCATCATCGTCTTCGCTGTCCGCCCAAGCGCGGAAGCGCTTCGCCGACGGATATCCAGCGGAGGAGGAGGAATCATCCTCCTCTTCTTCCTCTTGTTCCTCCTCTTCCTCCTCTTCTTCCTCTTCTTCTTCTTCTTCTTCCTCCTTGTCGGAGGAGGTGGGGTTCGCCCAGGAGTGGAGGTCGTCCTCGCTCTCGCTCTCCAGCTCCCCTTCGATGAGGAACTGGAGGTTGTCCTCCCCATCAGTCAGGGGCAGGTCACCATCTGACCCGACGAGGGCCTCGGGTGGGCCATCTGGCACGAAGTCGAAGTCCCACTCTGGCTCACTCGAGGAAGAAGATTGGAAGGAGAGGCCTGATGAGACGGAGGAAGAAGAAGACATTGCTACAGGGAAAGAGGGTTTTTTGGTGCCGATGGCTAGAACAGAGCAAGGGGATGAAGAGGCGAATCGTTCGGCATGGTTAAATAAGGGGAGCATAGTGGAAATTTAATGCCATTACAGTTTCCGAGGAAGTGATGCTAGGCTATCAAATCTGGCAGAGAAGTTGAGAAGGCAAGGCATCATGATGAAGAATACTGCGACGGTTCTGTTCTGCCACGACATGACCCGACGAAGAAAAGCTGAGTGATTTTGGAATTATCAATTCCAAAACCAGGGGGCATGTGTTATCACCAGAATTTGACCGAATCAGAGGTGGGCCGCGATCAAGATTGGGCTTGAAGAATATACATGGAAGAAATACGTGAACCGGCCTTGTACACGAAGTTTGGGCTAGTTTGCCCTTGTATCTGTAAATATAGTAGGATACGTGTCGGTTAGATAGATTTTGGCTCGTGCACGGTTGGGATTATTCCCACGTTAGAGAGTCTACGGACTATAAATATGTATCTAGGGTTATTGAGAAAAACAACAATCACGTTCATCACAAACCAATCTAGGCGCATCGCCAACCCCTTTGTTTCGAGGGTTTCTTCCGGGTAAGCATCATGCTCCCTAGATCGCATCTTGCGATCTAGGCAGTACACGTTTATTCGTTTATCATGCGTTGCTCGTGCTGAAGCCTTGTTGATGGCGAGCAACGTAGTTATCATAGATGTGTTAGGGTTAGCATTGTTTCGTCGTGTAACATGCTTTGTCCATGCAACCCTTAGACGTCTAGCCGCCCTTACACCTATCTTAGGTGTAAGGGCGGCACCTTGCTTGATCATTATTTAGTAGATCCAATCCGTTATGATCGCTCCTTGTTCTTCAAGGTTTAGTTTAATATCTGCATAGTTAGGCCTTGCAAACGGGTTGAAGGATCCAGTAGCACGTAGGGTGTAGTTTGCTAACCCTAGACAAGATGTTCCGGGGATCAACTTCGTGTTGGTTTTTAGGCCTTGTCTAGGGTCGGTTTATTATCACCGTGCGTGGCTGCCAGGCTCAATCACGAGTAGGATGTTCCGATTATGTGGTGAAAACCCTAGATCGTCGTAGGTCGTTTTAGCTATATATCGATCAAGCAGGACCACCATGTGATCGTAGACCTCATACGAACCATGGGTGGATCGGCTCCTTGAGCCGATTCACAGGACAACCTGAGAGCCGATCGAGGCTCGTATTTAATGTTTACGTGTATGCCATGCAGGAAACTAAGCGAAGCAAATCCATCACCTTCCTGATCAGGTATAGATCAGGTGGCACGCCCTTGCACCAGCATCGGGACGTGCGTACCAGGAGCTTTGCGGGCCGTCGCTCGGAGGGACCAGGGCCAGCCGCAGCCCTAGGTTGTTCCCGGCTCTTCGTGTTGCCAGCCGTTGCTCGCCGGTGGGTTTCGGACGCCAACAGGTTCCTAGTGCATTGGACCCATTAATCATTTACTGTGATAACATGGGTGCCATCGCCAATGCACAAGAGCCAAGATCACACAAGAGGCTGAAGCATATCAAGCTGCGTTACCACTCAATTCGCGAGTACATCGAAGATGGAGAAGTAAAGATTTGCAAAGTACACACTGATCTGAATGTAGCAGATCCATTGACTAAAGCTCTCCCTAGGGCAAAGCATGACCAACACCAGAATGCCATGGGTGTTAGGTATATTACAATGTAATCTAGATTATTGACTCTAGTGCAAGTGGGAGACTGAAGGAGATATGCCCAAGAGGCAATAATAAAAGTGGTTTTTATATATCTTTATGTTTATGATAAATGTTTATATGTCATGCTATAATTGTATTAACCGAAACATTAGTACATGTGTGATATGTAAACAACAAAGAGTCCCTAGTATGCCTCTTAACTAGCTTGTTGATTAATGGATAATTAGTTTCATAATCATAAACATTGGATGTTATTAATAACAAGGTTATGTCATTATATGAATGATGTAATGGACACACCCATTTAAGCGTAGCATAAGATCACGTCATTAAGTTATTTGCTATAAGCTTTCGATACATAGTTACCTAGTTCTTATGACCATGAGATCATGTAAATCACTTATACCGGAAAGGTACTTTGATTACACCAAACGCCACTGCGTAAATGGGTGGTTATAAAGGTGGGATTAAGTATCCGTAAAGTATGAGTTGAGGCATATGGATCAACAGTGGGATTTGTCCATCCCGATGACGGATATATATACTCTGGGCCCTCTCGGTGGAATGTCGTCTAATGTCTTGCAAGCATATGAATAAGTTCATAAGAGACCACATACCACGGTACGAGTAAAGAGTATTTGTCAGGAGACGAGGTTGAACAAGGTATGAAGTGATACCGATGATCAAACCTCGGACAAGTAAAATATCGCGTGACAAAGGGAATTGGTATCGTATGTGAATGGTTCATTCGATCACTAAAGTCATCGTTGAATATGTGGGAGCCATTATGGATCTCCAGATCCCGCTATTGGTTATTGGTCGGAGTGAGTACTCAACCATGTCCGCATAGTTCGCGAACCGTAGGGTGACACACTTAAAGTTGGATGTTGAAATGGTAGAACTTGGATATGGAATGGAGTTCGAATATTTGTTCGGAGTCCCGGATGAGATCCCGGACATCACGAGGAGTTCCGGAATGGTCCAGAGAATAAGATTCATATATAGGAAGTCATTTTATGAGATTTAAAATGATCCAGATATCACATGGAAGGTTTTGGGTTCGGGTCTTATTCGGAGACTTGTAGTCCAACACTTGGGGCTTCCACCTATATAATGAGGGGCCAAGGGGAGGGGGCCGGCCACCCCAAGACCACAGCCTGGCCGCACCCCTATAGTGGCCCGCCACCCCCTCCCAAACCCTAGCCGCCCCCTCTCTCTTCCATAGCTCCCGCACGCTTAGCGAAGCTCCGCCGGAGTTCTCCACCGCCATCGACACCACGCCGTCGTGCTATCGGATTCAAGAGGAGCTACTACTTCCGCTGCCCGCTGGAACGGGAGGTGGATGTCGTCTTCATCAACAACCGAACGTGTGACCGAGTACGGAGGTGCTGCCCGTTCGTGGCGCCGTGATCAAGATCTTCTACGCGCTTTTGCAAGCGGCAAGTGAACGTCTACCGCAGCAACAAGAGCCTCATCTTGTAGGCTTTGGAATCTCTTCAAGGGTGAGACTCGATAATCCCCTCGTTGCTACCGTCTTCTAGATTGCATCTTGGCTTGGATTGCGTGTTCGCGGTAGGAAATTTTTTGTTTTCTGTGCAACGTTATCCTACAGACGCGTCCCTGCGTCGCCTGGGAAAACAGGGACACCATTAACATCGCTTGACCAAAGGTAGGCGACGGGGTTTTAGGCTTCCGAGCCGCTGGCGCGTCGCTTCACGTTGCTTTTCGTTGTGTCCGGCATGCCCGGTGCGTCCACTGTGGGACAGGGACGGGCTCGGGGCGGGCGCCAGACACCGTATCGGGGCGCATCGGACAAAAATGGGCTTTGGGGGACGCGGCTGGAACCTTTTTTGGTCCGGCGCGCTCCAAATTGCTTTGGGAGACGCGAGAGGCTGGAGTAGTTAAAATTTGAAAAAAATTCCGAGGGTTTTGTCGTCGGCATATCACAAAAAGATTTTTCGTGTCGATTTTTTTTTTGGAAAAAGGAAATTTGTATGCCGACGGTTTTGCCTATGCCGAGGACCGGGCTACGCCGATGGCAATTGTGACTCCGCCGAGGGAGGTAGTCGCCGAGGAGCTATGCCGAGGGCTCACCTCGGCGTAGCCTACACCGACAGCTAAAACACGCTACACCGACATATCGTTCCTGTAGTGACGCATTATCCGTAGCGGAGCTCCGGTCATCGGAGCCTCCCTATCACCCCACCCATCGTATGACCGTTACCCACCATGAATTGACATTTTGGTAGGAAAACAAATTTTTTCGATAAAGGGAATATATTAATATCGAGAGATACCAATTACACCCAGCCTCTGCAACAACGCACCACCCTAATGGCACTACGGATGCACACAGCCAAAAAAAGAAAAAGAAAACTAAGAAACAAAAGTCCCGCTACAGTATCACTGACCTAACAACAGCAATACATCCACCACCATGACAACACCTGAATTGCAGACTCTCCAAAAAATGACGCCTCCAAGAAGGGAACAGTGCTCCAACACTGTCGTCGCCCGATCAAAGATCTTAGGTTTTCACCCTGAAGATAGTCCCCACTCTCAAAACAATGCCTCCACCAAGGTCACTGCCAGGCACAACCAGTTAAGGCCAGACCTTGGGTTTTCACCCTGAAAGGTAGGACTCTGCGCTTCACATGTGTTGTCACCCCCACTTTCATACCGCTGATGTGAAGTCCGGACACCAAGCAAGCCCCTCAACAACGCGGAGACTTGAACCTCCCTTAGCTAGTCCTCCCCTCCGGCCTTCATGAAATTATCTTCTTCCGACTTTCATCATGGATCCATAGTCACTTGATGTCAACACAGAAAAAGAGCTTCGCGCCGCTCCCTCCAGTACCAAACGGTCGGAATAAACGCATGGGTGCGCACGACCGAATACCTCCGATCCAGCAAACTCCAGGCAAAGCACTGTTACATTCGCCGGCGGAGCCTTCCGGAACTCAACCCTCCGGCCAGATCACGAGGCCAGGCCTTCGGTAGGTCCTCCTCTTCACGCAAGAGAGGCCCTAGGACCGCCGCCTTTATTCAGGCCGATCCCCCACGCAACGGCCATCCCGGCCGCCCTTCACACCGAAACGGTAGCGAATGCGACCCTGGCCGCCAAGCCCGCACGAGGACGAGTGGTGCTACGGCGGAGAAGACGACCAGAGCAGGCAGAGTCGGCCTTGGCCAGAGGGCATCAGCCGGAGTCCATCGGCCCAAGGGCCTAGACCTCCTCCATCCGCCGCTCGCGCCGCCGCGCACCGCCGCCTAAGATCGCCCCTCCATCGCTGCAAACTGCCCCCACACCGGCCCGAGCACCAACCCCTGCGCTCTCCCCTTGCTCCGCCTCCCCGCGCGAAGAGAAGAAGCCAGGAGAGCGCCGCCCACCCCTCGCCGTCTTCGCCGGCCAGGGCGCCGCCACGGTCGCCGGCGCCGGCGGCCGCGACGGCCAGGAAGGCCCGATCTGGAGTCTTCTTTGGCTGGAGATGCGATCGCCCCGGAGCCGCCCGCGCGTGCGACCCGGAGGCAGTTTCCTCCGTGATCTTGTGTGTTGAACTGCCGGACTGAATCACCTGTAGGAAAACAAATGGTAGCCCTAAGAGTAGTCACCCTCATTTGATTACTCTAACAAAATCCACTAGAGACATGTCTTAACTCAAGCTACTAGATCTAGTACTACTACAACTGAAAGTCGGACTAATCCTGCAACCTTACATTTACATGCTGCCTGTTAGCTGGTACTACTCCTCTTCATCCTCGAAGCAATCGAAAGTCAAACTAAACCTTCGCATCATCAATCGCCAAGGAAAAATCCTGAAATATATAGGGCGTCGAGACCGTCAAATGGATAATTCCATCGACACGTGCGCACGCACGCACAGTAACAAGGAACATGTTGCATGGATGGAGATCAATCAAAGAGAGAAAAATGCGTAGCCGCCTAGGTTGCTTTCAGAGATCACGATCGAGCATCGTCGACGTACTTCACGCCCTTCTTCCACATGTGAACTCGTGGTCAGTCAGCACTAAACTCGATCGCCGGATATCATCACCGCTTTGATTAGATTTTTGATGCACTAAGTACGCCATGTATATTATTTTTAAGGGTGTGATTATTTCTCAGTCGATCGTGAGCTAATTTTGTTCTCAGTCAGATGATGTCATCAAATCTTAGTTACAAGTCATGAGACTAGCACGAATCATGATGCGAATTAAATGGTGTAAAAACTTAACTGAGCACGAAGTTAGTTCTCCTCTAGCTCAGAACTAGCAAATCCCTATTTTTAATAAGTAGCGAGTCTGGCCGATATACAAATTCATGGAGACGTCTGCTGTCCCGAGCGAACGTACCGCCGGCCGGCCGTCGTTGTCCATCGATGCTCCGAAGGAAGAGCGAACGAAATTTCAACCTAGCTCGTGGCTGGACTTTCCTCCTCGGTTGGTCTAGTCTAATTCGGTCATTAGCTACATCTCACGTGCCATATGCTTAATCCTATATTGTTTTTTTAATCACAATCCTCTGGTATACCGATTAAAAGACGATAGTGGTTACATTCAGACTAAATTATAGTATCAGGCAAGAATCCACGTATTACATCAACTCGAACCGAAACAAACGCTTAAGAGCATCTTCAGCCGCGTCGCTCAAATCCTCTCTTAAACGGCACGGGATTGAACGTTTGGGGGACGTCGATCCCTAGTGGCGTCCCCCAAACGCCGCCTCCAAACATTAATTTTTTATTTATGTTTTTACATTTTTATTTCAATAAAGAGAAGAAATATTCCATAAACTAATACATAATTTGAAACGTGATTTACATAAAGATATAGTTTGGAACATGATTTTCCACAAACTAATACATAGTTTGAACCATGGTTGACACAAATATAAAAGATTGCAAAAAACATAAACCTAACTAGGTCGGGTATCGAAGGTTTCGTGTGTTCGCTGCCAAGAAAAAACACTTGAGGGCACACCTAGTCACCCAAACTGGAAAATCCAGCTGGTAAGGGTGCCCCTGTTGATTCTTCCGAGGAAGAACATCCAGAAACCTTTGTGCATTTTTTCGTTGCGAAGAAACAACACTCTTCAATCGTCCTCCTCCTCGGCATTGTCGCAGTGGTAGTTCCGGCGGCAACACGTCTCGTCGAACACCTTGACGCTCATATCCCTGTCGCCGAATTATGAGAACACAAGCACGAAGCCGGCTTCGAGGCGGTGGTAGCGCGCGAACTTCTCCCAGCCGATGTGGAGGTACATCTTGCCGCGCGCGTCGTAGATCACGTCGACGATCCACCGACAGCAGTGTCAGCCATCCTCCTGTAGATGCAGCGAGCCCGTGCGCTCGTCGTCGGCGACAAAGTCGTCCGGAAGCCTCTGGATGCCGTGTGGGTCGCCCTTGAGGACGACAATGAACTCGAACAGCACATGCCCCTCCTCGTCCTGCCTGTCCGACGATGAGGACGATGATGGTGTCGCAGGCGACGGCGAGTGTGCAGCTCTGTCGCGGCCGCGGCCACGACCACGACCACGGCCGCGAGCTCGGCCTTGGCCTCTACCAGCCATGGCGTCGACTCTTCAGATGGTGGCGGCTATGGTTGGGGAGAGAGGCGCTAGGGTTTGTGTGTGAGAGGGACGATGAGAGGCGGCCCTTATTTATAGACAAAAGGGAGGCGGGGGAGCGGTGGCGGTCATTAACACCGGCACACAGAGCTAGGCGCGACGAGACACTTCGCTGCGTCCCCGCGGGAACTGCACCGTCGCAGCGCGCCAATAACTTTCGTCGCGAGGTAGGCGACAGTTAGGTTAAAATTCAATGTAACGCTGACGGCCCCCGCCACTTCCCGCCTTGCTTTTCGGTGCGTCCGGCGTCCCCTGTGCGTCCTCTGTGGGGCGGGGACGGGCTCCAAGCGTCGGACACCGTATCGGGGCGCCGAACAAAAAGCGACTTTGAGGGAAGCAACTGGGAACATTTTTTTGTCCGACGGCCCAAATCGCTTTGGGGATGCGACTGGAGAACACATCTTCGGGACAGCAGGTATGTGCCGCATTAGTTGCATCTCGACCAACAAAAAGAAACTTGACGTGTCCTTGCAGAGAACTCATTCATCTCAGTCACGACGTGAGTACCTTCAATGAGAACTTGATTTTCATCCTGATGCTGACGTACAGTCACTAGACTGTTGCAATCTATCACTGGTGGAAAAAGGGCCTTTGATCGCGGTTCGCAACTGCCATTAGTCGCGGTTGCGCAACCGCGACCAATTAAGCGCAACTAAAGCCCCCCCCCCCCCCCTTTAGTCGCGGTTCCTTACGAACCGCGACTAAAGGCACGTCCACGTGGTCGCCAGCAGTCCGTCGGGGCGGAGGACCTTTAGTCGCGGTTCTCCTGGCCAACCGCGACTAAAGGCCGCCGCAGGTTTAGGGTTTTAGCCCCCCTAAACCTGTTTTCTTTTTAATTTGTATTGTTTTATTTCTTTTGAGTTTTATTTTAATTTTGAAGGAGCTTCACATATTCTACGGTACTACATACATGCATATGAATGTATAATTTCAAACAAATTTGAAATTAGAACCAAAAAGAAGTCAAGAGGAATATACAATATATATTCAATATCATCGGATGACCATATACAATTTTGAAAAAGTTTCCATACATAATTTAATGCATATGAAGTTCTACGTCATCTACATAGTGTTCGCCTTTAGGATCGATGACTTCCCTCGTGAACCATTCAGCTAGTTCCTCTTGAAGTGGTCGGAAGCGAGCTTCTGGACTAAGCATCTTCCGGAGGTTATTCATCTTCTCATTGTTATCACTCGGAACCCGCTCAGAGGTGTATCTCCGAATCATCTCACAGACATAGTATCCACATAGATTAGTCCCCGCTGGCTGAATATCGCCACCATTCTTAGCCATTGACTGCATGAAATGTAGCTCTTTTTTGAATTCACCGACCCTTTCATCTGAGAACCGTTTCCAAACCCTACGAGGCAAAGAAAATTAAATGAACAAGAGAGTTATTAGTTACTTGATATTAGGAAATGAACGAAATAGGCCGATCGATATAGAGCGCAAATGAATGAAAATAATTACTTCTGCAGCATTTTTCTCATGTCGCCCAAAGCTTTGCATCCAGAGTCAGAGAGTCGTGGACGAGACATGTGGAGGTGTCAAATTTAATTACTAGCAGAATCCAGTGGAACCTGCGGACACGATACATGCACAGTCATGCATAACTCATCGATTAGCCGGCCACATACCATGCATGGAGTAAACAAAAGAGAATGTGCTCAAGACAGAAACACTCACCCAAAATGGTAAGGAAATAGAATATCACTTTTGAGTTACTGCTTTGTAAGAAACTGCCACAGGTCTTCCTCCACGTCGGCGGGGTGATGCTCTAACACATATCCATTAATGATATGTGGGTCAATGAACCCAACATCATGGATGTTCCTTACATCGCATTCCTTAATCTTCATTCTGCATATATAATAGCGTACACAACAATATAGTTAGGACATATATATAGTGCAGGCAATATGAACGAGATGGGGTAGAAATAAATAACTTACAGAACGTAGCAACTGATGATAGATTTGTCGAGCTCGCGCAGATTGAAAAGCTAGAACAATTCACTCAGATGAATTTGTACATAGTAATGTTTGAAGTGATGCTCATATCTAACTTCCGCATAAATATATTCTTTGGCGTTTTTATTTTTTATGTAACCCTTGTACCATTTCAGCAGACTTGTCATTTGTGGAGGTAGATCCTCTTCCTGCGCAGGTGATACGTCTCCGACGTATCGATAATTTCTTATGTTCCATGCCACATTATTGATGATATCTACATGTTTTATGCACACTTTATGTCATATTTGTACATTTTCTGGAACTAACCTATTGACGAGATGCCGAAGGGCCAGTTGCTGTTTTCTGCTATTTTTGGTTTCAGAAATCCTAGTAAGGAAATATTCTCGGAATCGGATGAAATCAACGCCCAGCATCCTATTTTTCCACGAAGCTTCCAGAACACCCGAGAGTCGCCAGAGGGGAGGCCTGGTGGGCCCAGGAGGGTGGCCGGCGCGGCCCAGGCCCTGGCCGCGCCGCCTTACCCCCTCACCGCCTCTTCGACCCTCTGACGCCGCCTCTTCGCCTATAAGAAGCCCCTCGACCTAAAACCTCGATACGGAAAATCCACGGTACGAGAAACCTTCCAGAGCCGCCGCCATCGCAAAGCCAAGATCTGGGGGACAGGAGTCTCTGTTCCGGCACGCCGCCGGGACGGGGAAGTGCCCCCGGAAGGCTCCTCCATCGACACCACCGCCATCTTCATCAACGCTGCTGTCTCCCATGAGGAGGGAGTAGTTCTCCATCGAGGCTCGGGGCTGTACCGGTAGCTATGTGGTTCATCTCTCTCCTTTGTACTTCAATACAATAATCTCATGAGCTGCCTTACATGATTGAGATTCATATGATGATGCTTGTAATCTAGATGTCGTTATGCTAGTCAAGTGGATTTTACTTATGTGATCTCCGGAGACTCCTTGTCCCACGTGTGTAAAGGTGACAGTGTGTGCACCGTGTGGGTCTCTTAGGCTATATTTCCCATAATACTTATTCACTGTTATGAATGGCATAGTGAAGTGCTTATTTATATCTCTTTATGATTGCAATGTGTTTTGTATCACAATTTATCTGTGTGCTACTCTAGTGATGTTATTAAAGTAGTTTATTCCTCCTGCACGGTGTAATGGTGACAGTGTGTGCATTGTGTAGTACTTGGCGTAGGCTATGATTGTGATCTCTTGTAGATTATGAAGTTAACTATTGCTATGATAGTATTGATGTGATCTATGCCTCCTTTCGTAGCGTGAAGGTGACAGTGTGCATGCTATGTTAGTACTTGGTTTGGTTATGTTGATCTGTCATGCACTCTAAGGTTATTTAAATATGAACATCGAATATTGTGGAGCTTGTTAACTCCGGCATTGAGGGTTCGTGTAATCCTACACAGTTAGTGGTGTTCATCATCCAACAAGAGGGTGTAGAGTCTAGCATCTATTTATTTATTCTGTTATGTGATCAATGTTGAGAGTGTCCACTAGTGAAAGTATGATCCCTAGGTCTTGTTCCTAAATACTGCTATCGCTGCTTGTTTACTGTTCTACTGCATCTGTACTGTTCGCAATATTACCATCATCAATCACACGCCAGTCAAAGCACTTTTCTGGCGCTGTTACTACTGCTCATACTTATTCATACCACCTGTATTTCACTATCTCTTCGCCGAACTAGTGCACCTATTAGGTGTGTTGGGGACACAAGAGACTTCTTGCTTTGTGGTTGCAGGGTTGCATGAGAGGGATATCTTTGACCTCTTCCTCCCTGAGATCGATAAACCTTGGGTGATCCACTTAAGGGAAACTTGATGCTGTTCTACAAACCTCTGCTCTTGGAGGCCCAACACTGTCTACAAGAATAGAAGCTCCCGTAGACATCAAACACTTTTCTGGCGCCGTTGCCGGGGAGGAAAGGTAAAAGGCACTCATAATCCGGTTCCAGGTAACAGTACTTTTCTGGCGCCATTGTGTTTGTGCTCGAAGCTATTTCCTTTAGATCCTGCAATTGCATCTTTTTGTTTCTTGTTTACACTAGTTAGGCATAATGGAAAACAACAAAAATATGAGAGATCTTTATAAACTTTATCTTGAATTAGGACATGATGTGTTTGAAGAGAGAATTAAAAAACCCATGGAACTTTATATGCATGCTAATGGGAATGTTATTAATATGAATGCTTTGAACACTATTGTTGCTAATGCTATGGAAAATTCTAAGCTTGGGGAAGCTGGCTTTGATGAGCTTGATATTTTTAGTCCCCCAAGCATGGAGGAGAAAATTTACTTTGATGATACTTTTCCTCCTATTTATGATGATTATAATGATAGTAGTCTTTTGTTGCCACCTGTTATGGAGGATAAATTTGATTCTGATTACAATATGCCTCCTATATTTGATGATAGCTACTTTGTTGAATTTGCTCCCACTACAACTAATAAAATCGATTATGCTTATGTGGAGAGTAATAATTTTATGCATGAGACTCATGATAAGAATGCTTTATGTGATAGTTATATTGTTGAGTTTGCTCATGATGCTACTGAAAGTTATTATGAGAGAGGAAAATATGGTTGTAGAAATTTTCATGTTACTAAAATACCTCTCTATGTGCTGAAATTTTTGAAGCTATACTTGTTTTATCTTCCTATGCTTGTCACTTTGCTCTTCATGAACTTGTTTATTTACAAGATTCCTTTGCATAGGAAGCATGTTAGGCTTAAATTTGTTTTCAATTTGCCACTTGATGCTCTCTTTTGCTTCAAATACTATTTCTTGCGAGTGCATCATTGAAACTGCTGAGCCCATCTTAATGGCTATAAAGAAAGAACTTCTTGGGAGATAACCCATGTGTTTTTTTACTACAGTACTTTGTTTTATATTTGTGTCTTGGAAGTTGTTTACTACTGTAGCAACCTTTTCTTATCTTAGTTTAGTGTTTTGTTGTGCCAAGTAAAGTCGTTGATAGTAAGGTTCATACTAGATTTGGATTACTGCGCAGAAACAGATTTCTTTGCTGTCACGAATCTGGGCAAAATTATCTGTAGGTAACTCAGAAAATTATGCCAATTTACGTGAGTTATCCTCAGATATGTACGCAACTTTCATTCAATTTGAGAATTTTCATTTGAGCAAGTCTGGTGCCTCAATAAAATTCGTCATTACGAACTGTTCTTTTTTGACAGATTCTGCCTTTTATTTCGCATTGCCTGTTTTGTTATGCTTGATGGATATTTCGATTCCATTGACTTTCAGTAGCTTTGTGCAATGTCCAGAAGTGTTAAGAATGATTATGTCACCTCTGAACATGTATATTTTGATTGTGCACTAACCCTCTAATGAGTTGTTTTGAGTTTGGTGTGGAGGAAGTTTTCAAGGATCAAGAGAGGGAGATGATACAACATGATCAAGGAGAGTGAAAGCTCTAAGCTTGGGGATGCCCCGGTGGTTCACCCCTGCATATATCAAGAAGACTCAAGCGTCTAAGCTTGGGGATGCCTAGGGCATCCCCTTCTTCATCGACAACATTATCAGGTTCCTCCCCTGAAACTATATTTTTATTCCGTCACATCTTATGTGCTTTGCTTGGAGCGTCGGTTTGTTTTTGTTTTTGTTTTGTTTGAATAAAATGGATCCTAGCATTCATTGTATGGGAGAGAGACACGCTCCGCTGTAGCATATGGACAAATATGTCCTTAGGCTCTACTCATAATATTCATGGCGAAGTTTCTTCTTCGTTAAATTGTTATATGGTTGGAATTGGAAAATGCTACATGTAGTAATTGGTATGATGTCTTGAATAATGTGATACTTGGCAATTATTGTGCTCATGTTTAAGCTCTTGCATCATATACTTTGCACCTATTAATGAACAAATACATAGAGCATGCTAAAATTTGGTTTGCATAATTGGTCTCTCTAAGGTCTAGATAATTTCTAGTATTGAGTTTGAACAACAAGGAAGACGGTGTAGAGTCTTATAATGTTTACAATATGTCTTTTATGTGAGTTTTGCTGCACCGGTTTATCCTTGTGTTTGTTTCAAATAGCCTTGCTAGCCTAAGCCTTGTATCGAGAGGGATTACTTCTCATGCATCCAAAATCCTTGAGCCAAACACTATGCCATTTGTGTCCACCATACCTACCTACTACATGGTATTTCTCCGCCATTCCAAAGTAAATTGCTTGAGTGCTACCTTTAAATTTCTATCCTCTACCTTTGCAATATATAGCTCATGGGACAAATAGCCTAAAAACTATTGTGGTATTGAATATGTACTTATGCACTTTATCTCTTATTAAGTTGCTTGTTGTGCGATAACCATGTTCCTGGGGACGCCATCAACTACTCTTTGTTGAATATCATGTGAGTTGCTATGCATGTTCGTCTTGTCTGAAGTAAGGGAGATTTACCGCTAGAATGGTTAGAGCATTGCATAATGTTAGAGAAGAACATTGGGCCGCTAACTAAAGCCATGATCCATGGTGGAAGTTTTAGTTTTGGACATATATCCTCAATCTCATATGAGAAAATTAATTGTTGCTACATGCTTATGCATAAAAGAGGAGTCCATTATCTGTTGTCTATGTTGTCCCGGTATGGATGTCTAAGTTGAGAATAATCAATAGCGAGAAATCCAATGCGAGCTTTCTCCTTAGACCTTTGTACAAAGTGCATAGAGGTACCCCTTTGTGACACTTGGTTAAAACATATGTATTGCGATGATAATCCAGGTAATCCGAGCTAATTAGGACAAGGTGCGGGCACTATTAGTATACTATGCATGAGGCTTGCAACTTGTAAGATATAATTTACATAACACATATGCTTTATTACTACCGTTGACAAAATTGTTTCTTGTTTCCAAGACCAAAGCTCTAGCACAAATATAGCAATCGATGCTTTCCTCTCTGTAGGACCATTCTTTTACTTTTATTGTTGAGTCAGTTCACCTATTTCTCTCCACCTCAAGAAGCAAACACTTGTGTGAACTGTGCATTGATTCCTACATACTTGCATATTGCACTTGTTATATTACTTTGCATTGACAATTATCCATGAGATATACATGTTACAAGTTGAAAGCAACCGCTGAAACTTAATCTTCCTTTGTGTTGCTTCAATACCTTTACTTTGAATTATTGCTTTATGAGTTAACTCTTATGCAAGACTTATTGATGCTTGTCTTGAAAGTACTATTCATGAAAAGTCTTTGCTATATGATTCATTTGTTTACTCATGTGATTTACCATTGTTTGGATCGCTGCATTCATTACATATGCTTACAATAGTATGATCAAGGTTATGATGGCATGTCACTCCAGAAATTATCTTTGTTATCGTTTACCTGCTCGGGACGAGCAGAAACTAAGCTTGGGGATGCTGATACGTCTCCGACTTATCGATAATTTCTTATGTTCCATGCCACATTATTGATGATATCTACATGTTTTATGCACACTTTATGTCATATTTGTGCATTTTCTGGAACTAACCTATTGACGAGATGCCGAAGGGCCAGTTGCTGTTTTCTGCTGTTTTTGGTTTCAGAAATCCTAGTAAGGAAATATTCTCGGAATCGGACGAAATCAACTATTTTTCCACGAAGCTTCCAGAACACCCGAGAGTCGCCAGAGGGGAGGCCTGGTGGGCCCAAGAGGGTGGCCGGCGCGGCCCAGGCCCTGGCCGCGCCGCCTTACCCCCTCACCGCCTCTTCGACCCTCTGACGCCGCCTCTTCGCCTATAAGAAGCCCCTCGACCTAAAACCTCGATACGGAAAAGCCACGGTACGAGAAACCTTCCAGAGTCGCCGCCATCGCGAAGCCAAGATCTGGGGGACAGGAGTCTCTGTTCCGGCACGCCGCCGGGATGGGGAAGTGCCCCCGGAAGGCTCCTCCATCGACACCACCGCCATCTTCATCAACGCTGCTGTCTCCCATGAGGAGGGAGTAGTTCTCCATCGAGGCTCGGGGCTGTACCGGTAGCTATGTGGTTCATCTCTCTCCTTTGTACTTCAATACAATAATCTCATGAGCTGCCTTACATGATTGAGATTCATATGATGATGCTTGTAATCTAGATGTCGTTATGCTAGTCAAGTGGATTTTACTTATGTGATCTCCGGAGACTCCTTGTCCCACGTGTGTAAAGGTGACAGTGTGTGCACCGTGTGGGTCTCTTAGGCTATATTTCACATAATACTTATTCACTGTTATGAATGGCATAGTGAAGTGCTTATTTATATCTCTTTATGATTGCAATGTGTTTTGTATCACAATTTATCTGTGTGCTACTCTAGTGATATTATTAAAGTAGTTTATTCCTCCTGCACGGTGTAATGGTGACAGTGTGTGCATCGTGTAGTACTTGGCGTAGGCTATGATTGTGATCTCTTGTAGATTATGAAGTTAACTATTGCTATGATAGTATTGATGTGATCTATGCCTCCTTTCGTAGCGTGAAGGTGATAGTGTGCATGCTATGTTAGTACTTGGTTTGGTTATGTTGATCTGTCATGCACTCTAAGGTTATTTAAATATGAACATCGAATATTGTGGAGCTTGTTAACTCCGGCATTGAGGGTTCGTGTAATCCTACACAGTTAGTGGTGTTCATCATCCAACAAGAGGGTGTAGAGTCTAGCATCTATTTATTTATTCTGTTATGTGATCAATGTTGAGAGTGTCCACTAGTGAAAGTATGATCCCTAGGCCTTGTTCCTAAATACTGCTATCGCTGTTTGTTTACTGTTCTACTGCATCTGTACTGTTCGCAATATTACCATCATCAATCACACGCCAGTCCTGGACAGCAAAGCACTTTTCTGGCGCTGTTACTACTGCTCATACTTATTCATACCACCTGTATTTCACTATCTCTTCGCCGAACTAGTGCACCTATTAGGTGTGTTGGGGACACAAGAGACTTCTTGCTTTGTGGTTGTAGGGTTGCATGAGAGGGATATCTTTGACCTCTTCCTCCCTGAGATCGATAAACCTTGGGTGATCCACTTAAGGGAAACTTGCTGCTGTTCTACAAACCTCTGCTCTTGGAGGCCCAACACTGTCTACAAGAATAGAAGCTCCCGTAGACATCAGCAGGCTCGACGAGAGGCCCATTCGGCACATATGTAATTACTACCTCCTTCACTGGCGCCTCATCAAGGCCAAACAGTTCACGAAGAGTCATACCTAAGTTGGCTGCTTGTTCTCTGGCACTCGTTACAGTCAATCCCTGTGCTGCCGCAGCTGCTATGATATCGGGGGCATCCGGACCGGCGGCTTTCACTATGAGCGGGGAAATCGATTGTTTACTTTGTTCCCCGAGCTGGGCAACTCGTTTCCCGCTTTTTTACTTTCTAATTCTTTCTCGGCCTCCTCCAAGGCTTTCTTCTCCTGCTTCTCCGCCCACTCTTTCTTCTCCTTCAACACGAGTGCCTGCCTACGAAGTTCACGTGCATAGTCATCAGGCAGATTCTTCGCGGCTTGCGACGGTGTGCTCAAAAATGACTTAGCCCACTTCTTTTGCTCATCAGAAAATACTGGCTTGGGCTCGGGCTCTCTTTTCTTCTTGCAGTCCGCCTTCCATTTCTCATAATCAGCAGTCGCGGCCGCGTCGACTTCCTCGGCACTACGTTCCCTAGTCCTTTTGGGGAGAGGCTTCAGTGATGGCTCCGGTACCTTTGTGGTCTTAGGTACATAAGAGTCCGGGTTAATACTCCAGGACTGCTTCTGCTTCTTCGCCGGAGGTGGATTGGGGGGCGGCGTCTGCTTACCCACCCGGGGCGGACTGGGGGGCGGCGGCTGCTTACCCGCCGGAGGTGAATTGGGGGGCGTCGTCGGCTGACGTGAAGGAGGTGTAGGTGAAGCACCACCACCACCACCGCCACCGCCACCACCACCGTAGGGGGGTGGACTTGTTGGCCTTGGCGCGTCGCCTGGAAACTTGATAAACTTCTTTTGCCATAGAATGAAATGGCGCTTGACATCTCCAAGTCTTCTCTCCCCTTCAGGTGTAGCAATGTCAATCTCCGGGTCCTCAAACCCTTGTACTATGTCCTCCACTGTGACACGAGCATAGCCATCTTGAATGGGCTTGTTGTGGTGGAGTGCTCCAGGTTCACATGGTAAAGCACTGCCGATGGCTACCTTCATGGACATGTTCCCCATTGGATAATACAGATGATATTCTTTCATCTCCTTTACATCGTCCACGGGGTAGCGAGGAGGCTCCGGTGCAGTAATTTCGATCGTCGGAGGCTCCAGTGCAGTAATATCGATCGTCGGTGCATGTGCACTAGCCGGTGGGGCCTCCGTGGAAGGGGTGGGAGAGGGTGTCGCGGAAGAGCGCGAGACGGGGCGGCAGACGACGGTGTCACGGAGAGGGAGGCGAGGACGAGCGCGTTGGCGGCGATTAAAGGTTTTTTTAACGGCGTCACGGAGAGGGAGGTGAGGACGAGCGCGTTGGCGGCGATTAAAGGTTTTTTTAACGGCGTCACGGAGAGGGGCGACGACGAGCGCGGCGAGGAGAAGAAGTACTGGCGCGCGTATACGGAGGGAGCGACGAGGGGATCGCTGCCCCCTCCGTATACGCGCGGTGGTTAAGTCAAATTTGAGTTTTTTTAAGTCAAATTGTAGTTCTTTTTTTAGACATAATTTTTAAGTCAATTTCCCGGCTGGAGGGTGCAACCGTGACTAAACCTGTCGGCAGGATAAGGACGCGTGGGTAGCGCACGACGCCCTGTCGGAGGAACAAGACAAAGCAGAAGCGGCGTCGTGTCTATAAAAGGAGCATCGATACGTGGGAAGATAGAGGCGTGAAGAAATGGCGGGAAGACATAGGCGGGAAAGAACTGGCGGGAAGACGGGCCGGGAAGAACTTGTGGGAAGACAGAGGCGGCCGGGAAGAACTTCTCTGATTTTTTGATATATTATTTGTATTTTTAAGATTTTGAAATGAATTAGTTCTATTTTTCTGAATTTTTTGATATATTATTTGTATTTTTAACATTTTGAATTGAATTAGTTTTATTTTTCTTAATTTTTTGATATATTATTTGTATTTTTAACATTTTGAAATGAATTAGTTTTATTTTTCTGATTTTTTTATATATAATTTGTATTTTTAAGATTTTGAAATGAATTAGTTTTATTTTTCTGAATTTTTTGATATATTATTTGTATTTTTCACATTTAGAAATGAATTAGTTTTATTTTTCTGAATTTGTTGATATATTATTTTGTATTTTTAACATTTATAAATGGAAAGAATTTTGAAAAAGGCCTTTAGTCGCGGTTGGCTTGGTCATTTCCGCGGGAACGCTGGAATTCGGGCGAAAATACCTTTAGTCGCGGTTGGTGTGGCCAACCGCGACTAAACCTTTAGTCGCGGTTGGCCACACCAATCGCGACTAAAGGGGGGTCCCTATATAAACTAGCGCTGAACGGCCGCGCCGAACACTTCGCCATTCGTCTTCATCCGCGCGCCTGAGGAGGATCCATCGTCGCCACGCCGCCACACACGCCGCAGGAGGATCGTCGCCACACCGTACACACGCCGCCGGAGCGCGCCACGCCGCCGTTCGTCTCCGCGCTGCCCTTCTCCGCCCTGCGCACCTCCTCCTTCTCCGCCCTGCGGTGCCGTCTGCGCCTCTCCGCGTGTGCTCTCTGGTCGGGCCGCCGCGCGCCCGTGGCGCCGCCGCTGCCTCGCGCGCTCGGACAGCCGCTGCCCTGCGCCATGCGCCCTGCCCCGTTCCGCCCTGCGCCGCCTGTCTCCACGCCACGCCGTTCGCCATGCATGATGGTTGGCGGCGGCGGCCGGCGGCATCGCCCGCTGTATCAGAGAGAGAGATCAGAGAGAAGAGAGGAGAGAGGAGAGAGAACGTCGACAGGCTGCCGTGCACACCTTTCAGCCGGTGGCCACCGCCGGTGGCCACCGCCGGTGCCGCTCGCTCGATCGTCACAGGGGCACGGCCGGCCGGGAGATCGAGAGGGGCGCCGCGCGCGCGTGTACTGTACGTGTGTGTGGCGCCCCTTTTTTTAACTTCATAAAAATTTAATTATAAATTTGATTTAACTAAAATTAAAATTAAATCTCTATCTTATAACAACATTAACTCTATAAATTTAACAAAATTTGAATTATGTACTATATATGTAGTTTTGACATTAACTCTATAAATTTAACAAAATTTGGGATGTTATTTTGTATTAAAATTTGATTTAAAAAAACTAATAATTGTCTTAAAAAAGATTGTGTAAAAAAACTAAATAAAGTTTACCCAAACGTCCTTATCCCACCGACAGTTTTCTTAGATGACACAAAAACCACATTTAGTCCCTGTTGCACCCACTAGCCGGGACTAAAGGTTACCCAAACGTCCTTATCCCACCGACAGTTTTCTTAGATGACACAAAAACCATATTTAGTCCCGGTTGCACCCACCAGCCGGGACTAAAGGTTAGATGACCAGCTCTGGATTCCTCTTCTTCCCGCCATTTCTTCCCTGTCTTCCCGCCTCTTTCTTCCCGCCACTTTCTTCCCGCCTCCTGTCTTCCCGCTCCCATTTTTCCCGCCATTTCTCACTACATATATGTAGCCCGGCTTGGCCAGCATTATCACATCTCTACAATCTCTCATCACTCTCTCATGGCTTCCACCGCACCCACTCTAACCTACCAGCAAGTGGAGGAGCTTTGCGCCTCGAACTACCCTTGTCCACCGGGCTACCGCGTCCCCGCCGGCTGGAGCCTCAGCGTCGGAGGCGTGCCGGTCCCTCCCGTCCCTCAGGGTACTGCGCGCCGGGCGGCCATCACGAACCACTACTACCTCGATCTCACGCCGGAGCAGCGGATGAATCCCCGCTGGCATCCCGATAACCAGCATACTTGGGACGCCTTCTTCATCAATCGGCGTGATAGGGCGCTCGCCAGGTATGAGGAGGACGGTCTGCCTCCTGGGAACTTCCACGAGGCCGGCCGTCGGCTATGGTGGTACGGCAGGACTCTACAGAGCGTCATGGACTACATCACGGCCGGTGATATCCCCCGCCTGCGCTACCCTCAGTTTGAGCCACGAGCGCCGCCCGACGACAGCGACGACGACAGCAGCGACGACAACGGCGGCAACTTAGAAGGCGACGACTACCAGTACAACGGCGGCGACTATGAAGACTACGAGTATGCATATTATACGCCTAGGCAGGAGTATGACTAAGTCACTCCAAATTTCATATGTATCATCAGTGGTATTTATGGCATGGCCAATCAATTTCGGCAATGCTAGATCCACCAAATCCCCTGCAATTACGGCTCCTCTAGTCCTTTTCCCATTATAAGCCTAGGCAGGAGTATGACTTAGTCACTCCAAATTTCATGTATCATCAGTGGTATCTCGAATCAATCGAATCATTCGAAAATGGACACCAAACACATCACAGATAATATAATTCACATGATCCATTCAACAAAGTTTGGTACAATAAATTATTACACATCATTTCTTCCCTTGTGTCCCTGCTTGCTTACGATTGAGCCGTATCCATGGAGCATCCTCATCATTTAACTTAATGCTTGGGTCGGTGTTCACTTTGAAGGGCGGAATTTCACCAAACATATTATAATCTTCTGACATGTCTGTCTTGCCCTCCACTCCCACGATGTTTCTTTTCCCTGAAAGAACAATGTGGCGCTTTGGATCATCGCATGATGTACTGATCGTTTTCTTATCTTTCTGTTTCCTCGGTTTGCTACTCATGTCCTTCACATAGAAAACCTGAGCGACCTCTTTCGCTAGGACGAATGGTTCGTCAAGGTAACCAAGATTGTTGAAATCCACCATTGTCATTCCGTATTGCTGGTCCACCTTTACCCCACCTCCTGTTAGCTTGAACCATTTGCACCGGAACAAAGGGACCTTAAAGGAGGGTCCATAGTCAAGTTCCCATATCTCATCTATGTAACCATAATATGTGACCTTTTTCCCATTCTCGGTTGCTGCATCCAAGCGGACACCACTGTTTTGGTTGGTGCTCTTTTTATCTTGGGCGATCGTGTAAAATGTATTCCCATTTATCTCGTACCCTTGGAAAGTCGTTATAGTCGAAGATGGTGTCTTGGCCAACATATATATATACAGCTGATCTACAACATCATTGTCATTCATTAAATGTTTTCTCAACCAACTGCCGAAAGTCTCCATGTGGGCCTTCCTAATCCAGGATTCAGGCTTCCCCGGGTTGTCCGAGCGTAAAATATTCTTGTGTTTCTCAAAGTACGGAGCCACCAAGCTGGAATTGGTCAGAACTGTGTGGTGTGCTTCAGTCATAGAATGGCCATCCATACATATCGTTGATTTCCTTCCGATCGTGCCTTTTCCACTTAGTCTCCCCTCGTGCCGCGATCGAGGAAGACCAATCGGCTTAAGGTCAGGAACAAAGTCAACACAAAACTCAATTACCTCCTCATTTCCATAGCCCTTGGCGATGCTTCCTTCTGGCCTAGCACGGTTACGAACATATTTCTTTAATACTCCCATGAACCTCTCGAAGGGGAACATATTGTGTAGAAATACAGGACCGAGAATGGAAATCTCTTTGACTAGGTGAACCAGGAGGTGCGTCATAATATTGAAGAAGGATGGCGGGAACACCAACTCGAAACTGACAAGACATTGGACCACATCGTTCTGTAACCGTGGTAGAACTTCTGGATTGATTACCTTCTGAGAGATTGCATTGAGGAATGCACATAGCTTCACAATGGCTACTCGAACATTTTCCGGCAGGATCCCCCTCAAAGCAATCGGAAGCAATTGCGTCATAATCACGTGGCAGTCGTGAGACTTCAGGTTTTGGAACTTTTTCTCCGCCATGTTTATTATTCCCTTTATATTGGACGAGAATCCAGACGGGACCTTCATACTGCTCAGGCATTCAAAAAAGATGACCTTCTCTTCTTTGGTCAGAGCGTAGCTGGCACGACCTTGAAACCATTCTGGATGCCGGTCATCAGGGTCTTTCAAACGTTGTTGGTCCTGCCGTGCTTCCTTTGTATCATTTGTCTTCCCATACACACCCAAGAAGCTTAGGAGGTTCACGCAAATATTCTTCGTAACATGCATCACGTCGATTGCAGAGCGGACATCTAGGACTTTCCAATATTCTAGCTCCCAGAATATAGATTTCTTCTTCCACATGGCTGCGTGCCCGTCAGCTCCCTTCGGAACTGATTGTCCGCCAGGACCCTTTCCAAAGATGACTTTCAAATCCTTGACCATATCAAATACCTCAGCACCAATGCGTTCCGCAGGCTTCGGCCGGTGATCTGCCTTGCCGTTGTAATGCTTGCCTTTCTTTCTTACTGGATGAATTTTCGGAAGAAATCGCCGATGCCCAAGGTACACGTTCTTCTTACAATTTGGCAAATGTACACTTTCAGTCTCATGTAAGCAGTGCGTGCATGCATTGTATCCCTTATTTGACAGTCCCGAAAGGTTACTAAGAGCAGGCCAATCGTTGATGGTTACGAAAAGCAACGCTCGTAGGTCAAATTCCTCTTCTTTGTGCTCATCCCACACACGGATACCAGGTCTGCCCCACAACTGTAAAAGTTCATCAACTAATGGCCTTAGGTACACATCGATGTCGTTGCCGGGTTGCTTCGGACCTTGGATGAGCACTGGCATCATAATGAACTTCCGCTTCATGCACAACCAAGGAGGAAGGTTGTAGATGCATAGAGTCACGGGGCAGGTGCTATGGCTGGAGCTCTGCTCGCCAAAAGGATTCATGCCATCTGTACTTAGACCAAATCTTATGTTCCTTGCGTCAGCTGCAAAATCTTTGAACTCTCTGTCGATCTTTCTCCATTGAGTTCCATCTGCGGGGTGTCTCAACTCCCCGTCCGACTTACGGTCCTCTTTGTGCCATCGCAACAACTTGGCATGCTCTTTGTTCCTGAACAGACGTTTCAACCGTGGTATTATAGGAGCATACCACATCACCTTGGCGGGAACCCTCTTCCCGGGTTTCTCGCCCTCAACATCGTCACCAGGGTCATCGCTTCGATCTTATAACGCAATGCAAGGTATACCGGACATTCATTCAAATTCTCGTATTCACCGCGGTAGAGGATGCGCCGTTGATGCATGCATGTATGTTCGTAACCTCTAAACCTAGAGGGCAGACAACCTTCTTTGCTTCGTACGTCTTTGGCGGGCAACTCGTTATTCTTTGGAAACATATTCTTCAACATTTTCAGCAAGTTTTCAAATGCCGAGTCAGCTACACCTGCCTGTGCCTTCCATTTCAGCAAATCCAGTGTGCAGCCCAGCTTTTTCAGACCATTATCGCATCCAGGGTACAACGACTTTCTGTGATCCTCTAACATGCGATCCAAATTCTCCATCTCCTTTTCAGTTTCGCAGCGTCTCCGTGCATCAGCAATGGTCCGACCAAGATCATCAACGGGCTCATCACGTGCCTCTTCTTCACCTTCCCCTTCACCTTCCCCTTCACCTTCAGCCGAAATGATCAAGATAGTTTTCATCGATGAAATCATCTCCTTCTTCATCTTCTTCCATTATAACTCCTCTTTCTCCATGCTTGGTCCAACAATTATAGCTTGGCATGAAACCGTGCCGAAGCAGGTGCAGGTGAACTTCTCTTGAGGAAGAGTAACCCTTCTGATTCTTACAGTCAACACATGGACAGATAACAAAACCCTTCTGCTTGTTCGCATTAGCCACTACGAGGAAATATTTCAAACCCGTAGTGAACTCGCCGGAGAGTCGGTTACCGTACATCCATTGCCGATTCATCTGCATTATTATAGTATAAAATATATAATTAACCATCATGCATTTGTTAAACTAACTAGCTATAAACAATATAAATTAAACAATGAACTACACACATGCATATTTTATCAATGACACATATGAAAGGTTCAAGTTGCTAACCGCGATCGAGGAGGAAAAAATAAATAAGGAAGCTCAAGTGTGGCTCTGACACTTCATATCATGTTTGTTTCATGCTCTTGGGGCATTTCATCAAACACTTTGTGTGCATAAGAGGAGCCAAAAGCAAACCTAACACCCCCTTGTGAAGTTTGTGAAAAGAAATGGCACCAAATGGCTAAGTGCAGTGGGCTGAACGGTATATATGGGGTTGGGCTTTAGTCGTGGTTGGCCTAGCCAACCGCGACTAAAGGCCTTCGGGCACCTTTAGTCGCGGTTGGCCTGACCAACCGCGACTAAAGCACCTCACGTGCACCAGCTGGCCACCGAGCGCCCTGGGCCCAGGCCTTTGATCGCGGTTCGCCTCCCGAACTGCGACTAAAGACTCCATTAGTCGCGGTTCCTATAGTTTCGCGACTAATGGGGCTGGACGGAAGCCTTTTTTTCTACCAGTGTATCTGGATATTTGGGATCCCCGGTCCAGCCGCAGCATCAAAACCTTCTCTTCTTGTGAGAATCTAACTCATGAGCGGGTCGACAACAAAAGAATGGCGACGTCTGCCCACCTCCACAAAGCTCCCAAGTCATTGCGTATGACATAAACTGACCAACCTTAAGGAACACATTTAATTCACCCGAATTTTTTTTTTTACATAATTTCGTGTTATTTAATAATCAACTTTATTTTTTTATATTTGGAAGAGTTTGTGGCCGCGTATAAAACAACGGATTGAGTATCTTGCTTGCCTGGGTCGGACAGGATTGCTCATCTCTTGTCGTTTTCCTATTGCCGATTAAGGCATGGATGATTGATCCAAGTTTCAGAGTGCCGTATAAAACTAGTAGCAAGCTAGGCCGCGAATCCACGGCAGGATGTTTTTTTTTTAGGAAAATGATTGTATCCTCCCGGGGAATCGCTTCCTTCCCAACCTCCGCACGCAGCGTGCGACGCGTGTCCCCCGGGGGCCACCTTATCGCTTCCTTCCTCCAATCCTTTCTTCTCCATGATACGTGAGAGAACAGAGCCAAGCTCCATGGTCGACCTCGCCGATGTGCCGCCGCCTGAGCCCGACCCTAGTACCCACCCCCTCACCCAACCACAGCGCACCTCACTGGCGGTCCCCATGGATGCCGCCCCGAGCTCCAGCTACCGGCAGGGTGTGGCAGAAGGGCCCCAGGCCATGGCCTCATGCTGCTCCTCCGTGCATCGCCCCGGCGGCTCACGACCTCGTGCTGCTCCTCCCCTCCCCACGGCGGCACGACCCGTGCTGCTCCTACGCAGCCGTGACGCCGTAGGCTCCCGCCGCGGCGAGGCCCGTCTCCGGTTGCGGCCGCTCCTCCATGAGCCTGCTCCGCGCGTCTCCATGTCGTCGACTTCAAAGCCGGCGCCGCCTCCTGCTCCGATGTCGGCAGAAGTCCTAGACCTCACATGGCCTCCTCTACCTCCCATTGCCCCGCTCGCGGCCTCCTCCTCCCATGGCCGAGGTCATCAGGGCAAGTCGCCGTTGACTGTGCTGACGTACGGCCGCCGCCTTCCTCCTCATCGGCCATATGGATGTAACTAGGAGCGGCGGTCGCTGCAAAAGTGTGACAATGTTGCTACCGTCGACATCTAAAGATGCTACCAACATTGGTCGGTGATGCTGCCATCTAGAGGATCGGCGATGCTACAATTGTTTTTTGCTACAATTGTTTGGTTGTTTTGCTTTTTAGTACAGAAATTGTGCTACAATTTCTCCAGCGAGTTCTTTATCGATATCTTCGATAAGGTCGGGTTTGCTTTAATAGTACTTTTTTTTGCTACAACTTTACTGCAGTTTTGCTACAATTGCAAAATATTTTTGCTAAGGGGTTTCCGGTGAGGTTTCCGGCGAGTTCCCGTCGATGTCTCCGACGATATCCACTTTTCCTACAATAGCACAAATTTTTGCTATAATTGTTTTATTGTTTTGCTACTTTAGTATAGAAATTTTGCTACGAGGTCTCCGGCGAGGTCTTCGTCAATATTTCCGATGATATTGGGTTTTGCTACATTAGCATTTTTCTGCTACAATAGCATAATTTTTTTTTCTACGAGGTCTCCGGCGAGCTCACCCTTTTTATTTGATTTCGTGACTGAACCGTTTTTTGCTACAATGCAGCAAAAGTGGGTTATTTTTTTGCTGCCGAGGGTGTATTATTGTTGCGTTCAGTAAAAGAAGATCTGGCCATCCAAAACGACCGATCCGACGGTTGGCGACCCGGGGGCAGGGAAATCAGATCCCCCGGGGGACGCCCAGCAGTTTCCTTTTTTTAACAGGTAAGGCCTCGAAGGGCCTAAAGTTTCATTCCAATGGCGGTTAGTGAAATTTTACAGGAAGGACCAGAATAAAAAAGAATATTACAACAAGGTCCTGCACATTAACACAGAGCATCCTAAAATAAATCGCAAAAACATGATCGAGTCCTTGGATCCCGCCGGCGATGAGTAGCCTCCAGCCGCGGCCACTCCTGCCCAGACCGGGGACGAAACCACTTGGTCGAGCAAGAGCTTGAAGGGACGCGACGAGGCCGAAGAAGATCCTCTGGAGGAGGAAGACGTTGCTCAGGCATGCAACACTGCCGACTAAGGCGGGGCTAACCTTCTGGCCATGGATAGCGGCGTCGAAAAAGGTCGTCGCTTGGGAGCCGCCTCGGGGAGCAGAAACTCCCCAGGAAATCGCCATTGCGCACTGAGCATCGAGTAGCTCTCTTCCTCTCCCTTGCAACCATGGCTGGCCGAGTGGATAAAGAGCAGTCGAGTACCACGAGAGTGGTGATGATGATGCCTTCTCGACTAAGTGCAAGGCACCATCTTGGCTTTCTCCTCCCCCTCACCGCCACGGTAGCCCAGAAGAAGAAGCACCATAGCGGGTGCACACATCGGGAAGACAACAACAACAACAACACGCTTATTGAAAGGGCCCCCGTCCACAACGCCCTCACCAGCAACCTCCCACCAGGGGAGCATGCCGAAGATCACCTTGTACGGCCATCTAACACCGCGCAGAAGCGCCAGACGATGAAGGTCCACCATGCAACGAACTTTTGGCGGCCAGACGCCGCAATCCCTTCTCCCCTCGCCACCTTGGCCGACCGGAGAAGAGTGCAACAACAACCAGGAGAAGTCGCGCCAAGCAAATGCCTTATTGGAGGAGGAGCTGATGGCCAGCAACTCATTCACCATCACAAGGACGGCGGAGAAGACAACCAGAACAGCCGGATCTGGAAAAGCGAGCCGGACAGAATCCTCTCGGCAAAACACCAACTACAACCTAAACCTAATGTCTACACTAAGAGCACCATCGCCTCTCATCCGCCTCCCTCGACCAGCGTCGCTGGCGAGTTTGGCTTTGGATCAACCCGGCGCACCGTTGAGCTCTCGCAGGTACTGTAGAAGGAGAGAGAGAGAGTAGGAGAGGATAAGAATGGGGAGGGGTTGCGACAAGATTGAACTAGGGGTGGGCATTTGGTCATGACCGAAAATTCGATTTTTCTATTTCGGTCTATTTCAAATTCGGCCAGGTAAAAAATGAAGACCGGCATATACTTGTTACTTTTACTATCCGACAAATTCGGGTACCCAATAATTCAGGTTCGGGTTCGGTCATGACTGAACAGTGTGGCCGACGTTTTCAATGCAAAAGTTAGACATTATTTAGTAAAAAGTTGGCAACATTTTAGAGTATTTTGGATTTTTTTTTCATTGCATATATTATTATCAATTGGCACGAATAAATATTCAACAATCTAAATAAAAATGTAACAACCCTAGAGAAGTTTATGAACATTTAACAATATCATATCTCACGCATATAACAAAATCTAAAGATTGAGACAGTCTTACGTAAAATTCGGTCAGTTCGGTCTATTCGGTTACTCAGAACAAAATGATCGAATTGACCGAACTTAATTCGGTCTATAAAATTTTCTACCCAATATTTTATCTGTCATTTCGGTCTCGGTCTTTTCGGGTTGGGTCTTGGTCTTTTCGGTTTTGGTATTCGGTCATCGGTTTTTTTGCCCACCGTGTGATTGAACCGTGCTACGACGAATAGAAAACTAGCGAAGAAAGATAGCACGAGAAACCAATTAAGCATTCACATTATCACATGTAGGCAGAGCCGGATCGAGAGGGCGAGTTCACCGCATCGGCCACGAGAGGTCACCACCCAAGCCTAAGAGCATATTCACCGAGGAGCCCAAAATCGTAGCCAACGACGATTTGGGGGTCCTAGTGAGAGAAAGTGCTCACACCGGTGCGGGGACCCACATACGAAATTGATGTCATCCCGAGTCCAATAGAATAGCCGCGAGCCCCAACCAACCTGTATGCCGAGGAAGGCTATCGGTCTTTTTTTTTCGATCAAAACAGGCTATGGGAAAGTAGCGGTGTGGGAGTTCGGATTTTTTAACCTGCCGGCGACCCTAAACGTAGCCGGCATGTGTACTGCTAGCTACTATTTAGGGATCAGAGGTGGAGATGCTCTAAGCTCGTCACGTAGCTCGGTAAGCGACCTGTCACAGCAAATTAGTCAAGGTGTGGGAGTTTGAAGGGGAATTGGCGCTGACAAATCTGGCTGGTGCTTTCTCCAACAGCTACTTTCGTCGGCTTGACCAGCCGGCGCACGTATCGAATCCAAGCACTTTGCTCGGTGATCGTCGCACGTCGCCGCAGCACGGTACGTGCGTGCCCAGCGAGCAGCCGGCCGGCGCCGAACTTTCAACTCTACCATTTCGGCCGGGAAGAGGTCGAGCTTGTGTTTTTTAGCCCGAATTGATTAAGGGCATCTCCAACCGGCTGACCCAAACGGACGCGCTGGGTCGTCCGTTTTGGGCCGTTTGGGTGGCCAAGCGGACACCCGGACAGCGGCCCGCGTCCGCGTGTCCGTTTGGGTCGCGCGCTGCGCCCAACGCACGGACGCAGCGCATTTGTAATAAAATCTCTACTACTTAAAAAGACTAAAGTGGTTCCTTATTCTGCCCACCACCAACAATACGTCAAGAAGTTTCGTCGTCACGCGGTACGTCGGTTTCGTCCACCCCATCGCTGCACATTTTGCACTTTAGCCCCTAATGAGTAATGACTTGAAAAATCGTCCAGCACTTCAACCTCCCTTCATTTTCCCAAACCCAGGGCGCAACCCTCCCTCCTCCCTCGCGCGTCCTGCGCCGCCGCCGCTTGGAGTCTTGGAGAGTGGAGCCCCACTTCTCCAGCCCTCGATGGCGACCTCTCCTGCGCCAACCTCCTCCCGTCGTTCCCTGTCCTTGGGAACGCCAGATGCCGCCTCCGCGACGTGACGCCGCCGCCGCCCCGGAGCCCCATGCTTTCCAAGATCTGCCTCTTGTTGGCGGCCGCCAGCAGCCCCTTCAGGGAGCCCCGCGACTCGGCGTCGTCCCTAGGGACACCCCATGGCGATGACGGTCGGCCGGCCGCGGTGGTGGACGGGAGCCACAGGGACGACGCTCTTCTCGGCGCTGTGCTCTGCTCCCACCAGCCACTCACCTTCCTCGGCCTGCACCGCACCGGTAAATCACCATCACGTCACATGCCTCCCTTTCCCCTACCTTACTGAGTAATTGAATCGGTTTTATGAATCCCTGCAAAAAATATGAATCCCTGCAAAAAATCCCTGCAAAAAAAAAAAAAGAGAAACATAATCTTATGAAGAAAATCCTGAACATATGCTGTAGTTCGTGTTGTAGTTCTTTTAAGACAATCAGAGAATTGAACAATGTGGTCAAGTTTTCGGTGGCTTTGGTAGTCATGTAGTCAATGAAAATATAGTCATTTTTGGCTACTTCCGATTACAAACTAAATGCAAGAAAAATGCTTCACGCACCTTCTTCATATAATTATGGATGTGTCATGCTCAATCAAATGAAGTTGAATCAACATTGCCATGGCCTGCTGGACATATATATATCATGCAGCATATATATGGATGGCACAATGATTACATTTTTTTAATGAAGTGAGTGTTGCCTAATACTTGCTCTTCATTTTTATTTTGTACACGTCAACTGGAGTTGACGTTTATTATGATGCAGTTGTTGGCTTAGCAGATGCAACTACTCTCTTCTGTGTCGTAATACTTATGTCTCCTCTTTAACATAAACATGCTACTATTAAAATTATAGACTGGTGTGAAGTACTGATATGTTAAATCTTTGTTATGTATTTGTTAAAATTAGATGACTCATCTCCTATGTTTTCTGAAGAGAGTCATCCAAGTGTATATATGGCTGAAGTATTAAATATTCTCTTTTTTTTTTCATTTTTACAATTCCAGGCACTTGGGGTAACCATTCATAGGCTGGTCAAATCATGTCAAGTTCATTTGTCTGCAGACTTTTCAGGTTATATTGTTGCTCAACCATTTATAGAGTTAGTGTCTCTTGGAAGTGTCCTCTTTCTTGCATACGGTTGACACTACTATCATTAGCAAATAACATTAGGCATTGCCATGTGGTATAGAAAAATGAAACAACTGTGGTTAATCTTCTTTCTGTTCCAGATACATCCAATCAAAACCTTCAGGTTTGGAGCTTTCTTTTTTATTTTTGGGTCAAATGATGGAGAGGTCTCTTGGGTTGCTCATGCAAATATTTGTGAAGCTGTTCCTCACCATGGAGGTGGGAAATTTTGTATTTCCTTACTTTTCTTTTCAAGATTCATGGTGTGTGGAACTGTGGTTGATTGGTATGACATCTGTACATGGAGCATGTTGACATGGAGCAGGTTGACGTGTTGTATTTCCTTACTTTTCTTTTCAAGATTCATGGAGCAGGTTGACGTGATCTTACTTTGCTTCATCTTCAGAGAAGGCCATGAGGAGTCCAGTATGAGAAGTTGATACCCATATTTCCACTATTTAGTTCTGCAGCTATATGAGTACTGATACTAATAAAAAAGAAAGCTAATTCAGAAGATTGTATGACATTGCAAATGTGTTGTCTTCACTGAAGCTCATTCAGAAGGCAGGCTACAATAAAATTACTGACAAGCCGGCTGCACTTGAGTGTTAAGCGATGTTTCTGAATCTGTTCTTGAATCTTGTCAGTCCGATAGGTACCGAGCGGCTCGACAATATTATGTCATATTAAGCGTTGAACAGCTATATGCATCTCTTTTTTTTTTCTTATTGCTCGCTTCTAGAGGTTGCAAGTACTAACATTATATGTGTTCCATGAAAAATAGTGTTCCATGCATATATGTGATTTTGAAATACTAGCTGTAGGATGCATCTATTTTCGATAACTTCACTGCAGGAGTCTCCTACTGCTTAATGGATTGAAGAAAATAGGTAGTTACAGCATTTAGATAACTGCAATCTTGGGCATTTTAGTTTCGTATTCTTATCAGTTTATTTTGTCAGCGTGTCTTCACATCGGCATCTGATTCAGTTCCTGCGAACAGAGGAAGATGCTAGAAGCTTTGGCGTCGGGAACTCTTCCACGACTGCATGTTATATTGACAGCAATAGCTGCTTGATGCCTCTACTTGAGCGATTTAGCATGGCGTGGAGAAAACAAGATGGAAAGGATTAATGATTGTGTCCATGAGTGTGCTTTGTTGCTGGTTCGGGATATTCTTTGGAGAGGAGACTCATCAGCTCCTCTATTGTTGATATGATAGGTATTTCCATCTTTTGCTGATACACATCTATGTTATGGGTGCCTGGTTAGTTAGTTTTTCTCCCTTCAATGTTGGTACAATGAGGACATGCAAAATATGGGCTTAATTTCTGAGATGAAAATTTAGTGTGGATGGCCATGTCTTTTTTTTGCGGGTAGTGTGGATGGTGTCTACCTCCCTTTCAGAACCCCCTCACGGACATCCATGTCGCGAGAGCGTGTCAATGTGCGTGCAGTGCTGCGAATCGTGGAGGGACAGGTGCATGGGGATGACACGAGTCGGTGGGAATGGGAATAGGGATGTGAAGCGACTATCCTTGCTGCTTGGGGAGGGGGGATCGGAACGACGACGACCGCGTCGGGGAGGAGTCTGTGGAAACACAGAATTCAGCGAACAAAGAAACGAACTGAAGTAATGAACATGATACTGGAATTACTTTGCTTCGTTGAGAATTCTCTTGGCCCTTCTATTTTTTTACCCATCAGGCACTATTTTATTCACATGTAAAATTTGGGCCATCGATGAGCCTACAGAACAGATCTCCAAGCATGTAGTTTTTAAAATAAGCCAAGGATAACGACAAGAAAGACTCATAATTTTCCTTTGCACGGTGCAGAAAGATGCACTACTAATGATTTACTGGAGCTTTTTGGTCGTCTTTGGCTGATGTTTTCCTAGGTTTTCATCCATTAGAAGGCCTAAATAATTCAATGGTTATGATTAGTGCTACAGTATTTCTATTATTAAAAAAAATCCACTGTGTTCTAACTTCTAGATCCCGTATAGAAGACATTTGATAACATGTCTATGTATTTTAGTTTGGCTCCCACTACTATCAAGCATACGTGTGGAAATACTTGACAATGAGATTGATGAGATATTTTAGCAGGTTGGTGACATACCAGTGTAGCATTAGGGAAATCTTCATCAGTTGCTTCCTCTCTTTTCCTAAGAACAAGATGCACCTGTAATTATTTAACTCTATCTCTTTATGCAAATGTCCAACAGGAACAAGTTAAGTTCTTGATTGGCAGGACACACCACCTCCTCCGCCGGCTAACTAAGAGAAGCCTGGGTTATCCGCAAATTCTGAGTTTAGTCATGTAAAATAGTACTCCATGTATGTGGATTATTTTAAAATACAAATGATAGATGCATCTATTTTTTGACAACTTCACTGCAGGAGTCTCCTACTGCTTTATGTCTTAAAGAAGATATGTAGTTACAATATTACATAGCAGCCATTCTGGCCTACATGGGGAGGAACACCTTTTACAAGTTTTACAAGTGTAATCTATGAATATACATCACAAGACATTTACTATGCTCCTATTGTACTCTACAAATATATATACATCTTTTTTTTCCGAGAATACTAGGTAGATACCATTTTCATAGTAGCTCAAATAAATGTACCTGGTACCATGAAAGGAATAGTTACCCACTTAATACTTGCAAATACTGGACCTTAAAGAAACTGTACTTTAAGATCTAGAAAGAGTAGCTATATTCATGTGAATAGAGCATCAGATTTGATACAAAATAGTTTTTAGTGGTGCTCGTTCCCTTAGAATAACAAGTTAGTTTAGGATAATTTGAAAGCATGGAAATCTCACATCTATGCAAAAATAAAGAAATTAGTTCTGTGTAGATGTGCATCCTGTGTTTGATTCATGAATAGGAATTGCATTGACATTGATTGCGCTAGAAGCTACTTTACTTTGTCAGCCTCGTAAACTTCACCTCATCTTATTTATGCATTTTTGCATATTGTTAGTTTTAGTTGTGGTCTGGTAAATGGTGCTGCATAGTAGTTTAAATAAATGTATCTGGTACCATGAAAGGAATGAGTACCCAAAAAATTTATTTTTTGAACAAGAGTATTAATATTTGCCATGCTAGACCTTAAAGAAGTTGTACTTTAAAATCTTGAAAAGAGTAGCTGTATAAATGTGAATGAGTTGGTATATTATAATTTAAAATCATGGAAATCTCTCATATATGCGGAAATAAGGTGATCTTATTTGTTAGCAGGCACTGGAAGTGTTTTATACCACTTCAGTATGAACTTTTGTTTGTTATTGCTTTTATAGAGAGATACACATGACTTTTTCTCGATAACTCAATATATTTCATCAATTGAGCGTTCCCGACTCGAGCCTCTCCATAAAATTCTGATGAAACATTATCTTTTTTGGGTCAGAGTTGGCTTTTTTTTTCTACTCATCATTGTCAATTACATTGCAGGTATGATCGTGTAGATGTGTCCTTCAGTTATTCTTAGATGGATTCACTAGACTTTGTACATCGTATATTAAAGAACACTGAATGTTTAGAGATAACAGATGGCTCAGTTAACTTATTTTTTCTGTACCACAGATTTTCTATCTGTGTAAGCTTCTAGGATGTCAACTATGTTCTTATTTGAATTTTGGGGTGCATCATTTTTCTTGGGAATTATTTGTATTTTTATTGATTTATTAATATTTGGTTATGCTTGAAGGGAAGAATTGTGGTATTTTTATGGATCACGAAGCACAATGGCGGCACAATATGCATGGTGAAAGTGGTGAAGCTGATGGGCTGGTGAGGAAGGGGTGATAAATGCATCATTGTCATTGCTTTGCAGTTATCTGATTTTTCTGTGCGTGTATCAGTGACAGAAAATATATAGTACAGATAAGTAACCCAAAATATGATCTTTCCCTCGGTTGGACGATATAGTCATTTAAATATTAGAATCTTATTATATGTTCACAAGTGAGATAAATAAAAAACATCTGAGATTTAAAGATTCTTCCTTCACATATTTTAAACATACCGGGCTAACATTTTTTAGGTCCCCCTTGCCCAGTCAAGGGCTGTGCCATCGTATGGAAGTTTTCTAATAGAAAGGAAGGATATATATTACTTATACTAAGAAAGGGGAGAACACATATTGGGTGTCGTCATGCTAGGAGGCACTTCTGCATTGTCCATAGTCCAACTATTTCTTGCTACTTATTTTATAGTTTGGTGGAAGTTGCTTAAAATATTGATGTTATCCCCTATTTTGTAATTGAGTTTGGGCATATTTAACGTACTCATGTCCTGTGTTGTCCAATTTTTGAGCATATTCTTGTATTTTTTCTAAGTTAGTATGGAAATTTTAACTAAAATGTTCAGATATGATTTCTTAGTGTTTAGTACTTATGCTATTTTCACATTCTCGGGAGACACATTTCAATGGGCTATTTTTTTAGTTTGTTAAACCTAAACTCCTTGCTGATGACTAAGAATGAATGTAAGACTCATCTTAGGGCATCTCCAACGGGGCGACCCATCCCGCGCCCGCGCGTCCGGATGGGTCGAGCCGGACAAAAAAGCGGCCCAACGCGGGGATGCACCGCAAAAGCGGACGGCCGCGGCGTCCGGAATGACGCAAACCCGGCCCAAATCTGGGCTAGGTTTGCGTGGCCGCAGATGGCACGCAGTGTCCACTCGCGTCCGGGCGCTTATCGCCTCGTCTCCCTTGGGCCCACCTGTCGGTGATTGGGGAGGCTATTAAATGGGGACTGGAGGGGATCTGTCCCTCCACTCCAGTCCCCACTCCACTCCCCGAGCGAAACCGTCGCCATGGCCCCGAAGCGACGGTTCGCTCCCGGAGCCAACGACGACGAGGCGAGCAGCAACCGCCGTCCTCCGCCGGCGCTGCGGCCATCCGGAGGAAACCGAGGCGGCCTCCACATCGGAAAGGACGCCCGCGGCGGCGCGGCATTGCCGCAACCGCCGCCGCTGCTGCTCGAGCCCAAGCCTGAGTCCTCGGAGGAGGACCCCGACCTCCGCGCCGCGCTGCTCATCTCGGCGGCGGAGGAGGATGCGAAATGGCCGCACCTCCATGTGGCCATTCGCACCTCCGAGATGGAGGAAGCGTCCCGGCGGGAGGTGGAGGAAGCCGAGGCCTGGGAGCTGTACGCCCAGGCCCGCCAGACGCGACGGGAGGAGGAGGAAGCCAAGCGGCGGTAGGAGGCCAGGCGCCGCGCGGAGGAGCAGTGGTGCGAGGAGCAGCGGCGGCAGGAGGCGAGGCGCCGCGCGGAGGAGGATCGACGCCAGAAGGCCAGGCGCCGCGCCTCGCAGGAGAGGGAGCAGCGCCTCAGGGAGGAGGCGCTGCTCCGTGCGCCGCCGCTTCCTCGGGTGGCTCCGGACCCCCACTTGGCCTGGGAGGAGGCCGTGTGGTCTCCGTGGCCGGAGTCCCCGGCGCGCTCGAGCCACAACAGTGCCTCGCCCTCCGGGGACGTCGTCGACGCCGACGACGACGCCGCCGACGCCCACAGGGGCTAGGCGGCGCACCGGCGGCCAGCGCGCCGTCGACCAAACCCTAATAGAGGGTTTTTAGTTTAAATTTTAAAGCCCATATAGAGGGATTCTTTTGTTAGTTATTTGCCCAAAATAGGGCTATGTACAAATTTGCCAAAAATAGGGCATATGTTTAATCAAATTTCGTTTAAATTTGCATTTTTTACTTTTGTTTTTCTTTTTCTATGCGCTGCGTCCGCGCGTTGGGCGCAGCGTGCGACTCAAACGGACACGCGGATGCGGGCCGCTGTCCGGGTGTCCGCGCGGCCACCCAAACGCCCAAAACAGACGGCCCAGCGCGTCCGTTTGGGTCGCTCGGCTGGAGATGCCCTTATGTAGAGTTGTATCGCTAGCCTTTTCCAGTGAGAGGCATGTAATGGCTACTTACAAGAGGATAGAAACAATTTATAATAAACGGTTGTATGCATTGCAAAAAATTATAAATTGTCACTATAGTTACTATACAATACTTATAAAAAAAGCACAAAGTGTACAAAAGAGAGACACTATACATTTTTTATTTCCTTTTTCATTTTGTGTTATTGTCTAATATTGTTGCACTTTTAGGAGTCAATTTAGTATCAGCAAATCATAGTACTTTTATGGCGCAGCAAAATGAAACCACATCCTTTTTGTGTTTTGTTTTCCCGTGGCAACGCACGGGCATTTTACTAGTAAAACAAAAATGAAAATAAAAAAGAAAAAGAACAAAACATAAATTTAAACTAGTTGGTCATTAAACTTAGCCCTATTTTGGGCAAATTTTACACAAAAGAAAGCCATATATGGCTTTAAACTAAAAAAAAGCAAACCCTAGCCAGGGTTTGCGAGCACGCGGTGGCCGCCGGCAGTACTACCCCCAGTAGTACTCGTCGTCGTCGGCGTCGATGACGACGACGCCCCCCGGCGGCGACGCCATTCCGGCTCGAAACGCCGGAGGGCACCGGGGACTCCGGCCAGGGCGACCATCGCGCTCTTTCCCACACAGAGTCCGGGTTCGGCGGGCTCGCCGGCTGCGCAGCCGTGCCTCCGCGCGGACTCACCGCGGAGCTGCTCCTCCGCTGCGGCCTGCAGCTCCGCTCGCAGCCGGAGCGTGGCCGGGCGCTCCTCCTCCGCCGTGCGCGCGGCCCGGCGCTCCTCCTCCTCCCGGAGCGCCGCCCGACGCGTCGCCTCCTCCCGACGGCGCGCCGGCTCGAGGAAGGCCCACGCCTCCGCACAGGGCGTCCTCCCGGGCCTTCATGGCCGCCTCCTCCAGCGCGGAGGTGCGCAGCGTCTCGGCGAGGTGTGGCCATTTGGCCGGCTCGTCGAGGTCGCCTGCTCGCGGGACGCCGCGAGCGCCGCCTGCAGCCTCCGGGTCGTCCTCCTCCTCCGGGGCTGCGGCCGCGCCGGGCCGGGGCCGGGGCGCGGGCTCGTTGATGTAGAGGCCGCCGGGCGGCGGCCTGCCCGCCTAGCGTGTGTGCGCGGCTGCGCGCGAGGCCGCGCCGTCGCGGATGTGAAGCACGTGCGCCGGCGCGCATCGTGCTCCACCTCGAACCACAAGTCCCAGTTGGGACTTGCGTCGCCGTACGCGGGGTCCTGCTGGAGGTCCGCCGGCAGTTGAGCGCGGCGCTTCCGGATCTCGGCGTAGCGGGCGCGGCCGGAGCTCGGGATGGGCGGCACCGGAACCCGATCTGGGCTCAGGTGCCAGCCGTGGGGGAGGTGCATGATGACCCACAAGTATAGGGGATCGCAACAGTCTTCGAGGGAAGTAAAACCCAATTTATTGATTCGACACAAGGGGAGACAAAGAACACTTGGAAGCCTTAACAGCGGAGTTGTCAATTCAGCTGCACCTGGAAACAGACTTGCTCGCAAGAGTTTATCGAGAGTAACAGTTTTATAGCAAGAGTAGTGAAATAACAGCAGCAGAGTAACAGAGACAGCAGTAGTGATTATAGTAAACAGCAGGATTAAAATACTGTAGGCACGGGGACGGATGACGGGCGTTGCATGGATGAGAGAAACTCATGTAACAATCATAGCAGGGCATTTGCAGATAATAATAAAACGGTGTCCAAGTACAAAGCAATCAATAGGCATGTGTTCCATATATAGTCGTGCGTGCTCGCAATGAGAAACTTGCACAACATCTTTTGTCCTACCAGCCGGTGGCAGCCGGGCCTCAAGGGAAACTACTGGATATTAAGGTACTCCTTTTAATAGAGTACCGGAGCAAAGCATTAACACTCCGTGAACACATGTGATCCTCACATCGCTACCACCCCCTCCGGTTGTCCCAATTCTTGTCACTTCGGGGTCATTGGTTCCGGACAGCGACATGTGTATACAACTTATAGGTAAGACCATAAACAATGAATGGGTGAGTTGGATCATGAGATGTGTGAGATCCGTCAAGTTCTCGGTACTGGTCAATGGGCAACTTACGGAGACTTTCATTCCATCGAGGGGCCTAAGGCAGGGAGATCCACTCTCTCCCTACCTTTTTCTCTTTGTTGCTGAAAGCCTCACCAAAGTGATCAATAAAGCTGTCCAAGCTAATATGCTCCAGGAGTTCAAGATATGCAGAAACTCTCCTGGTATTTCACATTTGATGTTCGCCGCGTGCAAGCCAAGACCAAGCGAGCATGATAAAAGACGTAATATCTGCCTTTGAAGAGGGCTCGGGCCAGCTCCTTAGTGCTAACAAATGCTCGCTTTTGTTCAGCGATAACTGCCCCGAGCCCATCCAACAACAAGTGAGACAAACTCTAGATGTGTCCCGTGATACGTTTGAAGATAAATACTTGGGATATCCAACACCTGAGGGTCGGATGAGAAAAGGAAAGTTTCAACCATCAAAGGAACGCCTGTCCAAGAAACTTAACAATTGGGCAGAACGACTGATGTCAATGGGAGCGAAAGATGAGCTTATTAAATCTGTAGCCCAGGCCATACCCATCCATAGCATGAGTATATTCAAGCTCCCAGCGGGGTTCCACGATGATTACATGAAGCTAGTGCGGAATTTCTGGTGGGGCGAAGATGAGAAGAAGAGGAAAGTTCATTGGGCATCTTGGGATATCCTGGCGAGTCCTAAGAATCTAGGTGGGATCGGTTTCAGAGATACAAAACTGATGAACCAAGCGTTGCTTGCAAGACAGTGTTGGAGGATCATCAATAATCCCAATAGCCTATGTGCCAGGTTGCTCAAATCAATCTACTTCCCTCGTGGAAATTTCCTGGACACTGTTTTCAGACAAGATGCCTCTCCCTCGTGGCACGGCATTGAGTATGGCCTCGAATTAATTAAGGAGGGGATTATTACAAGAGTTGGTAATGGCAAGAGCGTCAACATATGGAGAGACAACTGGCTACCTAGAAATTATAATCTCAAGGTAACCCCAGGAAAAACTAACAGCAGGGTTCGCCGAGTTAATCAACTTCTTCGTAATGGTAGCAATGAGTGGAATGAAGATTTGGTTAAGAAGGTATGCTACAGCCAAGACGTCGATTGGATCCTAAAGCTGAAACTCCCGATCACCCCCTGTGAGGATCTTGTTGCCTGGCACTATGACCAATCAGGGGTGTTCTCTGTGAAAAGCGCTTACAGATTAGCATACAATTTGCAGCATGGTGTTAGGTGGTATGCAGGAAATAGTGAAAACCATGACAACACCAGAAACATGTGGAAGCTGTTCTGGAATGCTAATGTGCCGAAGAAGGTAAGGATTTTTGGTTGGAGGGCTGCCCGTGACAATCTCGCAACCAAAAGAAATAAATTGAAGAGGACTCTCGAAACTGACGGTATATGTAATATATGCGGAAGGGAGGAAGAAGATAGTTTTCATGCTATTGTCAGATGCACGAAATCGAGAGCACTGAGACATGAAATGAGGAATCTCTGGCAGATTCCACCAGAGCACATTTTTACCTACACGGGCCCAGATTGGCTACAAAACCTGCTGATGAATTTGAACCCAACACAAAGAAGTCAGATTTTGATGTTGTTGTGGAGATCTTGGCATCTCCGTAATGATATCATCCATGGCAGGGGCCAGGAAACAATTGCCAGGTCAGCTGCTTTCCTCATTGCCTATGACAGCTTCTTGCAGGACCCAGATCACAACCAACTTACTGCTCCAGGTTTGCCCCATACTCTATATCCATCGGCTTCTGATTTTAATGGTTCCGTTCATACCCCTAGCAGGAAGGTAAATATAATGAGCTCGGTTTGGTCTCCACCAAATGTTAATGAGCTGAAGATGAGCGTGGATGCTGCCTTCTGTGCTGAGTCGGGAGAAGCTACTGCCGGAATCGCTGTGCGGGACCATCTAGGCTCGATCATCGTGGCGGCAAGCATCGTACTAGAAAGGTGCAGGGATGCAGAAGAGGCAGAAGCTACCGCAATTTGGGCTGGAATGAATCTTGCTATCCACCACAACCTGAAGCCGGTGATCTTGGAATCAGACAATGCTGTGGTTGTGGCCGCTGTGAATAGCCCAACGCCTAGTGTGTCTGCAATCTGGCATGTTTACAGAAATATTAATCTACTGAGAGATGTGCTTCCAGGCTGTATTATATCTAAGATAGGGAGAAAGGGTAATGGTGTAGCCCATGATCTAGCTTTCCTAGCTAAACGTAGCGGTGACAGCAATATTTGGCTGAAACCGATTCCTCGGTTTATCAGTGATCTTTGTAATCAAGATTCTGTACGTGGTTCTGTCATTAATGAATGAAATGTCATTCCCCTCAAAAAAAAAAAAAAAATGAATATCTTGATGAAACAATAACATGTTCAGATCTGAGATCATGGCACTCGGGCCCTAGTGACAAGCATTAAGCATAACAAGTTGCAACAATATCATCAAAGTACCAATTACGGACACTAGGCACTATGCCCTAACAATCTTATGCTATTACATGACCAATCTCATCCAATCCCTACCATCCCCTTCGGCCTACAGCGGGGGGATTACTCACACATGGATGGGGGAAACATGGCTGGTTGATGTAGAGGCGTTGGCGGTGATGATGGCGATGATCTCCTCCAATTCCCCGTCCCGGCGGAGTGCCAGAACGGAGACTTCTGGCTCCCGCGACGGAGTTTCGCGATGTGCCGGCGTTCTGGAGGGTTTCTGGCGACTTCGACTTCTCCCCGTGCGTTTTTAGGTCGAGGCCGATAAATAGTCCGAAGGAGGGCGTCGGAGGCCGGCCGAGGGGGCCACACCACAGGGCCGCGCGAGCCCCCCCTGGGCCGCGCCGCCCTATGGTGTGGGGCCCTCGGGCCTCCACCTGGTTCGTCCTTCTGGCTCCGCTTCTTCCGGGAAAATAGGGCCTTCTGCATAAATTCCGAGGATTTTCCCGAAAGTTGAATTTCTGCACAAAAACGGGACACCAGAACAGTTCTGCTGAAAACAGCGTTAGTCCGTGTTAGTTGCATCCAAAATACACAAATTAGAGGCAAAATAATAGCAAAAGTGTTCGGGAAAGTAGATACGTTTTGGACGTATCAACTCCCCCCAAGCTTAGCTTATTGCTTGTCCTCAAGCAATTCAGTTAACAACTGAGCGATAAAAGAACTTTCACGAACACATTTTCTCATATGATGTATATATTCTCATGCTATGGCTAATACTTAAGCAGTTCATAATGAGATACATGCAAATAAGATCATCTAACAGCTATATCAATCATGGAGAGGTACCAACAATTAGTAATAAGCATCATGAATCATGTATGTAAGCAGGATTGCAATGTTCATAAGAGAGTATGATAAAGTGGTATCTCGCTTGCCTGTATTTGGTTGGCAAAACATAAATACCCGGGCACCTCTGGAGTTCATAGAAAGACTAGAAGTAGTGATTGTCAAAAGATAAATGCATCAAAGTTATACCACAATCAATCATATTTTGAGACAAGCATATTATACTAAGAATGACAGTTGTGCTCTCAAGATAGTGCTCAAAGAAATAATGGAGACACAACATAAAAGTAAAAGATTGACCCTTCGCAGAGGGAAGCAGGGATTAACATGCGCTAGAGCTTTTCATTTTTATAAAGACAGGAGTAAAATTATTTTGAGAGGTGTTTGTTGTTGTCAACGAATGGTAATGGGTACACCAACTACCTCGCCAACCGGACTTTCAAGAGCGGCTCCCATGAATTATTGCATATTTATTTGGTACTCCTTCCAACCTTTCTTTCACAAACCATGGCTAACCGAATTCTCGGGTGCCTGCCAACAATCTCATACCATGAAGGAGTGCCTTTTTATTTTAGTTTTATTATGATGATGACACTCCCCCCAACCTTTGCTTACACATGCCATGGCTAACCGAATCCTTCGGGTGCCGTCCCACAATCACAAACCATGGAGGAGTGTCTATTTAAGTTAATTAATTTGGGACTGGGAATCCCATTGCCAGCTCTTTTTGCAAAGTTATTGGATAAGCGGATGTGCCACTAGTCCATATGAGAGTCCGTCAAAAGTAAATGACAAGGTTGAAAGCTAAACACCACATACTTCCTCATGAGCTATGAAACATAAACACAAATTGAGAAGCATTTTGAAGGTTTTAAAGGTAGCGCACGAGAATTTACTTGGAATGGTTTGAAATGCCATGCATAGGTATTTATGGTGGACACTTTTGGAACAACTTGGTTTTCAGGTGTTTGGAAGTACGAGCAGCGTTCCCGCTCAGTACAAGTGAAGGCTAGCAATAGACTAGGGAGCGACAAATCAAGAGAACAGTAACTGTCATAATCATGCTTGCGGCAAAATAAATTAACGGAGGCATAAAAGTGATACAAGAACTCTGAAGCAATATAAATCATCGAGGCTCAATTGACTTTTTGTTCAGTCATATGCATGCGTGAGCATGTGCCAAGTCGATATAAATGAATTATTCAGAGGAGGATACCACAATGCCATACTTACTTATGAATAAAACAATGCAAGCAAACATCAATGACATGCTACTCATATTAATAGATTGGAGCTAATCATGAGAGATCATAAACTACTAGACTTTCTCAAATAACATATACCTCACATGAACCAACTAAGCATGCTCACATGGATGAGTATATGTACAAAAATGAAAACAAATAGAGTTCATACCAGCCTCTCACCACAATCCAATTGTCGTAGATCGTCATTATTGCCTTTTCACTTGTGCAGCTTGGATAATATGAAATGAAAACCACGCTCCAGCCACTGAAGACCATTGAACTCATAAAGAACTTTACAAACCAAAGAAGAACAGCAAATATTTTTGGTGTTTTCGAATTAGAAACAAGAACAAAAGGAAACAAACAAACAAAGCAAAATCTTTTTGGGTTTTCTTATAGCAAACTAGCAATAGCAAATAAAGTGAAACAAATGCAAGAAACCAAAGCAAACAAATGGTGAAGAGAAACAACAGAAATATTTTTGGTCTTTTTGTGTTTTGGGAAAGAAACAAAGCGAAAACAAGAAATAGCAAACTAAAAGAAACACATAACAACAGGATGACAGAAATCTGCCAAAACCTGACAGCAGTACAGAAATCGATTTTTACAAAAATCTTACGTTGCTCAGCTCGAAAAGTGTTCAACTAATGAAAGTTAGATAACAACCTGGGGAACCTGCACAAAAATTGGCAGCTCAAAATAACGCTCTGGCTGTGCGTACGAATTTTTCTAGTAACAGTCCAGAATCTGTTTTCAGACAGCACTTCCCCAAATATCATCTTCCTCTCATTAGAAAACCACTCAAACTAACAAAACAAGTATGTACACGTATCCAGCAACCATAATATGCAAATAATGAGTGATGCCGGTATACCTCCCCCCAAGCTTAGGCTTTTGGCCTAAGTGGAGTTCAATCCCATCGATCCCATGAGGTAATATCTCCGTAGTATGACGAAGATGGATCGTATTCCGGGTATGTGCTAGAAGAAGCACCCGGATACGTGACGGTGTAGTCGTGGGAGGCCTCGGCGTCCTCGGAGTCATGCTGCTGGTGGAAGTCTTGTATCTTCATATGTTCATCCACCTCCTCCTTAGTGCACGACCATGATTGCCTGTCAATACTGAACAAACCTGGTTGGGGGAGAGGGATTTCCTTCTCATCCCCGTCAGAAAACAACATTCTATAGACCATATTATCTAAAGTAGAATCAGTGGTAACAAAATGATGACTCTTCATAGCAGCAATATCGAGTCTCCTAGGAGCCAATGGCACATCATTAGGATCAATAGGAAGCCTTAAATAAGTTAAAACACGCAGTGCAATAGTTCCTCCAAAAATAGGCCCCCTGTTAGTCAGGCGGCGAGCAATAAGAGAACCAAGATGATAAGATGTCCACCGGTAAGTGCAATATTCAAGAAAGCAAGATGGTAACTAGAAATATTGCTAGTGTTCTCCCTACCAAGAATGCTAGTAGCAATGTAATATGCAAAATACTTAATGGCGGGGAGTTGAATGTTCCTTATCTTGCCACGCTGAATGGTGCGACAATCATCATCGGTGATCCCTCGATAAAGCTCCAACAAGTCCCGGGGTGTTGTGGGTATACTTCATGGGTGTACCATCGACAGTGCCTAGATCCGGCAAGCCCGGGTGGCCCACAGACGGTGATGAGGCATGTGGCCCATCGGGCGGCCCAGTTGCTGTTGATCATGCAGGAAGAAGTCCAGCCCAGGATCAGTAAGCCGGATCCGTACCGACCTAGGAGTGACCCGGATCCAGGGAGGCCCATGAGGAACCCGGATCCAGTACGACGTGTATGGAAGGCGGATCCGTGACGTGCACGGCAAGATATTGTACCGTAGCTAGGCTATCTGTAATCCGGCTAGGACTCTCCATGTAAAACCCTAGATCCGTGTGCCTTTATAAGCCGGATCCCGGGAGCCCTAGAGGCACAACCACAACTCATTGTAACAACGCGAAAGCGCCCAGATAATTCCAGACAAGCAGCAGTAGGCCCTGTCATCGTGCAGGTGTTCCGAAGCTGGGTAACTCGCGTACCACCGTCCCGTGTGCACTCCGCCCTATGGCCCCTACTTCTTCTCCCCCTCGTGAGGATCCCTCCTCCGAGGTACCGTCGATTAGGCAACGACAGTTGGCGCCCACCGTGGGGCCTGTGGCGTCTGGAGGCCGGAACCGGGAGGGTTCCGCCATGGGAAGCTACGACGACACCATCGCTGTGGGGCGCGTCCTTTACGCCGGAAATCTGCCGATCGTCCCTCCGGATGAGTGCTGGATTCCGGCTAGGACAAACCCCGTCAAGCTCTCCATCGTCCCAATTGGCGGCATTCACATCTTCATCGGGGAAACCGTAGATTCCGACGGAAACCCACTGGTAAGTAACGCAGACGCGACCGCCGCAGAGCTGGACGCTGTCGCGAAGATCCGATCTGAGATGCAGGAGCTTCCCAAGGAAGATTCCGCCTCGGATCTGGAAATTTCAAAGCCCACCCAATCCGCCCCCGAGCAGGAAACAAAGGTGGAAGACCAATGCAGATCCGCCTGGGTTTCCCAGGTGTTAGAAAAGCAGAGGTGCCACTTTGTACACTTCTTGGCCCATACCGCCGGAACCGCCCCTCAAGAAGAAGGAGCTGGTCCTGAGCAGGTAGAGGCACCGGAAAGCGGCGCAGATCCGGATCAGGCTCAGCTTGTCGGAGAAAGCGAAGCTCCGGTTGAAGAGTCGATTTTGGGCAATCTGAGCCCAATTTCCGGCGACACCCCGTCCACGGAATCTGATGACTTCGTTCGCAAGATAAGGGAGTACGGATACGGCGATCAGCCTGAAGTCGACTCCGCCCAGCCCAAGCAGGTTCTCGCAACGGTAACAGCGCTGGGACAAACTGGATCCGGAGACCAAGTCAGCCAATCTGACCCCCAACCATCCCATCAAGGATCTCCAATGTCTCGAGTGCGACCCCAAAGGGATTCTCCCTCGGAGGAAATCTTGTCAGCAGAGGAGGTGGCCGCGCGAGCAGTTCTTAACACACCTTTAACCCCGGGCGACGCCGCAGATCTGGAGGCCCTAGAGACCGCCAGAAAGGAAATGCTGGCCACAGCCAAGAGGCTCGCCGATACCGAAGCTGCGTTAAGGATAGGAAGGGCAGATCATGCAGCCTGGACGGAAAACTTCGAGAGACAGGACCGCGAGATTGCTGCCACACTCGAGCAGGTCAAGAGCATGAGGGCTGAGTGGGAGGTAAAGATGACCTATGCGCAGGCGGAGGCCGATCGAATTGTTAGAGAAGCAATTCCGCCTCGCAGAATACCCTTCAACACGCCCGCAGATCACCAGCCGCTGGAAACTCCAAAGGACAACATGCAGAAAGCTGCGGAATTGCTGAAGAAGAAGGACGAAGAAGTTGACATCAACTATCTCCGCACACTTGTCGCTTCAGCAATGCAGCAGCAGAACAAGGCAGATACTTCGCGCAGGTTGGAATCCAATCCGGATAATCGTGTATCTACCGCGCAGAAGGACGATGAATCGCACACCGGATCGTCGGAGCGCATGAGAAGGGCCAGGGAGCACCCAAATCCGATCCCCGTTCCGTCACAGACGCCTCCGTCGGATCCAAGGAAGGGAAAGGACGCGATGTACTCCGGAAGAGACAAATACCGCAACCCCTCACCTCCACCCAACGGTTACCCGCGACCCCCTCGCCGCCGTAGTCCAGCCGGAAACACCAGGCCCGTAGGGCATGGTGCGCTTGTTATCCGCGACAACGTGCCGCCAAGAAACAGAACAGGAGCGCTCGCCGGAACCTCGCCGGAATCGTAACAATGTTCATGAGCCCGAGCCCAGGACGAGTCGGAATGATGACCGCGGTCCAGAGCCTCGCCGGAACCGCGATCCAGAACCGCGTCGGACCCGGGACCCGAGCCTCGTCGGAGCCGTGACCCGAGCCTCGCCGGAACGACCAGGCAGCCAGCGCCAAGGCGAAGGCAGCCACAGGAGCCGGAGTCGGCACCAGAAGGCCGAGGAGATTCAGATGGCGGAAGCAAGAAGTCAGACCGCCCACCTCGCAGGTCTCCCTCCCCACCACCTAGCGGTGGCGGCGGAGGTGGAGGCGGAGGCAATGGCCGGAGATCTCGCTCTCGCTCAAAGTCTCCTCGCCACGGCTCGCGCGACGCGCGGGACCGCCTTAACGAGTACAGAACCGACTACATTGGCCCGAAGTGCTTTGGCAGGATGATTCGAGAGGAACCAAAGCCAAGGATGAACCTCAAGCTACCCGGAAATCTGAAGCATTATGATGGCACCGAAAGGCCGGATACCTGGATTGAGGATTACTACAATGTCAGTAACCTTCGCCGGAGGAACCCCTAACATCGCCTGCCGCATGCTCCAGCTTGTACCTTGTAGGTCCAGCCCGGATCTGGCTCGGCGACCTCGAGAAGAACTCCATCTTTTGCTGGTTCGACCCGAAGAACGCTTTTGAGAAACACTTCAGGGCACCTACAAGAGACCTGCCACAACAAGCGACCCATGTGCTTGCATCCAGAAGAAGGGCGAAACATCAAGGAATTTCCTTACCCGATGGTTGGCATGCAGAAACGAGTGCGAGAACGTTGACAACCGCACGGCAATGCACGCCTTCATTGGGGGCTTGCAGCGAGGAGGATTGCTGCGACACAAGCTAACCTGCATGGTCAATGCAAATCAACTGACGTTGGATGACATGATCACCATCGCTAGCGATCACACTGCCGCCGACGACGACGCAACGCGGAGATCTCGCATCCACGGCAATCCCCCTGCACCAACAAAAGAAGAACCGTGACAACGGCGGCAGCAGCAGCCATAAGCGCAAGAACCCTGATGACCAGAAGAGTGGCGGATCCGAGATGGTCGCCATGGCGTTTCAACGCGGAGGTCCAGGAGGCGGAAGAGGACGCGGACGCGGAGGCGGAGCCGGCAGGGGTCAGCAGCATACCTCCGAGGTCACCGCCGCCGGAACCCGCCCACCCCAAACCTATGAGGAGTACACAGACATGCCCTGCTCGGCCCATCTGGATCCGGTTACGTGGAAGTCCACCCATACCAACCGCAACCGCAAGTGGGTCAATGATCTAAAGAACGACCGGAAGCCGGATACAAGCGCGCCCGGAAGCACCGCCCTCGCGGCAAAGGTGGCAAGGGCAAGAATAAGGACAAAGAGGATGATAGTTCCGAGGCGATGGATGAGGATGATAACTCGCCGGATCCCAAGGCAGGATCCGCAGGAAAATCCAACCCATTCGACAAAAAGAGCGTGGGGGCCTACCACACTTTCCTCGGAACCCCAACAGTACGCGCCTCCAAGTCAGCTACCCGGATCCTGAACGCCATAGTTCCGGCTGTGCCGCAGTACGTCAGGTGGTCGGAAATCCCGTGCACATTTGATCGGAAGGATCATCCCGCAATTGTGCCGAAGGAATGCTACGCCTTGGTTGTAAGTCCCCGCATCGATGGGTATGACTTCTCCAAGTGCCTCATGGATGGTGGAGCTAGCCTCGAACATCATGTACCCGGAGACTCTAGAGCGGATGAACCTCACCAAGGAACAGCTCAAACACAGCACCACTGAGTTTCATGGCGTGGTTCCGGGTAAGAAGGCGAACTCCCTCGGCAGCATCACACTTCCCGTGGCTTTTGGCGATGTTCATAATTTCCGCGAAGAGAAGATCACGTTTGAAGTTGTGCCCTTCAAGAGCTCCTACCACGTCATCTTCGGCAGGCCCACCTACCACAAGTTCCACGCAAGAGCGTGCTACATCTACAACAAGCTCAAGATTCCGGGTCCTAAAGGTATGATTACCGTATCCGGAGACTACAAAAAGGCTCATGAGTGCGAGTTAGGCGAAGCCGCCTTCGCAGAGTCCGTGATATCCGGAGAAGAGCCGAAAGGCTATAGAGCCGCCGTGGTTCAGACTGACATGCAGACCACCAAGAAGCAAATCTCCGAGCAGAAAACCTCCTTCAAGCCTTCGACGAAACCAAGAAGCATGACCTCATCCCTGTGACTCTTCCAAGCAGGTTTCACCGGAGCCAACATGGACCCCAAATAGGAAAGCGCGCTCGTCGAGTTCCTCCGCGCTAACATGGATATCTTCGCATGGCAACCTTCTGACATGTCCGGAGTACCTAGGGAACTCGCCGAGCACTACCTCAACATAAATCCGGGGGCCAAACCAGAGAAGCAAGCTATGCGACGCTTTGGAGATAAGAAGCGCCGCGCCATAGGAATGGAACTAGCAAAGTTACTAGAAGCAGGTTTTGTAATAGAAGTTATCCATACCGATTGGGTCGCGAATCCCGTCCTTGTACCCAAAAAGAACACTGAAATACTAAGAATGTGCATCGATTACTCTGGCTTGAACAAACATTGCCCGAAGGATCCGTTCCCCTTGCCGCGCATTGACCAAGTCATTGATTCGACGGCGGGGGCGGAACTTCTGTGTTTTCTTGATGCGTATTCCGGGTATCATCAGATCCGGATGAAGGAATCCGACCAAAAGGCGACTTCATTCATTACCCCCTTTGGTACTTACTGCTATGTTACTATGCCTTTTGGTTTGAAAAACGCAGGTGCTACTTATCAACGTACGATGCAGCGGTGCACGAAGGACCAAATTGGCCGGAACGTGCACGCTTACGTCGACGACATCGCGGTCATGACCCGGAAAGGATCCGACTTGATCAGCGATCTCACGTAAACCTTCGACAACCTCCGCAGTACAAGATGATGTTGAATCCGCTAAAGTGCGTCTTTGGCGTGCCAGCCGGAAAACTCCTTGGCTTCATAGTCTCTCACAGAGGCATTGAGGTTAACCCGGAAAAGATCAAGGCAATCCTGTGCATCAAAAGGCCAACTTGTCTCAAAGATGTGCAACGACTAACCGCGCTGTGTTGCAGCAATCGATGGGTTTGTCAGCCGTCTTGGCGAGAAGGCACTACCTCTGTACAAGCTGCTGAAGAAAACAGACAAGTTTGTCTGGGACGACGCAGCTGATGCAGCTCTTCGAGGGTTGAAGGAAATACTTACTTCCCCTCCTATCTTGGCAGCTCCAGCAGAGTCAGAGCCAATGCTCCTTTACCTGGCAGCTACCAACAAAGTCGTCAGCCTCGTCATCGTGGTGGAGCGAAAGGAAGAAGGTCATGAATATGACGTCCAGAGACCTGTCTACTACATCAGCGAGGTGCTGACGGAATCAAAACAGAGATATCCTCACTTTCAGAAGCTAGCTTATGGCGTGTTCCTAGGCAGCCGGAAGTTGAGGCATTATTTCCAAGAGCATCCAAGAATGATCGTGAGCAAGGCTCCGCTGTCAACAATTCTCAACAACGCCGACGCAACAGGACGTACGGCTAAATGGGGCATCGAATTATCCGCCTTCGACATCGCTTACAAGCCAAGGACTGCGGTAAAATCTCGTGTTCCGGCAGATTTCGTTGCAGATTGGACGAAGCTCCGGATGCAAGTCCGGAGCCGGAACCAGAAACATGGGTCATGCACTTCGACGGATCCAAGCAGCATCAAGGCTCGGGAGCCGGAGTCACCCTGAAGTCCCCTACCGGAGAAGAATTGCAGATGTTCCGCAGATCCACTTCGAAGCTACCAACAACATGGCGGAATATGAGGCTCTACTACACGGTCTGCGCATCGCTAAGGAAATAGGGATCAAGCACATCATATGCTGTGGAGATTCCGACCTGGTGGCACAACAAGTAGCCGGAACCTGAACGCCGTAAATTCCGTCATGGCGGCCTACAGAGACGAAGTTGACGAGATTGCCAAGAGCTTCCTCGGATACGAAGTCAAGTACGTCGGGAGAGACGATAACACGGCGGCAGACATGCTATCCAAGCTCGGATCCGGCAGAAACCAATTCCGCCCGGCATTTTCCTGGAGCATCTCCGGATACCCTCGCTAAGGGCGCTAACCCGGAAAACCCAGAGGTGGCAGTGTCTCCGGCTAGGGAAGTGATGGCTATCATTCCGGCCTGGACCCAGCCTTTCTGGACTACCTCATCGATCGAAGTTGCCGAGGACGAGGTCCTCGCACGACGAATCGTCAAAGCGAGCACGAACCTACACAATAGTTGATGGACAGCTCTACAAACGAAGTGCAGCAGGGGTATTTCTTAAATGCGTCTCCAATCAAGATGGCATTGAAATCCTCGTAGAGATCCACGCAGGGACTGCGGGCATCACGCCGCTCCCGGATCACTCGTTGCAAAAGCTTTTCGGTTAGGTTTCTATTGGCTTACAGCTAAAGAAGACGCTGATAAAATAGTCAAGACCTGCCGAGGTTGTCGCACTACGCTACTCAACCAAACGCTCCAGCCCAAGAGCTGAAGACCATACCTATCACCTGGCCATTTGCGGTCTGGGGGCTTGATATGGTTGGTAAGTTAAAAAAATCATCTCCTGGCGGTTTTGAGTACCTCCTGGTCGCTGTTGACAAGTTCAGCAAATGGATCGAGGCTAAGCCGTTGAGAAAAGCCGACGGTGCTACGGCACTAAAATTCGTGCAGCCTCGTGATGAGATTCGGCATCCCGCACAGCATAATCACGAGATAATGGCACGAACTTTGCTCAAGGAGAATTGAGGGATTATTGTGAGACAATGGGGATACGATCGACCTCGCATCTGTGGCTCATCCACAGTCCAATGGTCAGGTTGAAAGGGCTAACGGCCTAATATTATCAGGAATTAAACCACGCCTTGAAGGACCGCTGCGACGAGCAGCCGGAGCTTGGGCTGATGAGTTGGAGGCTGTTCTGTGGAGTTTACGAACTACCCTAACAGATCAACAGGGTTTACCCCTTTTTTCCCTGGTATACGGATCCGAAGCCGTACTTCCCTCCGACATCATCCACGATTCACCGCGAGTTTCCGCCTACAATGAAGAAACAAATGACGAGGCAAGACAGCTATCTGTGGACCTGATCGAGGAAGCTCGGAACTTAGCAGATCAGAGATCCGCCATCTATCAGCAAAAGCTCCGACGTTATCACAGTCGTCGAGTTCGGAAACGCTCCTTCATGGCAGGAGATCTGGTCCTCCGCCTTCGACAGGTGAAAGACCATAAGCTGCAATCTCCATGGGAAGGACCCTTCGTCGTTAGCAAAGTGCTTCATAACGGGTCGTACTACCTTGTCGATTTCCGCGAGTTAAGGGATAGACCTGCTAATTGGCACCGGAAACGCAAGCGTGAGGATCCGGATGACATCTACGATGAAACAGATCGCCCTTGGAATATCGCACAGCTACGTCCTTTCTACACTTAGCATATATTTTCCGAGTTCTAAACTCTGTAATAGTTATACATGATCAATGAAATAAAGCTTCTGGTTCACTCTTTTGAGTCTTTTACCTCCTTTACTTGTTCATTTTAGATCGTGTATGTTTTTTCCAACTAAAACCGCAGAGCTGGATTTTTTCCGCCTAGGCGTGTATGAAAGTTGTGATTTTCAAAATCGTCCTTTAGGACGTAAGCTTAAGTTTTCTGATAAAGTTGTTATCTGCTGCGAACTCGTGGATTCCTAGTAGCGATTTCCGGCACCTATGCCTGGGGGCTTGTTTCCACGGTTATGGACGGACTGCCATTGGGCTTCGTCGCCGCTGGCGAGCGTTTCCGGCTAAGGTTTTCCGGCTCGTGGAAGGTCAAGCGAGCAAGCCGGAAAATAACGAAGTCAGCACTTGCTTTCCGACATAAAACGAAACATGCACATAATATTTAACGGATAGCAGGATAAGTGTTTCCGCCCCATGCATAATTGTTTCGTTCCTAGCTACTTAAGAATTTAAAGTCTTATTACAAACCCTCGCTGGGGCCAAAATGATGCATTGCTTTTCCCGCAGGAATAAAAGTTCTCACTCCCCCTTAGCCGGAGAAGTTTTGCCCTCTGGATCTTGTTCCTTGGCGCCTTCGGCCGGAGAAGATACGTCTTCTTCACTTTCCTTTTCTTCGGAAGCAGCAGTGCTGGTCTTGGGTTCTTCTTGGGGCGCATCCTTGGAGCTGGTCCAGGTAAACTCGGCTCCGGATTCCGCAGTCGCGCTCGGGCGTCGAGATCCTTCAAAAGTTCCGCTTCTAAGGCCTCGTCGGCCGAGGACGACCTTGTCGTAGAATTCCTCGTGCCGGATCCTGCGCGCGATGCGGGTGTCGTAGCCGCTCACTGCATCCAGCAGCTCGCCGACGTCCGCATCCGGAGGAACGCCCGTGGTCACTTCATCAAGATCAAGACCCGGAGTATGTGCTAGGCACATGGTCAAGGCCATTGCAGCTGCGCCTCGGGCTGAAGATGCTTGTAGATCAGTCACCAGCTCCGGCAGAACGTCCATCTTACCAATAAGTTTGCGCACGTCACAAGTGCGGCTCCTTTTGATGTTCAAATTATGGCGTATTTTGCGGGAGGCGGAGATGAGATCCTTGCAGTCATCACCCGCGAGTTGCAGAAGATCGTCTCGTGGGAACAAATTCCGGCGCTGTTCCGGGTACCCAAGCGGCTCTACATAAAAAGATAATCAGGATATAAGCACGCAATTTGAGCGCAAAGTAAAAAAGAATCGGAGCAAATATCTTGACAAGGTTCCGATATCATACCCAAGATGTTCTCATTGAGCAAGTCCCAGTGCTGCTCCGCTGTCTCCATAAATTTCCGGAGTCCGTTGAGCTCTTTTTGCTGCCTCCTGATGGTCTCGCCGTCAGCATTCTTTTTCAGCTCCAGCTCGCCCTTCTCCCTGATATGCTCGGAGTTTTTCTCCGCCAGCTGCTTTTCGGCCTGCTCCCTCTTAAGTTCCGCCTCCTTTAGCTTCATCTCCAATTCTTGGTACGAGGAGCGCAGGTTCTCAAGTTCAGTCGAAGCTGTTGCAAGGGAGGAGGATGCGCCTATAATAATATACGTTAACAGCAAATTTGAAGTCGGAATTTGGTTAATAACGAAGAAGGCGGAAACCAACCTTGGGCGTCTGCCAGTTGTTTAGCCAGTTCTGCATTCTCATCCTTCAGGGTCCGGATATTTTCCGCCTGACTCAGAGTAACGCGGCGCTGCAGGGCAATGTTCTTGTGCAGCTCGTAGTGCAGCGCCCTTTCGTTCTGTAAAATTTAAACAAAGTGGAGTAAAAATTCCGCCGTAGTGATGGTTTCTTTTAAAGCATCATTGCCGGAACTTTTCCGCCATAATGCTTGGGGGCTACTGGTCCATTCTAAAAAACTTTCCCGGAAGTAATTTTTCTCTAAGCATTTAAGCGCTAACTACTTTTTGAGTTTCCGCCTACATGCTTGGGGGCTACTGGGGAGTACCTTTTGCTTGCGAGATAAGTTGATCGCAGAACTGGCCAATGTTTTTCTTGAAGTCCTGGATCTCCGATGTCCCGGAATCCGGCTTCCCTGTGCGTTGTTCAGCATGGCGTTGAGCAGGTCTTGTTCAAGTTCCCACTTCTCCGCCTCAGATCAGCTTGTTAAAAAACTTGGTGGCATACGCCTTGGGGGTGGAAGTGGTGTCCGCCGGATCTCCGAAGTTCTTCGGAAAAACGACTATGTCGCCAGCGCCCTCTCCAGCCTTCTCGGAAGTGACTTCCGCATCTCCTTGGCCTTGTGTTTCCGCCTCTTCTTGGGCAGGGCTTTTTGCCTTGGGATCTTCTTCCTCCGTGTGCCCGCCGCTAACCGGAATTATCTCCGGTGGAGTGTTTGCGGCAGGCGGGGAGATGGGTCAGCCCGAGGAGGCGACGGTTGAGGAGTTGGGTGGGAAGCGCCGGGTGGAATCGGAGTAGAGGGACCAACAGCCGGAGATTTCTTCATGTACTTCGTGATGGGCTCCTGGCTGGTGGTCCGCGTGGCAGCGGTTTTCGGATTCCTGCAAACAAGTGAAAGGGTTTAGACAAGAAATAATTTCGCTAAGTAAAAATCGCATCATGCTCGGAAACTCACGGGGCACCGGGAATGATGGGGCGTGTGCCCTGGCCAGCCGTCGAGAGCATCCGTAGACGCGCACGCTCCGCCTTCCTTGAGTCAAGCGGAGGTGGTTTCGTCGTCTTTGGCTTCTTGGCGGAGGCCTCGCCGCTAGCTCCGGCTTCAGAGCCGGGAGCCTTGGCGCGGGGACGCTTTGTAGGTCGAGGGGCCGCCTTGCGGGGTGCCTGGTCCTCTTCCTCCTCGTCGTCTTCCGGAGCCTCCTCCGCCGTGTCGCTGGTAACGGGGACGCGAATGATGGTGCGGAAGTTGTCCTCCGCCAAAGTATTGAGCTGGAAGGAAAATGAACAGAAGTTAGAGTTATCCTTGTGAAGTTTGAAGCAACGGAAAGAACAAAGCTTACCGGAGGACACTGATCGTTCGTGTAGATATCCTTGAACTGTTCCGGGACCTGTTGGCCCCTCGGAATCTTCACCAGCGTCTTGAGTCTTCTTTTCAGAGAGTCAGCCGGAAGATCATGGCGGGTAACCCGGAGAAGATCATCCGCCCCGGTGTAAGAGCACATCAACCGCGCGTTGTAGCGAAGGGGCTGGATTCTCCGGGAAAACCAGCTAAGTGTAAGCTGGGCTCCGGTAAGTCCGTCGTGGACTAGCCAGGAGATTCTCCGCGCAGCTTTCTCCAAGGTTGGAGTCAGGGCGAGTGGAGGGACGAAGCTCCAGCTTGCAAGTTCTTCCGGAGGTTCGTTGACGAATCGGGGAAGGCCTTCGTGGACATCCGGAACAGAGCATTCTTCTCGTAGAACCATCCGGCGTTCCAAAGACCGGACGGACTCGTGTGAATCGTGGGGAGGATACATACGATTAGGGCGGAGCATAAACGTCATGCTTCCGCAGTTCACCATTGCTTTGTCCTTAGTTTCTTTCTTCACTCGGAAAAAGAATTGCCACAACTTGACATCTGGCCGGATCCCAAGATGTCCTTCGCAGAGAGTCACGAAGTTGGACAAGAGAAGGTATGAATTGGGGCAAATGTTGTGGGGCTGGAGCCCGTAGGTGTTGAGGATGGAGAGAAAAAATTCCGAACAAGGGAGTGAAAGTCCGCGTTCCACCCAAGCCTTGGTCATGACAACTTCTCCGGCTTCTGGCTTGGGGGCGTCGGAGTCACGAACGAAACTCCAGTGTGAGGAGATCATTCCCTCGTTCTGGAGCTCTCTAAGCTCCACGTCGGTGGTTGCGCAAGGCCACCATTGACCTCGTTCTCCTTCACGGATCCGGGCCTTGGACGCCCTCTTGTTTTCCGCCTCCTGCACCTTTGCTGCCATCCGAGCTTGTCCCTCGAGTTCTTCTTGGAGCTCTTGGAGGGTAGGGATCCGGCTTGGAGCGGTGCTGGAAGATGCGGAAAAAGGTTGAGCTAGTCTGATGTCGGAAACATACGGTGGCAGGAATGATATAGGATCCGGGCATATGGGTTCTATTTGGTTGGGATCCGGGCTACTCGAAGAGCTACCAGTGCAAAGTGACGATTCGAGTGGCATGCTTCCGGCTGCACCCATACAAAGTGTCTAAGTACCCGGATCACTAAGCCTATCTTCTACACTAGGTTGTCTTCTACGAGTCCGGCGTACTTACCGCTAATGGCGCGGTGGTGCGACGGAGCTCCGGCGGAAGATGAGGTCGCCGAACTTGAAGGAAATCGGCCCGCGTGACCACGAATCGGCGGCGGAGCAAGTTTCCCGTTCAAACGTGAGAATCTTGGAGCGAGGGAAGCCTTGGTTCGGCGGCACTCGAAGTTCACCGGGGCGAAGTTCGCCGGAATCAAGATCTGGCGGGCGGCGCGGCGCGAGGAGGAAGACGATGTGGTGAGAGGGGGTGAAAGAATGAATTTTTACCGGGCCGCGGGGTATTTATAGGCCGCGCTCGGAGATTCGGGATCCGGATCCAACGGTGAAAACTGAACGGTTGCGCCGTTGGATGGATGACACGTGTTTAGGTCAAATGCGGTAAAACGACGTGGAGGTAACTTAACCATGCACTCCCGAAAATTCCGGTTGAAGATTTGCATCTGCGAAACTTTAGCGCGGGAAATGAGGAAGTTGTGCGCGGGAAATACGGAACTTCCGTTGTTAAGCATGATCTGAAGATGAAGGATTTCCGAAACCGTTAGAGTCTTTTAAGATTCCGGGTGATTCTGTGAAGATAAGATTGGCTTTCGTTCAAGCAGGGAGTAACCCGGAAATGTTCTTTGGAACGTCGATGGATGAAGTCCCTCGGGATGGGAGCATTTTCCGGCTATAAGTTGGAAAAAGAAGAAAATGCAAAGTTGGAGCTCTTCAAGTTTCTCCGCGTTACCAACGTATGCCGGAGATCATGATGGACCAGAAAGTCGGAAACCGCAGGGGAAACTCGGAGAACTCTGGGGGCTACTGTTGTGGGTATACTTCATGGGTGTACCATCGACAGTGCCTAGATCCGGCAAGCCCGGGTGGCCCACAGACGGTGATGAGGCATGTGGCCCATCGGGCGGCCCGATTGTCGTTGATCATGCAGGAAGAAGTCCAGCCCAGGATCAGTAAGCCGGATCCGTACCGACCTAGGAGTGACCCGGATCCAGGGAGGCCCATGAGGAACCCGGATCCAGTACGACGTGTATGGAAGGCGGATCCGTGACGTGCACGGCAAGATATTGTACCGTAGCTAGGCTATCTGTAATCCGGCTAGGACTCTCCATGTAAAACCCTAGATCCGTGTGCCTTTATAAGCCGGATCCCGGGAGCCCTAGAGGCACAACCACAACTCATTGTAACAACGCGAAAGCGCCCAGATAATTCCAGACAAGCAGCAGTAGGCCCTGTCATCGTGCAGGTGTTCCGAAGCTGGGTAACTCGCGTACCACCGTCCCGTGTGCACTCCGCCCTATGGCCCCTACTTCTTCTCCCCCTCGTGAGGATCCCTCCTCCGAGGTACCGTCGATTAGGCAACGACACGGGGGTTGTCATCAATCCTACTTGCTGTACCTACAGGGGCAATATCCAATGCACGACAAAAATCATCCAATCCCATAGTAACAGGATTACCATAGATCTTGAATGCAACTGTCGGCTCATATTGCTTGTTGTGGAACTTGAAGCTCTCGACGAAGATTTTGGTGAGCATGTAGTATTGCTCCCTTTCATCACCCACATAGGTGGTTAAGCCTGCCCTGTTGACAAGGGTGGAGAAATCCTCCAATATCCCTGCATTCCTCAGAAAATCATAGCATGGAAAAGACGAAGCATTAGGAGCCCCGTTGTCCTCTTCGGGCGCGAAGCTAGGCGCGATGATATCCTCGTTGTACGATCGCCTAATCCGGGTGGCGGCCCTAGAAGGCCTCCCGGTGCTGGTTGTTCCTTTCTTGAACAACTCTCCAAAGTTGAACTTCTTCATCCCTTCTCAAAGAGCAAATGTGCCAAATTTCAGCAAGAAATCTGGGCTGAGCAAAGAGATCGAGAAATCTGGAGCTCTGGAGCAAAAACGCGAGTGAGAGGAACTTGGTACGAGTTTTTTCGGGAGAGAGAAGGTGCTGGGAGAAAGAGATGACAAAGTGGGGCAAGGAGGGGCCCACACCACATGGTGGCGCGCCCACCTCCTTGGCCGCGCCAGCCTGTGGTGTGGCACCCTCTGGTGCCCCACAGGTCATCCTCTGGTGCTCCCAGGTGCCTCGTCGAAAAATAGGACCAACGGTATAATTTTTGTGAATTTTTGAAAACTTTGAAAAATGCACATTTCTGGGTATTTAATTCATTATTACTGGCCAGAAATTTTTTTGAAATCTTCGATTAACTAAGGAACTTTGCAAATTAAAAATGCTACAGCAACTAGAGCAAGTGGAGGAAGAAAGAGATGTTGTTTACCTCATCTATGCATATAAAAAGTATTCGTTAACAAGGTTGATCAAGTCTTGTCACCAAATAAATTTTACATAGCATAAGAAGAAATAAACCTCAAATCAATCATGTTACCTTGAATTGTATTGATATGGATCCAATCACGAGAGTTTGATATTCTTCTTTAGGCTCATATATAGGACAATCAATAGTTCCCACTTTGATAGTTCTCACATTAGAAATAGTATTAACTCCACACGCTTTCTCAATCCTCTTGGGAAAATAAACGGTATGCTCCCTATCATCAACATTGAAAGTAACCTTTCCTTTATTGCAATCAATAACAGCCCCTGCGGTGTTAAGAAAAGGTCTCCCAAGAATAATAGACATATTATCATCTTCAGGCATTTCCAACACAACAAAATCAGTTAATATTAAGCAGTTAGTAGTAACTTGAACAGGAACATTCTCACATATACCAACAGGAATAGCAGTAGATTTATCAGCCATTTGCAAAGATATATCAGTAGGTATCAACTTATCTAAGTAAAGTCTCTTATAAAGAGAAAAAGGCATAACACTAACACCGGCTCCCAAGTCACATAGAGCAGTTTTAACATAATTATTCTTAATAGAACAAGGAATAGTAGGTATACCTGGGTCGCCCAACTTATTTGGAACTTTGCCATTGAAATAGTAATTAGCAAGCATAGTGGAAATTTCCTCATTGGGGATTTTCCTTTTGTTAGTAACAATATCTTTCATATACTTTGAATAAGGAGGCAATTTAATAGCATCAGTCAAAGGGATTTGCAAGAATAAAGGTTTCATCCAATCGTAAAATTTATTATAGTGTTCTTCTTCCTTTGATTTTAATTTCTTAGCAGGAAAAGACATTTGCTTTTGCACCCAAGGTTCTCTTTCATTACCATGTTTCTCAGCAATAAAATCTTCTTTAGTGTACTTTTTATTTTTAGCATGCTTTTCAGGTTCATCTTCTACATTTTCTTTATCAGAAGCATCATTCTTATCATTATCTTTATCATGTTCATTACCACTTTCAGTTTCAGCATCAGAAATAGAAATACTATTAGGATCATTAACAGGTTCAGAAGATTCTACAACATTTTTATGTTTCTTCTTCTTTTTCTTCTTAGAAGGAGCACTAGGTTCAATGCGTTGAGAATCTTGTTCAATTCTTTTGGGATGCCCTTCAGGATATAGAGGATCCTGGGTAGAGACACCACCTCTAGTTGTTACTTCATAAGCATGTTTCTCTTTAGAATTATTCCCTAACAAGTCATTTTGCACTTTAGTGAGTTGATCAATTTGAGTTTGAATCATATGGAAATGTTTAACAAGCATCTTAACATCATTGGAGGTTCTCTCTACAATATCATGCAATTCACTAATAGCTCGAGAATTTTCCATTAAATGATTCTGTACTCTCATATTAAAATTTTCTTGCTTAACAATATAATTATCAAACTCATCTAAGCATTGTGCAGGAGGTTTTGAATACGGAATATCTTCTCTAGTAAAGCGTTGAAGGGAGTTTACCTCAATCATGGATGAAGGGGGAATTATCTCACATACATCTTCTATAGGAGGTAGATTCTTCACATCTTCAGATTTAATACCTTTCTCCTTGAGAGACTTCTTGGCTTCCCTCATATCTTCATCATTCAATTTAATCATACCCCTCTTTTTCAATATTGGCGTTGGAATTGGTTCAGGCGTAGTCCAATCATCATGATTCCGGCTTATTTTAGCCAATAATTCTTCAGCGTCGTCTGGAGTTCTTTTCCTGAAAACACAACTAGCACAACTATCCAGGTATGCCCTAGACTCAATGGTTAGTCCGCTATAAAATATATCAAGTAAATCATGCTTTTCCAAATCATGATCAGGCCGAGCTCTAATAAGAGAGCAAAATCTCGCCCAAGCCTCAGACAATTTCTCTTCATCTCCCTGGTCAAAATTATAAATTCTCTGCAAAGCAATATGTTGAGCACTAGCAGGAAAGTATTTGCGGAAGAAAACATCAAGCAATTCTTTCGGACTTTTAATAGAATTAGGTGGCAAATTATTATACCAAGTTTTAGCGTCATCCTTTAATGAGAATGGAAAGATTTTAGCAACAAAGTAAGTACGCACCTTGACATCATCAGAAAATAAGCTACTTAGAGTAGATAACTCAGTCATGTGTTCAACAGCACTTTCTTTTTCAGTACCACAAAAGGGTGTTTTCTCAACAATAGCTATATGAGATAGATCAAGAGAAAAATCATAATCTTTATCCCTAATATTTATAGGAGATGTGGCAAACTTAGGATCAGGAGACAGTTTATATCTAACAGCATGTTCTGCAAGCAACTTTTTAATTTTTCTTGCATCAGTAGTAGCATTGCATTTTTCAATAAAATCATCATTAAGCTCCACATAATCTTCATCAGGATCATCACTAAAATAATCAAGTTCAGGTGAATTAACAGGTGTAGTAGCATTAGGAGTTTCAGTATTTTCAATTTGTCTAGACCTAGCAATCGTAGCATCTAGAAAGGATCCCAATGAACCACTATCATCAAGCACAGCAGAAACATTATCAATATTATGAGAGTTTTCAGATTCAGCAGACGTACCAGCATGTGAAGCATGTGGCGGTGAAACAATTTTATCAATCACAGACGGTGAATCAAGTGTAGCGGAGGTACTCAGAATTGTACCTTTTCTTGTAGTGGATGGTAATATGGCGATCTTAGTATCGCGAGGTTTACCCATGATGGAGAATTTGCAGCGAACAATATTAATCCAAGTGAACTTCCAAATAAAGCTATGCTCCCCGGCAACGGCGCTGGAAAATAGTCTTGATGACCCACAAGTATAGGGGATCGCAACAGTCTTCGAGGGAAGTAAAACCCAATTTATTGATTCGACACAAGGGGAGACAAAGAACACTTGGAAGCCTTAACAGCGGAGTTGTCAATTCAGCTGCACCTGAAAACAGACTTGCTCGCAAGAGTTTATCAAGAGTAACAGCTTTATAGCGATGGCAGGAGTGAAATAACAGCAGCAGAGTAACAGAGACAGCAGTAGTGATTATAGTAAACAGCAGGATTAAAATACTGTAGGCACGGGGACGGATGACGGGCGTTGCATGGATGAGAGAAACTCATGTAACAATCATAGCAGGGCATTTGCAGATAATAATAAAACAGTGTCCAAGTACAAAGCAATCAATAGGCATGTGTTCCATATATAGTCGTGCGTGCTCGCAATGAGAAACTTGCACAACATCTTTTGTCCTACCAGCCGGTGGCAGCCGGGCCTCAAGGGAAACTACTGGATATTAAGGTACTCCTTTTAATAGAGTACCGGAGCAAAGCATTAACACTCCGTGAACACATGTGATCCTCACATCGCTACCATCCCCTCCGGTTGTCCCAATTCTTGTCACTTCGGGGCCATTGGTTCCTGACAGCGACATGTGTATACAACTTATAGGTAAGACCATAAACAATGAATATCTTGATGAAACAATAACATGTTCAGATCTGAGATCATGGCACTCGGGCCCTAGTGACAAGCATTAAGCATAACAAGTTGCAACAATATCATCAAAGTACCAATTACGGACACTAGGCACTATGCCCTAACAATCTTATGCTATTACATGACCAATCTCATCCAATCCCTACCATCCCCTTCGGCCTACAGCGGGGGGATTACTCACACATGGATGGGGGAAACATGGCTGGTTGATGTAGAGGCGTTGGCGGTGATGATGGCGATGATCTCCTCCAATTCCCCGTCCCGGCGGAGTGCCAGAACGGAGACTTCTGGCTCCCGCGACGGAGTTTCGCGATGTGCCGGCGTTCTGGAGGGTTTCTGGCGACTTCGACTTCTCCCCGTGCGTTTTTAGGTCGAGGCCGATAAATAGTCCGAAGGAGGGCGTCGGAGGCCGGCCGAGGGGGCCACACCACAGGGCCGCGCGGGCCCCCCCTGGGCCGCGCCGCCCTATGGTGTGGGGCCCTCGGGCCTCCACCTGGTTCGTCCTTCTGGCTCCGTCAGTTCTCTGGGAAAATAGGGCCTTCTGCATAAATTCCGAGGATTTTCCCGAAAGTTGAATTTCTGCACAAAAACGGGACACCAGAACAGTTCTGCTGAAAACAGCGTTAGTCCGTGTTAGTTGCATCCAAAATACACAAATTAGAGGCAAAACAATAGCAAAAGTGTTCGGGAAAGTAGATACGTTTTTGACGTATCAGTGCAAGTCCCCCCACGGCATTGGGACGCCGGCGTCCCAGAACATCTGCGCCACCGGTACGGTGACGTAGATCCGGTCGCGTCTGGGCGTCGCCGGCGGCCCCATGGCGAACGGCGCCGGCGCGACTGGCCGGCTGCTGCCGGCCTCGTGGTCGTTGGCGGATGGCGAGAACTCGCGCTTCGGGGCCATGGCGGCGCGGAAGCTTCGAGCTCGCGCGTGTGGCCGGAGTGGGAAGTGGGGGACTGGATAGGGACAGTCCCCCTCCCCAGTCCACATTTAATAGGACTGGGGCACCGACAGGTGGGCCAGCCACGCGGACGAGGCGGACACGCGAGGACGCCGCGTGCCATCCGCGGCCACGCAAAGCCGGCCCAGATTTGGGCCGGGTTTGCGTCGTTCCGGACTCCGCGGACGTCCGCTTTTGCGGTGCGTCCCCGCGCTGGGCCGCGTTTTTGTCCGGCTCGACCCAAACGGACGCGCGGGCGCGGTTTGGGTCGCGCGGTTGGAGATGGTCTAAGGCCTTATAATACAGTACTAATAGAGTGGTCCATGTAGATAAAGTGATAGACTAAATTAAAAATGTGTATACTAGTAATATTTTTTTAAGTTTCCTACCGCTTTCTGGATATCTTTGTTTTCAGCTGGGTAAAGTGGCTTTAGTTGGATGATTCTTGCCGGTATTTCCGCGACGAACGCGTCTAGCTTAGCTAGCTGCTTGATGGGTACCGTAGTTGGGTATTCCCTGGCGATCCAGCAGTGATGTGATCAGGATGATGTGAACGCGACGTGTCCGTTTGCGTCGGGCGAAATGATCGAAAGTGTTCGGGTATCCGTTTGCGTCGGGGGTGGCTCCAGCGGCACGACGCATTTTTTTTTTATTCATACGCCATAATTTACATGATAATGAAAAGGACATAAAAAAGCCAAAAATGGGTGCTAAAATAGGCGCTGTCTACTGGTCGTCGTCGCTGACGAGGTCAATCAGCTGCGGCGTCGGCCATGGAAGCGCGTACGCCGGTGGTGGAGGAGGTACCGCCGCACGGGCAGGAGGCTGTGGCCAGGGATCCCACGCTGGAGCAGCATGCGGAGCGCGGACGTTGGAACGCGTCGGCGTGGCCGGAGGAGTCGCCGGCCTCCCCTGCGCGAGCGCTGACTCGCGGAGCTGGATTGCGAGCCCGTCCCACAAAGCGAGCTCGTTGAGCTCGTCCTGCTCGCTGTTGGCGAGTGCCATGGCAATGGCCTCCTCCTCCGAAATGTCCGGCGGCTGGTTCTCCGGATCCCACGCCGGTCCGCCGTCGTTGTGGTCGTACTGCGGCATGGTCACGTCGCCGTCCTCGTCCTCGTCGCCGTCCTCGTCCGCGTCCTCGTGGTCGTTCTCTTCTTCTTCGGCGGCGATCTCGCGCTCGAAGTAGTCTACGTCGGCGAGGTAGGCAGCGCGGTGCCGCGCGTCGAACTCCCACGCCCAGAAGGAAATCCAGTTGTAGGAGTTTAGGGCGTACGCCGGATCCTCCCGCAGATCCGGCGGCAACACCGCGCGGCGGCGCCGCACCTTGTCGCGCCACTCTCGACCCGAGCGCGGCACGGGGGGGACCGGCACGCGCCGGGAGTTCAGGTACCAGCCCCCTCCCGGCAAGTTCGCGTCCGGCCATGGTACCGGCCGGTTTTCCTCCCATAGCTGCCGAGCGAGGTCAACGCGGACGTACCGGCCGACCCGTGCTTTCTTGCCGGAACGCGAGCCGCTAGCCTCCTGTTCGTTCTTCGTCTTCCGGAACGGCCAGCATTTCTTCCCCATGGCGTCGATGTGGTGGCTACTGTGGGATTTTGCCAATGGTTTTGGTCGGGGAAAGGGGCGCCGGCAGCGTCCCTTTAAGGCTCCGACGCCATCTCGCCTTCAATGGCCTGCCAGTGCAACGCCTACTAGCTGCGCACGCTCGCGAAAGCCGAGGCACGCCATTAATGCGGCCCCTGCAAAGGCTGCAGCGCGCCGTCCAGAAGTAATACCGCGGAAGACGAAGCAGTTGTGCCGCTGCCAGGCGGGCCCGGTGGGGAAGCGAGCGGACACTTTGCGCGTCCGCCGAGCGTCCGCCGAGACGCAAACCTGGCGCATATTTGGGCCAGGTTTGCGTCTCCGCGGACAGCCCGGTCACTTTGCGTCGCCCCGCTGGAACAGGCCCCAGACGCATTTTCGGTCACGGCGGACGAAAACGGTCGCTCAGCGACCGTTTGCGTCGCGCCGCTGGAGATGCCCTAAGACGAAGTGAGTCCGTCCAAATGATGCAGTAGAAGCCCACGCACTAGGTTTTTTTTTTCGGGTAAAGGAGAATATATTAAGTAGCATGGATTACATCTTAATCGTGAACCAGAGCCTGAGTCAAACAGTCAGATCTAGAATCGATTCAAACCATAGTTCTAGATTGTGTTCTTGGAGATGAGACTTCCATGACCTAAATGGCATTTTCCCAGGGTTTATACAAGTCACGACTCACGACCCCTCTCAAAACTCTAAAACTTCTGTGGTCTTTTGTAGTTACGGCGACACACCATGTTGAATGATTGGTTTGAGTGACTAGAGTTGCCATTTTTAGCCAAGGGTGGGTCAAAACCAGCTAAGAAGCATCCATGTATTTGGCTACTTCAGTTGTCATGTCATTCTAGATGGCTACGTACAACGAGTTCAGACACTATATCACAAGGTCATGTTTCCAGTTGAGATAGTGTGTTTGGAGAGGTGAGATAAACAGAAGATGTAGTCTTGCTCTATCAGGACCCACAACCAAGGGGTAAGTAAATATACGGATTGGGACACTAACGTACTACTTGAAGCTTCTCACTTGGTCCAAAGATACCCTGAAAAATACTAAGCCCACTAGAGTAAATTTTTTTTTGCTAGGTCACGTCATTTTAGATCGTATTAGGCTATTAGCCAAACTAAATGACGTGTCATGTACATAAGGTAGGCCATACAAGATACAACATGGCATGGAAAAAAAAGACCATAAATATTTTCAAGTTTTGGGAGGTGCTGTAAGTGGTGTCTATTTTGGGAAAGGGCCATTTGGATCATAGAAGTTCGGATGAGCTGGCCGGGTCGTTATTTATATACTGACACTACTTTTCTGAATGTTGCACACACTGTGTATGTAGAATCTTAGAACTGAACAAGTACAGAAAACGTATATATGTTCAAGAACGAAGCTACCTTTACGTGCATGTGCGTCAATGGATTGACTAGCTGTACTGCTTAGCCGAATGACGTGAGTTCATGCTGCTTGGCGTGCTACTTAATCACGCGGACGGGGTCAAACGGTCAGCAATTATTCAAGCGCGCTCTGCCGAGTGGACAGCCGCTTTTGTTGGCCATACGCCCATACCGATCGTGCGTAATCCTGGGCAATATGGGGTCGGTCGTAGGTTGTTTTCAAGTCAGCAGGCAAGGCCGTTCAATTCGGTGTGACTAGTGCACGTGAGATCTGTTCACACTAACGTACGGTCGGCATGCTCGTCTTTTGCGCCAACACGGGGACCCTTAACCTAGAGCATCTCCATTCCCCAAACGACGTCCGATAAAAGCCTCGGATTGGTTATTTGGGAGACATCTAGATCAAATCCATATTTGGGGGCTCTCGTTCCTAACCGCGTCTCCTAAACTTGACCTCCAAACAAAAAGTAAGTGTAAAAATCATGTCCGGTGTTTCTAATCCTAATAGAACCTCTATACACAGGGGATGGACTAGGAACGCCGGACAATATTTAGAGCACGTTCGGACCGTAGCGGCTTTTGGAGCGAGCGACTAAGACAATTTTTTGTCCGATGTCCCCCAAATCCCTTTAGGGGGACGCTTTGGGGGACGTGGCTGGAGATGCTCTTAAGTCTTCCGATGACGTGCAACATAGAAATTTATGTGCAGGTCCGTCTACTTCCAACTCAATCCTTTTGGTTGGAATGAAATAATGTACATGGCGATTAAGAAGTGTTCATCCAATTTACAAGGAAAATCATGTCAACGGGTTTTCCTCAATTTTAGCGCGCGGCAACACCTGGTAGGAGATTGACCCATCAGGATGTAAACATCAGCAGGGTCCCTTTTGCTCTAACCATGTTCGGTCGGAGGGTTTGGGTCATACGCAATAACATAAACGGGACAAGTACTGCAACGCCAAGAGACGTGGAATGAGTGTTTTCTCTAAGGGCGTGTCTAATGCTAGACTCTTAAACGGGCGTTTGTGCTGCAAAAAACAGAATTATGTATCTTTACTATTAAATGGGAGTTGGTCGTTTGACACTCAACGCACTTTGGTGGTCGTCATTGAAAAGATCCTGGCCGTTCAATCTAAGTCAAAGTCTCCGCTTAAAATTCATCCGTTCGATCAACTTTCCACTGTAAGTTGCCCCTCTTTCCCTTTGTTGCCGCTAATCAAGATATAAATAATCAATGCAAATTAAGTAGGAGATATATTGTCAGAAAAAGAGAGATTATAATCTGATGAAAAGCTATCCATCAATCACGGAATACCATCAATTATGCGAATATTAATCGCAACAAATCATTTGGAAAGAAATCACAAATAATAACGACAATAACATGGAAAGCTATTCTCTCTTGGGCTGCTACGTACTTCCTTGTAAACGCTAATCGAGCACCAAATCGGATCTCACCAGAAAAATCCACCAAATCATCACACGTCTGGCCCAATGCATCAACGAACATTATGATCTTCACCATCGGCCGCCCGAATAGTGGATAGCCCCGCCGCCTCCTGCTGCTTCCCGACGGGAACTTCCCGTCCGTCCAGGAGCTCTTCGTCTCTCTCAACCTCCTCTTCCTCTCCATCTTCCGCTAACTCTATGCTGGTAATAACATGCACTCTGGCCATGCCACCGATGCAGGATCACCTCCAACTTCCCCTACACGGGGGTGGCGACCGACGAGGATGACGTACGACAGTGATGAGGAGGGATGTAGGATCAAGCTGCCGTCGATGCTTACCTCCTCCTCCTGGGCGCAGCAGCTCCGGAACCTCGATCTGGCACGTAGCCACGGTCGCCGAAATCGGACAGGTCGGTAGAGGTCTGGATACCCCAACAATACATGTCATAATGTAGATTGGATCACCTCCATCGGTCATTTATCTCGCAGGGTATTGTAATCAATATCATCATGTAGCCAAAATAAGTAATTTTACTTCTTTAAGGTAGTGAACACCTCCATCCAAGTGATGTTGATCAATTGCCATGTTGCTCGGTTTCCAAATCTGAAGCTATCAGTGTTACTTCTGAAATTTGACATTGCAGATTACATGGTTTTCTGAATTTCTTGGGCTTCCAGCTTCCTCCCGTCAAGATGAAATCTCGTTGTATGGCAAGGACCCTACCCTTCATCCTGGTGGTGTTTGGCTAGGCTTCAGCAATCAAAGGAACTAGGATCGCTTTGCATCTGGACGACGGTGACACTGAGGTGCTAGCCACACAGATCGTTCAAGCACATCAGGTGAGAGGTGGGATGTATATTCTTAAATTATTTAATATTGCAACTATTTAGATGGTTTCATACATTCATATCACGTTCAGGTGAGTTTTCTGTAGCTGAACAACTGAGAACTACTTTTATTTCAGTTGCAAAGATCGAATTCTAAACTGGTAATCACCTATCAGTATTCATTTTCAGTATTGTCATCTAGAACCGTGCCTCATTTTTTTCATCCCATTATCATCAAGAGTATTATTTATAGATTTTCCCTATGAACAGCCTAGACATATTTAGTATAAGATGCCGTTTTTAAAAGATTGGACTGTACTTATTCTACTACTTCCATTTGCATGCGATCAAGTGAAAGCATAGGTCGATCATGGATTCCCACCGTTCATATATATGTGCATTCATGGGTCAGATCATGTTTTGTTGGACTTTATCTCTGCAATTTCAGTTACATTTCTTTACCTGACACTAACCGCACAATTTTAATTTGCTAACATCTTGTTTCTTGACTTCATTCAGAATAACCTACAACGGGTTTCAGTATTCTACCAAATCATGGCCCTTGAGCAGAAATAAATATAAAACGAGAGAAGATGCCAGGCACCGAATATGGAGGCATCATGATACATCATTGGTCATTTCCATCTTTTATGTGTGATTTTTGATTGTCGTTGTCATTCTCAGTGTATAGCTTATCCGCTGACATGTGTTATCATTAAAAACCTTTATTTTAGGTGTACTCTTTCATTGACAAACCCTTAAAGGTTTCCAACCGTAGTTTCTTCTGCTGAACTTTCATGTTGTGTGGATTGTTGCAACGAGATTCTCCGACAGGTGTCACCGCCTCCATCAGAGGTATAAGCATTTAAACTTATTCGCAAAATTGAGGTTATTTTCTGAAACTTGAATGAGCTATCCTCCTTTGCATAAGTATAAAGATGAATGGTGATGAAATCCAAGTTATTTGATGCACGTAGTTCTTCATTTGGGAAGCATGGTTGATTTTACAATTTTACTTTTTAATCCCTTTTGGGCTGCTAGAAATTGATGACGATTCAAGCATTAAGAAAGCTGAGGTTGTGCCATTTAAAGCTGGTAGATCAGCAATAATGCCTGAAGTTAAAGCTCACACTTGTAATTGCTTCTGAGGTGTGTTTTTATGGCACCCTATAGTTTTTGTGTCCAGAATATTAGTAATTAATTTATATCAAAAATCTGAATGAGGGTCAATTTCTTCTCGTTGGTATCATCATAGAATGAGGTCACATAAGAAGCCCTCAAGAGATCTTAAAGGAGAAAATTCTGGTTGGGGTTAAAACTTCAGCCATAAGAACATGAATATATACTGGGAAATGAGATCTGAGAACCAATTATAACATTTAAAAATATGTAAATTTATAATATATGTATGTGCCTTATTGATTTAGTGATTTACCATGAACCACTACTTGGAGTTGTCGAACGACCTGAGTAATTAATTTTCTTGATTGGCAATACGATGTCCATCTGGTAGTAGATGGTGGTCATGACTAAGAGAACATGCGTATGATTATTTCATCTTCCCAAAGTGTATGCATGTGGCAACAATGTAGCAGCAATCCTCATTTTTTCAGAACTAGAATTTGCCAATATTTTCTGCAGTGGATAATAACTGTTCTAGAATCAGGAATCTTTTATGTGTACCACCGTAATATATCTTGTCTTTTTCTCCTGGTCCTTATTGATGTATTGAAAGGAACAAAACAATGCTATGTGCTTACAATTTTCATTTAATGGTCATTTAGTTTGCACTAAAAGGATGTATGTACTCCACGTTTTTGGGTGGATATTATACTTATAGAGATCAATTACATGTGCAGTTTTGTAGAGTGTTATATGTACAAGCAGCCGGAGATGAGAGGAAAATGCACTGCATGAAGAGGAATTGGGTTCATTGGAGCTCGGGAGAAGGATGATGTGTCATGGTCAAGCATATAATCTGGTCATCTTCTTGCCACGTGCAGGGGGGGCTTGATGTCAAGATACCTTACCGAGGTGCAGACTTTTGTAGCAACACACATACGTTGACACAAGGATACACGACGTGGTACATTTTAATCAAAATCTGTATGTATCTTAGCAGCACATATGTCACTTGAGATTTGAGGAATTTTTTTGTGGTCACATAGTGGGAAATGGTAGGTGCGTCATGTTTGGCATTCATAGTTGTAAAGCAGTCAACTATTTGAGTAATTTATCTTCATATAATTGTTTATGCAGCTTTTGGTCCCTTGAAGTTATTTTGAGTGCACATCAAAATGGACATGGTGTTTTTGCTCCTTGGAACATATGCTCCCTATATTTAAAATGCATTTTAAACATATTAAATAATGTTAAAATATTTCAAAAGAAAATGTTGAGCATACATCTCTACATGTTACGTGTTCACAAAGTCGTTTCATGAAAAAACGAATTGTTATGTGTCTTGTGCAAAAAAGACAAAATTTGATACTAAAATAAGGCATTTTGAGAGGCATTTGTTTGTCTTCTTTTTTGCACAGGCCACGAAAAATATCAATTTGTTATGAAACTGTAAGTGAGCATTTAGAATGTGGACATATATGAGTACAATTTTGTTACCAAATTTTCTAAAATTTCAAAATTTGTTTTTTGAATAAAGGGAGCATCTACACCTGGGATCAAAAGTGCATTTCCGCATCAAAATAGGAATGATACAAGAACCAACGAAACTAAATCAGAAAGCAATATCAGAAGCTATGAACTAAAATAGATATCAAAGTTCCCAATCGTCCCACCTACCAAAAAATGCTAACAAAATAAAGAGAATAAAATATGAGAAAATATAATTTCATGACAATCAAAAATATTATTTTTATTATATTTTCTTCACTTAGGAACCAACAATTAACATCAAATGTTACAAAAAGAAATTTTATAACTTTCTGATTGCAGTGATGAAGAAGATACCATGCTCCGAAAAAAGTGTCTACCCTACATGGTTAGCAAAGTGGATGTATAACTCAGTCGGCCATGTTTAAATTCTTACCATGTGCATGTTTAGTTTTTATTACGTATTTAAAATCATTGCAGGAGCTTTTCCTACCGTATTCAATTTTTTTCAAAAAAGAGAGCATTTTTTGGAAGTTTGAGTAACCCAAAGTGACAATAATGTCCTCCTTAATTGGTTGGTGTTGCCGTTAAAATGTTGATTGTCTTAGTATGTACCGCGCCACCACAATTTTCATGCGAATTATGTTTACAAGAGCAGCCATAAAATTAATTTAAGGAACCGTAGCAACGCACGGGCATTCAACTAGTCCTATAAAACATACAGATAGTGGTCTCTACCTCCAGCGGAAAGCGCTAAAAGGGGGTTGCAACAACAGCCGATTGAATTGTTTTGTGTGGAAAAGAATCGAAGCGCCAGCAACCCTTTTAGCGGCGACGCATCGCCAAATCCTGGAATCAACGGGGATTCAACGCTAACTGCTAGGACCTAGCGTCTCCTCTTAGCGTCCGCATTGTAGATGCCCTAAAGCAACAAGCACGTTTCACCTATGCATACAGTGGAACCGAGCAGGCTATTAACCCTTGTCAATACCCACGCCCGGTTCCCGAGCCTAGTTTACTAGTTCAACATGGTACGATCATCACCCGCCATGAATCTCCGTCATTTGATTACTCTAACAAAATCCAGTAGAGACTATTCTTAACTAAAGTTACTAGAGTACTACAACTTGACATTAATTTAGCTGATGGTAATCGAAAGTTAAACTAAAATTTCGTGTCATCGATCGCCAAGCAAAAAACCCTGAAATATATAGGGTGTCGAGACCGTCAAACGGATAATTCCATCGACACGCGCGCAAGCACGCACAGTGACAAGGAACAAGTGCATGGAGAGAGATCAATGAAATTAAAGGTGAAAAATGCTTAGCCGCGTAGGTTGCTTTCAGACATCGCGATCGATCATCGTTGACGTCACACCAACTTCTTACACTCATGAATTCGTCGTCAGTCGGCACTAAACTCGCCGCTTTGATTAAGCTAAGTGTGCCCTGTAATTTTCTATGCGTGGCGTCTCGTGTAATCTCGCCGATATACAAATTGACGGAGACGCCTGCTGTCTCGAGTGAACGTACCGCCGGCCGTCGCCGTCGATCGGTTCTTCGTGGAATAGCGCGAGAATTTTCAACTCTCCTCGGTCTGTCGTTGGTCATTAGATAGATCTCACGTGCCGTAATGACATACAGTACTCCTCTATTGTCAAGATCAAAGCAGCTTTGATTCAACAAGGATTGCAACGTACGTACGGGGCATAGCGAGATTATAGCACGTGCTCTCAGACGTGAGGGCTGCTCCGGTGCTCCCCCTAAGTGAAGTTGAGGGGTCATTTTGAGTTTTTTTTTTAAGCGTTGGGCTAGCCCGAACCCATATCCAGCCCGTGTATACCCATATGTATGGATACGGTATATGTACGTCACATTTTAAAAAAAAAAGGTGATCACGTGAGCAGTTAATTAAGATCTAATCCGCTTAAAACTCGCCGATCGTCGTGCATGTGTCTTCTGTTGCCGCGATCGTCGTGAGAAGAAGTTGTACTCCTCCGTCGTCGGAAACCCTAGCGCGAGCACGAGCGGGTGGGGGTAGGGTTGATCTTCCTCTCGGGAGGGATCTCGATCTGCCGCCGGCGCGCCGGCCGTCTCCGCCGTCGTGCACGTCCCCTTCCGTTGCCGCGATCGCCGTGAGCATTTTACTCCTCGTTGGAACCCTAGCGCGAGCCCGACGCATCAACCGAGCTGGTGGGGGTAGGGTTCCTCTTCCTCCCGGGTGGGATCTGCCGCTGGCGCGCGCGCCGGCCGTCTCCGCCGTCGCCGTTGATCGCTCCAATCAGATAAGTGTTGGCGAGCGCGGCTAGGGTTAGGGCCGGCTCCTCTTGCCCTTGAGCGTGGCCGGCCTAGCGGCTCCTTCCTCCTCGGACGCATCGATCGACCCCTGTGGTGGGTGTAGGTTTACTCCGGCCGGCGCATCGATCGATTGGTAGGTACGTACATGATAACTCACCTCTTGTTGGGTCATTTTAACTTGTGAAAGAATTTGATGCGGATGTACTGAATTTGTGATTTTTGTTGTAGCTAGGAAATGGATGAGACGATGTCTGTTGTTTGTGAGGTAGAGAAGGTTCCTGGAATTGGAGTTCATGGAGATGAGTCAGATAATTCTAGAACGGGGCTTGGTAATGAATCTTTGTCAGGGAGGGAGAATATTTTCGTTGGTTCAAGGTCAGATAATTCCATGAGCTCAGAGCATGGGATGGAAGCAATTATTAATGTTAACGTATTCGATATATTCAATTTTTTTCATGGAAAGCAAATGCAGATGGATAAATGTTTTAACATTGTCATGTTATCATTGAATATGTAGATGGACGACATTGAAAATGATTATGACAGAGATATTAGTGATGATGTTGCGTTGGAGGAAAACAGCGATGAGGTACATGGAGTGTAATTGTTATTTGATATGCAATGAAATGAGATTACCATTAAAAAGTGGGAAACAGTAATGAGGTACATTTACTTGTTGTCTTTAATTTTTGAAGGAAATATTTGGACTTGAAAATGTGTATGACTATTATGGTGAATCCGACGTGGAGAATTGTTTTTATGATGAGTCAGTAGTTGGCAAACATTATGTGGAGGCAAAGCCGTCGAAGAGCAAGGAGGTACGTATTGGTTAATTATTTGTGGAAACCAATTTTTTTAATAGCCACATAAAAAAATTAGAGTTTGATTGCTATGTTTTTATGTGACAGTCCCATGTTGATGATGGTGATGATGCGAACCTCAGTCAAGCTTGTCAGGCAGAGGATACGATAGAGTTGTACATGATGATAAAAGAGATGACTTTTCCTAGTGAAGAAGCTGCATTCGAATTCTACAACAGCTATGCCAACGATAATGGATTCAGCATCAGATTGGATAAGGTCAGATATAGCAAAAAAATTACGAAACATAGGCGTTACAGGCGTTTTTTGTGTTCAAGGGAAGGTGAGCGTGATCCAAAGTTGATGACCGAAGAGGGACATAGCCGGAGGCTCAGACCACTGTCTCGATGCAACTGTGAGGCGCATATGACTGTGAAGCTGAATGAAAAACTTGGTGTCTGGTATGTTGATAGTTTTGATGACAAGCACAGTCATACGTTAGCAAGAGCATATGAAACACCTTTTCTTTGGTCGCATAGAAAAATCAGAGATCATCAGAAGGCTGAGATCTTAGCTATGGGAGCTGCAGGTATTAGGAAGCACACCATAATGGATTCCATGATTAGCAGAAGTGGATGGTATGGCGGCGTTGGGTACGTCCGATGGGATCTGTACAACCTTTGCGGCAAGGAAAAGAGGAAACTACTTGCGAAGGGTGATGCTGCCACGACCATAGGCATTATGCTCAGCAGAAAGGAGAAGGACCCAAGTTTTTATTTCGACTATGACTTAGATGAAGAAGGACGGCTGAAGAGAATGTTCTGGTGTGACTCGCAGTCTGTACAGGACTATGAGGACTATGGAGATGTGCTTGTGTTTGACAGCACGTACAAGATGAATCGCTATCGTATGCCATTCATACCTTTTGTTGGTCTGAACAATCACCGTAGGACTACGGTTTTTGGTTGTGCCATAGTTTCAGATGAGAAAGAAGAAACTTATGTGTGGTTGCTGCAAACATTTCTGAAGGCAATGTGTCAGAAGAAGCCTTTGAGTGTAATTACGGACGCCGACTCAGCGATGATTAGGGCAATCCGCACTGTATTTCCCGATGTCTGGCACCGCATATGTTCTTGGCATGTTGAAAAAAATATGAAGATCCATCTCAGTCACAAGTCGTTGGGCGAGTTCCGGTCTATGTTGTACTATAGCACGTCCATAGCCGAATTTGAGCAGAGATGGCAGGCTTTTTTAAAAAGATGGAAGACGGAGAACACGGAAATTTGGTTGAGGAGGATGTACAGGAAGAGGCACCTGTGGGCTGCAGCTTTTCTGACAGAGGGTTTTTGGCTTGGTATGAAGAGCAACCAGCGGAGTGAAAGTCTGAATTCCTGCCTTCACCTGCACCTTGATGGAGAAATGACTTTGGTGGACATGATATTGCACTATGAGAATTGCATTACCCGCATCCGTGAGAACGAGGCACATGATGACTGCACGGCCTCACAGACATTACCTGTGCCCGTAACAAGCTGCAGGGATCTGGAGGTATTTGCTAGCCACGTGTTTACCCCGGCAAACTTCTATATATTGCAGCTAGATTTGAGGTCAGTTGGCGGCATAGTGACTTTGGAAAGAAAGCTGGGATGTGGGTCTGAAACTTTTGTCGTGGCATGGCATAATAAACCAAAGAGGCAGTTCACCGTGGAATATACACCGGGAAATCCTAAAGAAACTATAAAGTGCAGCTGCAGGAGAATGATTCGAAAAGGACTCCCTTGCAAACATATATTCCATGTTCTATGTGTTCTGCAAATATCTGAAATTCCAAAGTGTTGTGTTCTTCGTCGGTTATCAAAAGACGCAAGAAATGGACTGCCTGCTAGGCGAACGAGTGATATGTTTGGAGTAGGTTGGTCAGGTGCAATGGATAGGATTGAATATAGCAAGGTCAGTGTGTTATCCTCGCAAGCTATGCATGCAGCATGCAAACACCCAACACTTTGGGCTCAGTTACAGGACAGTTTAAAGGACGTGATAGCAAAGGCGGTTGAGTACGACAAGGAGGGTACGGTGGGTGCTGTTCCTATTTGTCTAAGCTCATTAGCAGTTGAACATGTGGAGGACCGAGAAGGAAACATGGTTAAGGTCCAGGATCCTATTAAAGTATCGAGCAAAGGTACACATAATTCAGATGATGACAACCATCCCAAGTCTAAAAATGGAAGACCTCTATCGTACGACGAGCACAAAATTAAGTGCGGGGCTTGCAAAGAGCCAGGTCACAACCGACGCAGCAAGAAATGCAAACTTAACAACAAGTGAGTGCCTATAAGCTGTCCTACTTACATAATTCAACAAAAGTAGCATTTTATAATTAGCATGTAATTTCCAATCCAGTTAGTACAAGAACTGTTACCATTATATGTACTGGCAGCATCAGCAGTGGATTCATGCATCATCTTATGTTGAATGGCAACTCTTATAGCTTGTACACGAAGATTTTTCCATGTTAAGTTGCATTTAATGGTGGCCTAAGTAGTGAGCATGCATATATGTACACTGTGATAAAATCAATAGCTTTTCACGTCTACATGTAACTACAATCAGCACTACTAATTAATTATGCACGTAAACAGTTAACGTGGCGAGCTGAAGTTTTTGAAATATTTTCAAGGTTTAGCCATTATTCAGTAAGTAAAACAGAAATGACAAATAAACATTAATTCAGCAAATGTTTCATCATTACCTCGTGGGTTGGGCTCCGGGGACAGGCTTTTGGGTTGGGTTTTTTTGTGACTGCGTGTTTACTGGGATTTTTTACCGGCGGGCCTTGTCTTTCGTTTTGTTGGGCCGTTCATATTTAACCATGCTTCAAGCCTCCCAACCCTGCACCGGTCATTCTTCTCCATCCCCTCCTGTCGACTCTTCTTCTCCTCTCCTGGTCAACGTCGGAGCTTGTGGAGGTGGTCGTCTGAACCGGCGGTTGCAGAGAAGGGAACAAGGTAAATCCAAGCAGATCTGACGGTTTTACTACTCGATCTAGTGACTGTGAGGCTTTTCATCAATTCCTTGTCAGAGGAAGCCCTTTTTTTCTTTCCTTTTCTATCCACCACCCAGATCTGGAAGTCCTTTTTTTGTATGTGCACGTGCTGTGCGGTCCTACTGGTGTGGTCCTTTTCTCGTACTTGTTTTTTTGTCTTTGTCTATGTATTAATTTCCCCTACCTTTCTATCCCTATTATTTATGCCGGGTCCTAATGGAGCTGTTCTCTGTATGCAGCATGTATGTTTAAGATGAGAAAAATCCTAAAACTTCTCCTCATACTTTTCCTATTACTCTTAATGGGATTATGTATGTTTGAATATATTTTTTATAGCATCACTTATAACCATTTTAATTTGTGGTCTGCATTTCTTTCTAGTAATTATGGTTTGCATGAATTCTTAATTAGATTGTTACTTTAGGGTTTGAGTCTAATTTATATTTTTTGCACTTCATAATGGTTTAGGATTTATTTGAGTAACAATATGAACAATGTAGTAACTAAGCATTCAGATGTTGTTCACCTCTTTTTGGTATGCAGAAAAATTATGCTATTTCATTTTTTTCCAGTGTACTCAACAGTGTTGTTCATTTGTTGAATATGGTTTCTTGTATGAATTTAGATATGCCCATTTGTATCATTTATAATAATTTTGTATTCATATATTAGATGAAGTGTCCAATCTGTGGAAACCGTGATGGTGGTTGCCACATGAAGCTGAAGGAACCAGAGTTCTTCTGCATTACTATGCGTACAACCTTTGAAGAATACTCTGTAAGTTATTTTGATATGCTTGTTGTGTTACTGGTGTATTTAGAATCCATTCCCCATTTAATTTTCAGATTGAAGAAACATCACAAGTGTGTGCATGTTGTTATTATACATCAGTATCATTTTGGTGGATAGAAGAACTAATTGTTTTGTATTATAGCACATATATTTGAATAAAGAAAATTTTGGTGGTTGGCTGTTTTAGGTTTGCTAGCTTCATTCTTTGCTGGAAATTGTGGTGTTAGCTTGTAGACAGTACTGTAGACAATGTGAAATGAGATCACTTCACACAACCAGCAGATTTGCATTTTTATTTAGTATCCACAATCTTAATTTGCCATGCAGCTAAATATGCTATGCACGGAAAATAGGTTTGGAAGATTACTAATGTGAACTTTGTTGCAGAACATCCCTTGCTATGTTAGGAAGTATATCAACAAGTCTACTGGTAATGCCTTGACTGTTGAGTCTGGGGACAGGGGTGTTTACAGTTTTCTGCTGGACAAGATGGACAAGAAGACTCGTATTTTCGGTCCTGACTACAAGAAATTCCTCACTGATTATGATATGCATCTGAATGAGAAGATAAGATTTGATATCATAGAGGAAGAAGAAAATGTATTTGTTACTGCACTAGACATTGAAGATTACCCCAAGGAATTATTCAAAGGTAATTTGCTGTCACTTTTTTGTTCATCTGTTCTTTGTGTTTAACAAACTGCTCTTTTTCTCATCGATTTTTCTCTCATTGTTTTTTCCTGCAGAAGTTTTTAATTTTGAAGGAGATGCTAAATCCATCTTTATCTCAAAAACTGTTGAACTTAAAAATTCTGAGATCATGAATATCAACAACTGTGTTTACGACCGTGGTCTGGGCCTTGGCGGTGTTTTTGTACATCGCCTATCTACATATGATGTTGCTTCCAATGCACTGGTAATTTCCTTGATATATGTTTTATTCTGTTTATTTTTGAATGATTGTCTTTTTGATGTGGTTTTTTTATTATATCACAGCGTATCCCGAAGACTATTGTATCTGTTCTTGACGTTCGTCCTAGTGGTGATATCTACTTTCTGAGGGGTGAGGATGATGATGACAGCCATGCTGTCTACTACACATCCGTTGATGGCAGAATCAGGTTTAAGTCGGGTTGGATTGACTTCTGTGTTAAGAATAACTTGGTGGCTGGCCTGTTAGTCCTGTGTTTGTTCTTTAAGATGGAGGGCATGCTTTTTATGTCTGTTGATGTGATCGAGGATGTGATCGAGTGATTACTTCACGTACTTTGTTATATATTTCCAGTAAGATGTAGGGGTTTAAGTTTCAGACGATGAACCTACTGCACTACTCGAACCTACTGTTTGTAAAGTGGTGGATATGTTCACTCTGGTGTCTGTTGTGCTAATCTATGTAATCGTCGCGACTATTTGAACTACCTCTCTCTTTTTATGTGAAATTGTATGTTCTTTTCTGAACTTCAATAATCATGGAAGGATTACTGTGTTTATTATGTTTTTATGAGTGATTTGTACTGAACTATGTTCTCTTTTTATGAGTCAACTAACTCAATTCTTCTAAAGCTGATTTGTACTGGGTGGCTTCTCTTTTATGTATCCTTTTTTTTTCTTCAAGTGTTTCTATATTATTGTTTGCTTTCATGTTGGTTCTCTGTACTATAGTTTTATTCTTTCCTATAATGTTTCACAATAAATCGTAATATTTTCGATTCCATTACAAATTTGTGATAACACAAAGAATTATCTTTCCTAAATGATGTTAAAATAATAAACCAACAAAATTTTTTTTGCATGCGTGGACGTTGAGCTTTAGGTGGTTGGGTATAGCATGTCTTGGGCCGATAGAGTTGGCGGCCCAATTAAATATAAATCCTAACTCGATGGGCCATTTCTATTTAACAAAGTGTTCCCTAACTCGCCGTTAGGGTTTGTCTGTGTTGCCTATGTCTCGCCGCGGGGGTGATTGGCGGCTGCACGCGCTCGTGAACTCATCGGATAGAGCGGATCCGATGGACGGCGACCACGGATGGGCGAAGCTTACATCTGTTGTGCATTACAACAGAGGGAAGATGAAGACTGCGGCAGCACATACCCTAGTTGAGCCGGTTAGTACCTAATTATTTGCTGTTTTTTAAAAGAATTCTTCCATAACCCATAATCTGATATATGATGAAATATAGGATGATGACGAAGGCATGGTTCAGTTTGTTGATGTTTTGCCGCAGTATGAGTTTGATCCATTGTACTACGGTATTGAGCAGAACACAAAGAACAGGTGTGGCCACTCGGTGTTCCCTGCTCGCCGTGTTTGCAACGACGGTTACGACACTGGAAGACGGTTTTTGGGTTGTCCATATGAGGTATACTTTCAAACCATATAATTTCATGTGTGAACATTATTTATATGCTATGTTTTCATATGATATGTTTTCTTTCAGGGAATACATACATGCGCGTATGTAGAGTGGGTTGACAGTGAATGGAAAGGAAGAGAAAGATATGTGATAGGGCAACTATCCGAGAAGATCAACAAGGTGCAGAACGAAAATGAAGACAAAGAAAATTCCTTGAAGATACAATTGAAAATGCAGAGAAAAGTGTTGAAGTCTAAGGACAATATTATTTTCTTTCTAGCAACAATGTGTGTTGCAATGTTTGGGTTAGTAGTAGGAATAATATGCAAGCATTTCAAATAGTTGTTTTATTTGCAACATATTCAAATTAGTCAGGTGTGTAATTGGAAATGTCGAGATGAAAATGGTACTGTGTTTGCAGCTGAAAAAAATCATCAAACAACTATAGTTTTTTTATTTCCAATGATGTGGTCATGTCAAAATATCATGCAAGCGTGTTTCTGTGTGTGGATGAACAATTAAATGTGGTTTCAGATGAAATGGAAGTGTGTTTTTGTTTGTACCTGAAAAATGCTAGTGTGTGTGAGTTTGTACCTGAAAAATGCTAGTGTGTGTGGCCTCACCCTAGCATGCCCATCTACCTGATTTGCCCAAAAAATGCATGTTTTCGCCTAAAACCCTATGTTTCGGGTGTCTGGGTGCAACTAACCATGCTGTACCCCACAATATTGTTGTACAGTTTATTTTTAAATGTTTTTATTAATAATTGATATTACAAACATGGGAGCCTATAAAAAAAAATTGAGGTGATTTAGAGATGGTCAAAAAAATCACTTGCTCTACGACGGACCTTTTGGTATAACTTTATCCCCATTTTTTAAGCAAGTGATTTTTTCGACCTCCTCCAAATCACCTAAAATTTTGTAGACATGGTATGTAACACAAACAATCATGGAATTTGAAGATATTTTTAATTTTTAGATATTTTGGAAGACCTAGTGGATGCTCCATGGTTGGGGGGTACGGAGACTAGGGTTTTAGGGTCAAAATGGGTCTACCCTGCCCTTAAACATACCCAACCACCTTGTATGTGGCCAATATTTGGCACACTTGGCCATGGTGGTGTGCCCCACCCTTCTTGCATTGCTTTTTCTAGGTTGGTTTTACATTAATGCTGATCCCATGGTTGGGAGGTGCCGATACTAGGGTTTTAGGGTCAAAATGGGTCTACCCTACCCTAAAACATACCCAACCACCTTGTATGGGGCCAATATTTGGCACACTTGTCCATGGTGTTGTGCCCCACCCTTCTTGCATTGCTTTTTGTAGGTTGGTTGTTACATTCATGGTGATCCCATGGTTGGGGGGTGCCGATACAAGGGTTTTAGGGTCAAAATGGGTCTACCCTGCCCTTAAACATACCCAACCACCTTGTATGGGGCCAATATTTGGCACACTTGTCCATGGTGGTGTGCCCCACCCTTCTTGCATTGCTTTTTCTAGGTTGGTTTTTACATTCATGGTGATCCCATGGTTGGGAGGTGCCGATACAAGGGTTTTAGGGTCAAAATGGGTCTACCCTGCCCTTAAACATACCCAACCACCTTGTATGGGGCCAATATTTGGCACACTTGTCCATGGTGGTGTGCCCCACCCTTCTTGCATTGCTTTTTCTAGGTTGGTTTTACATTCATGCTGATCCCATGGTTGGGAGGTGCCGATACTAGGGTTTTAGGGTCAAAATGGGTCTACCCTGCCCTAAAACATACCCAACCACCTTGTATGGGGCCAATATTTGGAACACTTGTCCATGGTGTTGTGCCCCACCCTTCTTGCATTGCTTTTTGTAGGTTGGTTGTTACATTCATGGTGATCCCATGGTTGGGGGTGCCGATACAAGGGTTTTAGGGTCAAAATGGGTCTACCCTGCCCTTAAACATACCCAACCACCTTGGATGGGGCCAATATTTGGCACACTTGTCTATGGTGTTGTGCCCCACCCTTCTTGCATTGCTTTTTCTAGGTTGGTTTTTGCATTCATGGTGATCCCATGGTTGGGGGGTGCCGATACAAGGGTTTTAGGGTCAAAATGGGTCTACCCTGCCCTAAAACATACCCAACCACCTTGGATGGGGCCAATATTTGGCACACTTGTCCATGGTGTTGTGCCCCACCCTTCTTGCATTGCTTTTTCTAGGTTGGTTTTTGCATTCATGGTGATCCCATGGTTGGGGGGTGCCGATACAAGGGTTTTAGGGTCAAAATGGGTCTACCCTGCCCTTAAACATACCCAACCACCTTGTATGGGGCCAATATTTGGCACACTTGTCCATGGTTGTGTTCCCCACCCTTCTTGCATTGCCTTTTCTAGGTTGTTTTTTTACATTTATGGTGATCCCATGGTTGGGAGGTGCCGATACAAGGGTTTTAGGGTCAAAATGGGTCTACCCTGCCCTTAAACATACCCAACCACCTTGTATTGGGCCAATATTTGGCACACTTGTCCATGGTTGTGTGCCCCACCCTTCTTGCATTGCTTTTTCTAGGTTGGTTTTTACATTCATGGTGATCCCATGGTTGGGAGGTGCCGATACAAGGGTTTTAGGGTCAAAATGGGTCTACCCTGCCCTTAAACATACCGAACCACCTTGTATGGGGCCAATATTTGGCACACTTGGCCATGGTGGTGTGCCGCACCCTTCTTGCATTGCTTTTTCTAGGTTGGTTTTACATTAATGTTGATCCCATGGTTGGGAGGTGCCGATACTAGGGTTTTAGGGTCAAAATGGGTCTACCCTGCCCTAAAACATACCCAACCACCTTGGATGGGGCCAATATTTGGCACACTTGTCCATGGTGTTGTGCCCCACCCTTCTTGCATTGCTTTTTCTAGGTTGGTTTTTGCATTCTTGGTGATCCCATGGTTGGGGGGTGCCGATACAAGGGTTTTAGGGTCAAAATGGGTCTACCCTGCCCTTAAACATACCCAACCACCTTGTATGGGGCCAATATTTGGCACACTTGTCCATGGTGGTGTGCCCCACCCTTCTTGCATTGCTTTTTCTAGGTTGGTTTTTACATTCATGGTGATCCCATGGTTGGGAGGTGCCGATACAAGGGTTTTAGGGTCAAAATGGGTCTACCCTACCCTTAAACATACCCAACCACCTTGTATTGGGCCAATATTTGGCACACTTGTCCATGGTGGTGTGCCCCACCCTTCTTGCATTGCTTTTTCTAGGTTGGTTTTTACATTCATGGTGATCCCATGGTTGGGAGGTGCCGATACAAGGGTTTTAGGGTCAAAATGGGTCTACCCTGCCCTTAAACATACCCAACCACCTTGTATGGGGCCAATATTTGGCACACTTGGCCATGGTGGTGTGCCCCACCCTTCTTGCATTGCTTTTTCTAGGTTGGTTTTACATTAATGCTGATCCCATGGTTGGGAGGTGCCGATACTAGGGTTTTAGGGTCAAAATGGGTCTACCCTGCCCTAAAACATACCCAACCACCTTGGATGGGGCCAATATTTGGCACACTTGTCCATGGTGTTGTGCCCCACCCTTCTTGCATTGATTTTTCTAGGTTGGTTTTTGCATTCATGGTGATCCCATGGTTGGGGGGTGCCGATAGAAGGGTTTTAGGGTCAAAATGGGTCTACCCTGCCCTTAAACATACCCAACCACCTTGTATGGGGCCAATATTTGGCACACTTGTCCATGGTGGTGTGCCCCACCCTTCTTGCATTGCTTTTTCTAGGTTGGTTTTACATTCATGGTGATCCCATGGTTGGGAGGTGCCGATACAAGGGTTTTAGGGTCAAAATGGGTCTACCCTGCCCTTAAACATATCCAACCACCTTGGATGGGGCCAATATTTGGCACACTTGTCCATGGTGTTGTGCCCCACCCTTCTTGCATTGCTTTTTGTAGGTTGATTGTTACATTCATGGTGATCCCATGGTTGGGGGGTGCCGATACAAGGGTTTTAGGATCAAAATGGGTCTACCCTGCCCTTAAACATACCCAACCACCTTGGATGGGGCCAATATTTGGCACACTTGTCCATGGTGGTGTGCCCCACCCTTCTTGCATTGCTTTTTCTAGGTTGGTTTTTACATTCATGGTGATCCCATGGTTGGGAGGTGCCGATACAAGGGTTTTAGGGTCAAAATGGGTCTACCCTGCCCTTAAACATACCCAACCACCTTGTATGGGGCCAATATTTGGCACACTTGGCCATGGTGGTGTGCCCCACCCTTCTTGCATTGCTTTTTCTAGGTTGGTTTTTACATTCATTGTGATCCCATGGTTGGGAGGTGCCGATACTAGGGATAAGGTACACGCGCCAATACCAGTGGCGTAGCCACATAGGAAGCTGTGTGGTCAATTGACCACACAGGTTTTTGCCAAATCCTTTGTATATGTTGCTATAGATTATACAAAAAAAATTAAAATAAATAAAAATACATGTGTTTGACATCACATATTTAAAATGACAACACATACTTTAATTTCTGGCTCCGCCACTGGCCAATACAAACTTTTCCCCTAAAATTTGAGTAACAAAATCTTGATTATAATATATGTATATTGTATCGTTGGATTCACGTTGAAAAACACTTTATAATGATACTAATGTAATACAAATATTAATCGTGTATTTGAAGTAATGTTTGGCAAACATAAAGCTCCTAAACCGATGACTTGTAGAGCAACGTGTCAAGGGAGAGGAGGCTATTGTGACGTGTAAAGCTACGTGCGGAGGGAGCGGAGGCGTCGGCGCATATAAAAGCTTCGTCTCCCACATCTGCGGCCATTTCCCCCCCGTTCCCCACCTCTCCGAGTATCTCTCCGCCAAAAAACCCCTCTCCCTCTCCATCTCCCTCACTCCGCCGGTAGTTTAGGTTTTCGCCTCGCCGATCCAGTCGATACGGCGGCGATGGAAGCTGCGGGAGTAGCAGTTGGCTTGGACGATCTGGAGAACTTGGCGGCCGTCGATGTTGCTGCATCGGCGGAGGCGGTTGGAGGCGAAGGCGGTGGTGGAGAGTCCAGCATTACGGCGGTCGCTGCGAGGTCCACCGTCGTCGATGCCTCTGTCATCGGGTCGGTCGTCGTCGGCCCGGTGGTCGCGGCACGGGCGGATCTGGACGCGGAGGAATCTGCGGAGGAGGCTTCGTCGTCCTTGGCGGAGAAGGCCGTGCCGGATCTGCTCGCTGCGCCGGCGTCCGGCGACGTCTCGGAGGTGAAGCCGGACTTGCATATGGAGGTAACTGCTCGTTCTGCCCCCTTTTTTTCCTGTGGATTAACGGGACTACCAGGCTACCTTTCGTACACAGATAGTGTCTATGGAATATCCAAAGATTATCGCATTATTTTGTACTACTAGTATATGAAAAATGCGGTCGTTGTTTCTTGCCACCTTATCCAAACAACATCTTAATTACTTACTCTGATAATGTTGATACTGGGTAGGTTATGCTCGGGCTTTACTCTGACGTTATCACGGTAGCAACTATGGAGCTTAACTGATGTTTTGTGCTGTGCCGTGTTGTTTGTTCATTTTGTTCATGTGCTGGAGAGTTGCACAAGGATCTCTATTGTACAAATCAGAGGGAGTAGTTGATGTAAGTGAACTATGGCTGATTACAGAAGCATAACACAAGTTAGAATCTCAAACCATGATAGTGATTCTTAGTTTTTACACTAGGTCTAACCCTTTTAAGTATTTTACTTTTGCAATAGGTACTACAAATTGCATGATATGGTCCACATAACCTAGCTTATAAATTGAATGTTTTGTTACTTTATTATCAAATTTATTTAGTGTGCCGTAGGAAAATGCAGCAACTAATAAATGTTGATCAAAATCATTTCTAGTACAGAAGAATAAATAAAGCATTTCTTTATGACATGTTTACCATTCCTTGTTTGTAATTAATAATTAGGACTTAGGAGTTAGGAGTATACACACTGACGGAGGGTCTTGGAGACCATCCCGGGTTGTGGCCCGGTCTTTCAGCAGTAAAACCTGGTTATTTAGCCCATAAAAGTTGAGAAATATTGCTCAACATGAGACATACTGTTTATTCGGCCCAGGCTAACACTTCAAGCTGAGCAATTAGCCCCTCCTAGTTTAGCTGGCACCCTCCGCCACTGAGTATACATAAGATAATACAATGAAAGAATATTAAATATGATATAGATTATTGTTTCCTTTTTGCCTTTTTGTTATGCAAACTATTTGGATGACTTTTTCCTTGAGGGGATTTAATGTGTTGATTTATCTTTTTGGTATGCAGTATGGGGAAGGGTCTAGGAAGAGGAAGCGAGAGGACGTGGAACCTGTGCCTCCTCCAAACCAGGAGGAGGAAGAACCTGTTGATGCTGATGCAGAAAACCAGGAGGAGGTGGTGCAACCTGTGCCTCCACCAAACCAGGAGGAGGATGAACATGTTGATGGTGATGCAGCAAACCAGGAGGAGGTGGTGGTGCTTGTGGATGGTCCATACCAGGACTTGGAGGAATCTGATGGCTCCCTGGAGGTGAGCAATATATTTAGTTGTGTACCCTTCATCTATTTCATTTTCTTTGGTTTGCATCTGTAATTACAATTTGTACACATTGTTCTTGTCTAGTATGACTCCCAGGATTCTGCGGAGTCGGTTGACAGCAGGAACATTGGTTCATTCAAAAGGAAGCTCCTGGAGAAGCTGCATAATGGGAACCTGCCTTTCAAGAAGCGTGGGAAGTACTTCTGTCCATGGCACAAGGCGAAGCCGAAGGGTGGCAAGCTTGATCATCTGAGGCAGCATGCCGAGGAGCTAGCCATCACTGGCACCTCTAGGCAGATTAGGGCAGAGCATTATGGACTGGTGCTGGTGCTCGCTGTCGAGGATGATGCCTAGATGTTGTGGACTGATGTGATGGTGTTGCTTTTGCTTTATGGTGTTGAACTATGTCAGTAATGAGTGTTGAACTAAGTTAGTTTTGTAAATAACTAAGTTATTTACCTAGTGTGATCATCTAATATATTGATGGTCTTATTTTGTGAATATGTGTGGAACTAAGTTATGTAATTAAGTATAATGTATGTACTGTTGTGCTGATGCTTAGCTATGTCTTGCCTTTGGAATGATGGTGGTTGCATGTTACATCCATTTGCATCATCTGGTGCAACTTGTCATCTGCATAATTGTGACGAGAAAAATGTTGATGGCTTCGGAATGCTGGTGGTTGCATGTTTGAGCACTTTGCGTCGCCTTGGTTGCCCTCCTCTCCACATTAGCTATGTCTGCACTGTAATGTGCATAGGTGTCCCAATTTTATGTTGTAATAGTAAATTAAAGAATAAAAATATATATGAGTTGAGTCAGTCGGGCCGCATTAGGATAACTTAATAGTTCCGGTGGCCCAGTATTACCCAAATGGAAAAGATTAAAAATAATGGCCTGACGGCCCATCCCGCACCTATATACAAGCTCAACGCTTTCTTATACCCTAATCGTGGGAGTGCCTGATAAATTATTCCCATTTTTTTGCCGTCGCCGCCTCAGAACCCTGCGTACCATTGTGGAGCTATCGTCGGAGAGAGGTATGATAAAACCCTATGCATATCCGTCCGGAAGTAGATCATCTATCTCCCCTCTGTTGCTCATCTATCTCCCCTCTATTCTCCGTGCGGTTGTTTCTGAAAATTCATCAAATTGTCGACAACACATAGATCTCATACAGTAGCTGCAGCAATTATTGCCCAGTACGTGCGCCATGTTAGATCTGTTTTTATCTGATGTCCCGGGCCTAATATGCATTCATTTTAGCCATCTATTTGTCGACAACACCAAGATCAGCTACAGTAACTGCAATCAGTTTCTCATTTATTTGTCGACAACACCTAGATCTGCTACAGTAACTGCAATCAGTTTCTCATCTATTTGTCGACAACACCTAGATCTGCTATAGTAACATGCAGTACTAAAAGATTTAATCTTGTACATTTTGAGGTCATACTATTGAAGTTGTCATGTAACATATGTTATAGATCATCATGAATGTTACATTAAATGCATTTTTTATAACTATGTTTGATCACTCGTAATGGTATGAAGGTGAACATGGACGCTCATGTACCTGAAGTTGTTGCTCCTGGGGATGTGCAGAAAAGAATTACTATGAGAGGTAAGAATGATCCTTCCAACAATAATGTTTCAGTACATATATTATTGTTCATTAATATCCAAAATTATGCATTCAGGTCCAGGAATTATGGAGAATGCAGATTTTGACTCCTTCTGTGTGTTTGCCAATCTGGTGGAGATGGATGATGAACAACTTGCTAGACTTAAGCGTGTAGTTTGTAAGCACAACCCAAGTAGACCCCTCTATGTCTTCACCATAAAAAATTCAATCATCATCAAGGGCAAAGCCAAAATGGTAATCAATTTTTGAATAAATCATAAGCCATCATTACTGTCCAAGCGTATGTCAAATTTTTTTGCTAACAAATGATTGCTCATTGACTCCTTTTGCAGTACTTCTCAAAGGCCTACACCATGGAGTACATTGTGAAGAATCTAAAATTACCATCCGAAATTCAAGTCTTTTCCAGGAATAGAAAAGTTGCTAAAGTTAGGATGGTCTTGAGCAAAGTAGGGAAAACTGCCATGATTACCTCAAATTGGATGGATGTTGTGAAGCAAAATAAGATGCAAGTTGGTGACATCTACATATTCTGGTTTCGTGGTAGCAAGGAGGGTGGTCTGAAGCTCCTAGTTGATCAACTATGAAATCACCACGTATTTTAAATGCTTACACATGACAACTGTGTCATGAAACATGGACATTAGTGTGTGCTACATATTATGTTTGAATAATTGGTAACGCATGTTTTATTGTCATGACATTAGTGTGTGCTACATATTATGTTTCAATAATGATTAACGCATGTTTTATTGTCATGGCATATTGCTGTTTGCTATTAATCGATCACATAAGCACTGCATAAAAAGTGGCGTCATCATGCACCAAATGTAGGCCATATTGCGTAGCATCAAGCTGTGCAGGGCCCGCGTAAAAAGGTAGCCCATTTCGGTGTGTTTCCACATAAGGTGGTTTAATTTCGGCTGGGCAGTTGCCATTTTTTGTGCAGGGCAGTTCACACCGAGTCATCTTCCCTCCCCTTCTTTCTCCTCCTCATTTGCCATTTATTCTGCAGTGCATTTCCCACCGATTCATCTTCCCTCCCCTTCTTTCTCCTACTTTCTCCACACTGGCCTCTTCGTCTACCTCTCCAAATGGATCAGGAAAGAGAGTTCAGCAATCACAGCACTGACATGGATCAGGAAAGGGAGGTTAGCAATCAGAGCAGTGACACGGATCAGGAATGGGAGGTTACCAGTCACAAAACTGAAATCCGGAAGATTGTCGCACATCCAACTGAGATTGAGGTGGTCTACACCGACGACAACCATAAAGCAGCCGAGATTGTGGACATGTACGAGCAGTGGTTGAGCAAGGATGAATACAAGTTCATGGGCCTGGACTTCGAGTACTGCGACCCGGAGTACAAAGGTGACTATCGGATCGCCGTCGTCCAACTGGCGATGAAAGATCACGTATTGGTCTACCAATGGTCAAGGTATGTATATTTGATTTTTACAGTGGCTCTTGCAAACTTGAAATATGAAACCCGGTTTTACATAACCTGTATCATCTTGATCTGATGCTTCATGCTAGTTCATTTCTGTGATTTGATCTTTTTGATGTGGTTAGTTAGTTGTTATTTAGTTAATCATGTGCATGTAGTTATGGTAAATCCCCCTCACAAACATAGTAGTGGTACTCATTCATCTTTAAGGATAAAATATGAACTTCCAAATCCATTTGAATGTACTGATATGAACCATGATATGTACTTCCATTCAAGTTCAGACAAAAATGTTAAATGACACGTAGGAATGAAATATTATCACATAATTTCATTGCATTTCACAACTCAATTTTAGCATTTTTTCCCAACAATATTTTACCAGTTAATCTTTTCCATTTTTTTGGTGGAGCAGTAGCCAACCGTGGTGTCCCAAACTCATGGATTTCCTACGCAGTGGTGTCCACTTTGCTAGCGTCGATATCAGAAATGACAGAATAGCAATGCAGCGAAGTTGGAATATTGAGATACCAATTGAGTACCACATAGATCTGCAGGACTTGTTCCAGCTTGAACGCGACAGGACTGGGATGGCTGACATGGCAGCCGCACTCATCGATATGAGCTACAAAAAAATGAAGAAAGAATTCCCATCTGTCCAGCACAAGTTCTGGGAGAAGAATCCCCTCGATGAAATTAATCTGGAGTATGCAGCCAGAGATGGGTTTGTGGCGTACAAAGTGTACCATATAATCCGTCAATGCAACTATGGACAGCGCCACCGGCTACCTCCGCAAGCAACACCAACTGCATTGCAACCCAGTTCAACGGGCGGCACAAAGGCTTCTTCATCGAGCAGCAGCAAAGGAAAAGAATTGGCTGGCACCAAGCGCCCAAGTGGGGATGAAGGGTGGACATACACTCGCATCACTGATGGGCATGAATATTGGAGTGCCGCGTCCTGGAGTTTTCCCACGTTTTATCAAACAAGCCCTCCTCGTTTTCCTGGGGGCCACTGGGACGAGTGGCCAGAGGAGAAGAAGCCGAAGATAGATTGGAGTGGTGATGCCCCAAACACACCCTAGATAGATCTATGTTCTGTGAAGTGTGTATGTTGATACTAGGGTTTTGTAAATGGGTTGAACTACTTGACTAAATGCAAAGTGTGTGTGTGCACCTGAAAAAATCTTCAACGAAATTGATGTGTGTACGTGAAAAATTCAAGTGTGTGTGAGTGTGTAGCTGAAAAAAGGCTACTATGGTGTATGATCCTTTACAAATGCATAGCGTGTGTCTACACCTGAAAAATTCTTCAACGAAAATGATACCGAGTTGGTACTGTGTTTGTGTATGTAGCTTAAATGTTACTTTCAGTGTTTCTGTGCAACTGAAAAAATCATCACGAAAACATGATCAACAAATATGTAGGTGTGTGTCTGTATGTGCACCTCAATAAAACAACAAACAAGAATATATGATTAAGCAAACAAAATAATAGGATAGCCATATGTCTTGAACAAAACGAAGAAAGTATTCATGGTCACTATAAAACAAAACATAGTTGATAGAAGGAAAAAAGCTATTCATGGTCAGGAAACCTTCTTCGGGACTAAAACCTAACTACTCAAACTTTTATCTTCCATTTTCTATGTCTTCTTGTTGATCCTGGAAGCGATGGTCCGAATTCTCTCTTTCACCATCTCTAACGTGTTCGAAGGTGATAACATGATTTCAGCGACAACTCGTCTTCGCCTTGCATTAATTTTGATCTATACAATATTACGAAATATGGGTTAGATGTAACACATTTTTGTTAATCCAAGGGTGTACATACAGATGATTTTTAACAAACCTGTGATATCTCTGCAGTCATCGGATCCCCATCCCAATGCTCCATGCATTCCATCACAAACAATCCACAAGAGTTCCTGTTGTACATGCAAAATCTCGATAAGGTTAATCCTCCCATGTATTGATCATAAACTTAAATTGGTGTAACATTAACTCACCCGTCATGTTGCTGAGGCATGTCGTACTCTAATATCGGCCACTTTGAAACGTCGGGATGATTTCCACTCGTGACTTCGTTGGCCACGTGCATGTCGTCTGCAATTTGGCGCCGCTGTATAGAGATAACAGTTATGCTAATTTGCGCAATTCAGTGTGTTATAAGTAGGGATTTCTATTTTCGTGCCCCTGGCTCCTTAGTTGTGCTCAGTTTTCCCCAGCCCCTTAGTTTTTCCTCAGTTTTCCCCAAAACCTTGTCTGAAACCCGCAGAAGGAGCTCGGACGGAAGGAATCCCGTTAGTTGACGTTGGTTGGTGCTGGCAAGTGGGGCCGCTGTGGGTGCCCCGCAGTGGACACGTCTTCACTTATCCAGATCAACGTGGGACCCACAACTTGTCCACGTTAAGTGCGCCGGACCCACAAATTACCCAGGCGACCGTTGCAAAATGGGAGCCCGAGCCAGCCCTGCGCCCGTGCCCGTGCCATTGCTTCCCCTTTCTTTCCCCGCGCCCCATTGTTCTTCTTCTCCGCCAGCGGCAGCCCTTCTCCGGTAGGCGGGTGATGTCTAGTTTCTCTTCGACCTCCCGTTCTTCATGGCCGCAGTATGGACCCGTGCCTTTGACAAGATGCCCTGACTGCCCAAGCCAGGAGCCTCTGAAGCGGTCGATCTGTAAGACGGACGAGAACGGCAACCGTGGACGTGAGTTCGTTGCATGCGAGAGCTTGCCATATAGAGAGGGGGATAAGGTTAGATCTCGCTCCAATTTCTCTGTTTTCTCTCGATTTTCTTGTTATTCCCTCGAATTTGGGATTTAGGGTTCACGTTGTTGTTTTCAGATCTTGAAGAAATGCAGGCATTTCGAGTGGATCGATGTGTACGTTCAGAGGCTTCAGTTGCAGGAATCAATTGGCGCTATTGGGGGGCACAATTTGGGAGGGGGGACTTGCTGTAGAGAATGCGGCGGAGAGAGGAGCCGTTCCGATTATGCCTAATGATCCCAATGCAGAATCGGTGGAAGTGAAGGGAGAATCAAGAAAATGAACAAGCAGTTAAGGCAGCTGATCGAGTTGAAGAAGCAAGCTAACCTGATGGCTGGTTTTTTTTTGTTGTATAATTACGATCGGATTCTTATCATTGCTCACCAGGCGCTAGAAGTTGTTACAAGGGATACCTTACAAATCCATTATTCAGTTACATGTACTTGTAGTTGTTTTCAAAGTTAGTGTGTGCATTCACCGAAATTACCAACTATATTCCCTAAAAGAAAAGGAAAGCTAAAGATAGTTGATAATTGTTAGAGGGGTGACAAATAATGCAATCACCGAAATCCGCAAATATGTATGCCTCGTGTTTATACCAAAATTATACCACTTTTAGGCCATTTCAAAATACCAATACCATATCCCAAACTATATTCCCTAAAAGAAAAGGACAGCTAAAGATAGTTGATAATTGTTAGAGGAGTGACAAATAATGCAATCACCGAAATCCGCAAATATGTATGCCTCATGTTTATAACAAAATTATACCACTTTTAGGCCGTTTCAAAATGGGATCCCTTTCAAAATAGGGTCCCTTCAAAATACCAATACAATATCCCAAACTATATTCCCTAAAAGAAAAGGACAGCTAAAGATAGTTGATAATTGTTAGAGGGGTGACAAATAGTGCAATCACCGAAATCCGCAAATATGTATGCCTCATGTTTATAACAAAATTATACCACTTTTAGGCCGTTTCAAAATACCAATACTATATCCCAAACTATATTCCCTAAAAGAAAAGGACAGCTAAAGATAGTTGATAGCAATCACCGAAATCCGCAAATATGTATGCCTCATGTTTATAACAAAATTATACCACTTTTAGGCCGTTTCAAAATACCAATACTATATCCCAAACTATATTCCCTAAAAGAAAAGGACAGCTAAAGATAGTTGATAATTGTTAGAGGGGTGACAAATAATGCAATCACCGAAATCCGCAAATATGTATGCCTCATGTTTATACCAATACTATATCCCAAACTATATTAAGTGGCAAACTCGTTATTGCACATAAATAGAGGGGTGGGCATTCTCCACCGACAGAGAGAGAGAGGGGTGGCCACGAAGAGAGAGAGAGAGAGAGAGAGGTTGCCATGAAGAGACGGATAGGGGTATACTGCCCGTTAGATCAGTGGATCAACGGTTCGTGGAGTCGATCCGTGTGACAACGGCTCAACCAATCAGGATAAGTTTGGGCTTCTCAGAGCATTTGTGACAGTACTTGAGGGCAAAACTGAGTAGTACTAAGAATCCAAGGGCACATAAATAGTAAATAGACTAAGGGATTCAAACAAAAGAATTACAAAATGAAAAATGTGTGTTTTGTACAATATAATTCATATTGGGCTACATCAAATTATTTGCAATTCAAATATACATGAGTGTGACAATTATGGCATCATTTAGACAAACTATGTTTTGGGAAAGATGTTTTGCAAAGGGGTTTGGGTGGAAAACCAATCATCTTCATAGCTACACTAGTGATTCTGAGAAGTGGCAATTTGTGGTAAAACTTGATTTATATATGTTTGTTAAGGTTTTCTAGGTGGCAGGTTGCGTAGGAAGACTCCATGAGTAGTTGCCACTATGTTTTTATTTTTTTGGATTTTTTTGCGCATGAAATGACTCAATTAGCTATGTTATTCTCATTTGTTGACTCTCTGTTGACCAGCTACTTGAGGGTAAAATTGAGTATATTGCACTTGCCGGTCTAAGTCCTCGAGGGGAAAACTGAGTACAGATAAAATTTCTGTATAAGGCCTGAGGTTATAACTGAGTACACCAAACGTCCCAGGGTTAAACTCGTGTAGCGGTGCACGCTGCAGCCGTGCATAGCGGACGCGTGTTGCGGTACACGCCACCTTCGTCTTTATAGAGCCCCTCTTTCTCTCCCTCGACGCACGTTCTCACTGGCTCACTGCAACCGCCTCTCCTGTCCCATCATCTTCTCCACAACCGAAGAAAAACCCCGAAGAAAACCGCCGGCGATGGAGAAGAATGAGATGCCCATTGTCGGCACATCAGCCGCCGCCCCGTCCAGGCCCCACGCTGCTTCCAACGTAGCAGCCAGCGCATCGGCCGCCGCCCCCGTCCAGGCCCCTGTCGCTGCTTCCAACGTAGCAGCCGGCGCATCGGCCGCCGCCCCCGTCCAGGCCCCTGTCCCTGCTTCCAACGTAGCAGCCGGCGGATCGGCCGCCGCCCCCGTCCAGGCCCCTGTCGCTGCTTCCAACGTAGCAGCCGGCGCATCGGCCGCCGCCACCGTCCAGTCCCCCGTCGCTTGGGACCCGTACGAACCAGTGCAATACGACGCGCCGGAGAACCCCTACGACACCAGCATCGTCGACAACGAGCCGGAGGTAACCCTTTGTTCCCTTGTTCTTATCTCATTTCAATCATTTTGTGTTAGATCTAGCGTTATTACGGTTCGTCTGTTCCTAGTTCAATCCTTTTGTGTTAGATCTTGCGTTATTACTGTTCGTCTGTTTCTAGTTCGATCCTTTTGTGTTAGATCTTGCGTTATTAGTGTTTGTGATTTGCTTTTGTTTAAGATTTGTGCCGATGATGATGAATATTTGGGCATAAATTGATTCAGGGTTTGGTCAGTAAACAATTGGTGTGTACAAATTTGTTGTGCATGATCTTTGGTTTGCTGACTCAAATCCTGGATAAAAGTGTGTCCAATGTAACTGAGGCTACCTCTTTTTTTCGAGCCCATATTATAATGCATGATTTTTTGTTCACTCTCTGTTCCATCATCGTTGCAATTGACTCCGTTTTTTTTGCACGATCTTTGGTGCTACGTGACAGGTGCAGAGCAGCGACGTCGACAGCGATGACGAGTCCTTCCACACCAAGACTCGTCACGTCCTCAGGAGGCTGCAGTCCGGCCATTACGATGGCCCCTTTGCTCGAGGCATTTACAAGTGCCCCTTCGCAACAGAAGCTCCGCGCCACCGACTTCAACTCCCTGGTGAACCATGCTGAATCCATTGGCAGATGTGGCGCTAGAGTTGGAAGGACCGTGAACGTGCATGCGTACATGGCCAAACACAAAGCACTTGGGATTCACCTGCGCAACCTCCAAGCGAGTCACACGCGCTACCTGGAGGCGTTGAACGTGCCTACTGCACTCTCTGTATGTGACTGCTCTATCTGTAGAGCAGCTTAAATTCATGTAAAATGTAGCTTATGTTGGATCTATCGGTACTACTTTTGGATCTGTCCTGAATATATCTATGCTATGTTGGTTGCTGTATGCAGCTTATCCTATATTTTCTCTCTGGATTTGTGCCCTAGATTTCCTACCTGATTGGGTAAAAACGAAGGCATAAAGAAATGAATGGCGTTAAAAAACAGAAGGACAAGCTGCTCTAGATTTGCTACCAATTTGGGCTATCAAATATGAATGAGATCGAGCGAGAGAGAGGAAAAAGGTACATTGAAAACTGCTAATCTGGGCGAAAGAGACAGAAACCACTCGTGCTCTCGTCCCGGACCCACACGGCTCCACACGCTACGGCCCCACAAACATGGTCTCGTCCTGTCCCACGCGGTCCCTTCCTACCAGCCCCACACGACGCGGTCCCACACGACGCGGTCCCACACGACGCGACCCCACAAACGACACGACCCCACTCGTCAGCACAGAACGGTCAACTTAACGGATTCCTTCCGTCCGAGCTCCTTCTGCGGGTTCAGACAAGGGCTTGGGGAAAACTGAGGAAAAACTAAGGAGCTGGGGAAAACTGAGTACAACTAACGACCCGAGGGCACGAAAATAGAAATCCCTTATAAGTAATGTGGACAATTTGTTTTTCACTTACAAGTGCCTCAACAGTCTCCAACGTAAACTCTAGAGGATAAAGCGAGTCGAGAACTTGGAATTCTTCCTTCGGTGTGTGCATGACAACGGTCATCCAGTGTGTATTGCCAATGTTGAGTGGAAAATAAACCTGCAAAAAATTAGAACATATGAAAAAAATGAGATGTCATTCGGCATGTTTATTAGCAGAATACTACAATATTTTATAACAATCATATATTACGTACCTTGTCACGGACGGTGTATTCCGTCACCACTCTACCGACCGCGCCAGATCTTACCATCGCGCTATCCATGTTCTTGCTGGATTCTTTGGGTTTGTCTCCCGCATTTGCCCGGTCTACTAGAAATTTGGATCTCCATGCTGGACACAAGAATCGATCATCCCCAGCACGGAGTTCCAAATGCCCTATGTAAGCATCTATGACCTGCGAATAACATAATGACATTTTATGTTAATAACATACATGTAAATATTAAATGTATGGAATAGACATGCTCTATGCACTTACATCATCTGAAAGCCATTTTGCATCGATAACAACGCGTAGACGTTCAGCGTTAAGTTCAGCACCCCTGGCACTCCGGTAGACATTCTTTTTTTTGTGTTGGTCTGAGCGAGATGCAAGCTCGAGGAAGACTATAGCTGCATCTACTAGTTCAGGCGTCAACTCACATGATGCATCCGGTTTTGCATTTGTATCTGCTCCAGGTTTGTCATCGAAATTCAGAGCTGCATGCATACGAAAAGGTTTAGCAAATACAACATTTCTTATAGAGAATATGAAAAATAATGGGAAAATAAACTACCTTTTGTGGATGAACCACGGACTTGACGCTTGGTGCGTCTGTCTAGAGCATAGGGAGATTGAAATTTTTTGGGAATTGTTCACTTCCTCTTCCCAGCCAACTCATGTTCCTTTGATTTAGATATGAACTTGCTAATAGTTACTGCGTCAAGATCAATTTCTGAATCTGATGTCACCGGATCAGCATTTTCAATGACGAACGGATTATCCGGTGTGCTACCAACATCGCCAAATGGCTTTTCTGGCGGAGTACCTTTCAGTCCACTAGCCTTGGCAGGTGTGCCCAAAACATCGTTTGTATTCTTTGCAGTACCATTCTTAGCAGCCTCCTTTAATTTTTTTTCCAATTTATCAACTTCATCAGCCAGGTTCATGTCAATGATATGAACAGAATTTTCACCTCCTGCTGAATCGCTCTCTTCCTTGTACATGAACTCTTTTTTATCACGAGGCCCGTTCCGGAAAGAGTTGACATCTTCCTGGTCCTCCATGTTACCGGAAACCGGTGCGGCTGCCGGTTTGTAAGTCACGCCTTCCTTATTAAACATCTCCAATGTTCTCTGCAACACAAAAACATATAAGTTCATGAACGATTGCATTTTCAATAACAAAAGAAAATGACACAACAATTAGGCGTTTCACCTGAGCACATAAGGCAGGGATGGTAGCCAACATCTTCTGCACTTGTGCATCAAGGTAACCTGTTAAACGATTTATCAGAATTTCCGTCTGACCGTTATCACTGGGTTTTGGAGCCTGTTTCTTTTTTGGAACAGCACTCGCAGGCTTGGCGTTATTCCGAGGAGCAGCCACAGGATCTGGCACAACTGGCTCCATCAACCGATACTCTTCTGTTATATTTTCATCAATCTGCACGTTATGTAATGCAAGAGTTAAGTACTACAGTTTTGAATTGAGTATTTACAAAATTAAGTGTGCCTACTCGTAACACTGAAATTAGTACCTTCACGTTACCACGACCTCGACCATTCTCATAGTCAAAATTGTCTCTCCGCGTGGCAACTGCTTCATTCCAGTTCCTCATTAGAGGGCGCATGGACAGTTTAGGATTAAATGCACAGTCGCCTTCTAGCGGCTGACATTTTTCCCAATACAAGTACTGCATGTAAATAAAGGAGAGACAATTAATTATCTATACGTGAAAAATGCGTGAGATGTACTATGCACAACACTCTGACATAAGACCATACATACCTGCAACATTCCTAAGTTCCCTTTTGGCCACTGACGGATTTGTCTACCTTTTCTTACCAGCCTAATACTATCCAACAGAACCCTAAGAGTGAATGCATTCCAATTGATTTTTGATATTCGGTTCACATCTTCTACTAGTGCATAGAACTTGTGTGGAACAATCTTCGTCGCCATAGGCGCAAGTACTGTTCCTAGAAGCACTAGCACTACCCTCCTCAGGAAGTCATCATCGGCAAGTTTACTTTTAATGATGTCGTCAATTAATTCGTCGATAACGATGTTACCGGTTGATTTGCTTATGAACTGTGGTGGGATGCGATGCTTCACGTCTTCACCTTCCTCGGTAAGTATTTCCCCAGCAGAAAAACCTTCATTAACTAGACCAAGGAGACACTCAACATCGACAAAACCAAGAGACACCGCGCCATTGTTCTCTCCTATTTCGAATGTACCAGTGGCAGGGTCAAAAACATCAAGCATGAACCTGGAACAAAAATGAACATGATTAAATAACTACTATGCTAAAATAATCCAAGAAATACAAATGACATATGAACATGTGATGAAATATTACGTAATATACATGTGAGAAGGTGTACCTGATCAATATTGTACGCATCTTCACAGAAGGAATCATCATCATACTTCTTAAATTAGTTAGAGCTAGTCTAGCACGTTGATCCACGGTAAGACAGGCCATGAGCCTACACCATTTTTTGATGTTGCAGCAAATTTCACCCCTAAGCTCGTCCATTCTATAAAGGAAAAACAGTATACTAAGAAAGTAATATGTCACGTACAAAAAACTAAATTAAATGTGCAAGAGGGAGACTTCAATACAACATGATTTTACATACAATGCGTGAGATGACATGATTTTACCTACGCTATGTGATATGACATGCTTTCAACAGACAAATCATGGTGGAATTTTATACAAAACAATTGAGAGCAAACATCTGCCCTACATATGAAACCCCTCAATAAAATTTACATCTTACAAACCGATACTTGCAATGTTTGCTATTTTCATGTTACAAGAGCGATGCATATATAGGCGAACTACTGAGAAAGGCTCGACTGGATCCGACGTACTCGGGCATGAAGTCACGTTAAATTTTACTTAACCTAAACGAATTGACTACAGGTGTGCACATGCATGCACGAAACAAGCACAACAACTCGATCCAAGTCCTAATCAGAGTCAACACTTAAGAAAATTATTCTAACAACTGCAAATAGACTCTAGAGGAGAGGCGACTCTAAACTATACAAATATTAGTTGCTTCATACGATGTAGATACGAAGGTCTTGATGTGTACTTACTTGACGAGGCAATGTTGGAACCGTCTTGGTGTCTGTCTCCGATGAGATCTACGTGACGGTGTTGGGCCTGGGTACGGCGGGGGTCTCAGGTGAGGGTGCCTTGCAGATGGCGGCGGTGGCCGAGATGAGAGCCTTGGAGACGGAGGAGGCCAGAAGAATAGAGAGGCCGACTGCGCGGGCGGTGGCGGTGGCGGCGGCTCTAGCTAGGGTTTGCACGATCTCAATGACGGCAGCACGAACACCTTTTTATAGGCCGACGACGTCGTCCGTCATTTCCGGAACATGCCATGCGCAAACCATTCACGATAAGATCGTGGCGCGCGTGAAGATCGTAATGGTGCGTTTCCATCCGCCGTTTCGGGTTGGGCCTTTTTCTAATTACATTTTTTCACTATCATTATTGTTGCATATGGCATTTTGGTCCAACGAAATTAAACAACAAAATTAGAATCTACACTTATCATGAACAATGTTTTTTTTTGACAATCAATACCACATATATTCATAATAACAAATAGTACATGGTAGAGATACACGAGCTGTCTCCAGCGATTACAAAATAAAGTCTTAAAGATATGTAAATTTGGACAACATTAATAATTTTTTTAATTATTTCGTCCATAATTGTCTACATTAATAAAAACCAACCTAGAAAAAACAATGCAAGAAGGGTGGGGCACACCACCATGGACAAGTGTGCCAAATATTGGCCCCATCCAAGGTGGTTGGGTATGTTTTAGGGCTGGGTAGACCCATTTTGACCCTAAAACCCTTGTATCGGCACCCCCCAACCATGGGATCACCATGAATGCAAAAACCAACCTAGAAAAAGCAATTCAAGAAGGGTGGGGCACAACACCATGGACAAGTGTGCCAAATATTGGCCCCATCCAAGGTGGTTGGGTATGTTTTAGGGCAGGGTAGACCCATTTTGACCCTAAAACCCTTGTATCGGCACCCCCCAACCATGGGATCACCATGAATGCAAAAACCAACCTAGAAAAAGCAATGCAAGAATGGTGGGGCACAACACCATGGACAAGTGTTCCAAATATTGGCCCCATCCAAGGTGGTTGGGTATGTTTTAGGGCAGGGTAGACCCATTTTGACCCTAAAACCCTTGTATCGGCACCCCCCAACCATGGGATCACCATGAATGCAAAAACCAACCTAGAAAAAGCAATGCAAGAAGGGTGGGGCACACCACCATGGACAAGTGTGCCAAATATTGGCCCCATCCAAGGTGGTTGGGTATGTTTTAGGGCAGGGTAGATCCATTTTGACCCTAAAACCCTTGTATCGGCACCCCCCAACCATGGGATCACCATGAATGCAAAAACCAACCTAGAAAATGCAATGCAAGAAGGGTGGGGCACAACACCATGGACAAGTGTGCCAAATATTGGCCCCATACAAGGTGGTTGGGTATGTTTTAGGGCTGGGTAGACCATTTTGACCCTAAAACCCTTGTATCGGCACCCCCCAACCATGGGATCACCATGAATGCAAAAACCAACCTACAAAAAGCAATGCAAGAAGGGTGGGGCACAACACCATGGACAAGTGTGCCAAATATTGGCCCCATCCAAGGTGGTTGGGTATGTTTTAGGGCTGGGTAGACCCATTTTGACCCTAAAACCCTTGTATCGGCACCCCCCAACCATGGGATCACCATGAATGCAAAAACCAACCTAGAAAAGGCAATGCAAGAAGGGTGGGGCACAACACCATGGACAAGTGTGCCAAATATTGGCCCCATCCAAGGTGGTTGGGTATGTTTTAGGGCTGGGTAGACCCATTTTGACCCTAAAACCCTTGTATCGGCACCCCCCAACCATGTGATCACCATGAATGCAAAAACCAACCTAGAAAAAGCAATGCAAGAAGGGTGGGGCACAACACCATGGACAAGTGTGCCAAATATTGGCCCCATCCAAGGTGGTTGGGTATGTTTTAGGGCAGGGTAGACCCATTTTGACCCTAAAACCCTTGTATCGGCACCCCCAACCATGGGATCACCATGAATGCAAAAACCAACCTAGAAAATGCAATGCAAGAAGGGTGGGGCACAACACCATGGACAAGTGTGCCAAATATTGGCCCCATCCAAGGTGGTTGGGTATGTTTTAGGGCTGGGTAGACCCATTTTGACCCTAAAACCCTTGTATCGGCACCCCCAACCATGGGATCACCATGAATGCAAAAACCAACCTAGAAAAAGCAATGCAAGAAGGGTGGGGCACACCACCATGGACAAGTGTGCCAAATATTGGCCCGATCCAAGGTGGTTGGGTATGTTTTAGGGCAGGGTAGACCCATTTTGACCCTAAAACCCTTGTATCGGCACCCCCCAACCATGGGATCACCATGAATGCAAAAACCAACCTAGAAAATGCAATGCAAGAAGGGTGGGGCACATCACCATGGACAAGTGTGCCAAATAGTGGCCCCATACAAGGTGGTTGGGTATGTTTTAGGGCTGGGTAGACCCATTTTGACCCTAAAACCCTTGTATCGGCACCCCCCAACCATGGGATCACCATGAATGCAAAAACCAACCTACAAAAAGCAATGCAAGAATGGTGGGGCACAACACCATGGACAAGTGTGCCAAATATTGGCCCCATCCAAGGTGGTTGGGTATGTTTTAGGGCAGGGTAGACCCATTTTGACCCTAAAACCCTTGTATCGGCACCCCCAACCATGGGATCACCATGAATGCAAAAACCAACCTAGAAAAAGCAATGCAAGAATGGTGGGGCACAACACCATGGACAAGTGTTCCAAATATTGGCCCCATCCAAGGTGGTTGGGTATGTTTTAGGGCTGGGTAGACCCATTTTGACCCTAAAACCCTTGTATCGGCACCCCCAACCATGGGATCACCATGAATGCAAAAACCAACCTAGAAAAAGCAATGCAAGAAGGGTGGGGCACACCACCATGGACAAGTGTGCCAAATATTGGCCTCATCCAAGGTGGTTGGGTATGTTTTAGGGCAGGGTAGACCCATTTTGACCCTAAAACCCTTGTATCGGCACCCCCCAACCATGGGATCACCATGAATGCAAAAACCAACCTAGAAAATGCAATGCAAGAAGGGTGGGGCACAACACCATGGACAAGTGTGCCAAATATTGGCCCCATACAAGGTGGTTGGGTATGTTTTAGGGCTGGGTAGACCATTTTGACCCTAAAACCCTTGTATCGGCACCCCCCAACCATGGGATCACCATGAATGCAAAAACCAACATACAAAAAGCAATGCAAGAAGGGTGGGGCACAACACCATGGACAAGTGTGCCAAATATTGGCCCCATCCAAGGTGGTTGGGTATGTTTTAGGGCTGGGTAGACCCATTTTGACCCTAAAACCCTTGTATCGGCACCCCCCAACCATGGGATCACCATGAATGCAAAAACCAACCTAGAAAAGGCAATGCAAGAAGGGTGGGGCACAACACCATGGACAAGTGTGCCAAATATTGGCCCCATCCAAGGTGGTTGGGTATGTTTTAGGGCTGGGTAGACCCATTTTGACCCTAAAACCCTTGTATCGGCACCCCCCAACCATGGGATCACCATGAATGCAAAAACCAACCTAGAAAAAGCAATGCAAGAAGGGTGGGGCACAACACCATGGACAAGTGTGCAAAATATTGGCCCTATCCAAGGTGGTTGGGTATGTTTTAGGGCAGGGTAGACCCATTTTGACCCTAAAACCCTTGTATCGGCACCCCCCAACCATGGGATCACCATGAATGCAAAAACCAACCTAGAAAATGCAATGCAAGAAGGGTGGGGCACAACACCATGGACAAGTGTGCCAAATATTGGCCCCATCCAAGGTGGCTGGGTATGTTTTAGGGCTGGGTAGACCCATTTTGACCCTAAAACCCTTGTATCGGCACCCCCCAACCATGTGATCACCATGAATGCAAAAACCAACCTAGAAAAAGCAATGCAAGAAGGGTGGGGCACAACACCATGGACAAGTGTGCAAAATATTGGCCCTATCCAAGGTGGTTGGGTATGTTTTAGGGCAGGGTAGACCCATTTTGACCCTAAAACCCTTGTATCGGCACCCCCCAACCATGGGATCACCATGAATGCAAAAACCAACCTAGAAAATGCAATGCAAGAAGGGTGGGGCACAACACCATGGACAAGTGTGCCAAATATTGGCCCCATCGAAGGTGGTTGGGTATGTTTTAGGGCTGGGTAGACCCATTTTGACCCTAAAACCCTTGTATCGGCACCCCCAACCATGGGATCACCATGAATGCAAAAACCAACCTAGAAAAAGCAATGCAAGAAGGGTGGGGAATACCACCATGGACAAGTGTGCCAAATATTGGCCCGATCCAAGGTGGTTGGGTATGTTTTAGGGCAGGGTAGACCCATTTTGACCCTAAAACCCCTGTATCGGCACCCCCCAACCATGGGATCACCATGAATGCAAAAACTAACCTAGAAAATGCAATGCAAGAAGGGTGGGGCACATCACCATGGACAAGTGTGCCAAATAGTGGCCCCATACAAGGTGGTTGGGTATGTTTTAGGGCTGGGTAGACCCATTTTGACCCTAAAACCCTTGTATCGGCACCCCCCAACCATGGGATCACCATGAATGCAAAAACCAACCTACAAAAAGCAATGCAAGAAGGGTGGGGCACAACACCATGGACAAGTGTGCCAAATATTGGCCCCATCCAAGGTGGTTGGGTATGTTTTAGGGCTGGGTAGACCCATTTTGACCCTAAAACCCTTGTATCGGCACCCCCCAACCATGGGATCACCATGAATGCAAAAACCAACCTAGAAAAGGCAATGCAAGAAGGTTGGGGAACAACACCATGGACAAGTGTGCCAAATATTGGCCCCATCCAAGGTGGTTGGGTATGTTTTAGGGCAGGGTAGACCCATTTTGACCCTAAAACCCTTGTATCGGCACCCCCCAACCATGCGATCACCATGAATGCAAAAACCAACCTACAAAAAGCAATGCAAGAAGGGTGGGGCACAACACCATGGACAAGTGTGCCAAATATTGGCCCCATCCAAGGTGGTTGGGTATGTTTTAGGGCAGGGTAGACCCATTTTGACCCTAAAACCCTTGTATCGGCACCCCCAACCATGGGATCACCATGAATGCAAAAACCAACCTAGAAAAGGCAATGCAAGAAGGTTGGGGAACAACACCATGGACAAGTGTGCCAAATATTGGCCCCATCCAAGGTGGTTGGGTATGTTTTAGGGCTGGGTAGACCCATTTTGACCCTAAAACCCTTGTATCGGCACCCCCCAACCATGTGATCACCATGAATGCAAAAACCAACCTAGAAAAAGCAATGCAAGACTGGTGGGGCACAACACCATGGACAAGTGTTCCAAATATTGGCCCCATCCAAGGTGGTTGGGTATGTTTTAGGGCTGGGTAGACCCATTTTGACCCTAAAACCCTTGTATCGGCACCCCAACCATGGGATCACCATGAATGCAAAAACCAACCTAGAAAAAGCAATGCAAGAAGGGTGGGGCACAACACCATGGACAAGTGTGCCAAATATTGGCCCCATCCAAGGTGGTTGGGTATGTTTTAGGGCTGGGTAGACCCATTTTGACCCTAAAACCCTTGTATCGGCACCCCCAACCATGGGATCACCATGAATGCAAAAACCAACCTAGAAAAAGCAATGCAAGAAGGGTGGGGCACACCACCATGGACAAGTGTGCCAAATATTGGCCCGATCCAAGGTGGTTGGGTATGTTTTAGGGCAGGGTAGACCCATTTTGACCCTAAAACCCTTGTATCGGCACCCCCCAACCATGGGATCACCATGAATGCAAAAACCAACCTAGAAAATGCAATGCAAGAAGGGTGGGGCACATCACCATGGACAAGTGTGCCAAATAGTGGCCCCATACAAGGTGGTTGGGTATGTTTTAGGGCTGGGTAGACCATTTTGACCCTAAAACCCTTGTATCGGCACCCCCCAACCATGCGATCACCATGAATGCAAAAACCAACCTACAAAAAGCAATGCAAGAAGGGTGGGGCACAACACCATGGACAAGTGTGCCAAATATTGGCCCCATCCAAGGTGGTTGGGTATGTTTTAGGGCTGGGTAGACCCATTTTGACCCTAAAACCCTTGTATCGGCACCCCCCAACCATGGGATCACCATGAATGCAAAAACCAACCTAGAAAAGGCAATGCAAGAAGGTTGGGGAACAACACCATGGACAAGTGTGCCAAATATTGGCCCCATCCAAGGTGGTTGGGTATGTTTTAGGGCTGGGTAGACCCATTTTGACCCTAAAACCCTTGTATCGGCACCCCCCAACCATGTGATCACCATGAATGCAAAAACCAACCTAGAAAAAGCAATGCAAGAATGGTGGGGCACAACACCATGGACAAGTGTTCCAAATATTGGCCCCATCCAAGGTGGTTGGGTATGTTTTAGGGCTGGGTAGACCCATTTTGACCCTAAAACCCTTGTATCGGCACCCCCAACCATGGGATCACCATGAATGCAAAAACCAACCTAGAAAAAGCAATGCAAGAAGGGTGGGGAACAACACCATGGACAAGTGTGCCAAATATTGGCCCCATCCAAGGTGGTTGGGTATGTTTTAGGGCAGGGTAGACCCATTTTGACCCTAAAACCCTTGTATCGGCACCCCCCAACCATGCGATCACCATGAATGCAAAAACCAACCTACAAAAAGCAATGCAAGAAGGGTGGGGCACAACACCATGGACAAGTGTGCCAAATATTGGCCCCATCCAAGGTGGTTGGGTATGTTTTAGGGCTGGGTAGACCCATTTTGACCCTAAAACCCTTGTATCGGCACCCCCAACCATGGGATCACCATGAATGCAAAAACCAACCTAGAAAAAGCAATGCAAGAAGGGTGGGGCACAACACCATGGACAAGTGTGCAAAATATTGGCCCCATCCAAGGTGGTTGGGTATGTTTTAGGGCAGGGTAGACCCATTTTGACCCTAAAACCCTTGTATCGGCACCCCCCAACCATGGGATCACCATGAATGCAAAAACCAACCTAGAAAATGCAATGCAAGAAGGGTGGGGCACAACACCATGGACAAGTGTGCCAAATATTGGCCCCATCGAAGGTGGTTGGGTATGTTTTAGGGCTGGGTAGACCCATTTTGACCCTAAAACCCTTGTATCGGCACCCCCAACCATGGGATCACCATGAATGCAAAAACCAACCTAGAAAAAGCAATGCAAGAAGGGTGGGGCACACCACCATGGACAAGTGTGCCAAATATTGGCCCCATCCAAGGTGGTTGGGTATGTTTTAGGGCTGGGTAGACCCATTTTGACCCTAAAACCCTTGTATCGGCACCCCCCAACCATGGGATCACCATGAATGCAAAAACCAACCTAGAAAATGCAATGCAAGAAGGGTGGGGCACATCACCATGGACAAGTGTGCCAAATAGTGGCCCCATACAAGGTGGTTGGGTATGTTTTAGGGCTGGGTAGACCCATTTTGACCCTAAAACCCTTGTATCGGCACCCCCCAACCATGGGATCACCATGAATGCAAAAACCAACCTACAAAAAGCAATGCAAGAAGGGTGGGGCACAACACCATGGACAAGTGTGCCAAATATTGGCCCCATACAAGGTGGTTGGGTATGTTTTAGGGCTGGGTAGACCCATTTTGACCCTAAAACCCTTGTATCGGCACCCCCCAACCATGGGATCACCATGAATGCAAAAACCAACCTAGAAAAGGCAATGCAAGAAGGTTGGGGCACAACACCATGGACAAGTGTGCCAAATATTGGCCCCATCCAAGGTGGTTGGGTATGTTTTAGGGCTGGGTAGACCCATTTTGACCCTAAAACCCTTGTATCAGCACCCCCCAACCATGGGATCACCATGAATGCAAAAACCAACCTAGAAAAGGCAATGCAAGAAGGGTGGGGCACAACACCATGGACAAGTGTGCCAAATATTGGCCCCATCCAAGGTGGTTGGGTATGTTTTAGGGCTGGGTAGACCCATTTTGACCCTAAAACCCTTGTATCGGCACCCCCCAACCATGTGATCACCATGAATGCAAAGGCCAACCTAGAAAATGCAATGAAAGAAGGGTGGGGCACAACACCATGGACAAGTGTGCCAAATATTGGCCCCATCCAAGGTGGTTGTGTATGTTTTAGGGCTGGGTAGACCCATTTTGACCCTAAAACCCTTGTATCGGCACCCCCCAACCATGGGATCACCATGAATGCAAAAACCAACCTAGAAAAAGCAATGCAAAAAGGGTGGGGCACACCACTATGAACAAGTGTGCCAAATATTGGCCCCATCCAAGGTGGTTGGGTATGTTTTAGGGCTGGGTAGACCCATTTTGACCCTAAAACCCTTGTATCGGCACCCCCCAACCATGGGATCACCATGAATGCAAAAACCAACCTAGAAAAAGCAATGCAATAAGGGTGGGGCACAACACCATGGACAAGTGTGCCAAATATTGGCCCCATCCAAGGTGGTTGGGTATGTTTTAGGGCAGGGTAGACCCATTTTGACCCTAAAACCCTTGTATCGGCACCCCCCAACCATGGGATCACCATGAATGCAAAAACCAACCTAGAAAAAGCAATACAAGAATGGTGGGGCACAACACCATGGACAAGTGTTCCAAATATTGGCCCCATCCAAGGTGGTTGGGTATGTTTTAGGGCTGGGTAGACCCATTTTGACCCTAAAACCCTTGTATCGGCACCCCCCAACCATGGGATCACCATGAATGCAAAAACCAACCTAGAAAAGTCAATGCAAGAAGGGTGGGGCACAACACCATGGACAAGTGTGCCAAATATTGGCCCCATACAAGGTGGTTGGGTATGTTTTAGGGCTGGGTAGACCCATTTTGACCCTAAAACCCTTGTTTTGGCACCCCCCAACCATGTGATCACCATGAATGCAAAAACCAACCTAGAAAAAGCAATGCAAGAAGGGTGGGGCACAACACCATGGACAAGTGTGCCAAATATTGGCCCCATCCAAGGTGGTTGGGTATGTTTTAGGGCAGGGTAGACCCATTTTGACCCTAAAACCCTTGTATCGGCACCCCCCAACCATGGGATCACCATGAATGCAAAAACCAACCTAGAAAATGCAATGCAAGAAGGGTGGGGCACAACACCATGGACAAGTGTGCCAAATATTGGCCCCATCCAAGGTGGTTGGGTATGTTTTAGGGCAGGGTAGACCCATTTTGACCCTAAAACCCTTGTATCGGCACCCCCCAACCATGGTATCACCATGAATGCAAAAACCAACCTAGAAAATGCAATGCAAGAAGGGTGGGGCACAACACCATGGACAAGTGTGCCAAATATTGGCCCCATCCAAGGTGGTTGGGTATGTTTTAGGGCTGGGTAGACCCATTTTGACCCTAAAACCCTTGTATCGGCACCCCCAACCATGGGATCACCATGAATGCAAAAACCAACCTAGAAAAAGCAATGCAAGAAGGCTGGGGCACACCACCATGGACAAGTGTGCCAAATATTGGCCCCATCCAAGGTGGTTGGGTATGTTTTAGGGCTGGGTAGACCCATTTTGACCCTAAAACCCTTGTATCGGCACCCCCCAACCATGGGATCGCCATGAATGCAAAAACCAACCTGGAAAAAGCAATGCAAAAAGGGTGGGGCACAACACCATGGACAAGTGTGCCAAATATTGGCCCCATCCAAGGTGGTTGGGTATGTTTTAGGGCAGGGTAGACCCACTTTGACCCTAAAACCCTTGTATCGGCACCCCCCAACCATGGGATCACCATGAATGCAAAAACCAACCTAGAAAAAGCAATGCAAGAATGGTGGGGCACAACACCATGGACAAGTGTTCCAAATATTGGCCCCATCCAAGGTGGTTGGGTATGTTTTAGGGCTGGGTAGACCCATTTTGACCCTAAAACCCTTGTATCGGCACCCCCAACCATGGGATCACCATGAATGCAAAAACCAACCTAGAAAAAGCAATGCAAAAAGGGTGGGGCACACCACTATGAACAAGTGTGCCAAATATTGGCCCCATCCAAGGTGGTTGGGTATGTTTTAGGGCAGGGTAGACCCATTTTGACCCTAAAACTCTTGTATCGGCACCCCCCAAGCATGGGATCACCATGAATACAAAAACCAACCTAGAAAATGCAATGCAAGAAGGGTGGGGAACAACACCATGGACAAGTTTGCCAAATATTGGCCCCATCCAAGGTGGTTGGGTATGTTTTAGGGCTGGGTAGACCCATTTTGACCCTAAAACCCTTGTATCGGCACCCCCCAACCATGGGATCACCATGAATGCAAAAACCAACCTAGAAAAAGCAATGCAAGAAGGGTGGGGCACACCACCATGGACAAGTGTGCCAAATATTGGCCCCATCCAAGGTGGTTGGGTATGTTTTAGGGCAGGGTAGACCCATTTTGACCCTAAAACCCTTGTATCGGCACCCCCCAACCATGGGATCACCATGAATGCAAAAACCAACCTAGAAAATGCAATGCAAGAAGGGTGGGGCACAACACCATGGACAAGTGTGCCAAATATTGGCCCCATACAAGGTGGTTGGGTATGTTTTAGGGCTGGGTAGACCCATTTTGACCCTAAAACCCTTGTATCGGCACCCCCCAACCATGGGATCACCATGAATGCAAAAACCAACCTACAAAAAGCAATGCAAGAAGGGTGGGGCACAACACCATGGACAAGTGTGCCAAATATTGGCCCCATCCAAGGTGGTTGGGTATGTTTTAGGGCTGGGTAGACCCATTTTGACCCTAAAACCACTACAAGAGATTTGATATACTATGACGAGTTCAAATCGTCATGCAATAGCAAATAACGTCACGGAATACCCCTCTGTGACGTTATCCTAGCGTCACAGGCATCGTCATGGAATCCCCGTCACAGATTACTCCTAGTGACGCGGCGCGCGAAAAAACGTCACTAAGTATGGATGATGTCATATGTGATGTCAGCACCTAGAATACCATCTAATGGCTAGAAAACGTCATGAATTAACGTCATCGATATGGATGACATCATGCATATGTCATTTGATTAATTTAGAAATATCCTAGCTTTTGTCAAAATTTAAAATTTATTTTTTTTATATTTATTATTTTCAAATTTTCTTTTAGGCCATTCCCACGTTTAAGCCCATTAAACTTATTCAGTTAGATAGAAGTAGATCCAAGTTGGTGCAGGCCTACCATATTTTTTGTCCACGTAAGCAATTCACGGTACACATGTTCTATTATTCACACATACTAGGTATTTCACCAGATATTACAACTAAATAGTACAAATTACAAAAAGTTCTAAACATTATGTCCAATCCTACTACACCCTCCAACACTTATAGTGGATCAGAGCGAGCGTTTATTGTGCACTATGTTTTTTTTCCGCATCAGATTCTTCAGCAACATCCTGTGATAATCTTCTACAGATTCAAAACAAGGAAAAAACAATGGTTAGGTAGCGTCAATAAGAATTGCTATTCCCTAAATAGAAAGATGGATAAAAAAAACTACTACATCACACCCTCGCTAACATTTTTTACAATATCAAATTACATGAAGTGTAATACATCATTTGTCCCAGAACAACAATACTCGTGATGTTTTAGTATACAAGACCACTACCATATTAGCATTTTCTGCATATAGAAGGCCATTATATTTAATCGAGACAGAATTAAGTAGGTTTCTTTCGAAAACCCTGAAATTCTTGCATCAACATCAAATGTCATTATTTATCTAATGCATGTATTAGCCTAGGCATGCAATTCTTGTTGTACTCCTACTGGCCTGTATCGTGCATGTGGGGTCTTGGTGGAGCCAAATGCATGCAAAGTCATTCATTAACTTCACAAACAAAGGGTTCACGTCTAACCATGCCGCTTATTCATTTTTACTAGCGCACATTAATTAGTTGGAGTAGCTATACCTTGGTACGTAGTAGCCCTAATTTTAGATACTACCATGATCCAGATTCCTAGAAGTTAATTAACTTGCAAGATAAGAAACAGAACCAAGTTCGTTTCAAAAAAAAAAAAAAGAAACAGAACCAAGTAGTACATAGTAGTAGTATTACCTTTCTCTGCTGAATATTTTGAGGTTGCTAACAATACGATCAATGCCTAGAAATAAATAATTAGTACTACTCACCAACTGCAATATTGGATTGGCATCTTTGTAACGTAATCACCTGGTCGACCACTCATCTAGAGAGAAGTACGAATTATGACAATGATAGCAGTTATAAACTGTTCTGAAAGTATTGAAATTCACACCTTGCCATATGCAATTCCAAACCAGGGGCAGCATCAATTCCAGACCCAGAGAGGTAGACATGGGCTATTGCACCCAGATCTGCAGAAAGCGTGCAGTAAATGATCAAATGTAACACCTTCATACAAGATGATAACCTGAGAAAAGCACCCATATAGTTGTTGTTGTCAGACAAATGCAGATGAAGTCGTAGGTCTGTAACATACAAATTAAGTCATAGGTCATGATTGCCAAATGCATACACATGAACAGAAAGACATAATCAATTGCTATCCCAGTACGAGGCGAGCAGGAACATAAGGCACGTCCAGGCCATGGTGCCACGCGCCGTGGAATTAAAAAAGCAGTCACAAACTCCAATCTGGCGAAGGGAGACAATTTTCCCATCAGAACGGCCTCGATCTTCCTTTTGAGTGCATGAGGCAGAGTTCATTGCAGGTTGGTGCCAAAGAAATTCGACGCCAGGTCTCGCTATTCATCCATGCGGCCGGCCACGCTGCCCAAGCAACTGCGGAGGCCATGATCGAACGTGATGGAGCCCAGACTTGTAGCGCGAGAAGGAATAGTGGGATGCATGGATAGATCATATTTACCTTCAGGGGGATGGGGGTCACTGCTCTGGCGCCATTGCGGCCAACGTGGAACCGCCTGGCGTCGCCGCATGTGTCGGGCGTGGCGTCGAGGATGAGGGCAAGCGGGAACAGGTGGTGATCGACGGCCGGAGCAACTGCGCTTGGCTGGCTGGGAACGAATAGGATTGGAGTGGAGAGGATGCGGCGGCAGATTTAGGGTTCAGGTGGAGTAAGAGTAGACGACGTCGTAGGGAAATAGATGGGATCGTGGGGCAGCAGCAGGAGCTAAAAAAAATATTTATTGTTTTCAACCAAAATCGTAACTCAAAAATTGGTACTACTTGAGAGGGAAATAGCGGCGCCGCCAGCTGAAAATAAATTTACCCACATCCTAAAAGACAGTTTTACTTTTCTATATAATAAAATAAAATGAAATTACCAATATTCAGTGGCAACAATCTACTTAAAATTAGCTGTGAAGAGCACTCTAATGCCTCGACTACTTATCGTAGATAAGAAGTTATGTGGACTTAATCATTCATTTATTTACTTTTGTAAAAAACATTTATATGACATGGGACTTATATATTTATATGCCATACGACCGAAATTCTTCCGTGACCCAACCATATTCGTCATGGAAGCTTTCGCATTGTCACAGAATGTGCTAATGAGTGACGTTGATAGTACGATCGTCACAGATTTGGGGGAATCCGTGACACAAGGTGCAAAACATCATGCATTACCATATTCCGTGACGTTATGAACCATTGTCATGGGGATTTTCGTCACAGTATATCAGATCTCTTGTAGTGAACCCTTGTATCGGCACCCCCCAACCATGGGATCACCATGAATGCAAAAACCAACCTAGAAAAGGCAATGCAAGAAGGGTGGGGCACAACACCATGGACAAGTGTGCCAAATATTGGCCCCATACAAGGTGGTTGGGTATGTTTTAGGGCTGGGTAGACCCATTTTGACCCTAAAACCCTTGTATCGGCACCCCCCAACCATGGGATCACCATGAATGCAAAAACCAACCTACAAAAAGCAATGCAAGAAGGGTGGAGCACAACACCATGGACAAGTGTGCCAAATATTGGCCCCACCCGAGGTGGTTGGGTATGTTTTAGGGCAGGGTAGACCCATTTTGACCCTAAAACCCTTGTATCGGCACCCCCAACCATGGGATCACCATGAATGCAAAAACCAACCTAGAAAATGCAATGCAAGAAGGGTGGGGCACAACACCATGGACAAGTGTGCCAAATATTGGCCCCATCCAAGGTGGTTGGGTATGTTTTAGGGCAGGGTAGACCCATTTTGACCCTAAAACCCTTGTATCGGCACCCCCCAACCATGGGATCACCATGAATGCAAAAACCAACCTAGAAAAAGCAATGCAAGAAGGGTTGGGCACACCACCATGGACAAGTGTGCCAAATATTGGCCCCATCCAAGGTGGTTGGGTATGTTTTAGGGCTGGGTAGACCCATTTTGACCCTAAAACCCTTGTATCTAAGCACCCCCAACCATGGGATCACCATGAATGCAAAAACCAACCTAGAAAAAGCAATGCAATAAGGGTGGGGCACAACACCATGGACAAGTGTGCCAAATATTGGCCCCATCCAAGGTGGTTGGGTATGTTTTAGGGTAGGGTAGACCCATTTTGACCCTAAAACCCTTGTACCGGCACCCCCCAACCATGGGATCACCATGAATGCAAAAACCAACCTAGAAAAAGCAATGCAAGAATGGTGGGGCACAACACCATGGACAAGTGTTCCAAATATTGGCCCCATCCAAGGTGGTTGGGTATGTTTTAGGGCTGGGTAGACCCATTTTGACCCTAAAACCCTTGTATCGGCACCCCCAACCATGGGATCACCATGAATGCAAAAACCAACCTATAAAAAGCAATGCAAAAAGGGTGGGGCACACCACCATGGACAATTGTGCCAAATATTGGCCCCATCCAAGGTGGTTGGGTATGTTTTAGGGCAGGGTAGACCCATTTTGACCCTAAAACCCTTGTATCGGCACCCCCCAAGCATGGGATCACCATGAATGCAAAAACCAACCTAGAAAATGCAATGCAAGAAGGGTGGGGCACACCACCATGGACAAGTGTGCCAAATATTGGCCCCATCGAAGGTGGTTGGGTATGTTTTAGGGATGGGTAGACCCATTTTGACCCTAAAACCCTTGTATCGGCACCCCCCAACCATGGGATCACCATGAATGCAAAAACCAACCTAGAAAAGGCAATGCAAGAAGGGTGGGGCACAACACCATGGACAAGTGTGCCAAATATTGGCCCCATACAAGGTGGTTGGGTATGTTTTAGGGCTGGGTAGACCCATTTTGACCCTAAAACCCTTGTTTTGGCACCCCCCAACCATGTGATCACCATGAATGCAAAAACCAACCTAGAAAAAGCAATGCAAGAAGGGTGGGGCACAACACCATGGACAAGTGTGCCAAATATTGGCCCCATCCAAGGTGGTTGGGTATGTTTTAGGGCAGGGTAGACCCATTTTGACCCTAAAACCCTTGTATCTAAGACTCCCCCAACCATGGTATCACCAATAATGCAAAAACCAACCTAGAAAATGCAATGCAAGAAGGGTGGGGCACAACACCATGGACAAGTGTGCCAAATATTGGCCCCATCCAAGGTGGTTGGGTATGTTTTAGGGCTGGGTAGACCCATTTTGACCCTAAAACCCTTGTATCTAAGACTCCCCAACCATGGGATCACCATGAATGCAAAAACCAACCTAGAAAAAGCAATGCAAGAAGGCTGGGGCACACCACCATGGACAAGTGTGCCAAATATTGGCCCCATCCAAGGTGGTTGGGTATGTTTTAGGGCTGGGTAGACCCATTTTGACCCTAAAACCCTTGTATCGGCACCCCCCAACCATGGGATCGCCATGAATGCAAAAACCAACCTGGAAAAAGCATTTCAAAAAGGGTGGGGCACAACACCATGGACAAGTGTGCCAAATATTGGCCCCATCCAAGGTGGTTGGGTATGTTTTAGGGATGGGTAGACCCACTTTGACCCTAAAACCCTTGTATCGGCACCCCCCAACCATGGGATCACCATGAATGCAAAAACCAACCTAGAAAAAGCAATGCAAGAATGGTGGGGCACAACACCATGGACAAGTGTTCCAAATATTGGCCCCATCCAAGGTGGTTGGGTATGTTTTAGGGCAGGGTAGACCCATTTTGACCCTAAAACCCTTGTATCGGCACCCCCAACCATGGGATCACCATGAATGCAAAAACCAACCTAGAAAAAGCAATGCAAAAAGGGTGGGGCACACCACTATGAACAAGTGTGCCAAATATTGGCCCCATCCAAGGTGGTTGGGTATGTTTTAGGGCAGGGTAGACCCATTTTGACCCTAAAACTCTTGTATCGGCACCCCCCAAGCATGGGATCACCATGAATACAAAAACCAACCTAGAAAATGCAATGCAAGAAGGGTGGGGCACAACACCATGGACAAGTGTGCCAAATATTGGCCCCATCCAAGGTGGTTGGGTATGTTTTAGGGCTGGGTAGACCCATTTTGACCCTAAAACCCTTGTATCGGCACCCCCCAACCATGGGATCACCATGAATGCAAAAACCAACCTAGAAAAGGCAATGCAAGAAGGGTGGGGCACACCACCATGGACAAGTGTGCCAAATATTGGCCCCATCCAAGGTGGTTGGGTATGTTTTAGGGCAGGGTAGACCCATTTTGACCCTAAAACCCTTGTATCGGCACCCCCCAACCATGGTATCACCATGAATGCAAAAACCAACCTAGAAAATGCAATGCAAGAAGGGTGGGGCACAACACCATGGACAAGTGTGCCAAATATTGGCCCCATCCAAGGTGGTTGGGTATGTTTTAGGGCTGGGTAGACCCATTTTGACCCTAAAACCCTTGTATCGGCACCCCCCAACCATGGGATCACCATGATTGCAAAAACCAACCTAGAAAAAGCAATGCAAGAAGGCTGGGGCACACCACCATGGACAAGTGTGCCAAATATTGGCCCCATCCAAGGTGGTTGGGTATGTTTTAGGGCTGGGTAGACCCATTTTGACCCTAAAACCCTTGTATCGGCACCCCCCAACCATGGGATCGCCATGAATGCAAAAACCAACCTGGAAAAAGCAATGCAAAAAGGGTGGGGCACAACACCATGGACAAGTGTGCCAAATATTGGCCCCATCCAAGGTGGTTGGGTATGTTTTAGGGCTGGGTAGACCCATTTTGACCCTAAAACCCTTGTATCGGCACCCCCCAACCATGGGATCACCATGAATGCAAAAACCAACCTACAAAAAGCAATGCAAGAAGGGTGGGGCACAACACCATGGACAAGTGTGCCAAATATTGGCCCCACCCGAGGTGGTTGGGTATGTTTTAGGGCAGGGTAGACCCATTTTGACCCTAAAACCCTTGTATCGGCACCCCCAACCATGGGATCACCATGAATGCAAAAACCAACCTAGAAAATGCAATGCAAGAAGGGTGGGGCACAACACCATGGACAAGTGTGCCAAATATTGGCCCCATCCAAGGTGGTTGGGTATGTTTTAGGGCAGGGTAGACCCATTTTGACCCTAAAACCCTTGTATCGGCACCCCCCAACCATGGGATCACCATGAATGCAAAAACCAACCTAGAAAAAGCAATGCAAGAATGGTGGGGCACAACACCATGGACAAGTGTTCCAAATATTGGCCCCATCCAAGGTGGTTGGGTATGTTTTAGGGCTGGGTAGACCCATTTTGACCCTAAAACCCTTGTATCGGCACCCCCAACCATGGGATCACCATGAATGCAAAAACCAACCTAGAAAAAGCAATGCAAAAAGGGTGGGGCACACCACCATGGACAATTGTGCCAAATATTGGCCCCATCCAAGGTGGTTGGGTATGTTTTAGGGCAGGGTAGACCCATTTTGACCCTAAAACCCTTGTATCGGCACCCCCCAAGCATGGGATCACCATGAATGCAAAAACCAACCTAGAAAATGCAATGCAAGAAGGGTGGGGCACACCACCATGGACAAGTGTGCCAAATATTGGCCACATCCAAGGTGGTTGGGTATGTTTTAGGGATGGGTAGACCCATTTTGACCCTAAAACCCTTGTATCGGCACCCCCCAACCATGGGATCACCATGAATGCAAAAACCAACCTAGAAAAAGCAATGCAAGAAGGGTGGGGCACACCACCATGGACAAGTGTGCAAAATATTGGCCCCATCCAAGGTGGTTGGGTATGTTTTAGGGCAGGGTAGACCCATTTTGACCCTAAAACCCTTGTATCGGCACCCCCCAACCATGGGATCACCATGAATGCAAAAACCAACCTAGAAAATGCAATGAAAGAAGGGTGGGGCACAACACCATGGACAAGTGTGCCAAATATTGACCCCATACAAGGTGGTTGGGTATGTTTTAGGGCTGGGTAGACCCATTTTGACCCTAAAACCCTTGTATCTGACCGGCCCTACCATGGGATCACCATGAATGCAAAAACCAACCTACAAAAATCAATGCAAGAAGGGTGGGGCACAACACCATGGACAAGTGTGCCAAATATTGGCCCCATCCAAGGTGGTTGGGTATGTTTTAGGGCTGGGTAGACCCATTTTGACCCTAAAACCCTTGTATCGGCACCCCCCAACCATGGGATCACCATGAATGCAAAAACCAACCTAGAAAAGGCAATGCAAGAAGGGTGGGGCACAATACCATGGACAAGTGTGCCAAATATTGGCCCCATATAAGGTGGTTGGGTATGTTTTAGGGCTGGGTAGACCCATTTTGACCCTAAAACCCTTGTATCGGCACCCCCCAACCATGGGATCACCATGAATGCAAAAACCAACCTACAAAAAGCAATTCAAGAAGGGTGGGGCACAACACCATGGACAAGTGTGCCAAATATTGGCCCCACCCAAGGTGGTTGGGTATGTTTTAGGGCTGGGTAGACCCATTTTGACCCTAAAACCCTTGTATCGGCACCCCCCAACCATGGGATCACCATGAATGCAAAAACCAACCTAGAAAAGGCAATGCAAGAAGGGTGGGGCACAACACCATGGACAAGTGTGCCAAATATTGGCCCCATACAAGGTGGTTGGGTATGTTTTAGGGCTGGGTAGACCCATTTTGACCCTAAAACCCTTGTTTTGGCACCCCCCAACCATGTGATCACCATGAATGCAAAAACCAACCTAGAAAAAGCAATGCAAGAAGGGTGGGGCACAACACCATGGACAAGTGTGCCAAATATTGGCCCCATCCAAGGTGGTTGGGTATGTTTTAGGGCAGGGTAGACCCATTTTGACCCTAAAACCCTTGTATCGGCACCCCCAACCATGGGATCACCATGAATGCAAAAACCAACCTAGAAAATGCAATGCAAGAAGGGTGGGGCACAACACCATGGACAAGTGTGCCAAATATTGGCCCCATCCAAGGTGGTTGGGTATGTTTTAGGGCTGGGTAGACCCATTTTGACCCTAAAACCCTTGTATCGGCACCCCCCAACCATGGGATCACCATGAATGCAAAAACCAACCTAGAAAAGGCAACGCAAGAAGGGTGGGGCACAACACCATGGACAAGTGTGCCAAATATTGGCCCCATCCAAGGTGGTTGGGTATGTTTTAGGGCAGGGTAGACCCATTTTGACCCTAAAACCCTTGTATCGGCACCCCCCAACCATGGTATCACCATGAATGCAAAAACCAACCTAGAAAATGCAATGCAAGAAGGGTGGGGCACAACACCATGGACAAGTGTGCCAAATATTGGCCCCATCCAAGGTGGTTGGGTATGTTTTAGGGCTGGGTAGACCCATTTTGACCCTAAAACCCTTGTATCGGCACCCCCAACCATGGGATCACCATGAATGCAAAAACCAACCTAGAAAAAGCAATGCAAGAAGGCTGGGGCACACCACCATGGACAAGTGTGCCAAATATTGGCCCCATCCAAGGTGGTTGGGTATGTTTTAGGGCTGGGTAGACCCATTTTGACCCTAAAACCCTTGTATCGGCACCCCCCAACCATGGGATCGCCATGAATGCAAAAACCAACCTGGAAAAAGCAATGCAAAAAGCGTGGGGCACAACACCATGGACAAGTGTGCCAAATATTGGCCCCATCCAAGGTGGTTGGGTATGTTTTAGGGCAGGGTAGACCCACTTTGATCCTAAAACCCTTGTATCGGCACCCCCCAACCATGGGATCACCATGAATGCAAAAACCAACCTAGAAAAAGCAATGCAAGAATGGTGGGGCACAACACCATGGACAAGTGTTCCAAATATTGGCCCCATCCAAGGTGGTTGGGTATGTTTTAGGGCTGGGTAGACCCATTTTGACCCTAAAACCCTTGTATCGGCACCCCCAACCATGGGATCACCATGAATGCAAAAACCAACCTAGAAAAAGCAATGCAAAAAGGGTGGGGCACACCACTATGAACAAGTGTGCCAAATATTGGCCCCATCCAAGGTGGTTGGGTATGTTTTAGGGCAGGGTAGACCCATTTTGACCCTAAAACTCTTGTATCGGCACCCCCCAAGCATGGGATCACCATGAATACAAAAACCAACCTAGAAAATGCAATGCAAGAAGGGTGGGGCACAACACCATGGACAAGTGTGCCAAATATTGGCCCCATCCAAGGTGGTTGGGTATGTTTTAGTGCTGGGTAGACCCATTTTGACCCTAAAACCCTTGTATCGGCACCCCCCAACCATGGGATCACCATGAATGCAAAAACCAACCTAGAAAAAGCAATGCAAGAAGGGTGGGGCACACCACCATGGACAAGTGTGCCAAATATTGGCCCCATCCAAGGTGGTTGGGTATGTTTTAGGGCAGGGTAGACCCATTTTGACCATAAAACCCTTGTATCGGCACCCCCCAACCATGGGATCACCATGAATGCAAAAACCAACCTAGAAAATGCAAAGCAAGAAGGGTGGGGCACAACACCATGGACAAGTGTGCCAAATATTGGCCCCATACAAGGTGGTTGGGTATGTTTTAGGGCTGGGTAGACCCATTTTGACCCTAAAACCCTTGTATCGGCACCCCCCAACCATGGGATCACCATGAATGCAAAAACCAACCTACAAAAAGCAATGCAAGAAGGGTGGGGCACAACACCATGGACAAGTGTGCCAAATATTGGCCCTATCCAAGGTGGTTGGGTATGTTTTAGGGCTGGGTAGACCCATTTTGACCCTAAAACCCTTGTATCGGCACCCCCCAACCATGGGATCACCATGAATGCAAAAACCAACCTAGAAAAGGCAATGCAAGAAGGGTGGGGCACAACACCATGGACAAGTGTGCCAAATATTGGCCCCATACAAGGTGGTTGGGTATGTTTTAGGGCTGGGTAGACCCATTTTGACCCTAAAACCCTTGTATCGGCACCCCCCAACCATGGGATCACCATGAATGCAAAAACCAACCTACAAAAAGCAATGCAAGAAGGGTGGGGCACAACACCATGGACAAGTGTGCCAAATATTGGCCCCACCCGAGGTGGTTGGGTATGTTTTAGGGCAGGGTAGACCCATTTTGACCCTAAAACCCTTGTATCGGCACCCCCAACCATGGGATCACCATGAATGCAAAAACCAACCTAGAAAATGCAATGCAAGAAGGGTGGGGCACAACACCATGGACAAGTGTGCCAAATATTGGCCCCATCCAAGGTGGTTGGGTATGTTTTAGGGCAGGGTAGACCCATTTTGACCCTAAAACCCTTGTATCGGCACCCCCCAACCATGGGATCACCATGAATGCAAAAAACCAACCTAGAAAAAGCAATGCAAGAAGGGTTGGGCACACCACCATGGACAAGTGTGCCAAATATTGGCCCCATCCAAGGTGGTTGGGTATGTTTTAGGGCTGGGTAGACCCATTTTGACCCTAAAACCCTTGTATCGGCACCCCCCAACCATGGGGTCACCATGAATGCAAAAACCAACCTAGAAAAAGCAATGCAATAAGGGTGGGGCACAACACCATGGAAAAGTGTGCCAAATATTGGCCCCATCCAAGGTGGTTGGGTATGTTTTAGGGCAGGGTAGACCCATTTTGACCCTAAAACCCTTGTATCGGCACCCCCCAACCATGGGATCACCATGAATGCAAAAACCAACCTAGAAAAAGCAATGCAAGAATGGTGGGGCACAACACCATGGACAAGTGTTCCAAATATTGGCCCCATCCAAGGTGGTTGGGTATGTTTTAGGGCTGGGTAGACCCATTTTGACCCTAAAACCCTTGTATCGGCACCCCCAACCATGGGATCACCATGAATGCAAAAACCAACCTAGAAAAAGCAATGCAAAAAGGGTGGGGCACACCACCATGGACAATTGTGCCAAATATTGGCCCCATCCAAGGTGGTTGGGTATGTTTTAGGGCAGGGTAGACCCATTTTGACCCTAAAACCCTTGTATCGGCACCCCCCAAGCATGGGATCACCATGAATGCAAAAACCAACCTAGGAAATGCAATGCAAGAAGGGTGGGGCACACCACCATGGACAAGTGTGCCAAATATTGGCCCCATCCAAGGTGGTTGGGTATGTTTTAGGGATGGGTAGACCCATTTTGACCCTAAAACCCTTGTATCGGCACCCCCCAACCATGGGATCACCATGAATGCAAAAACCAACCTAGAAAAAGCAATGCAAGAAGGGTGGGGCACACCACCATGGACAAGTGTGCAAAATATTGGCCCCATCCAAGGTGGTTGGGTATGTTTTAGGGCAGGGTAGACCCATTTTGACCCTAAAACCCTTGTATCGGCACCCCCCAACCATGGGATCACCATGAATGCAAAAACCAACCTAGAAAATGCAATGAAATAAGGGTGGGGCACAACACCATGGACAAGTGTGCCAAATATTGACCCCATACAAGGTGGTTGGGTATGTTTTAGGGCTGGGTAGACCCATTTTGACCCTAAAACCCTTGTATCGGCACCCCCCAACCATGGGATCACCATGAATGCAAAAACCAACCTACAAAAAGCAATGCAAGAAGGGTGGGGCACAACACCATGGACAAGTGTGCCAAATATTGGCCCCATCCAAGGTGGTTGGGTATGTTTTAGGGCTGGGTAGACCCATTTTGACCCTAAAACCCTTGTATCGGCACCCCCCAACCATGGGATCACCATGAATGCAAAAACCAACCTAGAAAAGGCAATGCAAGAAGGGTGGGGTACAACACCATGGACAAGTGTGCCAAATATTGGCCCCATATAAGGTGGTTGGGTATGTTTTTGGGCTGGGTAGACCCATTTTGACCCTAAAACCCTTGTATCGGCACCCCCCAACCATGGGATCACCATGAATGCAAAAACCAACCTACAAAAAGCAATGCAAGAAGGGTGGGGCACAACACCATGGACAAGTGTGCCAAATATTGGCCCCACCCAAGGTGGTTGGGTATGTTTTAGTGCAGGGTAGACCCATTTTGACCCTAAAACCCTTGTATCGGCACCCCCCAACCATGGGATCACCATGAATGCAAAAACCAACCTAGAAAAAGCATTGCAAGAAGGGTGGGGCACAACACCATGGACAATTGTGCCAAATATTGGCCCCATCCAAGGTGGTTGGGTATGTTTTACGGCAGGGTAGACCCATTTTGACCCTAAAACCCTTGTATCGGCACCCCCCAACCATGGGATCACCATGAATGTAAAATCCAACCTACAAAAAGCAATGCAAGAAGGGTGGGGCACACCACCATGGACAAGTGTGCCAAATATTGGCCCCATCCAAGGTGGTTGGGTATGTTTTACGACTGGGTAGACCCATTTTGACCCTAAAACCCTTGTATCGGCACCCCCCAACCAAGGAGCATCCCTTAGTAATTAAAAAATATTCAAAATGAAAAAAAATCGTCACATTCCATGTTTTCTTGTGTTACATACAATGTGATAAAAATTTGAGGTGATTTGGAGGAGGTACAAAAATCACTTGCTTTAAAAATGGGGCTAAATGTTAGACCTAACAGTCCGTCGTAGAGCAAATGATTTTTTTCGACCATCTCTACTTCATCCGATTTTTTGTATGCTCCCATGCATGTAATATAAAGTATTATTGAAAAAACATTTAAAATAAAGTTTATAATTTTATTTCAATCACTCTACTTTCAAGTATATATTTTGATAAAGGACAATTCTAAAACAAATTAATGAAAACATACAAGGTTGGGTTGATCTGCCAACCTTCAATGCATCTTTTGTACATTTTCTTTATATGAACTTTTTACAAATTCGATTATTTAAATTCACATATGAAATATCAGATACAAATAACATATGAAATTGCTACTCTGTTTTATTCTCATGACATTGGTGGTTGCTATTCTCATCACATAGCGGCTTTCTATTCATTCATGTAACTTATCTACTATGTTTTTAAACTATTGAAAACATTATGTCAGAGATCAAATTGGTACATAAGTCAATATTACTGAACTATCAAATTTTCAAACAAGCAAAATTTTAGAATTACCATTTCCTTGCAAACAAGATAATATTTCTGGACTACCATTTTTCCAACACAACATGCATGGTACATAAAAAGGCTGACAATACTTTGTAGCCATCCATAACTTCACTTATCTTATAACAAAGTGAAGAACCAGCAAAAGCGAACACAGTGTGCTACATACCATCTAGCACACTGGTACAGTGCATACATAGCTACCATAGCTAAAGTTCACATGCCTAGCAAGTCCATACATAGTTACCGCACCATAACAGAAGGTGCACACATAAACTAGCAGTTCTTAATAACATACATTACTTAACATCATCATACTACTGATGATGTACTTCTTCAGTAACTTTTTCAGACATTCAGTCAATACTGACCATAGTACTCCAGTACTTTCCTCAGGGCAGCATGATTCGCCTTGTCGCGGAGATCCTTCGGGTGCACCTCCTTCACATGGCTAACAAGTCCTTCACGCAGACCATCCCTAGGAACCTGCTTGGAGGGATGGAACTTGCAGTAGTACCTCCCATCAGGTTTCATGTAAGCACTGATTCCCTCAGCCCAGATCTTCTCCCCCACCTTCTTCTCATATGACAGCACATTGTACTTGCTGACTTCATTATCAGATGAAGCATCTGAGTTGTACTGCAAAACAACAATATCACAATCATATGTCACAACTATTGTACATCAATGAGTTCAATAAACTTGTCAACCATGCACAATCAATATTGAGAATGCTAGCTATCTTACCGACACGGCGTCCCCGGACTCGACCTCCAAGGAAATGTAGGACTGGCCAGAGTCCTCCGAGTCATCCAACTCCTCAAACTTCCTCTTGCGGACAGAGGAGGTCTCACCAACCTAATAAGAATAAATTTAAAAACAATGTTCATATATACAGATTTCACATTGCCTAATTTAAAGAAAATAAGTGGGAAAACTAAGCAAATAATAAACTCAATGATGCATTATTATAAATTAAAGAGTACACATTGCAATTAATTGTACAATGTTTATCGAATGGATAATGCTAGTACAAAACTTTGGGAACTAATAACTCAGCATATTTACAGTTTATAGTACCATATACAGGTGCTATCATTCCATTTCAATTAATATACTAGCAGGGAGCAAATTATTATGTCAATCTAAATTGCAATCATGGCAGCATAACACATATACTACAAATCCTTATTGCAATCATTACAATAATAGGCCAGTAACATTATATTTCTCCTCCTATGTTAAGGTGAAACATAATTCTGTCAACCTATCATTAATATTGATCTTAATATCATAGAGTAATCATAGACAATATTATGTTTCACCTTAACATAATAATGCTCTTAAAAGTAAATTTCATAGAGTAAACAGAGTCAAGATTATATTGCAATCATTACTACATTATAGGTGCTTCAAAGAAATGGAGCACATTCTAAATTACAACTATACTTTCAAAACATGACAACTATAGCTATACAAAGCATGTTTAATACAGGTGGAATTAATAGATTACAACACATTCTGAAAAAGGAAATATCTTATGCACAAATGGGAATGCCCCTGGAGCAGCAGTACCATAAATTTAATAAGCAATAATTATCACCATAAGATGTTAAATAAACAGCATTTAGGGGTTTTTAGCTTCTAACACCCAGAAGTGGTGGTCCTGCCAAATCATACCATTTCAAATAATAGGTACACATGCTATTATTCATACTGTGGTGATGTAAAATTATAGTAACTACATATTTTCCCATAGCAGGGAACAAATTATTATGTCAATGTTGTTGCCATCATAGCAAGATAACACTCCTGGAGCACAACAGCATTACCATAGATTTACAAATCAATGTGAATCCCTGAAGCAATTATGCAATCATGTAATAAAAAACATAGTAATGAAGCTCTGTAGCAAACAATTGATGCTAATACTAACAAATAAATTGTGCACACAGTAATCAAACCAGATAAATTGTGCACATGGTATATAAATTGGTTCTGTTGCTTCCTAGCCTTAGGCGCCTTTTTGTATATTTGTGTTGCGTTTTTTAGCTAGACCTTGTGTAACTTGCCAGGCGGGCAAGAGATACTTGTTGTATGGTTTCGTTATCCCGTGGTAATGAAATCCGATCCATCTGGATCGTTTGGAAAAAGATCCATTTGGTCCACAGTAAGCCCTAATCACAAATCATATGATTCGTCTATTCTTCGGTTTCATCTAACCCTAATCACCATCAAATAAGGGCAAATAAGCTGAGGAGTTGAGAGGATACCACATACCAGAGGGTCTTCCACCGTTGGCTGCACATTCAGATCTGGCAACATCAGCTCGCCGTCGAATCCGTGCTCCTGCTCATCCGCCGCCGTCAGCACCAAGCCTCCACCCGACGCGGCCGCACCACGATGGCTCCATCCACCCGACACCACATCTGGCACCGCCACGCCGGTGTTCTTGACCAAGGCAGCGGCGGCCGCCCTCGCGGTGGAGCTGCTACCCTAAATCGGCCTCCGATTCGACGGAAATCCGCGGAGAAGAAGGGATTATAGAGAAGAGAACTGGCAGTGGAGACGGAGCGGAGAAGACGAAGTGGCCGAGGGAGAGGGTTTTCTCCGTACCTGATTTGGGGGGGAAATGGTGGGGCGAGGGAGGCGGAGCAGCCGACGAAGGTTTTATATGTCCCTTCCGTTTCGGTACACGCACGTGACTTCGCCACGTACACGACGGTTCACAGAATACGTACAACACAGTCGCGGGCCATACGGGCCTATACAGGGCTTTTACGTATCTGTCAGAAACGTGAAATGACGAAACTAACCCTGAATCCGAACAGGTATCGCGCGATCTCAACCGTTCATGTGTTTTGACGATTCCACTTTTCCTCTGGGGGGGAGCACCGGAGCAGAAGCGCTCAGACGTGCGTACGATGTGATTTCCTTCCACGAGCAGTGCTTCGTGCGTGCAGCATTTTCCCCTGTTTGCCTAGGAGCATCTCCACCCGTTTATGGTCTCCGGGTGAAAATCCGAACTTAACAAATGTCTGATTGATGAAAAAGGGCGTGAGGGGCAATATTTTCCCAGTCGCACCCCGGCATTCGTCCATCAACGGCGATAGTTTCAAAATATCGTCTTCCCGCTACACAAAAACATCGTCAAAGTTCGGCGATCGGATCAGCCATATTCCGGCGATCGAAACAGAAACAAGAGGATAACAGGCTCGTCGGCGGTCCCTTCCTGAGCCTTGTCTGGCGCGGCATCAGCCGGCGATGCATCGTCGGTCGTCGGTGTCGCAGCGGCGGGAGTCGACGTCGAGGAGGGGGGGGGGGGGGGAGGGGGCGAAGGAGCCACTGGAGGCCGGAGGATGTCTTGGCGATGGGCGTCGTACCAAGCCCTCGTCTTCTCTTCCATCTTGCCGTCATTACCGTCGATCAGGAACATCAGGTCGGTGTTCCTCTTCTTCGCCGCGGAGGTTGCCTTTAACAAGGCTATCTGGACGCCCTGGTTGACGAGCATCTCCTCCCACCGCACATCGTACTTGTCGTCCGTCCCGACGGCGTGTGCCCTTGCGTTGGCCCAGCACTTGTCGAAGGACGCCTGCAACCTTTCGGCTGGATGGGCCGCCTTCTTCAATTTTTCCAGCTTCTTCTGGCTGAGCTCAGGGTGGCCCGCTAACACGGCAGGGGCTGGAGCGTCGGGGTTGTACTGCTCGTCCTTGTTGTTCGCGAGGTTATTCTTACCTCCTTCCACTTCTCGCACCCCTCGATGCGGGTGAACACGTTGAGGTACTTGAACGTCTGGCCGTCGGTGTCGTCGTTGTACATGTCGAACGCCCGACGCATCTACAAATACAGGCCGGTGAATCAAATTGAAAACTCGGAGAACCCGGGTCGACGGACGAGACACATCGAGTGAGCATACGACCTTGGCCTCGAAGTCGGCGTCGCTCACCGGGAGTTCTTCGATCTCCTCCTCTATGTCGTGCCACGTGCTGCACGCCGCCTGCATGATCCCCCAATGGGTGCCCATTGCCTTGTCGCCACGTATCATCACCGTCTTTTTGAAGTAGGGATCGACAATTTTGCGCTCGTCGAACGCCAATTTGACCCGCTGCCAATATGTCTCGTAGTTTTGATTGGCGCCGGTGATTCCGTTCATAGAAACGGTCTTCCAAGATTCGGCGAGGCACTCCTCTTCTTTGCCCGTCCATTTGATCCGCGGCTCAGCCGGCGGTGAGTTCTTCTTCCTTTTTTCCTCCCCTTCGACGTCGTCGTGGGTTCAGGCGCGTCTTCTTAGTCGATGTCCTGGTCGAGGTCGGCCTGCTCATCTTCTTCATCGACGTCTTGGGTGTCGTCTCCAAAACCGTCGTTCTGATCGTCGACGGCACCCCGCGACGTGACGGCTTCCGTCGCCCTTGCCTCCTCTTGTATGAAGAAACCCGGGCTCGACGCGGCGGCCATTGAGCCCGACGTGATCATCTCGTGCATCACTCCGTCATTCGGCGATGGCATCCCGGGGTTGGAGATGGAGAGCAGCCCACGGCGCAGGGCAGGCGAGATGCCCTCGTACATCACACCGTCTTACTCCGGTGGCGACGGCGTAAAACTCGTCATGCCGATGATGTAGATGTCCTGGAACATGGCCGGTGACGCCGGCGAGAAGGTGGAAGGAGAGCCGATCGTACCTTGGGCCGGCCTTGGCCAGGGGAATTGGCCGATGCGTGGCTGGCCAAAGTTCGTGGAGACCAGCCTCGCCTGTTCTTCCGCCACCGCCGCCGCCCTCTTCGACGCGAGCTTCTTCTCCCTCTCTGCCCTGCCGCGAGTTTCGTTCCACCGCCGCTCCACATCCTCCGCCTACCTTGCGTTTGTCCAGCCCGACGGCCTCTCTTTTGGCGCTCGCGGCTTCCTCGCCTTCGGCGCGCTGTCGGCGGTGATCTTCGGCGGCTTGGTGGTGGAAGGGAAGAGGAGGAGCTGCAACTGTGGGGGAATGGCGGTAGCTCCTCCGAAATTCGGTGGGAAAATGGTTCTATGCGGCGCATTTTGGAGGGAAAATGAAATAAATGGAGGGAACTACACTTTCTATCGCCGACACCGCGGACCCGCTCGATGTTTCGCGCGTTTTTGTTTCGTCCGGAGTCCCCGACCGGTCCTCGGGAAGCCGGGATGGCGTGAGCTCTCCGGACGGATTAAAGGCCAAATCCGGAGGAAAACGAGGAGCCGGGAGCGCGGCTGGGTTGAATAACACCGTTCGGATAAAAAAAAAAGGGCTGCCGGAAGCCTCGTCGGGGAGACGGCTAGAGATGCTCTATGCCTAGTCGATACTCCGGCGGTATCTTGGGAAATGTTCGAAATGCATAAGCTTCTCTCATAGGAAATGCATAAGCTTCTCTCATAGTCCCTCTGTATCAAATTAGTCCCGCATAGTACTATAGTGGGTTTACTCAAAGTTAAAATTAGCAATTTTTTATCAGATGGTACACACAAAAAAGTAGTACGATCATTTGCAATACCAAAGCAACATTATTTGAACCCTCATGAAATAGGCTTTCTTATTACATGCATTTGGCACTACGAAATTCGATATTTTGTGTTAGTCAGTTTGTGTCGATCCCCGCAAGGTGGTTCTTTTGAATATACACGGAGTAATATAAAACAGATGGAGCATGTCGGTTAATCTCTATGATGAAAGACGATCTTACTAATACTAATGTAGTTTTCTTGCAGGGACTGCCGTGTGCTGCAATTTTCTTGGGTAGGTGATGCTTGTTGAATTAGCCGATATATCTCTATGATGAAACCCGGTATTCGATCTTGGGGTTTGAGAACGTAAGCTTCCCGCGTGTACCGGTTACTTAACGAGTAAAGTTTGTTTTAAGTATCGAATTCGTAGGGTCAATAATCTGGATCGGACACTAAACTCGCATGCCCTAAAATCAGCAGTATATACTGTCAGGTCCCAGCCGATCCTAACCCTAGAGAGTACCTGATTAACGCATGATGAACAGCCTGATACCGACCGGGATTATTCTCTGGTAATCCATCTCTGCTCTGTATATGAAACGTTTTGTTCACGTATGGCTACATTTTGTCAAGATTAAGACGTATGGCGTGCCAATTTGACAAGTGGTTGTGCTAGACTTGTGACCTTTATTTTTCTGCGCGAACTGGCACGAGCTCTGCATTTGCATTATAGTAAAGGGTAGAAATTACAGAAGCAAACCGAAGCTAAGGACAGTTCAAAAAAAAAAAAAAAAAAACATGTGTGCATTGTAGTATCAGCCATCATGTTGATGCATATTTGTTCCAAGTCAAACGTTTTAATCTTTTTTTTAGAATTTCTGGATAAAATATCAACTAGATATTTATTCTAGATATATTTTTGTACTGTCTTATTCAAAGTTACAAGCTTTGACTTAAGTCAAAATCTAAATATATTTTTAATATTTGCAAGGGTAGTTCGTCATTCGGTCGTTGCTCAAAATATGGTCGAATTAATTTGTCCAATTATTTTGATGCTAAAAGTCTCGATGAAAACGAACACACGATTAAAGTTGATCCAGTGGCATGACTTCTATGCGATGAATCCCAATATGCCGAAACAAAAGTTAACTATGGTTTGACGAACGAAGCATCGACATACTAGTATTCACGATAGCTACATATATCATCTCCATTATAGTAAGATACAATATGGATTATATAATTATCCAAAGTCAAATTTTGTAACCTTTGACCAAATTCATGTAAGAAAAAAATCAATATGCACGGTACCAAATCAAAACAATTAGCCATGCAATAGAAAACAATATTATATTCATTTTGTAAGGTGGATGTGGATTTCTTAAAAAAAAGTTTGACTGATCTTCACACACTTTGATCTTGACAAAATAAACCCCCGTTCGCATGGTTGTCGGTATGCCGATACATATCATAGTAGTTTACGATACTACCATGGCATATCGTGATGATGTCTTAATCTGGTAGTATCTTACACGCTTCCTGATACGTATCCTGGATATAAAAGTGATACCGTACGATCCCACGCCTATGTTAAAAATATGGACATAATGGTACGTCTGCCAAGTTGAAGAGTAATAATGGTTTGGTAATCTCAAATCTAACTAAGTATTTAAACAATATACCGTTAATAAGTTTGGGTGAGAAAGCTGTCACCTAGCCAATTGTTTGTACCGATTGTCAGGCATACCTAGACTTCTATTTTGTTGGTTTGCAATTACTTATCTTTGTATCCAATGGATGAGTTTGCAGATGTTTATATTATTTAAATATATCATTTAGATGATCAGACACTATGAAAGATATAGAAAATGCTCAAAATTCAAATTAAAGATTAAATTTAAATATATTCAAGAATATATTGCGTATATATACATATATTCAATCAAAATAATAATCTCATAGTACCGTGATACCACAATACGATACTGCTGGCAAAAAAATAAATCGTTAACCCAATCCTGACAACCTTGCCAATTGGGTCGTTCCGTCGTTGCTCACAGTACGACCTAGTAAATTTCTTTCAATCGTTTTTCAAACCAAATAAATAGTGTCGGTGAAAACGAACACACAACTAAAAGATGATCCTAAACGAAAAGAAGATCCATCGGCACAGCTATCATGCGACTCCAACTTTTAACAAATGGATGGCTACGATATATGGATACCCTTTCGTTAGGAGGTTGTTTGGTTGAGGACCAAAAGCGAGATGGATGGTCCCATTTTTAATTGCATTTGGTTGTAGATGGCTGGATGTTCCAAAAAAAAAGTGATTTAGGAAAATTTGCTGTGCTATTGATCCCAAAATCTCCAATAGTTGTGTACCACTTCTAAGAGCATCTCCAGCCACGTCTCCAAAGCGTCCCCCAAAGGTATTTAGGACGCGTCGGACAAATTTTCGTTCCCAGCCGCGCGCCCCAAAACTTCCTTTCGTCCGGCGCGATCCAATACGGTGTCCGGCGCCCTGAGCCCGTCCCCGGTCCACAGGGGGACGCTCCGGGCGTGCCGGACACAACAAAAAGCGAGGCGACGAGACACATGACTAACGCGTCAGCGACACATAAAAATTCGACCCACTCTCCCGCCACATCACGCCTCTCCCGCCGCGCATTTCTGCCCTCCCAAAAGATTTTACCGCATCTCCCGCCGATTCATTTCTCCCTCCCGCCGTCTCTACTCTCTCCCATCCATGGCACCGCTGACAGGCCCCAAAAAATGGCCAAGAAAGCGGCCACCAAGCCGTCGGGCAATGAGACGAAAGGGCCGAACACGCCCTTCGCGAAGCCACGGAAGGCGTCGGCTATGAGGAAGAAGCCGGAAAGCTAGACCAACGATAGGTGGGAGCAAGACTGCCCGCGGCGCAAGCTGTCGATGACGGAGCAGAGGGGGCGGTGGGTGGTGCATCAGGAGAAGAAGTCGGAGGCGGCGCGTGCGCACCAGAATGCGCTGGCCGCGTGTATCGCTGCTACCAACACGAGCCCACGGAGTACGTCGGGCCCAGCGTACATTCTGGGGTGGTGTCCCCATCGACATCTGGCTTCTTCACCCTTATGCCACTCCCGGGTGCGTGACACCGAACTTGTCACCGCGGTACGAGGATGCGCTGCCGCATGGCGGCTTCAACCCCGGCGTACGACCAAGCGCCCCAGCCAGGCCCCGGTGTGGACGACGCCCCGTTCACTAGGCGCAGGGGTCCGCTTGAATTCGAGGGAGCCGGTGGTGAGGAGGAGGAGGAGGAGGTGGTGGTGGAGGACAACGACGAGGATGACGAAGAGGGCGGTGACGAAGAGGACGACGAGGATGAGGATGCCATAGATGCCGCAGAGGATGCAGAGGATCTCGTGGAGGTTGACGCGGCTGGCGTGAGGAAGAAGAAGAAGAAGAAGAAGAAGAAGAAGAAGAAGAAGAAGAAGAAGAAGAAGAAGAAGAAGAAGAAGGCGTCCTCGGGCACACGAGGCCCCAAGTGGTAGGTTTTGGAGGATGAATGTCTCTGCGAGTCGCGGTCGACGGTGAGCCCTGACTCCATCATCGCCACCAACCAAAAGTACGGGAAGTATTTAGCGAGGATCAAGGCGTAGTTCGATGAGCGCAAGCTTGTCAACAAGGATTACCATAAGATGACAATGAAGAGGAGCAAAAAGGCAATATTGACGCGCTGGACCTTCATCCAGGCTTCGGTGAACATGTTTCATGGGTTCCATAACGAGGTTGAGACCAGAGGCGACAATGACACGAACCTCAGCGATGTGGTACGCCTATGAAACATTTTAGCGCCTAGTTTAATCTCGATCTGATTACGCTTCCTTTGATTAGTTCAACCGCGCCATGGCAATGTACCGGAAGCACTCAGAAGGGAATAAGTCTTTCGCGCTGATGCATTGCTATAGCAAGCTCAAAATGAACGAGAAATGGCGGCTGACGCATCTTTCATTGTCGAAGGGGAAAGATGCCATTGATATGGATGTGCTGCTCGCAACATCAGCAGGACGCCCTATCGGCAACAAGGCTGCTAAGGCCGCCTTGGCCGATGCAGCAACGACCGAGAAGACGCAGGCATCGATCACACGGTGCCTCGACGAGGTCTCCCCGACCCTGCTCTCCCTCGACCAAAAGGCCGACGAATGATGGGCGGCGCTGCTGAAGAGGCAAGAGGAGAAGATGGAGCTCAAGAAACGCAAGGAGGACATGTCCCCGCTGACCGCGTCGACAACTGGAATGTCTACCCAGACGCGGGCGGCACACAACTGCTACAAAGGCATGATCCTCAACGACATCGAAGCCAAACTGGCGGTGGCCAAGGCAGCGGTAGCAACCCCACCCCGGAGCAAGAGCCGGCACCAGCAGGCACGTCTGCGACAGCGTCTGCCAGTACACATGCGTTAACGGCATTGACATATGCATCGGCATCAGCCTCGGCATTGGCCTCGGAGTGGGCGACGGAGTAGGCACACTGGGCATAACACAACGAGGTCGTCGTGATCGACGGGCCTACGTCGACTCAGGATGCGCGGTAAGCCTTGCCGAACCCCTTCTTCTAATTTATGTTTAGGTTGCACCACTAGTCTGTAATATGACCGCGCGTATAGTACTTTTATCATGGCTACTTCGATCGCGACTATTTCGGGAACGATCTCTTTTGAATGTCAACTATTTCAAATTTATGTTTGGGGACTGTGTTTGGAGGACGCGGTTGGGGAGCGACGTCCCCCAAACGCGGCACGAAGAAAACGCGTCCCCCAAACGCTCGATCTGGCATCGTTGGAGGGACGCTTCGGGGGATGCGGCTGGAGATGCTCTAATCCTCTATTCTTTCTTGCTAGAATTGTTCACCCGCCGCCAGAACATCGGCGCCGCCGCACCGTCCCCGTTGCCAAGACCCGCACATAACTCACATTGCGCCACTCGAGGTGAGCTCTGTTCCCAAGTCCGGTAGCAGGGCTATGCTAATCCGATACGCAGGAATCGGGCAAGGCTTGTTGCCGACGCCCCCGCCTTCGTGCGCTCTAGGGGAAGGTCAGTGCCCCTTCCTTCGTGCCCTCTAGGGGACGGCCGAAGAGCCCCGCCTCCGGATGCTCTCCACTTCTCCAGCGGACAACCGGCGAGCCCTGCCTCCACGTGCTCTAGGGAACGGCTGGCGAGCCCCGCCTCCGCGTGCTCCTAGGGACAGCCTATGAGCCAACGCTTCCTAACATTTTGTTGAGTTTTTTTTAGGGCAACATTTTGTATTTTTGTTAAGTTAATAATCACACTTAATTACCTCCAACATCCATAAAATCCAATGAGCCAAACGAAAAATGGGATCACCCAAACGTGGACCGTCCCATCCACAAAATCTGGTCCATCCCATCCCCCTACGTATTTGTACATCAACCAAACACACACTTATCCCTTCAACTTTTTATGTAAGGGGGGGGGACACCGAAGCATAGCTCATCTTGCGACAAATCCAAATGTGCAGTGACAAATGCGTTTGACCAGACAAGCAGACTAGTTACTGGTATTTTGCGGCAGCTGCGTAATACGATTGATGCCTGCATCTCCCTTTCACTGCCGCTAGTACAAAACAAACTAAAAGTAAAACATACTAGACGCGAGCGGGCTGGGCGAGCGTGTGGCTTCCATCGGGAGACAGCCCAGCACTGTTCAGCAAACTGCAAGTCCGTCTCCGGCCTCGATCGACTCGATCTCCCCGTCGTCGTCGGTCCTTCCGTGCGCTGCCTGCGCGCCACGTTCTAGTTACGACGTCGCCTCGCCGGCATGCGATGCGACCGTCACACATTGACACCGCCGCCGCTGCGGCATCCGTCCAAATGTGAAACGCGAGCGGCCGAAAACTGGATCGACAACATCCTAGCTTTTCCGGCGTTCTGGGATACGGATATTTCGATGGCGGCCGTGTCCCGTAAATAGAGATGCTATCGGAATTTTCTACTCCCTCCATCACATGAAAGTTGAGGACGTTTCTCAAAAATTAATTTAAATGTATCTAGAGAAATTCAAAATTTGTCAAATATCAGACACGTTTCATAAAAACGGAGGAAGTACTTATCATATCTTGTAAACGAAGTACTCATATAATAAACACCGTTTAAACAAAAGGGTTAAGGTAACACCTATGCATGTTTCAGTTAATAAGTTTGGACTCCAGCTGTTCAAAAAAAAAAAAAGTTTGGACTTCGTATTCAACATAGCGACTATATAAGCGGAAAATACATTCATGCTCATATGTGACCTAGTATTTAGCTGACGAACTTGGCAACTCACTACCATTAAACATGCTTTGTTAGCTTCGGTGTATCGGGTAAAAATCGAATTATTCAAATAGAAACCATAAGATAATCTGAAATACAGACTCTCTAAACGGATTCAGAAATGAATTCGATGCAGAAATTATCGCATCCGCTTACAACACTATTAACATAAATAGTTCAGAGGAAAAAAGTTGGATCATTTCGGTCGTAAAGCATTTTGACTCCCAAGCACCAGTGCTCTCAGCATATTAGAAAATTGGAAAACTTATATTTATAGGTTTCAGAAAATAACGAAACAAAATTTTAAAAGTAGTAATGATATGTCCCACTAACTTGCAAAATCGTAATTTTAAATATTTTATATTCTGAGCTACACAAAAATGACAAAGTCTATCTTTTTTACAGATTTAAAATCACTATGCTTTACACTTTTGTTAATTATTTTTTAGCCCAAACTACACATAGTTTCCAATTAAAAATTTGATCATTTATGAGATACATAACGGGCTACATCATGATTTTTTTTAATATTTTAAAACTTAAAAACATTTTTTAAAAAATAAATAGATCACTGGTGATCATGTACACCAAATCTTTGTCCCATCTCGGCGCTTTATTTTCCCCACACGAAATGCTTTACACCTTGGATCGGAGCATCATCATCCAGCAGGTTGAGTAAACAAATGCGGATATGACAATCCGCACCTGGCGCTGGCAGCAGCAGATGTGAGGTTCACGTGTACACGTACAACAACACAAGAAGAGCAGACTAGGGGACAAGGCGTTTCTGCTCACGAGCTCATCTGCTCCCGCACGGTGATTGGCCATAAGGAGCATCGGGAGCTGTGCCACTGTATTTTGCTTGGCAAATACAAGACGTGGAAAATCATGGATACCAATAGCTGTCGTACCGCTGGTCCAGAATAAATGCTGCAGCACAACTTCACAGAAACAGTGAGACCCACTGGTAATAAATGCTAGTACAGTAGTATTTTTACTGTAGCATCATCTTCTACCTCCGATTCTTCACCGAGAGTTGCAGTCTTGAATCGGTGGCGCGGAGCTGAGAAATGGCAGCGCGTCAGAAAGAGGGTAAAGATCTGGCGACACAACCATTACAGGTAAGACAACAATCCCGCAAGCAATCTCTGCTCACCTGTCCTTAGCTTTGGTCCCAGGTCCGAGCCTGTTCTTCTTGGCCGCGTGCAGGCGGCTGCCGACTGTCACAGGCGAAGCTACTCAAGCGGCGTAACACGCGAGGAGGACGAAAAATTTAATCATTCCGTGAGCTGCGGGAGATCCTCGCTTGGTTTGTCATGTCTCTTGACTCTCTTCCTTTACGCAATGCTCCAGCTTAGCAGCGTCGGCTCGCCGACGGGCAACCCGTTCATGAGTTCAGCAGCGGCTAGCTCCCTATTCCCCTCTCGTGGTTCCAAATCAGGGATGGGAGATGCAGCCCTGATGTGGCCTCCCGTACTCAGAGTAGCCTCTAGTTTTTCTTTTGGTGGGGTCGGTGGAAGCAGAGATGCAGTGAGTGCTACTGCTACCAACACAGTCACATGTGACTTGATATTTACCCATAAAAAATACGTGAACTATACATACGCAAGTACAAGGACAAGAGCACGCTAAGGCATTTGATTGGTTGGTTTCTCCAGGAGCAGATGAGCTCGAGCTCAGTTTTGTATATCCGCAGACTAGGAGGATAATTTAAACCCGCACACGATCTGTGCCCTGATTTTGTCCCTAATATTCTTCTCCATCGTGCGGCTGGATGTCGTGCCGACGCTTTGCTTTTCTTCAGACTCGTGTTGCCTTCAGTAGTTAGTTGTGTGTCCCTTTTCTGCGTCTCTCAAAGAAAGGGGTGTAGCTTTTCTGGTGGAAACAAAATACACTCGCAGTTGAGTGAGTAATCCATTTGGTTTGTCGCCATCAATTTCTTTTTGGTAGCTTATTATTAATGAACTCTTATTGGCTCCATACCTTCCTCCTTAGTACTTTCCTCTGTCCATAAAACAATGTCGAAGAGATAGTATATACTTTCATCTCTAGAGTTTTCCTAAGGCGTGATGCACCTTGCAGCAAATAAAAGGAATCAATCAAGGTGCCAATTGCCCATTCGGTTCTAACCCGAGCTTTGTGCTTTGCCGTCCACTTGCAGCTAGAGATGACTAATTTCCCGACGATACATTCCATGCCACGACCAGGCTCCGGCAAGAGTCGACCGGCCACTAATTCCACTAGTGGTTCATGGTTGTCCGCAGGTTTGACGTTTTTTCTCGGCCCAGTCGCCGACGATTATCTTTATTATGGTAAACGCAGGTACCGCAAATGTGGATGTTAGCATAGAATGGCAGCCGATAGCCTTTCCGGAATTCCGGTCATCTTATGAACGTTCTCCGCCGCCCGGCAAAGGCAAATCCATCGTCGACCGGTCATGCTCACGGATGCCTTTACTTTGGCTTGCTCAGTGACAGCGAGTACTCTGCTAGACTGCGAGGAAGAACCGGCATCACCCCGTCATTCTGGAAGACGACGAGTCGACGCCATGATGCACTCGAATTTGACAACTGGATGTTACCGTACTTTGATACGAGTAGCATATGCTAAAATCTACAGGTGGCTTGCCGTGGACCATGGGCGGGCACAGGACACTAATAATGGGTATTCAAAGAAAAAAATCAATCACGTTGCTGCCCCTGCCAATCGCTAGAGCTTAGAGGCATCACCATATTGTGGAACATCAGCGTCAGTTAAATGATGAGAGCTCAAGCGGTTGCTGTTGTGTATAAGGTTCACTGGGTGATACGAGCCTGAAGGACATCTATATTTGTTGATCTAGGTGGGTCAAATACTTGGTGATATGTTTCTACCAAAAATAATGGGTATTCAGCTGAATACCCATGAATTGCTTTGTGCCCGCCTATGCCGTGGACTCGTAGAGTAGAGCGATCACATAATACTAGTACACTGCAGCGAACGGTAGGCCACAATGGTGGCGCTATGATGACCCAACAAATGTTAAACAAACAGACAAACAAACGTACGTGTGTAGTGAAACAAAACTTCCGCGACTCTGAAAACTCTAATAGGATCGCGCTCTTCTTCCGGCAGGGGCAGCGGCTATTCCGATTTCGCGTACGCGATTCGGCTGTGGTTTCCATCCAAGAACTGGCCCGTGTACCAGCCCCTGCTCTTAACCTCCGACACGAACAGGGGGAACACGCTCTCCATCTTCTGATAGGCATCGTTCAGGACAGCATCGCGCGATCCAGCGCCTGATCTCTCCATCTCCGAAGCGAAGCCAGCGACCAGCCATCCCCGGAGCGCGTCCTCCCCGGTCGCGCTCTGCTCCAGGACCATGTACGTCTTGTCACCCTTTGGGCAGAGCAAAAACTTCTCCTCAGGGAAAGAAGCTCTCAGCTGTTCCACGCGTCCTGGGCTCAGAACCCTGCGAAGTGGTTGCCCGACTTTCACGCTTCCCGCTTCTTCTATTAGCCGGTTTGGGAACAGGAGGTCTTCTCTGTATCTTAGCTCAGCTGGGCTTGAAACCTTTCCACTCTGCAGCGTGAGAAAAAAAAAGTTAGTGTCGGAACTGGGAAGGCCACAAGTGTTTGCAGTTACAGGTTAGATATAAGAAACCTTGATAAAATCAGCCACCACCATTGCTGTTCTTTGTGGGTTAAGTGTGTTTATAGGAGTGGCCCTCATCTCTTGCACTACTCCCCATATATGTACAGCAGAAAGCAATGGGCCAACAATTAGCTGAAAGAAAACAAATAATAGTAATTAGAAGCTTATACTAAGTAGAAAGTTCTTTGACATAATAACAAGTTCTGAAGTCTGACGGCATGCAGCAACTGAGAATAGAACAAGTGGAAAGGAGCCATCAAAACATGCATATACTGTAATTGTCTTCTCCAAATTCTGACAGTGAACAATATTTAGTTGCAAGTGTCATATCTGGTCTGACCAGAACTTAGATATATGCACTAAGCAGCAGGAAAGTGGACTAACAAAGTCATGCAGTAGGTCACACATTAAAATATTTCTACCATAGGCAACAACTGGACTAACAAAGACATAATAATACGTTCTGAAGTCTGACGGTATGCAACAACTGAGAACAGAGTAAGTGGAAAAGAGCCATCAAAACATGAACACACTGTAATTCTTTTCTCCAAATTCGAACAGTAAACAATACATATTTCCAAGTGTTAGATCTGGTCTGTTCAGAACTTAGATATATGCACTCAGCAGGAGGAAAGTGGACTACAAAGTCATGCAGTAGGCCACAGATTAGAATATTTCTATCATACACAACATATCGAATTCCCTCAGTCTTTGGTCACAAAACCTTTCCCCAAGAAAAGTTACTCCTTGTCTAGTTAAAAAAAATAAAAAACCCATTTCAACGGATTCCCATCGTACTGGCTTGCCTTCATGATAAGAGCAGGTAGATGGACCATATCCAGCAGCTGTGCAAGTAGCTGTTTTTGTATTCTGTGTTTGTTTCAGTGTATGTAGTCAACACAAATGATGAACAAAAACTACATTAGATGCCCTAAGAAACAGTTGTGGGAGTATAGGAGACATGGCAGCCCGAAATTCTAAAAGCCATTTTGGACACTACCTAATCCACTGATAATGCTTGGATAAGATTATTTTTATAGATCAAACCAACTATTTTTTGCAAGTTCATACAGTATACAACAGAAATGCTCTGTGCTGTATTTCTATAGCTCTGAAGACTGAAATACTTCAAATAATGATCATTATTGTCACACTTTTACTTTGCGTATTTCCCTGACAAAATGAAAAGTAACTGAATAGGTACATTTTGGACAATATGTACCTTCCCTTGAGTTGTTGAACAAACAGTAGATGATAGACCAATGCCAGCTCCTATGCCCATAACATTGAAAAGTGTCGAAATGGCCTCCCCTTTAGCAAACAAGTCGCTCAGGTTACCTTCTTTGGCAAAAGACGAATATATTGGTAGCCTTGTCGCTCTGGCTGCAACAACAGCCATTCCCTACAATGATAAACCATAACTTAATTGTGTGGTAAGCCAATTCTAAGGCAGAAAAACCTGAACAAACGTGTTATAGTTTTTATGATGTTCTATAATCTACATAGTTATTTCAGATAGCATTCCTTTTATATTTGATTTATCCCTGAACAGATTATACTACATGCCAGTGTCAAACAGAACATTATATTGCAATATACATGCCATTTAAAGTGTGGCATGCAGGTCAAAATCTGCACCTTTGCGAAATTTCCCAAGCCTGCTACTTCAAGAAAAAGTTGTGGACACAATGGTGAAATGAAGTCCAAGGCAGTACCAAAATCATAGAGAACATCAGCTGACACACCACAAAAACAGGCATGAATAATGTTAGCTTACAAAGGAAATTAAATATAATAAGACAAAAAAACAGAAATAGCAGTAAAAGGGTGAAATGATTGATATGGTTATTACCCACCAAATATCCTCCAACTCTTTGGCTCTGAATCCATTCTTGCCCCCATGCCGCTACAGATGAGTTTTCCTGCGTGCTGCATTCCATCTTTTAGAATCTGAAAATGGATACAGAAAATCAGCCGAGATGTTTGGTTGTACTACCTGCTTGAAATTTTAGCATCTCTGTCGATATATGCTTACCCAACTTACGGCAGTTGCTTGCGCAGGGGTAGGTCGTAGACCTGCAGCAAATAACAAAGACTGAGCCACAGCCCATGTGGGCAGTCAGTTGAAAGACACTATGTTTTGTCCATCAAACAAAGTAATAGTACAAAAAAAACTTGAGAAATCCATACAATTCAGGAACTGTCACAAGTTATGAAATCTTATTACTAAGTAAAATATAACAGCAACCAGAAAATTGACCTGGGTTGATAACACATGCAGCATAGCACTAGAAAAATGCTGGAGTGCTCGGAATTTGGTATATGTTAGGTAGCCCTCGTTTACACTGCATGATCGGTAGCAGAACATGTCAAAGAATGTGGACCATCAGAGTATCAACAATTCCAGGAAACACGTACCTGTATGGATAGCCTGATGGAAAGAATTTGTTCAAGAAAGAATCAACCAACTTATCATGTACCAGTCTGTTATCCTGGATAACTTTTACCTACAGGAAAATAGGAGTTATAACTTATACGGTAACATAAAATTTACGCTGATTATACAATTACCACGAGAGTAACATTCAAGTACTTTGACTATGGAGTTACGCTTGGTCACACTGAGATTGTTTAGTTATCTAGGTAAAGCAATAAACAGTTAAAGGTTATTTTGCAGGCCAGGAAAGCTTATAAAGCTGGCAAACTTACTGAAACAGCACAAAGTTGACAGCCATTCATTCTATTAGAACAATACAGTAATGTAATATGTCACATCAGTTGAATGATGAAACCAAAAACCTGTACTACACTTTGTGTCTAAATATCACTTAGGAGTTAGGACAAAAGAGAACTAGTGCTACAAATTACTGTTTATATTTCCCTGGAGTATCATAAAAAGTGAAGCATTCTAGCAGCGTTGTCACTGTTTATACCTTCTTTGAGTTAGCTCCAGGATTCACTGTTCAATTGGGAACTGCTGAAATTATTGCAGTACGTCGATATAGTTGTCTAAAGTTCAGTAGTGAAAACAAAACCCAATGGCAAACTGATTTATCCACACAAGGTCAATTTCTAACAAACTGCAACCCCTAGTAACATAGAAACCAGATGCTAGAGGACAGTGAGTATATATCAAATCTAACGCTAACTGAAAACAGAAATTGTTACTATCATCCTAGTTTTGTGCTGGGCATAGTTATGTTCTTCACAGGAATGAAAATGGAACAACTTGGCCCTAGATAAAATCTCAGTAAAGCCAATGGGGAAAAGAGGAAGAGTAGAAGGATTACAGATATGCCGCCGCCGCCGCCCCCGTGTCCGGCGTCGAAGGTGCAGAGCCGCGAGACGGACTCGGAAATCTCCACCCAGGACTCGAGCTTCCGGGGCATCTCCAGCGCGGTCGTCTTGTCGCCGCCGCCGCCGCCGCGTATCCTCTCCTGCGGAAGATTGGCGCACGAGTTAGGCCCCGGGAAGAAGTGCGGCGCGCGCACCGGGGAGTAGGGATTGCAAGGCAAGATAGGTAGATAGCTGCGCTTACGAGTATGTTCATCGGGGGGCCTCGCCGCGGAGAGGACGGACTCTTATCTTCTTCTTCCTTCGGGGACCGAGGCGGCTGCCGGCGGCGAGGCGGCAGCGGAACGGATGTGGGTAGCCGGTCGCGCAGGGCGGGGATTCCCAACTCCTTCCGTCAAGTGTGGCCGTGTAAAGTTCACTTTTTTTTGTGAGTAGCTCTGCGTCTGCGGCGAAGGCGGGCCGAGCTCGGCCGGCCCAAGACGGCTCATTTCCTCGTTCCTTCGACCTGAGCCGCCTCGACAAGTCCAAACTGGACGGACTCATTTGACCGGATACCAATCTCGACGACGAGCACCACCGCTAGAGAGCCAGCCAGAGCTAGCCACACCTCGCGATCCCAAGCACGAGCAGCAGCTCCGATCCGAAGCCGCCCCCCTCCTGCTACGCGTGTGGTGAGATCCCGCACGGGCCGGGCCTCGATGGGATCGCGGCCCCTCCTGGCGGCCCTCGTCGCGGCGGCGCTGCTGGCCGGGGCGCTGGCCGCGACGGAGGAGGCCTACGTCACGCTGCTCTACGGCGACGAGTTCGTCCTCGGCGTGCGTGTTCTTGGCAAGTCCATCCGCGACACCGGCACGAGCCGCGACATGGTCGTGCTCGTCTCCGACGGCGTCTCCGAGTACTCGCGGGATCTCCTCCAGGTTTGCCAACAACACCCACATCCACGAATTGAGCCGCTAGATTTAGTCTAGTAGTACTTACTTCAGCAAAGTAGTAGCTTTAGCGCAAACTAGTTGGGACTGAAACAGAGCTGAGGAGGACGCTGCTGCTTGCTGCGATCTCGAGGAGCAACATCCATAAATCGTGTAGAATGGCGTGGACCTGGATGAAAAGTTATCCTTGTAATCCATATTACTTAGTACTTGTAGCTTTAGCGCAAAATTTATTGGGACTGAAACAGAGCTGCTGCTTGCTGTGATCTCCAGGAGCAACATCCATAAATCGTGTAGAATGGCGTGGACCTGGATGAAAAGTTATCCTTGTAGTCCATATTACTTCAAAAGATTCCTTGAAAGTAAAAAAAAAAAATTCTAACGATGCCACAAAAAATACTTCTAAAGATGCGAAATCACCCACATCCACTAAATCAGCCGCTAGATTTAGTCTAGTGCTTTTCTTTTGACGGGATTTAGTCTAGTGCTTACTTCAGCGAAGTAGTAGCTGAGCAGGACGCCGCTGCTTGCTGTGTAAACATGTTTGTGTAGAATGGTGTGGACCTGGATGAAAATGTTATGCTTCTAGTCTATTTTTAGCTTTCCAAAAAGTCTTATATTTTGGAACTGAGGTAATATTTCAGTAGATTCCTTAGGAGTAAAGTTATACTAGTACTTCAGACCACACATCAATGAACATTATTTGTTATTATTTGTTATTGTTCTTCTCACCTGCAAAGTAGTTTCATTGTATAGTCTTGCTTCAAATCTAATCTAGACTGAAACCTAACGTTGGGTAAATTACAGGCTGATGGTTGGATCGTGAAGCATATAACTTTACTGGCTAACCCTAACCAAGTGAGACCAACGAGGTTTTGGGGTGTCTATACAAAGCTTAAGATATTCAACATGACAGACTACAAAAAAGGTATATATTTCACTAACACTTCAAGTGCTTTTGTTTTTCCTTCTCTCTCGAGTCCATCTGTTCAAACACTGAATGTGCATGGCTACTATCATCTTTATTTAAATGGTAATAGTAGTTTCAGTTTTCCAAAAGTATCTTTTTTTGTTATGTCTTTCATATCATATTTTTTTATTACTAGTTCTAAATGTGTTTCTGCTCCCCAGTTGTGTATCTTGATGCAGACACTATAGTTGTAAAAAGTATCGAGGATGTTTTCAAGTGTGGGAAGTTCTGTGGGAACTTGAAGCACTCAGAAAGAATGAATTCCGGAGTGATGGTTGTAGAGCCATCTGAAACTCTTTTCAAGGATATGATGGACAAAGTAGACCGGTTGCCTTCCTACACTGGAGGTCAATGCACTTCTTTTCCTCTTCTGTAATGTTCATTTTTAGACTAGTTCCTTTATGAGAAGGTCGCACTAGTAGTTGTTTATTCCTTTATATTCAGGCAGTCCTTTCGGGAACACAAGCTGATTGACTGTAAATAGCTTGCTCACGTTTATTGCATTTTGGTGAATGCTAGTGCATATAGAAAAGAATTTTTATGTAATAAACTTGAGACTAATCGCACAACACAGATGTGTTTTTTTTGCGTACAAGAAATAGGTCATCCTCAGGGGTAACTTGATACACGCTTTTAGATGCTTTGTTCTTGCACTTTTGAAATGTAACAGTTATTTGATTCAGTCTGTTACTTCTTATAGTTTGGCATGTTGGTGCATATAAAGAAAAGATATTGTGTAACAAGTTGTATAAGACTGTCTGTTTTTATAATTGCACAATCAGGGGGTAATTATGTACAGTTACAGTACTTGTAGAATCCTTTGGTTTTTCTACTTCCTCCGATTCATATTAATTGACTCAATTTTATCTAGATACATATGTATTCGGAGGGAGTAGAAGAAAACCCTGAATCTCATATTCTTACTTCTTAGAGAGCTAGACTCAGTATGTTAGTGCATGATAGTGTATCCATGTTGCTTTGCCTAAATAGATGCTTGCACACCACCACCTTGCGGTTACACCTGAATTTTTCAGCTGTACCGCCTTCTTTAGCCTGTTGTGACCAGCCTTTTGGTGATTTCTTGGACTTCATCATGGATTGCCAGGTCCTCTTTAAGTTTACAGCGGTGCAATCCTCAGCCACCCCATTCTCTGTAGAAATTCCTCACTTTGCAGTTTACACACCATCAACACTTTCAGGTGTTAAACAGAGTGTGACTGCAAAACATGTTCCTAGACTACTCACCTCTTATCATTCACCATCACGCCCAAGATTGAGGATACTGCTTCCCCTCTCAGTGTCAACACCTATTCCCTTGCTGGTTATATTGATGATAGAGGAGGGCCAATGCGACCATCATGGGGGATAATCTAGGGAGACTTATTCTACTAGGATATATTTGGAATAGACCGATAGCCCATGGTTGTGAGAGGATATACAATACTCAGTTGGAAGTTTTTTTTGGTCGTTTCATGATTATATTTTGCACTGTTGTTGATTTTATATTCTGAATCTAATCCAGGATGCTGAATTAATTCATGCAGGGGACCAAGGCTTCCTTAATTCATATTATGCTGATTTTGCTAACTCCCGTGTGTATGAGCCAGACTCACCTTTAACACCAGAACCTGAGACACAACGCCTTTCTACCTTGTATAATGCTGATGTTGGACTTTACATGCTTGCCAACAAGGTAATACTTTTTACATGCATTGGTTATTGTTCTCACTAATATAAACAGTTTAGTAATGTAATCAGTAATATGACCTCTCTAATTTTGCCAAGATCTGATCATTCTGTTTTGCATGTGAACCTAGCACTTCGAAAGCCCCTTCGTTTCATCAATGTTATGTATCGTTTATCACAAATATTTGCGTTGGAATTATGCCTTAAATTATCTGCAAACTGTATATTGCATGTATCTCACCTTCTAGTGTTCTCTGAAAAATCAATTATGCCACCCAAATCCCAACACTATGCGCCATGTTAGTTTAAATCTTGTCCTTGCAAATAGAAATGGTTCTAGTGAGGTATGCAAGTCAACAACCCACTCAAAACATACCGCTGTTTGAAATTGTAGTACCAGACTGTACTGTCACAAATCTCAGCTATTTTAGCATTTCGAATGTATGGAAGAAGATCCTCGATAATACAAAGTAAGACAATGTTTATGTTGTTTTTATGCTCATTTGTTGTCTTGTGCTCACCGAGGTACAAATCAAACCTTTTTGAGTAACCTTTAAGTATTTATTTACATAAGTCATATACAGTGTGTTTCTTTGTTGGGACCTAAATCATCAAACGTATGCTGCAGTGGATGGTCGATGCGAAGGAACTTAGAGTTATTCACTACACACTAGGTCCTCTTAAACCCTGGGACTGGTGGACAGCTTGGCTCGTAAAACCTGTGGAAATATGGCAGGTAAAACTTAATTTAATTTATCTACTCTTTACTTACATTTAATATTTTTTGATAGTGAATTAGTAGGATGATGCCAATAAAGTTATGCTATGTATGATTGTAGGATATTAGGCAAAAACTTGAAGAATCTCTTCCGGGAACTGGTGGGGGAAGGAACCCTCATGACCAACTGGTGGTCAAATTTTTATTCATTATTCCCTTCTGCCTGCTGTTATTTGGTTATTACCAATCGTGTTTTCAGGTTAGATGATGTTCCATGCTGCTAGTTTTTTTACTTTGTAGGTGCATCTTTTTATAAGAGTTGCCTTCATATCGACTTCATATGTTTTTTTACAGAACAATAAGGAGTTTCTAAGTGTGCAGTCTTTATGTGCATTTGCTAGAAGAGGCCGTCACAAATACAAGTCTGAAGAGGCACTTCCATCTTATTCAGCTGTTGGTGTTTCATCATCTACATTTTCTAATTCAAATCAAAGAGTTAGTTCTCCACCCTTCAACAACAAATAACCTCTCAATTTATAGCATATATTAAGTAGGTTTTGTCACTCTTAACATGAGTGAACGTAGGAGTACTTTCTGCCTTTTGCATTTTATTACTCCCTCCGTCCATGAAAGGATGTCGAAGATTTGTCTAACTCGGATGTATCTATACACTAAATGGTGTCTAGATACATCCAAATTTAGACAAACTTTCGACATCCTTTTATAGACAGAGGTAGTACATTTTATCCGACATTGACTATTTAACCTTTATGTTTCATCTTTTAAAATGAGTAGGAAAATTAAGAGGGGCTATCTTTTGTGATATAAAATTGCCCCGGTATATAAGATAATGATTATATTCGAAATATTCATGAAGTATCCACCCTGCACAAAGCTGGGCCTGGAGGAGACCTTATTCTGTATAAACTTATCATCCTAGTTATATTTTTGGTGTACTCTTCTTACGAAAATGTGGATGATCATATGATGTTGGCCTAATGGTTGCTTAACACTGTCACAGTTCGCAAATGGGCCATATTTGAAGCTGCCTTCTTATTTCGGGGTGATTGCTGTGCTAGTCTGTTTTATGTCTGCTGGTGTCTCTCTTGCCTTTGCTTTCACCATCATTCCACGACAAATTATGCCATGGACAGGCTTGCTACTGATGGTTGAGTGGACCTTTGTGGCATTCTTCTTACTGTTTGGTAGCTATCTCCGCTTTGTCTATCGATGGGGAAGTATTAGTGCAAATCATGTGGGATATAGCAATTCTGATTCATCAGAGAATCGTGCCGGTACAGGTATGTTAAACTATATAACTTCTTACAAAGTTTCCTCTTTCTCGCTTAGAAATTTTAGGTATCTAACAGCTTGGTCTTTTGCAGGCCATCAGCGCAATATGTCTGACTGTGATGTGGAGGTGACATTTTACTGGGCAGGGATGGCAGTCATAGCTATTGCTACTGTATTTTCACCAACTATCTTGGGCATAACTGCGTTATTTACAAAGTAAGGCACTGACTAGTCACTCCCATTTAATATGAAGGAAGAAGGGAGAGAAAATCGCTATACTAATTACCTATCTTGAATACATAGAAATTGGTCCATGCTTGGCATTTCCATAGGACCACAGGAAGGGGAACTGTTGGAAACTCGGGATTGTTGACTACACCGAGAGGGGATAGGAGGGGGCACTTAAATAGGCTATATCTCGTGGCTGTGGACGAACGTGAATTTCCTAGACCACATAATTATTGGGTAGCATGTACCTTACAAAATGATAAGTTAGTTTAGATTTGGCCTATTTCATGCTTAAAGGGTAGCTCTCTGAAGTGGATAGTGTCATATCCCTTTTTATAGCTTGTTCAGACTATTAGAAAACCCAAGTAGAATGCATATGTGGATTCAGGTTAATTGGAGGATATCTTGTGTAATTGTAGCAACATCTTTTTTTGTTTCTCTTGCAGTCTTGCTAGTAACTGATCAGCCCATTGCATGCTCTTTTCTTTGTCAGGCTAGGGTTGATGGTTGTTGGTGGTGTCGTGCTGGCATCTTTTATGACATATGCTTCGGAGCATCTTGCTATCTCAGCCTTCTACAAGGGTCAGAAAGATAGGAGTGGGTCGAGAACTAGAAGAATTTGTTTTCTGTGTTTGTAGCAAGTTTGTACCTAAAGTTGTTGATTAGTTCATGTTGTTGTACATTTTTTGCACGAGAAAATTTTGGTGGTTCCTTTGACACAGATTCCATTTGTAACACTGATGTAATCAAAGGTACATAGATTCCAACGTTGTTGCTGCTGTGTGTAGCTAAAAGCAGACCTGTAAATGTAAAGCTTATTGTCTATAAAACACTTACCGCCTTTTGCTCGTTGCATTTCTCATGTGTAATTTTGATGGGTGGTTGTGTTTGGAACGTAAATTTGCTTGTGAGTTGTGACAACAGGCTGGGTTAGGGCTACTCAGTATTAACTGCAATCCTAAATTCGTTTGGGACAATGGGCCAGGTTAGGACCTCCTTGTTCAAAAGAAGAAAGACTTACCCATGATCTTGGAATTTGTCAGCCTTTACACTTTCATGTCCGAAGTGCACCTCAATTGCCTTTTGGTTTACAAATCACAATTCATGGGGTGAGCTCAATGCAGGAGCTTTTCGAAATACCTCGACGTACCCTTCTGCCTTCATCATCCCTTGTAGCAGCAACTTGGGATATAGTGGTGTTAGGCTTTTGATTTTTTTTCGTCTAGCATTCGGGCAACATGCAAAATTCGCTCTTAATTATTGATCCAGTAATCTTTTGGCCTTTCTTAAAAGAAAAGCTTTTGGAAATAGTACTTCGCGTTAAACTATGTCGTGAGCCCAGAACATGCAGAAGCTGTGTGCCCAGGCAGTACACAAGGCAGCTAGCTAGAATGACTATCTTCATCATCAAACAGATGCTTCCAACACATTTATTCCATTAATTAGCAGGCACAACCAAATCGTTTGGTAGGTCATCCGTCCACACACGGCTATCTATTGCCTTTGGCAATGGCTGTACCTGGTTGTAGATTTTATTTCAACTTGTAAGTTGTAACGTCTCAAAGTTACTAGTTCTCATTGAGACTATACAATCTACAAGAATTATCCCTTAATGATGCACTTTTCATTAAGACCAACTTTAACATCACATGCACTTTTTATCCCTTAATGATGTTTTCAATTAATGATGTGGCACAGCACCAATTTTATTAAGACCAACTATAGAATTACTAAAAGAACTATTCAAGAAAGGTTGGCGAAAACATATTCAAAAGATAGAATTTATATATCAAAAAGTGTATTCAAAAATAGAATTATTCTAAAATAAAATTTAAAAGATAAGGTTAAAAGAATCGGAAGTCCAACAAATATAAATGCCTTTTTCACAAGTTTATTTGTTTGGATATCTGCTTTCTTATTCAAATAGATAGGATATCACAAACAAAATTTGTAAGATATCTGATACTTTTAGGTCAGATGGTCTATATGTAGGAACCACATCATTTCAAACTGTCATGGAATTGACAAAACCATTTCAAGGGATCAAAATTCACGGTATTATGAATCGAGGGACCAACTTTAAATTGTCAATTGTGAGGATGTTTTCACGATGTATATGCCATTTGTTATCGTGGGGTGCGGGTGGATAAAAGTAATACAAAAATATATAATTGGCTTTCTAAGCAGTGTGTCTCGCTAGACTCGTTTCCAGGACATGCGTCTAGAACGCTTTCCTTTTTAAGAAAGAGAAAAGTTTTGTATGAGGTTATACTACCTTTGTTACAATGACTAAGGATTATATTTTTCTACAAAGTCAAACTATGTAATTTTTGACTAATTTATTAGAATAAATTATTAACATGTACAATACAAAATCAATACCATTGGATGCATCATGAAATGTATTTTATATGATATCTATATCGTATTATAGTTGCTAATAGTTTTTCTAAAAGTTTGGTCAAATTTACTTAGCTTGACTTTTCAAAAAATAAAACCTTATTCATTGGAATGGAGAGAGTAATACTATATAGAACGAATATCAATGATGTATTTTAAAGAGAAAAAGTCCATTGAAATATCCTAAAGTTGCAATGAGGTTTGGATTGCAGGTTCAATTTTTTAAATTGCTTTAATTGCCTCAAACACATCATTACCCTTTTATCTCATTATTATCTTCTTGAATTTTCTCACATGTTGCCACGCCACCCTTGTTTCATATTTTTGGAAAATATTTTATAGTTCAAAAGGTCATTTTAATCCCTTCAAATATGAATATCACTACTTAGTTTGCTATTGACAAGTGGATTTGCTCAGATGACATAAGCCTGATTTTATTTTTCCAAATGGCAATGTTAGTCTTAATATTTATACAAACATTTGTCTTTTAAAGAGTTAAAAATGTAGTTTATGGCCACTTCTAGGAAAAAAACACATTGTTAAATTATAATTAAAATGTGACTTTTTGTTTTACAAAATAGGATAATATTATATAAATAGAAGTTACTGCACTTGTTCCACAATTCTTTTCTTAGTTCAAGCTATGGAACAGAGGGAGTAGCAAATTTTTACAGTTCATTGGATAAGATGCACTTAACTGTTTCTTAGATATATTAATTTAGAACCCCAAAAAATATAGATAATATTTATTTTGACAAATAAGAGAATATTAGATAATTAGAATACACGTCTGGTGTTTCTCACCGATGCGGTAGTGTTTTAGTCAATAATTCAGTGGATGAATCACTCACTACACTATGGTAGTAGTTGGTTAAGAAAACACTAGCTCGTGCATCACCCATACCATACAGACAGTATTTGAACAGCCATCCTTTGGTCCGATAATGAATGAGTGCAGGTGCACCAAACTTAACTGCAAGTTTGTAGTAGATAGCCCATTGAACCAGCACCGTATCAATCCTTTGGCGACCAAATCCTGGGGCTAGCTTAGTAATGTTTGTTCGAACAATACAGCGGCGCCAAAACTTGCAACTTGCATGCATGTGTGTACGTGTGTAGTATATATACACGACATCACACGACACAATGTGCACTAGCTTGATCCGTTTCAACTACCTGCAGATCCCATGATAATGTTCAAAAAAAAAAACCCTGCAGATCCCATGATGCTGTCCTTGTACGCGACCATCGTCCTGCTCCTCCTCGCCGGCGTGGAGTCGGCGTCCAGGAATGACTGCAATGCCGGCGACATCGCGGCGCTGGTCGCCGTCAAGGCGGCCTTCAACAACGCCTCCTACTTCGCGTCCTGGACGCCGGCCACCAAGTGCTGTCACTGGCGTGGCATCAAGTGCGAATACTTCCCGGCCACGGGCCAGGTGAACGTCATCGGCCTCGACATCGTCGAGGACGACAACGTCGCCGGCACTATCCCCGGCGCCGCCATCGTCGGGCTGGCCAATCTCGTGGACCTGACGCTGTACAAGGTTCCGGGCTTGTACGGCCCCATCCCCAAGGAGCTCGCTAGGATCTCCGGTCTCTTTGCGCTCACGGTCTCCGGGACTCGCGTGTCCGGCCCCGTGCCGTCCTACCTGGGCGCGCTCACCGCGCTCCAGTTCTTGGACCTCTCCTCCAACCGGCTCACCGGCGGCATCCCGCCGTCCCTCGCCGCGCAGCCCCACATCACCAGCATCGACCTCAGCGGCAACCGGCTCAGCGGTGGAATCCCGGTGGAGGTGCTGAACCTGGACGGCCTGCAGTTCTTCAACGTCAGTAGCAACAGGCTCTGCGGCATGGTGCCCACCGGTTCTGCAGCGAGGTTCGGCGAGTCCGCCTTCCAGCTCAACAAGTGCCTGTGCGGTGATGCTCGGCTCCCTCCATGCCACCACACAAACTGATAATTACCAACGAAATGGGACGATCGTACAAGCTACTACGTACCTCTTTTTTCCCCTGTCGAGAAAAATAATAAAACCACGCAAGGCAGACGAGTGCTAATGTAATGCGAATGAAGAAAATGTCGTCCGAGCATCCAGTGGTAATATCTTTCTAAATTAGGATGCCTACAATTCTTTTTATTAAAGTTAAAATTTTCAAAATTTGAGCACCTATATACAAACACTTGTCAACAACTACAAATGTAAATGCACCTAATATGAAAATATATTTCACGGCGGTTCTAAATAAAATGATTTGGGATATTTTTTTCTATATAGTTGGTCCAACTTTGAGAAATTTAATTTTATCAAAATATTATAGACATCCTATTCTAGGATGGAGAGAGTATTTCCTGCAGGCCAAATTAATTGACGTAGCTCAAAGTACATTTATAGTGGATATAATATATGACACGTATTAATTTTGGTCGGAGGGAGTAAAAGACTTTTGTGATGATTAGGTGAACATCTTTCCTTGCAAATAAAAATATAAATAACTATTGCCACATCCGGCATGACCAAGGCTTTGACCAATAATTAGTCTATTTGTATATATTTAATATGAAAAAAGACGATGTCATTGTATTCCTATTTAAACACACTTGACTTGTGTGCTTCAAAAAAAGATTATATTTTTATGACATAAACACATGTTAAATGAGTAATTCTTGGTCAAAGCACCGGTCAGAAAAAAAATACACCTTATATGATAGAAGGGAGGGCAGTAGATAAAATCATTGCATGTTGTCTATGGAACCCTTTGCATGTCCATGCCTGCTAACTTTTTATTTAGAAAAGGTGGAACCTTTTATTGTCAAGAACATCGTAAAGAGTTCGACACAAATTACTCTAAGGAACCTGTGAAAACAAAACCTTTTTATGTGTCGTTGTTGCCGCCCACCCGCCTTTGCTGCAAAGGCTCGCACGGCGAGCAGGCCATTAATGCGGCGCGAAAGGCGAGGAGGAAGAAGGCAAATAGGCCGGTTCGCAGTCGTGCACAGCGCTGGCCCACGATGACCGGCCGCTTCGCGCATTATTTCCCGTCATGCTTCCCTCCAACACGTGTCCATCTGGCGCCCCCGCTACCCCTCCCCCCCTCGCTAGGTTGGGTTCGGCTTGGGATCCCCGAATTACTAATTGGGCAGCGTCGGCGACAAAATGAAATTGGGAGGGAGGGGGTTGCCTTGGCACAATTTTTTACGCCGGCACCTCCATGGCCCTTTAAGGGACCTTTAGAGCCATCGAGTGGAGATGCTCTAAGACCCCGAGAGGCATTATAGCAAAGTGTTTGTGAGGTTAACCTAAACAACACAACATGTTGCTAAGATTCAAGTTCAAGTACCGAGAACCTTTTCTTGATCTATTGATAATAATAACTATTATATTAAAGATGAACAAACATCTTTTGTCACAGAATTTTGAGGCTGACCTGAAACGCATGTGTTGTTTTCTCCGTGTGCAGCTTCGGTGCTTTCTAAGAATTTTTACAGTACGAATCGTTCTCTTCTTTTCTTATTTGGTGTCGCACTGTGTGGCTTTTGCTATTTATGGTGGTCGAGCTGATCTCATCAATTCTTGCGTGGTGGATTTGGTCCCGTCGCACCGCTTTGACTTGCCGCTTTGTGTCTCTCCCCCAATTCACCGCTCTCCTTCATCTTTCTCTGGCTTGCCTCGCCATATTCCCGTGACCTGAATTCGTCCTCACACGAGCTCTTCCGTGGCCGAGCGCTGTCGCATGGCCAGCAGACTTACGTGTCAGGTCCTCCGACGTCATGGTCGTCACTTAGGCGCTCACGTGGTCTGCTCCGCCGCCGTTACTCCCCTCCTGGACGGTGGCCGTCTGGTTCGCCGTGTGGGCGTACCACCACGACCACCAATGCTCGCGGCTGCTCTGGATCGGGGGCACTGCGTTGCCTCCGGGCCGCCCCGCCGCCACCAACACCTACGACGCCGTCGGCAAGGCGTAGTGCAGATGATAGTGGCAACATAGAAATCCAGCAGCAGGAGCGGGGCATAGCCGTGGACGGAGGGAACGCAGTGCCCCCGACGGCTATTCCTCGGGCCATGCCACAGGGATACAGCGGGAGCAGCGGTAGGTAAAGACGGCGAGGTATCGAGCCGCTACCAGGGTCTCCTTCGTGGCCGTCGGCCGTGGCCTGCGTCTGGTCTTCCTCGGCGTGGTGACCGTCACCGTATGTCCCCCGCTCCGTCTTCCCCACTATAGCTCCTCTCTTGGCCGACGCCCCGACCCCGCCGGTCTGGTTCACCGCCGCGAGGCCACCACGCTGCTCTGGCTTCTCTCCCACCGACGTGAGGGCGCCACGCCGCCCCGTCTCCACCCCCGTCGCCGCCTGGCTGAAGCGGCGCCCTTACTCCTCCTCACTGGCGGGATGCCGCAGGTCCTCACCTGCTCCATCCCACCGGATTGAGGCCACACCGCTGCACAAGTTCATGGGTGGCGCCGCGGTATCCATTCAGGCTTGTGTGAGACCTGCACAGCCAGCCCTGCTCCTCGCCATACTCCGTCCTCACAGCCGGGTCTGATTATCTAGATCTGGTGAGTTTTCTTGAGCTTCGTTTCCAGCCTTTGACTGATTACATGTGGCTTCTGAAAAGTTTATTTGGTGATTCAATAACTGAATTGTTGTTGTAGATGCAAGTTTGGAAATTCCCACTCTGGCAGTTGGATCTAGATAGCCTGGCATTAAGCTCGATATCATCAGCGACATGCGTTGTGAGTTGTTACAGTTCTCGGGTGTGTCCACCCAGTTGTTGACGGCAAAAGGATTGTCCGTTGGACATAGAAGAGAAGGTATCTAATATATGGTTGATTCAGAATTAAGAATTATCAGGTATGCTTGATTTCCCTTCCCTTCAGCACCAAGCTGAGTTTGTTGAGTGTAATTATTGTGTATGTTGAGTGATTGACCGGCATTAGTTTGATCTCAAGTGAGCTATGCAGTTAGCTAATTAGTTTGTGGTGATGCAGCCACAAGTGAGGCATGCAATTAGATATTAACATTGATAATGTTCAGTCACTCGAGACCAACCAAAATAGCTAGATTTGTTTACTTATGAGCTCTGTAGTCTCCATTGGGTCTGGGAAAAATGTTGCTTTAGATGATACAATTTCATCTGTGGTTTGATCATACAAGTACCCAGTTTTCATGCATGTACATGTGCCTATATCATGTGTTTGATGACAACAAGCATGGACTCAGCTTGCTGGTGGCAATACCTTTTTGTCGAGTGTTGCAAATCTGGATTGGGTAAGTTGAGCTGATGACCTTCTGTATCAAGTTGTTCTGCAATGGTTGATAATAAAAAGAATCTTCAGATTTAATCGAGAGGTATATCTTAGGTGAAAAAGAATCAAACTCTATCTGATCATTGTGAGACTTTACTTATATATTTATATTACTAAATCATGAATATCTTGATTTCTTCTAAGAATAGTTTCTCCATACGTTCCAAGTTATACCTGGTCAATAGCCTGTCTTCTACCATGCATATATGTTGTTACTTGTTTTTGGCACAAGTGTCATGGCAAGAACCACGATGGTGATCATTCTAAGAAGTAGAATTATGGCCAGTTAGATACAAACTAATTTTGTACTCAGTTTTATTTCAGAAGAGTGCATGTCGCGCTGCTACTCTTTTGCAAGATACACTTTCCATTGTTACTCCTTGCCTCCTTGGTATCACGAATCGTGGGCCAGCCAACAAAATCTTTACTCATTCACTTCTTCGAAATCGCAAGATTTTGGTTTCTTATATACAGTTATGATTTAGTTTGTTTATGGATATTGTGTAGAAGAGAACTTACTATATTACCCTTAACTGACAATATATTTTTCCCTTCCATTTTTCTTACAGATCTTTTGAAGATGTGTGTGAAGTTTAGTTACCTCTTGGTCTCATGATCTGTCAGGTCCTTTCAATTATCAGCAGTGGCGGAGCCACCTCCTGGCAACCCCAGGCTCTGCCCGGGCTCATCCGGTAAGCGTCTGTTTAGAGCAGTGCTATTCCTACCTTCAATGGCAGCAGTTGTTTGGGCAAACTTTCACTAGCGCAGCATCAGTTAAGGTCTGCCCTGGCTTCCATGACTGACAAGCTCCGCCACTGATTATCAGGTGAGTGAAACTTGGATCACATGTTCTGCATTCGATTTGTTTCATGTTGCTCAGAGTAATCTTACATGACAGTGCATTGCTACTTTACTAATGCACTATGAATTGTGTGTGTTAATGTGCGCTCACTTTACGAGTAGTTTGACATTGTTGGGTGGTATTTCTTTTACAGTCTTGGTGAACATGGACTTCCTATGTTTTTTTTCATTGTCTCAAGATAACCATCTATAGGAAATTTTGTATAATTGATGCAACTAACCCTAACATTTCATTTGCAGACATTTGTACTAACTATAACCAAGCTATCTCTATTTTCATTTTGTAAGTGGCATAATTTATTTCAAAAGACATTGAATTTGTAGTCTTATTTTTAGGTTTATCTACAATGAAGAAAGGATAAATAAAGTGTCTTTCTCCTCCCATTCTGAGGAAGTTATGAAAATTGATGCAATTGTATGATATTTGCTCTTCACTATTTTTCGAGCGCATATGCAATAAAAACTCTCAGTTACTCATACCATAGTACTATATTCATTTTTAGATGAATACTGATATACTCAACTGTTTTCTGATAGGTGTTTGCAGAATTCACCAAAGCAGAGAATCAGAGAGAAAATGATGTTTGTTGAATGTACTATTGATTGGCCTTGAAGCTCTGTGGTCATTTTTTTTGGTAAGGCTACTAATATAAGAGAAAAAACAGTGAGTGACATTTTCACTAAGTTTCAGAACAAGGCCATACAACAAGGTAGTATTTGTATAGATTGAAGTTCAGCTAAATAGGTCCAATTGGTCCAGTAATTTCCATTCTCTATCCAACATCTGCTAGCAAGTACTTGGCAGTTATAGTATTTCTCTTTGCTAAGATCGTATGCTATTCTTTACTGAAGTAGGAGAAATGCAGTTCTCAGGTAAACTTTGATGTTGAATACACTGCTGTTATATTTCAATAATAAATATGCCAAGATATGTATTTTTGTGTCGCGTCATTAACGTTACGATGGCACTGTCAGATCCATGCCTCCTCGCACACTCGCCGAGACATTTTCCAAATACATACACAGCTTCAATGTCCAAACTCATATTTTTAGCGCCTCTTTCGCTAAAATCTTCTTGATTCTGAGCGCTGGTACTAGAAAGCATAATCCAAGTTAGTGTGAGTTTACTATTTCCAAGTAATTTAATCCCGTTAATTCGAGTACTTTGGATATCATGCTGATGTTACCACATAGTTCTCAGTTTAGCACAGGAGGTAACCGGACTTGTTCTTATTTTTGTGTGTAGAAAGAAGCACGTTGCAGATTAGGAGGTCCCACTCTTTTTTAGGCCAGCGGTGATTGCATAGAACTTCCTTTGAGAAACCCGAGCAAACTTCCCTTAGTTTGTGCCTCTTGGTTTTCCTAATTCTCTTTTGTTCTTTCTGACTTATAACTGAACTAGACGACTTGAATCTGGTCGGAGGTAGAGCATGAAGGTGATGGTACAGAAGTTTCACGACCACGATAAGGTTAAGTCCCATGCTTAATTTAGCTTCCTTTTCTTTGTAGCATGGTCGAGTGTTATCACATTACCCACCAAGATTTGATCTTTGAGTTTTCTCATCTTTTGACCATACAAAGTGCACTTAAATTCAGGTAATGTAGAAAGTGCAAAAAAATTCTGCGGCAAATTTGTTTTTACCTTGGATATGCTATTTGGGCTGGTCCTTTAGGTGGATTTTTTTTCCTAAGTACTAAATCCTTTTGGAAGACAACCTGCTCCAGTTTTGGAGAGGGCAACGACTGGTTCGCCTGCTTCTTTGTCTTAGCAGTTCCCAGTACACAATCACTTATTAGTCTTTTTTACTGTTGGTAAAACTAAGTGAGTTTCATGGGAGCATATGTTGGTGTTGTTGCAGTTTCTGCTTCCTCTGTCAGACGAAAGAATTGGATAGCGCTTGCACATTCCGCGTGTCTTAATTTCGGGTGTTTCAATCTCCACAATCAGACACATATGATTATTGTTACATAGATATTAATGTATGATCTTCGAACTGGTAAAGATTGGATAGTAGTTCTGCCCATTTCTTATTCTCGAAGTGGAGAATATATACTATATATATGTAATAATAACTCAAAAGATCACACATTAGCTTTCTAATTTCATAAGGCAGTTCCTAAGAAATAAACATACATCTACGGTCAGATCTTCCAATCTTCAATATTGAGCTTCTTTCAAGTGATTGGTTGTTCATGTCAGCTGAGCTTTTATGCAAAATGCAAGTGCAATAAGTTTAGGCAGCAAATGACCTGTAATGTACTTGTAGATGTAGTCATATTTTTGGATGTTCAAGCATAGTTTCCTTGGCTCAGCTGAGAGAAGATCAGGTTGACAGAAAAAAACTAAGCTGACTATATTTTGTGTAAAATAGTACACCTTCTTTCTTTAACCAAATCATTGTACACTTTGCTGAAAACATATATATAGCTCAGTTTTATGTTGTAAAATAAAATAGATGCAATATAGCAAGGCACTGTTCAGAATTAATAATATCAATCAGGTTCACTAGAATTACAACAATCGATATTACACGGTTGGCGCGGCGTGCCGCCGCGCTCATTCCTGCTAGTTATATATAAAGTAGTGCAAAGAACCTAAAAGGCGATAACGATTATAAATGAACCTTTGTGATAAAATTCTACCCATGCGAATCCAAAATCACTTTTTATGGTTTATATGGGTTTTAGGTCAACCAATGCTTATATTCAATTTGCGATTACGGCCGTTCATGTCCACCAAATACTAACGGCAAGTCACTCGTGTTTGCCAGAATGGATCTTGAGTGGCATATGCTCGCACAGAACTGAAAATCAACCGGGCATTTTATCATCTTCCTGTCAATGTGCTGCACAGAAAATATGCTAAAGGAGAAACGCAATGTGCCATGAATTGATATATACTAAGGAGATCTCCATATCTGCTTATGTTCCAGAACGAGCTAGTGCGTATATAAACTAACAGCAGTCCGCTACGCCACACGCGATTTGGAAAGAAAAGGGATCGCATTCTCAAGACAAGTGTTTATTAAGCTCGGGAGCCTCCAAATATATTCTCATGTAGCCCGACAGTTACGTTAGAGGCGCAGGAGATATGGCTTATATAACTGCGTGATCTTATCAGAAAACGGATATGCCTTTATGCCCCGTACCGTACACGACGGGAAGCGTCCACGTACGGTTGGAGGTCCGGGAGACGTGCTCGCGTACGTGGTCGAGCTCGGCGCCCGTACCGTACCTGTCTGTCGGGAGAGAGGACCCACCGGCCAGTGGCCCAAGCTTTGTCCAAAAGCCGTTCATTGTTGTGGCCGTTACGGTCTGTCCCGGCCGGAGTCAGGCACTTAGATGCAAAGGCTGTGTTCGATCCACGTCTAGGAAGTTTTTTGTGCAACAAGAGTGCAAACATTCAACTCCGTTAGGTCCTGCAACAAGAGTGCAAACATTCAACTCCGCTAGATCGTGTATCATTTTTTGATATTTCGTCGTGCGTTTCTTTGCAAAAAAGTTATGTGACCTTCTTATTAGTTTGGAGGCGGCTTGCCCCGTATATTCTAAGGAGATAGTTTGCCTCTTGACGGAGAAGGCTTTGAGAGGTAAAATCAAGAAGGTGGAGAAAATTCTCAAGACCAAAAGTAAGAAGAATGTCGTCACAAAGAAAGTTGTTTGATGGCTAGACCCATTTTTCTCGGGTTTCTTGTGTCAAGGGTCTTTGTTCAGGCATCGATAGTTCATGGTTGTAGCATGTTCAGATAGTTTGTCTAGGGGTCAAGGGAGTTCCATGCTTTGAGAGTTGTTCGCATGTGGTTTTGTTGTGAAGGTTCTCACCATTTCCTGTTAATTAACTGGTTAATTCTCTTCTTCTTAAATAACAGATAGCAGCAAATCTTTTACCTCTGTTTCTACAAAAACAAATGACATGGACACTTTATGGTAGGACGATATAGGCATAGTCAAGAAGAGATCATGGCTCATGGAGCAGACTACCTCTTCGATTTACAAGATTCGAACATATGAATAGGAAACACGCTTATTTAAATCCAAGAGGATTTTATATGTGCAACAAAGTTCGTTTGGTTTGATCACGGGAAAACAAATGATCACCGAAATGAGGTTTCAAGTAGGAGTACATTTTTTAGATTACCAGTAAAATGTAGCGCACATAATCTCGTAGAAAAGAATTCTACGGGATCCAATCATACAAATCAAACAACCACCATAGAAATAAACCCCATGAATTTGGCTTCTTCAAAATTTATGTTGAAATCCTTTAAATTAAATCAGATACGCCCCCTGAACTTGTTGTAAACTGGTAGTATTAGGATCGGAATTGCTCCACACACGATGATTGACATACGAACTCTGTAATGTACGATTCTCTCCATACTACTAACTTTCCTTTAGGCCCACCACGGTAAAATTTTTTTGATCGTTCCACCACGGTAATTAATCCCCAGCCCAGTACCATGTGGCCAAGTCCGAGCCCAGGCCAAACGATGACCTAGTGCCCAATTCCTTCAATCTACAAAGAGTATATACAACATAAAATCACCATTTTGAAATGCTAATTTAGAGCATTTCCAGCAGCCTTCCCCCAAAACCCGCACAAAAATAGCGTCGGATCGAGCGTTTGGGGGATGGCGCCGCGTGTTGCTGATTTTGGAACGCGCCTGTTTCTAGTCGCGTCACCCTAACAAGACTTTAAGAAATTTAAATTTTACCAAAAACACTCTAATTCATTCAAAATTGTTATATATTACAATGTTTTGAATGAAATTCGACCAAATTTAAACATAAAATAAACTAATGGCGTCTCGTAGCCCTGGAAGAAGTTGTAGTCCTAGTTGGTGGGCCCGTCTTTCACCGCATCGCTGAGATCAGCTTCGCTGTCGTCGTCGCGCGCCAAGTCGACGAGTGGCCTGCCGCTCTCGTAGATCGACATGGTGATCATGTCCTCAATGTTCCCCTCCCAGTCCTTGTGGTCGTTCAACGATGACATGAAGGCGGTGTTGTACCCCTGGCATGTGTTCGGGATCGTCGTTGCTTGCAGTGAGGTGCTGTTGGCGGAGGAGCGCCATCACCTCATCCTCTTCCTCATTCACCTCCACCTTCGGGACAAGGAGAGCAGCGTGGCCACGGGTATCCCGCAGTTGGGGCACCGGCTCGCGGACCAGAGATAGACGACGGGTTAAACCTCGTGTGCATGCCTCTGCATCACCGACTATGTTGGCCCACACCTAGCGCGACGCGGGTTTTAGCTCCGTCCGCCGTCCATGCAACGTCCCTGTGTAGCGGGGATGGCCTAGAGACGACGTTGTCACTCCTTTCTGCTCGCGGCCCGACATAGCTGGAATTTAGAGCAGGGTGCGGTAGGTTACCTAGTGTAGAGCGGGGCGTGGGGGGAGGCAACGGTTCTATTTTATGGATATTTTATATTTAAATTGGGTAGACAAGTAGGAAAAAATTGGTTTTTCAATGGATGATTAGTGCTTTGTGCAAAAAACTTAGCTAAAAATTTCCGCACGGGTTCTATATAAGTTTCGGTGGACAATCAGCGCGACCGTGGAACATCCGCGGAGACGCAAACCGGACGCATATTTGGACCAGGTTTGCGTCGCCACGGATGGCCCGCTCAGTTTGCGTCGCTTCGTTGGCGAACGCAAACGGTCGCTCAAACATAGCTGCTTTTGTAAAAAAGAAATGATTACCGGATCTTATCCCAAATTCCTAGCCCCGGCCCAAACACAAACCCAGTTAATTCTTGCTTCCGTTGCCTGCCTCGCGTGCCTCGCCTGTGGGAAGCTCGCTGCCTCCTAGCGTCGTACAGGTATCGGATGAAATATGTAGTACGTATAGCAGCGTTCTATTAGGATTCAGTGAACATTTAGTGTTAGACTTAAAGCAAGTATAATAAGATCTAGTCAGCTGGCTACACGAATTAAAATAATATATTTGTGTCTAGTTGGATGAGAGAGAATGTGAGTGAGCTCATGCAAAAGCTAGCTCTAGCATATGCTCCTAGGTAAGGTCTGTGAATGAAAGGTGGGTCATCCATTGAAAAAGTAGTACATTCTTAGAGCAAGTACAATAGAGTCCAGTCAGCTGACTATAAGACATTAAATAATATATTTTAGATGAGTTGGAGGAGAGAGAAGAGGAGAGAGAAGGGAGGTGAGGCTCTTTATGCATATGAGCCAAATTTCTTGCAGCGTGCTCACAAGACCTTGTGAGAGTGAAAGGTGGGCCATATATTAGTAAAGTACTACATTCTTATAGCCAACTATTGTACATGTTAGCTATATGATGACTACAAATGATATGTCATCTTGTTATAGCCAACAGTTGACTATACTATTGGAATTGCTCTTATAGCCAACTATTATACTTGTTGGCTACATATTGACTATAGATGACATAACATTTTGTTTATAGATAACAACCGGCTATACTATTGGAGTTGCTCTTAGAAAACTGTTGGAGTCGTATGCTGCTCGCTAAGTCCTGCCTGAATCTAATAATTATCCAAGTATCCAACTATAACTGGAATCGTGATAGAATTAGATAAGGGTGCGTATTGTGGAAGGTTCAGTAGTGTAATTGTGTAACGTAAGCCAAGAGTACTTCAGGTGGAGTCTTAGGAAATACGTTTCAGCTCGGAGCCGTGCTACTTGCTGACTGCCTGACTCTTCTTGAGCCTAATATATCTAGCTATAATTTGCAATTCTGATACAGTACTGTATACTGTAGAATTGTTATTACGGAGTACAGTACATCAAAGTGTTGTAAATCCAGATTAACCAGACGTGGCATAGACGAGAGGGTAGAATCGGTATAGAGTGGAACCTGTCCAGTCCAGAAGGATCCGAATATTCGGCTGTGGCCCAAACTTCCGGGGCTCGTCGTTAAATAGGCTTACCCACCTGCCCGGATCGAGCCATCCTCAGCGAAACAAAAAAATCAACCCCGGAGGAGGATAAAAAACAGATCTTGCCTATGAGTGAGGAGGAACTCCGGCGCCACTACGAGATCGGCGAGGAGATCGGGCGCGGCCGCTTCGGCGTCGTCCACCGCTGCGCCTCCCGCGCCACGGGCGCCCTCTACGCCGTCAAGTCCGTCGACCGCTCGCGCCTCGCCGACGACCTCGACCGCGGCCTCGCCGAGCTCGAGCCCAAGCTGGCGCGCCTCGCCGCCGCGGGCAACCCGGGCGTCGTGCAGGTGCACGCCGTCTACGAGGACGACGCCTGGACGCACATGGTCATGGACCTCTGCACGGGGCCCGACCTGCTCGACTGGGTCCGCCTCCGCCACGGCGCGCCCGTCCCGGAGCCCGAGGCCGCCGCCGTCGCCGCGCAGCTCGCCGAGGCCCTCGCCCTCTGCCACCGCCGCGGCGTCGCGCACCGCGACGTCAAGCCCGACAATGTGCTCCTCGACGTCCCTGCCGCCGGCGACGGGCCCGTGCGGGCCCGGCTCGCGGACTTCGGGTCCGCGGCCTGGGTCGGCGGCGGGGAGAGCGCGCGCGGGCTCGTCGGCACGCCGCACTACGTGGCGCCCGAGGTGATTGCGGGGGGCGAGTACGGGGAGAAGGCCGACGTGTGGAGCGCCGGGGTCGTCCTCTACGTGCTCCTCACCGGCGGCGCGTTCCCGTTCAGCGGCGAGACGGCCTCCGACGTGTTCGCGGCCGTGCTGAGGGGGAGCCTTAGGTTCCCGCCCCGGCTCTTCTCCGGGGTGTCGCCCATGGCCAAGGACCTGCTGAGGCGCATGATCTGCCGCGACGTATCCAGAAGGTTCTCCGCCGAGCAGGTCCTCAGTAAGTGCCCCCGCCCGTACACCACGTTGGATTCTTCTTACTACATTGCTGCCGTGCTGCATTTGGAATATTTTAGGAATATAATCTCCTTCAAAAGTGCAGGATTCGTTTCTTTCGCCAGAGTATTCTACTCCTTGGCCTTAATTATCTGCCCCTAATTATCAGCTTATCCTAATCCAAATTATGCATTGATAATTCCAGAGCACCCATGGATCCTGAGCGGCGGAGGAGCCCGAGATGAGGTGGTGGAGCCAACCTGAAGAAGAACACAGGTCGTCGTCGACTGGTACCGTAGAGACAACAACAACGTTCTTTCGTCTTCAACCTCTGTACATGCGAGTGTGCGATGATGCAGTAGAGATTATCGACTGTCGAGTACTCATTGTATCAATCCAGGAGTGCTGAAGAAGAGATCTTAGGCTTTAGCTCGATCTCTTTTTTCCCTCTTTCTTTCTACTAGGCCCTTTTTTTCTGCCTTGGTAAGAGAACGCCTACCTGTTCGATCGGTTTTCCTGTGGCGGGGATGCTGATGTACATACTAACCCTTCATGTATAAATTTATATATGAAGTAGTAGTTGATCTTTCTGTGGTTCTTCGTCTCAGTTTGCTCAAACAGTTTTAATCTTAGAAACGTCTTCCACATGAATCCTACATGAGCCAAGTTATTTTTGGTCTTTTTGACGCCAGATTCAGCTGATAGCTAGCTTTTTCATCTTAACTCTTAACGATTTCACATCTGTGCAATATCTATTATGTACTTCCTCTGTTTTTCATATTATCTGTCGCTCTGTTTAATATTAGTTGTCGTGGACTTAGGATAAAGTTATAACGCCACTACTCTCTAGTCTCTACACTCTTGAGTGGATAACCCAGTTTTTTTTTTTTTGAAACGGCTCAATGAACAATAAAGAAAGAGCTAAGGTAAAAAAGTATATGTGTTACTAATAGTAAACCTATTTTATTTGGAGTTTGCTTTCAGCTGAACATGTTATAACTACAAATGAGGTGAGGCTTGATTAGGTGGCTTTGCAAGAACTAGGGAGGAGCTCCGAAACAAAGAAAAAGGTGCGTGCCGCACTCACGAGGGACTGCCAGTGAGATACTGGAGGAAGGTGGGGATGACGTCAAGTCCGCATGGCCCTTATGGGCTGGGCCACACACGTGCTACAATGGCAATGACAATGGGAAGCAAGGCTGTAAGGCGGAGCGAATCCGGAAAGATTGCCTCAGTTCGGATTGTTCTCTACAACTCGGGAACATGAAGTTGCTATGGATGCTTCGGCCGCACTCCCTACTCAGCTATCTGTTTCTACTGCGTTGCGTTTTGAAGGCCCGATATAAAAGAAAGTGGCCTTATTAGTAGTCTCTTGCCCGAACTGAGTCTATTAGCTCATCTTGTCCTTAGCAGCAGGTGAAATTCGTTTTGCCTCATCCATTAATTAAGCAGAAGATGTTCGGTTTTTAGGAGAAAACCGGGCAAAAACCTACAAAGACAGGGCCAAGCCCACACCCACCCACACGACGCCACGAAGGCACACCGAGCCACCCTGGCTACCCACATAAGCTACACAAACGCGAAGCTCGAGTTGGCCTATGCCAAACAGATGGCTTCCCAAGAAAACGCCGGTAGCTCCGATTCTAACGATGAGCCGCAGAGAGGAGATGCACAAGACCTGCGCTGAAAAGGACCTTCACCGTCGAACCGCCCCTCGAAGGTCATCGTACACCACCCAAAGGCAGCTTCGACTTCACAGCTTTTGGTTTGCTACAAATTTGGGAACAGGTGTTGCGTTTAGCGTTGCACCCTGGAACACAACAAAGCAAGGCGTGTTGTTAACGTCGACAGCTTTGGTAACATCTACTCTAGTTCAGTTGAAAGTTAGTAACGTAGCTAGGATGAAAGTTCAGTTGCAAGTTAGTAACGTGGCTATGATGAATAGACAAAATAGACGAGCCACCTTATCTTTGACAGGGGCCACCTAATCATCCTGCACACATATTAAGATAGAGAATTTGATCTCTCGGGCCGTCCGATCTGTCTCCGTTGAGGGACCGTGATCCATTATCGGTTATCCGTTATGAACCCAATAATTTATCCTCGAGCGACTTGTTTTTGAACGTATTTATTGTTTTCTTTTAAATTATACTACCTCCATATCGGTTTACAGACGGTATTGCGCATTTCAAGAAAGAGCTTTGACTATAAATTTGGTCAACAAAATGTAAGATTTATAACTCAAATAATTATACCGTTGGATTCGTATTCAAAAGAAGTTCTAACGGAATAATTTTTATAATATATTATATATTTTGTTGACTAAATTGTTAGTCAAAGTTTTTCTCGAAAAACGTAATACCCATGTAAACTGGTACGGAGGGAGTAGTACATGTCGTGACTTGTAATTGGAAGGTACTATAAAACGGATTGCTACATGCATACCTTCTCCAGGGTGCTTGCCCATGTCATTGTGCCTCCACCTAGGGCTACACGGGAAACCCTAGCCACCTCTAGCTACAATCGCCGCCTTCCTCCCTCTCCTCTCACACGACGCCACTGTAGGGCGCTACCAGGAAAAGCACGTGTTCTAGGTGGCATCAGAGGCCTATGCGGTGGACTTCGGCGTCATTAGCGGTTGTCGGTGCAAGGCTAGGCTTTGCCGTGCGGTGGCAGGGTCATGTGAGATGATGGCAGCGTACCTTGGCCGTCCACTCGTCCTCCTACGATGCGGCCAACGTCGATGGCAAGCTATCGATTCAATCGACTATGAGTTTGGGGAGGTGTGACTATCGATGAAAACCGCGTACGATGACAGCTTCTACGTGTCGCTCCCTTGTTGAAGGCATCGTCGTTGCAGCTGACATGCCACGAGTTTCTTTGGGGGAAACCCTAGATTGGGGTCTTGTGAATTGAAGCGACACTAGTGTGTCGTTCTCCCTCCTTAAGGCATCGTCTTGGAGCAGGTGTTCGCTGGAGGCTTAGGAGGTAGAGCGGCGTGGCATCTACCGCGTCGAAGACATCGAGTCTCGGCGACGTAGTGCATCGGGAATTTGGTGATGGACGCACACATGGGTGGATGCGCTGTTTGGCATCGTGGTGGTGTCGATGGCAGATTTGACCAAGGTTGTAGGGCGTCGTTTGTGATTCTAGAACACATGGCAGTGATCTACCCTTGTTGTTGGGTTCGGTACGTGTTGTGTGATGAATTCAGGGTGCTTTGACACACATGTTTTGCGAGATTTTTTGTTAAATTAAATAAATTAATAATAAAAGCCTTATGCATCTCTTTCGATGCAGAGATCGGACTAATAGTGACAAATTGAAACGTCTCCACCAAGCCAGAAAGGACAGCCTTGCAATTTTCTACACGCTACTACAGTATGTGCAACGATTCCATTCCCTTTGCCAATAAGCAATGCATGAAACGAGTGTGATAAACGATAGCTTAGTGAACCGGTGATTCCCTAGCTATCACCTCCCTAACCGCTTTTCTCTGCTTTCTTATAGACGTTTAATCAAGCGGAACCAGGTGCCGTGATTACTTTGGGCGTTTTTGGGTAGCACCTCGACTCGCTTTATTTAGAGAAGACCTCGCCTAATTATGCCTTGATCAGCGATCATGCAAAACGAATCGCGTGATTTGCACGGACTGCCGCCGTACGCTCGATGGAGCGGCATATCCTGAGTTTATCCTCTTCTCCGTCCGTATACTCGAACAGTACTGCTTTGTACTCCCCTGCTTGGCGTGCAAGCTTCTGCCGAATCGGCGCAGAAATGTAGCAAGCAGGGAGGAGGAGATGCTGATTCAGATTCCCCTCCTTCCGGTCGTGACTTTGACTCTACGGTCGGTCTCAGAGGGGAGCAATGTGGTGCTGTAGCTATGCACGTGTCACTGTGAAGTGTAGACTTGTGAAAAAGATGTTTCGATCGAGATGAGCTTTGTGCCGGTGCGGCCAGGGAATCCGGGCTGAAAAGATCCAGGCAACAACAAAAGAGGGAAAGGACATGTCACATGGTGATCCCGTCACATTGCTAGCTATAGACTCCGGGTCCAGGACAATCGCTGTGTACGGTGCCTGCTTGGCGTCGCGCTATCTGCAATCCTTGCTCTTCTTTTGCTCCCAACTACGCGGACCTATAGTTGTCTAGGTTTTTGTTCGGTTTTTCGCAAATAAACTGACCTGTCTATTTCTCTTGACCAACTTTTATCTAATCAGTGAATTTGGCAATTTCCCTGCTATCATTTTAGAAAAAGCTTCAAGGTCCTACATCTGCTGATAGATCTGTAGGAATTTGTGGCTTTAATATTTTACATGTTAACTACATTGTTATACTCCTGGAATCAAAATCTCAATGTGGAAGTATATTCATGGAAATAACAGGGAACAATTGATGTGGAATTGTACTTAAGGAAATATACTTAAGGAAGCCGGTACACCTATAATGGAATACAGTGTATAAGAATATGCTGGAATTATACCCGGGAACATTATAGAGTGGAATGCCAGGTTGTCTATAGGATTGGCTCTATAGATTGTTAAAGCCTGCGAGTTTGAATCTGAATTCAAACTCAGCGCACGACTCACACGTGCGTGTTTGGGACCTAATTAATTAACAGTATTAGGCTCGGTAACTGGCTGTTAATGATAGTGGTTGGTTTAACATGTCACGAGTTCTAACTGGAAACAGATTGTAATATCTGGAATTTGGAGTCTATATAAAGGTCCCACCCTCTAGCCTCAATATGCATTGTGAGCGGCACCACCGATAAGGCAGAGGAATAGAGGGTAGGCCGAATAGCTCCTAACCCTAAATTTTCAACATTGGTATCAGAGCCGAAGGTTCATCATCGCCGAACGTGGTGGCCGGCGAAATCTTTCGCTTCAGCTTCGGCATCGCCGCTCCAGGCCTATGCTCGGTCCCGTCGGTACGGCCGAGGAAATACAGATCGGCTCCAAAGGCTGCAAGGACTCCGAACTTTGCCGCCGTGGAAGCTGTAACTCTGCCTTGCTTGTGCCCGCTCGTGAACTTGAATCTGGTCCTCGATAAACACGGAGCGGAGGCATCAACGTACAGATTGAATCTGGAATAATTCGCTGCAAAATTCTCGTCGACACCCGGCTGGGAACTCCGTGTCCTCCACAATATGATCGATCGCTGCTCATGATCGGTTACGCATACGCATCATTGTCCGCTGCGCTGGTTCTGTTCTCCACGCGTCCATGCCCGCGCGGAATCGATCGCCGCCAGTTGCACCGCTCGATCATCCAACCAGGGAGGCCTGTTGTTGCTGCACCGTTGTGCGTTAGGCATGATACCCATACGTGGATCGGAAGAAGACAAAGGGGCAGCTACTTTAGCTAGCCACGATCCATCAAAGAAACAAGTAGCAATCTCAAGATTCGCTTGCTACTCTTCAAGGTGAAGCTGCTTATTGCGCACGCTTGATCGAGGAAGCTTGAAGCTGTTGTTTTCGTTCTACCGTGGCACGTTGATTGTGGATTTTTTGCTGGGTTACTCCATCGAATCAACGGAAACTGAGTGACTTCCACTGTGCAGTTCCAATCCGCACCAGACGAGCATAAAAAAAAAAACTACTCGTCGAGATCGATTCCAAATCAATCTTGTCGAGATCTTGCTGTTAGAAGGGTTTTTTGCTGCTTGATCCATCCTGGTCTCGCAAGCTATCGACCTAGTGCTGTTTTTAACGATCCAGGCTTGGAGATCTCGGGTTCGATCAACACTTCCGCTGCTAGTCGTTCTACACCACACCGTCACCAAGAAGCAACCTGGCATTCTCATGTGACTACTCCACATCACCACACGGATGCGACCTCCACGCTGTCACATTGGAAGACTACAACGACTTCATCTGCTCCTTGTGGCTCAAGGCAACTCTTGACTTTGCTGTTCTCTGAAACGCAAAGGAAGCACTCTGAGATAACAGAGGAACCTACAACTACAAGCATCTCATGGCTGCTATTTTTCTCTTACACGGCCATCTAGGAAACTAGTAGGAAACTAGCAACTCAGGCTCGTGGTATCACCGTTTCACATGTACACATGTACAGGGAAGGCTACTGTAATCTGATCCGGTCTTTTGTACATTCACGGAAATCTCGGAAAACAGCAGGGAATTATTTTGCACACTCGAAGTCTGAACCTGGATTATCATTTCTTCTCTCGGTTTCTCTTTGATGAGCTCGCGGAATATGTTTGGGCGCTGAACAAACGCCTGATGAAGATGCCCGTTCTGGAATAGAAAATAACAGGCTCGCTATTGAAATCAATGGTTGATCATTTAGCTATTGAACGTGAGCAAACAAATTACGCGGAAATTATGCATAATCTGGAAAAATTTATGAGAATATTTTCTTATTCGGTATCACTTTTTTTTTTGGAGGAAGGCAAACGGGAATCACTCCATGAAAAAGGAATTCTCCACTTAACGGAATGCTTTCTCTATGTATATGTCTACTTGGTGTTCAGTGGTATATCTCAAGAAACTTTGGAATTGGAAAATTATGCAATTAAACTCTTTTGGTGGAGGAAAACTATTAGTGTAGGACATTACATTCACCTACAATGAGAAGGATTTTTATTTATAATTATCTATTGGTTTCTATTAAGTGGGACATGCTATTTGGAAAAGGAAGAGTGGAAAGATTGCTTAATGGAAATTAGTGCATTATGATTTTAACACAATGGTCTCATTTGTCTTCGTGATCCATTGGAAGTTGGTGACCAAATTGTTTATTTGGTTAAGATAACTCCATGTGGAGGAATACTAATTATAGGAACACATTCTTGGAATTTTATTATTGATGATATTTAAGACTTGGTTGCATACCAAGGAAATTAATTAAGTGGCTCTTTAATTGCGGAATTCTATACTTCAGTGGGAGGACTATCAATTATGGATTCTGCGGCATTTGTTGTATTTTTCTTTCACACTCTCACTAGAGGTTTAATTACTTTTATCTTACGACTTGGTCACATATCAAGGAACAGAAATAAGTTGCATATTAATTCTGGAATGCTAAACTTTAGTGGGAGGATTATGATACTTTGTTATCATATTTTATGGTATTTCTGAATAATCCCACTGATGGTCAAACTATTTGTTTTATTTCATTACTTCATGATGGCACTTGATATGGTTATTTATATATTTTACAATACAAGTCGGAATGTCTTTGTTTTATTATGAACATCTAATACTGAAGTGGAAAATCAGTTCATCAAGGGTTCTTAAAGGTTTGTGAACTGATTGGTGGGGGAAGCACACTTCAGGAATATTAACTGAAATTTACAGAAGAGCATGGAATTATTCACCATTGCATTATGGCGTATACTCCATGGTTGAATAATGGAGGAATATAACACTTTGTTCTTCCCTTGATTATTTGGAAAAGGAATTAATTGCTGCTATTTGTTCAACATTTCATTGTCTCCCACGGTCACTGGTATGTGTCTAGTGGACTGGAAGGTATGTGCTAGTGTACTGGAAGGTCATATGGTTTGATTAATGATGGAAGGTGATCATATACAAAGGTATGTTAAAAGCCTCGTATGTTTTGGGAGTGGAATTACATAGAGAATGTTTTGAACCATTTTTCTATGGAAAACTGTAAACCTATCAAGTACCTTTTATAAGGGAATTATACTCTATGAGGAATTAAATTTGAACTCATGAGGAAAATGGAAGAATAAGCTCTTTGATTAGCATCGTAACTCACACTTGCTAGGATTGGAAATGTTGCTGGAATAAAAGGAAATTCTTATGGCGTAATTTCAAGGAATCAAGGTTTATTTATCATTGGCTGATTGTCACAACCTACATTACATGGATATATTGATGTTATTATTTGGCAAGACAATCTCCATACAAGGTAATATTATTTTTATGTTATGTTTTAATATTTATTGTTGTAGGTATTTATGGTGAAGAAAGAAAATAAGATTTGAATGTTATTTCATTATAAATGATGAAAACTTTGATATGCTTAAAGCATCAAAGGAAGGCGTGCAGCTAAGGAATTATTTTATATAACTATGGTTGTGGAATGTGCATCATTACCTGTTACTTTGTGATAATATGACTCCAAAAGTCACAGAGTTTGTATGCAACATGAATGCATTGAGGGAATTTGTTTACCATGTTAATAGCATGGGAATTCATCTTGTTGGATAAATATTTTCAGCCAAGTGGGAGATGTAGGAATTTGTGGCTTTAATATTTTACATGTTAACTACATTGTTATACTCCTGGAATCAAAACCTCAATGTGGAAGTATATTCATGGAAATAACAGGGAACAATTGATGTGGAATTGTACTTAAGGAAATATACTTAAGGAAGCCGGTACACCTATAATGGAATACAGTGTATAAGAATATGCTGGAATTATACCCGGGAACATTATAGAGTGGAATGCCAGGTTGTCTATAGGATTGGCTCTATAGATTGTTAAAGCCTGCGAGTTTGAATCTGAATTCAAACTCGGCGCACGACTCACACGTGCGTGTTTGGGACCTAATTAATTAACAGTATTAGGCTCGGTAACTGGCTGTTAATGATAGTGGTTGGTTTAACATGTCACGAGTTCTAACTGGAAACAGATTGTAATATCTGGAATTTGGAGTCTATATAAAGGTCCCACCCTCTAGCCTCAATATGCATTGTGAGCGGCACCACCGATAAGGCAGAGGAATAGAGGGTAGGCCGAATAGCTCCTAACCCTAAATTTTCAACAAGATCTCCGTGCAGAACGGGTCAAGTATCAATATGTCGTTCACATACACAACTAGCTTCACGCATGGCTTTCCTGCTTGCACATGGCGGGGGCCATACCATAAGCCTGCACTTCACTTGAGAGCAAAGTGTACGATACCCGTTATACATATCCCCATCGCCTTGGATAGCTAGGATTAGCGACCAGCTTTTAGAAAACGAGTATTAGGCTGATTTTTAGGAAAACCAGATTTAGTAATTACGGTTAAGAATTGGTTAACAGGGAATCATGTTTGGGGAAGAAAACGAGTATTTGGCGGGAAACTCTGAAATGAACCGGGCGGCATTTGCACCTGTCTGAAATCGTTCTCCCATTATCTGAGTGAGAGGTGGGCCTAGGATTCTACTTTTGATGACTATAGTGCTAGTCCTGCGCAATGCATATTTACACGTGGTAGGGTCAGACGAATCCGCCGCATGGCCAAGCATTTGTGCTATGCCGTCGTGTAGTGCTATCCAAAATTAATATAATATAAGTAGGTACTAGCAAAAGTGCACGTGCGTTGCACTGGGTAAATTTAAAAATAGGTTTTATCTGATGGAGAATTTATCTACTCTATATCGCTTATCTCTTAACAACAGTGCCACGTCGTTCTTGGTGATCGAACGTTGATGCAACTCAACGTCGGTGTTGTGAGGCAGCAATGAGGTAGACTGATGCACAATTAAGACACAAAAAACCCTAAACACTCGAACTCTATCCACATTAAGAAGAACAACAAAATAGCAAAGACGGGTCGACTAACCAAGCCAACATGACGACGTATTAGCCGGAAATAGCGGCCTTGGCGGTGGTCATGTGAGTAGCTCCCTCGAAGCCACGGAAAGAGCACGGAGGCTAGCAAATTGGTGATGGCTCTGCTCACATGTTGTTAATAGTAAATTTTCTTTTCTTTGCATTTTGACTCACATTTCAATAATTTTTTATCTCACCTAATTTTGAAAATAATTTGATTTACCAGGAAGTACGTTAATGTTTTCCTTCTATAGAAACCATTTAATAAGTGAAAGGAATCATTAGATAATTCATGAAAATATTGTTAGAGGAAAATTCATTAATCTTCTAAATTTCGAAATATTTCGTTTAGATGTACTGTACTAATTTTTGTACACATACTTTTATAGATCACTATTGTACATGGTAGCTATAAGTTGATTATAAATGACGTGTCAAACTACTATAGTCGGCTGCCAGTATAGTGTTCTTGCTCTGAGAGAGTTTACCTTTGTTCATAAAACGATATCAGAGATTCATCCAAATTTCGATGTATATAAACACTCATATAAATTTAGACATTTACTCACATCTATTTATGGATAGTAGTACAGTAGTATTTTTTAAAACTAAGTATTCATATGTATGTTTCTAAACTATGCAGTCATATATACTCCCTCTATTCACTAATATAAGATGTTTAAGCTTTAGTAGATTTATCTTTTTTGTTATGTCTCTAATCTACTTTTAATATGCAGATTCACTCATTATAGTGTATATTTAGTCCACTTTAAAATATCTAAAATATTTTATATTTTTGAATGGAGGAAACTATGTTTTAAAACTATGTATTTGTATGTACATCCAACAGATAGTTTGGCCTCATGCACAGAATCGACAGAAGCTGTTTAATAGTATAATATAAGCAGGTATAAGCTCTTACTCCCTCCCTTACATATTAGCACCAATTAGTAGAAAATCGCAACAAATAATGTGAAACGGAAGAAGTAACTAATACGGAGTAATTAGCTAATGTTGCATTCACCAGAGGTGGGACGCAAGCACTCTGCAAGGCGATGGTTGCTGCGACGGCTCAACGTCCAGTTTCACCCGGCACGAGAGGTACTTCTTCCAGCCGTCCATGTACGACTCCAGCACGATGTCCACGTCCACCTCCGCGGACCCCGACCGCCTCTCCGACGCCATGCGGCCGCGCAGCTCGTCGGACAGCCCCACCCCGGCGCCGAGCGCCACCATCCGCACGCGCTTCTGCGCGCCCTCGGCGACGCAGAACTCGGGCGCGCGGCCCCACGCCAGCACCGCCCCGCCGTAGGAGACCGCCACCGTCCCGCGCTCGTTGTAGTACTCGCACGACTCCGAGATCCGACTGCTGCTGACGCCGTGGAGCGTGAGGTTGAACGCCGGGGAGATGAGTGGCCCCGGGCCGTCGAGCCCGTCGAAGCCGGCGAGGTCGACGGAGAAAGTGGGGACGGGGATCTGGTGTCGGTCGAAATCGGGGAGAAGTATAGCAAGCAGCACGACGGCGATGAACGCGCCTATTAACAAGGCTGAGATCCTGCGGTCAAGGGAGGCTTCTTCGTGCTTCCTCGGAGCGGTGGGAACGTGGGGCGATGCCCCTGCTGCTTCCACGTCCGGCTTCATGGCGGGGACACCAGAAAGAAGAAAAACTTTTGAGAGGGGCGATTGCTTGAGAAGCGGCGTGGACACTATGATATTGACGGGAGTTGCTGGAGTGCAGCTCCGGCTATCTTGGAGGTGTCCATCTTATTTACTACAGTACTCCGTAGAGAATTTTAGGGGGAGACTTGTAAGATCATAAAATCAGCTCATAAAAATTGCATGTTTTCAAAATGCATAAAAATCGAAAATAACTATACAACATACCTAAGTGATGTACCTACAACTCCAAAAAAAATTAACCCAAAACTAAATGTACATTTAGGTGAAAAAGGAAGATAAATTCTACTTGAATAGTGTCAACGCTAGGTGAATACTTGAATAGTGTCGACGCTAGGTGCAAAATCGCCTCTGGACTGCTGACCGTCTTGCCAAACGAGGATGGCTGCATCAACCTTCTTGTCAGCTATGCAGATGCTCCCCGGAAACGGCTCGACACCTGCTCTTGGAATGCCGCTTCTCTAAGAGAATATGGATTGCTGCGGCTTCCTGGCTGGACTGCCCGGACCTTATCCGTTGCCTCGGGGCGGGGAGGTCTAGAGTGTTGGACTACTGGCATGCTATCGCAAAAACTCCCACCTCCTCTCCCAAAGGTTTACGAACTACAATCATGCTTATCAGTTGGGAGATATGGAAAGAGAGGAATGAGCGAGACTTCAACAACAAATCTTCCTTGCCCTTGGTTGTCATGCAAAAAATCAAGGATGAAGGGAAGGACTGGGTCCTTGGGTCCTTGCCTGACAAGGTATTGACTTGTCAATGCCTATGGATTGTAGGCTAGGGTTTAGTTAGAAGTAGAGGGCAAGTAGATCTCGAAGGTTTCAGCCGAAAAGTACTCGACGACTATGAAAACTAGGGTTTGCAGACAATGATTCGATTGATTCTTTGTCCCTCGACTCCCCCTTATATATGAGGTGAAGCCGAGGGATTCGTGCTATACAAGTTTACAGAGTCCGGGACGGTTTCTAACTCATCCCGCCAGATTACAAACAACACTTCCTATTACAACTCTATCTTTCCTTAGTAAATCTTGGGCTCCCGAATCTTCTTATTCTTCGGGTATTGGGCTTCCAAGAAACCCGGGTACCATCTTCGGCAGGCCCATTTGGGATGCCTATGTCGATAGCCCCGAGATTTTGCTTGAATCGTAGAGTCAGGGAAAATCTCCATTGTTTATTTTTACTCGAAAGCTTTAACCTTTTATATTTCTTCACATAAAATTCTATATTGTACAGGGATACTGGTAATTGGGGCTAGTTCATCTGACGGATCAGGTACTAGTTAACTGCTCTAGTGGCAATCCGCAAAAACCTACTTCAAAATCACGTCCCCGGACATGATCTCGGGATACTGGTGTAAACGTCGACAGGTGCCGCTTAAGGTCTTACCATTCTGTCGAGTCCCAGTCAAATTTATCGGGTACCTAACGCGTCCGTTAGGATTTTTCTTCGTATCTGTTGATACGGATAAAAATGTGAGCGCAGTCTTTGGCGATGCCACGCCCAGCAGAACGGATCTGGGGTCTTACCTTCGCAAATTTGCGGCATTCAGAAATTGATCGCAACTTCGGCGTTCTGAGAATATATTGTCGAGTGCTTTTCCGGCTGTTGGAATGGCACATTTTATCGAGTCATATATGACTTATATTGTTCTCCCGATGGGAGTATATGCAGAGTTAATTATAACTCGAAATATACTCTCTTGCTTTTCTATTTTTGTTAATTTCATCGGGCACGCGAACAAATGCTCCCGATGGGAGTAGCCCCCGAGGCTACAACCAAGAACTTGTGCTTGGTTGTAGGCTCAACATTTTAGTCCACCTTGTCGCTATATTTTCATTACTTCCCAATATGATCTCTTTCTTCTTCTCTCTCTTTTTTTTTTATCTCTTGGGTGCGCGAACAGCGCTCCCGATGGGAGTAGCCCCCGAGGCTACAGCCAAGGACTTGTGCTTGGTTGTAGGCTCCCGCAATTTCTATATTTGTCATACTCGAAAATTTACTTTTTTCTGAAGTAGCCCCCGAGCATTTGGGCAAAAACTTGTTTTTGATCAAAGGCTCCCGAAGTATTGAATAATTCTTTCTGTCGCCACTTTTCTTTTATTTTTCTTGTCGACATACTTCCCTTAATCAAATTTACTTCATCCTTCTCGAATAGTCGTGAGTTCTCTGCCCTGTGGGTCCATTGCTTCGACCATGTTGACACGTCGTGCAAGTGGGGGACACACGTCCTCCGCTTTTCCTGGCGCACGTACGGTAACGCCTATCTCAATAAAAATACTGTTTTGCCCTTGTGTCTAGAAGATCCATTCTCACCACACGATTTCTTCATCCAACGGCACACTGCTTCACCCGATTCTTATATAAACCCTTCTTCAACCTCCGTTCATCCCCTTGCTTGCGCCGCTTACCTGTTCCTCTTCGCAAAACTTCCCCTGCGCCCAACTCTCTCCAATCTTCCGTACGCACATACATTGCTCTGCCCACTGCCGTTGATGCCACCGCGCACGCGTCTGACTCGCCACAGCACGCCGGAATCCAAGATGGCCGCCGAGGATCTTGAGTGGGAGAGATCCAAAATCTCCAATCAAGACATTAACACGCTGAAGAGGCTCGGCCTCATGACGAAGGAGGACGCCATCCGCTTTCCTAGCGAAGAAAGCTACCCCAAGCCTCCAATGGAGTATCGGGTTAGTTTTGTTGATCACCTGATCCGCGGCCTTTCAACCCCAATCCATGATTTCCTCCGCGGCCTTCTTTTCGTTTATGGGATTCAACTGCACCAGTTGACTCCCAATTCCATCCTTCACATTTCTATTTTTATCACACTTTGCGAATGCTTCCTCGGAATCCCTCCCAATTGGGCTCTGTGGAAGCGCATTTTCTGCCTCCGCCGTAATGGCTCCCACAACGTCACTTATAACATAGGTGGCGTTGTTATCTGTGTTCGGACTGATGTCGATTATTTCGACGTCAAGTTTCCTGATTCTGTCCAAGGATGGCGCAAAAAGTGGCTCTACATCCACGAAGAAAGCGCCAATTCTGTGGAGCACAACATAGTTCCTTTTGACGGAAGTGCCAGGATTCAGCGTCGCCGTTCTGGGATGCCGAAGCTTCAAGAAGAGAAAAAGGCGACAGAGGCGCTCATGGCTCGTATCCGTCATCTTCAAAACACTCGAGGCAAAGAGCTATCTGGTGTTCAAATTACTGCCTACTTCCTTAGGATTAGAGTGCAGCCTCTTCGAGCTCGCAAAAATCCCCTTTGGACGTATTCGGTGAAAATGACGCCAACGAGAATCTCCGGTGATCTTTACGTAAAGGACTTGGAAAAATTGGTTCAAGAATTTCTCGATTAGGCAAGAAGGATCCTATTCCCTCCTCCCGTCGAGTGGAACCATACGGTGCTTCCAATCCTCTTCCCGAGGTATTTTCTCTTCTCGAAGTTCTATCTTGTTACGAAGCTGTTCCTCGTATCTTATTGCGAGTGGTATCTCATTTATTCTCTTTTGTCACTATTTCCTTGTAGAATCATCCTACTATGGCTTCCCTTCCTCCTCTTCACGAGGATGGAGAGGTCGAAGAAAGAGCCGTGGTCGATGATGTCAACCAGGAGACCCCCTCTTTAGTGAATGAACCCGCAGATTCTCGAAAATCTGCGGGATCTACTGAGAAGGATGCCGCCTCTGAAGATACAACATCAGCGCAATCTCCTCCTCCTCTGCTGTTTCTCCGAAGAGCAAAAGGAAAAGGAGCAATGCCGAAGATTCCGGGACCTCGAAACCCGAAGAAACTGCTCCTGCACCTCGAAAAGCAGCTTATGATCCATACATCGAGAGTATCATCAGCTCGTAGGTTCCTTGCTCTTTTCCTTTTTTATTTGAAGAATTTTATCTTGCCTTGCTTTTATGCTGCCGCTATTTTGTCACAGTGATGATGAAGAAACACCAACTTTAGATGTGGCTGCTCGAACGAGCACGTCACATACTTTAGTTATTTCAGAAAAACCAGTTGAAGGGGAGGAATCGTCGCCTCCTCAACAAAATGTTGATACATCTACTCCTTCGAGCCCCGTGCCCCTTCACCAAAAAGGGCACGGGTTGAAAAGATTGTTGATCCTGCCCCTCGGTTGGGCAGTTCGTCGCCCGCTCCTAGATGATGTAAGTTTGTCGAAATCTATTTTTTATTTATTTTGTTTATTCACATCTTTTTTTTTTTATATTTTTTTTTTTTTTTTTTTTTTTTTATGCCGATGTTTCTCTTACTGTGTTCACGTTGAACAGCCTATGATCAAGGATCTTCTCCGCATCGGTTCCCAATTTATTGGGTACCGTGAATATGCTAATAGAGCCGAAGGTAACGACTTTCATACTTGTCGTTTTTCCTTAATTTGTCACTCCTGTTACTTGCCGCGATTTTTTGATCTTTCTTCTCTCTTTTTTCCATATCTCGACGGAGAAACTTGCAGAGGCTAACGAACGCGCCGACGCACCGGCTCAAAAACTTGAGCAAAGTGAGGCGGCTCGCAAGAAAGCCGAACTCGCTGCTAGCAAAGCCAAGGTCGAAGGCTGATGAAGCTAAGGCGAAAGCTGCTGGTGTCGAGGAACTGAGAAGAAACTTGAGGATGCGACGGCTGCCTTGGATGAGCACAAAGCTGCACAAGCTTCTCGTGACGAAGGAATCCTCAAGCGTTTGAAGTCGCAAAGTCGACGTACTCGAGTAATATTATCAATCCCTTTTATTTTCTTGCACTTCTGTTTCTTGGTTGTTGGTGATGTCTTGTCTCGTGTGGCAGCCCAAACAAACCAGGATTTTGATCTGGATAATCCTGTCAACGATCCTCTCCTTGACGCACTTTCTCTTCTGGAGTTTCACGGGCGCGAAATTCGTGAAGGCGTGGCAAATGCTAATGCAGGATTGTCAGCGTTGTTCCCTTATTTCTTCCCGAAGAAAGAAGAACCCGCAACTTTCCTTAACCTCGCCAAGATGTTTAATGCTTCGGAAGACCTGGGATTGAAGATGCGTCAGGAGAATATGAAGGTTGATGTCGAGAGTACTGTTGCCCTGGTTGCGACAGCCAACGAGGACGCTTGATTGGATGAAGGTTGGCGACACCGGTCGGATAGAGCGATCCAAGATGGAGGTCGCTGATCAAGGCGGCCAAGCCCAACACGAAGAAGATCTTGGCGTATCTGGGATCAAGCCAGCTTCAACTCCTAGCTCCTCGAGGCCGGAGGTCTAGTTGCATGCCTCTGTTTTTCTTTCTGTTTCTTTTGCTTCTGTCGCCAAAGTAGTCATTTGGCGACACGTACTTTCTTAACTCCACTGTAATGCCCTTGTAATTATTCCAAGAGATTAATGAAGACTTCTATCTTTGCTTGTTATTTGATGTTGTCTTGTTTATTTTTCAGTTGATATTTGATAACTATACTCCATCTTCTGCTCCTTCCAATGTTTCGCCTTCTTCTTCCCGCGCGAGGAAAGCTTTTGGTGATACCGCTCCTGTCGACGATACCTTGTCGCAAGAACTGGATGAACTTCGGCAACAACTTCAGTATGCGAAGAAGCAAACACTTGTGATGATGGAGCAATCTCGTAAGTCATCTGAAGCCGAAAAAATTGCTCTTCAACAAGCTCGCGAGGCTGTAGCTGCTAAGGAAATTGCTGCTTCCGAGGCTGAAAAGGCGACTATTCGAGAAAATTTCATGCTCGAATTAATGAATGAAGCCAGTGCAGATATGTCGGGTATGCCTGTTTCATCTGCTGATATCCTTTATCTGCATACTATTGTTTCTTTGAAGGTTTCCGTTTTTTTTTTTTTTTTTTTTTTTTTTGATAGGTGCCTTTACTGATGCTGCTGCCGAGGAAGAGAGGGTGAATGCTAGGACAACCCTCCTTGTTAATCTCTCCTTGGACCATGGTTCTTTGTTTTGGGCTACCCCGGAAAGGACCCGCCAAATTGTCAGATTTCAAGATCGCGCCTCTCAAACTCGTGATTTCCTCGACTTCTGTACCAAGACCTTGTCCATGGTTTACAACTCCATGTTTCCTCGGAACGTCCAACCAAAAACTCTTCCTGAATTGATGGAAAGGTTCAAGGATGCTCGCAGTATCCATGATTTTGTCAAAGCTCAACTAGTAGCTGGCGCCAGATTTGCTCTTATCATGCTCCAAATCTGCCACTCGAAGCTTGACCTTACCCAGGTTGTCGAGAAGGTTCACCAAAAAGTAAAACGTCGGAGAGTTGGTGTTGACAGGATTAACACGAAGGTTACGCCTATAGCCGAAGAAATGATTGAGGACCTACTTCGGATGGATGCCGACTTTTTTGCCGATGGCCATTATGCCGATTTTCTTGGTGCTGCTCCTGAGGAAAACAGGGTTACTCTTGATGACATATTGAATCAAGACTAGTTAGTTTCTTCTTGTAGATATTTTTTCTTTGTAATCCACGACTATATTGTAAAGCAATCATTATATTTCTCTGTTTGTTTAGCCCCCGAGTGTTTCGGTGACTCTTTACTATATTTGTATACTTGCGAGGTTTTGAACCAAGGCATTTATATATTTAAGGCGAATATGAGCCCCCAAGCTTTTTATTGAGTACTATTTTGTATTTTTGTTGACTCACGAGGTATTTGAATACCAAGGCAAGTTTTTCCTTTTGTTGATGAACTATATTGAAATTCGTCGGAGCGAAGACTTTGGTCATGTCGATAAAGAAGAAAAGTTATATTGTCACTATCTTTATTATATTGCAGCACCGCGAGCCCGCCTCATTAAAAACCTTCTCCGGCCCCACTCGGTGCCCCGAAAAAGGAAAAGAGTGCGTCTGAAAACTCGCGGGCGTTTCAAGACATTGAAGCTTTACAAAGACTATATTTTGACTCTAGGCGTAAAACGCCTAAGTTGCGCCACGTTCCAGGGTTTGGCTCCTCCACCCCTGTCTTCTTGTCCTTTATTCTGTATGCTCCTCCTCCAATTACTTCCGTGACAATGTAAGGGCCAAGCCATGGTGACTCGAGTTTTTCATGACTTTTTTGCGTGAGCCGAAGAACTAGGTCTCCCACCTGAAAAGATCTTGGCCGCATAACGTCATTTGTGGTAATTCTTCAAATCTGTTGATATTTGGTTACCCGAGATAATACTTCATCTCGAGCTTCATCAAGTGCGTCGACGTCGTCTTCTAGCACTCTTCTCGACGTTTCTTCATCATATTCAGCGACACGTGGAGAGTTGTGCTCTATCTCGATTGGTAGTCGCACTCCATGAACCAGGAAAAACGGAGTTTCTGCGTTGCTTGTGTTTGGTGTTGTTCGGATGCTCCACAACACGCTTGGTAGTTCTTCTGGCCATGTATGTCGAGCTTTTTCCAGTGGTCCTAATAGGCGCTTCTTGATACCATTGCAGATGATGCCATTGGCTTTCTCGACTTGCCCATTGGTTTGAGGATGTGCAACTGACGCAAAGTTCAGCTTAATACCCACCTCTTCGCAATAATCTTTGAATTCATGGGATGTGAAGTTGCTGCCGTTGTCTGTGACGATGCTGTGGGGCACTCCAAATCTGAAGACGAGGCCTTTTACGAATTTTACTGCGGATGCTCCATCTGGTGAATTTATCGGCTTCGCTTCTATCCACTTTGTAAACTTATCGACAGCTACTAGCATGTACTCCTTTCCTCCTGGCCAGGATTTGTGTAACTTACCCACCATATCAAGTCCCCATTGAGCAAAGGGCCACGACAATGGTATTGGTGCTAGCTCTGCTGCTGGAGAGTGAGGTTTTGCGGCGAACCTTTGACATGCGTCGCAAGTTCTTACTATGTCCTTGGCGTCCTCGATTGCTGTCAACCAGTAGAATCCTGCCCGAAAAACCTTGGCTGCGATAGCTCGACTACTTGCGTGGTGGCCACATATTCCTTCGTGTACATCCTTCAGGATTATTCTTCCTTCTTCGGGTGTAACGCACCTCTGCAAAACGCCTGAAATACTTCGCTTATACAATTCTCCCTTGACCACCGTAAAAGCTTTGGAGCGTCGAATTACTCGCCTTGCTTCAACTGGATCATCGGGTATTTCTTTCCTCATGATGTATGATATGTACGGCTGCATCCACGGTATCTGTATCACCATGACCAAGTCCTGATCCTCTTCTTCGTCCTCTTGCTTTTCCTTGGCAGCCCCCGAGGGTTTCTTCTCCTTCTTTTTTGACTTTGTTGGTTTAGTGGATCTCTCTGTTATCTCTTCCCAGAATACACCTGGCGGGATTGGAAGGCACTGTGACCCGATGTTTGCAAGAACGTCGGCTTCGTCGTTGCTCAACCTGCTAATATGATTTACTTCGCATCCATCGAATAACTTTTCAAGCTCGTTGTACACCTCCTTGTATGCCATCATGCTATCATTGATTGCATCACATTGGTTCATAACTTGCTGAGCCACCAACTGTGAGTCGCCAAAGATTTTTAATCGAGTTGCTCGCATGCTTTCGCCATCTTCATCCCGTGTATGAGAGCCTCATATTCTGCTTCATTGTTAGATGCGTTAAGGAACGTCATCCGGAGGATGTACTTCAATTTGTCGCCTTCAGGTGATATGAGTACTACTCCTGCGCCAGCTCCTTCTAGTCTCTTGGACCCATCAAAGTTCATGGTCCAAGTTCTCGATAAATCTGGTGGTCCTGTATTTTGCAACTCCATCCATTCTGCGATGAAGTCGCGGTATTTGCGACTTTATTGCTTTTCTTTTTCATACGTGATGTCCCGAGGGAAAGTTCTATTCCCCAAAGGGAGACACGACCCGTAGCTTCCGGGTTATTCAAGATATTTGACAAGGGAGCTTCATTGACCACTATGATCGGGTGTGCCGAAAAATAGTGGCGCAATTTTCGTGCGTCGTGAACACTCCATATGCTAGCTTTTGGTGCGAGGGTACCTTTGTTTTGAAGGTGACAAGACTTCGCTCACGAAGTATACTGTGCCGCTGCACTCCATGGATTTTCCCGTCTTCCTCTCTTTCGACAACTAATACCGTGCTAACCACTTGGGGCGTGGCTGCAATATACAGCGGGAGAGGTTCCTTTTCCTTTGGAGCCACCGGGATTGGTGGTGTCGAGATTTTTCGCTTCGGATCCTCGAAAGCTCTGTTGGCCTCTTCGTTCCACCTGGAATTTATCTCCTTGTTTTATCGGCGCATAAAATGGTAACGCTTTTTCTCCTAACCTCGGCGACGAACCTGCTCAAAGCTGCGACTCGCCTTGATTAGCTGCTTGTATTTCTTTCAACTTTGTTGGCTTTCTCATTGTTACTATGGCTTGTATTTTGTCGGGATTTGCTTCAATCCCTCTTGCCGAAACTAGAAACCCCGAAGTTCTCTCTTTGGGACGCAAAAGAACACTTCGTCGGGTTCGATTTGAGGCAGAATTTGTCGAGGTTGTCAAAAGTTTCTTTGAGATCCTCGATCAATGTTGTCCCCTTTTTTGATGTTATGACGACATCATCGATGTATACTTGCACGTTTTTCCCGATCTGTGTTGCTAAACACTTCGCATCATCCTCGATATGTTGCTCCCGCATTTTTAGACCAAAGGGCATTGTTTTGTAGCAAAACACGCCGTAAGGTGTAATAAACGCTGTCTTGGCTTCATCATCTTCTTTTAATCTGATCTGGTTATAACCAGTAGTATGCATCCAAGAAGGAAAGACGTTCGCAACCTGCCGTGGAGTCGATAATTTGATCGATCCTTGGGAGGAAAGTGATCCTTAGGACAATGTTTATTGAGACACGTAAAGTCGACGCACATGCGAAGGACTGACGTGTGTTTCCTCGGCACCAGCACCGGGTTAGCGACCCATGTCGCGTCAGGAGATATTTCTCTGATAAAACCAGCTTCTTCGAGTCGATTTATTTCGAAAGCATGGCTTTGCGGTTTGGTTCAAAAACGCCGCAAAGGTTGTCTGATTGGTTTTATTTGTTGGATCCAAATTTAGGTGGTGCTCGGCAAGTTCCACAGGTACTCCTGGCATGTCAGCTGGACACCATGCAAAGATTTTCCAGTTCTCACGGAGGAACTTGACGAGCGCGCTTTCCTATGCGATATCCATATCGTTTGCGATAGATGTCGTCTTTTTGGATACGTCGGGTGAATCTGCACCTCCTTAGAATTTTTCTCTGTGTTGAAAGTTGATTCTTTATTTGGCCTTCCAGTCTACGGCGATGCGTCGTAATCAGTCATGCTTTTTGACGCCAAGTACTCGGCTTGCATCCCGAAAGTTTACGCCAACTGTGAAAATCCTTGTCGCACTTATCGGCTAAGGCAAAGCTTCCCTTGACTGTGATTGGTCCTCTTGGTCCGGCAACCTCCACAACAGGTATGTATAGTGTGGTACTGCCATAAATCTAGCATATGCTGGTCGTCCCAACAGAGCGTGGTATTGTGATGGAAAATCCACGACTTCAAATTCGAGCTTCTCGATTCTATAATTTTCTCGGGTCCCAAATTGAACATCGAGATTGATTTTTCCCAATGGATAACTTGGTTTCTCTGGTGTGATGCCGTGGAACCTTGTGTCTGTTGGTTTCAAGTTTGCTAAGGATATGTTCATCTTCCTCAATGTATCTGCATACATCAGGTTCAAGCTGCTGCCGCCGTCTATGAACACTCGAGAGACATCAAATCCTGCGATAACTTCTTGGCGAGAATAAGTCTTGGCTTGCCCTGGTCGAGGAACTTGCTGCGGATGATCTGCTATTGTGAAGCCGATATCTTGTCCTGACCAATTAAGGTACTCAACTGTTGGTGGAGGCATTTTCTCTGCCATAAACACCTGTCGTGAGATTACTTTTGAGCTCTATTGGAAGGCCTTCCCCTACGAATCATCAACACTGCTCCGTTGGAATTAGGATCAACATAGGGTGGTGGTGCAGGTGCTGCCGCTATTCTTAGCTGGTGTCGATTGTCCTCTGTAATCGCGGGAGGTGGCGGGAGATGAACCTCGCTCCTAGGCTCCCGAGGGTTTCTCTGTGCTGCTCGAGCGTGAGCATTTTCTGCGTATCTGAACATTGCCTGAAAATTTCGACAGTCTTTTCGCAGTGCCCTGTTGTCTTTTCCCGTTCTTTGTCGAGGAAGAAGTGCATCCGGCACGGTCCGTTCAGCATTTCCTCGGGGGACACGAAAGGTCTTGGAAACCTCGGCCCACTATTTTGCACTGTTGCGTGAATCATCCCTATTATCACCTCGCTGTTCCTTGCTTCTCACGGTAATCATCTCTGTTGCCTCCTGTATTTGTCCGAAAACCTGCCGAAATTTGTCTGGGCGTCGTAGTTACAGTACGTCCGAGGAAATCTTCGCCTCGGTTGATAGTTTCGACCACGGTCCTCCTGCGGCGACTGTGTCGTTTGTTGTGGACAGCGTCTTCTCCATCTGCCCATTTATTTGCTATCTCCATTAACGCGGATACCGTCCTTGGATTGGTCCTTCCCAAATCCTCGACAAAGTCTCCACGCACGACTCTGCGACAAACGCATCTATTGCTCTCTCGTCGGATATGTTTTCTGCCGAGTTTTTGATGATATTCCACCTCTGGATGTACTTTCTCATTGGCTCATCGGCTTTTGTCGACACGCTCTCAACTCCTCTAACGATGCGGGTTTTTTGCACGTGGATCTGAAGTTCTTGACGAACACGTCCTCGAAACTTTCCCAGTGTCGATGGATCTGGAGCGAGTTTCTTTATCCATGATCGTGCGGCACCACTCGGGTGCACCTGGATGCTTTGCATGGCTGTTGCCCTAGTTCCTCCTGTCGGCTTCACCGTCTCCGGATAGTCGACTAGCCAATCCTCTGGATCTTGAAGGCCGTCGAATTTCTTGAAATTATCGGGTAACTTGAATCCCGAGGGGACTCGCGTTTTCGGACTCTCCTCGTGAAGCATGGTAAGCCGCACATATCTTCGTCGTTAAGTTCGGGGATTGCCGATGATCCCTTCGCTTTGCCGCGCTCTGTCGACTCTTGCTTGTGCTGCTGTGTCTCTTGCTCCACTTGGCCCTTCAAAGTCTTTGCCGCTGTTGCCTGCGGGTCGCGGACTATTTTGCCTTGCCACTCCTTCGGGAGGCGTTGATATAAACGCTGTCCCCATAGCTCCAACTCCTGCTACCGCCATATTGTACGTTGTTTCCCTTGGGTCACCCGGAGGTGGTTTAGATGCAAGGATAAAAGCATGTGTCGCCATATACCCAGCCTCTCCGGTGTCTTAGGGATGATGTTTCCTCTTGTATCTATCGACATAAAGGACATGTCGAGGTTTTGAACCAAGTGCTCTCTTTCCGCTTCGGGTATGTGTTGCAGTCTTGACCTTGCTCTGTTCCGCGCCTCCCGATGGCTATCACCCGTAGTTCTAGATTGTCGACTTAGATCTGCCCTTCTCCTGCTGGATGCAGAAGCTGCCTCCTTTCTCCTGTTCAACTCGGCTATCTGTTTTCCAATTCCCTGGCAGCTCGTGCGAGCCTATATTGAGATGCTTGCAATTCTTCTGGTGTGGCTGTGGTAGCCATTGGTGCGGTGCCGGTCATAGCTCTCGCAGCTCTGTCCCACGGTGGTTGTGAGTGTTGACCTCTATCTCGCGGCTCTGGCCCGACGTATTTGTTGCCCAAGCCTTGTCGCAGATTGGAGGGATCGACGTATGGATTTCCCAAACTGTCGAAAGCCTCAGATGTCTCCTCTTGACCTTCAATGGCGTAAATCTGATGATACCTTGTACTCAGATCTATGTTGGGTTTGGTGACATCATCGTTGAGATTGATGAAGACCTTGCCCACTGTGAGAGATTTGTCGATGAAGTCATGACTGTCGACATCGCTTGAGCCATCGCTTATATACGAGTCCGCAGATGACTCAAACGATATGTCGTTGAAGATCTTGGCGAGTTTCTCTCTTGCTCTGATACTGACGTAGCGTGTCGCCGAGGTTTCTTCTTCTCCTGATTCGTTTGACGATGTATAGCTTGAAAAATCGGAATCGGCCACTGATGATTCCGACGAAATCGGAATCTCGACACGATACGATCCTTCCTTCTCGACGCGAAAGTGGAACCTTCCGAACGTCATCTCCATGGGCTCCGCGGACACGCATATGCATCCAAACGGGAGGGTGGGTGAGGAACAAAATCGACAAGACCAGTAGCGATCTGTTTACCTCGATCCATTGTGTTGCTTGCGGTTGACGATGTCGAAGATCTTGAGCGTGCCATCGAGATCAGCTCCTTACGCCTCTAGTTCCCACAGACGGCGCCAATTGACAAGGTATTGACTTGTCAATGCCTATGGATTGTAGGCTAGGGTTTAGTTAGAAGTAGAGGGCAAGTAGATCTCGAAGGTTTCAGCCGAAAAGTACTCGACGACTATGAAAACTAGGGTTTGCAGACAATGATTCGATTGATTCTTTGTCCCTCGACTCCCCCTTATATATGAGGTGAAGCCGAGGGATTCGTGCTATACAAGTTTACAGAGTCCGGGACGGTTTCTAACTCATCCCGCCAGATTACAAACAACACTTCCTATTACAACTCTATCTTTCCTTAGTAAATCTTGGGCTCCCGAATCTTCTTATTCTTCGGGTATTGGGCTTCCAGTAAACCCCGGGTACCATCTTCGGCAGGCCCATTTGGGATGCCTATGTCATTGCCGGCGCTAAGAATCTCGCGGATCTTGTAGGATAATTGTGCTTGTACCTTTAGGGGCGGGTTCTTCTTTTCCCGCCTTCTCTCTTTTTCTTTTATGGCTCTTGTCACCCCCTGTTTTCTTCTCCTATATTAATATATGGTAAAGGCTTGTTTGCCCGTTTCACAAAAAAAACTCCAAAACTTATCCTTTTTAGCTCTCTTAATGTAGATCGAATTTGAAGCAACATTTTTTTGGCGTTGCATATAGAACATTATGTATATATGTTATCCCTTTTTTAGAATATTTGAACATGTTTTTTGTTTTAAAAATTGATTTCATATACCTATCTAAAACCAGATCCTACCAAGTTGTCCCCAAAATTCTGGAACCGCTACTGTTCTGGCAAGTCGCAAACTGGATCTCGCCGTCCAGCAAAATAAGAGTTCAGAAGCGGTCACGCTAGAACGCAACGCGCCAGGAGACCTCGCCATGCTTACTTCACCTTTACATGGACCAGTAGAATGACCGTGCGTTGTTACGAAAAGGTTATATACAAAAGAAATATAAAGTTTCTTAATTTTATAAGTAAAAGTTAGAGAGAGCTACACGTAGTTCATGATAAAATCTAACAAGATAGGGTACAAAATAATATGCAAAGAAAATCAAAACTACGCCATCTTGGCAAAGCTATTATGGACTAGTTCTCTCGAGAAGAACCAGCAAAATTTCCTTATGGATACAAATTATCATCGATTATACTTCTCCAGAAGAACCGACGAAATTTCTTGAATTTTTTTAGGGCAACGTGTTCCTGCATCATATATGAATGATTCCATGTAAAAAATATGAATCCCAATATCTAAAATCGACGGGAACCTCAAACAATAATTAACTCATTTATCTCTACTATTAAGAGCAAACTGGTGAATGCCTGGTGTCACATTTTCAGGATGGACAATAATACCCCCCACACTCGGATAAGGATTGCCCGTTGGGCATACCAATCACTTCCCTACAGAAACTGCGGGATTGGTGATGGCGTCCGCAGAGCGCGGAGTCCGCAACGTCGGCGAACTCTCCACTTTCAATCCATAATGTTGAGTAACATATTGTATAGATATAGGTCCCCGTGTTTTCTCAGGGTTGTACCTGTAATTGTACATGTGTCCGCCTATATATATATGAGCAGCCGGCCCTATTGGTGCTGTGCAATCTCCAATAACCTTTTCTACATGGTATCAGAGACCCTTCGGGTCCTGACCTAGCCGCCGCCCCTCTTCCTCCCTAGGGCGCCGTCGGCCACCACCTCCATCCACCCTAGCCGCCGCCCCCTCCTCTCTAGGGCGCCGCCGGCCCTCCCCACTCCCAACCCTAGCCGCCGCCCTTCTCATCTAGGGCGCCGCCGGCCCTCCCCACCACCGCCGCTTCCGCCACCCAACCCTAGCCGCCGCCCTTCTCATCTAGGGCGCCGCCGGCCCTCCCCACCACCACCGCTTCCGCCATGGCGCGCTTCGACTCATCCTCCGGCTCCGGCAGCAGCAACCCCTTCGCCGGACCCTCCGTCGCCGTCATCCGCGACATCCCCATCACCGAGCGCGTGCCGCTGAAGCTCTCCACCACCGCTGCCAACTTCTTCCCGTGGAAGACGTACTTTGGGCTGCTCTTCCGCGAATATGATCTCCTTGATCACGTCGACGGCACCATCGACCTCCTCGCCATGCCGCACGACCCCGAGTGGCTCGCCATCGACGCCACCATCATCCGCTGGTTCTACCAGACCGTCTCCAACGACATCTTCCGCACCGTCGTCCGCGACGGCGACTCCGCCCACACGGTCTGGGCTAAGATCACCGGCCTCTTCACCGACAACAAAATCCAACGGGTCACCTTCCTCCAACAGGAGTTCTTCGGCACCCACCAGAACGACCTGTCTCTCGATGACTACGCCCTCAAGCTGAAGAGTCTCTCCGATGAGCTCCGTGACTTGGAGTTCCCGATCGATGACAAGATCATGCTCTCCACCCTGTCGGCGGGTCTCGGCGAGGATCTCAGCAACGCCGCCTCCAACCTCACGCTCCTCACCACGCCCACCTTCGAGCAGGCCGTGGCGTACCTGCGCCTCGAGGAGCGCCGCCTCAAGCACCTCCGGGCTCGGGCGGCCCACACCGCCTTCGCCGCTGGCTTCTCCCGCGGCACCCAGACTCCCGCGCCCCGCGCCCCTGCGCCTCGCCCCCTGGGTCCGCCGCCGGGTTTCCCCGCCGCCGCCCGCCGCCCGGTCAGACCGGTCACCGGGCCGGCCAGACCGGCCCTGGACCGGGCATGCCGGCGCCCCGGCCGGCCCGACCGGTCCCTGGACCGGCCAGCCGGCTCCTCCTGGTGGTAGCCGCCGTGGCCGTCGTCGCCGTGGCGGTGGCAACGGTGGCGGCAACGGTGGCGCCAATGCCGCCGCCCCCGCGCCTCGTCCCCCGCAGTACACCGCCCCTCCGCCATGGACTGCCGGTCACAACCCGTGGACCGGGGTTGTTCACGCCTACTCCATGCCCGTGCCGCGCGCCCCCTACCCGGGCATTATGGGGCCGCGTCCAGCCTCCCACCAGGCGTTCTACGCGGCGCCCCAGCCTGCCCCGGCCTACGCCGCCCCTCCGGGTGCGACCCCGTGGGATCCCGCGCTCCTGACCGCCCTCCAGAGCGCTGATGCGTGTGGTTGGCACGTCCGTTGGGAACCCCAAGAGGAAGGTGTGATGCGCACAGCGGCAAGTTTCCCTCAGTAAGAAACCAAGGTTTAATCGGACCAGTAGGAGTCAAGAAGCACGTTGAAGGTTGATGGCGGTGAGATGTAGTGCGGCGCAATACCAGTGATTCCGGCGCCAACGTGGAACCTGCACAACACAACCAAAGTACTTTGCCCCAACGAAACAGTGAGGTTGTCAATCTCACCGGCTTGCTGTAACAAAGAGTTAACCGTATTGTGTGGAAGATGATTGTTTGCAGAAAACAGTAGAACAAGTATTGCAATAGATTGTATTTCAGTAAAGAGAATTGGACCGGGGTCCACAGTTCACTAGAGGTGTCTCTCCCATAAGACGAACAGCATGTTGGGTGAACAAATTACAGTTGGGCAATTGACAAATAAAGAGAGCATGACCATGCACATACATATCATGATGAGTATAGTGAGATTTAATTGGGCATTACGACAAAGTACATAGACCGCCATCCAACTGCATCTATGCCTAAAAAGTCCACCTTCAGGTTATCATCCGAACCCCCTCCAGTATTAAGTTGCTAACAACAGACAGTTGCATTAAGTATGGTGCGTAATGTAACTAGTGACTACATCCTTGAACATAGCACTAATGTTTTATCCCTAGTGGCAACAGCACAACACAACCTTAGAACTTTCATCCTTTGTCCGGTGTCAATGCGGGCATGAACCCCCTAACGACCATAAGTACGCCCTCGTGGAGCTCATAGCAAAACCTTGGCCAGAGTATCTACTAGTAACGGAGAGCATGCAAGATCATAAACAACACATAGATATAACTTTGATAATCAACATAACAAGTATTCTCTATTCATCGGATCCCAACAAACGCAACATATAGAATTACAGATAGATGATCTTGATCATGTTAGGCAGCTCACAAGATCCGACAATGATAGCACAATGGGGAGAAGACAACCATCTAGCTACTGCTATGGACCCATAGTCCAGGGGTAGACTACTCACACATCACACCGGAGGCGACCATGGCGGCGTAGAGTCCTCCGGGAGATGATTCCCCTCTCCGGCAGGGTGCCGGAGGCGATCTCTCTGGATCCCCGAGATGGGATCGGCGTTGGCGGCGTCTCTGGAAGGTTTTCCGTATCGTGGCTCTCGGTGCGGGGGTTTCGTCACGGAGGCTATTTGTAGGCGGAAGGGCAGGTCAAGAGGCGGCACGGGGCCCCACACCACGGGGCCGCGGCCAAGGGGGGCCGCGCCGCCTAGGGTGTGGCCCCTCCGTGGCCCTCTTCGTCTCTCCTTCGGACTTCTGGAAGCTTCGTGAGAAAATAGGCCCCTGGGCTTTGATTTCGTCCAATTCCGAGAATATTTCCTTACTAGGATTTCTGAAACCAAAAACAGCAGAAAACAAAGAATCGGCACTTCGGCATCTTGTTAATAGGTTAGTTCCGAGAAAATGCACGAATATGACATAAAGTGTGCATAAAACATGTAGATAACATCAATAATGTGGCATGGAACATAAGAAATTATCGATACGTCGGAGACGTATCAGCATCCCCAAGCTTAGTTCTGCTCGTCCCGAGCGAGGTAAAATGATAACACGGATAATTTACGGAGTGACATGCCATCATAATCTTGATCATACTATTTGTAAAGCATATGTAGTGAATGCAGCGATCAAAACATTGTATATGACATGAGTAAACAAGTGAATCATATAGCAAAGACTTTTCATGAATAGCACTTCAAGACAAGCATCAATAAGTCTTGCATAAGAGTTAACTCATAAAGCAATAATTCAAAGTAAAGGCATTGAAGCAACACAAAAGAAGATTAAGTTTCAGCGGTTGCTTTCAACTTGTAACATGTATATCTCATGGATATTGTCAACATAGAGTAATATAATAAGTGCAATAAGCAAGTATGTAGGAATCAATGCACAGTTCACACAAGTGTTTGCTTCTTGAGGTGGGGAGAAATAGGTGAACTGACTCAACATTGAAAGTAAAAGAATGGTCCTCCATAGAGGAAAAGCATCGATTGCTATATTTGTGCTAGAGCTTTGATTTTGAAAACATGAAACAATTTTGTCAACGGTAGTAATAAAGCATATGCATCATGTAAATTATATCTTATAAGTTGCAAGCCTCATGCATAGTGTACTAATAGTGCCCGCACCTTGTCCTAATTAGCTTGGACTACCGGATCATCACAATGCATTGTTTTTACCAAGTGTCACAAAGGGGTACCTCTATGCCGCCTGTACAAAGGTCTAAGGAGAAAGCTCGCATTGGATTTCTCGCTATTGATTATTCTTCAACTTAGACATCCATACCGGGATAACATAGACAACAGATAATGGACTCCTCTTTTATGCATAAGCATATACCAACAATTAATAATTTTCTCATTTGAGATTTGAGGATTGTTGTCCAAAACTGAAACTTCCACCATGGATCATGGCTTTAGTTAGCGGCCCAATGTTCTTCTCTAACATATGCATGCTTAACCATATGGTGGTAGATCTCTCTTACTTCAGACAAGACGAACATGCATAGCAACTCACATGAAATTCAACAATGAAAAGTTGATGGCGTCCCCAGTGAACATGGTTATCGCACAACAAGCAACTTAATAAGAGATAAAGTGCATAATTACATATTCAATACCACAATAGTTTTTAAGCTATTTGTCCCATGAGCTATATATTGCAAAAGTGAATGATGGAATTTTAAAGGTAGCACTCAAGCAATTTACTTTGGAATGGCGGAAAATACCATGTAGTAGGTAGGTATGGTGGACACAAATGGCATAGTGGTTGGCTCAAGTATTTTGGATGCATGAGAAGTATTCCCTCTCGATACAAGGTTTAGGCTAGCAAGGCTTATTTGAAACAAACACAAGGATGAACCGGTGCAGCAAAACTCACATAAAAGATATATTGAAAACATTATAAGACTCTACACCGTCTTCCTTGTTGTTCAAACTCAATACTAGAAATTATCTAGACCTTAGAGAAACCAAATATGCAAACCAAATTTTAGCATGCTCTATGTATTTCTTCATTAATGGGTGCAAAGCATATGATGCAAGAGCTTAATCATGAGCACAACAATTGCCAAGTATCACATTACCCAAGACATTTATAGCAATTACTACATGTATCATTTTCCAATTCCAACCATATAACAATTTAACGAAGGAGAAACTTCGCCATGAATACTATGAGTAGAAACCAAGGACATACTTGTCCATATGCTACAGCAGAGCGTGTCTCTCTCCCATAAAGTGAATGCTAGGATCCATTTTATTCAAACAAAACAAAAAACAAAAACAAACCGACGCTCCAAGAAAAAGCACATAAGATGTGATGGAATAAAAATATAGTTTCAGGGGAGGAACCTGATAATGTTGTCGATGAAGAAGGGGATGCCTTGGGCATCCCCAAGCTTAGACGCTTGAGTCTTCTTGATATATGCAGGGGTGAACCACCGGGTGCATCCCCAAGCTTAGAGCTTTCACTCTCCTTGATCATGTTGCATCATACTCCTCTCTTGATCCTTGAAAACTTCCTCCACACCAAACTCGAAACAACTCATTAGAGGGTTAGTGCACAATATAAATTGACATATTCAGAGGTGACACAATCATTCTTAACACTTCTGGACATTGCATAATGCTACTGGACATTAATGGATCAAAGAAATTCATCCAACATAGCGAAAGAGGCAATGCGAAATAAAAGGCAGAATCTGTCAAAACAGAACAGTTCGTATTGACGAATTTTAAAATGGCACCAGACTTGCTCAAATGAAAATGCTCAAATTGAATGAAAGTTGCGTACATATCTGAGGATCATGCACGTAAATTGGCTTAATTTTCTGAGCTACCTACAGGGAGGTGGACCCAGATTCGTGACAGCAAAGAAATCTGGAACTGTGCAGTAATCCAAATCTAGTACTTACTTTTCTATCAACGGCTTAACTTGGCACAACAAAACACAAAACTAAGATAAGGAGAGGTTGCTACAGTAGTAAACAACTTCCAAGACACAAAATAAAAACAAAGTACTGTAGGTAAAAACATGGGTTGTCTCCCATAAGCGCTTTTCTTTAACGCCTTTCAGCTAGGCGCAGAAAGTGTGTATCAAGTATTATCAAGAGACGAAGTGTCAACATCATAATTTGTTCTCATAATGGAATCAAAAGGTACCTTCATTCTCTTTCTAGGGAAGTGTTCCATACCTTTCTTGAGAGGAAATTGATATTTTATATTACCTTCCTTCATATCAATAATAGCACCATCTGTTCGAAGAAAAGGTCTTCCCAATATAATGGGACAAGATGCATTGCATTCAATATCCAAGACAACAAAATCAACGGGAACAAGGTTATTGTTAACGGTAATGCGAACATTATCAACTTTACCCAAAGGTTTCTTTGTAGAATGATCAGCAAGATTAACATCCAAATAACAATTTTTCAGCGGTGGCAAGTCAAGCATATTATAAATTTTCTTAGGCATAACAGAAATACTTGCACCAAGATCACATAAAGCATTACAATCAAAATCTTTAACCTTCATCTTAATGATGGGCTCCCAACCATCCTCTAGCTTTTTAGGAATAGAGGCTTCACGCTCTAGTTTCTCTTCTCTAGCTTTTATGAGAGCATTTGTAATATGATGTGTAAAAGCCAAATTTATAGCACTAGCATTAGGACTTTTAGCAAGTTTTTGCAAGAACTTTATAACTTCAGAGATGTGGCAATCATCAAAATTCAAACCATTATAATCTAAAGCAATGGGATCATCATCCCCAATGTTGGAAAAAATTTCAGCAGCTTTATCACGGCGATTTCAATGATTCGAGGCAGTTTTTCGCGCTTTGCATTAGAAGTGGAAACATTGCTAACACCAATTCTTTTATTAGTATGAGTAGGAGGTGCAGCAACATGTGTAGCATTAGCATTACTAGTGGTGGTAATAGTCCAAACTTTAGCTATATTCTTTTCTTTAGCTAGTTTTTCATTTTCTTCTCTATCCCACCTAGCACGCAGTTCAGCCATTAATCTTATATTCTCATTAATTCTAACTTGAATGGCATTTGCTGTAGTAACAATTTTATTTTCAATATCCCTACTAGGCATAACTTTCGATTTCAAAAGATCAACATCAGCAGCAAGACTATCGACTTTAGAAGCAAGTATATCAATTTTCCCAAGCTTTTCTTCAACAGATTTGTTAAAAGCAGTTTGTGTACTAATAAATTCTTTAAGCATGGCTTCAAGTCCAGGGGGTGAACTCCTATTATTGTTGTAAGAATTCCCATAAGAATTAACATAGCCGTTGCCATTATTATAAGGATATGGCCTATAGTTGTTACTAGAATTGTTCCGGTAAGCATTGTTGTTGAAATTATTATTTTTAATGAAGTTTACATCAACATGTTCTTCTTGTGCAACCAATGAAGCTAACGGAACATTATTAGGATCAATATTAGTCCTATCATTCACAAGCATAGACATAATAGCATCAATCTTATCACTCAAGGAAGAGGTTTCTTCGACAGAATTTACCTTCTTACCTTGTGGAGCTCTTTCCGTGTGCCATTCAGAGTAGTTGATCATCATATTATCAAGAAGCTTTGTTGCTTCACCAAGAGTGATGGACATAAAGGTACCTCCAGCAGCTGAATCCAATAAATTCCGCGAAGAAAAATTTAGTCCTGCATAGAAGGTTTGGATGATCATCCAAGTAGTCAGTCCATGGGTTGGGCAATTTTTAACCAAAGATTTCATTCTTTCCCAAGCTTGAGCAACATGTTCAGTATCTAATTGTTTAAAATTCATTATGCTACTCCTCAAAGATATAATTTTAGCAGGGGGATAATATCTACCAATAAAAGCATCCTTGCATTTAGTCCATGAATCAATACTATTCTTAGGCAGAGATAGCAACCAATCTTTAGCTCTTCCTCTTAATGAGAAAGGGAACAATTTTAGTTTAATAATATCACCATCTACATCTTTATATTTTTGCATTTCACATAGTTCAACTAAATTATTAAGATGGGCAGCAGCATCATCAGAACTAACACCAGAAAATTGCTCTCGCATAACAAGATTTAGTAAAGCGGGTTTAATTTCAAAGAATTCTGTTGTAGTAGCAGGTGGAGCAATAGGTGTGCATAAGAAATCATTATTATTTGTGGTTGTGAAGTCACACAACTTAGTATTTTCAGCGGTAGCCATTTTAGCAACAGTAAATAAAACAAACTAGATAAAGTAAATGCAAGTAAACTAATTTTTTTGTGTTTTAGATATAGCAAACAAGATAGCAAATAAAGTAAAACTAGCAACTAATTTTTTGTATTTTGATTTAGTGCAGCAAACAAAGTAGTAAATAAAACTAAGCAAGACAAAAACAAAGTAAAGAGATTGAGAAGTGGAGACTCCCCTTGCAGCGTGTCTTGATCTCCCCGGCAACGGCGCCAGAAATTTGATTCTGGCGCAAAGTTGGCGTGGGAGTTAGAAATCTTTGTGGTGTAGCTTTTCTTCAGTTCCCCGGCAACGGCGCCAGAAATTTGCTTGATGCGTGTGGTTGGCACGTCCGTTGGGAACCCCAAGAGGAAGGTGTGATGCGCACAGTGGCAAGTTTCCCTCAGTAAGAAACCAAGGTTTAATCGGACCAGTAGGAGTCAAGAAGCACGTTGAAGGTTGATGGCGGCGAGATGTAGTGCGGCGCAACACCAGTGATTCCGGCGCCAACGTGGAACCTGCACAACACAACCAAAGTACTTTGCCCCAACGAAACAGTGAGGTTGTCAATCTCACCGGCTTGCTGTAACAAAGAGTTAACCGTATTGTGTGGAAGATGATTGTTTGCAGAAAATAGTAGAACAAGTATTGCAATAGATTGTATTTCAGTAAAGAGAATTGGACCGGGGTCCACAGTTCACTAGAGGTGTCTCTCCCATAAGACGAACAGCATGTTGGGTGAACAAATTACAGTTGGGCAATTGACAAATAAAGAGAGCATGACCATGCACATACATATCATAATGAGTATAGTGAGATTTAATTGGGCATTACGACAAAGTACATAGACCGCCATCCAACTGCATCTATGCCTAAAAATTCCACCTTCAGGTTATCATCCGAACCCCCTCCAGTATTAAGTTGCTAACAACAGACAATTGCATTAAGTATGGTGCGTAATGTAACTAGTGACTACATCCTTGAACATAGCACTAATGTTTTATCCCTAGTGGCAACAGCACAACGCAACCTTAGAACTTTCATCACATGTCCCAGTGTCAATGCGAGGCATGAACCCACTATCGAGCATAAGTACTCCCTCTTGGAGTTAATAGCAAAAACTTGGCCAGAGTATCTACTAGTAACGGAGAGCATGCAAGATCATAAACAACACATAGATATAACTTTGATAATCAACATAACAAGTATTCTCTATTCATCGGATCCCAACAAACGCAACATATAGAATTACAGATAGATGATCTTGATCATGTTAGGCAGCTCACAAGATCCGACAATGATAGCACAATGGGGAGAAGACAACCATCTAGCTACTGCTATGGACCCATAGTCCAGGGGTAGACTACTCACACATCACACCGGAGGCGACCATGGCGGCGTAGAGTCCTCCGGGAGATGATTCCCCTCTCCGGCAGGGTGCCGGAGGCGATCTCTGGATCCCCGAGATGGGATCGGCGTTGGCGGCGTCTCTGGAAGGTTTTCCGTATCGTGGCTCTCGATGCGGGGGTTTCGTCACGGAGGCTATTTGTAGGCGGAAGGGCAGGTCAAGAGGCGGCACGGGGGCCCCACACCACAGGGCCGCGCGGCCAAGGGGGGGGCCGCGCCGCCCTAGGGTGTGGCCCCTCCGTGGCCCCTCTTCGTCTCTCCTTCGGACTTCTGGAAGCTTCGTGAGAAAATAGGCCCCTGGGCTTTGATTTCGTCCAATTCCGAGAATATTTCCTTACTAGGATTTCTGAAACCAAAAACAGCAGAAAACAAAGAATCGGCACTTCGGCATCTTGTTAATAGGTTAGTTCCAGAAAATGCACGAATATGACATAAAGTGTGCATAAAACATGTAGATAACATCAATAATGTGGCATGGAACATAAGAAATTATCGATACGTCGGAGACGTATCAAGCGCCCCCTCTGCCGGGGCGTATGGTGGCGGTGGCGACTGGTTCATGGACACCGGCGCTTCCGCGCATATGGCTGCGCATCCCGGTAACCTCTCCTTTTCCACACCCGCTTCCACTTCTTCTCACATCATCGTTGGCAACGGTCATGCTCTTCCTATTACTCACACTGGTTCTGTCTCTTTTCCTTCCACCTCCACTCCCCTCTCTCTCCATAATGTTCTTGTTTCTCCTGACTTGATCAAAAACCTTGTTTCTGTTAAATCTTTCTGTCGTGATAACCCTGTGACTGTGGAATTTGACGCTTTTGGTTTCTCTGTCAAGGATGGTCGTACCCGGATGCTCCTCCACCGATGTGACAGCCCCGGCGATCTCTACCCCGTTGGCGCGGCCTCCACCACCACCGGCCGCCCACTCGCCCTCTCCGCCGGTGTCGACCTTTGGCACGCCCGTCTTGGCCATCCTAGCTCCGCCACTCTGCGTCAAATAATGCAAGGCTTCTCCTTTACTTGTAATAAAACGGATGCCCACTCTTGTGAAGCATGTCGTCTAGGCAAACATGTTCGCCTTCCGTTTAGTTCGTCCTCCACAGTCGCGTCTTTTCCCTTTCAACTTATTCATAGTGATGTATGGACCTCGCCGGTTCCGAGTAACTCTGGTTATAATTATTATCTTGTGATTCTTGATGATTACTCGCATTTTGTATGGACTTTTCCACTTCGCCGTAAGTCAGATGTTGCCACCACCCTCACCGCCTTCTTCGCGTTCGTCTCCACTCAGTTTGGTCGCCCCATTCACGCTTTACAGACCGACAACGGCAAGGAGTTCGACAACATCACCATTCGCTCCTTTCTCCGCTACGTCTGCGGTACCATGGGCTACGGCTTGACGTTGCATGCTTCGCCCTCGACGTCGACTGACCTTGTCGCCTACTCTGACGCGGACTGGGCGGGTTGCCCGGATACACGCCGCTCCACCAGCGGCTACTGTGTCTATCTCGGCTCGTCGCTTGTCTCTTGGTCCTCCAAGAGGCAGCCCACCGTGTCCCGCTCCAGTGCTGAGGCCGAGTACCGCGCCGTGGCTAACGCTGTGGCTGAGTGCACATGGCTCCGTCAGCTTCTGTCCGAGCTATCTTGCCCTGTTGACAAGGCTACGGTGGTTTTCTGCGACAACGTGTCGGCTGTCTACCTCTCCGCCAACCCCGTTCATCATCGGCGCACCAAGCACATCGAGTTGGACATCCACTTTGTTCGTGAGCAAGTTGCCCTCGGTCGCGTTCGAGTTCTTCACGTACCGACGTCTCAGCAATTTGCCGATATCATGACGAAGGGATTGCCATCCACGACTTTTCCTGAGTTTCGCTCCAGTCTGTGTGTCGGTGCCGACCCTTCGACTGCGGGGGGGTGTTGAGTAACATATTGTATAGATATAGGTCCCCGTGTTTTCTCAGGGTTGTACCTGTAATTGTACATGTGTCCGCCTATATATATATGAGCAGCCGGCCCTATTGGTGCTGTGCAATCTCCAATAACCTTTTCTACACATAAAATGATCCAGGCAAGGGGTTAGTTGTACCCGTCATCACTGGGTGCTTGGACCTTCTGGCTTGGACGAGCTCGCGAATGACCCTCTGGTATGTTTGTTCTCTTGATCAGCAGGTTCGATCGGCGCGGCCACAGCGGTACATGAACATCCAGCAGGACGGTAGAGCTCCAGCATGATGCAATCAATACATCGCTGCCTCACCTGATTTTAGCCTGCGCATCTTCTCTCCTCGCCGCCTTCCACGCCAATCTCCTCAGGCTGAGGATCGTCCCCGCCGGATAGCTCCATCCCACACTCACCGGCTCCTCTGCCAACGGCTAAAGACCCTCCTTGACATAACCCCCTCCCAGGCTGGCCTTTGCCTCCGACTCGACGTCCCCGGCCAGCACCGCCTCCACCCAGGCAGGTTTTTTTATTGTGACTAAATAGAAGCGTATTTGCCACCGTGAGATTTTGTTTCATGTTATATATAGTCGGATACTAAACTCTTTTAGCAAATTGAATATGTGATTATTTTATTTCATGCAAAACAGATGTGGCTCCGTAGATCATTAGTTTGTGTATGTACAAAGACAGTACTACATACTGTTGTTGAGCTTAATTTAGTTCTTACTTCTGCATGTAATTCTTATGTTACTACTGTTCTCCTGCAGCAAAGAGTTGTTCCATCTGAAGAGAACTCCCAAGATGGCCGTGCATAGCAGCAAAGTGGCGCAATCTATGATAATTCAGAGATGTATTCGCTTCTCTACTCTAACTATCCAATGATTTCTCTGAGCTCGGTGAGCACACCTGCCAATATGTCGCCCCGGTCAAGCTTACTCCTCATGTTGTAATTATCCCTGACTTGTGTGTTATTAATTACTGATCGATTACACACCTTCCAATCTCCCGCGCCCGAGGGAGAGAAGGCGGCTCGGCGGCGGACGGCGCAGGGCGCTGCATCGGCGCCCAGGCCCGTTGCATGAACGTGCAGATCCTGGACAAGCAGGTGCTGCTGTTTGGTGCTTTAGCTGGTATCCAGAGGCGCGGGTGCTGTGGGCTGTGGCGTAGGTCAGCCGCCGCGTGCGCGCCATGGCAGAGCGGGTGCTCTGGCGCGAGCTCTGCGTCTCAAGGGCGCCGCGAATGTGGTGTTCGCGCAGGTGTTGTGGCTCTTTGGCCGACCGGACCAGACCAGACCAAAATTATCCAGTCTCCTTCTCACGGCCGACCGGACCAGACCAGACCAAAATTATCCAGTCTCCTTCTCACGGCTGACCATGGCAGCGCTCCTGGACGCTCAATCTCAGCTCCACTCATGTGCCCGACCTCTGCAGCTCAGCGCCGCCGGCAGATCTCTCCAACTTGGCCCACGATCTCGTCGCGCTAAGCCCGACGCGGGGCTCGGCTCGGCAAGGTGACCTGCAGGCGACGCGAGGACCTGCAGCCTGCCGTGCTCGTCCGGCCCGCGACTCTCCCCGCCCCTCCCAGCTCTGCCCGACACTCCTTTGCTACATCCTCTACGATATTGCTTCTTCTCAACCTTCTCTTAGGTTACAGAGTACTGTTATTTGTAGACTGCACCCAGAAAATTCAGATTTTGCTGTTTGTGTGTTTCAGCGTGAATTGATGGACGATTTCATTGTACAAATAGATGTCAAATGGTGCTCAATGTTATTGAACTGATGTTGTCCAATTGCCTTTGGAATACACCATCTGGTGCTGAAATTATTGGTGACCATGTCTGAAGAGGGAAGGGCATGTAAGTCTTTTTTTTGTGGATGTTCGTCTCAGTTAGTGCATGATGGTATTTTGGCATCAACAACCTAAACGGAGTGGTATTTTGGCAACTGTGGTTTTTTCGGTGGTATTTTGGCAAGTTCGGTTTTGACTAATGGTATTGTGGCTATTCTCTCTTCAAAAAGACGCGAGACATTTGAGGGCTTACAAGCTAAATGTTTGGAATTTCACGTTAGGGTGATTGCAATGAGGAAGAAGGAGCAGTTGCCTGGGATTACTAGGGCAAACACTTTGTTAATTTTACTATGGCTTGATTGATTCTTCGTTTTTTTTTGCGGTTAAAAGGAAAATGCATTAATTCGGAAACATTACAGAAAGGTCCCCAACAAACGCAAAAAGACAGCATAGCCCTTCTGCAAGTTGACCACGTCGTCGGCCCGCCGTTGCTGTCGGTGGCGCGCCGTCGCCGCTGCCTCCCTTGACGCCTTGGAGCGGAGGCAGTCCCCAGGCGAGCGGGAAGTCGCCGAGCACCGGTCCCGGAGGACCTACACTGGAGAGCGCCCCCGTGGACGAACCGAATCGCCGCATCTTCTTCTTCGAGATCTCGATTTGCTGTCTCCTCCGTCTCATGGAGCCCAGCGCGGGGAAATCGCTCAGCACACCTCCAGGGAGATGCGAGCGCGACGAAGGCGGTGGAACGAGGACGAAGCTCCAGGGAACGACGCCATCGGGGAGGAAGACCACCACCTGCAAACTCCAAACTGGCCGCATCTCCACCCCAACGCCGCCGGCCGGTAACCCTAGCACTCCTACACTATATACACGCCGCGAGACAGGGTTCCCCCGGCCTCCCGCCGCCGGAGTGGCCGGCGGAGGCTGAGAGAACCGACGAATCAGCGACGGCGAGGTGGAGAGCCCAGTCGATCTACGAGTGACCAGTTTCTGCTCTACAGAAGAAGGCCTACAAAGCTAGAATGGCATAACTTGACGAAGGCAATGCTGCAGACGACGATATCCAGGTATCAGTGATATAAATGATGCCAGCAAAAAGGAAGAAAACCCTCCAGATGATGCCAGCAAAAAGGAAGAAAGCCCTCCAGATGATACCAGCAAAAAGGAAATCAGCCCTCCAAAGCCAATTGGCAGCCAAAAGCGGGAACGTGGGCGTCCAAGGAAGATTGAAATTCCAACCTACCTGTAAAGGATCAATATAAATTAGCCAGAGATGCTGTCACTGGGCTTGCGGAGAGAAGAGCCCAGCAAAAAGGAAATCTGCCCTCCAAAACCAATTGGCACTCAGGAAGTCAAATCCTAGGCCCCAACAGGTGAGCCCATACAAGGATCTATGAAGCTCACAGGGAGTGGCTGTCAAGGGTAGTTTCAGACGAGCTGCTCTTATAGCATGTGACAATTTAGAAACAGTCATGTTCTTCAATTTATGGCTATACTTAAGGTTTGCCATGTTCTCATATTGCTGGTGAACTTGTAATTTAAAGTTCGAACCGATCTAGAGTGTTGTTACATTTTATTTTGAGACAGCTGTTTCAGATATCTTCATTTAGATCAGAGATGTAATCTATCTGAATTTGAAGAGCACACTGATCATACTGAAGACAACTTTATCTACTCGTGTTTTATCTTGATCAAGGATCATCTAACATAGCCCTTTCAATTCATGAGTTATAGAATAGCTAGGACTAAGATAAGAGAATGTAGCAGCGAGTTACACAGCCTGCTGTTCGGCAACTAACATCCTAAATTAAAACAAACGAGAATTCCCAGTACTTTCCAGTACTTTCCGGTACATAATTTCTAGTAATCATAATGTGAGAGAAATACACATGCATGGGATAAGAGAAACCAAGAATCAGAAACGAAGCTTATCCAGGAGAAGGTTTCTCAAATAAAACAAACAAACTCGAGCTAGCTCCACGCGAATTCTAGACCTAGCCGCTGCATCCCTCTACCCCCTGCCGGTAGGCCTTCATCGCAACATCCTCATGAGTACTGACGTGGTCACCTCCCGTGCACTGTGAGGCCGGACTTAATGTCCCGGTGCGAGGCCTGGCTCGACATATGGCTTCTTTCCACTCCTCTGTTGTTCTGCCCTCCTCTTGTGCTTATCCTCCTGGCCCAGATAGCTCCACCGTATTCATATCACTAATTCCCGCCATTGATGAAAAGATTGGCTGGAAATCGAATGGATACATGGCGGCTAGGGCCCCTATGAGTGACGTTGTGGTGTTGAAGTCGGCCCAAATTGAAGGTGGGAGGTGGGCGGAAAACTCCGTGGACCGAAGAATTGGGCATTTTTTGTATGCGTGATTTCACTTATTTTCGTGTATATTGAAAACATAAATTTCTCGTACGAGCGATTTGCTAGCCCTCTTATTTACTCAAAATCAAGAACAATAGATTTTTTTAAGCACGAGGCCCTTTTTCATATATCTCATAAAGATGGTGTTAATATCACGTATGGTGTTAATATGGGTGCGTATCAAAATTTTACTTACCTAACTTTTTTTGAGGGAATTAGGGCATCTCCAACCAGGCTACCCAAACGGACAAACGGACATCAGATTGGTCCGTTTGGGTAAAATCTGCTCCCAACGGGCCGACCCAAAATAAAAACGGACAGCTGTGGTGTCCGGCACGACCCAAAGCCGGATCAAATTTGGGAGTAATTTGGGGCGAGCCGGACGCGTGCGGACGTCCGTGGTCATCCGCGCGTGTCCTCCCAAACCCCACATGGCAGCGACACTAGTCAACACCACCCAGGCCCGCACAACATTCTCTCTCCTCTCTCCTTCTTTTTCTCTTCTGCCATGGATATGGCATCGCTCCCCACCGGAATAGGCTCGCCGGCCAACCGCCGCCGTCGAGCTCGCGTGGAGGATCCCGTTGCTAAGCATGGCCCGTTTTTTTCGTCCCTCCCGGAGGTCGCCGCGGCCGAAACGGTGATGAGCGGCGCCGCCGCGCTGTGGAGCTCCGCCGCCCGCCGCCGCCTGGCGAGCCCTCCCGCTCCGCCCGCCACGGCCGAGCCCCGCGCCGCCGTCGCCCGCCCACCACGGCGCGCCGCGCCGCCGCCTCGCCCGCCAGCCGAGCCCCACGACGCCCGCCGTGCCTGCCTCGCCGCGCCGCCCGTCCCTCTGCCTCGCGCGCGCGCCCGTCCCTGCAAGGCCGCACCGCCGAGCGCCGCCCCACCACGCCCGCGCCTCGCCTCGCGCGCCGTGGCCGCGCCTCGCACGCCGGCCGCGGCAGTGCGGCTGGCGAGGCGGGGGCCGCGGGGAGGGCGAGCTCGCATGCCGCACCTCGACGGCCGCGCCGCCATCGCTGATCGCCGCCCCACGCCGCCGCACAGTCGCCGCCTCGCGCCGCACCCGCCTGTCTGTTGCTCGATGTCGAGGTCCTGGAGCGCGGCGCGCGCGGTGGGTGCTAGAACAGGGCGCGCACGGCGGCCTTATCCGGCTTGGCGGTGGCGCCCTTGCCCGGCGCGGCGGCGGCCGCCTTGTCCGGCAGGGACCTTCATGGGCTCGTCCCCTTCGTCGTCGGAGGAGGAGGACACGAGCTCCGGCGGAGAGCTTGGGCTTGGGACGCGGGGAAGGAGGGCGGCCGCTCACCGGCGTGGCGTGCCGAGCGCGGCCCGGCGTGGCGTGGCGTGGCGTGGCGCGGCGCGGCGTGGCGTGGCGCGGCGACCTCCGGCGTGGCGTGCCGAGCGCGGCCTCCGGCGTGGTAACTAGTACTACTAGGAAGAAGAAGCCGAAATAATTATTTGGGTCAGAGCGTTGGGCGTACTGTGCGATGCAAACGGATTCACGGACCGAAACGCTGTCCGCGTGTCCGCGCGACGATCCAAAACGGACGTCCGTTTGGGTCGCCCGGTTGGAGATACCCTTACTTACCTAACTTGATCTGGTAGGTTTGACAACAGTACTTCTGTCGGGAGTTCTCTTCAGATGCGAGAAAGCCAAGTGTCTCCAAGTTGCAAATCTAGGCTTCATATGGTTATGTGGAGTGGGGATGGTGGCATTTTCTTTGGAGTCTTTGCTTCCTTCTAGGGGTGTCTTGGAGAGACTGGGTGGCGCGTTTTATGAGTTTTTTTTTCTGGTGGAGACGACAACATTCTAGATTGTTGACGTACACGAACACGCCACCTTCTACCCTCGATGCCGAGCATGCTACCGTCAGGGCGTGCGGCAGCCAGGGGCGGACGTAGCGCCCCTATTCCCCGCCGCTCTCCCGAGCTTCCGGCCAGCCGGCAGTGAGTATTTTATACGTATTTGACACTGTTTGGTACTGTTTGACAATGTTTACCCGGGCTTCCAAAAATTATTTGGTCAGCTTCTGGCGGCAGCTATGGGCTGCCCTAGGTCGACGTGACCGCCCCTAAGACCTCATGAATTCGCTGCCAAACAACAAAAAACAAGAAGCAAGATACATGGGTAGGAGATAGATGAACACAAAAGGATATAGATTTTTTTGTTTGATTGGTGTTGGTTCAGTGAGCCGACAACCCTCACGTATATATGAAGCGGCTCGACTTTTCGTACAAGAAAATGGTTATATTCACGTCCAAAACCTTAATTGGGATCCAACTCGGATGTGTAACCTGAACTTACTATAATTGTTCGATCAAAAACTTGTCCGTAACTTAAAGACCATTTTTATGGAATTACACGATCTTGGATCAAAATCATGTAAATAGAAAATTTGTTCTCCTAGCAAAGATGAAGAACTTTCGTCTTAATTGTTTTTTCACCTTAGCTCATCTTGAGTGTGTTTTTTTTTTTTGCTTTGTTTGTAACTTTAGTTCAGATCCGGCCTATATAGAGCCCGATTAGTATTTGTACTGTTAGTTTCTGTTTTGGCTACGAAATTATGAACTCGGTTAGTACTTGTAATACTTAGGGCTCCTCTGATTTGGAGAAAATACAAAGAAAAAAGTAGAGGGTTAGATTTTTTTCAAAGATGGCACTGTTCACTCCTTTGATTTATAGGAATGGTTAAAGGGAAAACCATAGGAAGTTTTCCTTCAGACCTGCGTTTCAAGCCAAAACGGACAAGAAAACAAAATGAATTCAAACATCATGCTTTGGTTTCTACGCACAAGGAACGAGGCTAGTTTTGCCATCGTTTCCTATTCTTATGCCTATGCTATTTCTGTGATTTTCATATCTGTAAATCAAAGAGGCCCCTAGCCTGTCCTATTTCTTGTTTTAGCCACAACACGTTAAGCAGGGGCGGAGACAGGAGGGCCCCGAATGGATCGCCCCCTCAACAGGTTACGGTAGCTACTCATATGCGTGCTAATGGCCAGGTTAAGTACATGATTAATTAGTCATGGTTGCTTAATTCTCTCCAGTTTCTCATTTTTTTCCCTCAAAAAATCATCTCTCCACTTCCGGTCCAGCCAACATAAGCCCATTAGCCCATCTCCCCTATCGGCGCTGTCTTCCCTAATGAGAATCAGTTCTGCACTTGGCCATACAGATACAATCGATTGGGCTTAGCAGATCAATCGATCTCCTTCATCGTCTGATCGATGCCATCTGCGCCGTCTACATACGCCATTAGCCTCCGCCGCTCGGCGCCTACATATGACACTGCGTCGGCCAGAAGATCTGGCATGGATACGGCTTGGCCGCCTCATGGCTTGACGCCACGGTGCTTCCTGCAGGTGTGCAATCTTGTCTCAGGTTTGAATGATGATTACACATGACGTCTATACCCTAATGTATCTGTATTAGTATTTAATATTCAATCTGTATATGCCACTAGTTTGTTTCCTTGTTAGATCAGATATATACTACCATATACTAGTTGATAGACAAAAGCAAGAGAAGAATTCCGAGTACAATTTATTTTCTGAAAAAATATGTTCAAAAATGATGAGAAAGAGACCAACGTTTCGTCACATTTCATATTTTAATATTAACACTATATTTAAGATGGCATCCATCGTGTTAGTATCTTCTATGCCATTCAACCCCGTAAACAGGGGCCGATCTCTGTAGTCTGTACCTGATGCACAGGCATCAGGGTCACAACAATTTTCTAATAGAGCTTATGAGCTAATTAAGACCAAGGCATCAGGTTGGAGCAAGAAAAGTGCATCAGGGAGGCCTTAATTCATGCTCACAAGGCTACAAACCTGGAAAAAAATGACGTGTCCAATAGATGCATCAGGGAAACTTTTAGTCCAGCTCCGCCCCTGCCCGTAAAAAAAACTCGAAGATTGTCATTACACACTATGTGGAGACGAGCATAATATGTCAGATTTGTTTCCTATTTGTCAAGAGATTAGGGAGTAGAGCAGAGCGTTTGTTAGCTTTACCATGGATCATATTGGACGTGATGCTAATCAAGCTACCCATGCATGTGCTAAGAAAGCTAGGAGAAGGTGCCTGTGGATAAACCACAACCCAAGTTTCATAGCCAATACTGTGATTGTCATCATATTTGATTAAATCAATAGATCCCTGAATTCACAAAATAAAGAGTCTCGGGTTTTGTACTCTCAGACATTCAAATGGCAGTTTTAAGGTTGTCATATGGTTTTTATAAATGTAGGAATTAAAGATACATGACATCTCGTTCGTTGCATTTTTTTTCCATTTCTACGTTTTGAGTTGTGTTTGGATAATGACTGATATGATAGGAGCAATTTTGCTCATGGGCTTGCAAGGAATTCTGAAAAATCGAAATACATGCATGTTTGTAAATTTACAAGAATCATGTTTGTTTGTACACCAATATGATTTTTTATAGAAAAATATGTTAGTTTGGAAGCAACACTACACACTACCGAATTATAGATATTTTCAATCACATAGTTTCTTTAAAAAAAATTATACATACATGATACATGGTTCACATACAACTATACTTAGAAACAATTACGAAAGTTTCGTAAGGGGATCGGAGAGATAAAGGAATCTTTCCATCTACCATGGTGAACACGAATCTCGAGAAATAAATGGAAGAAACACCCAGGCCTTAGGTGTAAGTACAAAACTATTTCCCATGAACTTGTGCAATTGTGTGCATCTTTGTTTTCTAATAATGCCCGATGTAAGGTGTGAATTTTACAGCCTTTGTCGAGAAAAAAAAAACTAGTCCAACGAAGATACGGTGATACATCCAACGGAACAAAACTTACATGATGATTATTACAAGACAAGAAGATGGCGACGGCAACAATCTTAGTTGGGAAAGCTATCGGTTGTCTGTTGAACGCCGTCAGATTCATCTCTGAGAACCAGGCGGTCGCAAGGGGGCTGCGGTTCTTCCGTTGTCCCACCCTGCAGGTTAGCGGCGGCGGTGCATCTGAGGAAGCTGTACTTGAGCGACATGACGCGAATCTCCAGCTGCACCGCGCCTCCGTCTCGCTTCTCATCGGCGATCAGCTCGGCCAGCTCCGTTGGCAGGCCGACGCCTGCGCTCCCCGCGAAGACGGCCACCTGGCCGGTGCCGTTGGACGGCACGCAGAGGTCCCGCACGACGCCGGTGGCGAGCGGGACGCCGCGGTACAGGACGACCGCCTCGCCGCCCACGCACTCCTCGTGGCGGACGCCGGCGTTGTCGATTTTGAGGGTGAGGTTGAACGCCCGAGGGACGCGGCGGGCGTCGAGTCCGGCGACTCTGTCCATGGTGACGGATACCTGCGGTTCCCGGAGCACGGAGGTGTCGATTGTTAGCAGGGCGTAGAGAAGCTGACAAGGGAAGACGACGAGTAGCGCGATGATCAGAAGGCCCGAAAAAGTTTCGACATCCAAGAGCTCCTCCCAGCGCGGCGGGCGGTGCTTGTCGCTCGTGTCGTCGGCTAGGAGCTTTTCCTCCATGATGATCGATCGGTACCTTCTGAGGCTGTGGATTAAGATGCCCGTTCGTGTCTCTCCTTGACTCTCTTGGCTGTTGTTTATGAATTATGACACGGGAGCATATGTACAGTCCGGGAAGACCAAGACACAAGTTAATTGGGAAGCATACATGGAGTAACTTTTCCTATTCATGGTAGGAAGGGCTTGCGGACACGTAGATTAGAGAACAAGAGTTTGAATGCGACTCTGATTTTTGAATCCCTTTAAATTTGCAGGAGCTCAGAAGATAGATTTGATCTACGGATTTAAAGGGGTTCAAAAAACAGAGTCATAATAGTATCTTTGACTCAACCGACAAGGGCTGGCAAGCAATAATATCCTGCAAAACATGGTACCAATTCGAGGAAGAAAACAGGCTATTCCAGTGGAGACTGCCGTCGATGTCATGGCCCATGGGAAAATCTCATTGCATGGTGGAGGTGAAGGCGCTGGCGCATGTCGACGCCGCAGCAGACCGACAGCCTGAAGAAGAAGCGCATGCCGGAGATCTGCAGACTGCAGGTGGTTGATGTGGATAACAAGCTGTTGCTTCCACCATGGTTGGGTTGCAAGCGCACGATGATACTCCACAGGCCGGCCAGATGTCTAGCTAAGCGCAGGGTAAGCTTAGTCCGTGCAGTTCTCCACGTACGGTACGGGCTATGTATACAGGAGCTAGGTCCTAAGTGCAACTCTCCAGAGGTCAAATCAAAGATTTTCCACACTTCATATGGAGATCTCATATCATTTTTGAAGTAGGATTAACCTTCCCTGTTCCTTCCGAAGAATCTTCTCGCTCCAGTAAAGATCTGGATTCGCCAGTGCATTCTCCTCGGGGCATCAATCTGCTTGATCAGGCGGATCAGCTCCGGCAACCGAATAAGGCTATTTATCGTCCATGACAGCTGTAGCAGACAAGTGAATCATAACAGAGTGAGAGACAGTACTGCACTTTTCATTGTGTCCTGGAGCATCCTTTGCTCCAACACTAGTTACGCAGTACAAGTGGCTAACAAAATTTACCTTCCAGTAGAAGTTCAATTCGAAGAAAACTTCGTAGAATCCACATTTCTTTCCTATTTCTGTAAATTGCTCCACACAGATGACTTCCAGGATCCACATTAGTTCAGGCAGCACTGCAGCTGAGGCTACGGACAAGGCGAAGAGGGAAAACTCTTGCCGCTCCTGTCAAAGTTAATCAGAACCAAAAACAAATTACATAGTATGTTTCTCCTCAGTAAGTTGCACAAAAAGTTACTATTTTGTCAATAAATGATATTCTACGATCCCCCCCCCCCCCTACTCCACCATGGAAAATATGCAAAAGACTACACCACCTTTTTAAATTCACTTAGTGCTTTAGTTGGTTCCTATGCATGGAAAAATGCCATCTCCAAAAGGAATACTAGTATATGGTTTGGAAATGAAAAAAAAAAACACAATCTTTTTTTATTGATTTCATTATGTGTATAAGGAATATATAAAGAAGACCATGATCCATGTATAACATTCTAGTACTTCCACATAAATGGAATGGAATCTTACGTAAGGGATGAAGGTATAGTAATTTCATCGAAGTAAAATGCACACTGCTTTTAGAATGGAAAGTGCATGAACCAATTTTAGCAATTACTCCACTTACCATCGACATTTGCCTACAGAAAGTGGCGGCGGATCCCAAAACAACAGCAATGCCGCCAGCCAGTCGTAGCCAGCGCCAGCAACCTTTAATGGCAAACACAAAGGCGCCAACTATGACCAATATGCACGCCCCAGCGACAGCGATCCCAAAGTGAAACAGAGTCTGCAAAGAATAACTAGCCTATGAATTACCACTTGACAGTTAAATGAAACAACCGTTGTATGGAATGGTACGCACCTTTTTTGGGTCGATGCTGGAAAGACGTATCAGCCATGTGAGATTAGTGACAAAAGCAGTTATTATCACGATATTCATGTATATGTCCGCGTGACGCCACAGGCAATTTTTCTGAGTATTGTCCTTTGGCGTGTTGTTGCTTGTACAGCTACACCAGTAGAGGCACATCCAAGCGACTGTAGCCAACAGGGACAAAGCGAACCAGCTAACTAGCCAACGATTCAGCTGTGTCCGCACCCCATCTTCAGTAAGTCTTCTAATTCTAAACACCCTCCAGCTGCCGACAAATACAAGAATGAAACTCAAATAACTAACAAAAAGATGATTGATCTCATTCAAAATGGTTATGTAGTACAAAAAATAACTTATACCCTGGAGATGCGAGCAGCCAGAATACGAAAAAAAAGCCTGTACATAATAGAAAACACCAAAAAAAAAACCCATCAAAATGTGACACAAACAGCAATAGGAATAATCAAATCTTTAGGAAGAAATGTTTCATACCAATCAACGTAAATATCATCTTAGCTTCCCAATACCACAACAACAAGAAAAAGCTGTCACGGACTCAATCAATGCTGACAAAAGAAACACAAAAGCCATAATACCATAAACGTTTAATTAGCTTTACACAACCACGGAAAATATAATACGTAGGCTTAAACCTAATATCTGAGTGTGAGACTAATAATCTGAAAACATCAACTACTAACATTTTGTTGAGATACCTGTGTTGACGTGCAGGAAACATAAATTGTAAAACATAAATACAGCAATCCCCAGAACGATTTGAGAACAATAGGAATTAACATGGCCACCGTATTACATGCTTGACATATCTTCGACCACACAAAGTACACTAGTACTAGTAAATTTCCTGAACTGTTTACTTACTGGTATCTACTTAAAACACGGTAAGAGTATCAAATTTACATAAGGCGCCTTAAACAACCACTGTACCCTCTATTAACAAGCCAACAACTTCTAAGTGCGAAATTTAACATTATCCTTTTTTTGGCGGGTAGAAATTCAACATTATCCTATGTTAACTGTGACAAAAAAATTGGTGACTGTTTTCCCTTTTCATCTAGTTCTTTTAGGGGATTTCTCACAATCTGATGGGTGGACAGAATGGCATAAGTTTTGAAACCTTACCAACAAGGTGCGATGAGAAAATAAAAATATGCATCTTAACATGCTATTTATATAATTTTAAGTCTCATGATGCCAAGTTCAAACTTAGTTAGAGTCCATACACATCTCCATTGTTAAATAAAAAATGTATGTAGACACGAAAGGAAGCCGACTTCATCTGGTAGTATATTTTTAGATTTTATAATAAAAAATGATTTATATTGGATATACGTTTAAAATTTTTGTGTCAGGACATTGCCACCCGTGTTCAGGATACTTGTTTTCTCAAGTGAAAGGAGTATAGCTATAGACTATATTGAGCCAATCTCAAGCTTATTCTAGGTGTACATATTTGTACGTCAGCTTGTTGGCAATCCTATGTCCCCCCTCTGCCAAGTTTCAGATCATTTGATACTTCCAGGGTGTCATGGGTTCAAATAAATGTACAGTAACTTCAGGGAATCCTACTATTTCTCAAATAAATATACAGTAACTTCAGGGAATCCTACTGTTCCTCAAATAAATATACAGTAACTTCAGGCAATCCTACTATTCCTCAAATAAATATACAGTAACTTCAGGCAATCCTACTATTCCTTCAAAGCTATTCCTAGGGTGCTTGTTTGGTTTGTCTTGTAGGATTGAAAAATGACATAGGAACTTTCTACTGGTCCAATTTCATGGAAAAATTGCTTATTTCCATGACGACTTCAGAAAATCTCCTCAGTTATTCCTATGGTGTGCCCAACAATATGACATTTCATTCTTATGTTTTGAAATATTGTGAATCAATGATGCCTCATGTTTATGAGATTTTGATTTATTTCCATGATTGTATCTAACATACATTTGTACTAATATAGCAAGAAATATATGCACATTAGATATCACAGAAAGTTTCTTTATTATCATATAATAAGAATGGTACATTTACACGAGAATCAGGTATCTAAAGAAGAAATAAATTACAAGTATAATACTCTGTCCTCATTTACGATGCAAACATCTTGGGAGACTGGATATGTCTTATCAAATTTCAAAAAGAACTTGAAATTTGTCAGAGTGAGAATCACACAATGGTTTTCCATCCTTGTGATCTAAAGCTCTAAGTTCCTTCCACAAGTTGCCATGATTTTTTTTGACAATTTGTCAACTGACAGCCCAAGTTCCATTCACGACATTTGGATAATTCGTGAATAAGCTTTGACACCAAATAATGTTGATGACATGCTTGATATATCAAAAAGCACGACAACAAGAGTTCCATTCTCATCGCACATTGACCTTGATTCAAATAACCGAGCTTAAAATGCTCAATAGTATTCCAGCCTTCATAGTAAAAAAAAAACACGAAAGTCAATATAAAAGACTATAATACATCAATAAAAGGTAATGGTCAAATTACATACCTCAAACCTAAGTTTGAAGATTATTACCGAGTGCCGTTCCAACAATATCCTATGACTCCTTATACGAGAAATTCAACCGTTGAGCACGAGGAAATAAGGCGGTGATAGAGCACAAATCTCAAGAATGGAGCCTTTTGTCACCAACCACCCTAACAACAAAAGAGCAAACCATGAGTTAGATATCAAATGCTGAAAACATATGAAACAAAGTTTGTCTTATATTATGCTAAAATACAGAAACCTCAAGCCTCAAGCCAGAATTGCTTTGCATCACAGGAACACTGACACAGAAGAATAACCATAATAAGCTACATGTAAAATTCTTAAAACAAAAATATAAAGCGCCAAGAAAGAGCAGCAACCATCACTGTACAGTAATCCTAATTATATATGTTCCACATGAGCTATTATGATGTGCTTCTTGCAAAAATTAATTCTCATAACTTATTGTAGCTTCCTGGTTCCCATTGTTTACTCAATTAGCTATTATGATGTGCCTCTTTCAATTATGTCAATGAGAGAATTAATCACACCTAGTAGCAAATTAGCCAAACAACTTCCATGCATGCAAGCTTCCGGATCACAAAACCTCAGACAGAGTGTACTACCCTGACTAGCATTGACAAGTGAACTGAACAAAACCAGTACGACGGGAGCAGACGTTCCAGATTTGTACGACATAAACCATCCGAAATTTCTTAGAAACATTTAATCCAGCAGTTCGTGGGCGGCAACTAGGCTACAGCACACCATAGGATTTTGCATCGTACGTACGTACATAGTAACATAGATGCCAGAAAATGTCTTATGTGCAGTAGTTCCGGAGCAGAATCAGCGCAACGACTAGCCTGGCCCTGGCTTGAGACGCGTACCTGACTCCAGCGGCCTTCTCACGGCGGAAGGAAGAGTGCAGACCCAGCGAAGGACGCTGGTTCCCGACGGCGGGAATCCCTCGGTGAACAGCACCGCGACTCCGCGAGGTCGATACCGCCCACGCCCACGCCCACGGGAGAGTCCCGCGCGATGGTCGCACCGAGAAGGCGAAGAAACGGCAGACGAGACGACGGCGCACCCCACGAGTTGGCGGCGGCGGAAGGTAGGATCCGACGTTGGCTGGCCTAGGCGGTGGCCATGGGAGAACCCTAGGCGACGGCCGGTGATTTGCGAGCGGGTAGGCGCTCGGCGGCGGTGAGGCCGCGAGGGTCCGCGTCGGGGGCGGTCCGCGCTCTCCGTTGGGAGGAAAGCAGAGGCGGTAGGCGGCGTGCTTCGGGCTTGCGGCGGCGCCGGCGAGGGAGGAAGGGGATCCGCGGCGTGGCGCGGCGGCGAGGGAGGAGGCCAGGCAGGATCCCGCGTGTGGCGGTGCGAAGGAGGTGGCCGAATGTTTTGATCTAGGCGGAATCGCCTCAACGATCCGGATCTGAAGCCTATCTGGCTGGATATTGGGTCACCGAAAACCTTTTTTTTTTTTGTTTTTGAAATAGGGTCACCGAAAAACTAGTGTGCCGTCGGAAACCATGGAGACCGACATGAATCGGTAGCCTATCTTAGAGTTATCTAAATTTAGATGTATCTATACACTGAATAGTGTCTACATATATTTAAATTTTAACAAATCTAAGACATCTATTTATGGACAGAGGTAGTAGTACAATAGGATGCAACAATTTCAATCTTTTCTTACACCTGCCACGTCTGATTTTTGTTTCTTGGAGAGAAGAGAATAAAAAAGAGTAGATTTGCCTTTCTTTCGTTAAGGTATGATCTTTTATGTTCATAAAAGAAGGCTATTTTTTCATTGTATCATTTATCTTTCCTTACGCACACAATTTCGTACAAATAAATATTTAATTTTTATTTATTGCTAGTATGATAATAAGAGATAATGCATTATATCTTTTATATATATATTGTCTTCTCTGAGTTACGTGGACCACTAACACTGTTTTTGGATGTAAAGAATTGGGGTTGGCATCAGGGAATCTGGAATTTGGTATCAGTTTCCGTTGTTTGAGCCGCGCTCTCAATGGTAACTTGGAAACGCAGTCCAATTCCGAGCCCCCGCTTGCTCCCATGTATACAGCCTGCCCGCGATTCCGAGCTCGCCCCCTTGGAATCCCGTGGAAACGCGACGCACCCCTCGTGTACGTGTTCGCTCAGGAACAGAGCTAGCCACCGAGCCCTCCTCCCTAGGCGACGCAAGCGAAACAGGCGCGTATTTTTCACTTTCACAGATCTATACGGAGTTAAGTTGACCTGTGATTTTTGGAGCGTCACTTTTTCATCGGGAGAAGCACATTGACACCTGGAAGTAGACCTGGATGGGCCTGAGGCCCAAAAGAGGCCAGGTGGCGCGCCACCCACCCTCTTTTATCCGTCGATCGTTCAATCCACTTGATTCTTTCGCCCACCGACGTATTTGACCTAAAAATCACTATATATGGCCCCGAAGAGTTCTATGAAGGAGAGAGCCGTAGAAAGACAGAAACACAAAAACAGAGGCTGTAGCAGCGAAGATTGGAGGGGGAAACTCTGTCGGGATCACCGCGGAGGGATCTCCACCTTCTCCACCGTCTTCATCATCATCACCATGATCAAGGGGGAGTAGTACACCTCTAGACTATGGGTTTGTGGCAGTAGTTTGATCTATTTCTCTCATGTTCTTTATAGTTCTTAGTGCCATACGAGCTGCCCTACATGATTATGGCCATATTTGTAATACCTATGTGGTGAATCCTTATTCTATGATATTGTGTTATGAGATCTGATCATATTATGTGCAAGATGTATTGATGGATGCATATTATGTACCCCGTTTTTATGTATTTATTCTGATCCAACATCTATGCAAGAGCGTGTGTGGGGTGATGTGTGTATTAGATGGAATAGCGTGGTTTTAGTGATTGGATAGTGACAATAAATTCATGATCTATTATGATTTTGCATTTTCTTTTACTACCTCACTAGGGTTAACGTGAATGCATATGCTATGTTCGTCACGTGACAAAAACGATGGTATTGTTTGTTCAAGGTAGCATATTAGATATTCAAACATTATGTCAAAGTACTTATGACTATGTTCTGTTAATTCTTAATACAAGATTGCATTAAGTTTTCCCTTTTTTATGAAGTATAAGAGAGGTGTGTTGCATCATCTCTTTGTTAGGATGTGATGCACATGAATGTGTATCTTTCACATGTTATTATATTGCATCTTCATATCTCATTGAAGAATTGCTATTTGTCCACTACAACTTAAAAAAGAGAATAGTCAAGTCAACCCATGAATCCTAATCCACCTTTTGTCATAAGAAACATCTTTATATTGTTTTTATCTTGTTTTCTATTTGCTGCATCATTTTAATCCTAAAATCCAAAAATATTTACTTTTCTTATTTGCATCCAAAACACCCAAAACAATCAAACCCTTTATTGTTTTTTTACTTATTACTTTATGCTATCTAGCTTTACTCGCTTTATTATTACTTGTGTTTTATTTTACTTACACGAAATCTTGTGCTTGACAACCACACGGTGGAGTTGGGGACACAATGCTTTTATTTTGCTTTTCAGGATTGCTAGAAGAAGAGAGGGAGAGAACGCTCTTTGCTCAGTTTCACGAGAGTTTGATATAAACCCTCGAATCACCCTTGTGGGAAAAATACTCTGTTGGCACAATAGTCTGCACTTGGAATCCCAACATCATCAAGACATTTTCTGGCGTCGCTGCTAGGGAGATGAAAAGAGTTATATCATAGTGGTTGTTGCGTAAGAGATATTTTCTGGCATTGCCGCGAAGAATCATCTTACAACTGCGTCTCACCTAAGCTTGGGGAGGTAACACCACTGTGAGCTCTCTTATCTCTTTTAGATTTTGCATCATATTTTATTTGTCTTGTTTTTAGTCTTTGCTTGTTAGTTCTTTAAAAAAAATGAAACACATAAAGACTAATAATAACTATCTTCTGAAAATCATCGGGGAAATAAATACTAAGTTGTGTGATTACACAAACACTACTTATGATCATTTTATTGCTAAACCTATCACTAGAAGCTCTCTTATCTCACATAGATCATAACTGCTGAAAGCTTTGAAGTAAGTCATGGGTTATTAAATCTTATAACTAGGGAACAATTTGGCGGTAGTGCTAGTGAAGATGCCTCTATGCTTTTACATGATTTCTGTGAAATTTGTGATATGCAAAAGTTTACAAATATGGAAAACAATATTGTCAAGATTAAATTATTCCCATTTTTGCTTAAATGAAAGGCTAAAGAATGGTTATTATCATTACCTACTGCTAGTATCAATTCTTGGAATGATCTTAAAGAAGCTTTCATTAAAAAAGTATTACCCACCTGTTAAGATCTTAGAAAATCGAAATAGCATCCTATCATTTAGACAAAATGATAATGAACATGTAGCAACAACTTGGGAAAGAATTAAAAACATGCTTAGAAATTGCCCATCACATGGAGTTAATGAATGGACTATCTTACACTCTTTTTATGAGTTAACATAATATCGAGAAGCATGATAGATTCCGCTGCGGGGGTGCTTTTATGGGTAAAATTGTGTCTGAATCTAAAATCATATTAGAAAGCATGTTGTATAATCATAATCAATGGCACACTGAAAGCGCACAATCCCAATCATAAAGTGCATTCACTTGAAGAAGAAATCACATATCTAATAAAAATGATGCCATACTTGCCTGCATAGCCAAACAAAATAATGACAATGTCCCTCTACAAGAATTAGTTGGAAACAACAACGAAAAAGTGGATGTTAATTTTATAACAAACTTTGACAACAATGGGTATGGGAACAATTATAATAACTCCTATGGCCGGCCTCCTTATACTCAAAATAATTATGGTAGCCACCCATTCATTCCATACCCCACAAAGCTAATGAAAATAGGTGGAAGCCTACTACAATTCCTCAAACCAATGAAGACTCGGAAAAACAATTGGAGGCAAATAAAACACTCACTGAGTAAGTATTTAGTCATGCCACCATGAAAGAAAGCTTACATAAATATCTTGCATCTATAAGTTCTGAAATCAAGGGGTTACAACAACAGACTGCTGGGTTAGATAAAGCCTTATCAAAGCTTGCCGACAATCAAGCTACTTTATTAAGCATGTCTCCAGGAAAAGCCCAGGGGCCACTGGCAATTGGTATGAACTATATAACTATTGCAGCAAATACACCACTTACATTTGAAGAGACATACAATGAGTTATTGCAATATACTGATTTTCTTACACCTCTTTTATCACAATTTGGAACCTCTATACTTTTGAAAAAAGAAGAAGAATGAGTAAAACACTGCTTTAAATGCTAAGGATGAAAAAGAAACACTTATGCTTGCTAATGATAAACAAATTAAAGAAGTTAAAATGCTTAGTGATGCAAGGGAACCACTCTTGGATCTTGATAAATGTAGCTTGCATGAATTGATTGCTCTACTAGAGAAATTTGCTAAAGATCTCACTATTAATGTCAATCAAGCTAGTTTTGGTTCCTATATTTCTAACTATGTCATTAAATAAAAGATTCAAAGATACAATAACGAGGCTATGATACCACCTAAGTTTGGGGATGCTTGGATCCCCAAGATCTTAATTTCTATTAATAAAGAAATACATCATGCCATTCTGGATTTAGGATCTAGTGTTTCTGTCATATCGAAAGAGCTATATGAATTACTTAATCTCAAAAATATGGAAAATTGATCTGTTGATTTATTACTTTCTAATGATTCAACCAAAAAGGCTTTAGGAAAATTATATGATGTAATGGTTGAATTTCATATGACATATGTGCCTATTGATTTAATTGTTATGGACATGGGTAGCAATACGTCTAGTCCTATAATCCTTGGAAGACCTTTTCTGAGAACAACATGACCTATCATTGATTCTAAAGAAGGAAATATCAAGTTCCAATTCCCACACAATAAGTGTATGTAGCACTTTCCAAGGAAAAAGTAGCACCATTCAAGCTACCACATAATTTCCATTAGGGCATCTCCAGCGGCACGACGCATTTCGGACGTCCGAAATGTCCGTTTGCATCGCGCGGCGGACGCTCGATAGACCGTTTTTGTCCACGCGTCCGTTTGCACCTAGGGGTGGCTCCAGCGGGCCGACGCATTTTCGCGTTTGCATCAATTTATGAAGTTTACAAACAACAAAATATGGAAATCAACAAAGTCATAGTTATTACATTTAAAAGTCGACATGAAAATAAGATAGTATTTCTCTAGGCATGATCTTCATGGCCAGCCAATGTCCACTGATGCTCAATCAGATCCGTTTGCAGCTGTTTGGAGACGTTCTCGTCAGTGACTTCTACATTCCTATGTAGATAGTCCTGCCAAGATGAACCAGCTCACCATGGAAATCCCATTGGTTCTCATTGCGGCCATCAGGACGCTCGTTCTCAACGATCATGTTGTGCATGATCACGCAGCATGTCATCACCTCATGCATGGTCTTTAGCGACCACGTTCTTGCCGGGTGACGGACAATTGCCCACCGAGCTTGGAGCACACCAAATCCGTGCTCCACATCTTTCCTGCAAGCCTCTTGCATCTTGGCAAACCTCCTCGTCTTCTCGGAGTTTGGATTACGGACAGTCTTCACCAATGTGGCCCAGTCAGGGTAGATTCCATCAGCAAGATAATATGGTTTGTCATATGCATTTCCATTGATCTCATAGAGCTCACCCGGGGAGCTTTGCCTTGCATGAGCCGGTTGAAAACCGGTGATCGGTGCAACACATTGATGTCATTGTTGGAACCGGCCATGCCAAAGAATGAATGCCAAATCCATAAATCTTGAGATATGACAGCTTCAAGAATGACAGTTCTTCCCTCCTCATGCCCGTTGTACGCACCCTGCCATCCAAATGGACAGTTTTTCCACTGCCAGTACATGCAATCTATGCTGCCAATCATTCCTGGGAAGCCTCTAGACTCGTTGATAGACCGGAGGCGTCTTGTATCCTCAGCAGTTGGCTCCCTACAGTAATACTCTCCGAACACGGCAATCACGGCTCGGCAAAACCTGTACATGGCCTCAAGACAGGTGCTCTCACTCATTTGAAGATACTCATCGAATATATCCGCAACCATTCCATATGAGAGCATGCGAATAGCCGCGGAGCATTTTTGGTAGGAGGTGAAGCCTAACGCACCTGTTGCATCGCTCCTGCATTGGAAGTAGGGGTCGTAGTTTCTGACGCCCCGTAGAATGACCAAGAACAGGTCCCTTGACATCTTGTATCGGCGCCGGAACATTTTTTCCGGGAAGATCGGATCGGTGAGGTGGAAGTAGTCCTTGTGGAGGCAGGCCTGCCCTTCCACTCTGTTGAGCGGCAGGTTTTTGGAGTGCCCCTTCACAGAGCCCCGGTGCTGCGGCCCCAGGTTATAGGTGAACTCGTGGATCATGGAGGCCGCAGTTGTTGCCAAAGTCTGCGTCGACTGATCGGACACCTCGTCGGAAGAGGAGTCGACGACCTCCGCGCGGAACTTGTCCAACATCTGCCACATGTCCATCTGTGTGGGTACAAACTGCGGATCAATGGCCGCGCACGATAGCGCCGAAAACACGAGTAAGAAACCTACCGACGCAATTGACCGAACAGGTCATGGGCGGCGCGGAAGGGCGGCGCAACCGGGAGCGTTTCGCCCGAAAACAACTGGCAGGTACGCGGCGGAGCACGCTCCTGCTCTCCCGCGCGGCAAGAACGGAGCCGACGGCGACTACTGCGGCACTGCGACCGGACGGCGGCGGGTGGGGTTGGGGTGGTGGCATCGCACTAGGGCAGAAAAGAAGGGGAACAAGAAGCAAATCGAAGAGGTCGATTTCGCTGTCCCTGACATGCAGGACCGGGTAAGAAATGGAGGACGCTCCAAGCGACCGCCGAGCGTCCGCGGAGACGCAAACCTGGCGCATATTTGGGCCAGGTTTGCGTCTCCGCAGACGGCCCGGTCACTTTGCGTCGCCCCGCTGGAGCAGGCCCCAGACGCATTTCCGGTCACGGCGGACGAAAACGGTCGCTCAGCTTCCGTTTGCGTCGCGCCGCTGAAGATGCCCTTAGACTTGAACAAGTAAGTAAGCCTAACTATATGGCTATAAAGAATGCGCTTTACGGTAGGCAACCAGAGATGTTTCTATATTTGTTTTTTGTTTTACATACTTGCTTTAGCATGTTAGTTTTCTTCTAGTTTACTCTCTGGTTTTAAACAAAGTATCAAGTTTTTACCCATTTGGATGTTTCAAGTTGCAAACATAATATGGAGCTGTTTTCTGCGCTGCACCTTTTAGTGCACGATTTTTCTGATTTTCTTGGTAACTCCGAAAATCTTACTAAATTCACAGTAGCTGTAAATTTTCATCCTCTATATGCACGTAAATACTAAAATTCCTGATGTATCTAAGTCGTGCTAAAAATTCAGTTTTGCTTCAACAAAAATTATGGACAGATCCTTCCTTTTAATGTTAGGTCCATTCTTTTGAGTATCAAAATGATTTTTTGATTGGGAATTTTGATATTATAGAATGTGTATAAAATTATGTGCTATGAAGATATAATTTTATTTATGATTAAAATAGCAGCAAACATGATTTCTTTGTACCTCTAATGTCACCCCATATAAAAGAATGGGAGGAAAAGTTTGTGTTGAAGTTTTTTCACAGGGAATGGAGGAATATCACACTAAGATCATTCAATTATGGTGAATATCATAAAATTGGGTATGTCCATGACACCCCACTGGACTCATTCAAAAAATCCTTCTAATTTGCGGGTTATTATAACAATCTAAAAAGAAGATAATGTTTGGAGTTCAATAAGCTCTTTGCAAAAGAATAGTTCCTGCTAGTGAAGTACCTAAATAGTGCAATCTCTTGCATCGAGAATCATCCTACTGGAGAACCTTCTTGCTTTGTCTTTCCCTTATCTTGCTAGCTCTATACCAGTGCTTGAAATAGGCATTTCTTTCAAGTGAAAAAGGTTTTGGGTTTCAAAAGGCTGTAGCTCAAGTATGCATGGAATAGCACAGATAGCGGATAAAGAAGAGTTTAGAGAAGGAAAGCCAGTAGAGTATGCCTTGGTTTAAGAGAGGAGGCATCTGGTATAAAAGGCAGAGCAAGGAGAGCACCTCTAAACTCTATTTTTTGAGCAACGTAGAATTTTCGCAAAAACATGAAGCGTCCTTGTTTTATTTGTGCCTAGTTTTGTTTTCAATATGAAAAGACTGTCATATTGAGTGTTCATGATGCATATGAATGAGCTACTGGACTAAACTCTCTTATCTCTGGATGGTTAAAGAAAATTAAGTTGCATGATTATAAAAGAAAAGGAGGAATGCCTAAAGTGAAATTTATTTTGTGTACGTTATTTCTAGTTTCACATGCTCTATTGAGTGATGATTTGCTATGTGCCTTATTCAGTGCTACTTCTTGGTAGTATACATGGATGTTTAATTTTAAGTATCATTGTTTGATGATGAATGAATAGCTCTATGGATACTATTGCATGCTTTTAAACCTCTTGCTAGCAAAAAAAAATTGAATTCTTACACAAGCATAGACTTGTTTTCAAGCTCAACTCAAACCCAATTTCTATCATACCTACCTATGTAGCACTTACTATTCTAAGTATAATGTGTGTGTTATGCCTCCAACCTTTTCAAAATATCCTTTTTATGTAATTTAAAGCTCATAAGAAAGTAAGGTTTGGAAGGAAAATGCCGATATGCATGTTGTGGGTTTGACTGATTATGAGAAATGAGATAGACCATAACCATACTTACTGGAGACGTCTTTCAACATTGCAGCATCGGGGTATTTCACCAAGCGTTGATCATCATTTCTTTTTGTTTTTTATGGTTATCTCTTGCGGAATAAGTGGAGGTTATCGAGAGTAAGTATGCATGCATGTTAGAGAAAAGCAATGGGCCGCTAACCGAAGCCATGCTTAATCATGGTGAAAGTTTTAGCAAAGAGCATCCTCAATAGGAAGAGTGAAAAAAGAAAAAGAAAAAGAGTTAGTGAAAAAATGTGGAAAAAAAAGAAAAGAAAAAGAAAGAAAGGAGTTAGAGAAAAAAGTGAGAGAGAGTTAGAAAGGATGCTCAACGTCTGTTGTTCATGTTATCCCTGTATGGATGGACTATAGTTGAGATACCCATCTCTTTTGGTCCTTTGCACAGGCGGCATGAAGGTACCCCATTGCGATACTTGGTTAAAACATGTGTGTTGAAAAGTCTTGGTAACCCGGAGCTGGGTAACAAGAGGTGTAGTCCTTAGCATTTATGCCCGAGACAAGCATAGGTTAAGCTTGGGGATGTTGATGCATGTAAAATGCATACATGAACTTTCCTTTATCATATTAAATTCACATATGTGTGCAACATATATGATGATAATATCATGTTTTACATTAATTTATGGGGATTTACCAATGATCCTCTTTATTTGGTTTATAACTCTGCAGAACAGGAAATCCTTGTTTCGCGTATTGTTCACTTTCAGAGTCCTATACAGAGTCAAATTGACCTGAGATTTTTTTAACGTCACTTTTTCATCGGGAGAAGCATCCTGGCTCATGAAAGCAGACTTGGATGGGCCTGAGGCCCAAAAGAGGTCAGGTGGTGCGCCCAAACATGGTGGGGCGCCACCCACCCTCTTTCAGTCGTCGATCGTCCAATCCACTTGATTCTTTCGCCCACCGACGTATTATGAACCCCGTTCTTTCGCAGTCGATCATATTATTTGTAAGATGTATTGATAGATGCATATTATGAACCCCGTTCTTAAGTATTTGTACGTTATGATCCAACATCTATGCAAGATCATGTGTGGGGTGACGTCTGTATTAGATGGAGTAGCATGGTTTTAGTGATTATATATTGACAACAAATTCATGATTTATTATGGTTTTGCATTTTCTTTTATTACCTCAGTAGGGATAAAGTGAATGCATGTGCTATGTTCATCACATGACAAAAGTGCTGATCTTGTTTGTTCAAGTTATCATATTTGATATTCAAACATCATGCCAAAGTACTTATGGCTATGCTCTGTTAATTGTTAATACAAGATTGCATGAAGTTTCCCTTTCTTGTGGATTATAAGAGAGATGTGTTGCATCATCTATATGTTAGAACATGATGCCTATATAAATGTGTATCTTTCACATGTTATTATTTTGCATCTTCATATCTCATTGATGAATTGCTATTTGTCCGTTGTAACTTAAAAGAGAGAATGACAAGTGAACCCATGAACTACGGTCCACTTTTTATCATAAGAAACATCTTTATATTGCCTTTATTTTGTTTTCTATTTGCTGCACCATTTTAATCCGAAAATAAAAAATATCCTTATCAAATTTCCATGATCCACTTGAACATGCCCATATTACCATTGTACCTAACGCCCTGCCTCCTTCACTTCATCTTCCATTCCCCACCTACATATATAGCCACCTCCCAAACCCAATGTTCATCTCATCTATTGTTGGATTGCTCATATCACCCTTACATCACATGGTGTTGTGGCAAACTCTCTGCAATAGAACCCAAATCTTCCAAGCAGCTCTCTCCCACAAAAGGGCAATTTATTGGAAAAGTTTTATCTATAACATTTTTTGTAAGAGCATACCCTATACCGTCGTACCGCATAACGCGGATGGGGTTAACCGCGTCGGCATGTTTGGGCGTGAAATGTGTCGCGACATAATAGATCCCGCATAATTGTACCGCATATAGTTATGCCAGATATGTTCTGATACGTCTCCGACGTATCGATAATTTCTTATGTTCCATGCCACATTATTGATGATATCTACATGTTTTATGCATACTTTATGTCATATTTATGCATTTTCCGGCACTAACCTATTAACGAGATGCCGAAGAGCCGATTCTTTGTTTCTGCTGTTTTTGGTTTCAGAAATCCTAGTAAGGAAATATTCTCGGAATTGGACGAAATCAACGCCCAGGGGCCTATTTTTCCACGAAGCTTCCAGAAGACCGAAGGACTTACGAAGTGGGGCCACGAGGTGGCGCCACACTAGGGTGGCGCGGCCCAAGCCTTGGCCGCGCCGGCCTGGTGTGTGGGGCCCTCGTGTGGCCCCCTGACCTGCCCTTCCGCCTACTTAAAATCTTCGTCGCGAAACCCCCAGTACCGAGAGCCACGATACGGAAAACCTTAGTGAGACGCCGCCTCCGCCAATCCCATCTCGGGGGATTCAGGAGATCGCCTCCGGCACCCTGCCGGAGAGGGGAATCATCTCCCGGAGGACTCTTCACCGCCATGATCGCCTCCGGAGTGATGAGTGAGTAGTTCACCCCTGGACTATGGGTCCATAGCAGTAGCTAGATGGTCGTCTTCTCCTTATGTGCTTCATTGTCGGATCTTGTGAGCTGCCTAACATGATCAAGATCATCTATCTGTAATGCTATATGTTGTGTTTGTCGGGATCCGATGGATAGAGAATATTATGTTATGTTGATTATCAATCTATTACCTATGTGTTGTTTATGATCTTGCATGCTCTCCGTTATTAGTAGAGGCTCTGGCCAAGTTTTTACTCTTAACTCCAAGAGGGAGTATTTATGCTCGATAGTGGGTTCATGCCTCCATTAAATCTGGGACAGTGACAGAAAGTTCTAAGGTTGTGGATGTGCTGTTGCCACTAGGGATAAAACATTGATGCTATGTCCGAGGATGTAGTTATTGATTACATTACGCACCATATTTAATGCAATTGTCTGTTGTTTGCAACTTAATACTGGAAGGGGTTCGGATGATAACCTGAAGGTGGACTTTTTAGGCATAGATGCATGCTGGATAGCGGTCTTTGTACTTTGTCGTAATGCCCAATTAAATCTCACTATACTCATCATATCATGTATGTGCATGGTCATGCCCTCTCTATTTGTCAATTGCCCGACTGTAATTTGTTCACCCAACATGCTATTTATCTTATGGGAGAGACACCTCTAGTGAACTGTGGACCCCGGTCCTATTCTTTTACATCTGAAATACAATCTACTGCAATACTTGTTCTTTACTGTTCTTCGCAAACAATCATCATCCACACTATACATCTAATCCTTTGTTACAGCAAGCCGGTGAGATTGACAACCTCACTGTTTCGTTGGGGCAAAGTACTTTGGTTGTGTTGTGCAGGTTCCACGTTGGCGCCGGAATCCCTGGTGTTGCGTCGCACTACATCCCGCCACCAACAACCTTCAACGTGCTTCTTGGCTCCTACTGGTTCGATAAACCTTGGTTTCTTGCGAGGAAAACTTGCTGCTGTGCGCATCAAACCTTCCTCTTGGGGTACCCAACGAACGTGTGTATTACACGCCATCAAGCTCTTTTTCTGCGCCGTTGCGGGAGATCAAGACACGCTGCAAGGGGAGTCTCCACAATCCAATCTCTTTACTTTGTTTTTGTCTTGCTTTATTTTATTTACTTTCTTGTTTGCTGCATTATATCAAAACACAAAAAAATTTGTTGCTAGTTTTACTTTATTTACTGTCTTGTTCTCTATATCAAAAACACAAAAAAAAAATTAGTTACTTGCATTTTACTTTTGCTACCATGTCTAGTTCTGCACCTGTGACTTCTTCACCTGAGGAATTAGTCTTCACTTTTAAACAAGGGGATGAGGAGAGTTTTAAAGATGCTTGGTCCAGAATTTTTACTTCTTATCGTAAAGCTGAACCTCAAATGACTCTAAGTTTGCTCCTTAGTAATTTTTATTTTGGTCTTATGATTCGCTATAGATATGCCTTGGATGCTGTAGTGGGAGGAGATTTCCTTCATTGCAATGGAGATCAAGCTTTTAATGCCATAAAGAAGTTGGTTGCATCACATGATTCAGCTAATAACTTTGATTCAGCCCTTATTAGCATTTATAATAGATTAAACACTCTTGAGACAAGTGCATCTCGCTTGAATGAAAATTATAGATATGTTCGTAACCGTCTTGATCAAGTTTTAGTGAACTCTGAACCTTCATTATGGGATCCTACTATTAAAATTGTTATCGGTGACCAAACTCTTCATGCCAATTGTGATATTATGTCTGAATTTTGCCTAATGCCTAAGAGTATTCATGAATCTTTGAAACTTTGGGGATTCGTTGAAGGGGGAGAAGGAATAACTCTTATTGATAACTCTGTTATAATTCCTAAAGGAATAGCTGCGGGTGTGCATACAACCGTTCTTGGGAGAACAATATCCATTGATTATCTTGTTATTGAATGTGCAGGAACAGGACAAATCACACTCGGAAGATCCCTGCTGAAACTATTGAGAGCAGTCATAGATATGGGAGAAGGCACCCTAAAATTCACCTCTACACCCGGGGGTAGACATATATTCCCTAAATCAAATAGTAAGAAAAAGAACAAGAAAGGTAAAGGTAAAGCCCAAGGTAATGTTGATACTGCATCTTTTGATAATACTTGATACACACTTTCTGCGCCTAGCTGAAAGGCGTTAAAGAAAAGCGCTTATGGGAGACAACCCTTTTTTTTTACTACAGTACCTTTATTTTATATTTGAGTCTTGTAAGTTGTTTACTACTGTAGCAACCTCTCCTTATCTTAGTTTTGTGCATTGTTGTGCCAAGTAAAGTCGTTGATAGTAAGGTTCATACTAGATTTGGATTACTGTGCAGAAACAGATTTCTTTGCTGTCACGAATCTGGGCCTAATTCTCTATAGGTAACTCAGAAAATTATGCCAATTTACGTGAGTAATCCTCAGATATGTACGCAACGTTCATTCAATTTGGGCATTTTCATTTGAGCAAGTCTGGTGCCACTTTAAAATTCGTCTTTACGAACTGTTCTGTTTTGACAGATTCTGCCTTTTATTTCGCATTGCCTCTTTTGCTATGTTGGATGAATTTCTTTGTTCCATTAATGTCCAGTAGCTTTGTGCAATGTCCAGAAGTGTTAAGAATGATTATGTCACCTCTGAACATGTAAATTTTTATTGTGCACTAACCCTCTAATGAGTTGTTTCAAGTTTGGTGTGGAGGAAGTTTTCAAGGATCAAGAGAGGGAGATGATACAATATGATCAAGGAGAGTGAAAGCTCTAAGCTTGGGGATGCCCCGGTGGTTCACCCCTGCATATTTTAAGAAGACTCAAGCGTCTAAGCTTGGGGATGCCCAAGGCATCCCCTTCTTCATCGACAACATTATCAGGTTCCTCCCCTGAAACTATATTTTTATTCCATCACATCTTATGTGCTTTGCTTGGAGTGTCGGTTTGTTTTTGTTTTTGTTTTTGTTTGAATAAAATGGATCCTAGCATTAATTGTGTGGGAGAGAGACACGCTCCGCTGTTGCATATGGACAAATATTTCCTTAGACTTTACTCATAGTATTCATGGCGAAGGTTGAATCTTCTTCGTTAAATTGTTATATGGTTGGAATCGGGAAATGCTACATGTAGTAATTCTAAAATGTCTTGAATAATTTGATACTTGGCAATTGTTGTGCTCATGTTTAAGCTCTTGCATCATATACTTTGCACCTATTAATGAAGAAATACATAGAGCTTGCTAAAATTTGGTTTGCATAATTGGTCTCTCTAAAGTCTAGATAATTTCTAGTATTGAGTTTTGAACAACAAGGAAGACGGTGTAGAGTCTTATAATGTTTACAATATGTCTTTTATGTAAGTTTTGCTGCACCGGTTCATCCTTGTGTTTGTTTCAAATAACTTTGCTAGCCTAAACCTTGTATCGAGAGGGAATACTTCTCATGCATCCAAAATCCTTGAGCCAACCACTATGCCATTTGTGTCCACCATACCTACCTACTACATGGTATTTCTCCACCATTCCAAAGTAAATTGCTTGAGTGCTACCTTTAAAATTTCCATTCTTTACCTTTGCAATATATAGCTCATGGGACAAATAGCTTAAAAACTATTGTGGTATTGAATATGTACTTATGCACTTTATCTCTTATTAAGTTGTTTGTTGTGCGATAACCATGTTCCTGGGGACGCCATCAACTACTCTTTGTTGAATATCATGTGAGTTGCTATGCATGTCCGTCTTGTCTGAAGTAAGGGAGATTTACCACTCATTTAATGGTTAGAACATGCATAATGTTAGAGAAGAACATTGGGCCGCTAACTAAAGCCATGAATCATGGTGGAAGTTTCAGTTTTGGACATACATCCTCAATCTCATATAAGAACATTAATTGTTGCTACATGCTTATGCATTAAAGAGGAGTCCATTATATGTTGTCTATGTTGTCCCGGTATGGATGTCTAAGTTGAGAATAATCAAAAGCGAGAAATCCAAATGCGAGCTTTCTCCTTAGATCTTTGTACATGCGGCATAGAGGTACCCCTTTGTGACACTTGGTTAAAACATGTGTATTGCGATGATAATCCCGGTAATCCAAGCTAATTAGGACAAGGTGCGTGCACTATTAGTACACTATGCATGAGGCTTGCAACTTGTAAGATATAATTTACATAACACATATGCTTTATTACTACCGTTGACAAAATTGTTTCTTGTTTTCAAAATCAAAGCTCTAGCACAAATATAGCAATCAATGCTTCCCTCTGCGAAGGGCCTTTCTTTTACTTTTATGTTGAGTCAGTTCACCTATCTCTTTTCACCTCAAGAAGCAAACACTTGTGTGAACTGTGCATTGATTCCTACATACTTGCATATTGCACTTGTTATATTACTTTACATTGACAATATCCATGAGATATACATGTTATAAGTTGAAAGCAACCGCTGAAACTCAATCTTCCTTTGTGTTGCTTCAATACCTTTACTTTGAATTATTGCTTTATGAGTTAACTCTTATGCAAGACTTATTGATGCTTGTCTTGAAAGTACTATTCATGAAAAGTCTTTGCTTTGTGATTCATTTGTTTACTCATGTCATTACCATTGTTTTGATCGCTGCATTCATTACATATGCTTACAATAGTATGATCAAGGTTATGATGGCATGTCACTCCAGAAATTATCTTTGTTATCGTTTACCTGCTCGGGACGAGCAGGAACTAAGCTTGGGGATGCTGATACGTCTTCGACGTATCGATAATTTCTTATGTTCCATGCCACATTATTGATGATATCTACATGTTTTATGTATACTTTATGTCATATTTATGCATTTTCCGGTACTAACCTATTAACGAGATGCCGAAGAGCCAGTTGCTGTTTTCTGCTGTTTTTGGTTTCAGAAATCCTAGTAACGAAATATTCTCGGAATTGGACGAAATCAACGCCCAGGGGCCTATTTTTCCACGAAGCTTCCAGAAAACCGGAGGACTTACGAAGTGGGGCCACGAGGTGGCACCACACTAGGGCGGCGTGGCCCAAGCCTTGGCCGCGCCGGCCTGGTGTGTGGGGCCCTCGTGTGGCCCCCTGACCTGCCCTTCCGCCTACTTAAAGTCTTCGTCGCGAAACCCCCAGTACCGAGAGCCACGATACGAAAAACCATACTGAGACGCCGCCGCCGCCAATCCCATCTAGGGGGATTCAGGAGATCGCCTCCGGCACCCTGCCGGAGAGGGGAATCATCTCCCGGAGGACTCTTCACCGCCATGATCGCCTCCGGAGTGATGAGTGAGTAGTTCACCCCTGGACTATGGGTCCATAGCAGTAGCTAGATGGTCGTCTTCTCCTTATGTGCTTCATTGTCGGATCTTGTGAGCTGCCTAACATGATCAAGATCATCTATCTGTAATGCTATATGTTGTGTTTGTCGGGATCCGATGGATAGAGAATATTATGTTATGTTGATTATCAATCTATTACCTATGTGTTGTTTATGATCTTGCATGCTCTCCGTTATTAGTAGAGGCTCTGGCCAAGTTTTTACTCTTAACTCCAAGAGGGAGTATTTATGCTCGATAGTGGGTTCATGCCTCCATTAAATCTGGGACAGTGACAGAAAGTTCTAAGGTTGTGGATGTGCTGTTGTAGGATAACGTTGCATAGAAAACAAAAATTTTCCTACCGCGAACATGCAATCCAAGCCAAGATGCAATCTAGAAGACGGTAGCAACGAGGGGGTATCGAGTCTCACCCTTGAAGAGATTCCAAAGCCTACAAGATGAGGCTCTTGTTGCTGCGGTAGACGATCACTTGCCGCTTGCAAAAGCGCGTAGAAGATCTTGATCACGATCGGTTCCGGCGCCACGAACGGGCAGCACCTCCGTACTCGGTCACACGTTCGGTTGTTGATGAAGACGACGTCCACCTCCCCGTTCCAGCGGGCAGCGGAAGTAGTAGCTCCTCTTGAATCCGACAGCACGACGGCGTGGTGTCGGTGGCGGTGTAGAAGTCCGGCGGAGCTTCGCTAAGCTACGCGGGAAATATGAAGTGGAGGAGCAAAGCTAGGGTTTGGGAGGGGGTGGCCGGCCACTCAAGGGGGGCGGCCAAGCTATGGTCTTGGGGTGGCCGGCCCCCTCCCTTGGCCCCTCATTATATAGGTGGATCCCAAGTGTTGGTGTCCAAGTCTTCGAATAAGACCCGAAACCAAAACCTTCCATAGGAGGGGGGAAACCTAGCCCAACTAGGACTCCCACCCAAAGGTGGGATTCCCACCTCCCATGTGGGGGTGGCCGGCCCCTATGGTGGAGTCCACTTGGGACTCCACCCCCACTAGGGCTGGCCGGCCATGGAGGTGGAGTCCCTTGTGGACTCCACCTTCCTTGGTGGTTTCTTCCAGACTTTTCTAGAACCTTCTAGAACCTTCCATAGAACCTTCCGCGACATTTTATTTCACATAAAATGACATCCTATATATGAATCTTATTCTCCGGACCATTCCGGAACTCCTCGTGATGTCCGGGATCTCATCCGGGACTCCGAACAAATATTCGAACTCCATTCCATAATTCAAGTGCTACCATTTCAACATCCAACTTTAAGTGTGTCACCCTACGGTTCGAGAACTATGCGGACATGGTTGAGTACTCACTCCGACCAATAACCAATAGCGGGATCTGGAGATCCATAATGGCTCCCACATATTCAACGATGACTTTAGTGATCGAATGAACCATTCACATAAATTACCAATTCCCTTTGTCTCACGATATTTTACTTGTCCGAGGTTTGATCTTCGGTATCACTCTATACCTTGTTCAATCTCGTCTCCTGACAAGTACTCTTTACTAAATGCCGTGGTATGTGGTCTCTTATGAACTCTTTCATATGCTTGCAAGACATTAGACGACATTCCACCGAGAGGGCCCGAGTATATCTATCCGTCATCGGGATGGACAAATCCCACTTTGTTGATCCATATGCCTCAACTCATACTTTCCGGATACTTAATCCCACCTTTATAGCCACCCATTTACGCAGTGGTGTTTGGTGTAATCAAAGTACCTTTCCGGTATAAGTGATTTACATGATCTCATGGTCATAAGGACTAGGTAACTATGTATCGAAAGCTTATAGCAAATAACTTAATGACGAGATCTTATGCTACGCTTAATTAGGTGTATCCATTATATCATTCACACAATGACATAACCTTGTTATTAATAACATCCAATGTTCATGATTATGAAACTAATCATTAATCAACAAGCTAGTTTAAGAGGCATACTAGGGACTTCTTGTTTGTCTACATATCACACATGTACTAATGTTTCGGTTAATACAATTCTAGCATGATATATAAACATTTATCATAAACATAAAGATATAAATAATAACCACTTTATTATTGCCTCTAGGGCATATCTCCTTCAGTCTCCCACTTGCACTAGAGTCAATAATCTAGATTACATTGTAATATACCTAACACCCATGGCATTCTGGTGTTGGTCATGCTTTGCCCTAGGGAGAGCTTTAGTCAACGGATCTGCTACATTCAGATCAGTGTGTACTTTGCAAATCTTTACTTCTCCATCTTCGATGTACTCGCGAATCGAGTGATAACGCAGCTTGATATGCTTCAGCCTCTTGTGTGACCTTGGCTCTTGTGCATTGGCGATGGCACCCATGTTATCACAGTAAATGATTAATGGGTCCAATGCACTAGGAACCACACCGAGCTCTACAATGAACCTCTTCATCCATACCGCTTCTGATGAAGCCTCTGAAGCCGCTATGTACTCCGATTCTGTTGAAGACTTCGCCACCGTGCACTGCTTCGAGCTTGCCCAGCTTACTGCAGCACCATTCAATATAAACACGTACCCAGATTGTGACTTAGAGTCATCAGGATCAGTGTTCCAACTTGCATCGGTGTAACCGTTTACAACGAGCTCTTGGTCACCTCCATAACAAAGAAACATATCCTTAGTTCTTTTCAAGTACTTCAGGATATTCTTGACCGCTGTCCGATGTTCCATTCCTGGATCACTTTGAGATCTGCTAGTCAAACTAACAGCATGTGCTATATCCGGTCTAGTACATAGCATGACATACATGATAGATCCTACTGCCGAGGCATAGGGGATGTTACACATCCTTTCTCTTTCTTCTGCCGTAGCCGGTCCTTGATTTTTACTCAATACCTTGCCTGGTAACATAGGTAAGAACCCTTTCTTACTTTCGTCCATTCTAAACTTCTTTAGAATCTTGTCCAGATATGTACTCTGTGATAGCCCTATTAGGCGTCTTGATCTATCTCTATAAATCTTGATGCCTAATATATATGATGCTTCACCAAGGTCTTTCATTGAAAAACTATTATTCAAATAACCTTTAACACTGCTTAATAGTTCTATATCATTCCCAATCAATAATATGTCATCTACATATAATATCAGGAATGCTACGTAGCTCCCACTCACTTTCTTGTAAATACAGGCCTCTCCATGACACCCTATAAACCCGAAGTCTTTGATCACCTTATCAAAGCGTCGGTTCCAACTTCTTGATGCTTGCTTCAATCCATAGATTGAACGCTGAAGTTTGCATACTTTGTCAGCATTTTTAGGATCGACAAAACCTTTGGGTTGTACCATATACAACTCTTCCTCAATGTCTCCATTAAGGAACGCCGTTTTGACATCCATCTGCCAAATCTCATAATCGAAAAATGCAGCTATTGCTAACAAAATCCTCACAGATTTTAGCTTCGCTACAGGTGAGAAAGTCTCATCGTAGTCAACTCCTTGAATTTGTCGGAAACCCTTTGCGACAAGTCGAGCTTTATAGACAGTAATATTACCATCAGCATCTGTTTTTCTCTTGAAGATCCATTTATTCTCGACAGCCTTTCGGCTATCAGGTAAGTCTACTAAAGTCCATACTTTGTTATCATACATGGATCCCATTTCGGATTTCATGGCTTCTTGCCATTTGTTGGAATCTGGGCTCATCATCGCTTCTTCATACGTCGCAGGGTCCTCATCATTGTTATCTACAATCATGACATTTAGACAAGGATCATACCAATCAGGAGTGGCACGTTCGCTTGTCGATCGGCGAGGTTCGATGGTTTCCTCGTTTGAAGTTTCATGATCATTATCATTAGCTTCCTCTGTTGCCGGTGTAGGCGGTACAGTACAATTTCCGATCTTGCGCTACTCTGATCAACGAGTATAGATTCATCAATCTCATCGAGTTCTACTTTTCTTCCAGTCACTTCTTTAGTGAGAAATTCTTTCTCAAGAAAGGTTCCGTTCTTAGCAACAAAGATTTTGCCTTCGGATCTGTGATAGAAAGTGTACCCTATAGTTTCCTTAGGGTAACCTATGAAGACGCATTTCTCCGCTTTGGGTTCTAGCTTGTCCGGTTGTAACTTCTTTACATAGGCTTCGCAACCCCAAACTTTCAGGAACGACAGCTTAGGTTTCTTATTAAACCATAATTCATACGGTGTCGTTTCTACGGATTTTGATGGTGCTCTATTTAAAGTGAATGCGGCTGTCTCTAATGCATAACTCCAAAATGATAACGGCAAATCAGTAAGAGACATCATACTACGAACCATATCTAAGAGAGTTCGATTACGACGTTCGGACACACCGTTTCGTTGAGGTGTTCCCGGCGGTGTCAATTGTGAAAGTATTCCGCATTTCTTTAAATGCATGCCAAACTCATAACTCAGATATTCACCTCCACGATCATATCGTAGAAATTTGATCTTCTTGTTACGTTGATTTTCTACTTCACTTTGAAATTCCTTAAACTTCTCGAAAGTTTCGGATTTATGTTTCATGAAATAGATATACCCATATCTACTCAGATCATCTGTGAAGGTTAGAACATAACGATAACCACCGCGCGATGCTACACTCATTGGTCCACATACATCGGTATGTATGATTTCCAATAAGTCAGTAGCTCGCTCCATCATACCAGAAAATGGAGTCTTAGTCATTTTTCCCATTAGACATGCTTCGCATCTATCAAGTGACTCAAAGTCAAGTGATTCAAGTAATCCATCAGTATGGAGTTTCTTCATGCGTTTCACTCCAATATGACCAAGGCAGACGATTGCCACATATAAGTAGAATTATCATTAAGTTTAATTCGCTTAGCATCAATGTTATGTATGTGCGTATCACTACTATCGAGATCTAACAGAAATAAGCCATTCTTTTGTGGTGCTCGACCATAAAAGATATTATTCATAAAAATAGAACAACCATTATTCTCAGACTTGAATGAATAACCGTCTTGCATTAAACAAGATCCAGATATAATGTTCATGCTCAACGCAGGTACATAATAGCAATTATTTAGGCTTAAAACTAATCCCGAAGGTAGATGTAGAGGAAGTGTGCCGACTGCGATCACATTGACCTTGGATCCATTTCCAACGCGCATCGTCACTTCATCTTTCAAATAGTTGTCGTTTATTCTTTAGTTCCTGTTTCGAGTTACAAATATGAGCAACCGAACCAGTATCAAATACCCAGGTACTAGAACGAGAACTAGTGAGATAAACATCTATAACATGTATATCAGATATACCTTCTTTCTTCTTCTTGACAAGGTCGCTCTTCAGATCAGCCAGATACTTGGAGCAATTACGCTTCCAGTGTCCCTTCTCCTTGCAGTAATAACACTCAGCATCAGGCTTAGGGCCGTTCTTAGGTTTCATAGGAGGCGTGGCAGCTTTCTTGCCACCCTTCTTGAATTTTCCCTTAGACTTGCCCTGTTTCTTGAAACTGGTGGTCTTGTTGACCATCAACACTTGGTGCTCTTTCTTGATCTCAATCTCAGCAGCTTTTAGCATGCCAAAGAGTTCAGGTAACTCCTTGTTCATGTTCTGCATATTGTAGTTCATCACAAAGTTCTTTTAACTTGGTGGCAGTGATTGAAGGACACGATTAATCCCGATCTGTTAGGAATCACTATTCCCAAGTCACCGAGTTTCTTCGCATGCCCGGTCATGGCGAGCATGTGCTCACTAACGGAGCTGCCTTCTTCCATCATACAAATTGAAGAAATGTTTCGATGCTTCATAGCATTCCACTGCCGCATGAGTCTCGAATATAGCTTTCAGCTCATTCATCAACTCATGAGGATCATGGTGCTCAAAACGTTTTTGAAGATCGGATTCCAGATCGCACAGATGGCACACTGAACTTGAGAGTACCGAGTTTTCCGAGTCGCGTAAACAGCTTTTACTTCATCGGATTCATCTTCTGCAGGAGGGTCACCTAGCGGTGCATCAAGCACAAATTGCAGATTTCCGCCAGAGAGGAAGATCCTCACATGACGGAACCAGTCGGTGAAGTTGCTACCGTTGCTCTTAAGTTTCTCTTTCTCTAGGAACTGATTAAAATTGATTGGGGACGCCATCTCTACAACATATATTTGCAATAGTTTAGACTAAGTTTATGACAAATTGAGTTCAAATTTTAATTCTACATAATTAAAAAAAACTAAGTGAACTCCCACTCAAAACAATATCCCTCGCATTGTCTTAGTGATCACACGAACCAAATCCACCGCACCTAAACCCGATCATCACGAGAAAAGGTGTGATTTCAATGGCGAACACTCAAAGTGTTCATCATATCAACCATATGATTCATGCTCTACCTTTCGGTATCACGTGTTCCGAGACCATGTCTGTACATGCTAGGCTCGTCAAGGCCACCTTAGTATCCGCATGTGCAAAACTGTCTTGCACCCGTTGTATGTACTTATCGAATCTATCACATCCGATCATCACGAGATGCTTCGAAACGATAAGACTTGATAACGGTGCTACTAAGGATGAACACTTTATTATCTTGAGATTTTAGTGAGGGATCATCTTATAATGCTACCGTCGCGATCTAAGCAAAATAAGATGCATAAAAGGATTAACATCACATACAGTTCATATGTGATATGATATGGCCCTTTTGTCTTTGCGCCTTTGATCTTCATCTCCAAAGCACGGACATGATCTCCATCATCTTCGGGCATGATCTCCATCATCGTCGGCGAAGCACCAAGGTCAATGGCACCGTCTTCATGATTGTCCTCCATGTAGCAACTATTACAACTACTTTGAAATACTACTCAACATGAAATTTAAAGACAACCATAAGGCTCCTGCCGGTTGCCACAATACAATAATGATCATCTCATACATATTCATCATCACATTATGGCCATATCACATCACCAAACCCTGCAAAAACAAGTTAGACGCTCTCTAATTTGGTTTGCATATTTTACGTGGTTTAGGGTTTTCGATATAGATCTAATCTACCTACGAACATGAACCACAACGTTGATACTAATGTTGTCAATAGAAGAGTAAATTGAATCTTTACTATAGTAGGAGAGACAGACACCCGCAAAGCCTCTTATGCAATACAAGTTGCATGTCGAACGAGGAACAAGTCTCATGAACGCGGTCATGTAAAGTTAGTCCGAGCCGCTTCATCCCACTATGCCATAAAGATGCAAAGTACTCAAACTAAAGATAACAAGAGCATCAACGCCCACAAACCATTGTGTTCTACTCGTGCAACCATCTATGCATAGACACGGCTCTGATACCACTGTAGGATAACGTTGCATAGAAAACAAAAATTTTCCTACCGCGAACATGCAATCCAAGCCAAGATGCAATCTAGAAGACGGTAGCAACGAGGGGGTATCGAGTCTCACCCTTGAAGAGATTCCAAAGCCTACAAGATGAGGCTCTTGTTGCTGCGGTAGACGATCACTTGCCGCTTGCAAAAGCGCGTAGAAGATCTTGATCACGATCGGTTCCGGCGCCACGAACGGGCAGCACCTCCGTACTCGGTCACACGTTCGGTTGTTGATGAAGACGACGTCCACCTCCCCGTTCCAGCGGGCAGCGGAAGTAGTAGCTCCTCTTGAATCCGACAGCACGACGGCGTGGTGTCGGTGGCGGTGTAGAAGTCCGGCGGAGCTTCGCTAAGCTACGCGGGAAATATGAAGTGGAGGAGCAAAGCTAGGGTTTGGGAGGGGGTGGCCGGCCACTCAAGGGGCGGCCAAGCTATGGTCTTGGGGTGGCCGGCCCCCTCCCTTGGCCCCTCATTATATAGGTGGATCCCAAGTGTTGGTGTTCAAGTCTTCGAATAAGACCCGAAACCAAAACCTTCCATAGGAGGGGGAAACCTAGCCCAACTAGGACTCCCACCCAAAGGTGGGATTCCCACCTCCCATGTGGGGGGTGGCCGGCCCCCTATGGTGGAGTCCACTTGGGACTCCACCCCCACTAGGGCTGGCCGGCCATGGAGGTGGAGTCCCTTGTGGACTCCACCTTCCTTGGTGGTTTCTTCCGGACTTTTCTAGAACCTTCTAGAACCTTCCATAGAACCTTCCGCGACATTTTATTTCACATAAAATGACATCCTATATATGAATCTTATTCTCCGGACCATTCCGGAACTCCTCGTGATGTCCGGGATCTCATCCGGGACTCCGAACAAATATTCGAACTCCATTCCATAATTCAAGTGCTACCATTTCAACATCCAACTTTAAGTGTGTCACCCTACGGTTCGAGAACTATGCGGACATGGTTGAGTACTCACTCCGACCAATAACCAATAGCGGGATCTGGAGATCCATAATGGCTCCCACATATTCAACGATGACTTTAGTGATCGAATGAACCATTCACATAAATTACCAATTCCCTTTGTCTCACGATATTTTACTTGTCCGAGGTTTGATCTTCGGTATCACTCTATACCTTGTTCAACCTCGTCTCCTGACAAGTACTCTTTACTCGTACCGTGGTATGTGGTCTCTTATGAACTCTTTCATATGCTTGCAAGACATTAGACGACATTCCACCGAGAGGGCCCAGAGTATATCTATCCGTCATCGGGATGGACAAATCCCACTGTTGATCCATATGCCTCAACTCATACTTTCCGGATACTTAATCCCACCTTTATAGCCACCCATTTACGCAGTGGTGTTTGGTGTAATCAAAGTACCTTTCCGGTATAAGTGATTTACATGATCTCATGGTCATAAGGACTAGGTAACTATGTATCGAAAGCTTATAGCAAATAACTTAATGACGAGATCTTATGCTACGCTTAATTAGGTGTATCCATTATATCATTCACACAATGACATAACCTTGTTATTAATAACATCCAATGTTCATGATTATGAAACTAATCATTAATCAACAAGCTAGTTTAAGAGGCATACTAGGGACTTCTTGTTTGTCTACATATCACACATGTACTAATGTTTCGGTTAATACAATTCTAGCATGATATATAAACATTTATCATAAACATAAAGATATAAATAATAACCACTTTATTATTGCCTCTAGGGCATATCTCCTTCAGCTGTTGCCACTAGGGATAAAACATTGATGCTATGTCCGAGGATGTAGTTATTGATTACATTACGCACCATACTTAATGCAATTGTCTGTTGTTTGCAACTTAATACTGGAAGGGGTTCGGATGATAACCTGAAGGTGGACTTTTTAGGCATAGATGCATGCTGGATAGCGGTCTATGTACTTTGTCGTAATGCCCAATTAAATCTCACTATACTCATCATATCATGTATGTGCATGGTCATGCCCTCTCTATTTGTCAATTGCCCGACTGTAATTTGTTCACCCAACATGCTATTTATCTTATGGGAGAGACACCTCTAGTGAACTGTGGACCCCGGTCCTATTCTTTTACATCTGAAATACAATCTACTGCAATACTTGTTCTTTACTGTTCTTCGCAAACAATCATCATCCACACTATACATCTAATTCTTTGTTACAGCAAGCCGGTGAGATTGACAACCTCACTGTTTCGTTGGGGCAAAGTACTTTGGTTGTGCTGTGCAGGTTCCACGTTAGCGCCGGAATCCCTGGTGTTGCGCCGCACTACATCCCGCCACCAACAACCTTCAACGTGCTTCTTGGCTCCTACTGGTTCGATAAACCTTGGTTTCTTACTGAGGGAAAACTTGCTGCTGTGCGCATCATACCTTCCTCTTGGGGTTCCCAACGAACGTGTGTATTACACGCCATCATGTTCTACCGCAACAAAGGATATACCTTAAATCGATCAGGGATTTTGCTCACGATCACGATTAAGTTGTGTTCATCACATAAATCCAAAATTAACAAACAAATAGTTCGATAGAACAATAATGTTTGATATAAAAGCATAGTCATGATAAGGTAGCATAACATACATGGTGAATTAAACCGGAGAAGAAGAACTATTCCCGTCACCCTCTTCTTGACTGGAACCACCATTGATCGACGCAGCAGCCGAGGCGGCAGCAACGGCGGTGGCCACAGTAGCTGCTTCTGCAGCAGCAGAAGCAGCCTCCCATTCTTGCCTTCTTTGCATCCAAAATCTTCGATCTCCTTATCTCAAACCATTCTTTGGTGAGAGCATCTATAGTAGTTGAATCCGTCATCATCACACGGTTTTCCCCTTTTTCCTCCTTCAGTCGTATCCTTCTATCTTCAAAGGTGGCCTTCCTCTTCTCATCTTCTATAATTGCTTCCCACTTTCTAATCTTGTCCTTCCGTTTGCTCTCGGCCAACTCATTCAATTTGCAATTGCTCTTGGGCAATTCTTTGCTTCACATTTGTCATCTCCTCAATATGGGAGATCAACCACCCTTGCTCGGCCCATCGTTGACATCTATCTTTGCTTTTTCTTCTTCCATCGAACCTTTCTTTGCTTCTTCGTTCGGCCGGTGCATCATCAATATCATCATCCAAAGCAATTGGAGCCCCATTGCATGGAGGAGGAGCCTCTTGGTCCCTGAACTTCCAATTTTCCCTATTCTCTAGAATTTTATGAGCGCTTTGATGCTCCTACTTTAACACCGTCAGCAACGACATCATCGAAGGCCTCCTCCTCCACCTCTTCTACCTCGTCTACCTCATCTTGTTCCTGTGGTTCGTACCCATCGTCGAACGCCGGCAGTGGAGACTTCTCGACATCAATGGCGCCACCCGCTAGCATATTGATGAACGATTCCTCCACGCCACGCAAACTACATAAGTGAAACATTGGTGATTTTAATGAAAATCACACGGCACGGATTCGAGGAGGGTAGAAATTGCATACCTAAATGCATCAAGCGCATTCGCCTCCGTTAAGGAGGAGAGTAGTGCCGGTGTGGAGGAAGAGGAATCGTGTGGCGGAGGATGGCCGCAGGTGGTGGCTGCCTTTCGCTCCTGCTTTGCCGCATCGACGGGGCCTCATGCCTTCGATTTCCGATGTACCCGGGCATGCGGCTTGGTTAGCGGCGTGGAGGACACAAAGCTGGGCACTGCCGCCTTCTCTTGTTTCTTTGGCGCACCAACCGTTGCCACAGGGACATCCACGATGGTGGACGCGGTAGGGCCGGGGGGGAAGAAAGGTTGCAACAATTAGGGTTGCGTGATAGCTTTAGTGAGTGGCGGAGCTCCGATGGAGTTCCTAGCGTCCGGTTGCGGTCGCGGGGACGGGCAAGCTGGGTGGGGCGTGCAGATCTCGGCGGCTCGTGGGCGGCAAAGCAGACCTGAAATGTCTGTGCTCCAACCCTGCTAATGCGATGCATCAAACTGGACTGCACGGCTCAAAATCCGCATATATGCATCATCTCACGACACGGTGGGGGTTTGCTGCAAAAAAATATATATATATCAACATCCGCGTTTTTTCGCTATCTGTTCGGAACTACCATCGGTTATTATTCGGTTTCAATCCGGATGAGGTATCCGCTAGAGATGCTCTAAGTAACATAAAGGATTTTGCCAGCATATCTATAGGATGCTCTAAGTAATATAAAGGATTGTGCCAGCATGTCTATAGGATGCTCTAAGTAACATAAAGAATTGTGCCAACATGTCTATAGGATGCTCCACATAAGGTTTTTTTTTTCTCGGGCTAACTTTTCACTGGAATAAATGGTTGCAGCGAAATCTCGAAAATCTCGGTAATTTACCGTCTACTACGTAAGTTATTTCAAACAAAATTTGAATTCAGATCATGCCGTGAGTAGACATCAGGGCAAGGTGACCATGAAGTCGGTGAAGGCCGTGCATCGCATAGGCTGCTGCGGCACCTGCGATCCTACTTTGCACCACAGCACGACGGGGCCGCCACTCTCCTTGCCGTCGCGGAAGCGGAAGAGCTTGGTTTCCACGTCAAACTCCGCAGAGTCCCAACGCAGCTCGGCCTCCACGCGCCTCCTCACCAGACCACCGGGAATCTGCACCATGCCCGCCCTGCTGCCCCGTGCCACCGCCTTCACCTCCGCCGTGCTCCTGGCGCCGGCGCTGAAGCCCGGCACACGCCCCTCCCCAATCACGACGCCGTCGTAGGACACCACCACCTGCCCATGGCTGAAGCGGTTCTCCGCCACCAGCAACCGCTCGTTCCTCACGTGCAGGGTCACGTTGAACGCCAGGGCGCTCAGCCCGGCCGGATCGCCGACGCCGTCGATGCCGGTGAGCTCGAGGGAGTACACATTGTAGGAAGGACTACCCAACAGGGCAACGAAGGCAATCACGGGAAAACCTACAGCTGTTTGATTCGATCGAAGTGTTTATTTATATATACAACAAATTTACAGCAGCAGACACATAAATCTTGAGAAGGGAAAGAGGAAAACTGTACCAAAACCAATCAGGGAGAAAAGCAAGTCCCTGTACCCGAGACCTTCGGATTCCTTCTCCATGATGATTGCCGATCAACCTATCTGCTGCTCTGTTCAAAAAAAAAAAAACCTATCTGCTGCAGACACGAATTTAAAGGGTAAAAACAACTGAAATCAGACTCCAATCGAAACTCTTCGTCCCAATACATATATGCGTTAATTACTGCTACCACGCGTCGTGTACTCTGGATGAGATGTCCGTTCGTGTTTCTCCTGCCTCTCTTCGCAAGACAAGGCAACATACAAGGCAGATAAAACACGAGAGCTAACCTAAAACGCATCTCCAACAGATAATGTAAGTCAAAAAAGAAAAACTGTCATACAGAGAGCGTCTTGGACAAATAATTGGCTCCAAAAGATACCAACCCAAAAAATGGTCTATCTATTATTTACAATGCGCTCCAAAATTTGTTTTTTAGAAACACAGTACGCACGTAGACGCGCATACACTCACCCCTATGAACGCACACACCACTAGTAGGAAAAGCCTCATCAGTGGCGCACTAAAAATGGATTCTGTGGCGCATGGGGGGTGCGCCACAGAAACGTCGCCACAAAAATAAGGTTTCTGTGGCGCACCGACCCATGCGCCACAGAATTAAGGTTTTTGTGGCGCACGGGTGCTTTGGTGCGCCACAGAAAAGCGTGCGCCACAGAATTGATTTTCAGTGCGCCACAGAACTTGCTTGTATTATACACGATTTTGTGCTACCTGCTATACACATGCAGTTTATAGACAACAATATACAGGTTATATACAACAACATATAGAAATATGCAGATATAATATAAATAGCATGTACATTGCACATATATAATGTAGACATCATCATCACAGTACTTAGAGCCCGATCGAGATACATATATAGTGGCAAGTGTCAAATGTTTTGCATACAACTCTTAATTCATACAAAATTCACAATTTCGAGATACAAAGTAGTCTTCATTCGGTTCCTCCTTTGCTCCCTCCTCTCTACCCACCAGGCTCGCTTGCATCGGGGTCTTCATCCGGTTCCTACTATGATTAAAATGGAAGAAAGTGAGACCGACAAGTCCGATGCACAAGAGAAATGGAATAAATGCCTCATACATTGTTGGTCAACACAAGTCTTAACATTTAGGGATGGCGTAAGTGAGACCAAGTCCGATGCACAAGAGATTGATATTTGTGCTATCTTACCAGGCTCACTTACGCCACCCCCAAGTGTACGGTGACCAAACATTTTAATCATCGGCATTTTGAAAATACCAAAGCAAATGGAATGACAAAATGGAATAAATGCCTCATACATTGTTGATCAACACAAGTCTTAACATTTAGGGATGGTGTAAGTGAGACCAAGTCCGATGCACAAGAGATTGATATTTGTGCTATCTTAGCAGGCTCACTTACGCCACCCCCAAGTGTACGGTGACCAAACATTTTAATCATCGGCATTTTGAAAATACCAAAGCAAATGGAATGACAAAATGGAATAAGTGCCTCATACATTGTTGGTCAACACAAATATTAACATTCCGGGATGGCGTAAGCGAGACAAAGTCCGATGCACAAGAGATTGATATTTGTGCTATCTTACCAGGCTCACTTACGCCACCCCAGAGTGTACGGGGACCAAACATTTTAATCATCGGCATTTTGGAAATACCAAAACAAATGGAATGACAAAATGGAATAAGTGCCTCATACATTGTTGGTCAACACAAATACTATGGTCAGAAACCATAGTTGCAGTATACGCCGCAGTATACTTTGCAGAAGGGCCCCCTTTCCCCGGCCGCCGTTCCGTGAACGGGTCCTTGACGAGACAACAACGCCGATCTGCCTCTCCGGCGCAGAACCACGGCAGTCCCAGCCGCCTCCCTTGTGGCCGTGTGTCCCGCATCCTGCACTGTTCGCCTTCTTGCCCGGTGAACCAATAGACTGATCGTTGGAATAAGGAAACCGATGACAGCCGGTCGCAAGATTAGATTGCGATCGGCCGTCATCGGCTTCCTTATTCCAACGATCAGTCTATTGTTCACCGGGCAAGAAGGCGAAGAGTGCATGGCGCAGGAGACGCGGCCACAAGAGAGGCGGCTGGGACTGGCGTGGTTCTGCGCCGGAGAGGCATGTCGGCGTTGTTGTCTCGTCAAAGACTCGTTCACGGAACGGCGGCCGGGGAAAGGGGGGCCCGTCTACAAAGTATATTGCGGCGTATAGGTGACCAAACATTCTAATCATCGGCACTAAAATGGAAGAAAGAGCCAAGTGGTATCTCAACTAGATATCATATGCCTCATACTTTGTTGGTCGAAAGAAATATTAACATTCAGGGATGGGGTCAGCGAGGCCAGGTAGGATGCACAAGAGATTGATATTTGTGCCATCGCACTAGGCTCAGTGGCCCCACCCCAGAGTGTACAAGTGACCAAACAATTTAATCATCGGCACTAGAATGGAAGAAAGGCCAATGCAATTAAGAAGTAGCTAGTATGAACTAAATGGAATGCCTCATACTTTGTTGGTCGAAACAAATATGAACATCCCGGGATGGCGTTAGTGTGGCCAAGTAGGATGCACAAGAGATTGATATTTGTGCCATCACACCAGGCTCACTAGCGACACCCCGAAGTGTACAGTTGACCGAACATTCTAATCATCGGCACTAAAATGGAAGAAAGAGCCAAGTGGTATCAACTAAATAGCATATGCCTCATACTTTGTTGGTCGAAACAAATATTAACATCCAGGGATGGAGTAAGTGAGGCCAGGTAGGATGCACAAGATATTGATATTTGTGCCATCACACCAGGCTCACTTACTCCACCCCCGAGTGTACGAGTGATATCGACCAACCATCTAATCCTCGGCAAGTACAAAAACACCACCAAACCAGCAACCATGGTGACATAAGTCAAGATGCTCAAACACACATAGCATGCATGGAGCAGATGCTCCAAAGGGATTATTCATCACTTGGTATATAGACCAAGTGATGCTGGCAAAAGAGAGGCCAATCAAGAACCAGTAAATCCAGTAAGTGATAGATATGCCTAAACAAGCAACAACACATAGCATATCCCAGCTAACCAGATGAGACAAGTCTTGGTAGCCAACTTAATCACCTAGCACCACCTAGCCTTTTAAAACCATCAGAAACAGTCCTTTTTCTTCAAAGGATACCACAGTGGCATTCATTTACATGATCCCCTACTGTGGATATCTCTATTTTTATCAAAGCCAACAAGAAATAGAAATTTATCATTACTCAGTTGAGTTCAAAACAAAGCTGGGGCACCATAAGGTATTACTCATCACTTGGTAGTAACCAAGTGATGCTGGCAAGAGAGAGGCCAAGCCTGAGCTAGTCAATCCAGTAGAGATGGATATGCATAAGTAAGCAAGAACACATAGCCTATCCAAGTTAACCAGATAAAACCAACCTTGACAGCCAACTTAATAACCTAGCATCACCTAGTCTTTTAAACCATCAGAAACTTCCCATTTTCTTCAAAGGATAACACAATGGCATTCCTTTACATGATCCCCTACTGTGTATATCTCTATTTTCATCAAAGCCAACAAGAAATAGAAATTTATCATTACTCAGTTGAGTTCAAAACAAAGCTGGGTACCATAAGGGATTATTCATCACTTGGTAGTAACCAAATGATGCTGGCAAGAGAGAGGCCAAGCCTGAGCTAGTCAATCCAGTAGAGATGGATATGCATAAGTAAGCAAGAACACATAGCCTATCCAACTTAACCAGATAAAACCAACCTTGACAGCCAACTTAATAACCTAGCATCACCTAGTATTTTAAACCATCAGAAACATCCCATTTTCTTCAAAGGATACTACAGTGGCATTCATTTACATGATTCCCTATAATGTGAATATCTCTATTTTCACCAATTATCCAACTATGAGATGCAACCAGTGGCAGTAGCAAGAGCTAATGAGGTCACAGCACAGCACAAGCAATCACACCAGTGAACCACTACTGAGTTGAGTTCAAAACAAAGCTAGGGTACCCAACTCTAGTTGGCTTCCATCCAAGCTTCAATAACACATCATAAGCAACAGCAACATCAGCACAATGAGCCAACAGCAAGCACAGCACAACAACAGCAGCTGGAGCTTCATGCTGCAAGGGTTACAAGCACAGCAACAGCACACCAACATCATTTCATCGAGCACAGCAACAGCACAGCAACATCATTTCGTCGAGCACCTTGTGCTCGCGCGGGAGAGGAATTAAGAGGGATGGGAGGGGAGGGGAGGGGAGGGGAGGGGAGAGAGATCACCGACGACAGGGGTGGACGAGGAAGTTGACGATGACGGCAGGGGTGGAGGAGGAGGAGGACGCGGCGGCTCCTCCACCTTCACGCGACGCCGGCCCCTCCTCGCGGCGGCCCCTCCTCGCCATAGAGGCAGCTTGTGCTGCAGGTGGCGGGGATGGGAGGAGCGAGGCGGCATGCGGCCCTCGCGGAGGAAGGCGGCGGCGACGGCGATGGCGACGGCGACGACCATGGCGGCGCGCGGCGGTACGGATCGGAAGGGGAGAGGGGAGAAGCGCGCAGAGGTGAACGTACGGGCGTGGGGAGGGGTACGGGGATGATATAACTTCCCATATTTCTGTGGCGCACCAGCACAAGTAAGCCACAGAATCAACTACTTCTGTGGCGCACCAGAGCCAGTGCGCCACAGAAATACCTACCCTAATAATTGGTGGTGGCAGGATGTGGGCCCCACATAATTTCTGTGGCGCACTGTTCAGCCATGCGAAAATAAGCTATTTTTGTGGCGCACACTTCCTCGTGCGCCACAAAAAATCTTTCTGTGGCGCATTTTTGTGGGTGCGCCACAGAACTAAGCTCCACCTATAAGCATTTTCCTACTAGTGCACGCACACCCTACCCCTATGAGCACCTCCGGAAGACTGACCGGCGGATTGGATCTTGAAATTGACGAAGTCACCACAGGTGCATCGCTATCGACGGGATGACCTAGAAGTGGCATATCGCATAAAAACGTCCGCACGGTACTGCGAAACCGCGACATTCTCTTCTTCCTCTTCCATGCGTTGTGTACGACCGCTCGTTCCCGTGCCGCTGTCCCAGCCACCACCATGGCTACGCGCCTGCATATCCAGCCCTACCGCACCTGTGCGCCCGACACAAAAAAGTGCCCTAAAACTGCATTTTGGTTGGGTGTGTCTATATCTAAGTTGACTGAGATTTTTTTTAAGTCCCAGTCACCTCAGAAAAGTGCAACTGCAGTTCAAAAAAAGTGCAACTCGATCCAGTTGCACATTTCTGGCAGAAAAGTGCAATTACACTTTTTTAACAGAAAATTGTAACTCAAGCACTTTTTTGTAAGTGACATAGACTTAAGAAAATTTCAGTTGATTGAGACATAGCAAAACCGTTTTGGTTACCTATTTTGTATCATCTGTTAGAGATGGTCTAAGTTACCTAATCGGGAAGCCTACTGTCTACATGGAGTACTTCTCTTACGCATACATATCTGCGCTTCTGTTTTTTTGAGTCCCTTTTGTCTTTAGATTTCTAGGAGCTCGGAGGATTTAAAAAAATTGAAGGGATGAAGATAATACAAGTAATCAATACCGGGAGAGTTTCCCCTTCGAAATATGCAAGGTAAAACCCAAATAGTTACAGCGGGACGAGGTGGAGACGGCGGTGATGATGGTGCTGATGGTGGAGATGATGAGGATAATGATCACGATGAAGTTCAGCTCAATGGCGGTGGCGATGGCGACGATTTCCCCCTCCGGGAGGGAATTTCCCCCGGCAGATTCCTAATCTACCGGAGAGCTTTTCTCTCTCTGGTGTTTTCCGTCTCATAGCGGCGGCGGAATATTTCTGCGAACTGCCCCCGATCTTAGGTTTTCGTGGGGATGATATACGCGAAAGGGCGGCGTCAGATGTGGGCTAGGGCGGCCATACATGCCCCAGGCGCGGCCAGGGTAGAGCCCGCGCCTGGGCATTGTATTGCCCAATGGTGGCCCCCCTCAGGTCCTCCTTCTGGATATCTCCGTCATCCAGGAAAATAAGATCTTCGTGAAAGTTTCTGGAATTTTCTGATCTTCCGAAGTATGGTACCCTGATGACCACTTTTCCAGCAGAATTCCAGCTCCGGCAGCAAATCCCGTGAAAATCATCAAACATGCAAAAATAGTTAAAATAACATAAGTATCATGTCTAATCATGAAATATATCAATAAATAACTGTAGATTATAATACAAAATAGTAATGCAAATTGGAAGTATCACCCCTCACCTTCCCCTTCCCCTTCCCCTTCCGACGCTTGCCCTCCCCTTCCCCTTCCCCTTGCCCTTCCCCTTCCCACGAGCCTTTTACTCCCATCTCCTTCGTTTTAGTCCCCAACTCTCCATTCCGGGTTCTTGCCTTGCCCTTCCACCGCCCCTCACCTCCGTTTCTAGATCTACTTACCGGATGGATTTTACGTCCACCGCCGGCACGCCACCCCGCTTCTATAAGTACCGCCGCCAGCCAACACATCGCCCCACTCCAACACCAAAGCCCAGCAAACATGGCCGCCGCCGCAGCCCGCACGCTCCTTCTCGTCCTCCTCGCTCTCCTCCTCTCCGCCAGATCAGCCAACCAAGTCGACGACGGCCACTCCTCCGAGAACATCCCCCTCCTCCCACCGCTGCTCCTACCCAGCGCGCCGACGCCCAGCATGGCCCAGGTAATCAAAATTCTGATCTGAATTATTTGTGCGCTTCAAAGACAAACGTTTTTGTTTTGTTTGCATATGAGCTGGCAGTTCAAACTCTTTGGTAGGTTATTCAAACATGGCAACTATATGAAGCAACCTCTAGCTTCGGGGGGGGGGGGGGGGGGGTTGCCCCCACCCCCAAGTTGATCTTATAATCTTTTTTATTCCCTCTACATCAAGCTTTAATCTATCAGACCTCTAAAATTCAACATATTCATGTACCACTTTGAGTTAATTCCAAAAAACCCTCGTGTAGACTTCGGTTTTTGTTAAGTTGCCGTAAGAGCCAGCCAACCGTACCATGCGCCCATGCATAATGCGGACCACCTATATATGCATACTAGGAAGCATAGGCGCGGCGGCACGCCGCGCCTGTTGAGCGTTTGTAAGCCGTAGTGAGAATTCGGGAGGTAGGACATTGTAACATTTCAAGAATATGATGGTATGTGAGAAACGATATTTAAAACTGCACTAAAAGTAGGAATACATCACCGTATGTTGCACAAGTAAGTCCAGCCACTGAATTGGTTGCTTGGTTGACCAGAGGTGGCGGTTTGTCTTCATCAACAACATGCCGATGTGCATCAGTATTTGGACCTTCATGTGATTCATGCATGATGTCCACCATGAGCACTTGTTTACGGCTCAGAATAAGTCGTTTAGTCAACCCATTGGATTGATCATTGCTGGGACCAACTTACAAAACTTCCCCTGAAGATCCATTTGTGCGTGGTGCACAGATGCATTTCCTGTTCTTTCCTTGATCCACCAGAGGAACGCAATTGTCTGTGATGGTCTGAATCTTTGTCTGAAATGCAAGGAACGAAATTAGAATTGGCTTTTCTGAAAATTGGCAGGTTCCTAATCAGTTTGCAGTACAGAAACACATTATTTTGGCTAGATGAAGTTAAGACCAATTAATAAATTACCAGATACTCCAGGTTTCCCTTCATCATGGTCCAGTCCACTTGGTGCCATGCCATATTGGGCATGTGGTGTTGGGCCTATAGTATGTGCCATAAGTTCTTCAATGAAGGTAACATGCAAATTAGGAGTTTTAGAAATGTGTTCAATAAGGGGAACCTGTTGTTGCGTGGGAATTGATCGAGTGATATAGGTTGATCCTCGGGAGTGATATCCTGAAGCCTCTGCGGAACATATTCTGAATCTGAAGATGGGTCTTTCATCTTAGTCTCCGCGAGCCCTATGTGTTGGCTTCTGTAGGCATAGCAGACTGTTCTTCTGTTGATTCACTCAAGGAAGAATTTTGTTTTTTTTGTCGATAAGGGAGCATCGCCCCAGCCTCTACATCAATTGATGCACACGACTTCTTTATTATTAATCAAAAATGCGGGTTCAACAAAGATCAATCATTACAATCAATCAAAATGTAGAGTCGATACTAAGATCAACCAAAAGGAAGAATTTTGTACAGGTTGAGCACAATCGTAATCTGAAATTCCAAAAAGGAAGGAGAAAAAGTCAGAGCAGTCAATTTACAAAGCGTTTTTGTGGCTAATTAGCTAGACTTGCTACTGTTCTCCACACCGAAGAAAACCTGATTACCTTTGAAGACTAACTTCTGTCCGGTAGAAGCTACCCCTTGGTGCACTACCAAGATAAGTAACAGGAGTTAATGCGGAACCCATACCTTCTTGATCTACATATGATGGTTTTAGCGACTTGGCTTTGCCTAAGGTAAAGGTTACATCTCTTGGCTGGATGCAAACAACCAAAACCTTGAAATAAAATGAGTAGACATTGAATAAACCTGGCGCAGGGTCCGGAAATATTCACTATAAAAAAAGGCGCAAAAAAACCCAGAGAATTAGGGGGCATGACGGAGGAGATTACAAAACCACCAGAGGCCACGAAACTGCAAAATTAGACTGAAAGAACAACATGTCAATAGAAGGCCAAAAGAATAAATGGAAAATCAAATGACTTATACAACACTGCAACTGTGATGCAGATTCTTGAGGTCATTGGCAGGAGTGGACAGGGTGGATGAGCTGCTGGTGGCAACAAAAGGATCTTCATTGCTCTGTAGGAACAAATACAAATGGTAGATTGTATAGCAGAGCTCACCTATAAACTACACTAAACTTTCCTACATGAGACAGACTTCAGTGAGTGGATTCTGAGATGTAACTCCCTATTTTTTCAACTTGCATTTCTTTGAATTATAGTGCTACAATTAGTGGTAACTGGTTATAGAATAAAGGTATGCAAATCGGGAAAATAAAGTTCATGCAGCCTCAGTGGATGGGAAAACATAAATATCAACAAAGTTACATTCAGAGAGAATATTACCTTCCCACTCAACTTGCCATTAACCATTGATATAGAAGAAGCTTTCACCTATTACAGTTCTTCCTATTGGACACCTCTAACCCATGTATGCAACTGCAGTGAATTGATATGATATATTGACATCAATTAAGCAAGTAAGTTTGATAAATGAGGGTGTACTTCTGTGTATAAGAAGGGAAGAGAGCACACTTTTATTTCATGGCTCCTTTTTCCTCAAAGTCTCTTTTGAACACGACACATAATTTTGATGTTGAGATCGTCATGATCCGTGTCACTGGAAATATTGCAATCAACTGATAGAGGTGTCGAGTCTGCGTGGGATGTTGCGGTAAGGCAACTCCATGGAATACCTCGTTGGCTAGTAGTGGTGGATCGCTGGCTGCATGAGGCGATAGTGTGAGAAGGAGCGACGACGTCGCCCCCCAAGAGCATAGAGGTAGGTGAGCGGTGGCAGAAACCGATATGTGCCTCCGTGCGCCTGGTCTCCCATCGTGGAGAACTGCGAGGGCATGACCACTTCGCCCTATCTGCAATAGAAGGGGAAAAGAGAAAAACAAATTCAGGAGGAGAACTCCCATGGCTGTTGTGGTCTACAAATAAGATTGGTAGTGTACTTACCTTTTACAGAAGGTAATCAATTTAAGAAATATTGTGTGTAACACCATAGCTATCAGTGCAGATTTCGTTCTCATGTAGGTCAGGACGGGATCAAAAGGTAAACATCTGAAACACCAAATAATCTGCAATTTCTCATGGATGTAAAGATGGACAATCTCAAGAACATCAGGAATAGGAGAGGAGCAGAGAAAAGAAGAGGCCTAACAGGAAAACTTGCTCTATCCAATCGACGATATCGACGCCCTTGTAGTCGTCGCACCGACGACATGCCGCTGTAGCCCGATGACCGCGCTCAACACTGCGGGTGCAGGCAGGGCTGACAGTTAACTCGGACGACGTCAGCCGTTTCATGCCGCTCGCTCCTTGTCTCAGGAGTTTGATCCGGCGTAGGCTACCGCTGAAGCATCAAAGGATGGGAACTAAAGGACCACCACTCTCCCTACGACGCCCATAGCTTTCCTCTTCCTCATCCATGGCTGCTACTACCGTCTATAGAACTTCAGGCCGCTCTCCACGTGTTGCCCCAGCGCCGGGGTGAGCGCCGCTGAGCACTGCCCGTTCCAGGCCGCGATGTGCCTCCCTGGGCTAGCGACGGATGGGATCTCAAGTGTGGGGGTCATGGCGACATGGTGCGGGAGACAGGGAAGTGGATGCACTCCTCGATTTTTTCGGTCAAAACGATGCGGCCGTGCAGGGATGAGGATGGAAGGAGCAGGCCAAGGGCTGCCCTCGACGTAGACCTCGCTACGCCGACGGTAATGCTACGCCGAGGATCAGACGGGCCTGGCCGGGCCATACGCCGACGGCCCCTCGGCGTATCGTGTCATTTCTTTAGTGCAGCCGTTTGTCGCACATCGGTGAAGTAGGGATGCAGCAGACCGGCAGCCTGAGGAAGCGGCAGTTTTATCCGAGATTGCGAGGAAGCACAGCATGGTGCGAGCGTACTCCTTCCGTCCACAATAAGAGTACATGTGAGTTTTTCAAAATAAATTATGAAGTGAAGTGAAAAATATTGGGAAGATGCATCTCTCCTCTTTAATTTTTTTATCTCAAATGAGCTAAGTGCATGTAGAAAACAAGTAGACATGTGCTCAATATTATTGGGTTTGATTTCCATGCGACAAGAGAGAAGCAATTTTTACTACTTTAAAGTGCAAAAAAAGTGCACTGAGAAAATAGAAATACACTCTTTTATGGATAAAATTTGGAGCTAGATTCCACTTATTTAAGGATGGAGGAAGTACACTGGATCTGCAGGTTGATGTGTCTGGATAATTAACAAGCTGGTAATGGCGTGGATTCTCTTGCATATGCCTGTAGCAAGAGGCTACTCTGCTCATCGAGGTTGCTGAGCGGAGAGCGCACCATGCCAGCCACGGAGCAAAGGCTGAGAGAACTGATCGAGAGACCGCATGCACGCGCGGTATGTGTGTGGTGTTCTATGCCTACGGAGGTTCAACAATCTGAGCATTTACAGTCAATTTTCTTAAGACATCAGATCGATAAACATTAAACATGAAAAAGCAGTATGAAGCTTCTCCTGTGGAGTCTGGCTTTGAAGAAACCCGCGTGCCAGCACTACAGGAATGGACCGATATGCCGAGGGTCGGGAACCCTCGGCGTAGCCAGTTTTGGTCGACGGCGTAGGCTACGCCGAGAGCAGCCCTCGGCATAGCTTCTCGGCGACTACCTCCCTCGGTGGAGCCACTATTACCGTCGGCGTAGCCCGGCTCTCGGCGCGTAGCGTGCTACGTCGACGGTATACAAATTTTTTAAAAAATTCAAATTTCCCTTTTCCAAATTTAAAAAAAAACGAAAAAAACCTTTTTTTATATGCCGACGGCAAAACCCTCGGCATAGACTTTTAGATTTTTTTAAATTTTAATTTGTTTTACACTATTTTTTTTCTTTTTTTACTTGTTTATCTTTCACCCAATACACTTTTAACTCTAGGTACACTTAATCTTAGGTCAAATTATAATCATGGTTAAACTTCCCAGTCGGTCACTCATCCTCACACTACTCTAGATCCAGCACGCTTAACTTCTTGGTTCCATTCAGATGAGTTTCCATTAAACAATTGACACCTTACTGATAATAATAGCATATCAACCCTATTAATCCTTGAACCATGATGTCACACCTCTTTATTTTGGAATTCCAAATGATTACTTAAGTAAACAACAATGAATATAAGTAATAATAAAATATTGAATTCAAATAACAATAAAATGATTTTATTTTTTGGCCTTTTATATATTTAATATGGAATAATTAATATCTTTAAATCGGAAAATTGAAATTCCACAAATAATATGTCTAAATCGATCAGAAAAATGAGAGGAATATAAATATAACATCCATATCATCATTTGAACCTAAAAATTTGAGGAATCCAAATATGACCTCCAGTTTGCCATCTATCCAAAACGGCCCCCTCGAGAGATGTGAAATGGTTGTACCGGGCGTGCTGGTGCACCGTTCGCCAACACGCTAAACGGACAAAAATTCGCACATAAAGTGATGTTTTATAGACCTACAAACATTTTTCGCAGAATTTATTGAGCGACGAAAAGTGTACTGCTAGTTCAAATCCATTCAGTTTCCAACGGATTCGACGGGACACCGTAGGAAGCCGCAGGGATTACCAGATAGCTAGCGCGCACATAAGGCATGTGATATGTGGTGTGGAGGTGGTGTCCCAGCACTACACGGAGGTCTCGCGCAATACTAAAATACGCCTCATATAGCTGCTTCACAAAAAAACCCGTTTTGGCACTCCGAAAATGAAAAAACCATCGCCCATGGGTCGGATTCGAAATCCTCTCTCCGGGCCTTGCTTCCCATCCCAGTTACCACGCACGTGCCAAATATGGCCTCGTTCCAACAAACTATGCGGTGTCACTGGCCGTTTCCTACTCATTTGCACGTAAATTGGCAGATTTTTCTGAGTTACCTACAGAGAATTCTGCCCAGATTCGTGACAGCAAGAAATCTATTCCTGCGCAGTAATCCAAATCTAGTATTGACTTTACTATCAAAGACTTTACTTGGCACAACAATGCAATAAAATAAAGATAAGGAGAGGTTGCTACAGTAGTAAACAACTTCCAAGACTCAAATATAAAACAAAGTACTGTAGTAAAAACATGGGTTGTCTCCCATAAGCGCTTTTCTTTAACGCCTTTCAGCTAGGCGCAGAAAGTGTGTATCAAGTATTATCGAGAGATGAAGCATCAACATCATTACCAGGGGTGTTGGGAGTTTTATCAATTTTAGGCCTATAATAATTCTTTGGTTTAGGCACCTTAGAGACATACATGAATTTTTGCTCTTTACCCACATAAGCTTTCTCCTTATATTTAAGAGAAGAAAAAGTTGAACCCAAGGTTCCCATAGCTTTTTCAAGTTCGCCAATCCTATTGATCTGATTATCATGGACAACACAAGTTCCTAGGACACTAATTCTTTCATCAATTCCTCCTAAGGATTTATCAAGTTCATCAGTTTTATCAAGTAACATTTCCAATTTAGTTTCAACACTTGGAAATTTTTTCTCTATGGTTTCCAATTTTTTCATAACATCCTCAAGAGAGATTTCAATTTTAGTTTCATTAACAGGTGGTATTCCAACTAGACTCTCAATGATGCAACTAGCTTCTAAAGCAGGATTACCTAGGAAATTACCCCCCGAAAGAGTATCAAGAACATACATATTCCAACTAGATATACCAACATAAAAGTTCCTAAGTAGGATAATCGTGGAGTGTTTCTTAGTGCACCTATGATGAGCACCACTAATTCTATACCAAGCATCTTTAAAACTTTCTCCACCTTGTTGTTTAAACGAACGAACTTCAACTTCAGGATTACTCATTTTAGCAGTAGTAAATAAAGCAAACTAGATAAAGTAAATGCAAGTAACTATTTTTTTTGTGTTTTTGATATAGAGAACAAGACAGTAAATAAAGTAAAGCTAGCAACTAATTTTGTGTGTGTTTTGTTTAAGTGCAGCAAACAAAGTAGTAAATAAAATAAAGCAAGACAAAAACAAAGTAAAGAGATTGGAAGTGGAGACTCCCCTTGCAGCGTGTCTTGATCTCCCCGGCAACGGCGCCAGAAATTTGCTTGATGCGTGTAGTTGACACGTCCGTTGGGAACCCCAAGAGGAAGGTGTGATGCGCACAGTAGCAAGTTTCTCTCAGTAAGATACCAAGGTTTAATCGAACCAGTAGGAGTCAAGAAGCACGTTGAAGGTTGATGGTGGCGAAATGTAGTGCGGCGCAACACCAGGGATTCCGGCGCCAACGTGGAACCTGCACAACACAACCAAAGAACTTTGCCCCAACGTAACAGCGAGGTTGTCAATCTCACCGGTTTGCTGTAAACAAAGGATTAACCGTATTGTGTGGAAGATGATTGTTTGCGAAGAACAGTAAAGAACAAGTATTGTAGTAGATTGTATTTCAGATGTAAATAATAGACCGGGGTCCACAGTTCACTAGCGGTGTCTCTCCCATTAGATAAATAGCATGTTGGGTGAACAAATTACAGTTGGGCAATTGACAAATAAAGAAGGCATAACAATGCACATACATATATCATGATGAGTACTATGAGATTTAATCAGGGTATTACGACAAAGTACATAGACCGCCATCCAGCATGCATCTATGCCTAAAAAGTCCACCTTCAGGTTATCATCCGAACCCCCTCCAGTATTAAGTTGTAAACAACAGACAATTGCATTAAGTATGGTGCGTAATGTAATCAACACAAATATCCTTAGACAAAGCATCGATGTTTTATCCCTAGTGGCAACAGCACATCCACAACCTTAGAACTTTCTCACATCCGTCCTGCATTTAATGGAGGCATGAACCCACTATCGAGCATAAATACTCCCTCTTGGAGTCACAAGTATCAACTTGGCCAGAGCCTCTACTAGCAACGGAGAGCATGCAAGAACATAAACAACTCATATATGATAGATTGATAATCAACTTGACATAGTATTCAATATCCATCGGATCCCAACAAACACAACATGTAGGATTACAAAGAAACGATCTTGATCATGATAGGCAGCTCACAAGATCGAGCATGATAGCACAATTAGAAGAAGACGACCATCTAGCTACTGCTATGGACCCATGGTCCAGGGGTGAACTACTCACATATCAATCCGGAGGCGATCATGGCGATGAAGAGACCTCCGGGAGATGATTCCCCTCTCCGGCAGGGTGCCGGAGGCGATCTCCTGAATCCCCCGAGATGGGATTGGCGGCGGCTGCGTCTCTGGAAGGTTTTCCGTATCGTGGCTCTCGGTACTGGGGGTTTCGCGACGGAGGCTTTAAGTAGGCGGAAGGGTAGGTCAAGAGGCGCCACGGGGGCCCCACACAACAGGGCCGCGCGGGCCCCTTGCTGGCCGCGCCGCCCTATTGTGGCGGCGCCTCGTGGCCCCACTTCGTCTCCTCTTCGGTCTTCTGGAAGCTTCGTGCAAAAATAGGACCCTGGGCGTTTATTTCGTCCAATTCCGAGAATATTTCCTTACTAGGATTTCCGAATCCAAAAACAGCAGAAAACAGCAACTGGCTCTTCGGCATCTCGTCAATAGGTTAGTGCCGGAAAATGCATAATAATGACATATAATGTATATAAAACATGTGAGTATCATCATAAAAGTAGCATGAAACATAAGAAATTATAGATACGTTTGGGACGTATCAAGCATCCCCAAGCTTAGTTCCTACTCGCCCTCGAGTAGGTAAACGATAACAAAGATAATTTCTGAAGTGACATGCTATCATAATCTTGATCATACTATTGTAAAGCACATGAGATGAATGCAGCGATTCGAAGCAATGATGAAGATAATGAGTAAACAAATGAATCATATAACAAAGACTTTTCATGAATAATACTTTCAAGACAAGCATCAATAAGTCTTGCATAAGAGTTAACTCATAAGCAATAAGTTCTTAGTAGAAAGCTTTGAAACAACACAAAGGAAGATATAAGTTTCAGCGGTTGCTTTCAACTTCAACATGTATATCTCATGGATAATTGTCAACACAAAGTAATATAACAAGTGCAATAGGTAAACATGTAAGAATCAATGCACACAGTTTACACAAGTGTTTGCTTCTAAGATAGAAAGAATAGGTAAACTGACTCAACAATAAAGTAGAAGAAAGGCCCTTCGCAGAGGGAAGCATGGATTACTATTTTTGTGCTAGAGCTTTTCATTTTGAAAACAAGAAACAATTTTGTCAACGGTAGTAATAAATCATATGAGTTATGTATAAGATATCTTATAAGTTGCAAGCCTCATGCATAGTATACTAATAGTGCTCGCACCTTGTCCTAATTAGCTTGGGTTAACACGGATTATCATTGCATAACATATGTTTCAACCAAGTGTCACAAAGGGGTATCTCTATGCCGCATGTACAAGGGTCTAAGGAGAAGGTTCACATTGGATTTCTCGCTTTTGATCATTCTCAACTTAGACACCCATACCGGGACAACATAGACAACAGATAATGGACTCCTCTTTTAATGCTTAAGCATTCAACAACAGTTAATATTCTCATAAGAGATTGAGGTTTTATGTCCAAACTGAAATTTCCACCATGATTCATGGCTTTAGTTAGCGGCCCAATGTTCTTCTCTAACAGTATGCATACTCAAACCATTTGATTGTGAAAACCGCCCTTACTTCAAACAAGACGAACATGCATAGCAACTCACATGATATTCAACAAAGGTAAAAGAGTTGATGGCGTCCCCAGAAAACATGGTTACCGCTCAACAAGCAACTTACTAAGAAATAAGACACATAAGTACATATTCTTCACCACGATAGTTTTTAAGCTATTTTGTCCCATGAGCTATATATTGTAAAGGTAAAGAATAGAAATTTTAAAGGTAGCACTCAAGTAATGTACTTTGGAATGGCGGAGAAATACCATGTGGTAGGTAGGTATGGTGGACACAAATGGCATGGTTATTGGCTCAAGGATTTGGATGCACGAGAAGAATTCCTCTCAATACAAGGCTAGGCTAGCAAGGTTGTTTGAAGCAAACTCAAGTATAAAATGGTGCAGCAAGACTCACATATAAACATATTGTAAGCATTATAAGACTTTACATCGTCTCCTTGTTGTTCAAACACCTCAACCAGAAAATATCTAGACTTAGAGAGAACAATCATGCAAACCAAATTTTAACATGCTCTATGTAGTTATTCATTAATGGGTACAAGGTACATGATGCAAGAGCTTAAACAAGATCTATACGAGCACAACAATTTCCAAGTATCACATTATTCAAGACATTATACCATTTACCACATGCGGCATTTTCCTTTTCCAACCATATATCAATGAATGAGGTAGTTCAACTTTCGCAATGAACATTAAAGATAAAGCTAAGAACACATGTGTTCATACGAAACAGCGGAGCGTAATATCTCCAATATAAAGGATTGTGGGATCCGACTTTATTCAAACAAAACAAAAATAAAAACAAACAGACGCTCCAAGCAAAGCACATAAGATGTGACTGAATAAAAATATAGTTTCATTAGAGGAAGCTGATAAGTTGTCGATGAAGAAGGGGATGCCTTGGGCATCCCCAAGCTTAGACGCTTGGGTCTTCTTAAAATATGCAGGGATGAACCACGGGGGCATTGTTGACGTGGGAGTTGAAAATCTTTGTGATGTAACTTTTCTTCGTTCCCCGGCAACGGCGCCAGAAAAAGAGCTTGATGGCGTGTAACTCACACATTCGTTGGGAACCCCAAGAGGAAGGTATGATGCGCACAGCAGCAAGTTTTCCCTCAGAAAGAAACCAAGGTTTAATCGAACCAGTAGGAGTCAAGAAGCACGTTGAAGGTTGATGGCGGCGGGATGTAGTGCGGCGCAACACCAGAGATTCCGGCGCCAACGTGGAACCTGCACAACACAACCAAAGTACTTTGCCCCAACGAAACAGTGAGGTTGTCAATCTCACCGGCTTGCTGTAACAAAGGATTAGATGTATAGTGTGGATGATGATTGTTTGCAGAAAACAGTAGAACAGTATTGCAGTAGATTGTATTTCAGTAAAGAGAATTGAACCGGGGTCCACAGTTCACTAGAGGTGTCTCTCCCATAAGATAAACAGCATGTTGGGTGAACAAATTACAGTTGGGCAATTGACAAATAAAGAGGGCATGACCATGCACATACATATTATGATGAGTATTGTGAGATTTAATTGGGCATTACGACAAAGTACATAGACCGCTATCCAGCATGCATCTATGCCTAAAAAGTCCACCTTCAGGTTATCATCCGAACCCCCTCCAGTATTAAGTTGCTAACAACAGACAATTGCATTAAGTATTGCGCGTAATGTAATCAATAACTACATCCTTAGACATAGCATCAATGTTTTATCCCTAGTGGCAACAGCACATCCATAATCTTAGAGATTTCTGTCACTTCCCCAGATTCACGGAGACATGAACCCACTATCGAGCATAAATACTCCCTCTTGGAGTTACAAGCATCTACTTGGCCAGAGCATCTACTAGTAACGGAGAGCATGCAAGATCATAAACAACACATAGACATAACTTTGATAATCAACATAACAAGTATTCTCTATTCATCGGATCCCAACAAACGCAACATATAGAATTACAGATAGATGATCTTGATCATGTTAGGCAGCTCACAAGATCCGACAATTAAGCACAATGAGGAGAAGACAACCATCTAGCTACTGCTATGGACCCATAGTCCATGGGTGAACTACTCACTCATCACTCCGGAGGCGACCATGGCGGCGTAGAGTCCTCCGGGAGATGAATCCCCTCTCCGGCAGGGTGTCGGAGGAGATCTCCAGAATCCCCCGAGATGGGATTGGCGGCGGCGGCGTCTCAGTAAGGTTTTCCGTATCGTGGCTCTCGGTACTGGGGGTTTCGCGACGGAGGCTTTAAGTAGGCGGAAGGGCAGGTCAAGAGGCGGCACGAGGGGCCCACACCCTAGGTCGGCGCGGCCAGGGCTTGGGCCGCGCCGCCCTATGGTGTCGCCACCTCGTGGCCCCACTTCGTCTCCTCTTCGGTCTTCTGGAAGCTTCGTGGCAAAATAGGACCCTGGGCGTTGATTTCGTCCAATTCCGAGAATATTTCGTTACTAGGATTTCTGAAACCAAAAACAGCAGAAACAAAGCAATCGGCACTTCGGCATCTTGTTAATAGGTTAGTTCCAGAAAATGCACGAATATGACATAAAGTGTGCATAAAACATGTAGATATCATCAATAATGTGGCATGGAACATAAGAAATTATCGATACGTCGGAGACGTATCAGCATCCCCAAGCTTAGTTCTGCTCGTCCCGAGCAGGTAAAACGATAACAAAGATAATTTCTGGAGTGACATGCCATCATAACCTTGATCATACTATTTGTAAAGCATATGTAGTGAATGCAGCGATCAAAACAATGTATATGACATGAGTAAACAAGTGAATCATATAGCAAAGACTTTTCATGAATAGTACTTCAAGACAAGCATCAATAAGTCTTGCATAAGAGTTAACTCATAAAGCAATAATTTAAAGTAAAGACATTGAAGCAACACAAAGGAAGATTAAGTTTCAGCGGTTGCTTTCAACTTGTAACATGTATATCTCATGGATATTGTCAACATAGAGTAATATAATAAGTGCAATATGCAAGTATGTAGGAATCAATGCACAGTTCACACAAGTGTTTGCTTCTTGAGGTGGAGAGAAATAGGTGAACTGACTCAACATAAAAGTAAAAGAATGGTCCTCCATAGAGGAAAAGCATCAATTGCTATATTTGTGCTAGAGCTTTGATTTTTGAAAACATGAAACAATTTTGTCAACGGTAGTAATAAAGCATATGTATCATGTAAATTATATCTTACAAGTTGCAAGCCTCATGCATAGTATACTAATAGTGCCCGCACCTTGTCCTAATTAGCTTGGACTACCGGATCATCGCAATGCACATGTTTTAACCAAGTGTCACAATGGGGTACCTCCATGCCGCCTGTACAAAGGTCTAAGGAGAAAGCTCACATTTTGGATTTCTCGCTTTTGATTATTCTCAACTTAGACATCCATACCGGGACAACATGGACAACAGATAATGGAGTCCTCTTTAATGCGTAAGCATGTGGCAACAATTATTATTCTCATATGAGATTGAGGATATATGTCCAAAACTGAAACTTCCACCATGAATCATGGCTTTAGTTAGCGGCCCAATGTTCTTCTCTAACAATATGCATGCTTAACCATAAGGTGGTAGATCTCTCTTACTTCAGACAAGACGGACATGCATAGCAACTCACATGATATTCAACAAAGAATAGTTGATGGCTTCCCCAGAAACATGGTTATCGCACAACGAGCAACTTAATAAGAGATAAAGTGCATAAGTACATATTCAATACCACAATAGTTTTTAAGCTATTTGTCCCATGAGCTATATATTGCAAAGGTGAATGATGGAATTTAAAGGTAGCACTCAAGCAATTTACTTTGGAATGGCGGAGAAATACCATGTAGTAGGTAGGTATGGTGGACACAAATGGCATAGTGGTTGGCTCAAGTATTTTGGATGCATGAGAAGTATTCCCTCTCGATACAAGGTTTAGGCTAGCAAGGCTATTTGAAACAAACACAAGGATGAACGATGCAGCAAAACTCACATAAAAGACATATTGAAAACATTATAAGGCTCTACACCGTCTTCCTTGTTGTTCAAACTCAATACTAGAAATTATCTAGACCTTAGAGAAACCAAATATGCAAACCAAATTTTATCATGCTCTATGTATTTCTTCATTAATGGGTGCAAAGCATATGATGCAAGAGCTTAAACATGAGCACAACAATTTCCAAGTATCACATTACCCAAGACATTATAGCAATTACTACATGTATCATTTTGCAATTCCAACCATATAACAATTTAACGAAGAAGAAACTTCGCCATGAATACTATGAGTAGAGCCTAAGGACATACTTGTCCATATGCTACAGCGGAGCGTGTCTCTCTCCCACAAAGTGAATGCTAGGATCCATTTTATTCAAACAAAAAAACAAAAACAAACCGACGCTCCAAGAAAAGCACATAAGATGTGATGGAATAAAAATATAGTTTCAGGGGAGGAACCTGATAATGTTGTCGATGAAGAAGGGGATGCCTTGGGCATCCCCAAGCTTAGACGCTTGAGTCTTCTTGATATATGCAGGGGTGAACCACCGGGGCATCCCCAAGCTTAGAGCTTTCACTCTCCTTGATCATATTGCATCATACTCCTCTCTTGATCCTTGAAAACTTCCTCCACACCAAACTCAAAACAACTCATAAGAGGGTTAGTGCACAATAAAAATTAACATGTTCAGAGGTAACACACTTATTCTTAACACTTCTGGACATTGCATAAAGCTACTGGACATTAATGGATCAAAGAAATTCATCCAACATAGCAAAAGAGGCAATGCGAAATAAAAGGCAGAATCTGTCAAAACAGAACAGTTCGTAAAGACGAATTTTAAAATGGCACCAGACTTGCTCAAATGAAAATGCCCAAATTGAATGAAAGTTGCGTACATATCTGAGGATCACGCACGGAAATTGGCTTAATTTTCTGAGCTACCTACAGGGAGGTAGGTCGAAATTCGTGACGGCAAAGAAATCTGAAACTGCGCAGTAATCCAAATCTAGTATGAACTTTACTATCAAAGACTTTACTTGGCACAACAAAACACAAAACTAAGATAAGGAGAGGTTGCTACAGTAGTAAACAACTTCCAAGACACAAAATAAAAACAAAGTACTGTAGTAAAAACATGGGTTGTCTCCCATAAGCGCTTTTCTTTAACGCCTTTCAGCTAGGCGCAGAAAGTGTGTATCAAGTATTATCAAGAGACGAAGTGTCAACATCATAATTTGTTCTAATAATAGAATCAAAAGGTAACTTCATTCTCTTTCTAGGGAAGTGTTCCATACCTTTCTTGAGAGGAAATTGATATTTAATATTACCTTCCTTCATATCAATGATAGCACCAACAGTTCGAAGAAAAGGTCTTCCCAATATAATGGGACAAGATGCATTGCATTCAATATCCAAGACAACAAAATCAACGGGGACAAGGTTATTGTTAACGGTAATACGAACATTATCAACTTTCCCCAAAGGTTTCTTTGTAGAATGATCAGCAAGATTAACATCCAAATAACAATTTTTCAGCGGTGGCAAGTCAAGCATATTATAAATTTTCTTAGGCATAACGGAAATACTTGCACCAAGATCACATAAAGCATTACAATCAAAATCTTTAACCTTCATCTTAATGATGGGCTCCCAACCATCCTCTAGCTTTCTAGGAATAGAGGCTTCGCGCTCTAGTTTCTCTTCTCTAGCTTTTATGAGAGCATTTGTAATATGTTGCGTGAAAGCCAAATTTATAGCACTAGCATTAGGACTTTTAGCAAGTTTTTGCAAGAACTTTATAACTTCAGAGATGTTGCAATCATCAAAATTTAAACCATTATAATCTAAAGCAATGGGATCATCATCCCCAATGTTGGAAAAAATTTCAGCAGCTTTATCACGGCGATTTCAGCAGCTTTAGCGATTTGCATACAGTTTCTCGCGCTTTGCATCAGAAGTGGAAACATTGCTAACACCAATTCTTTTATTATTAATAGTAGGAGGTGCAGCAACTTGTGTAGCATTAGCGTTACTAGTGGTGATAATAGTCCAAACTTTAGCTATATTCTTCTCTTTAGCTAGTTTTTCATTTTCTTCTCTATCCCACCTAGCACGCAATTCAGCCATCAATCTTATATTCTCATTAATTCTAACTTGGATGGCATTTGCTATAGTAACAATTTTATTATGATGATTCTCATTAGGCATAACTTTCGATTTCAAAAGATCAACATCAGCAGCAAGACTATCGACTTTAGAAGCAAGTTTATCAATTTTCCCAAGCTTTTCTTCAACAGATTTGTTAAAAGCAGTTTGTGTACTAATAAATTCTTTAAGCATGGCTTCAAGTCCAGGGGGTGTGTTCCTATTATTATTGTAAGAATTCCCATAAGAATTAGCATAACCGTTACCATTATTATAAGGATATGGCCTATAGTTATTACTAGAATTGTTCCGATAAGCATTGTTGTTGAAATTATTATTTTTAATGAAGTTTACATCAACATGTTCTTCTTGTGCAACCAATGAAGCTAATGGAACATTATTAGGATCAATATTAGTCCTATCATTCACAAGCATAGACATAATAGCATCAATCTTATCACTCAAGGAAGAGGTTTCTTCGACAGAATTTACCTTCTTACCTTGTGGAGCTCTTTCCGTGTGCCATTCAGAGTAATTGATCATCATATTATCAAGAAGCTTTGTTGCTTCACCAAGAGTGATGGACATAAAGGTACCTCCAGCAGCTGAATCCAAAAGGTTCCGCGAAGAAAAATTCAGTCCTGCATAAAAGGTTTGGATGATCATCCAAGTAGTCAGTCCATGGGTTGGGCAATTTTTAACCAAAGATTTCATTCTTTCCCAAGCTTGAGCAACATGTTCAGTATCTAATTGTTTAAAATTCATTATGCTACTCCTCAAAGATATAATTTTAGCAGGGGGATAATATCTACCAATAAAAGCATCCTTGCATTTAGTCCAGGAATCAATACTATTCTTAGGCAGAGATAGCAACCAATCTTTAGCTCTTCCTCTTAATGAGAAAGGGAACAATTTTAATTTTATAATGTCACCATCTACATCTTTATACTTTTGCATTTCACATAATTCAACAAAATTATTGAGATGGGCAGCAGCATCATCAGAACTAACACCAAAAAATTGCTCTCGCATAACAAGATTCAGTAAAGCAGGTTTAATTTCAAAGAATTTTGCTGTAGTAGCAGGTGGAGCAATAGGTGTGCATAAGAAATCATTATTATTTGTGGTTGTGAAGTCACACAACTTAGTATTTTCAGGAGTACCCATTTTAGCAACAGTAAATAAAGCAAACTAGATAAAGTAAATGCAAGTAACTAATTTTTTTGTGTTTTTGATATAGCAAACAAGATAGCAAATAAAGTAAAACTAGCAACTAATTTTTTTGTATTTTGATTTAGTGCAGCAAACAAAGTAGTAAATAAAATAAAGCAAGACAAAAACAAAGTAAAGAGATTGAGAAGTGGAGACTCCCCTTGCAGCGTGTCTTGATCTCCCCGGCAACGGCGCCAGAAAAAGAGCTGTTGACGTGGGAGTTGAAAATCTTTGTGATGTAACTTTTCTTCGTTCCCCGGCAATGGCGCCAGAAAAAGAGCTTGATGGCGTGTAACTCACACGTTCGTTGGGAACCCCAAGAGGAAGGTATGATGCACACAGCAGCAAGTTTTCCCTCAGAAAGAAATCAAGGTTTAATCGAACCAGTAGGAGTCAAGAAGCACGTTGAAGGTTGATGGCGGCGGGATGTAGTGCGGCGCAACACCAGAGATTCCGGCGCCAACGTGGAACCTGCACAACACAACCAAAGTACTTTGCCCCAACGAAACAGTGAGGTTGTCAATCTCACCGGCTTGCTGTAACAAAGGATTAGATGTATAGTGTGGATGATGATTGTTTGCAGAAAACAGTAGAACAGTATTGCAGTAGATTGTATTTCAGTAAAGAGAATTGGACCGGGGTCCACAGTTCACTAGAGGTGTCTCTCCCATAAGATAAACAGCATGTTGGGTGAATAAATTACAGTTGGGCAATTGACAAATAAAGAGGGCATGACCATGCACATACATATTATGATGAGTATTGTGAGATTTAATTGGGCATTACGACAAAGTACATAGACCGCTATCCAGCATGCATCTATGCCTAAAAAGTCCACCTTCAGGTTATCATCCGAACCCCCTCCAGTATTAAGTTGCTAACAACAGACAATTGCATTAAGTATTGCGCGTAATGTAATCAATAACTACATCCTTAGACATAGCATCAATGTTTTATCCCTAGTGGCAACAGCACATCCATAATCTTAGAGATTTCTGTCACTTCCCCAGATTCACGGAGACATGAACCCACTATCGAGCATAAATACTCCCTCTTGGAGTTACAAACATCTACTTGGCCAGAGCATCTACTAGTAACGGAGAGCATGCAAGATCATAAACAACACATAGACATAACTTTGATAATCAACATAACAAGTATTCTCTATTCATCGGATCCCAACAAACGCAACATATAGAATTACAGATAGATGATCTTGATCATGTTAGGCAGCTCACAAGATCCGACAATTAAGCACAATGAGGAGAAGACAACCATCTAGCTACTGCTATGGACCCATAGTCCAGGGGTGAACTACTCACTCATCAGTCCGGAGGCGACCATGGCGGCGTAGAGTCCTCCGGGAGATGAATCCCCTCTCCGGCAGGGTGCCGGAGGAGATCTCCAGAATCCCCCGAGATGGGATTGGCGGCGGCGGCGTCTCAGTAAGGTTTTCCGTATCGTGGATCTCGGTACTGGGGGTTTCGCGACGGAGGCTTTAAGTAGGCGGAAGGGCAGGTCAAGAGGCGGCACGAGGGGCCCACACCCTAGGTCGGCGCGGCCAGGGCTTGGCCCGCGCCGCCCTATGGTGTCGCCACCTTGTGGCCCCACTTCGTCTCCTCTTCGGTCTTCTGGAAGCTTCGTGGCAAAATAGGACTAGATAGCTAGCGCGCACATAAGGCATGTGATATGTGGTGTGGAGGTGGTGTCCCAGCACTACACGGAGGTCTCGCGCAATACTAAAATGCGCCTCATATAGCTGCTTCACAAAAAAACCCGTTTTGGCACTCCGAAAATGAAAAAACCATCGCCCATGGGTCGGATTCGAAATCCTCTCTCCGGGCCTTGCTTCCCATCCCAGTTACCACGCACGTGCCAAATATGGCCTCGTTCCAACAAACTATGCGGTGTCACTGGCCGTTTCCTACTCATTTGCACTTAAATTGGCAGATTTTTCTGAGTTACCTACAGAGAATTCTGCCCAGATTCGTGACAGCAAGAAATCTGTTCCTGCGCAGTAATCCAAATCTAGTATTGACTTTACTATCAAAGACTTTACTTGGCACAACAATGCAATAAAATAAAGATAAGGAGAGGTTGCTACAGTAGTAAACAACTTCCAAGACTCAAATATAAAACAAAGTACTGTAGTAAAAACATGGGTTGTCTCCCATAAGCGCTTTTCTTTAACGCCTTTCAGCTAGGCGCAGAAAGTGTGTATCAAGTATTATCGAGAGATGAAGCATCAACATCATTACCAGGGGTGTTGGGAGTTTTATCAATTTTAGGCCTATAATAATTCTTTGGTTTAGACACCTTAGAGACATACATGAATTTTTGCTCTTTACCCACATAAGCTTTCTCCTTATATTTAAGAGAAGAAAAAGTTGAACCCAAGGTTCCCATAGCTTTTTCAAGTTCGCCAATCCTATTGATTTGATTATCATGGACAACACAAGTTCCTAGGACACTAATTCTTTCATGAATTCCTCCTAAGGATTTGTCAAGTTCATCAGTTTTATCAAGTAACATTTCCAATTTAGTTTCAACACTTGGAAAATTTTTCTCTATGGTTTCCAATTTTTTCATAATATCCTCAAGAGAGATTTCAATTTTAGTTTCATTAACAGGTGGTATTCCAACTAGACTCTCAATGATGCAACTAGCTTCTAAAGCAGGAGTACCTAGGAAATTACCCCCCGAAAGAGTATCAAGAACATACCTATTCCAACTAGATATACCAACATAAAAGTTCCTAAGTAGGATAATAGTGGAGTGTTTCTTAGTGCACCTATGATGAGCACCACTAATTCTATACCAAGCATCTTTAAAACTTTCTCCACCTTGTTATTTAAACGAACGAACTTCAACTTCAGGATTACTCATTTTAGCAGTAGTAAATAAAGCAAACTAGATAAAGTAAATGCAAGTAACTATTTTTTTTTTGTGTTTTTGATATAGAGAACAAGATAGTAATAAAGTAAAGCTAGCAACTAATTTTTTGTGTGTTTTGTTTAAGTGCAGCAAACAAAGTAGTAAATAAAATAAAGCAAGACAAAAACAAAGTAAAGAGATTGGAAGTGGAGACTCCCCTTGCAGCGTGTCTTGATCTCCCCGGCAACGGCGCCAGAAATTTGCTTGATGCGTGTAGTTGACACGTCCGTGGGGAACCCCAAGAGGAAGGTGTGATGCGCACAGTAGCAAGTTTCCCTCAGTAAGAAACCAAGGTTTAATCGAACCAGTAGGAGTCAAGAAGCACGTTGAAGGTTGATGGTGGCGGAATGTAGTGCGGCGCAACACCAGGGATTCCGGCGCCAACGTGGAACCTGCACAACACAACCAAAGAACTTTGCCCCAACGTAACAGCGAGGTTGTCAATCTCAACGGCTTGCTGTAAACAAAGGATTAACCGTATTGTGTGGAAGATGATTGTTTGCGAAGAACAGTAAAGAACAAGTATTGCAGTAGATTGTATTTCAGATGTAAAGAATAGACCGGGGTCCACAGTTCACTAGCGGTGTCTCTCCCATAAGATAAATAGCATGTTGGGTGAACAAATTACAGTTGGGCAATTGACAAATAAAGAAGGCATAACAATGCACATACATATATCATGATGAGTACTATGAGATTTAATCAGGGCATTACGACAAAGTACATAGACCGCCATCCAGCATGCATCTATGCCTAAAAAGTCCACCTTCAGGTTATCATCCGAACCCCCTCCAGTATTAAGTTGTAAACAACAGACAATTGCATTAAATATGGTGCGTAATGTAATCAACACAAATATCCTTAGACAAAGCATCGATGTTTTATCCCTAGTGGCAACAACACATCCACAACCTTAGAACTTTCTGTCACTGTCCCAGATTTAATGGAGGCATGAACCCACTATCGAGCATAAATACTCCCTCTTGGAGTCACAAGTATCAACTTGGCCAGAGCTTCTACTAGCAACGGAGAGCATGCAAGAACATAAACAACTCATATATGATAGATTGATAGTATTCAATATCCATCGGATCCCAACAAACACAACATGTAGGATTACAAAGAAACGATCTTGATCATGATAGGCAGCTCACAAGATCGAGCATGATAGCACAATTAGGAGAAGACGACCATCTAGCTACTGCTATCACTACAAGGAAAAGGCCTACCGCCGGCGAACCTAAAAGGCCCATTGCCGGTGCACCAAGAGCCCGCCGGTGCGAACGGGCCGGTGATAACTGGCCATTGCCGGCGCACCAGGCTGTTCGCCGGCGATAGTATGGATACTGCCGGCGCGCCATCGATGATTCGCCGGCAAAGGACACGTTCCACCGGCGCGCCAGCAGCTGCGCCGGCAGTAGTGCGTCGAGCAATGGCGCATCCCTCATGCGCCGGCAGTAGGTCATTTAGGTGCGCCGGCAATAAATTTGAAAATTCTTTTTTCAGCTTTTTTCCAGCATATTAGAATACATATTTGATAGCAGTATATATTTACAACACAGTTCATATTTATACAGCAGAACATGCAATATGAGAAGCACATAGAGAGCCAAGTCTCATTTCGGTATCAATACACAAATACGCTAGTCTCGTTTCGGAATGGTGATTCATACAACATGTGCATATGCAACACCAAAGGACTAAGTTTCACAAAGTTAGAAGTCTCGGTAGTCGTCACAAGTGTCGTCATACACCTCACAATGTAGCTCCTAACCTAAACTACAATCACATAGAACATGAACAACATGGTCACGATGACCATCGTCACGAAGGCCATGGTCTTCATCCGGTTCCTCCTCATGTCCCTCATCTCTCCCGCTAGATAACGGGCGTATCTTCCTTCCGCCTCCACCCTAGTGGGGTATCCCTTGTAGCTGTTGCCGCTGAAGCGGTGCACCTATCTCCGACAGTCCTCCCAGTCGTCGTAGACTCCAGGAACCCTCCCCTTGTACACGACATATGTCGTCGGCATCTCCATGCACAAGACAAGTAAAACGTTAGTACCAATGCAATGAACAAGTGCCAGCTCAAATAAGAGACAAGTAGTATGAACTAAATAGCATGTGCGTCATACTTTGTTGGTCGAAATAAATAATAACATACAGGGATGGGGTCAGCGAGGCTAGGTAGGATGCACAATAGATTGATATTTGTGGCCATCACACCAAGCCTCACTGGCCCCACCCCGGAGTGTACAAGTGACCAAACATTTTAATCATTGGCCAATGCAATTAAGAAGTGCGAACTCAAATAAAAGACAAGTAGTACGAATTAAATAGCGTGCCTCATACTTTGTCGGTCGAAACACATATTAACATCCAGGGATGGAGTCAGTTAGGCTAGGTAGGATGCACAATAGATTGATACTTGTGGCCATCGCACCAAGGCTCACTGGCTCCACCCCCGAGTGTACGAGTGACCGAACATTCTAATCATCGGCGAACTCCAAATACGAGGCAAGTAGGGGTCGAGTAAATGCAAATAATTATTAAGGTATCTACGCCATAATCTTGAAATATATAGCAAAGTAAATAAAACTATAGACACATGTTCACATGCACATCCATACAACTAAATAAAAGCAACAAGTCGATTCTATGGGAATATGTAGCAATTATTACAGTACGGAAGTTCAAAGACATATCGTTCAAGCTTTAGCAGTAGTGTTCCCATCGTAGGATCAGGTTGTACGCCTAGGGGGGGATGGACGGCAGCCCTCAAGCGTGTTGAACGGCCTCTCATCACGCGACATCTCCAAGCGGAGTTCTATCTCGTCATTAGGTGGTAGACCGTAGCCATAGAAGAACTCGCCAGACCTAGTGTTGACATCCTGCACGATTACCGTGCAAATGAACTGCTGGATGCGACCCCAGTTCTTCCTAATCTCTCTATCATGGGCATCCGCCATGTTTGCAAACCTGTTTCTGAGACTCTCTGGCAGCAACATGTCATCTGCGTACTTTATGTACTCCTGCATCTGAAGGATGGCGTACCACGCGTCCATCCCATTGTCTTCCTTCGACTGCCTGAGGCAGGGGAAGTTGGTTGTGTGGGTTAAGACCAAGCCTCCTCGGGATTCCCTCTCTACTTTGAGGGGGCCTGCCTTGTTGGCGAAGCCGATGAGAGCATCATTGAGAAGGGCCCTGATGTGGGAGTAGTCTTTCTTCTTGTCCCTACCCGAGTCGAGATAGACTGCATGCGAGTGTTGCGGGTGCACGACGATGAGAGTGCAGAACTTGTCTCTGCGGAAAACACACGGATTAACCTTTGGAAATGCAAATGGAGATATACGATAGAATGGTGATGGGGACTAGCGAGTGATTACTTACTCGGGGAAGTAAGGGATGAGAATGGCGCCCTTCTTAATGTTCGCCAGCATGAAATCCTCGACCTGCTTGGTGGCAATCGCCCGATCCCCAGGGTTGCAGATGATGCTCTCCCGCATATAGAAGGGGTCCATTATCGCGATGGTCGGCGTCCCCTCCTTAACGATCTAGGAAGACAAGCTAAGAGCAACTAGGCGAACCACACTAAAGTGGAGCATTTGCATGCGAAAGATGCTGAAGATGTCATTGAACCGGATGAAGCACAAGTCCGCGGGGTACTTCTCGACGAAGTTCATGCCAGTTGGCACCTTCGCCACGAAGAGAGGGTAACTAGGATCTTTTGATTTGAGAAGCTGCTTCTCCAAATACTGGACTTGGTTATGCAAGCTTGCCATATCCCCGGTGAGTAACCTGAGGACATGCTCCGGCAGCATCGGTTCACCCAAGTGATGCAGAGGTCGCCAATTGTTTGGCAACTTGTCAAGGAGTGCCACCTTGTCCTTGTCTTTGGCCGCCGCCTTGTCTTTGGCGTCCTTCTTAGCTGGCCTCTTCCTCTTCTTGGGTTGTAGTGCTGGACCATCCATCGCCGTAGTGGCCGTAGCACGGAGTGTGTTTGGGCTCAGCATCTTTTTGACGGCGGCGGCGGCGACCTCATCAGGATTTTCCTCCTCAGCCGTTTCTTGAGAATCGAACAGCTTCTTGGAGCACCCATATTTCGAGGCCAGCGCATCCTCATGGACAACTTGTGAAGACGTAGGAATATCCCATTGGAAGTCATCACGTTCGTATTCCTCGGCCTCTGGCGCCGCTGGCTGTTGTGGTGGGGCGCTGACCACCGGCGCAGCTGGCCGTTGTGGTGGGGCGATGACCACCGGCGCCGCTGGCTGTCGTGGAGGGATGATGCGTGTGGTTGGCACGTCCGTTGGGAACCCCAAGAGGAAGGTGTGATGCGCACAGCGGCAAGTTTCCTTCAGTAAGAAACCAAGGTTTAATCGGACCAGTAGGAGTCAAGAAGCACGTTGAAGGTTGATGGCGGCGGGATGTAGTGCGGCGCAACACCAGTGATTCCGGCGCCAACGTGGAACCTGCACAACACAACCAAAGTACTTTGCCCCAACGAAACAGTGAGGTTGTCAATCTCACCGGCTTGCTGTAACAAAGAGTTAACCGTATTGTGTGGAAGATGATTGTTTGCAGAAAACAGTAGAACAAGTATTGCAGTAGATTGTATTTCAGTAAAGAGAATTGGACCGGGGTCCACAGTTCACTAGAGGTGTCTCTCCCATAAGACGAACAGCATGTTGGGTGAACAAATTACAGTTGGGCAATTGACAAATAAAGAGAGCATGACCATGCACATACATATCATGATGAGTATAGTGAGATTTAATTGGGCATTACGACAAAGTACATAGACCGTCATCCAACTGCATCTATGCCTAAAAAGTCCACCTTCAGGTTATCATCCGAACCCCCTCCAGTATTAAGTTGCTAACAACAGACAATTGCATTAAGTATTGCGCGTAATGTAACTAGTGACTACATCCTTGAACATAGCACTAATGTTTTATCCCTAGTGGCAACAGCACATCCATAACCTTAGAGGTTCTTGTCACCCCTCGCATTCACGGAGACATGAACCCACTATCGAGCATAAATACTCCCTCTTGGAGTTACTAGCATCAACTTGGCCAGAGCATCTACTAATAACGGAGAGCATGCAAGATCATAAACAACACATAGATATAACTTTGATAATCAACATAACAAGTATTCTCTATTCATCGGATCCCAACAAACGCAACATATAGAATTACAGATAGATGATCTTGATCATGTTAGGCAGCTCACAAGATCCGACAATGATAGCACAATGGGGAGAAGACAACCATCTAGCTACTGCTATGGACCCATAGTCCAGGGGTAGACTACTCACACATCACACCGGAGGCGACCATGGCGGCGTAGAGTCCTCCGGGAGATGATTCCCCTCTCCGGCAGGGTGCCGGAGGCGATCTCTGGATCCCCGAGATGGGATCGGCGTTGGCGGCGTCTCTGGAAGGTTTTCCGTATCGTGGCTCTCGATGCTTGGGGGTTTCGTCACGGAGACTTTTTATAGGCGGAAGGGCAGGTCAAGAGGCGGCACGGGGCCCCACACTACAGGCCGGCGCGGCCAAGGGGGCCGCGCCGCCTATGGTGTGGCCCCTCCGTGGCCCCTCTTCGTCTCTCCTTCGGACTTCTGGAAGCTTCGTGAGAAAATAGGCCCTGGGCTTTGATTTCGTCCAATTCGAGAATATTTCCTTACTAGGATTTCTGAAACCAAAAACAGCGAAAAACAGAAGCGGCACTTCGGCATCTTGTTAATAGGTTAGTTCCAGAAAATGCACGAATATGACATAAAGTGTGCATAAAACATGTAGATAACATCAATAATGTGGCATGGAACATAAGAAATTATCGATACGTCGAGACGTATCAGCATCCCCAAGCTTAGTTCTGCTCGTCCCGAGCAGGTAAAACGATAACACAGATAATTTCTGGAGTGACATGCCATCATAATCTTGATCATACTATTTGTAAAGCATATGTAATGAATGCAGCGATCAAAACAATGTATATGACATGAGTAAACAAGTGAATCATATAGCAAAGACTTTTCATGAATAGCACTTCAAGACAAGCATCAATAAGTCTTGCATAAGAGTTAACTCATAAAGCAATAATTCAAAGTAAAGGCATTGAAGCAACACAAAAGAAGATTAAGTTTCAGCGGTTGCTTTCAACTTGTAACATGTATATCTCATGGATATTGTCAACATAGAGTAATATAATAAGTGCAATAAGCAAGTATGTAGGAATCAATGCACAGTTCACACAAGTGTTTGCTTCTTGAGGTGGAGAGAGATAGGTGAACTGACTCAACATTGAAAGTAAAAGAATAGTCCTCCATAGAGGAAAAGCATCGATTGCTATATTTGTGCTAGAGCTTTGATTTTGAAAACATGAAACAATTTTGTCAACGGTAGTAATAAAGCATATGCATCATGTAAATTATATCTTATAAGTTGCAAGCCTCATGCATAGTGTACTAATAGTGCCCGCACCTTGTCCTAATTAGCTTGGACTACCGGGTCATCACAATGCATTGTTTTTACCAAGTGTCACAAAGGGGTACCTCTATGCCGCACTTTGTACAAAGGTCTAAGGAGAAAGCTCGCATTGGATTTCTCGCTATTGATTATTCTTCAACTTAGACATCCATACCGGGACAACATAGACAACATATAATGGACTCCTCTTTTATGCATAAGCATATAACAACAATTAATAATTTTCTCATTTGAGATTTGAGGATTGTTGTCCAAAACTGAAACTTCCACCATGGAGCATGGCTTTAGTTAGCGGCCCAATGTTCTTCTCTAACATATGCATGCTTAACCATATGGTGGTAGATCTCTCTTACTTCAGACAAGACGGACATGCATAGCAACTCACATGAAATTCAATAATGAAAAGTTGATGGCGTCCCCAGTGAACATGGTTATCGCACAACAAGCAACTTAATAAGAGATAAAGTGCATAATTACATATTCAATACCACAATAGTTTTTAAGCTATTTGTCCCATGAGCTATATATTGCAAAGGTGAATGATGGAATTTTAAAGGTAGCACTCAAGCAATTTACTTTGGAATGGCGGAAAATACCATGTAGTATAGGTAGGTATGGTGGACACAAATGGCATAGTGGTTGGCTCAAGTATTTTGGATGCATGAGAAGTATTCCCTCTCGATACAAGGTTTAGGCTAGCAAGGCTTATTTGAAACAAACACAAGGATGAACCGGTGCAGCAAAACTCACATAAAAGACATATTGAAAACATTATAAGACTCTACACCGTCTTCCTTGTTGTTCAAACTCAAAACTAGAAATTATCTAGACCTTAGAGAAACCAAATATGCAAACCAAATTTTAGCATGCTCTATGTATTTCTTCATTAATGGGTGCAAAGCATATGATGCAAGAGCTTAATCATGAGCACAACAATTGCCAAGTATCACATTACCCAAGACATTTATAGCAATTACTACATGTATCATTTTCCAATTCCAACCATATAACAATTTAACGAAGGAGAAACTTCGCCATGAATACTATGAGTAGAAACCAAGGACATACTTGTCCATATGCTACAGCGGAGCGTGTCTCTCTCCCATAAAGTGAATGCTAGGATCCATTTTATTCAAACAAAACAAAAAACAAAAACAAACCGACGCTCCAAGAAAAAGCACATAAGATGTGATGGAATAAAAATATAGTTTCAGGGGAGGAACCTGATAATGTTGTCGATGAAGAAGGGGATGCCTTGGGCATCCCCAAGCTTAGATGCTTGAGTCTTCTTAGAATATGCAGGGGTGAACCACCGGGTGCATCCCCAAGCTTAGAGCTTTCACTCTCCTTGATCATGTTGCATCATACTCCTCTCTTGATCCTTGAAAACTTCCTCCACACCAAACTCGAAACAACTCATTAGAGGGTTAGTGCACAATATAAATTGACATATTCAGAGGTGACACAATCATTCTTAACACTTCTGTACATTGCATAATGCTACTGGACATTAATGGATCAAAGAAATTCATCCAACATAGCGAAAGAGGCAATGCGAAATAAAAGGCAGAATCTGTCAAAACAGAACAGTTCGTATTGACGAATTTTAAAATGGCACCAGACTTGCTCAAATGAAAATGCTCAAATTGAATGAAAGTTGCGTACATATCGGAGGATCATGCACGTAAATTGGCTTAATTTTCTGAGCTACCTACAGGGAGGTGGACTCAGATTCGTGACAGCAAAGAAATCTGGAACTGTGCAGTAATCCAAATCTAGTACTTACTTTTCTATCAACGGCTTAACTTGGCACAACAAAACACAAAACTAAGATAAGGAGAGGTTGCTACAGTAGTAAACAACTTCCAAGACACAAAATAAAAACAAAGTACTGTAGGTAAAAACATGGGTTGTCTCCCATAAGCGCTTTTCTTTAACGCCTTTCAGCTAGGCGCAGAAAGTGTATATCAAGTATTATCAAAGGGTGGTGTATCGTTATTATGAGCTCCCCCATCCGCAGTGGTACTAAGGGCTTTGTCAATTTTAGGCCTATAGTAATACTTCTTTGGTTTAGGCACTTTAGAGACATACATAAACTTTTGCTCCTTACCCACATAAGCTTTCTCCTTATATTTAAGAGAAGAAAATGTTGAACCCAAGGTTCCCATAGCTTTTTCAAGTTCATCAATCCTATTGATTTGATCATCATGGTCAACACAAGTTCCTAGGACACTAATTCTTTCATCAATTCCTCCTAAGGATTTATCAAGTTCATCAGTTTTATCAAGTAACATTTCCAATTTAGCTTCAATACTTGGAAAATTTTTCTCTATGGTTTCCAATTTTTTCATAACATCTTCAAGAGAGATTTCAGTTTTAACTTTATCAACAGGGGGTATTCCAAATAGACTCTCAATAATGCAACTAGCTTCTAATGCCGGAGTACTTAGGAAGTCACCTTTTGCAAGACTATCAAGAACATATCTATTCCAGCTAGAGATACCAACATAAAAATTCCTGAGTAAAATAATGGTGGAGTGTTTCTTAGTGCACCTATTATGGGCATCACTAATTCTATACCAAGCATCTCTTAAACATTCTCCCCCTCGTTTCTTAAACGTACGAACTTCAACTTCAGGATTACTCATTTTAGTAGTAGCAAACTAGATAAAGTAAATGCAAGTAACTAATTTTTTTGTGTTTTTGATATAGCAAACAAGATAGCAAATAAAGTAAAACTAGCAACTAATTTTTTTTGTATTTTGATTTAGTGCAGCAAACAAAGTAGTAAATAAAACTAAGCAAGACAAAAACAAAGTAAAGAGATTGAGAAGTGGAGACTCCCCTTGCAGCGTGTCTTGATCTCCCGACAACGGCGCAGAAATTTGCTTGATGCGTGTGGTTGGCACGTCCGTTGGGAACCCCAAGAGGAAGGTGTGATGCGCACAGCGGCAAGTTTCCCTCAGTAAGAAACCAAGGTTTAATCGGACCAGTAGGAGTCAAGAAGCACGTTGAAGGTTGATGGCGGCGGGATGTAGTGCGGCGCAACACCAGTGATTCCGGCGCCAACGTGGAACCTGCACAACACAACCAAAGTACTTTGCCCCAACGAAACAGTGAGGTTGTCAATCTCACCGGCTTGCTGTAACAAAGAGTTAACCGTATTGTGTGGAAGATGATTGTTTGCAGAAAACAGTAGAACAAGTATTGCAGTAGATTGTATTTCAGTAAAGAGAATTGGACCGGGGTCCACAGTTCACTAGAGGTGTCTCTCCCATAAGACGAACAGCATGTTGGGTGAACAAATTACAGTTGGGCAATTGACAAATAAAAAGAGCATGACCATGCACATACATATCATGATGAGTATAGTGAGATTTAATTGGGCATTACGACAAAGTACATAGACCGTCATCCAACTGCATCTATGCCTAAAAAGTCCACCTTCAGGTTATCATCCGAACCCCCTCCAGTATTAAGTTGCTAACAACAGACAATTGCATTAAGTATTGCGCATAATGTAACTAGTGACTACATCCTTGAACATAGCACTAATGTTTTATCCCTAGTGGCAACAGCACATCCATAACCTTAGAGGTTCTTGTCACCCCTCCAGATTCACGGAGACATGAACCCACTATCGAGCATAAATACTCCCTCTTGGAGTTACTAGCATCAACTTGGCCAGAGCATCTACTAATAACGGAGAGCATGCAAGATCATAAACAACACATAGATATAACTTTGATAATCAACATAACAAGTATTCTCTATTCATCGGATCCCAACAAACGCAACATATAGAATTACAGATAGATGATCTTGATCATGTTAGGCAGCTCACAAGATCCGACAATGATAGCACAATGGGGAGAAGACAACCATCTAGCTACTGCTATGGACCCATAGTCCAGGGGTAGACTACTCACACATCACACCGGAGGCGACCATGGCGGCGTAGAGTCCTCCGGGAGATGATTCCCCTCTCCGGCAGGGTGCCGGAGGCGATCTCCTGGATCCCCCGAGATGGGATCGGCGTTGGCGGCGTCTCTGGAAGGTTTTCCGTATCGTGGCTCTCGACCGGGGTTTCGTCACGGAGACTTTTTATAGGCGGAAGGGCAGGTCAAGAGGCGGCACGGGGGCCCCACACTACAGGCCGGCGCGGCCAAGGGGGGGCCGCGCCGCCCTATGGTGTGGCCCCTCCGTGGCCCCTCTTCGTCTCTCCTTCGGACTTCTGGAAGCTTCGTGAGAAAATAGGCCCCTGGGCTTTGATTTCGTCCAATTCTGAGAATATTTCCTTACTAGGATTTCTGAAACCAAAAACAGCAGAAAACAAAGAATCGGCACTTCGGCATCTTGTTAATAGGTTAGTTCCAGAAAATGCACGAATATGACATAAAGTGTGCATAAAACATGTAGATAACATCAATAATGTGGCATGGAACATAAGAAATTATCGATACGTCAGAGACGTATCAAGGGACGCTGACCTGTGGCGCCGCAGGGTGCTTGTCTTTGCTTGTCGTCGACCCCGAGTAGGTGTTGATCCTAATTAGGGTCTTCGGCCATAGCAGTACCCAACCCTTCAGTGAGGCCAGATTCAACGGGCTATCGTCATCGGCACCATGCGGTTGATTAGGAGGAAACAAATCCTCATAGCCCGGTAACGCCCGATCCACTTCAACCCGGTAAACGTCATCCTCCATATCTCGTGTGTGCCACTTCTTATCCAGGGGCCGAAGGATGGACCCCCTCGCGACGTCTTTGAGTTCGCCGTTTACTCTCATCAGGAAGGTGCATGGCGTTGGGAGCGCCTGCGAGAACATGTGTATGGCGTTAGAGAGAGGGCAAGGATGACGAAACTAATATATTAACTTGATGTACACATGGGTTAATTACCGTGAGGGCGTTGAGCTCGGCTAATGTCGACGGGCCGGCACATGCGGCGGCGGGCGTGCAAGTGACGGAGGGGCTGCTACCCGGCATGGACGGTGAATCCCTAGCACCAGGGACATTGCCGGCGGCCGGAGGAGTCTCCATTATAACATTGTCATTGCCGGCGGACGGCGGCGCCATCGAGTTGCTGCCGTCGAAGCTAACCACTTGCATTTTCGGGGGGGGGGGGGGGCTTGTTTGCCACCCTCATACCACGCGTGTAGAGCGTTGAAATCTGCTTGGACTGAAGCAGCGACTTCAGCTTTGACTTCAGGTACGAGCGTAGCTTTGAGTTGCGGTACCAGTTGCGGTACCAAACCAGCTTGGACTTGGGCTAGGATTGACTCCCTCATTTCCTCCGCCTCCCGCTGCTTCCTCTCACTGCGCGCATTTTTATCGGCCGCAGACGACAAGCCATAGTGACCATGCTTGTAGCCTGTACCGGCGCCAGCCACACGGCCTCTATGCGGCCTTCTCGTCGGTGAATGCTCATTAACGATGTTTAGCGCCCGTACGAGAGGCTTGTCCCAGGCTACCCTGCCCGTCGACGCCTGGGAGGAGGAGCCTTCGTCACATTGAGAAAGTCTTTGTCTTTCTTCTTCCTACGGAAGAAACGCGAACCATTTAGAAATGTTGCTACTATTATATGAACGATACTTGATCTAATTAAACCGGTAAATTGCTTACCAGTTTTTTCTCCAACGCCAGGACCTTCTTGTCGTTCGTGAACCAAATTATGTCGGTTACGACCTTCGGGTCCGTGACAAGTTCCCCGGTTAGTTTCTTCTTATGGTACCGGGACCTGATGAATCTTCTTTCAAGCGGGTCCTTGTACTTGAGCCAGGGGTTCTCAATGCCGGCATTTACATACGCCTCGTCCTCCTTCGCCCAATAGGGCTCCTTTCCCTCGTACCCACGGCTCCCAAGGTTGTGGTTGCCGATGTTAAGCTCCCGCATTTCCTTCCCCCACAACTTGCGATTCTTGGTTGCTTGTAGCTCTTCATTGGCCACAAAAGCATCAAAGTCCGCCTGGGTGACATGCGGAAAGGCGGAGTGGACCTCTTCGAAACCTTTGCCCTCAGCAATCAGCTTCCGCACCATGTACTTATAGCTGCTGAGGTGTTTGGTGAACTTCAGGAGGGCTTGTGAGTTCACAATGTTGTTGGTTTGATGAATGGAGGTGTAGTCGCCTAGGAACTTGTATCGTGCGTGCAACCTCGCAATGAGCTGGGCTCGCAAAGGCGCTTTGCTCTCAGCTCGGAGGTCCGTCTCGTTGAGATTGACGACCTCTCGGAGGATACATGCCAGTTGGTTGCCGTACCCCTTGGCAACATCCTTAGGCTCCACCGGCAAACCACTGGTGGGGTCCACCTCTTTGACTGTGTCTCTGCCGGTGCCGACCGTGTTTTGGCGCCTTGCCTTCCGCGGCCTCTTGGAACCACTTGTCCCGGTGCCACTACTCCCGGTGGCACCGCTAGGATCGTCGCCGCTTGTCTCGCCGCCACCCCCGGCGGCGCCGGTTGCCTCGTCGCCGCTTGGCGCGTAGGTACTACCCCCGGCGGCGTCGCTTGCCTCGTTGCCGCTTGGCTCCTCGCCACTACCCCCAGCATCATCCTCCATCTCATGGTCCTCGTCGCCGCCAACACCAGCGGCCTCGGCATCCTCCTCCGTCCTAAAGAAGTGCCTATTGTAGTGCTCCTCTAACTGTTTTCAGACGCCATGGTGGCTTGCACTAATAGAAGATGAAAAAGAGTTAGAATTCACGGAAAAATTCGGCATGACCTTTGCTAAAAATTGGTCATGCCGAGTGCTAGAATTGCCGGAACAGAAATGAATCGACATTCCGGCACTCAATAGCAACTCAATCCCTGTAACAGAAATGCAAACATATATATAACAACTTCATTTTCACCGGAGCTCAACCATCACCATAATCAGCATGTTCATTTAGCTCAACCATCACCATAACCATAACCATAACAGCAATATGCACAGCAGCAGCATGCATAGCATCAGCATTTAAATACCACCAGTAGCATTTCCACTATAATAAAAAACCCCAATTCATTTCCAGAGAAGCATGTACATCAAGTAAATGGGTCATCAATTTATCACAGCAAGAAAAATATGTGTGGATGAATAAAATCATCCAAACAGGGGCACCACAATCATATACCCCCAACAGAGAAACCAAATACATTATATATACATAAGCTTCAGGGAATTACTTGGGGTCCAGAAAACTAATCCATGATATGAATGCTATGAGAAATACAAATGAGTGAAAAAGGTGTACAAGTAAGTGGAATTAAAGTGACATTCCTTCACCTTGTACATGCACTGGCCAATTAACTAAACAAAATCAATTTTCATTTTAGCTACTGCAAGTAAAATCAATTTTGAACCAAACCTCTATTTCATTTTCTTTTTTTGGCAGTAGGTAATGATGCATTTTCATTTTGAACCAAATTTATTTACAACCAGTGAGCATGCATGAGCATTTTGAACCAAACAATTGAGCATTTTTAACCAGTAGCAATTTATGGCAGCATTTTTGCATTTCATTCTTGTTAGGAGCATGAGCATGAGCAAGCAATTTTGCATTTCATTCATGTTATGAGCATGAGCATGCAACACCTACACTGGAAGCAATTCATTTTGTATATTAGCATTTCATTTTTGTTATTAGCATGAACTAGAGAATGCATTTCATTAGGCATTTAAATGAACCAGAGAATGCATTCTTGCTATATATGAACCCTAAAAATTTAATAAACATGAATCAAGAATGTGTAAACCAACATAAATCAACTAAATGAACCTAGCTAGCTACTGCATTTTGCATTTCCATCTCAACTAGAAGCAAACCAGAAGCATTTAGTATATAAAGCATTTAGTAAATATAAATTGAAACCCTAAATACTAACCAGAAATGAACTCCACCTAATGAACTAAATACCTAAGCAACATGAACTAAGCAACATTTTAATTTTAAACCAGTAGCTAAACCAGTAGTAGCATTTGCTACTGCCAACTAGTGTTCATTTCATTTAAATGAACCATGTACTGCTAGCAAATTTTATTAACTAAACCTACTAAATTATTTTAACCAAAGAACCATCATATTATTATGAACATACCTAAGAAACATGAACCTGGCTAGCATCTTCATTTGCATTTCATCTAAACCAACTAAACCAACATATATAAAGTTCATTTTCAACTTGATTGCAGTAGCATAAGCATGAGCATTTTATATATATGGTAGTAGCATAAGCATTGCATCTTGCATTTCATTTTAAAATTGGTTTAGTTTCAAACCAGAGAGCTTAATTGTTACTTTAATTTATATGAATTGGCATTAGCATAACTAAAAAACCCTACTGCCTAGCTACCTAGATACTGCAAGCATTTTTATTTTCATTTTCACATTTAAAAGAATGAATTGAACCAGAAGAAGTCACAGGGCATCTAGCAAAACCATTTTCATTTTCATTTTCGTTTAATGAAGAACTAACATACTGCTTAGTGTCTAGTTTTTATTTTCATCATAAACAATAGCATAAAAACACCCTACTACTATAGCTACTCCTAAACTAAATGAACCAAAGAACCATGTACATCATTTCCATTTTGTTTTAAATGAAACATAGAATGAATTGAACCCTAAAGTGTTCATTTCATCATTTTTTAAATGAACCAGAGAGCATTATTGCTATATCAACCAGCATTATTGCTATATCAACCAGCCAATTCAATGTACAAATTCAATCGGCTCTTTGCAAGACCTACTGCAAGAACTAAAGCAAGAATCGGAGGCAGAGAGAGGGAAGGAAGAGGGGGATGGATAGGGGAAGGAAGAAGGGGATGGATAGGAGAGGGGTTCTTACCAACGGCGATGGTGGCGACGCCCTGCTGCTCCTCTCCGGGACGGTGGCCGGCGCGCAACGCCCTCCTCCTCTCGGCGACAGTGGCGACGGTGGCTGGCGCGTGACGCCCTCCCCCTCCTCTCCGCGGCGATGCCCTGCTCCTCCTTGCGCGGCAGCTCCGGCGTGCAGCGAGGTCTCTTGGTCCAGGGCTTCCGCGCGACGGCGCTCGAGATCGACGGTGGCGGCGGCGCTCGAGATCGACAGTGGCGGCGGCGCTCGATTGGGAATGGTGAGGGAGAAGAGGGTCGCGCGGCGGTTAAGTCCCAGCTATAGCCGGACCCACCTTATTGCCGGCGCACCACATGATTGGTTCGCCGGGGACAATTATACCCCCGGCGAACCAAACAGGTGGTGCGCCGGCAATAAGTTGAGCCCGGCTATACCTGTGACTTGTCCCCCAACCCTGGCTGGCCATTTCCTTTTCTATTTTATTTTATTTTTATTCTTTTCTTTATTTCTTTTCACTTTCTTTTATGTTTCTTTTCTTTTCCCACAAATCCTATACTATTTTTTTCCTTCTCTTTTCAAGATAATAACAAAGCAATATGAGTTAATTATGCATTACAAAAAAAATGAGTTATACATACACAAAATATTGACCAACACAATATTAATTAGTCATACATAAAATATTGGCCATGACCATATGAGTAGTTATGAATTACACAAAATATGAGTTATAGATTGCAAATAAAGTTTTACATCATCGATTGAGAAGAGTGTTTCGCTTTCTTCTTGCTTTTCTTGCTCGTCGTTGAATAATTTAGCCCCGTGTCGTGACTTCTTCTTTTGAAGGGTCGACCTGACCTCGGTAGCGTGGTCCTGCTTCTTCTTGTGGTGTATGTTGTCTCTTCGTCCTCGGATTCTTCCATCATTGGGTCTCCGACTTGTCCTTCGAAGTCTTCCTCGTTGGCGACTCCATCCATTCCGACGATGGTCCTCTTGCCTCTCCTCACAATAACACGGCTAGGCCTGGATGGGTCGGTTATGAAGAAGCATTGGTGCACGTGTTCTGCCAGTACCCATGGCTCATTCTGCGCGGTGGCGTTCGTGGACTTTGATTTGTTGGCTTCGGGTAGAAACATGGTGGTGAAATACCGGTCTTCTTTTCTGATGCTCTTAGCCCATCTGATACGGAACATCGGCACTCTCTCCCCAGCGTAGCTAAGCTCCCAGATTTCCTCGATTCTTCCATAGTATCTAGTCTTTACGTCACCCGTCCAGGAATCCATCATTACCCCTTGATGTCTACGTTCCCCCTCCTTTCCTGTAGACAGTGTTGGGCCTCCAAGAGCAGAGGTTTGTAGAACAGCAGCAAGTTTTCCCTTAAGTGGATCACCCAAGGTTTATCGAACTCAGGGAGGAAGAGGTCAAAGATATCCCTCTCATGCAACCCTGCAACCACAAAACAAGAAGTCTCTTGTGTCCCCAACACACCTAATAGGTGCACTAGTTCGGCGAAGAGATAGTGAAATACAGGTGGTATAAATAAGTATGAGCAGTAGCAACGGTGCCAGAAAATAGCTTGATGGTGTGTAGTTGATGGTGGTAGAATTGCAGCAGTAGTAACGCAGTAAGAAACAAGAAACAAGCAGCGGTGATAGCAGTATTTAGGAACAAGGCCTAGGGATTACACTTTCACTAGTGGACACTCTCAACATTGATCACATAACAGAATAGATAAATGCATACTCTACACTTTTGTTGGATGATGAACGCATTGCGTAGGATTACACGAACCCTCAATGCCGGAGTTAACAAGCTCCACAATTTGTTCATATTTAGTAACCTTATAGTGTAAGATAGATCAAAAGACTAAACCAAGTACTAACATAGCATGCACACTATCGCCTTCATGCATATGTAGGAGGAATAGATCACATCAATACCATCATAGTAATAATTAACTCCACAATCTACAAGAGATCATGATCATAGCCTACGACAAGAACCACACGGTGCACACACTAGTCACCTTTACACACGTGCAGGAGGAATAGAACTACTTTAATAACATCACTAGAGTAGCACATAGATAAATTGTGATACAAAACTCATATGAATCTCAATCATGTAAAGCAGCTCATGAGATTATTGTATTGAGGTACATGGGAGAGAGATGAACCACATAGCTACAGCGAAGCCCTCAGCCTCAGGGGTGAATTACTCCCTCCTCATCATGGGGGCAGCGATGGCGGTGAAGACGGCGGTGAAGACGGCGGTGGAGATGGCTCCGGGGGCAATTCCCCGTCCGGCAGGGTGCCGGAACAGAGAGTTCTGTCCCCCGAATTGGAGTTTCGCGATGGCGGCGGCGCCCCTGGAGTCTTTCTGGAGTTTCGTCAATTGGTGTCGAGGTTTTAGGTCACGACGGCTTAAATAGGCGAAGAATCGGAGTCGGAGGGGGCCTGGGCTGGCCACACCATAGGGGGGCGCGCCCCCCCCATGGGCCGCGCCACCCTAGGGTGTGGGGCCCCCCTGGCACTCCTCCGACTCTCCTTCGGTGTTCTGGAGCCTTCCGGGAAAAATAGGAGGTTTGGCGTTGATTTCGTCCAATTCCGAGAATATTGCTCGAACAGCCTTTCTGGAACCAAAAACAGCAGAAAACAGCAACTGGCCTCTCGGCATCTCGTCAATAGGTTAGTTCCGGAAAACGCGTAAAAATGATATAAAGTGTGAACAAAACATGTTGGTATTGTCATAAAACAAGCATGGAACATCGGAAATTATAGATACGTTGGAGACGTATCAGCATCCCCAAGCTTAGTTCCTACTCGTCCTCGAGTAGGTAAACGATAAAAGATAATTTCTGAGGTGACATGCTACCAACATAATCTTAATCATACCATTGTAAAGCATATGAGATGAATGCAGCGATTCAAAACAATGTAAATGCAATGAGTAAACAATTGAATCATATAGCAAAGACTTTTCATGAATAGTACTTTCGAGACAATCATCAATAAGTCTTGCATAAGAGTTACTCATAAAGCAATAAATTCTTAGTAAAGGTATTGAAGCAACATAAAGGAAGATTAAGTTTCAGCGGTTGCTTTCAACTTGTAACATGTATATCTCATAGATAGTTGTCAATGCAGAGCAATATAACAAATGCAATAAGCAAGTATGTAAGAATCAATGCATAGTTCACACAAATGTTTGCTTCTTGAGGTGGAGAGAAATAGGTGAACTGACTCAACAATAAAAGTAAAAGAATGGTCCTCCATAGAGGAAAAGCATCGATTGCTATATTTGTGCTAGAGCTTTGGTTTTGAAAACATATAGAGAGCATAAAAAGTAAAGTTTTGAGAGGTGTTTGTTGTTGTCAACGAATGGTAATGGGTACACTAACTACCTCGCCAACCGGACTTCCAAGAGCGGCTCCCATGAATTATTTTATTTTTGGGTGGCACTCCTTCCAACCTTTCTTTCACAAACCATGGCTAACCGAATCCTCGGGTGCCTGCCAACAATCTCATACCATGAAGGAGTGCCTTTTTATTTTAGTTTTATTATGATGACACTCCTCCCAACCTTTGCTTACACAAGCCATGGCTAACCGAATCCTTCGGGTGCCGTCCAACAATCACATACCATGGAGGAGTGTCTATTTTTGTTAATTAATTTGGGACTGGGAATCCCATTGCCAGCTCTTTTTGCAAAATTATTGGATAAGCGGATGTGCCACTAGTCCATATGAGAGTCCGTCAAAAGTAAATGACAAGGTTGAAAGCTAAACACCACATACTTCCTCATGAGCTATAAAACATTGACACAAATCAGAGGTGATAAATTTTGAATTATTTAAAGGTAGCACTCAAGCAATTTACTTTGGAATGGCAGGAAATACCATGTAGTAGGTAGGTATGGTGGACACAAATGGCATAGTGTTGTTTGGCTCAAGGATTTGGATGCATGAGAAGTATTCCCTCTCGATACAAGGTTTAGGCTAGCAAGGTTGTTTGAAGCAAACACAAGTATAAACTGGTACAGCAAAACTCACATAAAACACATATTACAAGCATTATAAGACTATACATCGTCTTCCTTGTTGTTCAAACACCTCACTAGAAAATATCTAGACTCTAGAGAAACCACTCATGCAAACCAAATTTTAACAAGCTCTATGTATTTCTTCACTAATAGGTGCAAAGTATATGATGAAAGAGCTTAAACAAGAGCACAACAATTGCCAAGTATCACATTACCCAAGACATTATAGCAATTACTACATATAGCATTTTCCAATTCCAACCATATAACAATTAACGAAGCAGTTTCAACCTTCGTCATGAATATTATGAGCTAAGAACACATGTGTTCATACGAACCAGCGGAGCGTGTCTCTCTCCCACACAAGCATTTATTCAAACAAAAACAAAAACAAGAAACATACAGACGCTCCAAGTAAAGCACATAAGATGTGACCGAATAAAAATATAGTTTCAAGAGAAGGAACCTGATAATTTGTCGATGAAGAAGGGGATGCCTTGGGCATCCCCAAGCTTAGACGCTTGAGTCTTCTTAGAATATGCAGGGGTGAACCACCGGGGCATCCCCAAGCTTAGAGCTTTCACTCTTCTTGATCATAGTATATCATCCTCCTCTCTTGACCCTTGAAAACTTCCTTCACACCAAACTTCTCATAAACTTCATTAGAGGGGTTAGTACATAATCAAAAACTCACATGTTCAGAGGTGACACAATCATTCTTAACACTTCTGGACATTGCTCAAAGCTACTGGAAGGTAATGGAACAAAGAAATCCACCCAACACAGCGAAAGAAGCAATGCGAAATGAAAGGCAGAATCTGTCAAAACAGAACAGTCCGTAAAGACGAATTTCTAATAAATACTTCCGTTGCTCAAATCAGAAAACTCAAAACTAATGAAAGTTGCGTACATATCTGAGGAATACGCACGTAAATTGGCATATTTTTCTGATTTTTCTACAGAGAGAAAATCCCAGATTCGTGACAGATAGAAATCTGTTTCTGTGCAGAAATCCAAATCTAGTATCAACCTTCGATTAGAGGCTTCACTTGGCACAACCAAACACAAAACTAAGATAAGGAGAGGTTGCTACAGTAGTAAACAACTTCCAAGACACAAAATAAAAACAAATTACTGTAGCAAAATAACACATGGGTTATCTCCCAAGAAGTTCTTTCTTTATAGCCATTAAGATGGGCTCAGCAGTTTTAATAATCCATTCGCGGGAAATAATATTTGAAGCAAAAGAGAGCTTCAAGAGGCAAATTCAAAACAAATTTAAGTCTAACATGCTTCCTATGAAGAGGAATCTTGTACACAAATGAATTCATGAAGAACAAGGTGACAAGCATAAGAGGATAAAACACGAGCAACTTCAAGATTCTCAACATAAAGAGGGGAAACTTAATATTATTAAGATGCATATAACCATATTTCCCTCTCTCATAATAACTTTCAGTAGCATCATTGATGAAATCCACAATATACCCATCACTTAAAACATTCTTATCATGGTTCATATGCATAGAAGTATCATTAAATTTGGCATAAGAAGAGTTATTCTCATTAATAGTAATTGGAGCAAGATTATTATCAAGAATTTGAACATGGTAAACAAGTTGCCTATTAAGGGGATTGTTTTTGGTAATCCAATCATGACTATGACAAGTTTCATAAGGATAATTAGAACCTACATCATAGCATTCTTTATAATAATCATTAGAGATCAGAGGCATAGTGTCATCATAAGAAACAGAATAGTTATCCTTCACAATCGGTTTATCTGTGTCCACACCATTATTGTTATTAGAAGGAGATGTATCAAGAACATAATGACCAGTAGCTAAAGGATTTGCAAACACCTCTTCCCCAAGCTTAGAGCTTTCTATATCATTATGGGAGGAAGCATGGATAGCACTGACACTATGGCAATTATTATCATCATCATTTTCAGAATCAATTTCCCAGAGATTTGCAATATCAAAAGTGGTGTGCTCATTCAAATCATGATTGCTAATGTATGTAAAGGGCATAGGAAGATCATCATATTCAGATTCATTATCACAATAATCATTAGGAGCAACATACTTACGGTTACCTATTGTTATCTCATATACCCGGGGATATGATGTTACCTCTTTCTTTTTATTCCCCTTCTTCTTCTTCTTCTTCTTCTTCTTCGTTCCCTTCTTCTTCTTCTCTTCCTTCTCCTCGTTCCCTTCTTTAGGTGGAAGAGGCTTGAAGGGTGGCTTGTCCGCATAACCTGATTTACTTTCAGAAACAATAGAAGAAACTTGGGGGAATCCCTCCTTTTCATTAATTAGTTGAAAACACAGAGCAGTCCTATCATATTTTGGCAAGGTGTCATCTTCTAAGATATTTTGTATGTAAGTATTTGTATGGCTATTATCAATGCAATAAGAAAAACACCCATGCAGGACATCATCAATATCAAGATCACTCATATGTAACAAAGAGATTTTTCTGACAATTCTTCACACCCCAAAAATAAAGTAAGTTCATCATGCTGATTAGGAGTAATTTCATCATCACAATACAAATTTGCAGCACTCATTGGGTTCAATATATCACTGGAGGAGCATTGAAAATTAAAATGACCCACTTCATGGCAAACTTCACAAATAAAAGGATAGAGGGCACAAACTTTTTTACCAAGATCATCTAGAGCCCTAAACCACTTTCTAGTTTTTTCATTAGCATGATGGATACAATATTCATCTTTGATTTGATTGATTCCACAAGGTCTATGTATTCCACAAAAATTAACATGCTTATAGGAAATAGCATTCTTAGGAGTTTGAGCATGCTTATTGCAATAATTAACAACAATTTCATTCTTCATGCAAGCCTCTTTAAAAGGTTCATGATACTTATCAAAATTATTTTTAGGCAATTCGAAATGAGAAGCAAAGGCTTTATAAATATTTGCAGCAACTTGAGAGTCAAGACCATAAGTAGCACTCATATTTCGAAATTTATCGGTATCCATAAAAGCTTCAATGCATTCATAATCATAATTTATACCTGACTCTTTACCTTTGTCGTTCTCCCATCCTTCAGCGTTGTCCTCAATCCGATCAAGAAGATCCCACCTAGCTTCAACCTCCTTGCTTGTGAAAGATCCCTCCGAACAGGCATCCAGATAGTCCTTGTGTTGTCCTGAAAGTCTCGCATAAAAATTGTTAACAATAACATTACGGGGGAGCTCATGAATGGGACATTTGAGCATTAGAGATTTCAATCTCCCCCACGCTTGAGAAATACTCTCTCCATCACGAGGATAAAAGTTATAAATATAATTCCTATCAATATGCACTTCATGCGGAGGATAAAATTTAGAATAAAAGAGAGATGCAATTTCCTCCCAACCAAGAGAATGCCTATTCTCCAACAATTTATACCAATGCGCTGCTTTACTGCACAAATAAACAGAGAATAGCTTCTTCCTCACTTCATCCATAGAGATACCTGCACACTTGAATAACCCACATAATTCGTGCAAAAACAGTAAATGATCTCTAGGATGGACAGTTCCATCCCCTTTATAGTGGTTGTCCATAACACGTTCAATAATTTTCATGGGTATTTTATACGGAATACTTTCAGCAGGTGGATTTAAAATATCAGAAGCATTATTAGAGTTATCGCATATGGGAGATAAAGCATTATCAGAACAAATTTTCTCCCCTAAAGATGGGAAGCTAAAAAGACCACAAAAACTAGCTTCCCCAAGCTTAGACTTCTTCATAGCATTAGCAGTAATTGCATTCATACTAATAACATCGCTACTAGCATGCAAATAAGGTTCCATAGGTTTTTTAATTTTCGCATCAAACAATTCTAAATCAGGAAAAAGATTAAAAAGCTCACCAATTTTTTTGTTGTTTTCCATTATGCCTAACTAGTGTAAACAAGAAACAAAAAGTTGCAATTGCAGGATCTAAAGGAAATAGCTTCGAGTACTTACAATGGCGGAAAATAGCTTGGTAGCCGAGGTCCGGAGTGTGAGTACCTTTTACCTTTCCTCCCGGCAACGAGCGCCGAGAAAAGTGCTTGATGTCTACGTTCCCCCTCCTTTCCTGTAGACAGTGTTGGGCCTCCAAGAGCAGAGGTTTGTAGAACAGCAGCAAGTTTTCCCTTAAGTGGATCACCCAAGGTTTATCGAACTCAGGGAGGAAGAGGTCAAAGATATCCCTCTCATGCAACCCTGCAACCACAAAGCAAGAAGTCTCTTGTGTCCCCAACACACCTAATAGGTGCACTAGTTCGGCGAAGAGATAGTGAAATACAGGTGGTATAAATAAGTATGAGCAGTAGCAATGGTGCCAGAAAATAGCTTGATGGTGTGTAGTTGATGGTGGTAGAATTGCAGCAGTAGTAACGCAGTAAAACAGTAAACAAGCAGCGGTGATAGCAGTATTTAGGAACAAGGCCTAGGGATTACACTTTCACTAGTGGACACTCTCAACATTGATCACATAACAGAATAGATAAATGCATACTCTACACTTTTGTTGGATGATGAACGCATTGCGTAGGATTACACGAACCCTCAATGCCGGAGTTAACAAGCTCCACAATTTGTTCATATTTAGTAACCTTATAGTGTAAGATAGATCAAAAGACTAAACCAAGTACTAACATAGCATGCACACTATCGCCTTCATGCATATGTAGGAGGAATAGATCACATCAATACCATCATAGTAATAATTAACTCCACAATCTACAAGAGATCATGATCATAGCCTACGACAAGAACCACACGGTGCACACACTAGTCACCTTTACACACGTGCAGGAGGAATAGAACTACTTTAATAACATCACTAGAGTAGCACATAGATAAATTGTGATACAAAACTCATATGAATCTCAATCATGTAAAGCAGCTCATGAGATTATTGTATTGAGGTACATGGGAGAGAGATGAACCACATAGCTACAGCGAAGCCCTCAGCCTCAGGGGTGAATTACTCCCTCCTCATCATGGGGGCAGCGATGGCGGTGAAGACGGCGGTGAAGACGGCGGTGGAGATGGCTCCGGGGGCAATTCCCCGTCCGGCAGGGTGCCGGAACAGAGAGTTCTGTCCCCCGAATTGGAGTTTCGCGATGGCGGCGGCGCCCCTGGAGTCTTTCTGGAGTTTCGTCAATTGGTGTCGAGGTTTTAGGTCACGACGGCTTAAATAGGCGAAGAATCGGAGTCGGAGGGGGCCTGGGCTGGCCACACCATAGGGGGGCGCGCCCCCCCCTTGGGCCGCGCCACCCTAGGGTGTGGGGCCCCCCTGGCACTCCTCCGACTCTCCTTCGGTGTTCTGGAGCCTTCCGGGAAAAATAGGAGGTTTGGCGTTGATTTCGTCCAATTCCGAGAATATTGCCCGAACAGCCTTTCTGGAACCAAAAACAGCAGAAAACAGCAACTGGCCTCTCGGCATCTCGTCAATAGGTTAGTTCCGGAAAACGCGTAAAAATGATATAAAGTGTGAACAAAACATGTTGGTATTGTCATAAAACAAGCATGGAACATCGGAAATTATAGATACGTTGGAGACGTATCACCCCTGAGTTCTGGTAAACACTGTTCTTGTCTTTTTCTTCCGTGTAGAATGTGTACCCGTTGATATCGTACGCTTGGTAAGTCATGATGTTGGGCGCGGGGCCATGTGACAAGGCCAATACTAGTTTATCCTTGTCAGAATCCATTGGTGGGGGATTAGCATCAATGTGGTCTTTGAACCAGCGCGCGAAAGAGGAGTTGTGCTCTCTGTATATTTCTGCTTCCGTCATCATCGGCTTGCCACTGTTCTCTATCATGGTTTTGTGCTCTTTCAACCAAGGATCGATCAAGTCAATGTGTTGTAGCGCTACTAAGTTGGCCCTGTCAAAGTCGGAAGTCCGACCAGACATGTGCACGTGCAGTTCCTTCCTTCCATTTTTGTGGCCTACTCCCTCGAACCTGCGGAGGTGCTTGTTTTGAGGCAAACCAACAGGGTCCTCGATGTCTAGATAATTCGTGCAGAAAGAGATGCACTCTTCGGTCAGCCAGCCCTGTACGATGCTTCCATCCGGATGTGACCTGTTACGAACGTATCCTTTAATGACCCCATTCATTCTTTCAAACGGCATCATGTTGTGTAAGAATGCCGGCCCTAGACTGACGATATCATCCATGATATGGACCAACAGATGGACCATCACGTCAAACAATGCAGGCGGGAAGTACATCTCAAGCTCACATAGGATCACCACGATCTCTTCCTGGAGCCTTGCGAGTTTCTTCACGCTTATCGACTTCCGAGTTATGACGTCGAAGAAGTTACAGAGCCCAGTCAGCGTTGCACGGACATGGTCATCCATTATACCTCGGATTGCAACCGGAAGAATCTGCGTCATCATCACGTGACAGTCATGAGACTTCATGCCGCTGAAGTTTCGTTTCTTGGGGTCCATGTATCTGCTTATTAGCCCGGAGTAACCGAAGGGCACTCTAACTCCTAGAAGGCAATTGAAAAATTGATCGACCTCGGCCGGACTAAAAGTGAAGCAGGAGGGGGGACAGTAATAGTCTGGCTGCTTAATCCTTTTACGCTTCTGACCGCCGTCCGCCTCCTCCTCCGAATGTCCCTCTTGGGCCGCCGGGATCTGAAGCTCTTCCCTGATGCCCAAAACTTTCAGGTCGTGTCTTGCTTTCGGCCCATCTTTGGTCCGGTCCGGCATGTTGAGAAGAGTGCCAAGCAAGCTCTCGCACACGTTCTTTGTAATATGCATGACATCAAGGCAGTGAGGTGTATCGAGAATTTTCCAGTACGGCAAGTCCCAAAACACGGACCTCGTTTTCCATACACCAATGAGCGGCGTCGTTTCCTTTTTCTTCTTCTTCTCTCCAGGCTTTTGACGAATCTTTCCCGGCGCAGGGCACTCCTTCCAACCTTTCAGTAATGTATCGATCTCTTCGCCGCTCTTCTTACGTGGAGGTCCTCGGGGTTCATTTGTACCATCGAACAGATCTCCACGCTTTCTCCACGGGTCAGTTTTCTGTAGCCACCTTCGATGCCCCATGTAAACTGTTTTCGAAGAGCCGGGATCCTTACCAAGCTGCAAAAACATCGTCTCTTCCATGCACCTGACACATGCCTTGTGTCCATGGCACACCTGGCACGAAATGTAACCGTATCCGAGGTAGTCCTGCACCGTCGTGATCAACGCGGCTCTCAAAGGGAAATATTCTTCCGCGACGGCGTCCCATGTATCTACCCCTTCCTCCGCCCACAACGTTTCAAGCTCCTCCTTTAATAGTTCGAGATACATGTTGATATCGTTTCCTGGCTGTGTCGGCCCTTGAATTAGCATACTCATCTGTATGTACTTCCTCTTCATGCACAGCCAGGGCGGGAGGTTGTAGATCCATACAAACACGGGCCATGTGCTATGTGTGCTGCTCTGGTTTCCGAACGGATTGAATCCGTCCGTGCTCGCACCCAACCTGATGTTTCTGGGATCTGCCCCAAAACTTCCGAATTCATTGTCTAATGCTTTCCACTGGCTTGCATCTGAAGGGTGCGTCAGCACTGGGTGCTCAATCCGCTCTTTATCATTCAACACTGCCTCCTTTCTTTCTGCGTGCCAGCGCATGAGCTTTGCTTCCTTGCGGTCCGCGTAGAACCGTTGAAGCCGGGGGCGAGCGGGAAGTATGATGACGCGTAAAGCACACGCTCGTTGGGAACCCCAAGTGGAAGGTGTGATGCGTACAGCAGCAAGTTTCCCTCAGTAAGAAACCAAGGTTTATCGAACCAGTAGGAGCCAAGAAGCACGTTGAAGGTTGATGGCGGCGGGATGTAGTGCGGCGCAACACCAGGGATTCCGGCGCCAACGTGGAACCTGCACAACACAACCAAAGTACTTTGCCCCAACGAAACAGTGAGGTTGTCAATCTCACCGGCTTGCTGTAACAAAGGATTAACCGTATTGTGTGGAAGATGATTGTTTGCAGAAAACAGTAGAACAAGTATTGCAGTAGATTGTATTTCAGTAAAGAGAATTGGACCGGGGTCCACAGTTCACTAGAGGTGTCTCTCCCATAAGACGAACAGCATGTTGGGTGAACAAATTACAGTTGGGCAATTGACAAATAAAGAGAGCATGACCATGCACATACATATCATGATGAGTATAGTGAGATTTAATTGGGCATTACGACAAAGTACATAGACCGCCATCTAACTGCATCTATGCCTAAAAAGTCCACCTTCAGGTTATCATCCGAACCCCCTCCAGTATTAAGTTGCTAGCAACAGACAATTGCATTAAGTATTGCGCGTAATGTAACTAGTGACTACATCCTTGAACATAGCACTAATGTTTTATCCCTAGTGGCAACAGCACATCCATAACCTTAGAGGTTCTTGTCACCCCTCCAGATTCACGGAGACATGAACCCACTATCGAGCATAAATACTCCCTCTTGGAGTTACTAGCATCAATTTGGCCAAAGCATCTACTAATAACGGAGAGCATGCAAGATCATAAACAACACATAGATATAACTTTGATAATCAACATAACAAGTATTCTCTATTCATTGGATCCCAACAAACGCAACATATAGAATTACAGATAGATGATCTTGATCATGTTAGGCAGCTCACAAGATCCGACAATGATAGCACAATGGGGAGAAGACAACCATCTAGCTACTGCTATGGACCCATAGTCCAGGGGTAGACTACTCACACATCACACCGGAGGCGACCATGGCGGCGTAGAGTCCTCCGGGAGATGATTCCCCTCTCCGGCAGGGTGCCGGAGGCGATCTCCTGGATCCCCCGAGATGGGATCGGCGTTGGCGGCGTCTCTGGAAGGTTTTCCGTATCGTGGCTCTCGGTACTGGGGGTTTCGTCACGGAGGCTTTAAGTAGGCGGAAGGGCAAGTCAGGAGGGGGCACAGGGGCCCCAGATGACAGGGCGGCGCGGCCAAGGGGGGGGCCGCGCCGCCCTAGGGTTTGGGCACCCTGTGGCCCCACTTCGTTTCGTCTTCGGACTTCTGGAAGCTTCGTGGAAAAATAGGCCCCTGAGCGTTGATTTCGTCCAATTCCAAGAATATTTCCTTACTAGGATTTCTGAAACCAAAAACAGCAGAAAACAGCAACTGGCACTTCGGCATCTTGTTAATAGGTTAGTTCCAGAAAATGCACGGATATGACATAAAGTGTGCATAAAACATGTAGATAACATCAATAATGTGGCATGGAACATAAGAAATTATCGATACGTTGGAGACGTATCAGCATCCCCAAGCTTAGTTCTGCTCGTCCCGAGCAGGTAAAATGATAACACAGATAATTTCTGGAGTGACATGCCATCATAATCTTGATCATACTATTTGTAAAGCATATGTAGTGAATGCAGCGATCAAAACAATGTATATGACATGAGTAAACAAGTGAATCATAAAGCAAAGACTTTTCATGAATAGCACTTCAAGACAAGCATCAATAAGTCTTGCATAAGAGTTAACTCATAAAGCAATAATTCAAAGTAAAAGCATTGAAGCAACACAAAAGAAGATTAAGTTTCAGCGGTTGCTTTCAACTTGTAACATATATATCTCATGGATATTGTCAACATAGAGTAATATAATAAGTGCAATAAGCAAGTATGTAGGAATCAATGCACAGTTCACACAAGTGTTTGCTTCTTGAGGTGGAGAGAAATAGGTGAACTGACTCAACATTGAAAGTAAAAGAATGGTCCTCCATAGAGGAAAAACATCGATTGCTATATTTGTGCTAGAGCTTTGATTTTGAAAACATGAAACAATTTTGTCAACGGTAGTAATAAAGCATATGCATCATGTAAATTATATCTTATAAGTTGCAAGCCTCATGCATAGTGTACTAATAGTGCCCGCACCTTGTCCTAATTAGCTTGGACTACCGGATCATCACAATGCACATGTTTTTACCAAGTGTCACAAAGGGGTACCTCTATGCCGCCTGTACAAAGGTCTAAGGAGAAAGCTCGCATTGGATTTCTCGCTATTGATTATTCTTCAACTTAGACATCCATACCGGGACAACATAGACAACAGATAATGGACTCCTCTTTTATGCATAAGCATGTAACAACAATTAATAATTTTCTCATTTGAGATTTGAGGATATATGTCCAAAACTGAAACTTCCACCATGGATCATGGCTTTAGTTAGCGGCCCAATGTTCTTCTCTAACAATATGCATGCTTAATCATAAGGTGGTAGATCTCTCTTACTTCAGACAAGACGGACATGCATAGCAACTCACATGAAATTCAACAATGAATAGTTGATGGCGTCCCCAGTGAACATGGTTATCGCACAACAAGCAACTTAATAAGAGATAAAGTGCATAATTACATATTCAATACCACAATAGTTTTTAAGCTATTTGTCCCATGAGCTATATATTGGAAAGGTGAATGATGGAATTTTAAAGGTAGCACTCAAGCAATTTACTTTGGAATGGCGGAAAATACCATGTAGTAGGTAGGTATGGTGGACGCAAATGGCATAGTGGTTGGCTCAAGTATTTTGGATGCATGAGAAGTATTCCCTCTCGATACAAGGTTTAGGCTAGCAAGGTTTATTTGAAACAAACACAAGGATGAACCGGTGCAGCAAAACTCACATAAAATACATATTGAAAACATTATAAGACTCTACACCGTCTTCCTTGTTGTTCAAACTCAATACTAGAAATTATCTAGACCTTAGAGAAACCAAATATGCAAACCAAATTTTAGCATGCTCTATGTATTTCTTCATTAATGGGTGCAAAGCATATGATGCAAGAGCTTAATCATGAGCACAACAATTGCCAAGTATCACATTACCCAAGACATTAATAGCAATTACTACATGTATCATTTTCAAATTCCAACCATATAACAAATTAACGAAGGAGAAACTTCGCCATGATTACTATGAGTAGAAACCAAGGACATACTTGTCCATATGCTACAGCGGAGCGTGTCTCTCTCCCATAAAGTGAATGCTAGGATCCATTTTATTCAAACAAAACAAAAAACAAAAACAAACCAACGCTCCAAGCAAAGCACATAAGATGTGATGGAATAAAAATATAGTTTCAGGGGAGGAACCTGATAATGTTGTCGATGAAGAAGGGGATGCCTTGGGCATCCCCAAGCTTAGACGCTTGAGTCTTCTTAATATATGCAGGGTTGAACCACCGGGGCATCCCCAAGCTTAGAGCTTTCACTCTCCTTGATCATGTTGCATCATACTCCTCTCTTGATCCTTGAAAAATTCCTCCACACCAAACTTAGAACAACTCATTAGAGGGTTAGTGCACAATAAAAATTAACATATTCAGAGGTGACACAATCATTCTTAACACTTCTGGACATTGCATAATGCTACTGGACATTAGTGGATCAAAGAAATTCATCCAACATAGCAAAAGAGGCAATGCGAAATAAAAGGCAGAATCTGTCAAAACAGAACAGTTTGTATTGACGAATTTTAAAATGGCACCAGACTTGCTCAAATGAAAATGCTCAAATTGAATGAAAGTTGCGTACATATCTGAGCATCATGCACGTAAATTGGCTTAATTTTCTGAGCTACCTACAGGGAGGTGGACCCAGATTCGTGACAGCAAAGAAATCTGGAACTGCGCAGTAATCCAAATCTAGTACTTACTTTTCTATCAACGGCTTAACTTGGCACAACAAAACACAAAACTAAGATAAGGAGAGGTTGCTACAGTAGTAAACAACTTCCAAGACACAAAATAAAAACAAAGTACTGTAGGTAAAAACATGGGTTGTCTCCCATAAGCGCTTTTCTTTAACGCCTTTCAGCTAGGCGCAGAAAGTGTGTATCAAGTATTATCAAAAGATGGTGCATTCTCAGCGGGGTGCGGAGTTTTCTCAACTATGCATATTATCTTTTCTATGTGAGTTTCAGAGGCTCCCTTTTCATTAGTCTTGGGCTTGCTACTCTCATCAAACAAATCTTCAGGAACAATTCAATCAAAATTCTTTTCTAGTGCCTCACACATTCCCAAGAGCTTGCAAGGTATTGATGTTTTAATATCCCCCTCATAATTAACTTTATTAGTGTACTTTTGTCTATCCTTTTCCATCTTCTCAAGGGTACTGGCAAAGTTGGTATAAGAACCTAGCATATTATATTTAGTGAAAACTTTTCTAGCTTCTCTCGCTATTCCTCCAAATTCTTTAAGAAGGGTTTCTAATACAAAATCTTTCTTTTCTCCTTCTTCCATATCACTGAGTGTAAGAAACATATGTTGGATTATAGGATTAAGATTAAAAAATTTAGTTTCCAACAGGCGAACTAAATGCGCAGCAGCAATTTCATAAGTAGGCGCAAGGTCCACCAAGTGTCTATCTTCAAAATTTTCGATGGTACTAACATGATTGAAAAATTCTTCTATATTATTTCTCCCAACTATAGACCCACGTCCTACCGGTACATCTTTAAGAACAAACTTAGGAGGAAACATTAAGAAATAAGTAAAGTAAATGCAAGTAACTAATTTTTTGTGTGTTTTTGATATAGCAAACAAGATAGCAAATAAAGTAAAACTAGCAACTAATTTTTTTGTATTTTGATTTAGTGCAGCAAACAAAGTAGTAAATAAAACTAAGCAAGACAAAAACAAAGTAAAGAGATTGAGAAGTGGAGACTCCCCTTGCAGCGTGTCTTGATCTCCCCGGCAACGGCGCCAAAAATTTAGCTTGATGACGCGTAAAGCACACGCTCGTTGGGAACCCCAAGTGGAAGGTGTGATGCGTACAGCAGCAAGTTTCCCTCAGTAAGAAACCAAGGTTTATCGAACCAGTAGGAGCCAAGAAGCACGTTGAAGCTTGATGGCGGCGGGATGTAGTGCGGCGCAACACCAGGGATTCCGGCGCCAACGTGGAACCTGCACAACACAACCAAAGTACTTTGCCCCAACGAAACAGTGAGGTTGTCAATCTCACCGGCTTGCTGTAACAAAGGATTAACCGTATTGTGTGGAAGATGATTGTTTGCAGAAAACAGTAGAACAAGTATTGCAGTAGATTGTATTTCAGTAAAGAGAATTGGACCGGGGTCCACAGTTCACTAGAGGTGTCTCTCCCATAAGACGAACAGCATGTTGGGTGAACAAATTACAGTTGGGCGATTGACAAATAAAGAGAGCATGACCATGCACATACATATCATGATGAGTATAGTGAGATTTAATTGGGCATTACGACAAAGTACATAGACCGCCATCCAACTGCATCTATGCCTAAAAAGTCGACCTTCAGGTTATCATCCGAACCCCCTCCAGTATTAAGTTGCTAACAACAGACAATTGCATTAAGTATTGCGCGTAATGTAACTAGTGACTACATCCTTGAACATAGCACTAATGTTTTATCCCTAGTGGCAACAGCACATCCATAACCTTAGAGGTTCTTGTCACCCCTCCAGATTCACGGAGACATGAACCCACTATCGAGCATAAATACTCCCTCTTGGAGTTACTAGCATCAACTTGGCCAAAGCATCTACTAATAACGGAGAGCATGCAAGATCATAAACAACACATAGATATAACTTTGATAATCAACATAACAAGTATTCTCTATTCATTGGATCCCAACAAACGCAACATATAGAATTACAGATAGATGATCTTGATCATGTTAGGCAACTCACAAGATCCGACAATGATAGCACAATGGGGAGAAGACAACCATCTAGCTACTGCTATGGACCCATAGTCCAGGGGTAGACTACTCACACATCACACCGGAGGCGACCATGGCGGCGTAGAGTCCTCCGGGAGATGATTCCCCTCTCCGGCAGGGTGCCGGAGGCGATCTCCTGGATCCCCCGAGATGGGATCGGCGTTGGCGGCGTCTCTGGAAGGTTTTCCGTATCGTGGCTCTCGGTACTGGGGGTTTCGTCACGGAGGCTTTAAGTAAGCGGAAGGGCAAGTCAGGAGGGGGCACAGGGGCCCCAGATGACAGGGCGGCGCGGCCAAGGGGGGGGGGGGGTCGCGCCGCCCTAGGGTTTGGGCACCCTGTGGCCCCACTTCGTTTCGTCTTCGGACTTCTGGAAGCTTCGTGGAAAAATAGGCCCCTGGGCGTTGATTTCGTCCAATTCCGAGAATATTTCCTTACTAGGATTTCTGAAACCAAAAACAGCAGAAAACAAAGAATCGGCACTTCGGCATCTTGTTAATAGGTTAGTTCCAGAAAATGCACGGATATGACATAAAGTGTGCATAAAACATGTAGATAACATCAATAATGTGGCATGGAACATAAGAAATTATCGATACGTTGGAGACGTATCAAAGTACCACACAACTTTCCGAGGAGCTTTCTTCTTCCCTTTCTTGTACCGTTCAGCTTCGCACACAGGACATTTGGTCTTGTCCATGTGCTCCTTGCGATACATGATACAGTCGTTGATGCAGGCGTGATACTTTTCGTGGGGTAAGTCGAGAGGGCACGTGATTCTCTTGGCCTCGGCTAGACTACCAGGACACGTGTTCCCGGCAGGAAGGAGATCTTTCACGTATTCCAGGATGTCGTCGACGCTTGTGTCCGTCCATCGGTGTTTCGCCTTCATCTGCAGCACATCGAGAGCTACTCTCAAGCGAGACTCCCCCAACCCGCGACCTGAGTCATACAACGGAGTATTCGAGTCTATCTCGAGTTGCTCAAGCTTTGATTTCCGCTTGGCGCCTTTCGTCTTTTCGAGAAGCAGATCTTGAAGATGAGGGTCCCGCACGACTGAAGCTAGCGGCACCTCTTCGTCGTCGTCAAGGTTATTGTCGTCGTCAAGGTTATTGTCGTCGTCAAGGTTATCGTCCTGTGCGACAAACTCTTCATCGTCATCAATATCATGATGCCCTCCTTCTTGCCGGCCATTATTACCACCTGCCGCCGTCGCCCCATTGACCTACGCGCCATCATCACTCATCCATTGAGTGTGTCCATGCATGAAACCATTAGTGAGCAGGTGCCCCTGCAATTTGCCTGAATACGGGTCAAACCATTTCCCTCGTTTGCATCTCCGGCACGGACACAATACCTCCGTGCGGTTATTTTCATACATGTCGATGATCGCGTGTTTCAGATATCTGATCACGATGCTTTCACTCATCTCGATAACCATTATCGCCTGCATGGTAAGATTACACAATTGATTAGAACCATGCATCCGTCGGTAGTTTTCACGGAAAATTTCGGCATGACCTTCCTACACGGTAGGACATAGGAGCACCAGAAATGTGCCGAAACGGAAACTTAAAGAATCAACATTTCGGCGCAACGTTGGCAACTCATTTTCAACGCCAACACACACAAGCACAAGCACAAACACAACATATATATATATGCCACACACGAGAGCTTTGCTTCAAATGTCCAACATACATCGATTTCATTCCTCAATTTGTTCATTAATCACCTATTTGTTTGATATAATTGTCGACGAGATCGAGACGACGCGCCGCGACAATGGCGTATGGAAGCCGACTTTCTAGATCTAGATCTAGATTGAGCGGTCAACGCGGGATAGTAGATCTAGATCTACATAGGGGGATGTGGGAGATGCATGTAGGAAGGGAAGATTTGCTCAAAAAATATGATTTTGTTTGGTCAAATTAGCTAAATTGGGGATAGGAATAGGCAAAAATGAGCTGGGTTGGGAGAAGGCTCGGGTTGTGTGGAGAAGTGGAGTGTAGTGAGTGTGTGAGTGAGTGTGCTGGTTGGTGGCTGAAATAACTCCCAGGTTATTGTCGGCGCACCTGGACCATGGTGCGCCGGCAACATATACCCCATCCGGCTATAGTTGCTCCGGGCCAGGCCCAAGAAACACTGCCGGCGCACCAGCCCAGGAGCGCGCCGGCAACAGCAAATTACCGCCGGCGCGCTCCTGGGCTGGTGCGCCGGCAGCGTTTCCTGGGCCTGGCCCGAATCGGCCGAGCCCATGCCAGGAATTTTCCCCGGCACGTCTTCTCCGCAGGTGCGCCGGCAGTATGCCTGCATCGCCGGCGCGGCGACTTCCTGGTGCGCCGGCAACACTTTGCACCGGCGCACGTCCTAGGTGGTGCGCCGGCACGTTTTGCCTCCACCTATAAGCTTTTCCCTAGTAGTGTATGGACCCATGGTCCAGGGGTGAACTACTCACACATCAATCCGAAGGCGATCATGGCGATGAAGAGACCTCCGGGAGATGATTCCCCTCTCCGGCAGGGTGCCGGAGGCGATCTCCTGAATCCCCCGAGATGGGATTGGCGGCGGCTGCGTCTCTGGAAGGTTTTCCGTATCGTGGCTCTCGGTACTGGGGGTTTCGCGACGGAGGCTTTAAGTAGGCGGAAGGGTAGGTCAAGAGGCGCCACGGGGGCCCCACACAACAGGGCCGCGCGGGCCCCTTGCTGGCCGCGCCGCCCTATTGTGGTGGCGCCTCGTGGCCCCACTTTGTCTCCTCTTCGGTCTTCTGGAAGCTTCGTGCAAAAATAGGACTCTGGGCGTTGATTTTGTCCAATTCCGAGAATATTTTCTTACTAGGATTTCTGAAACCAAAAACAGCAGAAAACAGCAACTGGCTCTTCGGCATCTCGTCAATACAGAAAATGCATAATAATGACATATAATGTATATAAAACATGTGAGTATCATCATAAAAGTAGCATGGAACATAAGAAATTATAGATACGTTTGGGACGTATCAGCGCGCTGGTGCACCCATTTACCATCGCGCTAAATGGAAAACATTTAGCACATAAAGTGATGTGTCGTAGACCTAAAAACATTTTTCCTGAATTTATCCTAGTTCAATCCGGTCAGTTTCCAACGGATTCGGCGGGACACCGCAGGAAGCCACATGGATTCCCGGATAGCTAGCGAACACTTATGACATGTGATATGTGGTGCGAATGCGGTGTCCTACCACTACACGGAGGTCTTGCGCAATACTAAAATGCGCCCATGTAGCCACTTCAAAAAAAAAACCGTTTTGGCACCCTGTAAATGAAAAAACCATCGCCCATGGATCGGATTGGAAATCCGCTCCTAAGGCCTTGCTTTTCATCCCATGGACCACGCACGTGCCAAATATGGCCTCGTTCCGACAAACTTTGCGGTGTCACATGCCGTTTCCTACTCATTTCCCCTAAAAGTCAGAACACCGGACTTGATAGTCCTGTTCGTGAAGGGTTTTTGAAAATAATTGCCGTATCCCAATTCCGTATTTTGGAGTGGTTACTAGGATATATAAAATGACGTCATGCGACTCCGAGGGATTTTCTGACTTCGTTTAAATTGCCATCTGGTCAAAATGGAAACCCGAGGACATATAAGAAATTGTTTGAATTGTTACTATGTTAACATGGTAATGTACATGATTCAAATATGCATGATTTTGACATAAATGGATAGAGGATGTTTTTTTTGAATATTTGGGTACCTTATACGCATTTTTCTAACATCATATGAGTTAGTTATGATTTTTACAAAATTATACAAAGTGGAAAAATAGCCTACGTCGAGGGTGGCCATCGGCGTAGCCCTGTCTACGCCTAGGGCCAAAGATATGCCGAGGGCTGCCCTCGGCGTAAACCGCGCTACGCCGACGGCAATGCTACGCCGAGGGTTGGACGGGCAGGCTCGCTTGGCCGGGCCATACGCCGATGGCCCCGACTTTTGGCCGTCGGCGTATAAAAGGCCCTCGGCGTATCGCGCCATTTCTGTAGGGATGCAGCAAAACGGCAGCCCGAGGAAATGGCAGTTTTATCCGAGATTGCGAGGAAGCACAGCATGGTGCGCGCGTACTCCTTCCGTCCATAAATAAATGTATATGTGGGTTTTTCAAAATAAGTTATGAAGTGAAGTAAAAAATATATCTCTTCTCTTTAATTTTTCTACCTCAAATGAGCTAAGTGCATGTAGAAAACAAGGAGAACATATGCTCAATATTATTGGGTTTGATTTCCGTGCGATTAGAGAGAATCAATTTTTACTACTTTAAAATGCAAAAAAGTGCACTGAGAAGATAGGAATACACTCATTTGTGGATAAAGTTTGGAGCTAGATGTCCACTTATTTAAGAATAGAGGGAGTACAGTGGATCTGCAGGTTGATGTGTCTGGATAATTAACAAGCTAGCAATGTTGTGCCATTCTCTTGCATATGCCTATAGCGAGAGGCTACTCTTCTCATCGAGGTTGCTGAGCGGAGAGCGCACGATACCAGCCGCGGAGCAAAGGCTGAGAGAACCGATCAAGAGACCGCATACACGCGCGGTATGTGTGTGGTGTTGTATGCCTACAGAGGTTCAACAATCTGAGCATTTACAGTCAATTTTATTAAGACTTCAGATCGACAAACATTGAACATGAACAAGCAGTATGAAGCTTCTCTTGTGGAGACTGGCTTTGAAGAAACCTTCGCGCCAGGCACTACAGGAATGGGCCGATATGCCGAGGGCCGGGAACCCTCGGCGTAGCCAGTTTTGGCCGACGGCATAGGCTACGCCACGGGCAGCCCTCGGCATAGCTCCTCGGCGACTACCTCCCTTGGTGGAGCCACTATTGCCGTCGGCGTAGCCCGGCCCTCGGAGTAGCGTGCTACGCCGACGGCAAAACTGTCGGCATAAAAATTTTAAAAATTCAAATATCCTTTTCCCAAAAAAAAATCAAAAAACCAATTCGAAAAATTCTTTTTTTATATGCCGACGGCAAAACCCTCGGCATAGACATTTAATTTTTTTTAAAATTTTAATTTGTTTAACACCATTTTTTTCTTTTTTTTACTTGTTTATCTTTCACCCATTACACTTTTAACTCTAGGTACACTTAATCTTAGGTTAAATTACAATCATGGTTAAACTTCCCAATCGATTACCCATCCTCACACTACTCTAGCCTCAGCACGCTTAATTTTTTGGTTCCATTCAGATGAGCTTTCATTAAACAATGACACATTGCTGATAATAATAACATATCAACCCTATGAACCCTTGAATCGTGATGCCACACCTTTTTATTTTTGAATTCCAAACAATTACTTAAGTAAACAACAATGAATATAAGTAATAATAATATTGAATTCAAATAACAATAAAATTATTTTATTTTTTGGTCTTTTTTCTATTTAATATGGAATAATTAATATCTTTAAATCAGAAAATCGAAATTCCACAAATAATATGTCTAAATCGATCAGAAAAATGAGAGGAATCTAAATATAACATCCATATCATCATTTGAACCTAAAAATTTGAGGAATCCAAATATGACCTCCAGTTTGCCATCTATCCAAAACGGTCCCCTCGAGAGATGTGAAATGGTTGTACCGGGCGCGCTGGTGCACCGTTCGCCAACACGCTAAACGGACAAAAATTAGCACATAAAGTGATGTTTTATAGACCTACAAACATTTTTCGCAGAATTTATTGAGCGACGGAAAGTGTACTGCTAGTTCAAATCTGTTCAGTTTCCAACGGATTCGACGTGACACCGTAGGAAGCCGCAGGGATTACCAGATAGCTAGCCCGCACATAAGGCATGTGATATGTGGTGTGGAGGTGGTGCCCCAGCACTACACGGAGGTCTCGCGCAATACTAAAATGCGCCTCATATAGCTGCTTCACAAAAAACCCCGTTTTGACACTCCGAAAATGAAAAAACCATCGCCCATGGGTCGGATTCGAAATCCTCTCTCCGGACCTTGTTTCCCATCCCAGGTACCACGCACGTGCCAAATATGGCCTCGTTCCAACAAACTATGCGGTGTCACTGGCCGTTTCCTACTTATTTGCCCTAAAAGCCATAGAACTCCGGACGTGATAGCCCTGTTTGTGAAGGGTTTTCCAAAATAATTGCCGTATCCTAATTCCGACTTTTGGAGGGGTTACTAGGACACATAAAATGACGGCATGCGGCTCCGCGGGATTTTATGAGTTCGTTTAAATTTCCATTTGGCCAAAATGGCCTCCACGGAGATGCGGTATGGTCGTACCGGGCGCGCTGGTGCACCCATTTACCATCGCACTAAACGGAAAACATTTAGCACATAAAGTGATGTGTCATAGACCTAAAAACATTTTTTCTGAATTTATCCTAGTTCAATCCGGTCAGTTTCCAACGGATTCGGCGGGACACCGCAGGAAGCCACATGGATTCCCGGATAGCTAGCGCACATGTATGACATGTGATATGTGGTGCGAATGCGGTGTCCTACCACTACACGGAGGTCTTGCGCAATACTAAAATGCGCCCATGTAGCCGCTTCACAAAAAAACCCGTTTTGGCACCCCGTGAATGAAAAAATCATCGCCCATGGATCGGATTGGAAATCCGCTCCTAAGGTCTTCCTTTTCATCCCATGGACCACGCACGTGCCAAATATGGCCTCATTCCGACAAAGTTTGCGGTGTCACAGGCCGTTTCCTACTCATTTCCCCTAAAAGTCAGAACTCCGGACTTGATAGCCCTGTTCGTGAAGGGTTTTTGAAAATAATTGCCGTATCCCAATTCCGTATTTTGGAGAGGTTACTAGGATATATAAAATGATGTCATGCGACTCCGAGGGATTTTCTGACTTCGTTTAAATTGCCATCTGGTCAAAATGGGAACCCGAGGACATATAAGAAATTGTTTGAATTGTTACTATGTTAACATGGTAATGTACATGATTCAAATATGCATGATTTTGACATAAACGGATAGAGGATATTTCTTTTGAATATTTGGGTACCTTATACGCATTTTTCTGACATCATATGAGTTAGTTATGATTTTTATAAAATTATACAAAGTGGAAAAATGGCCTACGTCGAGGGTGGCCATCGGCGTAACCCTGTCTACGCCTAGGGCCAAAGATATGCCGAGGGCTGCCCTCGGCGTAGACCGTGCTACGCCGACGGCAATGCTACGCCGAGGGTTGGACGGGCAGGCTCGCCTGGCCGGGCCATATGCCGATGGCCCCGACTTTTGGCCGTCGTCGTATAAAAGGCCCTCGGCGTATCGCGCCATTTCTGTAGTGCAGGCCGTTTGTCGCACATCGGTGAAGTAGGGATGCAGCAGAACGGCAGCCCGAGGAAATGGCAGTTTTATCCGAGATTGCGAGGAAGCACAGCATGGTGCGCGCGTACTCCTTCCGTCCATAAATAAGTGTATATGTGGGTTTTTCAAAATAAGTTATGAAGTGAAGTGAAAAATATATTTCTTCTCTTTGATTTTTCTACCTCAAATGAGCTAAGTGCATGTAGAAAACAAGGAGAACATATGCTCAATATTATTGGGTTTGATTTCCGTGCGATAAGAGAGAATCAATTTTTACTACTTTAAAATGCAAAAGGTGCACTGAGAAGATAGGAATACACTCTTTTGTGGATAAAGTTTGGAGCTAGATGTCCACTTATTTAAGAATGGAGGGAGTATAGTGCATGTGCAGGTTGATGTGTCTGGATAATTAACAAGCTGGCAATGTTGTGCCATTCTGTTGCATATACCTATAGCGAGAGGCTACTCTTCTCATCGAGGTTGCTGAGCGGAGAGCGCACGATACCAGCCGCGGAGCGAAGGCTGAGAGAACCGATCGAGAGACCGCATACACGCGCGGTATGTGTGTGGTGTTGTATGCCTACGGAGGTTCAACAATCTGAGCATTTACAGTCAATTTTATTAAGACTTCAGATCGACAAACATTGAACATGAACAAGCAGTATGAAGCTTCTCTTGTGGAGACTGGCTTTGAAGAAACCTTCGCACCAGGCACTACAGGAATGGACCGATATGCCGAGGGCCGGGAACCCTCGGCGTAGCCAGTTTTGGCCGTCGGCATAACGCCGCGGGCAGCCCTCGGCATAGCTCATCGGCGACTACCTCCCTTGGTGGAGCCACTATTGCCGTCGGCGTAGCCCGGCCCTCGGAGTAGCGTGCTACGCCGACGGCAAAACTGTCGGCATACAAATTTTAAAAATTCAAATATCCTTTTCCCAAAAAAAAATCAAACAAAAATTCGAAAAATTCTTTTTTTATATGCCGACGGCAAAACCCTCGGCATAGACATTTAATTTTTTTTTCAAATTTTAATTTGTTTAACACCATTTTTTTCTTTTTTTTTACTTGTTTATCTTTCACCCAATACACTTTTAACTCTAGGTACACTTAATCTTAGGTTAAATTACAATCATGGTTAAACTTCCCAATCGATTACCCATCCTCACACTACTCTAGCCTCAGCACGCTTAATTTTTTGGTTCCATTCAGATGAGCTTTCATTAAACAATGACACCTTGCTGATAATAATAACATATCAACCCTATTAACCCTTGAATCGTGATGCCACACCTCTTTATTTTTGAATTCCAAACAATTACTTAAGTAAACAACAATGAATATAAGTAATAATAATATTGAATTCAAATAACAATAAAATTATTATTTTTTTGGTCTTTTTTCTATTTAATATGGAATAATTAATATCTTTAAATCAAAAAATCGAAATTCCACAAATAATATGTCTAAATCGATCAGAAAAATGGGAGGAATCTAAATATAACATCCATATCATCATTTGAACCTAAAAATTTGAGGAAACCAAATATGACCTCCAGTTTGCCATCTATCCAAAACGGTCCCCTCGAGAGATGTGAAATGGTTGTACCGGGCGCGCTGGTGCACCGTTCGCCAACACGCTAAACGGACAAAAATTAGCACATAAAGTGATGTTTTATAGACCTACAAACATTTTTCGCAGAATTTATTGAGCGACGGAGAGTGTACCCGTAGTTCAAATCCGTTCTGTTTCTAGTGATTTCGGCGGGACACCGCAGGAAGCCGCAGGGATTCCCAAATAGCTAGCGCGCACATAAGGCATATGATATGTGGTGCGGAGATGGTGTCCTACCACTACGCGGAGGTCTCGCGCAATACTAAAATGCGCCCCATATAGCTGCTTCACAAAAAAAACCCGTTTTGCAAACCGAAAATGAAAAAACCATCGCCCATAGGTCGGACTCGAAATCCGCTCCCGGGGCCTTGCTTCCCATCCCAGGACCATGCACGTGACAAATATGGCCTCGTTGCGACAAACTATGCGGTGTCACTGGCCGTTTCCTATTCATTTCCTAAAAGTCATAGAACTCCGGACGTGATAGCCCAATTTGTGAAGGGTTTTCCAAAATAATTTCCGTATCCTAATTCCGACCTTTGGAGTGGTTACTAGGACACATAAAATGACACCATGCAGCTCTGCGGATTTTATGACTTCGTTTAAATTGCCATTTGGCCAAAACGACCCCCACGGAGATGTGGTATGGCCGTACCGGGCGCGCTGTTGCACACATTTACCATCGCGCTAAACGGAAAACACTTAGCACATGAAGTGATGTGTCGTAGACCTAAAAACATTTTTCCCAGAATTTATTTAGTGACTGAAAGTGTACTCCTAGTTTAAATCCGGTCAGTTTTCAACGGATTCGGCGGGACACCGTAGGAAGCCACATGGATTCCCAGATAGCTAGCACGCGCATATGACATGTGATATGTGGTGTGAAGGCGGTGTCCTACGACTACGCGGAGGTCTCACGCAATACTAAAATACGTCCAATGTAGCTGCTTCACAAAAAAAAATCCGTTTTGGCACCCTGAAAATAGAAAAACCATCGCCCATGGGGTCGGATTGGAAATCCGCTCCCGGGGTCTTGCTTCCCATCCCAGACACCACACACATGCTGACAAGGTATCAACTTGTCAATGCCTATGGATTGTAGGCTAGGGTTTAGTTAGAAGTAGAGGGCAAGTAGATCTCGAAGGTTTCAGCCGAAAAGTACTCGACGATTATGAAAACTAGGGTTTGCAGACAATGATTCGATCCTCTTTTCGTCCCTCGACTCCCCCTTTATATAAGAGGTGGAGCCGAGGGATTCGTGCTGTACAAGTTACAGAGTCCGGGACGGTTTCTAACTCATCCCGCCAGATTTACAAATAACACTTCCTATTACAACTCTAGCTTTCCTTAATATATCTTGGGCTCCCGAATCTTCTTATTCTTCGGGTAGTGGGCCTTCAGTAAACCCCGGGTACTATCTTCGGCAGGCCCATTTGGGATGCCTATGTCAGTAGCCCCCGAGATTTTGCTTGAATCGTAGAGTCAGGAAAAATCTCTACTGTTTATTTTTATTCGAGAACTTTCACTTTTCTATATTTCTTCACATAAAATTCTATATTGTACAGGGATACTGGTAATTGGGGCTAGTTCATCTGACGGATCAGGTACTAGTTAACTGCTCTAGTGGCAATCCGCAAAAACCTACTTCAAGATCACGTCCCTGGACATGATCTCGGGATACTGGTGTAAACTTCGACAGGTGCCGCTTAATGTCTTACCATTCTGTCGAGTCCCAGTCAAATTTATCGGGTACCTAACGCGTCCGTGAGGAATTTCCTTCGTATCTGTTGATACGGATAAAAGTAGCAGAGCGCAGTCTTCGGCGATGCCACGCCCAGCAGAATGGATCTGGGGTCTTACCTTCGCAAATTTGCGGCATTCAGAAATTGATCGCAACTTTGGCGTTCTGAGAATATATTGTCGAGTGCTTTTCCGGCTGTTGGAATAGCACATTTTATCGAGTCAAGTATGACTTATATTGCGCTCCCGATGGGAGTATATGTAGAGTTAATTAAAACTCGAAATATACTCTCTTGCTTTTCTATTTTTTTTCTTTTTTAATTTCATCGGGCACGCGAACAGCGTTCCCGATGGGAGTAGCCCCCGAGGCTACAGCACAGAACTTGTGCTTGGTTGTAGGCTCAACATTCTAGTCCACCTTGTCGCTATATTGTCATTGTTTCCCAATATGATCTTCTCTTCATCTCTCGGGTGCGCGAACAGCGCTCCCGATGGGAGTAGCCCCCGAGGCTACAGCCAAGAACTTGTGCTTGGTTGTAGGCTCCCGCAATTTCTATACTGCCATACTCAAAATTTTAATTTTTTTCGAAGTAGCCCCCGAGCATTTGGGCAAAAACTTGTATTTGATCAAAGGCTCCCGAAGTATTTGATAACTTCTTCTGTCGCCAATCTTCTTTTATTTTTCTTTATCGAGATGCTTTACTTTATTTCTGTGAATAGTCGTGATTTTTCTGTCTTGTGGGTCCATTGCTTCCACCACGTTGACACGTCGTGCAAGTGGGGGACACACGTCCTCCGCTTTTCCTGGCGCACGTACGGTAACGCCTATCTCAGTAAAAATACCTTTTTACCCTTTTATCTAGAAGATCTTTTTTCACCACACGATTTCTTCATCCAACGGTGCATTGCTTCGTCCGAGTCTTATATAAACCTTTCTTCAACCTCCGTTCACTCCTTTGCTTGCGCCGCACATCTGTTCCTCTTTGCAAAAACTTCCCCTGCGCCCAGCTCTCGCTGATCTTCCGCATTCACGAACATTGCTTTTTCCATTGCTGTTGATGCCACCGCGCACGCGACTCACTCGCTGATACGTCTCTGACGTATCGATAATTTCTTATGTTCCATGCCACATTATTGATGTTATCTACATGTTTTATGCACACTTTATGACATATTCGTGCATTTTCTGGAACTAACCTATTAACAAGATGCCGAAGTGCCGATTCTTTGTTTTCATTGTTTTTGGTTTCAGAAATCCTAGTAAGGAAATATTCTCGGAATTGGACGAAATCAAAGCCCAGGGGCCTATTTTCTCACGAAGCTTCCAGAAGTCCGAAGGAGAGACGAAGAGGGGCCACGGAGGGGCCACACCATAGGGCGGCGCGGCCCCCCCCTTGGCCGCGCCGGCCTGTGGTGTGGGGCCCCCGTGCCGCCTCTTGACCTGCCCTTCCGCCTATAAAAAGTCTCCGTGACGAAACCCCGGCACCGAGAGCCACGATACGGAAAACCTTCCAGAGACGCCGCCAACGCCGATCCCATCTCGGGGGATCCAGGAGATCGCCTCCGGCACCCCGCCGGAGAGGGGAATCATCTCCCGGAGGACTCTACGCCGCCATGGTCGCCTCCGGTGTGATGTGTGAGTAGTCTACCCCTGGACTATGGGTCCATAGCAGTAGCTAGATGGTTGTCTTCTCCCCATTGTGCTATCATTGTCGGATCTTGTGAGCTGCCTAACATGATCAAGATCATCTATCTGTAATTCTATATGTTGCGTTTGTTGGGATCCGATGAATAGAGAATACTTGTTATGTTGATTATCAAAGTTATATCTATGTGTTGTTTATGATCTTGCATGCTCTCCGTTATTAGTAGATGCTCTGGCCAAGTTGATGCTAGTAACTCCAAGAGGGAGTATTTATGCTCGATAGTGGGTTCATGTCTCCGTGAATCTGGAGGGGTGACAAGAACCTCTAAGGTTATGGATGTGCTGTTGCCACTAGGGATAAAACATTAGTGCTATGTTCAAGGATGTAGTCACTAGTTACATTACGCGCAATACTTAATGCAATTGTCTGTTGTTAGCAACTTAATACTGGAGGGGGTTCGGATGATAACTTTGAAGGTGGACTTTTTAGGCATAGATGCGGTTGGATGACGGTCTATGTACTTTGTCGTAATGCCCAATTAAATCTCACTATACTCATCATGATATGTATGTGCATGGTCATGCTCTCTTTATTTGTCAATTGCCCAACTGTAATTTGTTCACCCAACATGTTGTTCGTCTTATGGGAGAGACACCTCTAGTGAACTGTGGACCCCGGTCCAATTCTCTTTACTGAAATACAATCTCCTGCAATACTTGTTCTCTTGTTTTCGCAAACAATCATCTTCCACACAATACGGTTAACTCTTTGTTACAGCAAGCCGGTGAGATTGACAACCTCACTGTTTCGTTGGGGCAAAGTACTTTGGTTGTGTTGTGCAGGTTCCACGTTGGCGCCGGAATCACTGGTGTTGCGCCGCACTACATCCCGCCGCCATCAACCTTCAACGTGCTTCTTGACTCCTACTGGTCCGATTAAACCTTGGTTTCTTACTGAGGAAACTTGCATTTGTGCGCATCACACCTTCCTCTTGGGGTTCCCAACGGACGTGCCGACCACACGCATCAAGCAAATTTCTGGCGCCGTTGCCGGGGAGATCAAGACACGCTGCAAGGGGAGTCTCCACTTCTCAATCTCTTTACTTTGTTTTTGTCTTGCTTAGTTTTATTTACTACTTTGTTTGCTGCACTAAATCAAAATACAAAAAATTAGTTGCTAGTTTTACTTTATTTGCTATCTTGTTTGCTATATCTAAAACACAAAAAAATTAGTTTACTTGCATTTACTTTATTCATCATGTTTCCTTTTAATTTTACCACAAAAAACATACCGGTAGGACGTGGGTCTATAGTTGGGAGAAATAATATAGAAGAATTTTTCAATCATGTTAGTACTATTGAAAATTTTGAAGATAGACACTTGGTAGACCTTGCGCCTACTTATGAAATTGCTGCTGCGCATTTAGTTCGCCTGTTGGAAACTAAATTTGTTAATCTTAATCCTATAATCCAACACATGTTTTTCACACTTGGTGATATGGAAGAGGGGGAAAAGAAAGATTTTGTATTAGAAACCCTTCTTAGAGAATTTGGTGGTCTAGCAAGAGAAGCTAGAAAGGTGTTTGCTAAATTTAATATGCTTGGTTCTCCTACTAATTTTGTTAGTCTCCTTGAAAGGATGGATATGGATAGAATAAGATACACTAATAATATTGATGATGGAGGGGAGATCAAAGCACCAATACCATGTAAGCTCTTAGCTATGAATGATGCATTAGAAAATAACTATGCTTGGCTAGTTCCTGAAAATTTGTTTGATGAGAGTAGCACGCCTAAGACTAATGAAAAGGGAGATGCTGAAACTTATGTATCCAATGTACTATGCCTGGTTGAGAAAACTCCACACCCCGCTGAGAATGCATCACCCTCCGATAATACTTGATACACACTTTCTGCGCCTAGCTGAAAGGCGTTAAAGAAAAGCGCTTATGGGAGACAACCCATGTTTTTACCTACAGTATTTTATTTTTATTTTGTGTCTTGGAAGTTGTTTACTACTGTAGCAACCTCTCCTTATCTTAGTTTAGTGTTTTGTTGTGCCAAGTTAAGCCGTTGATAGAAAAGTAAGTACTAGATTTGGATTACTGCACAGTTCCAGATTTCTTTGCTGTCACGAATCTGAGTCCACCTCCCTGTAGGTAGCTCAGAAAATTAAGCCAATTTATGTGCATGATCCTCAGATATGTACGCAACTTTCATTCAATTTGAGCATTTTCATTTGAGCAAGTCTGGTGCCATTTTAAAATTCGTCAATACGAACTGTTCTGTTTTGATAGATTCTGCCTTTTATTTCGCATTGCCTCTTTCGCTATGTTGGATTAATTTCTTTGATCCATTAATGTCCAGTAGCATTATGCAATGTCCAGAAGTGTTAAGAATGATTGTGTCACCTCTGAATATGTCAAATTATATTGTGCACTAACCCTCTAATGAGTTGTTTCGAGTTTGGTGTGGAGGAAGTTTTCATGGATCAAGAGAGGAGTATGATGCAACATGATCAAGGAGAGTGAAAGCTCTAAGCTTGGGGATGCACCCGGTGGTTCACCCCTGCATATTCTAAGAAGACTCAAGCGTCTAAGCTTGGGGATGCCCAAGGCATCCCCTTCTTCATCGACAACATTATCAGGTTCCTCCCCTGAAACTATATTTTTATTCCATCACATCTTATGTGCTTTTTCTTGGAGCGTCGGTTTGTTTTTGTTTTTTGTTTTGTTTGAATAAAATGGATCCTAGCATTCACTTTATGGGAGAGAGACACGCTCCGCTGTAGCATATGGACAAGTATGTCCTTGGTTTCTACTCATAGTATTCATGGCGAAGTTTCTCCTTCGTTAAATTGTTATATGGTTGGAATTGGAAAATGATACATGTAGTAATTGCTATAAATGTCTTGGGTAATGTGATACTTGGCAATTGTTGTGCTCATGATTAAGCTCTTGCATCATATGCTTTGCACCCATTAATGAAGAAATACATAGAGCATGCTAAAATTTGGTTTGCATATTTGGTTTCTCTAGGGTCTAGATAATTTCTAGTTTTGAGTTTGAACAACAAGGAAGACGGTGTAGAGTCTTATAATGTTTTCAATATGTCTTTTATGTGAGTTTTGCTGCACCGGTTCATCCTTGTGTTTGTTTCAAATAAGCCTTGCTAGCCTAAACCTTGTATCGAGAGGGAATACTTCTCATGCATCCAAAATACTTGAGCCAACCACTATGCCATTTGTGTCCACCATACCTACCTATACTACATGGTATTTTTCCGCCATTCCAAAGTAAATTGCTTGAGTGCTACCTTTAAAATTCCATCATTCACCTTTGCAATATATAGCTCATGGGACAAATAACTTAAAAACTATTGTGGTATTGAATATGTAATTATGCACTTTATCTCTTATTAAGTTGCTTGTTGTGCGATAACCATGTTCACTGGGGACGCCATCAACTTTTCATTGTTGAATTTCATGTGAGTTGCTATGCATGTCCGTCTTGTCTGAAGTAAGAGAGATCTACCACCATATGGTTAAGCATGCATATGTTAGAGAAGAACATTGGGCCGCTAACTAAAGCCATGCTCCATGGTGGAAGTTTCAGTTTTGGACAATAATCCTCAAATCTCAAATGAGAAAATTATTAATTGTTGGTATATGCTTATGCATAAAAGAGGAGTCCATTATCTGTTGTCTATGTTGTCCCGGTATGGATGTCTAAGTTGAAGAATAATCAATAGCGAGAAATCCAATGCGAGCTTTCTCCTTAGACCTTTGTACAGGCGGCATAGAGGTACCCCTTTGTGACACTTGGTAAAAACAATGCATTGTGATGATCCGGTAGTCCAAGCTAATTAGGACAAGGTGCGGGCACTATTAGTACACTATGCATGAGGCTTGCAACTTATAAGATATAATTTACATGATGCATATGCTTTATTACTACCGTTGACAAAATTGTTTCATGTTTTCAAAATCAAAGCTCTAGCACAAATATAGCAATCGATGCTTTTCCTCTATGGAGGACTATTCTTTTACTTTCAATGTTGAGTCAGTTCACCTATCTCTCTCCACCTCAAGAAGCAAACACTTGTGTGAACTGTGCATTGATTCCTACATACTTGCTTATTGCACTTATTATATTACTCTATGTTGACAATATCCATGAGATATACATGTTACAAGTTGAAAGCAACCGCTGAAACTTAATCTTCTTTTGTGTTGCTTCAATGCCTTTACTTTGAATTATTGCTTTATGAGTTAACTCTTATGCAAGACTTATTGATGCTTGTCTTGAAGTGCTATTCATGAAAAGTCTTTGCTATATGATTCACTTGTTTACTCATGTCATATACATTGTTTTGATCGCTGCATTCATTACATATGCTTTACAAATAGTATGATCAAGATTATGATGGCATGTCACTCCAGAAATTATCTGTGTTATCGTTTTACCTGCTCGGGACGAGCAGAACTAAGCTTGGGGATGCTGATACGTCTCTGACGTATCGATAATTTCTTATGTTCCATGCCACATTATTGATGTTATCTACATGTTTTATGCACACTTTATGACATATTCGTGCATTTTCTGGAACTAACCTATTAACAAGATGCCGAAGTGCCGATTCTTTGTTTCTGCTGTTTTTGGTTTCAGAAATCCTAGTAAGGAAATATTCTCGGAATTGGACGAAATCAAAGCCCAGGGGCCTATTTTCTCACGAAGCTTCCAGAAGTCCGAAGGAGAGACGAAGAGGGGCCACGGAGGGGCCACACCATAGGGCGGCGCGCCCCCCCCCTTGGCCGCGCCGGCCTGTGGTGTGGGGCCCCCGTGCCGCCTCTTGACCTGCCCTTCCGCCTATAAAAAGTCTCCGTGACGAAACCCCCAGTACCGAGAGCCACGATACGGAAAACCTTCCAGAGACGCCGCCAACGCCGATCCCATCTCGGGGGATCCAGGAGATCGCCTCCGGCACCCCGCCGGAGAGGGGAATCATCTCCCGGAGGACTCTACGCCGCCATGGTCGCCTCCGGTGTGATGTGTGAGTAGTCTACCCCTGGACTATGGGTCCATAGCAGTAGCTAGATGGTTGTCTTCTCCCCATTGTGCTATCATTGTCGGATCTTGTGAGCTGCCTAACATGATCAAGATCATCTATCTGTAATTCTATATGTTGCGTTTGTTGGGATCCGATGAATAGAGAATACTTGTTATGTTGATTATCAAAGTTATATCTATGTGTTGTTTATGATCCTGCATGCTCTCCGTTATTAGTAGATGCTCTGGCCAAGTTGATGCTAGTAACTCCAAGAGGCAGTATTTATGCTCGATAGTGGGTTCATGTCTCCGTGAATCTGGAGGGGTGACAAGAACCTCTAAGGTTATGGATGTGCTGTTGCCACTAGGGATAAAACATTAGTGCTATGTTCAAGGATGTAGTCACTAGTTACATTACGCGCAATACTTAATGCAATTGTCTGTTGTTAGCAACTTAATACTGGAGGGGGTTCGGATGATAACCTGAAGGTGGACTTTTTAGGCATAGATGCAGTTGGATGACGGTCTATGTACTTTGTCGTAATGCCCAATTAAATCTCACTATACTCATCATGATATGTATGTGCATGGTCATGCTCTCTTTATTTGTCAATTGCCCAACTGTAATTTGTTCACCCAACATGCTGTTCGTCTTATGGGAGAGACACCTCTAGTGAACTGTGGACCCCGGTCCAATTCTCTTTACTGAAATACAATCTACTGCAATACTTGTTCTACTGTTTTCTGCAAACAATCATCTTCCACACAATACGGTTAACTCTTTGTTACAGCAAGCCGGTGAGATTGACAACCTCACTGTTTCGTTGGGGCAAAGTACTTTGGTTGTGTTGTGCAGGTTCCACGTTGGCGCCGGAATCACTGGTGTTGCGCCGCACTACATCCCGCCGCCATCAACCTTCAACGTGCTTCTTGACTCCTACTGGTCCGATTAAACCTTGGTTTCTTACTGAGGGAAACTTGCCGCTGTGCACATCACACCTTCCTCTTGGGGTTCCCAACGGACGTGCCGACCACACGCATCACTCGCCACAGCACTCCAGAGTCCAAGATGGCCGCCGAAGATCTTAAGTGGGAGAGATCTAAAATCTCCAACCAAGACGTCAACACGCTGAAGAGGCTTGGCCTGATGAAGAAAGAAGACGCCATCCGCTTTCCCAGCGAAGAAAGCTACCCCAACCCTCCAATGGAGTATCGGGTTAGTTTTGTTGATCACCTCATCCGCGGCCTTTCGGCCCCAATTCACGATTTTCTCCGCGGCCTTCTGTTTGTTTACGGGATTCAACTGCACCAGTTGACCCCCAATTCCATCCTTCACATTTCCATTTTTATCACACTGTGCGAATGCTTCCTCGGAATCCCTCCTAATTGGGCTCTGTGGAAACGCATTTTCTGCCTCCACCGCAATGGCTCCCACAACGCCACTTATAACATAGGCGGCGTTGTTATCTGTGTCCAAACTGACGTTGATTATTTCGACGTCAAGTTTCCTGATTCTGTCCAAGGATGGCGCAAAAGATGGCTCTATATTCACGAAGAAAGTGCCAACTCTGTGGAACACAACATAATTCCTTTCGACGGAAGTGCCAGAATTCAGCGCCGCCGTTCCTGGGATGCTGAAGCTTCCGAAGAAGAGAGAAAGGCGACAGAAGCTCTTATGTCTCGTATTCATCAGCTTCAAAATATTCGAGGCAAAGAACTATCCGGTGTTCAAATCACTGCCTACTTCCTTAGGATTAGAGTGCAGCCTCTTCAGGCTCGCAAAAATCCCCTTTGGACGTATTCTGGTGAAAACGACGCCAATAGAATCTCCAGTGATCTTTCTGCAAAGGACTTGGAAAAATTGATTCGAAGAGTTTCTCGCCTGGCCAAGAAGGATCCTATTCCCTCCTCTTGTCGCGTGGTACCATACAGCTCCGCCAATCCTCTCCCCGAGGTATTTTGTCTTCTCGAGTTTCTGTCTTGTTCCGAACTTTCCCTGCATCTCATTGTATTAATATCTCCCTAATTTTCCTTTTGTCGCTATTTTCTTGCAGAACCATCCTATTATGGCTTCCCTTCCTCCTCTTCCTGAGGATGGAGAAGTCGAAGAAAGGGCCATTGTCACGGATGACAATCAGGAAGCTCCATCTTTTGTGAACGAACCCGTGGATTCTCGAAAATCTGCGGGTAATTCCGAAGATACTTTATCGGCACAATCTCCTCCTCCCGCTGTCTCCCCGAAAGGCAAAAGGAAAAGGAATGATGTCGAAGATTCCGGCACTTCCAAAGCCGAAGAAGTTGATCCTTCACGTCAGAAGGCAGCTTACGATCCTTATCTTGGATCCCTCGTCAGCTCGTAAGTCCTTTTTACTTTTCTTCTTATTTCTGTACTCGAAATATTTATCTTGTCTTGCTTTTTAAGCTGTCGATTTTTAACCAACAGTGATGACGAGGAAGAAGTACCAACTGTTGACGTGGCTCCTCGAACAAGCACGTCACATACTGTACTTGCCTCAGACACGCTAGTTGAAGGAGAAGAATCCTCGCCTCCTCAACGAAACGTCGTCACCGCAACTCCGCCAGCAAGCCCCCTTGCCCCTTCACCAAAAAGGACAAGGATTGAAACAATTCTTGAACCTGCCCCTCAGTTGGGCAACTCTTCGACCCTGCTCTTGGATGATGTAAGTTTGTCGATATCTATATTTCCTCTGTTGATTTTTCACGCCTTCACTCGTTTTTGATACCGATATTTCTTTTTCTTTGCTCTTCTTTGATAGCCCATGATCAAAGAGCTTATTCGCATCAGATCCCAATTCGTCGGGTACCGTGAGTATGCCAACAGAGCTGAAGGTAATAACTTTTTTGCTGTCTTTGTTTTCAACTTCTTGCTCCTGTCCTTTGTCGCAACCTTTTTGACCTTTCTTTTTTCTTTTTACTTTAACAGAGAAACTTGCAGAGGCCAAGAAACGTGCCGACGCACTTGCTCAAAAACTGGAGCAGAGTGAGGCGGCTCGCAAGAAGGCCGAACTTGTTGCTAGCAAAGCCAAAGCCGAGGCTGATCAAGCTAAAGCAAAGGCTGCTAGTGTCGAGGAACTGCAGAAGAGACTTGAGGATGCTGAATCTGCTTTAAACGAGCACAAAACTGCACAAGCTGCTCGTGAACAGGGGATTCTTAAGCGCCTGAAATCACAAAGTCGACGCACTCAAAGTAATATTATTGACTTCTTCTATTTTTGTGCTACCCGCTGTTTTCTTGCTTTTGACCAACATTTTGTTTCATGTGGCAGACCAAACAAATCAAGAGTTTGATCTGGAGAATCCCGACAATGATCCTCTCCTTGACGCACTTTCTTATCTGGAGCTTCATGGAGCCGAAATTCGTGAAGGTGTAGCGAATGCTAGTGCGGGACTGTCAGCGCTGTTCCCCTTCTTCTTCCCGAAGAAAGAAGAGCCCCCGACTTTCCTTACCTTGGCCAAGAGCTTTAATTCATCAGAAGACCTTGGACTGAAGATGCGTCAGGAAAACATGAAGATTGCTATTGAAAGCACTGTTGCCCTGGTTGCCGACAGCCAACAGAATATTGATTGGATGAAAGTTGGCGACACCAATCAGATAGAGCAATCAAGATGGAGGTCGCTGATTAAGGCAGCCAAGCCCAACACGAAGAAAATCCTGGCTTATCTTGGGATCAAACCGGCTTCAACTCCTAGCTCATCAAGGCCGGAGGTCTAGTTGCATGCCTCTTTGTTTTTTCGTTCTCTGCTTCTTTTGCCCTTGTCGCCAAATTTAGCTGTGGCGACAATCACCCTGATAGTCCTTTAGAAGAAACCTTTTTTTTTTGTAATGCCTATGTAAATGTTTCTAGAAATTAATGAAATTTCCTCTGGCTCTATCATTGATCCTGGCGCTTTCTTTTCCAGTTAATATTTGACAACTATTCTGCCAATCCTTGCTCTGCCGATGCCTCTCCCGCTTCTTCCTTCTCGAAGAAAATGCCAATCGCCGATAACCCTCTCGAAGGTTTTTCAAACAAACATTCGTCAGAAGATTTGCAAGAACTTCAACAGCAACTTCAATCCATGAAGAAACAAACGCTTGCGATGATGGAGAAGTATCGTAAGTCATCTGAAGCCGAAAAAATTGCACTTCAACAAGCTCGCGAGGCCGTGGCTGCTAAAGAAATCGCTGCTTCCGAGGCTGAAAAGGCGACTACTCGAGAAAATTTCCTGCTCGAGTTAATGAATGAAGCCAGTGCAGATATGTCGGGTATGCTTGTTTCATCCTCCAATATCTTCCGTCTTCATGCTATGTTTCTTGACGTTTTTCTGCTTCATTACTTGAATAGGTTCCTTTGCTGATACTGTTGCCGAAGAAGAGAGGGTAAACACTAGGACGAACTTCCTTGTTAACCTTTCTCTTGACCATGGTTCTCTGTTTTGGGCTACCCCAGAGAGGACTCGCCAGATTGTCAGATTTCAGGATCGCGTTTCTCAAACTCGCGACTTCCTTAACTTTTGTACCAAAACCCTGTTTATGGTTTACAACTCCATGTTTCCTCGGAACGTTCAGCCAAAAACTCTTCCCGAGTTAATGGAGAAATTCAAGGATGCCCACAGGATCCATGATTTTGTCAGAGCGCAACTTGTAGTCGGGCGCCCGGTTGCCCTTATCATGCTTCAGATTTGCCACTCGAAGCTTGACCTGACCGAAGTTGTTGCGAAAGTTCATGAGAAGGTAAGGCGTCGAAGAGTTGGTGTCGACCGAATTAACACGAAGATTTCGCCTATAGCCGAAGAGATGATTGAAGACCTTCTTCGGATGGATGCCGACTTTTTTGCCGATGGTCATTATGCTGACTTTCTTGGCGCTGCCCCTGAAGAAAACAGAATTACCCTTGATGACATACTGAATCATGAGTAATTATTGTCCTTTTGTAGATAACTCTTCTTTGTAACCCATGACTTTGATTATATTGTGAAGCGATCATCATATTTCTATATTTGTCTAGCCCCCGAGTATTTCGGTGGCTATTTACTGTATTTGTATATTGCGAGGTTTTGAACCAAGGCATTATATTTATGGCGAGTACCAGCCCCCGAGCTTCTTTATTGAGTGCTATTTTGTATTTTGATTAGCTCACGAGGTATTTTAATACCAAGGCGAGGTTTTGCTTTTTCGATGAACTATATTGAAATTCGTCGGTTTGGAGACTTTGAGCATGTCGATAAAGAAAAGTTATATGAACACTATCTTTATTATGTTGCAGCACCGCGAGCCCGCCTCATTAAAAACCTTTTCCGGCCCCACTCGGTGCCCCGAAAAAGGAAAAGAGTGCGTCTGAAAACTCGCGGGCGTTTCAGTACATTGAAGTTTTACAAGGACTATATTTCGGCTCTAGGCATAGAACCGCCTGAGTTGCGCCACGTTCCAGGGGTTTTGCTCCTCCACCCCTGTCTTCTTGTCCTTTATCCTGTATGCTCCTCCTCCGATTACTTCCGTGACAATGTAAGGGCCAAGCCATGGTGACTCGAGTTTTTCATGACTTTTTTGCGTGAGACGAAGAACTAGGTCTCCCACTTGAAAAGACCTCGGCCGCAAACGTCGACTGTGGTAATTCTTCAAGTCCTGTTGGTATTTGGTTACCCTTGATAGTACTTCATCTCGAGCTTCGTCGAGTGCGTCGACATCATCTTCCAACGCTGTCTTAGAAGTTTCTTCATTATATTCTGTGACTCTGGGGGAGTCGTGCTATATTTCTATTGGCAGTACTGCCTCTGCTCCATGGACCAGAAAAAACGGGGTCTCATGTGTCGCCGTATTTGGTGTTGTTCGGATGCTCCACAACACACTTGGTAGTTCTTCTGGCCAGGTATGTCGAGCTTTTTCCAGTGGTCCCAACAAGCGTTTCTTGATGCCATTGCAGATGATGCCATTGGCTTTCTCGACTTGCCCATTGGTTTGAGGATGTGCCACTGACGCAAAGTGCAACTTGATACCCACTTCTTTGCAATAATCTTTGAATTCGGTGGATGTGAAGTTACTGCCATTGTCTGTGACGATGCTGTGGGGCACTCCAAATCTGAAGACGAGGCCTTTTATGAATTTTACTGCAGATGCTCCGTCTGGTGAATTTATCGGCTTTGCTTCTATCCACTTTGTAAATTTATCGACAGCTACTAGCATATACTCCTTTCCTCCTGGCCAGGATTTGTGTAACTTGCCCACCATATCAAGTCCCCATTGGGCAAAGGGCCACGACAATGGTATTGGTGTTAGTTCTGCTGCTGGAGAGTGAGGTTTTGCGGCGAACCTTTGACATGCGTCACAAGTTCTTACTATTTCCTTGGCGTCCTCGATTGCTGTCAACCAGTAGAATCCTGCTCGAAATACCTTGGCTGAAATAGCTCGACTACTTGCGTGGTGGCCACATATTCCTTCGTGTACATCCTTCAAAATTATTCTTCCTTCTTCGGGTGTGACACACCTTTGCAGGACGCCTGAAATACTCCGCTTGTACAAGTCGCCTTTAATCACCGTGAAAGCTTTGGAGCGTCGAATTACTCGCCTTGCCTCGACTGGATCATCGGGTATTTCTTTCCTGAGGATGTACGATATGAACGTCTGCATCCATGGTATCTGTATCACCATGACCAGGTCTTGATCTTCTTCTTCTTCCTCTTGCTTTTCCTTGATAGCCCCCGAGGGTTTCTTCTCCTTCTTTTTTGATTTTGTTAAATTGGTGGATCTCTCTGTTATCTCTTCCCAGAATACACCTGGCGGGACTGCGAGGCATTGCGACCCGATGTTTGCAAGAACGTCGGCTTCGTCGTTGCTCAATCTACTAATATGATTTACTTCGCATCCATCGAACAACTTCTCGAGCTCGTTGTACACCTCCTTGTATGCCATCATGCTATCATTGACTGCGTCACATTGGTTCATAACTTGCTGAGCCACCAATTGTGAGTCGCCAAAGATTTTTAGTCGAGTTGCGCCGCAAGCTTTCGCCATCTTCATCCCGTGTATGAGAGCTTCATATTCTGCTTCGTTATTGGATGCGTTAGGGAACGTCATCCGAAGGACATATTTTAACTTGTCGCCTTCAGGTGATATAAGTACTACTCCTGCGCTAGCTCCTTCTAGTCTCTTGGACCCATCAAAGTTCATGGTCCATGTTCTCGACAAGTCTGGGGGTCCTGTGTTTTGCAGCTCCATCCACTCTGCGATGAAGTCTGGCAGAACTTGCGACTTGATTGCTTTTCTTTTTTCATACGTGATGTCCCGAGGGGAAAGTTCTATTCCCCAAAGGGAGACGCGACCCGTAGCTTCTGGATTGTTTAGTATATTTGACAAGGGAGCTTCATTGACCACTATGATTGGATGTGCCGAAAAATAGTGGCGCAATTTTCGTGCTGTTGTGAACACTCCATATGCTAGCTTTTGGTACTGAGGGTACCTTTGTTTTGAGGGCGACAGAACTTCGCTCACGAAGTATACTGGCCTCTGCACTCCATGGATTTTTCATTCTTCTTCTCTTTCGACAACTAGCACCGTGCTAACCACTTGAGGTGTGGCTGCAATATACAGCAGGAGGGGTTCCTTTTCCTTTGGCGCCACCAGAATTGGTGGTGTCGAAATTTTGCGCTTCAAATCCTCGAAAGCTCTATCGGCCTCTTCGTTCCATTGGAATTTATCTCCTTGCTTTATCAAAGCGTAAAATGGTAACGCTTTTTCTCCTAGCCTGGCGACGAATCTGCTCAATGCTGCGACTCGCCCAGTTAGCTGCTGTATCTCTTTCAACTTTGTTGGCTTTCTCATTGTTACTATAGCTTGTATTTTGTCGGGATTTGCTTCAATCCCTCTTGCTGAGACCAGAAATCCCAGAAGTTCTCCTGCTGGGACGCCAAAAGAACACTTCGTCGGGTTCAGCTTGAGGCAGAATTTGTCGAGGTTGTCAAAAGTTTCCTTGAGATCCTCGATTAGTGTTGCCCCCTTTTTTGACGTTATGACGACATCATCAATGTATACTTGCACGTTTTTCCCAATCTGTGTCGCCAAACACTTCTGCATCATCCTCTGATATGTTGCTCCCGCATTTTTTAGACCAAAGGGCATTGTTCTGTAACAAAACACGCCGTATGGTGTGATAAATGCGGTCTTTACTTCATCTTCTTTTTTCAATCTGATCTGGTTATAACCAGAATATGCGTCCAGGAAGGAAAGACGTTCGCATCCAGCCGTGGAATCGATAATTTGATCGATCCTCGGGAGGGGAAAGTGATCCTTTGGACAATGTTTATTGAGACACGTAAAGTCGACGCACATGCGAAGGACTGTCGTGTGTTTCTTCGGCACCATCACTGGGTAAGCTACCCATGTGGCTTCTGTAGATATCTCTTTGATAAAACCAGCATCTTTGAGTCGATTTATTTCTGATAGCATAGATTTGCGGTTTGGTTCCGAAAAACGCCGCAAAGGTTGTTTGATTGGTCTCGCGAGAGGATCTAAATTGAGGTGATGCTCGGCAAGTTCCCTGGGTACTCCTGGCATGTCAGCTGGACACCATGCGAAGATTTTCCAGTTCTCACGGAGGAACTTGACGAGCGCGTTTTCCTATGCGACATCCATATTTGTTGCAATGGACGTCGTCTTTTTCGGGTCTGTCGGGTGAATCTGCACCTCCTTAGAATTTTTCTCGGTATTGAAGGTTGAGTCTTTATTTGGCCTTCCAACATCTGGCAGCACGTCGTAGTCAGTCATACCTTTTGACGCCAAATACTCAGCTTGCATCCCGAAAGTTTCTGACAACCGATGAAAATCCTTATCGCATTTATCGGCTAAAGCGACGCTTCCTTTGACTGTGATTGGTCCCCTTGGTCCAGGTAACCTCCATAACAGGTATGTATAGTGTGGCACCGCCATGAATCTAGCATATGCTGGTCGTCCCAACAAAGCGTGGTACTGCGACGGAAAATCCACGACTTCAAATTCTAGCCTCTCGATTCTATAATTCTCTCGGGTTCCAAACTGAACGTCGAGGTTGATTTTTCCCAATGGATAATTTGGCTTCTCTGGTGTGATGCCGTGGAACCTTGTGTCTGTTGGCTTCAGGTTTGCTAAGGATATGTTCATCTTCCTCAGTGTGTCTGCGTACATGAGGTTTAAGCTGCTGCCGCCGTCTATGAACACCCGAGAGACATCAAACCCCGCAATAACTGCTGGTAGAATAAGTGCTGACTGCCCTGGTCGAGGAACTTGTTGCGGATGATCTGCTATTGTGAAGCCAATATCTTGCCCTGACCAATTAAGATACTCGACAGTTGGTGGAGGCATTTTTTCTGCCATAAACACTTGTCGTGAGATTACTTTCTGAGCTCTATTTGACGGCCTTGCCTTCTGAATCATCGACACCGCTCCGTGAGAGTTGGGATCAACATAAGGTGGTGGTGGAGGTGCTGCAGCTATTCTAAGCTGGTGTCGATTGTCGTCTGTAATCGCGGGAGGTGGTGGTAGGTGAATCTCGCTCCTGGGTTCTTGAGGATTTCTCTGTGTTGCCCGCGCTGTAGCGTGCTCTGCATATCTTAACATTGCCTGAAAATTTCGACAGTCTTTCTGCAGGTGCCCTGACTGTCTTTTACCGTTGCTGTCGAGGAAAAAGTGCATCTGACACGGTCCGTTCATCATCTCTTCAGGGGACACGAAAGGCCTTGGGAACCTAGGCCCGCTATTTTGCCTGTTGTTGCGAGAATCGTCCCTATTATCACCTCGCTGTTCACTGCTTCTCTGATAATCATCTCTGTTGTTTCCTCCTGTGTTTGCTCGAAAACCTGCTGAAATTTGCCCTGGAGTATCATAATTCGGGTACTGTCGAGGAAATCGTCGCCTCGGTTGATAATTTCGACCACGGTCCTCCTCTGGCGACCTGTGCCGTTTGTTGTAGACAGCATCTTCTCCATCTGCCCATTTGTTTGCTATCTCCATTAACGCAGATACTGTCCTTGGATTGGTCCTTCCCAAGTCCTCGACAAAATCTCCACGCCTGATTCCTGCGACAAACGCATCTATTGCTCTCTCGTCAGATATATTTTCTGCCGAGTTTTTGATGATATTCCACCTTTGGATGTACTTTCTCATTGGCTCATCTGGCTTTTGTCGACATGCTCTCAGCTCCTCTAACGACGCAGGTTTTTTGCACGTGGATCTGAAGTTCTTGACGAACACGTCCTCGAAACTTTCCCAGCTGTCGATAGATCCTGGAGTGAGATTCTTTATCCACGATCGTGCGGCTCCGCTCAAGTGCACCTGAATGCTTTGCATAGCTGTTGCCCTGGTTCCTCCTGTGAGCTTCACTGTCTCGAGGTAATCAACTAGCCAATCCTCTGGATCTTGAAGGCCGTCGAACTTCTTGAAGTTGTCGGGTAACTTGAATCCTGAAGGGACTCGAGTTTTTTGGACTCTCCTCGTGAAGCATGGCAAGCCGCACATATCTTCGTCGTTAAGCTCCAGAGATTGCCGATGATCTCTTCTGTTTTGCCGCGCTCTGTCGACTCTTGCTTGTGCTGCTGTGTCTCTTGCTCCGCTTGGCCCTTCAGGGGCTGCCGCCGTTGCTGCTGCAGGTCGTGGACTATTTTGTCTTGCCGTTCCTTCGGGAGGCGTTGATACAAATGCTGTTCCCATAGCTCCAACCCCTGCTATCGCCATATTGTATAGTGTTTCCCTTGGATCACCTGGAGGTGGTTTAGATGCAAGGATAAAGGCTTGTGTTGCCATATACCCAGCTTCTGGTGTCTTAGGGATAATGTTCCCTCTTGTATCTATCGACATAAAGGACATGTCGAGATTTTGAACCAAGTGTTCTCTTTTAGCTTCAGGTATGTGTTGTAACCTTGATCTTCCTCTGTTCCGAGCCTCCCTGTGGCTATCACCCGAAGTTCTAGATTGTCGACTTAGGTCTGCCCTTCTCCTGCTGGATGCAGAAGCTGCCTCCTTTCTTCTGTTTAACTCGACTGTCTGTTTTTCCAACTCTCTGGCGGCTCGTGCGAGCCTATATTGATATGCTTGTAATTCCTCTGGTGTGGCCGTGGTAGCCATTGGTTCGGTACCGTTCATGGCTCTAGTGGCTCTGTCCCATGCTGCTTGTGAAAGTTGAACTCTGTCTCGCGGCTCTGGTCCGACGTATTTGTTGCCCAGGCCTTGTCGCAGATTGGAGGGATCGACGTATGGATTTCCCAAATCGTCGAAAGGCTCAGATGTTTCCTTTTGATCTTCAATGGCGTAAATCTGATGATGCCTTGTACTCAGATCTATGTTGGGTTTGGTGACATCATCGCTGAGATTGATGAAGACCTTGCCCACTGTGATAGATTTGTCGATGAAGTCGTAACTGTCGACATCACTTGAGCCATCGCTTATATATGAGTCCGCAGATGACTCAAACGACATGTCGTTGAAGATCTTGGCGAGTTTCTCTCTTGTTCTGGTGCTGACGTAGCGTGTCGCCGAAGTTTCTTCTTCTCCTGACTCGGTTGATGATGCATAGCTTGAAAAATCGGAATCGACCTCCGACGATCCCGACGAAATCGGAACCTCGACACGATACGATCCTTCCTTCTCGACGCGAAAGTGAAACCTTCCGAACGTCATCTCCATGGGCTCCGCCAGATACGCATATGCATCCAAACGGGAGGGTGGGTGAGGAACAAAATCGACAAGACCAGCAGCGATCTGTTTACCTCGATCCATTGTGTTGCTTGCAGTTGACGATGTCGAAGATCTTGAACGTGCCATCGAGATCAGATCCTTACGCCTCTAATCCCCACAGACGGCGCCAATTGACAAGGTATCAACTTGTCAATGCCTATGGATTGTAGGCTAGGGTTTAGTTAGAAGTAGAGGGCAAGTAGATCTCGAAGGTTTCAGCCGAAAAGTACTCGACGATTATGAAAACTAGGGTTTGCAGACAATGATTCGATCCTCTTTTCGTCCCTCGACTCCCCCTTTATATAAGAGGTGGAGCCGAGGGATTCGTGCTGTACAAGTTACAGAGTCCGGGACGGTTTCTAACTCATCCCGCCAGATTTACAAATAACACTTCCTATTACAACTCTAGCTTTCCTTAATATATCTTGGGCTCCCGAATCTTCTTATTCTTCGAGTAGTGGGCCTTCAGTAAACCCCGGGTACTATCTTCGGCAGGCCCATTTGGGATGCCTATGTCACATGCCCAATATGGGCTCGGTCCGACAAACTATGTGGTGTTACAGACCGTTTCTGTCGTTGCCTAATCGACGGTACCCCGGAGGAGGGATCCTCACGAGGGGGAGAAGAAGTAGGGGCCATAGGGCGGAGTGCACACGGGACGGTGGTACGCGATTTACCCAGCTTCGGAACACCTGCACGATGACAGGGCCTACTGCTGCTTGTCTGGTATTATCTGGGCGCTTTCACGTTGTTACAATGAGTTGTTGTTCTGCCTCTAGGGCTCCCAGGATCCGGCTTATAAAGGCGCACGGATCTAGGGTTTACATGGAGAGTCCTAGCCGGATTACAGACAGCCTAGCTACGGTACAATATCTTGCCGTGCACGTCACGGATCCGCCTTCCATATACGTCGTACTGGATCCGGGTTCCTCATGGGCCTCTATGGATCCGGGTTACTCCTGATGTCGGTACGGATCAGGCTTACTGATCCTGGGCCGGACTTCTTCCTTCATGATCAACAGCAACTGGGCCGCCCGATGGGCCACATGCCTCATCACCATCTGTGGGCCACCCGGGCTTATCGGATCTAGGCACTGTCGATGGTACACCCATGAAGTATACCCACAACAGTAGCCCCCAGAGTTCTCCGAGTTTCACCTGCTGTTTCCGCCTTGCTAATCCATCATGACCTCCGGCAAATGTTGGTAACGCGGAGAAACATGAAGAACTCCAACTTCGCACTTTCTTCTTTTTCCAACTTAGAGCCGGAAAATGCTCCCATCCTGCGGGACTTCATCCATCGACGTTCCAAAGAACATTCCCGGGTTACTCCCTGCTTACAAATGAGAGCCAACTTATCCTCACACGATTACCCGGAATCTTAAAAGACTCAAACGGTTCCGCCAATTCTGGCGCCATTTTCGCGCGATTTGTGCGGTAACTTATCTCTAGCCATTTTTACTGTTAGGGTTTGGGACACGTGTCACACATCCAACGGCGCGACGCTTGCGTTCCGACCACAGGATGCGGAGCACGAATCTCGTCCCCCAGCCTATAAATATCCACCGTCAACCCTTTACCCCTCATTCACCCCCCTTCTCACCTCTCTGCCGAGCGCCGCCCGTGAGCTCTTCCTCCGCCGTGCCGGAACCCGCCGGAATAGTCGCCGGAGCATCGCCGGAGCGAGCCCACCACCGCAGTGTTCTTCGTGTTCTTAACTCCGGTGAACCACCGCGCAGAAAACTCGTCGCCGGCAACTCCGACCGCCACATACGCCATTACGGTAAGTCTTCGAGCTTCACTTTCGCGCCGTAGTTGGTAGGGGTGAACTTCGGGGAAGATAACGTAGGATCCGACTAAAGAAAGTTTCTGCCAAACTCTTTTCTCTTCAGATGTCTTCAACAACTCCGCCTCCGACCTCGGAACCAATCATGGCGACCCCAATCTCCTCCGCCCCACCTCCCTTTATTCCAGTCAGGCTGGAACCTTCAAAGGATTCCGGCAAGGAGGCTGAGGGGACCTCTGCTCACCCGGAGATAGCCTCCGGGGCGGGTCAAACGGAGCACCAGGCGGAAGAGGTCGCCAAAAAGTCGAAAGCTCGCAAGCGAGACTCCGAAGCTAAGGGAAAATGGTGGCCCTGCACCACCACCGAGATGGAGCTGAAGAACCTCGAGGCGGAGGGCTTCCTGCAACCCGGAAGCTGGAGGTCGGTTCCAGATGAACTAGCTCCAGCTCCGAGGGACGACGAAATGGTGCTGACGAAGGCACTGGTGGAGCGCGGTTTTTCCTTTCCGCCTTCGGACTTCTTCCTGGAGATTCTGAAGACGTATGGGCTCCAGCCCCACAACATATCTCCGAATAGCGTGCTTGCCATCAGCAACCATGTCACCCTCTGCGAAGGCCATCTCCGGGTAACCCCCGAGCTCTCTCTGTTCCAATATTTTTTTACTGTCAAGAAGGAGAAGATCCGCCAGACTTCCGAGTTGGCCACCTGCGGATCCATCACCTTCATACTCCGCCCGGGTCGCGTCTACCCCCCCACCGACCGTCACGAATCCGCGAGGTACTGGTCCGGGGGTTTCTTCTACTTGAAGGACGTCTCTGACCCCGCGAGCGAGAAGAAGCTTCCGCCTTTCAAGAACTGCCCCGCCACCGAGATTCCAGCATGGTCGCACTGCCCCCACCTTTCCGAATCGCCCCAGCTCACACGCGCCGTCAGGCGGATCTGTAAGCTGACGGAAGAGGGGCTGACGGGGAAGGACTTAACCCTTTCCTGGTTCACCAAACGGATCCAACCGCTCCAACAGAGGAACCGCCTGATGTTCCAATACACAGGGCGCGATGACGTAATGCGCGCCACAAAAGATAATCTTTCCGCCGACGCCATCGACAAGAGGATCCGGCTCCTCATCAAAATCCCACGTGAACTTCACGTTCACGTGTGCAATAAAGACATTCATATGAATGATTCCGGAACCGCGGTACGTCGTCTCGACTAATCCTTTGTCTCTCTTCGCATCTACTTTTTTGTCTAAGTGTTTAACTTTGCATTAGCTCGAGGCGCTTGAAGAAAGCGAACTCGGAATTCTCCTCCGGGTTCCTTCCACCGGTAACACGGATCCGGATGTCGCATCGGAGGCGGAAGCTCCTGAAGCCCCACGCCCTGCTAAGAGAAAGAAGCTGGCTCCTTCCAGCCCCCACGCGAAACGCCCCCGCGAGGTGCTTAGCACTGCGGCTACCCGGAAAGCGGAGGCGGAGAAGAAGCGCCTCTCGCTGATTAATACCAGCAACAAGGGGCAACCTGCCATCCAGCATTTCTTCAAACCTTCCGGGTGAGCTCCTATTTCTGAGATCCAAGTTCTGGTTTCACGCTCAAACTTACTTTTATGTTTTTTCTGAAGCTCCGGAAGCCAGCCCCCCAAGGCCCCAAGGGTCCCAAAGAAGAGAGCTAGGCCATCTCCGGCCTCCTTTCCAATTACTCCCGAGGTTGAAGTTCCGCCTAAAGCTTCATCTGCCAGCAAGCCGGACCCGAAGGACGTCATCGACCTTGATGACCTTCCTGAGGATCCCGCCCACCATGGCGACTCCGCCAAGGGGACCTCCTCACCCGTTCCTCCGCCAGAGCAGCCAAGCTCCGCTTTCGCGGGGCCCACTAGAGAGGATCAGGAGCAAAAAGTTAAGCTCCTCCAAGTTACCAACGCGACTCGAGTCAATCTCCAACCAACTCCGTCCCTCCAAAAACTTACCCTTGCACAACGTCACGCGGAGGTTTCCGCCAGGCTGAACGAGGTGTGGGGAAAACCGGACGAGGAGATGCGAGAGCTCGCAAACCTGGAGGACAGCCTGAAGGATTTTTTCGCCAAGCACAAGGAAGTGCGGCAGGTAATACTAGCCCCCAAGCATTGGGTGATATATTTCCGTGTAACATGTATTAGCCGATGCTTCCCCAGAGTGTACTTTTTGGCGGAATTTTAAAATTTTTTATCCCAAGACTTTGAATTCTTTGCTAGCCCCCAAGATTTTTAATATCCGACTAACTCCTTGCCGCTTCACAGACCACGCGGAAATTGCACGAAGATCTGCGCGTGCACGTGCTAGAGCAAATTACGGAGATCGAGGGGCTGCGCCAGAACGCGGAAAATAGCCAAAAGGCTATCCAGCTGCTTGAGACCCGCCTTCAAGGTACGAGATCCAGGTCTTTACTCTTTGTGCTGATATAACTGCCCAGGATGCATAATATGTGCAACTTTCTGCCTTCAGAAGAAACTGCCAAGCACTCCTCGCTTGATGAGCTATCCGCCAAGGTCAAGGTGCTTGAGGCGGAGAACGAATCCCTCAAAACCTTCATTCAAGAATCCTCCAGTAAGGAGATTGAGGCGAGGAAAGAGCTCTCCGAGAAGCATACCCGTGACCTGGCGGAGCTAAATGAAAAACTGGAGAGGAGCCAAGGCCGCGTGATTTCCGTGATAGCCAAGAACAAAGTTTTAGAAGCGGAGGCGGAGGCCATTGACAAACTTATCTTCCGTAAGTGTCGTCTCCGCGTCCTGCTCCAACCATCTTGCATGCTTTTCTCTAACGGAACTGAACCTCCTTCTTCCACAGCAAGCCTCGGCTTTGAGTGGTCAAAAGAGTCAAACCTGAAGAGGACGGAGGCATACGATGAAGCGCGGATTTCAATCGACGCGTTATTCCAAGCCTGTCGCGGAGTTGCCAAGACTCTGTCTCTGAAGAAAGCCAAAACCACGATCATTGACACGATGACCAAACTTATGCAACACGTGCCGGATTTCATCAGAGACTGGCAAAAATCTTCAGCACGCGGAGCCGCCTCCCTAGTCCTGGCCACCTGCAAGGCTCACTTCCCCTCACTCAATTTGGCGGATGTTGCACGCGGAGCCCCCAAGGATTCCGATATGGGTGCCCTCCTCGCGGAAACTGAAGGCTACGAGCAGTTGTTTGTCAGGCGAGTGGATCACTCGTTCTGGTATAACAAGCACGATCTGCCCGGAGGGTTTTCCGATGCAGAGGAGGAAGCAGGTGAGCCGGAGTATTATGGGGAAGGATCCGGGTCAATTGGCGAGCATTCCGGAGGAAACTCTGATGACGACTCCGGAGCCGGATCTGGTGATAGCGACGACGGCTCCACCTACCAACAATCTGAAGAGGAGGACTCCGAGTAGAGTTCCTATTTTAAACAATGAAACAAGTTGCATCATTTTGGCCCCGTAGTGGGTTTGTAATAATACTTTAAATTCTTAAGTAGCTAGGAACGAAACGATTATGCATGGGGCGGAAACACTTATCCTGCTATCCGTTAATGTTATGTGCATGTTTCGTTTTTATGTCGGAAAGCAAGTGCTGATTTCGTTGTTTTCCGGCTTGCCCGCTTGACCTTCCGCGAGCCGGAAAACCTTAGCCGGAAACGCTCGCCAGCGGCGACGAAGCCCAATGGCAGTCCGTCAAAAACCGCGGAAACAAGCCCCCAGGCGTAGGTGCCGGAAATCGCTACTAGGAATCCACAAGTTTGCAACAGACAACAATTTAATCAGAAAACTTAAGCTTACGTCCTAAAGGACGATTTTGAAAATCACAACTTTCATACACGCCTAGGCGGAAGAATCCAGCTCTGCGGTTTTAGTCGGAAAACATACACGATCTAAAAATGAACAATTAAAGGAGGTAAAAGACTCAGAGAGTGAACCATAAGCTTTATTTCATTGATCATGTATAACTATTACAGAGTTTGTAACTCGGAAAATATATGCTAAGTGTAGAAAGGACGTAGCTGTGCGATATTCCAAGGGCGATCTGTTTCATCGTAGATGTCATCCGGATCCTCACGCTTGCGTTTCCGGTGCCAGTTAGCAGGTCTATCCCTCAGCTCGCGGAAATCAACAAGGTAGTACGACCCGTTATGAAGCACTTTGCTAACGACGAAGGGTCCTTCCCATGGAGATTGCAGCTTATGGTCTTTCACCTGTCGAAGGCGGAGGACCAGGTCTCCTGCCATGAAGGAGCGTTTCCGAACTCGACGACTGGGATAACGTCGGAGCTTCTGCTGGTAGATGGCGGAACGCTGGTCAGCTAAGTTCCGAGCTTCCTCGATCAGGTCCACAGATAGCTGTCTGGCCTCGTCAGCTGCTTCTTCATTGTAGGCGGAAACTCGCGGTGAGTCGTGGATGATGTCGGAGGGAAGCACGGCTTCGGATCCGTATACCAGGAAAAAAGGGGTAAACCCTGTTGATCTGTTGGGGGTAGTTCGTAAACTCCACAGGACAGCTTCCAACTCATCGGCCCAAGCTCCTGCTGCTCGTCGCAGCGGTTCTTCAAGGCGTGGTTTAATTCCTGATAATATTAAGCCGTTAGCCCTTTCAACCTGACCATTGGATTGTGGGTGAGCCACAGATGCAAGGTCTAGCCGTATCCCCATCGTTTCACAATAATCCCTCAACTCTCCTTGAGCGAAGTTTGTGCCGTTATCTGTGATTATGCTGTGTGGGATGCCGAATCTCATCACGAGGCTGCAGACGAATTTTAGTGCCGTAGCACCATCGGCTTTTCTCACTGGCTTTGCCTCGATCCATTTGCTGAACTTGTCAACAGCGACCAGGAGGTATTCAAAACCGCCAGGAGATGATCTTTTTAACTTACCAACCATATCGAGCCCCCAGACCGCAAATGGCCAGGTGATAGGTATGGTCTTCAGCTCTTGGGCTGGAGCGTTTGGTTGAGTAGCGTAGTACTGACAACCTCGGCAGGTCTTGACTATTTTGTCAGCGTCTTCTTTAGCTGTGAGCCAGTAGAAACCTAACCGAAAAGCTTTTGCAACGAGCGATCTGGGGGCGGCATGATGCCCGCAGTCCCCTGCGTGGATCTCTCTGAGGATTTCAATGCCATCTTGATTGGAGACGCATTTGAGAAATACCCCTGCTGCACTTCGCTTGTAGAGCTGTCCATCAACAATTGTGTAGGATCTTGCTCGTCTGACGATCTGTCTTGCGAGGACCTCATCCTCTGGCAACTTCTGATCAATGAGGTAATCCAGGAAAGGCTGTGTCCAAGCCGGGATGATAGCCATCACTTCCCTAGCCGGAGACACTGCCACTTCTGGGTTTTCCGGGTTAGCGCCCTTCACCGAGGGTATCCGGAGATGCTCCAAGAAAATGCCAGGCGGAATTTGCTTCCTGCCGGATCCGAGCTTGGATAGCATGTCTGCCGCTGTGTTATCGTCTCTCCTGACGTACTTGACTTCGTATCCGAGGAAGCACTTGGCGATCTCATCAACTTCGTCTCTGTAGGCCGCCATGACGGAGTTTCTGGCGTTCCAGGTTCCGGCTACTTGTTGTGCCACCAGGTCGGAATCTCCACAGCATATGATGTGCTTGATCCCAATTTCCTTAGCGATGCGCAGACCGTGTAGTAGAGCCTCATATTCCGCCATGTTGTTTGTAGCTTCGAAGTGGATCTGCAGAACGTACTGCAGTTCTTCTCCGGTGGGGGACTTCAGGGTGACTCCGGCTCCCGAGCCTTGATGCTGCTTGGATCCATCGAAGTGCATGACCCATGTCTCTGGTTCCGGCTCCAGACTTGCATCCGGAGCTTCTGTCCAATCTGCGACGAAATCTACCAAGACTTGGGATTTGACCGCAGTCCTAGGCTTGTAAGCGATGTCGAAGGCAGATAATTCGATGCCCCATTTAGCCGTACGTCCTGTTGCGTCAGCGTTGTTAAGAATTGTTGACAGCGGAGCCTTGCTCACAACTGTTACTGGGTGCTCTTGGAAGTAGTGCCTCAGCTTCCGGCTGCCCAGGAACACTCCATAGGCTAGCTTCTGAAAGTGAGGGTATCTTTGTTTTGACTCCGTCAGCACCTCGCTAATGTAGTAGACAGGTCTTTGGACGTCATATTCATGACCTTCTTCCTTTCGCTCCACCACGATGACGAGGCTGATGACTTTGTTGGTAGCTGCCAGATAAAGGAGCATTGGCTCTGACTCTGCTGGAGCTGCCAAGATAGGTGGGGAGGTGAGTATTTCCTTCAACCCTCGAAGAGCTGCGTCAGCTGCGTCGTCCCAGACGAATTTGTCTGTTTTCTTCAGCAGCTTGTACAGAGGTAGCGCCTTTACGCCAAGACGGCAAACAAACCTACTGATTGCTGCGACGCAACCAGTTAGTCGTTGCACATCTTTGAGACAAGTTGGCCGTTTGATGCACAGGATTGCCTTGATCTTTTCCGGGTTAACCTCAATGCCTCTGTGAGAGACTATGAAGCCAAGGAGTTTTCCGGCTGGCACGCCAAAAACGCACTTCAGCGGATTCAACATCATCTTGTACCTGCGGAGGTTGTCGAAGGTTTCTGTGAGGTCGCTGATCAAGTCGGATCCTTTCCGGGTCATGACCGTGATGTCGTCGACGTAAGCGTGCACGTTCCGGCCAATTTGGTCCTTCAGGCACCGCTGCATCGTTCGCTGGTAGGTGGCACCTGCATTTTTCAAACCGAAAGGCATGGTAACATAGCAGTAAGTGCCAAACGGGGTAATGAATGAAGTCGCCTTTTGGTCGGATTCCTTCATCCGGATCTGATGATACCCGGAATACGCATCAAGAAAACACAGAAGTTCCGCCCCCGCCGTCGAATCAATGACTTGGTCAATGCGCGGCAAGGGGAACGGATCCTTCGGGCAATGCTTGTTCAAGCCAGAGTAGTCGATGCACATTCTTAGTATTTCAGTGTCTTTTTTGGGTACAAGGACGGGATTCGCGACCCAATCGGTGTGGATAACTTCTATTACAAAACCTGCTTCTAGTAACTTTGCTAGTTTCATTCCTATGGCGCGGCGCTTCTTATCTCCAAAGCGTCGCATAGCTTGCTTCACCGGTTTGGCCCCCGGATTTATGTTGAGGTAGTGCTCGGCGAGTTCCCTAGGTACTCCGGACATGTCAGAGGGTTGCCATGCGAAGATATCCATGTTAGCGCGGAGGAACTCGACGAGCGCGTCTTCCTATTTGGGGTCCATGTTGGCTCCGACCGAAACCTGCTTGGAAGAGTCGCCTGGGATGAGGTCGTACTTCTTGGTTTCTATCGCGGCCTTGAAGGAGGTTTTCTGCTCGGAGATCTGCTTCTTGGTGGTCTGCATCTCAGTCGGATCCACCGCGGCTCAGAGCCTTTTCGGCTCTTCTCCGGATATCACGCTGCACTGCGAAGGCGGCTTCGCCTAACTCGCACTCATGAGCCTTTTTGTAGTCTCCGGATACGGTAATCATACCTTTAGGACCCGGAATCTTGAGCTTGTTGTAGATGTAGCACGCTCTTGCGTGGAACTTGTGGTAGGTGGGCCTGCCGAAGATGACGTGGTAGGAGCTCTTGAAGGGCACAACTTCAAACGTGATCTTCTCTTGGCGGAAGTTATGAACATCGCCAAAAGCCACGGGAAGTGTTATGTTGCCGAGGGAATTCGCCTTCTTACCCGGAACCACGCCATGAAACTCAGTGTTGCTGTGTTTGAGCTGTTCCTTGGTGAGGTTCATCCGCTCTAGAGTCTCCAGGTACATGATGTTCAGACTGGCCCCACCATCCATGAGGCACTTGGAGAAGTCATACCCGTCTATGCGGGGACTTACAACCAAGGCGTAGCATTCTTTTGGCACAACGGCAGGGTGATCCTCCCTGTCAAATGTGCACGGGACTTCCGACCACCTGACATACTGCGGCACAGCCGGAACTGTGGCGTTCAGGATCCGGGTAGCTGACTTGGTAGCGCGGACTGTTGGGGTTCCGAGGAAAGTGTGGTAAGCCCCCACGCTCTTTTTATCGAATGGGTTGGATTTTCCTGCGGATCCTGCCTTGGGGTCCGGCGAGTTATCATCCTCATCCATCGCCTCGGAACTATCATCTTCTTTGTCCTTGTTCTTTCCCTTGCCACCTTTGCCGCGTGGGCGGTGCTTCCGGGCGCGCTTGTATCCTGCCTCCGGGTCGTTCTTTAGATCATTGACCCACTTGCAGTTGCGGTTGGTGTGAGTGGACTTCCCTGTAGCCGGATCCAGATGGGCCAGGCAGGGCATGTCTCTGTACTCCTCATAAGTTTGCGGGGCGCGGGATCCGCCAGCTGTGACCTCGGAGGTATGCTGCTGACCCCTGCCGGCTCCGCCTCCCCGTCCGCATCCTCTGCCGCCTCCTGAACCTCCGCGTTGAAACGCCATGGTGATCATCTCGGATCCGCCACTCTTCTGGTCATCAGGGTTCTTGCGCTTATGGCTGCTGCTGCTACCGTTGTCACGGTTCTTCTTTTGCTGATGCAGGGGGATTGCTGTGGCTGCGAGATCACCGCCTGCGTCATCATCGGCGGCAGTGTGATCGCTGGCGATGGTGATCATGTCGTCCAACGTCAGTTTATTTGCATTGACCAAGCAAGTTAGCTTGTGTCGCAGCAATCCTCCTCGCTGTAAGCCCCCAATGAAGGCGTGCATTGCTGTGCGGTTGTCAACGTTCTCGCACTCGTTTCTGCATGCCAACCATCGGGTGAGGAAATTCCTCGATGTTTCGCCCTTCTTCTGGATACATGCCTGCAGGTCGCTTGTTGTGGCAGGTCTCTTGTATGTGCCCCTGAAGTGTTTCTCGAAAGCGTTCTTCAGGTCAAACCAGCAAAAGATGGAATTTTTCTCGAGGTCGCTGAGCCAGATCCGGGCTGGACCTACAAGGTACAACTGAAGCATGCGGCAGGCGATGTTAGGGGTTCCTCCGGCAAAGGTTACAGCATTATAGTAATCCTCAATCCAGGTATCCGGCCTTTCGGTGCCATCATAATGCTTCAGGTTTCCGGGTAGCTTGAGGTTCATCCTTGGCTTTGGTTCCTCTCGAATCATCCTGCCAAAGCACTTCGGACCAATGTAGTCGGTTCTGTATTCGTTGAGGCGATCCCGTGCGTCGCGTGAGCCGTGGCGAGGAGACTTTGAGCGAGAACGAGATCTTCGACCGTTGCCTCCGCCTCCACCTCCGCCGCCACCGCTAGGTGGTGGTGAGGGAGACCTGCGAGGTGGGCGGTTCGATTTCTTGCTTCCGCCTTCTGACTCTCCTCGGCCTTCCTGGTGCTGGCTCTGGCTTCTGTGGCTGCCTTCGCCGTGGCGCTGGTTGCCCTGGTCATTCCGGCGAGGCTCCGGGTCGCGGCTCCGGCGAGGCTCTGGGTCCCGCTCCTCATTCCGACTCCTCCTGGGCTCGGTCTCACGAACATTGTTCTGATTCCGGCGAGGTTCCGGCGAGCGCTCCCTGTTTCCGTTTCTTGGCAGCACGTTGTCGCGGATAACAATCCCACCATGCCCTGGGGGCCTGGTGTTTCCGGCTGGACTACGGCGGCGAGGGGGTCGCGGGTAACCGTTGAGCGGAGGAGAGGGGTTGCGGTACTTGTCCCGTCCAGAGTACATTGCATCCTTTCCCTTTCTTGGATCTGACGGTGGCGTCTTTGATGGTACGGGGATCGGATTTGGGTGTTCCCTCGCTTTCCTTCTGCGCTCCGAGGATCCGGTGTGTGATTCATCATCGGGTCGCCGATCAGCGCGGGCGTCCTTCTGCGCGGTAGATATACAGTTATCCGGATTGGATTCCAACCTGCGCGAAGTATCCGCCTTGCTTTGCTGCTGCATTGCTGAAGCGACGAGTGTGCGAAGATAGTTGATATCAACCTCTTCGTCCTTCTTCTTCAATAGTTCCGCAGCTTTTAGCATGTTGTCCTTTGGGGTTTCCAGCGGCCGGTGCTCGGCGGGCGTGGCGAAGTTGATCCTGCGAGGCGGGATTGCTTCTCTAACAATTCGATCGGCCTCCGCCTGCGCATAGGTCATCTTTACTTCCCACTCTTTCGCCATGCCCTTGACCTGCTCGAGTGTAGCAGCAATTTCGCGATCCTGTCTGTCGAAAGTTTCCGCCGCACTGCAGCTTGTTCCCTTTCTTCCCTTAATGCGGCTTCGGTATCGGCGAGCTTCTTGGCTGTGGCCAGCATTTCTGTCCGGTAGCCTCTAGAGCCTCCAGATCTGCGGCGTCGCCGGGGTTATAGGTTTGTTAAGAACTGCTCGCGCCACCATCTCCTCACCGACAGGATTTCCTCCGAGGAAGAATCCCCGTGGGGTCGCACCCGAGACATTGGAGATCCTTGGTGGGATGGTTGAGGGTCGATTGGCTGGTTGGTTCTTCAGATCCGGTTGTCCACTCGCGCTGTTATCGTTGCGAGAACCTCGCTTAGGCTGGGCGAGTCGACTTCGGGCTGATCACCGAGGCCGTACTCCCTAGCTTGCGGTAAAACTCGTCAAGATCCATGGAGGGGTATCTCCGGAAATTGGGCTCGAATTGCCCAAAATCGACTCTTCAACCGGAGTTCCGCTTTCTCCGACGGGCTCGGCTCGATCCGGATCCGCGTCGTTTTCCGGTGCTTCTACCTGCTCAGGACCAGCTCCGTCTTCTTGAGGGGCGGTTCCGGCGGTATGGGCCAAGAAGTGTACGAAGTGGCACCTCTGCTTTTCTAACACCTGGGAGACCCAGGTGGATCTGCATTGGTCTTCCACCGTTTTTTCCTGCTCAGGGGCGGATTGGGTGGGCTTTGAAATTTCCAGATCCGAGGCGGAATCTTCCTTGGGAAGCTCCTGCATCTCAGATCGGATCTTCGCGACAGCGTCCAGCTCTGCGGCGGTCGCGTCTGCGTTACTTACCAGTGGGTTTCCGTCGGAATCGACGGTTTCCCCGATGAAGATGTGTATGCCGCCAATCGGGACGATGGAGAGCTTGACGGGGTTTGCCTTAGCCAGAATCCAACACTCATCCGGAGGGACGATCGGCAGATTTCCGGCGTAGAGGACGCGCCCCACAGCGATGGTGTCGTCGTAGCTTCCCATGGCGGAACCCTCCCGGTTCCGGCCTCCAGACGCCACAGGCCCCACGGTGGGCGCCAACTGTCCTTGCCTAATCGACGGTACCCCGGAGGAGGGATCCTCACGAGGGGGAGAAGAAGTAGGGGCCATAGGGTGGAGTGCACACGGGACGGTGGTACGCGATTTACCCAGCTTCGGAACACCTGCACGATGACAGGGCCTACTGCTGCTTGTCTGGTATTATCTGGGCGCTTTCGCGTTGTTACAATGAGTTGTTGTTCTGCCTCTAGGGCTCCCAGGATCCGGCTTATAAAGGCGCACGGATCTAGGGTTTACATGGAGAGTCCTAGCCGGATTACAGACAGCCTAGCTACGGTACAATATCTTGCCGTGCACGTCACGGATCCGCCTTCCATATACGTCGTACTGGATCCGGGTTCCTCATGGGCCTCTATGGATCCGGGTTACTCCTGATGTCGGTACGGATCCGGCTTACTGATCCTGGGCCGGACTTCTTCCTTCATGATCAACAGCAACTGGGTCGCCCGATGGGCCACATGCCTCATCACCATCTGTGGGCCACCCGGGCTTGCCGGATCTAGGCACTGTCGATGGTACACCCATGAAGTATACCCACAACAGTTTCCTTCTCATTTGTCCTAAAAGTCATAGAACTCCAAACGTTATAGCTCTGTTTGTGAAGGATTTTCTAAAATAATTATCGTATCCTAATTCTGACTTTTGGAGTGGTTACTAGGACACATAAAATGACACCATGCGGCTTCGCGGGATTTTCTGCCTTCGTTTAAATTGCCATCTGGCCAAAATGGAAACCCGAGGACATATAAGAAATTGTTTGAATTGTTACTATGTTAACATGGTACTGTACATGATTCAAATATGCATGAGTTTTACATAAACGGACAGAGGATGTTTTTATGAATATTTTGATACCTTATACGCATTTTTCTGACATCATATGAATTAGTTATGATTTTTACAAAATTAGAAAAATTGGAAAAATGGCCTACGCCCAGGGTGGCCGTCGGCGTAGCCCTGTCTACGCCTTGGACCAAAGATTTGCCGAGGGCTGCCCTCGGCGTAGACCTCGCTACGCCGACGACAATGCTACGCTGAGGGTCGGACGGGCAGGCTGGCCTGGCCGGGCCATGCCGACGGCCCCGACTTTTGGCCGCCGGCGTATAAAAGGCCCTCGGCGTATCGTGCCATTTCTGTAGTGCAGGCCGTTTGTCGCACATCGGTGAAGTAGAGATGCAGCGGACCGGTAGCCCGAGGAAGCGGCAGTTTTATCCGAGATTGCGAGGAAGCACAGCATGGTGCGCACGTACTGCTTCCGTCCATAAATAAGTGTACATGTGGGTTTTTTAAAATAAATAATGAAGTGAAGTGAAAAATATATTGGAAAGATGTATTTCTCATCTTTAATTTTTTTACCTCAAATGAGTTAAGTGCATGTAGAAAATAAGGAGAACATGTGCTCAATATTATTGGGTTTGATTTCTGTGCGATGAGAGAGAAACAATTCTTTGTGTAAAAAAAAGAATTTTTACTACTTTAAAGTGCAAAAAAAGTGCACTGAGAAGATAGGAATAAACTCTTTTATGGATAAAGTTTGGAGCTAGATGTCCACTTATTTTAGAATGAAGGGAGTACAATCGATCTGCAGGTTGATGTGTCTGGATAATTAACAAGCTGGCAATGCCGTGGCATTCTCTTGCATATGCCTGTACGTAGCGAGAGGCTACCCTGCTCATCGAGGTTGCTGAGCGGAGAGCGCAAGACGATGCCAGCCGCGGAGCAAAGGCTGAGAGAACCGATCGAGAGACCGCATGAACGTGCGGTATGTGTGTGGTCTTGTATGCCTACGGAGGTTCAATAATCTGAGTATTTACAGTCAATTTTCTTAAGACTTCAGATGGACAAACATTGAACATGAACAAGCAGTATAGCCCGTGTACCGTCTCGAATCCTACCTGAACCCCATGAGCTGTATCGTGATCAATCCGGGCTCGCTGCTTACACTATTAATACGAGATCAAGGCTTGATCTTCGATTAGTTCTAAAATTCACTTCAGCGCGAGCGCGCGTGCATACATCGAACCAAACCATGGACGAAAAGCTCCTGCCTGACGGCCGGAGCGCCGAGCAACTTCCAACGGGGCAGGATAAGCAACAGCCAACGGTCACGATGACTGCCATAGATGTGCTAGTCATGGTCTCCGTCCCCATCGTAGTGGGTTTACTTTTCTGTGTCATAGCGGTGGGCCTCATCGGCATGGAGGCTTCCCGGCGACCGGAGTTCTCCGTCGTCATGGACGGCCACTCCAGACTCGAGGACCGCGTCCCACGGGCGTTCAATCTCACCATGCGAATCGACAACAATTTCGGGGGCAAGTCCGAGGTCTGCGTCGGCGGCGAGGCGACGGTATCGTACGGAGGGGTGCCTCTCGCCGGCTGCCGCGTGCAGGACCTGTGCGTGCCGCCCAAGTGCTCCGCCGAGTTGCCCATCGTCGCGGTGAGCGGCGGGGTGGGGCTGCCGAGGGAGCTTGCCGAGATCATGGCGGACGAGGAGCGGTCTGCTTCAGGTGGCGTGGTGCGGGTGGAGGTTCGGGTCGTCTCGCCGGAGCACCGGTCGTTCGTGTCGTGCATGGCAGCGCTGGCTCCTGGTGGCGTGGCTTCCCCGTGCCAACACGTGTTTCTCTCCGAGGAGTCCGATGGCGTTAGGCCTACGGATGGGGATGACTCCCCCGGCTTTCTCTCGTGAGAGACTACGAGAACGTCTACCTGTATATATTCCTGTAATTTTTCTTTCGTATATACTCTTTCTGTCTTTGAATAGGTATATATTTTTGAAAGTCTAGTACTTTTAAATTGTATTAATTTTTTACATTAAAATAGCAACATATACGACATTAAATTACTATATTATAGAAATACTCCCTCTATTCGGGATTACTCCTTCCAGGTCGGTTTAATACACGTGCACATAGTTTAAGATAAATTTTAACCATTAATTAGATAAAAAAATATAAATTTATATCTATAAAATATATACCATTAGATTCGTATTAAGAATATATTTAATAATATAATTTTTAGACATATTTTTCAGCTTGTATGTACCATAATAATGGTCAAAGCAATTTCAAACGTCATGTGTGTCTGTTAGACTGATCTAGAGGAAGTATAAGGCCTAAGGGCCAATTTGATTTTAATTTCCTTGAGAGAATTTACTTATACTTATGGAGTTATGGTAATTTTACATGCATTACCTCCCACGCCAATCCTTACATGTTGACATCAAATAAATTCTCACAGTGTGTACATATATACGTTTTGTTGCATACATAATTTTTTTTGATAGAAACCCGCATTTCCTTTGTTCCATAGTTTTTGTTATGATTTTAATTAAAATTTGAACTAAAACAAGAGTTATGGAACCGAGGTACATTGCATGCATCAGTTGATGAAAAAAAAAGTATTCGTCCAAGATTACTGCGATACAAGATATACAAACACCCTGCACGGAGATGGTCGCGACGGTGCACTTCCCATAGCCACGCGGCATGACAGTAGCCTCCGCTCCCTGCCCAAGGCCGCCGGCCCGCGCAGCATGATGTCGACGTCGAGCTCCGGCGCCAGCTCCGACGCCATCCGCTGGCGTAGCTCGTCGGACAGCCCCACCTCGGTTCCCAGCGCGACCATCCTCACATCCTTGTGCTCGTGCGGCGCCACGCAGAACCCAGGCACTCGTCCCCACGCGAGCACCGCGCCCGCGTAGGACACCGCCACCGATCCGCCATCCACGCAGAGCCTCCGCGACTGCGGGCTCCCGCTGCTCGCGCCGTGGAGCGTCAGGTTGAACGCCGGTGAGACCGTGGAAGCAGGCGTATGCATCTGCCGCCCGTCGGAGCCGTCCACGTTGACGGAGAAAGTCGGCAGGAGGATCTGCTTCGGGGTAGTGATAACGTGGACCACGAATCCCAGGAGGATGGATAATGATATTGCGATCATCACGACGTACACGATGACGCTGCCGCCATTATTATTGCGCTGTGCGAGTGCGACGACGGGGACCTGCGCCGTCGTCTTCCCTGCTTCCAAGTCGTCGTTCTCCATGGCAGATTCCGTTCCCCTGCTAATTCCGAGGTGATCGATTTTCTCTGTGGATTGGAAGATTCGAGGTCCTGAGAAATCTACTTATAACTAGGATTTTGAATCGTACGTACTGCAACGCCCGTCGTCAGCCGGGAGTTGGAGTTCCACCTTGACATGAATTCTCTTATATATGCCTTTCTAGCTTAGTAGGAAAAGGACTCCATATTGCAAACAAAGGATCGGATATGAAACTGTTAAGGCACATGTTCTTAGCATTTTTTATCTTTGCTAGTTGAAAGTCTCTGCGCCTATTCCATTGGTAAAAAAGGAGAGAGTAATTTTCATATCATCAACTCGGCCAACATTTTTCTTCTGCCAAAGAAGGTGGCACTGAGTCCATCACTGACTTTAGGCCGATTAGCTTCGTTCATGTGATCCCGAAGATCATCACCAAAGCCATGGCCTTACTCCTAAGTCCAAACATGAACGATGTTATCACCCGCAGCCAAGACACTTTCATCAAGACTAGGAGCATCCACTACAATTTTATGTACGTCACGAACACAACCCATCGGCTCCAACGCAGTCATACCCTGGCCCTCCTCATCAAGCTCGACATTGCCAAGGATTTCGATACTGTTTGTTGGGACTACATTTTGGACCTCATGCATCACCTCAGCTTCCCCCGATTGTGGAGCGCTCTGGTGTCGTAGCTTTTCTCGACTGCAACCTCCAAGGTGCTACTCATCGGAGTTCCGAGGGAGGACATAATCCATGGTTGTGGCCTCCGACAGGGTGACCCTCAGTCGCACCGCTGTTATTTGATATCGCCATCGACCCGCTGCAAAGTTGGAGGCCATGCCAGGAGGAGCACGGGGCTTCAAGCCACCATGTACACGGATGACGTTGCGCCCCAACCGCTCCCAACGTGTCAAATCTTGGGGACATTCCCACATAACTTTCGCGAGGTCATGTGACAAATGTGGCGAACAACTCAATTGAGCCGATCTGCTGCTCCGACATCGACCGTCCCTCCGTCTTAGAAAACTTCCGCCCTAGTGAAATCGGTTGTCTCTTCCCTGCTGATCTTCATGCCCACCGTTTTCAAGGTGGACAAACGAACCATCAAGGCCTCCGACAAGATCCGTCGTGGCATGCTATGGGCTTGCAAGGAGTCCATCAGTGGGGGAGGGGGATGCAAGGTCAACTGGTCCATGGTCTACCGTCCCAACGCGCTTGGTGGTCTAGGTATCCTTGACCTTGGCAAACTTGCTAGGGCCCTTCTGGTTTTGGTTCTAGTGGGTGGCCCCAGACAAGCTGTGGGTGGGCACCGAAACTCTGATTGATGAGATAGATCGTCAGCTATTCAGCGTTGCTACCAAGATCACCATTGGGGATGGACATAAGGCCTCTTTCTGGCAGCTAGGCTCTCCTAAGTACATTGCAGCTAAGAAATTCACGGTCTCCAAACGCAAGAACCGTTCGGTCCACGACACTCTGGATGGTCTGAAATGTATCTCCGACATTGCCATTAATAACTTCACCGCAGACCACGTCGAGCAATTCATCCACATGTGGGACATTTCTCTGGGATTCACTCCCCCTGGCGTTCAGGACTCCATTGAATGGGCCCTTTCGCCGGATGGGTGATACTCAACAAAGTCAGCTTACAAGGTGCAATCCGAAGGCTCTTGCCCTTGCTCCTTCGAAAAACTTGTGTGGAAGACTTGGTGAAAGGATCGTATGCCGCACCTAGAGGGGGGGTGAATAGGTGCTAACCAATTTTTAGTTCTTTTTCAATTTAGGCTTGACACAAAGGTAAATTCTCTAGATATGCAACTAAGTAAATTTACCTATATGACAAGGTTATCAACTAAGCAAGATATAGCTACGCAATATATAGGAGATAGAATGGGATAGAGGTAACCGAGAGTGGAGCACGCGATGACACGGAGATGATTCCCGTAGTTCCCTTCCTTTGCAAGAAGGTACTGACATGGGCATACCCTTCGGGTACCCATTATTAGTATACCTGGCTCGGCCCAAGATGGAGAAGACCAAATATGGAGAAGGCCCAACAAGGCAACCCGAAGAAGTAGTCGACTAGGACTCTTGTAACACCCTAGGCTGGTTGCATATATAAAGCTAGCCAGGGCACCCGAAATAAGGAGGACGACAGATAGACATAGAGATAGACAACATAGCTCCGCTATGACGGCACCCTGTAAACACATCTATGATCATATACTGGATTGCTAGCAGCACGTAGGGATCCTCCACCGAGGGGACCCGAAGCTGGGTACGTCGTGTGCCTAATCTCGACCCCGGAGTCTCCATCGTCGCTCTTCCCGAAAACCCTAGTCTACAATACGTAGGCATTGCCGAGGTATTCCCTCGTCAATTGGCGCCGTCTGTGGGAATTGCGACGACTGGATTTTGTCATCCGGGCGAGATCCGTCGAGTTCATCATCATCAACAGCGTGTATACCGATCGACTTCAACAAAGCGGCCGCAGTGCATCCGATCTACTTCAAAAAGCAGTGTCGCCATATCCGATCTACAACAGCAGAGCCGTGCCGATCAGTTTTTACCTTCAGCTTGCCAAGTCGTCTAATTCAAAGAAAGCCAGATCAAGTACGGAAATTCGCGTCGGCCTGCTCAGACTGAGAACCAAGCGACCCGATTGCGTTCGTGGAAGTGAAGAAAAAGAAATCCAAGTACAAACACCATACGTTGGAAAAGAAGAAAACAAGGCAGCTCAACCAAAGCAAAGCAACCGTGTACTACACGCTTACAGGAGACAATCGCCATCAACCAGTACGTAGTGGGATCAAGTCAAAAAAAAAAAAAAAAAAAAAAAAAAAAAAAAAAAAAAAAGATCAATCAAGAAGGGATTTGCTGGAGACTATGCGCAGGGATGCACCAAGAAGCTCCAAAACGTGGCACGCACATGCAGCAACATCATCTAAGTCAGACGAAGGACACCTCCATATCAAGAAAAAGGAAGCTTCATCGGCTAATCAAATCAATCGGTTCCGTGGGAACACGAAGTATACTTCGTATTCGTCGCGGTCGGGATCGCCATTAAGAAAATCCGTCAACGACCATAGCTGATCAAGTCTTCACCGCAAACTTGCTCACCCGACAAAAATAATCAGATTCGACTGCTTCACCGCACACAGTAGCCACACTCGGGGATTTGCCTCCCGCGAACTCAACACCCTCGGGTGCTCACCTATCGCGGATCCATCGGATCGACTACGTCCTCTTCATCGACTATGACGACTACATCGACCACTTCCGGCCAGACGCCGTGCGACTATAGACTACGTCTGAGGCACGACTTGCGTCCACTTCGGCGTCACCGCACCCGATAAAAAGCTAAGTTTTCTTCTTCCTCCAAGATTCAATTATTTATTTACTTTCGCCATACCCGAATACTCGGGGGTTGCGTCATTACATTATTACAGAAAATTCACCCAAACACTGGGGGCTGCGCCATTACTCTGTTATCACAAATATATTCGGTTACTTGGTGAATTTCTTTTCTTCGGCTCTGGATATATCTTCTTCGGCTCAGTGGAATTATTTTCTTCGGCTCAGTGGAATTACTTTCTTCGACTTAGTAGCTTTGTCTTCTTCGACTTAGTGGATTTATTTTCTTCGGATTACTGGATTGATTTTCTTCGGGTTATTATTGGTTCACTTATACAATATTACCCGATGCATTTCCGGGTCAATGGATTCATCTTCTATGGTTATTACTGGAATTATTTTCTTCGGCTCAATGGATTCATCCTCACGGATTCATCTTCTATGGTTATTACTGGATTCTTCGGGTCAATGGATTCATCTTCTATGGTTATTACTGGATTCTTCGGGTCAATGGATTCATCTTCTATGGTTATTACTAGAACTATTTTCTTCGGATAAATGGATTCATTCTCTATGATATCAGCGAATTCATCTTCTATGATTATTACTGGATTCTTTGGGCCAATAGATTCATCCTCTATGATATCGACGGATTTATCTTCAATATATGCTCTATATTTAATGGGGTAATCTTCAATATGGATTCATCTCAAATACTTCATATGGGATTCATCTTCATATATTATTGTCTATGGCTACATCCTAAATGGCTTCACCGTATATGACGCCGCGACTCCGTCAACTTCTTTCGACATCATGGCTAAACACTCGGGGGCTCGACCATGACTTCGCCTCGGGTCGCAACTGCGACACAACGTCTAAGCAACAATCATGACATCACCCCAGCAACGCTCGGGGGCTCGGCTATTTCTCCATCAACAATTTGGCGGCATCTACTTTTGTTATTTGGTGGTTTCTACTTCGGCTCGACTTCTTCTCGGTACTCGAAGACTTCATCACGCATCGACTCTGTTGTGCCTAATAAGCTAAGTGTTCATTTATTTTACACAAAGTTGATTATCATTTACTTTCGCCGGCCGACGCTCGGGGGCTGCGCGGCATATATTCACTTTACATATCATCGAATCTGAGCATCTAACACCGCATGCGAAAAAGAGAGTCAAGGAAAAGATAGAAAAAGTTTGTTTATTTGTGCAGGAGAAAGCAAATTTCAAAGTATATAAAAGAGAACCCGACGAAATTGTCTACAGTGAGAACTCGACGAAATTGTCTTCAAGAAAGGACAGGACCCGACGAAATTATCTTCAAAAAGAGAACCCGACAAAATTGTTTTCAAGAGAGAACCCGAGGAAATTGTAATCAAGAGAGAAGTCGAAGAAATCTTCTTCAGGGAGGAACCCGACGAAATCTTCTTCAGGGAGGAACCCGACGAAATCTTGAGAAAACCCAAAGAATTATCCTCAAGGAGGATCCGAAGAATTTCCATGAAGGAGGAACCCAAAGAATTGTCTTCAAGGATGAACCCAAAAAATTGTCATCAGGGAGGTCTCGAAGAATTGTCCTCAAGGAGGTCCTGAGTAATTATTCTCAGGGAGGTCCCGAAGAATTGTCCTCAGAAAGGACCCGAAGAACTGTCCTCAGGGAGGACCCGAAGAAATTTTCTTCAAAGAAAGAACTCGACCAAATTTTCATCAAGGAGGAACCAACAAAAAAAAGAGAAGAAGAGAGAGGATGGGTAAATCTTCGGGTCCATTGACTCGTCATATTCTTTCGAGCAAGAGCATCTGTGATGAACCCGACAATATAGAAGAATCCAATATATTCGGCTGTCTCATCAAGCCCGAGAGAAAAATATAGAAGAACCCGCAAAATGGGTCATTGCATCAGCCGAACAAGGCACTCGACAATATATTCTCAGAACGCCAAAGTTGCGATCAATTTCTGAATGCCGCAAATTTGCGAAGGTAAGACCCCAGATCCGTTCTGCTGGGCGTGGCATCGCCGAAGACTGCGCTCTGCTACTTTTATCCGTATCAACAGATACGAAGAAAAATCCTAACGGACGCGTTAGGTACCCGATAAAACATGACTGGGACTCGACAGAATGGTAAGACCTTAAGCGGCACCTGTCGAAGTTTACACCAGTATCCCGGGATCATGTCCAGGGACGTGATCTTGAAGTAGGTTTTTGCGGATTGCCACTAGAGCAGTTAACTAGTACCTGATCCGTCAGATGAACTAGCCCCAACTACCATTATCCCTGTACAATATAGATATGGATGTCAAATAAAAATAGCAACGGCTTGGAGTCGATAAAAAGAGGGGCGCACCAAGTTCGTTATCGAGTAGTACAACTTGAGCCTATGCCTAGGTGCAAGCACCTGCTCATAGGCTCGGGGGCTACTCTTATCGAGAGTATTGTTCATCCTCCCGATAAGATACAAGAAAGAGGAAAAATTGTGGTGTCGATTAAAAGCAAGTTGAGCCTACACCCAAGTGCAAACACTTGGCTGTAGCCTCGGGGGCTACTCCCATCGGGAGCGCTGGTCGCGCGCCCGATAGAAAAATAACTTCGACAACATCTACGACAATCAAGGTTTGTAGACTCAACTCGATTCTACGACTCGAGTGGAGCCTACTCCCATCGGGAGCACATGGATTTCATCAAGTCCTCCAGAAATATAGTTAAGTTCTTCATCGAGTAGTACAACTTGAGTCTATGCTTAAGTGCAAGCACTTATCCATAGACTCGGGGGCTACTCCCATCGGGAGCGCTGCCGCGCACCCGATAGAAAAATAATTTCAAGAATCGTCGACATCATCTACGCTACACATGATCCACGACATGGACCTCGCCTTGTGTTTCTTCGACTTCGGAGATGGTTATGCTTGGAGTTTCTACGCAAGTCTTCGACTTCCCTATAAACTCGGGGGCTACTGACATGGGCATACCCTTCGGGTACCCATTATTAGTATACCTGGCTCGGCCCAAGATGGAGAAGACCAAATATGGAGAAGGCCCAACAAGGCAACCCGAAGAAGTAGTCGACTAGGACTCTTGTAACACCCTAGGCTGGTTGCATATATAAAGCTAGCCAGGGCACCCGAAATAAGGAGGACGACAGATAGACATAGAGATAGACAACATAGCTCCGCTATGACGGCACCCTGTAAACACATCTATGATCATATACTGGATTGCTAGCAGCACGTAGGGATCCTCCACCGAGGGGACCCGAGGCTGGGTACGTCGTGTGCCTAATCTCGACCCCGGAGTCTCCATCGTCGCTCTTCCCGAAAACCCTAGTCTACAATACGTAGGCATTGCCGAGGTATTCCCTCGTCAGGTACGACTACGTTTGGAGGAGTGTGGTTGCTACGCAAGCCAAACCAACAGCCACGAAGGCTTCACTCAGATCTCCTGTGAGCAACGCCACGAAGGCCTAGCCCACTTCCACTAAGGGATTTCCTCGAGGCGGAAACCGGGCCTTTACAAGGTTCTTGGGGCACACATCCACAACCGAATTGGAGGCTCCCAAATCTGTAACAATACAACAATCAACAACAACACATCAACACAAATCAACTAGGGAACCAAATAGGAACACTAGTATGAGATCCCTCAAACAAATGAGGGGGAAATGAAAATCGCTTCGGTGAGGATGTAGATCGGTGGCTTCTCCTTCGAATCTCCAAAGATCAAGAGCTTTGGTTGGGGGAGGAAGGAGATCTTGCAAAACTTGTGTTTCTTGAGGTGGCTCTAATGGAGGTGAAGCTTGGCATATTTCTTGTGCAATGATTGAGCAAAGGGGTAAGGAAGAAGAAGAGGGGTATAAATACCCCTCCCCAAAATCCAGCCGTTGAGCATTTCGGGGGGCCGGATAATCCGTCCTAAGTAAGGGCCGGATAATCCGCCCCCCCCGGATAATCCGGCCTCCAGGTACAAAACCATGACAATGTCCGGGCAAATGTCCGGCCCCTGTACTGAGAAGCAATTCTTCAGGTCCTTATCCATTTTCGAGGGGGCTGGATATTCTTGAAATATCCGGCCCTGGTACAAAACCGGGACAATATCCGGGCAAATGTCCGGCCCCTATACTGAGCTGCATTTCCTCAAGTCCTTAGCCGAAATTCTGGTGGCCGGATATTTTGGAAATATCCGGCCCGGATTATCCGGCCTGATGAATATTTTTGCAGATGCTTTTTGACAGCACTGACCACATCCAACACACATACAAATGTATCTATGTAATCCCTGTACCACTTAAACGACCATTAGTGTATCACATACATTGACATCAAACACTCAAAACATAATATGAGAGATGTTCTTTCAATCTCCCCCTTTTTGGTGTTTGATGACAATATACGGATTTGCAAGAGAATAACTATAGAGGCAAACATGATGGCAAAAACATAGAGGCACTCCCCCTACATGTGTGCATATAAGTAATTTGCATTTGAATACAAATACACAACACATAGGATTGAGGTGCCTCAACACTAGAGGTATCCATCATGAGCTCTAACAAGAGACATATACAAATATGAAGTTGAGATAGGATGCAAGAAATCACACCCATGTGTAGATATAAGATACGGAGATATAGCATCACACATAATAGAGTATCCTTGATCTCAACATATAGAAATCCGAAAACCATAACAATGTCTCACACCACATAGCACATAGTTTTAAACGGGACACAACCAAAGCAAATAGTTCAAATAAGAGGGAACACAAGCAATAAAGGAATGATAAACGCATATGCTTGTGCCCAAACCATGCAAATCCCCGAGAGAGTTCCTAATAGAACGCTTCTCCCCCTTTGGCATCGAGACACCAAAAAGGGGACAAGCGCGATGCTACTCGCCCCATGGGGATCACTCGGAGGCATCATCATCATCGGACTCTTGCGCCTCTTCTTCTTCTTCTTCTTCTTCTGCTTCTTCATCAGTGTCAGGTGCATCCGGAGAACGGCGAGTGAGACTGGACCTCTGAATGCAACTGTCAAGATCACTCCACGGAACCTGTGCAGAATGCCACCTACTGTAACCTGGGTGAGCTGGAGGCTGAGGAGGGGGTCCTTTCTCACCACTGAGCTTGTGCAGAATAACCGCCTGAGTATGCTTAATCTCAGAACGCTCCCGACTGGCCGCATAGTTCTCCTTATGGATCTCAATGTTCATGCAAAGGATGTAACGCTGAAACCAACTGAGCCTGTTCACTTGTTTCTTCATAGCAGGGAGGTCAGGATGGCGAGCAGGAGCAACTCCACTAGAACGAGCATCAGCCATGAATGAGTCAGGTGGAGGAACAGCAGACGAGACAGGCTTAAGCTTGTAGGCCTTCTTGACAGAGTGATTCATCATACGGTACCCGCTCAAGTCTTCACCACTCACGCCCGCAGTGTTGTTGATGAGGAGCTGGATGTAAGGCGCATAAGGTATAGAGGTGCGGGAGACCAAGGCATCATGAATCTCATGGAAGATGTAGTCCATGATATCAATAGTGTAGTTACGTTCCTCATTCTCATCACGAGCACACCGAAAGCTGAGGTACATGAGATCCACAAGAGTTCCCCGGAGAGCATCATTGTTACCACCACTAGGAGCGATGGTGGACCGAAAGAACCTGAGTAACTGACTATAAATGCTAAGCAGCCCCTTGGTCTCTCCCACTTTTCCAGCAGATGTATAGAGGTCAAACAGTGCATTCTTATCTGCCTTCTGAGGTCCATGGAAACGACGGCCTCCTTCTGCAGGAACTCCAAGAATAGCAGCAAAACGACGCAAGGTGGCAGTACAGTGAGTGGAGCCAGACATCCATTCCATAGTACGGTCATCATCTTTCTGGATGGCCAAAGTAGCAAAGAACTGCTTCACCAACTCTGGACTATAGTCACATCAAATCTTCATCAAATCCTTCAAGCCCATCCTACCAGCCACCCAGATGGCATCTGCAAAGTGATCGTTGACTGCCAGAACATCCACATCGATAGCTTGCATGGGACGTACTTTCTTCATGGGCTCATGGATATCCTTATAGATGAACTCCTGTTCCATGCACCAGAATTTTCTGCCCTCTGTCTCTTCATCCCTTGGGAGGTCTTCATACCAGTTCTTCATGCGGATAGCAGAGTAAGAAATAGGATACATGGTCTTGTAGTTTTCCCTTGATGCCTTGTTCTTGTGCCTAGATGAGGTTGACTTGCGAGGAGCGTTGGACACGAACTCATCACTTAACCGATCAGCCCTTGCGCGTCTCCGAGAAGTAACCCGAGAAGTACGACCTGTGAATAGCAAAGATGGATAGCAAAGAGAAGATAATGCTCATAAGTCATGTATGATATGGCAATGAACTCTAGGAACATACTATAAGCTGATACAAGACTAAACAAGATAGATTGAATCAAAACTGCCGCGGCGATGAAGCTCCAGGCCGGATAATCCTGTGCCCCAAGGGGGCGGATAATCCGGCCAGACCGGATAATCCGGTCCTCGCGGGGGCCGGATAATCCGGCCCTGCGAAACTAGCAGATTTTGCAATCACAAACTTGTCTAAGAGCAGATCGGCCTTATAGCATGCAAGAGGAGTACACTACAAACGATTTGGAACAACTAGACACCAAATCCACCAAGAAAATAGCACACATAAATCACAACACCTAGGGTTAGGGATTGTGATTCATACCCGCATCCATTGCGAAAACCGCTTGGAGGAAAAGGTAGCTAGGAGGGAGGAGCACCCGATCCACCCAAAAACTCCGGGAGGGAGTGGACGGGGCAACTCCGGCGAGGAGGAGAGTCTCCGGCGATCTTGAGAGGAGAGAGAGGTGCGTGGGGGGTGGACTGAACCGTTTCCCCCCCCCCCCCCCCCGCGGCCTCGTCCTCAGCCCAATCCGGCCCTAGTTTAGGGCGGATAATCCGGCCGGGCCGGATTTTCCGGGTCGCCTGGGGGGCGGATTATCCGGTGTTCTGGAAAATTTCAGAACACCGTCAATCCCGCCTATCTTTAGTTGGTTATTTGCGTACCCATATGTGGTGCAATAAACTATCACCTCACATATAAGATGCAGATTTACCAATAAGATTGGGGCAACCTAGATCATCCGACCGAGAAACCTCAAACTCCAAGTTTTTTACCAAACATGACAAATGAGCAAGATGGAAATGGCTTATAGATGAGTGTAGGCTTGGGTTTAGAAGACACAAACTGTTAATGGTACATGATCACTCAAGTTTGCAAGATATGAGCAAATAAGGCCAAACTAGAGTGATTTCCCATAAGAACATGGAGATGTCAAATAAAAGGCGATAAGATCCAAATAACTCCAATTCTTCACAAAGAAGAGTGTGGTGGCCTAGGCCACCATATATGAGTATTGTGGCATGGCACCGAGAAGATATATCTTGGGTCCAAGCCACTACTCATCATTGACGCTCACATATCAACATGATATTAAGAGAATGATTTCTTAATGTTGGCATTATGGGGGGAGGGATAGCTCAATAATTTAAACCGCACTCCCCCTATTTCCATGCCCACATCTAAACCAAATAAAGTTTTGAGACAAAGGTGTGTTTGCAAGATGGTCAAGCTATACTCCTTGAATCAATGATATTTAGCTCATTCCTCAAATAAGAGAATCTTGCTTCATCAAGAGGCTTCGTGAATATATCGGCAAGTTGATCTTTGGTAGGAACATAGATAAGCTCAATATCACCACGGGCAACATGATCCCTTATGAAATGATTCCGGATCTCAATATGCTTCGTTCTTGAATGTTGCACCGGATTGTAGGCAATCTTGATGGCACTTTCATTGTCACATAATAGAGGCACTTTGTCACAAATGACACCGTATTCCTTTAAAGTTTGCCTCATCCATAACAATTGAGTGCATCCACTTGCGGCGGCAACATATTCGGCTTCGGCGGTGGAGAGAGATATGCAATTTTGCTTCTTAGAAGACCAACACACCAAGGACCTACCAAGGAATTGGCAAGCCCCGGAAGTTGATTTCCTATCATCCTTGTCACCCGCCCAATCCGCATCGGTATATCCATTGAGAATAAAACTTGAGCCTTTGGGGTACCAAATACCATATCTTGGGGTATCAACCAAATATCGAAAGATTCTTTTGAGAGCCATCATGTGGCTTGATACGTCCAATTTGCATCACTATTTTATATCATAATTTGCTGTTATTCATTGATATATTTCATATTGGGACACAATACTTATGTTATTTCATCTATTTTTCATGTTTCATCATTATTGGAGGATCGAACACCGGAGCCAGGATTCTGCTGGAAAAAGCACCGTCAGAACGCAATATTTCGGAAGATCAACTCTGGAAGGAAATTATACCAAAAATCCTATTTTTCAAGATGACGAAGGAAGCCAGAAGGGGGAGCCAGGAGCAGCCAGGGTGGGCCCACACCCTAGGGCGGCGCGGCCCAAGCCCTGGCCACGCCGGCCTGTGGTCTGGGGGGCCCACGACCCTTTTCGCCTCCTTTTCTTCGCCAAACCCTTCGTCCCGAAGACCTAAGCCAGAAGGGGTACCTCGCGAAGAGTTACAGCCGCCTCTGCGGGGCGGAGAACACCAGAGAGAAAAGAGCTCTCCGGCGGGCGAGGGAATCCGCCGGGGAAATTCCTCCGGGAGGGGGAAATCGACGCCATCGTCACCGTCATCGAGCTGGACATCATCGCCATCACCATCATCATCATCTCCACCATCATCACCGCCGTCATCACCGCTGGACACCGTCACCGCCGTAGCAATTTGGGTTTGATCTTGATTGTTTGATAGGGGAAACTCTCCCGGTATCGATTCCTACTTATTGTTGATGCTATTGAGTGAAACCATTGAACCAAGTTTATGTTCAGATTGTTATTCATCATCATATCACCTCTGATCATGTTCCATATGATGTCTCGTGAGTAGTTCGTTTAGTTCTTGAGGACATGGGAGAAGTCTAAATGTTAGTAGTGAACTATGGTTGAGTAATATTCAATGGTGTGATATTTAAGTTGTGGTGTTATTCTTCTAGTGGTGTCATGTGAACGTCGACTACATGACACTTCACCATTTATGGGCCTAGGGGAATGCATCTTGTATTCGTTTGCTAATTGCGGGGTTGCCGGAGTGACAGAAACCTAAACCCCCGTTGGTATATCGATGCGGGAGGGATCGCAGGATCTCGTAGTTTAAGGCTGTGGTTAGATTTATTCTTAATTACTTTCTTGTAGTTGCGGATGCTTGCAAGGGGTATAATCACAAGTATGTATTAGTCCTAGGAAGGGCGGTACATTAGCATAGGTTCACCCACACAACACTTATCACAACAATGAAGATTATTTAGCCGTATGTAGCGAAAGCACTAGACTAAAATCCCGTGTGTCCTCGAGAACGTTTGGTCATTATAAGTAAACAAACCGGCTTGTCCTTTGTGCTAAAAAGGATTGGGCCACTCGCTGCAATTATTACTCTCGCACTTTACATACTCGTACTTTATTCAACTGTTACATCAAAACCCCACAGAATACTTGTCTGTGAGCATTTACAAGAATCCTTCATCGAAACCGCTTGTCAACACCTTCGCTCCTCGTTGGGATCGACATTCTTACTTATCGAAGATACTACGATACACCCCCTATACTTGTGGGTCATCAAGACTATTTTCTGGCGCCGTTGCCGGGGAGTGAAGCGCTATTGGTAAGTGGAATTGGTAAGGAAAACCTTTACTGTTGTGCTGATTTTATTTCTCCTGCTGCTATAAGTCATTATGGAGAGATCTTCTCTTCATTTTCTATTTGGGAAATCTACTACTACCGCAACGGTAGTGGATGAAGCGCCAGTGAGGAAGTGATACCATATAAAATACCTATGAAAATTATTGAACGTGTTATGGATAACCGCTATGAGGGGGATGGAACTGTCCACCCCGGTGATCATTTACTGTTTTTGCATGAATTATGCGGGTTATTCAAATGTGCAGGTATTGCTATGGATGAAGTGAGGAAGAAACTATTCTCTTTATCGCTGTCCGGTAAGGCGGCGCATTGGTATAAATTACTGGATAATGGGGATTCTCTTGAATGGAATGATATTGTGCCCCGGTTTTATTCTAAGTTCTATCCTCCAAGTGAAATTCATAAGGATCGGAATCGCATATATAATTTTTGGCCTCATGATGGAGAGAGTATTGCCCAAGCTTGGGGGAGATTGAAGTCTTTAATGCTCAAATGCCCCATTCATGAGCTTCCTGGTAATGTTATTATTGATAATTTCTATGCAAGACTTTCTTTTCAAGACAAGACCTTGCTTTGGATACTTCTTGTTCTGGATCATTTACACGCAACAAAGAAGAGTTTAAAAGGGACCTTCTTGATCGGATCCAAGAAAATACTCAAGGATGGGAGAACGACAAGGATAGAGAATCGTATAATTTATGATTATAAATGCATTGAAGCTTTTATGGATACTGATAAATTTCGTAATATGAGTGCTACATATGGTCTTGATTCTCAAGTTGCTGTAAATCTTTATAAAGCTTTTGCCTCTCATTATGAATTGCCAAAGAAGAATTTTGATAAGTATCATGAACCGTATAAAGATAAAATTGATTCATCTATTAATAAATGTGTTGTAGTTGAAACTGCTGATCGTGTTATTCCTGAAGTTTATATTGAAAAAACTCCTTTCCCTGCCAAAATGAAAGAGTACTCTGTTATAAATAGTGCGGTTCATAAAAGTGAAAAGAAACCTGTAGAACCTGAAGAACAAATAAAAATTGAACTGCTTTGTTGCAATAGTTAAAGATCTTGTGACTCGAAAATGTGGAGGATGGTCATATTATTTTCTGTGAAGATGCTTCTAATATTGTTTCACATCCTAATAAACCCAAACAAGCTAGTGTTCCTATGATGTCTGTTAGAATTGGTGATCATTGCTATTATGGATTATGTGATATTGGTGCAAGTGTTAGTGCTATTCCGTATGAGCTTTACACGGAGATTATGCACGAAATTGATTCTTGTGAACTTGAAGATATTGATGTGGTTATTCAGCTGGCTAATAGAGAAACTATTTCTCCAATTGGTATTGTTCGAGATGTGGAAGTTTTATGCGGTAAGATTAAATATCCTGCTGACTTTTTGGTACTTGGTTCTGCAGCTAGTGATTATTGTCCTATTATTTTTGGTAGACCTTTTCTAAATACTTGTGGAGCTATTATAGATTGCAAGAAAGAGAAAATTTTGACTAAATTTGCTGGTGAATCTTATGAGTTTAACTTCTCTAAATTTACTAAAACTCCTTATAAAGCTGATTTGCCTAGTAATGATATTAAAATGGAGCAATGTGCATCTATTGTTCTTGTTCCTAATAATCCTTTGCAGCAACATTTAGAGGATAGCGAGAGCGAAATTTTTAGGAAAGAAAGAGATGAGCTTGAGGAAATTTTTCTTCGCTAACCTATTCTCAAGCATGATTTACCGGTGGAAGATTTGGGTACAACACCGCCACCAAAGGAAGATCCTGTTTTTGATTTAAAGCCTTTACCTGATAATCTTAAATATGCTCATATTGATGATAAGAAAATATATCCTGTTATTATTAGTTCTAAGCTTTCAGAGATTGAGGAAGAAAGGTTATTGGAAATATTGAAGAAGCATCGAGGCGCTATTGGCTACACTCTTGATGATTTGAAGGGGATTTCTCCTTCTATTTGCCAACATGCTATTAATATGGAAGATGATGCAAAGCCTGTTGTTGAACCTCAGCGTCGTCTAATTCCAAAGATGAAGGAAGTGGTAAGGAATGAGGTATTACGACTTCTTGAAGCTGGTATTATATATCCTATTGCTGATAGTAGATGGGTTAGTCCTGTGCACTGCGTTCCCAAGAAAGGAGGTATGACTGTTGTGCCTAATGATAATGATGAGCTCATTCCTCTAAGAGTAGTTGTAGGGTATAGAATGTGCATTGATTTTCGAAAAGTTAATAAAGTTACTAAGAAAGATCATTACCCTTTACCATTTATTGATCAAATGCTAGAAAGATTATCTAAAAATACTCATTTTTGTTTTCTTGATGGTTATTCGGTTTTCACAAATTCTTTGTTAAAGCTAAAGATCAAGAGAAAACCACCTTTACTTGTCCTTATGGAACTTATGCTTATAGACGCATGCCTTTTGGTTTATGTAATGCTCCTGCTACTTTTCAAAGATGCATGTCTGCTATTTTTCATGGTTTTTGTGAAAGTATTGTAGAGGTATTCATGGATGATTTTTCTGTCTATGGGAATTCTTTTGATAGTTGCTTGCGAAACCTTGATAAAGTTTTGCAGAGATGTGAAGAAACTAACCTTGTTCTTAATTGGGAGAAATGCCACTTTATGGTTAATGAAGGAATTGTATTGGGACATAAAATTTCTGAGAGAGGTATTGAAGTTGATAGAGCTAAAGTTGAAGCAATCGAGAAGATGCCTTATCCGAGGGATGTTAAAGGTATTCGTAGTGTTCTTGGTCATGCTGGGTTTTATAGGAGATTTATTAAAGATTTCTCCAAGATTTCAAAGCCTCTTACTAATCTTCTTCAAAAAGATGTACCATTTGTTTTTGATGATGATTGTAAGGAAGCTTTGAAACTCTTAAGAAAGCCTTAACAACTGCTCCTATAGTTGAACCTCCCGATTGGAACTTACCCTTTGAAATTATGTGTGATGCTAGTGATTTTCTTTGTAGGCGCTGTTCTTGGACAGCGGGTAGATAAAAAACTGAATGTTATTCATTATGCTAGTAAAACTCTTGATGCTGCTCAAAGAAATTATGCTACAACTGAAAAAGAATTATTAGCTGTAGTCTTTGCTTGTGATAAATTTAGATCCTATATTGTTGACTCAAAAGTTACCATTCATACTGATCATGCTGCAATTAGATACCTAATGACAAAGAAAGATGCTAAGCCTAGGCTTATTAGATGGGTGCTTCTTTTGCAAGAATTTGATCTACATATTGTAGACAGGAAAGGTGCTGATAATCCTGTTGCTGATAATTTGTCTAGATTGGAAAATATTGCTTATGATCCTGTTCCTGTTAATGATAGTTTTCCAAATGAACAATTGGCTGTAATAAAGGTGAACTCGCGAGACAGTCCTTGGTATGCTGATTATGCTAACTTTATTGTTTCCAAGTACTTGCCTCCAACCTTTTCAGCTCAGCAAAGGAGGAAATTCTTTTATGATTTGAGGCATTATTTCTGGGATGACCCACACTTATATAAAGAAGGAGTGGATGGTATTATGCGAAGATGTGTTCCCGAATATGAACAACAGGAGATATTGAGTAAATGTCATGGTAGTGCTTATGGAGGACATCACGCCGGAGAAAGAACCGCGCAAAAGGTTCTACAATCAGGTTTTTATTGGCCAACTCTCTTCAAAGATGCGAGAAAGTTTATTTTATCTTGTGATGAATGCCAAAGGGTTGGTAATATCTCCAGACGCAATGAAATGCCTATGAATTATACTCTTGTTATTGAACCGTTTGATTGTTGGGGATTTGACTTCATGGGACCTTTTCCGTCTTCAGAAGGTAACACTCATATACTCGTTGCTGTTGATTATGTTACTAAATGGGTGGAAGCTATACCTACAAAAAGTGCTGATGGTGAGACTTCTTTAAGAATGCTCTTAGATATTATTTTTCCTAGATTTGGAGTACCTAGATATATTATGACCGATGGAGGTTCTCACTTTATTCATGGAGGATTTAGAAAAACTCTTGCTAGGTATGGTATTAATCATAGAATTGCTTCCGCTTATCATCCTCAAACTAGTGGTCAAGTAGAATTATCAAATAGAGAGATTAAATCTATTTTGCAAAAGACCGTTAATAAAACCAGAAAGAATTGGGCTAGTAAATTGAAGGATGCACTTTGGGCTTATAGAACTGCTTATAAAAATCCCATGGGAATGTCACCTTATAAAATGGTTTATGGGAAAGCTTGTCATTTACCTTTAGAACTAGAGCACAAAGCTTATTGGGCTGTTAGAGAATTAAATAAAGATCCTAAACTTGCCGGTGATAAGAGATTGTTGCAATTGAGTTCTCTAGATGAATGGAGAAGTGAAGCTTATGAAAATGCTAAACTCTTTAAAGAGAAAGTTAAAAAATGGCATGATAGGAGGATTATCAAAAGAGAATTTAATATTGGGGATAAAGTCCTATTGTATCGGTCTCGTCTCAGATTCTTTGCAGGGAAATTACTCTCGAAATGGGAAGGACCATATGTTGTCGAGGAGGTGTACCGTTCAGGAGCAATCAAAATTAGCTCTCTCCAAGGCAATGCTACGCAAGTGGTGAATGGACAAAGACTCAAGCATTATATCTCGGGTGATTCTTATAATGTTGATGTTGATATTATTCAAGTGGAAACACCGGAGGATTTCATCAAAGGGCAAATTGACAATCCGCCAGAACTCGACTTTGAATAGGTAACAGTACTGGTAATGAAAAGTACGCAATTTACTTTCCGAACTATATTTTTGCTGTTTTTGGAAAATATGAGAAATTACGAGTTCGAAACGGAGTGGAAAGGACGCACGAGGGCGCGGAACCATAGGCCGGCGCGGCCAAGCTCGGGCCGCGCCGCCCTATGGTTTGGCCATCCCGTCGCCTCTTTCCGACTCGGTTCGATCTGGTACTTTCCTTATGTCGTGAAAAATTTTGCTATATAATCCCAGGACCCACGGAGGTCCGTATATCGTGTTTTCGACGTGTTTTGTTTCGAGCTGTTTCGCGGGATTTGCTTCGGATCTAGAGCCATCATGTCTTCGTCGGAAACTCCGAAGGACAACTCCAGCAAGGATGTTGGCAACTTGTACATGGAGGAGCTGAAGATGCACCCCAAGGAGTTGCGGCTCGTTGAAGGAGAACTGCAGGTCAAGGATGTCCAGGGTCCTAAAGGAGAAGGAAGCCTGGAAGACAGGATGGAGAAGCTAGAACAAGAGGTTTTCAAATACAAGAAGATGGCTGAGCGTGAGGTGGATATCTTCCACAGAATTGTGTCTGAACTCATTGCTGAACATGAGAAGGAAACTGCAAAGCTTTGGAGCGACATCCTCTCACTTCACGACACCACCAACAAGCTCCAAGCACAACTCTATGATTTTCAGAATCAGAACTGTGAGTATGAAAACAGGTTTAAATACATAAGCCGTCTTTGCTAGTTTCAGGATCCCCGAGACCAAGATGTCGTTTCTTGATGGAGAGCCTCTCCCTTGGAAGTTTGATGACGGGAATTCATCACCACCATCGCCGCAGGAGTAATTCATCATCGGTATTGGCATCCCCTTGGTTTGTTCCAAGCTTGGGGGAGTGCCGCGGTATCACATTATCACTACCTTTTACTTTTATTGTCAAGTAGTGTCATATCATGAGTAGGGAAGTTATCGTATAAGATGGGTTGCGTTTGGAAGTATCTCTCCTTTAGTTGGTTATCTATGTATCCCTTGGTGTGAGTTATCGTTATGGAATATTAATGAGAAGTCTTATCATTTACATATTGCACATCTTATTTTAGTTCGCAATCTCTATGATTCATCTTGTTGTTAGTATTGGTATCACTTTGGGAGCATTGAATAAATCTATTTGGTTTTGGCAAACTTAGCATTGGTCAATAGCAACAACACTTTGAGGTTTAAATAGAAAAGAGAAATACATGTAGATGTTTCATTGTCTTTCTTGTTAGCTCATAGCTCATTATTCTGAAGTTAAAATTGTTTGTGCTTATAAGGAAGATGCATGATTGTTTCTATCATATGTATATTTGTTTGTTTCCCTCGACTCTTATGCTTGCTAATTAACCTTGCTAGCCAAAGACCTGTCGAGAGGGAATACTTCTCGTGCATCCAAACCTTAACCCAAACCTATGCCATTTGTGTCCACCATACCTACCTACTACATGGTATTTTCTGCCATTCCAAGTAAATACTTCATGTGCTACCTTTAAACAATTCAAAACTTAGTATCTCTTATTTGTGTTAATGTTTCATAGCTCATGAGGAAGTATGTGGTGTTTTATCTTTCAATCTTGTTGGGCAACTTCCACCAATGGACTAGTGGCCTCATCCGCTTATCCAATAATTTTGCAAAAAGAGCTGGCAATGGGATTCCCAGTCCCAAATTAATCAAACTAAATAGACACTCCTCCATGGTATGTGATTGATGGACGGCACCCGAAGGATTCGGTTAGCCATGGCTTGTGTAAGCAAAGGTTGGGGGGAGTGTCATCATCATAATAAAACAAAGTAAAAAAGGCACTCCTTCATGGTATGAGATTGTTGGCAGGCACCCGAGGATTCGGTTAGCCATGGTTTGTGAAAGAAAGGTTGGAAGGAGTGCCACACAAAATGAAAATAATATGGGAGCCGCTCTTAGGAGGTTGTCTGGCAAGGGGTTAGAGTACCCGCTACCAGTCGTTGACAACAACAAACACCTCTCAAAATGTTACTTTTATTATCTCTATATGATTTCAAAACTGAAAAAGCTCTAGCACATGATTTAATCCCTGTTTCCCTCTGCGAAGGGCCTGTCTTTTACTTTATGTTGAGTCAGTAAACCTATTTCTCTCCATCTCAAGCAAGCATTTGAGTAGTTGTGATCAAACCATTATATTGTGATTTGCTACATCATGTCTTTTATTCTTCCTTGTTTAGTACGAGTTTTATCTGAATGAATATAGCTTTGCAAGTTATCAATGATCATGAGAAGACCATTATGATTGAGTATGCAAGTTGTGCCTTATAAACTTTAACATGAGAGCGCTGCTCAATGAGATAAATATAATCTGTTAATTGTTCTCTGACCAAGAACGAAGTTTGCCATCACCAATCATGATTTCTCATGCACCTTTACTTGTGATTACCTTATACTTGTTTCAATATGAGTTATAAGAGGTTGTCTACTATAATGTCCTGTGTGAATGAATATGATGCTTCTTGTCCGTATTTTATTTATCGACTCTTCACTCCATAAACATGTGGTCATGTCTATCGAGCTCGATTTCGCTTGGGGACAAGCGAAGTCTAAGCTTGGGGGAGTTGATACGTCCAATTTGCATCACTATTTTATATCATAATTTGCTGTTATTCATTGATATATTTCATATTGGGACACAATACTTATGTTATTTCATCTATTTTGCATGTTTCATCATTATTGGAGGATCGAACACCGGAGCCAGGATTCTGCTGGAAAAAGCACCGTCGAACGCAATATTTCGGAAGATCAACTACGGAAGGAAATTATACCAAAAATCCTATTTTTCAAGATGACGAAGGAAGCCGAAGGGGAGCCGGGAGCAGCCAGGTGGGCCCACACCCTAGGGCGGCGCGGCCCAAGCCCTGGCCGCGCCGGCCTGTGGTCTGGGGGGCCCACGACCCTTTTCGCCTCCTTTTCTTCGCCAAACCCTTCGTCCCGAAGACCTAAGCCAGAAGGGGTACCTCGCGAAGAGTTACAGCCGCCTCTGCGGGGCGGAGAACACCAGAGAGACAAGAGCTCTCCGGCGGGCAGGAATCCGGGGAAATTCCCTCCGGGAGGGGAAATCGACGCCATCGTCACCGTCATCGAGCTGGACATCATCGCCATCACCATCATCATCATCTCCACCATCATCACCGCCGTCATCACCGCTGGACACCGTCACCGCCGTAGCAATTTGGGTTTGATCTTGATTGTTTGATAGGGGAAACTCTCCCGGTATCGATTCCTACTTATTGTTGATGCTATTGAGTGAAACCATTGAACCAAGTTTATGTTCAGATTGTTATTCATCATCATATCACCTCTGATCATGTTCCATATGATGTCTCGTGAGTAGTTCGTTTAGTTCTTGAGGACATGGGAGAAGTCTAAATGTTAGTAGTGAACTATGGTTGAGTAATATTCAATGGTGTGATATTTAAGTTGTGGTGTTATTCTTCTAGTGGTGTCATGTGAACGTCGACTACATGACACTTCACCATTTATGGGCCTAGGGGAATGCATCTTGTATTCGTTTGCTAATTGCGGGGTTGCCGGAGTGACAGAAACCTAAACCCCCGTTGGTATATCGATGCAGGAGGGATCGCAGGATCTCAGAGTTTAAGGCTGTGGTTAGATTTATTCTTAATTACTTTCTTGTAGTTGCGGATGCTTGCAAGGGGTATAATCACAAGTATGTATTAGTCCTAGGAAGGGCGGTACATTAGCATAGGTTCACCCACACAACACTTATCACAACAATGAAGATTATTTAGCCGTATGTAGCGAAAGCACTAGACTAAAATCCCGTGTGTCCTCGAGAACGTTTGGTCATTATAAGTAAACAAACCGGCTTGTCCTTTGTGCTAAAAAGGATTGGGCCACTCGCTGCAATTATTACTCTCGCACTTTACATACTCGTACTTTATTCAACTGTTACATCAAAACCCCCTGAATACTTGTCTGTGAGCATTTACAGTGAATCCTTCATCGAAACTGCTTGTCAACACCTTCTGCTCCTCGTTGGGATCGACATTCTTACTTATCGAAGATACTACGATACACCCCCTATACTTGTGGGTCATCATGGCTCTCCTTAGGAGAAGCTTGATACCTTGCACACACACACCAACACTCAACACTATGTCCGGTCTAGATGCACAAAGGTAAAGCAAGGATCCAATCATGGAGCGATATACCTTTTGATCCACCTCTTTACCATTGGGATCTAGTGCAAGATGACATTTGGTAACCATAGGAGTGGCCACACCCTTCAACTCGGTCATCTTGAACCTCTTGAGCATGTCTTGGAGATATTTTGCTTGATTGATGAAGGTTCCTTCCCTCAATTGCTTGATCTCAAAACCGAGGAAGAACTTCATCTCTCCCATCATAGACATCTCAAACCTATCGGTCATAAGCTTTGAGAATTCATCATTGAAAGCTTTGTTAGTAGAGCCAAATATAATATCATCAACATATAATTGGCAAACGAAAGGCTCCCCATTGACCCTCTTAGTAAAAAGAGTGGGGTCGATTAGCCCAACATCAAACCCACGGTCTACCAACAATTCCTTAAGGTGCTCGTACCAAGCTCTAGGAGCTTGTTTGAGACCATAAAGTGCTTTATCAAGCTTGTAGACATGGTTAGAAAAGTTGAGATCCTCGAACCCCGGGGGTTGCTTAACATACACCTCTTCATGCAAAGGACCATTAAGAAAAGCACTTTTCACATCCATTTGTTGTAACTTAAAGTTATGATGCGATGCATAAGCAAGAAGGATACGGATGGACTCAAGGCGAGCCACGGGAGCATAGGTATCTCCAAAGTCAATTCCTTCAACTTGAGAGAAACCTTGAGCCATCAATCTTGCCTTATTCCTCACAATATTTCCAAACTCATCTTGCTTGTTCTTGAATATCCATTTAGTGCCTATAACATTGCGGCACTCCTTTGGCTTCTTTACTAAGGTCCACACTTTGTTGCGCTTGAAGTTGTTGAGTTCCTCGTGCATAGCTTCCACCCAATCCGAATCTTCAAGGGCTTCAAACACTTTCTTGGGTTCCACTACGGAGATATAAGCATGATGATTGCTAAAGTTAGCCAATTGCCTTCTTGTGGAGACTTTTGCTCGAACATCACCAAGGACCTTGTCATGAGTGTGTCCACGAATTTCAAGGGTCCTATCTCTTCTTGCTAAACGACAGGCCTCGATCTCCTCCTTGGTTCTTCTTGGCCTTGGAGGTGTTACTTGATCAACTTGAAAGCTTTGTTAGTAAGAGAGATCTACCACCATATGGTTAAGCATGCATATGTTAGAGAAGAACATTGGGCCGCTAACTAAAGCCATGCTCCATGGTGGAAGTTTCAGTTTTGGACAACAATCCTCAAATCTCAAATGAGAAAATTATTAATTGTTGGTATATGCTTATGCATAAAAGAGGAGTCCATTATCTGTTGTCTATGTTGTCCCGGTATGGATGTCTAAGTTGAAGAATAATCAATAGCGAGAAATCCAATGCGAGCTTTCTCCTTAGACCTTTGTACAGGCGGCATAGAGGTACCCCTTTGTGACACTTGGTAAAAACAATGCATTGTGATGATCCGGTAGTCCAAGCTAATTAGGACAAGGTGCGGGCACTATTAGTACACTATGCATGAGGCTTGCAACTTATAAGATATAATTTACATGATGCATATGCTTTATTACTACCGTTGACAAAATTGTTTCATGTTTTCAAAATCAAAGCTCTAGCACAAATATAGCAATCGATGCTTTTCCTCTATGGAGGACTATTCTTTTACTTTCAATGTTGAGTCAGTTCACCTATCTCTCTCCACCTCAAGAAGCAAACACTTGTGTGAACTGTGCATTGATTCCTACATACTTGCTTATTGCACTTATTATATTACTCTATGTTGACAATATCCATGAGATATACATGTTACAAGTTGAAAGCAACCGCTGAAACTTAATCTTCTTTTGTGTTGCTTCAATGCCTTTACTTTGAATTATTGCTTTATGAGTTAACTCTTATGCAAGACTTATTGATGCTTGTCTTGAAGTGCTATTCATGAAAAGTCTTTGCTATATGATTCACTTGTTTACTCATGTCATATACATTGTTTTGATCGCTGCATTCATTACATATGCTTTACAAATAGTATGATCAAGATTATGATGGCATGTCACTCCGTAAATTATACGTGTTATCGTTTTACTCGCTCGGGACGAGCGTAACTAAGCTTGGGGATGCTGATACGTCTCCGACGTATCGATAATTTCTTATGTTCCATGCCACATTATTGATGTTATCTACATGTTTTATGCACACTTTATGTCATATTCGTGCATTTTCTGGAACTAACCTATTAACAAGATGCCGAAGTGCCGATTGTCGTTTTCTGCTGTTTTTGGTTTCAGAAATCCTAGTAAGGAAATATTCTCGGAATTGGACGGAATCAAAGCCCAGGGCCTATTTTCTCACGAAGCTTCCAAGTCCGAAGGAGAGACGAAGAGGGGCCACGGAGGGGCCACACCATAGGGCGGCGCGGCCCCCTTGGCCGCGCCGGCCTGTAGTGTGGGGCCCCGTGCCGCCTCTTGACCTGCCCTTCCGCCTATAAAAAGTCTCCGTGACGAAACCCCCGCACCGAGAGCCACGATACGGAAAACCTTCCGCAGACGCCGCTGCCGCCGATCCCATCTCGGGATCCGAGGAGATCGCCTCCGGCACCCTGCCGGAGAGGGGAATCATCTCCCGGAGGACTCTACGCGGCCATGGTCGCCGCCGGCGGGCTGTGTGAGTAGTCTACCCCTGGACTATGGGTCCATAGCGGTAGCTAGATGGTTGTCTTCTCCCCATTGTGCTATCATTGTCGGATCTTGTGAGCTGCCTAACATGATCAAGATCATCTATCTGTAATTCTATATGTTGCGTTTGTTGGGATCCGATGAATAGAGAATACTTGTTATGTTGATTATCAAAGTTATATCTATGTGTTGTTTATGATCTTGCATGCTCTCCGTTATTAGTAGATGCTCTGGCCAAGTTGATGCTAGTAACTCCAAGAGGGAGTATTTATGCTCGATAGTGGGTTCATGTCTCCGTGAATCTGGAGGGGTGACAAGAACCTCTAAGGTTATGGATGTGCTGTTGCCACTAGGGATAAAACATTAGTGCTATGTTCAAGGATGTAATCACTAGTTACATTACGCGCAATACTTAATGCAATTGTCTGTTGTTAGCAACTTAATACTGGAGGGGGTTCGGATGATAACCTGAAGGTGGACTTTTTAGGCATAGATGCAGTTGGATGACGATCTATGTACTTTGTCGTAATGCCCAATTAAATCTCACTATACTCATCATGATATGTATGTGCATGGTCATGCTCTCTTTATTTGTCAATTGCCCAACTGTAATTTGTTCACCCAACATGCTGTTCGTCTTATGGGAGAGACACCTCTAGTGAACTGTGGACCCCGGTCCAATTCTCTTTACTGAAATACAATCTACTGCAATACTTGTTCTCTTGTTTTCGCAAACAATCATCTTCCACACAATACGGTTAACTCTTTGTTACAGCAAGCCGGTGAGATTGACAACCTCACTGTTTCGTTGGGGCAAAGTACTTTGGTTGTGTTGTGCAGGTTCCACGTTGGCACCGGAATCACTGGTGTTGCGCCGCACTACATCCCGCCGCCATCAACCTTCAACGTGCTTCTTGACTCCTACTGGTCCGATTAAACCTTGGTTTCTTACTGAGGGAAACTTGCCGCTGTGCGCATCACACCTTCCTCTTGGGGTTCCCAACGGACGTGCCAACCACACGCATCAGTCCCCGTCTTGACCTTGAATTTGAGCTTCCTCAATTTCTTGAGATTGCTCATCCTCATGTGCTTGATCTTGGACAATATTCGGTGAAGCGCAAATATCAAATGGATACTCATCGGAGCCATCATGAATTCTTGGTTGATCTTGTCCTTGATCTTGTTCATGAGAGAGAGGGTTTTCTTCTTGTTCTTGGGTTGGTGCATCATTAGCTTCAAGAGATGGGGTTTGTTGATGTTGAGAGGATGAGGGCTCCACCGTGGTAGAGCATAGTTCTTCCCGAGACGCCACACCGTGTCCCTCAATGGGGCGGAAAAATCCCACACCCATTCTTACTATGGCATCTTGAGGTATTTCATTGTGGTGACCCGGCATACCACTGCATGGTGTAGTATGCAAGTCTGATATAACACCAATGAAACACCGTTCCACTAGTATTACATCGCTCAGAGTGGTACAACAGAAACATATGCGGATCCAAGGCATGTCTATAGAATTACAACAATGACTCTGTTACATAAGATCATCACAGCCTCCTACTTTACAATGAGGTAAAACTGCAAATAACTCCAGAAGAACGACTCGTAGTCTAGTCCTATCACGATCTCTATTTGTAGAGTATTTAACTAGCTATAGAGGCTATGAATAGATTCTAGCTAAATAGGAGCTAGGTTTAGGAAGCTAGTTCCCTTCTATGGCTAAACTAGGTTTTCTCCTTGTTGGATGTGGTATCTGACTCCTTCGACAGGGTCCTGTCTCGTGAAGTAGTTGTTGACTCCTCGGTCTTCGAGTTGCACTGTAGATTCTCCTTCGATGCCTCCATATCTAAGCAGGGGATTTAAGAGTGGGATGAGTACGAGCGTACTCAACAAGTTCATTATAGGAAAGAGGTGTTTAATGCACTAGCTACAGCATTAGACCAGAAAGTCTAATACCAATGCAAGTTTTCGTAACCATTTCTTCAAAAGATTGCTTTTATTCAGAAGAACTATGTCCGTCAGCCTTCACCAGTTTACTAGAACTTCATGGAGCTCCTTTCCGGCCGCGTTCGCAGTTCCTTATCCCGGAACAGGGAGTGACAGGTCACGATTCATTACACTCTGCAGAGGTGTGTTGCTTTACCCATAAGAGATCTTATCCTTGTTGCCAACCGAGTTGCAGGCTCGTCCACACTTCCTTTGGTGTGAGGTCAGGAGTAAGGTCATAGCCAATCATATTCCTCCGCTACCTCGCACACCCACCCGTTGTTGCATACCCCGACCCTGGGTCCACGCCGGTCCCATTATTCCCGTAATTTCAGGGTGGACCCCGACCACGACGACAGTGCTGGGCTCTACCATACACTCCTACGCCGGTAGCTGCAACCCATCATAGACCGCATTACCGTGGGGAATTAGAGTGGGATCCCCACCCTCCGGTTGTTCCGCAAGATACAACTGCTACGGCAAGCAATGCTTTACCGTGGGGAATTAGAGTGGGATCCCCACCCTCCGGTTGTTCCGCCAGATACAACTGCTACGGTAAGCGCATCCGTTGATGTACAAGAGGTGGAAATACGATTGACTAGTCCGTCCCATTCCAGATCTTATGGTTAACACGGGTATTACAGCACAAGAATCACTGGCGACATTTGTTGTTTAATCCTAGATGGATATAAACCCTTGCAATGGAACCTCCACCATATCAACACAATCCATGGTTCCATTGCCCACCACATAGTCATATTCATATTTATGAAAATAGTGGTTTTGGTTTTTATGCAATAGTGATAATCATAGTACTTTGCAAGTAATTTGATAAAGATACTCAAATGACATGAGCAAGTGATGAACTTGCCTTTCTTGACTGCAAGATTATGCAGGCAAGGTCTTCGATACGCAATAACTCCAAATTCTGAAATAGCATCATCGTCCGGTAAGGACGATGTTTAAAAGATTGGCAAATATGCTATAATGCATAAGTATGAGATGCAATCGCTCTAAGTGTGACCTAACCCCGATGCTTTATGATTAGTGGGTTGTAAAGATTTCTTTAAAATGTGTTGCACTTTTAGAGTGATTCCACAAACAAGGTTCTTATTAGGGTTTGGTTTACTTGGTATCATATACAAGTTATATAATAAAGCATAGTAATCAATTTAGCACACAAAGAATGGTAGTTGACATAATATTAACATGTAAAGACCAATTGTTAGTTTTGGTATTATAGGATATGGTTAATCATTACTTCTCATATACTTCAAAAGAATAACTTTGGAAGAACATGTTTCTTAATGAACAAGAAGTACTTTAAATAGGATTGTTGACTTCTAAGGTTTACTATTTCTTTTTAATGGTTTGACTAAGTAAGGAATAGTTGGTTTCTAGAGAAGATAGTTCATAATTTTCTTAGTACTTGTAAGGTTTAGTTGGGTATAAGCACATAAGGTACATCGTTGGAATGATCACATACTAACAAGTTATGGTTATTAGTATATGAGTTAACATTATAAATTAGAATGATTGTCTAGGAGAAACACATGATTTATGCATGACCTCCTATTTAAGGTTTAATCCATAAAGTTCTTACATGTAATCACACATGGACATGCATAGTTAGTCAAACAATTGGATTTGGATCAAGGATGTGCAAGTCATGTGGTCTAAGTGTGGTTGGACTAAGTGTGAGTATAAACTCCTATTGTTATTTTTGGAAAATAGAGTTATATCAACTCATGGCCTATTTAAGTTTAAAGACATTACTTTTAGCAATTTTAGGAATTTACTAAAGTATTAAATTGTTTTAGATATAATTAACTAATTTAAGTTTAATAAAGTGTTTATTAAAAGATCACAAAGTACTCTAATATACTTTGAAATTAGTTCATATTTATTATAGTTTTCATGGGAATTGATTTTCATTACTCAAAAATCACATCTTAAGTTTTATTTATTAAATCATGTTTAAATAATTATGACAATATATGTAGCATGTTTGAGGTTGAAGTAATATTTTGAACATTTTAGAAATTCAGCTTAAGCATAAAATGTATTTTTAGATTTCAAACTACAATTTGTGTTTTTAAAATGTTTGTCTGATACCATAGAGTAATTTTATCTATGCAAAATTAGATTAGTGAATAGTTTTATTTAATATGTAAATATTAAATCTACACAAGTTTGTATAGGCTAGTTAATTTGGATAGAACTATAATGGGTTAGTTGATCGATGGATTTAGTTGGGCATTTAGCCTAACGGATTGGGTCAAACCCAAATACACACACACATCGGTCGTACGCACGCTTGGCTGGACCAGCACGCACGCGCACGCCCTCTCGCGATCCCCTTCCTGGCGACGCTTCTGTGCCGCCGTCTGCTGTCGCGCCGGCCGTTGCCGGCCGTCGCCGAATCCGTCCTCCGCGCTGACCGTCGGCCCAGCTTCGCCATGGTATCTTTCCTCGACTTCCTCCTCGGAGTAGCCTCCTTACTCACTCGTGCCCGCGGCTAACCCTAGTCCGCGGGTTGGCATGGTCGCCGTCTTGTTGCTACTCGCCCCAGCCGCCTCCGACGCCGGCGAGGTGGATTCTCGCCCGTCATGATGTGATCTACAACCTCCACCAGCTCGATTTGAGTTTCGTGGCTCCTCTCTTTCGTCCCCAACCCGAAACCCTACTGCTATTGGTGTTGGTTCTGGCCACCGCCGACCTCGGCGAACACCGCCGCCTGCCGTCGCGCCGCCGCCACGGAACTCTCCGTCGTCCCTCTCTGTCTCATCTCCACCCTGCCTACCAAAGCGCGCCCCTAGCCCGCCTTGGTTCTGCTTGCTGCTGGCCGCTACCGACGCTACTGCTTGCTGGCGTGGCTCCGACGACCTTCTCCGCCTACCTCCGCCACCACAATGCTCGCCCCCTCCTGCGTGTGCGGCCACGCGAAACCCTAGCCGGTGTGGCTTAGTACCGCCGGCATGGCCCCAGCTGCCACGCCTCCGGCTGCTCGTCTCGTGGACTACTTAAACCTTGACGCCGGCAGGACGGCATCCTCTGCAACCCCGGCGTCATCGACCCGCAGCTGTTGCGTTGTTGTACTGGTTGTTGGTGATGGTTTGTGGTGGTGGTACTGGCGTGATAGAACTGCTGCTGCTGCGACGCCTACATCTCCTTCGGCGTCGGCGGGACGGTGCTGCGACGCAACCCCGGCGTCAACTACTGCTCCTACTCTCGACTGAACTCACTGTGAGCTATACCTCTACCCTCTCTGTCTATGATTACAATGTGGTGAGCATCAAAAACTACCATTTATGTGTGATTGTGTTGCAATATTGCTGGGCATACAATGCCCCTGGTAATGTTGTACTGGAGCTAAATTCGGTTGTCTTGATTCAGTTAGCTGCTGGCTGTCTGTAATATGTTGGTATCAAACCACTTGGGGTTTGTGTGTGATCTTGTTTATATGCTAGCAGTGATGCCTCCGTTTGGATGATAAACTCATCCTGGGCATTGTGCGACTTAGCAAAGAATTCCTATCTAGCTAAATGGGGTGTTCATAGATCAATGAGCTGTGGTATCCTATTTGAGGTGTTCTGCATTTTATTCTAGGTCCCAAATATTTATACCTTTTTGTATAATTTTACTGAGCTTATTTGGAATTTGAGTTAACTAAGATACATATATTTCTGCTCCTAGCTTTTGTTTCTTATCATAGTATGGCTCTAGAGTGATCTTATGATCCTCTAAATATTATTGGTGGTGTGTGCTACTTATTGACAGGGTGTTGTAGTGTGTACAGCCACACACATGTTTGTCCAGATTATTGGTGATGGTTTCCTAAGGCTGCTCACTACTATGATGTTCCAGGGAATTACTTGATGGCTATTTTGTTGCTGGATAGTTTACTTGATGTATGCTGGTGGCTAGTATGCTGATTCAGAATGGCTTGGTTGTTGGATCAAGATGCTCCACTGATCCACTGATTATTACCATGTGTTATGTAACAGATACTTTCATGTGCTATGCAAAGTGGATACTTGGTTATTCCTGGACATTATTTATTTTCTGGCTTTCTCACAGGGATCTTGCTATTCTCTCTGTCTGTGGTCAGGTTATGAGCTCCTGGTTCTACCAGGGATCACTAGCTAAGGCTAGGTGATCTAGCTCCCCTCTCTACTGACACCTCACTTTTTCTCTCTTTCTCCACATAGAACGGATAAGAACAATTATGCTTGATTTCTTGGCCCTGCCCATGATGCATAGGCTGAGGCACAACTTGTGATAATAACAGATGCTTTTATGTGGCTTTTAATTTCTCGGTGATGATGTTGGTATAGCACTTCTATACCATTCTGAGAAATAATTCCTCCTAATCCTCCTAGACCAGATCTAGTTGCAGGGTAGTTGGATCTTGTGGCTGTAAGCTTTTTTCCCCTTATTTCACTTTATGTGATTATGCAAACTAAGAACAGATGACATGCTTAAATTGTTGCCTAACAACCTGTTGTTGGAGATTTGCTTGACCTTGTGGATTCTTGATAAAATCCTGCTCCTTGTGGATAACCTGCACCTCCTAGCTGCTTGATTTGCTTCCTGATGGTTTTAAGCATCCATGGCCATCTGTGGGTGTGCTTGTGTTCTAGCTGCTATGCTCCTATCTGATCATCTTGGCTATGGTACTGGTCTGTGATGTGGTTTGGGGATGAACTTTCGGAATGGTCGATGGATTGGTCTTGCACTGGCTAAACATCTATATGCGGCAAGGAATATGCCTTTTATATGATGCCTTGGAGCTGTGCTTGGCCGACAGCTATGCTTGTGTGCTATGAGTGTGAGACAACACGTACGTGGTGAGTGAGCTACTAGCCTGCATGGCTGCTAGTCGTGGCTGGGTGCATCTCCCCTTGAGGATGAGTATGACAAGTGAAAATATCTCCAACCATCTGGTATTATTTTCCTGACTCGGCCATTTGGCATTACTTCTCTTGTGGTTTTCTTTGTTTGTTTTGTAGGTGACCAAAGAAACAAAGAATAGAAGATATTTAAATATGTTTAGCTTAGCTTTTCTTTTCTGTTTTAGATTCTTGTAATATTTGTAATTTGTAATATTATGGATATTGTAATGACTTTGTAAATGTGTATTTAATTAATAAAATGCAATTTCCCTATTCTTAATACTTCTTATTTTGTCTTATTCCTATTTCAAACATTGTTTGAATTGTAATTAGAAATTTATAATCTGAATTCAAATTTGAATTCAAATACTTATTTGAATTTCTTTTATATTATATTGTATATGATTGTTTGGAACCCAAATTCCAATTATTGTTTGCATAGTTGTCATTTATATCTGAGTCAAGTTTCACTTGCCTTTCTCACAACTTTTGAAATCAACAAAGGTCATGTCAAAGTTTATTGCACTCGTGTCGATGACCTTAGTCAATTCCCATCAACACAAGCGAAACCTTGATCTCTTTGTGTTTTAAATAAAAACGCGAAAATTCCCCAGATTTTCTATGCATGAATGCAATGCACACAAATGTTTCTTCTATTTTTGTAACCCCATATCCTGAGATATTACATTCATCACCTGCACATACATCAACTTGCCCCACTTGGGAGCCATCATTTTCTTCGAACTTCACACTACAAGATTCAATGATAATCCCGGAGGATACATCAAAGACTCTATAAGTGTGAGATTCGGCACCGTAACCAACAAATATACCCTCCAAAGCTTTAGGAGCAAATTTAGACAAACGAACTCCTTTGATTTTGTAGAAACACTTACAACCGAACACCTTGAAGTATGAGATGTTGGGCTTGTTGCCGGTGAGTATTTCATATGGAGTCTTGATCAATCCCTTGCGGAGATAGAGCCGGTTAGAAGAGTGGCAAGCGGTGGAGATGGCTTTGGCCCAAAAGTTATAGCGGGATTTATACTCCGCCATCATAGATCTTGCCATATCCATAAGAGTCCGGTTCTTCCTCTCCGCAACACCATTTTGTTGAGGGGTGTAAGCAGCGGAATATTGATGACGTATCCCCTCATCACTAAGAAAATCATTGAGTGTATAGTTCTTGAACTCGGAGCCGTTGTCACTTCTTATTGCCATAATGAGGAGGTTGTGTTGGCGTTGCACCTCGGTAGCAAAGTCAATGAATATTTGTTGAGTCTCATCTTTCGTCTTGAGAAAGTAGACCCAAGTGTATCTTGAGTAGTCATCAACAATCACCAAGCAATGTTTCTTCGCACCAAGGCTTGCATGAGTAACGGGACCAAAGAGATCCACATGAAGGAGCTCCAAGATCCTCTTGGAAGAGATGATAGTCTTGCTTGGATGCGGAGAGTCATGCATTTTGCCTTCAACACAAGCCCTACAAACACGATCTTTGGCAAAAGAAACATTTTCCATTAGTCCCACAATATGGTTCCCCTTGTGAAGACTTTGCAAAGTCCTCATGTTGACATGGGCTAGGCGGCGATGCCACAACCAACCCACATCCGCCTTTCCGAATAGGCACATCGCACTTGAAGTGGTGGTCCCCGAAAAGTCCACCACATACAAGTTATGTTCGCGATACCCAACGAAAGCGACTTTTAGAGTCTTGCTCCACAAGAGGACCACAATATCATTATCAATAAAGACGGCGAAACCCATCTTGCCAAGGGCGGAAACGGAAAGCAAATTGTAACCAAGGGTTTTGACAAGCATGACATCCACAAGAGTAATGTTGTGTGCAACCACAACCTTGCCAAAACCCATTACCTCGGATGTAGAATTATCGCCAAAGGAGACGGTGATATTATTTATATTGGGCCTCAACTCCTTGACGAGGTTCTTGCCGCCGGTCATATGACTTGTACATCCACTATCAAGTACCCATTTTGACCCTCCGGCGGCATAGTCCTACATGAGATCAATTCTTGGATTTAGGTACCCATTTCACAATGGGTCCTCTTTTGTTAGCAACAAGGGTCTTTGGGACCCAAATAGACCAAGCAACATAACCATCATATGGACCAACATATTTAGCATAAACATCACCATAATAATCTTTAAATAAAACATAGTGAGGGTTAGCATTTCCCGCATCATCATCATTAATGGTTTTGCCCTTAGGGGCTTCACCATTAGTGATATCTTTCTCCTTCTCTTGTGCGGGCTTGGCCCTTTGCTTGTTTGACTTCTTTGCCTTGGCCCCATAACCAAGGCCCTCCTTCCCATTGTTAGATCTTTGCTTACTCAAAAGATCATCCAATGAAAGTTTACTTTGGGGTGAGGAGGCCTTAGCAAGTTCATCCTTCAACCTAGCATTTTCCTCAATAACATTTGCATGATCACATGAAGGAGTAGAGGAACTAGGCACATCATATGAAGCAAGCCTAATTTGAAGTTGCTCATAAGACTTGGATAGGAGAGTGTATTCACTTTTCAAAGCTTTGTGAGCTTTGTCTAGTTCATCTAGATCTTTCACAAGTTTCTCATGATCAACCTCAAATTGGGCCTTTTCCTTTTTAAGCACTTTAGACTTAGCCCTAGCAAGATCTCTAGCTTTTGTGAGCTTGTTAATTTTATCTTGAGGCTCTTCAAGAGTTTCTAGCCTCTCCTCAAGAGAAGCTATAGTTTCTTGACTTTCCTCAAGAGCATTTTTAAGAGCATGGATTTCAAGAGAATCTTCTCTCTCTATTTGACCCTTTTTCTCAAGAATATCACTTTGTTGAGCTATACGAACCATGAGATTTGAAACATGCTTTTTAGTGTTACCTTGTAGGTTGAGAATGAAATCATCAAACTCTAGCATTTCTTGTTTCACTTTTAGACTAGCATCATCAACCCCTAGATCACTAGATATGTTAGGCATAGAGGGGTTAGGGGATGATACCTCGGAGGATTTAGCCATGAGGCAACTTTCTTCCTCCACATGAATGACCTCATTGGGGGATTCACTTGGTGATGAAGAGTTAGTGGAGAGAGAGGCAAGAGCGACCAATCCATTAGAGGTTGCATCTTCTTCATCATCAACATCATCATCTCCGGAGGTATACTCTTCTTGAGTTGATAGCACAATAGATGTGTCCAAGGAGGACCTTGCCATGAAGCAATGTGCATTCTTGATATGAAGATTCTCATTGGGAGAGTCAAAGAGAGATGAAGAGGGAATGTTGGTGGTGACGATGGCGGCCAATTCCTTTGAGCTTTCTTCATCTTCCTCACTACTAGAGCTTCCCACTTCATCGGAAGAATATTCTTCCTTTGTTACTAGCACAACTCTTGAGGGCCTCTTGCCCTTCTTGGTCTTGTTGTTGTAGAATTTCTTGTTGGGGGCTTTTGAATATTTGCCCTTTGTGTCTTTGCTCTTGTCCTTGGGAATGAGCCTCCCATTATGAAGCTCTCTATTCTCATAGGGGCATTCGGCAATGAAGTGGCGCTTGTCATCACAATTGTAGCATGATCTTGTCTTTGGACCAAAGCTAGTGAACCCACTTTTGTTGTTTCTCTTGATGTTGTCTTCCTTGGCCTTGGACGGATCAATCCAAAACGACTTTGCATGGAAGGCCATGTGGTCATGGTAGTGGCATTGCAAATCTTCCGGATAGGACATGCTCCAAGATGCCCTATAAGATTCTTGAGGAATCACTTCTTCAACGGAGTTGACCGCCAAGGCAAGGTTGGAACCTTTTGCCATCCCAAGAGCTCGATTGCGGGAATCATGAGAGGTTTCCTCAAGTACTTTGAGAGCTTGCATCTCATGCACGACTTGTTGAGAGGTGAGAGAGGAATAGCATTCCCTCCCCACAAGAGTCTTGACATCGATGGGGACAAATGGCATCATGCATTCAATGTACTTCTCCTTGATCCAAGAATCATTGATGTGGGTGGCACCAATAAGCCGGAAGGCATCGGCAAAGGTGAGAAGTCTTCCATACATGACTTCATGATCTTCATCCGGTAGCCTCATGAACCCTTCGGCTTTATTCTTAAGAGCATTATACTTGTTCCTCCTTGTGCTCTCACTTCCAATGCAACTTGCGGCCAAACCATCCCAAGCTTCCTTGGCGGTGGTGTAGTTCCGAACACGATGCAAGTCCTTTGTCCCCACACTAGTTTGAATCATGTACAAGGCGGTGTTGTTGAGTTGACTATCAACCGCTTCTCTTCTAGTCAACTTGTCGGGGTTGTATGGCTTGAAGCCTTCCAAGATGATTCTCCAAAGTTCATTGGAGGCACTGCAAACATGAGAGCGAAACTCAAATTGCCAAGTATCGAAATTATCAATGGAAAACTTAGGTGGGTCACCCCGAATGTTCAAATGGGGATGGGGAACCGGTATATCGGGAGATAGAAAAGGTGGAGGTACACGATTGTAGCTCTCACCCCCACTAGTTCCCCTAGGAGATGCAATGGGATTTTTTATAGTGTTTAAGTTATCACCTTCCACGGGTTTGGTAGAGGAGGGTAATTCTGAAGCTTCACCCTCTTCTAACGCACCCGTGTCCTTTACCTCTACACTAGGAGCCTTGGGAAGGGCCGGAGCCAAAAGCTCGGAAATCATCTTTTTCATGCTTTCCATTTGGGCTTCCATGGAGGACTTTAACGAATTGAAGTCTTCCATGGAAACCGTCTTGGCGGCCCCTTCCGAGGACTCCTCGTTCGGCATACTCTTAGGCGGTTAAGCCCGAAATAAGAGCCGAGGCTCTGATACCAATTGAAAGGATCGTATGCCGCACCTAGAGGGGGGGTGAATAGGTGCTAACCAATTTTTAGTTCTTTTTCAATTTAGGCTTGACACAAAGGTAAATTCTCTAGATATGCAACTAAGTGAATTTACCTATATGACAAGGTTATCAACAAAGCAAGATATAGCTACGCAATATATAGGAGATAGAATGGGATAGAGGTAACCGAGAGTGGAGCACGCGATGACACGGAGATGATTCCCGTAGTTCCCTTCCTTTGCAAGAAGGTACGTCTACGTTTGGAGGAGTGTGGTTGCTACGCAAGCCAAACCAACAGCCACGAAGTCTTCACTCAGATCTCCTGTGAGCAACGCCACGAAGGCCTAGCCCACTTCCACTAAGGGATTTCCTCGAGGCGGAAACCGGGCCTTTACAAGGTTCTTGGGGCACACATCCACAACCGAATTGGAGGCTCACAAATCTGTAACAATACAACAATCAACAACAACACATCAACACAAATCAACTAGGGAACCAAATAGGAACACTAGCATGAGATCCCTCAAACAAATGAGGGGGAAATGAAAATCGCTTCGGTGAGGATGTAGATCGGTGGCTTCTCCTTCGAATCTCCAAAGATCAAGAGCTTTGGTTGGGGGAGGAAGGAGATCTTGCAAAACTTGTGTTTCTTGAGGTGGCTCTAATGGAGGTGAAGCTTGGCAGATTTCTTGTGCAATGATTGAGCAAAGGGGTAAGGAAGAAGAAGAGGGGTATAAATACCCCTCCCCAAAATCCAGCCGTTGAGCATTTCGGGGGGCCGGATAATCCGCCTTAAGTAAGGGCCGGATAATCCGCCCCCCCCCCCCCCCCGGATAATCCGGCCTCCAGGTACAAAACCATGACAATGTCCGGGCAAATGTCCGGCCCCTGTACTTGTAGGATAACGTTGCATAGAAAACAAAAATTTTCCTACCGCGAACACGCAATCCAAGCCAAGATGCAATCTAGAAGACGGTAGCAACGAGGGGGTATCGAGTCTCACCCTTGAAGAGATTCCAAAGCCTACAAGAGGAGGCTCTTGTTGCTGCGGTAGACGATCTCTTGCCGCTTGCAAAAGCGCGTAGAAGATCTTGATCACGATCGGTTCCGGCGCCACGAACGGGCAGCACCTCCGTACTCGGTCACACGTTCGGTTGTTGATGAAGACGACGTCCACCTCCCCGTTCCAGCGGGCAGCGGAAGTAGTAGCTCCTCTTGAATCCGACAGCACGACGGCGTGGTGTCGGTGGCGGTGAAGAAGTCCGGCGGAGCTTCGCTAAGCTACGCGGGAGATATGGAGGAGAGGGGGGCGGCTAGGGTTTGGGAGGGGGTGGCCGGCCACTTCAATGGGGCGGCCAGCTTGTGGTCTTGGGGTGGCCGGCCCCCTCCCTTGGCCCCTCATTATATAGGTGGATCCCCAAGGGTTGGTGTCCAAGTCTTCGAATAAGACCCGAACCAAAAAACCTTCCATAAGAGGGGGAAACCTAGCCCATCTAGGACTCCCACCAAAAGTGGGGTTTCCACCTCCCATATGGGGGGGTGGCCGGCCCCCTAAGGGGGAGTCCACTTGGGACTCCTCCCCCACTAGGGTTGGCCGGCCATGGAGGTGGAGTCCCATGTGGACTCCACCTTCCTTGGTGGTTTCTTCCGGACTTTTCTAGAACCTTCTAGAACCTTCCATAGAACCTTCCGCGATATTTTATTTCACATAAAATGACATCCTATATATGAATCTTATTCTCAGGACCATTCGGAACTCCTCGTGATGTCCGGGATCTCATCCGGGACTCCGAACAAATATTCGAACTCCATTCCATATTCAAGTACTACCATTTCAACATCCAACTTTAAGTGTGTCACCCTACGGTTCGTGAACTATGCGGACATGGTTGAGTACTTACTCCGACCAATAACCAATAGCGGGATCTGGAGATCCATAATGGTTCCCACATATTCAACGATGACTTTAGTGATCGAATGAACCATTTACATACATTACCAATTCCCTTTGTCTCGCGATATTTTACTTGTCCGAGGTTTGATCTTCGGTATCACTCTATACCTTGTTCAACCTCGTCTCCTGACAAGTACTCTTTACTCGTACCGTGGTATGTGGTCTCTTATGAACTCATTCATATGCTTGCAAGACATTAGACGACATTCCACCGAGAGGGCCCAGAGTATATCTATCCGTCATCGGGATGGACAAATCCCACTGTTGATCCATATGCCTCAACTCATACTTTCCGGATACTTAATCCCACCTTTATAGCCACCCATTTACGCAGTGGTGTTTGGTGTAATCAAAGTACCTTTCCGGTATAAGTGATTTACATGATCTCATGGTCATAAGGACTAGGTAACTATGTATCGAAAGCTTATAGCAAATAACTTAATGACGAGATCTTATGCTACGCTTAATTGGGTGTGTCCATTACATCATTCATACAATGACATAACCTTGTTATTAATAACATCCAATGTTCATGATTATGAAACTAATCATCCATTAATCAACAAGCTAGTTTAAGAGGCATACTAGGGACTTCTTGTTTGTCTACATATCACACATGTACTAATGTTTCGGTTAATACAATTCTAGCATGATATATAAACATTTATCATAAACATAAAGATATAAATAATAACCACTTTATTATTGCCTCTAGGGCATATCTCCTTCAGTCTCCCACTTGCACTAGAGTCAATAATCTAGATTACATTGTAATATACCTAACACCCATGGCATTTGGGTGTTGGTCATGCTTTGCCCTAGGGAGAGCTTTAGTCAACGGATCTGACATGCTCAGAACCGTATGTATTTTGTAATTCATTTGCGTCTCAACGCGTCACTCATTTCCAAATGAGTCGGCATTTAATATGTTTGTCTTCTGGTGGAACCTTAATTCTGCGGTCTGAAATATGTCACTAACATTGTCACACACAATATAGCTTCAAAGTTCTGACTCTGTCGGAACTACACCAAGTTCTCAAAGAACCTCTTGACTTAACATCCTTTGTCATTGTCAAAACAATGACATACTCTGCCTTCTTTTGTAGAATCCGTCACAATATTTAGAACTCTTCTAAATCTAGCATAGACAACTTCTAGCTCATTGTGCTACCTTTTAAACAATACTTAGTCTAATTTGAGATTGAATTTATATTTTATATGTGACAAAACCAATATCGGTGTAACACCTTACAGCGATTTGTTTGTCATTTCTTCATACAAAAATATATATATATATCCTTAGTTCTTCTAAAGTACTCAAGGATATTCTTACTGTTGTCCAATGATCATCATATGAATCATTCTGGTATATGCTCATAACACTTTATAGCACATGATATCTGATTGTGTACATATTATTCGTGATCTAAAATCACTCATGTGTTTTTACTCATCGAGTGTCAGACACACTCAAGTCTTGTTAATCCTTCACATGACAAGAACATTTTCTTAATATTTCTATATTGAACTACTTCAATATCCATTCTATGTACTTTGACTTAAACTTATTATGTGTTTCAATCTATCTTGACACTAGATATGTTTCAGTCCATATCCTTTCATTGAAATTAATTTCTCAATGAAACCTTTTAATCAAGTATATAATTACATCATTTATAACCAACTATATGTCACCTACATAAAGTATTATAAATATGTCTTAGCGCTCCCACTTAATTTCTTGCAAATGCAAGCCTCTTCATCGTCTCTGATGAAATCAAAAAACTCTTTGACTATTTCATCTAGTGAAGATTCTAACTCCGTGATACTTACTTCATCCAATTGAAGTTCGTATACTTATCTAGTATTCCACGGACCAGCAAAACTCTTGGTTGTATCTTGTATACACCTTTAATACACACTTCTGATAAGTAATGTATTTTGCCATCCTACTAACATATCTCATAAAAGAAATATGTAGTGATTACTAGAATAATCCACATAGACTATAAGCATTGCTACGGAAGATCTAATCTTGTTGTAGTCAACTATTTGAACTTTGTCGTAAACAACTTTTCGACAAGTCAAGCTTCTTCAAGGATATTTCATCCAAGTCCATCAATTTTATAGATCCATTTACTTTCAAAAAGTATTCATCTATCTTGGATTTCATGGTGTATAGCCATTTTAACGGAGTCAGGGCCCATCATAGCTTCTTTGTTTGTAGTTGGTTTATCATTGTTCATAATCAATCCTTTGTCCACAAATCATTTATTTGATCACAAAGTAAACCATACCTACAAGGTTCAATATGTACTTCGATTTCCATGGCTAAAACACTTTGTAGTCATGGGAGCCATGATCGTCGTGGTAAACGCCCCGGAATCAATTTCCGATGCTGCGCTATACTGATCATTATGCTCAGGTTCATAAACCTTATCAAATTATATTGTCCTCCCACTCAAATACTTCACTAGAAACAATTTCTTGGAAATAAGAAACATTGACAAACACTTTTGTCTTTGTCTACATAGTGGGAAGAATTCCCAATCAATTCTCTGGGATAACCAACAAAGACATTCATCCGATTTTGGTTGTAAACTTATTTACTTATGCTATGCATACCAAAATTTTAAGAAAAGACTATTAGGATTCATACCCATACCATAACTCGTATGGTGTCATTTCAACGGATCATGATGATGCTCTATTAAGTGTAAAAGCGGTAGTCACTAAAGCATAATCCACAAAAATATAATGGCGTCATAATATTTTATCTCATCATTAATCCAACAAGGTTTGTATACATCTCTCGGATACTTCATCATCACTATGATACTCCAAGAAACGTGAGTTGTAGAACAATTTCATAACTCTCTTAGATGTTCGCTAAAACTCGTAATTCAAATATTTCCACCATGATCCAATCATAGATATTTGACTTTTCTATTACGATGATTTCCACTTCATGCTGAAATTTATTTGAATCCATTCAAAATGTTTCAAACTTTTCCTTATTGAATATATCCACATATATACTCAATTCATTGTTTGAAAGTTTTCATGAAGTAGAAGAATCTCCCGCACACAACTATGCCCAGTGAACCACATACATCATCATGTATTTTTCACTAAGTTAGTTGCCCGTTCAACTTTTGGCCTATGAACGGTATTTTAATCATTCTCTTTAGAAAAGATTTGCAAGCGCCAAATGATTCAAAAATCAAATGACTCCAAAAATCCATTTGCATGGAGTTCCTTCATGCGTTCCTTTCTAACATGACCTAAATGGCGGTTCCACAAATAAGTGGAATTCAAATCATTTGCCTTATGGCATTTTAGCGTCAGTGTTATGTATGTGTGTTTCACCATTAAGATTTATAATAACTTATCCACCGTACATGGAGTAATGTCATAATTTAAACAACTCATTGTTTTTATTTGACCAGAGCAAAATAACAATTATTAAGTTCTTTATTATAAATTCTAAGGGCTAGATAGAATGCTAACGATGAACATAATAACACTTTATTTTGTTCCAGGCGTGCATTCTTATCATATTCCTTGTCAGTCACTTAGGCCATTGTATTCTTGTATTGCGTTGTTTTGTATGACACTTCATACCAACCAATATAGTACTAATACCCAAGAATTTCATTGTGTGACTTAACTAGGAATACAACCATAACATGTATATCATTTATATACACCTGAGCTAGACTTTCTAGTCTTTTCTTTCTTTCTGCCAAAATATCTTTTGCAGTTTCTCTTTTAGCTTTCCTCATCATTCAGAAAAACACTTCAACATCAATAACTTCTAGGTTTGTTGGTCAAATACCAATAACCTTGAGGTTCTTACTTTGAAGTTGATCATCATATGACAAGTGTTATAGATTTCACTTATTAGTAACTATGATGAACAATTTCACTCATAATTTTATCCATCAATTCATGACAACCTTTTTGAGACCATGTCTGTACATGCTAGGCTCATAAAGTTTAACCTTAGTATTCGCATGTGCAAATCTGGCTTGCATCCGTTGTAAGCACACGTAGAATCTATAACACCCGATCATCACGTGATGCTTCAAAACGACGAGTCTTAGCAACGGTGCATACTAAGGATGATAACTTCATGGATATGCGAATATCATTAGTGCCCCAATAGTTGGAGGATTGTGACGCCTTGCGTCTTCAACCTTCGTACATTCCCATAAAACTTATGAGTTCATGTAGTCTCACCAAATTATATTCTATCATCTTGCAATAAGGTCTTAGATATCACATATATCTCATACCTTGATTATTTCTGAAAACTAAATTTTCAGCTCCTTACTTTTCAAACAAATTTGAACTTCAAGTTTTACGGAGACAACAAGATAACTTTAGGTACTAATTGAAACTATAACTCTTTGAATCAACAATGTGAGGTTTACTAAAAGTTTGCAATAGGACTTAATTAATCTTGATTCTTTAACAATACGGTACCAAACCGTAAAGTTTCTTGTCAGATTTTAACAGTATTTCTATCTCAATTACAAGACTAGCGCATAGTAGTAAACGGATGCCAATACTACAAAATTAATTCAAAATACTACTCAAACTATGTTTATGATAATTAGTTCATGTTTTAATCTAATTACTAATGAACTCCCACTTAATACAACATCCCTCATAGTTGTTAAGTGGTACACGATCCAAATCCACTACACCAAAAACCGATCATCACGTGAGATGATGTAGCTTCAATGGTGAACATCAACATGTTGATCATATCATCCATATGACTCGTGTTCAACCTTTCGGTTTCCGTTGTCCCGAGGCCATGTCTGTACATGCTAGGCTCGTCAAGCAAACCCAAGTATTCCGCGTGTGCAACATGGCTTACACCCGTTGTATGTGAATCGTTGAATCTATCACATCCGATCATCACGAGATGCTTTGAAACGACGAACTGTTACAACGGTGCATACGAGGGGAGAACACTTTATTATCTTGATATTAATGTGAGGGATCATCTTATAATGCTACCGTCGCGTTCTAAGCAAAATAAGATGCATAAAAGGATTAACATCATATGCAGTTCATATGTGATATGATATGGCCCTTTTGTCTTTGCACCTTTGATCTTCATCTCCAAAGCACGGACATGATCTCCATCATCTTCGGGCATGATCTCCATCATCATCGGCGTAGCGTCAAGATCCATGGCGCCGTCTTCATGGTTGTTCACCTCATGTAGCAACTATTACAACTACTTTGAAATACTACTCAACATGAAAATTAAAGACAACCATAAGGCTCCTGCCAGTTGCCACAATACAATAATGATCATCTCATACATATTCATCATCATATCATGGCCATATCACATCACCAAACCCTGCAAAAACAAGTTAGACGTCTCTAATTTGGTTTGCATATTTTACGTGGTTTAGGGTTTTCGAGAGAGATCTAATCTACCTACGAACATGAACCACAACGGTGATACTAATGTTTTCAATAGAAGAGTAAGTTGAATCTTCACTATAGTAGGAGAGACAGACACCCGCAAAGCCTCTTATGCAATACAAGTTGCATGTCGAACGAGGAACAAGTCTCATGAACGCGGTCATGTAAAGTTAGTCCGGGCCGCTTCATCCCACTATGCCACAAAGATGCAAAGTACTCAAACTAAAGATAACAAGAGCATCAACGCCCACAAAACCATTGTGTTCTACTCGTGCAACCATCTATGCATAGACACGGCTCTGATACCACTGTAGGATAACGTTGCATAGAAAACAAAAAATTTCCTACCGCGAACACGCAATCCAAGCCAAGATGCAATCTAGAAGACGGTAGCAACGAGGGGGTATCGAGTCTCACCCTTGAAGAGATTCCAAAGCCTACAAGAGGAGGCTCTTGTTGCTGCGGTAGACGATCTCTTGCCGCTTGCAAAAGCGCGTAGAAGATCTTGATCACGATCGGTTCCGGCGCCACGAACGGGCAGCACCTCCGTACTCGGTCACACGTTCGGTTGTTGATGAAGACGACGTCCACCTCCCCGTTCCAGCGGGCAGCGGAAGTAGTAGCTCCTCTTGAATCCGACAGCACGACGGCGTGGTGTCGGTGGCGGTGAAGAAGTCCGGCGGAGCTTCGCTAAGCTACGCGGGAGATATGGAGGAGAGGGGGGCGGCTAGGGTTTGGGAGGGGGTGGCCGGCCACTTCAATGGGGCGGCCAGCTTGTGGTCTTGGGGTGGCCGGCCCCCTCCCTTGGCCCCTCATTATATAGGTGGATCCCCAAGGGTTGGTGTCCAAGTCTTCGAATAAGACCCGAACCAAAAAACCTTCCATAAGAGGGGGAAACCTAGCCCATCTAGGACTCCCACCAAAAGTGGGGTTTCCACCTCCCATATGGGGGGGTGGCCGGCCCCCTAAGGGGGAGTCCACTTGGGACTCCTCCCCCACTAGGGTTGGCCGGCCATGGAGGTGGAGTCCCATGTGGACTCCACCTTCCTTGGTGGTTTCTTCCGGACTTTTCTAGAACCTTCTAGAACCTTCCATAGAACCTTCCGCGACATTTTATTTCACATAAAATGACATCCTATATATGAATCTTATTCTCCGGACCATTCCGGAACTCCTCGTGATGTCCGGGATCTCATCCGGGACTCCGAACAAATATTCGAACTCCATTCCATATTCAAGTACTACCATTTCAACATCCAACTTTAAGTGTGTCACCCTACGGTTCGTGAACTATGCGGACATGGTTGAGTACTTACTCCGACCAATAACCAATAGCGGGATCTGGAGATCCATAATGGTTCCCACATATTCAACGATGACTTTAGTGATCGAATGAACCATTTACATACATTACCAATTCCCTTTGTCTCGCGATATTTTACTTGTCCGAGGTTTGATCTTCGGTATCACTCTATACCTTGTTCAACCTCGTCTCCTGACAAGTACTCTTTACTCGTACCGTGGTATGTGGTCTCTTATGAACTCATTCATATGCTTGCAAGACATTAGACGACATTCCACCGAGAGGGCCCAGAGTATATCTATCCGTCATCGGGATGGACAAATCCCACTGTTGATCCATATGCCTCAACTCATACTTTCCGGATACTTAATCCCACCTTTATAGCCACCCATTTACGCAGTGGTGTTTGGTGTAATCAAAGTACCTTTCCGGTATAAGTGATTTACATGATCTCATGGTCATAAGGACTAGGTAACTATGTATCGAAAGCTTATAGCAAATAACTTAATGACGAGATCTTATGCTACGCTTAATTGGGTGTGTCCATTACATCATTCATACAATGACATAACCTTGTTATTAATAACATCCAATGTTCATGATTATGAAACTAATCATCCATTAATCAACAAGCTAGTTTAAGAGGCATACTAGGGACTTCTTGTTTGTCTACATATCACACATGTACTAATGTTTCGGTTAATACAATTCTAGCATGATATATAAACATTTATCATAAACATAAAGATATAAATAATAACCACTTTATTATTGCCTCTAGGGCATATCTCCTTCAGTACTGAGAAGCAATTCTTCAGGTCCTTAGCCATTTTCGAGGGGGCCGGATATTCTTGAAATATCCGGCCCTGGTACAAAACCGGGACAATATCCGGGCAAATGTCCGGCCCCTATACTGAGCTGCATTTCCTCAAGTCCTTAGCCGAAATTCTGGGGGCCGGATATTTTGGAAATATCCGGCCCGGATTATCCGGCCTGATGAATATTTTTGCAGATGCTTTTTGACAGCACTGACCACATCCAACACACATACAAATGTATCTATGTAATCCCTGTACCACTTAAACGACCATTAGTGTATCACATACATTGACATCAAACACTCAAAACATAATATGAGAGATGTTCTTTCACTTGGGCCCCTCCTAAATGTCGCTTCTTCGCCTAGCTCGCAGTGCAAAATCGCATGTGCACCTCAAACTGTCTAGCTAAGAGAGGATGGCCTCATAAGCCTAGCTGCCAGTTGTGCAAGTGTTCCCTAGAGACGGCGCGACATATTCTGTTCGAGTGTCGCTGGCTTTCGTGCCTGCACCTCATGCTTAGTCTGGGTTGTGGGCATCCCACAATGCTTGAATATTGGCACGGCGTCACCCGAATACCTACATCAGCCCCTAAAGGCTTTAGGACTGCCATCATGTTGATCTCATGGGAAATTTCGAAGGAGAGATCTCCTGCTACCAACTACAAATCTTCAATACCAAGGAGTGTCGTGCAGAAAATTGAAGACGAAGGACGGGAGTGGATTCTAGCCGGAGCAAAGCATCTGGCGGAAATTGTCAGTTGATGTTGTATGGGTTCCTCTTCTTATTTTTTGAGGTCTAAGACCTTGTGTGTGGCCCGATCTCGCGATTGACCCAAATTCAAAGGGGGAAAAGAGGGAGAGGAGGAAGAACACGAAGAACACACGCAACACAACCCGATACAATCGATACTTACCCTCGTGGCTCGATGGACCACGCCAATAGAATCAACCCGGAAGAGACACGCGGTAGAATTCCGAGGTGAGAGATCGGTGAGGGAGATGAATCTAGGAGTGGGAGAGAGAGTGGTAGCACTAGAATCTCACACACCAAATCCAATCATCCAACAAGGGTTGCCTTGATACAAAGGGGATGAAACCATAGGGAGACAAAGCTCAAATTCATGTTTAAGCCTCAATCTTGTCTAAAGAGCTAAGGGGGTGACCTGTGGGCTTATATAGGCATACAAGGCGACCTGGGTCGAAGAGGTACAAGTTGGTGGGTCAAACCCGTCGAATCCGGTCCAGGGGCCGGTTGGACCGGGCCTGGGGCCGGGCCATCCGGTCCAAACCGGGCCAGGGACCGGGCTACAACCGGAAGTGAAGCAGATACCCATCCGGTTGGCGCCGGAGGGAGCCCGGCCTGGGGCCCGGTCTGACCGGCCCTGTGGCCGGCCTGGCCGGCTGGGCCTTCTCCTCCCGCCTCTTCTTCCTCTTCCTTCTTCTCTTCTTTCCTTCTTCTTCTTCCTTCTTCCTTGCATCATGGGAGTTCCTTCTCTCTTGGTCCTTGTCGATGTCGGCACCTTGACATATATGGCGGGGTTTTGTGTTGTTGGTCCACTTGGGGGACTCCTTGGCCATGGTGTAGCGTCGACGATAGGCGGGGCTGCATCATGTGCCCTAGAGACGGCGCGACATATTCTGTTCAAGTGTCGCTGGCTTTCGTGCCTGCACCTCATGCTTAGTCTGGGTTGTGGGCATCCCACAATGCTTGAATATTGGCACGCCGTCACCCGAATACCTACATCAGCCCCTAAAGGCTTTAGGACTGCCATCATGTTGATCTCATGGGAAATTTCGAAGGAGAGATCTCCTGCTACCAACTACAAATCTTCAATACCGAGGAGTGTCGTGCAGAAAATTAAAGACGAAGGACGGGAGTGGATTCTAGCCGGAGCAAAGCATCTGGCGGAAATTGTCAGTTGATGTTGTATGGGTTCCTCTTCTTATTTTTTGATAGCTTAGGCCCACCCTGTTTGCTTCTCCTGTATATCAATATAAAGGCAAGCCTTTAGCCTCCTTCAAAGAAAAAAAAGGTTGCCCGAAAAACCGGGGAAACCATCAGCAGACCAGTTTGAGCTGTGCCTTTTTACTTCATCATCATGAGCGGCTCGAACGACTGCACTATGCAATCTGCACGGATCAAGGACTTCATACATGATACGCACGTTGATAACCCTCCTTGACAAAATGAACTGCTGGTACAAATACTACAGGAAATTCATCGCGAGACGGCAGTCAGAGTCAGGTGGATGTTCGCTATTCATCCATAACAACGTCGCAGTTATATGCCATGGTGAGGCACGTATTCAGTTTGGTCGCAGTTACTCAAGTTTTATACTGCTACGTACTGTACCGCAGGAAAGAAACATATTCAGTGTGGTGTGTACTGTGTAGTTGCGTTTGTCGAAGGTGCATAAGTTTCATCTGCAGGAAGCTCATTAGTTTCCTTCTCGTGCGAGTCTATTTCCGTTCTGGATATATGGATTCACACCTGACCCGAGAATAAGCTGATCGCCTTTTGCGGTATTCGAAGACAGCTCTGTCCAATCTCCTGCAGCACACGTCTAATCTCCTGCAGCACGGTCACAGGTCCGCCGCCAATTATGATGAGGCACACCAAATCCCGGGCGCGGAAGGCACTTCCTATCACGGAAGAAACCTAAGCGCAGAAACATACTTGTATTAGCATCATTTAACTTTGATAAATTGAATGCCTGAATGCACATACAAAAGCAACGCTACCTTCCAAAAGAAATTCTTCTTGAAGAATACAGCCCAAAACCCAATCATCTGATCGCCATCTGTTACTATCCAGGAATCGACAAGCAGGGCTTTAACAACCCAGCATATCCCAGCCACTGCCCCAGCTAGAGCCACACTTAAAGCGAGGATAGAGAATTGAGGATTCCCCTGCAATAAGATTACAATACCGTCATCTTTAATCTGTTTTTTTCTGGAACAAATGCATGTTGGGAATATATTTTTTCTTCATTTAACTGAATAGTGTATCTGTAGACACAGTGCAACACATGCAAAGGATACTTACCAGTGACATTATCCGACAAACGTTGCTAATGATCATCAGCCCAATTGACAAGCATCCGAGAAAATATATTCTGATGATCATGCTCGGGAGAAGAAGTGCTACAATAGCGAGACTAGAAAATGCCACGCTGGCTCCAGCAACACACAGCAAAGTCTAGAGAAAAAGAAGAAGATATGAGTGGGTACAGCTATCTAACAGTAGTAATAACAACAAATTAACCAAAGGTTAACGTACCTTTCTGTAGTCAAGAACACTCAGCCATAGTATCCAAAGAAAATTGATGGCAACAGACAGTAGGACTATGACGCTCATATATGTATTTTCTTCAGACCATATGAATGTGTCCTCAAGTCTGGAGCTTGGGCTGCCAGCTGAGAAAAACCATATCCAGAACAAAGGCGCTCCTACAGAAAATACAAACCAAGAGGGGAGCCACTTGGTAAAATCAGCACGTGACCCATGCTCAACTAGAGGCTCACTGAGAGGACCCTCCTTGCTGCTCAAGCGAGCGAGCCTCCACCTGTGTAGACAACAGATAACTGAGATAAGTCATTGTGTTACGCCAAAGAAATAAAATACTAGAGCTAGTTCTATTAAGGTTTATCTCGACGCACCCAGGTGATAGGAGCACCCAAAGGCCAAGAATGAACCCTGTTATAGGATGTTTTAAAATTAGTGTTGCATCATATATTTATCTAAAATATAAATGTAGTACTGTTTACCTAGGGAGGACAAGAAGTCAAAATCCATTTGACAGCTGTATATACATATACACATAACAAAACATGTTAGATAATCATACTAATTACTTAGCAAAAAAATATAAAGAACTAAGTAATCAAAATTGCAGATATGCGATCACTCCATATAGTATTATCAACTCACTCCATTGATGTTCAAAACCAAGAGGCCATATGCGCCATCACCTCATTCCATCCGACATGTGTGGCACCGAATAAACAAAAGCATAATTGCAGCGTTTGATTGCTCATAGCCAAATTGAATCAAATCAACAAAATATGGACGTCAAAACACAAGGTGTATTTCCCAAAAGAAACACAAAGTATCAACTGAATATTATGCACTACACGCTCTCATGTCTAAACATGACTGTACATATCTTAAATAAGAAAAGGTACTGGCTTCCATATAAGTTGCAAAGTAGATACGTACCAGTGTCACCCAATAACAGATGAGCCACAAAGGGCACATATGACGTTTTAGAAAGCATGTATTCAACCTTCTCTATCTTTAATAACAAAGTAATATAGTATTTATTCATCATGTAAAATATTTCAAGCCTTGGTTTCAGCACACCATAGTGAAAACAGTCATATTTGGAGCCTCTTCTACATATTTTAGTGCTTGATAGTACGCTTTTTTGGTATAATAGATAGATATTTAGTCTAAAAACATGATTGACAGTCTCATTTAAGTATAATCAATAAAAAATAATATAAAGAAAAACAATATTTAATTATTGGTGGCTTTAACTATTTTAAAATAGAGTTAAATAATTCACCACATCCCATTAAGAATACTACCGATTTAAACCATGTGTCACACAAATGAGAAGAGGTATGAAGGACCAAATCTGCCACACATCGAGAATAAGCCTCACGAACGTGCAGAAACATACTTAGCACAGCGCCTTGCAACCCACCACACCACACATGATAATGTGCCATCATCGCCAATTGACAGGTCACGCCGCCAAGAAACACCAAAACACCGGAGGCCACTCCCGCCATGACATCAAGTACACATATATTAACATTAGGCAATTACACATTGCCCCATGAGATGACAACGAACTTGATAGGAAGCCTAATGCAAACTCACAAAGCCGCTATAGAGATAAAATTACAGAAACATGCCACATTAAAGTCTCACATCCGTGGAGCCATGCATGTCATGCAAATGATCCCTCCGTATTTTGGATGACTGGCACGAATATTGATTGATAATTCTTCAAGGACTATATGCAAACTTAAATAAAACTACAATTCTGTTTCTAATTGAATTATAACACATTATATGTTTACACCACAAAAATAAAAATTACAAGCAAGTTACTCCATTTACCCATTTGGAACGCACTAAAACTTGTTGTCGTATTGACTTGAAAACACTGACTTCACACCGGTATGGTGATAAAAAGAGTTCTATTTCCATCGAATATCTCCAAAGAACATGATCGCCTACCATTCTTCCTTACTTGCTTGAGACAACCAATATTTCCATTCTCATGGTATATGGCATATCAATCATTTAGCAAATAACATGGTCTCCAACCATTCTTGATAACTTGCTTGAAATAAAAATCGGGAGTTCGATTTTCACACTCAATGAACCATTCTTGATAATTGCTTGAAATAGCATAAATTGAGGAGTTCCATTCTCATGTTTAACCTCCGTTCGAGAGAACTAGGCAAAACGTGAGTTTGATTTTCACTATATTCCAACCTTCACATTGACAAAAATGTAAATAAGTTAACAAGAACCTTAAATTTATAAATCCAAGGAAAGTGTTGGATGTACATACCTCAACTCTAATTGGTAAATAGTGATCTAGCAGCAGAGAGACACAAGGACTTGCTATATCACAAACAACCTTTGTCCTGAGAATGTGACATGAAATTAGTTGGGAGAAATTTTATCCAAGAATGTAAGAAATTGATAAAGAGGGTAGAAGATGCAAACCTCAAGTAAGCAAGTCACAGACACAAGATAACTCTTGCGACTTACTGTGCGTGATGGTTTGTACAAAACCTGCTCGTACATTTGAATTAACTAAATCAGCCAGACATCTTGTCAAAACAATAACTGCAATATAAAATTAGTAATGCTGATGCATATAATATAAATGGTAAGATAAATTTACTTTGTTTACACCTAATTTAGAGAGAGAACACTACACTCCAACATTCACACTAAAAAAAGTAAATAGGTTAACAAGAACCTTTACAGATATAAACTCAAGGAAAGTGTTTGATGTACATACCTCAACTCCAGTTGGCAAATAGTGATCTAGCAATGGGGCCTCAAAGAGTTGCGGGGACTTGCTATGTGACAAACAATCACTCGCTGTCATGAGAATATGACATACAATCAGTTGTGAGAATTTTAATCTAACACTGTAAACAAATGATAAAAATGGTAGAAGACGCAAACCTCAAGCTAGCCTACGGAACAAGATAACTCTTCAGACTGAGTGTACGTGATGGTTACCAGTACCACTACACCTGAAACTACATCTGTGAGTACAGTATGAGGATTTGAGATATAAAATCAGTAATGCTGATATAGATAAATGCTAAGATGATTTTTCCTTGTTTACACACAATTTAGACATAGGAAACTGACTTTATTTTCTTTTACTGCCATCTTGGCTCAGTTGTATGTAACATTTAGGAAATAGCCTTTGACCCCACAACTGATCTGACCATATGCACCGACCATACACACATGACATGATACATTACAAATGATTCCATGTACGGTTCTACCGCACAAGTTATTGATAAGTTGGCAAAATCTGTACGAGGAAAAGTGGAGTTAATTTTTTAAGCCGAAAACAACTCGAGTTTTGTCGCTTTTCTTCTGATCAACTGTGAATACCTTTCCATCGGCAATTGTCTGTACCATTTTTTAGAACGACTTCCACATGTTATCCAAGGTATTTTTCTAGCGCTTTAGCGAACGTCCTATCTTCTACCATGCTAGAGTTCGTTACTGACAGAGGCACCAGATAATTGGGTTTCAGCATGCGAATCTGTAACATCCAGATTCTACCTTATACTAGTAGATCTTAACATCCAGATTCTGAAATGGATATGGAACAAACTACATTGAGCTCTACAGCTCTACCTTGTTGAGTTTTGACAATGGAGGAAAATACTTGGAGTGGGCGCACAAAGTTACGAACTATGGCAAGCAGTTACTTGTGCACTTGCGCTCTGCAGCCCCGGAGAGCTACGGGCCAAGCGCCAACTCAAACGCCCAACGCAATCGATCAAATCAACCACTGAAGCATCCAATTACGATCCAATCGTCGCTGTAGAGAGAGAGGGTTACCTCGAAACCTGCGATTGGGTGAGAACGGCGTACCTCTGCGGTGAGGACCTTCAGCCTTGGACCGCTGCGGCCGGGGTCTCGGGGAGGCGCCGCGTCTAGGGCTATTCGGAGTACCGGCGCAGGAGAAACCGCCGCGGGGAGATTAGGGATTTGGGGGCTGCGGGGTGGTCGAGGGCTTGGAGAGGCGCCGCCGCTGGTGGCCGCTCGGAGTAGCGGCGCAGCCAGGCGGGCGCGAGCGCGCGGTGGTGGCGGGTGGGACGGACGAGACCAAGTTGTGTAGGCGCGGCTAGGACTAGTTCCCGGAGAAGGGAAGCCGGCCGGCGTGGAGCAGGAGAGCAGCAGGGAGGGAGAAGGTCCAGTCGATGCGGGGCCGGGGGAGGGGCGACGGAGGAATGCTACCCGGCCGGCGCCGCGCGCTCGTAGGCGGCTGCCTCAGCGCCGTGTGTGGGCGAGCAAGTGTGGGCGTGCAGCCGGCCCAGGTAGGCAAATAGCCCGGGACTCCTCGCGACCAACTTTTGTTTTTCGCCCATGTTCGCTGAAATGCAGTTCAAATCTCTCAGTTTCCCCTTTGCTGTTTTTCGTTTGGCAATCTTTACGTGGAAATTTATATTATGTCAAAAATAATTCCGACATTTGTGCGTTGTGTTATACTTTATCATTGTGGTTTTGTATTGTATAGCTTTGCTTTAAAATATAAGCTGTGTTACCAAAGTAAGCGGAGGTAGTACAATTTACTAATGAGCTACCTACTATCAAAATAAGTCATTTTATGTTGGAAGATTCTATCTGTAGAGGTCGCTTCTCTGATTCTTGTCTCTGATCCAATGAGCGGCGGGAGAAAAAATTACTTGAGCGTGACAATTGGCTTATAGTGGTATTGGGCCTGTTACATGTGATGTACAATAAAGATAGGATGGGTGTAATAGTAATTTGTTAGGATGTTTTCTCTGTCTAGTTTCTTTCTTACAACATATTATACCGCCACACTCAAACTTTGTAATAAAGATTTATGAAGGTAGTATGAAATTGATTCATTTGCATGCATGATTTATTAGGCCAAATAACAAGACTCATATTTTTATGACACTTTTTTGGTAACTCACAAGCTCCAAGCAATACCTCTCTTATATAGTTAGTGTATTTTAATTTATTTTTGGAGATTTTTTTAAGGTAGTTCTTTATAAACAATTCGGCGAGTAATGTCAGAAAATCCAACTATGTATCTTATCTAAAGAACTTCAAAACCAAAAACATGCAAATCGGACCTGGTAATTATATTTAGATGTTGTGTAATTCTTTGCGTCTTTGCAAATAATATGGTACTTGTTTTTCGAAAAGCGATTAGTAAAAATGAACTTTGTAACTGAATCTTAAGTTATGGTAATTGTTTTTGAAAAAGATATGATAATTGTTCTATAACAAACTGGTAGGCGGATCAGAAAACTTGGCAACCATATGAAGAAATCATGTTTTTTACATTAAAAAGTCCGGTTGTTGCTCCTAAACAATCTTATAGTTGTAAAACCATTTGATAAGTCTAAATTAAAGTTGAAAACAACATAAAACAATCAGACAACTATCTATAAACAACCTCATAGATTTACCAAAAAGTTTTAAACAACATGTTGCGTCTCTATGTCTAACAGATAATGTGAACAGTGCAAAAGGCATAGCTAACCCGGGAAGCATAACACATATGAGAGACTAGTAGCGACCCCTGCAAAATTAGCTAATTTCTTTTTGAAACATATGTACGTGAAATATGGCCTAAAATATAGACAAAAAGTTCCTAGGTGGAGTGGAACAACCTACTATGATAACGACGTGATTGATATGGGAGCCTACTCCTTCTTGGCTAGAGCTAGGACAGTCCAGAGATCACTTCACTATGCATTCTATGCAATTTGGTAAGACTAATTAATCGGTTTAATATGCCTAGACTATTTATTTGTGCGATTAGGTATGCGTATTTAGCTGATTTGATATAGGCTAGTCGGTGTGTTCATTTAGCCAATCTGGTATACTAGATAGCCAACTTAATATACATAGTTGAATCATTATGCACATAAGCCGATTTAACTTACCTATTAACTGGTTCAATATACGAGCGAAATGTACTACTATGTGGATGAATATGCAAGTAGATGCCCCCGCCCCCCCCCCCCCCCCCCTAAAAAAAGAAACATGGTGCAAACGGAATCTACTGCCTCGCCTCCTTAACACACACAATGAGCCACTACGCGTGGGCATCTTGGAAATGAGGTGGCAAGGTGCGTTGTTCCCCTCCTCAGTAGTATTGAAATGCAATTCAGGCTTTGGGATCTCACCTTCTACCTTGTCACAGTGTGTTCCTCCTCGTGATGTTGCTCAATGGTCACCTCCCGTCATGCCTCCTATCATGTGCGCATGACTCGACTCATCCTTGCCTCCCACCTACCACTTGCCGATAGTTGGAACACATATTTACACATCGATATTGCATCCCTGGTCTTACCCAATTGACACCCTACCAGACGTCGAGGTATCGGTGCATCGCTTGTTGCCGAAAGATATCATAGTGAAATCTTTGAGGTCTTTGTTTAGTTCTAGCTAGTGTATTTGAATTATATTCAAGGGGATTAAAAACACCCTCATTTTTATGTAGATTAAAATCACTCCACCCTACTAGTGAGATGGGGTGGAGGAGCACCTTGGATGAAAGAAACGGTTCCACCAAATCCCCTTCAACCCCTAATTCCTTTGGGGATGAAATTGCAATACTAGTAAACAAGGATTCAAAGTAGAGAGAGGGGGCGAGGAATTCATGGCGGTAGAATGAGTGAAATTGGGTGGCGAAAAAACTATTTAGCTCCTAAAAAATTGAAACATAATCTTCCATGCCATAGACGGTCTCATATGTCGGTGTTGTAAAGATCCTTTCGTGCCAAGATACGTGCACAAGAGTCAAACGGGCAACAATCCGCTGCTCGCAGCGGCCGAAATGCACACACAAGCTTATTGTTGGTTGGGTTGTAGTTTTTTTAGGCACTTTTAGATCTCATGGGACTTAGACTTAACTAAATCTAAGTGACATGACGTCATCAAATCTTAGTTACAACCTACTTGCAATTTATGTGCAACCCATCTCAGTTGCAACACTCTTGCAGCTGTTATATCAACACAAATCACGAAGCAAATTTAATGGCTAAGGAACAACTGGAACACAATAAAGATTAGACGCCTGATTTCCGGCAAATCCATTTTTAAAAACCTTATTTGGGTTGTAGTTTTGTGTTGTACTAGTTCCATTTGTTGCAATTTTATAGCTTAGCTATCAAAACAATTGGAAATTTTATCTATGTAACATTTTCCTTAAATAACAGGAAAGATGCCCCGAGAGCACACACCAGTTCAAGCTGAATTCTATTTGAGCGAACAGCCTTTGAAATCGGTGAAGGCCTTGCATCTCTTAGGCTGCTGCGGCACCTGAGATCCTACTTTGCACCATAGCACAACGGGGCCACTCTCCTTGCCGTCGCTGAAGCGGAACAGCTTGGCTTCCACGTCAAACTCTGCAGAGTCCCAACGCAGCTCGGCCTCCACGCGCCTCTTCACCAGACCACCGGGAATCTGCACCATGCCCGCCCTGCCGCCCCACGCCACTGCCTTCACCTCCGCCGTGCTCTCGGCGCCGGCGCTGAAGCCCGGCACACGCCCCTCCCCTATCACGACGCCGTCGTAGGATACCACCACCTGCCCATGGCTGAAGCGGTTCTCCGCAGCCAGCAACCGCTCGTTCCTCACGTGCAGGGTCACGTTGAACGCCAGGGCGCTCAGCCCGGCCGGGTCGCCGAGGCCGTCGATGCCGGTGAGCTCGAGGGAGTAGATATCGTAGGAAGGGCTACCCAACTGGGCAACGAAGGCAAACACGGCCAGAGCAAGAACTGTTTAATTTTCAAGCGCTTAGACAAGAAAAACTTACGGCAGAGAGGCAACATGGAACAAGATGATAATAGAGGATCAAATTCTTGCAAACCAAGAAGAGGAAATCTGTACCAAAACCAATCATGAAGAAGCTCATGCCCCCGAGACCTTGGGATTTCGTCTCCATGCTGATTGCCGATCTGTCTATATCTGCTATAGGCGCGAATTTGAAGACCTATCTTCTACAGGTGCGAATTTAAAGGGTAAAACCAGCTCACATCAGAGATCAGACTTCAATCTAAACTCTTCGTCCCAGGACATGTGCGTTAATTACTGTTACCACACATCGTGTACCGGAGAGTATAATATGCGGTCTCAGACCTTGCCCGAGATAAACACGCGTAGCTTAGCTATGGTCGAACTCGAATTCCATCAACCTAGTTGGATGTGTTTTCTGACTCCATGGACACCTAGATAATTACAAAAAATGGTAACATAGTATTTTTCGTCATCAACTTATCGTCACTCCCAGGCGCCACCATGCTCCCTCTCATCATCCTCTCGTCACTCCAAGTGCGCTCCTGCTCTTCGCCATGGCTACATTAACCTCTCTCTCATTTAACCCTGAAACCGACTGCTCTGCCCGCTTGGACACGGACGTTCGCTCCTGATTAGTTGCTGCACAGCGAATTTATCATCCTCTCCAAATTTTCAACCCCTTGCCGCCCGGGCAAATTATCCGGCGCTCATGCTCAACCACCAGATTACAATTGAAAAACAGTTTTAAGATCCCATATCCATATGTATTACCAGGTCAGCACCCAACCACCGAATAGAGCTGTTGAACATGTACAAGAACAGTCGGTAGCTTGTGCCTCTGACTTATCAGCGGCCATGCCATCCAGATAACCGTTAGCAGGGACAGGTTTGTCTCTTCTGTTCATCTCGTTCATGTGAGCTGTGAACATGTGCCCACGATGAAGTCAGAGACTAGAAATTACTTAGAGACGTAAAATGGAAATAAAAAAATATGAGAGACAAGAAGCTAGGTTCCGACTTTGTTCCCTTTATCCATTACAGAAGGTATGCAGTACAATGATAAGACAATACTAATCAAGATACATTTGCCCACTGGCAGAGCTATGTGTTGGCTACGGGGTCAGCTCACCTTTCCAGGAAACCCCTTTGTCCTTCCTATCTAGGCTATATGACCCCACACGAAATTACCGCTGGCTCCGCCACTGCATTTGCCAATGGATAAAACTCGTGATCTGTATCCCAATCAACAGTTTATATTATCATCTGCTGGCGGGTTAGTTCTTGAGCTTCCATATGGATAAGCATAAGACTATAAGAGTGGAATAATGTTCAACTATGAAGGGAGCTATTGATAACTGTCATTATTGTGTAAGAAACCAATTGGTTATAGTCTTATGCTCATCTATAAGCAAAGCATTGTGCCTATAAAGAAAAGAGTACCGTCCCTATGAAGAAAAGAAAAGTGTAACTTGCTCACCAAGCATATTCATCTAGTCAGCTAGGACTAGAAATAGTACCAACTGATAAATTAAGGAGGGTGATTATTTTTTGTTAATACTTGTTTCCTTGCAATCTTCGTAGGCGAATAGGAACGCTAAGGCAAAGTAAGGAACTAGCGGCCATGGCGGCTCTCGTCAAGGAGGACATCGCCCAAAGGGCGTACTCGTACACCCAGGACCCCGGAGACGGGAATGCAGTCTAGTGCCCGCTGGCTTGCAGCTAGTTTCCTTTGTTTCGAGAAAGACTCTGGGGCTTAGTGGTTAGTACATGTGAAGTTGTACTAAACAGCCAGAGTTCGAGACTCGCCACCTCCTATATCAAATACAACGGTGGTTCCTCCCACTATTGGTTTCATCTTTAAGAGAAAGACTCTGGGGCTTAGTGGTTAGTACATGTGAAGCTGTACTAAACAGCCAGAGTTCGAGACTCGCCACCTCCTATATCAAATACAACGGTGGTTCCTCCAACTGTTGGTTTCATCTTTTTTTAGTTTCCTTTGTTTCTTCTTGCCGTTCGGTTCACCTGCGACCCTTATGTAATTAACACTCTATTTCTATCTAATCGATAGACAGCTCGACTGTCCGTTCCTCAAAAAAGAGAGTAAGGAACCAGGGAATCAACGTGAGCATGTACCCCTGATATAAAATATCGTTTTATACTTTGATGCTTAGTGTTAGAATTTTTTTTTGTCCACATCTATCTCCAGACCTAATTTCAATCAAGCAGCATGAACGATGCGTGTACACAACTTTCTGTCTCATGAGCAAATTATCATCTTCTGTTCACCTAAGGTACTGATATTCCGTGCAGCGTTTTAGTGCTTGTTTCCAAAAATAATGCAATTAACAACAGTGACTTGATGTGTTCCAAACATGGGTATTTCACCCGTGGGTACCCATTTCCCCATGCGGGTGAAGAATATGAGAAAAAAATGTACCCTCTGGTGAGTATGGGTATGAATGACGGGTAAACTCGGGGGGGTGGCAGTAAGGGTATGGGGTGACTCCACCCGTGTACCCGTACCTGCGGGTATCAAAGTCTACACAAGCAAACAACATATCGACAAACAGCACAACTTGAGGCACCTAAACCACAGCTAGGCGTCGAGAATAGCTCTAGGCAGGCAGCGAGATTGGGGAGGCGACTGGAGCGAGTCGTCGTCTGCTCACACTGGATAGGACAAGATCCAAAACCGCCGCCGTCTCCACCTCCGGAAAGGGGCCCCTTGTCCCTCGCCCTAGATCGAAGGGCACCGTACCGTCGGGAGGCAAAGTAGTTCCCCAAAGAGCACAAGGAACAGCGGGAGCTGGACTACCAATGGAGCAGCCTCTCGGAGACGCCATGGAGCTTCACCGAGATCACCAATAACATAGGAACAACCACCATGCCAGACCGAAGCTGCAGGAAGAAGCATCGAAGAGGAAACGATGGAAGAGGGAAAAGCCCACCCCCACGAATGAACAGGACTGGCATGGACACTCGCTCGCCAGCCCATCGTCACTGCCGCTGCAAAGGGGAATCTTTCCCCCTTTCGTCTAGGCTTGAGGATGTCCACCCACCAGCAAGCATGGGCGATCGGGCGGCAGAGCAGCATGCCATGAACCTGCCAGTCGACACGAGGAGGAGACTTCACCAAACAGGGCAAGTCGCCGAGGGGGCGCCTCCGAGAAGGGAAACGACTTCACAACGTCGCCGCCATCCGCAAGGAGAACCTAGGGCTTTCGCCCACGCAGAGGAGTAGTAGTGCGGATGATACCTCGAAAAGGCCTTCAAGAAGGAGGACGGCGACGACGTCCTCGTCGTGGTTGCCCAAAGGTTCCCCCGGTACCATAACCAGCACCACCCACCTGCCCATCACCTAGCACTGGCAGGCAAACCACCGAGCTCTAGATGTGGCGGGGGACAAACAAGACTATAAAGGGAACAACTTCCTCTTCAGGCAGCCGGGCCGGCAGAGCCAACCCACATGCCGCGACCCACGATCTTTGTTGCCTCACCGCCCCCGCAGCCAAGAATGATGGTCAGCCCGAAACCAAAACCGCCGCCCGCCACCTGCCGCAGGGCCGACACCATCCACACCACCCATAGCCGCCGCCTTGGCTTCCAGAGCCCCCAACCTAGGGGACCGCCAGCGGTGGAGCCCACCGAGCAGCCGCCATGGACATGGCGACCCCGGGCCGGGTTCCTCCATCAATTCTCCGCGTGATGAGTTGAGGGCAAAGATCCCCGCCGCCCCCTTCACCGGCACCGGGCATTGACCAGCAGCACCTCTAGGGACAATGAGGAGGGGGAGGCGAGGGGAGGGGACCGGAGGCGGAGGGGATTAGGGTTCGCCTCCTCGGTTGCCAGGGGAGGCGACGCGAGGGGCGAAGTGATTTTCAATATGAGGCCTACACTACACTTGAATAGGATTTCACATATGGCACAAGAAGGTCGGTGGACACAAAAAGGGCATGAGCTATATTTTTATTGAAACGCCAAAGCCGAGACTTGGACGCAAGACCTGCTCTATACCATGTTATGTTTCATACACCAACTAGTTGAAGCAAAAGTCTAAACGGATAGAAAAAAAATGTGGGAAATCCACGTATTAACAGTTTAGTGGGAAAAAACCATGATATTGTCCACAAACAAAAGACTGATTTTTTAATCAGGCAGCATGAATGATGTGTGTACACAGATTTTGTCTGATCAGAATATTATCACCTTTTGTTGACCTAACGTATTTATATTCTTTGCTAATACACGTATTGATATTCTGTCAGCGTTTTAATGATTGTCTCAAAAAATTTAATGCAATTAATAACAGTGACCTGATACCTTACACAGCTGCAATTAGTTGACAAAGTGTCCACATGCGCTGTGCTCGGGTAGTCTGGTCCGATCGAAGCCCATTGTGTAAATTGCAGGAAACTGCACCGGAGGGTGGTTCCACGGTACACACTGTCATAGCTTTGCATTCTTAAAAAGCAAGTCTCAATTTTCTTGTACACAGTGCTCCTCTTTCGCAAGCAGCCGGAGATCTTTAGATTATGCTGCATAGCATCTTGTTCTCTCTCGTTTCTTGAAATATTGAGCCATATCCTGATATCCACATAATTCCTTGTGCAACGCCAACATGGCTGATCCTAGCATGATTTCTGCAGTATTGCAGCCTGTGTGTGGCTTCATCAATAACACAGGGCTACCAGCAGCTACTGCAAGACAATTCGCTTCTTTCTTTTGCATCAAGCGCAATCGGAGAGCCCTTACTAAAGCCAGTGAATATCTCCAAGCTTTTGAGAAGGTGGTTCAAGAACAAGTTACCCGCGAGACCAACCAGCTCAACAAGTGTCATCCCCTAGTCAAATTATGGCTGAGAAGGGTCGTTGGGTCCCGGCCTTAGTTGATGATATTGACCGAGAGTGTGATCAACTCATGCAATACTCTTGTTTCTGGAATTATTCACTAATCCTTAGAAAACGGTATCATCTTGGCAAGCGTGTTCTCAAGACTCTGGAGGATCTTGGGGAGCTAATTGAGGAAGGGAACCAATTTAAGGTATTTGGATCCACGCCTTTGCCAGACTTGGTCGAGGAGCGACCAAGGATAGAAGCCTTTGGCATCACGCCTGTACTAAAGGATCTCCGGGATTTTTTCAACAGCAGCAATGTCGGCATCATTGGAGTTTGGGGTCCAGGAGGGGTAGGGAAGACAACACTCCTCAATACCTTCAACAATGAACTCAAAGAACGGGGCAGCGATTACCAGGTGCGTAACACTGATAGGAACTTTTTTTTTTTTTGTAATATTCCGCCTTTATGAGACTCCAAAGTGTCAAATCTGGGATGTGAACTCTGGTGGGTTGGGGATGCCACTGCCCTCCTAACCATCCAACCACAAGTTGGTTCTCCACTGATAGGAACTAGTTAACTTGCATATATGGACATTAGATGAGAATGATTATATGATTCTACAAGAGAAACTTAAATGAACATAGTAACAAAAGTTAATGTACACATTTAAGTACTGATCCTGTACTGGAGATTTGAATTAATATGCTTCCTACCATGCCCAGCTGCACCTTGTACATGCATAATTCTGAAGTAATTATCAATTAGATAGAGGACAGACTTTCTTGTCAGGATCCTATCTTCTCCATCAGCTAACTGACGGTACTGACGTGTTGTTACCTCCCAGACCTCAAATTGGCTTTACCTTTCTACTCAAGGATTCAAATTAGCTTTAGCAGATTAAGTAGATTAAGTGCAATTAAGGTTTGTAAGCATAATGATGAATCTGTATTAACTTGCGTGGTCCTGTCCTTATCTCTATAAGAGGACAGGAGAGGGTGGATGGGTGGTCACGCATAATGAAAACAACCAAGTTTATCTAGTACTGTCTTTATTTCCTTAGCTGTTTAGCTCTGAGCCGCCGGTGCTCCTCTTCCTCCCCCTTCCTCGATCAACAATGTCAGCAGCCACCGGGCCCTGACAGCGTGGTATCAGAGCAATAGCTCGCTCGGACCGCCACCATCCCCACCCTTCCCACCCTTCCCCATCGGGTCTACTCCGCCATGGCGCCCGAGGGACGATCTCGCTCAACCTCGCGGGATCGTGCAGCACACGAGGCAAACATCAACGGGGTGCTGGCCATGCCCTCGACCACCGAGGACGACCACGACGAGGAACAGCGGCGCGCCGCCCTGCCCCGTGAGGTCCGATCGATCCGACGCCGTCTGGATCGCCAGGAGAAGGTAGCGGCTGATTCCTCCCTCGCCCTCAACGCCATCCAAGGTGAGATGAGGCGTATGACTGACATGATGTCTTCTATGTTTACTGCTTTCGGTCGCTTATCCCCCTCGGAAACCGCTGCCGTCGCCGTCTCCCCCGCCCCATCCACTCCCCAAAGCCAGCCTTTTTCCACACCCCCACCCCTCCCACAACACTCGCTCTCACCCATAACCGAGGTCACAACTCCGGCAACAACACCAGCCGCCGCACCACCACCATCTTTCCCACTCAACCTTGGCCAATTAACACCCGCCCAACTCCCTGTGCCACCGCCACCTAAAATCCCCCCACCTATTCGACCTAATGCCCAACCTATATTCACTACCGCCATCGTCACCACCACCACGCCACACTCAGCTCACAACTCACAACTCACACCAAACCCAAACCATGAACCCAACATCCCACCCACACCAATACACCCCATCGAGCACCATTTCCGAACATCCTTCAAGCTATGTTCCATACCAGCATCCATATCCACCTCCCTACTACCCACCTCCACCACCATATTACCCATATTACCAACCTCCTTATCAACCAAACCCATATCCGGCACCCTACCAACCACAACCCCCACCCCCTCCACATACACAGCCCCCTCCCAATGACCACTACACCAACCATAATCCAAATTCTTATACAGAACCCCACCTGAGAACACCACATGTCGAATTACCAATCTTTTCCGGTGATGCTCCTCGTGCTTGGTTATTGGAATGCGAAGACATATTCAATTTGGTGCAGATTCCACCCGAAAACAGAGTAAAGTGGGGCATTGCTCACATCAGGGGCCAAGCCAAGACCTGGCTAAACAGTGCAGGTCTGAAGCTGCACAGAATCTCCTGGGCAGAACTGAGCCAAGTCTTGATAGACAGATTTCCCGACTCTGTGGCGAATGACCCAATGGACCAGTTGCAGATGCTTAAGCAAGTAACTTCAGTTAATGCTTACATTGATCAGTATGAGAATTGGATGACGCAAATGAAGAGAGAAAGGGATTATCTTCCGCAGGATTTTTTCATTGATAGATTCATTAGCGGACTCAAGGAAACCATTAAGCATACAGTTCAATGTCAGAAGCCTGATAGTCTCCTCTCTGCTTACTGGTATGCTCGCCAGTATGAGAAGGCACACCTATATAACAACAAAAGGGCAGCTCCAGGTCCTCCTCCTAATAGGATTTTCCAGCACCAGCCTAATAGACCTGCTCCTCCAAGAGATAATGGAAACAGACCTGCAAATGACAGGCCTCGTGGCCCGAGGAAATGCTGGTATTGCTTTGAAAATTGGGCCTTGGGACACAAATGTCCGCAGATGCTGAAAGCTATCAATCTCATCCAGACACAGTGTTATTCTGATGATGACCTAGATGAAGAACAATTGCAACTACTCTGTATTCCAGATAAGGCAATTCCTCCTGATCCTCCTGCACAAGCAGCTGAGCCACAGGTTTCAGTACAAGCAGCAATACCACAAGCTGCGGAACAACTCATGAATATCTCTGCCGCAGCTTATCGAGGATGTCCTAATGAATCGACAATCTCCTTAGCTCTGCTTATTGGCAACACACATGGCATTGCCCTTGCTGACACGGGCAGCACCAACACATTTATGGATCTTCAGTTTGCCATCAAGAACAACATTCCTCTGACAAAATCCACAAACAGGTCTGTGAAAGTGGCAGGTGGAGGCATTCTTTCTTCCAACTCAATTGCATACAATTGCACCTTCTCCATCCAGGGACAGAAGTTCACTACTGACTTCCGTATACTTGAGTTGCAAGGATCAGATATAATCTTAGGTGTGAATTGGTTTAAACTGTATAATCCTGTCACCTTCGATTTTATTGGCCGAGAGCTTACAATTGGCAAAGATGGCTCCTTACACACATTCCAAGATCACATGTTTCCAAAAAACAAAATGTTGATCTCCTCGGAGCAATGTAGTAAACTGCTTGAGCAAGCGGCTTTTGGATATGCTTTATTCTATACTAGGCCCGACACTGAAACAAGTGACACAGTTCAGCAAGAAGCAGTTACAGATGACATTGCCAACCTCATCCACCAATTTCAAGATATCTTTCAAGCTCCATCTGGGCTGCTACCACATAGAGCATGTGATCACCAGATTCCTCTTGAACCAGGGGCCAAACCACCAAACATTCGTCCTTACAGAATGTCACACAGCCAAAAGGACGCAGTGGAACAGCTGATTAAAGAAATGCTAAAAAATGCAGAAATCCGACTAAGCACTAGTCCCTATTCATCTCCAGCAATTCTTGTGAGAAAAAAGGATAGATCATGGAGATTGTGTGTCGATTTCCGTGGCTTGAACGACTTGACAATCAAAAATAAATTTCCAATTCCGGTGATTGAAGACCTGCTTGATGAGTTACATGGAGCTATTATTTTCTCTAAATTCGACTTACGGTCTGGCTATCACCAGATTCGAATGAAAGAGTCTGACATCCACAAGACAGCTTTCTCCACGCACCTAGGTCACTACGAATATGTAGTGATGCCCTTCGGCCTGTGCAATGCCCCTGCAACATTCCAGGAGCTCATGAACACTATATTTTCACAATACCTCAGAAAGTTCGTCTTAGTTTTCTTTGACGACATCCTGGTTTACAGCAAGTCAGTAGAGGAGCACAAACAACACTTGACTCAAGTCATGCAAACCTTGAGAAATCACTCCCTCAAGGCAAAACTCAGCAAATGTCAATTTGGGCAGAAACAAGTGGAATACTTGGGCCACATAATCTCTGGGCAGGGAGTTAAAACTGACCCATCTAAGATCCAGGACATCATCCAATGGAAAGTACCAGAAACAATTAAGAAACTGAGAGGATTCCTTGGTCTCACTGGTTACTATAGAAGATTCATAAAAAACTATGCTCAGATATGTCAACCTCTACATAGCATCCTCAAGAAGAATGCTTTCCTCTGGGGTCCAGAACAACAAGTAGCATTTGATGAACTCAAGAAAGTGATGACCACTCCTCCAGTATTGGCTCTGCCTGACTTTGCTTCTCCATTCACATTGGAGACAGATGCTTGTGCTACCGGGATTGGAGCGGTATTGATGCAACAAGCCAGACCAATTGCCTTCTTCAGCAAGAGTTTGGGTCCCCATACCAATGATAAATCAATTTATGAAAAAGAAGCATTGGCGATTCTGCAGGCTCTCAAAAAATGGAGGCACTATTTCATTGGCAACAGACTGGTCATTAAAACCGATCAAAGCAGTCTAAAGTTCTTGGCAAGCCAGAAAATGCTAGAAGGAATACAACACAAGCTTATGCTAAAATTGTTGGAGTTTGACTTCACAATTCAATATAAAAAAGGCATCGAAAACAAAGTCGCTGATGCTCTCTCAAGACAATACCAAGACAAGGATGAACAAGAACCAATTCCTCTGTATTGTCAAGCTACAACCATGGCTGTACCTACATGGACACAGGACATCACCTTGTCCTACATTGGTGATGATCATTGCACAAAGTTGCTCCAGGAGCTGGCAGTTGACAACAAAAGCCACCCTACCTTTTCTATCCAATCTGGAATATTAAGGCACAAAGGAAAAATTTATATTGGCTCAAGCGGAGAACTCAAATCCAAGATCTTCAACTCCTTCCATTCTTCTGCATTTGGAGGACACTCCGGGAACAGAGTAACATACCACCGCATCAAACAACTTTTTTATTGGCCTAAAATGAAGCAGTACCTCAATAACAAGATAGCAGAATGTCCAGTGTGCCAAATATCCAAGACGGAGCGAGTTCCTTATCCCGGCCTATTGGATCCACTTCCAATTCCTCATAGAAAATGGTCAGAGATTAGTCTTGACTTTGTTGAAGGACTGCCCACCTCGAAAGGAAAAAATGTCATCTTGGTTGTGGTTGACAGGCTCACGAAGTACTCACATTTCCTTCCGCTATCTCATCCATACACAGTGAAGGAAGTGGCTAACATTTTCATAAAGAATATAATCAAGCTTCATGGTCCCCCGACAGTGATTACTTCTGATAGGGACAGAATTTTTCAGAGCAAGGTATGGAAAGATATATTCTCAGCCCTTCAGATTGAATTGCACTTCTCTACTGCTTACCATCCTGAATCGGATGGACAAACAGAGCGTGTCAACCAGTGCTTGGAGCAGTATTTGCGCTGCATGACCTTCGCAGAACCTAAAAAGTGGATGCAGTGGCTCGCAGCAGCTGAGTGGTGGTATAACTGCAGCTACCATACTGCCATTAAGATGTCTCCTTTTGAGGCTTTATATGAATACCCTCCTCCTCTAATCACCGCCTTGCCGGTAAATACCGAAATGGCTCCCGAAGCCGAAGAAACAATCAGGGACAAGGATCACATGCTCAAGGTCCTTCAACAGAACCTAGCAAAAGCCCAAGGTACAATGAAAAAATTTGCTGATCAGCATAGAACTGCTAGAACATTTGAGCTCGGCGACATGGTGTACTTGAAAATGCAGAACCATCGAGAACATGCGTTGGGTAAGGGAAATCCAAGGAAGCTGGCGTCTAAGTGGTATGGCCCCTTCCGGATCTTACAAACTGTAGGGAAGCGAGCTTACAAGCTCCAGTTACCTGAAGGAACACAAATACATGATGTATTCCACGTAAACCAGTTGAAGAAGCATCTCGGACCAATGGCAGTACCTAACAGCAAACTTCCCTTGGTTGCTCCTTCAGGTAAACTAAAAATCTACCCCATTGCTATTCTGCAGTGTCGTATTGTTCCCAGGAATGCAGGCGAGTACGACATTCCGGTAACTCAGTGGTTAATCCATTGGCAAGACATGACACCTGGTGAAGCAACATGGGAAGACGCCGATTTTATCAAAGCGACGTTTCCTGAATTCAAGACTTGAAGTCTTGTGTCAAGGGGAGGGTACTGTCAGGATCCTATCTTCTCCATCAGCTAACTGACGGTACTGACGTGTTGTTACCTCCCAGACCTCAAATTGGCTTTACCTTTCTACTCAAGGATTCAAATTAGCTTTAGCAGATTAAGTGCAATTAAGGTTTGTAAGCATAATGATGAATCTGTATTAACTTGCGTGGTCCTGTCCTTATCTCTATAAGAGGACAGGAGAGGGTGGATGGGTGGTCACGCATAATGAAAACAACCAAGTTTATCTAGTACTGTCTTTATTTCCTTAGCTGTTTAGCTCTGAGCCGCCGGTGCTCCTCTTCCTCCCCCTTCCTCGATCAACAATGTCAGCAGCCACCGGGCCCTGACACTTTCTGCCTTTGCTCTGGCAGATTTGAATCAACGCAAGCAAAAGATCTTCCTTGCACATGTTATCAACTTATCATAGCCCCAAGCCATTTTCTTAATAATCCGGCTTTTACATCTATCCAATGACGAGATATTAAAATACGAGTGAACATTCTCCCACAACGTGAACATGGGTAAGAGTATAACCATGGCACTAGGTAACCCGTTAGTTTTATACTTCATTTCGAGTTTGCCAGTTATAGAATGGTTAATTGGCACACTTGATTTTTTGTTCATAAATCCAAGAACTCCATACAAATCCACAGCTTATTACTCTTTCATACAGTTTAACTGCATCCTAATAGTTCTACTGATCCAAATTGACTTTGCTAGGTGGTAATAATGATTGAGGTGTCCAACTCTGAAAAGCTAAATATAGCAGCCATACAGCATGTGATTTCAGACCGCCTTGGTTTGCCTTGGAATGACACAGAGACAGAGCAAATTCGTGCCAGGTTCTTGGCGAAAGTTCTGGGCAGAAATAAATTTATCATTTTGCTAGCTGATATCTGGAGCATATTCCAAATAGAAGAAGTCGGGATCCCCACCCCAGACTCTGAGAGCAAAAGCAAGTTGATTCTCACCTCACGTTTTGAGCATGTTTGCAATCAAATGGGAGCACACCAGAGTTTGATCAAGATGGAGTACCTTGGGAAGGAGTCAGCATGGGAGCTATTCCGAAGCAATCTGAGCAATAACGCTGTTGCAGCCATTGAGTCTCCTGCCCTCAATAATGTCATACGAGAGAATGCTGAAAAAATTGTCAAAAGCTGTGGTGGTCTGCCACTTGCACTCAAGGTGATAGGCAGGGCCGTGGCAGGACTCACAGAACCAAGGGATTGGATCAGGGCAGCGCAAGAGACAAAGGATGACATGAAGGACTTGCAAGGAGTCCCAGAAATGTTCCATAAATTGAAATACAGTTACGATAAGTTGACAAAAACACAGCAGCAGTGTTTCCTGTACTGCACCCTTTTCCCAGAATATGGCACAATCAACAAAGATAAGCTTGTGGATTACTGGATGGCAGAACGGTTCATACCTCAGGGCCCCAAGAAAGGCCATGGCATAATCCGTAGCCTGTTGTCGGCATGCTTGTTGGAAAATTGCAAGTCTGACTCCTCAGAAGTTAAAATGCATCACATAATTCGTCAGCTGGGGATTTCCCTTGCAGGGCAGAAAAATATTGTGAAGGCTGGAATGAGTTTGGAGGAAGCTCCATCACAGGGAGAGTGGCAAAAGGCTAGAAGGATATCGCTCATGTTTAATAACATGAAGGACCTTTGTATCTCACCTGAGTGCAAGAATCTTGTAACTTTGCTAGTTCAGCATAATCCTAATTTGGAGAGTCTCTGTCCAACATTCTTCAAATTCATGCCTTCTTTAAGGGTTCTTGATCTTTCACACACCCGCATCACAACACTTCCATTTGTAGAACATTGTCCAAGCTCAAGTATCTCAATATGTCCCACACATGCATTGAGAGTCTTCCTGAAGAGTTTTGGATGCTCAAAGAACTGACACATCTAGACTTGAGTGTTACCAAGGCCCTTAAAGACACATTTGACAATTGTTCCAGGTTACACAAGCTAAGGGTGCTAAACCTCTTCCGAAGCAACTATGGGATTCGTGATGTTAATGATCTTCATTGATTCCTTAAAGGAACTTGAATCCCTTGGTATCACAATTTATGCGGAGGATGTGTTGAAGAAGTTGACAAAGACACACCCTCTCGCAAAGTCGACACAGCACCTTAGCCTCAAACACTGCCGACAAATGCAGTCGATCCAAATATCTGACTTCAAAAATATGGTGCAACTTCGAGAGCTCTATGTTGAAGCATGCCCTGACTTGACACAACTTATTGCTGACTCTGACAAGCCAAATCTGCATGCTCTCACCCTTGCTAAGCTTCCAGCCCTTGAAACAATTCAGATTGGATCTTCGCCTCATCACTTTCGGAACCTCCTAGAAATTACAATATCTCACTGCCAAAAGTTGCACTATGTGACCTGGGTTCTGAAGCTGGAATCACTTGAGAAGCTTTCTATCTGTCACTGCCATGAATTAGACCAAGTTGTTCAAGAAACAGACGACGCATGGATAGAATATACCAAAGATTACCAGACAATGACGAGGAGTAGGCGGATCAATGGGATACAGCACCATGTAGACTTCCCAAAATTGAGATCACTGGTGCTGACTGACCTACCGAAGCTGAGAAGGATATGCATCCCAAGAGACTTCCCTTGTCTTGAAAGTATTATGGTGGAGGACTGCCCGAATCTGAGTACAATTCCATTGGGCCAAACATATGATTGCCAGAAACTAAATAGGATTTGTGGATCGAATGACTGGTGGAAAAGGCTAGAATGGGGTAGCAAGGGCATAATGAAGAGCGAGTATTTCATTTCCATCCAAGACAAAGACTAGCACAAGTGTGAACCAATTTAAACTGCATTTCTCACTGCAACATGATGATACAACATACAGTACTGATAATTATGTTTGTCATGTAAATACCGACCTATATATTCCTTGGTTACATTGATATGTTCAGATTCATAATAGATGTATTATATTTTCTTTACGATGTAAATACCAATCGATGTATTCCATTTATATGTTCAGACGGCAAGTGAATAAGCCTATCTGTATTCTGTACATACACATAAACTGTTCAAAGCTATATGTTATGTATGCATCTGTATTCATCAGCATATCTTTTAAATGCCTACACTCATATACAAGTATAGTTAACTCATACCTGAGTGGATTTTCTTCAATGGTAAGGTTTGTGGCCTGCAAAGGGATTCAGCTGTGCAGCTACACTTACTTAATTTGCTGCGCAGCACCTCCTAAAGAAGCAATGAAATGCGAGTTTCCAGATTCCGACCTACTCTTTTGAGCAGAAAGTTGAAGGCTCAAAGCTAATCCTACCGTAAAGGGATGACTGATGTGTGCATAAGTAACCTGATCAACCCGTACAGTATCATGATATGTATTCAAGAATACAATGGGTGACTTCCTGCCATTCCGAACACGACGTGGCGCTCACGCATTTCGTCGAACACCTAGAAGACACAGTGGAGAACGGTTGTGTCTGATGATAATCCTCCCACGAGAACATTCCAGGAACTATAACCCTTGATTATTAGTCCCCTTACTCCAGGCCCCCCTTTTAGCACGGTGAGTTCGCCGCTTGGGCTTACACTGAGCAGCGATTTGCTGAACAGGCAATGTGCCTTGCTGCTTCGGATGCGCGCGCGGAAGGGCAACCCCCACCAATATGTTTGTGATTAGTAGATCACCTGGCATCACGAGGGACCACTCTTCGCACTCTCAAGGCGAGGCTACAACCGCTTGGGTCTTGCACGAAAGAAGTCTAGATAACCCCTCCTAGGTATTAGGTTTGGTACACTAAACCCCCTCAAGTTTGGATTGGGGCACTTAACCCCCACAAGTATCAAATACCAGGCAAATTACCCCCTCCAGCCTCTAATGGCTGTTTTGATCGAATCCCCTCCCTGGCAATCGCTCGCTCGAGCGATCGATTTCTGTGGCGCGGAGCGCTCGCGCGAAAGCGCGACTCAATTCCCTTTGTATCACGTGGTGTTTTAATTGCGTTCACACGTGTTCACACTAACAGGTTGTATTACTACTTTGCAAGTTGCATTAGCGTTCACACTGCATGCATGCACATGCACAGAGCATCTCATGAATTTGCATTTAATGAGCCAACTTTTCATTAAATTGTTGCATGCATACACATAGCATCTCACTCTTTTTCTTCAGCGCGAGGCAGACTCTCAATTCACTTTTTGCAATTCCCTTTTCGGTTTTTTTTTCGTACGGTAATTCATATTTAATGGGGTCCTTTTGCAATTCCCTTTTTCGGGCCAGTGGTTTTTAAGGGGGAAAATAACGGGTGGGAAGATCCACTTGCAACTCAAATGAACTACCACTTGCTACTCAAATTAAGTACTGTTTTAAGTTGTAATCTAACAAAAGTTGCTAAAATTTTTTTTAATGAAAATTACTTTTTAGGGTTGCTAGGTATTAATATTTACCGTTGATAAATAACGGGGCACCGGGTTGATAACTTGTAAACAAAAAAAGAGTCGCTACATTTTTAAATTAAATTAAATTTTTAGGGTTGATATTTATTTATATTTACCATTGATAAATAGCGGGTCACCAGGTTGATAGCTTCTAAACTAAAAGAGAGTGGCTAAAATATTCTAAATGAAATACTTTTAGGGTTATTATTTATTTTATATTTATCGTTGATAAATAACGAGGCACCGGGTTGATAGCTTGTAAAATAAAAAAATATTCGCTAAAATATTCTAAATGGAATACTTTTTAGGGTTGGTAGTTATTTATAATTACCATTGATAAATAACGGGGCACCGGGTTGATAACTTGTAAACTAAAAAGAGCCGCCAAAATATTCAAAATAAAATTAGATTTTTAGGGTTAGTAGTTATTTATATTTACTATTGATAAATAACAGGACACCGGGTTGATAGCTTCTAAATTAAAAAAAATCGCTAAACTGTTTTCAAATAAAATTAACTTTGGGGTTGATAATTTTATATATTTACCGTTGATCACTCAAGTACGGAGGGGTTGATTATTCAGATAGAGAGGGTTGATAACTTTTAGCCCGAAAAAAAGTGTCTCAAAACATATCAACATGGGTGCTAGTTTTGAAGATCTCGTCGAGACGGATTTATTGGTGAAAGCGAATCTTAATTTGGAGTTGTCGTTTGAAAGTTAAAACGTTTTGAATTTACAAATTTGGAAAAGATTCCACTGACATCAGCATATTCGTCTATTTGTGCATGCATGCAGAATTTTCCCTCAATAGGCTACACCAGGTTGATAATTTTATATATTTACCGTTGATCACTCAAGTACGGAGGGGTTGATTATTCAGATAGAGAGGGTTGATAACTTTTAGCCCGAATTTTTTTTTTCTCGAAACATATCAACATGGGTGCTAGTTTTGAAGATCTCGTCGAGACGGATTTTTTGGTGAAAGCGGATCTTAATTTGGAGTTATCGTTTGAAATTTAAAACGTTTTGAATTTTCAAATTTGGAAAAGATTCCGCTGACATCAGCGGATTCGTCTTTTTGTGCATGCATGCAGAACTTTCCCTCAATAGCCTGCACCAGGTTGATAATTTTATACATTCACCGTTCATCACTCAACTACGGAGGGGTTGATTATTCAGATAGAGAGGGTTGATAACTTTTAGCCCGAAAAAAAGTTTCTCGAAACATATCAACATGGGTGCTAGTTTTGAAGATCTCGTTGAGACGGATTTATTGGTGAAAGCGGATCTTAATTTGGAGTTATTGTTTGAAAGTTAAAACGTTTTAAATTTTCAAATTTAGAAAAGATTCCACTGGCATCAGCGGATTCGTCTTTTTGTGCATGCATGCAGAACTTTCCCTCAATAGCCTGCACCAGGTTGATAATTTTATAAATTCACCGTTGATCACTCAAGTACGGAGGGGTTGATTATTCAGATAGAGAGGGTTGATAACTTTTAGCCCGAAAAAAAGTTTCTCCAAACATATCAACATGGGTGCTAGTTTTGAAGATCTCGACGAGACCGACTCATAGGTGAAAACAGATCTTAAATCGGAGTTGTCGTTTGTGAGATAAAATGTTTTAAATTTTCAAATTGAGAAAGATTCTCGCTTTACGTCATCAGATTTGTTCCCTTCTACATGCATGCAGAACTTTCCTCAAATAGGATATACTACAGTCCAAAACATTCCTAAAATGGAAAAAAAATTATGTCCTAAACCGATCGCTCAATTTGCTTTGAGCAAACGATCGCTAGCTAGGGTAGCCCTGTTTTGATAGCTGTTTTGGTCCACGTATAAAAGTGGTTTTGGTCAAATTGTTCCGGTGAGTCATCGAACCGAGCAAATAACCCCTGGTGGCCTGGTCCGACTCCGGCCGAACCAACTCGCAGCCTCGGCCCAGCTCGCCGCACCTGCTGAGACCATCACCCCGCGCCGCCGAACCTCTCCTCCGCCGCTTTCCTCATCTCTCCCGACGACGGCCTGATGGTAGGCGTCTCAATTTGACGATCTCTGCACCACAGCTGCCGAACTAGCTCTTGCCAAGGCGTGGCCTCACTCTCTCTGGCGATGGCGTGGGTTGGGGAGCTGCTGCGCGAGCTGATGTGCACGCGAGCAACGGGGTCAAGGCGAGGCCAGGACGTGGGGGACAGCGTGGCGCTGCTGCTAGCGCTGCACTGCACGCGGGGGACATGGTCAAGGTGAGGCCAGCAGCCAGCTTGGGCGAACGAAACGGAACTGCCCGGCTGTGCACGCGGCGGATGAAAAAAGCAAGAGGCCTGCCTTGCACGAATTGTAGTAGTGATGTGAAGCAATTTGATGTTGCAGCTGCTTGCCGCTGATGCAGACCAAAGGAAAACAGTGGAGCCGCTGTCGGCCGGCTCTGCGCATCGAAGGATTGGGGAAAACTGCTGTTGCTGACGAAGTACAAACGAGGCGGTGCCACGGGAGAGGCAGCCAGGGCCACGGGTCAAATGAGCGGTGGGAGGCGCGTTGGTCTGCTGCAGTGACGTGCGCGGAGGCAAGCACGGGCGCCGCATGGCCGTTGACTTGCCTTTTGCCGGCGGCGCATCATAGGCGAAGAGGTGGAGCCTAGGTGAGGCCATGAGTGTGCTCGGGCAACCGGAGAGAGAGCGAGTGTGGTGCTTGCTCGACGGCAGAGAGCAGGGACGCGACTGGCTGCAGCTGTACGGGCGGTGGGGGAAATCGCCATGGCCGCCCCAAAACCACTTTTCCACGTGGACCAAAACAGCTATCAGAGGCTGGAGGGGGTAATTTGACTGGTTTTTGATACTTGAGGGGGTTAAATGTCCCATCTAAACTTGAGGGGGTCTAGCGTCCCAAGTTTAATACTTAGGGGGTTGTTTGGACTTCTTTCGGTCTTGCGCAGTTGAGCGCTTCGTCTCTCTCTCTCTCTTGCTCTCCCCGCCTCAGCCCCCCGTCCGCAAGAAAACAGAGGAAGGGGAGAAAATGACAAAAATCCACCACATTTCGAGCCCATTTAGATCTTGTTTGGTACTGAGTTTTTCTGTGGAGGTTAGTACGAATAATTCCTACAAAACTCTAAATCTCCACTTGCTTCTAAAAGCACGTTTGGTATTCAAGTATTGAACGAATTTAATCTCGTGTAACCTCACTTTTTCATAAATCTTAGTGTATTTTTCTCAATCTCCAATACTCTATCTTCATCTAGTGGATTGTGTATGGTGTTTTGTGAGGATTGGGTGACCCTAGCGGTTTCAACTAATATTTTAGGCTATTATCCCACTAATCTCCACAAAAACTTTAGTATCAAACAAGGGTTAGAGGGGTCATGTCACCTAAACCTCTATTTTTATGTTTTCAACACATAAATACCACTTTCTCTTTCTTTTTTTAAATCTGGAACACCTTGCGTTCCATTAACTTGGATTAACTTGTGGTCACGATAAAATCGCTGGCCACATCGGGAAGCCTGGCCGATAGTGCACACGCGGCCTCGGTCCTAGGCGACGATGATAGGCTTGCTCCAAAAGGGCGCAGGTGCTTATGCCCCACGGCTTCCAAGAGCATGTGCGAGTACTCTAGGCGAGTTCTGGTCAGGTGACGCGCACAACTCGTTCCCAAAATTCCCCGCAGGATGGAATCGACGGAAGTAGAAGATAGGTAATCCTATCTCTTCAGCGGTTTTGTAGATAGGCTCTCGAGTTCTATGAAAATTTGGTACAAGTTTCTTACAGCCTTTTTTCTGTAATTTTATTTACCACATAAGCCCGATAGATGAGTCATATCGGTGAGAAAACGGCTTAACAATAGAATCAGTGTTATGTGTCACACATTTGTAACAAAACTTACAACATAATCAATTCACACGTATGTAACAAAAGTGGTATTTTTGTAGAAAAATCTAAGAATAGTGATTATGCGCCTAGCTCATTCGGTTAGGGAAGTGGATGTACGACCTAGCCACCCAGGTTCAAGTCCCCACGGGCGTAGAATTGGGTTCTTATTATAAAAAAACACTGTAGGGGCTTCCCTTACCGTATTCCTTTCAAAAAAAAAATATCGCCCCAAATGTGGTTTGGTTTTTGACAATTTTGCAGGAACAGGATCACTACGCGAATCAGTAAAAAAGAACAAAATGTTTGGGCTGAATCCAGCAAGGCCGTGTTGACAGTCGAAGGCCCACGTTAAGACAAAACTAGGAAGCTTTGGCAGGCGGCACGTCGTGCCCGTAGGGTTATCATATGTAGATTAATAAAAAGTTGTAATATTTGTTTCTTGATGAAAAGAAGAGGGCGATGGAATAGATTTTTGTGTCAAAATAGCTATGGAAGAAGCGTAAGGTTATCGTGAGCCGATTAACATAAGGTATTAATATCATTTTTGAATAGGAGAGGCGACAAATAGTGGAATATTTTATTTCTCGAAGCTACAATAGCATAACCACGAAGGTACTATAGAAAAAGGGAACTACAAATGGAGAGTTACCATCAGCAAATTATTGCTAAAGATTGATGTCCATGTAAATTTGAAAATTGTCGATGAAGATTGCAGAATGTGCACCTTTGAAAATTACTGGTAAGAAAATACCACAGCTGAAGAATTACACACCGTTGAAAAACCGTTGTTAAATAATTACCATCTGGAAATTACTATTTGGGACCGATGATTTGAATGGAATAACTACCGGCGCGTCGATGAAGGATTAATTTCAAATAATCAGTGATGAGGTCAAAATTTTGTGAGCAGAAATAACCATCAAAAAAATCGACAAATCACCTTCGAAGTTACCATGGTAAAACTACGACTGGAAAAAATATCAGAGAAAGAAAAGGCAAAAAGTTAAATTACTGCTAGAGAATTACTATAAGAGCAATAGTAACCGTAGAGGAGGTACTTTGCGGTAACTACTGGTGGGACATTATAGCCGGGAATCTATCTCAAAAGTTACCGTCGAAGAGTAAAAGGAGAGAAACAAAAAAAAAGTTCGAAGAAGTACCTTTGTAGAATTTCTCATCGTCGAGGAGGTACCGTGAGGTAACTACCATTAGAAAGTTAAGGGCGAAAAGTTATCTCTAGAAGTTAATGTCAGAAAATAAAAGGAGAGGCATGTAAAAAAAAATTCAAACAAAGGGCGACGCGGTGGCCACTAATTAACAAAACATATATTTTTCAAAAAACATAGATCGAGTTGTGTTAAAAATTATGGCCAAAAAATTGTGCCGAAAGATTACCTTCCAGTATTTTTTTAAAAAAAACTAAAAAAATATACCATCTATAAATTATGGCTATAAAGGTGTGTCCAGAAATTTCCACCAAGAAGTTTTAAGGCAGGGACTTACAAAACGTTGTTGCAGACGTATGTAACCTTTTGTTTGAGAGGTATAGGTAGGTAGCTACAACTACAAAATTGCGGATGAAAAGTTGTTTTGTCTAAAACTATGATTCAAAAATCTCAAAAGAGAAAATAAAAAGAAAAAACACATAGTAGCATGTACCAAGTGTTAAAGATGGATTGGAAGAAATTGGGCATCTACAGTGCATGAAAGTGAAGCACTCTGGTTCAGGCAAATGGGTTCAGCTTTAAAATATAAAATACTAAAAATTCCCGTCGGGTGTTTGGCAGGAATATTCCTTCCTGAGCCCAACGGCTGACTAGCGTTTCCCTGTCGGCTAGTTCGGTTCGCCGCACGGCGACGACTATCACCCTCCACCTCCAAATTTCAAGATTGCAAGTAAAAACCCTGCGGGTGGCCGAAAATCCCACATGGTCTACTACCGGCTGTTCCGGAACACTGCGGGTGGTGAAGCCAAGGGAACCACACTGGGCGCGCACCCCGCGGTTCGTCGTCGCACGCAACGTGTTCGATCAATTGACTCTTCCATATCATTAGTTTCGCCGTGGGCGCAGCAGCCATTGCTTAGCCTGCGCCCATTGTTTCTCGTCTGAGGAAACGACCTGGAAACAGGATCGCGGTGACAGGTCTTTACCCTCCGCACTCTGCCTCAGTTCCAAGAGCATGAGCTCCACAAGTTTTCCTTCCCGAATGTTGACTGCTTCGTAGTTAACTGCGCGTGGATATTTTCTCCAGACATGCAGTCACCGTCGGGCAGTACCCTGGCCGAGGCTTCTCTATACACCCTGGCCGTGCAGCACAATTTGACCAGGAAACCGCGTGACTTCTCTCCCTTGCATTGCATTGCCTTGCTCCTTATAAGCCTTGATACTTTCACGCATTTGTATATTCCATTTATGCCTGCCCCGCCTTCCTGCTACTTCAACGTTGCTGTCCCCGATGACCGACGCGATCAGCGCGGCCGGTTCCTGCCTGCAGCCCCTGTGCGAATGCCTCGATGGCACCGGCATGCTCGACGCAGCGGCCCGAGAGGTCGCCTCGTTCCTTCGCCTCAAATCCAACTGGGGCGACCTGGACAGGGCCAAGGAGCTGCTGCAGGCTGTTGAGACGACGGTGAGAGCGCGGGTCACCGCGGAGATGGACAAGCTGAACGTCTGTGACCCTCAGGTGCAGGTCTGGCTGACGCGTGTCGACGAGCTGCAGCTGGAGGACATCGATGAGGAGTATGGCCGTCTGTTGAAGTATTCTTGCCTCTCCCAGTGCACCCTCCATGCTCATCGCCGTACGTCGGTTGGCCGGCGTGTTGTTGAGGCGCTTGAGGAGGCGAATAAACTTATCGAGGAAGGGAGACGGTTCAAGGAATTTGGGTTCAAGCCCCTGCCGAGGATTGTCGATCCCTTGCCTCAAATCAAAACGTTTGGTTTGGAGACCATGCTGAGCCAGCTCCACAACCTGTTTGAGAAGGGTGAATCGAACATAATTGGTGTGTGGGGCCAAGGAGGTGTTGGTAAGACCACACTCCTCCACGTCTTCAATAATCATCTTGACAAAAAGATCCATGACTATCAGGTATGATGTTTTCTAAATTACTGCAATTGACGCCGGAATATACAAGTTTATCTGTACGTTTCTGATGCTATTTAAGTTTGTAAATATGTTGAATTTGGAACCACATTCGAAGAAAAATTTATGTAGAGCAACTTTTTTGGCGCTGCCATGCATTTGAGAAAGTTTCAATGTAGAACAGCTATACAGTGCACTGAAGTCTGAAGTAACGCTGAAATAGATGCATAAGAAAATTTTGCATGGCTCTCGCATGCACAGACAGTTAACTGCTGTTTGCAGGTACTAGTTCAGCATGAAAATTTGACAACTTCATGTGTAAAACATAGGATATACATATAAATTGCTTTGTTTTAATTGCATAGTCCAATTTGACAACTTCTTAAAACGATTATTCTTTCAAGCATATTTTGCATAGACCAAGTGTACATAAAATGCCTCTGCATAATTTATTAGTGCTTCTTATTTTCGTGTACCTATTTTAAAACATATTTGGATATCCTTTTCGGCACATGCTTTCTCCACTACTATCTTGTCATTCTTTTTTCAGGTTAACTTTTAGCCATAATTTTAAATTACCTTCCAACTGTAATTCATGTTCCCATTTTTCAACTTTCCGTGCCAGGTTGTTATCTTTATTGAAGTATCCAATTCAGAGACACTGAACACAGTGGAGATACAACAGACTATCTCAGAAAGACTCAATTTGCCATGGAATGAAGCAGAGCCAGTTGGCAAACGGGCTAAATTCTTGGTAAAGGCACTGGCCAGGAAAAGGTTTGTAGTCCTGCTTGATGATGTAAGGAAGAAATTCGGACTGGAGGATGTTGGCATCCCAACTCCAGATACCAACAGCCAGAGCAAGCTGATCCTCACGTCACGTTACCGAGAAGTATGCTTCCAGATGAATGCACAGAGGAGTTTGATTAAGATGCAGATTTTGGATGACGATGCTTCATGGAAACTATTCTTGAGCAAGCTGAGTAAGGAGGCTAGTGCAGCAGTTGAAGCAGGTCCCCAGAATGTCACAGACCATGCCATGGCAATAGCCCGAAGTTGTGGAGGCCTACCACTTGCGCTCAATGTCATTGGGACCGCTGTGGCAGGCTTGGAAGAGGGAGAGTGGAAATCTGCTGCAGATGCAATTGCTACCAATATGGACAATATTGATGGTGTGAATGAAATGTTTGCTCGGTTGAAATACAGCTTTGACAGGCTCACACCCACTCAGCAAAAGTGTTTCCTATACTGCACTCTTTTTCCAGAGTATGGATCCATTAGTAAAGAGCAACTTATTGATTATTGGTTAGCTGAAGGTTTGCTATTAAATGATTGTGAGAAGGGTTATCAGATAATTCGCAGTCTTATTTCAGCCTGCTTGCTGCAGGCCAGTGGCTCAATGTCATCAAAGGTTAAAATGCACCACATAATCAGGCATCTGGGGCTTTGGTTGGTTAACAAGTCAGATACAAAGTTTCTAGCTAAACCAGGGATGGCCTTGGATAATGCTCCTTCAGCTGGAGAGTGGAAAGAAGCTACAAGGATCTCCATCATGTCTAATAACATCACCGAGCTTAATTTCTCGCCCAAGTGCAAAAACATCACCACATTATTGATCCAGAACAATCCAAATTTGAACAAGATGAGCTATGGATTTTTCAGAACTATGTCGTCCTTGAAAGTGCTCGATCTTTCTCATACTGCGATAACATCACTTCCAGAATGTGATGCGTTGGTTGCACTGGAGCATCTGAATTTGTCTCACACACACATTATGAGGTTACCTGAGCGCCTATGGTTACTGAAAGAGTTGAGGCATTTGGATCTGAGTGTGACTGTTGCACTTGAAGATACCCTGAACAACTGCTCAAAGTTACACAAGTTGAGAGTGCTCAATCTCTTCCGCAGCCACTATGGAATCCGTGATGTCGATGACCTGAATCTGGATTCCCTGAGGGAACTATTGTTCCTCGGAATCACTATTTATGCTGAGGATGTGCTAAAAAAATTGAACATGCCCCGTCCTTTGGCAAAGTCAACACATCGCTTAAACTTGAAGTATTGTGCAGAGATGCAATCAATCAAAATCTCTGACCTCAACCACATGGAGCATCTTGAGGAGCTGTATGTTGAATCATGCTATGACCTGAATACAGTGGTTGCTGATGCTGACCTTACAACTTCACACCTGCAGTTCCTGACCCTCTCGGTTCTTCCCTCGTTGGAAAATGTCGTTGTTGCACCAATGCCACATAACTTTCAGTACATCCGCAAGTTGGTCATTTCACAGTGCCCGAAGTTGTTGAACATCACATGGGTCCGAAAACTTCAAATGCTTGAGAGGCTTGTCATATCTCATTGTGATGGCATGCTCGAAATTGTTGAAGATGAGGAGCAGTATGGTGCACAAATGGAAATGCAAGAGCACGCTTCACATAAACAAGAAGAACATACTGTTGTAGAGACTTCATGGATTGAGTCGAATGACAAAGGGCACAATGACTTCCCAAAGTTGAGATTGATGGTATTGACGGAACTTAAGAAGCTGAGGACTATTTGTAGACCAAGAGCTTTCCCATGTCTTGAGACCCTTCGGGTGGAGGACTGCCCAAATCTGAGAAGTATCCCGTTAAGAAGCATGCATAACTATGGGAAATTAAAGCAAATATGTGGTTCGTCTGATTGGTGGAAGAATCTTCAGTGGGAAAACGGGGTGGAGGAGACACGTCTGGAGAGCAAGTACTTCATTCCAATATGAAAGAAACCCAGTTTCAATGGCTTCTGTATTGCATGCAGGCAGCTTCTTTCTATCTTCACACGAATAAGAGGTCTCTACTTAAGTTGTTTCAGATCTGTACATGTGAAGGCATAGCTTCTGTATATTGTTGTTATTACATGCATGTATATATTACTCTGTAAATTGCTGGCATTCATTTATGTATGATACAATTTGTTTATATAAATGATAGCACAATAAAGTTCTGGGATTTTGCATCTTATCACTTGTACAATCTCTTCATAGCCAGTTCCAAGCACTATATCAACCCACTTGTGCCTATCCAGCTGGCGCAATACATGGAGATCTGGGATACTATTCAATCCATTTCCCTCATCCCCGAGCAGCCGGACTCCATCTCATGGACCTCACTTCCGATGCGACCTACAGTGCCAGCTCCGCTTACAATGCTCAATTCTTCGGTGGTCCTGCTAGATTCGACGCCATGAAGGTCTGGGGCTCTGGGCTGCCCACGCTGAACCCAAGTGTAAGCTGTTTGGCTGGCTTGCCCTTCATGAAAAGCTTCTCACCGCGGATATGCTTGCCATCAGGGGTTGTCCCCATGATCCCCCTATGTCCTTTATGTCTCCGTGAGCCTGAGACGGCTGACCACTTGTGCAAAGACTGCCCCTACACTGCAGCCAAATGGAATCTGGTGAAATCCGCGCCAACCATCGCCTCGACTACCACTCCATATCCGAGTGGTGGGATGACATGATCGACGGAAAGCCTACGTGCTCTGGAATGCGTGGAAGGAACGGAACCGGTGTATCTTCACTGGACGCCGGTTCACCTACATGGAGGTGGTAGATATCGCCAGAGAAGACATCCTACAGCGGGATCGACCTATCAACGGCTTCAGGCCGGCTATCCCGGCTGAACCGGACTAGTTTTTTTTCCTTTTTGATTTCTCTTGGTGGTTTTCTCGGGCATATTCCGTAATCTAAATATGCCATCTCTTGTACAGTTTGGTTAGATTTTCCCTCTTGCTTAATGAAAAGGAAGGGTTGCTCCAAAAAAAATGCCTTGAACATTTCTAGTTTGTACAGGTACCTTTTCTAGATGCTTTTCATGATGAATTATTTTGTACTTTGGTTATAACGATTTAGAATCTAACAGCTTCACTAGAATGGCTCGTGAAGTGCATCTGAAAGGAAAATCATTTGGATTGGTCAATGATCTGGTAAATAGCTGGCCTGCTATTTCTTATCTGGAAGGGGTATTTTTCTGTCACCCTATCTCTTGTTCGAACATGGTAAGTTTAATAAAATTATATTTTACCTTGTACACTACAGTCAAACAATGCATTTATTTAACATTTTCTTGAAGAATATTCGTAGGAAAAGATAGACTTTTTAGCAGTAATAACTTGGTTAACTCCATAAGTATGACGAATGTTCTATCTCGTCTTAGCAAAATCCTCTCATCAGGAATCAACATATGTTCCCAGTAATTTTCTCATTTTTGGCCATACTTCGCAAGCAATGTTCATCCCTAAGCTGGGAGCAAAGGATGTACGTTTATATGCACTTATGCTAATGAAAAATAGAAAGAATTGCAGTGTTTTTTATTCTAAAAATTCAATTGAACGATGCAGAATTATTTTCCATTTCCATGGCAACAACTTGATGATTTGTACAAAGTAAAGGAGCTAGTAGTTTTAATGCATGCTTCAATGTAACTGCATGGGAGCAAATCAATTCACGTTGGCGAAGCTAGCAAAATAAAGCATTGGGTTCATCTCTACAAAACTATGATCTCTAACTAAATGATAAATGGAGGCATATAGCAATTTAGTTCAGATTAGTACAAATCCATTGGGTTCACTTGAACACAATCCTTTTATGCTAGCTTCGCCACTGTGAGACGTTGTGAAAAGGTAGATGTTCCAAGTATGAAAGACCACCAACAAACATAGCCTTGCATAAGATCACATACTCTCTGAAAGATGTAAACACCTTCTCCAGAAAATATTAAAAGGCTTGCCAATTTACAAAGCAATCACTTCCTTCATTATTTTTTCATCTCTTGTTGTACATAAATGTACTGCCTACTCTCTATGCATCTATTTTCTATAGGGATGATAATTTGACAAGTTATTAACGCCGACAATGTGAATATATATTCCAAAAGTATTCCAATGAAACTGGAGTAGTTAGCTAGCATCTGTATGAACTGATGTAGATGTTCGCAAACAAGTATTGCTCACAAGTCTTTTGCTCAACTTTTCACTGTTTTATTCCCTTCACAGGCATCACATATAGTGTAGCCAAGGCCTTCACAGTATGCACACTTTGTATCTTCGCCAATCCACTCCAAGAACTGCATTTTAAGAAGTTAACAATTAAATGCATATTAGAGAAGAAACAACAAGATTTCGTTAACAATGTATTGCATTTCTGCAACCTGAACTCTAGCTTAATTACCTGTGGTTCAATGTTGGGCTCACCTGTTCCATCACATTCTGCAGGAAGGTACAGCGATCATATCAGTAATCACAACATGGGAGATTAAGTTCTGCAGATAATCTATGATGCATTGCAGAAGGTTGACACTAATACTAGATAAGTCAATGTCAGCGACTTATGGTACGTTGGAGGCTGGACATGCATACCAATGTGGAGTGAGATACACTGGAAAAAATTCTGGTAAATTCTATCTAGCTAGAATGCCACCTCCCCTAGTTAAGTTTATCTACTCGCCAGTTTGAAAAGAGAAGTTATACACACAAAATCGAACTTGGTGATGTTTGTATACCAATGGTTTTGAAGGATTTAGAGGATACACTGTATCTTCTCCCTGACATGGCAGCTAAAAATGTAATCACATACACATAAATGCACGAAGCAGTGACTTGAGTACCTAGGCACAGGAGGTGTCCTTCGCCTCGACAGGTGATGCACTGCTTTGTTGACGCAGTAGTAGCACCACCACTGATTGGCTTGTTCCTATTGGTCAGCCTGGATGGATCTTCCCACCTGTTTTCACCAAGAAGATACACTCTGTGTTTGTTGAAGTCTTCTTTTACCACAGTTTGTGGAACCTCTGCAGCTTCAGTTACAGCTTGAACCAGTGCTCCGTTTATGCCTACCTACAAGCAAAATTGCATATATAATCTCAGGTGTGTACCATCGGCTGTCAATGTGTGACATCCACAGTAATGAAACACTGCCTGTTTCTGGAAGTGTCTGTATCTGCAACGTGATTGGAGGCCTAGTACATTTGGATGCAACTCTTTGCAGAAATAACTGAACATCATAATATTGCAGACAAGATAATTCTACTAGTTTGTACTAGTTGACATATAGTCTTCCCTCTTTAATTACTGGCCGTCAAGAGCAGATGAATGCAGTTTTGAAGTCTTGGGTAAATGCACATTTTCAACTGAATTCGAAGATGCTATTACTTTTACCAAGATGTAGTAACATCATTACCATCTCAAGCTTTATGAGAGAGTAGCAAGTAGTATAGCTCATAGCACATTTCATGAAGTAGCAATGGTGTTACTGTTACGGAGTGAATACAATGACAGTAGCTAAAGTTTTACCTTTTTCATATCCTCCCCAATATACCCTGTGAACAATCTCTCGAGTAGCTCCGATGTCATCAATCCATCCTCAGCAGTCCCTATCGATGCCTGCACCAGGACGTACGCAATTACTGACTATGTCTATATGGAAGTAGTAGAACTAGCAGATGCATATATACGATGGAAGGAATGAAATGGTGATTGCTCGCATTGACCTGCCAGGTCTTCACGGCTCGTTCTGTGCCGGTTGAGAAGCTGGAGAACTCCGTGTCTTCCTCGCCCGAGTAGAAGCCAAGCTTCTCCAAGGCTTCCTGCACGAACGAAATACAGTTCAGTTGGATTTATGCTGCTAGCTTACTGACCGTCACTATACAATAGAGAATTTCTTGACAGTGTTGAGCACCAGCAGATTGCAGGATTTTTATCGTCTGGTTCTGTAATAACTCTATAAACGCTAGCACTAGGCGGCGCCCCCCTCCCCCTTCTTTTTCCTGTTTTGTGAACTACTGCTGTTTTTCGTTATCTCCTGAATATGAAAATCGATCCCCTGAGGGGTGGATCGCTTGGAAAAAAAATACAGGATATAAGTACACTCTCCAACTTGTATGCGTCGTCACTTTGGGCTCAAACACAAGAGGTCATGCATGGCGAATCCTAGCCAGAACGAGAGGTGCACGACGAGGCTCACCTGCATGAGGCGCACTTCCTCCCCTTCGCTCCCTACCCTCAGCGCCCTCCTCTTGCCGCTGCTGCTCCCCGCCTTGGGTTTCGCCTTCTCCTCGACAATCACCTCCTTCCTCACCTCGACCACCTTCGCCGGCGCCGGCACTGGCGGCGGCGGAGGAGGAGGAGGCACGCGCGCCGCGGGCTTGGGCGGAGGAGGCGAAGAACCGCGCGCAGCGGGTGCTGGCGGTGGAGGCGGAGCAACACTCTCCGCGGGCTTGGGCTTCGGTGCGGGGGCCACGGGCTTGGCGAGCGGCTCGAGCGCGCGGAGGCGCAGGTGGAGCGCGGTGATCTCGGAGAGGAGGGCCTCGCGCTCGGCGCTCCACCGGGACTCCTCGCGGAGCCACCTCTGCTCCTCCCGCAGCCAGCGCTGCTCCTCTCGCAGCCACCGCGTTTCCTCGCGCTCCTCCCACGAAGACGACGACGATGAGGCCGACCGGACGAGGAGGAGCACGGCGCGCCGCGGGCAGGGCCTGAGGCGCGGTCGGTGGAAGGAGGATACGAATGGGAATGCGACGGTGGTCATGATCATGGTGGTCGTGGAGGCAGTTGCAGGCTGAGCAGTGAGGAGATTGGCAGTGGCCTCTGGCCAGTGGCCAGTGGATATCTCTCGGCTTCGGCCGTTGATATTTCCGGCGCGCTGCTGGCACGGTACCGCAGCCGCAAATGTGGTACCGGCATTCCTCCCGCGCGGGCCGAGCGTATTATGGGCTTATGGCCCGATCAGCCCAACGTTTTGAGCGCACAAGTCTGCGCTTACACGGACCGAACCAGCGCGCTTTCCTAAAAATCTTACTGAAGCAGGCCCATCTAGAGGTTGGTTTCCTTCTGTCTTGCCCATCCACGATGAAAAAGAAATCCGAGAAACGAAAACGAAAACTTTGAACTAAGAAGAACTGAACTGTTGGTTGAAGATAAAGTAACGACTCCCAAGTCCCAACCATGTAGAAGAAAAAACTGCACACTAATCAACAGTTTTAAAGACCCAGCAAAAGAGAAGTTTAAAACTCATGTTCAACAAGAATCTGTATTAATTATTTTTGCAGAATTTCTAATCAAATTAGATCAACCTTTGACCTTTGAACTTTCCACCGCCAAAATCAATAAAATTTCAACCCCTAAAACTTTCAGCTCTTTGTCAATAATTGAACAATTTTTTTTTGTTGCAAATTTTCAACTCAAATTGGTTTAATATATGATATGTCAACCCACCTACCGTCAAAACCGACGAGTTTCAACTTTCATTAGACTAAGGGAGTCGTTAAAATCACACTCATCGATATTTCCGCTTGAACATTTAGATGAAACTCTGCACATGGGCAGTAAAAACTTTCAATCGTAGATTTTCCATAAAAATACCTTAAAAATCTCTCCTTTCACCCCCACATGTCCTAACTTCAACTCTTTTTCAGTCAACTTTTTGTTTAGACAAAAGGCGAGAATGCCCAATTCTAAATCAGTAAAATCCAATCGGCTCAGACATAAAAGATGTTGAAAATGAGCCCACAAGATATCAAACAAAACAAGCAAACACGGACTAAGTAAGATGCACAATTGATGGCTGAGGTCCACACCTACTAGGGGAAGCTATCCAAGAAATATTGCTCTTTCATCTACTCCTTCCATCCAAAAATATAAGGTGCCCTTACATTTCATTGGTCAACAAGTTAAAACTTTTTTTTTACCAACCACTGCCATGATTTTTATTATTTATAATATGTTTGAAGTAAGCATAGGGACTGACGTGGAGGAGGAAGCACGATTACACAAGAAAGGAGCGGCAACATAAACTTCAAGGTTGGCCATCTCCCGTCGAGAAAGCTTTAGTCTTTGGACGACACCCACATGTTATGTTACTAGAGGGAGGAATCATATTATTAATTCACCCATCATGGGTTCTGAAGTTGGAGAACAGAGGGTTAGGAGAAGGATGTATAGCAATCACGAGGGAGTTGGGGGGGGGGGGGGGGGGGGGGGGGGTGAAAAGGGCTGTCCAGATGAGGAAGTATTGGATACGTGGATATTGGGTCCTCACACAGACATCCATCCCACAATCACATCTCGAGTTGGTTGTAGACCCATAACTTGCAAGGTGGTGCCTTTAAGAAGAGAGACACCACCGACGCGTTGTGCTACCCAATCGAAGACTGGTGTATGGTTTTCACCTGGAAGCGCAATGATCTTTTGAAAGATTTAAATTGTGTTAAGATGGTTTTCACCCGGGAGCAGAACTATCTAGCTAGTGATCCCTTTACATATTAAAATGAATTTATTTGAATGAAGTCCTAGTTGCACATTCAAAGTCACACTAATTACACTACTACTAGTACTACATAGCCCCTGTTTGCTGATTAAGATGAGCTTCATTTGGTTTCACTTATCTTAGTCGAGGTGCAAAACGAAACTTTGACATAGCTTGGCTTACTTTTGGTGCTGAATATTTGCCGCGTGCCGTGCGGGCCTGTGTAAATGCATGCATCTAAGCATCTTCCTTTGGTAGAACACGAGTACATAATGCGATTATCCCAAAAAACAACACACGTCGGATCGGTGTCAGTAATGTACTACCAGCGCCGGGTCGCTGAAGTTACATGCGTTGGACAAAACCTCACGATCCTACCTTCGTTACAGAAAGCACGTACGCAACGTAGGTGCGGCGACTCGGCCCTCTCGTAATCTAGTTGGATGTTAACTGCTCTCTCTATCGTTGGTTGCTGAACCGTCTACACGTCGCATATCCCACGTGTTCACTGGCTACGATGTAACAATGCATGCAACGTTATAGCGCACGGAAAATAACCTGACCTGATTGCATCATGGACAGTTTTAATTACCGTCTAAGTTTTAGTGTTTCTTCCCTCATTGAACCAGTCATCAGGAAGTGATACAAACGTACAAGTAAGGACATGTACAATGGTAGAGACGGCATGCCTTCCCTTACACCGTCACATCAGCTAGAGATGATATTAGATATAAGTCATACAATGCATTATCTCTTACAATCTTGTCTAGCAATTAATATGAATAATTAAATTTTGGTTGAAAATTTGTTGCTAAGGGAAAACATATGTGATACAATGGAGAAAATAGTCTTCCCCTATTTCCTAAGAGATGATCCCTTAGCTAAGCGAAAACAACCTTCTCTCTCTTCATTCTCTCTCCTCCAACTAAGCAAAAATCTAACGTGGCATCTCTAAGAGAAGGCTGACATCACCGCATTGTTACGTGCCCTAATGCCAGGAACGGCTCGGTCAAGTGTTGGCTGGATCCCTTTCTGCAGATTCGTACCAGCAAAATTGGGAAAAGTGCAATGGAGCAGGTGCGCTCCACGCACCTTCTCACTTGTTTGTCTTTTTCTTTTTTTATCTCTTAAATTATAAAATATTTTGATTACATTTTTTTGCAAGTCACTCGAAAATAACAAATAGAATGGAGGAAAAATAGTTTGGATTTTTTGTGCAAATTTAAATTTTAAATTATTTAAAGTTCAAAATAAATTCTTGAAATATATACATAGATAATGACAAAAAATTCAAAATAATTTTCCCACATTCTAATTGTTTTGTTTAAGTGATATGCAAATTTTTGAGTTGAAATAATGTGTAGTGTGGGAGATAAAAAATGAGAAGTTGTTTGGGAGGGAAACAAAAGGAACTTGCACGGATCTTGATGCAGTATATACGGTGTGGATACGGGTGTGCACCAAGCACCTGCTCTGAAAGTCCTCTCTCAGCAAAATTAGTTTCTTTTTTGAGAAAGCATATAGCTTTATTACGAAACGTTTTGGGCTAAATCGCCCATTACAGCATCATCGGCACACTCAGGCACCTCATTCTCCCAAGATAAAGAGGAGTTTACATCACACTTAGCCCCTACTTGTGGTAGAACATGAGCTACTTTATTCGTAGAACGTTTACTAAACCTTATTGAACAAGACGAAAACCACAAGCGTCTGAACATTAAGGTCTTCAATGATCGGTGCTTCGCTGGAGAAGTCCGCCTTTCTGCTGGATAGTGCCATCGCTAGGAGCTGCACGTCCATTTCAAAGATTGCCCTGATCACACCCAACTCAGCCGCAAGGTTAAAAGCTTCTTCCATTCCTCTCAATTCAGCTGTAAATGCATTATGAATTGCCGCAGAACACCCTGCTCTAGTCGCAACAACAACACCATCTGATGCCCTTGCTACCACTCCCCATCCGCCTTGTGCTTGTCCCTCCACAAAAGCCCAATCCACGTTAAATTTTATTACACCATCAGGCGGAGGCTACCATTTTCCTTCAGGTTTAGCAATATATGTTCCTTTCCCAAAACATCTAACAAATTCAGCTGATATACATTCTCCAAGGGCATTTCTCCTTCTCTTACTCTATTCCGTTCCCTCGACCATAGCCACCACATTGTAACAATCTGCATTTTTTGCTCATTAGACAGCTTCCAAATCTCATCCATTGCTTCCTCTATGCTCCCCACACTTTCTATCTTCAACCTAATATTTTCATAACCCAAATCACGTCACAACGGTTTAACTTCTCTACATCTGACAAATAAATGACAACCGTCCTATCTGCAACTTAGAGAAAGTACAATAAGTCCTAGTCAGCTAGCTATAAGGATTAAAATAGTATATTATTGCTTAGTTGGAGGAGAGAGAGGAGGAGAGAGAAGGAGAGTGGGCTCTTATGCAAGAGCCAGCAGTAGCACGTGCTCCTAGGCACTTTGTGAGAGTGAAATGTGGGCCACACATTAATTAAGTACTACATTTTTATAGCTCACTATTGTATATGTTGGCTCTAAGATGGCTATAGATGACATGACACTTGGCTTATAGCCAGTAGCTGGCTACACTATTGGAATTGCTCTTATAAGCATTCCTTACTGAATGTATTCCTCTCACAGGTCATAATGCCATGCCAGAAAATCAACAGATCCTTCTCTTAAATGCATATTCAAGATCAATCGAGCCTCAGTAGTCAGTACCCGAAAAAGTATCCATGACAAGTTGCTCGTCCCATTGCCCTGTTATCGGACTTATAAGATCAGATACTTTGCACAAAATATTCTCACCTCTAGGTGTTAAAATCTTCCTACACCATGCTCTACCTGTTTTTAATTCGAACGATGGGGTTTCCTTGCATCCCTTTGCCTGCGTGTTCACGATTAGATTTCGTATTTTGCACTGCAATTTGTAATTTGGTTTATTGATTCACGATCCTGAATTGGTGTACAGACGGAAAGATAATTGAAAGTTTAAAATATCTCCGAAAGTGTGTCACTGTGCAAAAATATGGCATGCTTGTTTTATTTCTAGTCAAAGTTTATCATGAGGAGATAGTTGCCCATTGCTCCGGAAAAAGAGCCTCCCGGGTCACCTCGCTCGGGCGACTCCGGAGGCCTCCCAAACCCTAGCCGAACCACCTCCCCCACCAGCACTCCCATCGGCCGACGCCGACGCCGGCGGTGGTGGCGGCGCTCGATCGTCAAAGGCGGAGGGCGTTGGGGCACACTCCTGCGGCGCGTCTGTGAGCGGAGAGGTACCGCTGGGCGGCTGGGCGCGAAGGCGGAGGCCGCGGAGCTGGCGCGGCGGCGGTGGACGTCGAGCTGGCGAGGCGACGATGCTGTGAGGGCTGGTAGCTACGGGGCTGAAGTGCGAGCGCCATGCGGTGCAGTGAAGCAAAATAAGATGCATAAAAGGATTAACATCACATGCAGTTCATATGTGATATGATATGGCCTTTTTGTCTTTGCGCCTTTGATCTTCATCTCCAAAGCACGGACATGATCTCCATCATCTTCGGGCATGATCTCCATCATCGTCGGCGTAGCGTCAAGGTCAATGGCGCCGTCTTCATGATTGTCCTCCATGTAGCAACTATTACAACTACTTTGAAATACTACTCAACATGAAATTTAAAGACAACCATAAGGCTCCTGCCGGTTGCCACAATACAATAATGATCATCTCATACATATTCATCATCACATTATGGCCATATCACATCACCAAACCCTGCAAAAAACAAGTTAGACGTCTCTAATTTGGTTTGCATATTTTACGTGGTTTAGGGTTTTCGAGAGAGATCTAATCTACCTACGAACATGAACCACAACGGTGATACTAATGTTGTCAATAGAAGAGTAAATTGAATCTTCACTATAGTAGGAGAGACAGACACCCGCAAAGCCTCTTATGCAATACAAGTTGCATGTCGAACGAGGAACAAGTCTCATGAACACGGTCATGTAAAGTTAGTTCGAGCCGCTTCATCCCACTATGCCACAAAGATGCAAAGTACTCAAACTAAAGACAACAAGAGCATCAACGCCCACAAAACCATTGTGTTCTACTCGTGCAACCATCTATGCATAGACCTGGCTCTGATACCACTGTAGGGATTCGTTGCATAGAAAACAAAAAATTTCCTACCGCGAACACGCAATCCAAGCCAAGATGCAATCTAGAAAACGGTAGCAACGAGGGGATGATCGAGAATCACCCTTGAAGAGTTCCAAAGCCTACAAGATGAGGCTCTTGTTGTTGCGGTAGACGTTCACTTGCCGCTTGCAAAAACGCGTAGAAGATCTTGATCACGGCGCCATGAACGGGCAGCACCTCCGTACTCGGTCACACGTTCGGTGTTGATGAAGTCGACGTCCACCTCCCCGTTCCAGTGGGCAGCGGAAGTAGTAGCTCCTCTTGAATCCGACAGCACGACGGCGTGGTGGCGGTGGTGGTGGAGAACTCCGGTGGAGCTTCGCTAAGCGTGCGGGAGCGTTGGAGGAGAGAAGGGGGCGGCTAGGGTTTGGGAGGGGGTGGCCGGCCACTAAGGGGGTGCGGCCAGGCTGTGGTCTTGGGGTGGCCGGCCCCCTCCCCTTGGCCCCTCATTATATAGGTGGAAAACCCAAGTGTTGGACTACAAGTCTTCGAATAAGACCCCAACCCAAAACCTTCCATGTGATAGGGAAACCTACCCAAGGTGGGACTCCCACTTGGGGTGGGATTCCCCCCTTCCATGTGGGGGGTGGCCGGCCCCCTTGGTGGAGACCAAGGTGGACTCCCCCTTCCTAGGGTTGGCCGGCCATGGAGAGGTGGAGTCCCTCCGGGACTCCTCCTTCCTTAGTGATTTCTTCCGGACTTTTCTAGAACCTTCTAGAACCTTCCGTAGAAACTTCCGGATCATTTTAAATCTTATAAAATGACTTCCTATATATGAATCTTATTCTCCGGACCATTCCGGAACTCCTCGTGATGTCCGGGATCTCATCCGGGACTTCGAACAAATCTTCGAACTCCATTCCATATTCAAGTTCTACCATTTCAACATCAAACCTTAAGTGTGTCACCCTACGGTTCGCGAACTATGCGGACATGGTTGAGTACTCTCTCCGACCAATAACCAATAGCGGGATCTGGAGATCCATAATGGCTCCCACATATTCAACAATGACTTTAGTGATCGAATGAACCATTCACATACGATACCAATTCCCTTTGTCACGCGATATTTTACTTGTCCGAGGTTTGATCATCGGTATCACTCTATACCTTGTTCAACCTCGTCTCCTGACAAGTACTCTTTACTCGTACCGTGGTATGTGGTCTCTTATGAACTTATTCATATGCTTGCAAGACATTAGATGACATTCCACCGAGAGGGCCCAGAGTATATCTATCCGTCATCGGGATGGACAAATCCCACTGTTGATCCATATGCCTCAACTCATACTTTCCGGATACTTAATCCCACCTTTATAACCACCCATTTACGCAGTGGCGTTTGATGTAATCAAAGTACCTTTCCGGTATAAGTGATTTATATAATCTCATGGTCATAAGGACTAGGTAACTATGTATCGAAAGCTTATAGCAAAAAACTTAATGACATGATCTTATGCTACGGTTAAATGGGTGTGTCCATTACATCATTCATATAATGATATAACCTTGTTATTAATAACATCCAATCTTCATGATTATGAAACTAATCATCCATTAATCAACAAGCTAGTTAAGAGGCATACTAGGGACTCTTTGTTGTTTACATATCACACATGTATCAATGTTTCGGTTAATACAATTATAGCATGGTATATAAACATTTATCATAAACATAAAGATATATAATAACCACTTTTATTATTGCCTCTTGGGCATATCTCCAACTCATCCTTGTTTCTATTCTTGCAACAAGAACTTGCACATCCTCCTTTCCTTGAGGTTCTTCCTTAGGGACCCATGACATGTTCTTCCTTTTCAGCTTCTCGGCATTAAGCCGTTTCAGCTTTCTCTCTTGCCAACTGATACGTTGCAAACGTATCTATAATTTTTTATGCTCCATGCTTGTTTTACACCAATTTATATATATTTTGCTTACATTTCGTTGCATTTTTATACATTTTCTGGCACTAACCTATTGACAAGATGCCACAGTGTCAGTTCCCTGTTTTCTGCTGTTTTGTATATCAGAAAAGTTGTATAGGAAATATTCTCGAAATTGGATGAAACAAAAGCCAAAGTCAGTATTTTTTCGTAACGAAGACAGAGTCCATAGGGGGTCGAAGAAGTGGCGCAGGGTGGCCAGACCACACCTAGGTGCAGCCTGGCCCTGCCCCTCGCCTAGGGGTGGTGTGGGCCCCTGGCCTCCACCGACCTCGCCCTTCCGCCTATAAGAAGCCTCCCGATGCGAGAACCCTAAATCAATCAGCCTCCATCCATGAAAAGTTCCATAGCTCCGCCGCCGTCGCAGAAAGGATTCGGGGGACAGAATTCTCTGTTCTGGCACCCTGCCAGGACGGGGAATTGCCCCCGGAGCCATCTCCATCGACTCCACCGCCATCTCCATCGTCGTTGCTGACTTCCATGATGAGGAGTGAGTAATTCTCCCCCGAGGTTGAGGGCTTTACCGGTAGCTATGTGGTCTATCTATCTCTCCATGTATGATCTTATGTGATCATGAGCTTTGTAATATAGTTGAATAAGTAGATGTTATGCTTCAGCTATTGTTCTACTCAAGTGGTTTTATTATGTGATCTCCGGGGACACCTTGTCCAAAGGTGTGAAGGTGACAGTGTGCACACCGTATTTGTTTTTTATGCTTAATTTATAGAAATACTTATGAATTGTGGTGACTAGTTAGTACCATCTTTGTATGCTCAAAGTGACAGCGTGGGGTGTCCATAGATTTGGAATGCGAACTTTAAGGAATACTTATGCAGACCTACACAATGAATTTGTGTTTATTATCAAACCGGAGAGTGGTTCAAGTAGCATAGTGAAGTGATAATATCTATGTATTCAATTATGGTATCATTGTTGAGAGTGTCCACTAGTGAAAGTATGATCCTTAGGCCTTGTTTCCAAGCATTGAAACACAGTTTACAACCAGTTCTGCTACATGTTTGCCTGCTACCATTTTTATTTCAGATTGCAATTACAACTCATAATCATCCATATTACATGTATTTCACTATCTCTTCGCCGAACTAGTGCACCTATACACCTGACAAGTGTATTGGGTTTGTTGGGGCACAAGAGACTTCTTGTATCGTAATTGCATGGTTTCTTGAGAGGGATATCTTTGACCTCTACCTCCCTGAGTTCGATAAACCTTGGGTGATCCACTTAAGGGAAACTTGCTGCTGTTCTACAAACCTCTGCACTTGGAGGCACAACACTGTCTACAAGAATAGAAGCGTGCATAGATATCGCCAACTTGTTAAGCCGAGCGGGCATCCCCGCTCTAATTTAGTTTTGCACGGTGGCATTTCTTCCTCGGCCTTGAGCTCTTTCAACTTTACTTGTTCAGATTTGGCACATCGAGCTTCAACAATTACTTGCTTCATCTCTTTGCCTTCAGTAGCCGAGATCAAATTGACCGGCTCTTTATTATTTGAGATCGAATCTGAAACATCATGCTTACGTTTATCCTTTTTCACTTGATAAACTTGCTTGACCACCTTCTTCTTCTTCCTTGACCTCCTAACCGATTCCTTTTTATTGAAACAGCCTTTGACATGTGATTGTCGATCAAATGATGATCTTCTTGGAGCTGCATAATTTGGGTTAGATGATCTATAGTAAGACGGATAATGTGACTTTGGGTCATACCTATCCCATGATGGATATGTATAACAATCAGCATAAGGAGGTATCCATGACATCGGCATTGGTGGCCCAAAGGGAGGATACGAAGCTACTGCATTGAACTTCTCCATTTTCCAATCCCGGTCTTCAGACTTTCGCCTTGGGGGTTATCTTGATGACTTTGCAAGACTAGGCCGATAAGCATTTTTTGCTTCACTCTCCTTCTTGTATTTCTTCAATAACTCTGCAAGAGTGACTTCACTTTTCTTATCCTTGTGCTTATCATGGCCTTTGTCCTGTTTCGTTTTGCATCCATCGACCTTTGAATTTTGTTGTTGCCCCCGTTACTTGATGTCCTTGGTGTAGCTTCAATGGAACACCCAGCTTCAAGAATGTCTTCAATATTCTCTTGAATAATTTCTTTACTTGAAAGTGTGATCCCATTATCTTTAGTACGTACCTTCTCATCGTCATATGAATCGACTAGTGGTAACCGATGCAATAACTTTTTTTCCATCAAGACCAATCGAAATAGATTGACCATCTGTTTGCGATTCAACAAATTTCAACCATCCTTTATTAGAGGCCGATTGTACTATTTGATAGAACATGATGCAATTCTGAGTACGGTGCTCAAACGAATCATGCAACTTGCAATAGATTTGTCCTTGTAATAATGGCTCAACATTATGATCAAGAATTCTAATATAATCACTCTTCAGCAATACATCAAAGATATGATCACACATGCTCAAACTGAAAGTACACCTTTTTTCTTCCAGCCGATCTTGATGTGAGAACGGCTTTGGAAAGCAACCGAATGATTCATATTTTACACCACCTCATTCAGCTATGTGTCTCTTTTCAAACTCTTTTGCCGATGCGTTTGAAAACGTTGTTATACTATCATCGGCTTTCTCCCAAGACACTAACCTTGGCCTTAAATTTCTGAAACCAAAATAGTTATAACACACATGTCTCACTTGAGACCAAATGTAAGCCAAGTATGAAGTAAGAAAAGCTACCCAAGTAGATATAGAATTTGAATGAAACAATGTGGAAAGCCTTGGCTGTAATAATTTTTCACTATCGGTCTTTCTAAATGGTACAATATGTTAGACAGATATGATGTGTACAAAGTTTATTGCTAACAAATAAATTACCTTTCACAATTGGTCTTTTAAAGTTTTTTATGAAAATCTTGCTAATAGATGCATCAACAATATAGTTTTGACCAAACTGGAAAATAAGTAAATTATTTGTTGGATATACCTCTTTGAAGACGTTGGGCGAGTATGATGGTTGCATAACCTAAACAATATATTTCCCCACATTTGGATGATTCTCCTACACCATCTATTCTTGTTCTTCTAGAACTCGTGCCTCCTCACTTTGATGCCCTTTATCAATCGAACATCATTCGGCTATATTTTGTTGCTTTTTACGATCATTGGTTTCTTTGGCACGAAATTCATAGGGAAGCATGTAAGTTTCCTTACATACAGAAAAATCAAGCATGGGTGTTTCACATTCACCATGCGCTTGCTCAACGAAGCTTTCATCTTTTGTTTCAATGGACTGAGCACATGTACTTTTTGATTCGGCCTTTTCAATAACCGAAAGAACCATACTACCAGAATCATCTCTATTTTCTTCATTGATCTTATTACTATGCAAAGCTTCTTTTTCTTGTTTTGATGTTTCAGAGGGTTCAACTTTATTGTTGCGTGGAGGGGTGGATTTGGTTTCTTCAACCAGAGTAACATTATCCTGAGGATTCTTCTTAATCTTTGCATGGAACACCTGTAGCTCTTCATCTTCAAGTTTTTTCTCGTACGCTTCATGCTCCTCCTTAAGATTCTTTTCAAGTGCATAAAACTCCTCCTTGCGCTTATTTTTTAGTACTTCATAGCCTTGACGTTGTTCCTATGATAAATCATAAAATGTAATGACCTTATCAGCGTTAACCTCAGCTAGACATTGTTTCCCTCTGATGGTTGTTTTCTCTTTCGGCAATAAAGTGTTGCCGGAACTTTGTAGTTGTGAAGGACAAAACCTGATATTGCATGCTTGACGCTCTTCTTCACGCCTCTTGTATGATTCATAAGAATGTATTGCTGGAAGATGACATGGATTGTCTTCTAGTTCTCGGTGAAGAGCATTAAGCTTCTTGAACTCAGCTGCAAGTTTTCCCCTATAATAATTGGTTCCATACGCTGCAGCACTAGATGAAGGCACCTGAGCTTCTATTGAATTTCCACTTATTCGTCTACAACCATTGTGAAGGTGTGGAGCCGAATTATGATATATCTAGTTGCATATGGTGCTGAAAAGTTAGTAACATATGGTGCAACATATGATGATTCATGGTAATTGGCCAAATACCTAGTAGTAGCATGTCCAATTTCCCTATCCATCGGCATGTATAAAGGTGAAACCATATATTGTGAACAATCAACCGATGAATAAAACGATGAAACAATACCTTGCATGCTACTAAAATTTCTAACATTGGGTGTTTCATATTGATTAACTTAACTCATCATGTTGTTCATCAGCATATGAACTTCTGGGGTTGCCGATGCATGAGAAGTCGATAACTGTTGCAAGTTGCTAAAAGTATGAAGATTATTTTGCATCGGGTTTTGCACATAGTAAGATCTAGGGTTAGCCGATACAGTATATATCAGAGGATATAGCAACATCGATATAAGAGTTGATTGCATCTACATAAGGAGATTGGGGATTCATGATACCGTTGTAGATTGCAGCCTCTTGATGACGATATTTTTGTAGCAAGAACGGGCTGGAGACCGTTCGAAGCTTCGTCCCAGCAGAGTCATGAAAAAGTGTGTTCGCACACGAACACATCACCATGTACCCTCGACGCCGAGCGCGATGCCCGGCAGCACGCGCCAAGTGAGGCTCGCCGAAAGTGCGATACGCAAGACAGTCCGGCAGGCTCTTTTGAGACCCGAAACCCCGCTCGCCCGGGAGGGAGCCCGTCAGGGCGCGCGACGACTATGGGATGCCCTAGGTCGGCCTAACCGCCCATAGGACCTCATGGATTCGTAGCCTCCAATCCTGAAGAACGAGAAGAAAGATACAAGGGAGAGAGATAAAAGTAAATGAACATAAAAAAGTAGTAGATTGGTCTGTTCGATTGGTGTTGCTTCAATCGGCCTGCACCCCTCAAATATATAAGGACAAGCTGGACTTTCTGTGTAAGATAGAGGGTTGGATTTATGTCCAAAACCTAGTTTGGGTCCAATTCGAATGGTTTGGAGAACTTTCCAAAACTATTCGGTTTAAAACTGGCAGTACGTTGCGGGGCTACTTTGAGACAGTAAATGACCTCAAATCAAAATATCGTAAACAACAAGGTTGTTCGTCTCGAAAAAACAAAGAACTTTCATGTTGACCACTTTTCCATCCAAGTTAATTGACATTCTTTTTCCCCGTTATTAAATTCGGTTCGGATTCGGCATGAGCTGAACGCCGGACTTGTTCTCTCTTGCCTCATTCTTAACTAGAATTTCTGAACTCGCATAGGACTTGTCCTCTCCACTCTCAGTCATGTTTCTTGTTCTACATCTGGAGATCATATATGACCTCAGATTGAGATGATCCAAATATCGAAGTTGCTTATTTTGATGAGACGCACGACTTTCGCTTGTATCACTTCTTCATTTGAGATCATCTTAAAGGAGCTTCAGTGAAACGCTTCATACATCGATCCTCGAGATCACCTCTGACTGCTAACATAATCGGCGGACGACCGTGAGAGAACCCCCTTTGTTTATTCCCCATATTAACAGGATTCCTCCCTAGTTGTCCACCACCCATCTTATCCCTTGCCGCCACCGCCTCCCAACGAGTGTTAGATTCAGATCCATTACTACAAGAGCTATTTCCCATCCCTTCAGCATATTCTCGTTCCCAAACTATATTACTATTCTACGGAGGTCGATTGGAGTTAGATACCTCCCCGCACTGCCGCCATGGTCAGATCCCCCAAAACGATCATGACCACAGTCTCCCATCTCGCTCGACGAAAGAGGAAGCAGAGAGGGTGAGGAAACCACTTGCGCAAAGGACCTAGGATCGCCTCCAACTTTCCCTTTCCACCATGAATTCACCGTTGGTTGTTTTTCAAGTGGCTGAAGAACCCTAGATCTAGACCAGAAATGAGAATAGAGAGAACCGAAATGAGTAGAAGCTAGGCCGGTCTGGGTATTTAACCGAGCAACCACTGTCTTAGTGGGGGCCCTCATGTTAGTCACGAATGTCCTACTCAAATAAAGATCTCTCGTTTTCTTGTTTGCTTGCCTGCTTGAAACTATCCCGGATGTATGAAGCCATATTTCCCTTTGTGATCATCCATAAACAAAGATGCTGGCGACAGAGGGGTCGCCAGAATTCTGACCGAGAAACGAGAAAAGTTGAAAGGAGCCCCACTTGAATCACCTCGCCATCATGCAGGAACCTTGATTCCACTACATATTCCATTTCGTTGACCAACATCACCCATCTCTGATCATGTCGGATCACCAAAATTCCATCACAAAATTGGCCCGAATTTCTCATAGAATTCTGGCCGAAGGTAGCACGCAAGCTAGTCACTCTTGAAGAAGAAACAAAAAAGTGCAAGGAAGCTCACCTTCTTCAAACACCTTACCTCCCTCCATGGAAGCGTCACGTGACGAGGGATGGATGAACCGCTCCACCCTCCCATCTTCTCCAACAAGGTAATTATCAACCACATGAAGCGAGAAAACTTCCCCTATAGTGGAGGCAGCATCGCCGCCGCATCGAGCCTTGCCTGGAGTCTTCTCGCCAGGTCCTGTAGATGCATCACCTCCTCCCGGATTCATGCATTCCGAGCTGGATCCCAAGAAGGTAGCTTGCTAGGCCCCACCCCGGTCTCCGCTTCGAAGACCCCTCCGTCACCTGCTCGCTCAACATTTCCCTCTCCACCAGCGAAGCCAGACACATGCGCAAAATAAGTACCCGACGATGCCAATTGTCCAGGATGTAGAGATCCTCCTGAAGGAAATGAGATCTCCGAGATCCCGCTTGTCCACCCGACGCCTGAGAACCCGAGTGGTCCGCCATGCCCGCCCGACGCTGAGATCTCAGAAGTGTTTGCGGATCGGCGACACGGGGAGGTCACGGATCGGCGGCGCAGGGAGGAACAGAGAGGAGCGTGCATCATACGCTGCGAGGAGCGGAGATGTGCTGGTGCCTTGTATCTTTGTCTCCTCAGGACTCACCAAATCTCCCCTGCATTGGAAATATGATTGGTGAAAACCCATTAAAACCCATTTTAGGTCTTAAGACGTGTTTCGATAATCCACCGTACGTTAAAATTGAAACGCCTTACTTGGATTCGTGATCGATCTTTAGTTTGACAGACTAACATGGCCTAACTAGTATTGCTCGATCTTCCTCTATCTATCCACCGCGTGGTTCTATTTTCCCGTTGTCCCGTCCCGTGTTTAGCTAGTTTTTTTTACAGCAACCACGTATTTCATAGTTGTCCTAAAAGCACACTAGTACAAAATAAAGTTACCCGAGTGAACAAACGTGAAAATTAAACTAACAGACCAGTAGAAAATAGTTGTCCTAAAAGCACACTAGTACAAAAAGAGGCTTCCATACGGCCCCTTTAGTCCCCAAAATATTCGAACCGCGACTAAAGGGGTCTTTAGTCGCGGTTCAGGAGGCGACCCGCGATCGAAGGTCTGGGCCCAGCGGGCTCGGTCGACAGCTGGTGGACGGGAGGGGCTTTAGTCGCGGTTGGCCTGGCCAACCGTGACTAAAGGTCCTCATGCCTGGCCCGAAGGCCTTTAGTCGCGGTTGGCCTGGCCAACCGGGACTAAAGGCCCATCCCTATAAATGCAGTTCAGCACACTTCACTTAGCCATTTGGTGTCACTTCTATTCACAAGGGGTGGTGGGTTTGCTTTTGTATCCTCTTATGCACACAAGGTATTCGATGAAATGCCCGAGAGCATGAAACAAACATGATATGAAGTGTCCGAGCCACACTTGAGCTTTCTCATTTATTTTTCCTCCTCGATCGGGGTTAGCAACTTGAAACTTTCATGTGTCATTGATAAAATATGCATGTGTGTAGTTCATTGTTTAATTTTTCTTATTTATAGCTAGTTAGTTGAACAAATGCATGATGGTTAATTATATACTTTATGTAATAATAATGCAGATGAATCGGCAATGGATGTACGGTAATCGACTCTCCAGTGAGTTCATTACGGGTTTGAATGATTTCCTCGTAGTGGCTAATGCGAACAAGCAGGGGGGGTTTTGTTATCTGTCCATGTGTTGCCTATAAGAATCAGAAGGGTTACTCTTCCTCAAGAGACGTTCACGTGCACCTGCTTCGACACGGTTTCATGCCAAGCTATAATTGTTGTACCAAGCATGGAGAAAGAGGGGTTAGAATGGAAGAAGATGAAGAAGGGGATGATATCATCGATGACAACTATCCTGATCATTTCGGTGATACTTTCATGGAGGATGCTGAAGGTGGGGAAGGTGACGGGGAAGGTGAAGGGGAAGGTGAGGAAGAGGCACGTGATGAGCCTGCTGATGATCTTGGTCGGACCATTGCTGATGCACGGAGACGCTGCAAAACTGAAAAGGAGAGGGAGAATTTGGATCGCATGTTAGAGGATCACAAAAGTCGTTGTACCCAGGATGCGATAATGGTCTGAAAAAGCTGGGCTGCACACTGGATTTGCTGAAATGGAAGGCATAGGAAGGTGTAGCTAACTCGGGATTTGAAAATTTGCTGAAAATGTTGAAAAATATGTTTCCAAAGAATAACGAGTTGCCCGCCAGTACGTATGAAGCAAAGAAGGTTGTCTGCGCTCTAGGTTTAGAGGTTCTGAAGATAACGACTGCATCCTCTACCACGGTGAATACGAGAATTTGAAGCCCGGTATGCACTGCATTGCGTTATAAGATCAGAGGCGATGACCCTGGTGACGATGTTGAGGGCGAGAAACCCAGGAAGAGGGTTCCCGCCAAGGTGATGTGGTATGCTCCTATAATACCACAGTTGAAACGTCTGTTCAGGAACAAAGAGCATGCCAAGTTGTTGCGATGGCACAAAGAGGACCGTAAGTCGGACGGGGAGTTGAGACACCCCGCTGATGGAACGCAATGGAGAAAGATTGACAGAGAGTTCAAAGATTTTGCAGCTGACGCAAGGAACATAATATTTGGTTTAAGTACAGATGGCATGAATCCTTTTGCGAGCAGAGCTCCAGCCATAGCACCTGGCCCGTGACTCTATGCATCTACAACCTTCCTCCTTGGTTGTGCATGAAGCGGAAGTTCGTTATGATGCCAGTGCTCATCCAAGGTCTGAAGCAACCCGGCAACGACATCGATGTGTACCTAAGGCCTTAGTTTATGAACTTTTACAGTTGTGGGGCAGACCTGGTTTACGTGTGTGGGATGAGCACAAAGAAGATGAATTTGACCTACGAGCGTTGCTTTTCGTAACCATCAATGATTGGCCTGCTCTTAGTAACCTTTCGGGATAGACAAATAAGGGATACAATGCATGCACACACTGCTTACATGAGACTGAAAGTATATATTTGGGTAATTGTAAGAAGAACATGTACCTGGGGCATCGTCGATTTGGGTAATTGTAAGAAGAACGTGTACCCGGCTGGTGCTAATGCACCCTTGCTGGCCCCGGCTGGTGCTAATGCACCCTTCACCCCGGCTGGTGCTAATGCACCGACGATCGAGATTCCTACACCAGAGCCTCACTACCCCGTGGATGATGTAAAGGAGATGAAAGAATGTGATCTGTATTATCCAGTGGGGAACATTTCCCTGAAGGTAGCGATCGGCAGTGCTTTACCCTGTACACCTGGAGCACTCCACCACAACAACCCCATTGAAGATGGTTATGCTCGTGTCACGGTGGAAGACATAGTCCAAGGGTTTGAGGACCTGGAGATTGACTATGCTACACCCGAAGGGGAGAAAATACTTGGAGATGTCAAACGCCAGTTCATTCTATGGAAAAAAGAAGTACATAGATATCGCCAACTTGTTAAGCCGAGCGGGCAAGGCCAACAAGTCCACCCCCCTCTGGTGGTGGTGGTGGTGGTGGCGGCGGTGGTGGTGGTGGTTCACCTACACCTCCTTCACATCAGCCGATGCCGCCCCCCAATCCACCTCCGGCGGGTAAGCAGCCGCCGCCCCCCAGTCCGCCTTCGGCGGGTACACCGCCCCCCAAATCCACCTCCGGCGAAGAAGCAGAAGCAGGCGGACAACAAGGCAACCCCCTCTTGTACTATTAACCCGGACTCTTATGTACCTAAGACCACAAAGGTACCAATGCCATCACTGAACCCTCTTGTAAGAACATGTCCATTGCCCCATGTGTGGTTTTGGTAATTGATGACAATCCCTATGGACTAACGGTTGCATTGAGAATCTATCTTAGGTCGAGTCCATAGCCATGTGTTGGACTCAAGGTTGCAAGATGGAGAAGACGGAGTACAATGACGAAGACGGTGTCGAAGAGAGACGAAGACGGTGTAGAGGATGAAGAGAGACGAAGACGGCGTAGAAGATGGATGAAGACGGTGGCGTGCGTACAAGATCGATGAAGACGGTGCTGGCGTATATGTTGGAGGAAGACGGTGGCATGTACAATGATGAAGAGGATGAAGACGGAGCTTTCCGACTCGAGAGGAACGCGCAAGGATAAGGTTTGTGCTCGATAGGATAGTGGATCGCATCATCGGAGAGAGCTCAAACCTTGCATGCATTGCATCGTGTTTCTTGGTTGTTCTTGGTTCTTATCCATGAGATGAGTTAGATCTTGTGTTCATCTCCATGACAAGCTTTAGCTCATCGGAAACGGATTCCGGTTGCATTGCATGTTGCACGCGCAAGGGTGATGATTTTCCCGATATACCATATTGAGAGGTTACACCTCTATGACCATGAGAAAATCATCACTCACTCGTTTCCATGTTTTCACCTTGTGTAGTGATAGCTCTTGTCTCCCTCTTTCCAACAAAATTGGTTTCATGTCATTCCGATTTTCCTAGCCCGAGTTATCGCTCTTTCCGTTTTGCAGAAAAAAGAAAAAGAAAAAGAAAAAGTGGGCAGTAGTACCGCTTGGGCTTCCGGCCCAAGTACCGCAGCTGCCTCCCAGCCTTACTGGACCCGGAGCGGTGCCGGGCCGGTACCAGGCCGGTAGTACCGTAACCATTGCGGTACCAGGCCGGTACCAGGCCCGGTAGTACCGGCCCTCTCTTTTTTTTTTCTTTTTTCTCGTTTTTACTAGCCATCCTCCACCTTGTCCCGCGTTGAGCCGCCTCCGCCCCAGTCCGGCCCATCACTGCACCACCTCCACAGCCCAGCTCCGCGCCGCCCGCTCGCTCCACGCACGCGCTCGCTGGCGCGTTGACTTGCGGGGGAGAGCAGCGCTCGATCCCCGCGCGCTTCCCGCACACGCCCCGTACGGACGAGGTCTCCCGCGCGGGAGATGCTCGCATGCCGCGCTGGCCCCACGCACCTGCTGCTCCACGCACCCTGCGCTGCTCTCTGGCCAACGCCGCTCGCTGCGCTGCATGCTGCTGCCTTTTTCCTCTCTCTCTCTCTCTCACTCTCTCTCTCTCTCGCGATTGACTCAGATTTGCTTTGGATTTTGCACAAGCGGTAGTACCGCTCCGCAGAGCGGTACTACCGGTTTTGGGCCGTTTTTCAGATCTGATTTCTGCATAGTTTTGGCGCAAACGGTAGTACCGCTTCAACAAGCGGTAGTACCGGTTTTGCGCGAATCTGACCATTTTTCCAGCCCCCAACAGCTATATTTTGGAGCCCCTATTTATACCCCTCTTCTACCTCCGGCCCAACTACTTCTTCCCCTCCATTCTCTCTCCTCCATTGTTGACCTTGAGTTGTTTCTTCCGCCTCTTGATCCCCCCACTATTTCTTGCATATTTTTGGGGGAAAGGAGAGAGGAGATCTAGATCTAAAGCTTCACCATTTGAATCCCTCTCCAAGTGAGGGGATCTTGCTAGATCTAGATCTTGGAGTTGCTTGGTGTTTCTCCTCATTTTTGTTCTTCCTCCCTTATCCCCCCAATAGCTTTTGTAGATTTGTTGGAATTTGGGAGAGAAGAACTTGGGCATCTTAGTGGTGTTCTTAGCCATTGCATTAGGTGCATCGGTTTGGGTTCTCTCCGGGGTTTCGATCTCGTAGAGGGCATGTTACATCTTAGTGTTGTTCTAGTAGCCTTTTGTGGCCTTATCGTATTTGTGGCGTGGTGGCCTTTGTGGCGTTGTTGCCTTTGTGGTGTTGTATCCTTTGTGGCCTTGTAGTCTTAGTGGTCTTATCGTCTTTGTGGCGTGGTGGCCTTTGTGGCATTGTGGCCTTTGTGGAGTGTGTTACCCTTTGTGGTTTTGGAACCGTTTGTGGCGCGTTAGTGTCTTGGTGGCTTTGTTGCCGGTGTGGCGTGTTGTAGCCTCTCGTGGTCGTGTGCTTGAGAGCCTCCGTGTTGTGGAGTTGCCTGAAGCTTGATACTTGGGAGTTTGCCCAAGCTTGTACGGGTTCGGTGACCACCCTCAAGGGTCCCTTAGTGGATCGAGGCTTTTCTCCTTGGAGGAAAGGCTCGAGGAGAATACGGTGGCCCTAGTGGCTTATTGGAGTGCTGCCTCCACACCGCTCCAACGGAGACGTAGCACCCTTGGGTGTGAACTCCGGGATACATCGTCGTCTCCTCGTGCACCGGTTACTTCTCAACTCAAGCTCCTTTACCTATGCGCTTTACATTGTGTTATCTATCATGCTTGATGCTATACCTATCTTGTTATCACCTTGTTGCTCATCATGCTAGCATAGGTTGTTGGAGCACTTAGCCAAACCCCTAGTTGATAGGCTTTGAGCTAAACTAGTAAACACATGTGTAGTTTTATTCCGCCTAGTTTAGCTCTCAAGTAGAAGTTTTTATACACCGCCTATTCACCCCCCCTCTAGGCGACATCCTAGAACATTCAATTGGTATCAGAGCAAGGGCTCTCTTATCTTGTTGGGCTTCACCGCCTAGAGAGTATGACGTCGGCTAGACGATTAGTGCACATTTCCACCTTTACATTTGATGGCACTAATTTTATGCTTGGAAATTCTACATGCACCCACGTGTGGAGCAAATTCTTGATATGGATTTTTCTCCTCCTAAGGATCCAAAAAATCCAACTTTTGAGGAGAAGAAAAACTCTTATCTAGATGCTCAAGCTACTAAAGTGCTTTGTCATGTTGTGAGTCATGTAGTGATTTCCTCCATCGCGCCTTTTCGGAGTGCTCATGAGTTTTGGACAAAGCTTCGAGATACATATGGTGGATCCAAGACCATTGAGGATGATCACACTCCTTCCACTTCACCAATGTGTGGTAAGACACAAGGTAATGGTATGGTGAGTGGTGATGAACATTGCATTGTTGATAGTGAGCTTTCTCTTGATGATTCTTCATCCCTATCCCATTGCAGTGTCTCATCTTTGGACTTTAACACTTGTAGCACTATAAATGCTTTACATGCTAGTGTTGATAGTCCTTGCATACCTTCATTCCATGATGATATGCTTCTCTTGTCTTGTTTCCATAATAAAGATACTTTTCTTTCCTCTAGTATTTGTGTGACTAACAATGTAGAGGAAACCGAAGATTCTATGGGCCAAGACAAGATCTTGGATGGAGCTTCAAGTAGTTCATCTTCTTCATCATCGCACGGTTCCTACACTTGCCTTATGGCTAAGGCTTCTAAGGTATCTCCTTCCTTGGAACCCTATCTATCTAGTGATGATGAGGATGATGATATGGAAGGACTTAATGTTGCTTCCTTAAGCATGATGGGAGAGTTGGTTTTTCATGCTCTTCATAAGAAGATATTTGCTTGCTCTAACTTCATGAAAATCTTCGATTTTGCCATTGAGAGCACAAAACTTATTGAGAAAATGGAAGGGCATGAGCGCAAGTATGCAAACGAGATTGCAACTCTTAGTGAAGCTCTTAAAGAACAACAAACCACCAATGAATCTCTTGAGGAGACCTTTACTCTAGAGCTATCTATGATAAAGGAATCTCGTGATAGATCTTTAGAGGTGGCACATGATTTTCGAATTAAAAATGTTGAGCTAGTAAGTGCTCGTGCTAAGCTCCTTGAGGATTTTGAGCTTCTCAAAAGTAGCTCTAGGGCTATTGAGAATGAGCTCATCAAACTCACGAGTCACATGAGCAATTTAAGGCTCTCAACCTAATAGAGCTTGCTAAGTTGCCTTCTCCTTGTGCTATAATTGATAATGCTTATGCTACTAACTCTACCTCTTGTGAAGCCTCCATCTTGAAGGAGAATGTTGAGCTAAGGGCTCAGCTTGCTTTGCTAACAAGAAATTATGAGAAATTGGAAGAAAATTATGGAAAGCTTTCTAGCTCCCATGATGATCTTCTAGTCTCTCATGATTTGCTAAAGTTAGCTCATGAGGCTATCATGTCAAAGGTAAAATCTTGTGAGCCTCATGTGAGTACTAGCACTACCTCTCAAAATGCTATTTTTCCATGTGCTAGTGCTTTTAGTTCACCCACTCATGCTATTGACTTACCTTTTGGTGAACTACCTTCTATACCTTGTTCTACAATTCCATGTGCTAGTACAAGTAATTCACTCACCCATGCTATTGCTATATCTTGTGGTGAATTACATACCTTGCCTTGTTGCTCTAACAATGAAGCTTCCACTTCCTCTAGTACTTGTGTTTTTACTAACCATGTAGGGGAAATCGAAGAGCTCGAGGCCCAAGTCACTTCTTTGAAGAAGGACTTGGTAAAGGGTCATGAAGGGAAGCAATTGCCCAATTACAAGAGTGGACTTGGATTCAACTCCAACAACAAGAACAAGTCCACCACGCACAAGCGGAAGAAGGGCCAAGGGCAAGTGAAGGACCCCGCCAAGATTGTGTGCTTCAAGTGCAAGATTGAAGGGCATCATGTTAGATTGTGCCCCTTGAAGAAGAAGCCACTTGGCGTGAAGAAACAAGGGAAGCAGCCTCAAGATGGAGCTCATGGTCTACCTCAAGGCCAAGCTCAAGGTCTACCTCGACTTGAAGAAGAGCCGCTACCCAAGAAGGATCAAGCCAAGGCTCCCGTTGTGGAGAAATCAAGTGAGAAGAAGGAGAAGAGAAGAAGATGCTACATATGCCGTGAGAAGGGCCACATCTACTTCTTTTGCACTAGTGGTAACTCATCCAACCCTATCTTGATCCATGGTGCTTATTCTCTACATAAGGATAAGGTTGGCGATGTGTTTGCCAAATATGTCGACACTCAAGGTGGTTTCGTGAAAAGAACCATTTGGGTTGCCAAGCCTATTGTGACTAACTTCTTAGGACCCAACTTGGTTGGGGACCAACAAGTCAAAATTTGATCAATATGTACATGTGGAGGGCATGGAGGCTTGACTAGTTCATGAAGACTTGGGGGATCTTCATCATTCTTATTTCCTCAAGTCAAGTTGTATTCCGTTCATTATTTACCCATGCTCCTCCTTGCGGTAATGAGTCCTCAACTCCTTTACATTGAAAGTTACTCGTTCCCCTTTTACATGTGTTGGTTTTGTACCTTGCATGTGGTTGTGTATGTTGTGTCTCCTACTTGCTTATCTTGCTTGCTTCTTATATATGTTGGGTGGCACATCATGTACAATTGTTCTTTGTTGAGCCTATTGCTTCTTGTTCATATCTTAGTTTTTGGCTCGTGTGAGAAATTAATGGACTATCCCATTTTGGGGGAGTGATATGCTTTGTGCATTTCACAATCCTAAAATGTGCGACATGATGAATTAAAATTCTATAATGTCCATTAATTATCTCACTTGGTTCTTATTTGCCTCTTGCACGAAAAATGTCTTTATCACATTATGGGGTAGTATTGTGCTTTGTGCATTTTACAAGCCTAGAAAATGTGAACATTTGAGGTTGTGTCACATAGAGTTGATATTATAGATTATCTTGTTCCTATGTGACATGTGTGCTCAAACAAATCCCACTTTACCATATGCTTTCTTAGTTGTAAAGATGATCTTGGACATACTCACAAACTACCATATGGATATTTCCTATACACCTCTTGTCCTTGGACAATTGGTAATAAATTGTGTGGTATTGTTTCGGATCATCCTCACACTTGGCTCATGTGCTCAATTGCTTATTTCTTGCCAAGAATTTGTCCTTGTGGGTTAGACTCCCATATGTCTTCCTTGCCTCTTTTGGATCTTCTTATTTCACTTGAACCTTGTTAGTGTTTTGATAAACAATGGTAGAGAGATGATCCCGCATTTGTGCATTTTGTATTCAAATGCAAAATCCTAAATAGTGCACTAATCTTGGGGGAGCTCTCCTATGTTTGCTAGAACACTCCCTTGTTTCAAGAATTTGACTTGGTAGACAAACCTTTTCTTTTCAGTACTTTTGTGCCATCATGAAAAGAGTTGAGGGTTTGGTTTATTTGGAACCTTGCTTTCTTTGGGAGTTGGTTATCTCATTACTTTATTTGGTTTAGATTCTTAAAATGAGATAAGTCCTTGAGCATGTATGTCTTGAATATCATCTTGCTCATTGTGTTTTAGTTCATTTGTTGAACTTGTTTGCCTCCTCAAAGCATCTCAACTATATCCTTCTCTTGGTGATTCTTGTGATGTATTTGAGGTGTTTTTGGTTGAAGTTGTTCAATGTACAATGAGATAAATATGAGCCATTGGTCGTGCTATAAAGCAAATGTCTCATTCGTATATTGTGTTACTTCACCTTGGATATCTTGCTCTTCTTCTCTCGTACCTATCTTGTGTGTGCATGTTTCTTTGTGGATAAATATCTTCGTGATGTTGCCCACTTAGAGAAACTTATATACATGAGAGATGGTACATATCTTTTGATATCCATCTTTGTTGGAGTCCATTCCATTACTCTTGTTCATCTCTTTGGTGGCTCCACAAAGATTTTTATGAGTGCTCATTTCATCCTATTTGCATCTTCACGCACTCATACTTGTTTTTGACACAAGCTTCGTTTTCACTTGCCTCTTATTAAGCTTGTGTTTCTTTTTGGGTCATTGGATTGCTTGCTTCATTTGTCGAAGCTTTCTCACCTTCATATCCTCTTGCAATCTTTGATCTTCAATATAGTTTGATTTCCTCCGAATATTCGTCATTGAATATGTGCATTTGATTTCACTCACAATTATGATAAATGCACAACTTATGGAGGAACGCTCACTATATTGGCCTTCTAAACCTTTCGTCCATTTTGGCAATCGATGCCAATGGGGGAGAAGTTTGGAGGGTTTAAGAGAATTGCTTTTGTTGGTTCTTAAGCATTTGCCTTTCATGCCTTGCATTTGTTGCTTTGCATGGTTGAATATTTAGAGGATACTCCGCTAGGCTTTAATTGCCGGTATATGCAATGAAATTCAAGTTCATTCACACATGCATATGTTATGGGGGAGTTTGTTCTAAATGTTCAACTTGTGTTGTTCGCTAAATTCCATATTTAAACCCTCTCAAAGAGATTGTCATCAATTACCAAAATGGGGGAGATTGTAAGAACATGTCCATTGCCCCATGTGTTGTTTTGGTAATTGATGACAATCCCTATGGACTAACGGTTGCATTGAGAATCTATCTTAGTTCGAGTCCATAGCCATGTGTTGGACTCAAGGTTGCAAGATGGAGAAGATGGAGTACAATGACGAAGACGGTGTAGAGGATGAAGAGAGACGAAGACGGCGTAGAAGATGGATGAAGACGGTGGCTCGTGCGTACAAGATCGATGAAGACGGTGGTGGCGTATATGTTGGAGGAAGACGGTGGCATGTACAATGATGAAGAGGATGAAGACGGAGCTTTCCGACTCGAGAGGAACACGCAAGGATAAGGTTTGTGCTCGATAGGATAGTGGATCGCATCATCGGAGAGAGCTCAAACCTTGCATGCATTGCATCGTGTTTCTTGGTTGTTATTGGTTCTTATCCATGAGATGAGTTAGAGCTTGTGTTCATCTCCATGACAAGATTTAGCTCATCGGAAACGGATTCCGGTTGCATTGCATGTTGCACGCGCAAGGGTGATGATTTTCCCGATATACCATATTGAGAGGTTACACCTCTATGACCATGAGAAAATCATCACTCACTCTTTTCCATGTTTTCACCTTGTGTAGTGATAGCTCTTGTCACCCTCTTTCCAACAAAATTGGTTTCATGTCATTCCGATTTTCCTAGCCCGAGTTATCGCTCTTTCCGTTTTGCAGAAAAAAGAAAAAGAAAAAGTGGGCGGTAGTACCGCTTGGGCTTCCGGCCCAAGTACCGCAGCTGCCTCCCAGCCTTACTGGACCCGGAGCGGTACCGGGCCGGTACCAGGCCGGTAGTACCATAACCATTACGGTATCAGGCCGGTACCAGGCCCGGTAGTACCGGCCCTCTCATTTTTTTTTCTTTTTTCTCGTTTTTACTAGCCATCCTCCACCTTGTCCCGCGTTGGGCCGCCTCCGCCCCAGTCCGGCCCATCACTGCACCACCTCCACAGCCCAGCTCCGTGCCGCCCGCTTGCTCCACGCACGCGCTCGCTGTCGCGTTGACTTGCGGGGGAGAGCAGCGCTCAATCCCCGCGCGCTTCCCGCCTACGCCCCGTACGGACGAGGTCTCCCGCGCGGGAGATGCTCGCATGCCATGCTGGCCCCACGCGCCTGCTGCTCCACGCGCCCTGCGCTGCTCTCTGGCCCACGCCGCTCGCTGCGCTACATGCTGCTGCCTTTTTCCTCTCTCTCTCTCTCTCTCTCTCTCTCTCTCTCTCGCGATTGACTCAGATTTGCTTTGGATTTTGCACAAGCGATAGTACCGCTTACTACCGGTTTTGGGCCATTTTTCAGATCTGATTTCTGCACAGTTTTAGCGCAAACGGTAGTACCTCTTCAACAAGCGGTAGTACCGGTTTTGCGCGAATCTGACCGTTTTTCCAGCCCTCAACAGCTATATTTTGGAGCCCCTATTTATACCCCTCTTCCACCTCCTGCCCAACTACTTCTTCCCCTCCATTCTTTCTCCTCCATTGTTGACCTTGAGTTGTTTCTTCCTCCTCTTGACCCCCCCACTATTTCTTGCATATTTTTGGGGGAACGGAGAGAGGAGATCTAGATCTAAAGCTTCACCATTTGAATCCCTCTCCAAGTGAGGGGATCTTGCTAGATCTAGATCTTGGAGTTGCTTGGTGTTTCTCCTCATATTTGTTCTTCCCCCTTATTCCCCCAATAGCTTTTGTAGCTTTGTTGGAATTTGGAAGAGAAGAACTTGGGCATCTTAGTGGTGTTCTTAGCCATTGCATTAGGTGCATCGGTTTGGGTTCTCTCCGGGGTTTCGATCTCGTAGAGGGCATGTTACATCTTAGTGGTGTTCTAGTAGCCTTTTGTGGCCTTATCGTCTTTGTGGCGTGGTGGCCTTTGTGGCGTTGTTGCCTTTGTGGTGTTGTATCCTTTGTGGCCTTGTAGTCTTAGTGGCCTTATCGTCTTTGTGGCGTGGTGGCCTTTGTAGCGTTGTGGCCTTTGTGGAGTGTGTTAGCCTTTGTGGTTTTGGAGCCGGTTGTGGCGCGTTAGTGTCTTGGTGGATTTGTTACCGGTGTGGCGTGTCGTAGCCTCTCGTGGCCATGTGCTTGAGAGCCTCCGTGTTGTGGAGTTGCCTCAAGCTTGATACTTGGGAGTTTGCCCAAGCTTGTATTGGTTCGGTGACCACCCTCAAGGGTCCCTTAGTGGATCGAGGCTTTTCTCCTTGGAGGAAAGGCTCGAGGAGAATACGGTGGCCCTAGTGGCTCATTGGAGTGCTGCCTCCACACCGCTCCAACCGAGACGTAGCACCCTTGGGTGTGAACTTCGGGATACATCGTCGTCTCCTCGTGCACCGGTTACTTCTCAACCCGAGCTCCTTTACCTATGCGCTTTACATTGTGTTATCTATCATGCTTGATGCTATACCTATCTTGTTATCACCTTGTTGCTCATCATGCTAGCATAGGTTGTTGGAGCACTTAGGCAAACCCCTAGTTGATAGGCTTTGAGCTAAACTAGTAAACACATGTGTAGTTTTATTCCGCCTAGTTTAGCTCTCAAGTAGAAGTTTTTATACACCGCCTATTCACCCCCCCTCTAGGCGACGCCCTAGAACATTCACCTCTCCTCCCGAGACCTTGGGAACTTAGTGCCGAGGAAAACAACGCGGCCGCGGCTGCTCACCATGAGAAATGGAAGGCGGATATGAGGGCGAAAAAAGAGCCTGAGCCCAAGCCAGTATTTACTGAGAAGGAAAAGAAGTGGGCTAAGGATTTTTTGACGACACTGTCCCAAGTCGAGCGGAATCTGCCAGACGACTATGGACGTGAATTTCGTAGGAAAGAAGCAATATTGGAAAAAGAGGAGGCGGAGAAGAAAGCATTGGCGGAGAAGGAGAAGAAAGCCTTGGAGGAGAAGAAAGAAGAAAGTAAAAAAAAGCGGGAAACAAGTTGCCCAGCTCGGGGAACAGAATAAACAATCGACCCCCCCGCTCATAGTGAAAGCCGGTCCGGATGCTATGACGTTGTCCTTCAGAGCCGATATGGATAAGGACTTTGAACTAATGGACCCCACTATCATAGCAACTGCTGGAGCACAGGGAATGACTATAGCGGAGGCCAAAGAAAGAGCGACCGAGTTCAGTATGACTCTTCGTGCATTGTTAGGACTTCAAGATGCGCCACTAAGTGAGGTAGCATTTACATATAAGCCGAATGGGCCTCTCGTCGAGCCTGCACAGAAAACGAGTCTACCAACACAAATGCGAAATTTGCTACGTTGGTACAAGGATTTCATAAAAAATATGGTCGGCAAAGAATATATTTATGCGGAAGTTAGAGAGGAGCATCACTTCAAATAGTACTTTGTACAAGTTCATATGAGTGAATTGTTCCAGCTGTTCAATCGCGAGCTCGACAAATCTATCCTGAGTTGATACGTTCTGTAAGTGATTTATTTCTACCTCATCTCGTTCATTGCCTGCACTACATATATTGTCCTAACTATATTGTTGTGTACGCTATTATGCAGAATGAAACTTGGGGAATGCAAAAAAATGAACATCCATGATGTTGGGTTCATTGACCCACATATCGTTAATGTATATGTCTTACGTCCTGCCTGCCTGTCTGGAGTGCGCAATCAGCACTCCCGATGGGAGTAGCCCCCGAGTCTGGTCACGGGTGCTTGCAACCGTGTGCAGACTTAGGCCAAACGATTCGAATATTTCAATATTTCTCCATATACTCCTGTCTGTTGGAGATATGCCCAAGAGGCAATAATAAAAGCGGTTATTATATATCTTTATGTTTATGATAAATGTTTATATACCATGCTATAATTGTATTAACCGAATAATTGATACATGTGTGATATGTAAACAACAAAGAGTCCCTAGTATGCCTCTTAACTAGCTTGTTGATTAATGGATGATTAGTTTCATAATCATGAACATTGGATGTTATTAATAACAAGGTTATATCATTGTATGAATGATGTAATGGACACACCCAATTAAGCATAGCATAAGATCACGTCATTAAGTTATTTGCTATAAGCTTTCGATACATAGTTACCTAGTCCTTATGACCATGAGATCATGTAAATCACTTATACCGGAAAGGTGCTTTGATTACATCAAACGCCACTGCGTAAATGGGTGGTTATAAAGATGGGATTAAGTATCCGGAAAGTATGAGTTGAGGCATATGGATCAATAGTGGGATTTGTCCATCCCGATGACGGATAGATATACTCTGGGCCCTCTCGGTGGAATGTCGTCTAATGTCTTGCAAGCATATGAATAAGTTCATAAGAGACCACATACCACGGTACGAGTAAAGAGTACTTGTCAGGAGACGAGGTTGAACAAGGTATAGAGTGATACCGATGATCAAACCTCGGACAAGTAAAATATCGCGTGACAAAGGGAATTGGTATCATATGTGAATGGTTCATTCGATCACTAAAGTCATCGTTGAATATGTGGGAGCCATTATGGATCTCCAGATCCCGCTATTGGTTATTGGTCGGAGAGAGTACTCAACCATGTCCGCATAGTTCGCGAACCGTAGGGTGACACACTTAAGGTTTGATGTTGAAATGGTAGAACTTGTATATGGAATGGAGTTCGAAGTTTTGTTCGAAGTCCCGGATGGGATCCCGAACATCACGAGGAGTTCAGGAATGGTCCGGAGAATAAGATTCATATATAGGAAGTCATTTTATAAGATTTAAAATGATCCGGAAGGTTCTACAGAAGGTTCTAGAAGGTTCTAGAAAAGTCCGAAAGAAATCACTAAGGAAGGCGGAGTCCTGGAGGGACTCCACCTCCCATGGCCGGTCAACCCTAGGAGGGGGGAGTCCACCTTGGGCTCCACCAAGGTGGCCGGCCAACCCCCCACATGGAAGGGGGAATCCCACCCCAAGTGGGATTCCCACCTTGGGTAGGTTTCCCTATCACATGGAAGGTTTTGGGTTGGGGTCTTATTCGAAGACTTGTAGTCCAACACTTGGGGCTTCCACCTATATAATGAGGGGCCAAGGGGAGGGGGCCGGTCACCCCAAGACCACAGCCTGGCCGCACCCCCTTAGTGGCCGGCCACCCCCTCCCAAACCCTAGCCGCCCCCTCTCTCCTCCAACGCTCCCGCACGCTTAGCGAAGCTCCGCCGGTGTTCTCCACCACCACCGCCACCACGCCGTCGTGCTGTCGGATTCAAGAGGAGCTACTACTTCCGCTGCCCGCTGGAACGGGGATGTGGACGTCGACTTCATCAACACCGAACGTGTGACCGAGTACGGAGGTGCTGCCCGTTCGTGGCGCCATGATCAAGATCTTCTACGCGCTTTTGCAAGCGGCAAGTGAACGTCTACCGCAGCAACAAGAGCCTCATCTTGTAGGCTTTGGAACTCTTCAAGGGTGAGTCTCGATCATCCCCTCGTTGCTACCGTCTTCTAGATTGCATCTTGGCTTGGATTGCGTGTTCGCGGTAGGAAATTTTTTGTTTTCTATGCAACGAATCCCTACACTGTCATGTTCTTTTCTGCAAGAAAGTCTTCGAGTCCAAATTTATCGGATGCGCGTCCAGCGCTCCCGATGGGAGTAGCCCCCGAGTCTAGGTGCGGATGCTTGTAACCGTGTGTAGGCTCAAATTGTTCGATCCGATGGTTTTAATTCTTCATCGAATGCTTCAAGCGAACTCGCCACCTTCCATGACATCATTGATGACGCTGCCACTGTTGTGGTTTGATTGACGAGACGTGACCTAACGGGCCCACCCTACTTCTGCACGGTTCTGTTTAGGAAATGACCACTACTTCCGTGCAGTTACCAAGGTGATTCCTCGATTTCTGCGCTCGGTAATGAGAAAAGATCTCTTTAATAAATTGAAAGCAACGACACGTGCCCACTCAATTCTCATACTTCCTTTTACTTTATAATCTCAAAGGGTAAAGTCTCCCTTTTCCACGCTTCCTTCTTGCGACCTCTCTCCCTCATTCATCCTCCTTGTTCTCAACCGCCGCGCCGCCACCGCCGTTTTCTAGATCTTTGTCGGGGGGAAGACCCCGGATAGGGCAATGGACGCGGAGCAGCCGGCTGGCCACTGGCCGGCTCGCGGCAAAGGCCGGCTGAGGAGCAGCCGGCTGGCGCCGTGGCCGGCTGGTATGGAAGCCGGCTGGCTCTAGGTCCTAGTCGGCCTGGCTACGGCCACCAATGCTGTAGTTGGGCCGGCTTCTACAAGCCATATCCGACTGGGGTTTGTACCTCAGACCGACTCGAGGCTGGCGAGTCTTGCACTGGAAGGAACCGGGTAGGTGATCCGGGTTCCCAAAGTCCACGCTGACTCCATCTTCCGTGAAACGCGGGGCACTGTGGAGCAATAGTGCCTCGCGCCGGACAGGCCGTCAGGGCTTACGACGATCCGTACAGGCTACAGTGGCTGACGGCGACAGGGACACCTCCTCCATACCGCTGACCGTGGCAGCCGGATGGGACAGGCCACGATGCCTCAACCACTCCTGACGTCACCGCCTCGGGAAGGAGCGGAAGCCGGAGCCGGCCCAGCCGGCCAGTAAAACTATAGGGTCTTATATGTAAAGTGCCGGTGCCTATATAAGCCGCACTACCCCCTCTCGTGCAGGGGATCGATCATTTATTGCTTTCACCCACCTACAGAGCTGCCCTGTGAGAGAGACCATAGTCTTCCTTAGCCTCTCAGGAGCAGCCGGACACAGCTCTAGGAGCACCATTGTACTGTGTGATCATCATATACACTCATAGCAGGAGTAGAGGTTTTACCTCCATCGGAGGGCCTCGAACCTGGGTACGTCGCCGTGTCGCTCGTGCCCATACCCGCATCCGGATACCGCCGTGAGATCTCTCAGAGACCACTTCGATGAGCCACCCGATGGCATATGCCGTGACGAAACCACGACAATTGGCGCCCCCCGAGGGGCCTTCAAAGATCCTCGGCCGGTGTCTTCATCCGGACGGGCCTCACCACCACCACCGGCGAGCGAGTCGCTTCAGGCTTGATCTGGAGATTCGGCTCCCTCGATCGCGTCGCCGACAACGCTGGCTGTTTCGCTGACCGGCCCTTCCCAGCCCGGCGGCAGCGTCATCTCTTTCGGCGGCTTCGACGTCTACGTCGCCACCGTCGCACCGCCGCGCTACCCGCGGCAGGTGCTGCGCTGCGCTAGCCCTCCTCCGCGAGCCGGCAGCAGCGCTCCCGCCAGCCCCGCCGTCGTGCAAGTCATGATGGCTGGCGACGAGCTCCCCACCAAGAACCCGCGCATGCGCGGCCCCGACTGAGCGCAACATCGACCCCAACGCCTCCGGCTCGGGCCCAAAAGCGCCACCACCACCGTCCCGGCTGGATGCAGTCCGGGCAAAGCTGAGCACCCCACTCACGCCCGGCGGAGACCCCACCGCCATCGAGGCGGACTTGGAGGCGCATCGCGCGGCTCCTCCTCAAGCAAACCGAAGAACCGGCTGCTGCTAAGCGCCGATGGAGATCACCCAGCCGCGAGTACAACCGCGCCCACGGCCTCACCTGTGCGGCGACGAGCCAAGCCGAGCCGGCCACATCCGCCGCAGGGGCCGCGACCTCGGCGCCGAGATCGCCCGCGACGGCGCTCCTTCGCCGGCTCCGTCCGCGGAGCTCCCCGTCTACAACACCCCGACAAGAACATGCGTGCGGCGAAGCCGCCGCAGAAGAGCTGAACCTCCTTCAGGGCGAAGAGTTACGCCGCTGCACCAGGCGGGTGGCGAGCTGCTCAACGCAGCCAACAGCGGATCGCCGACCCGGGTATGTCGATGCCCCCGCAGCTTCTCACGCTCGTGGAGCCGCAGCAACGACAGGAAGGCGCCGGAGACACGGCCGAGTCCTCCTCCCCACCAAGCCGGCGCCACGACTCCCGGGCCACGCACAGCTCGGGCCGGCCAAGCCACCAGCCGAGTGGCCGCAGCCGCAGCCGGCCCTCCGAGCCGGAACCAGGAGCAAGACTCCGGGCCCCGCCGTCATCACCGGCCGGCTCCAGAAGCAAGCGGCGCGCGCCAGCCGGCACACTCCCGGCTGGGCCTGCGCATCGAGCCCGCTGACGCCCGAGACCGCCTCGAGCGGCGGGTTCCATCCCGCATCGCGGAAGAAGAGGGCCAGCCGGCCCAAAGTGCTTCGGGCCGCGGATCCTCAACGAGCCCATGGTCGAGGGTTTCCAGCTCCCGCGCGACACCCCCAAGTACGACGGCACCACCAAGCCGGAGGACTGGCTGCTGGACTACTCCACGGCAGTCGGCATCGCCAAGGGCAACAAGCGCTGGGCCGTGCGCTACTCCCCCCTCATGCTACTCGGCTCCGCCCGCACGTGGCTCAACAACCTGCCAGCCGGCAGCATAAACGGCTGGCTGGACTTCGAAGCCGCCTTCATCAGCAACTTCACCGGCACTTATCGCCGGCCGGGTCGCCCTCAACAGCTTGAGATGTGCAAGCAGGCCCGGACGAGACGGATCGCGCGCACCGACGCGCCGGTGCGAGATGCGCAACTCTTGCGAGGGCGTGCACGAGATGCAAGCCATCAGCTTCTTCATGGGAGGATGCCGACCCAACACCATGCTGTGGCACAAGCTGCGCCGCAGCGAGCCCAAGACGATGGCCGCCTTGATGGTCATCGCAGACAAGTACGCGCTGGCAGAGGAAGCCGGCAAGGCGCCGGCTGATGTTACACCGGCCCCAGCAAGACGGGACAACAACAAGCCGGCCGAGGGCGCCTCGCACGGCAGCCGGCGGGACAACTACCGCGGCAAGCGTCACAACGACCAGCCGGACCGCCGGTACGGCTCCGCCCACGTGGCCGCCGTGGCAGACAACGCGGCAGCGGAAGCCGCCGCCGTAAGCAAGACCGGCGGTGGAAGCCGAAGTACACCTTCGAGCAGAAGCTCGACTCGCCGTTCAAGTACCACAGCGGCAAGAACCCCTCCAACCACACCACCCGCGACTGCCACTTCATGAAGCGGCTGACAAGCGGTGAACCCCTCCCGCCTCCCCCCCCGCCTCCACCAGCCGGCGGGCCGGGTGGCCAAGCCGGCGCAGAGAACGTCAACCTCGAGCACCACGAGGCTAACCAAGTGCACCATGCCGGCCGGTATCTGGCCGAAGACGCCACCTACATCATCTTCACCTCCGAGCCCGAGGACAGGACGAGCCAAGAGCGCCGTTCCCTCAAGGTCAACGCGGTCATACCGCCGGTCCCCCAAGACCTAAACCGGTCGAGCAGGCCATCACTTTTGATCGCCGCGACACACCGGCTGTCCCGCCGGCCGGGCAGCTACGCCATGGTCCTCGACCCCACCATCGGCACAACCCGGCGCAGCGTGCGTTTCTCGCGCGTCCTCATCGACGGCGGCAGCAGCATCAACATCCTCTACCGCGACACCGCCCGCAAGTTGGGCATCCAGGAGGCCGAGTTGCGCCCCACCCCCACCGTCTTCCATGGCATCGTGCCAGGCCATTGCTGCCAGCCGATCGGCCGGATCACGCTGGAGGTGATGTTCGGGAAGCCGGACCACTTCCGCACTGAGAGAATCGAGTTCGAGGTGGTGGACCTCGTGAGTCCCTACCACGCGCTCCCGGGCAGGCCGGCCCGACCAAGTTCATGGCGGTGCCCCACTACGGGTACCCGAAGATGAAGCTGCCTGGCCCCAAGGGGGTCATCACCGTAGCCGGCGACTATCGCCGCTCCATGGACTGCGCCATGCGAGCTCCAAGATGGCCCGCACGCTGGTCATCGCCACCGAGAAGCAGCTCATCCACGACGCCGTCGCCTCGCCAAAGCCGCGCAGACAGACATGCCGGCTGCGGGCAACCCGGCTGGGACGACTCACTTCCAGCCGGCCGACAACACCAAGAAGATCCTGCTGGACCCGGCGCAGCCGGACAAGTTCGTCACCATCGGTGCCGGCTTGAACAAGAAATAGGAAAGCGAGCTCACCAGCTTCCTCCGTGAGAATCGGGACATCTTCGCATGGACTCCAAGAGACATGCCGGGTGTGCCGAGGGAGCTGGCTGAGCACCACCTCCACGTCCGGCCTGAAGCCAAGCCGGTGAAGCAGCCTCTCAGGCGCTTCGCCGAAGAACGAAGGAAGGCCATCGGTGAAGAAATCGCCCGGCTCCTAGCTGCCGGCTTCATCATGGAAGTGCTGCACCCGGACTGGTTGGCGAACCCGGTCCTGGTTTTGAAGAAGAACGGCTCCTGGCGCATGTGTATCGACTACACCAGCCTGAACAAGGCGTGCCCAAAGGATCCCTTCCCCCTGCCGCGCATAGATCAAGTCATAGACTCGACTGCCGGCTGTGAACTGTTGTCTTTTCTAGATGCCTATTCAGGCTACCACCAGATTCCTTTGAATCCGGATGATCAAATAAAGACTTCGTTCATTACCCCGTACGGGGCTTATTGCTACACGACTATGTCGTTCGGCTTGAAAAATGCAGGCGCCACCTACCAAAGGTGCATGCAAAAATGCTTGCAGGATCAAATCGGCAGAAACGTTCACGCATATGTGGACGATGTCGTTGTAAAGACCAAGGAGACGACTACCCTCCTTGATGACCTGAGAGAAACCTTCACCAATCTGAGAAGATTCCGGATGAAGCTCAACCCGGCCAAGTGCACATTCGGCGTGCCGTCTGGCCAGCTCCTTGGCTACCTCGTCTCTCAGCGAGGGATCGAAGCCAACCCGGACAAGATCAGCGCCATAGAGAAGATGGAACTGCCGCAGTGCCTCAAGGACGTCCAGAAGTTTGCTGGCTGCCTGGCCTCCTTGAGCCGCTTCGTCAGCCGGCTGGGGGAGAAGGCACTGCCCCTGTATCAACTAATGAGGAAGGCGGACAAGTTCGTCTGGTCACCGCAGGCGGATGAGGCCTTCCGTGACTTGAAGCGCGTGCTCTCAACCGCGCCAATCCTTGCAACGCCGGGTTCAATGGAGCCGATGTTGTTGTACATCGCAGCCACCAACCGCGTGGTTAGCGTTGTCCTGGTGGTGGAGCGCAGAGAAGCCGGCAACAGGGAGCAGCTGGTTCAGCGCCCAGTCTATTACCTTAGCGAAGTGCTCTCCCAGTCGAAGCAAAATTACCCCCACTACCAGAAGGTCACCTACGGCGTCTACATGGCGGCCAAGAAGCTCAAGCACTACTTCCAAGAGCACCCCATCAGGGTGGTTGCCACAGCACCCTTGGCGGAAATCATCGGCAGCAAGGACGCCAACGGCCGGGTTGCCAAGTGGGCCCTGGAGCTAGCCGCCCACACCATCCTTTACGAGCCACGCACAGCCATCAAGTCGCAGATCCTCGCGGACTTCTTCGTCGACTGGGCTGAGATGCAGTACCTGCCGCCTGTGCCAGATTCCACACACTGGAAGATGCACTTCGACGGCTCGAAGATGCGCAACGGTTTGGGAGCCGGCATTGTCATCACTTCTCCCAAGGGGGACCGGCTGGACTACGTCCTGCAGATCCACTTCGCCGCCTCCAACAACGTGGCGGAGTACGAAGCGCTCATTCATGGGCTGAAGCTGGCCAAGGAGATTGGCGTGCGTCGCATACTCTGCTTCGGCGACTCCGACTTGGTCATACAGCAAGCATCTGGCGACTGGGACGCGAAGGACGCCAACATGGCCTCGTACCGCTTCCATGTCCAGCAGCTATCCGGCTTCTTCGACGGCTGCGAATTCCACCATGTGCCACGGGCAAATAACGAAGCGGCTGATGCCTTATCCAAGATTGGCTCAACCCGGCAAGCCATTCCGCCGGGTGTCGCCTTGGCGGTTCTCAAGAAGCCGTCCATCATACCGTCACCGGACTCGGATTCAATATTCGTGCCGGCTGACCCGGGGGCTGCTCAGCCGAACCCGGGGGCTTCATCGCCCAAGTCGGGGGCTAACAAGCCAAACCCGCCGGCTAGCAAGCCGAACCCGGGGACTTCTCAGTCCAACCCGGGGGCTTCATCGCCAAACTCGGGGGCTAGCAAGCCGAACCCGCCGGCTAGCAAGCCGAACCCGGCGACCATGCAGTCGAATCCGGAAGCTCCCACGCAGGAGGCCCTGTTGGTCAGCGTATTCGAGATAAGATGCGTACCTTCATGGGCACAAGAATTCCTCTCCTACCTCACCGACGGTGTGCTGCCTGATGATAGAGTCCAGGCCAGGCAGATTGAGAGAAGGGCCAAGGCCTATACCATCATCAACCACCAGCTGTACAAACGCAGCGTAAGTGGGGTGTTCCAGCGGTGCGTCGAGCCGGCTGAAGGGATTGAACTCCTACGGGAAATCCATCAAGGAGAGTGCGGACATCACGCCTCATCCAGAGCCATAGTGGCCAAAGCCTTCCGGCACGGTTTTTATCGCCGATCGCGCTCAGAGACGCAGAAGATTTGGTGAAGAAGTGCAACGGCTGTCAGCGCTTCGCAAAGCAAAGACACCAGCCGGCTTCCGCCTTGAAAACCATCCCCATCACATGGCCATTTGCCGTATGGGGCTTGGATATGGTAGGCCCATTCAGAGCAGCGCGAGGCGGCATGACACACCTCTTGGTGATGATTGACAAATTCACCAAGTGGATCGAAGCCAAGCCAATCAAGAAACTGGACGGGTCCACAGCCGTCACATTCCTCAAGGAAATCATTGTGAGATTCGGCTACCCCCACACCATCATCACCGACAACGGCACCAACTTCTCCCAAGGCATCTTCTCTCGCTATTGCGGGGAAATGGGGATCCAGATGGCCCTATCCTCTGTGGCACACCCAGAGTCCAACGGACAAGTGGAAAAGGCTAACGGCTTAGTCCTAGCCGGCATCCGGCCCCGGCTGGTGGAGCCGCTCGAGCGAGCAGCCGGCTGCTGGATTGAAGAACTGCCCAATGTGCTGTGGAGCCTGCGCACAACGACAAACCGCTCAGTCGGCTTCACACCATTTTTCCTCGTATACGGGGCCGAAGCCGTCTTGCCGACTGATATCAAGCATGACGCGCCAAGGATCAAGCTCTACACAGAAGCCGAAGCCAAAGAAGCTCGCGAAGATGGAGTTGACCTGGTCGAAGAGGCCCGGCTGCTGGCTGAGTCTAGATCTACTATCTACCAGCAAAGCCTCCGACGCTATCACAGCCGGAGGGTCCAGCCCTTAGCATTCCGAGAGGGAGACCTAGTGCTCCGGCTGATCCAGAGGACAGCCGGACAGCATAAACTGTCATCCCCATGGGAGGGTCCCTTCATCATGAGCAAGGCAGTAGGCAATGATTCCTACTATCTCATAGATGCCCAAGAGGGTAAGAAAAGCAAGCCGGACAAGGCTGACGAGGAGACTAAACGTCCCTGGAATGTCAGGTTACTCCGCCCATTTTACACATGAGAGCAGGAATGTATGTATCCCTTGTATCCCTTCTGTGAGTTATGAAAAAGCTTGCGCCAAGAGCGCTGTTTCCGACAAGTTTTTCGTGTACTTTACCTTGTTTCGCCAATTGGCTTGAACCCTCTCACGCGGTCGGCTCAGTACCGTGATCCGGTTTCCGACAGCCGACTTCCGATCCAGCTACAGACCGCAACCCGGCTGTCCGGCTGGCGGGAGTAAGGCCTAGGGAGCCGGCACGCGAAAAACGACTAAGGGAAAGAGTAAAAGCGAGTTGACTTGCAACTTTTCATAAAAGTGCCGAAGTGCCGAATTCAGCTCGTTCGACTGAAATACTGTCGGCCTCACCCAGCGGCCCGCTCTTGACCCGGCGACGGATCGCAAGTCGGACGTACGACCGGCAAGGGCACAGCCAAAGAGTGGGGCGGATGGGAAAAAGCGAACGAGTCGAAAGAAAGCAACTCGGCACACAGATGATTAACAAACACACTAAAGCGTGCCTTAATAAAAGGATAATAACATTGTCTTACATATGCACCCGGCATCCCGGGGATCTAACGAATTGTCTTGGCAAAAACATAAGGAAACAGGTAAAAGCTAAGCGCCGGCTGCATCAGCAGAGCCGGCCGCCGGGTCATCCCCGGGCACATCGTCCGCCTCCTCGTCCTCAGCCGCCTCCTCCTCGTCGTCAGACGGCGGATTCGGGTCCTCGATGAAGAGGGACTTGTCGACGAAGTCGGCAATGGCGCAGGCACGGGCAAGCCGAGCAGTCTTGTTCTCCGCCGGGAGCTTGTCCTCCACGCCGGCGCGCCGGAACTCCAACTGGTCGAGGCTAACCTCGTTATACCAGGAGAGCACAAAAGATAGCGCCATATCAGCTCCGGCGCGCGTGGCTGACTCCTTCCAGTCCAAGAAGCGGTCGGGAGCCCTGTCCAGCCAAGCGATGAGATTGGAGAGATCTTCTGGCAGCGTCTCCGTCGGCCACAGCAGTCGCATCAGCTCCTCCGCCGCCTTCCGCAGCTCCCAGCCGAGCTTGGTGACCGGCTCCACGCGGGCGGCGATGGACGCCAGATAGTCGTCCATGGTGAAGCAGTCGGAGCTCTGCTCCCCAGTGGCCTGCCGGCGATCCTCCCGCGCCTCGCCAACAGCCGCTAGCGCCTCCTCCCGCGCCTCGGGGAAGGCCGCTGCAAAGAAGAAAGCAGGTCGAAGCCATCAAAGCCGAAATAAGCTGAAAAATGCAAATTTTCGAAGTCCTAAAGTAAGCCTGGCGGCAGCCGGCAAGATCCGACTGCCCCCAGCCTGAAGATGGAGATCCCAAAGCTTTAAAGAAAACCTGGCGGTAGCCGGCAAGAACCGACTGCCCCCAGCCCGAAGATGGAGATATCGAAAAAATCAAGGTTCTGCCGCCGGCTGCCAACCTAAGCCGGCAGCCGACGGCCGAAAGCCGGCAAAGGGGAAGGCATAAGACAAAAGACTCACCAGCCAAGCCGCGGTCGAGCGCGCTAAGTTCCCCCAACCACCGCTTGGCGGTAGCCGACAGCTCGTTGGACTTGGTGGTCACCTCCTGCTGAAGCGAAAGCCGCTGCCGTTCCACCTCCTCCAACCGCTTGCTCAGACCCTCCAGCTTTTCCTCCTGTTCCTTCTTGAGGGCGGCAAGTTCCTTGAGATGGTTAGCCTCAAGAAGGCGCAGCCGTTTCAGCTCCCCGTCAGCCACCTTCAGCTTGGCGGCAGCAGCCTGGTTCGCCTCCTCACTTGTGGCGCATTGAGCGCGGGCAACCCGGAGGTCCGACTCAAGCTGCGGGACCCGGGCGGCCTCAGCTGCAAGCCGGCAGAAACAAGCCGTCAGTAAAACAGAAGCATAAAAAAGAGTAAAGGCAAAGAGAGAAAGCCTCACCCTTGATGTACCTCCAGCTCGCGAGCCAAGGCGGCCCGCTCGATCTTGGCCTTGTGGTAGCTGGTCACCACCTTGTTGTACAAGACGGTGCGTCGCTCCGTAACCGTCTGAAAGAATCAGTTGCTTAGACGAAACCCGGACCGGCTCCAAGCAGCCGGACCATGTCTCGGAGGGCTACCAGGATAATAACAAAATTGCAAAAACGGAAAGACACCTACCTTGTCAGCATCCTCCAGCGTTGCTAGCTGGGCCAGGGCCTCGGCGGCCTTGTTCTTAAGGGCGGCCCGGTAGCCGGAGAAGACCATCTTCATGGGCGCCGTGCCAGGCTGCCCCTCCCGGTTGAACACCTCGCAGGAATCTGCCGAGTGCCACGCAGCCTCCATGGTGCCGCCCGAGCCAAGGCTGGAGTCGAGGCGCACGGCACTGCAGCAGCCGGGCCCCCTTGGCCACGTGAAGGCCCTCGCCTGGGCCCGACGGGCCCCTCGTCCTCACCAGAGCCCGGGAATCGGCGTCCTTTGAGCGCGCTGGCTGCCCCCTCGCCGGCTCCTTCCCGGTCGGCTCCCTCCTCGTCGGCTCCGAAGCTGGAGGCGGCCCGGTCGAAGCAGTCGGCCCGGTGGGAGCCGTCGCATCCGGCGCCCGAGGCGCTCCCTTCGGAGAACTCCCCGGCACCACGACGTTGGGCGCGGGCCCGCCGACTCCGGTCGAAGGCGGCGCCACCCCACCAGCTCCAGCTCCTGCCGCAGGCGGCATGCCCCTGCCGGCTCCGGCTGCCCGCTCCACAAAAGGGGCGCGGCGCGGACACATGTCGTCTAAGGTCGGCCGGGCGCGCCGATCGACTCCTGGTCTCCGCCGCCAGGCGCCGCAGAAGAAGACGCCCCCGCAGAAGGTGGCGTGGCCGCAGGCGGCACGTTAGCAGCCGGCGGCGTGCGCACGCGTGCCGAAGGTTGCGGGGTTGGCTCCCTCCTCTGCCGCTGAAGCGGCGACGTGACGGGAGGAGCCTGCCGAGAGCCGCCTCCCTGGGTAAACTTAATCGCGGCCCTAGTCGAACAAGCAAGAGAAGATAAGTACAGAGGAAGGAAAGAAAAGGAATCAAACAACAGAGGAAAAAGAACTCACCCGGCTTTCTCCGGGACCTTCTTGGGCGCCAGCCGGCGCTGCTTCTTGGCCCTCGCCTCCGAAGCGGCCGTGGACCCGACGCCGGCCCGCTTCCTCCCCTTCGGCGCAGAAGTCGCCGTGCTAGTAGGCGGCGCCGCGCGCAGAGGCACCGCCGGGATGGCCCCCGTGCCGGATTGGGCCGGCTCCGCCTGCCGCTGCTCCTGCTCCTGCTCCTGCTCATGCTCAGGCGAAGGCGGCGGGTTATGCTCCCCCTGGCCGCCCTGATCCTGCGCCACCAGCAGATCGTCGTCGCCAGCTTGGTCGCCGGCTAGGTCAGCCGGGTCAACAAGATCCGGCGTCCAGACCTTCGTCGCCAAGTCGCCATCCTCAATGCCTTGGCGGACGAAAAGCTGAAAACAAGACAAGACAAGATAAATATCGAGTCGGCCACGCTGCCGCAAGTCGGAAGACGGAAAAACATCAACTTACCAGTTCAGGCGGCTGCTCCCGATCGTAGGGCGCCAGCCCCCAGTCCCAGTTGTCCGGCATGTTGGCCTTGGTGATGTTGTTCACCCGGTGAGCCACCTGGGCCTTGGAGAGCTCCAACTTCGACGTCCGTGTCGGGTCGAGCAAGCCGGACATGTGGCCGATCTTGTGGACGCGCCACTGGAGCGGTACGACCCGGCGCGAGATGTAGGTGCAGAGGAGGTCCTCGGCACTCAGCCGGCCCTCCGAGACGCACTGGCCCAGGAAGTCCCACAGGAGGTTCACCTCCGCGTCCGGGTTCGAGGACTTGGCGTTGAAGCCCCAGTTGATCCGGCCGACTGGCGGGGCCGGGTTGAATTCCGGCAGATTGAGCCGGTCGAAGGCCGGGTTCTCGTTCCGCACATAAAAGAAAGACATCTGCCAATTCTTTACAGAATCGACAGTCGGAATCCGCGGGAAGGACGTACCCGTACGGGGATAGATGGAGGCGGCGCCGCAGGTCCTCAGGCGGCCTTCGGTCGTCTGCGCCTTGATGTAGAAGAGCCGGCTCCAAAACTCCACGTCCGGCCACAAGCCGGCGTAGCCTTCCATGAAGGCCACGTAGCAGCTGAGGAGGATCATGGCGTTGGCCGGCAGGTGGTGCGGCTGCAGGCCGAAGTGATCGAGGAACCGGCGGAAGAAGTTGGAAGCCGGCAGACCCAATCCGCGGTCGAGATGCGCGCCGAAGACCACGCGTTCGCCGGGCTCCGGCCGAGGCTCCTGCTCCTCGCCCGGCGCCCTGGTAATCACCCCCGCCGGGATGCGGCGGAGGCGCACGAACCGGGCAATGTCGTCGTCTTGCATGTAGGAGCCCTTCCAGGAGCCGCTCGGCTGGGCCATCGAGGACGAAGAAGAGGAGGTCCAAGAGAGGCGGAAGGGCGAAGAAGAGCCGCTCCTCGCCGGAGGAGATCGCGGTGGAGAAGATCGCGCCGTCGATGCGCGTGGCCCCGTGGCGCCGGATTGGCGGGCTTGCGGCGGTAGCTCGGCGGAGGCTCGTCGGGGCGACCGCTCGCTGAGATTCGCCAGAAGAGCGGAAGAAGAACGGCGTCGGAGCAACGAAGAGCTCGAGCGAAGCGAAGGAGCAAGGCAGGAGCGCGAGGAAGAAGAAAGGGGCAAGTGCCACCTCGGTACCGCCCCCCGCGGCATTTATAGCCGACCGCGGCGGTTGGCCTCCAAGTGGCCGACGTGGGCCACGTCTCCGGATTTACTGCGCCATAACTCCTCCCACGACCGCTACCGTTACCAGAAACGGCCACACCACGTCGCCCACTACCGCACCGGATCCGGAAGGACATTGATGTGACCGTACGAACCGGCGGCAGAGCCCTAGCGTCGGGCCGGTCAAGTCGGGCGCAGAACCCGAGGCGGCGGAGACTCGGCGCGCAGCGAGCGGGAGCCGGACAAGAAGTTCCACTCGAGCCAAAATTCATCAGCAAGGCGGAGGCGCCATCAGATCTGGCGAGAAAGCAAAAACTGCACAAGTATAAAAAGCGGCCGGCTAGAAGCAGCCGGCAAGAGCGAGCCGGATGAGGGCGCAGCCGGCTGAATGGAAATCCTCAGTCGGCCCCTCCAAGTGCCGTCTAACATATTCGAGAAGCCAGGAAAACCTGCCTAGGTCCTTCTAAACGCAGGACCTTGCCAGCTTCGGGGGCTAATGTCGGGGGGAAGACCCCGGATAGGGCAATGGACGCGGAGCAGCCGGCTGGCCACTGGCCGGCTCGCGGCAAAGGCCGGCTGAGGAGCAGCCGGCTGGCGCCGTGGCCGGCTGGTATGGAAGCCGGCTGGCTCTAGGTCCTAGTCGGCCTGGCTACGGCCACCAATGCTATAGTTGGGCCGGCTTCTACAAGCCATATCCGACTGGGGTTTGTACCTCAGACCGACTCGAGGCTGGCGAGTCTTGCACTGGAAGGAACCGGGTAGGTGATCCGGGTTCCCAAAGTCCACGCTGACTCCATCTTCCGTGAAACGCGGGGCACTGTGGAGCAATAGTGCCTCGCGCCGGACAGGCCGTCAGGGCTTACGACGATCCGTACAGGCTACAGTGGCTGACGGCGACAGGGACACCTCCTCCATACCGCTGACCGTGGCAGCCGGATGGGACAGGCCACGATGCCTCAACCACTCCTGACGTCACCGCCTCGGGAAGGAGCGGAAGCCGGAGCCAGCCCAGCCGGCCAGTAAAACTATAGGGTCTTATATGTAAAGTGCCGGTGCCTATATAAGCCGCACTACCCCCTCTCGTGCAGGGGATCGATCATTTATTGCTTTCACCCACCTACAGAGCTGCCCTGTGAGAGAGACCATAGTCTTCCTTAGCCTCTCAGGAGCAGCCGGACACAGCTCTAGGAGCACCATTGTACTGTGTGATCATCATATACACTCATAGCAGGAGTAGAGGTTTTACCTCCATCGGAGGGCCTCGAACCTGGGTACGTCGCCGTGTCGCTCGTGCCCATACCCGCATCCGGATACCGCCGTGAGATCTCTCAGGAACCACTTCGATTAGCCACCCTATGGCATATGCCGTGACGATACCACGACAATCTTCTTCAGATCTCGCAATGGTGAAGAAGAAGGATCCCATTCCCGCCGCCAGTGGCGCCGCCACCAAGACCCCTCCAACTTCATCGAGGAGAAGCGCATCAGCTGCTCCTCCTCCAGCTCCGGCGCCGCCTGCACCAGAAAACTCCACAGCTGGGCCTATGCCCGGCGATTGGCCAGTTTCTACCACCATGAAGCGCGACGAGAAGAGGGCCCGAAGCCTTGGAATAATTTCCTCCGATGAGGGGAACGTCATTCTTCCAGGTGCGACTTCGTGGCCTAATCCCCCTGCCGGTTTTACTGTGATGTTCTTATCCTTCTTGTATCGAGGTCTTTCGCTTCCTTCTCACAAATTTCTCCATCACCTCCTCCGCGTGTATGAGATCCAACTGTGGCAGTTGACTCCCAACTCAATCCTTCATCTTGCCATCTTTATCACCCTCTGTGAAGCTTTCCTGGGCATCGAGCCCCACTTTGGTTTGTGGAAGAAAATTTTCTTCGTGAAGAGATACAACTGCAGTGGTGGGTCTTTCGTCATTGGTGGAGTTGGGTTTGTCGTTCGTAAAGAAGTTAACTAATTCAACTTTCCAATGAAAGAATCCATTCAAGGATGGAGGCTAAACTGGTTTTATATCAGAGATTCATCAGCAACCGACACCCAGCTTGCCCAATTCTCCGATGTTCTAGAAGCCGAACCTAAGAAGTCTTGGAAAAATACCCTTTCACCCGACGAAAAACCCACAGTCGATAGATTATTCGAGAAATTCCTTCGGATCAAAGAATCCGACGGCCAGACTATGATAGGGACTGAGGTAGATGCTATTCTTAAAGCGCCGAGTTCAGCCAATCATGTCCAGGGCCCTTCCGATGTGGTTGTATTGGGGCGCCAAGGATGAGACCAGAGTAAATATTGCTGAGTTATCTGAGAAGGAGCTGCTTGATGAAGTCCGGCGCCTTACTCTTTTTAGCCAAGAAGACTCAATCCCACTGATATCTCCCCAGCCGCCATTTGATGCTGACCACCTGCCAGCGAAGGTAAATCTTTTCCTTCGTGTTCTTGTTGACCTGTTTCTATATATCATTATATGAATGATGTAATGGACACACCCATTTAAGCGTAGCATAAGATCACGTCATTAAGTTTTTTGCTATAAGCTTTCGATACATAGTTACCTAGTCCTTATGACCATGAGATTATATAAATCACTTATACCGGAAAGGTACTTTGATTACATCAAACGCCACTGCGTAAATGGGTGGTTATAAAGGTGGGATTAAGTATCCGGAAAGTATGAGTTGAGGCATATGGATCAACAGTGGGATTTGTCCATCCCGATGACGGATAGATATACTCTGGGCCCTCTCGGTGGAATGTCATCTAATGTCTTGCAAGCATATGAATAAGTTCATAAGAGACCACATACCACGGTACGAGTAAAGAGTACTTGTCAGGAGACGAGGTTGAACAAGGTATAGAGTGATACCGATGATCAAACCTCGGACAAGTAAAATATCGCGTGACAAAGGGAATTTGTATCGTATGTGAATGGTTAATTCGATCACTAAAGTCATCGTTTAATATGTGGGAGCCATTATGGATCTCCAGATCCCGCTATTGGTTATTGGTCGGAGAGAGTACTCAACCATGTCCGCATAGTTCGCGAACCGTAGGGTGACACACTTAAGGTTTGATGTTGAAATGGTAGAACTTGAATATGGAATGGAGTTCGAAGATTTGTTCGAAGTCCCGGATGAGATCCCGGACATCACGAGGAGTTCCGGAATGGTCCGAAGAATAAGATTCATATATAGGAAGTCATTTTATAAGATTTAAAATGATTCGGAAGTTTCTACGGAAGGTTCTAGAAGGTTCTAGAAAAGTCTAGAAGAAATCACTAAGGAAGGAGGAGTCCCGGAGGGACTCCACCTCTCCATGGCCGGCCAACCCTAGGAAGGGGGAGTCCACCTTGGTCTCCACCAAGGGGGCCGGCCACCCTCCCACATGGAAGGGGGAATCCCACCCCAAGTGGGATTCCCACCTTGGGTAGGTTTCCCTATCACATGGAAGGTTTTGGGTTGGGGTCTTATTCGAAGACTTGTAATCCAACACTTGGGGCTTCCGCCTATATAATGAGGGGCCAAGGGGAGGGGGCCGGCCACCCTAAGACCACAGCCTGGCCGCACCCCCTTAGTGGCCGGCCACCCCCTCCCAAACCCTAGCCGCCCCCTTCTCTCCTCCAACGCTCCCGCACGCTTAGCGAAGCTCCGCCGGAGTTCTCCACCACCACCGCCACCACGCCGTTGTGCTGTCGGATTCAAGAGGAGCTACTACTTCCACTGCCCGCTGGAACGGGGAGGTGGACATCGACTTCATCAACACCGAACGTGTGACCGAGTACGAAGGTGCTGCCCGTTCGTGGCGCCGTGATCAAGATCTTCTATGCGCTTTTGCAAGCGGCAAGTGAACGTCTACTGCAGCAACAAGAGCCTCATCTTGTAGGCTTTGGAACTCTTCAAGGGTGAGTCTCGATCATCCCCTCATTGCTACCGTCTTCTAGATTGCATCTTGGCTTGGATTGCGTGTTCGCGGTAGGAAATTTTTTGTTTTCTATGCAACGAATCCCTACAGTGGTATCAGAGCCAGGTCTATGCATAGATGGTTGCATGAGTAGAACACAATGGTTTTGTGGGCGTTGATGCTCTTGTTGTCTTTAGTTTGAGTACTTTGCATCTTTGTGGCATAGTGGGATGAAGCGGCTCGGACTAACTTTACATGACCGCGTTCATGAGACTTGTTCCTCGTTCGACATGCAACTTGTATTGCATAAGAGGCTTTGCGGGTGTCTGTCTCTCCTACTATAGTGAAGATTCAATTTACTCTTCTATTGACAACATTAGTATCACCGTTGTGGTTCATGTTCGTAGGTAGATTAGATCTTTCTCGAAAACCCTAAACCACGTAAAATATGCAAACCAAATTAGAGACGTCTAACTTGTTTTTGCAGGGTTTGGTGATGTGATATGGCCATAATGTGATGATGAATATGTATGAGATGATCATTATTGTATTGTGGCAACCGGCAGGAGCCTTATGGCTGTCTTTAAATTTCATGTTGAGTAGTATTTCAAAGTAGTTGTAATAGTTGCTACATGAGGTGAACAACCATGAAGATGGCGCCATTGATCTTGACGCTACGCCGACGATGATGGAGATCATGCCCGAAGATGATGGAGATCATGTCCGTGCTTTGGAGATGAAGATCAAAGGCGCAAAGACAAAAGGGCCATATCATATCACATATGAACTGCATGTGATGTTAATCCTTTTATGCATCTTATTTTGCTTAGATCGCGACGGTAGCATTATAAGATGATCCCTCACTAAAATATCAAGATAATAAAGTGTTCATCCTTAGTAGCACCGTTGCCAAGACTTGTCGTTTCGAAGCATCTCGTGATGATCGGGTGTGATAGAATCAACAAGTGCATACAACGGGTGCAAGACAGTTTTGCACATGCGGATACTAAGGTGGCGTTGACGAGCCTAGCATGTACAGACATGGTCTCGGAACACATGATACCGAAAGGTAGAGCATGAATCATATGATTGATATGATGAACACTTTGAGTGTTCGCCATTGAAATTACACCTTGTCTCGTGATGATCGGACTTAGGTGTGGTGGATTTGGTTCGTGTGATCACTAAGACAATGCGAGGGATATTGTTTTGAGTGGGAGTTCACCTAGATTTTTAATTATGTTGAATTAAAATTTGAACTCAATTTGTCATAAACTTAGTCTAAACTTTTGCAAATATATGTTGTAGAGATGGCGTCCCCAATCAATTTTAACCAGTTCCTAGAGAAAGAAAAGCTTAAGAGCAACGGTAGCAACTTCACCGACTGGTTCCATCATGTGAGGATCTTCCTCGCTGGCGGAAATCTGCAATATGTGCTTGATGCACCGCTAGGTGACCCTCCTGCAGAAACTGAAACCGAGGAAGTAAAGAGTGTTTACGCAACTCGGAAAGCTCGGTACTCTCAAGTACAGTGTGCCATCCTGTGCAGTCTAGAATCCGATCTTCAAAAACGTTTTGAGCACCACGATCCTCATGAGTTGGTCAATGAGCTGAAAGCTATATTTGAGACTCATGCGGCCGTGGAATCCTATGAAGCATCGAAACATTTCTTCAGCTGTATGATGGAAGAAGGCAGCTCCGTTAGTGAGCACATGCTCGTTATGACTGGGCATGCGAAGAAACTCAGTGACTTGGGAATAGTGATTCCTAATAGACTGGGGATTAATCGTGTCCTTCAATCACTGCCACCAAGTTACAAGAACTTTGTGATGAACTACAATATGCAGAACATGAACAAGGAGTTACCTGAACTCTTTGGCATGCTAAAAGCTGCTGAGATTGAGATCAAGAAAGAGCACCAAGTGTTGATGGTCAACAAGACCACCAGTTTCAAGAAACAGGGCAAGTCTAAGGGAAAATTCAAGAAGGGTGGCAAGAAAGCTGCCACGCCTCCTATGAAACCTAAGAACGGCCCTAAGCACGATCTTGAGTGCTATTCTTTGCCAAGGAGAAGGGACACTGGAAGCATAATTGCTCCAAGTATCTGGCTGATCTGAAGAGCGGCCTTGTCAAGAAGAAGAAAGAAGGTATATCTGATATACATGTTATAGATGTTTATCTCACTGGTTCTCGTTCTAGTACCTGGGTATTTGATACTGGTTCGGTTGCTCATATTTGTAACTCGAAACAGGAACTAAAGAATAAACGAAGACTACTGAAAGATGAAGTGACTATGCGCGTTGGAAACGGATCCAAAGTCGATGTGATCGCTGTCGGCACACTTCCTCTACATCTACCTTCGGGATTAGTTTTAAGCCTAAATAATTGTTATTTTGTACCCGCGTTGAGCATGAACATTATATCTGGATCTTGTTTAATGCAAGACGGTTATTCATTCAAGTCTGAGAATAATGGTTGTTCTATTTTTATGAATAATATCTTTTATGGTCGAGCACCTGAAAAGAATGGCTTATTTCTGTTAGATCTCGATAGTAGTGATACGCATATACATAACATTGATGCTAAGCGGATTAAATTGAATGATAATTCTACTTATATGTGGCACTCGCTGCCTTGGTCATATTGGAGTGAAACGCATGAAGAAACTCCATACCGATGGATTACTTGAATCACTTGACTTTGAGTCACTTGATAGATGCGAAGCATGTCTAATGGGAAAAATGACTAAGACTTCATTTTCTGGTATGATGGAGCGAGCTACTGACTTATTGGGAATCATACATACCGATGTGTGCGGACCAATGAGTGTAGCATCACGCGTGGTTATCGTTATGTTCTAACCTTCACAGATGATCTGAGTAGGTATGGGTATATCTATTTCATGAAACATAAATCCGAAACTTTCGAGAAGTTTAAGGAATTCCAAAGTGAAGTAGAAAATCAACGTAACAAGAAGATTAAATTTCTACGATCTGATCGCGGAGGTGAATATCTGAGTTATGAGTTTGGCATGCATTTAAAGAAATGCGGAATACTTTCACAATTGACACCGCCGGGAACACCACAACGAAACGGTGTGTCCGAACGTCGTAATCGAACCCTCTTAGATATGGTTCGTTCTATGATGTCTCTTACTGATTTGCCGTTATCATTTTGGAGTTATGCATTAGAGACAGCCGCATTCACTTTAAATAGAGCACCATCAAAATCCGTAGAAACGACACCGTATGAATTATGGTTTAATAAGAAACCTAAGCTGTCGTTCCTTAAAGTTTGGGGTTGCGAAGCCTATGTAAAGAAGTTACAACCGGACAAGCTAGAACCCAAAGCGGAGAAATGCGTCTTCATAGGATACCCTAAGGAAACTATAGGGTACACTTTCTATCACAGATCCGAAGGCAAAATCTTTGTTGCTAAGAACGGAACCTTTCTTGAGAAAGAATTTCTCACTAAAGAAGTGACTGGAAGAAAAGTAGAACTCGATGAGATTGATGAATCTTTATTTGTTGATCAGAGTAGCACAGTACCGGAAGCTGTTTTTGTACCGCCTACACCGGCAACAGAGGAAGCTAATGATAATGATCATGAAACTTTGAACGAGGAAACTACTGAACCTCGCAGATCGACAAGGGAATGTGCCACTCCTGATTGGTATGAGCCTTGTCTAAATGTCATGATTGTGGACAACAATGATGAGGACCCTACAATGTATGAAGAAGCGATGATGAGCCCAGATTCCAACAAATGGCAAGAAGCCATGAAATCCGAAATGGGATCCACGTATGATAACAAAGTATGGACTTTGGTAGACTTACCTGATAGCCGCAAGGCTGTCGAGAATAAATGGATCTTCAAGAGAAAAACAGATGCTGATGGTAATATTACTGTCTATAAAGCTCGACTTGTCGCAAAGGGTTTCCGACAAATTCAAGGAGTTGACTACGATGAGACTTTCTCACCTGTAGCGAAGCTAAAATCTGTGAGGATTTTGTTAGCAATAGCTGCATTTTTAGATTATGAGATTTGGCAGATGGATGTCAAAACGGTGTTCCTTAATGGAGACATTGAGGAAGAGTTGTATATGGTACAACCCAAAGGTTTTGTCGATACTAAAAATGCTGACAAAGTATGCAAACTTCAGCTTTCAATCTATGGACTGAAGCAAGCATCAAGAAGTTGGAACCGACGCTTTGATAAGGTGATCAAAGACTTCGGGTTTATACAGTGTCATGGAGAGGCCTGTATTTACAAGAAAGTGAGTGGGAGCTCTGTAGTATTCCTGATATTATATGTAGATGACATATTATTGATTGTGAATGATATAGAACTGTTAAGCAGTGTAAAAAGTTATTTGAATAATAGTTTTTCAATGAAAGACCTTGGTGAAGCATCGTATATATTAGGCATCAAGATTTATAGAGATAGATCAAGACGCCTAATAGGGCAATCACAGAGTACATACCTGGACAAGATTCTAAAGAAGTTTAGAATGGACGAAAGTAAGAAAGGGTTCTTACCTATGTTACCAGGCAAGGTATTGAGTAAGACTCAAGGACCGGCTACGGCAGAAGAAAGAGAAAGGATGAGTCAGATCCCCTATGCCTCGGCAGTAGGCTCTATCATGTATGCCATGCTATGTACTAGACCGGATATAGCACATGCTGTTAGTTTGACTAGCAGATATCAAAGTGATCCAGGAATGGAACACTGGACAGCGGTCAAGAATATCCTGAAGTACTTGAAAAGAACTAAGGATATATTTCTTTGTTATGGAGGTGACCAAGAGCTCGTTGTAAGCGGTTACACCGATGCAAGTTGGAACACTGATCCTGATGACTCTAAATCACAGTCTGGGTACGTGTTTATATTGAATGGTGCTGCAGTAAGCTGGGCAAGCTCGAAGCAGTGCACGGTGGCGAAGTCTTCAACAATTTCAGAGTACATAGCGGCTTCAGAGGCTTCATCAGAAGCGGTATGGATGAAGAGGTTCATTGTAGAGCTCGGTGTGGTTCCTAGTGCATTGGACCCACTAGTCATCTACTGTGACAACATGGGTGCCACGCCAATGCACAAGAACCAAGGTCACACAAGAGGCTGAAGCATATCAAGCTGCGTTACCACTCGATTCGCGAGTACATCGAAGATGGAGAAGTAAAGATTTGCAAAGTACACACTGATCTGAATATAGAAGATCCGTTGACTAAACTCTCCCTAGGGCAAAGCATGACCAACACCAGAATGCCATGGGTGTTAGGTACCTTACAATGTAATCTAGATTATTGACTCTAGTGCAAGTGGGAGACTGTTGGAGATATGCCCAAGATGCAATAATAAAAGTGGTTTACATGATCTCATGGTCATAAGGACTAGGTAACTATGTATCGAAAGCTTATAGCAAATAACTTAATGACGAGATCTTATGCTACCCAATTAAGCGTAGCATAAGATCACGTCATTAAGTTATTTGCTATAAGCTTTCGATACATAGTTACCTAGTCCTTATGACCATGAGATCATGTAAATCACTTATACCGGAAAGGTGCTTTGATTACATCAAACGCCACTGCGTAAATGGGTGGTTATAAAAATGGGATTAAGTATCCGGAAAGTATGAGTTGAGGCATATGGATCAACAGTGGGATTTGTCCATCCCGATGACGGATAGATATACTCTGGGCCCTCTCGGTGGAATGTCGTCTAATGTCTTGCAAGCATATGAATAAGTTCATAAGAGACCACATACCACGGTACGAGTAAAGAGTACTTGTCAGGAGATGAGGTTGAACAAGGTATAGAGTGATACCGATGATCAAACCTCGGACAAGTAAAATATCGCGTGACAAAGGGAATTGGTATCATATGTGAATGGTTCATTCGATCACTAAAGTCATCGTTGAATATGTGGGAGCCATTATGGATCTCCAGATCCCGCTATTGGTTATTGGTCGGAGAGAGTACTCAACCATGTCCACATAGTTTGCGAACCGTAGGGTGACACACTTAAGGTTTGATGTTGAAATGGTAGAACTTGTATATGGAATGGAGTTCGAAGTTTTGTTCGAAGTCCCGGATGGGATCCCGGACATCACGAGGAGTTCCGGAATGGTCCGGAGAATAAGATTCATATATAGGAAGTCATTTTATAAGATTTAAAATGATCCGGAAGGTTCTACGGAAGGTTCTAGAAGGTTCTAGAAAAGTCCGGAAGAAATCACTAAGGAAGGCGGAGTCCCGGAGGGACTCCACCTCCCATGGCCGGCCAACCCTAGGAGGGGGGAGTCCACCTTGGGCTCCACCAAGGTGGCCGGCCAACCCCCCACATGGAAGGGGGGAATCCCACCCCAAGTGGGATTCCCACCTTGGGTAGGTTTCCCTATCACATGGAAGGTTTTGGGTTGGGGTCTTATTCGAAGACTTGTAGTCCAACACTTGGGGCTTCCACCTATATAATGAGGGGCCAAGGGGAGGGGGCCGGTCACCCCAAGACCACAGCCTGGCCGCACCCCCTTAGTGGCCGGCCACCCCCTCCCAAACCCTAGCCACCCCCTCTCTCCTCCAACGCTCCCGCACGCTTAGCGAAGCTCCGCCGGTGTTCTCCACCACCACCGCCACCACGCCGTCGTGCTGTCGGATTCAAGAGGAGCTACTACTTATGCTGCCCGCTGGAACGGGGATGTGGACGTCGACTTCATCAACACCGAACGTGTGACCGAGTACGGAGGTGCTGCCCGTTCGTGGCGCCGTGATCAAGATCTTCTACGCGCTTTTGCAAGCGGCAAGTGAACGTCTACCGCAGCAACAAGAGCCTCATCTTGTAGGCTTTGGAACTCTTCAAGGGTGAGTCTCGATCATCCCCTCGTTGCTACCGTCTTCTAGATTGCATCTTGGCTTGGATTGCGTGTTCGCGGTAGGAAATTTTTTGTTTTCTATGCAACGAATCCCTACACTGTCATGTTCTTTTCTGCAAGAAAGTCTTCGAGTCCAAATTTATCGGATGCGCGTCCAGCGCTCCCGATGGGAGTAGCCCCCGAGTCTAGGCGCGGATGCTTGTAACCGTGTGTAGACTCAAATTGTTCGATCCGTTGGTTTTAATTCTTCATCAAATGCTTCAAGCGGACTCGCCACCTTCCATGACATCATTGATGACGCTGCCACTGCTGTGGTTTGATTGACGAGACGTGACCTGACGGGCCCACCCTACTTCTGCACGGTTCTGTTTAGGAAATGACCACTACTTCCGTGCAGTTACCAAGGTGATTCCTCGATTTCTGCGCTCGGTAATGAGAAAAGATCTCTTTAATAAATTGAAAGCAACGACACGTGCCCACTCAATTCTCTTACTTCATTTTACTTTATAATCTCAAAGGGTAAAGTCTCCCTTTTCCACGCTTCCTTCTCGCGACCTCTCTCCCTCATTCATCCTCCTTGTTCTCAACCGCCGCGCCGCCACCGCCGTTTTCTAGATCTTCTTCAGATCTCGCAATGGTGAAGAAGAAGGATCCCATTCTCGCCGCCAGTGGCGCCGCCACCAAGACCCCTCCAACTTCATCAAGGAGAAGCGCATCAGCTGCTCCTCCTCCAGCTCCAGCGCCGCCTGCACCAGAAAACTCCACAGCTGGGCCTATGCCCGGCGATTGGCCAGTTTCTACCACCATGAAGCGCGACGAGAAGAGGGCCCGAAGCCTTGGAATAATTTCCTCCGACGAGGGGAATGTCATTCTTCCAGGTGCGACTTCGTGGCCTAATCCCCCTGCCGGTTTTACTGTGATGTTCTTATCCTTCTTGTATCGAGGTCTTTCGCTTCCTTCTCACAAATTTCTCCATCACCTCCTCCGCGTGTATGAGATCCAACTGTGGCAGTTGACTCCCAACTCAATCCTTCATCTTGCCATCTTTATCACCCTCTGTGAAGCGTTCCTGGGCATCGAGCCCCACTTTGGTTTGTGGAAGAAAATTTTCTTCGTGAAGAGATACAACTGCAGTGGTGGGTCTTTCGTCATTGGTGGAGTTGGGTTTGTCGTTCATAAAGAAGTTAACTAATTCAACTTTCCAATGAAAGAATCCGTTCAAGGATGGAGGCTAAACTGGTTTTATATCAGAGATTCATCAGCAACCGACACCCAGCTTGCCCAATTCTCCGATGTTCTAGAAGCCGAACCTAAGAAGTCTTGGAAAAATATCCGTTCACCCGACGAAAAACCCACAGTCGATAGATTATTCGAGAAATTCCTTCGGATCAAAGAATCCGATGGCTAGACTATGATAGGGACTGAGGTAGCTGCTGTTCTTAAAGCGCCGAGTTCAGCCAATCATGTCCAGGGCCCTTCCGATGTGGTTGTATTGGGGCGCCAAGGATGAGACCAGAGTAAATATTGCTGAGTTATCTGAGAAGGAGCTGCTTGATGAAGTCCGGCGCCTTACTCTTTTTAGCCAAGAAGACTCAATCCCACTGATATCTCCCCAGCCGCCATTTGATGCTGACCACCTGCCAGCGGAGGTAAATCTTTTCCTTCGTGTTCTTGTTGACCTGTTTCTTTCGATCTTTTCAATTTTCATTATTCTTACTCGATTACTTCGACAGATCCCTATAGCTCCCGAACGTTTGCAAGACATGTCGAATGATGCTTCTGAGAAAAGGGGTTCTTCGGTCCCTGTAGAATTCCATGCTGGAGAAAATGCAAACCCAGAAGATGAACATGATGACCCGATGAATCCTGAAGCTTCTTTCATCGATCCCCAATCCCCTGCCGATGATATAAGTGATACAGCGGGGTCAATCCATGATGACGACGCTGATCATGCTGCCTTTGTTGATGCAGCTACGGAGAAGGCCGATGCGCTGCCCTCTAAGAGATCATCCGGCGGCTTTGCCGAGAAGACGATCTTTATGATTTGTAAGTCCATATTACTTTCTCTAAAATTAGGTTCTCATGATTTCCATCTGTATTCGATTTTCACTTAGTCAGTTTCTCACTCTTGTAGTGAAGAGGATTTCATCGAACCTCCGCCCAAGAAGGCTAAAACTTGCGCCGACAAGCCGAATCCAGCTGCCTCCGAGGCTTTGACCCCTGCCACATCCCCAGTGGCTCAAATTTCGACAACTTCTTCCCTCTCCAAAGGGAAGGATATTCCATCAGCTACCGCAGCTACGACTTCTCCTCCTGATAAATCCATAAGCCTTTTCTGCTTCGATTAATATATACGGCTCTAGTAGCTCCCGAGTGGGTCTTTAAAACTTTCTGACGGTTAATTCCCCGTTTAATAATAATCATCTTCTCTTATTTCCCCAGAATTTGCGAGTCGTTATCTCTTCACTAGAGGCCTTCGCCTCCCAATATACTTCTCTTGAAGTCGACAAGGTCCGGCTACAAAAGGAGGTCAAGTCTTCTTCTTCAAAGTTGGAGGGCGCAATAAAAATTGCTGCCGAGGCACGCCAAGAGGTCGATTCCTTAAAGGGTGAACTCGAGGAGCTGAAGAGGAAGCTGAAGGTCGAAGAAACATCCAGGCTTGCTGCCGAAGCTATGATGATTGAAAAGGATGATCTTCTTCGCCAATCTTCTTTGGCCTTGCTTAGTAATTCTTCATTTGGCTTTATTTTTGATTTTCGCTTTATTGGTTCAGTTTTTGGTTAGTGAACTCTTCCCTTTCGTTCCTTGCAGAAGCTGCCGACATCCCTGCTGAAGCCTGGGACAAACTCCCGAACAATTCTCTGACAAATGCTTTGTCACTGACCCTTGGGTCTCACAAGCTTGTTCAGGACCTTCTCCAGAAGGGTAAGGGAGCCATGTCGAGGATGCACTCGATGATCTTTCCCAAGATTGACCAGAACAAGACTTTGGGACAACTGATCAATGCTTTTGCCATTAACACGAAGGAGGTTATCAAGGTATTCAAATGTACTTTGCGCCCCTATGGTGCCCTCCTAGCTTTTCAGCTTATGATGGGTCACGGTTTCAAAGCCAATATCGAAGAGATGTCCAAGGAACTATCGAAAGACCAAGATGGGCGATTTGTTGACTTGGGTGACTTCAAAACCCCAACACTTAAATGCGCTCGCTAGCTTCTTGAGTTGGTCTCAGCAAAGAAATCGTCCATCGGACCAAGCTTGTCAAACCAAACCCATGCTCCTTGACTTAATTTTTGTAATTCTGCTTGATTGAAATAATTTCCCGTCATAAGACCTCTGTAATTGTAACAAATTTCGTACTGGCAATGTTGCTAGTTCCCTCTTGTTATAACACTTTTGTTTGCATGCTCCCGATGGGAGTAAATTCCAGTGTTGAACCCATATAATCCATCATGCTTCTTAATAACCTTTTGCAGGTTTTTCCTATGCCTTCATTTACCGATGACTCTTCGGGTGCTATCTCTGAGAATGATCGACTCCAACGCATGAAGGATCGAATTGCTCAGATGGAGAAGGATATGTGCATCACTTATGCTTTGGCTGCTATTATCAGGAAGAAGAACGAACTGGCAGCTGACGCAGAACGCTATGCTCTTGCTGAATACATAGAGCCACAGAAAGTTTGAACTGTAAGTGCTCTTAACTTCCTGCTCCTTATCTTTCATAAAAGGTGTCTTCTCATCTTTATTCGTTTCTCCTTCTAGTCATAGCTTTGAACCCAGCTGAGGAAAACAAGCGTATCCATGGGTGCGTAAATGCGTTGACTCAACTATCATCTTTAGATGAGGTTTTCTGGAAAAACCAATCAAAGGCTTCCACTGTCACGAAGATCCAAGATCGGGTTCAACAGGTCCACCGATTCTTCGACAAGTGTTATAAAGGATTGAGAATAATCTGGAAGACAATGTTCCCTTTGAACGTGGTTCCTCCCACGTTGTTGACTTTAATGTCAGAATTCAGTAATAGTAGGAAGATCTGAAGCTTGATTCGATCACAACTTATCGCAGGAGCTGAAGCTGCATTTTCCCTTGTTCTTGTACGTCATCCTGCGGCAGATTTGATGACAATTGCCGACACTGTTGGTGACTTAGGGCCACTTTACCTGAAGGTGCAGGTTCCTGCCGCAATTGTTATCGAAAGGCTCGAAGGATCCTCAATATCAGCCGAAGAAGTGGTGGCTCCGCAGAAATAGTTCAGAAAATACTCCTGTTGTAAGGAAAATGCCCTGATACTTGCTGCATCCGAATGTTCGGATGATGCAGGTCCAATAAATTTATCAGCAAGTGTATGTATGTACCTCCTTTTTGGTAATGTCGTTGGCAAAATTTGAAGGAGTAAATTTTAATTACTCGTTTTACATATGTTTGTCAGTAGCAAATTATTTGAGTGATCAGCTCGTGTTGAAGGTTTTGCTAAACCTGTTGTATGTGCAACTTCGCTTTCGACCGATGCATGTCTTGACAGCAGCTCCTGAATGAATCGGTGGAACAAGATCCGCCGATGACTCCGTCGCTCTTTAGTACTTCTATAGTTTAAAGTACCAGACATGGGTCATTTCCGTACGTGTTTCATGATCCTTGCTATCTGCGGCACTCTTTGAGGCATCTATAGCGAAGGATAAAAAGCAAGATTCCCGTCGATTTTGCATCATAGCATCCGTAATTTCAGGGGCTTTTTAGAGTGCAATTTTTGGGCATATTTTCAATTAAACCAATGTTTGCTGTAGTATACGAAGTTCTTGATGATTTTGTTCGGGTGTCCCGAATTACTGCAATACTTCAAGGAAACAAAACTTGAGTCTTCATTAATAAAATAAGCGAGAACTAAGGGGCTAAAAGGGCCCTATTGAAAAGAGAAAAACTAAATATAATTCTCCCCATCCTTTTAAACAAGAGGGGGGTTCTTCTTATCTTCGAGCTTTTCCAACGTGTCAGTGGCTTTGGAAGCGGCACTGGTTTCATCAGGAATTCTTGCGTTGTGTGCTGGAGTTTTGTTTTCTTCTATAACGATCTTGCCGTCATCTGCCGAAGGTTTTACTGTCGAAACTTCTAGAGCAAGATCAGCCGGTTTCTTCTTCAGCTTCTTGACGCGTTCATCTTCCTTGTTATCGAGTGCTGACGATTTTGAAGGGAAGTCGTCAGGTTCCTGCTTTAGTCCAAACTTGGCAGCAATCCTCTGAAATTCACGATCACAATTATCTGAGCGTGAAAAACTTCCATAGACTGTGATGTTTGTTCCATTGTTCCCAGGTATCTTGAGCTTGAGGTACGCATAATGTGGCACAACCATGAACTTGGCATAAGCTGATCTTCCGAGTATAGCGTGGTACTGTGATTCCCAGTTTACTACTTCAAACTCGATCTTTTCCTTCCTGAAGTTATCGGGTTTCCCAAAGACAACGTTCAAGTAAATTTTACCAAGAGAGTACGCCGGTAAGGTAGGGAGGATCCCGTGAAAACAAGTATCTGTTTCTTCCAGCATCCTCATCGTAATTCCCATGTCTTTGATTGTGTCGAGGAATATCAGATTTAATCCGCTTCCACCGTCCATGAAGACCTTGCTCATTTTAAAGCCGCCAATTTGCGCTTCGACTACTAAGGCAGCGTGCCCTGGCTTTGGAATTGTCATCGGGTGATCTGCTCTGCTGAACAGAATGCCCAGTCGATGTATTCAGGAATGTTAGCCATGATACTTTGTGCCAGGTTGATTTCTTGGGTGAGCTTCTTCATCTCCCTTCTCAAAACACCAGTTCTATGAATCATACTAATTTGTCCACGTGGTGGCGGGAAAGGCTCGTTAGAGTTGTGAGGCTGGACCTGCTGAACCTGGTGCTGAGGTGGCGGTGGTGGTGGAATTGGCTGCTGCTGCTGCATGAGCTTCTGCATCTCGATGAACTGTCGACAGTCTCTGAGGAGATGACTTGATTTCTTCTTGTTATCTTTAGAATCGATGTACGCGTGCAGGTAGCAAGGGGCGTTTATCTGCTCAGCGAAGGGTAACTCGGGGGTCCTCTGAGGCCGTGGTTTGTAGTTGCCACAGTTCCCAGAATTACTCCGATTGCCGTCCTGTTGATCGTCTTACCTATCGTCATACCGATCATCTTGTCGATCAGAATATCCTGCGGCTACCAAGTTGTTGTCAAACTGCGGTCTTTCCTTTTCTTACGACAATCTCTTCGACCACCCGAGTCATGCCTCGGCTGATCGTCGTCCTCGTCATCACTACGCGGTCGAGGCCTTCGCACGTTGTCTTCGCCATCAGCCCAGCTGTTGGAAATTTCCATTAACTTGGTTATGGTCTTTGGCTTCTTGCGTCCAAGCTCCTCTATGTAGGTTTCGCGTCGAATACCATCGCTAAAGGCATCGATTTCTCTGTCGATGGAAACATCTTCGGCAGCGTTCAGGAGTTTAGTGAACCTCCCAATGTATCCACACATCGACTCCTTCGGCTTCTGCTGGCAATGCCGCAATTCTTCGATCCCAACAGGCCTTTTGTATGTTGCTTGGAAGTTTTTGACGAAAGCGTCTACCAGATCATCCCATGACTTGATGGAACCCTTTGGCAGGCCTCTCAACCAAGCCCGTGCCGAATCCTTCAGGTAAAGTTGAAGGCACTGCATTGCTGCTATCTGATTTCCTTTGTGTAGGGTCACAGTCTGCAGATAATCATCTATCCAAGACCTCGGCTCCTGCTGCCCGTCGTACTTAGCGGCATCAGTAGGAGTAGGTTTGAACCTTTTGGGTGGCATTGTCTCGCGGATCTTATAACTTAAACAATCAGCTCCTCTCATCTCGCCATCATACTCCTGCCTTTCTTCCGAGGCGTCACTATCGTACCCCTCCCTTGCGGCTCCCCGTCGCCTGGCTTTGTCAATTCTACTCTGGGTGATTTCATCTCGAGCGTCCCTTGAACGGTGCTTCGAACCGCTGGCTTGAAGCGTGGTTTTTTCCTTTCGTGGAACCAAACTATCTCCCAGGATTGCCAGGCTTTCCAGTGCACCCCGATGGGCTTGAGCCATAGAACCTTCGGGTCGGTGGTTAATGAGATATGTCGCGAGGTTGGCGGTTGCTCCTCCGATGGTTTTTGGCCTTAACATACCCGCAGTGTCCGTGGTCATGAAGGACTTGGATAGGTTTGATGTTATTTCTCTAGCATCGTCTTCCGAAAGTCGGGACAACCTTGATCGATGCTTTCCTGCGCCTTGGCTGCTTTGGGACGCGCTTCCCCGTGAGCCCCTCCGCCGTTCACTAGATTGGTCTGCTGCTATCAGACGTAGTTCGAGGGTGGCCTGCTCGTTCGATAGTCGCTCCCGATTTTTCTCCAAGATAGAGCGGTAGGCGTTAAGGGTCCCAACCAAAGTTCTGGTGGGAAGTGGTGTGTTGTTGAATACAGCTGCTCGGGCTGCCGCCCATTCTTCCTCTGCGATGGTGTAATCGCTGTTGTTGTTACTGGCACTATTTTGAAAGTTGCGTCGCCTGCTGGACCGGGGGTGCGATCTCCTTCGACTCCTCTGTTTCCCGTGTTTCCTGCGTTATTGGTAGCATAAACTTGATGACGCGCTGTTTTCCAAGTGGTTGTCCTGACAACGTTGTCGACGCTATCCTCTCCCGACGAATATCTGGCGCTGCAGATGAACGGAGTGTCACACGATCCAATTTCGTGCCTAGTGTCGCAGTTCAGACAGTAGTACGAGGTCATATCCGATGATATGGGATCATCGGATCCAACCGACATTGAAGACACCGACCGAGGGGTCGATGGTGGAGACGAACCCGTCGAGTCTGTTAAGCCAGCCGAAAGATCAATCGATGACGACATGATCGATCCTGTGGCTGGTGGGGACAATTTCCTCGCTGATCTAGGGACGAACGGCTCCAATAACCGAAGAACTACCTCCGCGTTGATGTTACAGTGGACGCTCCCGAACGTCATACCCAGGTTTCCTTGCAGACCCGAGAAAGTTGAACGGGAACAGTCGCTGTACGGGGTGAACTCGTAGGAACCGAATCGGATCGGACTCCTCAAGCTTGGCGATGCCGACGGCGTCGACGAAGCTGCCGATGACATAGTTGGATCTGCCGATGACGGATCTTGTGCCAACAGGGTTCCCACAGACGGCGCCAATTGTCGAGGGTACTCTTCGGCAATGCCCTCCGTTTGGGGCTTAGGGTAGATGGAATCCTGTAGGCTGACACGAGACATTGATTATCAAACAAGCGGGGAAAACGATTTACCCAGGTTCGGGGCCCTCGATGAGGTAAAACCCTTACGTCTCGCCTGTCTGATCTTGATTATGAAACTATCGGGTTACAATGGGGCGCCGAAGGTTTCGGCTGTGATCTCATCGAGAGTCTAAGTTTTGTTGGGACCTAGCTCTAGACTTATGGTGGCTATGATTGCTAATATTGCGTGTGTCCTCGGCAGCCCCTCTCCTGACCCTTATATAGGGAGCTAGGTCTCAAGAGTTATGTCCGGGCACGACTAGGTTACAAAGAGTCCTAGTCCTAAACTTTCCTTGTATTCCTCGTCTCCTTGTCTTTTTCTTCAAGGATCCTTCTTCGGCACCGACATAGTGGCCCACCTTGTCATCGAGTGTCTTCATGGGCCTCTAGTTGGGCCGTGTAGGGTAGCGCAATAACAGTTACCGGAAGGGTAATGCCCACGTCAAGCAGCAACTCAAAATTCAAATTCTATTTCCTTACCATTTTGGGTGAGTGTTTCTGTCTTGTGCACATTCTCTTTTGTTTACTCCATGCATGGTATGTCTAATCGATGAGTTATGCATGACTGTGCATGTAACGTGTCCGCAGGTTCCACTGGATTCTGCTAATAATTGAATTTCACACCTCCAGAGTTCTCATCATGGACTCTCTGAATATGGATTCAAAGCTTTGGGTCGGCATGAGATTAATGCTGCAAAAGTAATTATTTTCAATCATTTGCGCTCTATATCGATCGTCCTCTTTCGTTCATTTCCTAATATCAAGTAACTAATAACTCCCTTGTTCATTTAAATTTTTTTTCCCTATAGGGTTTGGAAACGGTTCAAAGATAAAATAACCGGTGAATTCAAATATGAGCTATAATTTAGAAGGTTAGTTAATGTGGATACTCAGCCACCGGGGACCAATCTATATGGATACTATGTTTGTGAGTTCATCCGGAGACACAGCTCTGAGCGGAGGCCGGCGGATATCAACTTGCGGAGGAATGACTTGCGGAAGAAGCTTAGTCCAGAAGCTCGCTTTCGACCAATTCAAGAGGAATTAGCATGATATTTGGTGAGGAAAGTCCTCCATCCTAAAGGAGAACACTATTGCGAGGACGAAGAACTTCTGATGCCGTAAATTCTGTATGGAAACTTTTTCGAAGTTGTATATGGTCACCCGAGATTGAATATATATTGTATATTCCACTTGAATTCTTCTTGTTCGAAATTTCAAAGTTGTTTGAAATTGTACATTCATATGCATCAACGTGTAACATGTATATAGTAGCGTAGAATATGTGTACTGAAACTTCTTTGAAATTAAAATAAAACACAAAATAAAATATAAAAGAAATGGAACGTAGCAAAAAGAAACCAGATTTAGGGGGGCTAGAACCCTAAACCTAAGGTTCTCCGCCCCGACGGACGCCTGCCGCCCACGTGGACGGACCTTTAGTCGCGGTTCGTAAGCAACCGCGACTAAAAGGGGGTCTTTAGTCGCGCATAATTAGTTCCGGTTGCGCAACCGGGATTAATGCCCTTTGCGAACCGGGACTAAAGCCCCTTTTTCTACTAGTGGCATTTCGAAAAAGTCCTAAATCCTTACATGGATGGATGGAGTACAATTAATTAATGAGCTTGTTAAGAGCTTGTTAAGAGAGAAATTTCATCCTGCTCAGACTCCATACGTTTCCATACGCGTACAATGGGATAAATATCGAGCCCGTCTCCATACGTCTGCTATACCGGTGGTCAGGTTGATGGCTCGCCGCGGCCACGGCTTCTCCGTTGCATGCACTTGGCGAAACCCAAGCTCATGATGACATCCGCACGTACGTCGCCGGCCGGCCGGCTGATGAACGAGTATACATCATGGGCCACACCAGTCAGTGTCGTGATTACGTGGCCTGTGAGGCAACAGCGACCTCTCCTAGGGCCGCTGCTTTCTATCGCCGGGGCATCGGAGGACGATGAGCTAGGGATGGCGCCATCGAGGACCCGGCTATGCCGATGCCGAGCTTGTTGGCCTAGTCCGCCCAGGGTTAGACGCGCTCGAGGCCACCATCTGGAGCGCCTGCGATTATCTTTTCATTCATCAATCATTCCGCTTCACATCATCACATGTCCCTTTCAACAATCAGGAAGTTTTACCCTAGTACGTGGGCAGTGGCTGGGTAAAGTGTTCCATGCATCCTGGAATCACACACTTCAAGAGAGCAAAATACGGCCGGCGGGGAATCGGCCGCCGTGACGAGCATAGGGCTGTGCTAGCTATTTGCTCCGCCTAGGCATTGGCTCTCCCGCGAATTTCGCATGAAGTTGTGGTTAATTTTCTAGTCACATCATCCAAGCAAACCATGTGTGCAGTTTGTGTGTAATTTACCCTACAATTTACCTTTTTCGGTCGTTTTCATCTACTCGCCCTTCACACCTCATATGTCTTTTTCATGTGGCACCAATCAAGCTCACCTAGTGCCTAGCTACATGGGTACCTAGAGATGTCTCTATAACCTCTACAAGGCCTAGAACAAGCACGGTCGGTCGGTGCACCATATATCGGTGTCCTTTTCCACGAGAAAATCACTATCAGATTGAAATCGTTTCCGGTAGATTTGTGCTAACACATTTGCTTTAAGAGAATCAATTTTCGTTCTCAATATATATATATAATTTCATGATAACCTAGAAATAAATAAAAAATCTACATTGCTTGATTCCATAGTTGATTTTGGTTTTTGATATATGAAAAATAAGATAGTAGGCTTGTATACAAGAACCGAGAGATTATCTCATGTTCAGCCATCCTTAGACGGAGGGAGACTTAAATGAGAGGTTTTCCTACTAAGGACAAATGTACAAAGGTTACGCAAAGTTTTGTGGTTATTTCGATTATTCCTCCAGTCTAGCATGTGTGAATCTTATGTTCTAGAGAGATAAGGAAATACACATCAATTGTGTTGATGGGACGATCAAGGTTATAGCAGTGTAGATTAGATGCACATGAATGCGAAGGGCATTGCATGGAAGTAGGTCTAACAACACCATACAAGCAAACTACCATCTAAAAGAAGATTCTTTCTCTATCCTTTACATCTCCATGGTTTCTCTCCTATTTGTTTGAGCAAATTATCATGAAACTACCGTTTCCAACTATTCAGCTATATATAGTTTTGATGATAATCATTCCAACAGCTAACAATATGGTTGTCACTGCAGACAAAAACTGACTTCTTTTCTACCTACTTTAATTTTAGTTTAAGATATTTATATTTTAATATTCAAAAACTAGCCGGCCAGTATTTGTGCTTTGCAACAGATATATATATATATATCATGAAGGATAAAATACCCCTAGCAAAGTCAATTCTAAGAACATTCCGGTACAAACATCTGAATATACACGTGCAGTAAAAAAGGCGAGAGATCTTGATAGCACGACTCGACGACTATTGATAAAAAATGTCGACCGAGAAATATAACTGTTTTCTTTTTTTAAGTAGAAGCCGCTTCTTAGAAAAAAATCACGCAAGGTCGCAAGCACCACAAACATCCGCTCTCCACAGTCTGCAGTTCTGCACACGCTATGATAAGACGGGCATTGTCGTCATTGATGGGTAGTAAGAGCCAACACCGTCGCGTCCAGAGTTTGAAATGCGTGATACTTTTGCAACAAGCACCAAAACAACATTAAACCGAATAATTCTAAGCGGACCCTCTACACCAAGCACTTTGGCACCTTGCGCTTCCTCCTTTAAGTAAAGCCGTGCCTCGGGCGAGCGAGAAGAAACGGGCGTACGTTGCTAGCTAGCTTTGTAGCTGTCTGCCCTTCCTTGCCGTTGCCTCGACCTCGAGCTCCAGGCAGGGAAGCAGCACAGGAATGGGCGCGGCGATGGGCATGGTCATGGTCATGCTGGCGGCGCTGCTGGCTAGCCTCGCGCCGTCCGCCCGTGGGCTCGACCGCGGCGAGTTCCCGCCCGGGTTCCTCTTCGGCGCAGCCACCTCTGCTTACCAGGTTGGTTGGTGTGGAGCTCAGCTTGGCGTCGTCTCCCTTTATCTGTTCGTTCAGTTCCAGTGCAGAGTTCATCAGGCTTCAGCTGTGATTTCTGGTTCCAGATTGAGGGCGCGTACCTGGAGGACGGCAAGGGCCTCAGCAACTGGGATGTCTTCACCCACGCACGGTGTAAGATTTCCCTCCCCCGAAACTTCCTCGCATATTCCTTGTCTTTCTCTGAAGACGCACGTGTTTAGGATTGAACTGAAACTGCACAATTCCCTCCCTCGATCGGTCCCTGCTAGCAATTCAGGTTCACCGGAGCTCGACTGGATGGTGCTCTATTAGCAAGTATATTTACCATGTATGTTGATCGTGCATGCATGCGGCTGGATTTTGTTAATGTCAGCTCAGCGAATCATCGCCAGGATAGGGATATAAGTCGTGTCCTGGTACTACTATGATTCCAAAAAATAACTTTGAAACATTCGGTTTCGTCGAGAAACCTTAAAGGGCAGTGAGATCCTAAGGCGGCCAGTAAAAAGATTCAGAGGCCGGCCGCACTATTTTTGTTGTCGTTTACGCAGGGGCTGCAGAAGCAATGTATATTACCCTCGGGCTTTGGAGTATTGTTTTTTTTTTTTTTGCCAAGGGGATATTTTGTATTTGGTTGGCCTATATACCTGTTTTTTCCATATCTGTTAATAATCGTATAATGCTTTGTTCTCACTGTGGTCATCGGTCAGCTCAACCTCTTTCTCCGATTCTTCGGAGAGGTTACCGAATTGATCCTTTTGTTTCACTGTATAATATTCTCTTCAATCTTTGTGGATTTATACTTTGTATACTGCATAAGCATCCTCGATAATTGTACAGTACTACAGTACCATTTATTCTGTTGATCCAAATTAAGTCTGGTCTAACATTTCGAACAATACTCACACGCAGTTCTCCTGCAAATTAAATTCTCTGAAAAAGAACATCCACATGTGATGTATTTTTTAAGAGTTTAAATTCTGTTTTTCTCTGATAAAAGTTTGCTTTGCTGCAGCTAGGGATATCAAGGATGGACTGAACGGGGACGTAGCGGTTGACCACTACCACCGGTACATGGTACAGAATAAGCAAACACAGAATCACTACTGTAGTACTAGTTGCCATGGTGCATCTTAGATTGTTAATCGCTCCGATGTAATACTGACACTGCTCCGAACACAGGAAGATGTGGAGATCATGCACAATCTGGGCGTCAACTCCTACAGATTCTCGATTTCGTGGGCGAGAATCCTGCCAAGTATGCCTACACACGCGCACAATTTTGTTGCTGTTTAATTAGTCACTGTCCAGTTCCTTAGACACTCAAAATGTCGTTGAATCCTCGTAGGAGGCCGGCACGGAGACGTTAACTCAGATGGAATAGCTTTCTATGACCGCTTGATTGCTGCCCTGCTGCAGAAAGGTATAGCCAGTCTCACACGACACACCTATTAATAATCTTCAGCGAAGATCTAGCAGCAATCATCCTAAGTGTTCAGAAAACAACAATGTCGAACAGGGATAGAGCCATTTGTGACGCTGCAGCACTTTGATCTGCCGCACGAGCTGGAGGTCCGTCATGGCTGGCTGGGAGCCGAAATCCGGTAAGATATATACAAACTCACATACTATGCCCTGCTTGCTCTGCTTCACAGTTAGCCTAGCCTCGGTTCGATCAAGCTAGTTTGCTCCAAAAAAACTTGTGTTTGCAGGGAGGAGTTCGACTACTACGCGGACGTGTGCTTCCAGGCCTTCGGTGATCGGGTCAAGTTCTGGACGACGTTCAACGAGCCCAACCTGTTCACCAAGTTCGCCTACATGCTGGGGATGTACCCTCCCAGCCACTGCTCCGCGCCGTTTGGGACCTGCAACAGCGGCAACTCCCACCAGGAACCCTATGTTGCGGCCCACAACATCATCATGTCTCATGCCACCGCCGTGGACAACTACAAGAAGAATTACCAGGCAAAGCAAGGAGGTTCGATAGGAATTGTGATTGCGATGAAGTTTTATGAGCCGCTTACGAATGCAACGGAGGATATTCTGGCGGCACAACGTGCGTTGTCTTTTGAGATACATTGGTATGTCATTTTTTTCACCTCCTTCTGCAACCTTATGAAGATGGTTCACATCGAGTTCACCAAATTAACCTGCAAAAGAGGAGGGAACTGTAGTCTATGTCTATGTATTATGGTTGTTTTAGCGTCTCTTTTTGCCTTCTGCAGGTTTTTGGATCCGATATTCTTTGGTGAGTATCCCAAAGAAATGCAAGAAGTGCTATCATCTAACTTACCAAAGTTCACCGCAGCAGAGAAGAGGTTACTGCAAAACAAGGTGGACTTTATCGGGGTAAACCATTACACTACAATTTACGCCAAGGATTGCATCTTGTCTTCGTGCGACCTTAATACTTATGAGGGGAATGCACTGGTCCTTGCTATAGGCGAAAGGGACGGCATAAAAATTGGAAAACCAGTAAGAACTTGTTTCTCTCGTATACAAATTTTCTTGTCACATTCTCCTTCCTCTGTGTGACATGTTTGATGTGATAAACCTTTCAGACTGCATTTGTTGGTTTTTATGACGTTCCGGAAGGCATGGAGAAGATTGTCAAGTATGTTAATCTAAGATATGAGAACACACCTGTCTATGTTACCGAGAATGGTTAGTGGCAAGGACAATAAAATTTTACAATTCTTGCAGTAGTATCCCTGGTGATTCCAACTCCCTCCTATTAAATACTTATGTTATCATTGATCATGTGTCATCATACCCATGTCCCTCTTTCAGGCTACTCGCAGTACAGCAATAACAGTATGGGAGATTTGATCAATGACGTTGGAAGAGTGAACTACCTGCAAGGCTATCTCTCGGGTATCTCTTCAGCAGTCAGGTGACAAGCAGACACATTGCATATATATTCTTCATGTGCGCATCATAGACTTTAGCAGAGACATCCAAGCTAAACCTTGCAACAATTCTAAGAATATTTTACTTGTCGGCATGCATATAGGAGAGGAGCAAATGTGCGCGGCTACTTTGTGTGGAGTCTCATGGACAACTTCGAGTGGGCTTTCGGTTTCACCGTGCGATTTGGGATGTACCACGTGGATTTCCAAACGCAGAAGAGGACTCCAAAGTTGTCCGCGAAGTGGTACCAAAACTTCCTCATGGGATCTGGGCCCGTGAACACAATGGAAAATATGAGTACAGATATCTGATACTTGTAATTTCGAATGCCATTGCCATGGATACCCGCGTACCTGACATGCTTGGCTACCCATATTCATATAACATCGTTAAAAACAGAAGCTTATGTTGCAAATGTTATGTCCGACGTTACCACTGAATATTGGTTTCAGAAAGGCGTACGTTAACCAGGAACAAATGAATGCCTTGCCGTCTTAGTTACATTGGTTCCAAATATTGACAATAATAAATTTAATAGACGAACCAAATGTCTTTAGGTGGAACTTGACCGCTTATGTTTCCTTCTCTGTAAAATTTATCTGTGCGTCCCTCGTGGATGACAATACTCACTTCCATCGACAGTACTTATGGATGCTTAAAGTGCCTCAAAAATAAAGTTCTTCATGTGGTTTATAGTCGAGTGGAAGATTGTCGAGGAACGGTTAGAGAAACGTCTGCACAGCTAGGAACACACGTATCTTTTGGAGGACACTTAGTTCTCATTAACTCAACGCTATGTTTCTCTAACCGTTCCCCGACAATCTTTTGGAGGACACATGTCTTTTGGAGGACCTCTTAACTCAATACTTAGCAACAAAGTGTTGTATGCTATGTTTCTTTTAAATTCCAAAAGGAGTACTCCAGCTGGAAAGGAAAACTTCTATATTTTAGCTGGGATGTATTGTAAAAACATAGAATGGCTAAATGAAATGTAGTGTGTGTAAGTTTGGTAGATTTGTTTGAAAGCGTTGCCCTTTGTCTCGGGCACGTGTGCATGTTTATATGAGTCAGGAACACCCGTGGCGTGGCGTACAAGTTGAGGATCGTTAAGGATCCGATACAGATATGAACCACTCAAAACTATCCGAACCCTTATAGTTCTGGGTCGGTTACATGAGATAACAGCACGCACACAACACATATTCTAACATCCCCCTTAATCACAACTTTGCTAAGTTGAGATTACATTTAAATTCTTCTAAACTTCTTGTACGCAATGCCTTTGTAAATCCATCAACAATTTGATCTCCAGAATGAATAAACCTGATATGTAACTGTTTGTTAGCAACTCTTTCTCTAACAAAATGATAATCTATTTCTATGTGTTTTGTTCTGGCATGGAACACAGGATTAGCAGACAAATAAGTTGCTCCAAGATTATCACACCAGAGACAAGATATCTTTCTTTCCTTGATACCTAACTCACCAAGCAAAGACTGAAACCAGATAAATTCTGCAGTTGCATTTGCTAATGCCTTATACTCAACTTCTGTACTTGATCTTGACACTGTTGGTTGTTTCTTTGCATACCACGAGATCAGATTAGACCCTAGGAATATTGCAAATCCATCGTTGATCATCTGTCATCCAGACATCCAGCCCAGTCTGCATCAGAAAATGCACTCACCAACATAGATGAAGTTTTGTTAAAAACTAGACCAACACTAGAGGTATGCTGAATATATCTCAGAATCCGCTTAGCAGCAGTCCAATGAACAGTTGTAGGTTCATGCAGATACTGAAAAATTTTATTCACAGAGAAAGCAATATCCGGCCTGGTGAGTGTTAAGTACTGAAGTCCTCCAACAATACTTCTATACCTTGTACTATCCTCATAACTGAGAGGTTCTCCTTCGTAGGCAGACAATTTTTCAGTAGTTGAGAGAGGTGTTGGTGAAGGCTTGCATCCTTTCATACCAACAACTCGAGCCAACAAATCAGTTGCATATTTTTGTTGTGTCAGAACTATTCATTCTCTAGTTTTCTTCACTTCAATCCCTAGAAAGAATCTTAAATCCCCAAGATCTTTAAGAGCAAAATGTGAACTCAAGTCTTTCAACAGTGTTGTAATTGCATTCTGAGAGGAACTAGTAACAATGATATCATTAACATAAACTAGCATATAGATGATTATACCAGACTTTTTGTAGATAAACAGTGATGTATCAGATTTTGATGACACAAAACCAAGATCAAGAAGTTTAAAGCTCAAGCGAGAGTACCATGCTCTGGGACCTTGTTTTAGGCCATATAAAGCCTTGTCAAGTTTGCACACATATGATGGTGCATGCTTGTCCTCAATTCCTGGTGGTTGCCTCATATATACCTCTTCTTCCAGAGCACCATGCAAGAACACGTTCTGTACATCTAGCTGCCTCAAACTCCATCCTCTGGAAACAGCAATAGATAAAACCAAACGAATAGTAGCAGCTTTAACTACAGGACTAAAAGTGTCCTCATAATCAATACCATATCTTTGCTTAAATCCTTTTGCAACTAAACGTGTTTTATACCTGTCAACAGTACCATCTGCTTTCTTCTTAATTCCGTAAACCCATTTGCAATCTATTAAATTTTTACCTTCCTTTGGTGGTACCAAATTCCAAGTTCTGTTTTTCATCAAGGCTTCATATTCTTCACTCATTGCCTTCCTCCATTTTTCACTTTTAAGTGCATCATCTAAATCTTCAGGTTCACCTGTAGATGTCAACATAGCATATCTGATCGTGCTAGGAAATAATTTTTTCGGATTGCTTATCCCTTTTTGTAACCTGGTAACCATACGTGTTTCTACAGCATTTTGAGCCGCAGAAGATCCTGCGTTTTCTGCAGTGGACAGAGAAGAATCTTCTCCGGATCCACTGCTGGCAGAGGCTGACACCGCAGATCCTGGCGATGCTGAACTGTCGCCCTGGCCCGCAGACAGCGCGTCGTTTTCCTGGCGGACGGACGTGCTCACCTGCGACGTGTCGCCCTCCTGCTGGTCGAATCTCCCGCTAGCACTGCTGCCACTCTTGCCCGTGTGCATGCGCCCTGGCCTGCCTGCTGTCGTCGATCCCGGAGCGTATCTACATGGGGATCCAGCAAACTGACGCCCAGGTGTGGCAGGAGAATCTACCTTGGATCCAGCGCCTGCTTCAACACCAATTTTCTCCGGATTTTCACCATTTTTCTCCAAATTCTCTTCTGCAAAATTCTGCACACCAGCACTAGCAATAGTATTAGCAGGATTAGCCCTTTGATCAACACTATTCACACCCCCATGATCAAAGATAGAGGTTGGTTGTAGAGGTTCAGGGAGAAGCAGAATTTCTTTGCAAAGAAGTGCACCGGCATTTGGATGGAGATATTTGAAGGGAAACACCGTTTCATCAAATACTACATCTCTAGATATATAGACACGACCAATTTTGACTTCTAGACACTTGACACCCTTATGCCGAGAACTATAGCCTAAGAACACGCATTGTGTATAGCGGAAGGCAAGTTTATGAGAATTATATGGTCTAAGATTAGGCCAACATGCACATCCAAACACACGAAGAGAGGAATAGGTGGGTTTGGTGTGAAAAAAGACGTTCATAGGGTGTGTCAAAATTGATAGTCTTACTTGGAAGTCTATTGATCAAATATGTCGATGTAAGAAAGGCTTCATCCCAAAATTTGAGAGGCATTCCTGCATTTGCTAGGAGGGCAATACCCATCTCTACTATATGACGATGTTTGCATTCTGCTGAACTATTTTGTTGGTGAGCATGAGGACAAGACACATGATGAGATATTCCAATGGTTTTGAAGAAAGAATTTAGTTTTTCATACTCGCCACCCCAATCAGATTGAAGGAGGAGAATTTTCCTCCCAAATTGGTGTTCAACTAGTACTTGGAAATTGTGGAAAACATCAAAGACATCATATTCTTTTTGATAAGATAGATCCATGTATATTTTCTAAAATCATCAATGAAGCTTACATACACTACAAGAAAAGTTCTGATAGACAACGTCCCAAAATCGTCCACTAAGGGGTATTTTTCGTCGCCTATGGGCCTAACCCGACGATATGGGTTCTGTTGTCGAAACTGCGTCAGGCAAAGTCCTACGACGATTTTTTCGGTCCGTCGCGCTTGGGCGCCCTTCCGCCACGGAAAATCGGACCGTTGCCCAAGTGTTTCCGGGAGCCCGTTGACTGCTGACGTCATGCAAACTGACACGTGGCAGACGCCGTTAATGGGCAGTTAACGGCGTTAACCGGCTGAAACCCCGTGGTAGATGGTAGGCCCACACGAGGCCTGCCACATCTTAAGCGGGCCGGGCCAGCTGACATAGTTTGACCGGTCAACTATATAGCTGGGCTGGTCCATTAGTTACGTGGGCCGGGCCTAACCTCTAAGGTTGACTGGTCAAAACTTAAATGGGCCGGCCCATTTAACATGTGGGGTCCACCTTACAGCAACTGGGCCGGCCCAAGAAGCAAGTGGGCCGGACCAAAACACAGGTGGGTCCCACTTTCCTTTTAAAGGGCCGGCCCATTTAGTGTGTGGGGTCCACCATATAGCAAGTGGGCCGGGCCAAAAACACAGGTGGGTCCCACTTTCCAATTAAAGGGTCGGCCCATTTAGTATGTGGGGTCCACCATATAGCAAGTGGGCCGGCCCAACAAGATAGTGGGCCGGGCCAAAAACACAGGTGGGTCCCACTTTCCTGTTAAAGGGCCGACCCATTTGGTGTGTGGGGTCCACCATATAGCAAGTGGGCCGGCCCAACAAGATAGTGGACCGGGCCAAAAACACAGGTGGGTCCCACTTTCCAGTTAAAAGGCCGGCCCATTTAGTATGTGGGGTCCACCATATAGCAAGTGGGCCGGCCCAACAAGATAGTGGGCCGGGCCAAAAACACAGGTGGGTCCCACTTTCCAGTTAAAAGGCCGGCCCATTTAGTATGTGGGGTCCACCATATAGCAAGTGGGCCGGCCCAACAAGATAGTGGGCGGGCCAAAACACGTGGGTCCCACCTTCTGTTAAAGGGCCGGCCCATTTACCATGTGGGACCACCATATAGCAAATGGGCTGGCCCAACAAGATAGTGGGCCGGCCCAATAAGCATGTGGATCCCACTATCGTGTAACCGGGCCGGCCTACTAAAGAAGTGGGCCGGCCCAAAATGAAAGTGGGTCCCACACTACTGTAAGTGGGCCGGCCCAATCTGTTGTAGGGCCCTACTTGTTTGACTAGTCAACTTGCATTAAATTTCATGAGCCTAAAATCTGATACCAATGATACACACAATTACATACACAAATAAAACAAGTAGGAAAATTACAAGGCAATTAATGTGCCCAAATAAAAAAAATTACAAAGAATCATTGAGGACTTCTATTAGCATCATCAATAACACGTTGACATTTGGCAATCGCCTTGATTGAATCTTGTGTACTCTTTGTCAACATATCAGCTACAGATCTTAAAGCAGCAATACCATGTCTTTTATAAAGTACACCTTGAGATATTCTTGTTTGATGAAAGAAATGGTCTAGGTTGACGGCTATGAGAAGATGCATCAGAAGAAATATCAGAACTTTTTGTGGGCCTCACTTCTAATGAAGATTGCTTCATCACAACTGCATTCTGATAATAATGCAAAAAGAGTTAAACGATGAACTATGCAAACATTTATTATGCAATGTAGATATAAGATAATAACAAGTTGCATAAATAAGACAATGTATGGAACTTGTACTAAGCACAAACTTACATCATAATGTTGCACAGGGTCGCTACAGATCCTTTTTTGGCGACTATCTTCTAATGATGACTGCTTCATTAAAAGCGCATTCTCAGTAACATTGCAAACATAGTTACAACAATTAACTATTCAAACATGTATTACGCAATGTAGTGATCAGATAACGCATGAAGCGAGAAATAAGCACAAGATAAGATAAGATGCATGTACTAAGCACATCTTGGCTCATTGCAGTCCTTCTCTTGCGTGCACTAGTCGTGGTCAACATGCCTGTCATTTTAGGTTCAGCCATCAAGTGAAATGCTAATCCTCCTGCTCCATTGTCCTTAATCTGTGTTTAGATATCACATTTAAGACCAAGTCAGCTGGTTTCAAATAACAGAAAACTTGAGCTGCCAAATGAATAAGCCAATATTTACCAGATATCAGATTAAAACCAACTAGATGTTGCTTTGCATGAGATACGAATTTCAGACATTCAGATTTAGAGTAGGGTAATGCCAAGGTTTTCCACATAAAGTAAACTGGCATTAAGATTGACCAAATGTCGTGTTCAAATCACCTTTGCAGCTTTCTCCAAGACAAGCATATCAAATAGGCGTAAACATAGTAAAGCATGAATGGCATTGCTATGGCAGGGTTCCAAGTGTTAATCTCTTGCATAAGGAACAATGCATATAGGTTATAGATAATAACGGAAGTAAACTGCCAAAATTACCAACCAAGAACTCAGATTCCAACCTTTCCTAGCGTCCCCGCTGTTAATGTTGGATGTTCTAATAAGTGGTTCGCATGATCAATCCCTAGGAAAAATAACATTGACAAGTCAGTCTACGATAATACAAAGACCAGACATGCACGCAGCAATAACTATATAAGCTAAAGACGAGGTATAAGAGCAAGCAGATTGGAAATGCACATAGCATGATTATAAAAGCAGTGTGAGAATAGCAGACACGAGAAAACAGCTAGCGGCTAGCGGTGAGCTAATGACGTGGTATAAGAACAAGCAGATTGGAAATGCCCATAGCATGACTATAAAAGCAGTGCGACAATAGCATGCAATACAAAAACAGTTGGCAGCAAATGAATGGGTATAAGGCTATAAATATGTGGATGCACACAGTGTCGATAGAATGAACAGGATGGTAGCGACCGGATAATGCTTTTGTACTGTACAATATTTAAACAAACTTCATGCGAAGCAACACATCAAGAAAGTTAACTGCATATGAGATCTGCAAATAACTACACAAAACATGGCTAAAGAAACACCGCGATCTAACGGGCCAGCGTACTAACCAAGCTGCGGCGGGGTGGACGGGGGCGGCAACTTGCATTCCAGCGGCGGCGAACGCGGAGACGATGAATCGACCACTGTTTCGGTAGAAGCGGGCGTTAGTGAAGCAGATCTGGTTGGCTGGCAAGGGATTCGGTGAAGTTGATACAGCCGCTGCGCCGAGGTAGTCGGTGGCGAGGTCGGCGGTGAAGCAGATCCGTCGGTGGCGAGGTCGGCGGTGAAGCAGATCCGTCGGTGGCGAGGTCGGCGGTGAAGCAGATCCATCGGTGACGAGGGCGGCGGGGGAGCGGATCAGGTGGGTGGACAGCCAACACGATCAAGGCTACATTGTGGAGGAGTATGCCGGCGCGGCGGCAGATCTAGTACTTGTAGAGAGTCAGGCTTTGGCTTGTGATAGTATTTTTTATCTAATTGGGCGATTGGTTGGTGTGTGGGTTGGGGACTTTGTTTAGGGTTCGGGATCTAGGCAAGATATTTCATTGTTACCGAATGAGCCCTCCATGGTCGGTGGGTTGTAGCTTCCGGACCAGGGTTAAAAGGGTAAAACTGGTCACGGGATTTTCGAATGGATGCGGCGGGATGATTTGGCGCGCAGCCGAAATTTTCAGTTTCAAGCTGCGAGCGTAACGACAAAAATAATGTTCTTCCCTAGGGAGCTCTCATTTCTTCCTCTTCTCTTTCTCTCTCGAGTCTCTCCCACTCCCCCGGCTCCTCTCCCCCTTCTCTCCGGCGGCCTCGCCGGCCGGAGACGAGGCCGACTTCTCTCTGTATATTGTACACCCTCCGAACTAAATTAATTGATTCAACTTTCCTTAGACGTGTATGTATCTAGACTAAAAACATGTGTGGATACATCCATATTTAGATAAGCAAAGTTGAGTCAGCTAATTTGGATCCGAGGGAGTTAGTGTTGTTGTAAGCTTAGATCCAGTGTTTCCCATGAGCAGAATGGCGCAATGGAGTCGGGGATCTCGTCATCGGCTTCAGATCTGGCCTATGGTGAATCTGGCGGATCTTGCCGGCCAAACCCCGATCTGGTGCCATCAATGTGATGGCGCTAACGGTGAGGCTTGCTTTGGTCAGTGCTTCAGATCTGGCCAATGGGGAAGTCAAGCTGCTAAAGTTCACAAGCTCGGGGCATACGACGGCGTCATCCATCTTGCCCGTGCACATATTGGCCTTTCAGCGGCCCTTCTCAGAGCCAATATGCCGTTGCTGAGGCCCTTCTTCTCCTTCGTCCTGGCGACTACCGGCGACACCGTCCCAAGTGGTGTGTCCCCGGCGACGGAGTTGCTGGAAAGGATGCGGAGCAGAGATCTGATGTGCGGTCGAGAAGGACTCGATTGATTTTCTTCTATATGTTTTGGGGTCCTTTTTGTAAAGTTGCAGGTTCTATTAGTTATTGTCTAGTACTTTTGGTCCTCTATGTAATTGTTTGGACTAGTTTCCATTGGCACTGATAAACTTGAATTTTGACAAGTTCACAGGGAAAAAATTCCTTTGCACATACGGCCTATCATGTATAAACATTCTTGAGATTTAAACTATATGTAATGTGCCATGCATTAACCCTAAACCATATATATGTAACTAACCCTAGCTGATCAAACCCTACTTAATTAAAACAAATAACCCTAAACTATACGCATGCACTTTATGCGCAAAGGCGCGGGTGCCTCTAATAATGTGTGTGCGCACTCGATCGATGATCCCTCAACCTTATACAACCCTGAAACCCTAATCCCTAATCCCTAAACCCTAAACACCCTAAACACTAAACCCTATACCCTAAACCCTAACCCTAAACCCTAATTAAACCCTATATATAGGCCAACGACACTTAATTGTGCATCAAGCAGGCCAGGGGTGCCTCGCGGTCCTCTAATTAAATTAAATGTGCCATGCATTAACCCTAAACCATATATATGTAACTAACCATAGCTAATCAACCCTACTTAATGAAAACACATAACCCTAAAGTATACTAGCTATAACCCGATCTAATAAAAACATGCTCTATATATAGCAGCTAGCTAGCAAACCGTAGATTAACACCAATTAATATATACATGGCCTATATCGATCATGTTGTATAACATATCCCTGAGATTCATTAATTAATTATATAATTATCGTGATAAATTAATTAACTTGAATTTTGACAAGTTCTCTCGAATGAAAACACATTTGAGTAAGTTGCCTCATAATATATATATAATTAGTGTGCATGCATGGCCTACCATGCATTCGTGCATATATTTTAATGTATATTTGAACATATTATTGGGGATTTCAATCTCTCTCTCTCGATCATCTATATATCATTGGTGGCCAAAAAACACACATATATATGCATGCAATTTATGCGTAAAGGCGCGGTTGCCTCTAATAATGTGTGTGCGCACTCGATCGATGATCCCTAAACCTTAAACAACCCTAAAACCTTAAATCTCTAATCCCTAATCCCTAATCCCTAAACCTAAACACCCTAAACACTAAACCCTGAACCCTAGACCCTAAACCATAACCCTAACCCTAAACCCTAGCTAACCCTAAACCCTAATTAAACCCAATGTATAGGCCAACGACACTTAATTGTGAATCGAGCAGGCCAGGGATGCCTCGCGGTCCTCTAATTAAATTAAATGTGCCATGCATTAACCCTAAACCATATATATGTAACTAACCCTAGCTAATCAACCCTACTTAATTAAAACACATAACCCTAAACTATACTAGCTAGCTATAACCCGATCTAATAAAAACATGCTCTATATATAGCAGCTAGCTAGCAAACCGTAGATTAACACCAATTAAAATATACATGGCCTATATCGATCATGTTGTATAACATATCCCTGAGATTCATTAATTAATTATATAATTATCGTGATAAATTAATTAACTTGAATTTTGACAAGTTCTCTCGAATGAAAACACATTTGATTAAGTTGCCTCATAATATATATATATATAATTAGTGTGCATGCATGGCCTACAATGCATTCGTGCATATATTTTAATGTATATTTGAACATATTCTTGGGGATTTCAATCTCTCTCTCGATCATCTATATATCGTTGGTGGCCCAAAAAACACACATATATACGCATGCACTTTATGCGTAAAGGCGCGGGTGCCTCTAATAATGTGTGTGCGCACTCGATCGATGATCCCTAATAAACCTTAAACAACCCTAAAACCCTAAATCCCTAATACCTAAACCCTAAACACCCTAAACACTAAACCCTAAACCCTAGACCCTAAACCCTAACCCTAACCCTAACCCTAACCCTAAACCCTAGCTAACCCTAAACCCTAATTAAACCCTATGTATAGGCCAACGACACTTAATTGTGCATCGAGCAGCCCAGGGGTGCCTCGCGGTCCTCTAATTAAATTAAATGCGCCATGCATTAACCCTAAACCATATATATGTAACTAACCCTAGCTAATCAACCCTACTTAATTAAAACACATAACCCTAAACTATACTAGATATAACCCGATCTAATAAAAACATGCTCTATATATAGAAGCTAGCTAGCAAACCGTAGATTAACACCAATTAAAATATACATGGCCTATATCGATCATGTTGTATAACATATCCCTGAGATTCATTAATTAATTATATAATTATCGTGATAAATTAATTAACTTGAATTTTGACAAGTTCTCTCGAATGAAAACACATTTGATTAAGTTGCCTCATAATATATATATAATTAGTGTGCATGCATGGCCTACAATGCATTCGTGCATATATTTTAATGTATATTTGAACATATATATTCCTGGGGATTTCAATCTCGATCTCTCTCTCTCGATCATCTATATATCGTTGGTGGCCCAAAAAACACACATATATACGCATGCACTTTATGCGTAAATTAAGGCGCGGGTGCCTCTAATAATGTGTGTGCGCACTCGATCGATGATCCCTAAACCTTAAACAACCCCTAAAACCTTAAATCCCTAATCCCTAATCCCTAAACCCTAAACACCCTAAACACTAAACCCTAAACCCTAGACCCTAAACCCTAACCCTAACCCTAACCCTAACCCTAACCCTAGCTAACCCTAAACCCTAATTAAACCCTATATATAGGCCAATGACACTTAATTGTGCATCGAGCAGGCCAGGGGGTGCCTCGCGGTCCTCTAATTAAATTAAATGTGACATGCATTAATCCTAAACCATATATATGTAACTAACCCTAGCTAATCAACCCTACTTAATTAAAACACATAACCCTAAACTATACTAGCTAGCTATAACCCGATCTAATAAAAACATGCTCTATATATAGCAGCTAGCTAGCAAACCATAGATTAACACCAATTAAAATATACATGGCCTATATCGATCATGTTGTATAACATATCCCTCATATTTATTAATTAATTATATAATTATCGTGATAAATTAGTTAACTTGAATTTTGACAAGTTCTCTCGAATGAAAACACATTTGATTAAGTTGCCTCATAATATATATATATATAATTAGTGTGCATGCATGGCCTACCATGCATTTGTGCATATATTTTAATGTATATTTGAACATATATATTCTTGGGGATTTCAATCTCTCTCTCTCGATCATCTATATATATCGTTGGTGGCCAAAAAAACACACATATATACGCATGCACTTTATGCGTAAAGGCGCGGGTGCCTCTAATAATGTGTGTGCGCACTCGATCGATGATGATCCCTAAACCTTAAACAACCCTAAAACCCTAAATTAATTATCGATCTCCCTGTGATTCATTAATTAATTATATATATAATTATCGATGATAAATTAATTAACTTGAATTTTGACAAGTTCTCTCGTATGAAAACACATTTGATCAAAAGTTGCCTCATAATATATATATATAAAATTAGTGTGCATGCATGGCCTACCATGCATTCGTGCATATATTTTAATATATATTTGAACATATTCTAGGGGATTTCAATCTCTCTCTCTGTCGATCATCTATATATCGTTGTTGGTGGCAAAAAAAACACACATATATACGCATGCACTTTATGCGCAAAGGCGCGGGGTGCCTCTAATAATGTGTGTGCGCACTCGATCGATGATCCCTAAACCTTAAACAACCCTAAAACTACTCCCCTAAACCCTAAACACCCTAAACACTAAACCCTAGACCCTAAACACCCTAAACACTTAACCCTAAACCCTAGACCCTAAACACCGTAAACACTAAACCCTAAACCCTAAATACCCTAAACACTAATTAAACCCTAAACCCTAGACCCTAAACACCCTAAACACACTAGACCCTAAACCCTAGACCCTAAACACCCTAAACACTAAACCCTAGACCCTAAACACTGAACCCTAAACGTACCCTAGACCCTAGCTAAACACCCTAAACACTAAACCCTAAACCCTAAACCCTAGCTAGCTAACCCTACACCCTAATTAAACCCTATATATAGGCCAACGACACTTAATTGTGCATCAAGCAGGCCAGGGGTGCCTCGCGGTCCTCTAGTTAAATGAAATGTGCAATGCATTAACCCTAAACCATATATATATAAATAACCCCTAGCTAATCAAACCCTAGTTAATTAAAACACATAACCCTAAATATACTAGCTAGCTATAACCCGATCTAATAAAAACATGCTCTATATATAGCAGCTAGCTAGCAAATTAAACGATAGATTAACACCAATTAATATATACATGGCCTATATCGATCATATGTTGTATAACATCTCCCTGAGATTCATTAATTAATTATATAATTATCAATGATAAATTAATTAACTTGAATTTTGACAAGTTCTCTCGAATGAAAACACATTTGATTAAGTTTCCTCATAATATATATATAATTAGTGTGCATGCATGGCCTACCATGCATGCATTCGTGCATATATTTTAATATATATTTTAACATATTCTTGGGGATTTCAATCTCTCTCTCTCTCGATCATCTATATATCGTTGGTGGCCAAAAAAACACACACATATACGCATGCACTTTATGCGCAAAGGCGTGTGTGCCTCTAATAATGTGTGTGTGCGCACTCGATCGATGATCCCTAAACCTTAAACCCTAAGTAAACCCTAATCCCTAATCCCTAAACCCTAAACACCATAAACATTAAACCCTAAACCCTAGACCCTAAACCCTAACCTCCTAACCCTAAACCCTAAACCCTAATTAAACCCTATATATAGGCCAATGACACTTAATTGTGCATCAAGCAGGCCAGGGGTGCCTTAGCTCGCGGTCCTCTAATTAAATTAAATGTGCCATGCATATATATGTGTTTAATTTGGGGATTTCAATCGCTCTCTCGTATGTAGCTCTCTCTCTACCTCTCTCTCTCTCTCTCTCTCTCTGTCTCTCTCTCTCTCTCGTTAATTGGTGGCCAACAACAAACACATGCACTTTGTGTGCAAAGGCATGCGCCTCTAATAATGTGTGCGCAGTCGATCGATCTAGTTTTGATTAATCATAGCACACAAATAAAGAAGTTGTATTTGAATCCACACAACCTAATCTAAAACACATAACCCCTAACATGGCCTAATTAATTAACCCCTTCTCTCTACCTAATTAGTGGAAATTGCACAAAATCAAAAGGGGTCCCTCACTAATTATGCATATCTGCTAGATTGTGATAAACTTTTGCCCCATATATATTTGGTGGATGGGTGCATCTTGGCATGTAAAACAATTAGTGTTTGCAAATGGCGTTGTCAAAATTTATGTACAAATGATTTCTTTCCATCCAAAGTGCATAAAATGGGAGTTTTAATGAAGAAAGTACAAATAAAACAGCTCAACATGCTTCCACACCCCGATTTTCACACGAAGTAGAGCATATTTAAAGGATAATTCCAGAGTTTTACTATTTTTCAAGCAACTTTGCTAATTTTCCCCCACTCACATGACTTTATGTCGATTTAACGAAAATATGGCGAATTTAAACTACATGGGCGGGATAGTTTGAATTGTGCGCGCGGCAAAGGGAACCGCCTATTCCTCAACCTTGTGCACGGCAAATTACACACGCAACTCCATTAAACGCCACCTACCGACCTTAATTATCACCCGGCGGCCCGGCCGCATGACCCCCACCCACCCCTACACAACTTATCCCCGTCCGTGCGAAGAGCTTCCCCTCCCCGTCCCGTCCGTGCGAAGAAGAAGCTTCCCCTCCCCGTCGTTCTTCTCGAGACGCACCGGCGGTCAAGTTGATCCACGGTAGGGCTGCTATCTCTAGCTCAATCATGTATCGGGCAAGACGGCCTAACGATTTATATTTTCTTGATGCTGCTAAAAAAATTCGTCAGTATGCTCGAACTAATTGGCACTTTATAGTTTTCCGCTCGATTTGTCATCGATCAATTTGTTCATTTGCGTGGGCATATAGAGTCAGTTCTGCACTCGATCCGTTAATTTGCTGAAATGCCATGGCAGAGTTTTGTACACGATCTGTTTGCTAAAATGTCGATGGGCATTTTTTGTTTTGTACTCGACATGATTGCTGAAATGCATAATCATGTAGTATAGTTTTGTACTCGATGGATATACATTTCCTACTTCGCCTTAAATTAATCACCAACCACTGTATCTCATAATTAAACAGATGGACAGAACTTGGATACTGCATGGACACTTATGTTCCCCTTCATATATAAATGGTGTTCAACCCTTTATGGGGTTTATTAGAGCTCATGAAGGTCACAACCTGGACGTGTATTGCCCGCGTTGCACATGTATGAATGGTGAGAAGAGGCCTCACCCTGTAGTGGCAGATCATTTACACATTTTTGGGATGGACCGCACATATGTTAGGCGGGTTTAGCATGGTGAACCATATAATGATCCTTTAGCAGGAGAAGCAGATCTTGCTCACACTGTATGTGTGCTGGCATATGTAGTTAATTATTTATATTGATGCTGCCGCTGTTTCAATCAATAGTTTGCATTGCTGTGCAAGGTTCTGTACTCAAATTTAACTTGTTACAGATGGATGGACGGGAAGGAGAGAAAAAGCGCTTGCTTCAGGAAACGGGTTTCAGCTCTGGGACATGTGTTGTGCCAGATGAGAAGGTAAATATGTAAAACGGCATTTGTTCAGGTTGCATCCCTTAGATGTTTGTCTAATCGGTTGATGTACTAATTGCAGAAGCATAGAGTTGAAGAGGTCTCTCGGTTTGATGGGAGATTTGAAGATGAATCTCAGTTTGATGCACCTGTGGATGGTACTGATGACGAGCCTTTCATAGACGAAGGTCCTGCACCTGAGATTATCCAGCCTACAGAAGGAGGCCGTGGACCGAGTACACAGCTTTGCGTTGAAGTGGATGCACGCCCGGAGATCATCAGGGGCGTCCGGGTAGTCTCAAGACCACCCAGCCCTGATGCACGTGTGGATGGTACTGATGACGAGCCTCTCATAGACGAAGGTCCTGCACCTGAGATTATCCAGCCTACAGAAGGAGGCCGTGGACCGAGTACACAGCTTTGCGTTGAAGAGGATGCACACCCGGAGATCATCAGGGGCGTCCCGGTAGTCTCAGGACCACCCAGCCCTGATGCAAAATGTTGAGCTAATTTATGATTCGTACTCTTATGTTCTGGTGCTGTAGTATGTTATGATTTGTACGCCTTTGGCACTAGATTAAGCATTCAGTGGATGATCGCGTTGCAAAATTTGACACCCACACAATCAGTTCATCGTATGAGTAGTAGCACAATTACTTCTACACACTACAAGAAAAGTTCTGATAGACAACGTCTCAAAATCGTCCGCTAAGGGGTATTTTTCGTCGCCTATGGGCCTAACCTGACGATATGGGTTCTGTTGTGGAAACTGCGTCAGGCAAAGTCCTACGACGATTTTTTCGGTCCGTCGCGCTTGGGCGCCCTTCCGCCACGGAAAATCGGACCGTTGCCCAAGTGTTTTCGGGAGTGATACGTCTCCAACGTATCGATAATTTCTTGTGTTCCATGCCACATTATTGATGATATCTACATGTTTTATGCACACTTTATGTCATATTCGTGCATTTTCTGGAACTAACCTATTAACAAGATGCCGAAGAGCCGATTCTTTGTTCTGCTGTTTTTGGTTTCAGAAATCCTAGTAACGAAATATTCTCGGAATTGGACGAAATCAACGCCCAGGGTCCTATTTTGCCACGAAGCTTCCAGAAGACCGAAGGAGAGTCGAAGTGGGGCCACGAGGTGGCCAGACACCAGGGCGGCGCGGCCCAGGCCCTGGCCGCGCCGGCCTGTCGTCTGGGCCCCTCGTGCCGCCTCTTTACCTGCCCTTCCGCCTACAAATAGCCTACGTCATGAAACCCCCAGGACCGAGAGCCACGATACGGAAAACCTTACTGAGACGCCGCTGCCGCCAATCCCATCTCGGGGGATTCTGGAGATCTCCTCCGGCACCCTGCCGGAGAGGGGATTCATCTCCCGGAGGACTCTTCACCGCCATGGTCGCCTCCGGAGTGATGAGTGAGTAGTTCACCCCTGGACTATGGGTCCATAGCAGTAGCTAGATGGTTGTCTTCTCCTCATTGTGCTTCATTGTTGGATCTTGTGAGCTGCCTAACATGATCAAGATCATCTATCTGTAATACTATATGTTGTGTTTGTCGGGATCCGATGGATAGAGAATACTATGTTATGTTAATTATCAAGTTATTACCTATGTGTTGTTTATGATCTTGCATGCTCTCCGTTATTAGTAGAGGCTCTGGCCAAGTTTTTGCTCTTAACTCCAAGAGGGAGTATTTATGCTCGATAGTGGGTTCATGCCTCCATTGAATCTGGGACAGTGATAGAAAGTTCTAAGGTTGTGGATGTGCTGTTGCTACTAGGGATAAAACATTGATGCTATGTCTAAGGATGTAGTTATTGATTACATTACGCACCATACTTAATGCAATTGTCTGTTGTTTTGCAACTTAATACTGGAAGGGGTTCGGATGATAACCTGAAGGTGGACTTTTTAGGCATAGATGCATGCTGGATAGCGGTCTATGTACTTTGTCGTAATGCCCAATTAAATCTCACTATATTTATCATGACATGTATGTGCATTGTTATGCCCTCTCTATTTGTCAATTGCCCGACTGTAATTTGTTCACCCAACATGCTTTTATCTTATGGGAGAGACACCTCTAGTGAACTGTGGACCCCGGTCCTATTCTTTACATCGCATACAATCTACTGCAATACTTGTTTTACTGTTTTCTGCAAACAATCATCTTCCACACAATACGGTTAATCCTTTGTTACAGCAAGCCGGTGAGATTGATAACCTCACTGTTTCGTTGGGGCAAAGTACTTTGGTTGTGTTGTGCAGGTTCCACGTTGGCGCCGGAATCTCTGGTGTTGCGCCGCACTACATCCCGCCGCCATCAACCTACAACGTGCTTCTTGACTCCTACTGGTTCGATTAAACCTTGGTTTCTTACTGAGGGAAACTTGCCGCTGTGCGCATCACACCTTCCTCTTGGGGTTCCCAACGGACGTGTCAACTACACGCATCAAGCAAATTTCTGGCGCCGTTGCCGGGGAGATCAAGACACGCTGCAAGGGGAGTCTCCACTTCCCAATCTCTTTACTTTGTTTTAGTCTTGCTTTATTTTATTTACTACTTTGTTTGCTGCATTATATCAAAACACAAAAAAATTTAGTTGCTAGCTTTACTTTATTTACCGTCTTGCACTCTATATCAAAAACACAAAAAAATTAGTTACTTGCATTTACTTTATCTAGTTTGCTTTATTTACTACTGCTAAAATGAGTAATCCTGAAGTTGAAGTTCGTTCGTTTAAGCAACAAGGGGGAGAATGTTTAAAAGATGCTTGGTATAGAATTAGTGATGCTCATAGTAGGTGCACTAAGAAACACTCCACCACTATCCTGCTCAGGAATTTTTATGTTGGTATCTCTAGTTGGAATAGATATGTTCTTGATTGTCTCGCGGGAGGTAACTTCCTAGGCGCTCCCGCTTTAGAAACTAGTTGCATTATTGAGAGTTTATTTGGAACACCACCTGTTAATGAAACTAAAATTGAAACCTCTCTTGAGGATGTTATGAAAAAATTGGAAACCATAGAGCAAAACCTTCCAATTATTGACACTACTTTGAAAGCATTACTTGATAGCACTGATAAACTTGATAAATCTCTAGGTGGAATTAATGAGAGAATCGCCATCTTAGAATCTTGTGCTATTCATGATAATCAAACCCAAAGGATTAGTGAACTAGAAGAGGCTATGGGAACATTGGGTTCAACCTTTTCATCTATAAAGTTTAGAGAGAAAGCTCATGTGGGAAAGGAGCAAAGGTTCATGTATATCTCTAAAGGGGCTAAACCAAAAAGCTATTATAGGCCCAAAGTCGATAAAGCTCTTAAAACCACTATAGATAAGGGAGAATCTAAGGTACCCAATGGGATAAATTGTGAAAATGATGTTGATGCTTCGTCTCTCGATAATACTTGATTTACACTTTCTGCGCCTAGCTGAAAGGCGTTAAAGAAAAGCGCTTATGGGAGACAACCCATGTTTTTACTACAGTATCTTTGTTTTTATTTTGAGTCTTGGAAGTTGTTTAATACTGTAGCAACCTCTCCTTATCTTAGTTTTGTGTTTTGTTGTGCCAAGTAAAGTCTTTGATAGTAAAGTTCATACTAGATTTGGATTACTGCGCAGTTTCAGATTTCTTTGCTGTCACGAATTTCGACCTGCCTCCCTGTAGGTAGCTCAGAAAATTAAGCCAATTTACGTGCGTGATCCTCAGATATGTACGCAACTTTCATTCAATTTGGGCATTTTCATTTGAGCAAGTCTGGTGCCTCAATAAAATCCATCTTTACGGACTGTTCTGTTTTGACAGATTCTGCCTTTTATTTCGCATTGCCTCTTTTGCTATGTTGGATGAATTTCTTTGATCCATTAATGTCCAGTAGCTTTATGCAATGTCCAGAAGTGTTAAGAATGATTGTGTCACCTCTGAACATGTTAATTTTTATTGTCCACTAACCCTCTAATGAGTTGTTTCGAGTTTGGTGTGGAGGAAGTTTTCAAGGATCAAGAGAGGAGTATGATGCAATATGATCAAGGAGAGTGAAAGCTCTAAGCTTGGGGATGCCCCGGTGGTTCACCCCTGCATATTCTAAGAGGACTCAAGCGTCTAAGCTTGGGGATGCCCAAGGCATCCCCTTCTTCATCGACAACATTATCAGGTTCCTCCCTGAAACTATATTTTTATTCCGTCACATCTTATGTGCTTTGCTTGGAGCGTCGGTTTGTTTTTGTTTTTTGTTTTTGCTTGAATAAATGGATCCTAGCATTCACTGTATGGGAGAGAGACACGCTCCGCTATTGCATATGGACAAGTATGTCCTTAAGCTTTACTCATAGTATTCATGGCGAAGTTTCTTCTTCGTTAAATTGTTATATGGTTGGAATTGGAAAAAGCTACATGTAGTAATTCTAAAATGTCTTGAATAATTTGATACTTGGCAATTGTTGTGCTCATGTTTAAGCTCTTGCATCATATACTTTGCACCCATTAATGAAGAAACACCTAGAGCTTGCTAATTTGGTTTGCATATTTGGTCTCTCTAAAGTCTAGATAATTTCTAGTATTGAGTTTTGAACAACAAGGAAGACGGTGTAGAGTCTTATAATGTTTACAATATGTCTTTTATGTGAGTTTTGCTGCACCGTTCATCCTTGTGTTTGTTTCAAATAACCTTGCTAGCCTAAACCTTGTATCGAGAGGGAATACTTCTCATGCATCCAAAATCCTTGAGCCAACCACTATGCCATTTGTGTCCACCATACCTACCTACTACATGGTATTTCTCCGCCATTCCAAAGTAAATTGCTTGAGTGCTACCTTTAAAATTCCATCATTCGCCTTTGCAATATATAGCTCATGGGACAAATAGCTTAAAAACTATTGTGGTATTGAATATGTACTTATGCACTTTATCTCTTATTAAGTTGCTTGTTGTGCGATAACCATGTTTCTGGGGACGCCATCAACTATTCTTTGTTGAATATCATGTGAGTTGCTATGCATGTCCGTCTTGTCTGAAGTAAGAGAGATCTACCACCTTAATGGTTGGAGCATACATATTGTTAGAGAAGAACATTGGGCCGCTAACTAAAGCCATGATTCATTGTGGAAGTTTCAGTTTTGGACATATATCCTCAATCTCATATGAGAATAATAATTGTTGCCACATGCTTATGCATTAAAGAGGAGTCCATTATCTGTTGTCCATGTTGTCCCGGTATGGATGTCTAAGTTGAGAATAATCAAAAGGGAGAAATCCAAAATGCGAGCTTTCTCCTTAGACCTTTGTACAGGCGGCATGGAGGTACCCCATTGTGACACTTGGTTAAAACATGTGTATTGCGATGATCCGGTAGTCCAAGCTAATTAGGACAAGGTGCGGGCACTATTAGTATACTATGCATGAGGCTTGCAACTTGTAAGATATAATTTACATAACTCATATGCTTTATTACTACCGTTGACAAAATTGTTTCATGTTTTCGAAATAAAAGCTCTAGCACAAATATAGGAATCGATGCTTTCCTCTTTGAAGGACCATTCTTTTTACTTTTATGTTGAGTCAGTTCACCTATTTCTCTCCACCCCAAGAAGCAAACACTTGTGTGAACTGTGCATTGATTCCTACATACTTGCATATTGCACTTATTATATTACTCTATGTTGACGATTATCCATCAGATATACATGTTATAAGTTGAAAGCAACCGCTGAAACTTAATCTTCCTTTGTGTTGCTTCAATACCTTTACTTTGATTTATTGCTTTATGAGTTAACTCTTATGCAAGACTTATTGATGCTTGTCTTGAAGTGCTATTCATGAAAAGTCTTTGCTTTATGATTCACTTGTTTACTCATGTCATTTCCATTGTTTTGATCGCTGCATTCATTACATATGTTTACAAATAGTATGATCAAGGTTATGATGGCATGTCACTCCAGAAATTATCTTTGTTATCGTTTTACCTGCTCGGGACGAGCAGAACTAAGCTTGGGGATGCTGATACGTCTCCGACGTATCGATAATTTCTTGTGTTCCATGCCACATTATTGATGATATCTACATGTTTTATGCACACTTTATGTCATATTCGTGCATTTTCTGGAACTAACCTATTAACAAGATGCCGAAGAGCCAGTTGCTGTTTTCTGCTGTTTTTGGTTTCAGAAATCCTAGTAACGAAATGTTCTCGGAATTGGACGAAATCAACGCCCAGGGTCCTATTTTGCCACGAAGCTTCTAGAAGACCGAAGGAGAGTCGAAGTGGGGCCACGAGGTGGCCAGACACCAGGGCGGCGCGACCCAGGCCCTGGCCGCGCCGGCCTGTCGTCTGGGCCCCTCGTGCCGCCTCTTTACCTGCCCTTCCGCCTACGAATAGCCTCCGTCGCGAAACCCCCAGGACCGAGAGCCACGATACGGAAAACCTTACTGAGATGCCGCCGCCGCCAATCCCATCTCGGGGGATTCTGGAGATCTCCTCCGGCACCCTGCCGGAGAGGGGATTCATTTCCCGGAGGACTCTTCACCGCCATGGTCGCCTCCGGAGTGATGAGTGAGTAGTTCACCCCTGGACTATGGGTCCATAGCAGTAGCTAGATGGTTGTCTTCTCCTCATTGTGCTTCATTGTTGGATCTTGTGAGCTGCCTAACATGATCAAGATCATCTATCTGTAATACTATATGTTGTGTTTGTCGGGATCCGATGGATAGAGAATACTATGTTATGTTAATTATCAAGTTATTACCTATGTGTTGTTTATGATCTTGCATGCTTGATACGTCTCCGACGTATCGATAATTTCTTATGTTCCATGCCACATTATTGATGTTATCTACATGTTTTATGCACACTTTATGTCATATTCGTGCATTTTCTGGAACTAACCTATTAACAAGATGCCGAAGTGCCGATTCTTTGTTTTCTGCTGTTTTTGGTTTCAGAAATCCTAGTAAAGAAATATTCTCGGAATTGGACGAAATCAACGCCCAGGTTCCTATTTTGCCCGGAAGCATCCAGAACACACGAGAACCGCCAGAGAGGGGGCACAGGCCCACCAAACCATAGGCCGGCGCGGCCTAGGGGTGGCCCGCGCCCCCCTATAGTGTGGGCCCCCCAGAAGTCCACCGACCTTGCCCTTCCGCCTATTTAAAGCCTCCGTCGCGAAAACCCTGATACGTTCGACGAAACGAGAGAAAACCTTCCAGAGCCGCCGCCATCGCGAAGCCAAGATCTGGGGGACAGGAGTCTCTGTTCCGGCACGCCGCCGGGACGGGGAAGTGCCCCCGGAAGGCTCCTCCATCGACACCACCGCCATGTTCATCACCGCTGCTGTCTCCCATGAGGAGGGAGTAGTTCTCCATCGAGGCTCGGGGCTGTACCGGTAGCTATGTGGTTCATCTCTCTCCTATGTACTTCAATACAATAATCTCATGAGTTGCCTTACATGATTGAGATTCATATGATGATGCTTGTAATCTAGATGTCATTATGCTAGTCAAGTGAATTTTACTCATGTGATCTCCGGAGACTCCTTGTCCCACGTGTGTAAAGGTGACAGTGTGTGCACCGTGTGGGTCTCTTAGGCTATATTTCACAGAATACTTATTCACTGTTATGAATGGAATAGTGAAGTGCTTATTTATATCCCTTTATGATTGCAATATGTTTTGTATCACAATTTATCTATGTGCTACTCTAGTGATGTTATTAAAGTAGTTTTATTCCTCCTGCACGGTGTAATGGTGACAGTGTGTGCATCCGTGTTAGTACTTGGCGTAGGCTATGATTATGATCTCTTGTAGATTATGAAGTTAACTATTGCTATGATAGTATTGATGTGTATTATTCCTCCTACATAGCGTGAAGGTGACAGTGTGCATGCTATGTTAGTACTTGGTTTAGTCGAATTGATCTTTCATGCACTCTAAGGTTATTTAAATATGAACATTGAATTGTGGAGCTTGTTAACTCCGGCATTGAGGGTTCGTGTAATCCTACGCAATGTGTTCATCATCCAACAAGAGTGTAGAGTATGCATTTATCTATTCTGTTATGTGATCAAAGTTGAGAGTGTCCACTAGTGAAAGTCTAATCCCTAGGCCTTGTTCCTAAATACTGCTATCGCTGTTTGTTTACTGTTTTACTGCGTTACTAGTGCTGCGTTACTACTGCTTGTTTACTGTCCTGGGCAAAGCACTTTTCTGGTGCCGTTGCCACTGCTCATATATATTCATACCACCCGTATTTCACTATCTCTTCGCCGAACTAGTGCACCTATTAGGTGTGTTGGGGACACAAGAGACTTCTTGCTTTGTGGTTGCAGGGTTGCATGAGAGGGATATCTTTGACCTCTTCCTCCCTGAGTTCGATAAACCTTGGGTGATCCACTTAAGGGAAAACTTGCTGCTGTTCTACAAACCTCTGCTCTTGGAGGCCCAACACTGTCTACAGGAAAAGGAGGGGGCGTAGACATCAATGCTCTCCGTTATTAGTAGAGGCTCTGGCCAAGTTTTTGCTCTTAACTCCAAGAGGGAGTATTTATGCTCGATAGTGGGTTCATGCCTCCATTGAATCTGGGACAGTGACAGAAAGTTCTAAGGTTGTGGATGTGCTGTTGCTACTAGGGATAAAACATTGATGCTATGTCTAAGGATGTAGTTATTGATTACATTACGCACCATACTTAATGCAATTGTCTGTTGTTTTGCAACTTAATACTGGAAGGGGTTCGGATGATAACCTGAAGGTGGACTTTTTAGGCATAGATGCATGCTGGATAGCGGTCTATGTACTTTGTCGTAATGCCCAATTAAATCTCACTATATTTATCATGACATGTATGTGCATTGTTATGCCCTCTCTATTTGTCAATTGCCCGACTGTAATTTGTTCACCCAACATGCTTTTATCTAATGGGAGAGACACCTCTAGTGAACTGTGGACCCCGGTCCTATTCTTTACATCGCATACAATCTACTGCAATACTTGTTTTACTGTTTTCTGCAAATAATCATCTTCCACACAATACGGTTAATCCTTTGTTACAGCAAGCCAGTGAGATTGACAACCTCACTGTTTCGTTGGGGCAAAGTACTTTGGTTGTGTTGTGCAGGTTCCACGTTGGCGCCGGAATCTCTGGTGTTGCGCCGCACTACATCCCGCCGCCATCAACCTTCAACGTGCTTCTTGACTCCTACTGGTTCGATTAAACCTTGGTTTCTTACTGAGGGAAACTTGCCGCTGTGCGCATCACACCTTCCTCTTGGGGTTCCCAACGGACGTGTCAACTACACGCATCAGGGAGCCCGTTGACTGCTGATACGTCCAATTTGCATCACTATTTTATATCATAATTTGCTGTTATTCATTGATATATTTCATATTGGGACACAATACTTATGTTATTTCATCTATTTTTGCATGTTTCATCATTATTGGAGGATCAAGCACCGGAGCCAGGATTCTGCTGGAAAAAGCACCGTCAGAACGCGATATTTCGGAAGATCAACTGTGGAAGGAAATTATACCAAAAATCCTATTTTTCAAGATGACGAAGTAAGCCAGAAGGAGGGGCCAGGAGGACCCAGGGTGGGCCCACACCCTAGGGCGGCGCGGCCCATGCCCTGGCCGCGCCGCCATGTGGTTTGGGGGGCCCACGACCCCTTTCGCCTCCTTTTCTTCGCGAAATCCTTCGTCCCGAAAACCTAAGACACAGAGGGTACCTCGCGAAGAGTTACAGCCGCCTCTGCGGGGCGGAGAACACCAGAGAGAAAAGAGCTCTCCGGCGGGCAGGAATCCGCCGGGGAAATTCCCTCCGGGAGGGGGAAATCGACGCCATCGTCACCGTCATCGAGCTGGACATCATCGCCATCACCATCATCGTCATCTCCACCATCATCTCCACCGTCATCACCGCTGGACACCGTCACCGCCGTAGCAATTTGGGTTTGATCTTGATTGTTTGATAGGGGAAACTCTCCCGGTATCGATCTCTACTTGTTGTTGATGCTATTGAGTGAAACCATTGAACCAAGTTTATGTTCAGATTGTTATTCATCATCATATCACCTCTGATCATGTTCCATATGATGTCTCGTGAGTAGTTCGTTTAGTTCTTGAGGACATGGGTGAAGTCTAAATGTTAGTAGTGAACTATGGTTGAGTAATATTCAATGGTGTGATATTTAAGTTGTGGTGTTATTCTTCTAGTGGTATCATGTGAACGTCGACTACATGACACTTCACCATTTATGGGCCTAGGGGAATGCATCTTGTATTCGTTTGCTAATTGCGGGGTTGCCGGAGTGACAGAAACCTAAACCCCCGTTGGTATATCGATGCAGGAGGGATCGCAGGATCTCAGAGTTTAAGGCTATGGTTAGATTTATTCTTAATTACTTTCTTGTAGTTGCGGATGCTTGCAAGGGGTATAATCACAAGTATGTATTAGTCCTAGGAAGGGCGGTACATTAGCATAGGTTCACCCACACAACACTTATCATAACAATGAAGATTATTTAGCCGTATGTAGCGAAAGCATTAGACTAAAATCCCGTGTGTCCTCGAGAACGTTTGGTAATTATAAGTAAACAAACCGGCTTGTCCTTTGTGCTAAAAAGGATTGGGCCACTCGCTGCAATTATTACTCTCGCACTTTACTTACTCGTACTTTATTCAACTGTTACATCAAAACCCCCTGAATACTTGTCTGTGAGCATTTACAGTGAATCCTTCATCAAAACTGCTTGTCAACACCTTCTGCTCCTCGTTGGGATCGACATTCTTACTTATCGAAGATACTACGATACACCCCCTATACTTGTGGGTCATCAAGACTATTTTCTGGCGCCGTTGCCGGGGAGTGAAGCGCTATTGGTAAGTGGAATTGGTAAGGAAAACCTTTACTGTTGTGCTGATTTTATTTCTGCCTGCTGCTATAAGTCATTATGGAGAGATCTTCTCTTCAATTTTTATTTGGGAAATCTACTACTACTGCAACGGTAGTGGATGAGGCGCCAGGTGAGGAAGTGATACCATATAAAATACCTATGAAAATTATTGAACGTGTTATGGATAACCGCTATGAAGGGGATGGAACTGTCCATCCTGGTGATCATTTACTGTTTTTGCATGAATTATGCGGGTTATTCAAATGTGCAGGTATTGCTATGGATGAAGTGAGGAAGAAACTTTTCTCTTTATCGCTGTCTGGTAAAGCGGCGCATTGGTATAAATTACTGGATAATGGGGATTCTCTTGAATGGAATGATATTGTGCCCCGGTTTTATTCTAAGTTCTATCCTCCAAGTGAAATTCATAAGGATCGGAATCGCATATATAATTTTTGGCCTCATGATGGAGAGAGTATTGCCCAAGCTTGGGGAGATTGAAGTCTTTAATGCTCAAATGCCCCATTCATGAGCTTCCTGGTAATGTTATTATTGATAATTTCTATGCAAGACTTTCTTTTCAAGACAAGACCTTGCTGGATACTTCTTGTTCTGGATCATTTACACGCAACAAAGAAGAGTTTAAAAGGGACCTTCTTGATCGGATCCAAGAAAATACTGAAGGTTGGGAGAACGACAAGGATAGAGAATCAGGTATAATTTATGATTATAAATGCATTGAAGCTTTTATGGATACTGATAAATTTCGTAATATGAGTGCTACATATGGTCTTGATTCTCAAGTTGCTGCAAATCTTTATAAAGCTTTTGCCTCTCATTATGAATTGCCAAAGAAGAATTTTGATAAGTATCATGAACCGTATAAAGATAAAATTGATTCATCTATTAATAAATGCGTTGTAGTTGAAACTGCTGATCATGTTATTCCTGAAGCTTATATTGAAAAAACTCCTTTCCCTGCTAAAATGAAGGAGTACTCTGTTATAAATAGTGTGGTTCATAAAAGTGAAAAGAAACCTGTAGAACCTGAAGAACAAATAAAAGTTGAACCTGCTGTTGCAATAATTAAAGATCTTGTGACTGAAAATGTGGAGGATGGTCATATTATTTTCTGTGAAGATGCTTCTAATATTGTTTCACATCCTAATAAACCCAAACAAGCTAGTGTTCCTATGCTATCTGTTAGAATTGGTGATCATTGCTATTATGGATTATGTGATATTGGTGCAAGTGTTAGTGCTATTCCGTATGAGCTTTACACGGAGATTATGCACGAAATTGATTCTTGTGAACTTGAAGATATTGATGTGGTTATCCAGCTGGCTAATAGAGAAACTATTTCTCCAATTGGTATTGTTCGAGATGTGGAAGTTTTATGCGGTAAGATTAAATATCCTGCTGACTTTTTGGTACTTGGTTCTGCTGCTAGTGATTATTGTCCTATTATTTTTGGTAGACCTTTTCTAAATACTTGTGGAGCTATTATAGATTGCAAGAAACAGAAAATTTTGACTAAATTTGCTGGTGAATCTTATGAGTTTAACTTCTCTAAATTTACCAAAACTCCTTATAAAGTTGATTTGCCTAGTAATGATTTTAAAATGGAGCAGTGTGCATCTATTGTTCTTGTTCCTAACAATCCTTTGCAGCAACATTTGGAGGATAGCGAGAGTGAAGTTTTTAGGAAAGAAAGAGATGAGCTGGAGGAGATTTTTCTTCGCCAACCTATTCTCAAGCACGATTTACCGGTGGAAGATTTGGGTACAACACCTCCACCAAAGGAAGATCCTGTTTTTGATTTAAAGCCTATACCTGATAATCTTAAATATGCTCATATTGATGATAAGAAAATATATCCTGTTATTATTAGTTCTAAGCTTTCAGGGATTGAGGAAGAAAGGTTATTGGAAATATTGAAGAAGCACCGAGGAGCTATTGGCTATACTCTTGATGATTTGAAAGGGATTTCTCCTTCTATTTGCCAACATGCTATTAATATGGAAGATGATGCAAAGCCTGTTGTTGAACATCAGCGTCGTCTAATTCCGAAGATGAAGGAAGTGGTAAGGAATGAGGTATTACGACTTCTTGAAGCTGGTATTATATATCCTATTGCTGATAGTAGATGGGTTAGTCCTGTGCACTGCGTTCCCAAGAAAGGAGGAATGATTGTTGTGCCTAATGATAATGATGAGCTCATTCCTCAAAGAGTAGTTGTAGGGTATAGAATGTGCATTGATTTTCGAAAAGTTAATAAAGTTACTAAGAAAGATCATTACCCTTTACCATTTATTGATCAAATGCTAGAAAGATTGTCTAAAAATACTCATTTTTGCTTTCTTGATGGTTATTCTGGGTTTTCACAAATTGCTATTAAAGCTAAAGATCAAGAGAAAACCACCTTTACCTGTCCCTATGGAACTTATGCTTATAGACGCATGCCTTTTGGTTTATGTAATGCTCCTGCTACTTTTCAAAGATGCATGTCTGCTATTTTTCATGGTTTTTGTGAAAGTATTGTAGAGGTATTCATGGATGATTTTTCCGTCTATGGGAATTCTTTTGATAGCTGCTTGTGAAACCTTGATAAAGTTTTGCAGAGATGTGAAGAAACTAACCTTGTTCTTAATTGGGAGAAATGCCACTTTATGGTTAATGAAGGAATTGTATTGGGACATAAAATTTCTGAGAGAGGTATTGAAGTTGATAGAGCTAAAGTTGAAGCAATTGAGAAGATGCCCTATCCGAGGGATGTTAAAGGTATTCGTAGTGTTCTTGGTCATGCTGGGTTTTATAGGAGATTTATTAAAGATTTCTCCAAGATTTCAAAGCCTCTTACTAATCCTCTTCAAAAAGATGTACCATTTGTTTTTGATGATGATTGTAAGGAAGCTTTTGAAACTCTTAAGAAAGCCTTAACAACTGCTCCTACAGTTGAACCTCCTGATTGGAACTTACCATTTGAGATTATGTGTGATGCTAGTGATTTTGCTGTAGGCGCTGTTCTTGGACAGCGAGTAGATAAAAAACTGAATGTTATTCATTATGCTAGTAAAACTCTTGATGCTGCTCAAAGAAATTATGCTACAACTGAAAAAGAATTATTAGCTGTAGTCTTTGCTTGTGATAAATTTAGATCTTATATTGTTGATTCAAAAGTTACTATTCATACTGATCATGCTGCAATTAGATACCTAATGACAAAGAAAGATGCTAAGCCGAGGCTTATTAGATGGGTACTTCTTTTGCAAGAATTTGATTTACATATTGTAGATAGGAAAGGTGCTGATAATCCTGTTGCTGATAATTTGTCTAGATTGGAAAATATTGCTTATGATCCTGTTCCTGTTAATGATAGTTTTCCAAATGAACAATTGGCTGTAATAAAGGTGAGCTCGCGAGACAGTCCTTGGTATGCTGATTATGCTAACTTTATTGTTTCCAAGTACTTGCCTCTGACCTTTTCAGCTCAGCAAAGGAGGAAATTCTATTATGACTTGAGGCATTATTTCTGGGATGACCCACACTTATATAAAGAAGGAGTGGATGGTATTATGCGAAGATGTGTTCCCGAATATGAACAACAGGAGATATTGAGTAAATGTCATGGTAGTGCGTATGGAGGACATCACGCCGGAGAAAGAACCGCGCAAAAGGTTCTACAATCAGGTTTTTATTGGCCAACTCTCTTCAAGGATGCGAGAAAGTTTATTTTATCTTGTGATGAATGCCAAAGGGTTGGTAATATCTCCAGTCGCAATGAAATGCCAATGAATTATACTCTTGTTATTGAACCGTTTGATTGTTGGGGATTTGACTTCATGGGACCTTTTCCGTCTTCGGAAGGTAACACTCACATACTTGTTGCTGTTGATTATGTTACTAAATGGGTGGAAGCTATACCTACAAAAAGTGCTGATGGTGAGACCTCTTTAAGAATGCTTTTAGATATTATTTTTCCTAGATTTGGAGTGCCTAGATATATTATGACTGATGGAGGTTCTCACTTTATTCATGGAGGTTTTAGAAAAACTCTTGCTAAGTATGGTATTAATCATAGAATTGCTTCCGCTTATCATCCTCAAACTAGTGGTCAAGTAGAACTATCAAATAGAGAGATTAAATCTATTTTGGGAAAGACCGTTAATAAAACTAGAAAGAATTGGGCTAGTAAATTGAAGGATGCACTTTGGGCTTATAGAACTGCTTATAAAAATCCCATGGGAATGTCACCTTATAAAATGGTTTATGGGAAAGCTTGTCATTTACCTTTAGAACTAGAGCACAAAGCTTATTGGGCTGTTAGAGAATTAAATAAAGATCCTAAACTTGCCGGTGATAAGAGGTTGTTGCAATTGAGTTCTCTAGATGAATGGAGAAGTGAAGCTTATGAAAATGCTAAACTCTTTAAAGAGAAAGTTAAAAAATGGCATGATAGGAGGATTATCAAAAGAGAATTTAATATTGGGGATAAAGTCCTATTGTATCGGTCTCGTCTCAGATTCTTTGCAGGGAAATTACTCTCGAAATGGGAAGGACCATATGTTGTCGAGGAGGTGTATCGTTCAGGAGCAATTAAAATTAGCTCTCTCCAAGGCAATGCTACGCAAGTGGTGAATGGACAAAGACTCAAGCATTATATCTCAGGTGATTCCTATAATGTTGATGTTGATATTATTCAAGTGGAAACACCGGAAGCTTTCATCAAAGGGCAAATTGACAGTCCGCCAGAACTCGACTTTGAATAGGTAACAGTACTGGTAACGAAAAGTACGCAATTTACTTTCCGAACAATATTTTCGCTGTTTTTGGAAAATATGAAAAATTACGAGTTCGAAACGGAGTGGAAAGGACGCACGAGGGCGTGGCACCATAGGCCGGCGCGGCCTGACCAGGGCCCGCGCCGCCCTATGGTCTGGCCGCCCCGTCGCCCCTTTCCGACTCTGTTTCGATCTGGTACTTTCCGTTTGTCGTAAAAAAATTTGCTATATAATCCCCCGGACCCCTGGAGGTCCGTATATCGTTTTCTCAACGTGTTTTGTTTCGAGCTGTTTCTGCCAGGATCTGTTTTCGATTTAGGAGCACCATGGTTTCCAAGAACAAGGGCAAGGAGTTTCCGGAGAAAGATGATCGAGATCTTGGGTGGAAAGAGGAAGACAAGGACGTCAAGGAAGAGGATGAAGAAGAGGTGGAAGAAGATTCGCGCACACACCCGCGTGCTACTATCGCAAGCATCAAGGTGGTGGACAACCCTTTTAGTGCAAACAAGAGCGCAAGAATTCGCACTGGAGGAGGGGTTCCACGTCATTACCTAGCTCCGAAAACATCTCCATCATGCACTCATCACCCCTTTCACAATCTAATTTTCAATAATCAAATTGAAGGGACTCCCAAGGCAGCATTGCCTAGCCAGTGGGATATAGATCGCTCTAACACTGCAGGAGAGAAGGAGCCTGAGGCTGAAGAGTGGGGAAATAACTCCAAGAGCTGGGACTCGCTGTCAGACAAACTCTTTAACCGCGTCGAGCACAATTCAGAGATGATTCGCAATCTCATATACAGGATTGATGAGCTTCAGGAGCTTATTGAGAAGCTTGTCAGGAATTCATCACCACCATCACCAAAGGAGTAATTCATCATCGGTATTGGCATCCCCTTGGTTTGTTCCAAGCTTGGGGGAGTGCCGCGGTATCACATTATCACTACCTTTTACTTTTATTTATCAAGTAGTGTCATATCATGAGTAGGGAAGTTATCATATAAGATGGGTTGCGTTTGGAAGTATCTCTCCTTTAGTTGGTTGTCTATGTATCCCTTGGTGTGAGTTATCGTTATGGAATATTAATGAGAAGTCTTATCATTTACATATTACACACCTTATTTTAGTTTGCAATCTCTATTATATGATTTACCTTGTTGTTAGTATTGGTATCACTTTGGGAGCATTGAATAAATCTGTTTGGTTTTGGCAAACTTAGCATTGGTCAATAGCAACAACACTTTGAGGATAAGTAGAAAAGAGAAATACATGTAGATGTTTCATTGTCTTTCTTGTTAGCTCATAGCTTATTATTCTGAAGTTAAGATTGTTTGTGCTTACAAGGAAGATGCATGATTGTTTCTATCATATGTATATTTGTTTGTTTCCCTCGACTCTTATGCTTGCTAATTAACCTTGCTAGCCAAAGACCTGTACTGAGAGGGAATACTTCTCGTGCATCCAAACCTTAACCCAAACCTATGTCATTTGTGTCCACCATACCTACCTACTACATGGTATTTTCTTCCATTCCAAGTAAATACTTCATGTGCTACCTTTAAACAATTCAAAACTTAGTATCTCTTATTTGTGTCAATGTTTCATAGCTCATGAGGAAGTATGTGGTGTTTTATCTTTCAATCTTGTTGGGCAACTTCCACCAATGGATTAGTGGCTTCATCCGCTTATCCAATAACTTTGCAAAAAGAGCTGGCAATGGGATTCCCAGTCCCAAATTAATTAAACTAAATAGACACTCCTCCATGGTATGTGATTGATGGACGGCACCCGAAGGATTCGGTTAGCCATGGCTTGTGTAAGCAAAGGTTGGGGGGAGTGTCATCATCATCATAAAGCTAAAATAAAAAGGCACTCTTTCATGGTATGAGATTGTTGGCAGGCACCCGAGGATTCGGTTAGCCATGGTTTGTGAAAGAAAGGTTGGAAGGAGTGCCACACAAAATGAAAATAATATGGGAGCCGCTCTTAGGAGGTTGTCTGGCAAGGGGGTTAGAGTACCCGCTACCAGTCGTTGACAACAACAAACACCCCTCAAAATGTTACTTTTATTATCTCTATATGATTGCAAAACTGAAAAAGCTCTAGCACATGATTTAATCCCTGCTTCCCTCTGTGAAGGGCCTGTCTTTTACTTTATGTTGAGTCAGTAAACCTATTTCCCTCCATCTTAAGCAAGCATTTGAGTAGTTGTGATCAAACCATTATACTGTGATTTGTTTCATCATGTCTTTTATTCTTCCTTGTTTAGTACAAGTTTTATCTGAATGAATATAGCTTTGCAAGTTATCAATGATCATGAGAAGACCATTATGATTGAGTATGCAAGTTGTGCCTTATAAACTTTAACATGAGAGCGCTGCTCAATGAGATAAATATAATCTGTTAATTGTTCTCTGACCAAGAACGAAGTTTGCCATCACCAATTATGATTTCTTATGCACCTTTACTTGTGATTACCTTATACTTGTTTCAAGATGAGTTATAAGAGGTTGTTTACTATAATGTCCTGTGTGAAAGAGTATGATGCTTCTTGTCCGTATTTTATTTATCGACTCTTCACTCCATAAACATGTGGTCCTGTCTATCGAGTTCAGTTTCGCTTGGGGACAAGTGAAGTCTAAGCTTGGGGGGAGTTGATACGTCCAATTTGCATCACTATTTTATATCATAATTTGCTGTTATTCATTGATATATTTCATATTGGGACACAATACTTATGTTATTTCATCTATTTTTGCATGTTTCATCATTATTGGAGGATCAAGCACCGGAGCCAGGATTCTGCTGGAAAAAGCACCGTCAGAACGCGATATTTCGGAAGATCAACTGTGGGAGGAAATTATACCAAAAATCCTATTTTTCAAGATGACGAAGGAAGCCAGAAGGAGGGGCCAGGAGGACCCAGGGTGGGCCACACCCCTAGGGCGCGCGGCCCATGCCCTGGCCGCGCCGCCATGTGGTTTGGGGGGCCCACGACCCCTTTCGCCTCCTTTTCTTCGCGAAATCCTTCGTCCCGAAAACCTAAGACACAGAGGGTACCTCGCGAAGAGTTACAGCCGCCTCTGCGGGGCGGAGAACACCAGAGAGAAAAGAGCTCTCCGGCGGGCAGGAATCCGCCGGGGAAATTCCCTCCGGGAGGGGGAAATCGACGCCATCGTCACCGTCATCGAGCTGGACATCATCGCCATCACCATCATCATCATCTCCACCATCATCTCCACCGTCATCACCGCTGGACACCGTCACCGCCGTAGCAATTTGGGTTTGATCTTGATTGTTTGATAGGGGAAACTCTCCCGGTATCGATCTCTACTTGTTGTTGATGCTATTGAGTGAAACCATTGAACCAAGTTTATGTTCAGATTGTTATTCATCATCATATCACCTCTGATCATGTTCCATATGATGTCTCGTGAGTAGTTTGTTTAGTTCTTGAGGACATGGGTGAAGTCTAAATGTTAGTAGTGAACTATGGTTGAGTAATATTCAATGGTGTGATATTTAAGTTGTGGTGTTATTCTTCTAGTGGTGTCATGTGAACGTCGACTACATGACACTTCACCATTTATGGGCCTAGGGGAATGCATCTTGTATTCGTTTGCTAATTGCGGGGTTGCCGGAGTGACAGAAACCTAAACCCCCGTTGGTATATCGATGCAGGAGGGATCGCAGGATCTCAAAGTTTAAGGCTGTGGTTAGATTTATTCTTAATTACTTTCTTGTAGTTGCGGATGCTTGCAAGGGGTATAATCACAAGTATGTATTAGTCCTAGGAAGGGCGGTACATTAGCATAGGTTCACCCACACAACACTTATCATAACAATGAAGATTATTTAGCCGTATGTAGCGAAAGCACTAGACTAAAATCCCGTGTGTCATCGAGAACGTTTGGTAATTATAAGTAAACAAACCGGCTTGTCCTTTGTGCTAAAAAGGATTGGGCCACTCGCTGCAATTATTACTCTCGCACTTTACTTACTCGTACTTTATTCAACTGTTACATCAAAACCCCCTGAATACTTGTCTGTGAGCATTTACAGTGAATCCTTCATCAAAACTGCTTGTCAACACCTTCTGCTCCTCGTTGGGATCGACATTCTTACTTATCGAAGATACTACGATACACCCCCTATACTTGTGGGTCATCAACTGCTGACGTCATGCAAACTGACACGTGGCAGACGCCGTTAACTGGCAGTTAACGGCGTTAACCGGCTGAAACCCCGTGCTAGATGGTAGGCCCACACGAGACCTGCCACATCTTAAGCGGGCCGGCCCATTAAGTTTGCGGACCGGGCCAGCTGACTTAGTTTGACCGGTCAACTATATAGCTAGGCTGGTCCATTAGTTACGTGGGCCGGGCCTAACCTCTAAGGTTGACTGGTCAAAACTTTAATGGGCCGGCCCACTAAGCATGTGGGCCGGGCCGAATGCACTCGTTTGACCGGTCAACGGGCAAAAGGGCCGGCCCACAAGACATGTGGGACCCACTTTCCTGGTATCGGGCCGGCCCATTTACAAAGTGGGGTCCACATTAAAGCAACTGGGCCGGCCCAAGAAGTTATTGGGCCGGCCCAATTAGCATGTGGGTCCCACTTTCCTGCTATCGGGCCGGCCCATTTAGTACGTGGGGTCCACATTTGATCAAATGGGCTGGCCCAACAAGCCAGTGGGCCGGGCCAAAAGCACCGGTGGGTCCCACTTTCCTGTTAAAGGGCCAGCCCATTTAGTATGTGGGGTCCACCATATACCAAGTGGGCCGGCCCAACAAGATAGTGGGCCGGGCCAAAAACACAGGTGGGTCCCACTTTCCAGTTAAAGGGCTAGCCCATTTAGTATGTGGGGTCCACCATATAGCAAGTGGGCCGGGCCAAAAAAGAAAGTTGATTGTACATAGAGGATGACATGCGGGTCCCATGAGTCAGCAGCTTACCCAACGTTTCCAAGGCGGCAGGGGATCAAAAGAAAAAGGAAATAGCCAAAAATCAGAGGGTGAAAAAAAAATAAAGAAAATAAACTTTTATAGCACATAGAGGATGACATGCGGGTCCCATGAGCCAGCAGGTTCCTCAACGTTTCAAACGTGGCATGAGATCGAAAGAAAAAGGCAAGTGACCAAATATGAGGAGCCAAAAATAATTCAAGAAAAGAAAGTTTTATAGTACATAGAGGATGACATGCGGGTCCCATTTAGCAGCAGCGGTATCACCGTTTGAGAGGCGGCAGGGGATCAAAAGAAAAAAGAAATTGCCAAAAATCAGAGGGTGAAAAAAAACCAAGAAAATGAACTTTTATAGTACATAGAGGATGACATGCGGGTCCCATGATCCTGCAGGTTCCTCAACGTTTCAAACGTGGCATGAGATCGAAAGAAAAAGGCAAGTGAAAAAATATCAGGAGCCAAAAATAATTCAAGAAAAGAAAGTTTTATAGTACATAGAGGATGACATGCGAGTCCCATTTAGCAAGACGGTATCACCGTTTGAGAGGCGGCAGGGGATCGAAAGAAAAAGGCAAGTGAAAAAATATGAGGAGCCAAAAATAATTCAAGAAAAGAAAGTTTTATAGTACATAGAGGATGACATGCGGGTCCCATTTAGCAGCAGCGGTATCACCGTTTGAGAGGCGGCAGGGGATCGAAAGAAAAAGGTAAGTGACCAAATATGAGGTGCCAAAAATAATTCAAGAAAAGAAAGTTTTATAGTACATAGAGGATGACATGCGGGTCCCAGTTAGCAGCAGCGGTATCACCGTTTCAGAGGCGGCAGGGGATCGAAAGAAAAAGGCAAGTGACCAAATTTGAGGTGCCAAAAAAACTCCAAGAAAAGAAAGTTGATTGCACATAGAGGATGACATGCGGGTCCCATTTAGCTGCAGCGGTCTCAACGTTTCCAAGGCGGCAAGGGATCAAAAGAAAAAGGAAGTAGCCAGAAATCAGGGGGTCAAAAAAAATCCAAGAATAGAAAGAATTTTGGTTCATAGAGGATGACATGCGGGACCCATGATCCTGCATCGTAAACGGCTCGATCGGAGAACGTTGAACGAGATGGCGCGATCGAGAAAAAAAACAATGCCAGAGAGGCTGCCATCTGGGCCCTACATCCCTCGGTGGTGCGGATTTCCGTTGACTCGGCCGGCGAACCCGAGATTTCGAGATGCACCACGTCCCGGGCCACCATACGCGACGTTTTGGCCGCTTTCGTCGGGCTAGGTGGCCTCAAAAACGAGAAAAAAAAAGTTTTGACATGCACCATGGAGGGACCCAAAATCGTCGGCCATGGTACACCAGCAACCACGGCGCGACTTCAACTTCGTCGGCCATGGCAACTTTTCTTGTAGTGACAGCGATTCTTGCCAGCGCATTAGTTGGTAGCATGAAACACTTTCAGGTACTCCCCTCTGATTCATATTAATTGACTCAATTCTGTCTAGATATGGATGTATCTAGATGCATTTGTTAACTAGACTAACAAACTTGAGTCAGTTAATATGAATCCGTGTAAACCGCCCAGTCCTCGAGCAGCTAGTTTATTGACTCTGGACTCCAAGCCTCTCGCGGCAAGCCATCGTCGAAGCTTTGACCAGATCTTGGCCCGCAATTTTTTTTTGTGTGGCGAATAGCAAAGCTTTGACCAGTTCCTCTCGGGATACAGCACGCCGGTGAGCTTGCACGGTTGCCATGAGCACTTTTCGGCGGAACTTCCTCTTCAGCGCCCTCAAGCCGCTGCTGCGAGACAGCACGCAGTGCCTCGAGGTGGACGGAATTCTGGATCTCAGGGCGGGGGGTCCGCATCGTCCGAGAACGATCTCCAGCGGGTTAACGAGGACATGCATGGCGGCCAGGGGATTTGTTTTTTTTTTTTGGTTTGAGGTTGGGATTGGGGGTTTTTTCGGATAGGAGAGGAGGAACCGAGGAAGAGGAAGGAACAGCCGCGTGCTTGGCGCGTGGCGGTGTGCTTGAATTTCGAATTTTTGTGAAATGTTTCATTTCCCCGCTACAATTCGGGGGTTTCTTGACGCGCCAATGCGTCCCGCCGGGCAGCTTCAAGTGAATTTGGGGTGCCACACTATGGGCCCTAGTTTCAGTGAGACATGTAATGACTAGTCACATCAGTAAGTTCACTGTGTAATAAAATATGTTACCCCTCCCCTTTATGTAGCACCCCTTCTCTCCCGATCGAGTGCCGATTGCCGACGGATGCATTCCGCTAGCTCGATCCCCTCCTTTCGCCTCCACCGTCCAGGCATCCAGCTTGGAGGGGCAAGCTGCATCTAGACCAAGCGGATTAGGTAGGACTAGTAATGTTCTTTCCTTTCTCGAGATCGGTTCTTTTTTCCTCTCCTCGATATCTTGCGCATCTCTTTCCTATTCTGGGCGAAGGGGTGTCTTTCTGGTCACCCTCGAGCTGGGAGTGATTGATGGGGGTGGGGGGCGGGGGCTACCTTTGCTTGGATTGGGGTGTTCTTCCTTTATTTGTCGACATTTGCAACCTTTATAGTTTCTGCTGATCCTCACTGTATCTTTTGTCAGCTTGTACAGGAAAGGTAAGACCTCGGCGGTGGAGGCAATGGAGCGTAAGGCCACCACGCATGTGGGCAGTTGGCTGAGCCTGAGCTGCGTCCGCAGCCCCGCGAAGCAGGTACTCCGTTTGCTTATCCACTCTTTACCTTTTAAGTGTCTCTCTGCATCCTCAATCTGTTCCTGTTCTGGAATATGCTTAAAGTAGCACATGTCTTCAGCTGTTTGTGCGTAAAGCCTCTGTGACACCATGCTCTATATTCTCTGTATCAGGTTGGTACCTCCAGGTTCCGTGCTGAGGCTATGGGGAACGAGAATAGCGCCCCACCTGCTGCAGGAGCATGGCCCGATCTGCAGCACAAGAAGCGAAATGCCACTGCCGAGCTGGGCAGGGACCGCCCAGGGGTAATTTTTTTTAACCAACTTACCATGATGTAGTCTGAATCTGATACTCCCTCAGATCCCAAATTAATTGACTCAACTATCTGTAGATACGGATGTATCTAGATGTGTTTTAGCTCTAGATACTACTGCCTCCATCCCAAAGCTTTGGGCTTATATTATTTTTAGAAAGTCAAACTATACCATGTTTGACTAAGCTTTTACCAAAAATCAGTAACATGCAAAATACAAAATTAATATCATTAAATAGATAATAAAATATATTTTCCTACGGTATCTACACAGTATTATATTTGTTGATAGAATGTTCTAAAATTTTGGTCAAACTTTGCTTGTTTTGATTTCTCAAAAATAAATAAGGCTTAAGCTTTTGGATGGTGGTAGTACATTCATATCTAGACAAAGCTGAGTTAACTAGTTTTTTTGTCTGTCCATAGCTAGTGTTCACGCTGCAAAAGGCTAAGAGCATCCACTATATGCATCAGTCTATCTCATACAGTAATTCAATATCACTGCTGAGGTCTGCCTTTTGTTTTGCTATTCATATGCAGACTGAAACTTTAGGGCCTTTACTCAAAAGGAAGATCAAAAGCTATGGCTGATCGGGCTGCCGGTATGTTGATGCCGCCCCCATCTTCTAAATGCCTCTACAAGCACAAGGCCACGCGCCACCGGGTGGTGATCTTTTAATGAATATGGTATATTTTCTTAATCCACAAAACATGCCTTCATTTTTCTCTGTTTATTGTCGGTTTTTTCTATGCTTGCCAAAAGTTTACAACAACAACAACAACAACCAAGCCTTTCAGTCCCAAACAAGTTGGGGTAGGCTAGAGTTGAAACCCATAAGATCTCGAAGCCAAAAGTTTAGAAACACCAAATTCGTTTGCTTACAATCATCATACAGTAATGTTCATCTACTCCAGTTCCCCTAACCCAACAAAAAATGATGTTAATTACGATTTTTAGATTAAAAGAGCACCATTAGGCGCTGTTAATTACGACTTTGAGATTAAAATGTCATTTGCAATTGTTAATTACAATTTTGAGACAAATGGTTAGTTTAACCTCGATCTCTTCTGCTCTCCATTTTTCCCAACCGAACAAAAATGTAACCATTCCATTCCTCTGAAATGGAACCATTCCATTCCATTCCACGCTGTTTCAGAACCGAACACACCCTTGCATTGTTGTGAACTGTTGTCCATACACGGCCATACCCTTCCACTTACATCCAGCACTATATGCATCAGTCTGTCTCAGAGTCATTCAATATCACTGCTGAGATCTGTTCCCATTCTTATGCAGGCTGAAACTGCTGCGCCTTTACTCAAGTGGATGCAAAATGAGGCTAATGAGGCTGCTGTGAGGACGATGGTGCCGGCACCATCTTCCGAAAACCTCTACAAGCACGAGGCCATGGGCCAGCTGGGTGGTGACCTTTTAATGAATCTGGTATATTTTCTTAATCCACATACATGATTTCATTATTATCTGTTTAATTACTGTTGGCTTTGTCTAATGCTTACCAAAAGTTCAGAAACACAGCGTTTGCTTACAATCATCATACACTAATTTTTCACTTTTCATCTGTCTCATCCAAGATATAAACTGTTGATTTCCATTGGCTTCTTTTGTAATCATTTGCATTGTTGTCAACTGTTCTCTATGCACAACCCTATTCTTCCACTTACACCCCGCACTATTTGCATCAGTCTATCTCATAGATTTATTAAATATCAATGATGAGTTCTGTTGCTATTCATATGCAGGATGAAACTTTTGTGCCTCTACTCAAATGGATAAAAAATGATCCTGATGAGGCTGCTGTGAAGACGATGGTGCCGCCACCATCTTCTGAAAACCTCCTCAAGCACAAGGCCACGGGCCAGCTGGGTGGTACCCTTTTCAGTAAGCAGGTATATTTTCTTAATCCTCATACATGATTTGATTTTTGTCTGTTTATTGCCGGCTTTGTCTAATGCTTACCAATAGTTCAGAAACACACACACCTATTCTTCCACTTACATCCAGCACTATATGCATCAGTGTCTCATAGATTCATTTTATATATCACTGCTGATGTCTGTTGCTCTTCAATTTTCATATGCAGACTGAAACTGCTAAGCCTTCATTGGTCAAAAGGATTGCAACTGCTGCTGATGAGGCATCTGCAGAGGCTGCCACCAAGTCACTGTCAGCCCCACCTTCTGGATGCTTATATAAGCTCAAGTCCAAGGACCAGCCGGGCCGTAACCATCCAAGGGTTCGGGTATATTTTCTTAAGCCACATATACATGCCATGATTTATGTCTAATATTATCACCGGCTCTGTCTAATGCTTTTTGGAATTCGGAAACACCAAATTAGCATGCTTATATTCATCATACACTATTTTTTCACTGTTCAGTTTGTAACATAGTGTTATGCACTCGCTTGTCAACATTTGCATTGCTCTGAACTATGCACTTTACACAACCTAATTCTTCCACTTACATTCAGCGCTACGCACCAGTAGTACCTCCCATGTTTCCTTCACCATCCCGATGCCGAGCTTGCGGGAATATGGCGGGCCCATGTGTACATACCCCGCATATAACACCTCCTATGGCTCTATCTACCTTTCTAGTAGCTCCTTCACAGAGTTACAGGTATGTATTCTCAGTGGTTTAGCATGAATTGGCATATAGTAAAGTCTTGTTTTTAGTCTTCCTGCTTCTTACATTTGTATCAATTTTCACATGCAGACTGTACCTTGTGAACTTCGTCCAATGATTAACCAGATGTGTCCGCATGAAGGGTCTTTCACTATGCATGGCAATGGCAAATTGATGAACACCTACACGGTCTATGAGGTGTATGTCTACAAGACGCAGGCCATCACATATTTGTATGGACATGATTGGAGAAAGTTTGCTTTTGACTACGGTCTGAAGAAGGGCGACGAGCTGAGGATCAGAAACTCAAACGGGCAGATATACGTAATCGCTTACGTAGTTGGAGACACTTCCAAATATATAATATGTAACTTTTTTCTACTCATATCTTTTGATAACTGCATTCTGAGCAGTTGTTCTAAACCATTCCCTCTGTTCTAGCTTGCTGGGTTTAACATGATCAAAGCTGCAGATCCCCTGATGGAACAGGAGCGGATGTCACAAAGGGCAACCACACCAGCACCGGCACCGGCTTCCCACTCTCCTGCATCAGCACCGGTTCCTGTACCAGCTCCGTTTACTGCATCTACCCAGCAGTCCCCTACATCAGCATTGGTTCCTGTAGAGGCCCCATATACTACACCTGCCCAGCAGCCTCCCCGCATCAAGATCGGTTCCTCTAGCTGCACCGTTTATCGCACCTGCCCAACAGCCTCTGCATCGCACCGGTTCCTCTAGAGGCACCGTTTCGCACCTGCCCAGCAGTCTCCTGCATCAGCACCAGCTCGTGTACCAGCCCAGGCTCCTGCACCTGCCCCAGCCAGATCACCGAGGTCTCAGCTCATTGCTGTGGCCACCCGTGTGGTGACCAGGACGCATCTGAAGGCTATGTTCGTGAGTATATGACAGCATAACTGCTCTTATCTTGATGTCTTCTCTGCTCAAAGTCTCACATGGTTCAGTGCATTGGTGCCATTGACTAATTTTTGGTGGTATCTCTTGCTTTGAATCAGAAATTGCCTAAAAGTATCTCCAAGGATCTCAATGCTGGCCGAAGGGGCAAGATATCCCTTGTCATGGAGAGTGAAGGTCTCACCGTGGAGGGACGGTACTCCGTCAGTCCCACAGATGGCCGCTTGGCTGTTACTTCCAGGTGGAAAAAGTTCATTGACGGTGCCAAACTTCGCATTGGATCAAAGTTGAAGGTCAAGATCTTTCGATGCTGCTGTGACATGCTGGTCATAAAGTTCGCGGTTGTCTAGTTCTGTTGTCCCATGAGCCCTTAGCAAATGCATTTGTAGTTATACTTATATAAGGTTATCTTATCTGAACTACTAATTAATTGTATGGGTGGTAAAACTCTGGCAAGCTTTTTCTCTTAGCAAGTATGTATGTATGATCAGCTATTATGATAACTAATGTTTGTGTTTATCTTAATTTGCATTTCCGTTTTAGAAAAAAACTTAATTTCTATTTTGGCTGACCTGTTAGAGAACTATCAGATTGAACCCACAACATGATTCAAATAGATTCATTACACCGAGCCACATGTCTTGACCTTGCTATACACTACTTCCATTAATCAGTGCAACAAGGCTTACCTGAGCTGCCTGAACCATGGCAGATTTGAATCCACCTTATCTATCTAGAAATACAACCTTTGCAGAAATAAGCCAAAAATCAGTTGGTAAACAAATTCAAGAAAAGAAACATTTACCTTTCTGAGAGGATGACATGCGGGACCCATGAGGCAGCAGCATCCTCAACTATTTCAAGGCGGCGAGGATCAAAAGAAAAAAGGAAATAGCCGTAAATTAATTAGGGTCAAAAATAAATCCATCAAAGGAAACTTTTATTGTTCATAGAGGATGACATGTGGGACCGACTTGCCAGCTGCGTCGTCATCGTTTCAAAGGGGGCAGGGGATCAAAAGAAAAAGGCAAATAGCCAGAAATTAGGGGAAAAAATAAATCCAACAAAGGAAACTTTTATTGTTCATAGAGGATGACATGCGGGACCCATGAGCCAGCAGCTTCCTCAACGTTTCAAAGTCGGCATGAGATTGAAAGAAAAAAGCAAGTGACATAATATCAGGAGCCAAAAAATAATCCAAGAAAAGAAACTTTATTGTACATAGAGGATGACATGCGGGTCCCATTTTGTAGCAGCGGTCTCAACGCTTCCAAGGCGGCACAGGACCGAAAGAAAAATGAAGTAGCCAGAAATCAGGGTGTGAAAAAAATCCAAGAAAAGAAAGATTTCAATTGGGCTGTATCTGGACTTCTGGGCCTTCGAACTATCCTGCTGGGCCTTTTGACTCGTACAATTTCAGCCCACTCCAAAACAGGAAAGGTCGGATTTTTCTCAAAAAAAAAACAGGAAAGTCCTATGCTTCGCAAAAACAAAAAACAAGGAGATTCAACATATAAGTTTGTTTATGTAGATATAAAGATTTAATTTATCTGTTTGCAATAGCTCAGAGCGAAATACAACGTTTATTGTCTGCAAAATAAAATATCACATGTTTCTTGTACGGGGAGGCTGACATCGCGGACCCATGAGCCAGCAGCGTCGTCAACGTTTCAAAGGCGGCAGGGGATCGAAAATAAAAAAAAGCCAAAAATCAGTTCGTAAAAAAATACAAGAAAAGAAAACATTTATCGTTCTGAGAAGATGACATGCGGGACCCATGAGGCAGCAGCATCCTCAACGTTTCAAAGTCGGCATGAGATCGAAAGAAAAAGCCAAGTGATATAATATCAGGAGCCAAAAATAATCCAAGAAAAGAAACTTTATTGTACATAGAGGATGACATGCGGGTCCCAGTTTGTAGCAGTGGTCTCAACATTTCCAAGGTGGCACATGACCAAAAGAAAAATGAGGCAGCAGCATTCTCAACAATTCCAAGGCGGCAGGGGATCAAAAGAAAAAAAAAAGGAAATAGCCAGAAATTAATTAGGGGTCAAAAATAAATCCACCAAAGGAAACTTTTATTGTTCATAGAGGATGACATGTGGGACCGACCTGCCAACAGCGTCCTCATCGTTTCAAAGGGGGCAGGGGATCAAAAGAAAAAGGCAAATAGCCAGAAATTAGGGGTCAAAAATAACTCCAAGAAAGGAAACTTTTATTGTTCGTAGAGGATGACATGCGGGACCCATGAGCCAGCAGCTTACTCAACGTTTCAAAGGCAGCATGAGATCGAAAGAAAAAGGCAAGTGACCAAATATCAGGAGCCAAAAATAATCCAAGATTTATTGTACATAGAGGATGACATGTGGGTCCCATTTTGCAGCAGCGGTCTCAATGTTTGTAATGCGGCTTGAGATCAAAAGAAAAAGAAAGTAGCTAGTAATTAGGGGGTGAAAAAAAATCCAAGAAAAGAAAGTTGATGGACATAGAGGATGACATGCGGGTCCCTTGAGCCAATAGCTTACTCAACGTTTCAAAGGGGGCAGGGGATCAAAAGAAAAAGGCAAGCCAAAAATCAGAGGGTGAAAAAAAATCCAACAAAGGAAACTTTTATAGCACATAGAGGATGACATGTGGGTCCCATGAGCCAGCAGGTTCCTCAACGTTTCAAACGTGGCATGAGATCGAAAGAAAAAGGCAAGTGACCAAATATGAGGTGCCAAAAAAAACTCCAAGAAAAGAAAGTTGATTGCTCATAGAGGATGACATGCGGGTCCCATTTAGCTGCAGCGGTCTCACCGTTTGAGAGGCGGCAGGGGATCGAAAGAAAAAGGCAAGTGACCAAATATCAGGAGCCAAAAATAATTCAAGAAAAGAAAGTTTTATAGTCCATAGAGGATGACATGCGGGTCCCATTTAGCAGCAGCGGTATCACCGTTTGAGAGGCGGCAGGGGATCGAAAGAAAAAGGCAAGTGACCAAATATGAGGTGCCATAAAAAATCCAAGAAAAGAAAGTTTTATAGTCCATTGAGGATGACATGCGGGTCCCATTTAGCAGCAGCGGTATCACCGTTTGAGAGGCGGCAGGGGATCGAAAGAAAAAGGCAAGTGACCAAATATGAGGTGCCAAAAAAATCCAAGAAAAGAAAGTTTTATAGTACATAGAGGATGACATGCGGGTCCCATTTAGCAGCAGCGGTATCACCGTTTGAGAGGCGGCAGGGGATCGAAAGAAAAAGGCAAGTGACCAAATATGAGGTGCCAAAAAAAACTCCAAGAAAAGAAAGTTGATTGCTCATAGAGGATAACATGCGGGTCCCATTTAGCTGCAGCGGTCTCACTGTTTGAGAGGCGGCAGGGGATCGAAAGAAAAAGGCAAGTGACCAAATATGAGGTGCCAAAAAAAATCCAAGAAAAGAAAGTTTTATAGTACATAGAGGATGACATGCGGGTCCCATTTAGCAGCAGCGGTATCACCGTTTGAGAGGCGGCAGGGGATCGAAAAAAAGGCAAGTGACCAAATATGAGGTGCCAAAAAAAACTCCAAGAAAAGAAAGTTGATTGCTCATAGAGGATGACATGCGGGTCCCATTTAGCTGCAGCGGTCTCAACGTTTCCAAGGCGGCAAGGGATCAAAAGAAAAAGGAAGTAGCCAGAAATCAGGGGGTCAAAAAAATTCTAAGAAAAGAAAAAAATTTGGTTCATAGAGGATGACAAGCGGGACCCATGATCCTGCATCGTAAACGGCTCGATCGGAGAGCGTTGAACGAGATGGCGCGATCGAGAAAAAAAACAATGCTAGAGAGGCTGCCATCTGGGCCCTACATCCCTGGGCGGTGCGGATTTGCGTTGACTCGGCCGGCGAACCCGAGAATTCGCGATGCACCACGTCCCGGGCCACCATACGCGACGTTTTGGCCGCTTTCGTCGGGCTAGGTGGCCTCAAAAACGAGAAAAAAAAAGTTTTGACATGCACCACGGAGGGACCAAAAATCGTCGGCCATGGTGCACCAGCAACCACGGCGCGACTTCAACTTCGTCGGCCATGGCAACTTTTCTTGTAGTGATAATAACTGAACCTTTCAACAGAAGTTGCAGCTGGCCGGTCCCCGTACATCAGAAAAGATCAACTCAAGGGGAAAAATTTAAACACTACTAGATGTAGGATAAGGCAATTGATGACTTTTGGCTCTTTGACATGAATCACAAACTGAATCTATACTAGAATCATCTAATAATTAAAGCTTATTATTCCTAAGCACACGTTGAACAGTCAAAAAAAAGGGATGCCCTAGACGACTATGCCACCTTGATGAAGGAATTTTGGTGACATTGAAAGCTTGTTTAATTGATCTTCAATCTTGTGGAACTAAGTGATAAAGCCCACGCCTACATCTACCTCTGAACAGAACTCTCTTCGTGACCTGATCCTTGATCAAAAAGAACCATGGATGAAATTTAATAAAAATATTATTGTCAAGAGTGAGATGATGAACAGAGAGGAGATTCTTTGAAGTACTAGGGCATGCAAAATATTCTTTACTTTAAGATTTTTATGGGGAAAGCAAATAAGTGATTGACCAATATGACTAATTTTCATACCTGCTCCATTGGCATTGTGCACTTGTTCTTGTCCGCTGTATTTTTTCCGGACAACCATCTTCTCGAGCTCGCCGGTGATGTGGTCCGTAGCACCACTGTTAGTATACCAATTTGTATCTATTCCATAAGCGGATGTGCTAGCAAAGCCGACTACTTTTTCTTCAGTTTCGTAGTCCTCTTCATATCAATGCCAGCATTCAGTGGCTCCATGACCAGGTTTGCCACATATTTGACATGTGGATCGATCTCGCCCACCGTTGCGACCGCCACGGTTTTTGTTGTTGACGTGGCGGCCTCCTCTGTTCCCTCCGTAGTCGTAGCCGCCTCCATTGCGACCACCCCAGCCTCCACGCTGACCTCCGCGTCCACCACGGTAGCCATAGTTTCCGTGCCCGCGTGCAGCAGCATTGGCCGAGGACTTGAAGCCGTCAGAGATTCCTGCTTCTCCGAGCAGTGCATTGCGCTCGTCGTAATTCGACATCCGTGCATAAACATCATCTAGAGTGATATGTTCCTTCTATGCATCAATGGCGGTGACTAGAGAGTTGTAGTCACCTTCCAATCCGGCTAGGATATAGGACACCACTTCGTCTTCGGCGAGCGATTTTCCGGCTGCAGCAAAATCATCGGCATAGCCTCTCATCTTGGCGAAATACACAGCGACAATCATGTTGCCCTTGGAAGCTTTGGCAAGCTGGATCCGCAGATTGTTGATCCGCGACCTCGACTGTGATGAAAACATGTTTTCCATCACGCTCCAAGCTTCGTGTGACGTGGTCTTGGAGATGACCTACGTCAGAACCTCTTTGGAGAGGGTATTGATAAGATATGATAGGATGTGTTGATCCATTGCAATCCAGTCAGCGTATGCTGGATTTTCAGCAGACGACGACGAGTCCTTCTCCTTCCCTGGAAGCTTTTCCTCAGGTGCGGCGACAGATCCGTCAAGGTACCCGATAAGCCGAGCCCCACTGATGGCTGGAAGCACTTGGGCTTTCCAGAGGAGATAATCTCTCTCGTTAGCTTCTCGGTGACCTGTGATGCCAATAGGTTTGGCAGCGCGGCCGGCGTCGCCATGATCGCTAGATGTCGGTGAAGAAGAGGAGCTCTGATACCATATATAAGTTTGGCAGATTTGTTTGGAAGTGTTGCCCTTTGTCTCGGGCACGTGTGCGTGTTTATATGAGCCAGGAACAGCCCCTGGCATGGCGTACAAGTTGAGGATCGTTAAGGATCCGATACAGATACGAACTACTCAAAACTATCCGAACCCTTAAAGTTCTGGGTCGGTTAGATGAGATAACAGCACGCACACGACACATATTCTAACAGTGTGTCATTCAAAAGACCAGAAGGCCTCCGAATTCAAGACGTAGAGGCCAAAAATACCAAACTCCTTGGTAAATGGCTATACAAGCTACTTACTGAAGATGGCGATGGAAAAAGCTTCGGAGTAGAGAGTATGTGGGCTCAAAAGTTTTCTACCATGCAACTTGACTGGAAAAGGCGATTCACAATTTTTTAGCATATCTAATGGCAACCGAGATATACTTATTTTGCTTTGGATATTTTCTCATTAAGGAAGGTTAAGAAATTCAACACTGAGAGGATTCATGGATTTGAAATGCCCCCTCTCCAGGAACAAGATCCATCTTTATACAACGTTGCACGAACAATGTTATTTAGGCGGGGTCTCATCAGTGTGCTTGTCTTGCGTCATGGCATGATCTTCAAGAGCGGTTGGCTTTTGTCCAACTATAGCAAGGCCATGATGAATTTCAATGGAATCTACATGAGAATTGTAATTTTTGGTGAAATCCATGTACAAGATATTAGTTCCATTCCTTTGAAGTCATCAACAATAAAAAAATTGGAAGATGAAAATGCCACTTAATAAAATTAAATCTTTATGTGGTATGTTCCTCGAGTTGTTGTCCTAACCAAAGCCAACCTTTTAAAGTGCATCTGACATGGAAGTACAAAAATGTTGCTTTTGTCACCATGCCGACAATGTAAACCACTTATTCTTCCAACCCACGTTTGTGGGCTCTATATATTTTTTCGATAAAGGACGCTTTATTACTCAAAAGTTTTAAGCATTACACCCGGCCTCTGCATAGCTAAGATGCACATAGTCGTTTAAGTACATTACAAATCAAAGAAAATGTGCATAAGAAGAAAATTATAGCGAACATAGCCAACTAGTTCATAATTGCTGCAATCCGACGATTATGTAGCCACCCATGTTGGGAAATAAAATTCTTGGTTGTATTCTCCAACTGTGTAGACACCTCCTTAAATAGTTCGTGGTCCTCCAATCGCTGAAGCGACGACCATAAACGGCGCAAAGCCGTACACCGGTAAATGACCTGCATAAGAGAGGAACTTTTACTGTTAAAAACCTTGTTATTCCTACATAGCCATAGCGATCATACAACAATAATCACTCCTACTCTGATAAGTGTTTTAAACCTAGAATCCACCCTGTTTGGCCACTTGACAAAAATATTTTTAACGCTTCGAGGAGGGTATAAGGTAGAACCTATATGAATGATTGACCATATAGACCTAGCGAACCGACACTGGAAGATAAGGTGTTTTATTCTCTCCTCTTTGTGACAGAAAATTCATTTCGTACAACCATAACAATTGCGTTTTGCAATGTTATCTTTAGTAAGATTAACACCCCTACGAAGGTACCATGCAAAAACCTTAGTTTTCAAAGGTATCTTCATCTTCCAAATGAATTTATTGTTTTACACCGGTTGAATGAGTTTAATTAAAGCTTTATACTTGGAATCTACCAAGAATACACCATTCTTGATAAGTTCTCAGCGGAATTCATCATCCCCTTGGATCAAATGGACTGAAGCTAACTTGTGTAATAGTTCATTCTAAGAAGCTAGCCGGAGTCCAATAAGATCACGTCTAAATGTCATAGAGGACGGAGATGTTCCATCGCCTTCTGTAAGGTATCACCCTTACATCATATAATATTGTACAAGGCTGGGTATTATTCGCGAAAAGTGGTTGTTTCCAAGCATTTATCCTCCCAAAACTTTATCTCCAACCCGTCCATAATGGAGAAAGAACCGTATGGAAAAAAGTTATTCTTAGTTGCCATAATGCTAGCACAAAAATGTGAATCTTCTGGTTTACAAAGAACCTGAGAGATTGCTTTTAAGTCCATATACTTTTTCCTCAACAGTTGTTGCCGTGCGCCATTCTCAGTTAACAACCTGGCCAGCCATATTCCTAGCAAGGCCATGTTTTAAAACTCTAGATCGGGAACACCAAGTCCACCTTGATCTTTCGGACTGAAAACGACACTCTATTTACTCAACCGGTATTTGTTTTTCTCACTATCTCTTTACTAAAAGAATCTGGATCAGAAATAATCCAATCTATGCAAAACTTCTTTGGGAAAATGGAAAAAATAAATCATATACAATGCCATGTTTGTAAGTACTAAATTTATGAGGACTAATCTTTCACCTAGAGATAGTAATTTTCCTTTCCAACTACTAAGACACTTATGTAGTCTTTCCTCGACTAGTATCCATTCAGCCAACGCGAATCTCGGATAATGTATCGGAATGGCAAGATAGCTAATTGGAAAACTGCCTAGCTTACATCCCAAAAGTTCGGTATATAGGTTGGAGTCGTCTTAGGTCTTTCCAAAACAGAACAATTCACTTTTAAGGAAATTAATCTTAAGACCAGATAAATGCTCGAACGATGATAGTATTAATTTAAGGTTTCTCGCTTTTTCCGAGTCATGAACCATAAATAGAATTGTGTCATTGGCATAGTGAAGAAGAGATAGTCCCCCATCAACCAAACGGGGGATTGCTCCTTCAATCTGACCATCAACTTTAGCACGCTCAGTTAAATAGCTAGCATATCCGCCACAATGTTAAATAACATTGAAGATAGGGGATCGTCTTGCCTCAGCCTTTTTTTCTCTGAAAGTATCTACCAACGTCATCATTGATCTTAATGGTAACACTTCCACCCAAAACAAAGTTATTAATTAAAGCGTGCCACTCATCAGGAAATCCTTTCAGTCTGAGAGTTTGTTGATGAAAAAAACCACTTGACTTTATTAGAGGCTTTTCAAGTCGATTTTGAGGATCACACCATTTTATTTTTTTGATGCATCTTATGGATTGTTTCATGCAAAGTGACGACTCCATCTAGGATATATCGACCTTCCATGAAAGCCGTCTAACTAGGGCGCACCACATGATCATCCACCGAGTTTAGTCTAATAGTAGCTACCTTGGTGAAATTTTTAAAGCAAACACTAATTAAGAAGACATATTTGTATGTATTGTTGAATCCATTCCGCGTAATTAACTTTTGGTAGTAAGATAATATATCTAAAGTTGATACAGAACAAACCAATTTGCCCAGCATGAAGTTCGGCAAATAACTCCACTAAATCGCCTTCAATTATGTCCCAGAAGGCTTGATAGAACTTAGCCTGCGGAAAACCATCAGGACCTGGCACCTTATTGTGTTCCATTTGAAAAATAGCCTTCATTATCTCCTCTTCAGAATAATGGGAGGTAAGAATATCATTTCCTTCCCAAGACACTTGGGGATATCATCAATTCTAGATTCATCCAAAAACACATCTGATTCCTTCGGGGTGCCAAGCAATCCTTTGTAATAAGAGGTAATATACGACTTCAGTTGCTCATGACCTTCAATCGTGCCCTCTTCCTGATCAAGAGAATGAACGTCACTAGTAGGGAAAACGCTATAGGAGCACACTCATTGACAGCGCACCCATGTGAACGCAAGCGGCTGCTAATAGTTGTCGCGGGCTGAAAATGCACACGTGACTGGTGTGCTCGTACTAGCAGCGGACCGGAAATAAAGGCGCGCATATACTAGGTGGGGTCCAGATCTACTCGGGTCCATAAAGTACCCGCCGTGCGTGCTAGTGGAGGTGGAGGCACGTGACTACTACCGGCATACCAGTCGCGTGTGCCTTTTCCCGCCCGCTTCCAATATATTGGGCTTGTGGGCGCGAATCAGCCGAAATACTAGTCACATGCCCTATTTTGGGTACGTAGCTAGTAATCAGTTTAGTAGTAGCGTTCCCTATTTTGGGCATCCTACTGCTAGTTTCAGGATTTGCACCCCCGTGGTGCATCGATATCGCCTTTTCAGTTTTAAAAAAAATTGTAGAAAATAATAGCAAATTCAAACAATAAAATCCTTCGAGATGGACATGTCACATGTGTTATATCATCTAGTTTTTTAAAAAAAATTGACAAACATGAATTTTGATATGTTAACCAAAATGGGGTCATGTCTCGGCAAAACTGCTTTTCTGGTTGCATACAACCTCCAATAAAAATCTTTTTTATATAAAAATATATCTACACATATTTTTCCACCCAATTTCAATGCCCTCCAGGAGTTTAGAGAATTTTTAGATTCCCAAATATCGAAAATGAAAATAGAGTTTTTTCAGGTTTTAGATTTCGGTGCAAAAAAAATCAAATCTGAAAATTTTCAAAATAACTAATTCCCTCACTACTAGAAAAAAACTAATCAGTGGCGCACATGTTTTGCTTACCAATGGCACCACTACTATCACTCCACTAGTAATAATTTGCAGTGGCGGACCTCAAGATGCGTCATTGATAAGTTATGTAGTAGTGGCGCACTAGCAGGTGCGCCACTGGTAAGTCACAAGTGCGCCACTGATGTTGTAATAGGGTGTGCCTTTGCAATACTTATGATGTACGTCACTCCCAACCGAGTAAATTTAAGAAGGCCACATGGAAGGCGATGAATGCCTTCTTTTTTAGATGTGGGTGGATCTGAGTTGACCGATCTAAAAAAGGCCATTTTATTCTATTATTACAAATCCGAGTTATTACAGGGTCTAAATGAAAAAAAACAAAGTTTCTAAACTTTACAGCTAGAACCCTAGAAAAAAAGAAACAATGCAATCAAGTCCTTTTGACTCGGTGGCGCCGGCGTTGTTACCCGCATGCGGCGGACGCCCTGATGGCGAGCGTGGTGATGTCCTCCTGCCGGTGCCCGTTGTGGCGAGCCTCGGCGGGCAGCACAAAGAAGATCTGGCCTGGGCAGATGATACGTCTCAAACGTATCTATAATTTCTTATGTTTCATGCTACTTTTATGATGATACTCACATGTTTTATACACATTATATGTCATTATTATGCGTTTTCCAGAACTAACCTATTGACGAGATGCCGAAGTGTCAGTTCCTGTTTTCTGCTGTTTTTGGTTTCAGAAATCCTAGTAAGGAAATATTCTCGGAATTGGACGAAATCAACGCCCAACATCTTAGAATTCCACGAAGCTTCCAGAACACCCGAGAGGAACCAGAGGGAGGCCACAGGGCCACCAGACGCCAGGCCGGCGTGGCCAAGAGGGGGGGCCGCGCCCCCCTATTGTGTGGCTGCCTCGTCAGCCTTCCGACTCCGCCTCTTCGCCTATTTAAAGGTCCCTGACCTAAATCTTCGATACGGAAAAGCCACGGTACGAGAAACCTTCCAGAGCCGACGCCATCGTGAAGCCAAGATCTGGGGGATAGGAGTCTCTGTTCCGGCACACCGCCGGGACGGGGAAGTGCCCCCGGAAGGCTTCTCCATCGACACCACCGCCATCTTCATCAACGCTGCTGTCTCCCATGAGGAGGGAGTAGTTCTCCCTCGAGGCTAAGGGCTGTACCGGTAGCTATGTGGTTAATCTCTCTCCCATGTACTTCAATACAATGATCTCATGAGTTGCTTTGCATGATTGAGATCCATATGATGAGCTTTGTAATCTAGATGTCGTTATGTTATTCAAGTGGATTTTACTTATGTGATCTCCGGAGACTCCTTGTCCCGCGTGTGTAAAGGTGACAGTGTGTGCACCGTGTGGGTCTCTTAGGCTATATTTCACAGAATACTTATTCACTGAGTTATGATTTGAGTTGGATGTCTCTATGAAATTGTGGTGTGTTAGTACCTCCTATGAATGCTCAAAGTGACAGCGTGGGGTGTTCATTAGTACTTGGGAATACATCTTTAAGGTTTGCCTACATGATGAATTAGAGTTCGTTATCTTGCCAGAGAGTAATTCGGAATAGCATAGTGAAGTGCTTATTTATATTCCATTATGATTGCAATGTTGAGAGTGTACACTAGTGAAAGTATGATCCCTAGGCCTTGTTTCCAAACATCGAATCTCCATTTACTTACTGTTATGTTGCATGTTTACTCGCTGCCATATTTTATTCAGATTACTATTGCTACCCATATACATCCATACAACTTGTATTTCACTATCTCTTCGCCGAACTAGTGCACCTATACATCTGACAAGTGTATTAGGTGTGTTGGGGACACAAGAGACTTCTTGTATCGTGATTGCAGGGTTGCTTGAGAGGGATATCTTTGACCTCTTCCTCCCTGAGTTCGATAAACCTTGGGTGATCCACTTAAGGGAAACTTGCTGCTGTTCTATAAACCTCTGCTCTTGGAGGCCCAACACTGTCTACAAGAATAGAAGCACCCGTAGACATCAAGCACTTTTCTGGCGCCGTTGCCGGGGAGGAAAGGTAAAAGGCACTCATACTCCGGTCCCAGGTAACTAAGTACTTTTTTGTTTCCGTTGTGTGTGTGCTCGAAGCTATTTCCTTTAGATCCTGCAATTGCATCTTTTTGTTTCTTGTTAAACACTAGTAAGGCATAATGGAAAACATCTGTGAGCTTTTTAAACTATTTCCTGGGTCAAGACATGAATGGTTTAATGCGAAAATTAAAAAACCTATGGAACCTTATTTGCATGCTAGTAGCAATGATATTAGTATGAACGCTTTGAACACCATTGTTGATAATGATATAGAAAATTCTAAGCTTGGGGAGGTCGGTTTTGATGAAAATGATCTCTTTAGCCCTCCGGGTATTGAGGAGAAAGTTTATGTTGATTATGATATGCCTCCCATATATGATGATTATAATGATAGTGGTATTTTGGTGCCGCCTACTATGGAGGATAAAATTTATTATGATGATACTATACCTCTTATATTTGATGATGAGAATAATAATGATAGCTACTTTGTTGAATTTGCTCCCACTACAACTAATAAAATTGATTATGCTTATGTGGAGAGTAATGATACTTTTATGCATGAGAATAAGAATGCTTTATGTGATACTTATATTGTTGAGTTTGTTCATGATGCTACTGAAAATCTTTATGAGAGAGGAAAATATGGTTGTAGAAATTTTCATGTTACTAAAACACCTCTCTATATGCTTACATGACTTGTTTATTTACAAGATTCCTTTTCATAGGAAGTGGGTTAGGCTTAAAATGTGTTTTGAATTTGCTTCTTGATGCTCTCTTTTGCTTCAACTCTTATTTCTTGCGAGTGCATCATTAAAATTACTGAGCCCATCTTAATGGCTATAAAGAAAGAACTTCTTGGGAGATAACCCATGTTTTTATTTTGCTACTGTTTTGTTGTGTCTTGGAAGTTGTTACTACTGTAGCAACCTCTCCTTATCTTTATTTTATTGCATTGTTGTGCCAAGTAAAGTCTTTGATAGTAAAGTCAATACTAGATTTGGATTACTGCGCAGAAACAGATTTCTGTCTGTCACGAATTTGGGCAGGGTTCTCTGTAGGTAACTCAGAAAAATCTGCCAATTTACGTGCGTGATCCTCAGATATGTACGCAACTTTCATTCAATTTGAGCATTTTCATCTGAGCAAGTCCAGTGCCTCTAAAAAATTCGTCTTTACGGACTGTTCTGTTTTGACAGATTCTGCCTTTTATTTCACATTGCCTCTTTTGCTGTGTTGGATGGATTTCTTTGTTCCATTAACTTCCAGTAGCTTTGTGCAATGTCCAGAAGTGTTAAGAATGATTGTGTTACCTCTGAACATGTGAATTTTTTATTATGCACTAACCCTCTAATGAGTTTGTTTTGAGTTTGGTGTGGAGGAAGTTTTCAAGGGTCAAGAGAGGAGGATGATATACTATGATCAAGAAGAGTGAAAAGTCTAAGATTGGGGATGCCCCCGTGGTTCATCCCTGCATATTTCAAGAAGGCTCAAGCATCTAAGCTTGGGGATGCCCAAGGCATCCCCTTGGGCATCCCCTTCTTCATCAATAATTTATGAGGTTTCTTCTCTTGAAACTATATTTTTATTCGGTCACATCTTATGTACTTTACTTGGAGCGTCTGTTTGTTTTTATTTTCGTTTTGTTATTTTCCTTCTCTGAATAAATTCATGCTTGTGTGGGAGAGAGACACGCTCCGCTTGTTCATATGAACACTGGTGTTCTTAGTTCTATCTTTAATGTTCATGACGGAGTTGAAAACCGCTTCGTTAATTGCTATATGGTTGGAAACAGAAAATGCTGCATGTGGTAGTTGGTATGATGTCTTGAATAATTTGATACTTTGCAATTGTTGTGCTCATATAGATCATGTTTAAGATCTTGCATCATGTACTTTGTACCCATTAATGAAGAACTACATAGAGCTTGTTAAAATTTGGTTTGCATGATTGGTCTCTAGAGTCTAGATATTTTCTGGTTAAGGTGTTTGAACAACAAGGAGACGATGTAAAGTCTTATAATGCTTACAATATGTTCATATGTGAGTTTTGCTGTACCGGTTTATACTTGAGTTTGCTTCAAACAACCGTGCTAGCCTAGCCTTGCATTGAGAGGAATTCTTCTCGTGCATCCAAATCCTTGAGCCAAAACTATGCCATTTGTGTCCACCATACCTACCTACCACATGGTATTTCTCTGCCATTCCAAGCAAATACTTCATGTGCTACCTTTAAACAATTCAAAAGCTATTATCTCTTATTTGTGTCAATGTTTTATAGCTCATGAGGAAGTATGTGGTGTTTTATCTTTCGATCTTGTCATTTACTTCTGACAGACTTTCACCAATGGACTAGTGGCATATCCGCTTATCCAATAATTTTGCAAAAAGAGCTGGCAATGGGGTTCCCAGCCCCAATTAATTAACTTGCATTAATAATTCTCTTCACATGTTTTGCTCTGATTCATCAGTAAGCAACTTAATTTTGCAAATAGACACTTCTCCATGGTATGTGAAATGTTGGAAGGCACCCGAGGATTCGGTTAGCCATGGCTTGAGAAAGCAAAGGTTGGGAGGAGTGTCATCTAAAAAAAAAACTAAACTAAAATACATGTGTAAACAAAAGAGAAGAGGGATGATCTACCTTGCTGGTAGAGATAACGTCCTTCATGGGAGCCGCTCTTGAAAGTCTGGTTGATAAGGTAGTTAGAGTACCCATTACCATTCGTTGACAACAACAAACACCTCTCAAAACTTTATTTTTATGCTCTCTATATGATTTCAAAACTTAAAAAGCTCTAGCACATGATTTAATCCCTGCTTCCCTCTGCGAAGGGCCATTCTTTTACTTTATGTTGAATCAGTTTACCTATTATTTCTATCTTAGAAGCAAACACTTGTGTCAACTGTGTGCATTGATTCTTACATGTTTACCTATTGCACTTGTTATATTACTTTATGTTGACAACTATCCATGAGATATACATGTTACAAGTTGAAAGCAATTGCTGAAACTTAATCATCCTTTGTGTTGCTTCAATGCCTTCTACTTTGAATCTATTGCTTTATGAGTAACTCTTATGCAAGTCCTATTGATGCTTGTCTTGAAAGTACTATTCATGAAAAGTCTTTGCTACATGATTCAGTTGTTTAGTCATTATCTTTACTATCGCTGCATTCATCTCATATGCTTTACAATAGTTTGATCAAGATCATGTTGGTAGCATGTCACTTAAGAAATTATCATTGTTATCGTTTACCTACTCGAGGGCGAGTAGGAACTAAGCTTGGGGATGCTTGATACGTCTCAAACGTATCTATAATTTCTTATGTTCCATGCTACTTTTATGATGATACTCACATGTTTTATACACATTATATGTCATTATTATGCGTTTTCCGGAACTAACCTATTGACGAGATGCCGAAGTGCCAGTCCCTGTTTTCTGCTGTTTTTGGTTTCAGAAATCCTAGTAAGGAAATATTCTCGGAATTGGACGAAATCAACGCCCAACATCTTAGAATTCCACGAAGCTTCCAGAACACCCGAGAGGAACCAGAGGGGGGCCACAGGGCCACCAGATGCCAGGCCGGCGCGGCCAAGAGGGGGGCCGCGCCCCCCTATTGTGTGGCTGCCTCGTCAGCCTTCCGACTCCGCCTCTTCGCCTATTTAAAGGTCCCTGACCTAAATCTTCGATACGGAAAAGCCACGGTACGAGAAACCTTCCTGAGCCGACGCCATCGCGAAGCCAAGATCTGGGGGACAGGAGTCTCTGTTCCGGCACGCCGCCGGGACGGGGAAGTGCCCCCGGAAGGCTTCTCCATCGACACCACCGCCATCTTCATCAATGCTGCTGTCTCCCATGAGGAGGGAGTAGTTCTCCCTCGAGGCTAAGGGCTGTACCGGTAGCTATGTGGTTAATCTCTCTCCCATGTACTTCAATACAATGATCTCATGAGTTGCTTTGCATGATTGAGATCCATATGATGAGCTTTGTAATCTAGATGTCGTTATGCTATTCAAATGGATTTTACTTATGTGATCTCCGGAGACTCCTTGTCCCACGTGTGTAAAGGTGATAGTGTGTGCACCGTGTGGGTCTCTTAGGCTATATTTCACAGAATACTTATTCACTGAGTTATGATTTGAGTTGGATGTCTCTATGAAATTGTGGTGTGTTAGTACCTCCTATGAATGCTCAAAGTGACAGTGTGGGGTGTTCATTAGTACTTGGGAATACATCTTTAAGGTTTGCCTACATGATGAATTAGAGTTCGTTATCTTGCCAGAGAGTAATTCGGAATAGCATAGTGAAGTGCTTATTTATATTCCATTATGATTGCAATGTTGAGAGTGTCCACTAGTGAAAGTATGATCCCTAGGCCTTGTTTCCAAACATCGAATCTCCGTTTACTTACTGTTCTGTTGCATGTTTACTCGCTGCCATATTTTATTCAGATTACTATTGCTACCCATATACATCCATACAACTTGTATTTCACTATCTCTTCACCGAACTAGTGCACCTATACATCTGACAAGTGTATTAGGTGTGTTGGGGACACAAGAGACTTCTTGTATCGTGATTGCAGGGTTGCTTGAGAGGGATATCTTTGACCTCTTCCTCCCTGAGTTCGATAAACCTTGGGTGATCCACTTAAGGGAAACTTGCTGCTGTTCTACAAACCTCTGCTCTTGGAGGCCCAATACTGTCTACAAGAATAGAAGCACCCGTAGACATCAGCAGAGCTCGTTGCCTGCGCTCAGGGATGCCACGGGGCCGTCGATCCCCATCGCATCGGCATCGCAGAGAAACCCGCCGGCTCCCGCCTTGACGGAGTCCTGGAGCACCCGTGCCGCTGTGTCCGGGGCGTGTATTCTCGCAGCTCCCATGTGGGTAGCAGCACCATCTCCGTCGACGCGAACTCCACCTTGCGCCCGCCATCAGCGTAGCCGTGGAGCTTCTCGATCAGCGAGGATGGACCCGCGCGCGCTCTGCTCCAGGGCGCGCACCACGTCCATCATGGACGGGTGGAGGCTGGGGGATTACCAACTACGAGTGGGCGCCCCTATTTATCCCCCCATGACTCCGGCGCCACGACGGTCGAGGAGAAGGAGCGGGATGGGGGGCGAGGAGCCGGGGGATGAGAAGGAGCGGAAGGGGGGGCTAGGGTTTGGACTGGGGAGGCGACGGGTCTGTGCGAAAGGAGGTTGAAGGGTTTGGAGGAGTGGGGGAATGGGGGTGGTTGCTCGGGTGCGTTTGGCATGATGGACCACGGTCGGGTGTGACACAGAGGAAACGACGCGTGGAGGAAACCTACGATGGGGCGTGTGCATGGAATACGCAGACCGCACATGAGATACAGATATGTGTTTGGATGAAACGACCCACGCGCACGATGGCACACCGCATGCAATGCACTAGTGCTATTTGTAGTAAGGTGGTGCACCACATACATGTGCGTCGTTGCTATTTAAATAGCAATGGCGCACCAGATCTATCTATAATTCAGTCCAAAAATTTGTAATGGCGCACCACCAATACTAGTGCGCCATTGGTAATTTGCTAGTAGTGGAGCTGGCGCACCACTATCACTGTGCGCCACTGCTAGCAATTCTACAACTAGGCCTTTTTCTAGTAGTGCCTCTCTCTAGTTTCTAACTTTTTCCTCCTCATCTACCTCTTCTCCACCTTTCCTCCTCTTCCTCTTCTCCACCTTCTCTCCTCCTCCTCTTCCACTTCTCCACCTTCTTCTCTCCTCCTCTTCCACTTCTCCATTTTCTCCTTTCCTCCTCTTCCACTTCCCCTCCTTCTTCTCAAAGAAGAGCACCACCTCCAGCGACCAACTTCTCTCCTGCGAAGGCGACCGTCTCCTCTCCACCTCCGACGCCCTGCTCCTTCCCACACATCCATCCCTACTCCTCCGCCCACTCCGGCGCCCTGCTCCGCCTCCACTGGCGCCCTGCTCCACCTCCGCCGGCGCCCTGCTCCGCCTCCAGCGGTGCCCTACTCTATCTCCGCAAGCGCCTTGCTATGCCTCCACCGGCGCCCTGCTCCGCCACCGCCAACGCCAACTCCGAAAACCTCCTAATGGCCATCTCCTCTCATCAGCGCCACAAGGAGATGACTTGGACTCGATTGCTTTGTTTTAGTTTTATGGTGTTTTTTTTGTGAAATCACATGGATAGCTGGGCAATGGTCCCAGCTTTTTTTAAAATTGCGAAAATATCACACTAGTAGTGAACCTGATAGACGCACACGACTAGTACTTTAGTAGCAGCGTGCCACGACTAGTATCTCTCATAGTAGTCACATGCCGGATGCACACGACTAGTAGGACTTACCACTGACGAGGTACTAGTGGCGGGCCAGTGCCCGCTACTGGTAGCCAAAAATGACACGAGACTGGTAGGCTTTTCTATACTAGTGTGAGTTTCTTTCTGTGTCTACCATCGGAGACACTATGAAAAGTATCCCGTATTCGAATCTCCTTCCATTGTGGGCTCTATATATGGTCAATCATCCAAGTGGCCTCGAGCTTGTGTCTTCCACGCTGAGTTGCCAATACTTATGGTAATTAGTTGCACAACATAGATCATAGAGATAGGACCCTCAAAGGGGTGGGAATGGTTGTCTTATTATGGTCTATGTAGCTATATATAAATTACAAAAAAATTAGTGCTAAAATTTTCTTCTCCCATGCATGTTATATATTTTTCGGTGTGCGCTATCTCTAGTCTTGGTCTGCTCTTTAGAAACCGAAACACCACACCTATTTACGAGATGTCCCCGCGATTGGAACAAGCGTCGGAGGATATTTTTGTCTCGTATGGGTGGCGCCATAGTCTGAGGATTGGTCCACCTTCACCATAGGTTTTTCCCATTGTCATGTTTGGACATGTAATTTACCTAATTAGCTTACATCATTCCTTTGTCTTACCTCTTATCTTTCTTTGCGGTGTGTGCACCGCTGTCAGAAACCAGGTGTAGGCTCTTGAATTTTATCACTTCTAAAAAACCGAACTTTGGCCAAAAAATAATATATGAACAGAACACAACTCGACTCTAGCTGCAGAATATGAATATGGCTGCTGGGGTGACCGGCGTCTGCACATTGAGGGCATCTCCAGCGGCGCGACGCAAATAGTCGTTTTCGTCCGCCGTGACCGGAAATGCGTCTGGCACCCTCTCTAGCGGGGCGACGCAAAGTGACCGGGCCGTCCGCGGAGACGCAAACCTGGCCCAAATATGCGCCTCGGATGCGTCTCCGCGGACACTGCGCGGACGCCGAAAGTGTCCGCTCGTATCCGGCGGACGTTTCGTCGGGCCCGCCTGGCAGCGACCCTGCGTCGATGCGTCTTCTCAAACGCGTCTGCGACTGGCGCCGCTGCGTCGCTTCGGCAGTCTGCGCCACGTTAATGGCGATGCCTCGGCTGCCGAGCGGCCGCAGCCCACCTCCGCCAACCACGTTAATGGCGTCGCCACGCGTCCCGCGGCCACCGCATGCCTCCGGCCTATATAAAGGGGCCGCGCCTTCTTCTTCCTCATCCACTCCTCCATAGAAACCCTAGCCGCCACAAAGCTCCAGCGTTCCGCCGCCTAGGTGTTCCTGCCACGCAGCCAGCCCCGCGAGGAAGCCCATGGCGGGTCCTGGTGGCCGCCGAGGCGGCCGAGGCCGCGGCCCTGGACGGCCCCGGGGACGGGGCAGGGGCCGCCGTGGTGGAGCAGCTACGGCCCCACGCTCGCCGTCGCCTGCGCCTTCTTCGTCTTCCTCTGACGTGGAGGGACGCTGCTTCGAGTTCCTCCTCCGCATCGACGACGACCCGCTCGGCATCAAGCGTCTCCCGGACAAGTTCGCCGAGTTCGTCGACGGCGTCGAGCCGGCGTATTTGCAGCTACGGGAGGCCAGCTGCAACTTCTGCCGCTGGGCCGTGGAGGTCCTGTTCGACGGGCAGGGCAAGATGTACTTGCACACCGGGTGGGGCAAGTTTGCCCGTGACCTGGCGCTCGAGCCCGGCTGCCAGCTCACCTTCCTCTACGAGGGAGACGGTGAGATGGTCGTCAAGGTCTTCGACGACAAGGCCTGCCGCAGGCACTACCACACCGGCGAATCCGAGTCGGACTCCGATAGTTAGAACGTAGCGTGTTCTTTCTTTGCAGCGAATCTGGCTACGGGTCAGACGAAGCCAGTAGTGGAAGGTTTCTGTCTGTTCGCCATCGGTAGAACCAACAAGGGCACCGTCAATCCTCCCGCTGGATTTTCCAGTTTGGGTGACTGGGTGTGCCCTCGAATGTTCTTTCTTGGCAGCGAACATACGGAAATCAACACAACTGGTTTCTATTTTTAAAATATTTATATTTGTGTCCACCATGGTGCAAACTATGTATTAGTTTGTGTAAACCATGTTCCAAACTATGTATTAGTTTGTGTAAAATAATCTTCCAATTTGTAATATTTTGAAGTACGTTGAAATGAAAAAGAGGAAAAAAAATGCGTCGGGCCGCTGGAGCCAACCCCAGACGCAAACGGACACGCGGACGAAAACGGTCATTTCAGCGTCCGCTGCGCGACGCAAACGGACGCGCGTGGACACTAAAATGCGTCGCGCCGCTGGAGATGCCATGAGAACAAGCAAGTGCGTCCTCCCCTCACGCATGAAAGACCCGGTCCGCAGCGAAATTACGATGCCGCATCTTATATGCTTTACAATAGTTTGATCAAGATCATGTTGGTAGCATGTCACTTAAGAAATTATCATTGTTATCGTTTACCTACTCGAGGGCGAGTAGGAACTAAGCTTGGGGATGCTTGATACGTCTCAAACGTATCTATAATTTCTTATGTTCCATGCTACTTTTATAATGATACTCACATGTTTTATACACATTATATGTCATTATTATGCGTTTTCCGGAACTAACCTATTGACGAGATGCCGAAGTGCCAGTCCCTGTTTTCTGCTGTTTTTGGTTTCAGAAATCCTAGTAAGGAAATATTCTCGGAATTGGACGAAATCAACGCCCAACATCTTAGAATTCCACGAAGCTTCCAGAACACCCGAGAGGAACCAGAGGGGGGCCACAGGGCCACCAGACGCCAGGCCGGCGCGGCCAAGAGGGGGGCCGCGCCCCCCTATTGTGTGGCTGCCTCGTCAGCCTTCCGACTCCGCCTCTTCGCCTATTTAAAGGTCCCTGACCTAAATCTTCGATACGGAAAAGCCACGGTAAGAGAAACCTTCCTGAGCCGACGCCATCGCGAAGCCAAGATCTGGGGGACAGGAGTCTCTGTTCCGGCACGCCGCCGGGACGGGAAAGTGCCCCCGGAAGGCTTCTCCATCGACACCACCGCCATCTTCATCAATGCTGCTGTCTCCCATGAGGAGGGAGTAGTTCTCCCTCGAGGCTAAGGGTTGTACCGGTAGCTATGTGGTTAATCTCTCTCCCATGTACTTCAATACAATGATCTCATGAGTTGCTTTGCATGATTGAGATCCATATGATGAGCTTTGTAATCTAGATGTCGTTATGCTATTCAAATGGATTTTACTTATGTGATCTCCGGAGACTCCTTGTCCCACGTGTGTAAAGGTGACAGTGTGTGCACCGTATGGGTCTCTTAGGCTATATTTCACAGAATACTTATTCACTGAGTTATGATTTGAGTTGGATGTCTCTATGAAATTGTGGTGTGTTAGTACCTCCTATGAATGCTCAAAGTGACAGCGTGGGGTGTTCATTAGTACTTGGGAATACATCTTTAAGGTTTGCCTACATGATGAATTAGAGTTCGTTATCTTGCCAGAGAGTAATTCGGAATAGCATAGTGAAGTGCTTATTTATATTCCATTATGATTGCAATGTTGAGAGTGTCCACTAGTGAAAGTATGATCCCTAGGCCTTGTTTCCAAACATCGAATCTCCGTTTACTTACTGTTCTGTTGCATGTTTACTCGCTGCCATATTTTATTCAGATTACTATTGCTACCCATATACATCCATACAACTTGTATTTCACTATCTCTTCGCCGAACTAGTGCACCTATACATCTGACAAGTGTATTAGGTGTGTTGGGGACACAAGAGACTTCTTGTATCGTGATTGCAGGGTTGCTTGAGAGGGATATCTTTGACCTCTTCCTCCCTGAGTTCGATAAACCTTGGGTGATCCACTTAAGGGAAACTTGCTGCTGTTCTACAAACCTCTGCTCTTGGAGGCCCAACACTGTCTACAAGAATAGAAGCACCCGTAGACATCAGCAGAGCTCGTTGCCTGCGCTCAGGGATGCCACGGGGCCGTCGATCCCCATCGCATCGGCATCGCAGAGAAACCCGCCGGCTCCCGCCTTGACGGAGTCCTGGAGCACCCGTGCCGCTGTGTCCGGGGCGTGTATTCTCGCAGCTCCCATGTGGGTAGCAGCACCATCTCCGTCGACGCGAACTCCACCTTGCGCCCGCCATCAGCGTAGCCGTGGAGCTTCTTGATCAGCGAGGATGGACCCGCGCGCGCTCTGCTCCAGGGCGCGCACCACGTCCATCATGGACGGGTGGAGGCTGGGGGATTACCAACTACGAGTGGGCGCCCCTATTTATCCCCCCATGACTCCGGCGCCACGACGGTCGAGGAGAAGGAGCGGGATGGGGGGCGAGGAGACGGGGGATGAGAAGGAGCGGAAGGGGGGGCTAGGGTTTGGACTGGGGAGGCGACGGGTCTGTGCGAAAGGAGGTTGAAGGGTTTGGAGGAGTGGGGGAATGGGGGTGGTTGCTCGGGTGCGTTTGGCATGATGGACCACGGTCGGGTGTGACACTGAGGAAACGACGCGTGGAGGAAACCTACGATGGGGCGTGTGCATGGAATACGCAGACCGCACATGAGATACAGATATGTGTTTGGATGAAACGACCCACGCGCACGATGGCACACCGCATGCAATGCACTAGTGCTATTTGTAGTAAGGTGGTGCACCACATACATGTGCGTCATTGCTATTTAAATAGCAATGGCGCACCAGATCTATCTATAATTCAGTCCAAAAATTTGTAATGGCGCACCACCAATACTAGTGCGCCATTGGTAATTTGCTAGTAGTGGAGCTGGCGCACCACTATCACTGTGCGCCACTGCTAGCAATTCTACAACTAGGCCTTTTTCTAGTAGTGCCTCTCTCTAGTTTCTAACTTTTTCCTCCTCATCTACCTCTTCTCCACCTTTCCTCCTCTTCCTCTTCTCCACCTTCTCTCCTCCTCCTCTTCCACTTCTCCACCTTCTTCTCTCCTCCTCTTCCACTTCTCCATTTTCTCCTTTCCTCCTCTTCCACTTCCCCTCCTTCTTCTCAAAGAAGAGCACCACCTCCAGCGACCAACTTCTCTCCTGCGAAGGCGACCGTCTCCTCTCCACCTCCGACGCCCTGCTCCTTCCCACACATCCATCCCTACTCCTCCGCCCACTCCGGCGCCCTGCTCCGCCTCCACTGGCGCCCTGCTCCACCTCTGCCGGCGCCCTGCTCCGCCTCCAGCGGTGCCCTACTCTATCTCCGCAAGCGCCTTGCTATGCCTCCACCGGCGCCCTGCTCCGCCACCGCCAACGCCAACTCCGAAAACCTCCTAATGGCCATCTCCTCTCATCAGCGCCACAAGGAGATGACTTGGACTCGATTGCTTTGTTTTAGTTTTATGGTGTTTTTTTTGTGAAATCACATGGATAGCTGGGCAATGGTCCCAGCTTTTTTTAAAATTGCAAAAATATCACACTAGTAGTGAACCTGATAGACGCACACGACTAGTACTTTAGTAGCAGCGTGCCACGACTAGTATCTCTCATAGTAGTCACATGCCGGATGCACACGACTAGTAGGACTTACCACTGACGAGGTACTAGTGGCGGGCCTGTGCCCGCCATCGGTAGCCAAAAATGACACGAGACTGGTAGGCTTTTCTATACTAGTGTGAGTTTCTTTCTGTGTCTACCATCGGAGACACTATGAAAAGTATCCCGTATTCGAATCTCCTTCCATTGTGGGCTCTATATATGGTCAATCATCCAAGTGGCCTCGAGCTTGTGTCTTCCACGCTGAGTTGCCAATACTTATGGTAATTAGTTGCACAACATAGATCATAGAGATAGGACCCTCAAAGGGGTGGAAATGGTTGTCTTATTATGGTCTATGTAGCTATATATAAATTACAAAAAAATTAGTGCTAAAATTTTCTTCTCCCATGCATGTTATATATTTTTCGGTGTGCGCTATCTCTAGTCTTGGTCTGCTCTTTAGAAACCGAAACACCACACCTATTTACGAGATGTCCCCGCGATTGGAACAAGCGTCGGAGGATATTTTTGTCTCGTATGGGTGGCGCCATAGTCTGAGGATTGGTCCGCCTTCACCATAGGTTTTTCCCATTGTCATGTTTGGACATGTAATTTACCTAATTAGCTTACATCATTCCTTTGTCTTACCTCTTATCTTTCTTTGCGGTGTGTGCACCGCTGTCAGAAACCAGGTGTAGGCTCTTGAATTTTATCACTTCTAAAAAACCGAACTTTGGCCAAAAAATAATATATGAACAGAACACAACTCGACTCTAGCTGCAGAATATGGCTGCTGGGGTGACCGGCGTCTGCACATTGAGGGCATCTCCAGCGGCGCGACGCAAATAGTCGTTTTCGTCCGCCGTGACCGGAAATGCGTCTGGCACCCTCTCTAGCGGGGCGACGCAAAGTGACCGGGCCGGCCCGCGGAGACGCAAACCTGGCCCAAATATGCGCCTCGGATGCGTCTCCGCGGACACTGCGCGGACGCCGAAAGTGTCCGCTCGTATCCGGCGGACGTTTCGTCGGGCCCGCCTGGCAGCGACCCTGCGTCGATGCGTCTTCTCAAACGCGTCTGCGACTGGCGCCGCTGCGTCGCTTCGGCAGTCTGCGCCACGTTAATGGCGATGCCTCGGCTGCCGAGCGGCCGCAGCCCACCTCCGCCAACCACGTTAATGGCGTCGCCACGCGTCCCGCGGCCACCGCATGCCTCCGGCCTATATAAAGGGGCCGCGCCTTCTTCTTCCTCATCCACTCCTCCATAGAAACCCTAGCCGCCACAAAGCTCCAGCGTTCCGCTGCCTAGGTGTTCCTGCCACGCAGCCAGCCCCGCGAGGAAGCCCATGGCGGGTCCTGGTGGCCGCCGAGGCGGCCGAGGCCGCGGCCCTGGACGGCCCCGGGGACGGGGCAGGGGCCGCCGTGGTGGAGCAGCTACGGCCCCACGCTCGCCGTCGCCTGCGCCCTCTTCGTCTTCCTCTGACGTGGAGGGACGCTGCTTCGAGTTCCTCCTCCGCATCGGCGACGACCCGCTCGTCATCAAGCGTCTCCCGGACAAGTTCGCCGAGTTCGTCGACGGCGTCGAGCCGGCGTATTTGCAGCTATGGGAGGCCAGCTGCAACTTCTGCCGCTGGGCCGTGGAGGTCCTGTTCGACGGGCAGGGCAAGATGTACTTGCACACCGGGTGGGGCAAGTTTGCCCGTGACCTGGCGTTCGAGCCCGGCTGCCAGCTCACCTTCCTCTACGAGGGAGACGGTGAGATGGTCGTCAAGGTCTTCGACGACACGGCCTGCCGCAGGCACTACCACACCGGCGAATCCGAGTCGGACTCCGATAATTAGAACGTAGAGTGTTCTTTCTTTGCAGCGAATCTGGCTACGGGTCAGACGAAGCCAGTAGTGGAAGGTTTCTGTCTGTTCGCCATCGGTAGAACCAACAAGGGCACAGTCAATCCTCCCGCTGGATTTTCCAGTTTGGGTGACTGGGTGTGCCCTCGAATGTTCTTTCTTGGCAGCGAACATACGGAAATCAACACAACTGGTTTCTATTTTTAAAATATTTATATTTGTGTCCACCATGGTGCAAACTATGTATTAGTTTGTGTAAACCATGTTCCAAACTATGTATTAGTTTGTGTAAAATAATCTTCCAATTTGTAATATTTGGAAGTACGTTGAAATGAAAAAGAGAAAAAAAAATGCGTCGGGCCGCTGGAGCCAACCCCAGACGCAAACGGACACGCGGACGAAAACGGTCATTTCAAATCACTGCGCGACGCAAACGGACGCGCGTGGACACTAAAATGCGTCGCGCCGCTGGAGATGCCATGAGAACAAGCAAGTGCGTCCTCCCCTCACGCATGAAAGACCCGGTCCGCAGCGAAATTACGATGCCGCATCTTATCCGCCGTTCACTCTAAGAACCGGCTCCGCGACGATTCGAGCCGTTCGTTCCATGGTACATCCTCAGACAAAACCCTCGATGGAAACCCTAGCCGCCACACACCGCGTGGCCGCCCTGTCATTTACCATCCTCTCCTAGCTTACAGTCGGCGCCCTCTTGTCGCGGCGAAACCGAGTCGTTCACTCCACTGCCGGTCGAGGTAGTTGTGGCCGAAGGTGACGTTGACGAAGGCGGGTAGCGAGGAGGGAGGGTAGACTGAGATCAGGTGACATGCCTAACGCATGTCACGTGTGAACAGTGCAGTGACATGCACCCCTTTTCTCACCGTCGGATCAAGATTAGATGGTAGGATATCACTGCTACAGGGACCATCTACAGTGCATTTGCTACAGGATATTGGCACAGGGGGAGTAACGTGGCGAGGCCTCTTGCCTTCCCCTCATCTCGCACCACCTCTCCCCTCCCCACGCCGTCAATTTCTGGCCCACGGACGACCTTACGGGCTAAGCACCCTCGACCTCACTTTCTCGGTTCGTGCGATGGGAAGAGAGGTAGCGCCGCGATTACTCCTGTCTGCCATGATTTGCTTCTCGTTTTTTCGCCCTCAAACCCTAGCGCCGCGATTCCTCCTAGCCCTGATTGGTTTCTCATTTGGCAGCAGATGATGCCTTGTAGGAGATGGGCACACAGAGCGGCGATGGCAATAACGACTGGGGAGCACCCTCGCGGATGACCTTTGCTTATTGGTATGCTTCTCTCACGGGGGCAGAGAAGAAAACCATGAAAAACACAAGCAGCTGTAGGACCATCAACGAGTAGAAAAGCTTGTCCTTTTTTTCCTCCCCTGTTACTTATCATTCTCTCCCTATTTTTTTGTGGAGTGCCTGCTTGCCTTGATTGGATTGGAATCTGGCCGTCACAGCTTTACACATTGTTCTTGCTGCTATTGCAGGTGGATTTAGTCACAGAAATCGAAAGAGGAGTACCTCATATTTTGGCTAGCTCGAATTTAGCAACTCCCCTCCTCCGAGAGTGCTAACTGGACTTTGTTTCGGAATCTCAAGTAAGTACTTCACTTTTAGATCAAAGGACGTGATTCAGAACTTGCCACATTCTTTTCGTGTACTCATAATTTTGTTCTTCTTGTGTTGTTCATCGGGTTTTGTTAAGCGGGGCTCTGGTCAGGGCACCTTGCGATGAAGATCCTCGCCATAATAAGTTTCAGGGATGGGTGTTTGTGATTTTGATTTGATTTGCTTGACGCAGATGAGATGGCAAAGGATGATTTCGACAATTTTTCATCCATCATCATGCGGGTGGAGACCTTGCAAGAGCTCGGTATGGTCACGAATCATCATCCCTCGCTCTTGCATCCCATGTTTATTTTTCTCTACCAGAGATGTATTAGATGATTTGGTGGTCAGAAAAAGAATAGCCTTTCTGTTTGTTATTCTGTCTAAATCTGCTGGTGCAGTTAAAAGTTGTAATCTCTAAGAAGTAAAACAAATGGAGTTTTTACTTTAATGTATGAATCCACTAAAAATATTACTCTATAGAAGTGGCAACTCTTCAAGAACCTAAATATGTCTAAGGGCTGAGATATGGGATCAACATACATTATTCATGTTTCATGAAATCATCATAGCTTTATCTTTCAAATTGTTAAGCCAACGTCATGGCAGCATATCTCTAGCAGGAAGCTGTCGAGCTAATTACACAAACAAGTGTTCATACTATTTTTGCACATCGTATAATGTGTAGCATCGAGTAATTTTCCTGTCAAATATCTCAAGGTATTACCTTGTTTATTTTTAAGGTTTTCTAAAGTACTATTCCGTTCTGCATCATATAGTAGAATGTGGTTGACTATAGCAGCATTCCTCATAAATAGACCGTATGTGCTTGCAAACTAATGTGGAGCACATATTGGTCTTGTTGCTGAATGCTTGGCTGTTTATCTTCATGGTTTGCTCTAGAAATTTGCCAGTTTTGCTTACCTTACACTTTTGGTTAACACTGGTATATTTTGTTGGCAATTTATGAACCACTGTTATGAGAATGAATATGTACAGTACACTGCTGTAATGCGCATATTGTGTGGTCACATACTCTCGAGTTAAGTTTTAGAGGTTGCTTATTTCACAGTTGTTGTATGGTTCACCCGAGGATTCACTTTTGTACTTAAATGTGCGTGTTTGGTAACTCTGGTTAGGTTTTATCTATGCTGCATGAAAATTTGGCTTTTGTTGGTGCTGGAAAATCTTGCAAGTAGTAATATTTTAATGAACCGATTGCTTACCTTTAGAAAATAGGCTTGACATGGTCACTTGCAAATTACAGATGCTTACCATACGTTTCTCTATGCCGAATCATTTTCACATATATGCCTGGCGCTTAATCATTCAGATTGTTGCTAGAGACCAAAAAATAGAAATGAAGCCAAAACTTAATTAGTCTTTCTAAGTTATCTCGAGTTTATTTCTGTTACAATGTTATTACTTGCACAACATAATTGTTGCGCCCAGTTCTTCATTACTTTTCTTGTCATGTATTTTTGGTTATGTAGTAATCAAACTATGAATTTATTATGCAGTTTTCTGTTTTCTGAAACTATGTTTCTCTGCTCTCCTACCTGGATTTCATGCTAAAGCGACTACCTCCATTAAGAAAAGCATTGGTATTTGGAGGAAGAAACAAGATTAACTATAAAATGGGTTGGTTATATGATGTACTTCTTTTGTACCATCATGCTTCATTCATTGCGGGATTTTAGTAAGAATCTCGATGTCTCTATTTTCCTGCCTGCAGTTTGTAGGTGCAAAATCTGTTTTCAAGTTTCAGAGTTTATTCTGTGTGCTGTTTTCCTAAGTGCCATTCCTTACTATAGATTGTTTTCCTAAATAGTGGGGCTTCTCTCTGCTTATCAGATGTTGCAGATGGATTGAGTTTGTGGTAACTTAGTTTGTGTTTGAAACAGGTGGAAAGTTTTCGCCGGACTTTGCCTCCACAGCCTGATACTAGAGTTTTACTATTCTCTTCAAAGGTTTTTGGTCTCAAAACATTTTCTTAGTTTGGCAAATGTGAACAGACTGGAAGAGATATGATGCATATTGGCTCAGTGATTTGTGTGATCTTCTGCAGCTTTAAAGTATAATCATTCTCTCTTTAGGAAAGCAATAAAGAGATGAATCAGTTATTTTTGCCTATAGGTATTATTATTTGCAGTTATGCTTGTGCGTGCACACAAGAGTTGTTTGACTTGTTTTAGGACCGATAATGAATTCTTCAACTCTGATTGTTTCTTCCCTGTGATGTATTCAAATTGATGCATCAGACTAGATACATCATTTTGGAGGGTTATTAGTCTACCATAGTGAGCTGATCATCGTGTGGATGATTAAGCAGCCTGTGAAGCTCTTGTTCACTAACAGTTTGGTGATGTCAGTGATCTTGGTTCAGTTTGTGGCACTATTGGTATTATGTTGAAACATGTGAATTCTCAGCTTATTATATTTCTTTGACCATCTAGATGTATGGCTGTCTTTGATTTGCCTCAGTATAATATTTAGATGATATTTAGGTTCTGCATCAAGATATTGATAGTTCTTGCTTTGGCAAAAGCATCTATTCTCGATGCAGTTTATCATGTCCCTTGCATGCCATTTATGTATGACTCAGCAGAAAGAACGAAATATCTCATTGTTCTTACAGTGTCATTTGTAAGTATGAAAAATCGTTCAAGGCTAAACTGTTCTTTGGATTTACATGCTTGAGCAGGTTTTATGATAAGCGCATAGCATCAGCCATCATGATTGGCATGCACCTGACCGGTGAGGAGGCGCCCCATGGGGCGCCCCAACCACTAGTGCATGTTTAATTCGTAATGTGTTATCAGTCTCGCTCGAGCTACATGGCGCGGAGGAAATATCTCGATCATATATCATTGTTACTCGTGGACTCGTGGTCTAATCAACGGCCCTAGCTGCACTGAACTCGTGGTCCACCTTACTTCATTGCTTTCGTTTTAAAGCCATATCCAATTGTCCTCAGCCCCCCCGCATTCAGAAATCAGAACATGATCGGTCGTAGCCATTTTAGATCTTAAGACGTGCATCGACCAACCCACATGCTGTGGGGCTAACGACACCCTCTTCTTCAGTCGCTCAGGCTCGATGTCAGGTGACGTGGTTCATGGTGTGAACTGAAGAGACTGTAGAAGGACAGAGAGATATGCGGAATATGATGGAAGTATTATTGAGCGTCATGGGCGAGTATATATAGGCGTACAGGGATCATCTTGGAGTGCAAGACAAGACACAAGATCTATCTCTATCCTAGACTACCTAAACCGTACGTATATTCTAACACTCCACCGCAGTCGTAGCGGGAGCGTCGTGAACAACATGAACGACGTGGACGGTCAGACTGGAAATAAATCGAAGTGGACCCCAGAAGGCTGACACTCCCCCGCAGTCGTAGCGGGAGCGTCGTGGACGGAGTTGCGTCGCGGATGCTTGGACTGGAGAGGAGGCTGGTGAGGCGCAAGCGAGGTGGTAGCCCTTTATGCCGATGTCGAGGTAGCCGAGAGCGTGGGTGCTGCAACCTTGGTCGAGGGAGCCGCGCGAAGGGGGTGCCGTGGTCGATGTCGTGGTCGGGTGCCGGTGTCGAGGTAGCCGCACATGAAGCCGCAAGCGCGTAGTGAGCGAGGAGAGTGACGGAGACGCGTCGAGTCAGTCGTGGAGAGGGTGTCGATGCCGAAGTCGATGTAGTCGGAGCCGTCGAGGACGAAGTGCAACCATAGTTTTGCCAGAACCAGGCGCACGTCGGGGACGAAGGCATACTCTGGTTTTGCCAGAACCGAGTACGCATAGAAGAACTCGGCGGTGACGTGGTCGAGGCAGTCGTAGAGGCGATGCCGATGAAGACGTCGTCGAAGCCGATGAAGACGAGGCGCCAGTCCGAGCTTGCCAAGCCCGGGGACGCGTCGGGGACGAAGGCACGTACCGGTGTTGCCAGTACCGAGCGTGCGGGGGTAGGGAACATTACAAAGTGCATGCCATGTCGGAGTAGACTAGTGGAGGAGGTCTCGACGACGGTGTCGGAGTAGAGGAGCAGGTGGTGTAGTCGGGGTAGAGGCGAGTCTCGACGACGGGTGTCGGAGTGGAGAAGCAGGTGGCGTAGTCGGGGAAGAGGCGAGGACGCTGGCGGCAAAGCTGTAGTGTACGAAGACGTAGAAGGCGGCTAACCCAGCGATGACCTGGGGTGGTCATGCTGGACGCCTAGACGGGCGTTGCGGTGGTCGGCGAGCCCAGCGCGACCTGAAGTGGTTGGCGAGCCCAGCGGCGACCTGGGGTGGAGGCGCGGCGGCGGTACATGAAGTAGGCGAGGAAGACCCGGTGGCGTGACGAAGACCATGCGTGGACGGAGGCGACCCACGCCGAAGGGGCGGCGCTGTGGTGGCCTCGAACATCGATGCGCAGGGGACGACGAAGGTGACCGTGTGCGGCGACAGCACGGCCCGAGGAGCCAGCGTAGCTGCAGGGCGCAAGTCGGGGCAGCGGCGGGAGACCACCAGCGACGTACACGCCTCGGAAGGCGCGTCAGAGGCCGGTAGCATGGACCAAAGGCGGCGGCGCTGCGGCCCGAAGGGGCAACGCAGCGGCACCCCGATGCTCGATCGGTGGTAGGCGCGTGCTCGGGGACGTGCTTGGCGTAGACGTGCGCGGGGTCGGTTGATCAGACCGACGGTGGCACGATACGCGCCATGGCGTGGACGACGTGCAGATCGGAGCCGATGGCGCTGCAGGACTGGACGCCTATACTGCCGGATGCACGGCTGGAACGGTCGGCCTGGGGTCCGGTACAACCGGCCTGGGCGCCGGTCCAACCGGCCTGGGGCCCGGTCTGACCAGCCGGGGCGCCGGTCCATCCGGCCTGGAGCCCGGTCTGCCGGCCTGGGCGCCGGGTGACTGGACGGAAGCCCCTGGATAGAGGCCCGGTAGGCACCGGTTCTGGGCCCGGCTTGGTCCGGTCCGACCCGGTCTGGAAGCCGGTCCGGCCGGTTGTAGCGCCGGGTAATCCGGTCAGGTGGCCGGTCGGCCGGGTCGTGGCGCCGGCCGCCTGACGGATCTGACCGACGGCGGCACGATACGCGCCATGGCGTGGACGACGCGCAGATCGGAGTCAATGGCGGCGTTGTCGATGTAGTCCCGGTCAATGGCGACGAAGACGGACATGCGATGGAGACCGCGCGAGCAAGAACAGCCTGCTGCGATGCACGTAGGGGTGCCCCGTGTGCAGCGCGTGCGGCTGTGCCGTGCGGTTGATGGCCGGTGCAGGTCGATGCCATTGTCGGAGTAGAGGCGCAAGAGGACGACGACGATGGGCGACTCAATCCGATCTATGATCGGCAAACCAAAAAAGAAAAACGCCGGTCGAGCAACCGGCGACGCAAAAAGAAAACCAATCTACGGATTGGAAAAAAAAAAGACTCGAGGACAGCGGATCAACGGATCGGCGGATGAACCCTCATACGGGTTGCGCGGCCCCCGGAGTAGGCCATGGAGATTGACCTCCCCGGGGGCGGCGCGGGCGGAAGCGCGGGTGGCGGCTAGGTCAAGATCAGCGCCGCTCTGATACCATGTAGAAGGATAGAGAGATATGTGTAATATGATGGATGTATTATTGAGCCTCATAGACGAGTATATATAGGCGTACAGGGATCATCTTAGAGTACAAAGACAAGATATAAGATCTATCTCTATCCTAGAGTACCTAAACCGTACATATACTCTAACAGAGACCGCGGCGGGAGTTGGTCCTTTTAACGTGTCCCACTAGAAATTTTACTCCAACATCGGGTAGCTCGGCGCAGTTTTAAGTACTAGCTAGGGTCATCTTTTTTTTTTTTTTTGAGAGTCACTAGCTAGGGTCATCTAAAAGAAAAGTACTAGCTAGGGTGCCAGCGAGACGAAGGAGCAGCGTTGCCTTTCTAGCTACCTCAAAAAAAAAAAAAAAAAAAAGAGGAGCGTGGAGGGAGGCGCTACGGGCAATGGAAATGTACTCGGCGACGGGCATGCTCATGCTGCTGACGGCGGCGCTGGCGATCCTCGCACCGTCCGCGTGGGGGCTCGACCGCGCCGAGTTCCCGGCCGGGTTCCTCTTCGGCGCGGCCACGTCTGCTTACCAGGTTAGCTAGTCAGTGTGGAGCTTGACTTCCTTTGTGTTCGAGACTGTGATTTCTGGGTCCGATCCGAATGCACTACCGAGACTGTGATTTCTGGTTCCAGATTGAGGGCGCGTACCTGGAGGACGGCAAGGGAATCAACAACTGGGATGTCTTCACCCACACACGGCGTAAGTCATCTTTCCATTGTCCTTCACTCCTTCTGCTCTCGCTCTTCAGGTTAGTCCTCCCTCTCGTAATGCCATTAAAAGGAACTTCGCTTCATCACTGTTTGCTTGGATGATGCTCTGTTAAATTAGTACTAGTATACTAACCATTCGGCTGGTTTACATTACTAAGATTAATTGCTCAGAACGTTTTAGAATTTGTGTTGACGAATTAATTCAACCAGACCACGGCCCCTCCCGCGTCGCTCCCGCGAGCGACCGGGGGGAAACCCTAGCGCCGCCACTCGCCCCCCACCTCCTCCCTCCCCCTCCTCGCCACCGCCGGGGCGCGCTGGCGGGCAAAGCCCGGTCAGCGTCGGCGGCGGCGGGGCCCCTTTCTCCCCCGCTCGGGTGGTGGCGGCGCGGGCGGCCGACCTTGAGCGGCGGCGGCGCGGTGGCGGCCTCCGGCGGCGGAGCTGCAGGGGCTGTGCGCCGGCGTGGAGGGCCTCGAGGTGCTGCTGCTGGGCGCTCGCGACGGTGGCGTCCGGCTGCTTCCGGGGTTTGGCTCTGCCCAGATCTGCTGCGGCGGTTGCCGTCTCCTGCGTTGGTGGCAGGGCGGCGGCCCCCAGGCTCCGGCGTTCGTCCGTCTCGGCGGCAGCGGACGTGAGTGGCCTCCTTGCTGGCCGGCGTGGTGTTGGGCGGCGGAGAGGCTGCTTGCGGGGTGCCGGCCACTTGTGGTCGGACTCATGGCGGCGCAGTGAAGCTTCTGCTTCCTGGCGGGCAAGGTGGCCTCCGGGCGGCGCTTTGGCGGCTCTTGGCGGCAGGCGTCGGTGGAGGGAGCGGCTGCAGGGCGGCGCTTCAGTTCAGGCCAGAGCTAGGCCTGCCGCGGGCCAGGCGGGCCCGTGGTGGGTGGCGTCTCGGCCTTCTGGTTCGGCTTTTCTGAGGCGGTGGTTGTCGTTGCCTGCCTTGGTGGCAGTGTGGCACCACCCCCTAGGCTCCGCTGGCCGGCGTGGTGTCGGGCGGCGTGTGCCTGCTTGCGGTGTGCCGGCTTCTGGTCAGTGGCGTGGCTGCGAGGGTCGTCGCCTCTTTCTCAGCCATCAGCCTGCAGCAGTTCGCCGCTGGGGTTGACAAGTGCCTTGGTTTCGCAGTGGCGGCCATGGTGGTGACGCGCTTCCCACGCGGGAAGCCGTCGTGGTTGGGTTTGGAGCCCCTCTGTCCTGCCATCAGTTACGGAGGACGCTGCTTCTGTCTGTGCTGGTGTGCCCCATGGTGATGCAGATGGCGGCCATGGGTGCGGTCTCCTCTCCGTTGCGAGGCGAGCCGTGGCAGTGGTGGTGGTGGCGTCTTCTTGCCGGTGCTAGGCTCCGGTGTCGGGTTCTTGGTGGGGTTCTTCGGCGCGCGGCGGGTTCTCCATGCGAGAGTAATCTATGGGTGTCTCTGCCTTCGATGCCTTTCGACTTCAGCCGGTGGCACACAGGCGTCGTGGCGTCGTCTCGGCCGCGCGCGACCTTTCGGCCACACCCTCGACACAGGTGGTGTCGGTGCGTAGTGTGGTCTCGGATGCGCGCTGCCCTTCGATTACGTCGATGGTGCAGTGCCGGTGCTGGGTCTCGGCGGACCAAGGCCGTTCGACTACTCCGGCGAGTCCTCGAGCTGGGTTGTCCCTCCTTCATGTCCTTGGGGCTCTTCCTCGTGATCGTTGTGCCTGGGTCGCGATGAGAATTCTCATCGGCCGACCGTCCCCAGGTTGTGGGGTGGCCACTTTGTTTTTCTCTCCTTAGTCTTGTGTGTTGGTGGTGTGCGTTTTTCATTTCTTCTTCTCCCCTCGTAACCTCCGTGTACTCTGGTTCATTTGAACCCATCTTGTAGAGGCTGAAAAGCTTCATACACAACTTGGCTGAATATATGTTCAGGCTGGCTCACGCCCGCCGTAGTTACAGTAAAAAAAAAGATTAATTGCTCAAGTGGTTACAGATCTGTTCTTTGAGTTTAAAGATGCATGCTCCCTCTTAATTAAACTACAAACCGGTACAAATGGAGTATCGAATATGTTGTACGGAGTTTTTTTTATTGTGTCTTTCTAGGTCCATTGACTGCGCCAGATATGTTTTATGTGTTTATCAAAGAAAAATAAGGGGCTCAAAATTATTCTGTAAATAATCTAGGGGTTGAAGATTGGCGTCGATCCCATTACATACGTGCTTTTGAACTTCCCGTATATGGGTCTCTATATTTACCTCGGATTATGCATAAACAAACTTTAGACAAAATGTGTAACTAAAGAAGATTTTTCATTTTCCTTATTTCTTGTTAATTTTATATGAAGTATTTTATATGTTGTTGTTATTTTTTCTATATTTTATTTCCTCACAAAATGTTACGACTTGCACTTTTGTCAACAAAATGTGTAATCAGCAATCCTTTTTAAAACAAGTTTTACTTTTCTCAATAGATATACAATTAGCGGTCAGGTTTTAATATGAGTTGCACTTTTTTTGATAAACAGATAATTAGCAAGTTGTTGTCAAGGCAAGTTGCACTTATCAGGAAACGTGCGATTGGCATGTGATTTTTGAAATGAGTTGCACTTTTCTCATTGGGCAAATAATTAGCACGTGGTTGTCGACGAGTTGCACTTGGAGCATCTCCAGCCGCGCCCCCCAAAGCGCCCCCCAAAGGATTTGGGGCGCGCCGAATAAAAAAATATTCTCAGCCGCGTGCTTCAAAGTCTCTTTTTGTCCGGCGCGGCCCGATACGGTTTCTGGCGCCACGAGCCCGTTTCCGCTACACAGGGGACGCTTCGGGCATGCCGGACATAACGAAAAGCGAGGCGAAAAGACGCGGGCCCAACGCGTCAGCGGCTCGAAAGCCGAAAACCCCGTCGCATACCTTTGGTCAAGCGACGTTAATGGCGTCCCAGATTTCTCAGTCGACGCAGGGACGCGTCTTGTCGTGCATGGCCGCGTGGCCGTCCGCGTCGGCGTTTATTGCGTGCAACGACCCGCTGCCGCTTCGCCTACCGCCGCTGTACATTAAGAGCGCCCCTGCGATTCTTGTTCATCTCAATCTCTCGCCGCTCCAAAATCTTCTCCTCGCAGCTCCAACCTCTACCCAATGTCGTCGTCTTCCCGCAAGATCGCCGCGGCGAACGGCTTCGGTCGCGGTAGCCTCACCGTGGCGGAGGCGTGGGCGCTGTACCGCGCGGGATATCCCGTCCAGCCGGACATGCGCCTGCCAAGCAGCGGCAGGTGGAAGATGGCCATCAACGGCATAGGTGTCCCGCCACCGCCGTCGCCAGGCACGGATCGCTGGAGGGACTCCATCTGGGCCCGGCGGTCTGCCCTCACTGCCGACGTGTGGGCCGATCCGACCTGGGCGGCCACGGGCAATGACGCCTGGTGGGTCGCCTACTTCCAGGCGCAGTATGACATGGAGATGAACAGCACCACCGGCCTCGTTGGCCGACGGGATAGCTGGAACAAGGACGGACACGCCCTCTTCTGAGTCGTTCCGGGGCGCACCCTAGTGAACGTCGTCTGCGGCATCAACAACGACGCTCCAAGGTTGGAGACGCCGTCGTCGCCGCCACCATCTCCGCCCGCAGCGCGCTGGCAGCCGAGGAGGACATACTCGTCCTCCTCCAACTCTTCCTCATCAGGGCCGATGCGATCGGCGCCGTCTTCGTCGCACCACGCCGCGCCCTACACCGTCCCCAAGCGCGAGGTGAAGAAGGAGAAGCCTGAGTTCACGACGCTGCCAGTCATTCCGAGGTGCGGCGGCAGCGGCAGCAGGCAGCAGCAAAGGCGCAGCGGCGGCGCCCTCCTCGTCCCGAAGCCGGAGGTGAAGGGGGAGCAGGAGACGAGGCAGCCGGGAAGGCGGCGCTTCTGGCGGAGCGAGCGGCAGCAGCGTCTCATCGCGAGCAGCGACGACCCCAAGGACTGCCTAGGGCTATGAGTAGGCGTGCTTGGCGTCGCCTGTAGGGGCGACTTCGACGCGGCGATCGCCATGTCCATCCGCGACACCGGGAAGCCGCTCGTGGATTCACTGATGACGGCGAGGCTGGACCAAGCGGCGCGGTGAAGGACGAGCACGTCGACGAGCCCGACGAGCGTGGCAAGCAGGAGGTCGTCACCGACGACATGTAGAACTTCCACCAGTACTACGATGCCTCCGGCCGCTGCAAATACTACAAGATTAGGTTTAGTTTAAATTTCATCGAATTTCGTTCGAATCTATATAATATATATAGCAAGTTTGAATGAATTCGCTTAAGTTTTAAATATATAAAATTTTGTTTGGGGGATGCGGCTGGGGAGCGACGTCCCCAAACGCGGCATGAACGAAACATGTCTTTTAAACGCTCGATCCGGCGCCGTTTGTTGGACGCGGCTGGAGATGCTCTTATGGAGTAGTATATACTTACCAAGGTTTCTGAATGATTTTTTTCCTCAAGTGCAACGTGGTACTATATGCAATTGCAGTCAGTTCTCTATACTTTTAATATTTTTAGCTGGACCCCCAATAATTGTCGCTTTACCATAGTAGCACTAGCACTGTTTTTTAGGAGAACTAGCTAGCAGCCTAGCACCAACAGTTGCATCGATTGAAGAATAGGTTTTTGGTGCTCGATGTGAGCTTAGCATAGATTGGTCCATTAATCAACATTTTCTACTCAAACCCAACAAAAAACAGAGCGAACTCCAAAGTCCGTGCCGAGCCGTGCCGTCACAATCTAAGTCTGGCCATAGTGGTAAGTATCATGTTGTAGTATCATGCATATATGGTACTTGTGTGTGGTACTATCTCTATAGTTTTAGTATTATGAAGTAGTATCATAGTTATACTATATTTATTATTTTTTAGAATCTCAATGCAAATGTGTGCACAAGATTTGTTTGGCATTAACTTTTCTCGTGACATGCGCTATGATACAGTATCTACATATGTTACTCTAATCTCCTCTCTCCTCCTTAATTAGCTGCCACATCAGTTTTTTTGTGAGACCAATGTGTATGATACTAGCTATGATAGTAGTACTATGGCTAGCCTAACAAAAAGGAAGCGGGGGCATATTGATTTCTCACTCGACTAGTGTCAAGAAGGGAGTATTTTTACTGTGTAGAATGTAGATACGTCTAGTTTTATGCAATTATTTTAAAGTGGAGGGAGTATTATTTTCTTCCTTATAGTATAAGCCATAGGATCACATGGAACTGACGACTGATATTAGTTCGTTCAGGTGCATGCTAAAATTTCTCATGTTCTTACCTTTTGTTTCCGGGCACGTATAAAGTATTGTCCTTAATCTTTTGGGTTTAATCCTTGTACTGTGATTCCTAATTGTGCTAACGCTTTGGATCTTAAGTCAACATTTCGAGCAATCCTCACAAGCAGTTCCCTAAATAAAAAAATAGTTGACATCATCGGATATCTAATTAGGTTGGTAGGTGAAGATACACCTATTATCTAAAAAATATAATATTTGAAAATTTTGAAAGATAATTGTTCAGGTGTACATCAAGGGATTTATGTTTGCACACAAAATTTCGCGAAAACAGTATTTTTGTGGTCCGTGTAAAAATAGACAAATTAGACATTGTTTTTGGCTTTTTACACAGTGCACTATTTTTATTACCAAAAGTTTTGCTTGCGACCATATAATTTTGTTTTGTACACCCCGATTTTTTCCATATTTTTTAACATTTTGAAATGCATTTTTAGTAATAGGCGCATCTAGAACTACGAGCTAAATAACCATATCCTAACATCATTCACAAAAACAAAGAACGGATAACATGAAAATTTAGTAACATATTTCAAACAAATTAAACTCCCTGCTTTTTCTCTAAAAAAGTGATTTCCCTGCAGCTGGGGACATCACGGATGGACGGAACGGGGACGTAGCAGATGATCACTACCACCGGTACATGGTACGGAATCAGCAAACAGACAATCATCAATAACTTTCATGTGATGCATCTTAATTAACTAGTACAGTATATTGGTATACTAATACTGGCACGGTTCTGAGCAGGAAGATGTGGAGATCATGCACGATCTAGGCGTTAACTCGTACAGATTCTCCATTTCGTGGGCGAGAATCCTGCCAAGTATGCCAAAGAACAATGCACATCCACATTTCTCTGCAGTTTAAGTAGTCAATGTTTAACTCGTTGACAAAAATGTCGTTGAATTTACGTAGGAGGCCATTTGGGAGGCGTTAATTCAGCTGGAATTGCGTTCTACGACCGCCTGATCGCTGCACTGCTGCAGAAAGGTAGCCACACCTCCGAACAAAACTCTTCCATCTGCTGCACCTCCAAACTTAATAAACGTTGATAAAAAAAATTTAACAATGTCCAACAGGGATAGAGCCATTCGTGACCTTGCACCACTTCGATCAGCCACAGGAACTGGAGACCCAATACGGCAGCTGGCTGGGCGCCGGAATCCGGTACTTACTTTGCGGTATTATGCAATTTCTTGCTCATGTTTAGCCACAGTTCTAGCAACAGTTGTGATTTAGCCACACAGTTCTTTTCAGGGAGGAGTTTGATTACTACGCGGACGTGTGCTTCAGGGCGTTCGGTGATCGGGTCAAGTTCTGGACGACCTTCAATGAGCCCAACGTATTCGCCAAGCACTCCTACATGCTGGGAACATACCCTCCCAATCACTGCTCCTCGCCGTTCGGGACCTGCAACAGCGGCAACTCATACCGGGAACCCTATGTCGCGGCTCACAACATCATCATGTCACATGCTGCAGTTGTCGACAACTACAAGAGAAACTATCAGGTAGCAAAGCCCCCTGGCAACTTAACTAATCTATCTTGTACGTTGAGCAATTTTGAAATGCTGACACGCTCTTGTCTAATTGACTTAGTCGTTTTTATCCATTGAGTTAGCCGTTTTTATCAATTGCGTGTTAGGCAAAGCAAGGTGGCTCGATCGGGATTGTGATTGAGATGAAATTTTACGAGTCACTGACGAATAACACGGAGGATATCCTGGCGGCACAACGTGCAATGTCTTTTGAGATACACTGGTATGTCATCTTTTCAACTCCTGGTGAAACAACATGAAAATGGTTCGGTTCTTCTTTTAGTAGTACAATTGTTTTCATGACTCTTCTTCCTTCCGCAGGTTTTTAGATCCGTTGTTCTTCGGTGAATATCCCAAAGAAATGCGTGAGATGTTATCATCAAACTTACCAAAATTCTCCCTAGCAGAGAAGAGGCTGCTGCAAAACAAGGTTGATTTCATCGGAATAAACCACTACACTGCAATTTATGCCAAGGATTGCATGTTATCTTCGTGTGACCTTAACACTTACGAGGGAAATGCGTTGGTCCTTGCTATAGGTGAAAGAGACGGTGTACGAATTGGAAAACCGGTAAGAACAGCCTATGTTATATATTAGTCCTCCTATCATTTTTCTCTTCCTTATGTTGACATGTTTCATGTGATGAAACTTACAGACTGCACTCGATGGTTTTTATGATGTTCCAGAAGGCATGGAGAAGATCATCAAGTACGTCAATAAGAGATATGAGAACGTGCCTATCTATATTACTGAAAACGGTGAGTGGCAAGGACATCACAAAATTTAGAATGCTTTCATTAGAAAGCCTGAAGATTTCCGTACCCTCCTAGTTTTCTTTTCTTATGAATGATCGTGTCTCACCATAGCCAATTGTTTTCCTTCTTTTCAGGCTACTCTCAACACAGCAGTAACGGTCTAGAAGGCTTGGTCAATGATGTTGGAAGGGTGAACTACCTGCATGGTTATCTCTCATTTGTCGCTTCTGCTGTCAGGTGACATGGACAAAAACATAGATTTAATCATGCACATTATACACTTCACTAAAGACACCTTAAAAAACCATGAAATGGATCCTCAAATACTGGAATTGTGCGCATGCTTACAGGAGAGGGGCAAACGTGCGTGGCTACTTCGTATGGAGTCTCATGGACAACTTCGAATGGGCGCATGGTTTCACCGTACGGTTCGGTTTATACCACGTGGATTTTAACACACAAGTGAGGACTCAAAAGATGTCTGCGAAGTGGTACCATGACTTCCTGATGAGTTCTAGGCCGGTGGACGCATTGCAGACTCTGAGAGAAGATTCTTGACAATTGTATTGTCAAATGCTATGGATATTGGCGCAACCAGAATAAATTGCAGGGATAATGCCTCTAGATGTATTTAAGAACGTATTTCAAATGAAAATAATCTCTTTTGGCCAAAAGAATGTTTTAGTAATTCATGCTTCATATGGCTCTTAGTGAGACTCATTGTTATTTAATGTTTTCATATAGGTTTCAACGTGTTTGGTTGTTTTTCATAATTTTTGGATTTTTAACTCATTTTTCTAACAATCTTAAGTTTTTGGAAAACTACATGAAATTCTAGAGAAGCCTTCGTTGAACCATGAAATGTTAGCTAAGATATTTCTGAAAATAGCAAATCTCACTAGTAGAAACAAGGGCTTTTATCCTGTCCTCGAAAGTGCTTTTGCACCGGATTTGGCACGAACCGGTGCTAAAGGGGTCATTAGCACCGGTTCGTGCGGTCTGCACGTCCAGGGGGCATTAGCACCGGTTCGTGCGGGACCTTTTGCACCGGTTCGTATTACGAACCGGTGCAAAAGGGTTGGCGTCAGCCACGAACTCTTTTGCACCGGTTCGTGTTACGAACCGGTGCAAAAGGTCTACCCTTTTGCACTGGTTCGTAACACGAACCGGTGCAAAAGGTTTTTCTGCTCCCCACGCACTCTCCCCACCGTGGATCGCCTTTTTTAACACTGTAAAATAGAAAAGAAAATGATAGATTATTCAAAAAATAAAATCTTTTGAGATTCATGTATGTTATGCAACCTACTATTAGGGAAAATTAACAAATTTGAATTTTCACATTAATTGCAAAAAAGTTTGAAAAATGGTAAAACCGCATTAATTTTTGCATCCGACGTCGAAAAAAAACGTATAATATATCAAAATCATCGTGGGAAAAAATGACATCCGAATTCACCGGGTTTACCCGGTTAGCTAATTTTTAGATTTTGAAAATTCCAAATGAAAATATGAAAGCAGGAAGATTTTAGTTTTTTCCAGAAATTTAGGATTTTTTTTATTTTTTAAAATTAAAATTAATAATTGAATCCTGCATAAAGATTGCTATTACTTTTAGCAAATTATAAGATTTTCAAATTTTTAGGTTTTAGGTTTGGCAAAAAAAAATTAAAAATTTAAAAATTTAAAATAATTAAAAATAATACAAATTATAAAGTTAATGTTTATTTATTTATTCAAGATTATTATTACAACATTACTTTGGTTTATTAAAATAATTATTTGAAATTCGAACAATAAAGAAATATGACATCGATCGACATGTTAAAAGGATTGATATGATACTACTATCACATACATGCGCGCGAAGCACTTGGATGCGGGATGGAAAGGAACTTGGAAGTTAAGCGTGCTAGTGGTTGAGTAGTGGGAGGATGGGTGACCGAGCGGGAAGTTTGAGCACGAGTAAGTAATTGGACTAGAGATAAGGGTAGTTAGAGACTAAACTTGTGAAATAACTAAAATATTAGAAATTCTGAAAAGAGAAAAAAAAGGAGTAGAAAATAATTCGAAAAAAGTGTTTTTCTGCCGCGGCAGCGTTTTGGGACGTTTTTACGCGCGGAACCCTTTAGCACCGGTTCGTATTACGAACCGGTGCTAAAGGTCCTCCCGCTCGGACGCCCTTGAGCCGCCACGTGGTGCACCCTTTAGCACCGGTTCGTAACTGAACCGGTGCAAAAGGGGGGGGGGGCCTTTTGCACCGGATTGTTTGCACCGGTTGGGCATCCGGTGCATATAGCCCTTACCAACCGGTGCAAAAGGCCCGTTTTCCACTAGTGTCTGTTTTTATTGCTTTCGTTTTAAAGCATACCCTATTGTTCCCCTGCATTTACATTTCAGAATATGGTTTGTCGCAAGCATTGTAGATCTTAAGACGTGAATTGACGACCTCATAATGTACGTAGCTAACATTAAATGGCATTTCAAGCTAGGGGCTAAGCATAACGTATGTAATGGGAAAGGTACCTTATTCGGGGTGAACTAGTGGGTCGGGTTGGCACCACTTAGTCCTAGATACGCACGGTTGTTTAGATGTTGCAACGATCCATTTGCCACGGTGGAAGGGACTCGGGCCAGGCAGATTCTCTAGGGGGTGGCGTCTTCACTTACGAAGGCAATTTGGCTTTGACGAGGCGGTCGAATGGGAAAATTTATTCCACGAAATCCAAGCCTTAGTTGTTTCGATAAGTTGTTGGAAGCCTGGAGGGCGTACTCGACCAAATCCATCAATCTTAGTCTTTTGAGTGGGGTAGCCGTTACACATTTCAAGGAGGTGTGGCGATCGCAGGTGCTTCCGAAGATTAAGGTATTCCTTTGGCAGTTGATCGGAGGACGACTAGGCCCCTCGAATGGGATGTGCTCCATGTGTGGAGAGTTGGAAGACTGCAACCACATCTGTTTTCAACTGCTCGCTGGCTAAATTCATGTAGGCATAAGTGAGGGAACTCCTGGATTATGATTAGAACCCATCTGGGTTTGGTGAGTTCATTGCCAACCTTCTCAGAATCCTTGTAGGATAGTTTGGTTTAGCTTTGTGGCCCAGTGTTGGACCCTTTAAAGCATATGTAACAAACTAACTATGAAGCGGAATATTTTGGGCAATCCAGTTGATGTTTCTTCCAACTATCATTACATATGTAGTGCTGAAGGGTTCAGGGCACACCGAAAAATAGGAAGCTGCTAGATGTGGCACTGGTAGAGGTTAGAAGACCTCATGCATGATGAGGACTTGAGGAGACGCTCCAGAGATGGCCTTTTATTGACATCGACTTCTACCTTTGTATGTCTTGTTGTGTTTAGCTTGATCCTTGTATCTATTTTTCCAACAAAGGCAATATATTAATATTGCGAGAATACCAATTGCACCCAATCTCCATAACAACGCAGTTCCCTAATGATGCTACGGATACACACAACCAAACAAAGAAGAAGAAGAAGCTAAAATAAAGTTTCACTACAGTTTTCTATTCCTTGAAGCAACAGTACAAACACCACCAAGATAACACCTGAACTCCAAATTCAGCAAAAGGGACGCCTTCAAGAAGGAAACTGTGCACAAGGGTCATCAACGCCCAATCATAGATCATAGGTTTTCAACCTAGAGAAAGTTCACGCTCTCAAAATAATGTCTTTAACCAGGCTATTGCTAGACACAACCAATTAAGACCAGACCTTGGATTTTCACCCTCAAAGATCAGATTCATACTTCACTTGTGATGTCACCTCCACTTGCATACTGTTGTTACAAGTATCGAATCACCAAGCAAATTCGTCATCACCATAAAAACTTGAACCATCATTAGTAGTCTTCAGATCTCAGCATCCATGATATTCCCTGCCTCTAATTTCTTTTTTTTTTGCGAGTACGCTGAAGGCGTACCGTATCTTTATAGAAGGCAGAATATAGAATACAAGATGACTACAACTCGTTGCAAACAAAGTGTAGTGCAAACTTCACTCCACACCAGCTAGTCCAAAGACAGCCACCACAACCACACAACTACAACACGGAACCTGTCCAAAACTAACCAACCAAGCCGCATCTCGACCGCCGCTAGACGCCTCCGAAGAACAACAACTCCAAGAGGACTCCCCTTGTCGACGCACCATCTTAAAGAGAAGACGGCGGAACTTGGTCGGTCCCGAGAAGTCATCATCTTGGCCTTGCCAGCTATGGCGTGCATACCGCCCTTGAAGATCAACTTGGACAGCAGCGAGCACCGGATGGAGATCAACATAGGACATCCAAGCCGTGTATCCAAACGCAAAACTCTCAACAGAGGGATGACATCGAGGACGCCGCAATTGCGCCGATCTAACTCCAGATCTAGGCTTTCGCCCGAAGACAGCTACCAACCCGAAGAGAGCGCAGGAGACACCGACACTCCTCGGCGACGCCTCCAAGGAGGGGCACGAGTGCACGACACCCGCGGGCGCCGTCATCGCCGGCCCAACATGAATCAGGCTGGACTTTCGTCCGTACCGTCGTACGTCTCCACGCCTCCGAGGGCTGGGACAACCAAGTCCATGATGCCTCGCACCGCCGCCGCCACAGCTCCTTCCCGTCGTAGATGCAAAGCCATGGCCTCCGACCACCAACACAACTGAGGGAATCTCGGATCACATGAACCCCAACAGATCACAGCAGCCTCCGTCACCTCCGGCAAGGGCTCGGCCGCCCGCGATGGTTGTCAGCCGCTCCAGCCAACAGCCATGGACGCCTGATACGTCTCCGACGTATCGATAATTTCTTATGTTCCATGCCATATTATTGATGATATCTACATGTTTTATACACATTATATGTCGTATTTATGCATTTTCCGGCACTAACCTATTAACGAGATGCCGAAGAGCCGATTCTTTGTTTCTGCTGTTTTTGGTTTCAGAAATCCTAGTAAGGAAATATTCTCGGAATTGGACGAAATCAATGCCCAGGGTCCTATTTTTGCACGAAGCTTCCAGAAGACCGAGGGATAGACGAAGTGGGGCCACGAGGTGGCCAGACACCAGGGCGGCGCGGCCTGGCCCCTGGCCGCGCGGCCCTGTGGTGTGGGCCCCTCGTGACTCCCTTTGACCTGCCCTTCCGCCTACTTAAAGCCTCCGTGACGAAACCCCCAGTACCGAGAGCCACGATACGGAAAACCTTACTGAGACGCCGCCGCCGCCAATCCCATCTCGGGGGATTCTGGAGTTCGCCTCCGGCACCCTGCCGGAGAGGGGAATCATCTCCCGGAGGACTCTTCACCGCCATGGTCGCCTCCGGAGTGATGAGTGAGTAGTTCACCCCTGGACTATGGGTCCATAGCAGTAGCTAGATGGTTGTCTTCTCCTTATGTGCTTCATTGTCGGATCTTGTGAGCTGCCTAACATGATCAAGATCATCTATCTGTAATGCTATATGTTGTGTTTGTCGGGATCCGATGGATAGAGAATACTATGTTATGTTGATTATCAATCTATTACCTATGTGTTGTTTATGATCTTGCATGCTCTCCGTTATTAGTAGAGGCTCTGGCCAAGTTTTTGCTCTTAACTCCAAGAGGGAGTATTTATGCTCGATAGTGGGTTCATGCCTCCATTAAATGCAGGACGGTGAGAAAGTTCTAAGGTTGTGGATGTGCTGTTGCCACTAGGGATAAAACATTGATGCTATATCCGAGGATGTAGTTATTGATTACATTACGCACCATACTTAATGTAATTGTCTGTTGTTTGCAACTTAATACTGGAAGGGGTTCGGATGATAACCTGAAGGTGGACTTTTTAGGCATAGATGCATGCTGGATAGCGGTCTATGTACTTTGTCGTAATGCCCAATTAAATATCACAATACTCATCATATCATGTATGTGCATGGTCATGCCCTCTCTATTTGTCAATTGCCTGACTGTAATTTGTTCACCCAACATGCTATTTATCTTATGGGAGAGACACCTCTAGTGAACTGTGGACCCCGGTCCATTCTTTTACATCGAATACAATCTACTGCAATACTTGTTCTACTGTTTTCTGCAAACAATCATCATCCACACTATACATCTAATCCTTTGTTACAGCAAGCCGGTGAGATTGACAACCTCACTGTTTCGTTGGGGCAAAGTACTTTGGTTGTGTTGTGCAGGTTCCACGTTGGCGCCGGAATCCCTGGTGTTGCGCCGCACTACATCCCGCCGCCATCAACCTTCAACGTGCTTCTTGGCTCCTCCTGGTTCGATAAACCTTGGTTTCTTTCTGAGGGAAAACTTGCTGCTGTGCGCATCATACCTTCCTCTTGGGGTTCCCAACGAACGTGTGAGTGTTACACGGCATCAAGCATTTTTTCTGGCGCCGTTGCCGGGGAGATCAAGACACGCTGCAAGGGAAGTCTCCACAATCCAATCTCTTTACTTTGTTTTTGTCTTGCTTTATTTTATTTATTACTTTGTTTGCTGCATTATATCAAAACACAAAATAATTAGTTGCTAGCTTTACTTTATTTACTGTCTTGCACTCTATATCGAAAACACAAAAAAATTAGTTACTTGCATTTACTTTATCTAGTTTGCTTTATTTACTACTGCTAAAATGGCCACTCCTGAAAATACTAAGTTGTGTGACTTCACAACCACAAATAATAATGATTTCTTATGCACACCTATTGCTCCACCTGCTACTACAGCAGAATTCTTTGAAATTAAACACCTGCTTCTTGAATCTTGTTATGCGAGAGCAATTTTCTGGTGTTAGTTCTGATGATGCTGCTGCCCATCTCAATAATTTTGTTGAATTGTGTGAAATGCAAAAATATAAAGATGTAGATGGTGACATTATAAAATTAAAATTGTTTCCTTTCTCCTTAAGAGGAAGAGCTAAAGATTGGTTGCTATCTCTGCCTAAGAATAGTATTGATTCATGGACTAAATGCAAGGATGCTTTTATTGGTAGATATTATCCCCCTGCTAAAATTATATCTTTGAGAAGTAGCATAATGAATTTTAAACAATTGGATAATGAGCATGTTGCACAAGCTTGGGAAAGAATGAAATCCTTGGTTAAAAATTGCCCAACCCATGTGAAAGAACATCTCTCACATTATGTTTTGTGTGTTTGATGTCAATATATGTGATATACTAATGTTTGTTTAAGTGGTACAGGGATTACATAGTTATTTATTCATGTGTGTTGGATTTGATCGTCTGTCAAAAGAAATCAGAAAAAGTGGCCAGGCCGGATAATCCGGGCCGGATATTGTTGAAATATCCGGCCCCCTGTTTTTGGCTAAGTCGTCGAGGAAATGCAGCGCAGTATGGGGGCCGGACATTTGCCCGGATAATGTCCCGGTATTGTACCAGGGCCGGATTATCCGGGCCGGATATTTTGGAAATATCCGGCCCCCTCGTTTTTGGCTAAGGACTGGAAGAAAAGCTTCTCTGGCATAGGGCCGGACATTTGGCCGGATAATGTCACACTTTTGTCCCGATGGCCGGATTATCCGGGGGGCGGATTATCCGGCCCTTACTTAGGCCGGAATATCCGGCCCCCCGGAAACAGCAACGGCTCAATTTTGAGGGGAGGTATAAATACCCCCCTTCTTCTACCTTGGTTGCTTGCTCAATCATTACACAAGAAATCTGCCAAGCCACCTCCATTAGAGCCACCTCAAGAAACTCAAGATTTGCAAGATCTCCTTCCTCCCCCAACCAAAGCTCTTGATCTTTGGAGATTCGAAGGAGAAGACACCGATCTACATCCGCACCGAAGCGTTCTTCATTTCCCCCTCTCTTGTTTGAGGGATCTCATGCTAGTGTTCCTATTTGGTTCCCTAGTTGATTTGTGTTGATGTATTGTTGTTGATTGTTGTGTTGTAACAGATTTGGGAGCCTCCAATTTGGTTGTGGATGTGTGCCCCAAGAACCTTGTAAAGGCCCGGTTTCCGCCTCGAGGAAATCCCTTAGTGGAAGTGGGCTAGGCCTTCATGGCGTTGCTCACCGGAGATCTGAGTGAAACCTTCGTGGCTGTTGGTTTGGCTTTCGTAGCAACCACACTCCTCCAAACGTAGACGTACCTTCTTGCAAAGGAAGGGAACTACGGGAATCATCTCCGTGTCATCGCGTGCTCCACTCTCGGCTACCTCTATCCTATTCTATCTCTATATTGCTTAGATATATCTTGCCTAGTTGTTAGCCTTGTCATATAGGTAAATTCACTTAGTTGCATATCTAGAGAATTTACCTTTTGTGTCAAGCCTAAATTGAAAAAGAACTAAAAATTGGTTAGCACCTATTCACCCCCCCCCCTCTAGGTGCGGCATACGATCCTTTCAATTGGTATCAGAGCCTCGGCTCTTATTTCGGGCTTAACCGCCTAAGAGTATGCCGGACGAGGAGTCCTCGGAAGGGGCCGCCAAGACGGTCTCCATGGAAGACTTCAATTCATTGAAGTCCTCCATGGAAGCCCAAATGGAAAGCTTGAAAAAGATGATTGCCGGGCTTTCGGCTCCGGCCCTTCCCAAGGCTCCTAGTGTAGAGGTAAAAGACACGGGTGCGTTAGATGAGGGAGAGGCTTCGGACTTACCCTCATCTACCAAACCCGTGGAAGGTGATAACTTAAACACTATCAAATCCCCCATTGCATCTCCCAAGGGAACTAGTGGAAGTGAGAGCTACAATCGAGTACCTCCACCTTTCCAATCACCCGATATACCGGTTCCCCATCCTCATTTGAACATTCGGGGCGACCCACCTAAGTTTTCTATTGATAATTTCGATACTTGGCGATTTGAGTTCCGCTCTCATGTTTGTAGTGCCTCCAATGAATTATGGAGAATCATCTTGGAGGGCTTCAAGCCATACAACCCCGACAAGTTGACTAGAAGAGAAGCGGTTGATAGTCAACTCAACAACACCGCCTTGCACATGATTCAAACTAGTGTGGGGACAAAGGAATTGCATCGTTTCCGGAACTACACCACCGCCAAGGAAGGTTGGGATGGTTTGACCGCTAGTTGCATTGGAAGTGAGAGCACAAGGAGGAACAAGTATAATGCTCTCAAGAATAAAGCCGAAGGGTTCATGAGGCTACCGGATGAAGATCATGAAGACATGTATGGAAGACTTCTCATCAAGGTCGACGCCTTCCGGCTTATTGGTGCCACCCACATCAATGATTCTTGGACCAAGGAGAAGTACATTGAATGCATGATGCCATTTGTACCCATTGATGTCAAGACTCTTGTGGGAAGGGAATGCTATTCCTCTCTCACCTCTCAACAAGTCGTGCACGAGTTGCAAGCTCTCAAGGTGCTTGAGAAAACCTCTCATGATTCTCGCAATCGTGCTCTTGGGATGGCAAAAGGTTCCAACCTTGCCTTGGTGGTCAACTCCGTTGAAGAAGTGATTCCTCAAGAATCTTATAGGGCATCTTGGAGTATGACCTATCCGGAAGACTTGCAATGCCACTACCATGATCACATGGCCTTCCATGCAAAATCCTTTTGGGTTGATCCCTCCAAGGCCAAGGAAGACAACATCAAGAGGAACAACAAAAGTGGGTTCACTAGCTTTGGTCCAAAGACAAGATCATGCTACAATTGTGATGACAAGCGCCACTTCATTGCCGAATGCCCCTATGAGAATAGAGAGCTTCATAATGGGAGGCTCATTCCCAAGGACAAGAGCAAAGACTCAAAGGGCAAATATTCAAAGCCCCTCAACAAGAAGTTCTACAACAACAAGACCAAGAAGGGCAAGAGGCCCTCAAGAGTTGTGCTAGTAACAAGGGAAGAATATTCTTCCGATGAAGTTGAAAGTTCTAGTGGTGATGAAGATGAAGAAAGCTCAAAGGAATTGGCCGCCATCGTCACCACCAACACACCCTCTTCATCTCTCTTTGAATCTCCCAATGAGAACCCTCATATCAAGAATGCACATTGCTTCATGGCAAGGTCCTCCTTGGACACACCTATTGTGCTATCAACTCAAGAAGAGTATACCTCCGGAGATGATGATGTTGATGATGAAGAAGATGCAACCTCTAATGGATTGGTCGCTCTTGCCTCCCTCTCCACTAACTCTTCATCACCAATTGAATCCCCCAATGAGGTCATTCATGTGGAGGAAGAAAGTTGCCTTATGGCTAAATCTTCCGAGGTATCATCTCCTAACCCCTCTATGCCTAACATTGCTAATGATCTAGGGGTTGACCCCGCTAGTCTAAAAGTGAAACAAGAGATGCTAGAGTTTGATGAGTTCATTAGTAACCTACAAGGTAACACTAAGAAGCATGTTTCAAGCCTCATGGTTCGTATAGCTCAACAAAGTGATATGCTTGAGAAAAAGGGTCAAATAGAGAGAGAAGACTCTCTTGAAATCCATGCCCTTAAAAATGCTCTTGAGGAAAGTCAAGAAACTATAGCTTCTCTTGAGGAGAGGCTAGAGACTCTTGAAGAGCCTCAAGATAAAATTAACAAGCTCACTAAAGCTAGAGATCTTGCTAGAGCTAAGACTAAAGTGCTTATAAAGGAAAAGGCCAAATTTGGTGTTGATCATGAGAAACTTGTGAAGGATCTAGATGAACTAGACAAGGCTCACAAAGCCTTGAAGAGTGAATACTCTCTCCTCTCCGAGTCTTATGAGCAACTTCAAATTAGGCTTGCTTCATATGACATACCTAGTACCTCTACTCCTTCATGTGATCATGCAAATATAATTGAGGAAAATGCTAGGTTGAAAGATGAACTTGCTAGGACCTCCTCTCCCCAAAGTAAACTTTCCTTGGATGATCTTTTGAGTAAGCAAAGATCAAACAATGGGAAGGAGGGACTTGGTTTTAATACCAAGGCTAAAAAGGCAAACAAGAAAAAGACCAAGCCCACATGAGAAAGCTAATGGTGAACCCGAAAGGGCAACACCATTAATGATGATGGTGCGGGAATAGATAACCCTCACTATGTTCTCTTTAAAGATTATTATGGTGATGTTTATGCTAAATATGTTGGTCCATATGATGGTTATGTTGCTTGGTCTATTTGGGTTCCAAAGACCCTTGTTGCTAACAAAAGAGGACCCATTGAAAAATGGGTACCTAAATCCAAGAATTGATCTCATGTAGGACTATGCCACCGGAGGTTCAAAATGGGTACTTGATAGTGGATGTACAAGTCATATGACCGGCGGCAAGAACCTCGTCAAGGAGTTGAGGCCTAACATAAATGATATCACCGTCTCCTTTGGCGATAATTCTACATCCGAGGTATTGGGTTTTGGCAAGGTTGTGGTTGCACACAACATTACTCTTGTGGATGTCATGCTTGTCAAAACCCTTGGTTACAATTTGCTTTCCGTTTCCGCCCTTGGCAAGATGGGTTTCGCCGTCTTTATTGATAATGATATTGTGGTCCTCTTGTGGAGCAAGACTCTAAAAGTCGCATTCGTTGGGTATCGCGAACACAACTTGTATGTGGTGGACTTTTCGGGGACCACCACGTCAAGTGCGATGTGCCTATTCGGAAAGGCGGACGTGGGTTGGTTGTGGCATCGTCGCCTAGCCCATGTCAACATGAGAACTTTGCAAAGTCTTCACAAGGGGAACCATATTGTGGGACTAATGGAAAATGTTTCTTTTGCCAAAGATCGTGTTTGTAGGGCTTGTGTTGAAGGCAGAATGCATGACTCTCCGCATCCAAGCAAGACCATCATCTCTTCCAAGAGGATCTTGGAGCTCCTTCATGTGGATCTCTTTGGTCCCGTTACTCATGCAAGTCTTGGTGCGAAGAAACATTGCTTGGTGATTGTCGATGACTACTCAAGATACACTTGGGTCTACTTTCTCAAGACGAAAGATGAGACTCAACAAATATTCATTGACTTTGCTACCGAGGTGCAACGCCAACACAACCTCCTCATTATGGCAATAAGAAGTGACAACGGCTCCGAGTTCAAGAACTACACACTCAATGATTTTCTTAGTGATGAGGGGATTCGTCATCAATATTCCGCTGCTTACACCCCTCAACAAAATGGTGTTGCGGAGAGGAAGAATCGGACTCTTATGGATATGGCAAGGTCTATGATTGCGGAGTATAAATCCCGCTATAACTTTTGGGCCGAAGCCATCTCCACCGCTTGTCACTCCTCCAACCGGCTCTATCTCCGCAAGGGCTTGAACAAGACTCCATATGAAATACTCACCGGGAACAAGCCTAATATCTCATACTTCAAGGTGTTCGGGTGTAAGTGTTTCTACAAAATCAAAGGGGTTCGTTTGTCTAAATTTGCTCCTAAAGCTTTGGAGGGTATATTTGTTAGTTACGGTGCCGAATCTCACACTTATAGAATCTTTGATGTATCCTCCGGGATTATCATTGAATCTTGTAGTGTGAAGTTCGAAGAAAATGATGGCTCCCAAGTGGGGCAAGTTGATGTTTGTGCAGGTGATGAAATACCTCAAGATGCCATAGTAAGAATGGGTGTGGGATTTTTCCGCCCCATTGAGGGACACGGTGTGGCGTCTCGGGAAGGACTATGCTCTACCACGGTGGAGCCCTCATCTTCTCAACATCAACAAACCCCATCAAGTGAAGCGAATGATGCACCAACCCAAGAACAAGAACAAAACCCTCCCTCTAGTGTGCAAGATCAAGGACAAGATCAAGGACAAGATCAAGGACAAGATCAAGGACAAGATCAAGGTCATGATCAACCAAGAATTCATGATGGTTCCGACGAGTATCCATTTGATATTTGCTCCGCACCAAATGATGTCCAAGATCAAGCACATGATGTTGAGCACTCACAAGAGATTGTAGTTGCTCAAGTTGAAGGTCAAGACGGGGACCCAAAAGATCAAGTTGATCAAGTGATACCTCCAAGCCCAAAAAGAACCAAGGAGGAGATCGAGGCCCGTCGTCTAGCAAGAAGAGAAAGGAACCTTGAGCTTCGTGATCACACTCATGATAAGGTTCTTGGTGATATAAGGGCAAAGGTTTCCACAAGAAGGCAATTGGCTAATTTTAGCAACCATCATGCTTATATCTCCTTAGTGGAACCCAAGAAAGTATTTGAAGCCCTTGAAGATTCGGATTGGTTGGAAGCTATGCACGAAGAACTCAACAACTTCAAGCGCAACAAAGTGTGGACTTTAGTAGAGAAACCAAGGGGGTGCCGCAATGTTATTGGCACTAAATGGATATTCAAGAACAAGCAAGATGAGTTTGGGAATGTTGTGAGGAACAAGGCAAGATTGGTGGCTCAAGGGTTCTCTCAAGTTGAGGAAATTGACTTTGGAGAAACCTATGCTCCCGTGGCTCGTCTTGAGTCCATCCGTATCCTTCTTGCTTATGCATCGCATCATAACTTTAAGTTACAACAAATGGATGTGAAAAGTGCATTTCTTAATGGTCCTATTCATGAAGAGGTTTATGTTAAGCAACCCCCGGGGTTCGAGGATCTCAACTTCCCTAACCATGTCTACAAGCTCGATAAAGCTCTTTATGGTCTCAAACAAGCTCCTAGAGCTTGGTATGAGCACCTTAAGGAATTATTGGTAGACCGTGGGTTTGATGTTGGGCTAATCGATCCCACTCTTTTTACTAAGAGGGTCAATGGGGAGCTTTTCGTTTGCCAATTATATGTTGATGATATTATCTTTGGCTCTACTAACAAAGCTTTCAATGATGAATTCTCAAAGCTTATGACCGATAGGTTTGAGATGTCTATGATGGGAGAGATGAAGTTCTTCCTTGGTTTTGAGATCAAGCAATTGAGAGGAGGAACCTTCATCAACCAAGCAAAATATCTCCAAGACATGCTCAAGAGGTTCAAGATGACCGAGATGAAAGGTGTTGCCACTCCTATGGTTACCAAATGTCATCTTGCACTTGATCCCAATGGTAAAGAGGTGGATCAAAAGGTATATCGCTCCATGATTGGATCCTTGCTTTACCTTTGTGCATCTAGACCGGACATAGTGTTGAGTGTTGGTGTGTGTGCAAGGTATCAAGCTTCTCCTAAGGAGAGCCACATGATAGCTCTCAAGAGAATCTTTCGATATTTGGTTGATACCCCAAGATATGGTATTTGGTACCCCAAAGGCTCAAGTTTTATTCTCAATGGGTACACCGATGCGGATTGGGCGGGAGACAAGGATGATAGGAAATCAACCTCCGGGGCTTGCCAATTTCTTGGTAGGTCCTTGGTGTGTTGGTCATCTAAGAAGCAAAATTGTATATCTCTCTCCACCGCCGAAGCCGAATATGTTGCCGCCGCAAGTGGATGCACTCAATTGTTATGGATGAGGCAAACTTTAAAGGAATACGGTGTCATTTGTGACAAAGTGCCTCTATTATGTGACAATGAAAGTGCTATCAAGATTGCCTATAATCCGGTGCAACATTCAAGAACGAAGCATATTGAGATCCGGAATCATTTCATTAGGGATCATGTTGCCCGGGGTGATATTGAGCTTATCTATGTTCCTACCAAAGATCAACTTGCCGATATATTCACGAAGCCTCTTGATGAAGCAAGGTTCACTTATTTGAGGAATGAGCTAAATATCATCGATTCAAGGAGTATAGCTTGACCATCTTGCAAACACACCTTCGTCTCAAAACTTTATTTAGTTTAGATGTGGGCATGGAAATAGGGGGAGTGCGGTTTAAATTATTGAGCTATCCCTCCCCCCATAATGCCAACATTAAAGATTTCATTCTCGTTATATCATATGTTGATATGTGAGCCTAAATGATGAGTATTGGTTTGGACCCAAGATATATCTTCGCGGTGCCATACCATAACACTCATATATGGTGGCCTAGGCCACCACACTCTTCTTCGTGAAGAGTTGGAGTTGTTTGGATTTTCATTGGATTTTATTGACATCTCCATGTTCTTATGGGAAATCACTCTAGTTTGGCCTTATTTGCTCATATCTTGCAAACTTGAGTGACCATGTACCATTAACAGTTTGTATCTTCTAAAACCTAAGCCTACTCTCTCCTATAAGCCATTTCCATCTTGCTCATTTGTCATGTTTGGTAAAAAACTTGGAGTTTGAGGTTTTTCGGTCGGATGATCTAGGTTGCTCCATCTTATTGGTAAATTTGCACCTTATATGTGACGTGATACATTATTGCATCTCATATGGGTCATGCAAATAACCAACGAAAGATGGGTCGGATTAACGGCGATTCTGGAATTTTCCAGAACCCCGGATAATCCGGCCCCAGGAGACCCCGGAAAATCCGGCCCGACCGGATTATCCGCCCTAACCTAGGGCCGGATTATCCGGCCTGGGCAGATCTTGAAAGGGTTGAGGTCGAGGCCGCGGGGGGCCAAACTGTTCACACCTTCCCCCCACGCGCCTCTCTCCTCTTTCTCCTCTCAAGACCGCCGGATCTCCTCCTCCTCGCCGGAGACGCTCCGTCCGCCCCCTCTCGGAGTTCTTGGGTGGATCGGGTGCATCTCCTCCCTAGCTACCTTCTCCTCCAAGCGGTTTCCACAATGGATGTGGGTATGATTCACAATCTCTAACCCTAGATGTTGTGTTTTATATGTGCTATTTTCTTGGTGGAATTGGTGTCTAGTTGTTCCAAATCACGTGTAGTGTACTCCTCTTGCATGCTATGAGGCCGATCTAGTCTTAGACAAGTTTTTGATTGAAAAACTGCACATCTCGCAGGGCCGGATTATCTGCCCCCCGAGCAGGCCGGATTATCCGGCCAGGCCGGATTATCCGCCCCCAGGGGACACCGGATTATCCGGCCTGGAGCTTCATCGCCGCTGCAGTTTTTGCTTCAATCTATCATGTCTAGATTTGTACCGACTTATAGCATGTTTCTCGAGTATACTACTGTATCTTACATGACTTATGAGCATTACCTTCTCTTTGCTACCCGCCTTTGCTTCTCACAGGTGGTGCTTCTCGGGGTGGTCAGAGACGCTCAAGGCATGATCGATCTAGTGACGAGTTTACACCCAATGCACCTCGCAAGTCCGTCACTTCAAGGCGGAAGAACAAGGAAGTGAGGGAGAACTACAAGACCATGGATCCAGTCTCTTATTCCGCTATTCGCTTGAAGAACTGGTATGAAGATGTTCTAAGGGATGAAGAGATAGAGGACAGGAGATTCTGGTGCATGGAGCAGGAGTTCATCTACAAGGATGTCTATGAGCCCATGAAGAATCTGAGACCCATGCAAGCTATCGATGTGGACATTCTGGCAGTCAACAATCACTTTGAAGATGCAATCTGGGTAGCTGGAAGGCTGGGCTTGCATGATATCATGAAGATTCAATGTGACAATAGCCCAGATTTGGTGAAGCAATTCTTTGCCACTTTGGCAATCAAGAAAGATGAGGAACGCACTATGGAATGGATGACTGGCTCCACTCACTGCAGTGCCACTCTGCGCCGATTTGCTGGTATTCTTGGAGCTCCTGTTGATGAGGGTCGTCGCCTTCATGGACCACACCAGACAGATAAGAATGCTCTTATGCATCTCTATACTGCAGCGGGAAAAGTTGGTTTTACTAAGGTGCTGCTTTCCATATACAGTCAGTTGCTCCGGTTCTTTCGGGCAACCATTTGCCCAAGTGGTGGTAACAATGACGCTCTCCGGGGAGTCCTTGTGGACCTTATGCACCTCAGCTATAAGTGTGCTCGTGAGCCTAATGAGGATCGGGACTTCACTCTTGATATCATGGACTTTATCTTCCATGAGATCCATGATGCCATGGTCTCCCGGACCACCATACCCTATGCACCTTACATTCAGCTTCTCATCAACAACTCTGTGGCTGTGACTGATGAAGATTTGAGTGGGTATCCTCTTGTGAAGCACCATGTCAAGAAGGCCTACAAGCTTAAGCCAGTCTCTTCAGCTGTACCTGCACCTGGCACTTTCATGGGTGCTGCCCGTTCTAGTGGTTTTGCTCCTGCTCGTCATCCTGATGTCCCGGCTATGAGGAAGCAAGTGACCCGGCTTAGTTGGTTTCAGCGTCACATCCTTTGCATGAACATTGAGATCCATAAGGAGAACTATGCAGCTAGCCGAGAGCGTTCTGAGATTAAGCATACTCAGGCGGTTATTCTACACAAGCTCAGTGGTGATCAAGGTCCCCCGCCTCAGCCTCCAGCTCACCAGGGTTACAGTGGATGGCACTCTGCACAGGTTCCTTGGAGTGATCTTGATGATTGCCTTCAAAGGTCCAACACCTCTCGTCGTTCTCCGGATGCACCTGACACTGATGAAGAAGAAGAAGAAGAGGCGCAAGAGTCCGATGATGATTATGCCTCCGAGTGATTCCCATGGGACGTGTAGCATCGCGCTTGTCCCCTTTTTGGCATCTCGATGCCAAAGGGGGAGAAGTGTTCTATTAGGATTCTCGGGGATTTGCATGGTTTGGGCACAAGCATATGCGTTTATCATTCTTATATTGCTTGTGTTCCCTCTTATTTGAACTATTTGGTTTGTTTGTGTGCCGTTCAAAACTATGTGCAATGTGGTGTGAGACATTGTTATGGTTTTCGGATTTCTATTTGTTGAGATCAAGGATATTACATTATGTGTGATGCTATATCTCCGCATTATATATCTACACATGGGTATGATTTCTTGCATCCTATCTCAACTTCATATGTGTCAATGTCTATTGTTAGAGCTCATGTTGGATATCTCTTGTGTTGAGGCACAATACTCCTATGTGTTGTGTATTTGTATTCGAATGCAAATTACTTATATGCACACATGTAGGGGGAGTGCCTCTATGTTTTGCCATCATGCTTGTCTCTATGGTGATTCCCTTGCAAATCCGTATATTGTCATCAAACACCAAAAAGGGGGAGATTGAAAGAACATCTCTCACATTATGTTTTGTGTGTTTGATGTCAATATATGTGATACACTAATGTTTGTTTAAGTGGTACAGGGATTACATAGTTATTTATTCATGTGTGTTGGATTTGATCGTCTGTCAAAAGAAATCAGAAAAAGTGGCCAGGCCGGATAATCCGGGCCGGATATTGTTGAAATATCCGGCCCCCTGTTTTTGGCTAAGTCGTCGAGGAAATGCAGCGCAGTATGGGGGCCGGACATTTGCCCGGATAATGTCCCGGTATTGTACCAGGGCCGGATTATCCGGGCCGGATATTTTGGAAATATCCGGCCCCCTCGTTTTTGGCTAAGGACTGGAAGAAAAGCTTCTCTGGCATAGGGCCGGACATTTGGCCGGATAATGTCACACTTTTGTCCCGATGGCCGGATTATCCGGGGGGGCGGATTATCCGGCCCTTACTTAGGCCGGAATATCCGGCCCCCCGGAAACAACAACGGCTCAATTTTGAGGGGAGGTATAAATACCCCCCTTCTTCTACCTTGGTTGCTTGCTCAATCATTACACAAGAAATCTGCCAAGCCACCTCCATTAGAGCCACCTCAAGAAACTCAAGATTTACAAGATCTCCTTCCTCCCCCAACCAAAGCTCTTGATCTTTGGAGATTCGAAGGAGAAGACACCGATCTACATCCTCACCGAAGCGTTCTTCATTTCCCCCTCTCTTGTTTGAGGGATCTCATGCTAGTGTCACTACAACAGGACAGAGCTTTTGTAACACCATATTGTGTTACCACATGTCCAAAACAGTGTTACTAAGCCATCTAGTAACATATTTTGATATGTGTTCCGTTAGACCGTGTTACTAAGTGGTGTCCCCAGTCAAACATAATAATTGTTACCATATGTTCGATATTGTGTTACAATTTATAATATAGTAACATGCATATTTTGTGTTACTAAGTGGGCCAGTAACACATTTTTCTAACTATAGTAACATCGGCAGTAACATATTTTCGTAGACGTTGAACATTTGTGGTAACATATTTTTGCAACTGTAGTAACATAACCAGTAACATTATTTTTTAGCTTCATAGCACAATTAGTAAGATAATATCCATATTTTGTAACACTACGATTTATACCCTGGTAACACATTTTATAACTATGGTAACACCAACATTACAACTACAATATTAGTATTGCAACATACTATATTTATTTATTATTACTATCAAAAAAATTAGGTAACAAAATATTATGTTAAGCTGTACAGAGCTTCAGTCACACGATATTTTTTTATTGCAAGTCCAAAATATTTAATAGCAAAGAAAATAAAGCACGACACCACTAAAATAGCATCATTACATTTAAATTATTTGGAACACACTGAAAAAAATACATTCTTCAATATATCGTTATGTTGCTACTTCTAGTCTTCCATATCGTGAGGGCGCCCTCGGCCCAGCCTCCTGCACCACATGTGGACACGTCCAGCCATCTTCCCGCGCCACACCACACAGACACGCCTAGCTGGCAACCACCTTTCCTACAGCAATGAAATCAAAACTTAGTATACGGCGAGTTATTTTGCATATCTGAATGCTGGTTTAAGCTTTCTGACTGTATGATCAACTTCCTGTGACGAATTAGGATCACACTCAATGCCATTACTTGCCAGCTAGAGAGAACAAGTTTCAATTATTTGTATTTTCAGTAAAGCAACAGTTGAGTTGCATGAGTATGACAGAAACAACAAAATAACTGCAGCAAACCAACCAAGCCCCAGCAGCTGTCTAACCACTGAGCATGACATAGTCAGTGCCATCAAGAACTGCGTTGGCAACATCGGTCACTTCTGCTCAAGTAGGGCGAGGAGACTTGATCATAGACTCCAGCATCTGGGTTGCAGTCACCACTGGCTTGCCCTGAATGTTGAACCTGAAAATCATTACCTTATGTGCATAAAAGATCTTCTCTACAGGAATTTCCAATACCAGATCACCTCTTGCCACCATAAAAGCATAAGACTGTGCCACGATATCGTCAAAGTTAGCTACTCCCTTATAGGTTCTCAACCTGCACATTCAAGTTAATATCAGCTAGGTGAAGTACCAAAGTGCAATACTCAAAAGGAGAGTGACATACCTTTGACATCTGTATAATTGACTTTGCATGCTCCCCACCCGAAGTACCATCCTGACCTCCACAATGAGTCAAATGCAAGATTTGTGCAACTCTGTAGATCTTCCCCAGAGCAATAAAGCAATGAACATCTATACAACCAACAGAATAATGGGTTTATGGTTGATCCTCATCTGTAACACAAATGATGAAGTACTGATCCTTCAAAATATATGTACCTTCAGAAATTACTTGGTGACAGACTTTCCCATGACAATGTTCTTGCCAAAGCACAACACCGTGCTGCAGTTCCTCAGCACATGACATAAACAAACTGTACCATGTGGCGACATAATCACATTGCCTCTCTTTGGATGCTAGTCCCAAGGTACGTAGGGTTGCCACACTGGGCATGTAAAGTTCAACTGCCAAACTCATGTCATGATGTGCCTGGCAGATTAACAAACCAAATAAGATTTAATCGTGAATCACTGAGATTAAGAAACAGAAGGTAAAATGGGAAACTCCAAGATCAATTCACATATTCTATACTGAAGAAGCGAAATGCAAATCAAATCTGGAAGTCAAAAGACAAGATAAGGTCTTTTATGTAAAACAATGTAAGCACTTCCCTATCTAAACATTTGCATATTGCACTATAAAATGGCTACGCATAAACTGTACACTGTTACTCATGAATGTGGTGTACTTCTGGACTTGTGGTTGTTACAGTCTAAACAGTTCCATTTATGCTAAAATCTAAATATGTGACTGAGTTGTAGTAGGAACCAGCCATGCCTAAAAGGAAAAAAACAAACGCTTTAATGATTATGCCACTGAGTTGTAGTTTGGTGAAAGTTAAATCACAAAGAACAAGGACGCCATGTATATAGGGACGGACGGAACATTATTCCAGTTTTAGCATAATATTCATAAGATATCACACAAGGGTGTTTGGATATGAACATAACAAAAAGCAGAGTAGTGAATATCCATATTAATCTATCTTAATGTTAAGTAATTCCTAAATGAAGAGTAATGTACTGATATCTTCAGTAGGCCAATCATCATATTCAGGAAACAAACTTCCTGAATGTATCACTTCATTATCTTGTGGAGTTTGAAGCCTCCAACAGAAATTCTGAAAGGAACTGAAAATACACACATCACTATTGCTTTCTTTTCCAAGTGAATAATATGATTAGCTAGAGCATCTGAACATAGTCTATCCTTCACTGCATGCCGCCTTACTTTGCAAGGGTTGGATCCTATATATACATGCAGAAAGGTACTATTGAACTCTTCTGAAAGTGTTAGGCCCTACTGTTCATATGAATGTTGTCCAAAGAAAAGCATATACTGATTAATCTATTGTTTTCAAGAGAAGATCCAGGGGAAGGTGTACAATTATCGATTACTTACCAACAAGGCAACAACCGAACTTACATATTTTTCTTGCTGTTCATAATTCCCTTCCAATTTGTAGATCTGTTCACATGTATGTTCAGACTTTCATGTGCACCTATCCTGCCAATTGAAAATCTAGGCTACAGACATATTGATGTAGGTACGCATATTTTTGATTCAGATATAGGATCCATGTCAAGTTGGATTAGCAGAGGGGAAATTACCAAAGACGTTCAAATTCAAGCATCAAACAAATGGATCACTCGGTGGCAGGCAAATTACCTCATGGTGCAGGGGCTGAACAAATGTCTGTTCTTCACGGGAGCAGCGAGGCGAACGTGCTAGGAGAGTGGCTGGGCCTTGCCGAGAAGACGTAATGGCGCGACGGGGTGCAGCAGGCGGTTGACCTACGCGATGTTGATGCCAGGCGCTAGAGGGGAATGGAGATCCCGGTGCTGAGCTTGCTCGGTGGGGGGAGGGGGTAGGCTGTGGTGGGTACCTCTGTGGTGCGGTAGTAGGGGACGGCGCGGTGGTGGGGGATGGCGCCGTGGTGGGGGGCGGCGCGGTGGTGGGGGGCGGCGCGGTGGTGACCGGCGCGGGAGGGGTGTTCGGCGACTCGGCCAGTGTAGATTAGACTAGATGAGTTTTTTTTCGGGTAAGACTAGATGCGTCAATTAGGGGACAATTTGTTTGACGCTGGTGATAAGGGGACTTATCAGGCGAGCACTATATATAGGAGCTACCAATTGGAGCCAAACGTGTATATTAGCGGGAATAATGAAAATGTTCCCTCCACTGGTTATTCGTCTCGATCGCAATGACCAGATTGGCGGGGCAAAACATTTTCTTTTTTTAAAAAAAGGACCATAGATTTATTGATCAAAATTGCATAATATCCTCCTCAAAAAAAAATAATACATCGAGGTCCTCGGGGACTATCTTGATGTATTTTTTATACAGAGATAACTGTAGATAAAACTTTGCGATAATTATGTGATATTTACATAGAACATGTAAACATTTAATTATAATTAAACAATATGGGTCACGCTACTTATCGCTACGTAGGTGCACAAAGTATGCATTGATATAATACTATGTTTTAGGATCACATATGCGAGAGCGACATGGCCTCCCTTCTCGTGCCGACCGAGCTAGGCTCGATGCATGTCTTCTCATAACCATCACTGGGGCCACGTGTCATTTGTTTGGTGTGGTGCCCATGTGGCGTGTGGGCTGCACCTATCTTTGATGGTGACACATTTTAACTAATGTATAAAAATCCCTCAAAATCCTTGTTTCATGGGATGCAATCTATATTAGGATCGATCAATCAGGTATGGAATGAGAGAAAGGGAAGATGCTGCCTCGACATGTGTTTGTGCGCCGTAAGGGTAATTTTCCCAAAACCATAAGTTGGAGTATGTCCTCTCGGATAACTGATGGTTCTTCGACACCTTGTCCGTATGTTGGTTCTGTTACCCGGACCCCAGCCGGGGCTTTAATCATTCTGAGTGACTCCCTATACATTATTTTGATAGATCATAAGCTTTTCACACATTTGTTGGCCCTACATGATAGATGCTTTCAACACTTTGAGTTGGCCTGCCATAATATCTAGGAAATGTTGGGAGCTTTGTGAAAATAGAATATTGTTGAATTGGAAATGCTATTCACCTGCCTCATTCCTTTTTGAAAGTTCATTCCTATGACGCCAATAGGAAAGGGAAGCAACACCAATTCCTCGTTCCTAGGATTCAAATATCACAAAAGTTCAAGGTATTTAATTTTATACAAACAAAACATAGATGGATATCACAAAGGGCTGCTCATCAGGTATTGCACCGTCATCATGAGTGCTTAATTACTCCATAGGTCCTCTGTATCAGATTCACACCCGAACCATACCGAAATATAATGGGAATTTTGTTTTTTGTGGGACTACCTGCCAAGTACACATGGACATACGCACTCAAATCTCGAGTCACGTCCCAGGTAAGCTTGTAACACATTCCTTCACACCCATATTTATATGTTACTACGTCGATATCCCTGTAACACACTTTTAGTTCTGATACAGTTTGTGTTACCGTCGTTCGTCCGCACACAAATATTGTGTTACTGTAATTTTACCTGTAACATATTTGACCATGTGTGACATGATTGTGTTACCAAAGCTCTATCCTGTTGTAGTGTGTTCCTATTTGGTTCCCTAGTTGATTTGTGTTGATGTATTGTTGTTGATTGTTGTGTTGTAACAGATTTGGGAGCCTCCAATTTGGTTGTGGATGTGTGCCCCAAGAACCTTGTAAAGGCCCGGTTTCCGCCTCGAGGAAATCCCTTAGTGGAAGTGGGCTAGGCCTTCGTGGCGTTGCTCACCGGAGATCTGGGTGAAGCCTTCGTGGCTGTTGGTTTGGCTTTCGTAGCAACCACACTCCTCCAAACGTAGACGTACCTTCTTGCAAAGGAAGGGAACTACGGGAATCATCTCCGTGTCATCGCGTGCTCCACTCTCGGTTACCTCTATCCTATTCTATCTCTATATTGCTTAGATATATCTTGCCTAGTTGTTAGCCTTGTCATATAGGTAAATTCACTTAGTTGCATATCTAGAGAATTTACCTTTTGTGTCAAGCCTAAATTGAAAAAGAACTAAAAATTGGTTAGCACCTATTCACCCCCCCCCCCCTCTTGGTGCGGCATACGATCCTTTCACCATGGACTGACTACTTGGATGATCATCCAAACCTTTTATGCAGGACTGAACTTTTCTTCGCGGAACCTATTGGATTTAGCTGCTGGAGGTACCTTTATGTCCATCATCCTTGGTGAAGCAACAAAGCTTCTTGATAATATGATGATTAATTACTCTGAATGGCACACGGAAAGAGCTCCACAAGGTAAGAAGGTAAATTCTGTCGAAGAAACCTCCTCCTTGTGTGATAAGATTGATGCTATTATGTCTATGCTTGTGAATGATAGGACTAATGTTGATCTTAATAATGTTCCGTTAGCTTCATTGGTTGCCCAAGAAGAACATGTTGATGTAAACTACATTAAAAATAATAATTTTAACAACAATGCTTATCGGAACAATTCTAGTAATAACTATAGGCCATATCCTTATAATAATGGTAACGGTTATGGTAATTCTTATGGGAATTCTTACAACAATAATAGGAACACACCCCCTGGACTTGAAGCTATGCTTAAAGAATTTATTAGTACACAAACTTCTTTTAACAAATCTGTTGAGGAAAAGCTCAATAAAATTGATATTCTCGCTTCTAAGGTTGATAGTCTTGCCTCTGATGTTGATCTTTTGAAATCGAAAGTTATGCCTAATAAGGATATTGAAAATAAAATTGTTACTACAGCAAGTGCCATCCAAGTTAGAATTAATGAGAATATAAGATTAATGGCTGAATTGCATGCTAGGTGGGAAAGAGAAGAAAATGAAAAACTAGCTAAAGAGAATAATGTAGCTAAAGTTTGGACTATTACCACCACTAGTAATGTTAATGATTCACATGTTGCTGCACCTCCTACTATCAATGGTAAAATAATTGGTGTTGGCAATGTTTCTACTCCTAATGCAAAGCCTACAAAACTGCAAAAAGCGCTAAAAGCTAGCGAAATGTACTGTGATAAAACTGCTGAAATTTTTTCCAACATTGGGGACAATGATCCCATTGCTTTAGATTATAATGGTTTGGATTTTGATGATTGCCATATCTCTGAAGTTATAAAGTTCTTGCAAAAACTTGCTAAGAGTCCTAATGCTAGTGCTATAAACTTGGCTTTCACAAAACATATTACGAATGCTCTTATAAAAGCTAGAGAGGAGAAACTAAAACTTGAAACTTCAATTCCTAGGAAGCTAGAAGATGGTTGGGAGCCCATCATTAAGATGAAGGTTAATGACTTTGATTGTAATGCTTTATGTGATCTTGGTGCAAGTATTTCCGTTATGCCTAAGAAGATTTATAATATGCTTGACTTGCCACCATTGAAGAATTGTTATTTGGATGTTAATCTTGTTGATAATGATATAAAGAAACCTTTGGGGAGAGTTGATAATGTTCACATTACCGTTAACAATAACCTTGTCCCCGTTGATTTTGCTGTCTTGGATATTGAATGCAATGCATCTTGTCCCATTATATTGGGAAGACCTTTTCTTCGAACTGTTGGTGCTATCATTGATATGAAGGAAGGTAATATTAAATATCAATTTCCTCGCAAGAAAGGTATGGAACACTTCCCTAGAAAGAGAATGAAGTTACCTTTTGATTCTATTATTAGAACAAGTTATGATGTTGATGCTTCATCTCTTGATAACACTTGATATACACTTTCTGCGCCTAGCTGAAAGGCGTTAAAGAAAAGCGCTTATGGGAGACAACCCATGTTTTTACTACAGTACTTTTATTTTATATTTGAGTCTTGGAAGTTGTTTACTACTGTAGAAACCTCTCCTTATCTTAGTTTTATGCATTGTCGTGCCAAGTAAAGTCTTTGATAGTAAGGTTCATACTAGATTTGGATTACTGCGCAGTAACAGATTTCTTTACTGTCACGAATTTCGACCTGCCTCTCTGTAGGTAGCTCAGAAAAATATGCCAATTTACGTGCGTGATCCTCAGATATGTACGCAACTTTCATTCAATTTGGGAATTTTCATTTGAGCAAGTCTGGTGCCATTTTAAAATTCGTCTTTACGAACTGTTCTGTTTTGACAGATTCTGCCTTTTATTTCGCATTGCCTCTTTGTGTATGTTGGATGAATTTCTTTGATCCATTAATGTCCAGTAGCTTTATGCAATGTCCAGAAGTGTTAAGAATGATTATGTCACCTCTGAACATATAAATTTTTATTGTGCACTAACCCTCTAATGAGTTGTTTCGAGTTTGGTGTGGAGGAAGTTTTCAAGGATCAAGAGAGGGAAATGATGCAATATGATCAAGGAGAGTGAAAGCTCTAAGCTTGGGGATGCCCCGGTGGTTCTCCCCTGCATATATTAAGAAGACCCAAGCGTCTAACCTTGGGGATGCCCAAGGCATCCCCTTCTTCATCGACAACATTATCAGGTTCCTCCCCTGAAACTATATTTTTATTCCATCACATCTTATGTACTTTGCTTGGAGCGTCGGTTTGTTTTTTATTTTGTTTTTGTTTGAATAAAATGGATCCTAGCATTCATTGTGTGGGAGAGAGACACGCTCCGCTGTTGCATATGGACAAATATGTCCTTAGGCTTTACTCATAGTATTCATGGCGAAGGTTGAATCTTCTTCGTTAAATTGTTATATGGTTGGAATCGGGAAATGCTACATGTAGTAATTCTAAAATGTCTTCAATAATTTGATACTTGGCAATTGTTGTGCTCATGTTTAAGCTCTTGCATCATATACTATGCACCCATTAATGAAGAAATACAAAGAGCTTGCTAAAATTTGGTTTGCATATTTGGTCTCTCTAAAGTCTAGATAATTTATAGTATTGAGTTTTGAACAACAAGGAAGACGGTGTAGAGTCTTATAATGTTTACAATATATCTTTTATGTGAGTTTTGCTGCACCGGTTCATCCTTGTGTTTGTTTCAAATAACCTTGCTAGCCTAAACCTTGTATCGAGAGGGAATACTTCTCATGCATCCAAAATCCTTGAGCCAACCACTATGCCATTTGTGTCCACCATACCTACCTACTACATGGTATTTCTCCGCCATTCCAAAGTAAATTGCTTGAGTACTACCTTTAAAATTTCCATCATTCGCCTTTGCAATATATAGCTCATGGGACAAAATAGCCTTAAAAACTATTGTGGTATTGAATATGTACTTATGCACTTTATCTCTTATTAAGTTGCTTGTTGTGCGATAACCATGTTTCTGGGGACGCCATCAACTACTCTTTGTTGAATATCATGTGAGTTGCTATGCATGTCCGTCTTGTCTGAAGTAAGGGAGATTTACCACTTGTTTAATGGTTAGAGCATGCATATTGTTAGAGAAGAACATTGGGCCGCTAACTAAAGCCATGAATCATGGTGGAAGTTTCAGTTTTGGACATATATCCTCAATCTCATATGAGAACATTAATTGTTGCTACATGCTTATGCATAAAAGAGGAGTCCATTATCTGTTGTCTATGTTGTCCCGGTATGGATGTCTAAGTTGAGAATAATCAAAAGCGAGAAATCCAAATGCGAGCTTTCTCCTTAGACCTTTGTACAGGCGGCATAGAGGTACTCCTTTGTGACACTTGGTTAAAACATGTGTATTGCGATGATAATCCTGGTAATCCAAGCTAATTAGGACAAGGTGCGGGCACTATTAGTATACTATGCATGAGGCTTGCAACTTGTAAGATATAATTTACATGATACATATGCTTTATTACTACCGTTGACAAAATTGTTTCATGTTTTCAAAACCAAAGCTCTAGCACAAATATAACAATCGATGCTTTCCTCTTTGAAGGACCTTTCTTTTACTTTTATGTTGAGTCAGTTCACCTATTTCTCTCCACCTCAAGAAGCAAACACTTGTGTGAACTGTGCATTGATTCCTACATACTTGCATATTGCACTTGTTATATTACTTTACATTGACAATATCCATGAGATATACATGTTACAAGTTGAAAGCAACCGCTGAAACTTAATCTTCTTTTGTGTTGCTTCAATACCTTTACTTTGATTTATTGCTTTATGAGTTAACTCTTATGCAAGACTTATTGATGCTTGTCTTGAAGTACTATTCATGAAAAGTCTTTGCTTTATGATTCATTTATTTACTCATGTCATTACCATTGTTTTGATCGCTGCATTCATTACATATGCTTACAATAGTATGATCAAGGTTATGATGGCATGTCACTCCAGAAATTATCTTTGTTATCGTTTACTTCTGGGACGAGCAGGAACTAAGCTTGGGGATGCTGATACGTCTCCGACGTATCGATAATTTCTTATGTTTCATGCCACATTATTGATGATATCTACATGTTTTATACACATTATATGTCGTATTTATGCATTTTCCGGCACTAACCTATTAACGAGATGCCGAAGAGCCAGTTGCTGTTTTCTGCTGTTTTTGGTTTTAGAAATCCTAGTAAGGAAATATTCTCAGAATTGGACGAAATCAACGCCCAGGGTCCTATTTTGGCGCGAAGCTTCCAGAAGACCGAGGGATAGACGAAGTGGGGCCACGAGGTGGCCAGACACCAGGGCGGCGCGGCCTGGCCCCTAGCCGCGCGGCCCTGTGGTGTGGGCCCCTCGTGACGCCCTTTGACCTGCCCTTCCGCCTACTTAAAGCCTCCGTGACGAAACCCCCAGTACCGAGAGCCACGATATGGAAAACCTTACTGAGACGCCGCCGCCGCCAATCCCATCTCGGGGGATTCTGGAGATCGCCTCTGGCACCCTGCCGGAGAGGGGAATCATCTCCTGGAGGACTCTTCACCGCCATGGTCGCCTCCGGAGTGATGAGTGAGTAGTTCACCCCTGGACTATGGGTCCATAGCAGTAGCTAGATGGTTGTCTTCTCCTTATGTGCTTCATTGTCGGATCTTGTGAGCTGCCTAACATGATCAAGATCATCTATCTGTAATGCTATATGTTGTGTTTGTCGGGATCCGATGGATAGAGAATACTATGTTATGTTGATTATCAATCTATTACCTATGTGTTGTTTATGATCTTGCATGCTCTCCGTTATTAGTAGAGGCTCTGGCCAAGTTTTTGCTCTTAACTCCAAGAGGGAGTATTTATGCTCGATAGTGGGTTCATGCCTCCATTAAATGCAGGACGTGTGAGAAAGTTCTAAGGTTGTGGATGTGCTGTTGCCACTAGGGATAAAACATTGATGCTATATCCGAGGATGTAGTTATTGATTACATTACGCACCATACTTAATGCAATTGTCTGTTGTTTGCAACTTAATACTGGAAGGGGTTCAGATGATAACCTGAAGGTGGACTTTTTAGGCATAGATGCATGCTGGATAGCGGTCTATGTACTTTGTCGTAATGCCCAATTAAATCTCACAATACTCATCATATCATGTATGTGCATGGTCATGCCCTCTCTATTTGTCAATTGCCTGACTGTAATTTGTTCACCCAACATGCTATTTATCTTATGGGAGAGACACCTCTAGTGAACTGTGGACCCCGGTCCATTCTTTTACATCGAATACAATCTACTGCAATACTTGTTCTACTGTTTTCTGCAAACAATCATCATCCACACTATACATCTAATCCTTTGTTACAGCAAGCCGGTGAGATTGACAACCTCACTGTTTCGTTGGGGCAAAGTACTTTGGTTGTGTTGTGCAGGTTCCACGTTGGCGTCGGAATCCCTGGTGTTGCGCCGCACTACATCCCGCCGCCATCAACCTTCAACGTGCTTCTTGGCTCCTCCTGGTTCGATAAACCTTGGTTTCTTTCTGAGGGAAAACTTGCTGCTGTGCGCATCATACCTTCCTCTTGGGGTTCCCAACGAACATGTGAGTTACACGCCATCAACGCCCGGGCCCTGAAGGTCCAGATCTGGCCCGAAGAAGCCCAGACCGAACCCGCCCTCCCTCGTCCTCACACGCCGACGCCATCGGGAGGAATCGCAGCGCGACGCCAACCTCGGGGCGGGCAGCAGATGCGCCAGGGACTCCTCCCTGGCCAGGCATCCTCTCCGTGTCGCCGCCGCCGAGATGTGGTCGAGCACCTCCGCCTCCAAGCCACGCCGGCGCGCCGCCCCGCTCCCCTCCTTGCTGCCTTCCTTGCTGGGGTCGAAGATCTCCTCCACTCCCTCCATCGTGCGCCGGCGACGTCCGCAGAGGACCCGCGCCGCTGACCGCTCCACCACCCTCGCGACCCCGGTGACGTCCCGCCTCAACGCGAAGGGGGCCCGTCGGGGTGCGCCTCCATCCACCGGCCGCCTTCGACGGCCGGGCGCGGCCGCCACCGCCGGCGGCGGCAGCGGCCGGGAGGGAGAAAAAGCTGCGCCTCGCTTTTTAGGGTTAGGGTTCCTCCGGAGCCTTTCACCATGGAACATAAAAGACATGCCTCATGATGGCAAGAGATAGCAGAGCTTTGCAACGCTCCCTCCTAAAACAAAATGGTCGGAAAAACATGGGTACGCATGATCGAATCCCATCCGATCCAACAATCTTCGGGCATGAGATGCCCAATGCAGTTCGTTGGTGGAGCCTTCCAGAACTTGACACTCTGGCCAAATCAAAGAGGGCAAGCATCAAGCAGAACTCCATCTTGGTGCGAGAGGAACCATTGAACTGACGCCTTTATTTAGGCCGAGCTAGCAACCACCACGCTACTGGCTAGCTGCAGAGGAGAAGACGAACATTGCTGACACGCTATTCTTGCGGCGCAGATGGGACACACGGTTGGCCGCGGCCGGGGATGCATCAAACCCCGCCCGTTGGTTCCAGATCGGACCCAAACAAGGCCAACACCGTCACACGGAACAACGCCCGACACGTCCACCATGCATGTAACCGCCGGCCTAGATCGGGCCCAGATGGGCCCATCACCACCACACGCCATCGAACAGATCAAGCCACCGATGTGCCTCTCCACATAGGTGCACCATATCATATTTTATAACATTTTCTTGAGTGAAACATAAGGAAGGATGAGATTAAACAATACATGTTCGAAAGTAGAGGCATGATGGTTGAAATTAAACGATATTCTCTCGGAGTTTTACACCATTTTGAGGTTTAAGGGTCTATGGAAACGCAAACCACTCTTTATAATTGTTGTTGGCAGCACAAGGCCTTCCGTTTAGCTATACTACTTTATTAATGGAGCTCTTTTTGAAATTTTGCATCTACACAATCTCTTTCTACAAAATGTATTCTAGCCGTGATTGGTGGTCATCTAACGGTTCAAGTCTTAGGAATTCGCTGCTACACTGTTCCCGCGCGCAGCGTCCGCTGTTTGCACGCGACCGAGGTTAGAGTCCACTAGAAGCTTCACGATTATCCTCGATGGAGTCACAGATTTCCCTGCGGTCGCACACTCGTGCTCTACAATTTCTTTTGTTCTCTCACGAGTGCATATTGGAAACTTTTTTCAGCCCTAGGCAACAATCTCATTTGCGTCCCGGTGTGCAACCGTACATCCCCATCACCGCGTTGAACCATTTGTTGAATGTAGATGGGCTGCAGCCCAATAAGGCAGCCCATGTAGTCTACAATTCCTGAAATCTCAAGGCCCATCACGTTGGCAGCTTGGGACAGCCTTGGGGGACAAAGTTTAGTCCCACATTGCTAGTTGGGAGTGAGTTGAAGTGGGATATAAGAGCTGCTATTCTTGTCATTCCAAGTGAGTGAGAATAGAAGAAGCCCTCGCGCACTCCTCCTCCTCCGGCCGCCCCGCCTCGCCTTGTCACGCACGTCGCGTTTCGTGACTCGAGTTCGAGTTCCAGACACACTCAAGGAAACCTAAATTTTTGCTTGGTGCACCAACTGAGTTGGGTACGTGTCGACCTGCATGTGCGTGCTCGCCGCGTGTCCCTGGCTTCTTACGCGTGGCAACGCGGTCGGGACGGCTCTCCTCCCAGGATATACAAGGAGACCGATCAGATCTGGAGAACAGTGCTCTTAGATCTCTCTCTCTCGCGAAGTTTCTTTTGCTGTGCTACTCTCTAGTATTCTCCATCCCGGCGACTGCGTGCACAGCCGTCCGGGAGAACAGGCCTCCGAAACTCCGTCCGTTGAGATCCTGCACCGGGAGACGGGCGATAAAGTTTTTGGGGAGCGTCTCGGCGCGACTGCTCGCTGCTGTTCGTCTTCTTCATCGACGGTTCGGCTGCTTCATCGACAGATCCGACTACACCATGGGCGACATCAACAACTCCCATGGTGGTGGTGCTGCTGCTGGTGCGACCTTCCCGGTCGCGATGTACGTGCTTTTCCTCTCCTACCTTGCACTGCTACTTGTTCCATGTTCAGATCTGATGCATGTGCTTAGTCTGATGTGCGTGGTTAAGTGTGCTTGTGCATCTGTAATCTTGCTTTCGATAATTAAACTCACACGGAAATTGCCTAATAATCCAACAATCCAAAAACCTTATATGCTTAGGCAATTTTCACCGTCTGGTTTTGCTGCTGCGCTCAAACCGAGGCCGTTTACGGGTTCTCATTTCAAGAGATGACAGAGTAAGACCCTCTTGTGGCTCACTTCTATGGGCGTGCACCGAGTTGCGGAAGGTACTCCCAGAGGTCCGCTTACTCCTGACGAGGATAAAGCGTTCGGGGATGCCACTGTAATCTTTGTGGGTGCCGTTCTAAGTGTGCTTGGAGACAAGTTGGTTGATGCTTATCTACACATACGAAATGGGAAGGAACTGTGGGATGCACTGGACGCTAAGTTTGGTGCTGCCGATGCCGGAGGTGAACTGTATGCTATGGAGCAGTTCAATGACTACAGAATGGTTGAGAACAGATCTGTAGTAGAACAGGCTCATGAGATACAGATCATGGCAAAGGAACTTGAGCTCCTCAAGTGTGTGCTACCGGACAGGTTTGTCGCGGGATGCATTGTCGCTAAGCTTCCCCCTTCATGGAGGAACTTTGCCACTTCTCTGAAACATCAGAGGCATGAATTTTCTGTTGAGAATATCATGGGCTCTCTGGATGTTGAGGAGAAGGCGGGGGCAAAAGAAAAACACACTGGAGGAACCGAAGGACGTTCTGCTGCCAATATGGTGCAGAAAAATGCCCACAAGTCCAAGGGAAAGAACAAGGGAGTCTCCCAGACTACTAACTTCAAGAAGAAGGGGAAAGCGGAGAAGAAAGATCCTTGCTGGGTGTGTGGCGAGACGGGCCATTGGGCTAATCGTTGTCCACAACGCAAAGGAAAGAAATGTCAGGCTGGACAGAACTCAAATTCTGTCAGCATGGTCATTGGCAACACAGAGGAAGGAACTACAAGGTATGGTAATATGTTACCTACTGTTCTTTCGGTGTTTCAGCCCACAGGATGGTGGGTTGATACAGGTGTCAATGTTCATGTGTGTGCTAACATCTCCATGTTTACCTCTTATCAGGCCCGAGGTTCCTCAGTAATAATGGGGAATGGGTTACATGCTACTGTTCGTGGTGTTGGCACGGTAGATCTGAAGTTTACTTTGGGAAAGATCGTGCAACTGAAGAACGTGCTGCATGTCCCTTCTATCAAGAAGAATCTCGTTAGTGGCTCCCGTCTTATGAAAGATGGGTTTAAGTTGGTGTTTGAGTCCAATAAAGTTGTACTGTCTAAGTATGGAACTTTTGTTGGAAAGGGATATGAATGTGAGGGAATGTTTCGCTTCTCTCTAGAAGACTTCTATGATAATGTTGTGAACCATGTAAGCACTAGTGTTAATGAAACTAATGTTTGTCATTCACGACTTTGTCATGTTAATTTCGGTTGTATGACGCGGCTTGCTGATATGAGTTTAATTCCGAAATTCACCTTTGTCAAAGGCTCTAAGTGTCATGCTTGTGTGCAAGCAAAGCAGCCTCGCAAGCCTCACAAGCCTGCGAAGGAAAGAAACTTGGCACCACTAGAGCTCATACATTCAGATCTATGTGAGATGAATGGTGAGTTGACAAAAGGTGGAAAGAAATATTTCATGACTTTGATTGATGATTCCACTAGGTATTGTTATGTGTATCTCCTGAAAACTAAATATGAGGCTCTTGATTTCTTTAAAATCTATAAGGCTGAAGTTGAGAATCAACTTGAAAGAAAGATAAAAAGGGTTCGGTCCGATCGTGGTGGAGAGTACTTTTCTAATGAGTTCAATTTATTCTGTGCGGAACATGGTATAATCCATGAGAGGACGCCTCCCAGTTCCCCACAATCCAATGGGATTGCGGAAAGGAAAAACCGTGCTCTAACAGATTTGGTTAATGCCATGTTAGATGTTTCGGATTTATCCAAGGAATGGTGGGGGGAGGCTATATTGACTTCGTGTCATGTCCTAAACCGTGTTCCAACAAAGAATAAAGAGATTACCCCTTATGAGGAATGGGAAAAGAAAAGACCAATACTCTCCTACCTACGAACTTGGGGTTGTTTGGCTAAAGTGAATTTGCCAATCACCAAAAAGCGAAAGCTTGGACCAAAAACCGTGGACTGTGTCTTTCTTGGCTATGCTTCCCATAGCATTGCTTATAGATTTCTTGTGGTGAAATCTGGAGTGGACGACATGAATGTTGGCACCATCTTTGAATCAAGAGATGCTACATTCTTTGAGGATATATTTCCTATGAGAGACATGCATGGCATGTTGATACGTCTCAAACGTATCTATAATTTCTTATGTTCCATGCTACTTTTATGATGATACTCACATGTTTTATACACATTATATGTCATATTTATGCATTTTACGGCACTAACCTATTGACGAGATGCCGAAGAGCCAGTTGCTGTTTTCTGCTGTTTTTGGTTTCAGAAATCCTACAAAGGAAATATTCTCGGAATTGGACGAAATCAACGCCCAGGGTCCTATTTTTCCACGAAGCTTCCAGAAGACCGAGGGAGAAACGAAGTGGGGCCACGGGGCGCCGCCACACTAGGGCGGTGCGGCCTAAGGGGGGCCCGCACGGCCCTAGCGTGTGGGGCCCCCGTGACTCCTCCGACTCCGCCCTTCCGCCTACTTAAAGCCTTCGTCGCGAATACCCCAGTACCGAGAGCCACGATACGGGAAACCTTCCAGAGACGCCGCCGCCGCCAATCCCATCTCGGGGGATTCAGGAGATCACCTCCGGCACCCTGCCGGAGAGGGGAATCATCTCCCGGAGGGCTCTTCAACGCCATGATCGCCTCCGGATCGATGTGTGAGTAGTCCACCCCTGAACTATGGGTCCATAGCAGTAGCTAGATGGTTGTCTTCTCCTCATTGTGCTATCATGTTAGATCTTGTGAGCTGCCTATCATGATCAAGATCATCTATTTGTAATGCTACATGTTGTGTTTGTTGGGATCCGATGAATATTGAATACTATGTCAAGTTGATTATCAATCTATCATATATGTTGTTTATGTTCTTGCATGCTCTCCATTGCTAGTAGAGGCTCTGGCCAAGTTGATACTTGTGACTCCAAGAGGGAGTATTTATGCTCGATAGTGGGTTCATGCCTCTATTGAATCTGGGACAGTGACAGAAAGTTCTAAGGTTGTGGATGTGCTGTTGCCACTAGGGATAAAACATTGATGCTTTGTCTAAGGATATTTGTGTTGATTACATTACGCATCATACTTAATGCAATTGTCTGTTGTTTGCAACTTAATACTGGAAGGGGTTCGGATGATAACCTGAAGGTGGACTTTTTAGGCATAGATGCATGCTGGATAGCGGTCTATGTACTTTGTCGTAATGCCCTGATTAAATCTCATAGTACTCATCATGATATATGTATGTGCATTGTTATGCCTTCTTTATTTGTCAATTGCCCAACTGTAATTTGTTCACCCAACATGCTATTTATCTTATGGGAGAGACACCACTAGTGAACTGTGGACCCCGGTCCATTCTTTACATCTGAAATACAATCTACTACAATACTTGTTCTTTAATGTTCTTCGCAAACAAACATCATCATCCACACTACACATCTAATCCTTTGTTTACAGCAAGCCGGTGAGATTGACAACCTCACTGTTACGTTGGGGCAAAGTACTTTGATTGTGTTGTGCAGGTTCCACGTTGGCGCCGGAATCCTTGGTGTTGCGCCGCACTACACTCCGTCACCAACAATCTTCACGTGTTCCTTGACTCCTACTGGTTCGATAACCTTGGTTTCATACTGAGGGAAAACTCGCTGCTGTACGCATCACACCTTCCTCTTGGGGTACCCAACGGACGTGTGTTAACTAATACCACGCCAATAGCAAGGATTTTTCTGGCGCCGTTGCCGGGGAGATCAAGACACGCTGCAAGGGGAGTCTCCCACATCCAAAAATCTTTACTTTATTTTTGTCTTGCTTTACTTTATTTTTATTTACTGGTTTGTTTGCTCTTATATCAAAAACACAAAAAAATTAGTTGCTAGTTTTACTTTATTTACTGTCTTGTTCTCCATATTAAAAAACACAAAAAAATTAGTTACTTGCATTTACTTTATTTAGTTTGCTTTATTTACTACTGCTAAAATGGGTACTGTTGAGAATACTAAGTTGTGTGACTTCACTAGCACAAATAATAATGATTTCTTATGCACACCTATCGCTCCACCTGCTACTACAGCAGAATTCTTTGAAATTAAACCTGCTTTACTAAATCTTGTTATGAAAGAGCAATTTTCTGGTGTTAGTTCTGATGATGCTGCTGCCCATCTTAATAATTTTGTTGAACTTTGTGAAATGCAAAAGTATAAGGATGTAGATGGTGACATTATAAAATTAAAATTGTTTCCTTTCTCCTTAAGAGGAAGAGCTAAAGATTGGTTGCTATCTCTGCCTAGAAATAGTATTGATTCATGGACTAAATGTAAGGATGCTTTTATTGGTAGATATTATCCTCCCACTAAAATTATATCTTTGAGAAGTAGCATAATGAATTTCAAGCAATTAGATAATGAACATGTTGCTCAAGCATGGGAGAGAATGAAATCTTTGGTGAAGAATTGCCCTACCCATGGACTGACTACTTGGATGATCATTCAAATCTTTTATGCAGGACTGAATTTTTCTTCGCGGAACCTATTGGATTCAGATGCTGGAGGTACCTTTATGTCCGTTACTTTGGGGGCGGCAACAAAGCTTCTTGATGATATGATGATAAATTACTCTTAATGGCACACGGAAAGAGCTCCACAAGGTAAGAAGGTAAATTCTGTTGAAGAAACCTCTTCCTTGAGTGATAAGATTGATGCTATTATGTCTATGCTTGTGAATGATAGATCTAATGTTGATCCTAATAATGTTCCTTTAGCTTCATTGGTTGCCCGAGAAGAACATGTTCATGTGAATTTCATTAAAAGTAATAATTTCAACAACAATGCTTATAGGAATAATTCTGGTAACAACTATAGGCCATATCCTTCTAATTATGGTAATTCTTACAACAATAATAGGAGTGTACCCCCTGGTCTTGAAGCCATGCTTAAAGAATTTATTAGTACACAAACTGCTTTTAACAAATCTGTTGAAGAAAAGCTTGATAAAATTGATATTCTTGCTTCTAAGGTTGATAGACTTGCCTCTGATGTTGATCTTTTAAAATTGAAAGTTATGCCTAATAAGGATAATGATAATAAAATTGTTACTACAGCAAACGCCATCCAAGTTCGAATTAATGAAAACATTAGATTGATGGCTGAATTGCATGCTAGGTGGGAAAGAGAAGAAAACGAAAAACTAGCTAAAGAGAATAATGTAGCTAAAGTTTGAACTATTACCACCACTAGTAATGATAATGCTTCACATGTTGCTACACCCCCTACTCTCAATGGTAAAATAATTGGTGTTGGCAATGTTTCTACTCCTAGTGCAAAGCGTGCAAAATTGCCTGAAACTGTTAAAACTGCTGAAACTGCTTGTGATAAAACTGCTGCAATTTTTCAAAATATTGGGGACAATGATCCCATTGCTGTAGATCATAATGGTTTACTTCTGCACTTTTGTTTTATATTTGAGTCTTGGAAGTTGTTACTACTGTAGCAACCTCTCCTTATCTTTATTTTATTGCATTGTTGTGCCAAGTAAAGTCTTTGATAGTAAAGTCAATACTAGATTTGGATTACTGCGCAGGAACTGATTTCTTGCTGTCACGAAATTGAGCCGCCCCGTCTGTAGAAAATTTAGAAAAATCTGCCAATTTACGTGCGTGATCCTCAAATATGTACGCAACTTTCATTCAATTTGGCTATTTTCATCTGAGCAAGTCTAGTGCCTCCAAAAAATTCGTCTTTACGGACTGTTCTGTTTTGATAGATTCTGCCTTTTATTTCGCATTGCCTGTTTTGCTATGTTTGATGGATTTCTTTGTTCCATTAACTTTCAGTAGCTTTGTGCAATGTCCAGAAGTGTTAAGAATGATTATGTCACCTCTGAATATATGAATTTTCAATTATGCACTAACCCTCTAATGAGATTGTTTTGAGTTTGGTGTGGAGGAAGTTTTCAAAGGTCAAGAGAGGAGGATGATACAATATGATCAAGAAGAGTGAAAAGTCTAAGCTTGGGGATGCCCCCGTGGTTCATCCCTGCATATTTTAAGAAGACTCAAGCATCTAAGCTTGGGGATGCCCAAGGCATCCCTTCTTCATCGACAACTTATCAGGTCACCTCTAGTGAAACTATATTTTTATTCCGTCACATCTTATGTGCTTTACTTGGAGCGTCTGTTTGTTTTTGTTTTTGTTTTTGTTTTTGTTTGAATAAAATTGGATCCTAGCATTCTTTGTTTGGGAGAGAGACACGCTCCGCTGTTTCGTATGAACACATATGTTCTTAGCTTTATCTTAAGGGATTTCTATTTTCGTGCCCTCGGTTCCTTAGTTGTGCTCAGTTTTCCCCAGCTCCTTAGTTTTTCCTCAGTTTTCCCCAAGTGCTTGTTTGAAACCCGCAGAAGGCAGCTCAGACGGCAGGATTCCCGTTAAGTTGACCGCTCCGTGCTGACGTGTGGGGCCGCGTCGTGTGGGCCCGCGTCGCGTGGGGCTGGTAGAAAGGGACCGCGTGGGACAGGACGAGATAGCGTTTGGTTGCACGTGAGCAGGAGCTTGGTTTTGTCTCTCTCGGCCATTGGCATTTCCCTTTTAAGAGTACCTTTTCTGCGTCCTTCTCTCTGCCTTTTTTCACCTAATTAGTATCAAATCTAGAGAAGCTTGCATTTCTGTCTTTCTTCAATTATTATTTGTGCCTTTTGGCCCTCGTTGTTTGCCCAATATGGCAGCAAATCTAGTAGGGGCCCAATCTAGTACTCCATCTGGTCCATATGTATGTAGTTAAATCTAGAAGCAAATCTACAGGGAATGTACGATAAATTCACAAGGTCATATAGTAGAATAGGGATAGATAATATAAATAATAAGCTGCATTCAGCAGCCAAACATAGTAGGGTTCGAGGTTCTTCACAGCAGTACAGCACCATCATACTAACAACATAACAACGAGGGATCCCTAGCTAACAACAAAGGGATCCCAACAACAAAATGGAGGAGGCAGCAGCAGCACACGTCCAGGACTCCGCCTACCCCATCTGCCTCTGCCTCCACTTGTTGCTCCCCTTGGGAGCCTTGGGCTTGAGCGGAGGCATGCGCCCGGCGGAGATCTCCACCCGCTGGATGCTGCGGAGGTGCATGCCGAGCGCCAAGTGCTTGGCGCGGAAGGAGTTGGGGTTCACCGACGCGCCGACCTTGGGGTTGGTGTGGCCGATGTTCTCGGCATGCGTGAGGACGCAGTTGAAGTCAGTGCCGCCGAGCCTCCTAGTGCAGAAGGGGCACCTGTAGACACCCTTGGCGACGTCGAGGTAGGAGACGTACTGGCCGACCTGCAGCCTCCGCAGCACCTGGCGAGTCTTGACATCATGGTGCTCGTCGTCGCTACCGACGTCGCTGCCAGACAGTTGATCCATATCAAACGGGAATTTATTAGTGAATGAGTTGCAAACGTGCATGATAACAAAGTTAGGAAAAACAGAGGCAGCCTCAGTTAGAGTGGACACGATTATATGTCTACAGGGACGATGCTTCACCAAGGTTTGGGGGCGGGACGTACGGCACCGGCTCGTAGGGGTCCCATCCCGGCGGGATCTGACCGCGATCGGTGGCAGCAGCCTCCGATGCACCGGCGGAGGCGGCGGCGACGTCCGTTGAGGGGACGGCGGCGACGTCCGTTGAGGGGACGGCGTCGAAGAGGGAGGCGTCGCGCTTGGAGCCGACGGCACCATGGACGATGGGATTGGCATTCTCCTTGTCCATCTCGCCGGCAGATGAGAGGGAGAGGGAGAGGGTTTTTTGCTTTGGAGAAGATGATGGGACGTGAGAGAGGCGGCGTTGCGTAGGCGAGTGAGAGTGACAGAGATAGTGGGAGGAGGCGTCTATAAAGGCAAGGGGTGGTTAATGCGGCCCGCGTCCTACGCGTCCACCGCTGCACGTCTGCACGTCTTGGACTTCTGCAATGCGCCACGCGTCCACGATTGCACGTCTTCGACTTCTGCACCGCGACCGGCGTCTACGCGTCAACAATTGCACGTCTTTCATTTCTGCACCGCAACACGCGTCCTCGAGTCTAACCCTGGAAATTTAGATATACTCAGGTAGAACCTCGAGCATTATACTAGCATTTTTTGTGTGCTCAGTTTTCCCCTTGAGTGCTAATACTGGCTAGTGCAATATGCTCAGTTTTACCCTCAAGTAGCTGGTCAACAGACAGTCAACAAATGGGATTAACTAGTTAAATGAGTCATTTAATGTGCAAAAAATTCCGAAAAATAGTGGCACATACTCATGGAGTCTTTACCACAAATTGCCAGTTCTCAAAACATAGATAAGTCATAGATAAATCAAGTTTTACCACAAATTGCCACTTCTCAAAGGCCTTCTCAAATCACCTAGTAGCTATGAATGTGCATGGTTTTCCACAATAAGCCCTTCCCAAAACAGCTTTCCCCAAAACATACTTTGTCTAAATGAGGCCACAATTCTCACACTCATGTATATTTGTATTGCAAATAGTTTGAGATAGGTCAAGATGGGTTTTATTGTACAAAACACGCATTTTCCATTTTTTAAATCTCATATTTGAATCCCTTAGTCTGTTTATTATATAGGTGCCCTTGGTTTCTTGATACTACTCAGTTTTGCCCTCTCCCTCCACAAATTCTCTCACACGTGCAACATTGCCCTGATTGATCTAGCCCATGTCACGCGGATCGTGCCCGCCGACCGTTGATCGTATGATCTAACGGGCAGGATAACCCCTCTCTCTCTCTGTCGGCGGTTACCTTCCACTCTCTAAGTATGCTAAAGGGTGGTTTTCTGTATTTATTTTCACGCGCTAAAAATTATGAACTCTTTTAGGCATTACTTTTCACGCAAAAAATGATAAACCATCACCGATTTGTTGTAGCCATAAATTTTCACGCAAAAAATGATAAACCGTCACCGATTTGTTGTAGCCATTAATTTTCACGAAAATCCCGAATGATAAACCATCACCGATTTGTTGTAGCCATTAATTTTTTCACGCAAAAAATGATAAACCATCACCGATTTGTTGTATCCGTTACTTTTCACGCAAAAAATGATAGACCATCACCGATTTCTTGTAGCCATTACTATTCACGGTAGCCTAACTTGTTACAAAAGCTGGTTTCAGTGAGACCTAACCAAATTTGGCATACATTATGCCATATCTATAACAACAAGGAATATCTAAAAGGGAAAGTTTCACAAAATTTGAAATTTATGGCGAAAATGATGCCATACATGATGCTGTTTTTCGAGGTTTTGACCTGAAAATCAATTGGATATTATAAAGGGAAATAAAAAGTTCGAAAAATATAAAAACGAAACAATCTATCTATCTATGTATAGAAGATCAGCTGTATGAAATTTGAGGTCATTTAGAGGAGGTAGAATAAATCACCTTGTTAGAAAAGCTGGTTTCAGTGAGACGAAACGGCATGCGTTTAAGCAAAGTGATTTTTTCGAACATCTCCAAATGATCCCAAATTTGCCATACATGATGCCATACGTGTAACAACAAGGAACCCTATCTAAAAAGTGTCCAAAAAGTTAGCCCAACCGTATAGCTCTATCAAAAAGAACCTCACCATGGCGCTAGTATAATTTTGGGCTTAGTTACAAACTTTCGTTACCTAACCTTCAACACGAAACTTGTTTCAAATCACTTTTGGCGTACAAGAAACAAATCCCTCCTTGATTCGAGCACCACAGCCTCCAAACTTTGCCGATGCCGATATCGGCATGGTCAGAACGGCTATGCTCGACGCCACTGCTAGGTCACCGTCGGGATGCACCCTCAATCCCGTCCCCTCATTCGATCACTGACACACCAGAGATATTACCGAGGCCAATGCCGAACGTACATGCTGATGCCAATGCCGAACATGCATCCACGCCGATGTGGGCACGGCCACGCCGCCCTGCTATGCTGGACGCCACAGACCACCGCGAGGTCTTTCCCTTCGCCACCACACTCTTCTAGCACCCATCTATACACGCCAGAAAGGAGAGACACTAGTTTTCTCTACATTGCTCGTGTTCGTGTCGGACACGGTCAGTCAAAGTTTTGAGGTAGTTGTCGATGTCGTCGACCATTTCTTCTCTTCTTTGCATGGTTAAACGCGTCTAGTTCATATCTATCTAATGCGTCTGGTCTCGTCTCATGCAGTTCTTTGTGGACGTCGATCTCATCTCGGCACTCCGCAGGCCACCTCCTCCGTGCCATCACTGTAGAGCTCCGTTTAAAAATCTATTCCTACCCGTGTATTGCCCCTTGAATCAGCGCCATGGCCCACTTGTCATTCGATATACCGAAGCCCCACTCGTGCGTGTTTTGGTCAGGGATACAGCGATGCTTACGGTCAAACAAAGATGGATGGTCTGACGTGTCTTTGCGGGCTCTACGTGGCCCCACTAGTCAGAAGATAACGGTCAATCGTCGGGCAACCGGCCGTTACAGCATCTGTGATGGTTTCAGCCAAGGTCTTGGGGAAAACTGAGGAAAAACTAAGGAGCTGGGGAAAACTGAGCACAACTAAGGAACGGAGGGCACGAAAATAGAAATCCCTTATCTTAATGTTCATTGCGAAGGGAAACTGCTTCGTTCATTGATATATGGTTGGAAACAGAAAATGCTGCATGTGGTAAATGGTATAATGTCTTGAATAATTTGATACTTGGCAATTGTTGTGCTCATATAGATCATGCTTAAGCTCTTGCATCATGTACTTTGCACCTATTAATGAATAACTACATAGAGCTTGTTAAAATTTGGTTTGCATGATTAGTTTCTCTAGAGTCTAGATATTTTCTGGTTAAGGTGTTTGAACAACAAGGAGACAATGTAAAGTCTTATAATACTTACAATATGTTCATATGTGAGCTTTGCTGCACCTTTTATACTTGAGTTTGCTTCAAACAACCTTGCTAGCCTAGCCTTGTATTGAGAGGAATTCTTCTCGTGCATCCAAATCCTTGAGCCAAAAACTATGCCATTTGTGTCCACCATACCTACCTACTACATGGTATTTCTCTGCCATTCCAAAGTACATTACTTGAGTGCTACCTTTAAAAATTCTATCCTTTGTCTTTGCAATATATAGCTCATGGGAAAATAGCCTTAAAAACTATTGTGGTGAAGAATATGTACTTATGTGTCTTATTTCTTAATAAGTTGCTTGTTGAGCGGTAGCCATATTTCTGGGGACGCCATCAACTTTTACTTTTGTTGAATATCATGTGAGTTGCTATGCATGTTCGTCTTGTCTGAAGTAAGGGCGATTTTCATGATCAAATGGTTTGAGTATGCATATTGTTAGAGAAGAACATTGGGCCGCTAACTAAAGCCATGATTCATGGTGGAAGTTTCAGTTTGGACAATTAATTCTCAATCTCTTATGAGAATTTTATCTGTTGTTGAATGCTTATGCATTAAAGAGGAGTCCATTATCTGTTTTCTATGTTGTCCCGGTATGGATGTCTAAGTTGAGAATAATCAAAAGCGAGAAATCCAATACGAGCTTTCTCCTTAGACCTTTGTACAGGCGGCATAGAGGTACCCCTTTGTGACACTTGGTTGAAACATATGCTATGCAATGATAGTCCATGTTAATTCAAGCTAATTAGGACAAGGTGCGAGCACTATTGGTATACTATGCATGAGGCTTGCAACTTATAAGATATCTTATACATAACACATATGATTTATTACTACCGTTGACAAAAAAATTTCTATGTTTTCAAAATGAAAAGCTCTAGCACAAAAATAGTAATCCATGCTTCCCTCTGCGAAGGGCCAATCTTCTACTTTATTGTTGAGTCAATTTACCTATTCTTTCTATCTCAGAAGCAAACACTTGTATCAACTGTGTGCATTGATTCTTACATGTTTATCTATTGCACTTGTTATATTACTTTGTTTTGACAATTATCCATGAGATAAATATGTTGAAGTTGAAAGCAACCGCTGAAACTTATATCTTCCTTTGTGTTGCTTCAATGCCTTTACTTTGAATCTATTGCTGTATGAGTAACTCTTATGCAAGTCTTATTGATGCTTGTCTTGAAAGTATTATTCATGAAAAGTCTTTGCTATATGATTCATTTGTTTACTCACTATCTTCACCATTGTTTCAAATCGCTGTATTCATCTCATATGCTTTACAATAGTATTGATCAAGATTATGATAGCATGTCACTTTAGAAATTATCCTTGTTATCGTTTACCTACTCGAGGGCGAGTAGGAACTAAGCTTGGGGATGCTTGATATGTCTCAAACGTATCTATAATTTCTTATGTTCCATGCTACTTTTATGATGATACTCACATGTTTTATACACATTATATGTCATATTTATGCATTTTCCGGCACTAACCTATTGACGAGATCTTTGAAGAGCCGATTCTTTGTTTTCTGCTGTTTTTGGTTTCAGAAATCCTACAAAGGAAATATTCTCAGAATTGGACAAAATCAACGCCCAGGGTCCTATTTTTCCACGAAGCTTCCAGAAGACCGAGGGAGAAACGAAGTGGGGCCACGGGGCGCCGCCTCACTAGGGCGGCGCGGTCTAAGGGGGGCCCGCGCGGCCCTAGCGTGTGGGGCCCCCGTGACTCCTCCGACTCCGCCCTTCCGCCTACTTAAAGCCTTCGTCGCGAATACCCCAGTACCGAGAGCCACGATACGGAAAACCTTCACTACTAGGAAAAGGCCTAGCCGTAAGACTGCCATCAGTGGCGCACTATGACTGCCGTGCGCCACTACTACTTAGCAATGGCGCACCACAAAACGGTGGGCCACTGTTACAAAAGTAGTAGTGGCGCACCTTGACTATGGTGCGCCATAAGTAAGTGGTGACAGGAGGCCAGCTCCTCCCCCAACCTAGTAGTGGCGCACGTCTACGGGGTGCGCCACTGCTACATTTCTTACCTATGGCGCACGTTGGTGAGGTGCGCCACTGCTAGGAGGTGTCCAGAGCCCGTTTAGAGATGATAGGCTTAGCAATGGCGCACTTCGGTGGTGCGCCACTGCTACATAGGTTACCTATGGCGCATGTCGTTAGGTGCGCCACTGCTAGGGGTTGGCCAGAGCCCCTTTAGAGATGAGAGGCGTAGCAGTGGCGCACCACCTAGCAGTGCGCCATTGCTATGTTACCCTAGCAGTGGCGCACGGCTATGTGGTGCGCCACTGCTAACCTGGGACCATTTTCTGCTTTTCACCCTCCACTCACATGTGCCACCCACTTTCCCCAAACACTCTTGCACCACCACCTCCCACCAAATCTGGATCTGGTCGTGTTGCCCCTCCTTCCCACCTCATTTTCACCTCTTCATTCACCAAAATTAAGTTGGTAAACTTAATTTTCTTCATAGGTAAGTAATGGTGAAGCTTTCTTAGCTCAATACCTACTCAATCTCAACTTTTTACCTCATCCAACACTCTAGGTCTCGCCGTATCGGTAACTTTGTTGGTTTTATGCTTTGTGTGTGACCGGTTCCGATCGTCTTGCACACACACGTGTGTGTGCACATATGTTATGCGAAGCTCATGTGTTGTGCGCATGCGCGAAAAGCTTGTCGCGATCACGTGCATGTGTGTTGTTGTATGCGAAGCCTCCACATGTGTTGTATATGCAAAGCCTCCGATCCACACATGTGTTGCATGTGTTTGTTTGCAGGGATTTGAAATGCGATGGAGTTGCCAATATTTTGCCGAAACGTTGATTCATTTCCGTTTCGGCAAATAGTGGGCATACTCGCATATACATATGTCCTATTTTTAGGGAAGGTCATGCCAAAATTTTCTTTTGGTATGCTAAGATATCCATTTTCTCTATACCCGCAGGCGACCATGGTCCGCATGATGAGCGAAGGCGTTGTGGCTAGGTTTTTGAAAGCCGCGACAGCCGAGATGATTAGAAATAACCAAAAGGAGATAAGATGTCCGTGTCGAAGATGCAATGTAACGATCCGACCCGGTACGGGTTGAATCTCTATGCATAATAGTGCTAGTCCCTGGATCAATCGCTAGCACACACAGTTTAAGATGTAATACCAAGAAACAAAGGTCTTTATTACATTCGTATGATCCAAAATTACATAATAACTTACAATTTGCATAGCACAAGGCTAGCTCAATATCAGAGTTCACAATGAAACATATCAACATGGAGTTCTTCGTCTTCATGTGCCACAGGCGAGCATGTCGAGTATAGACTCGTAACCCTAACCATCGAACCTCACTCGTTCATCGGAATATCTGCAACATAAAACGTTGCAGCCACGCAGGGTCAATACATTTGGAATTGTATTGGCAAATGTCACTTTTGGTGGATATATAAATGGCGCCTAACAACTACGTGCTCATTTGGCAAGTGGAGTTTCAGCTCTTTTGCGAAAAGCAATAGTTTCCCTATCTTTTATAAACAATTTTTATTTTTCAGAAACAACTTCTAGGAACATATTAGCATAACCCATGCCGTCGCAAGACGGTTAGCTTCATATGCTCCTAAACATCTACGGACATGCTAGCATAGGCCCATGTAAACACAAGACAACCTAGCTTTGCATGCTCCTAAACCCATTGTTTATCCCATCAAGTTTTATTATGAAATTGGAATGATGAGATCCTCCAAACAGTTCCAGACTCTAGTTGCTCATAATGTCCATAACCGGGGACACGGCTAAGTACTTAGTTTGACACTCTCGAGAGGCTGTACACATTCCCCACATGACCTAGTCTGTTCTTCTTCCATGATGCGCATTTTGCTCAAATGGACAGATGTCGACTAGGACAAGACCTTTCAGAAGCAATACCTCAACCACAATGGACGCGCTCCGTCCTACCAATATCTACCACCCTCTGTACATTGGGTCGAGTTCTCGCAACCTACTCAATCTAGCCAGAGCCCATATAGCATGTGGTTGTACTGGAAGCTACTAAAATAGAAACCTGTCAAATCTCTTTGTTTCTGGGTGGCCAACCACAAGTGTGATACACACGACCGCCATAGACATGACTCCGGTGTAACCACTCAACATAAACCAAGCATTACCACTTACCACCCAGATGATTCATTATCTTAGGTTGTTTTATTACATAAAATCATACTTTCACAATACCACATATCGCATCATGAGATCCCAACCACGCATCTACAATAGCAATGCTAAGCATACTACTATACGGTAGCGACAAAGAACAAGTGTTGAACATGTGGTTGTTCTAATAGGTGATCATAGCATAGCAATATATATATTTAAAACAATCCTACACATGAATAGCTACTGAAAATAACTACAAAGTGCATAGAAAAATAGTAGGACAAGACGGTGTGTGACACTTGCCTTTTTGGTATCTGAAGAATTCTGCTCTTCTCTCAATCAAACGTGTATCTCTCCGTACAACTATACATAAAAGTAACAGAACATAAACACACATTCAAACAACAACAAAATCAAGCAAGGCAACAAATTAGAAAGATTTGTCATTCATTGTATTTTAGTTTTCATTAAATTTATGGTTAATTAGGAAATTGAAGGTATGGCAGGGTATGGCTTGCAAGATATGAACTTGAGACATTGAATGGATGAGTCAAACACTTGGAAAGGAAATCATTATCTAAGTCAAGTTCTCAGAAGGAAAATGATTGATAAGAACCTATGGTCAATGGTTGTTTGCTACTCAAGGATGGATAATTATAATGATGCTTGTGTTTTGGAAATTCTCACAAGCATCGCAAGTGCAACTCAAAATGCAACTTCACATAGTGCGAAAACAATTATCAAAGTAGCACAAATTCACACATAGACTTGGGTATGAACTAACGATATATTGAATTACCCAATTTATTTATTTATAATTTGAATAGCCCAAACTTAATAGATATGATCGAATGTCATGAGATTGGATAGACATTAATGGTATTCAAGATGTGGAACAAAGATTCTAAAAGATGTCAAGGTTTTCAACACATGTGTAGAGTGTCTCCACAACATTTGCACATGGAAAATCTATAAATAAGATTTGTCACAATTTACTCAAATAACTCATGTGTAGTTTGAATATTGTGAACTAGGCAAATATAATTAGGATAGATATGACCTTAGACATAATGAAAATATCTAAATGATTTTGGTAGATGGGTATGGTCATATGATTTCACTTTGGCAAAATGGAATTATGAGTTTAAGCTTCAAATCAAATGTTCGCGTTAAAACATTTTTGGGGTTTCTATAGATATAGATGATTAATAAAAAATCATAGGTATAAGATATGCATCAAAGGGGTTATGGATTGTGTGATATGACATATAGAAGGATAAAACTTCAATTGTGAACCCATGTGAAGTGAATATGATCAACTAATCTAAACATGAGTGCTACTGGATGAAGAGTTCAAATATAATTCATTTACAAAAGGAATCATCTTAAAGGGATTTATAGAATTTAAGTTATGTCGAAACTACTCAAGTTCTTATATTTAGACTTGAATACTTGCAAATTGTTTTATAAGTTTTAAGAACTGATGTTAATGGATAGGGGACATCAATATGTTTCATTTGCAAGAGGAATCATTTGATTTAAATTTGTAGAATTTGAACCATGCAGAAAATACTCAAACTTACATATTTAAATTTGAATATTCGAGAACAGTTTAAAAGTCAAATTTTATTGCACCACTGTGTTCTCCTCATTTTTGTGAGTTCAACGACATATTATTTGTTAGAATCTGAGTTTTCAAACATTAGTTATGAATTTTACAAAATTAAACATGTCACGGTTAAATTTTGATGTTGTACGAAAAGTTGTTCGGAAAAGTTTATCGGATGGAAAAACTTTCTACACGAAAGTTGTAGATAATTTAATTACAAACTTAATGCAAGAATAACCATCTAAAGCGAAAGTGTAGATTTGAAGGTATGGGATTTATAAGTTTCTGACATGAGATGAGCTAGCAGCAACCATACGGATCGATGCGAACAGGAGACCGAGCGCTTCAATTTATTTAGCTAACAGAGACACTTGGATTCAGATCTAATGGCACAGAATGGATTTGACTGCCTATACGATGGACTAAGATGTGTATGCCTTACCAGCGGTAGCACACGGTCGACGGTGCTCGGAAGACGATGATGGTCGGCTCGGTCGTGGGGTTTCCCGGCGCTCCGGTGATCCTTCCGTGGGAGTGAAGGCGTCCAGGGTGTACATCGCCTGTCACAGCGAGTTTGAGTGCACCAATAGCGTTGCGTTTCTCCTCCTCGGGTGATGGTTACGCGCGGCTCAAAGTGACTGCTCCGGTGTGCTCTCCCGGACGTCCTGTGCTTCTCAGGCTGCTGCTCGACCAAGACGGCGGCTCCGGCAAGATCCGATCGAACCAGAATTGATGAAATACGATGGCGCCACGGTGGACGTACTTCAGCGACGAAAATTCGCGCAGCCTGCCGGCAAAGGGAAAGGGAAACCGAGGAAAACTGGAGAGGAGATATGTGAGTATATGTAGGGGAATTTCGTGGGGAAGGAGGCACGAAATCAAAACAGAATCGGCCAAGAAATCGGAACATTTGCGGAGTCTGTTACGAACGAGTTCAGGAGATGGACTTTGGCTGAAGGTTGTTGATGATTCATGGACCCCATCTGTCAGCAATAAAGAAAAGAAAGGAACCAGAGAAGGAAGCAAAGTAACATGGGTCGTGCTGCCAAGCTGATGCTGGCCTGCACGCGCGCGTGCGCGGTTCTAACTCGGCCGGGCAGGCCGGACATTCTTTTTCTTTCATTCTTTTGTAGTTTCTTATTTGTATTTTACATAACCAATTTTAGAGAAACTAAACATGAAGGTTCTGTAAAAATTAGTGTACAATATGTGGACAATATGGAACACTATTTCAGTACAAAGAAGCACATGGTATATATATTTTGTGCACTTAGCCTAATAGACTATTAGCAAAATCTAGAAATATAATTTATATTTTATAAAATCAAGCAGTTAAAATATTTCACGAAACTGAAACCTTTTGCAGATTTTATTTCAACATAGATTTTGATATTGAAATCAAAACGATTCAAAACTTTATAAAACTCATTTTGGTCAAAAACCAAATTGCAAAAATGTTATTATAAATATAACGCTTTATATGGCTATTTGTGCATTAATATTTCAAAATAAGGTTTGGGCTCCTTGTCTCAAAATAGAATCTTATATGATTTCAAAATCATAAAATAGAAATAGTTTTGGTTTGGAAATACTTTGAAAACAAATGTTTATATAACTCTAGTTTGGAAAAAGGCTTTTAAATAAAACTCAAAAAGTTTTAATTCTTTGTGAAATTTCAACCTAAGACAACAATTCAATCAACTAATTTATTTATTTTTACATTCCAAAATTTGGAAAATTTTGGGATGTTACAGACTACCACCCTTAAAAGGAATCTCGTCCCCGAGATTCGAGAAAGGCTAGAAAGAAAGATTGGTTTGGGATATGTTGGGGTGGGCTACCACCCTTAAAAGATTTTTTGTAGGTAGTCTTAGGTCTTGAGTTTAGGTTAAGATTATCTTGGGTATAACTTGGCACATCCTAAGATATGACTTGACACCAGGTCATCTTTTGAAAACCTCTATGGTTTCCGAGTTAATATCCAATAGGTGGTTGTTTATTCACAAGTAGTGAACATCATATCTCTTCAAAGTGACTTGAGTATATTTTTTCCTCTTGGTTAGGCTTCTAATCCTTATGGGATGGTGGTTGAACTAGTTTTGACCTAAGGGGTCACTCTTGAGGTCAAACAGAAGACCGATTTGAGAGTGCCTTAAGGCATCCTTCATGTTCTTACTTGTCGGTATCATTGGAAGTCTTCCACTATTCTTCACTAGTGGTTGGTACTTCAAACTCATTGTAGTCCTACGCTTGGCAGCACTTGCCTACTATAAAGGTATAATATTCCTCCATCCTAAGGTTTAGGCTTATCATCGACATCTCTTTTGTAGGTATGTCTCTCTAGATTCGCAAAGTCAATATTACGAAAGCGAATAATAAGAGTAGTAGGAATGGTGATCAATCCATCCTGCACCCAGATCATTACTCCGTATTTGATTATTGAATCTCGTATTCTAACACTTGGTCGACCTCACAAGTTTGATAAAACTTCCATGGAGTAATTGAATCAATGTTTCAATCCCCATTATTGAATTATTTTGAAAACATTTCTATCGATCCCTAACTAGGGTTTTGCGTATCTCACATCCTATGCTTCTTCATATTGATAGGAACCATCATGGTTGGTTTCCCTAGTGTTGTGTTCATGGCGGGTTGCCGAGAAAACATTCTCTGGGTTGGGTATAGAAGAGAATAGATAGAAAGATTTAAAAAAAATTCCTACCCAAACACATCAGATCAAGGAAAATCATTTTACAAACAACATCTAACAAGCATCAAGCAATATGTTTCAACACAAACAAATTAGTATGGTCATACCTCAATTTGGCATGATCAATTTTTTTTTACTTTATCGTTGGTTCGGTCGCCAAAAGAGAAACTAATGGTGGTTTAGTCTATTTCCATATTGAATGCATCAAGTTTCTATTCTACTCCTTCGGTGTATCTTCGCGTGTTGTGTAGTCTGCATCGAAGTCTTCCTTCAAATTCTTCATTGCTCTTCCATAAAATCCTTCTTGCGGAGTCAAAGAATATCACATGAAGCATCAGTCCCTAACTTCAGGTACATGGTCATCATCTCTACCTCCTTGATGGTTTTCATGAAGTGGGTCATCTAAGGTGAGAGGAAAACAATTTTGAAAATGGAAGAGATGAGAATATCAGAAGTTCACAAAGCAAACATCTTTTTGGATTAAAATAGGATTAGACAAAAAAAATTATCCTAGGGTCTTCCTATTTCTATTCCAAACCTAGGGTCACGAACCTACAGTCAACACAATGCTCTGATACCATCTGTAACGATCCGACCCGATACGGGTTGAATCTCTGTGCATAATAGTGCTAGTCCCTGGATCAATCGCTAGCACACACAGTTTAAGATGTAATACCAAGAAACAAAGGTCTTTATTACATTCGTATGATCCAAAATTACATAATAACTTACAATTTGCATAGCACAAGGCTAGCTCAATATCAGAGTTCACAATGAAACATATCAACATGGAGTTCTTCGTCTTCATGTGCCACAGGCGAGCATGTCGAGTATAGACTCGTAACCCTAACCATCGAACCTCACTCGTTCATCGGAATATCTGCAACATAAAACGTTGCAGCCACGCAGGGTCAATACATTTGGAATTGTATTGGCAAATGTCACTTTTGGTGGATATATAAATGGCGCCTAACAACTACGTGCTCATTTGGCAAGTGGAGTTTCAGCTCTTTTGCGAAAAGCAATAGTTTCCCTATCTTTTATAAACAATTTTTATTTTTCAGAAACAACTTCTAGGAACATATTAGCATAACCCATGCCGTCGCAAGACGGTTAGCTTCATATGCTCCTAAACATCTACGGACATGCTAGCATAGGCCCATGTAAACACAAGACAACCTAGCTTTGCATGCTCCTAAACCCATTGTTTATCCCATCAAGTTTTATTATGAAATTGGAATGATGAGATCCTCCAAACAGTTCCAGACTCTAGTTGCTCATAATGTCCATAACCGGGGACACGGCTAAGTACTTAGTTTGACACTCTCGAGAGGCTGTACACATTCCCCACATGACCTAGTCTGTTCTTCTTCCATGATGCGCATTTTGCTCAAATGGACAGATGTCGACTAGGACAAGACCTTTCAGAAGCAATACCTCAACCACAATGGACGCGCTCCGTCCTACCAATATCTACCCACCCTCTGTACATTGGGTCGAGTTCTCGCAACCTACTCAATCTAGCCAGAGCCCATATAGCATGTGGTTGTACTGGAAGCTACTAAAATAGAAACCTGTCAAATCTCTTTGTTTCTGGGTGGCCAACCACAAGTGTGATACACACGACCGCCATAGACATGACTCCGGTGTAACCACTCAACATAAACCAAGCATTACCACTTACCACCCAGATGATTCATTATCTTAGGTTGTTTTATTACATAAAATCATACTTTCACAATACCACATATCGCATCATGAGATCCCAACCACGCATCTACAATAGCAATGCTAAGCATACTACTATACGGTAGCGACAAAGAACAAGTGTTGAACATGTGGTTGTTCTAATAGGTGATCATAGCATAGCAATATATATATTTAAAACAATCCTACACATGAATAGCTACTGAAAATAACTACAAAGTGCATAGAAAAATAGTAGGACAAGACGGTGTGTGACACTTGCCTTTTTGGTATCTGAAGAATTCTGCTCTTCTCTCAATCAAACGTGTATCTCTCCGTACAACTATACATAAAAGTAACAGAACATAAACACACATTCAAACAACAACAAAATCAAGCAAGGCAACAAATTAGAAAGATTTGTCATTCATTGTATTTTAGTTTTCATTAAATTTATGGTTAATTAGGAAATTGAAGGTATGGCAGGGTATGGCTTGCAAGATATGAACTTGAGACATTGAATGGATGAGTCAAACACTTGGAAAGGAAATCATTATCTAAGTCAAGTTCTCAGAAGGAAAATGATTGATAAGAACCTATGGTCAATGGTTGTTTGCTACTCAAGGATGGATAATTATAATGATGCTTGTGTTTTGGAAATTCTCACAAGCATCGCAAGTGCAACTCAAAATGCAACTTCACATAGTGCGAAAACACTTATCAAAGTAGCACAAATTCACACATAGACTTGGGTATGAACTAACGATATATTGAATTACCCAATTTATTTATTTATAATTTGAATAGCCCAAACTTAATAGATATGATCGAATGTCATGAGATTGGATAGACATTAATGGTATTCAAGATGTGGAACAAAGATTCTAAAAGATGTCAAGGTTTTCAACACATGTGTAGAGTGTCTCCACAACATTTGCACATGGAAAATCTATAAATAAGATTTGTCACAATTTACTCAAATAACTCATGTGTAGTTTGAATATTGTGAACTAGGCAAATATAATTAGGATAGATATGACCTTAGACATAATGAAAATATCTAAATGATTTTGGTAGATGGGTATGGTCATATGATTTCACTTTGGCAAAATGGAATTATGAGTTTAAGCTTCAAATCAAATGTTCGCGTTAAAACATTTTTGGGGTTTCTATAGATATAGATGATTAATAAAAAAAATCATAGGTATAAGATATGCATCAAAGGGGTTATGGATTGTGTGATATGACATATAGAAGGATAAAACTTCAATTGTGAACCCATGTGAAGTGAATATGATCAACTAATCTAAACATGAGTGCTACTGGATGAAGAGTTCAAATATAATTCATTTACAAAAGGAATCATCTTAAAGGGATTTATAGAATTTAAGTTATGTCGAAACTACTCAAGTTCTTATATTTAGACTTGAATACTTGCAAATTGTTTTATAAGTTTTAAGAACTGATGTTAATGGATAGGGGACATCAATATGTTTCATTTGCAAGAGGAATCATTTGATTTAAATTTGTAGAATTTGAACCATGCAGAAAATACTCAAACTTACATATTTAAATTTGAATATTCGAGAACAGTTTAAAAGTCAAATTTTATTGCACCACTGTGTTCTCCTCATTTTTGTGAGTTCAACGACATATTATTTGTTAGAATCTGAGTTTTCAAACATTAGTTATGAATTTTACAAAATTAAACATGTCACGGTTAAATTTTGATGTTGTACGAAAAGTTGTTCGGAAAAGTTTATCGGATGGAAAAACTTTCTACACGAAAGTTGTAGATAATTTAATTACAAACTTAATGCAAGAATAACCATCTAAAGCGAAAGTGTAGATTTGAAGGTATGGGATTTATAAGTTTCTGACATGAGATGAGCTAGCAGCAACCATACGGATCGATGCGAACAGGAGACCGAGCGCTTCAATTTATTTAGCTAACAGAGACACTTGGATTCAGATCTAATGGCACAGAATGGATTTGACTGCCTATACGATGGACTAAGATGTGTATGCCTTACCAGCGGTAGCACACGGTCGACGGTGCTCGGAAGACGATGATGGTCGGCTCGGTCGTGGGGTTTCCCGGCGCTCCGGTGATCCTTCCGTGGGAGTGAAGGCGTCCAGGGTGTACATCGCCTGTCACAGCGAGTTTGAGTGCACCAATAGCGTTGCGTTTCTCCTCCTCGGGTGATGGTTACGCGCGGCTCAAAGTGACTGCTCCGGTGTGCTCTCCCGGACGTCCTGTGCTTCTCAGGCTGCTGCTCGACCAAGACGGCGGCTCCGGCAAGATCCGATCGAACCAGAATTGATGAAATACGATGGCGCCACGGTGGACGTACTTCAGCGACGAAAATTCGCGCAGCCTGCCGGCAAAGGGAAAGGGAAACCGAGGAAAACTGGAGAGGAGATATGTGAGTATATGTAGGGGAATTTCGTGGGGAAGGAGGCACGAAATCAAAACAGAATCGGCCAAGAAATCGGAACATTTGCGGAGTCTGTTACGAACGAGTTCAGGAGATGGACTTTGGCTGAAGGTTGTTGATGATTCATGGACCCCATCTGTCAGCAATAAAGAAAAGAAAGGAACCAGAGAAGGAAGCAAAGTAACATGGGTCGTGCTGCCAAGCTGATGCTGGCCTGCACGCGCGCGTGCGCGGTTCTAACTCGGCCGGGCAGGCCGGACATTCTTTTTCTTTCATTCTTTTGTAGTTTCTTATTTGTATTTTACATAACCAATTTTAGAGAAACTAAACATGAAGGTTCTGTAAAAATTAGTGTACAATATGTGGACAATATGGAACACTATTTCAGTACAAAGAAGCACATGGTATATATATTTTGTGCACTTAGCCTAATAGACTATTAGCAAAATCTAGAAATATAATTTATATTTTATAAAATCAAGCAGTTAAAATATTTCACGAAACTGAAACCTTTTGCAGATTTTATTTCAACATAGATTTTGATATTGAAATCAAAACGATTCAAAACTTTATAAAACTCATTTTGGTCAAAAACCAAATTGCAAAAATGTTATTATAAATATAACGCTTTATATGGCTATTTGTGCATTAATATTTCAAAATAAGGTTTGGGCTCCTTGTCTCAAAATAGAATCTTATATGATTTCAAAATCATAAAATAGAAATAGTTTTGGTTTGGAAATACTTTGAAAACAAATGTTTATATAACTCTAGTTTGGAAAAAGGCTTTTAAATAAAACTCAAAAAGTTTTAATTCTTTGTGAAATTTCAACCTAAGACAACAATTCAATCAACTAATTTATTTATTTTTACATTCCAAAATTTGGAAAATTTTGGGATGTTACATGCAAGCTGACGAGCCTTATGGACCCTAAAGCCGATATGGTGCGGGACCACCTTCTCATGCGTGGTTTCATGGATGGCTATCGGTGGGAAGGCGACGAAGATGATTATGAATTTGTCCATGGGATTTCAACAAGAAATAAGGAAGGAGGTGATCAGGATGTAGAAGATCTCGGGCATGATCATGATGTAGAAGATCCCGGAGATGATCATGATCACAATGTGGGAGATCCTGGACCTGATGATGAGGAAGATCAAGATGGAGGTCATCATGACGATCATGAAGATGAAGACGATGGACCATCGTCGATGGACTGGGTGCAGGACCCTTATCTTCAAGAGCTGCTTCTCAAGCAGACGAGTAACGCAAGAGCTGCCGCCCGAGAGAAAGCCAAGATGGATCAACTGGAGGTAGACGCGGTTACTCCATTGTATGAAGGATGCAGGCCGGAGGATACCCGCCTGAAAGTAACGCTCATGGCACTGGAGATGAAGGTAAAGCACAAAATGACCGACAAATCCTTCAACGACAACATGTCATTTCGCGGGAACGTCTTCCCAAAGGTAACACGTGTCCGACTAGTATCGAGGAGGCCAAGAAAATCGTGTGTCCTCTGGATTTACCGCATGTGAAATATCATGTGTGCTTGAACGATTGCATCATTTATCGGAACGAGCACGCGGCGTGTACCATATGTCCGGTGTGCGGCGTCAGTCGGTACAAGAAGGGGAAGAAAGCTCCTCGGAAGGTGGTGTGGTACTTTCCGATCACTCCTCGTCTGCAGCGGTATTTCGCGGATCCTAAGCAAGCAAAGCTAATGCGCTGGCACGCGGAGATGAGGAAGGTAGAAGATGACGCAGATGATCCGGACAAAAAGGAAAAGGACAGGATGTTGAGACACCCTTCGGATGCTAGCCAGTGGAATGCGTTGAACCTCGAGTACCCAGAATTTGGGGACGATCCTAGGAACATAAGGCTGGGCGCGAGCACCGATGGAGTCAATCCGTTTGGCAGCCAGAGCACCACGCATAGCACCTGGCCCGTGTTTGTGTGGATGTACAACCTCCCCCCTGGTTGTGCATGAAGAGGAAGTACATTCAAATGAGTATGCTAATTGAAGGGCCGAAACAACCAGGGAACGACATCAATCTGTATATGGGGCTTCTGAAAGAGGAGCTAGCCACGCCATGGGACACGCCTGCCAATACGTGGGACGCCGCCGCGGAAGAATATTTCCCTATGAGAGCCGCACTGCTCACGACGGTGCACGACTTTCTCGGTTACGGATATGTCGCGGGGCAGGTGGTCCACGGATTCAATGCATGCGTCAGGTGCATGGATGACACAATGTACCGCCAGCTAGATAGAGATCCCGGGTCCTCGAAAACGGTGTTCATGGGACATCGAAGGTGGCTTCGCGAGGACGACGCATGGAGGAAACGCAAGGATCTGTTCGATGGTCAAGACGAACCCCGAAGACGGCCACGTACGAGAAGCGGCGAGCAAATAGACGAGCTATTGAAAAATTGGAAAGAGTGCCCACCGCCGGAAAGAAGCGAAAGGCGCCGAGCTGCTGCTTAAGGTATGGAAGACGAGGTCTATTTTCCGGGACTTGCCGTCTTTGGAAGATCCTCCGTGTGCCTCACAGCCTTGATGTCATGCACATCACGAAGAACGTGTGTGAGAGTCTGCTTGGTACCCTCCTCAACATGCCAGAGAAGACCAAAGATGGGCCGAAAGCAAGGTACGACTTGCAATCAATTGGGATCAGGGAGGAGCTTCACGCGGGACGCCCTAATGATGATGATGATGATGACGATGACGATGATGAGGCGGAGGACACGCAAAGTCGTCGCAAGGGCAAAAATGCCAAAAAGATTGAATATTACTGCCCCCCCGCGTGCTTCACTCTAAGTCAGAAGGAGATCGAGCAGTTTTTCGACTGTCTCCTAGGAGTAAAACTTCCCTACGGTTACGCGGGGAAGATAAGCAGGTACCTAGACAAAGCGAAGCAGAGGTTCAGCGGGATGAAGTCTCACGACTGTCACGTGCTGATGACGCAGATACTTCCTGTTGCAATCCGTGGGATCATGGACGCGCACGTCCGTGAAACGCTTTTTGGCCTATGCAACTTTTTCGACGTCATCTCTCGGAAGTCTGTTGGCGTGAGGCAACTTAGAAGGCTACAGGAAGAGATCGTGGTGATACTGTGCGAGCTTGAGATGTACTTCCCGCCCGCTTTCTTCGACGTTATGGTGCATCTGCTGGTACATATCGTGGAGGATATCATCCAACTGGGGCCGATGTTCCTGCACAGCATGATACCGTTCGAAAGGATGAATGGTGTCATCAAAGGGTACGTTCGCAACAGGTCACGTCCAGACGGAAGCATAGCCAAGGGCTTTCTGACCGAAGAGTGCATCTCCTTCTGCACGAGTTATCTAGAAATCGAGAACCCCGTTGGCCTGCCCGTAAACAGGCATCTCGGGAAGCTCGCTGGATGGGGTCACCGCGACGGTAGCCGCGAAATGCATGTCGACTTCAAGGGTCGAATCGCCGACTTTGAAAGAGCAAACCTAGTCGCGCTACAACACATAGACGTGGTCGATCCTTGGGTGGTAGAGCACAAAACCTTCATCGCAAAGACGTACAGTGATCAGGGCCAACAGAGGACAGACGGAGATATAATCAAAGAGCACAACTCAACCTTCACGCGGTGGTTCAAGGACAAGATGCTGACGTACCCTATAGACGAGGATTCTTCTGCGGAAGAAAAACTCATATTCGCCTTGTCACAGGGCGCCGAACACAACCTGATGATATTTCAGGCGTACGATATCAACGGCTACACATTCTACACCGAGGAAAAGGACATGAAGAGCGATTATCAGAACTCCGGGGTAACGATGGAGTCCTACCCCGGTGACGTCAAGCAGAGATACTACGGAAAGATCGAGGAGATCTGGGAGCTGAGCTACGCCGGAGAGAATGTGCCGATGTTCCGTGTCAGGTGGGCCAAGAACGTCATAAAAGAAGACCGGCATTTCACCACCATGGTTATACCCGAAGCCAAATCCAAGACAGCGGGCGCAAAGGTCACCGCAAAATATGAGCCATGGGTACTAGCTTCCCAAGTGGACCAATGCTTCTTCATTACCGACCCGCAAAAGCCCAGCCGTGTTGTCGTGAGGAGAGGCAAAAGGAGCATCATCGGAATGGATGGAGCCGCCAACGAGCTAGACTTTGACCAGTACGGCGATCCGAAGATGGAAGATGACGACGATGATGATGAAGAACCATACACAACAAGAAGAAGCAGGACCACCCTACCTAAAGGCCGTCCATTCAAGAGAAGAAGTCTAGGAGTTCCGGGGCTAAATTATTCAACCGCGAGAAAGAAGGGCAAGAAGATTGTGAAAAGATAATTATGTATCATTTTCTTTTTTTTTGAGATCAATTATGTATCATTTTCTTGTATGAATAATGGATGTCATATTGTTAATCTACACATTGTACCGATCAAAATAGACATATAATTTATATTTTTGGATATTCTACATAATTATAATTATTTATGCCTTTTATGTTGGTGTATTATGCTATTTATTATAGTATTAAATCAATTTTAAAAAAGGGAAAAAAATTGGGGCCGCCAGGGTTCGAACCTGGCCGGCCAGGGTTAACCAAACAGGGGACAGATAGCTAGCCACTGCGGTACGGTGCGGATCTTGTCAATAGTACGAGCCAAATTCTTTTTGACCCTATCCTAAAGTCGTAGTGGCGCACCCGTAGTGGTGCGCCATTGCTAAGCATCACTGAGCCATCCCGACCATCTCTTCTTCTCCCCATCCCCATTCCCCCCATTCCCCAATCGATCCTCTCCTCTCCGACGGCGGCCTCCTCTCCGACGCCACCTCCCCGGCGACACGAGCGACGCCCTCACCACCCTGGCGACGCCCTCCTCTCCTCGCCACCCCGGCCCGACCAGATCCCACCCCTCCCGACCGCAGTCATCGGGCGACGGAGAGGCTCCCCTCCCGGCGGCGACAGGTACCTCCTCCCTCTTCCCTGCGTCTCCCTCCGCCCGCCGTCTTCTTTTTCGGGGAGGTACACCCCTTCCCCCTGGCCGCCCCTTCCCTCCTTCACCCCTTCCCCCTGGCCGCCCCTCCCTGCCATGACCCAACCCTAACCCTAGAAAAGTTAGGCTTAGTGGAATGATGGAGTTAGGATTAGGACTGTAGGTGTTGAATGAAATGTAAAAACGAATAGCAAAACACTGTTAACAGTGTTAGCATCAGCAGTAGGTGTTCATTTTGATGCTAACAGTGTTCATTTTGACTGTAGGCTTAGTGGAATTTAGTTCTAACTGCTGATGCTAACAGTGTTCATTTTGATGGTTTTAGTAAGTACAAGTTAGGCTATATAAGTTCAAGTATACAGAAACCAAAACATTCTGTAAACCAATTTAATGTTCCAATCACCTAACACAATAAATAGTATTGCATCATCCAGACTAGTTATAGAGAACATGCACATGAGATAAAGAGGGACTTTGGGACGATGTATGCAAGTTGGGCCCAATACATTGCAACCATATTGCTTGCCCATCTAAGAATTTTTGCCTCTGGTCCCTCCCTATCCAATTGATTAAATTCTTAACTGAAGATTAAAACACGTCCTATGATACTGGATCATATTGTATGCTTAGTAACTCACAATTGCATGCTATTAAGAGCATTGTTACATGTAAAGTACACTTTAAGCAATAAAAGTCCATTCAAATATTGTTAATGTTAGATAGGTTGCCGCTGTTACTTGGTGTTGTTGCTTCGCTAGATAGGTTGCTTTCTTGCTTGGTGTTGTTCTTTCTTTGCTAGATAGGTTGCTGCTGCTAGATAGGTTGCTGCTGTTAGGTTACATATCCTCTATTTTTAGAACAAATGCATTGTAAAATCATTCATTTTGTTATAGAGCCCATTGGCAAACCTTCAAAATTGGCATTGTAACAAGTGTGAACAAAGAAAGCTTCTCTGTTTGGTATGTAGAGAGTGAGAGAGAGTTGCTTGCTGAACATTGGCATACTGAACATTGTGTGAAAAAAGGGAAAATTAGCATACTGAACATTGCTTGATGCTATCTGATTCTGGCCATAGTCTGTAGTGTCATTTTCCTATGTAAAGTTTCCATTTATTTGATTCCTTTTTAATGCTGATTTTAATGCTGCTAGGTGTGTATGTTGCTGCTACTTCCTGGAACTTGAGCACCTGACCTGATCTTCCTCGACCCGGAGCAACAGCTCACCTCTCGGCGACTCCACGCGACGCACGGTGAGCTTGCTGCTAGATGCTTGTAATGTCCCAGGTTTAGAGACGATCGAGGGGTAGATTTTAGAAAGGGATGTGCATTGCATAGTAAATTCTGGGGAAATTTCGCGCTTTTAAACAAAAACTGCATCGAAGGGGGACAAGTTTCTCTCTCGACACCTTACAGGGTTAGGGTTTCGAGAGTGCGACAAACTTGTTTCTTACTTCACTAGTTTAGGGTTTTAAGATGAGAGAGGAGGGTTTACTTGATTGAATTCCAAATGATATGACATGGTTGAATTCAAACCAAGGTTGAATTTGAATTTCAAATTTAAACAGCATATGAATATCTCATAATTCAAAATTGAGGAAATTCATTAAACAAATATTAATAATCAAGAATATAAACATTACATTTATTTAGTAAAGCTCATTAAGGAAACTTTGAGCTTTATTGATCATCACACACATTACAATGTCATTACAATATTCATAAGTGAAATAAAAGAACAATACAACACATTACAAGAATTGAAAATAGAAAATAAAAATTACAAAGATATTGTAAATGGCTAAACTAGATAAGAAAATCTTCATGATTTTCTTGGACATCACTTGATTGAACTTCTTGATCATTTCCTTAAACCTGCATAGTAAGACAACAAAGACAAGAAAATAGGGATTATGCCAAGTGGTAAAACCACTTGGCAGGTTAGCAAATATGATCAAATTGAGAGGATAACTCAAACACTGCCGGGGTGTCAAGCCAAAGGACCAAGTCCCAACTTTGTGAAGCACACAGGCAGCTCACGAGGATAGCTGCATGCCTCACAAAGACACACAGACCAGGAGAGTCACCAAAGTGACCAGGCACAAGTGTCGACCGGGGAGAGTACAAAGAAGCACCATATATAACATTTTCGGTGCTCAAACCCTAGCCATTTGCTCATCCATCGACAGCAGAAGTGGTAAGAACACCAAGAACAGCCAAGAACACCAAGAACGGATGAACGACTAGAGCTGTTTCATCTATTCCCAATCACCGAAGAAAATAAACCAAGCTTCACAAGCTAGCCAGGAGGAGCAGGGCAAGTAACTCAACCAGCAGATCAACACTGAAGCAATCCTCTACTCCAACACACTATTTCTAGGAGCTGGAGTAAGGTACAAATATGAACATGAACAGACCAGATGGTTCTGTTCATAAAATTGCACAAGCATGATTTCCAAAGACACCAAAAAGGGTAGATACCCTATGTTTGTGTCATCATCTGGTTGTAAAGCCATTTGGTGCAAGCAGATATGGGTAAAGACCACTAGGCGATCATCCTATGGGAACGGTAGTTATGCAAATCAGTGCATAATTAAAGGAATCCAGCAAGGGATGATGTCACAGCTAGCTTAGCCCACACACTTAACACCTACAGCTACCTATGCCATCAGACTATAGACAATTCCTTGTCTATATCCTTTGTCAACATCAAAAGGCCACTGGAAGTCCAATACTGGATCAAGCCAGTGAGCAGTTGTTCCATTCCAAGAAGCAAACCCCAACCCTAGCAAGTCACAGAGGCAGGAGCAACCATTCTAGCAGATCAAGCCTGCTAGGGTCACATCAGCTACCTAGCCACTTAAACGAGATCACCAAAGCATCACATCATCACCCGGTAGGGTTCGGGATGAGCTAGGGTACCCAACCGGTGGTTGGCATCCCTTTAGCCTCATTATTCCATCCATGAGATCATTCTTGCTAAACAGTTCACATCATTTATCCATCTAATAAAGCCAGGAAACACGAGATAAATGAAACAGTCAAGTAATCCAAGCATCGCTTGATGCTTGAGCAAGCATCACCTGGCACCAAGATAAGATATGGTGTCACACAACTCAAAAACAAACACCGAGAGAGGCACATACGGTAGATTAGCCAAGAACAATCAAGCGGTGATGATCATAGGATCATCGAGCTATGCAAGTGATTGTCGAGAGACAAGCCTTGCATCCATTCATGAATTATATAAACCAAACGAGTCACGCTTAAGCAACAATTGAATTACAGATAATTACATAAATCATTTTATGATTGTATCCAGAAGCATATCAACAAGAAGTTAATGTATATGGATAACAATGAAGCAAGGCAGAGCCTACCATGAGCCATCAATATTTAATCATCACACAAACAACACTGGTTCTTGCTAAACGGCAAGAATCACTCACGATAGTGAACCAGGGAGCCAGAGCATAAGCATAGCACCAACGGGCAAGCCACAAAGGTGGTTAGGGATGCTCAATTGAGCATCTAGATAGATCATACCATGCATAACCACTAGGGTGAGCGAGTCGATGAACAAAGGAAGTATACGCCACAGTAGGGTGAGCACACGCGTTTAGACTAGGGCAAGTAGAGTAGCAGCACAGCAGCGCAAACAGCAGCAGCACGCAAGCTTGCACAGCTAGCTAGACGGCGGCAGAGCATGGACACGGCAGGCATCTCCACGGAATGGAGCAGCCGTGGCCAGAGCTAGAGATGGAAGAAGGTCAGGCACAGGAGGGGAGCAGGAACGGAGGCGCACTTACCCGGAGTCGAGGAGAACAGCGCAGCCATGGCGGCCACGGTGGCACACGCCGGAGCGCGGCGGCGCCAGGCCAAGCCAGGCCATGGCAGCACCATAGCACCACGGCCCGGCACAAAGAACACCGCAAGATCGGGCGCCGCGGACGGCGCATCACCATGAATCCATGCGGCCGGGGTTGCGGGCGAGGTGGGGCCGCATGGTAGCGTGGATGAAATCCAGATCGACGCGGACCACCGTGTCCGCCGTCGAAAGGCGGATCAGATCCATCTGATCTCGCCGGTGGCGGCGGCCTGAGTTGGCCGGAGAAATTCCGAGAAGGGGGCGGCGACGAGGAAATCGCCAGAGAGGCGAAGGGGATTAGGGTTAGGTCGAGCGGCGCGAGGAGAGGAAGTGAGCGACCGACCGCTCGGGTCGGTTGGACCCGAGCTGGTCTAACCCAACCCACTGGGCTCCACTGACATGTGGGCCCAGGGGCAAATTTGGTATTTCACAAATTCTATAAATACTGAAACTTTGAAAATTCATACTAAATGTTTAAAAGCTCCACAAAAATAATTAAAAATATGAAAATCACTCAGTATAAAAATCTCTATCATAATAAAATATGAAATAGAATTTTTGGAGTAAACAAGAATAAGTTAAAATTTGATGATTTAAATAATTATTTAAATCACATATATTATTTTCAATAATGAAAATAAGTCCATTAATGCATTTGGACTCCAAAAACACCTTGACAACATTTCAAGGTTGTATTTTACTTTAAATCAGGTATTCCCAAATTATTCTTAGTATTAACCTCTTACATGGAATAATAACGATATCGGAAGGGGGGAACAAACCCTAAAAATGGAATCATGCATAATTGCTTCTTTAACCATTGCCCTTATCGGACAATGATGCTATTTTTCAGAACAAGAGGACAAGGGTCAGTCCATACCTACCAACTGCAGAACTTTGCAGTGTTCAGGCAAGTTCATCACTTGCTCACGTCATTTGTGTATTTCTATCAAATTACTTGCAAAGTATTATGGTTATCACTATTGCATAAAAATCAAAACCACTACTTTCATAATTATGAATATGACTATGTGGTGGGCAATGGAACCATGGATTGTGTTGATATGGTGGAGGTTCCATTGCGCGCAAATGTCGCCAGTGATTCTTGTGCCGTAATATCCGTGTTAACCATAAGATCCGGAGTGGGACGGAGTAGTCAAAAGTGTTTCCACCTCTCGTTCATCAACGGATGCGCTTTACCGTAGACACTTGTATCTGTCAGGGCAAGCGGTGGGCTGGGGAAGCCTAAAGTCCCCACGGCATAGTCCGTAGACACTTGTCGCTCGAAGTGCAAGCGGTGGGCTGGGGAAGCCTAAAGTCCCCACGGTATCGCGGTCTATGATGGGTTGCAGCTACCGGCGAAGGAGTTTGGTTAACGAGTCCCAAACTGTTGTCGTGGTCGGGGTCCATCCTTAAGTGGTATAAGAGGACCGACGAGGACCCAGGGTCGGGGTATGCAACAAAGGGTGGGTGATCGAGGTAGCGGAGGAACATGATTGGCTAGACCTTATACCGGGCCTCACACCTAAGGAAGTGTGTACGGGAAAGCTGCCCGGTTGGCACCAAGGTTAAGATCTCTTATGGGTAAAGCAACACACCTCTGCAGAGTGTAAGAACTGTGACCTGTCACTCCCTGTTCCGGGATTGAGGAACTGCGAACGCGGCCGGAAAGGAGCTCCATGAAGTTCTAGTAAACCGGTGAAGGCTGACGGACATAGCTCTTTGAAATAAAAGCAATCTCTTGAAGAAATGTTTATCAAAACTTGCATTGGTATTAGACTTTCTGGTCTAATATCATAGCTAGTGCATAAAACACCTCTTATCTATAATGAACTTGTTGAGTACGCTCGTACTCATACCACTCTTAAACCCCATGCTTAGATTGTCTGAACCGTCTGGAGGAGGAGGACTACGACAGCAATGATGGAGCCGAGATCATCGGCTACGAGGAACCAGACCTCTCAGGTGGAGTTGAAGGCGTAGACTATATCATAGTCTACGGATCCGGGGAGGCTTCCGGGGGAGAACAAGCCTAGAGATATCTGCTGAGTAGTAGTAGCCGAGCAGCACAGACTCTTACTAAGGAGCTGCTCGATTAAATAAATGTTTAGTTTAATGAGACAATGGTATTGTAAGCTAAGTTGGGTTCGCCTCGAACCCAGGAGTTATCCTCTTCGGACCCAAGAGGAGCTCCAAGACGACTTGTGTATGTGTATTGTAATAATATGTGAATGAGTTATGGACCTTGCTATGTTCTGTTGTACTACTCTGAGGGATGTGATATTTGCGGAATGGTACTTCGCGAATGTTATATCATCGACTGGCATACTACAACATGCAGTGGTATGCAGGGTCACCACAGTTGGTATCAGAGCAAAAGCTTTGACCTTAGGTTGGAACCTAGTAAATGGGACCAAACGTTAGGAGTCAAATAGGATTAGTAAAGAATTCTCTAAAAATATGGTGTATATTCAATTGAGAATACAACAATCATATCTTTTAGTGCGATAATTCTTTATTATCTCTATTATGATGCATTATTACTAATCTTATAATCTTTCTATTTCTACAGCCAACATGGCAAGTTCACGACCGGGAAGAAACGTGAAAGTTATGGATTCCACACTGAACGAATATCGAGGAGGACTTGCTGATATCTTACGAGCCATGTTATTGGAATTTGGGTGTGATCCCCAGATTCCAGTAAAGAAGTACATGTTCTATGATGGACCGGTGTTAGCCAAGTGCAGAGTAGGACTGCGACTTCCCGAATCTTTGGGAATGAGCGTAGTCATGCCAGCTGGAGAAGCTAGGACAACCAACACAGCCTATCATATAGCTGTTATGAGAGCCATAACCGACATACGGGAACATAAGACAAAAGAGCTTATGGATTCCGAGTTTTCCCATATTCCCCATAATCAGGAGGAAGAAGATTCCTTGCTCAACCACTACAAATACGCCAAACGCAAACCCATAGCAGCAGCAAAATATATGGATAATAGCCGTAATTTCATATCATTACTCTTTCAGCTGAACCATCATCTGATAGGAGCTATTGATACGATGCTAGAGGAATTTACCGAACCCAAGGAGGAGAGTAGGGGGAAAGAACCTATGGAGAATGTAGTGCACACACCAGTTTATTCAGCTGGTGACTACATCAGCTTTGATCCACTTGCACGTGAACCTACACTGCTACACAGGAACTACGAGTAGTTCCTATGGGGGATACGAAGGCGGAGCGGAATCCGGAAACAACCAGCGTTCCGAGACTCCGATCGAGAATTCTAGGGGTTGGCGTTGGGGTAGTGATACTGGAACCCATAGTACTACTGAGTACTATGATAGAGAGATGAACGATGATGCAACAACCCAGCACCAGACCTATCCTAGTAATGAAGGAGTGGATGGAGGATATCCGACACAGGTTGAGTCGGGTATGGGTTTTGGTAACCCTTATGGTGGGGCTACAGGAGAGTACACCCGATGGGTGGACTATGATGCACTCAACGATCAGTTTGTGAACACTGATTTCTCCTTAGGGTCATCATCGGATTCGGATTACAAGCCAACGGGGAAACCTTATGTTCCAGGGTCTATCAGGAGGACGACACGTTCGACCGGATGGAAGCCTGGAATGTATCGGGAGTGAAGACCGATTAGAAGTCCACCAAGGGAGGCGTGGCTATAATACACAAGTACCACGTGTATTATAGTTTGTAATATTTGTATAAATTTGTACATATAGTTTAATAAGTGAGTTTGCATACTCACATCGACTTGAGTATTGTAATAAGACCACTTATGTATGTATATACAGGGTATATGTTTTGTATGATTTGGATTTGCTTCTTGATTTCCATTGCGTGACTAGTTACGTGCACAAAGTTGAGCTCAGAAAACTTGCGCATGGAGTAATTATGAGTATCATCTTGTGTTGCAGAACTAGGGGGATATGTCGGGAACGTTAGGAAACGAGACGGAAGCACAGCGTATGGAGAGCGAAGCAAAAGAGAAGGAAGAGGCTGAGGGTGCAGCCAGAGATCAGTTTCCACCACCACCACCACCCATGACGCAGCAAAACTTTATCCAGTACATGCAACTGGCGGAAGAGAGGCAACGTGTAACACTGGAGCTGCAGAACAAATTCCTTCAGGATCTGATGCGGCGAGAATAGGGTGGAGAGACACGAGAACCAGGGAGTCACATTAGCAGACTTCCAAAACACCAAGCCGATATCTTTCGCATACGCGCCCGAGCCGATGGACGCGGAAGATTGGTTGATGGATACTGAGCGCAAGCTCAACAACATTGGATGCAATGACCAAGAGAAGGTCCGATATGCTACCCATCTGCTATGTGGACCTGCCGCATCATGGTGGGACAACATTGTAGCCGTGTATCCGGCGGAAAGGTATTCACACAGGAGGAGTTTGCAAGGAAGTTCAGGGAATCCAATGTCCCTGAAAGTATTGTGGAACTGAAGCGTCGAGAGTTCGAGAGTCTCGAGCAGAAGGATAAGGCAATCCTGACTTATGTCAGGGAGTTTTCAAAGCTGTCCCGGTATGCGGTTGAGGAAGTCAATACCGAGGACAAGAAGAAGAAGAGATTTCTGAGGGGGTTAAGTCCCCAGTTTAAGGTGCAGCTACGGATGATGAGAGCAACGGAATTCCAAGAGTTGGTGGATGCAGCCATCACTCTTGAAGATGACTTCAAACAACTGCAAGAAGAGAAGAGGAAGAAGGCCAAGTATGAGCCTAAGAGGTTTGCTAGTAACAAGCCCAATACCAGCTTGAGTTTCAAGCCACGGTATAACAACAACAACAACAACAACAGCAATCAGAGGAGGAACCAAGGATACCAGTCTGTAAATCAGATTATATGCCATTCCTGTGGTTTAAAAGGACATGTCATGAAGGATTGTAAGAAACCAAGGATTATATGCTTTGGTTGTCGTCAGGAGGGGCACATGCTGAAGGACTGCCCCAAGAAGAATAGTGGAGGAGGAGGAAATCGAGGAAACACTGGAGGGAATTGGAAGAATAAGAAGCCCTTCGGCAAGCTGAACTGTACCGATGCGGAGGAGGTGGTCAACTCGACCAAGCGGTGATAGGTACGCTCCAGATACTCACTCATCCTGGCAAAGTACTTTTTGATACTGGTGCAACTACATCATTCATTTCTCAACAATTCATCATCAAACATGGGATTAGTTGCACTAAGTTAGATACACCCATAACTATACTTTCTGCGGGGGGAACGATAGTAGTAACCCATGCCAAACAAAAACAAGTCATTATGATCAATAAGTGCGCGTTTGACGCGGACCTGTTCATTTTACCGATGAAGGACATTGATGTCATTCTTGGTATGAACTGGTTAGAAGCTAATGGAGCATTGATCGACTGTGTAAACAAAACGGTGTCATTAAAAAGTTCCGATGGAAGTAGAATGATCTACCAAGGCGACAAACATACACAGATTGAAGTGGAGCTACAGCTGAATAGCATGAAGGAGGTGAAGTTAGAAGATATACCTGTAGTAAATGAATTCCAGGATGTGTTTCCTGCGGAATTACCTGGTATGCCACCAGATAGGGAGATAGAATTCACTATCGACCTAATTCCAGGAACAGCTCCGATTGCCAAGGCAACATATAAAATGGGGCCTAAGGAATTGAAAGAACTCAAGGAACAACTGGATGACTTGGAACAGAAGGGATTCATTCAGGAGAGTGTTTCACCATGGGGATCACCTGTGATCTTCGTGGATAAAAGGGATGGAGGAAGAAGGATGTGCGGAGACTACAGAAATCTGAATAACGTCACAATCAAGAACAAGTATCCACTTCCAAGAATACAAGATCTATTTGATCAGGTTAGAGGAGCGGGAGTCTTTTCCAAGATTGATCTAAGATCGGGTTATCACCAGATAAAGATCAAGAAGGAGGACGTTCCGAAAACTGCCTTTGTCTCAAGGTATGGTCACCATGAATACCTTGTAGTACCTTTTGGACTAACCAATGCCCCAGCAATATTCATGAATCTCATGAATAAGATTTTCATGCCATATCTTGACAAGTTTGTCATCGTATTCATCGATGATATCTTGATATATTCCAAGAACAAGGCGGAACATGCCGAACATTTGAGGTTAGTGTTGCAAACACTAAGGGAACACCAACTTTATGCAAAACTCAGTAAGTGTGAATTTTGGCTAGATCAAGTGGAATTTCTTGGTCATGTCATTAGTAAAGATGGAATCGCTGTCAACCCGAGCAAGGTAGCAGCAGTTTTAGAATGGGAAGCACCCAAGACTGTCAAGGAAATCCGAGGATTCCTTGGAATGGCAGGATATTATCGGAGATTCATTGAAGGATTCTCTAAGATCGCAGGACCAATGACAAAGTTGCTAAGGAAGAACACACCATTCGTGTGGTCAGAGGAGTGTGAGAAGAGTTTTCAAACTCTGAAGGAGAAACTCACCACAGCACCGGTGTTAGCAGTTCCGGAAGTTGGCAAGGATTACACCGTGTACTGTGACGCATCCAAACATGGATTGGGTTGCGTACTCATGCAAGATCGGAAAGTGATATCCTATGGATCGAGGCAACTCAGACCTCATGAAGTGAACTATCCAACGCATGACTTAGAATTAGCAGCGGTCGTTTTTGCACTCAAAACATGGAGACATTTTCTCTATGGAGCTAAGTGTGAGCTCTACACAGACCATAAAAGCCTCAAATATTTCTTCACTCAGAAAGAACTCAATATGAGGCAGAAAAGATGGCTAGAATTGATCAAGGATTATGATCTAACAATCAATTACACACCAGGGAAGGCTAATGTAGTAGCAGACGCCCTGAGTAGGAAGAGTACCGGAGGAGTGGAACAAGAAATATCACCGGAGTTGAGGAAGGAAATAAGCCAATCCCAAATACAACTTTGGGAGAAGGAAGCCCATGAAGGATTATCGGCGTTGCAAGTAGCCGAGGAACTTAATGTTAACTTGAAGAATGAGATAATGATGGGTCAGTTGGATGATCCATTCATTGTAGAAGAGATGAGGAGAATAGATGAGGGAAGACCATCAGAATTTCACCGTGGAGAATCTGGATCTTTGTGGTTCCAGAAGAGGATTTGCGTTCCGGATATTGCTGAAATCAAGGAAGTAATACTCCGGGAAGCTCATCAAACACCATATTCAATACATCCGGGGAGTACAAAGATGTACATGGATCTAAAGGAATTATTCTGGTGGAATAACATGAAGCGGGAGATAGCACAATATGTGGCAGAATGCCATACCTGCCAGCGAGTGAAGGCTGAACATCAGAGTCCCGCAGGGAAGTTACAACCTCTACCTATTCCAGAGTGGAAATGGGAAGAGATAGGGATGGATTTCATCACCGGACTACCCATGACTAATAAAAAGAAGGACATGATATGGGTAATCGTGGACCGGTTGACGAAAAGTGCACACTTTTTAGCGGTAAACCAGCAGGATAAAGGAGAGAAACTTATCGATCTTTACATCAAAGAGATCGTGAGTAAGCATGGAGTGCCTAAGAAGATAGTGTCGGATCGAGGATCCGTGTTCACATCAGCATTTTGGAAGCAACTTCACGAAGCTTTAGGATCCAAGTTGGATTATAGTACCGCGTATCATCCACAAACAGGTGGACAAACTGAGAGAACCAATCAGATCTTAGAAGATATGCTTAGGGCTTGTGCCCTAGACTTCGGAGGATCATGGGAGGAGCATATACCTTTAGCAGAGTTTTCATACAACAATAGTTACCAAAGCAGCATCAAGATGGCACCATTTGAAGCTCTGTATGGAAGGAAGTGTAGATCACCAATATGTTGGTATGAAGCCGGAGCAAGCAAAGAGTTCAACCCTGATTATGTCAAGGAAAAACAACAAATCATTGACATTATCAGAGACAAAGCTCAAGATAGTCGGCAAAAAAGTTATGCCGATCAGAAGAGAAGGACGTGGGAGCCACAAGTTGGAGACATGGTTTATCTTAAGGTAAGCCCGATGAAAGGACTCCAGAGGTTTGGAGTAAAAGGGAAACTCAGTCCTAGATATATAGGACCTTTCAAGATACTGAGTCAGAATCGAGGTTTAGCCTTTGAGTTGGATTTACCGGGAAGGTTAGCTCAAGTTCATAATGTATTCCATGTGTCACAACTTCGGAAATGTTTGAAGACCCCAGATGAACCAATATCACATGAGGAGCTGGAGTTACAACCAGACTTGACATACATCGAGAAGCCAGCCAAGATTCTCGAGGAAAGCTGGAAACAACTCAGAAATAAGGCAATCAAGTATTGCAAGATACAATGGAAGCACCACCCCGAGAGGGAAGCCACCTGGGAAAAAGAGGAAGACCTGAGGAAAACATACCCCGAGCTGTTCAGGTATTACAACCACAACTTCGGGACGAAGTTTTCTTTAAGGGGGAAAGGCTGTAATGTCCCAGGTTTAGAGACGATCGAGGGGTAGATTTTAGAAAGGGATGTGCATTGCATAGTAAATTCTGGGGAAATTTCGCGCTTTTAAACAAAAACTGCATCGAAGGGGGACAAGTTTCTCTCTCGACACCTTACAGGGTTAGGGTTTCGAGAGTGCGACAAACTTGTTTCTTACTTCACTAGTTTAGGGTTTTAAGATGAGAGAGGAGGGTTTACTTGATTGAATTCCAAATGATATGACATGGTTGAATTCAAACCAAGGTTGAATTTGAATTTCAAATTTAAACAGCATATGAATATCTCATAATTCAAAATTGAGGAAATTCATTAAACAAATATTAATAATCAAGAATATAAACATTACATTTATTTAGTAAAGCTCATTAAGGAAACTTTGAGCTTTATTGATCATCACACACATTACAATGTCATTACAATATTCATAAGTGAAATAAAAGAACAATACAACACATTACAAGAATTGAAAATAGAAAATAAAAATTACAAAGATATTGTAAATGGCTAAACTAGATAAGAAAATCTTCATGATTTTCTTGGACATCACTTGATTGAACTTCTTGATCAGTTCCTTAAACCTGCATAGTAAGACAACAAAGACAAGAAAATAGGGATTATGCCAAGTGGTAAAACCACTTGGCAGGTTAGCAAATATGATCAAATTGAGAGGATAACTCAAACACTGCCGGGGTGTCAAGCCAAAGGACCAAGTCCCAACCTGTGAAGCACACAGTGCAGCTCACGAGGATAGCTGCATGCCTCACAAACACACAGAGACCAGGGAGAGTCACCAAAGTGACCAGGCACAAGCCGTCGACCAGGGAGAGTACAAGAAGACCATATATAACATTTTCGGTGCTCAAACCCTAGCCATTTGCTCATCCATCGACAAAGCGGCAGTGGTAAGAACACCAAGAACAGCCAAGAACACCAAGAACAGATGAACAGCTAGAGCTATTTCATCTATTCCCAATCACCAGAAAATAAACCAAGCTTCACAAGCTAGCCAGGAGGAGCAGGGCAAGTAACTCAACCAGCAGATCAACACTGAAGCAATCCTCTACTCCAACACACTATTTCTAGGAGCTGGAGTAAGGTCCCTATATGAACATGAACAGACCAGATGGTTCTGTTCATAAAATTGCACAAGCATGATTTCCAGCACACCAAAAAGGGTAGATACCCTATGTTTGTGTCATCATCTGGCTGTAAAGCCATTTGGTGCAAGCAGATATGGGTAAAGACCACTAGGCAGTCATCCTATGGGAACAGTAGTTATGCAAATCAGTGCATAATTAAAGGAATCCAGCAAGGGATGATGTCACAGCTAGCTTAGCCCACACACTTAACACCTACAGCTACCTATGCCATCAGACTATAGACAATTCCTTGTCTATATCCTTTGTCAACATCAAAAGGCCACTGGAAGTCCAATACCGGATCAAGCCGGTGAGCGGTTGTTCCATTCCGGCAAGCAAACCCCAACCATAGCAAGTCACGAGAGGCGAGAGCAACCATTCTAGCGAGATCAAGCTGCTAGGTCACATCAGCTACCTAGCCACTTAAACAGATCACCAAAGCATCACATCATCACCCGGTAGGGTTCGGGATGAGCTAGGGTACCCAACCAAGGTTGGCATCCCTTTAGCCTCATTATTCCATCCATGAGATCATTACTGCTAAACAGTTCACATCATTTATCCATCTAATAAAGCCAGGAAACACAGATAAATGAAACAGTCAAGTAATCCAAGCATCAGTTGATGCTTGAGCAAGCATCACCTGGCACCAGCATAAGATATGGTGTCACACAACTCAAAAACAAACACCAGAGAGGCACATACAGTAGATTAGCCAGCAACAATCAAGCAGCTGATGATCATAGGATCATCAGAGCTATGCAAGTGATTGTCAGAGACAAGCCTTGCATCCATTCATGAATTATATAAACCAAACAGTCACAGTTAAGCAACAATTGAATTACAGATAATTACATAAATCATTTTATGATTGTATCCAGAAGCATATCAACAAGAAGTTAATGTATATGGATAACAATGAAGCAAGGCAGAGCCTACCATGAGCCATCAATATTTAATCATCACACAAACAACACTGGTTCTTGCTAAACAAAGAAGAATCACTCACGATAGTGAACCAGGGAGCCAGAGCATAAGCATAGCACCAACGAGGCAAGCCACGGCGGTGGTTAGGGATGCTCAATTGAGCATCTAGATAGATCATACCATGCATAACCACTAGGGTGAGCAGAGTCGATGAACAAAGGAAGCATACGCCACGGTAGGGTGAGCACACGCGTTTAGACTAGGGCAAGTAGAGTAGCAGCACAAGCGCAAACAGCGACAGCACGCAAGCTTGCACGGCTAGCTAGACGGCGGCAGAGCATGGACACGGCGAGCATCTCCACGGAATGGAGCAGCCGTGGCCGAGCTAGAGATGGAAGAAGGTCGAGGCACGGGAGGAGCGAGAACGGAGGCGCACTTACCCGGGTCGAGGAGAACAGCGCAGCCATGGCGGCCACGGCGGCACACGCCGGAGCGCGGCGGCGCCGAGCCAAGCCAGGCCATGGCAGCACCATAGCACCACGGCCTGGCACCGCAACACCGCAAAGATCGGGGCGCCGGCAGACGGCGCATCACCATGAATCCATGCGGCCAGGGTTGCAGGCGAGTTGGGGCCGCATGGTAGCGTGGATGAAATCCAGATCGACGCGGACCACCGTGTCCGCCGTCGAAAGGCGGATCAGATCCATCTGATCTCGCCGGTGGCGGCGGCCTGAGTTGGCCGGAGAAATTCCGAGAAGGGGGCGGCGACGAGGAAATCGCGTAGAGGCGAAGGGGATTAGGGTTAGGTCGAGCGGCGCGAGGAGAGGAAGTGAGCGACCGACCGCTCGGGTCGGTTGGACCCGAGCTGGTCTAACCCAACCCACTGGGCTCCACTGACATGTGGGCCCAGGGGCAAATTTGGTATTTCACAAATTCTATAAATACTGAAACTTTGAAAATTCATACTAAATGTTTAAAAGCTCCACAAAAATAATTAAAAATATGAAAATCACTCAGTATAAAAATCTCTATCATAATAAAATATGAAATAGAATTTTTGGAGTAAACAAGAATAAGTTAAAATTTGATGATTTAAATAATTATTTAAATCACATATATTATTTTCAATAATGAAAATAAGTCCATTAATGCATTTGGACTCCAAAAACACCTTGACAACATTTCAAGGTTGTATTTTACTTTAAATCAGGTATTCCCAAATTATTCTTAGTATTAACCTCTTACATGGAATAATAACGATATCGGAAGGGGGGAACAAACCCTAAAAATGGAATCATGCATAATTGCTTCTTTAACCATTGCCCTTATCGGACAATGATGCTATTTTTCAGAACAAGAGGACAAGGGTCAGTCCATACCTACCAACTGCAGAACTTTGCAGTGTTCAGGCAAGTTCATCACTTGCTCACGTCATTTGTGTATTTCTATCAAATTACTTGCAAAGTATTATGGTTATCACTATTGCATAAAAATCAAAACCACTACTTTCATAATTATGAATATGACTATGTGGTGGGCAATGGAACCATGGATTGTGTTGATATGGTGGAGGTTCCATTGCGCGGGCTTATATCCATCTAGGATTAAACAACAAATGTCGCCAGTGATTCTTGTGCCGTAATATCCGTGTTAACCATAAGATCCGGAGTGGGACGGAGTAGTCAAAAGTGTTTCCACCTCTCGTTCATCAACGGATGCGCTTTACCGTAGACACTTGTATCTGTCAGGGCAAGCGGTGGGCTGGGGAAGCCTAAAGTCCCCACGGCATAGTCCGTAGACACTTGTCGCTCGAAGTGCAAGCGGTGGGCTGGGGAAGCCTAAAGTCCCCACGGTATCGCGGTCTATGATGGGTTGCAGCTACCGGCGAAGGAGTTTGGTTAACGAGTCCCAAACTGTTGTCGTGGTCGGGGTCCATCCTTAAGTGGTATAAGAGGACCGACGAGGACCCAGGGTCGGGGTATGCAACAAAGGGTGGGTGATCGAGGTAGCGGAGGAACATGATTGGCTAGACCTTATACCGGGCCTCACACCTAAGGAAGTGTGTACGGGAAAGCTGCCCGGTTGGCACCAAGGTTAAGATCTCTTATGGGTAAAGCAACACACCTCTGCAGAGTGTAAGAAGCGTGACTGTCACTCCTGTTCCGGGATTGAGGAACTGACAACGCGGCCGGAAAGGAGCTCCATGAAGTTCTAGTAAACCGGTGAAGGCTGACGGACATAGCTCTTTGAAATAAAAGCAATCTCTTGAAGAAATGTTTATCAAAACTTGCATTGGTATTAGACTTTCTGGTCTAATATCATAGCTAGTGCATAAAACACCTCTTATCTATAATGAACTTGTTGAGTACGCTCGTACTCATACCACTCTTAAACCCCATGCTTAGATTGTCTGAACCGTCTAGAGGAGGAGGACTACGACAGCAATGATGGAGCCGAGATCATCGGCTACGAGGAACCAGACCTCTCAGGTGGAGTTGAAGGCGTAGACTATATCATAGTCTACGGATCCGGGGAGGCTTCCGGGGGAGAACAAGCCTAGAGATATCTGCTGAGTAGTAGTAGCCGAGCAGCACAGACTCTTACTAAGGAGCTGCTCGATTAAATAAATGTTTAGTTTAATGAGACAATGGTATTGTAAGCTAAGTTGGGTTCGCCTCGAACCCAGGAGTTATCCTCTTCGGACCCAAGAGGAGCTCCAAGACGACTTGTGTATGTGTATTGTAATAATATGTGAATGAGTTATGGACCTTGCTATGTTCTGTTGTACTACTCTGAGGGATGTGATATTTGCGGAATGGTACTTCGCGAATGTTATATCATCGACTGGCATACTACAACATGCAGTGGTATGCAGGGTCACCACAATGCTAGCTGCCGCTTGTTGTTGATGCATGCTGCTAGCTAGTTGCTGCTGCTAGCTGTTGATGCATGCTGCTAGCTGCTGCTGCTACTAGCTGGTGCCATGTGCATGTGCCATGGTGCTCAGCTGGTGTATATGAGGAACAATTGTACATGTGCCATGGTGCTCAGCTGGTGTATATGGTGACATATTCTTGTGCAGGGATCGACAGAGTTGCCCATTATGGCCGAAATGTTGATTCATTTCCGTTTCGGCGAAAATGGGGCACTCATATGTACATAAATTAGCATAGGTCATGCCCAATTTTGTTAGTGGAATGGATCGTAATATGGTTCAAAAATGTAAACATGTAGGATGGCCGGTCCCGGTGGCCGGCGAGGCGGTCGAGGCCGCGGTCCTGGGCGCCCCCGGGGCCGGGGAAGGGGTCGCCGCGGTGGAGCAGCAAGGGCCCCACGGTCACCGTCACCTGCATCCTCCTCGTCTTCGCATGAGGAACGCTGCTTCGAGTTCCTCCTCCGCATCGACGACGACCCACTCGGCATCAAGAGGCTACCGGACAAGTTCACCGAGTTCGTCGACGGCGTCGAGCCGGCGCACTTGCAGCTACGGGAGGCTAGCTGCAACTTCTGCCGCTGGTCCGTGGAGGTCCTGTTCGACGGGCAGGGCAAGATGTACCTGCACACGGGGTGGGACAAGTTCGCCCGTGACCTCCACCTCGAGCCCGGCTGCCAGCTCACCTTCCTGTACGAGGGGGACGGCGAGATGATCGTCAAGGTGTTCGACGACACCGCCTGCCGTGTGCACTACCCCCACACCGGCGAATCCGGCTCGGACACCGATAGTTAGAACTTAGAGTGTTGTCAACTCTATCTTCGTTGCTTCGTGTTGTTTGAATTCTATATTAAATTGTATGAAGCTACGATGTTAGGTATGATGATGTTATGTCCAAATATCAATCTCTTGTGCATCCTACCTTGCCTCGCTGACACCATCCCGGGATGTTCATATTTGTTTGGACCAACAATATATGAGGCCCTTGTCATTCCATTTGCTTTGGTATCTCAAAATGCCGATGATTAGAATGTTTGGTCAACTGTACACTCCGGGGTGACGCCAGTGAGCCTGGTGTGATGGCACAAATATCAATCTCTTGTGCATCCTACCTGGCCTCACTGACGCCATCCCGGGATGTTCATATTTGTTTCGACCAACAATGTATGAGGCCATCGTCATTCCATTTGCTTTGGTTTTTCAGAATGCCGATGATTAGAATGTTTGGTCACCTATACACTTGGAGGAGGGGCCAGTGAACCTGGTGCGATGACACAAATATCAATCTCTTGTGCATCCTACTTGGTTTCACTGACGCCTTCTCTAAATGTTCATATTTGTTCCGACCAACAAAATATGAGGCATTCCATTTAGTTCATAATAGCTACTTGTCTCTTATTTGAGTTGGCACTTCTTAATTGCATAGCCCTTTCTTCCATTTTAGTGCCGATGATTAGAATGTTCGATCAACAGAGGACCTCGGGTGACGCAAGTGAGCACAGTGCGATGGCACAAGTATCAATCTCTTGTGCATCCTACCTGGCCTCACTTACGCCATCCCGGGATGTTCATATTTGTTTGGACCAACAATGTATGAGGCATTCCATTTAGTTCATACTAGCTACTTGTCTCTTATTTGAGTTTGCACTTCTTAATTGCATTGGCCGATGATTAAATTTTGTGGTCACTACACTTGGGGGAGGCGCTAGTGAGCCTGGTGCGATGACACAAGTATCAATCTCTTGTGCATCCTACCTGGCCTCACTAACGCCTTCCCTAAATGTTAATATTTGTTTGGACCAACAATGTATGAGGCATTCCATTTAGTTCATACTAGCTACTTGTCTCTTATTTGAGTTTGCACTTCTTAGTTTCTTTGGCTTGTTCATATATGTGCAGATATGACGTGGTATGTCGTGTACAAGGGCAAGGTTCCCGGAGTCTACAACGACTGGGAGGAGTGTCGGAGACAGGTTCACCGTTTTAGCGGTAACAGCTACAAAGGGTACACCACTAGAGCGGAGGCCGAAGATAGATACGCACGCTATTTGGCGGGAGAGAGGAGGGAGCGGAGGAGGAACCGGATGAAGACCACTATCATCGGGATGGTGCTAGTAGTGACTCTAGCTCTCTTCTATGTGATTGTACTTTAGATGATCGATCTTGTGTAACCACTAGCTCATTTGCGACTTTGTAACCCCATAACTTGCATTGTAACCTCGTAACTTCTCTAATGTGAAATCTTGTGAATCATGTGGGGCTAATGTGAAGAACTATGTATGGATAAGCTGTGCTGTTGTTTATATGTGTTATATCCTGTATTGTGCTTGTGATATACAACCTGTATAAATACCTGCCAGGATACAAAAAAAAAATTCGAAATTCGTAGCAGTGGCGCACTAGTGGCCCATCAGTGGCGCACGTCCACTAAGTAGTAGTGGCGCACTGCGCGGGATCCAGTGGCGCACTGCCCTGTGATCCCCTCCGAGACTAGCAGTGGCGCACCAGGAATCTCATCTGTGGCGCACGTCCTGGAGACAGCAGTGGCGCACGTCCACACGCAGCAGTGGCGCACCACCTCGCTGAAACAGTGGCGCACGCAAAACGGTATCAGTGGCGCACTGCCACTGACCAACAGTGGCGCACCACTTTGGAGTAATAGTGGCGCACTGCTGGACATGTCAATGGCGCACCACGCAGTGCGCCACTGTTATCCAGGCTAGTAGTGGCGCACCCCTAGTGCGCCACTACTAGGAGTTAGCAGTGGCGTGATAGCAGTGGCGCACCACTAGTGCGCCACTGAAGGCTATATGTGGTGCGCCACTGATTGCCTTTTTCCTAGTAGTGCTTCCAGAGACGCCGCCGCCGCCAATCCCATCTCGGGGGATTCAGGAGATCGCCTCCGGCACCCTGCCGGAGAGGGGAATCATCTCCCATAGGGCTCTTCATCGCCATGATCGCCTCCGGATCGATGTGTGAGTAGTCCACCCCTGGACTATGGGTCCATAGCAGTAGCTAGATGGTTGTCTTCTCCTCATTGTGCTATCATGTTAGATCTTGTGAGCTGCCTATCATGATCAAGATCATCTATTTGTAATGCTACATGTTGTGTTTGTTGGGATCCGATGAATATTGAATACTATGTCAAGTTGATTATCAATCTATCATATATGTTGTTTATGTTCTTGCATGCTCTCCGTTGCTAGTAGAGGCTCTGGCCAAGTTGATACTTGTGACTCCAAGAGGGAGTATTTATGCTCGATAGTGGGTTCATGCCTCCATTGAATCTGGGATAGTGACAGAAAGTTCTAAGGTTGTGGATGTGCTGTTGCCACTAGGGATAAAACATCGATGCTTTGTCTAAGGATATTTGTGTTGATTACATTACGCACCATACTTAATGCAATTGTCTGTTGTTTGCAACTTAATACTGGAAGGGGTTCGGATGATAACCTGAATGTGGACTTTTTAGGCATAGATGCATGCTGGATAGCGGTCTATGTACTTTGCCGTAATGCCCTGATTAAATCTCATAGTACTCATCATGATATATGTATGTGCATTGTTATGCCTTCTTTAATTGTCAATTGCCCAACTGTAATTTGTTCACCCAACATGCTATTTATCTTATGGGAGAAACACCACTAGTGAACTGTGGACCCCGGTCCATTCTTTACATCTGAAATACAATCTACTGCAATACTTGTTCTTTACTGTTCTTCGCAAACAAACATCATCATCCACACTATACATCTAATCCTTTGTTTACAGCAAGCCGGTGAGATTGACAACCTCACTGTTACGTTGGGGCAAAGTACTTTGATTGTGTTGTGCAGGTTCCACGTTGGCGCCGGAATCCCTGGTGTTGCACCGCACTACACTCCGTCACCAACAACCTTCACGTGTTCCTTGACTCCTACTGGTTCGATAACCTTGGTTTCATACTGAGGGAAAACTCGCTGTTGTACGCATCACACCTTCCTCTTGGGGTTCCCAACGGACGTGTGTTAACTAATACCACGCCAACAACACATGTCTAGTTGGGAATCTGATCCAATATATGAAACTCCTATGGAGTCTGATGAGAAATCTGATGATGAGAGTTCAGATTCTGATGAAGATGACAATGAAGCTCCCACAAGGAGTAAGAGACAAAGGACTGCGAAGTCTTTTGGTAATGATTTCATTGTGTATCTTGTGGATGATACTCCTACTACCATTTCAGAAGCTCTTGCATCTCCTGATGCAGACTACTGGAAGGAAGCGGTTCAAAACGAGATGGATTCCATCTTGGCTAATGGAACGTGGGAGTTAACTGAGCGTCCTTATGGGTGCAAACCTGTAGGATGTAAATGGGTATTTAAGAAGAAGCTTCGAGCTGATGGTACTATTGAGAAGTACAAAGCTCGGCTTGTAGCCAAAGGCTATACCCAAAAAGGAAGGCGAAGATTTCTTCGATACCTACTCACCTGTGGCGATATTGACCACAATTCGAGTACTACTTTCATTGGCTGCCTCACACGGTCTTCTCGTTCATCAAATAGACGTTAAGACGGCTTTCCTAAATGGAGAGTTGGACGAGGAAATTTACATGGAACAGCCTGATGGTTTCGTACTGCAAGGTCAAGAAAGAAAGATGTGTAAATTAAAGAAATCTTTGTATGGTCTCAAACAAGCACCCAAACAATGGCATGAGAAGTTTGAAAGAACTTTGACATCTGTGGGCTTTGTTGTTAATGAAGCTGAAAAATGTGTGTACTACCGCCATGGTGGGGGTGAGGGAGTTGTCCTATGCTTGTATGTGGATGACATACTAATTTTTGGGACAAGCCTTAAAGTGATTGAGGAGGTAAAAACCTTCCTATCTCAATGTTTCGAGATGAAAGATCTTGGAGAAGCTGATGTTATATTGAACATCAAGCTATTGAGAGATGAGAATAATGGGATTACACTTGTGCAATCTCATTATGTTGAGAAGGTGTTGAACAGATTTGGATATGCTGATTGCAAATCTTCTATCACACCCTATGATCCTAGTGTCTTGCTTCAAAAGAATGAAAAGGCAACTAGAGATCAATTAAGATACTCTCAAATCATTGGTTCACTCATGTATTTAGCTTGCGCTACGAGGCCTGATATCTCGTTTGCTGTGTGCAAACTTAGCCGGTTTGTGGCCAACCCGGGAGATGATCATTGGCATGCTCTTGAGAGAGTGATGCGCTATCTAAAGGGAACCATGAGTTATGGAATTCATTATACCGGGTATCCAAGAGGACTTGAAGGGTATAGTGATTCCAATTGGATTTCTGATGCTAAAATGAAGGCCACAAGTGGATATGTTTTCACTCTTGGTGGTGGCGCTGTTTCCTGGAAGTCTTGCAAGCAGACTATCTTAACGAGGTCAACTATGGAAGCAGAACTCACAGCATTAGATACAGCTACTGTCGAAGCGGAATGGCTTCGTGAGCTCTTGATGGACTTGCCTATGGTTGAAAAACCAATACCGGCCATCCTCATGAACTGTGATAATCAAACTGTGATTATCAAAGTGAAAAGTTCTAAGGATAATATGAAAAGTTCCAAACATATCAAGAGGAGATTGAAGTCTGTCAGAAAACTGAAGAACTCCGGAGTGATAGCACTAGATTATGTCCAAAGTGCTAAAAATCTGGCAGATCCTTTCACAAAAGGACTATCAAGAAACATGATAGACCTTGCATCGATGGAGATGGGTTTGAGACCCACTTGAGTTGCCGAGGGGGTAACCCAACCTATGTGATCGGAAATTCCGTGAACTAGAACCTGGGAAAACAAACCGGAGTAACTGAGTTGAGAGAAAATTTAATACTCCCACTCCGCTGCAGATGCAATTCTCTCATAGCTACTGTAAGGCAGGTTGACAATGTCTTAATGTGTTCTGAGCGGCTCTTGATGAGCGAAGACGCCGTCCTACAGGGCGATCTTTTGAAGAACACACCTATATGAGTGACACTACTGGTCATAGTGTGGTAGATTTGGGTGAATCTCTAGTAAGCTCATGAAAGGCCGAGGAGTATGACTTATAAGCTCCACCCGAGGGGAAGGCTATGGTAGCCTAGTACCGTGCCGGCATTGAGCGAAACTTGCTGCACAAAGACTGACAATTCAAGGCATAGTCCATTGTTCAGTTGTAGTCAAGCGTAGCACCTTGCCTAAGTGGAAGTTCAACTTAACAGTCTCCACCGAAGTGCAGGTATATTAAACAGTAAATGGAACTAATGTGTCATCTGATGTGCATATGAGATCTGGTGGGGGATTGTTGAATGTAGATGGGCTGCAGCCCAATAAGGCAGCCCATGTAGTCTACAATTCCTGAAATCTCAAGGCCCATCACGTTGGCAGCTTGGGACAACCTTGGGGGACAAATTTTAGTCCCACATTGCTAGTTGGGAGTGAGTTGGAGTGGTATATAAGGGCTGCTGTTCTTGTCATTCCAAGTGAGTGAGAATAGAAGAAGCCCTCGCGCACTCCTCCTCCTCCGCTCGCCCCGCCTCGCCTCGCCTCGTCACGCACGCACGTCGCGTTTCGTGACTCGAGTTCGAGTTCGAGACACACTCAAGGAAGCCTAAATTTTTGCTTGGTGCACCAACTGAGTTGGGTACGTGTCGACCTGCATCTGCATGCTCGCCGCGTGTCCCTGGCTTCCTACACATGGCAACGCGGTCGGGGCGACTCTCCTCCCAGGATATACAAGGAGACCGATCAGATCTGGAGAATAGTGCTCTTAGATCTCTCTCTCTAGCGAAGTTCCTTTTGCTGTGCTACTCTCTAGTATTCCCCATCCCGGCGACTGCGTGCACAGCCGTCCGGGAGAGCAGGCCTCCGAAACTCCGTCCGTTGAGATCCTGCACCGGGAGACGGGCGATAAGGTTTTTGGGGAGCGTCTCGGCGCGACTGCTCGCTGCTGTTCGTCTTCTTCATCGACGGTTCGGCTGCTTCATCGACAGATCCGACTACACCATGGGCGACATCAACAACTCCCATGGTGATGGTGCTGCTGCTGGTGCGACCTTCCCGGTCGCGATGTACGTGTTTTTCCTCTCCTACCTTGCACTGCTAGTTGTTTCATGTTCAGATCTGATGCATGTGTTTAGTCTGATGTGCGTGGTTAAGTATGCTTGTGCATCTGTAATCTTGCTTTCGGTAATTAAACTCACACGAAAATTGCCTAATAATCCAACACCATTGCCCCCCTTACTCTCAAAAAAAAAAAACCATTGCCCCCCTGAGGTATTGCCCATTGCTGCTGGGTCAAATCTGGTGCGAGCTTGTCACCCCCTCCCCGCTGGAGCTAGCTGGGCTTGAAGCTTTGCCCTATCTCCGAGTCCTTAACACCCGCCTTGCTGAAGGATCGATCTGGTGCGAGTTTCCCGCCCCCTTCCGGCTGGAGCTAGGCGGCCTTGGTGCTTGGCTTCCTTGGACGGGTTAATTAATCAGCACTGCTACAGCCTACAGCAAGTGAGTCTCTTTCGCTTTTGATGATTGCGGATTTTGTTTTGCTGCATGACAATTAGATTCAGATAAAACTTCATTGATCGTTGTTTCTGGGAGCACAATTGTATTGCTGCACGCCAAGTGTTTGTATTTTTGTCCAAGATAATATATTTTGTCCAGAACGCACCTTTGTATCCTCCTCAGAGCAAGTACAATAAAGCTGACTCAGCAGGCTATAAGAATTAAAATAGTGTTGTTTTACTTAGATGGATGAGAGAGAAGTGGAGAGAGAAGAGAGATGGCCTCTCATGCAAGAGCCAGCTCTTACACGTGCTCCTATGCACTTTGTGAGTATGTGTGGTGGGCCTTTTATACATAAAATTATCAATCCTTAAGCCAACTATTGTACAAGTTAGCTATAAGCTGACTATAGCTGGTCTTATAGCCAGCACCCGACTGCACTATTGGAATTGCTCTCAAAAGATAACAAGCAATGCACTAGCTGATTCTTTAATAGTGCATTCTATTACTGCATACTCGAGCCTTGAAAATGATGCCTGATAAGTGCTAAGTGCTAACCGACATGGTAATTTGGTAGTATATATGGAAATCCATTATTCATTAACAGGTTGCTTATGCATGTCTTTTTTCTATGTTACATAAACAAGTATCTATAACTGCAAATATAAAACTGAAGAATTATATAGCACTATTTGCACGATAATAAATATGACATTATCTTACTTCACTAAGGCATAATAATAATAATGCTCCGCATAATTTAGAAGTCGGTACCACACTTGTTTATTTTTCAGGTATTTAGGAGTACCAACGACTCTGGGTAAATCTCACTACATATTCCGGCTGATATACTTCTGCATGAGCATTAATTTGCGAACTATTCACATTTGTCGTCCATAAAAACAATGAGGATATATCTCTCCATAAACATTGGTTTGAACCTCTATTCCCCAATATGTGCAATTTTTTTTTCTATTCCTTTTTCTAATTTACAAAAGTTACGCTAAATTACTATTATTTCCAATGGTGCATGAAACAACCCGGAAAGAGTTGTGGCATTTTTATCATATATTAAATGTTTATGTCACAATTTAATAATTAATATATTTCTTACCATCTCTTGAAAATTTTGCATGACACAAAAAAAGTTTTCACCAGCCCAGGAAAATGTTACCATCATACAATAACACAATGTATCCATAGATAAGAATCTATGACACAAGAATTGGCTCCATGGCAATAATATTATACAAGCCCCTGATGTATGTGGTGACATTCTAAGTTGTAATAAGAATCATCGTGCAATCAATAAGTAATTTAAACTTGCCATTGTTGGTGGAAATTTTATGATTCAATAAATGTACTTCGTCCGTCCCAAAGAGGATGTCGCGGATTTGTTTAAATAGTTTCTTGATACACTTGAATTTAGAGAGAAAAAAATCGACATCCTTTTCAGGACGAAGAGAGTACGTATATTCACAAACAAAAAACGACAGATGACCTGTCCTAGGAGGCTTGTGATAAAACTTCTTACATGGAAAAAATAACCTTAGAGAATAGCAATGTTGTCATGGCAAAAAAATATTCCAAAGAACCATGGTTTTTATATTATCATGCTTTTATATTTTGTACTAAAGTTATCGTAATAAAAATAATGCTAAAAATAGTTACACGAGAGACTATATATTTTTGATATGTTGTATTAAAAAAATATAACAGCAGATATAGTAATCTCTTATTCTTTGCCGATTTCTAAGGGAGTTTTGTGGTTGGTGTTTGAAGAATCATTAGTGAGGGAAGAGGAATTAGATTAACTGTCGACATGCTCATGTAGCAGTAGACCATGTAGCAGTGGACCATGTAGCAGTAGACCAGTAGTTTATTCCACACCGTGAAGCGACAAAACAAGTAACAGGATGAATGCCCACATGCATGGAGCCCACAACCTGGCCCAACGTTGGAGGGTTTTTTGCCGCCGCGGTATCAAGCAACTACTGCAGTTTCGCGCGGGAAAGCCCAATGACGAATCCAAGAGCTCCCAGCCGTTGGATCAATTGAGTTTAGGTCAGATGAACGGCAGCTAGAAGCTTCAGCATGCAAATGAACGGCTTGGATTACTTCATTGGAAGGAAGACTCTAGAACTAAGTGGTAAATCCAGATTCAAAAACTTGTGTACTATATAGTGGTATAGAAAAGAGGTCCTACATAATGGAAGGGCGAGTTTTATACAGATTTTTATAAACATCTATTATGCATCTTCTTTCCCTATTGAATACAACATTTTTTTATTCAATAGGGAAAAAAGATGCATAATAGAAGGAAATTCAATTCGGCTCCCGGGTGCGTATGCTCCCTCTACCAAAAAATTATATTTCGAAATGTCGAAAAATTTGGACAAACAATTCTACATGTACATCTCCATAATATACGTGCGTTCGTCAAGTTTCATGAAAAACCAATATTTTGTGTGGTCTATATAAAAAAGAGAAAATTTATCTTGTGAAAAACATTATTTTTAGCACTGAATTTTGTCTTTTTACACACGTCACATGATAAGTCGATTTTTTATGAAACGACTTCGTGAGCATGTAGCACGTGAAGATGTACGTGCGAACTTTTAGTTTCAATTTAAAAAAAAATTAAAATGTATGTAAGATGCATTTTGAAATATAGGGAGCATATGCACCCATGTTCCAAAACACCGCTCCCATCCCCATAATAGATGTTTATAAAAATGATATAATTTTGTTTGTGTGTTCTCATATTTAGTAGTTATCTTAGGAGAGCTGAATTTTTCTCCAGGGGAAGAAAATAGTGTTGTACAAATAAGTTCTTCTCAGCGCAAATGTTATCGTGATCACGAAAGATATCTGCAAATGACTAAAGATCAGAGAGAATTGTATTTGCAAACGGGCCGCGAGTATAAAAGATAAGGTGTGATGAGCGAGAGTCCTATTTGCAAAGGAACCGTGAGTATAAAAGATTAACATGAGATGAATCTTATTGTGTAAGTACTGGCTGTTCTGATATAGACGCATCAGGTCAATTAAATATATCCCATCCAAGTGTTGGAATTGATCTCAACACTGGCACATGTGGCATCTATGTATCATCAATTTCATCAAAAGATCAAGCTGCAAATAATGAACTGATGAATCTTGGGCTGTGCAAGAGGCACCGTGGCATTAATAATGGATGCTCACAAGTAACACGTGAACATGGAGAAGTAATCTTACAAGAGGGACGTGGCTACAAGAAAAGAAGAGGGTGTGATGGGAGAATTTTTAGTACTACACAAGGTACATCTGAATATACCAACTTGCATGAGAACATTATATATATGCAGAAAGATTCTTTTCTAGCCATGCGTGTTTTGTTCAGTTTCATATACAATGATAATTTTGTTAGAGGATATGCAATAATAGTTAATCGTACCTATACATAATATTAACAAATGTCATTAGCAGGTAATACTTTGCGGATTGCAGACAAGATTCACAATAAGGACCTGGATAACGGAATTCTTATGTATAGGGGGCATGGTAAATGTTTACTGAGTTTTTTGTGTGTAATTAATCATCAATGATTTATTATGTATTGATATTCTAGCTTAATAACAAATGTATAGGTTCTTCTAAATCTGAGTTATACCAAGAACCAAACCTTAATACAAAGGATGGCATACACATTGATCCATATGATCAGATTTATTGCAGTCTTCCCAATAGTGATAATTTTTTGGAGCACCAAATATCAAGGAGAGATGCCACTGCAAGTTTATGGTCATCCTAACACATCTGCATGATGAATGCAAAATTGAGCTCAATATACAGAAATTGCTTTAGACCAAAGAGTGTACAATACTCCAACGGTATCACATGTTGCAGCATTTGGGTGGATGGAAATAATCCCCAAAGGCATACATAAAAGCATATCATGGTTGTTTCACATTTTCTCCGTGTACCCATAGAAGCTACTCCCTCACATTTTGCACATGTTATAAGTTATTCCCTATGTTCTTATCAACGTTTTATATGTAGAAACATAAGTAGTAGGAAACAATTATGTGTATCATATGAATACATGCACGTCAAATAATCAAATCTTATATACGTGCAAGGCACGTGCCTTTTACTAGTACAAGATAAACCGATTCTTCCCATGGTTGGTGGCCCGCCGCGACCAAGACGACCGGCTCACCGGAGGACTGTGTGGCACGTAGGATTAGGTCTATACATCATTCCCCTTGAACATCATGACATGTCCTTTTCACGTGCGCCATCACAATCTTACTCCGACCATCTCATTTAAATAAGTCGGGCACGGGCAGGGCCCAACCTTAAATAAATTGGCGTCGGTGCGAGGGAGCGTTGCCTTTGTAGCTAGCTAGCTACCTCGAGGAGGCTACGAGGGAAGGAAATGGCCGCTGCGACGGGCGTAGTCATGCTGCTGGCGGCGGCGCTGGCGATCCTCGCGCCGTCCACGCGGGCGCTCGACCGCGCCGAGTTCCCGCCCGGGTTCCTCTTCGGCGCCGCGACATCTGCTTACCAGGTTAGTTGGCGTGGAACTTTCAGTTGCTCCATGGCCGTCGTCTCTGTTTACCGCTCGATCGTTCGGCGCGAATGCATAACCGAGACCGTGATTTCTGGTTCCAGATTGAGGGCGCGTACCTGGAGGACGGCAAGGGCCTCAGCAACTGGGATGTTTTCACCCACACGCACTGTAAGTCATTTTCTTCCGATCGTTTCTGCTCTGGGTCCATCTATGTGTTCAGCTTAGAGCTGCTCGATCGATTCCCTCTCTTCTCTCTAACACAGAGAGAGACGGCGGCGGCCCTCCCGTGATGCCATGAACAGCAATTCTGCTTCATCAAAGTTCATGGTCTGTTAATTAATCCACCATGTATATGCTAACCATATATATACTGCCAGAAAATTATCGCCATGATAGCGTCCAAAAGAAACCTCTTTTTTTTGAGCTGGAAATGGGAAATATTCATTAACCTGAGCGCTCAGCGATCTCGCTAGCGATTAAACCAGAAACAAAGCTCGGGCTACCTCTGCCCAAACCACCGCACTCAGTGTTACTACAAGATCTTGGACAAAAAATAAAATCAAAATTCTCGAAAGAACTAATGCAGCGCCATATCTGATTGACTTTTGTGCATTTCAAGAACACTTGGCCACCATCTTCATCAACCCCATTGCACATCGGGCACCGCGTGTCTACATCCACTCGTTTTCGTTGATTATTCTATCGCGCGTTGGCATGCTATTGTGGCTAAGCCTCCAAACGAAAATTTTGACTTTAGCTGGAAGTTTCAGGCTCCATATTCTCTGCCAGAGCGTTGAGGATGCAGCCGGCACGGCGCTGATGACGAACTAGCGTCGTGGTGATGCTTTGCTTCTCGTAGACTTAAGCTTGAAGGATTCTCTTCCATCGAGAAACATCTAAAGTTGAAGCGGCATCCAGGGGCCGGACAGTTTAAAAGATTCGGCGGCCTTTTAATTGTCGTGTATGCAGGGGACAGTGAAAAGATTGTTTTCTGTTTGGGTTTAACTTACATTTCTGCCTTAGAGGAGCCAATTACATCGCGACAGTGGACCGACGGTGGAATCTAGAGAAGGGTCTTTTACGTGGTAGAGAAGGGTATTGTAGGATGGCAGATAGGGTCTTTTGTCGCAAGAGGGTCAGACACTTGTTCTAAATTACAGGGAAAGGGACGTGATGGCTTTTGGGTATATATATACTTTTTTCGAGGGGCTTTTGAGTACTCTGCGGTTCCATACATATTTGATATTTGTATGATGCAATGTTCTGCTCATCGAGTCACTCGACATCACTACTTCGTCTGATCCACTAATGCAATATCATCTAGCTTTATTCGTAATTCGTAAATGTATGTCGTATCTAGATACGTTTTAGTTTGTAGGTTTACTCATTTTGGCCCGTACCTAGTGCACTTAAAAATATCTAAAAGGTCTTACGTTAGTCAAACGGAAGGCTCGAAGTGAGTCTGGCTTTGAATTAACGAAGCCATCCACCGATTAGGAGTTACACCAAGAGTTACAACACACATGCGCCAAGCGCACAACCCAAACCACAACAAAAGACAACACTAAAAAGCAAGCCGAAGCGCCATTTAATCCATGAAGAGGGAGCCTTGTCTTCTGTTGCACCGAAGCGATCACAACCGAGTCCACGCCAACAAACCTCCACCGCACCAAGACTGCAACTCAAAGGGGGGAACTCAACGACGGGCCGGCCACCTAGCAGCTTGAGGAACCAAAGGAGGGAGGGTCTTGCGGCGACGCCTCCAAGAAGGTGAATGGCGCAAGATTGCGTCATCGTCGTTGGCAGAGAAGAACCTACAAAGTTTTCACCCAGACCCGAGAACCACCACCCATGGAGCTCGGGCTAGGTCCAGACCAAACACACAACATCATCTCTGGCATTGGGATAGGCACACCGGCAAGAGCTACGACCAGACTCCGACCTAGCGAAGCCCCCCAAGGCGCTAGGAAGGAAATCAGCTACCGCAGCAAACCGTGTAAAAGCAGCCATGCCGATGTTGCGGGAGGGCTGCGACACCAGCGAGAGGTCACACGGTGCTCCACAAGACACTACCAGAGAAGCTTACACGAAGCGAGGCCTCCAAGAGGAGCAGATTGAGGCGGGGGGATGGAGTCCATCATTTCGAACAGGAGGGCCATCATCGGAACGCCTTCAACAAAGGAACGGCACCCACAGGTGGCGCCGTCGCCGGCACAGGCCAGAGCCATGCGCTGCTTTCACCGAGGCCCAGACCTAGATAGAAATTCCTGACGCCGTCGTGAGGACGTAGAGCGAACAAGGCGGAGATCACCGCCGGGCCTCCAACCTAAGTCACACTATGGGCTAGCCCCAACTCGACTCATCCGCAGGAAACACGTCTTGGGCCGGGCAGAGGTTTCGGCCAGATCCAGATCTAGAAGTCCAAGTCCCTAGATTGGCGGCACCACGATGTCCACCATCCCCGGCTCGCGAGCACACCTGCACAAGCACGACCAAAATGGTTGAAGGGAGAACAGACCGCAGACGCTGGAGTAGCTGCAGTACTGAGCCGGCCTAAGGACCTCGTCCTAGATAGCTAGCAAGGACGCCGCCCCAGTGACTCCAGTATGGCGAGACGTCACCCAAACGACGCCCCACCGCTGGAAGCTCAACCAAGCTCCGACAAGCCAGAGCGGGCAGATCGCCATAACCGGCGCCGCCGGTCCAGTCCGAGCACGACATCAGCCGCGACGGATGGTGGCTGAGGAGGTCTATGCGTGCGACACCAACAGACAACGACCCCAAAACGAACGGGCCCGCTAGGCCCAGATCGGCCGCCGCCACCATGGGACACAGGAGCGTCGGGCTGAGCTCGGGCACCGCCGCCGCGACCGCCCACCTCGCCACCAACCACGGCGGAATCCGCGCCGTCCTGAGCCGGAGCCGGCGCCCTCCAACGCCGCCTGGTCGAGCCCGCCCCGTCGGTCCTCCCAAGCGCACGGGAGAGAAGGAAACCACCGCCACCAGCACCGCCCGGGCTTTGCCCGGCGGCTTCCACCGGCGGCAGCGGGGGGAGGAGGAGAGGGGATGGAGGGAAGAGGGTGGGGAGGACGGGGGCGTCCCGGTCGCCCACGGGGGAGGCGCACTCAGTGTTACTACAAGATCTTGGACACAAAATAAAATCAAAATTCTCGAAAGAACTAATGCAGCGCCATATCTGATTGACTTTTGTGCATTTCAAGAACACTTGGCCACCATCTTCATCAACCCCATTGCACATCGGGCACCGCGTGTCTACATCCACTCGTTTTCGTTGATTATTCTATCGCGCGTTGGCATGCTATTGTGGCTAAGCCTCCAAACGAAAATTTTGACTTTAGCTGGAAGTTTCAGGCTCCATATTCTCTGCCAGAGCGTTGAGGATGCAGCCGGCACGGCGCTGATGACGAACTAGCGTCGTGGTGATGCTTTGCTTCTCGTAGACTTAAGCTTGAAGGATTCTCTTCCATCGAGAAACATCTAAAGTTGAAGCGGCATCCAGGGGCCGGACAGTTTAAAAGATTCGGCGGCCTTTTAATTGTCGTGTATGCAGGGGACAGTGAAAAGATTGTTTTCTGTTTGGGTTTAACTTACATTTCTGCCTTAGAGGAGCCAATTACATCGCGACAGTGGACCGACGGTGGAATCTAGAGAAGGGTCTTTTACGTGGTAGAGAAGGGTATTGTAGGATGGCAGATAGGGTCTTTTGTCGCAAGAGGGTCAGACACTTGTTCTAAATTACAGGGAAAGGGACGTGATGGCTTTTGGGTATATATATACTTTTTTCGAGGGGCTTTTGAGTACTCTGCGGTTCCATACATATTTGATATTTGTATGATGCAATGTTCTGCTCATCGAGTCACTCGACATCACTACTTCGTCTGATCCACTAATGCAATATCATCTAGCTTTATTCGTAATTCGTAAATGTATGTCGTATCTAGATACGTTTTAGTTTGTAGGTTTACTCATTTTGGCCCGTACCTAGTGCACTTAAAAATATCTAAAAGGTCTTACGTTAGTCAAACGGAAGGCTCGAAGTGAGTCTGACTTTGAATTAACGAAGCCATCCACCGATTAGGAGTTACACCAAGAGTTACAACACACATGCGCCAAGCGCACAACCCAAACCACAACAAAAGACAACACTAAAAAGCAAGCCGAAGCGCCATTTAATCCATGAAGAGGGAGCCTTGTCTTCTGTTGCACCGAAGCGATCACAACCGAGTCCACGCCAACAAACCTCCACCGCACCAAGACTGCAACTCAAAGGGGGGAACTCAACGACGGGCCGGCCACCTAGCAGCTTGAGGAACCAAAGGAGGGAGGGTCTTGCGGCGACGCCTCCAAGAAGGTGAATGGCGCAAGATTGCGTCATCGTCGTTGGCAGAGAAGAACCTACAAAGTTTTCACCCAGACCCGAGAACCACCACCCATGGAGCTCGGGCTAGGTCCAGACCAAACACACAACATCATCTCTGGCATTGGGATAGGCACACCGGCAAGAGCTACGACCAGACTCCGACCTAGCTGTAAGGGTATTTTACCCTTATCCATTATTTTGGTATCTATGACACCGTGCTAGAGTATTTGGACTAATACATGCCTACAAGATGACTTTCAGGTATTAGCCAAAGAGGTATGATGGTGTAGCAATGGAACAAAAGGCAACGGGAGACCCCCCAATTCGACGAAAAATCAGCTAGTTTTTCTGAGCCAGGCCGGTCACAGATCCGGTCGGACCGGCCCTGGCACCGGGCAGCCCGGTCGCCAGCCGGACCCTGGACCGGTGCCATCCGGACGACATCCAGTAAAGAAACGAAGCCATCCGGCGCGCGTCCGGTCACCAGCCCGGTTTCGGACCGGCTGCTCCGGTCCACGGCCCGGTCTGACCGGGCGCCTGACCGAGCGGCCCGGTCAGCAACCGGTTTCTGCGCCTGTGACATCCGGGCCACATCCAGTAAGCCCAGAAGCCTGCCCGGTCAAGTCCCGGTCCCAGCTCCGGTTGGAAACCGGCCGGCCCGGTCTGTGGCCCGGTCTGACCGGGCTGTGGACCGGCCTGTCCGGCGCCAAATCCGGTTGACCGGGTTTCTCGAAGAATCTGCTGATGTGGCAAGTGACCAACGGCCGTATTTAGAAGAACACTATAAATAGGTCTTCTCCTACCTCTGAACAGTTAGGCACTACACTACAAGCTGTTCTTGAGCTCTCTCTCTCATACTCCATTGCTAGAAACACCAAAAGCCTCAGATCTCCCTCCTCCTCCACCCAAACTCAAATCCCTCCGGGGAATCATTAGAGGAGGACCCGATCTACCGTTCTACCAAGCCAAATCTCATTCCCCCTTGTATTCATTGAGAAGCTTGCTTCCTAGGGTTCCTTGGAAACCCTAGGTAGGCAAGAGGAGTCCGGAAGCATCCGGGCTGTGGATTTGCTCCGGGCAAGATTGTGAAGGTTTGGAGGCTACCTCAAAGTCTACCACAAGTGAGTGAGCTATTCCTTCGTGGGATAGGCTCCGGAGAATAGGGTGAGCCTTCGTGGCGCGGGGAATCCTTCGTGGGACCTCCACTCCTCCAAACGTGACGTACCTTGTTGCAAAGCAAGGGAACACGGGAATACATCCTCGTCTCCGCGTGCTATCGGTTATCTCTAACCGAACTCCTTACTTGTGATTTAACTGCCTGTGAGAGCCTTCGTGCTCGAGTTAGTTGTATCCTCATATAGGTTGCTTCACCTAGTTTGCATTAGGCTCATCTTTATATTCCGCAAAGCCTAATATTGCAAAGAAAGAATTAAAATTTGTAGAAACCTATTCACCCCCCCCTCTAGGTTTACCATCTCTATACTTTCAATTGGTATCAGAGCCTGGACTCTTATTAAGGGCTTCACCGCCTTAAGAGTGAGATGGATAAACTCTTCGAGGGTTTAGATGAAGACTCTAACCTTTCGGTTAAAGAGATGAAATCTAGATTCTTGGCATATGAGGCCGAGAAGAAGAAAAAGGAGGATGAGCTACAAAACCAAATGGCGTAAATGACGCCATGCTTAAGAACCTAATCTTGGGTGGAACTTCTAGTGGGGCTTCGGTCTCTAAGGAGTCCTACCATGATGTTAACTATAACTATCCTAGAAACACTTCACCCATGCCTCATATAAACCATAGTGGGACCGTTCCCCATTACGATGGAACTCACTTTCCACATTGGAAATCTGCTATGGAATCTCATATTCGCAGCTGCAGTGTGGAGCTATGGGAGCTCATTGTTCATGGATATCCGGAGCCACAAGATCCCACTCGGTTGACATCCACCGAGTTCTACAACCGTCAACTCAATGCACCCGCACGTGACAAGATTAGAAGTGGCATCAACCGCAAGCTTCTTGATCAAGTCGATGACATTGTCTCCGCTAAAGAGTTGTGGGATCGGATCGTAGTACTACAAGAGGGAACCGATTTGATCCAATCAGCTCTCTATGAGACCGCAAAGCAAGAGGCCTACCAATTCATGATTCGGGATGGAGAATCCATATTTGATGCCTATGCTAGGCTTGGTGCTCAAAGTAAGGGTCAAGGGACTTGGTGTTGAGAAGTACAATGACGGATTTGAGATGAACGAAGCCTTCATAAAATCCAAGGTCATTGCTATGATTGCCGTCAAACAAGAAGACACCAACCTTGGACTCAACTTGCAAATCATGACCAAGAGTGCCGATCTCAACTCCGATGATCTAGTCTCCTATGTGGCCGCCAATGAAAGCATGGCCAAAGCCGGGAAGAGGCTCAAGGCAATGAACCGTGTTGATGAAGCCTCACACAACCATGAAGCGTCACACAACCTTGCTCTCAAAGCTAGAGCCGACCATGAAAGCAAAGAAGACTATGAGATTGAAGAAGATGAAGAGATGACTTCAACTAGTGACATTGCTACCGACTTTGCTTTCTTTGCCAAGAAGTACAAGGCAAAGTTCCCAATGCTCCTCAATGACAAGAAGAAGAAGAGAACTTGCTACAATTGTGATGAAGATAACCACTTTGCAAATGAGTGCCCTTATGAGAAAAGGGTAGACAAGCCAAAGTTCATCAAAGGGGTCAAACCAAGATTGAAGCCGAACCCAATCAACGATCGGTACAAGAAGAACAAGGGAAGAGCTTTTGTTGGGGCCGAGTACTTGTCCGATGAAGAAGAGGAAGATGAGGAGAAGGAGGCCGGAGTGGCCGGTTTAGCATACTCTAAGCCCGGGTCACTCTTCACATATGACTACTCCAAAGATTACTCCACGGAGAATGATGTTGGCTCTTCCTTCATGGCAAGAACAACTCAAGATGATGACTCCGATGACTCTCCCTCCTCTCCAATCATTGGCTCTTGTCTTATGGCAAGGGAAACCAAGGTAATGGAACCTCCACCTTCCCTATCTAGTGTTCTTGATGATGAAAACGAAGATCAAGAAGAATTAACTATGCTTAAGGAACTCTATGATGTTAGATGCACCCTTCGTGGTGAAGCTCTTGTCAAGTTTGATTTCTTGATGGACTCACTCAAAGAAAAGGATGAGTCCATTGAGGAATTAGAATATCAATTGAATGAGAAGGAACGGAGATTCAATCTCCTAAGACAAGAGCTAAAAACCGAAAGGTGCATATCTCAAGGCCTTAAGCAACAAATTGAAACTTATGAACTTGATAAAGTTAAGGACCTAGAAACTATTGATAGGGCTCAATTATTGACCCAAGAGCTCAATGCTTCAAAGGAGGAACTTGAAGTTGCTCATGCTTCTCTCACTAGGGATCTTGACCACCTTGAAAGAGCTAACAAGCTTGTCAAGGATGAGCTCAAGAAACTTGGAGAGAATCATGATCTACTTCAAGAATCCTACAAAAGGCTCTTGGATCAATGAAGGATCCCATTGATGTTGAAAAGCTTGCTTGTTCCTCCATTTCCTTTACTAGTGAGCATGCTAAACTTGTTGAGGAACATGTTCGTTTACAAGAGGAACTTTCTTTGCATGTTGAGACCAATGCATATCTTGAGTCCTTGGTGACCAAATATGGTCTTGACTATCATCCTAATGAATCTTCTTGTGAGCAAGCATCTATTCTTGAGGAAAATGTTAGGCTAACAAAGGAACTTGCAAAGTTCACCACCGCCAAGAACAAGATGGGATTGGATGACCTCTTGAGTAAGCAAAGGTCAAACAATCAAAAGTATGGACTTGGATATACTCCCAAGTCTCACAAGAAGAACAACTACAAGAAGGAGAAACCCGCTCAAGATAAGAACAAGAAGGTCACTAACAATGGCAAAGCCTCAAAGGGCAAAGCCACTAGTGGTGCCCACACGGGGCCAAACGATCACTATGCATTATTTGTTGATTATTATGGTGATGTCTATGCTAACTATGTTGGCCCTCCTAATGGCTATGCTTATAGAGAGTACTCAATTTGGGTACCAAAAGATATTGTTGCCATTGCAAAGGAACCCATTAATCGATGGGTTCCTAAATCCTCTACTTGATCTTGTAGGGGTATTCCTCCGGTGGTCCAAAATGGGTGTTTGATAGTGGATGCACCAATCATATGACCGGAGGAAAAGGTGTGCTTGATCAATTCATTGAAGATATCCACAAGAAGTCAAGCATTACCTTTGGTGACAACTCAAAGGGAAAGGTACTTGGGTATGGCAAGGTAGCAATCTCTAAGGACTTGTGCCCTGAGACGGTTATGCTTGTTGAACACCTTGGCTATAACTTACTTTCTATATATCATCTTGCCGATGCCGGTTACAATTCATATTTCACTAAATATTATGTGCAAGTCTTTAGGAGTGACAATCTCAAATTGGTCCTTGTTGGATTTGTGGAGAACAACCTTTATGTGGTTGATCTCTCGAAAGAGAGCCCCTCCTTCTCCACATGTCTAATGGCGGCCAAGCATGACGAAGGATGGTTGTGGCATCGCCGCCTTGGTCATGTTAACATGAGGAATCTTAAACAACTCCTAAAGGGTGAACATATTGTGGGACTAACCGGTGTTTCTTTTGAGAAAGATCGTGTTTGTAGTGCATGTGTAGCCGGAAAGCAACTCAAGAAGAAGCATCCCATCAAGAGTATTGTTACCACATCTAGGCCTTTGGAGCTCCTTCATTTGGACCTCTTTGGGCCATCACACTATGATACTCTTGGTGGAAGCAAGTATGGACTTGTCATTGTTGATGATTACTCAAGATACTCTTGGGTCTTTCTCCTTAAGTCTAAGGACGAGACCCATAGAGAGTTCATCACCTTCGCCAAGAAAGCTCAACGTATGTATGAATCCGAGATCAAGGCAATTAGGACCGACAATGGCACCGAGTTCAAGAACTACACTATGCAAGAGTTTGTGGATGATGAGGGCATCAAGCATGAGTTTTCGGCGCCATACACCCCTCAACAAAATGGTGTTGTTGAAAGGAAGAACCGGACTATCATTGAGATGGCAAGAACCATGTTGAGTGAATTCAACTCACCCCACAACTTTTGGGGAGAAGCCATCTCTACGGCCGTCCACTACTCCAACCGGCTCTTCCTCCGTCCCCTCCACAACAAAACCCCATACGAGCTCCTTACCAGTAACAAGCCTAATGTCATGTATATTCGTGTCTTTGGATGCAAATGCCTTGTTAAGAACAACAAAGGAAAGCTCGGTAAATTTGAAACTAGAACCATAGAGGGTATATTTGTTGGATATGCGGAGAACTCACGCCTATAGATACTACAACCGGTCCTCCGGGACTATTGAAGTATCTTGTGACGTGGTGTTCTTGGAGGATAATGGCTCCCAAGTGGAGCAAGTTGTTCCATGTGTTGCAGGTAATGATGTTGATCCATCTAGTGCCATCAAGCATATGGGCATTGGACACATCCGGCCCATGGAGGTTCATAACGATGATCAAGATGATGGAGTAGATGTCTCAAGCACGCCACAAGTAGAGCCTAGCTCAACTCAAGCCGAACCATCAAGTGCAACTCAAGAACCATCCTCCACTCAAGATGAGTCTCAATCCGAAGAACAAGAAGAAGATCCTCATTCCATGGAGCAAGATCATGATGACGATCAAGAAACATCCTCTACTCATGATCAAGCTCAAGTGGTCCCTCATGATCAAGTACTTGCAAGAGATGAATTCATTGATCATGAAGGAACCATTCGGAAGATCAAGGCCGCTACAAGGGCAAGTGACATGAAAGTGGATCAAGTCCTTGGTAGCATCTCAAGAGGAGTGGTAACTCGTAGACACCATGCATTACTTATCACTTATTGTCAACATCATGCTTTTGTGTCTAGTTTTGAACCACTTAAGGTACATGAAGCCTTGGTTGATCCGGATTGGGTAATTGCCATGCAAGAAGAATTGGAGTGTTTCACTCGTAATGAAGTATGGTCTCTAGTTGAGAGACCCAAGGATCATCGCATCAATGTCATTGGGACCAAATGGGCATTCAAGAACAAGCAAGATGAGAATGGCATTGTTATACGAAACAAAGCAAGGTTAGTGGCGCAAGGGTTTGCCCAAATAGAAGGTATGGATTTTGAGGATACCTTTGCACCGGTAGCCCGTCTTGAAGCTATTCGTCTTTTGCTTGCATTTGCATCTTTCCACAATTTCAAATTATATCAAATGGATGTGAAAAGTGCATTTTTGAATGGTCCCCTAAAAGAAACCGCATATGTGGCTCAACCCCCGGGTTTCGAAGACCCATGCCGACCCAACCACGTGTATTTACTCCATAAGGCACTCTACGGTCTCAAGCAAGCTCCACGTGCTTGGTATGAGTTCCTTAGGGATTTCTTACTACATGATGGGTTTTGCATGGGTACGGTCGATTCCACCCTTTTCACCAAGCGGGTTAAAGGGGGTGGCCTCTTTATATGTCAAATATATGTTGATGATATTATTTTTGGTGGAACTAACCGCAATCATAACAAAGCTTTTGAGCTATTGATGACTAGGAAATTTGAGATGTCCATGATGGGAGAGTTGAAGTTCTTTCTAGGCTTCCAAGTGAGGCAACTTGCAAAAGGCACCTTCATCTCTCAAGAAAAGTATGTGAAGGACATGCTCAAGAAATTCAACATGACCAATGCAAGTCCAATGAAGACACCCATGCCCGTAAAGGGGCAACTTGGTTCATGTGACGGTGAGAAGGATGTGGACATAAAGGTATACCGCTCCATGATAGGATCCTTGCTCTACCTTTGTGCCTCTAGGCCGGATATCATGCTAAGTGTAGGGATGTGTGCTCGTTTTCAATCCGCTCCCAAGGAGAGCCATTTAGTGGCGGTCAAACGGATACTAAGATACCTTGTTCTCACTCCTACTCTCGGGCTATGGTATCCAAAGGGGTCAACCTTTGAACTCATTGGCTATTCGGATTCCGATTGGGCCGGTGATAAGGTTGATCGGAAGTCTACCTCCGGGGCTTGCCAATTTATTGGCCGGTCATTGGTGAGTTGGTCATCCAAGAAACAAAACTCCACCGCCCTATCCACCGCCGAAGCCGAATACATATCCGCGGCATCTTGTTGCACTCAATTGTTATGGATGAAGCAAACCTTGAAAGACTATGGTGTGTCTCTTGGTACGGTGCCTCTTCTTTGTGACAATGAAAGTGCAATAAAGATCGCCAACAACCCGGTTCAACATTGTCGCACCAAACATATTGACATTCGCCATCACTTCCTACGTGATCATGTTGCCAATAAGGATATTGATCTCACTCATGTGGGAACAACCTACCAATTGGCGGATATTTTCACTAAGCCTTTGGATGAAGCCCGCTTTGTTAACTTGAGAGGAGAACTTGGTATTCTTGATCCTAAAAACTTGGATTGATTAACTTCTTGCACTATATTCTTGCATTTATCTTGCTATCTAGCTTAGAGGCATAGCACATATGGGGATAGTCATCTTACCATGTCTTGGTATGATGCATACCTATGTGTGCAACATAAATAGACCCAATGTCATTATATGGACCCAAGCATGTCTCTTCGAGGTCTCATGACATTTGCGCTTTCACATAGGGGGAGTAATCCCCCGCCCCTCCTTGAGCCTTCATTACAACTTGATTTGACTATATAAGGCCAAATGATCTTATTGCAAAAACTATTTCAAAATGCTCTTATGATTCTTGATATACTTCGAATCATGCCCATTGTAGCTATTTGTATCTTGTTTGCATTTTCACTCCAATGGGTATGCCTAGAGAACTTTGTGTTTTCCAATCCCATGTCTATGCTCATCTCATCATCGTCTATCTATCTATATGTACATGTCATCATATGAGCACTCACACACATTTACACAAAGAATAGGGGCAAAACGAGGCAAAATGACACATTTTTGGGAAAATTGTCTCTGGCCGGTCACTGGCCCGGTCGGACCGGCCTGTGCGCCGGGTCGTCCGGTCACTGGCCCGGTCGACCGGGTGCCCGACCGGCCGTGCGGGCTGTTATGTTTTGAAGAGGATACCCCTTGGGGATCTTCTTCCTCATTATCCCCCACCTCTCAAACCTCCATGGCCGCCGCCTCCACCATCTCCACCACATCCTAGGCACTTCCCACCACTAGATTCTCTCCAAACTTCACACAAACATAGATCGGGATCTCGCAAGCATCTTCACCAAAGCATTTGGTCCCTCTCAAGCTAGTTTGGGAGATCGTGGGGATTTGGTCCTCAAGTCTTCTTCACGAGTTCCTCTTGCTCACTTGGGCCAAGAGGACAATGTCTTCGGGTAAATCTTTCTCCCTATCCCTCTCCCTCTTGCTTTCCCTCTCCCATTGCCCATTGTTGAGGAAAGTTGAGAAAAGTTAGGGTTAGGGTTAGGGTTAGTAAGTCCTCATGCCACCTAGAGTGTCACACCCCTCCTATGCACATTGTTCACTCCCCTGGTATAATCTATGTTCAAGTTTGTGAGTTTTTGCATGATTTTGTGTCGAATTTCTGGGCAAACATCACAACTCAGCATGACCCGGTCTACAGCCCGGTCAACCGGCCTCTCGACCGGCTGGTCCGGCGCAGCGCCCGGTCAACCGGATGGCTAACCGGCTCGCCCGGTCTGTCGTCCGGTCGGACCGGATCCTGCGCCGGCTCGCCCAGCTTTTTTCGCATAATCTCGTCGAGACACTTGAACATAGGCTATGCTTTTGGCTTCCTCACATATGCTGATGACATGTACACTTACCTCTTTGCTATCCTCTCCCTATTATGCTGATTCACAGGTGATGAAAGGACTGATGCGGACTTTGCCCCTGCTGCCAAGAGAGGGAGGCGCTCCGGGGTTCCACCCCGGCGCTCTACTGGTCGTGCTCCTCAGACCACGGGTGGCAGCTCAACTGGGGGCAGAATCAAGAGATCTGCCAATAAGAGGAAAGATAAACAGGCAGCACAGGATGGTGATGAGGTCCTCCCAGATTTCCATGTTGGTAGTGTGCATATTGGGGCATGGAGAAGACTCAGAGAGTCCAACCCCTATCGCTTTGAGGAACCCACTTACACAGGGGGAGATCAATTTTTCTGGACCAACACACAGCAAGTCATGTGGGAAGAATTCTATGACTCCCGCGAGTACATGAAGAAAGGCACCATTGTTATGCCCAAGGCCATCAAGGATGTCATTGGAATGTATGAAGCCACCAAGTTCCGCTTTGTGGTTGCGACCTTGAGGCGGATGGGGTTGTATGATCTTATGTGCTTGACACCTACTGATGGGTGCTATTGTCCAACCTTGGTGAGACAGCCCACTGCACAGTCTTTTTCCATGATGATGCAGCTCGGACTATGACTTGGATGACGGGCAAACAGCAATACACTTGCAACTATCTTGATTTCTGTGAAGCCTTGGGGTTTGGTGGAGGGCGTACTTCTGGCTTCAAGATATATTCTCAGCAGAAGTTCAACCGTGGGGACATTGCTGGTTGCTATCCGCCGGAGCCCACACCTGGACCTCCCACCATCTCCGGGATGTACTACTCCTACCTCTTACTTGCCAAGCTCTTCCGTGAGACTCTCATCGCAAGTCCGGCGATACAAGTGAATGCCGTGCATATCATCTGAACTTGATGTACTACTGTCTCCCTGAGCACCGGCAACCTATTGATGGCTGTGATCTCATCTACTGCGAGTTACGGCGCTGTGTTCGCGAGAGGTTGACTCCTAACCTTGCCCAGTACGTTCAGCTGCTCATCAACAAGGTTGTGCCCGCACCTCTCAATACTTTAGGTGAGCGGGTCAGGATGGAAGCGTTCAAAATCCCTGCCCAAGGTGATAACCCGGATGTTCCTGAAATGATGCCTTCTGAGCACCGGTCCAAGGCACGCCATGACCATGCTAGCTCCAGCTCCTCTCGTCGCCCACAGCGTGGTGTCGCACGGTTCTTCTCTCGCTTATGGCAGATGTGCAAAACTACACATGATGTTGCACATCAAAGTCTCTCTTTGAACCAAGAGACAAGGAGGCGCCAAAATGAGTTCATGGCTGCTAGGAATGTGCCTATCCCTCCTCCTGGCCCTGAGTTGGAGCCTGTCCATGCACAAGACTGGGAGATGCCTCCTCTCACTGATGAGATGTTCCAACTTTGATCCTTCTCTGTACTTTGGTGGTAGATTTGCTCATGCACCTCCTGCTGATGATGATGATGAAGAGGATGATGACGGTAATCAGGATGATGATGAAGAGGATGATGATGAGGATGATGATGACGAGGATGACGATGGGGATGGTGATGGCAACTCTCCGTCCGCGGTGCCCCACTTCTATTGATGGGACGCTAGCATCTCTCCTCTTTTCTTCGCCTTTTTGGTGTTCCGATGCCAAAGGGGGAGAAGAGAGTAGAGTCTAGAATTACGGGGTTCTTTCGTTGTCACAAGCCATGGGAGTTGCTTTATTTGGATTTTATATGGCTTGTGCGTATTTGCTTTGATTTCTCAAGAACCATTTGCTACTTTGAATGATTCATGTATGGATATGTATGGACGACTATTATGTGTGCTACTCTATGTTAGGATAATTATGCTTTATGGATAATCATGCTTTATGCTTATATATGTTGATATACTTGTCCATACCATGCTTGTTTCCTAAAGATATTGGGGGAGCTTCTCATATTCCACAAATGGTGCACTTTGCATTCAAACGCAAACTCTCCAAGTGCACACATTATGGGGGAGCTGTCGTAATATCTTCTATGGAATCAAGGTTTAGAGCTTATCATAATATCTATGTGTTACTCTAGCTCGGTTTGTCATCGTATACCAAAAAGGGGGAGATTGTAAGGGTATTTTACCCTTATCCATTATTTTGGTATCTATGACACCGTGCTAGAGTATTTGGACTAATACATGCCTACAAGATGACTTTCAGGTATTAGCCAAAGAGGTATGATGGTGTAGCAATGGAACAAAAGGCAACGGGAGACCCCCAATTCGACGAAAAATCAGCTAGTTTTTTCGAGCCGGGCCGGTCACATCCGGTCGGACCGGCCCTGGCACCGGGCAGCCCGGTCGCCAGCCGGACCCTGGACCGGTGCCATCCGGACGACATCCAGTAAAGAAACGAAGCCATCCGGCGCGCGTCCGGTCACCAGCCCGGTTTCGGACCGGCTGCTCCGGTCCACGGCCCGGTCTGACCGGGCGCCTGACCGAGCGGCCCGGTCAAGAACCGGTTTTCTGCGCTGTGACATCCGGGCCACATCCGATAAGCCCGTAAGCCTGCCCGGTCAAGTCCCGGTCCCAGCTCCGGTTGGAAACCGGCCGGCCCGATACGTGGCCCGGTCGACCGGGCTGTGGACCGGCCTGTCCGGCGCAAAATCCGGTTGACCGGGTTTCTCGAAGAATCTGCTGATGTGGCAAGTGACCAACGGCCGTATTTAGAAGAACACTATAAATAGGTCTTCTCCTACCTCTGAACAGTTAGGCACTACACTACAAGCTGTTCTTGAGCTCTCTCTCTCTCATACTCCATTGCTAGAAACACCAAAAGCCTCAGATCTCCCTCCTCCTCCACCCAAACTCAAATCCCTCCGGGGAATCATTAGAGGAGGACCCGATCTACCGTTCTACCAAGCCAAATCTCATTCCCCCTTGTATTCATTGAGAAACTTGCTTCCTAGGGTTCCTTGGAAACCCTAGGTAGGCAAGAGGAGTCCGGAAGCATCCGGGCTGTGGATTTGCTCCGGGCAAGATTGTGAAGGTTTGGAGGCTACCTCAAAGTCTACCACAAGTGAGTGAGCTATTCCTTCGTGGGATAGGCTCCGGAGAATAGGGTGAGCCTTCGTGGCGCGGGGAATCCTTCGTGGGACCTCCACTCCTCCAAACGTGACGTACCTTGTTGCAAAGCAAGGGAACACGGGAATACATCCTCGTCTCCGCGTGCTATCGGTTATCTCTAACCGAACTCCTTACTTGTGATTTAATCGCACTGTGAGAGCCTTCGTGCTCGAGTTAGTTGTATCCTCATATAGGTTGCTTCACCTAGTTTGCATTAGGCTCATCTTTATATTCCGCAAAGCCTAATATTGCAAAGAAAGAATTAAAATTTGTAGAAACCTATTCACCCCCCCCCCCCTCTAGGTTTACCATCTCTATACTTTCACTAGCGAAGCCCCCCAAGGCGCTAGGAAGGAAATCAGCTACCGCAGCAAACCGTGTAAAAGCAGCCATGCCGATGATGCGGGAGGGCTGCGACACCAGCGAGAGGTCACACGGTGCTCCACAAGACACTACCAGAGAAGCTTACACGAAGCGAGGCCTCCAAGAGGAGCAGATTGAGGCGGGGGGATGGAGTCCATCATTTCGAACAGGAGGGCCATCATCGGAACGCCTTCAACAAAGGAACGGCACCCACAGGTGGCGCCGTCGCCGGCACAGGCCAGAGCCATGCGCTGCTTTCACCGAGGCCCAGACCTAGATAGAAATTCCTGACGCCGTCGTGAGGACGTAGAGCGAACAAGGCGGAGATCACCGCCGGGCCTCCAACCTAAGTCACACTATGGGCTAGCCCCAACTCGACTCATCCGCAGGAAACACGTGCTGGCTGGCAGAGGTTTCGGCCAGATCCAGATCTAGAAGTCCAAGTCCCTAGATTGGCGGCACCACGATGTCCACCATCCCCGGCTCGCGAGCACACCTGCACAAGCACGACCAAAATGGTTGAAGGGAGAACAGACCGCAGACGCTGGAGTAGCTGCAGTACTGAGCCGGCCTAAGGACCTCGTCCTAGATAGCTAGCAAGGACGTCGCCCCAGTGACTCCAGTATGGCGAGACGTCACCCAAACGACGCCCCACCGCTGGAAGCTCAACCAAGCTCCGACAAGCCCGAGCGGGCAGATCGCCATAACCGGCGCCGCCGGTCCAGTCCGAGCACGACATCAGCCGCGACGGATGGTGGCTGAGGAGGTCTATGCGTGCAGCACACCAACAGACAACGACCCCAAAACGAACGGGCCCGCTAGGCCCAGATCGGCCGCCGCCACCATGGGACACAGGAGCGTCGGCTGAGCTTCTGGGCACCGCCGCCGCGACCGCCCACCTCGCCACCAACCACGGCGGAATCCGCGCCGTCCTGAGCCGGAGCCGGCGCCCTCCAACGCCGCCTGGTCGAGCCCGCCCCGTCGGTCCTCCCAAGCGCACGGGAGAGAAGGAAACCACCGCCACCAGCACCGCCCGGGCTTTGCCCGGCGGCTTCCACCGGCGGCAGCGGGGGGAGGAGGAGAGGGGATGGAGGGAAGAGGGTGGGGAGGACGGGGGCGTCCCGGTCGCCCACGGGGGAGGCGACGGGAGCGGATCATCTCCCGGTCGCCCAGGTCTTAGGTTAGTGAATGGAGGAAGTACATAAAACAAACTATCAAAGAATAATTGTGCTCGAGTGGTTGCACAAGTGTGCTCAACTTCTTATCCTTTTGCTTCCTTGTATAAAGTCACATGTAGTTCTCCTGAAAGTTGACATGCACATCATATGATAATCTATTTTTTACAAGTTCTGAGGCAACTAATTTTATAACGTTAAACTCGATCCTGCTTCGCTCTAACGAATTTTGATTTCGCTCACTGCAGCGGGGAACATCGCGGATGGACGAAACGGGGACGTAGCAGATGATCACTACCACCGGTACATGCATGGTACAGAATCAGCACATAGACAATCCCCTGTACTATCTACGTTAGCTTTCTGAAAAGGCTTATATTTTCAAATGGGGATAATATTAACTAACTTCCATGCGATGCATCTTAGTTTTACCAATGTATTGCTGACATTGCTCTGAGCAGGAAGATGTGGAGATCATGCATAGTTTGGGCGTCAACTCCTACAGATTCTCAATTTCCTGGGCGAGAATCCTGCCAAGTATGCAGAAAAAAAATAATACACATCCACAAAGTACATGGATGTTTAACTATATATCGAATCAGTTCCTTGACAATCTCTCGGTTGAATCATCGTAGGAGGCCGGCTTGGAGGCGTTAATTCAGCTGGAATAGCGTTCTATGATCAACTGATTGTTGCACTTCTGCAGAAAGGTATAATCTCACACGCCACACCACGTCTTATTCTTCAAAGATGAGCTAGCAATCCTAAATGTTCACAAGAGAAAACAATGTCGAACAGGGATAGAGCCATTCGTGACGCTGCATCACTTTGATCTGCCACACGAACTGGAGACCCGCTGGAGAGTTCTCTGTTCGATCCCTATACCTTAGGCTTTGCCAGGGCACGCCACGGAAGCACTATGGGGTGCTGTGGAGGATCGCTGTTCCGCTCAAGATCAGGATCTTCCTCTGGCAGCTAGTGCGCAAACGCCTTCCCTCTAATGACAATATTCGTAGGAGGAGGGGGCCATCTTCGGGGAGATGTGCCCTGTGTGGAGAAATGGAGGATACAAACCACATCTTCTTCACCTGCGTCTTAGCCAGATTCATGTGGAGTGCGGTTAGAGAATTGCTGCATTGTTCTTGGAACCCCACGTGCTTGGCGGACGTCTATAGGCTGCTGCAGCCGTATAGAGGCCAAACTAAACGGGTCTACTGGATTAGCTGTGCGGCGCTGTGCTGGACCCTGTGGAACATTAGAAACAAATTTACCATTGAGGGGCGCTTCCCTAGTCAACCTGCTGATTGCATATACAAAATGTCTCTCTATCTACAGGTGTGGAAGCAAGTGGCTAGGAGACAGGACCGTGAGGCTGTGGAGCTGACCATTGACAGACTGCGCACGCTCCACACTTCCTCCAGGATGCAGACATAGCATTCTTCGCTGTCGCTATCTTATCTTCTATGTATCTGGACTATGCTGTGCCTGTGTGTTTGTGTTCTCCAAATGTTGGGGCATTTGAATGTGTTAGCTTGTGAGCTGTTACCTTCGTGTTATCGGTGTGAGTTGTATCTGGAACCTTCGGTTGTATGGTGTTGCTTTATTAATTTAAAGCCGGGCTCTGCTCGAGCCTTCAGTCTAAAAAACTGGAGACCCGCTACGGTGGCTGGTTGGGAGCTGGGATCCGGTACCTTCGAGACTCTGATTCACATTTGGCCATACTTCTAGCATGTTTTGATTTACCTTGTTTCAAACCTTCTTTTTGTTAGGGAGGAGTTCGATCACTACGCGGATGTGTGCTTCCAGGCATTCGGTGACCGGGTCAAGTTCTGGACGACTTTCAACGAACCCAACATGATGACCAGGCTGACTTACATGCTAGGGATGTACCCGCCCAACCACTGCTCCCCGCCATTCGGGAACTGCAATAGCGGTAACTCCCAATGGGAACCCTACGTCGCTGCTCACAACATCATCATGTCCCATGCCGCCGCTGTAGACAACTACAAGAAGAATTATCAGGTAGTAAAAGGCTTGCTCTTATGTAGACAAATTTTCTTCGCACTGCGATACCGTTCGGATGCATCTGAAATGGAGAGACGCATTTGTTTTGATCCACATGTGCTAGGCAAAGCAAGGCGGGTCGATCGGGATTGTGATTTCCATGAAATACTACGAGCCGCTGACGAACACCACGGTGGATATTCTTGCCGCAAGACGTGCATTGTCTTTCGAGATACACTGGTATACCAATTTTCCCCCCACCTTCTGCCTAGTGCAACTCTACGAAAATGGTTCACACCGATTTCACCGAGTTATTATGCAAGCAGAAAATAAGTTCACGGCTTTAATTTGCAAAAGGAGGGGACGTACTACGCGTGTTTTCATGTCTCTTTTTATGTCAATAGGTTTTTGGATCCGATATTCTTTGGTGAATATCCCAAAGAAATGCGAGAGATGTTATCATCAAACTTGCCAAAGTTCACCCTAGCAGAGAAGATATTACTGGAAAACAAGGTGGATTTTATCGGGGTAAACCATTACACCGCAATTTACGCCAAGGATTGCATCTCTTCTCCGTGCGACCTTAATACTTACGAGGGTAATGCACTCGTATTTGCTACAGGTCAAAGAGATGGTGTACAAATTGGAAAATCAGTAAGGAAACTGCTTCTATTATACATTAATGGTCATATTGTTCATGTTTCTTTTGTTGACACATTTGGTGTGATCGACCTTCTAGACTGCACTCGTCGGTTTCTATGACGTTCCAGAAGCCATGGAGCAGATCATCAAGTATGTCAATCAGAGATACGAGAACACACCTATCTATGTTACTGAGAATGGTGAGTAGCAAGGATATCACAAATTTCACACCGCTTTCAGTAGACTCCCCAAAGATTGTTAAGTCCCTTATCTTTAACAATGATCTTGTGTTATTGTACACTTCTTTTTTCATTTCAGGCTACTCGCAACACAACAGTAATAGTATGGAGGACATGATCAATGACGTTGGAAGAGTTAACTACCTGCGGGGTTATCTCTCATCTATCTCTTCGGCTGTCAGGTGGCATGCATAAACACATCGATATTTTCATAGGGTTTAGGGTTAATCATACGCATACACATTATACTTTTACTAGTGACACCTTACATAAAATAAACATGCAACAACTGCTACTAATATTGACTTTTTGACATGCTTATAGGAGAGGAGCAAACGTGCATGGCTACTTTGTGTGGAGTATCATGGACAACTTTGAATGGGTTTTTGGCTTCACCGTAAGGTTCGGGATGTACCACGTGGATTTCACAACACAAGAGAGGACTCCAAAGATGTCGGCAAAATGGTACCGAGACTTCCTCATGGGCTATGCACCACTGGGCGAAGTGCAGACTCTGAGAGCAGATTCCTGATACTTCAAGTGTTGTGGATTAGCATATCCATTATGTTTGGGTATAGGTACTAGAAGGACATGCGTGATTCGGTGCCCTTTTTTTTGCAGTTCTCATATTTTTTGCGTGAACTGTGTTTATTTGTCTTTGTGTAGGAGGAAATACTATAATTTGGATTCATCATAGTTCGGTATATATGGAATGTCATACTTTTCCGTTTAATACCAGTAAAGAAATGGAATCAATTTATATTTTTTGAACCATATTTACATAGACAAAATAGTTTTTTCTAGGAAATAAAGAGACCACATATTAAAAAAATTGTACTTCTAGGCAACATGATGCCGATGCATAAAATCAATAACAATTTGAAAATTGCCATCCATGGGTCAAAGTGATTGGGCAAGACAGTCCTAGCTAGAGAGGCCATGAGATATTCTCCTATTGTTTGGACAGATGATCCTCCGTATTTTATTTTGAAATCTTTAATTTAATGTAACCTTGTTTGCAATAAATAAGGTATGTTTAAGTTGTAAAAAAAGTGACTATGCTAGAAAAATCATTATAGTCAAGGAAATATAAAATAATGAAAGCCTTGTTAATGATTCTTTTTTATACACAATACACTTCTACCAGTGATACCTTAAATAAAAATTGCAACAAACGCTAAAAATAATGGAATTGCTGATATGCTTCTAGGAGAGGAGAAAACATGCATGGCTACTTTGTGTGGAGTGTCATGGACAACATTGAATATGTTTTTGGTTTTGCCGTAAGGTTTGGGATGTACCATGTGGGTTTCGCAACTCATGAGAGGACTCTAAAGATGTGGGCAAAATGGTACAAAGATTTCCTCACGGGACTCTGGGCCAGTGGACGCAATGCAGACTGTGAGATCACTTTAAACTTCAAGTGTCGTGGGTCAGCATATCCATTATGTATGGGTATACGTACCAGAGGGAGCTAGGTTGATACAATGCGCCCTTTTTTGCAGTTCTCGTACTTTTTTGCGTGATGTGCGCGTATTTGCCTTCACCTAGAAGGAAATGACCAGTTTGTGGTGAAAACATGCTTTTCTAGCTAGAAGTTGTTTTTTTAGTAAAAACTGTTAGCAATAATCTTGCCTAGTCTGAGTTAGAGTCAGTTTGTTTAGCAAGGTTTGGCTTGAGTCTAGCCAGAGTTCATGTCCGGCCGGGTAGGTTTACTAGAGTTTCCTAAGCTAGCTGGTTGTATATGTACTACTAGTTAGGATTAGTTTGAGTCGATGTAGGTTTTAGTTTAGCTCGTGTACGAGCTGGGTTTGTGTCCGGTCAGGTTTCGTGTGTTCCTAACTGAGTAGGTATAGTACGAGTTGGTTGGTTGGCCGTGTATATATACGCGGCGCTGTGTGATCTTTGTAACCAGAAGTTTTGACAGAAATAAAGTTAAAAAGAACGGGCACAACACGTGCCCTTGGCAATAAGATTTTATTGCGTGTGTTCGTCTAGTTTGATGTGATCGATCCGTGGGCGAATCCCAATAATTGGTATCAGAGCGAGGTCGAAGATTTGAAGGCACGCTTGCCCCGGGGAGGCGACCCTACTAGCGCCTCGGGGCGGGCGATCGTCGCTCAGCGGAGCGACCCGGAGGAGACGATGGGGTGACGTCATCGGCAAGGAGGTGGAGGCGGATGATCGTTGATGGGAGAGGTGGTGCCGAGGTGCTGGTACCGGGAGTCTCGTCAAGATCGTCGTCCGGGAGTTTCGTCAAGGTAGTCTTCGGAGGAGTCCGATGAGTCAAGGAGTCATGGGCGTGCAAGTTGGCACGTCGAGTCGGCGTCGAGTCTGTGAGTCGTCGTTGTGTCCAAGTGCTTGTCTCTGTGAGGATCTGTTGCAGTTGAAGCGTGTGGAGGTTGAGGGACTGTCCGGTGAGGGATATCACCATGGGCGAAGACGCAACAAGAGGATAGCGGGTAGCTGTCAGCGTGCCTCAACCAAGTCGTCTATGTGTCTCGACGAGAGGATCAATGTCAAGTGTGAAGGGGGTGGTAAACCAGTGAAGGGGAGTCTCTTTAATGAGGACCTGTCTCTACATGAGGCTGGAGTGGATGGTGTAGTCCACGAGGTAGTCGGCATGTATTGCGCTAGGGTGGACGTGTGTTCCACGGTTGCTAGCGTGGCTGGGTAGTCCGGATCAAGCTTGAGTTGTTCCGTAAATTCGCCAAGTTAAAATTGGGGAGAGCCAATTAAATTTGTCGTGGAGCGAGGCCTAGACAAGACGCAGATATGCAAAGGAGTCAAAATCGGAGAAGCACGGAAGACCAAGAGTCAAGATTAGGGAGAGATTGTTAGCAATAATCTTGCCTAGTCTGAGTTAGAGTCAGTTTGTTTAGCAAGGTTTGGCTTGAGTCTAGCCAGAGTTCATGTCCGGCCGGGTAGGTTTACTAGAGTTTCCTAAGCTAGCTGGTTGTATACGTACTACTAGTTAGGATTAGTTTGAGTCGATGTAGGTTTTAGTTTAGCTCGTGTACGAGCTGGGTTTGTGTCCGGTCAGGTTTCGTGTGCTCCTAACTGAGTAGGTATAGTACGAGTTGGTTGGTTGGCCGTGTATATTGATGGCGTGTATTTCACACGTTCGTTGGGCATCCCCAAGAGGAAGGTATGATGCGCACAGCAGCAAGTTTTCCCTCAGAAAGAAACCAAGGTTTATCGAACCAGGAGGAGCCAAGAAGCACGTTGAAGGTTGATAGCGGCGGGATGTAGTGCGGCGCAACACGAGGGATTCCGGCGCCAACGTGGAACCTGCACAACACAACCAAAGTACTTTGCCCCAACGAAACAGTGAGGTTGTCAATCTCACCGGCTTGCTGTAACAAAGAGTTAACCGTATTGTGTGGAAGATGATTGTTTGCAGAAAACAGTAGAACAAGTATTGCAGTAGATTGTATTTCAGTAAAGAGAATTGGACCGGGGTCCACAGTTCACTAGAGGTGTCTCTCCCATAAGACGAACAGCATGTTGGGTGAACAAATTACAGTTGGGCAATTGACAAATAAAGAGAGCATGATCATGCACATACATATCATGATGAGTATAGTGAGATTTAATTGGGCATTACGACAAAGTACATAGACCGTCATCCAACTGCATCTATGCCTAAAAAGTCCACCTTCAGGTTATCATCCGAACCCCTTCCAGTATTAAGTTGCTAACAACAGACAATTGCATTAAGTATGGTGCGTAATGTAACTAGTGACTACATCCTTGAACATAGCACTAATGTTTTATCCCTAGTGGCAACAGCACAACACAACCTTAGAACTTTCTCACATCGTCCCTGTGTCAATGCAGGCATGAACCCACTATCGAGCATAAGTACTCCCTCTTGGAGTTACAAGCATCTACTTGGCCAGAGCATCTACTAGTAACGGAGAGCATGCAAGATCATAAACAACACATAAGCATAACTTTGATAATCAACATAACAAGTATTCTCTATTCATCGGATCCCAACAAACGCAACATATAGAATTACAGATAGATGATCTTGATCATGTTAGGCAGCTCACAAGATCCGACAATGATAGCACAATGGGGAGAAGACAACCATCTAGCTACTGCTATGGACCCATAGTCCAGGGGTAGACTACTCACACATCACACCGGAGGCGACCATGGCGGCGTAGAGTCCTCCGGGAGATGATTCCCCTCTCCGGCAGGGTGCCGGAGGCGATCTCCTGGATCCCCCGAGATGGGATCGGCGGCGGCGGCGTCTCTCGGGAAGGTTTTCCGTATCGTGGTTCTCGATGCGGGGGTTTCGTCACGGAGACTTTTTATAGGCGGAAGGGCAGGTCAAGAGGCGGCACGGGGCCCCACACTACAGGCCGGCGCGGCCAAGGGGGCCGCGCCGCCTATGGTGGGGCCCCGCCGTGGCCCCTCTTCGTCTCACCCTCGGACTTCAGGACGCTTCGTGAGAAAATAGGCCCCTGGGCCTTGATTACGTCCACTTCCGAGAATATTTCCGTACTAGGATTTCGGAAACCAAAAACAGCAGAAAACAAGAATCGGCACTTCGGCATCTTGTTAATAGGTTAGTTCCAGAAAATGCACGAATATGACATAAAGTGTGCATAAAACATGTAGATAACATCAATAATGTGGCATGGAACATAAGAAATTATCGATACGTCGGAGACGTATCAGCATCCCCAAGCTTAGTTCTGCTCGTCCCGAGCAGTAAAACGATAACACGAGATAATTTCTGAGTGACATGCCATCATAATCTTGATCATACTATTTGTAAAGCATATGTAGTGAATGCAGCGATCAAAACAATGTATATGACATGAGTAAACAAGTGAATCATATAGCAAAGACTTTTCATGAATAGCACTTCAAGACAAGCATCAATAAGTCTTGCATAAGAGTTAACTCATAAAGCAATAATTCAAAGTAGAGATATTGAAGCAACACAAAAGAAGATTAAGTTTCAGCGGTTGCTTTCAACTTGTAACATGTATATCTCATGGATATTGTCAACATAGAGTAATATAATAAGTGCAATAAGCAAATATGTAGGAATCAATGCACAGTTCACACAAGTGTTTGCTTCTTGAGGTGGAGAGAAATAGGTGAACTGACTCAACATTGAAAGTAAAAGAATAGTCCTCCATAGAGGAAAAGCATCGATTGCTATATTTGTGCTAGAGCTTTGATTTTGAAAATATGAAACAATTTTGTCAACGGTAGTAATAAAGCATATGCATCATGTAAATTATATCTTATAAGTTGCAAGCCTCATGCATAGCGTACTAATAGTGCCCGCACCTTGTCCTAATTAGCTTGGACTACCGGGTCATCACAATGCATTGTTTTTACCAAGTGTCACAAAGAGGTACCTCTATGCCGCACAGTACAAAGGTCTAAGGAGAAAGCTCGCATTGGATTTCTCGCTATTGATTATTCTTCAACTTAGACATCCATACCGGGACAACATAGACAACAGATAATGGACTCCTCTTTTATGCATAAGCATATAACAACAATTAATAATTTTCTCATTTGAGATTTGAGGATTGTTGTCCAAAACTGAAACTTCCACCATGGAGCATGGCTTTAGTTAGCGGCCCGATGTTCTTCTCTAACATATGCATGCTTAACCATATGGTGGTAGATCTCTCTTGCTTCAGACAAGACGAACATGCATAGCAACTCACATGAAATTCAACAATGAAAAGTTGATGGCGTCCCCAGTGAACATGGTTATCGCACAACAAGCAACTTAATAAGAGATAAAGTGCATAATTACATATTCAATACCACAATAGTTTTTAAGCTATTTGTCCCATGAGCTATATATTGCAAAGGTGAATGATGGAATTTTAAAGGTAGCACTCAAGCAATTTACTTTGGAATGGCGGAAAATACCATGTAGTATAGGTAGGTATGGTGGACACAAATGGCATAGTGGTTGGCTCAAGTATTTTGGATGCATGAGAAGTATTCCCTCTCGATACAAGGTTTAGGCTAGCAAGGCTTATTTGAAACAAACACAAGGATGAACCGGTGCAGCAAAACTCACATAAAAGACATATTGAAAACATTATAAGACTCTACACCGTCTTCCTTGTTGTTCAAACTCAATACTAGAAATTATCTAGACCTTAGAGAAACCAAATATGCAAACCAAATTTTAGCATGCTCTATGTATTTCTTCAATAATGGGTGCAAAGCATATGATGCAAGAGCTTAATCATGAGCACAACAATTGCCAAGTATCACATTACCCAAAACATTTATAGCAATTACTACATGTATCATTTTCCAATTCCAACCATATAACAATTTAACGAAGGAGAAACTTCGCCATGAATACTATGAGTAGAAACCAAGGACATACTTGTCCATATGCTACAGTGGAGCGTGTCTCTCTCCCATAAAGTGAATGCTAGGATCCATTTTATTCAAACAAAACAAAAAACAAAAACAAACCGACGCTCCAAGAAAAAGCACATAAGATGTGATGGAATAAAAATATAGTTTCAGGAGGAACCTGATAATGTTGTCGATGAAGAAGGGGATGCCTTGGGCATCCCCAAGCTTAGACGCTTGAGTCTTCTTGATATATGCAGGGGTGAACCACCGGGTGCATCCCCAAGCTTAGAGCTTTCACTCTCCTTGATCATGTTGCATCATACTCCTCTCTTGATCCTTGAAAACTTCCTCCACACCAAACTCGAAACAACTCATTAGAGGGTTAGTGCACAATATAAATTGACATATTCAGAGGTGACACAATCATTCTTAACACTTCTGGACATTGCATAATACTACTGGACATTAATGGATCAAAGAAATTCATCCAACATAGCGAAAGAGGCAATGCGAAATAAAAGGCAGAATCTGTCAAAACAGAACAGTTCGTATTGACGAATTTTAAAATGGCACCAGACTTGCTCAAATGAAAATGCTCAAATTGAATGAAAGTTGCGTACATATCTGAGGATCATGCACGTAAATTGGCTTAATTTTCTGAGCTACCTACAGGGAGGTGGACCCAGATTCGTGACAGCAAAGAAATCTGGAACTGTGCAGTAATCCAAATCTAGTACTTACTTTTCTATCAACGGCTTAACTTGGCAAACAAAACACAAAACTAAGATAAGGAGAGGTTGCTACAGTAGTAAACAACTTCCAAGACACAAAATAAAAACAAAGTACTGTAGGTAAAAGCATGGGTTGTCTCCCATAAGCGCTTTTCTTTAACGCCTTTCAGCTAGGCGCAGAAAGTGTGTATCAAGTATTATCGAAGGGTGATGCATTCTCAGCGGGGTGTGGAGTTTTCTCAACTAGGCATAGTATATTGGATACATAAGTTTCAGCATCTCCCTTTTCATTAGTCTTAGGCGTGCTACTCTCATCAAACAAATTTTCAGGAACTAGCCAAGCATAGTTATTTTCTAATGCATCATTCATAGCTAAGAGCTTACATGGTATTGGTGCTTTGATCTCCCCTCCATCATCAATATTATTAGTGTATCTTATTCTATCCATATCCATCCTTTCAAGGAGACTAACAAAATTAGTAGGAGAACCAAGCATATTAAATTTAGCAAACACCTTTCTAGCTTCTCTTGCTAGACCACCAAATTCTCTAAGAAGGGTTTCTAATACAAAATCTTTCTTTTCCCCTTCTTCCATATCCTAGTTTTTTCTTTTACATTGTTGGTTACAGACTCTTTGAACAGCTGTGTGCATCCTGGTTATGCAGAGGCTAGATGTAATTGCTTTCCAAAAGTAATAAAGCATCCTTTATCGAAAAAAAGTGTGAAAAACATGTGTTGGATTATAGGATTAAGATTAACAAATTTAGTTTCCAACAGGCGAACTAAATGCGCAGCAGCAATTTCATAAGTAGGCGCAAGGTCTACCAAGTGTCTATCTTCAAAATTTTCAATAGTACTAACATGATTGAAAAATTCTTCTATATTATTTCTCCCAACTATAGACCCACGTCCTACTGGTATGTTTTTTGTGGTAAAATTAAAAGGAAACATGATGAATAAAGTAAAGTAAATGCAAGTAAACTAATTTTTTTGTGTTTTTGATATAGTAAACAAGATAGCAAGTAAAGTAAAACTAGCAACTAATTTTTTTGTATTTTGATTTAGTGCAGCAAACAAAGTAGTAAATAAAACTAAGCAAGACAAAAACAAAGTAAAGAGATTGAGAAGTGGAGACTCCCCTTGCAGCGTGTCTTGATCTCCCCGGCAACGGCGCCAGAAAATATGCTTGATGGCGTATATTTCACACGTTCGTTGGGCAACCCCAAGAGGAAGGTATGATGCGCACAGCAGCAAGTTTTCCCTCAGAAAGAAACCAAGGTTTATCGAACCAGGAGGAGCCAAGAAGCACGTTGAAGGTTGATAGCGGCGGGATGTAGTGCGGCGCAACACGAGGGATTCCGGCGCCAACGTGGAACCTGCACAACACAACCAAAGTACTTTGCCCCAACGAAACAGTGAGGTTGTCAATCTCACCGGCTTGCTGTAACAAAGAGTTAACCGTATTGTGTGGAAGATGATTGTTTGCAGAAAACAGTAGAACAAGTATTGCAGTAGATTGTATTTCAGTAAAGAGAATTGGACCGGGGTCCACAGTTCACTAGAGGTGTCTCTCCCATAAGACGAACAGCATGTTGGGTGAACAAATTACAGTTGGGCAATTGACAAATAAAGAGAGCATGACCATGCACATACATATCATGATGAGTATAGTGAGATTTAATTGGGCATTACGACAAAGTACATAGACCGTCATCCAACTGCATCTATGCCTAAAAAGTCCACCTTCAGGTTATCATCCGAACCCCTTCCAGTATTAAGTTGCTAACAACAGACAATTGCATTAAGTATGGTGCGTAATGTAACTAGTGACTACATCCTTGAACATAGCACTAATGTTTTATCCCTAGTGGCAACAGCACAACACAACCTTAGAACTTTCTGTCACTGTCCCAGGTGTCAATGCATGCATGAACCCACTATCGAGCATAAGTACTCCCTCTTGGAGTTACAAGCATCTACTTGGCCAGAGCATCTACTAGTAACGGAGAGCATGCAAGATCATAAACAACACATAAGCATAACTTTGATAATCAACATAACAAGTATTCTCTATTCATCGGATCCCAACAAACGCAACATATAGAATTACAGATAGATGATCTTGATCATGTTAGGCAGCTCACAAGATCCGACAATGATAGCACAATGGGGAGAAGACAACCATCTAGCTACTGCTATGGACCCATAGTCCAGGGGTAGACTACTCACACATCACACCGGAGGCGACCATGGCGGCGTAGAGTCCTCCGGGAGATGATTCCCCTCTCCGGCAGGGTGCCGGAGGCGATCTCCTGGATCCCCCGAGATGGGATCGGCGGCGGCGGCATCTCTGGAAGGTTTTCCGTATCGTGGTTCTCGGTACTGGGGGTTTCGTCACGGAGACTTTTTATAGGCGGAAGGGCAGGTCAAGAGGCGGCACGGGGGCCCCACACTACAGGCCGGCGCGGCCAAGGGGGGGCCGCGCCGCCCTATAGTGTGGCCCCTCCGTGGCCCCTCTTCGTCTCTCCTTCGGACTTCTGGAAGCTTCGTGAGAAAATAGGCCCCTGGGCTTTGATTTCGTCCAATTCCGAGAATATTTCCTTACTAGGATTTCTGAAACCAAAAACAACAGAAACAAGAATCGGCACTTCGGCATCTTGTTAATAGGTTAGTTCCAGAAAATGCACGAATATGACATAAAGTGTGCATAAAACATGTAGATAACATCAATAATGTGGCATGGAACATAAGAAATTATCGATACGTCGGAGACGTATCATATATATACGCGGCGCTGTGTGATCTTTGTAACCAGAAGTTTTGACAGAAATAAAGTTAAAAAGAACGGGCACGACACGTGCCCTTGGCAATAAGATTTTATTGCGTGTGTTCGTCTAGTTTGATGTGATCGATCCGTGGGCGAATCCCAATAAAAACAACATATATAAGAAGCTTTTGCTGGAAAAGCATGTATGGAGCTTAATTTTGGGTGACATAATGTTGCTCTTTTCACCGAACATTTCAACATGAGATCTACTTTAAAGATCTGGTGTGACATACACAGTGGTGCAATCGGATAATGATTTGGATGTTGGATTAGAAATCGGGCCTGCAACATCGTGTCACGAAAAAGCACTTTTCATAATAGAAGTTGCTTTCTAAAACTATTCTTTGAAACATGCCCATATACGACTGCAGTACAAAAGATTTCAGCGTTATTAGGTAAAAAGGGGATTCTTATTTGGACGTTTGGTCTGCCTGTCTTTTGCTAGTTCGCCATAAAAAAATGTAAAGCATGTGCATGCAGAAACAAAATTGGGTGGTCTTAGCAATTGGGTTTGTATTTTTAAAAGAAGAAGGAAGAGAAATAGAGCGACAGATATGATGTTTTCCTCCAGAAAAGAAAAGTTGTCTACCTACCCCGTCGAGAGTACAAACATACGCTCAAATCTCATCACACCTAACCCCGCCAGTGCTTTCTACAAACCGTACGGATGTAATGGCTTCTCCCGTCCACCCGTCGCAGCGGTAGTTCCGGCCGGGAGACGCGATCAGCTGGCATGACCTTGACCATGACCCAACAGACACTATCACCCCGACACTGCTCTATCACGCGTCCAACTCTATCACCCCGACACTGCTGCTACTAGATAGAGACGAATCCAAGGGAGCATTATAATCGCGTCATTTATTCCCCAACAGAATTGGAGAATACTGTGGTAGTTCAGAATTCGGAGAGATAGCTGGAGACAGCAGCGGGAAGCCGGGGACTCTCTCGTATAGTTCAGAGAGAGAACTGGAGAACTGGAGACGGATGGCGCCCAAGGCGGCGTCACTACTGTGGCTTCTCATGCTCTTCTCGTGCGCGTCGGCGATCGATCGCAGCCAGTTCCCTCCTCCTTCGGAGTTCCTCTTCGGGACCTCCACTTCTGCTTACCAGGTACCCCGGCCGACTTTCTCTTATTTTCCAGACAATTTAGTAGCAGTAGCAGCAAATTACAATCGTTTCTGCACATCTGGCCCGGAATCGGACAGATGTTGCTCGCGTTACCACCAAACGCACCACTTCAGCTGGGCGCATGCCGCCGATCTGGGCGATCCGATCAGGGCAGCGAGGAGAACAGATACTACATGAGATCTTGCCTAACTGTTCAACAGCACAACAACTGCATTTCTGAAGAAATCTAGATTGTTATAGTTAGCATTTTCTTAGTGGCTGCACATCGATATGGACAAGAATGGCCCTCCCAGCTCAACCAGTTGCCTCACCCGAGATCCAAATTTAACGGGCTGGGTCTGGACTCTGGGCATCCAACTGTCCAAACCTTGTTGAGCTACCCGTCTCGTTTAGATTGGAGTTTCCAACCCAGCCCTATGTGGTCCACTTGTACATGCTTCGGGGTTGGCTGCTCTGCTCCCACCTGGGCAACGGGGGTGGCTGAACACCACCGCGGATCACGGCAGAGAGCTGGAGAGGTGCTTGTCCTACCGCCGAGATAGCTAGGCGCCATGGAGGAGGGACAGCATTTGCTGAAGCCGCGGCCTTATTATTGTCGAACCACCCTATAGGTTGCTGATAGTATATTCTTCAGATTGAAGGCGCATATTTGGAGGGCAAGAAAGGCCTAAGCAATTGGGATGTCTTCACTCATAAGCAAGGTGAAGCATGACAACTCATATATCTGCGTGGTTTCAATCTGGACATATTTCTTTTAACCTTGTTATAACTTTGTTTCTTCTTATGTGCTCCTTTTTCAGGCACAATTCAAGATGGAAGCAACGGCGATATTGCTGCTGACCACTACCATCGTTACATGGTATGTTTTCCGCAAAATGCACAGAAAACCTGATGATGGAAGGTAAGCTATACTATATAAAATAAATAAACTGTAGCTATCTTCTACTCCAGGAAGACATTGAATTGATGCATTCCTTGGGTGTCAACTCATACCGATTCTCCATAGCATGGACAAGAATTCTGCCAAGTGGGTTTATCTTCCATGGACAATTGCTTCTTAAGGGATTATACTATTTGAGTCAAATAAAGATCATCTCCAAAATCTCTCCTTGCTGCAGGAGGCCGATTTGGTGATGTTAATCCAGATGGTGTAGCATTTTATAATGCCATTATTGATGCTCTTGTACAAAAAGGTATTAAACACAAAATACATGCAACAGGAGCTAAATTTTGAGGCCTTGATGCATACTAGTTGGTAACAACATGCATAACCAGGAATACAACCATTTGTTACAATATTTCATTACGACACTCCGCATGAACTTGAAGAGCGATATGGTGGATGGTTGAGTCCCGAAATAAAGTATGTATTCGTCTGTGCATCTTAATTTACTTTCCTTCTCCAAAGGGAAAAAAACCAACTTATATTCCTTCTGTGTGCTTCTCAGGAAGGACTTTGGTTACTTTGCAGAAGTATGCTTCAAAATGTTTGGCGACCGAGTAAAATTCTGGGTTACAATGAATGAGCCTAACTTATTGGCAAAATTTTCTTTTATGGATGGACGGTACCCTCCTGGTCGTTGTTCCAAGCCATTTGGGAAATGTGCCTTTGGAAATTCCTCAATAGAGCCATACATAGCAGGTCACAACATGATACTTTCACATGCAAACGCTGTGAGCATTTACAGAAAGAACTACCAGGTAGAAATTAGACTCTTGTTGGATAATAAAAAGACAAGATTACCATGTGTCTTTTCGATATAATGTTGTCAACATAACGCCATCAAGTGAAGATTTTTGATTGTGTCTTGATATCGATGCCACTTCACAGGAGAAGCAAGGTGGATATATTGGAATTTCTGTCTACACAAGATGGTATGAACCATTGCGAAACAGCACAATCGACCTACTAGCAGTTGAACGGGCTATATCCTTCAATGTTCCATGGTACTATAACTATCCTTTAGGATGTAACTGTGGATACAGATAATTGATATTTCGTTTTCTCATAAATTCAGAACATTTGTGCTCTTAAAAAGATTATAAATCTGTCTAATACAAGAAACAGGTCAACAGGCTGAAAATAATCTAGAAATATCGTGATTTTTATTTCACTACGGGGATGGAGAGAAAACTTGGACTCTCTTTTCTGTAACTGGACTTGCTTATTCTCCATTATTTATTTGGAATGAAATAAATATAATTCTTCAGGTACCACTGCTTTTTTTTTTACTTTACATGCCTTATTCTTTTTACAGGTTTTTGGACCCTATAATTCTTGGTGACTATCCTCCCGAAATGCGCAGGATATTGGGTTCAAACCTACCTCAGTTCACATTAAAGCAGAGGAAGAAACTGCGTGTTACGAAATTGGATTTCATCGGACTAAATCATTATTCAACATGGTATGTGAAAGACTGCATCTTTTCACCGTGTGAACTGGATCCTGTAGATGGGGATGCGCGAGTGGTTAGTTTAGCAGAAAGAGATGGGGTGCTTATCGGTAAAGAGGTAACCATAAGATTGCTAAATACTAAGTCGTGTTTAAGTCAGATTATAAAACATTGTTAGTAGAAGAACAATAAATAGTGATTGCAGTCTCATTCATGCAGACAGGAGTGCCATTTATTTATGATGTTCCACATGGGATGGAAGATGTGGTCGTGTATTACAAACAAAGATACAATAATACAGCAACATATATCACAGAAAATGGTGCGTCTCTCTTCGTCTTTATTATCTTTTGATGTTTGAATAATCAGTATTCTCATTTTGAGTAAGACACTGCCTATTTGCCAAAGCTTCGCAAGTTCAGAAATAATCAAAGCATATTGTCTCTATTTGGAAGCAAATAATTTGTCTTATTTCCTTCCAGAATTGCTTCCAATGCTGTCAGAACCAATTTTAATGGAAGCTTTCTTATTATTGTAATGTTACAGTCTTACAGATCAATAATATGTGTGACATATGTGCAAGCTAACTCATATTTTCAGGTTACCCTCAAGCAAGCGATATCGGCATGAGTGCTAATGATTTTACCAGTGACAAAGGAAGAATTGATTTTATAAGTGGCTACCTCAAATTTTTAGCCTCGGCGATAAGGTAATGTAGGCAACTCTGGACACCCCATGCATAGATTTGGCTTCCACCTATGCATTGGAATATTAGATGGGTTCCTGGAATATTCCGCGCTAACATTTCATTGCAATGTATCGCTTGACATTGCTTGAGAATGCGAAAAAGATTTCAATACAATGCAGGGTTGTCCCTACCAGATGATTGATTGACCTTGCTGATGCTCCGTTCTCTCATGTTATAACTGTTGTTATGGGAGTGCTACCAAATTGTTATTATGGCTACTTTTACTTCACTCTCTGAATACTAGCCCGTGTCTCTTGTCAAAAAAAATTGAAGGAAAGGAGTTGATGTACGTGGTTACTTTATGTGGTCTCTTCTTGACAACTTCGAGTGGACGTCTGGATATACGGCAAGGTTTGGGCTCTACCATGTCGACTTCAAGACACAGAAGAGGACCCCAAAACTATCAGCTGAATGGTACAGGAAGTTCCTCAAAGGTTCACTTGTGACAAGAAAGTTCCAAGATGGATCCCAACCCCAGCGAAATTCTTCTTGAGACACTGATGGTTTGTTTTCCCCGTGACTGGTTATTATGTAAACATGATGCTTCGTGTACTGATCGGGATCAGCACATGAGTTTTTCTTCTGCACGATGGAAAGGGTTATCATATGGAATCTGGCAACTGAATGAAAGGGAAAAATGTTTTTTTGATGCTTCATCTTGCAGAAACACATTCCATACGCCAGGCAATATAAAGTTGTAACTTGCAAGGCAGCTGTATGTGTGAATAAATGAAGGATATGTTCGTGTATTGGATAAGCACGCCACCAATCTCGAACATCCCAGTGCCCCTTCCCTTCTCCCAGACAATTTCTCTCCCTTCTCTTCTCTCCAATCAACCGATGGGGCCATGAGGATGGGGAGATTTGATAATAACCACTACAGGAATGCTGCGCTGCGCCGACGGCCGTGGCGTACGCCGACGGCCAAATGTCGGGGCCGTCGGCGTACTGCCCGGTCAGCCCAGCTGCTCGAAGCGCCCCTCGGCGTATCGCGCCCCTCGGCGTATGACACGCTATGCCGAGGGTGGCCCTCGGCGTATCGGCGGCCCTCGGCATAGGTTGAGGGTGCGACCCCGTCCCGTCGCCCCGCGGCCATGCCCTAACTGAACCTTGACGGCGTGAAGCCTATGCCGAGGGCCACCGTCGGCGTAGCTGAGCCAATTTCTCCCGCCGAATCCTCCCGCCCCTCCCGCCAAAATGACGTCAGCTGTCTAGCCTATGCCGAGGGGCACCGTCGGCTTAGCATCCATCTTTTTTTTCCTTTTTCCCGCCCATTTCTCCCGCCCAATCTTTCCCGCCAATTTTTCCCGCCATTTTCTCCCGCCAGCTTTTCTCGCCGTTTCAGCCCCTCGCCTCCCTATATATACCCATGTGTTCTTCTCCAACAAAACACCACCACCAGCATGGTGTGGTGTTGTTTGTCTAATGTTGTACCCCGGTCTTTCGGCTACACGCACATGCGCTGACGGCACTTAGGCATGTCCTGGACGTATAGGGCAGAACTCACCGGTGGGGTGAACCGGAGGAAAACCTTAGATAGCATGGATCCATACTTGCCACCACATGACCTAAAACAAAGGAAAAAAGTCCATTGCTAACCCTAACTCTAACCCTAACCCTAACCCTAGGGGTAGATTTGCGGGGTCCCCGCCCCCTAGGGTTTCCCTAGATACAAACCACCGGAGCGTCCGAATCGCTGGAAACTCCTGCTACGGCTCATCCGGGGCCTATTTCATTCCAAACCTATGGTTTCCATGTGCATATGTCCTAAACAAAGCAAAGAAATTAAAAAAATCCATTGGTGAACCCTCGCACGAAAAAAGCTATAGGGGTAGATCTGCAAGGTCCCCGGCCTAGGGTTTCCCAAGATACAGATCACCGGAGCGTCGGAATCGCTTGAAAACTTGCATTTGTCCCTAACATATGTGTACAAGTGTGATGTAAGGTTTGTCTAACCTTGCATGTACCCCGCGTTGACGATTTCCGCATACATGGGCCGACACTTGGTAAAATCCAGGATTTGTATGTGGAAACTCCTGCTACGGCTCATCCGGGGCCTATTTCATTCCAAACCTATGGTTTCCATGTGCATATGTCCTAAACAAAGCAAAGCGCGGCGGTAGGATACCTCCTACGCACCACCTATCACATGCCATATGCGCGCGGAAGCCATCTGGGAATCCCACCCGCTTCCTGCGGTGCCCCGCCGAATCCGCTGGAAACTGTCCGGATTTGAACTGGGGCGACACTTTCCTTCGCTCAATAAATGGAGGGAAAAATGTTTTTAGGTCTAGGACGCGTCATTTTATGTGCTAAATGTTTTCCGTTTCGCGCGTTGGCGGACGGGTGCACGCGCGCGCCCGGTACGGCCATACCGCATGTCCCGGCGGCCCCGTTTTGCGCAGTTGGCAAAGCAAACGGAGCCAAAAAATCGAGCGGAGCCGCGTGGCGTCATTTTATGTGTCCTAGTGACCACTGCAAAAGACGGAACTGGGATACGGCAATTATCTTGGAGAACCCTTCACGAACAGGGCTATCTCGTCCGGAGTTCTATGGCTTTTAGGGGAAATGAGTAGGAAACGGCCCGTTTCACCACATAGTTTGTCGGAACGAGGCCATATTTGGCACGTGCGTGGGCCTTAGGATGGGAAGCAAGGCCCCGGTCGCGGATTTCCAATCCGAACCACGGGCGACGGTTTTTCCATTTTCGGGGTCTTAGGAAGGGCTTTTTTTGTGAAGCGGCTACATGGCGCGCATTTCAGTATCGCGCGGGACCTCCGCGCGGCGGTAGGATACCTCCTACGCACCACCTATCACATGCCATATGCGCGCGGAAGCCATCCGGGAATCCCACCCGCTTCTGCGGTGCCCGCCGAATCCGGAAACCGTCCGGATTTGAACTGGGCGACACTTTCCTTCGCTCAATAAATGGAGGGAAAAATGTTTTTAGGTCTAGGACGCGTCATTTTATGTGCTAAATGTTTTCCGTTTCGCGCGTTGGCGGACGGTGCACGCGCGCCCGGTGCAGCCATACCGCATGTCCGGCGGCCCCGTTTTGCGCAGTTGGCAAAGCAAACGGAGCCAAAAATCGAGCGGAGCCGCGTGGCGTCATTTTATGTGTCCTAGTGACCACCTGCAAAAGACGGAACTGGATACGGCAATTATCTTGGAGAACCCTTCACGAACAGGGCTATCTCGTCCGAGTTCTATGGCTTTTAGGGGAAATGAGTAGGAAACGGCCCGTTTCACCACATAGTTTGTCGGAACGAGGCCATATTTGGCACGTGCGTGGGCCTTAGGATGGGAAGCAAGGCCCCGGTCGCGGATTTCCAATCCGAACCACGGGCGACGGTTTTTCCATTTTCGGGTGCCGGAAGGGCTTTTTTTGTGAAGCAGCTACATGGCGCGCATTTCAAGATCGCGCGGGACCTCCGCGCGGTAGGATACCTCCTACGCACCACCTATCACATGCCATATGCGCACGGAAGCCATCTGGGAATCCCACCCGCTTCCTGCGGTGCCCCGCCGAATCCGCCGGAAACCGTCCGGATTTGAACCGGGCGACACTTTCCTTCGCTCAATAAATGGAGGGAAAAATGTTTTTAGGTCTAGGACGCGTCATTTTATGTGCTAAATGTTTTCCGTTTCGCGCGTTGGCGGACGGGTGCACGCGCGCGCCCGTACGGCCATACCGCATGTCCCGCGGCCCCGTTTTGCGCAGCTGGCAAAGCAAACGGAGCCAAAAAATCGAGCGGAGCCGCGTGGCGTCATTTTATGTGTCCTAGTGACCACTGCAAAAGACGGAACTGGGATACGGCAATTATCTTGGAGAACCCTTCACGAACAGGGCTATCTCGTCCGGAGTTCTATGGCTTTTAGGGGAAATGAGTAGGAAACGGCCCGTTTCACCACATAGTTTGTCGGAACGAGGCCATATTTGGCACGTGCGTGGGCCTTAGGATGGGAAGCAAGGCCCCGGTCGCGGATTTCCAATCCGAACCACGGGCGACGGTTTTTCCATTTTCGGGTGCCGGAAGGGCTTTTTTTTGTGAAGCAGCTACATGGCGCGCATTTCAGTATCGCGCGGGACCTCCGCGCGGCGGTAGGATACCTCCTACGCACCACCTATCACATGCCATATGCGCGCGGAAGCCATCTGGGAATCCCACCCGCTTCCCGCGGTGCCGCCGAATCCTGAAACCGTCCGGATTTGAACTGGGGCGACACTTTCCTTCGCTCAATAAATGGAGGGAAAAATGTTTTTAGGTCTAGGACGCGTCATTTTATGTGCTAAATGTTTTCCGTTTCGCGCGTTGGCGGACGGGTGCACGCGCGCGCCCGGTACGGCCATACCGCATGTCCCGGCGGCCCCGTTTTGCGCAGTTGGCAAAGCAAAAGGAGCCAAAAAATCGAGCGGAGCCGCGTGGCGTCATTTTATGCGTCCTAGTGACCACTGCAAAAGACGGAAGTGGGATACGGCAATTATCTTGGAGAACCCTTCACGAACAGGGCTATCTCGTCCGGAGTTCTATGGCTTTTAGGGGAAATGAGTAGGAAACGACCCGTTTCACCACATAGTTTGTCGGAACGAGGCCATATTTGGCACGTGCGTGGGCCTTAGGATGGGAAGCAAGGCCCCGGTCGCGGATTTCCAATCCGAACCACGGGCGACGGTTTTTCCATTTTCGGGGTGCCGGAAGGGCTTTTTTTTGTGAAGCAGCTACATGGCGCGCATTTCAGTATCGCGCGGGACCTCCGCGCGGCGGTAGGATACCTCCTACGCACCACCTATCACATGCCATATGCGCGCGGAAGCCATCTGGGAATCCCACCCGCTTCCCGCGGTGCCCCGCCGAATCCGCTGGAAACTGTCCGGATTTGAACTGGGGCGACACTTTCCTTCGCTCAATAAATGGAGGGAAAGGATGACATGTTTAAACACCTTCTGCAATATGGGTATATGCCTCGTTACGTCACGCAGATCGACTTTGATGAGCACGAACGTGACAGAGGTGAGGTGATGCGGCAGCGGCTCAATGGCAATGAGTACGATGGGGTTAGAGACTTTCTAGATGATCTTGTCGATGCCCACATGCCAGAGTCGCCACCTTCACGGGAGGAACCGCCAGAACCGGAGGAACCTCCAGAACCGGAGGAACCAGAGCCAGCCGCGAAGGCCTTCTATGATATGATAGCCGCTGCTAAGACGCCTCTGTACGATGGCGCCGAGATTTCTCAGCTCGATGCCATCTCCCAATGTCTAGCCGACAAGACCCGGTACAACACCACCCGTGACGGCTTCGAAGCAAGTCTGAAAACAACTGGTAACATGTTGCCCAAAGGGCATTGTCTGCCTAAAAGCCTGCACGAGACGAGGCAACTCATGTCGGCGCTCAACATGGATTATCAAAGGATAGACTGTTGTGAAAATGGCTGTGTTCTCTTCTGGAAACAGTTTGCGGAGGACAAGTACTGTCCCATTTGTAAGGCCTCTAGGTATGAAGAGGTAACGGGAAAGGATGGTCAGGTGAGGCAGTCAAAGATCGCAAAGTCGATTCTTCGGTATCTCCCATTCATAAAAAGAATCCAGCGGCTTTACTTGACTGAGGAGACCGCCAAACAGATGACGTGGCACAAGATGGGGACTCGAATAAAGGACAATCAGGGGCGGACGAAGATGGGACATCCATCTGATGGCAATGCATGGAAGAACTTTGATAGAAAATACCCCCATATGGCAGCAGATGCTCGGAATGTCAGAATTGCGATAGCTACAGATGGCTTCAATCCATATGGTATGTCGAATTCCAATTACAGTTGTTGGCCCGTGTTTGTAATTCCGCTCAATCTCCTCCCGGAGTCCTAATGACGAGGAAGACCATGTTTCGTCGCTGATCATTCCAGGGCCCCATTACCCGGGAAGAACTTGAGTGTCTACATGCAGCCGATTGTGGAAGATTTGAACCACTCTTGGCACCACGGGACGTTGACGTACGACCGAGCATCGAAGACAAACTTCTGCATGAAAGTTTGGTTGCGATTATACCATGCATGACATGCCTGGGTACGCCCTAACATGTGGATGGTGTACAGCTGGTAAATGGCCATGCCCGGTGTGTGCGAGCATCGACTTGAGTTCCTTTGGCTAAATAAGGGTCGCAAGTATGTTGCGTTTGACACGAATCGGCGGTACCTCAAACGGAGGCATCCGTTCAGAGAAGACAAAAGAACTTCAAGAAAGGCAAAGTTGTGCATGAAGTAACAGAGGTGCCAAAGTTCGATGGTATAGCTGTTGATGCCGAGCTACGTGCTCTCGTGCCGGCCGCATCGAATCTGGCCATCAATTTGAGGGATATGGTGTAACGCACAACTGGACTCACGAGGCAGCCTTAACGAAGCTCGAGTATTACAAGGACCTCGAACTGCCCCATAACATCGATGTGATGCACACCGTAAAGAATGTCGCGGAGTCCTTATTTCACACGTGCCTAAACATTCCCGGAAGTCAAAGGATAATGTCAAGGCTAGAGTTGATGTTGAGAAGCTCGTGATAGCAAGAAATTACACATGCAACGTCCTACTGGCCGTCGAAAGAATTGGTTCAAGCCGCACGCCGACTTCTGCCTTGATTCCATCCAAAAGAAGGAGGCATTCAAGTGGCTAAAATACGTTGTGATGTTCCCTGATGGTTATTGTTCGAATATGAGCAAGGGAGTCAATCTTTCGACGGGAAAAGTCACCGGGCTCAAGAGTCACGACTATCATATATGGATTGAGCGGCTGATGCCGGTGATGCTTCGAGGTATCTCCCCGAGAAAATATGGCGAGTGCTCGCGGAGTTGAGCCATTTCTTCCGCACGCTACGTGCTAAGCAGATATGTCCTAAGGTTATTGAGAAGCTGCAAGTTCAAGTGCCGGAGTTGTTATGCAATTTGGAGATGATCTTTCCGCCAGGCTTCTTTACTCCGATGGCACATCTCATTGTGCACCTCGCAAACGAGGCACTATTGGGTGGCCCAAAGGTGCAGTTTCGGTGGCAGTTTTGTATTGAGAGAGAGTTCAAGTATATTCGGAAGATAACTGGAAACAAAGCCAAGATTGAAGCATGCATAGCTGAGGCAACGTGCCTTCGGGAGATGGCAGATGCCGCAACAACGTACTATCCTGATGAAGTTCCCACTCAGCATAACCCGGTCTCTCGTTACAATGTCGACGTGCCCATGAATGACCCCAAGCTTCAACTATTCCAATGTCCCGGTGGCAAGGCTGGTAAAGGACAAAAATATAGATTGGAGAGGGAAGAGAAGGATTGCATAATGCTCTATGTGCTTATGAACATGAAGGAAGTGGTGGGGGGACGACGACGATGGCGGTCACGATTTCATTAGGTAACATGGTGTAATGCTTATTGTATCTAGTTTCGATCACCTACACTCAACTCGGTCTAATGCTTATTGTATCCTTTCAGCGAATTCACGGATGAACAGTGGTGGCTTCCGCGCGATCCCACGGGCGCGGAGTTGGAGACTCTACTGAAAGAGGGTGCTCCCGAAGTAAAAATAAACTTTGTGTCTTGGTTCATGAAAAAAGTAATGTCTAAGCTGTCCCTCTTACCTACCAATATGTGACTTGTCCCTGTTATTCCACGTAACTAATGCACACAACAAATTTGAACCGTGATTGTAGGGAGCTGATGCAAACGTTGAGATGACAGATGAGTTGAGATGTGTTTCCCAAGGTTGTAACCGTGACGTCATGAAGTATGAGAAGTATGACGTGAATGGGTTTCGATTCCATACAGAGACACACCCGTAAGGGCCGGGCGAATCCAAAAACTATAAATACTGGTGTCTTCACTAAAGGATCCGATACCTTTGATTACTACGGGAGGTTAGAGAATGTATACGAGCTGACCTTCAACCGTACAAACAAACAACTCAATCTCGTTGTGTTCAAGTGTCATTGGTTCGACCCAAGAGGTGGACAGAGAATTACCAAGTCCATTGGGTTAGTTGAAGTTAAGCCTTCCACCACCTATACCGGAGCCGATGTCTATATTGTTGCTCACCAAGCCAAGCAAGTTTATTATTTGCCGTACCCATGCCGTAAAGCGGCCCTCAACGGCTGGGAAGTCGTGTTCCGTGTATCGCCACATGGTAACCTACCGATTCCCTCCGAGGACGATTACAACAACATTGACCCCTGTAACATACGAGGGAATTTTCTATCAAGAGGAAGAGGACTTCGGGCACTTTGAGTTAGAATGTGTTCTTGAAGAGGACCTCAGAACGATGCGTAAACTCGTGGTGAGTCAGTGGTGGATCTAAAGGACATAGATATGCTCGAGAAGTTACAAGTGGAAGATGATAGCGATGATGAGCCTCCACCCGTCTATCAAAATCCAACTTACTACTCAAAAGATAGTGATAGTGATAGTGGCAAGGAGAAAGAAAATGAGATTGACGATGAGATTGATGACGGCTGGTGAGGGTCTTTTATGTGTTTATATTTCAACATGCTTCTTATTTGTTTAGTATCTTTATGCTTAGTATTTATATTTTTTTCAACATGCTTCTTTATTGCTTAGTATCTTTATGCTTAGTATTTATATATTCTTGAACATGCTTCTTAATTGTTTAGTGTCTTTATGCTTACTATTTATATATTTTTCAACATGCTTCTTAATTGTTTTTTCTTTCTCAATGCAGGTGATTGAACAATATGAGCGGCGGCAAGGAGGACTCGTCGAGCTTGCTTAAGAAGATGCAACAACGCAAGAACAATGTTAGAAGGAGTGAGAGGGAACCGCGTCGCAATCCGCGTTACGAGGACTTTGCGGTAGGAGGAGGAGGACGAGGACGAGGACGAGGACGGGGACGAGGTGGTGGAGCTGGAGGTGGCTTGGGAGGAGGTGGAGGTGGAGGTGGAGGTGGCTGGGGAGGACCGGACTTTGAGCCACCACCCTCGGCTTCAGGCGACGTTGCTTCCGGGTTCTTTTTGGAGGGGACGTCTAGAGAGGAGGCGGAGACGGAGTCTAGAGCCGAGGAGGACTCTAGCCGCGGGTTTGAGACTCCGGAGGAGGATGGGCGGCCGAAGGCACTGAAGATTCGTGGGGAAGCGAGAGTCCCCGACGAGAGGAAGGAGCCTAAGACCCATGAGGCGAAGACCCTTATAATTCCTGCTGGCACTGAGTAAGTGTACTAATTTGGCAATTTCGATTTTCATGTACTAATGTTTGATTTTCATGTACTAATGTTTGATTTTCATGTGCTAATGTTTGATTTTCATGTGCAGCAATTGGATATTTCCTCCGGGGTCAAGGGGCGCCGCCTAGCAGCATGATTGGAGCTTTGCTTAGGAAGTTCTGGCCGGGCAAGTACTATCCCCTCGGCAAGTCCCAGCTGGCGAGATGAAGCTAGCCACTACTTGGACGGACTACGAGAGTGCCCCTGGCGTAGGCTTCCCGACGGCTGCTGAGGCCGTGATGAGAAAGTTTTGGGTAAGACATATTTTCTCGAGCTTCGTTCATATTTGATGACCCCAATGTTCTAACTCATGAATCTCACAATTGTTTTTTGCATGATTGAAGTGTTTTTATCGTGTGGCGCCCGAGGTTGAGGAGGCGGCCGCGAACAGGACTTTGCGGGCGACTTGTGAGAGGTTGACACCGCAGGTGTGGTACAACCAAAGGATCACGTCCGCGGGTCACTTCTGGGCAGAGAGAGGCGAGAGGGTCCATAAGCCGGACATTGTCGGTAAGAATGCTAAGGCCGAGTACGAGATGACGGTGGAGGACTACATGTCGGTGAGTAAAATGTCAATGAGATTCTACATTGCTACTAAGTTGCGATTGCATTAGATTGAGTTGAGTATTGCATTTTCAGGTTATCCCCGATTGGGCGAGCCGCATGCCGAGGCATGGGAGGAGATGGTTAGGACGAGGTGGCTCAAGATGGACGAGGACTTTGCAGCCGTGGCGAGGCGGAACGCGGAGAACCGAGGCGACGGTGGCACACACCGTGGGGAAACCTCAGCTACGAGCGCTACAAGGGGAAGACGGTATGTATACATTTTATTTTCCTTCAGGTTCAAAGTTGGTACTCACAACATTTCCTTTCGCGATGCAGAGGGCCGCGTTAGGACCCGAGGAGGAGATGTCTGACCTCGAGATATACAACAAGATGCGGCTTAAGAAGCCCGATCTCTCGCAGCCTCAGCCCTCGCTCCCTGAGTACTTCGGCACCTACGCCGAGGACGTCGAGAACTACTGCGAGATGGTGAGGCATCGTCACCCGGAGGTGGATGACCCCATGAGCGCGGAGGTCGACGAGGAGTCGTTGGTCCTGTCGTCCGGAGGGTTGCCGCATGGCCGTCTCGCCATGCTGAACAAGGCCGTCAAGCATACCCTCACCACGACCTTCACGCGTCTCAAGGCGGGACTCACCAAGGACAGCCCCCCTCTCCCGCCTCGTCGCCGGGCTCGGCAACAACCCGCATACGACGTAAGTTTCCCTCATTTCCATCCTCTTTCCGACTTTCGTTCATACATTGCTAAGTGCTAACGAGACATGAATTTGTGAAATTGTAGCCTCGACTTCGAGGCGGCCTACGTGGTCGCTCATCAAGAATATCAGGTGGCCTTCAACCAGCACCAGCAGCACTTCATGGAGTACATGGCATATATACATGTAAGTTCCAACCTTTGTTTTCGCAAATGATGACAAGTCCCACTTTCCCCTAGTTTGATGCTTCATTTCTTCAAAGACTGACATGTAAACTATCTTGCAGGCGTCGATGGTGGCCAATCAAATCGACAGACAGCGGATTTAGGGCCGATGCCTCCCTTTCCGGGGCCGGCGCCAAACATGCCATCGAAGGAAAATTTCGCTGCGGAGTACTATGGGAGAACAACGGTAAGTTCTTCGCCAAACCGAATACTACGGCTTTCCTTTGCCTCGCAAATTGCTAACATCTCGGGAACATGTGTGTAGGGAACGGGATGTTCCGGAAACCAGGGTGGTGGGAGGAGATCACACCGGTTCATCATGCTGGTCCTTCTCCCGGTGCTACACCCGGTACTTCTCCCGGTACTTCTCCCGGTCCTTCTCCCGGTGGTTCTTCCGCAGCTTCTACCGGAAGGAATCGGCCCGGGCCGGTGTCTAGCGGCGACGAGCTCCTCTAGTTGTCGCATTGTATCTCTTATCGACACTATGGCACCATGTATGCACACTAGGGCACCACCATGTATGCACATTATGGCACTATGTATCCACTATGACACTATGTATGCACTTCATGTTATGTGTATTTGCACTTCATGCGAAGTTCCTGTGAATTTTATGTGCTTTTATTATCTGCCAAATCTGGAAAACAGCAAAAAAACCAAAAAAATGACCAAATGGTCCAAGCTACGCCGACGGCTTCCCCTCGGGGTAGCGTCGACATGGACCAAATGGTCTCATGTACGCCGACGGCTTCCTCGGGGTAGCGTGCGCGCCGCTCGCCAGGGCCTGCCGCGTGGCAGGGTACGCCGACGGCCTCACGCTCGGCGTAGCGTGCGCCCGCCGCTCGCCAGGGCCTGCCGCGTGGCAGCGTACGCCGACGGCCTCACTCTCGGCGTAGCGCGCGCCACGGCTCGCCAGAGCCCGCCGCGTGGCAGCGTACGCCGACGGCCGCACCCTCGGCGTAGAGGTAACGACCGTCAGGTCGACGTCGTCCGTTAGCTTGCTACGCCGAGGGCTAGTACGCCGACGGGTGGTCGTCGCCCTCGGCCTTCGCCTTATACGCCGACGGTCTCCTCTACGCCGACGGCCAGCTGGGCTGTCCCGAGGCTGACCTTGCCCGAGGAGCTATGCCGAGGGTCCCCGTCGGCGTACCATACGCCGAGGGCGTGGCGGTGGTACGCCGAGGGCCGCCGGCCGTCGGCACCTCGATGGATTCCTGTAGTGAACCCATGCAGCTCGCACGCCTTCCATCATATGCCCCCTTTTCCGTATGACTCGCTTCTAACCCCCCCCCCCCCCACCACCCCAAGTGCGGCTTAATTTTTTCTGATTTCCCCTCCAACATTGTTATCTCTTTATTAATGTAAGAAGTAAAAAAACTAACCTAATTAAATTCTGAATTGACTAATCTGCCCTTGTCCATCTAGTTTCTTCATGTCACTTTCTGCCCTTCCTCTCATCCTCGACCTAGCCGCCAGAGCTGTTGCCCTGCCATTCGTCGGACCTGCGCTACACCGCGTTTCCACCCAACCACCGGCCTTCATTGTTGCCCCAAGGTAAGGCAATCTTTCTCCCCTTCTTTTTTTGGATTTTGTGTTCTTGCTCTTCCGTGGTTGATCAAAATCCGCTGAAACCCTAGGTGTTGAGGCAGATTGACATGGAGATTTGAGTGGGAGGGGATGAAGGGTAGTTTTTCTATTCATGTGCCCATTTCTTGATTATGTATTGACAATTCTGTTAAACATGCCAGAAGTGGGTATTAGCTAAATGGATGTTGAACTCGGGAGGGTGGGTGTGTGTGTGGGGGGGGGGGGGGGGTTAAAAGAGATGCACAGGAAGAAGAGGCCATGGGCGCATGAGATGAAAATGGGTCGTTTGAATGCCCGAGTTCCCTCCATGTTGTGGCCTGATGATGCATGTAAAATGCATACATGAACATTGTAGTTTTATTGATACATATTTCCACATATTTGCAACATATATGATGTTAGATGTTTTACATTGATTTATGGGGATTTGCCAATGATCCCATTTATTTGGGTGATAACTCTGTAGGGCAGGAAAATCTTGTTTTGTGTATTTTTTTAAAATTTCACGGAACTAAACGGAATCAAATTGAGCTAGGATTTCGGGGATGCCAATATTTCACCACGAGAAGCATCAGGAGCACTCAAATCTCACGAGAAGAGCTGGGAGGCCCAAAATAGGGCAGGTGGCGCGCCCAGTCAGGGTGGGCGCGCCGCCCAACCTTATTTGGCCCTCGGGCCTCCGATTGACCTGATTCTATCACCCACTAAATTCATTTGACCTAAAACCCCCTATATATACGACCCCCCTCCCCCCGAGGGTTCCCTCGAGGAGAGCGCGACAGAAACACCGAAACACCAAAATAGAGGCTGAAGCAGGAAAGATTGAAGGCGGAAACTTCACCAGAACCGCCGCCAGAGGGATTTCCACCTTCTCCAACGTCTTCAACATCATCACCATGATGAAGGGGGAGCAGTCCACCTCTGGATTATAGGTTTGTGGCAGTAGCTTGATCTATTTATCGCATGTTCTTAATAAATCTTAGTACCACATGAGCTTCCCTACATGATTATGGTCATATATGTAATTTCTATGTGGTGGATCTTTATTCTATGATATTGAGATATGAGATGGAATCTATTATGTGTAATATGTATTGATAGATGCATATCATGTACTCTATTCTTAAGTGTTTGTTCTGATCCAACTTGTATGCAAGAACATATGTGGGTAGAAGTGTGTATTAGATGGACTAGCATGGTTTTAGTGATTAAAATAGTGACAACAAATTCTTGATCTATTATGGTTTAACATTTTTCCTTTTCTGCCTCACTAGGGATAAAGTGAATGCATGTGCTATGTTTATCATGTTACAATAGTGATAATCTTGTTTTCTCAAGGTAGCATATTTGATATTCAAATATCATGTCAAATTACTTAAGGCTATGCTCTGTTAATTCTTAATACAAGATTGCTTGGAGTTTTCCCTTTCTTGTGGAGTATAAGAGAGATGTGTTGCATCATCTCTATGTTAAGACATGATGCCCATATGAATGCTTATTAAACACACATTGAAGTTCCACCAATATTATGTCAATGATAAATTGTTAGTATCCACTACAACTTAAAAAGAGAATAGACAGGTGAAACCATGAATACCAGTCCAATTTTAATCATAAGAAACACCGTTCCACTACTTTTATCATACTTTATACTTGCAGCAACATTTTAATCCGAAAAGGCAAATATACTTTCTTTACTTAATCTCACACAAATAAAAAACAACTATCTCTTTACCGCTTTTACTTATTTTACTTAGTTTATTTGCTTTACTTTACTTTCAATACCTCTTTTATCTACAATCACTAATACGAAACCTTGTGCTTGACAAACACACAGTGCAGTTGGAGACACAAGGCAAAACTTTACTTTGCAGGATTGCTGGAAGAAGATAAAGAGGAGATACCTCTAAGCCAAATCCCCGAGAGTTTGATATAAACCCTTGAGTCACCCTTGTGGGGAAAACTTCTCTTGTTACGAAATTCTGCACTTGAAGTCCCAACGATTTGACGATATACGTGAGCGCCATCACCTGACCAGTTCTCAAACCACCCTTGGGCCTAGCCAAGGAGCTACTGCAGAATCGGTTGTTCCTCTAGAGCCTGGCCCGTTGTCTCCATTGGGTTGGACATATGGGGAAAGAGCGGGCGACACCGTGTGTGCCATAAACCCCCTTACCGCCCCCACTCCTTCCTCTCAATCTTCCTCTCCACTCTCACCCACATCTGTCACATAGAACGTCACGGTTTCACTACCACCGACGAATCCATCGCATCTCCGCAACGAGAAAGAGCGAACTAGACGCGAAGAGGAAGGCAACTCTGTCCGAGAGCATAACTGGCACATGCATCGCAGCCGCGACCTGCATAGTGACCTAGACCTTGACCTTGGCCTCGCGTAGGCTGTCTCCAATGTAGTAAGCATCTCTACCATCTCCTCGGACGCCCATTTTTTTGTGGATTTGGAGGAAGATGAACATTGTTGCAGATTGCAATGTCATGCACACTAGATCTGTTAGGGGTAACCACAAGGTTAAGTTTAGACTGCGGATTAGTTCGGGTTGTCGTGATTTAGAACAATTTTGTAACGGTTAACACAATTACGGCTTCACCTTGCTTCGACCCGGTTGGTTTTGCTTGCATGCATGACACATTCTGTGTAGATCGGTTTCAGTTTTTAACAAAACTGAGATTACTATAGATGCGGGGAGAGGATAGTGTTTTAGCACAATTCATTTTTGATCAATCGAGGCTACTAGTACTCATGCATGTTACATAGGCCGATGATTTTAGGATTGCACTTCATATATGAAGTGGGATTATGAGCATTTAGCAAGTGTTGCGCTTTTACCGAAGCGTCTGTGCTTAGTATTTTTAAAATGTTCGATTGTCTCATAAATTTTTACTACATATTTGATATGAGGCCTTCAATGTTTGCAGTTGATCGATAATTAAAAACAGGGCAACAAACTACATGGAAGGGGTGAGCGAACCATTCCATTGTACTAATAGTCATGGTTAGCACTTTACTAGGTTCACGCACACTGTCCCTGTGATTTGTCTGTCCAAGTATGAGGCCCATTTTCCTTAATTATCACTGTGATGATGTTTGCTTTCTATGGTCGATGATTACAGTAGGACACCATAATATCGGTTGGAATTACCGAACCATGTACATTGTACTAACACTCACTAGCAATGAACTAGGTTTGCTAACTCCATCTCTGAAATTTGTGTGTCCAATGCTACCATGAGGCTGTAGATATGTGCATTGCATTTGTGTTATGTTTGCAATGACCGATGATTACTATATTCAGTAGCATAATATATTTTAAGGATGATCTACAATACCCAGGGTCGTACAAAAACACACTACTATTGCATGCTCCTTGGTGTTGCAGGATATTTCTTAGCTTGCACATGATACTATCTATGAGGCTCCCTATGTTCTTAATGGATGCTTCATGGCAAGTGAGTGAAATATGTCACTCTTATAGTGCCACAATGATCCTATCCAACCTTGTACATTGCACAAATAGTTCTTATTGTGCATGCACTTGGTTGGATAGCATCAATTGTGGTAGACATTGTGATCAATTATATATGAGGCCTTCTTTACAATGTGCTTCACGAAGAGGAGTGTCTGAAGTTCTTCGTCCGGGTGATCTTCCAGCCTACCATGGGCTCGTGCACAATCCCTAAGCCATTTGTGCCATGGTTCGGGAAGACCCCTTCCAACATCAATCCTTGTCGCCATCACTTGATGCAATTAGGCCGTCAAGACCAAGCTCACCCTAGGATTTCTATCATATGAACATTGCAGATCAAGATCGAAATAAACATCTTCTCTACGAATCACACTTACCACTACACATCAAGGCTATGAATAAGGCTAAACCTAGTCAGGACATGCTCATGCTAAAGCTGACCAAGATTTACCATTGCAACATGGTAGATCTGCAAAACCTAATTGGAGGTGTGATTTCTGTTGGAGATATGCCCAAGAGGCAATAATAAAGTGGTTATAATATATATTTATGTTTATGATAAATGTTTGCATACCATGCTATAATTGTATTAACCGAAACATTGATACATGTGGGTTATGTAAACAACAAGGAGTCCCTAGTAAGCCTCTTATATAACTAGCTTGTTGATTAATAGATGATCATAGTTTCACGATCATGAACATTGGATGTTATTAATAACAAGGTTATGTCATTAGATGAATGATGTAATGGACACATCCAATTAAGCGTAGCATAATATCACGTCATTAAGTTCATTTGCTATAAGCTTTCGATACATAGTTACCTAGTCCTTTGATGACCCACAAGTATAGGGGATCGCAACAGTCTTCGAGGGAAGTAAAACCCAATTTATTGATTCGACACAAGGGGAGCCAAAGAATATTTGTAAGCCTTAACATCGGAGTTGTCAATTCAGCTGCACCTGGAAACAGACTTGCTCGCAAGAGTTTATCAGTAGCAACAGTTTTATAGCAGTAGCAGTAGTGAAATATAAGCAGCAATGTAACAAAGACAGCAGTAGTGATTATAGTAAACAACAGGATTAAAATACTGTAGGCACAGGGATGGATGAACGGGCGCTGCATGGATAAGAGAACTCATGTAACAATCAAGGCAGGGCATTTGCAGATAGTAATAAAACAGTATCCAAGTACTAAACAACCATAGGCATGTGTTCCGTATATAGTCGTACGTGCTCGCAATGAGAAACTTGCACAACATCTTTTGTCCTACCAGCCGGTGGCAGCCGGGCCTCTAGGGAAACTACTGGTAATTAAGGTACTCCTTTTAATAGAATAGAGTACCGGAGCAAAGCATTAACACTCCGTGAACACATGTGATCCTCACATCACAGCCTTCCCCTCCGGTTGTCCCAATTTCTGTCACTTTGGGGCCTCGGGTTCCGGACAGCAATATGTGTATACAACTTGCAGGTAAGATCATAAAACAATGAATATCATCATGAATCAATAACATGTTCAGATCTGAAATCATGGCACTCGGGCCTTGGTGACAAGCATTAAGCATAACAAGTTGCAACAATATCATAAAAGTACCAACAACGGATACTAGGCACTATGCCCTAACAATCTTATGACTATTACATGATCAATCTCATCCAATCCCTACCATCCCCTTCAGCCTACAGCGGGGGAATTACTCACACATGGATGGGGGAAGCATGGATGGTCGATGGAGAGGCGTCGGTGGTGATGATGACAATGATCTCCTCCAATTCCCCGTCCCGGCAGGGTGCCAGAACGGAGTTTCTGGTCCCGAGACGGAGTTTCGCGATGGCGGCGGAGTTCTGGATGTCTTCTGGAAATATCGTCGAACCCCCTGGCGTTTCTAGGTCGAAAGCCTTAAGTAGTCCAGAGAGGAGAGTCGGGGGCTGGCCGAGGCGGCCTCACCATAAGGCGGCGCGCCCCCCTGCTGGCCGCGCCGGCCAATGGTGTGGGGGCCGTGGGCCTCCCCCAGGCTTGCCCTTCTGGCTCCATGAATCTTCTGTGAAAATAGGCCCATTGCGATTATTTCTGAGGATTTTCCTGAAAGTTGAGTTTCTGCACAAAAATAAGACACCAGGGCAATTCTGCTGAAAACAGCGTTAGTCCGTGTTAGTTGTATCCAAAATACACAAATTAGAAGCAAAACAATAGCAAAAGTGTTCGGGAAAGTAGATACGTTTTGGACGTATCAACTCCCCCCAAGCTTAGCTTATTGCTTGTCCTCAAGCAATTCAGTTAACAACTGAGTGCGATAAAAGAACTTTCACGAACACATTTGCTCATATGATGTAAATATTCTCATGATATGGATGAGTACTTAGGCAATTCATAATAAGATACATGCAAATAAAGTCATCTAATAGATGTGTCAATCATGAAAAAGATACCAACAAACTAATAATAAGCATCATGAAACACTTCTATAAGCAGGATTGCAATGTTCATAAAAAGATATGATAAAGTGGTATCTCGATTGCCCGTATATGTACAGCAAAACATAAATGCCCAGACACCTCTGAATTTCATGGAAAGACTAGAAGTAAAGAGTATCAAATATAAAAGCATCAAAAGTTATACTACAGTTAACCATATTCTGGGACAAGCATATTATACTAAGAATGACAGTTATGCTCTCAAGAAGGTGCTCAAAGAAAGGATGGTGACTCAACATAAAAGTAAAAGATTGACCCTTCGCAGAGGGAAGCAGGGATTAAGATGTGCTAGAGCTTTTCATTTTTCTAAAGACAGAAGTAAAATTGTTTTGAGAGGTGTTTGTTGTTGTCAACGAATGATAGTGGGCACTCTAACTACCTCGTCAACCAGACTTTCAAGAGCGGCTCCCATGAAGGACGTTATCTCTACCAGTAAGGTAGATCATCCCTCTTCTCTTTTGTTTACACATGTATTTTAGTTTCATTCTCGATGACACTCCCCCCAACCTTTTCTTACACAAGCCATGGCTAACCGAATCCTCGGGTGCCTTCCAACATTCTCATACCATGGAGGAGTGTCTATTTGCAAATTAAGTTGCTTACTGATAAATCAGGGCAAAACATGTGAAGAGAATTATTAATAAAAGTTAATTAATTGGGGCTGGGCACCCCGTTGCCAGCTCTTTTTGCAAAATTATTGGATAAGCGGATGTGCCACTAGTCCATTGGTGAAAGTCTGTCAGGAGTAAATGGCAAGGTTGAAAGATAAAACACCACATACTTCCTCATGAGCTATAAAACATTGACACAAATTGAGAAGTACTTTGAAGGTTTTAAAGGTAGCACATGAAAATTTACTTGGAATGGTTTGAAATGCCATGCATAGGTATTTATGGTGGACACTTTGGAATAACTTGGTTTTCAGGGGTTTGGAAGCATGAGCAGCATTCCCGCTCAGTACAAGTGAAGGCTAGCAATAGACTGGGAAGCGACAATCAAGAGAGCAATAACTGTCATAATCATGCTTGCGACAGAATAAAATTAACGGAGGCATAAAAGTGATACAAGAACTCTGAAGCAAAGTAAATCATCGAGACTTAATTGACTTTTGTTTAGTCATATGCATGCGTGATCATGTGCCAAGTCAATCCAAACGAGTTATTCAGAGGAGGATACCACAATGTCATACCTATCTATGAATAAAACAATGCAAGCAAATATTCATGACATGCTACTCATATTAATAAATTGGAGCTAAACATGAGAGATCATGAACTACTAGACTTTCATTAAATGACATATACCTCACATGAACCAACTAAGCATGCTCACATGGATGAGTATATGTACAAAAATGAAAACAAATAGAGTTCATACCAGCCTCTCACCATAGTCAAGTTGTCGTAGATCGTCATTATTGCCTTTCACTTGTGTAGCTTGAATAATATGAAATGAAAACCAAGCTCCAACCACCAGAGACCCTGAACTCCCTAATAAACTTTACAAAACCGAAGAAGAACAACAAATATTTTTGGTGTCTTCGAATTGGAAACAAGAACAAAAGGAAACAAGCAAACAAAGCAAAATCTTTTTGGATTTTTCTCATAGCAAACTAACGATAGTAAATAAAGCAAAATAAGAACAAGAAACCAAAATAAACAAATAGTGAAGAGAAACAACAGAAATATTTTTGGTCTTTTTGTGTTTCAGAAAAGAAACAAAGCAAAAACAAGAGAATGAAAACTAAAAGAATCACAGAAAACCAAAGTAGCAGAAATCTGCCAAAACTTGACAGCAGTACAGTAATAAATTTTTTCAAAACTCTTCTGCTGTTCAACTCGAAAAGTGCTCAACTAATGAAAGTTAGATAATAACCTGGGGAACATGCAAAAAAATTGGCAGCTCAAAATAACGTTCTGGCTATGCACAGGAATTTTTTGTAGTATTAGTCCAGAATCTGTTTTTTTTAGACAACACTTCCCCAAATATCATCTTCCTCATATTAGAGGCAACCATAAGAAGCGAAACAAGTATATACACATATTCGGCAATTGTAATATGCAATGAATGAGTGATGCCGGCATACCTCCCCCCAAGCTTAGGCTTTTGGCCTAAGTGGAGATCAACCCCAGCGAGGGTCAGGGTTCCACGCTGGTGGATCATACATGGCGTGGTCGTAATAAGATCCATGTGCCGAAGAAAAGGATGAAGGCTCCACATGCCCGAAATGCTGATGTGAAGAACTTGCTGCGTCAGATGACAAGTCGAGGGAATCCTCGGCCTCCTCCATGCCATCCCCTGCGTGATGGCCGCAACTCTCTATGTATGCATCAAGTTCATCTTCTGTGACCGACCAACCGTTCCTGGAATCAAGGTTAAAGAAAGCAGGTGCAGGCAATCCAACTAGCCTTTCGGATTTAATTACTCTCCACTTTTTCTTGAAAAAGGTTATCTTATAGGAAAGGTTATTAAAGTTAGACTGATTAGAAATAAAGTCATGTTTTATCATGGAAACAATATCAAGTTTCACTACAGAGAGCTGAACATCAAGAGGGTGAGGTTCTACACCATGCATAGCTAGCAAACGAGAAGCAATGAGACCTCCACAAATTCCTCCTTTATCACGGTTAGTAGCAAGTCTAAATGCTATCAAAGCACCCAAATTATAAGTTCTATCATATTGCAATGCAGCAGCTAAGAAAACCAAGTCATGGATAGATAACTTACTTGCATTCTTTCTAGCCAGAACGCACTTGGTGATAAAGTAAGAAAAATAGCGAATAGATGGGAGTTGAATACTACGAATTTTACCACTCTCATCCGAGAAACTTCTCCCTTGACAAATCGTCTCGTAAAGTTTCAAAAGTTCCGATGGCAGCCCCCTAATATTCTCACGCAATCCCCACTGTGGCACTTTAATAGCTGCACAAAAATCATCAAAGGGCAAGTTGACAGTTTTATTGTAGATTTTATATTGAACAATGGGGTTAGGTTTGGACCAATGGAATTCAAAATCCTGCACCACTGACATGGTTAGTTTTGCATATTGGTAAGGCTCACCAACAACAAAATCTTCTAACCCTGCATTGGAAATTAAATTTTGAACATCCTGAAAAATTCCTGCACTTCTCATGAAATCGGTGCAGGGGTAGTAGGAGAGGAATACCCCCTCTTCACGGTGGACTCTCATAACTTCATGCACCTGCAATTCATGTTGATTGAGTTGGTGTATATTCCACTCCTTTTTCTGAAATTTTTCAACAATCATTATAGAAGTTGATTTTGAGACATATAACTGAGGGAAACTACTATAGGAACTTGATAGAGTACTAAACATGCATCAAAACTAATTTCTACAACTTGAATCAAGCATGCAAACTCACTCAACATGTCACCTACAACAGCAAATTACTCAAGATATACTCAACCATACAAAATTCTATTTAGATAATCGGAGGAGTCACATACCGGAGAGCAAAAGCCAAATTTCAGACTGAAATCTGGGCTGAGCAAGGAGATCGAAAAATCTTGAGCTCTCGGGCGAAAACACGAGTGAGAACGAACTGGTACGAGGTTTTTTCGGGAGAGAGAGTAGAATGAGTGGAAGGGATGACTAAGTGGGGCCAGGTGGGGCCCTCACCACAGGGTGGTGCGCCCCCCTCCTTGGCCACGCCGGCACATGGGGGCCAGCCCTGGGGTGCCCCACTGGTCAGCCCCAGGCACTCCCAGGTTGCACTTCGAAAAATAGGACCAACGGTATAATTTTTGTAAATTTTTGAAAACTTCGAAAAGCGCACATTTCTGGGTGTTAAAATTACTATTTCAGTGCAGAAAAAGATTTTCAAACTTCTAAACAACTAAAGAATCTTGCAAAACAAGTGGTGCTACAGCAAGTAAAACAAATGGAGAAAGAAAGAAATGTTGTTTAGCCCTTTAAAATATACTTGTTAACAAGGTTGATCAAGTCTTGCCACCAAATAAATTTTACATGTCATAAGAAGAAATAAACCTCAAATCAATCATGTTACCTTATATTGTATTGATATGGATCCAATCACAATAGTTTGATATTCTTTTTTAGGCTCATATATAGGACAATCAATATCTCCCACTTTGATAGATCTCAAATTAGAAATTGTATTAACTCCATATACTTTATCAATCCTCTTGGGAAAATAAACAGTATGTTCCTTGTCATCAACATTGAAAGTGACTTTTCCTTTATTGCAATCAATAACAGCCCCTGCAGTTTTAAGAAAGGGTCTTCCAAGAATAATAGACATATTATCATCTTCAGGCATTTCCAACACAACAAAATCAGTTAATATTAAGCAATTTTGAGTAACTTGAACATGAACATCCTCACATACACCAACAGGAACATCAGTAGATTTATCAGCCATTTGCAAAGATATATCAGTTGGTATCAACTTATCTAGATCAAGTCTCTTGTAAAGAGAAAAAGGCATCACACTAACTCCTGCTCCCAAATCACATAGAGCAGTTCTAACACAATTATTTTTGATGGAACAAGGGATAGTTGGTATACCTGGGTCTCCCAGCTTCTTTGGAACCTTGCCATTGAAAGAATAATTAGCAAGCACATTGGAAATCTCCTCATTAGGAATTTTCCTTTTGTTAGAGACAATATCTTTCATATACTTTGAATAAGGAGGCAATTTAATAGCATCAGTCAAAGGGATTTGCAAAAACAAAGGTTTCATCCAATCACAAAATTTATTATAGTGTTCTTCCTCTTTTGATTTAGTTTCTTAGCAGGAAAAGACATTTGCTTTTGAACCCAAGGTTCTCTTTCATTACCATGTTTCTTAGCAATAAAATCTTCTTTAGTGTACTTTTTATTTTTAGCATGCTTTTCAGGTTCATTTTCAATCTCTTCTTTATCAGAAACATCATTCTTATCATTGTCTTTATCATATTCATTACCACTTGCAGTTTCAGCATCAGAAATAGCAATACTATTAGGATCATTAACAGGTTCAGAAGATTCTACAACAGTTTTATGTTTCTTCTTCTTTTTCTTAGAAGGACCACTAGTTTCTTTAGTTCGTTGAGAATCTTGTTCAACTCTTTTGGGATGCCCCTCAGGATAAAGAGGATCCTGAGTGGAAACACCACCTCTAGTTGTTACTTCATAAGCATGTTTTTCTTTATGAGTATTTTTTAACAAGTCATTTTGCACTTTAGTAAGTTGATCAATTAGAGTTTGAACCATATGAAAATGTTTAACAAGCATCTTAACATCATTGGAGGTTCTCTCCACAATATCATGCAATTTACTAATAGCTTGAGAAATTTCCATTAGATGATCCTCTAGTCTCATATTAAAGTTATTTTGCTTAACAACATAATTATCAAATTCATCTAAACATTGATCAGGAGGTTTCAAATAAGGAATGTCTCCTCTATCAAAGCGTTGAAGAGAATGTACCTCAATCGTGGATGAAGGGGGAGTTATCTTACATAAATCTTCTATAGGAGGTAAATTCTTCACATCTTCAGATTTAATACCTTTCTCTTTAAGAGATTTCTTGGCTTCCCTCATATCTTCATCATTTAATTTAATCATACCCCTCTTCTTCAATATTGGTGTTGGGGTTGGTTCAGGTGTAGTCCAATCATCATGATTTTGGCCTATTCTAGCCAATAATTCTTCAGCTTCTTTTGGAGTTCTTTTCCTGAAAACACAACCAGCACAACTATCCAGGTATGCTCTAGACTCAATGGTTAGTCCACTATAAAATATATCAAGTAAGTCATGCTTTTCCAAATCATGTCCAGGCCGAGCTCTGATAAGAGAGCAAAACCTTGCCCAAGCTTCAGGCAATTTCTCCTCATCTTCCTGGTCAAAACTATAAATTTTCTGCAAGGCAATATGTTGAGCACTAGCAGGAAAATATTTTCGAAACAAAACATCAAGCAAACCTTTTGGACTATCAATAGAATCAGGAGGCAAACTATTATACCAAATTTTAGCATCATCCTTTAATGAGAAAGGAAAAAATTTAGCAACAAAATAAGTACGCATCTTAATATCATCAGAAAACAAGCTACTCAAAGTAGAAAGCTCATTCATGTGCTCTACAACACTTTCTTTTTCAGTACCACAAAAAGGTGTTTTCTCAACAATAGATATATGAGATAAATCAAGAGAAAAAACATAATCCTTATCCTTAATGTTTATAGGAGATGTGGCAAATTTAGGATCAGGAGACAGTTTATATCTAACAACACGTTGTGCAAGAAGCTTTTTAATGTTACTTGCATCAGTAGTAGCATTACATTTATCAATAAAATCATCATCAAGTTCCACATAATCTTCATCAAGATCATCACTAGAATGTTCAACAGACTCAGGTGAATTAACAGGCGTAGCAGTATTTTCATTAGGAATTTCAGTATTTTCAATTTGTCTAGACCTAGCAATTGTAGCATCTAGAAAAGGACCTAATGAACCATTATCATCAAGCACAGTAGAAGCATCATCAAAATTATCAGAGGAATTTTCAGTTTCAGCAGAAGTACCAACACGTGAAGCTTGTGGTGGTGAAACAAGTTGACTTATCACAGATGGTGAATCAAGAGCAGCTGAGGTACTTAGAGTTGTACCTTTTCTTGTAGTGGATGGTAATATGGCGACTTTAGTATCGCGAGGTTTACCCATGATGGAGGATTTGCAGCGAACAATATCAATCCAGGTGAACTTGCAAATAAAGCTATGCTCCCCGGCAACGGCGCCAGAAAATAGTCTGGATGACCCACAAGTATAGGGGATCGCAACAGTCTTCGAGGGAAGTAAAACCCAATTTATTGATTCGACACAAGGGGAGCCAAAGAATATTTGTAAGCCTTAACAGCGGAGTTGTCAATTCAGCTGCACCTAGAAACAGACTTGCTCGCAAGAGTTTATCAGTAGCAACAGTTTTATAGCAGTAGCAGTAGTGAAATATAAGCAGCAGTGTAACAAAGACAGCAGTAGTGATTATAGTAAACAGCAGGATTAAAATACTGTAGGCACAGGGATGGATGAACGGGCGCTGCATGGATAAGAGAACTCATGTAACAATCAAGGCTGGGCATTTGCAGATAGTAATAAAACAGTATCCAAGTACTAAACAACCATAGGCATGTGTTCCGTATATAGTCGTACGTGCTCGCAATGAGAAACTTGCACAACATCTTTTGTCCTACCAGCCGGTGGCAGCCGGGCCTCTAGGAAAACTACTGGTAATTAAGGTACTCCTTTTAATAGAGTACCGGGGCAAAGCATTAACACTCCGTGAACACATGTGATCCTCACATCACAGCCTTCCCCTCCGGTTGTCCCAATTTCTGTCACTTTGGGGCCTCGGGTTCCGGACAGCAATATGTGTATACAACTTGCAGGTAAGATCATAAAACAATGAATATCATCATGAATCAACAACATGTTCAGATCTGAAATCATGGCACTCGGGCCCTAGTGACAAGCATTAAGCATAACAAGTTGCAACAATATCATAAAAGTACCAACAACGGATACTAGGCACTATGCCCTAACAATCTTATGACTATTACATGATCAATCTCATCCAATCCCTACCATCCCCTTCAGCCTACAGCGGGGGAATTACTCACACATGGATGGGGGAAGCATGGATGGTCGATAGAGAGGCGTCGGTGGTGATGATGGCGATGATCTCCTCCTATTCCCCGTCCCAGCATGGTGCCAGAACGGAGTTTCTGGTCCCGATACGGAGTTTCGCGATGGCGGCGGAGTTCTGGATGTCTTCTGGAAATATCGTCGAACCCCCTGGCGTTTTTAGGTCGAAAGCCTTAAGTAGTCCAGAGAGGAGCGTCGGGGGCTGGCCGAGGCGGCCTCACCATAAGGCGGCGCGCCCCCCTGCTAGCCGCGCCGGCCTATGATGTGGGGGCCGTGGGCCTCCCCCAGGCTTGCCCTTCTGGCTCCGTGAATCTTCTGTGAAAATAGGCCCATTGCGATTATTTCCGGGGATTTTCCTGAAAGTTGAGTTTCTGCACAAAAATAAGACACCAGGGCAATTCTGCTGAAAACTGCGTTAGTCCGTGTTAGTTGTATCCAAAATACACAAATTAGAGGCAAAACAATAGCTAAAGTGTTCGGGAAAGTAGATACGTTTTGGACGTATCATCCTTTGACCATGAGATCATGTAAATCACTTATACCGGAAGGGTACTTTGATTACATCAAACGCCACTGCTTAAATGGGTGGTTATAAAGGTGGGATTAAGTATTCGGAAAGTATGAGTTGAGGCATATGGATCAAGAGTGGGATATTGTCCATCCCGATGACGGATAGATATACTATGGGCCCTCTCGGTGGAATGTCGTCTGATTAGCTTGCAAGCATATGAATGGTTCATAAGAGATGACATACCACGGTACGAGTAAAGAGTACTTGTCGGAAACGAGGTTGAACAAGGTATAGAGGTATCGATGATCAAACCTCGGACAAGTAAAATATCGCGTGACAAAGGGAATCGGTATCGTATGTAAATGGTTCATTCGATCACTAAGTCATTGTTGAATATGTGGGAGCCATTATGGATCTCCAGATCCCGCTATTGGTTATTGGTCGGAGAGAAGTCTCAACCATGTCTGCATAGTTCGCGAACCGTAGGGTGACACACTTAAGGTTTGATGTCGTTTAAGTAGATATGGAATTTGGAATGGAGTTCGAAGTTTTGTTCGGAGTCTCGGATGGGATCCAGGACATCACGAGGAGGTCCGGAATGGTCCGGAGAATAAGATTCATATATAGGAAGTCATTTTCTAAGTTTGAAAATGATCCGGTGCATTTATGGAAGGTTCTAGAAGGTTCTAGAAAAGTCCAGAAGAAATCACCATGGAAGGTGGAGTCCCGGAAGGACTCCACCTAGCATGGCCGGCCAGCCAAAGGGGGGAGGAGTCCCAGGTGGACTCCACCAAAGGTGGCCGACCACCCCACCAAGGAAAGGAAGGAGTCCCACCCCAAGTAGGATTCGTCCAGATGGCAGTTTTGAATTGGGGTCTTATTCGAAGACTTTGAGGCAAACTCTTGGGGGTTCCACCTATATAATGAGGGACAAGGGGAGGGGGCCGGCCACACCAAAGCCACCTTGGCCGCACCCCATAGAGGCCGGCGCCCCCCTCTCCCCAAACCCTAGCCACCCTCCTGCTCCACCTCTCCCGCAAACGCTTTGGCGAAGCCCTGCCGGAGATCTCCACCACCACCGCCACCATGCCGTCGTGCTGTCGGGATTCCGAGGAGGATCTACTACTTCCGCTGCCCGCTGGAATGGGGAGAAGGATGTCATCATCAACACCGAACGTGTGATCGAGTACGGAGGTGCTGCCCAATTGTGGCACCGTCAAGATCTTCTACGCGCTTTTGCAAGCGGCAAGTGATCGTCTACATCCACCACGAGATCTAATCTCGTTAACGCTTAGCGATCTTCAAGGGTATGTTGATCTTCACCTCGTTGCTACCATCTACTAGATTAGATCTTGGCTTGTTATTCGTTCTTGCGGTAGGAATTTTTTTGTTTTCTATGCTACGAATCCCATCAATTTCTTACCATCACCGTTGGATGTGGATGAAGAAACATGCCGTTTGAGGAAGAGCACGCAGTATTCTTCACGCCAATGTCGCCTAAGACTACGCTACTGCCGACGTCGGTGACCGGAGAAGAGAGTCTTGCTTACCTGATGAGGGGCGACCGGGAAAGAGAGCTCGATCCGGGGGGTAGAAATAGGTGATGTTTTCGACAAGAGGTGACCAAATTTCTCCTATCTTTTATTTCACAACAGTTCAAAATCTCCCGTCGCGCATGCACTCATGCGGGGAGCTCCGCTTTTTTTTGCATCAGGTCAGCGCACGAGGCAGGTAGCTCGATGGAAATGCCCGAATCGTCGTTGTTGCAAGCCTACATGCTGCTTTAAAGTTCATGCTAGCGCATCCTAACAACGCATGTGGGCATCCAAACGGCCAGATTTCGTAGAGCACGATCCAGACCGGACCTCCTTCACCCTACCAAACGTCTCCTAGGGCGTGCTTGGTATCCTAGAAGGCCTTTGGCTCGCATCAGGCCAGAAAAAACGGGTCGTTTGATTGCCCAGAAGGCCTTCTCGTTGTGTCTCAATCAGTTCTCAAAGCACCCCTGGGACAGGTCCGGCAGGAACACACAAATGGGCCATTTCCAGCCGGCATGTCCCGTTGTCGTGAAATTTTGCACGCGGACGTGCAACGGTTGCACGCGTGGAGAATCGCGGGAGACACCGCATTTTCTCGCCTGCTCTCTCCACTTACAGTCGCCGGTTGATGCGTGCCATTGACACACGTCCGTTGGGAACCCCAAGAGGAAGGTGTGATGCGTACAGTAGCAAGTTTTCCCTCAGTAAGAAACCAAGGTTTATCGAACCAGTAGGAGTCAAGGATCACGTGAAGGTCGTTGGTGACGGAGTGTAGTGCGGCGCAACACCAGGGATTCCGGCGCCAACGTGGAACCTGCACAACACAATCAAAGTACTTTGCCCCAACGTAACAGTGAGGTTGTCAATCTCACCGGCTTGCTGAAAACAAAGGATTAACCGTATAGTGTGGAAGATGATGTTTGTTTGCGAAGAACAGTAAAGAACAAGTATTGCAGTAGATTGTATTTCAGATGTAAAGAATGGACCGGGGTCCACAGTTCACTAGTGGTGTCTCTCCCATAAGATAAATAGCATGTTGGGTGAACGAATTACAGTTGGGCAATTGACAAATAAAGAAGGCATAACAATGCACATACATATATCATGATGAGTACTATGAGATTTAATCAGGGCATTACGACAAAGTACATAGACCGCTATCCAGCATGCATCTATGCCTAAAAAGTCCACTTTCAGGTTATCATCCGAACCCCTTCCGGTATTAAGTTGCAAGCAACAGACAATTGCATTAAGTATGGTGCGTAATGTAATCAACACAAATATCCTTAGACAAAGCATCGATGTTTTATCCCTAATGGCAACAGCACATCCACAACCTTAGAACTTTCTCACACGTCCTGCATTCAATGGAGGCATGAACCCACTATCGAGCATAAATACTCCCTCTTGGAGTTACAAGTATCAACTTGGCCAGAGCCTCTACTAGCAACGGAGAGCATGCAAGAACATAAACAACATATATGATAGATTGATAATCAACTAGACATAGTATTCAATATTCATCGGATCCCAACAAACACAACATGTAGCATTACAAATAGATGATCTTGATCATGATAGGCAGCTCACAAGATCTAACATGATATCACAATGAGGAGAAGACGGCCATCTAGCAACTTCTATGGACCCATAGTCCAGGGGTGAACTACTCACACATCGATCCGGAGGCGATCATGGCGATGAAGGGTCCTCCGGGAGATGATTCCCCTCTCCGGCAGGGTGCCGGAGGCAATCTCCTGAATCCCCCGAGATGGGATTGGCGGCGGCTGCGTCACAGTAAGGTTTTCCGTATCGTGGCTCTCGGTACAGAGGGTTTCGCGATGAAGGCTTTAAGTAGGCGGAAGGGCGGAGTCGGAGGGCTGACAGGGGCCCCACACGCTAGGGCGGCGCAGGCCCCCCCTAGGCCGCGTGGCCCTAGTGTGGCGGCGCCTCCTCGCCCCACTTCGTGATCCTTTCGGTCTTCTGGAAGCATCGTAAAAAAATAAGACCCTGGGCGTTGATTTCGTCCAATTCCGAGAATATTTCCTTTGTAGGATTTCTGAAACCAAAAACGGCAGAAAACAGCAACTGGCTCTTCGGCATCTCGTCAATAGGTTAGTGCCAGAAAATGCATAATAATGACATATAATGTGTATAAAACATGAGAGTATCATCATAAAAGTAGCATGGAACATAAGAAATTATGGATACGTTTGAGACGTATCAAGCATCCCCAAGCTTAGTTCCTACTCGCCCTCGAGTAGGTAAACGATAACAAGGATAATTTCTGAAGTGACATGCTATCATAATCTTGATCAATATATTGTAAAGCACATGAGATGAATGCAGCGATTCGAAGCAATGATGAAGACAATGAGTAAACAAATGAATCATATAGCAAAGACTTTTCATGAATAATACTTTCAAGACAAGCATCAATAAGACTTGCATAAGAGTTACTCATAAAGCAATAAATTCTTAGTAGAAAGCTTTGAAGCAACACAAAGGAAGATATAAGTTTCAGCGGTTGCTTTCAACTTCAACATGTATATCTCATGGATAATTGTCAACACAAAGTAATATAACAAGTGCAATAGGTAAACATGTAAGAATCAATGCACACAGTTTGCACAAGTGTTTGCTTCTGAGATAGAAAGAATAGGTAAACTGACTCAACAATAAAGTAGAAGAATGACCCTTCGCAGAGGGAAGCATGGATTACTATTTTTATGCTAGAGCTTTTCATTTTGAAAACATAGAAACAATTTTGTCAACGGTAGTAATAAATCATATGTGTTATGTATAAGACATCCTATAAGTTGCAAGCCGCATGCATAGTATACCAATAGTGCCCGCACCTTGTCCTAATTAGCTTGGATTAACACGGATTATCATTGCATAACATATGTTTCAACCAAGTGTCACAAAGGGGTACCTCTATGTCGCCTGTACAGAGGTCTAAGGAGAAAGTTCGCATTGGATTTCTTGCTTTTGATTATTCTCAACTTAGACATCCATACCGGGACAACATAGACAACAGATAATGGACTCCTCTTTTAATGCTTAAGCATTTAACAACAGATAATATTCTCATAAGAGATTGAGGATTTGTGTCCAAACTGAAACTTCCACCATGATTCATGGCTTTAGTTAGCGGCCCAATGTTCTTCTCTAACAATATGCATACTCAAACCATTTGATCATGAAAATCGCCCTTACTTCAGACAAGACGAACATGCATAGCAACTCACATGATATTCAACAAAGGTAAAAGTTGATGGCGTCCCCAGAAACATGGTTACCGCTCAACAAGCAACTTATTAAGAAATAAGATACATAAGTACATATTCTTCACCACAATAGGTTTTAAGGCTATTTTCCCACGAGCTATGTATTGTAAGGGCAAAGAATGGAATTTTAAAGGTAGCACTCAAGTAATGTACTTTGGAATGGCAGAGAAATACCATGTGGTAGGTAGGTATGGTGGACACAAATGGCATAGTTTTTGGCTCAAGGATTTGGATGCACGAGAAGAATTCCTCTCAATACAAGGCTAGGCTAGCAAGGTTGTTTGAAGCAAACTCAAGTATAAAACGGTGCAGCAAGACTCACATATGACCATATTGCAAGTATTATAAGACTTTACATCGTCTCCTTGTTGTTCAAACACCTTAACCAGAAAATATCTAGACTCTAGAGACCAATCATGCAAACCAAATTTTAACAAGCTCTATGTAGTTCTCCATTAATAGGTGCAAAGTACATGATGCAAGAGCTTAAACATGATCTATATGAGCACAACAATTGCCAAGTATCAAATTATTCAAGATATTATACCAATTACCACATGCAGCATTTTCCGTTTCCAACCATATAACAATGAACGAAGTAGTTCAACCTTCGCTATGAACATTAAGGATAAAGCTAAGAACATATGTGTTCATACGAAACAGCGGAGCGTGTCTCTCTCCCAAACAAAGAATGCTAGGATCCGATTTTATTCAAACAAAAACAAAAATAAAAGCAAACAGACGCTCCAAGTAAAGCACATAAGATGTGACTGAATAAAAATATAGTTTCACTAGAGGTGACCTGATAAGTTGTCGATGAAGAAGGAGATGCCTTGGGCATCCCCAAGCTTAGATGCTTGAGTCTTCTTAAAATATGCAGGGATGAACCACGGGGGCATCCCCAAGCTTAGACTTTTCACTCTTCTTGATCATATTGTATCATCCTCCTCTCTTGACCCTTGAAAACTTCCTCCACACCAAACTCGAAACAAACTCATTAGAGGGTTAGTGCATAATTGAAAATTCATATATTCAGAGGTGACATAATCATTCTTAACACTTCTGGACATTGCACAAAGCTACTGAAAGTTAATGGAACAAAGAAATCCATCAAACATAGCAAAACAGGCAATGCGAAATAAAAGGCAGAATCTGTCAAAACAGAACAGTCCGTAAAGACCAATTTTTCTGGGGCACTTAACTTGCTCAGATGAAAATGCTCAAATTGAATGAAAGTTGCGTACATATCTGAGAATCACGCACGTAAATTGGCAGAATTTTATGAGTTATATACAGACGGGGCTGCTCAATTTCGTGACAGTAAGAAATCTGTTTCTGCGCAGTAATCCAAATCTAGTATCAACATTACTATCAAAGACTTTACTTGGCACAACAATGCAATAAAATAAATATAAGGAGAGGTTGCTACAGTAGTAACAACTTCCAAGACTCAAATATAAAACAAAAGTGCTGTAGTAAAAACATACATGGGTTATCTCCCAAGAAGTGCTTTTCTTTAACACCTTTCAGCTAGGCGCAGAAAGTGTGAATCAAGTAACATCAAGAGATGAAGCATCAACATCATAATTTGTTCTAATAATAGAATCATAAGGTAACTTCATTCTCTTTCTAGGGAAGTGTTCCATACCTTTCTTGAGAAGAAATTGATATTTAATATTACCTTCCTTCATATCAATGGTAGCACCAACAGTTCGAAGAAAAGGTCTTCCCAATATAATGGGACAAGATGCATTGCATTCAATATCCAAGACAACAAAATCAACGGGGACAAGGTTATTGTTAACCATAATACGAACATTATCAATCCTCCCCAAAGGTTTCTTTATAGCATTATCAGCAAGATTAACATCCAAATAACAATTTTTCAATGGTGGCAAGTCAAGCATATCTTAGATTTTCTTAGGCATAAAAGAAATACTTGCACCATGATCACACATTACAATCAAAATCATTGACCCTCATCTTAATGATCTGCTCCCAACCATCTTCTAACTTACTAGGAATAGAAGTTTTAAGTTTTAATTTCTCTTCTCTAGCTTTAATGAGAGCATTTGTAATATGTTTTGTAAAGGCTAAATTTATAGCACTAGCATTAGGACTTCTAGCAAGTTTTTGTAAGAACTTTATAACTTCAGAGATGTGACAATCATCAAAATCTAAACCATTATGATCTACTGCAATGGGATCATTGTCCCCAATATTTTGAAAAATTTCAGCAGTTTTATCACAAACAGTTTCAGCAGTTTTAGCAGCTTCAAGCAGTTTTGTACGCTTTGCATTAGGAGTAGAAACATTGCCAACACCAATTAGTTTACCATTGATAGTAGGAGGTGTAGCAACATGTGAAGAATTATCATTACTAGTGGTGGTAATAGTTCAAACTTTAGCTACATTATTCTTTTTAGCAAGTTTTTCGTTTTCTTCTCTATCCCACCTAGCATGCAATTCAGCCATCAATCTAATATTTTCATTAATACGAACTTGGATGGCGTTTGCTGTAGTAACAATTTTATTATCATTATCCTTATTAGGCATAACTTTCAATTTTAAAAGATCAACATCAGAGGCAAGTCTATCAACCTTAGAAGCAAGAATATTAATTTTACCAAGCTTTTCTTCAACAGATTTGTTAAAAGCAGTGTGTGTACTAATAAATTCTTTAAGCATGGCTTCAAGACCAGAGGGTACCTTCCTATTATTGTTGTAAGAATGATCATAACCATTACCATTATTAGAGGGATATGGCCTATAGTTGTTACCAGAATTATTCCTATAAGCATTGTTGTTGAAATTATTATTTTTAATGAAGTTCACATCAACATTCTCTTCTTGAGAAACCAATGAAGCTAAAGGAACATTATTTGGATCAACATTAGATCTACCATTCACAAGCATAGACATAATCACATCAATCTTATCACTCAAGGAAGAGGTTTCTTCAACAGAATTTACCTTCTTACCTTGTGGAGCCCTTTCAGTGTGCCATTCAGAGTAATTTATCATCATATCATCAAGAAGCTTGGTCGCCGCCCCCAAAGTAATGGACATAAAGGTACCTCCAGCAGCTGAATCCAATAGGTTCCGCGAAGAAAAATTCAATCCTGCATAGAAGGTTTGGATGATCATCCAAGTAGTTAGTCCATGGGTAGGGCAATTCTTCACCAAAGATTTCATTCTCTCCCACGCTTGAGCAACATGCTCATTATCTAATTGCTTAAAATTCATTATGCTACTTCTCAAAGATATAATTTTAGCAGGAGGATAATATCTACCAATAAAAGCATCCTTACATTTAGTCCATGAATCAATACTATTCTTAGGCAAAGATAGCAACCAATCTTTAGCTCTTCCTCTTAACGAGAAAGGAAACAATTTCAGTTTTATAATATCACCATCTACATCCTTATACTTTTGCATTTCACAAAGTTCAACAAAATTATTAAGATGGGCAGCAGTATCATCAGAACTAACACCAGAAAATTGCTCTCTCATGACAAGATTTAGTAAAGCAGGTTTAATTTCAAAAAATTCTACTGCAGTAGCAGGTGGAGCAATAGGTGTGCATAGGAAATCATTATTATTTGTGCTAGTGAAGTCACACAACTTAGTGTTTTTAGGAGTATTCATTTTAACAGTAGTAAATAAAGCAAACTAAATAAGGTAAATGCAAGTAACTAATTTTTTGTGTTTTTAATATGGAGAACGCAAACAAGACAGTAAATAAAGTAAAACTAGCAACTAATTTTTTTGTGTTTTTGATATAAGAGCAAACAAAGCAGTAAATAAAGTAAAGTAAAGCAAGACAAAAACAAAGTAAAGAGATTGGATGTGAGAGACTCCCCTTGCAGCGTGTCTTGATCTCCCCGGCAACGGCGCCCGAAAAAGTGCTTGATGCGTGCAATTGACACACGTCTGTTGGGAACCCCAAGAGGAAGGTGTGATGCGTACAGTAGCAAGTTTTCCCTCAGTAAGAAACCAAGGTTTATCGAACCAGTAGGAGTCAAGGATCACGTGAAGGTCGTTGGTGACGGAGTGTAGTGCAGCGCAACACCAGGGATTCCGGCGCCAACGTGGAACCTGCACAACACAATCAAAGTACTTTGCCCCAACGTAACAGTGAGGTTGTCAATCTCACCGGCTTGCTGAAAACAAAGGATTAACCGTATAATGTGGAAGATGATGTTTGTTTGCGAAAAACAGTAAAGAACAAGTATTGCAGTAGATTGTATTTCAGATGTAAAGAATGGACCGGGGTCCACAGTTCACTAGTGGTGTCTCTCCCATAAGATAAATAGCATGTTGGGTGAACGAATTATAGTTGGGCAATTGACAAATAAAGAAGGCATAACAATGCACATACATATATCATGATGAGTACTATGAGATTTAATCAGGGCATTACGACAAAGTACATAGACCGCTATCCAGCATGCATCTATGCCTAAAAAGTCCACTTTCAGGTTATCATCCGAACCCCTTCCGGTATTAAGTTGCAAGCAACAGACAATTGCATTAAGTATGGTGCGTAATGTAATCAACACAAATATCCTTAGACAAAGCATCGATGTTTTATCCCTAGTGGCAACAGCACATCCACAACCTTAGAACTTTCATCACATCGTCCTGCATTCAATGGAGGCATGAACCCACTATCGAGCATAAATACTCCCTCTTGGAGTTACAAGTATCAACTTGGCCAGAGCCTCTACTAGCAACGGAGAGCATGCAAGAACATAAACAACATATATGATAGATTGATAATCAACTTGACATAGTATTCAATATTCATCGGATCCCAACAAACACAACATGTAGCATTACAAATAGATGATCTTGATCATGATAGGCAGCTCACAAGATCTAACATGATAGCACAATGAGGAGAAGACGACCATCTAGCTACTGCTATGGACCCATAGTCCAGGGGTGAACTACTTACACATCGATCCGGAGGCGATCATGGCGATGAAGATTCCTCCGGGAGATGATTCCCCTCTCCGGCAGGGTGCCGGAGGCGATGACAAGGTATAAACTTGTCAATGCCTATGGATTGTAGGCTAGGGTTTAGTTAGAAGTAGAGGGCAAGTAGATCTCGAAGGTTTCAGCCGAAAAGTACTCGACGATTATGAAAACTAGGGTTTGAAACAATGATTCGATGATCTCTTCGTCCCTCGACTCCCCCTTTATATAGGAGGCAGAGCCGAGGGAATCATGTTGTACAAGTTACAGAGTCCGGGACGGTTTCTAATTCATCCCGCCAGATTACAAATAACACTTCCTATTACAACTCTAACTTTCCTTAATATATCTTGGGCTCCCGAATCTTCTTATTCTTCGGGTAGTGGGCCTTCAGCAAACCCCGGGTACTATCTTCAGCAGGCCCATTTGGGATGCCTATGTCAGTAGCCCCCGAGATTTTTCTTGAATCGTAGAGTCAGGGAAAATCTCCACTGTTTACTTTTATTCGACAACTTCAACTTTTCTATATTTCTTTACATAAAATTCTATATTGTACAGGGATAATGGTAGTTGGGGCTAGTTCATCTGACGGATCAGGTACTAGTTAACTGCTCTAGTGGCAATCCGCAAAAACCTACTTCAAGATCACGTCCCTGGACATGACCTCGGGATACTGGTGTAAACTTCGACAGGTGCCGCTTAAGGTCTTACCATTCTGTCGAGTCCCAGTAAAATTTATCGGGTACCTAACGCGTCCGTTAGGATTTTTCTTCGTATCTGTTGATACGGATAAAAGTAGCAGAGCGCATTCTTCGGCGATGCCACGCCCAGCAGAACGGATCTGGGGTCTTACCTTCGCAAATTTGCGGCATTCAGAAATTGATCGCAACTTTGGCGTTCTGAGAATATATTGTCGAGTGCTTTTCCGGCTGTTGGAATGGCACATTTTATCGAGTCAAAGATGACTTATATTGTTCTCCCGATGGGAGTATATGTAGAGTTAATTATAACTCGAAATATACTCTTTTGCTCTTTTATCTTTCTTTTTTCTCTGTCTTTCTTTCTTTTATAATTTCATCGGGCACGCGAACAGCGTTCCCGATGGGAGTAGCCCCCGAGGCTACAGCCAAGGACTTGTACTTGGGTGTAGGCTCCACGCCTTATGCCGACATATTTCCCTTTCTCTCCCGGAGTTTTACAATTTCTCGGGTGCGCGAACAGCGCTCCCGATGGGAGTAGCCCCCGAGGCTACAGCCAAGGACTTGTGCTTGGTTGTAGGCTCCCACAATTTCTATATTGCCATACTCGAAATTTTACTTTTGTCGAAGTAGCCCCCGAGCATTTGGGCAAAAACTTGTATTTGATCAAAGGCTCCCGAAGTATTCAATAACTTCTCCTGTCGTCAATCTTCTTTTATTTTTCTTGTCGGCATGCTTCCCTTAGTCAAATTTACTTCATCTCTGTTACTAGTCGTGATTTTTCTTCCTTGTGGGTCCATTGTTTCCACCATGTTGACACGTCGTGCAAGTGGGGGACACACGTCCTCCGCTTTTCCTGGCGCACGTACTGTAACGCCTGTTCTGTTCCATCTCAGTAAAAATACCTTTTTACCCTTTATCTACAAGATCTTTTTTCACCACACGATTTCTTCATCCAACGGTGCATTGCTTCGCCCAATTCCTATATAAACCTTCCTTCAACCTCCGTTCACATCTTCGTTTGCTCCGCACCTCTGTTCCTCTTTGCAAAAAACTTCCACTGCGCCCAACTCTCATTGATCTTACACACGCACGAACTTTGCTTTTCCAGTGCCGTTGATGCCACCGCGCACGCGACTCACTCGCCACAGTACTCCAGAGTCCAAGATGGCCGCTGAAGATCTTGAGTGGGAGAGATCTAAAATCTCCAACCAAGACGTCAACATGCTGAAGAGGCTAGGCCTGATGAAGAAAGAGGACGCCATCCGCTTTCCCAGCGAAGAAAGCTACCCAACCCCTCCAATGGAGTACCGGGTTAGTTTCGCTGATCACCTCATCCGCGGCCTTTCTGCCCCAATTCACGATTTCCTCCGTGGCCTTCTTTTTGTTTATGGGACTCAGCTGCACCAGTTGACCCCCAATTCCATCCTCCATGTCTCTATTTTTATCACTCTTTGCGAGTACTTCCTTGGAGTCCCTCCTAACTGGGCTCTGTGGAAACGCATTTTCTGCCTCCGCCGCAATGGCTCCCACAACGCCACCTATAACATAGGCGGCGTTGTTATCTGTGTCCGATCTGACGTTGATTACTTCGACGTCAAATTTCCTGATTCTGTCCAAGGGTGGCGCAAAAGGTGGCTCTACATACACGAAGAAAGTGCCAATTCTGTTGAGCACAACATAGTCCCTTTCGACGGAAGTGCCAAAATTCTGCGCCGCCGCTCCTGGGATGCTGAAGCTTCCGAAGAAGAGAAAACGTCGACAGAAGCACTTATGTCTCGTATTCATCAGCTTCAAAATACTCGAGGCAAAGAACTGTCTGGTGTTCAAATCACCGCCTACTTCCTTAGGATTAGAGTGCAGCCTCTTCAGGCCCGCAAAAATCCCCTTTGGATGTATGCTGGTGAAAATGACGCCAATAGGCTCTCCAATGATCTTTCTGTAAGGGACTTGGAGAAGCTGATTCGAAGAATTTCCTCGCTTAACAAGAAGGATCCTATTCCCTCCTCTTGCCGCGTGAAACTATACAGCTCCGCCAATCCTCTCCCTGAGGTATTTTGTCTTCTCGAATTCCTGTTTTGTTCCGAACTTTTCCTGCATCTCATTGTATTGGTACCTCTAATTTTCTTTTGTCGCTATTTTCCTGCAGAACCATCCTACTGTGGCTTCCCTTCCTCCTCTTCCTGAGGATGGAGAAGTCGAAGAAAGGGCCATTGTCACTTATGACAATCAAGAAGCTCCATCCTTTGTGAACGAACCCGTGGATTCACGAAAATCTGCGGGTAATTCCGAAGGTACTTCGTCGGCACAATCTCCTCCTCCCGTTGTCTCTCCGAAAGGCAAAAGGAAAAGGAATGATGTCGAAGACTCCGGCACTTCCAAAGCCGAAGAAGTTGATCCTTCAGACCAGAAGGCAACTTACGATCCTTATCTTGAATCCCTCGTCAGCTCGTAAGTCATTTTTATTTCTCCTTATTTCTGTACCCGAAATGTTTTGTCTTGTCTTGCTTTTTATGTTGTCTTCTTTTAATCACAGTGATGACGAGGAAGAAGTACGAACTGTCGACGTGGCTCCCCGTACGAGCACGTCACATACTTTGCTTGCTTCGGACACACTAGTTGAAGGAGAAGAATCTTCGCCTCCTCAACGAAACGTCGTCACCACTACTTCGCCATCAAGCCCCCTGATACGTCTCCAACGTATCGATAATTTCTTATGTTCCATGCCACATTATTGATGTTATCTACATGTTTTATGCACACTTTATGTCATATTCGTGCATTTTCTGGAACTAACCTATTAACAAGATGCCGAAGTGCCAGTTGCTGTTTTCTGCTGTTTTTGGTTTCAGAAATCCTAGTAACGAAATATTCTCGGAATTGGACGAAATCAACGCCCAGGGTCCTATTTTGCCACGAAGCTTCCAGAAGACCGAAGAGTCAACGAAGTGGGGCCACGGGGTGGCCAAACCCTAGGGCGGCGCGGCCCCACCCCTGGCCGCGCCGGCCTATGGTGTGGGCCCCCCGTGCCGCCTCTTGACTTGCCCTTCCGCCTACTTAAAGCCTCCGTGACGATACCCCCAGTACCGAGAGCCACGATACGGAAAACCTTACTGAGACGCCGCCGCCGCCGATCCCATCTCGGGGGATCCAGGAGATCGCCTCCGGCACCCTGCCGGAGAGGGGAATCATCTCCCGGAGGACTCTACACCGCCATGGTCGCCTCCGGAGTGATGTGTGAGTAGTCTACCCCTGGACTATGGGTCCATAGCAGTAGCTAGATGGTTGTCTTCTCCCCATTGTGCTATCATTGTCGGATCTTGTGAGCTGCCTAACATGATCAAGATCATCTATCTGTAATTCTATATGTTGCGTTTGTTGGGATCCGATGAATAGAGAATACTTGTTATGTTGATTATCAAAGTTATATCTACGTGTTGTTTATGATCTTGCATGCTTTCCGTTACTAGTAGATGCTCTGGCCAAGTAGATGCTTGTAACTCCAAGAGGGAGTACTTATGCTCGATAGTGGGTTCATGCCTCGCATTGACACCTGGACAAGGATGTAAAGTTCTAAGGTTGTGTTGTGCTGTTGCCACTAGGGATAAAACATTGATGCTATGTCTAAGGATGTAGTTGTTGATTACATTACGCACCATACTTAATGCAATTGTCTGTTGCTTTGCAACTTAATACTGGAGGGGGTTCGGATGATAACCTGAAGGTGGACTTTTTAGGCATAGATGCAGTTGGATGGCGGTCTATGTACTTTGTCGTAATGCCCAATTAAATCTCACTATACTCATCATGATATGTATGTGCATGGTCATGCTCTCTTTATTTGTCAATTGCCCAACTGTAATTTGTTCACCCAACATGCTGTTCGTCTTATGGGAGAGACACCTCTAGTGAACTGTGGACCCCGGTCCAATTCTCTTTACTGAAATACAATCTACTGCAATACTTGTTCTACTGTTTTCTGCAAACAATCATCTTCCACACAATACGGTTAATCCTTTGTTACAGCAAGCCGGTGAGATTGACAACCTCACTGTTTCGTTGGGGCAAAGTACTTTGGTTGTGTTGTGCAGGTTCCACGTTGGCGCCGGAATCCCTGGTGTTGCGCCGCACTACATCCCGCCGCCATCAACCTTCAACGTGCTTCTTGGCTCCTCCTGGTTCGATAAACCTTGGTTTCTTTCTGAGGGAAAACTTGCTGCTGTGCGCATCATACCTTCCTCTTGGGGTTCCCAACGAACGTGTGAATTACACGCCATCACCCCCTTGCGCCTTCACCAAAAAGGATAAGGATTGAAACGATTGTTGAGCCTGCCCCTCAGTTAGGCGGCTCTTCTACTTTGCTCTTGGATGATGTAAGTTTGTCGATATCTATATTTCCTCTATTTTGCTTTTTCACGCCTTCACTCGTTTTTCATACCGATATTTCTCTTTCTTTGTTCTTCTTTGACAGCCCATGATCAAAGAGCTTATTCGCATCGGATCCCAATTCATTGGGTACCGTGAGTATGCCAACAGAGCTGAAGGTAATAACTTTTTTGCTGTCTTTGTCTTTGACTTCTTGCTCCTGTCCTTTGTCGCAACCTTTTTGACCTTTCTTTTTTCTTTTTTACTTCGACAGAGAAACTTGCAGAGGCCAACAAACGTGCCGACGCACTTTCTCAAAAACTGGAGCAAAGTGAAGCGGCCCGCAAGAAAGCCGAACTTGTTGCTAGCGAAGCCAAAGCAGAGGCTGATGAAGCCAAAGCAAAGACTGCTCGTGTCGAGGATCTGCAGAAAAGACTTGAGGATGCTGAAACTGCTTTAAACGAGCACAAAACTGCACAGGCTGATCGTGAGCAGGGGATCCTCAAGCGCCTGAAATCACAAAGTCGACGCACTCAAAGTAATATTATTGATTCCTTCTATTTTTGTGCTACCCGCTGTTTCTTGTTTTTGACCAACGTTTTGTTTCACGTGGCAGACCAAACAAACCAAGAGTTTGACCTGGAGAATCCCGACAATGATCCTCTCCTTGACGCACTTTCTTATCTGGAGCTTCATGGAGCCGAAATTCGTGAAGGCGTGGCAAATGCTAGTGCGGGACTGTCGGCGCTGTTCCCCTACTTCTTCCCGAAGAAAGAGGAGCCCCCGACTTTCCTTACCCTTGCCAAGAGTTTCAATTCATCAGAGGACCTTGGACTGAAGATGCGCCAGGAAAACATGAAGATTGCTGTCGAGAGTACTGTTGCCTTGGTCGCTGACAGCCAACAATCTGTTGATTGGATGAAGGTTGGCGACATCGATCAGATAGAGCAGTCAAGATGGAGGTCGTTGATTAAGGCAGCCAAGCCCAACACGAAGAAAATCCTGGCCTATCTTGGGATCAGACCAGCTTCAACTCCTAGCTCATCAAGGCCGGAGGTCTAGTTGCATGCTTCTTTGTTTTTTCGTTCTCTGCTTCTTTTGCCCTTGCCGCCAAATTTAACTGTGGCGACAATTATCCTGGTAGTCCTTTAGGAGAAACTTCTTTGTAATGCCTATGTAAATGTTTCTAGAAATTAATGAAATTTCCTCTGGCACTATCATTGATCCTGGCGCTTTTTTTTGCCAGTTAATATTTGACAACTATTCGACCAATCCTTGCTCTGCCGATGCTTCTCCCGCTTCTTCCTTCCCGAAGAAAATGTCAATCGCTGATAACCCTCTCGAAGGTTCTTCAAACAAACATTCGTCAGAAGATTTGCAAGAACTTCGACAGCAACTTCAATCCATGAAGAAACAAACTCTTGCGATGATGGAAAAATCTCGACAAGCGTCCGAGAGAGAGGAAATTGCTCTTCAACAAGCAAAGGAAGCCATCGCTGCGAAGGATGCTGCTGTTGCTGAAGCTGCTGAAGCTTCTTCTCGCGAGAATTATATGCTTCAGCTAATGACTGATGCCAGTTTGGACATGACAGGTATGTTTCCCGCTCGTAACCATATTGGATATTATTCTTCACCATTCGTTACTTGATTTTTTGTTTGATGTGTCAGGCTCGTTTCTGGATGCTGTTGCCAAAGACCAACGTGTTGAAGCTCGAACCACTGTTTTGCTGAGACTGGCTGCGCAACATGGGTCTAATTTTTGGGTTACTCCTGAGCGCACCCGCCAAATCGTCAGATTTCAAGATCGCGCGGCTCAGGTCCGCGATTTCCTTGACTTCTGTACGAAGACTTTATTCTTAGTTTATGGGACCATGTTCCCTCGGAACAAAATGCCAGAAACCCTTCCAGCTTTAATGGAGAAATTTTGAGATGCTCCTCGAATCCATGGCTTTGTGCGAGCTCAACTTTCTGCTGGCGCAAGATTTGCCATGATGATGATAAAAATTTGTCATCCAAAATTGCCCATAGATCGAATTGTTCCTACTTGTTTGGCGAAGATGGCAAAGAAAAAGAGAAATATGGGCAAGTTTGACGATTTGGTGACTCCTGTTGCTGAAGATATGATGGATGAACTTCTTCGGATGGATTCTGAGTTCTTCGTGAAGGGAAGCTATGCTGAACATAGTACTCGTCCTTCTACTGAGCGGATAACCATAGATCATGTGCTAGGTTTCCCTTGAAAACTTTTTCCTCTTCTTTGCTGTATTTCTATCATTGATACATTTTTGTGTATTTGTAAACACAATCTATATTGTCAAACTGTGTTTTTGATCACTGAGCCCCCGAGCTTTTGGCTGGAGTCTATACTGTTTTTCTATCACGGATGCTTTCCCTCCTGTCATAATAAGATATCTCTATTTTTTCATTGATGGGTTGGAAGCCCCCGACTGTCGTGGTATCACAGTTCTATATTTTTGTTGCGAGGTTCTTAGACCAAAGCAGTAAGTTTCTTTGGCGCATACACTATGTTTATGATTAACTTCCGATATTTGGCGAGGTATTTAGTGTACCAAGGCGAAATATTTTGGTAAGTCTAATATGTCTATATTGTACGTATTTTGAAACTTGAAGGCGTTGAGCCCCCGAGCGTGTCGAAGAATAAGAAATATATCTCCACTATCTTTATTATATTGCAGCACCGCGAGCCCGCCTCATTAAAAACCTTTCCGGCCCCACTCGGTGCCCCGAAAAGGAAAAGAGTGCGTCTGAAAACTCGCGGGCGTTTCAGTACATTGTATTTTTACAGAGAAGGACTATATTTCGACTCTAGGCGTAGAACCGCCTGAGCTGTGCTACGTTCCAGGGGTTTTTCTCGGAAACCCCTGTCTTCTTGTCTTTTATCCTGTATGCTCCTCCTTCAATTACTTCCGTTATGACGTAGGGGCCAAGCCATGGCGACTCGAGTTTTTCAGTGCGCTCTTGATTGAGTCGTAAAACTAGGTCTCCGACTTGAAAAGATCTTGGTCTCAAACGTCGACTCTGGTAATTTTTCAGGTCATGCTGATATTTGGTTACCCTTGATAATACTTCGTCTCGAGCTTCGTCGAGTGCGTCGACGTCATCTTCCAATGCTTTCCTGGAAGCTTCTTCATTATACTCTGTGACTCTGGGGGAGTCGTGCTCTATTTCTATTGGCGATCGCCTCACTCCATGGACAAGGAAAAACGGGGTCTCCTGTGTCGCTGTATTTGGTGTTGTTCGGATGCTCCATAACACACTTGGTAGTTCTTCTGGCCAGGTATGTCGAGCTTTTTCCAGTGGTCCTAACAGGCGTTTCTTGATGCCATTGCAGATGATGCCATTGGCTTTCTCGACTTGACCATTGGTTTGAGGATGTGCAACTGACGCAAAGTGCAATTTGATGCCTACCTCTGCACAGTACGCCTTGAACTCCTTTGATGTGAAGTTGCTGCCATTGTCTGTAACGATGCTATGAGGTACTCCAAATCGAAAAACAATGCCCTTCACGAATTTTATTGCTGATGCTACATCTGGTGAATTTATCGGCTTTGCTTCTATCCACTTGGTGAATTTGTCGACAGCAACCAGCAAGTACTCATATCCTCCTGGCGAAACTTTGTGCAGCTTGCCCACCATATCAAGTCCCCATTGGGCGAAGGGCCATGACAATGGTATTGGTGCTAGTTCTGCTGCTGGAGAGTGAGGTTTTGCGGCAAATCTTTGACACGCGTCGCAAGTTCTTACTATTTCCTTGGCATCCTCGATTGCTGTCAGCCAATAGAATCCTGCCCGAAAGACTTTGGCTGCAATAGCTCGACTACTTGCGTGGTGGCCACATATCCCTTCGTGCACGTCCTTCAGAATTACTCTTCCTTCTTCGGGTGTGACACACCTTTGGAGGACGCCTGAAATACTTCGCTTGTATAATTCCCCTTTGATCACTGTGAAAGCTTTGGATCGTCGAATAACTCGCCTTGCTTCAACTGGATCGTCGGGTATTTCTTTCCTGAGGATGTATGATATATATGCTTGCATCCATGGAATTTGTATCATCATCACAAGTTCTTGGTCCTCTTCATCCTCCGTGGTTTCTTTGAGAAGCGTCGAAGTTTTCTCCTCTTTTGCTTTTTTCTGCACCTTTTTTGGCTTCGTGGATCTCTCCGCTATTTCTTCCCAAAATACTCCTGGCGGGATTGAGAGGCACTGCGACCCGATGTTTGCGAGGACGTCGGCTTCATCGTTGCTCAATCTACTGATGTGAGTTACCTCGCATCCATCAAATAGCTTCTCGAGCTCATTGTACACCTCCTTGTATGCTACCATGCTATCATTGACTGCGTCACATTGGTTCATAACTTGCTGAGCCACCAATTGTGAGTCGCCAAAGATTTTTAGTCGAGTTGCACCGCAAGCTTTCGCCATCTTCATCCCGTGTATGAGGGCTTCATATTCTGCTTCATTGTTAGATGCGTTAGGGAACGTCATCCGAAGGATGTATTTCAACTTGTCGCCTTCAGGTGATATAAGTACTACTCCTGCGCCAGCTCCTTCTACTCTCTTGGACCCGTCGAAATTCATGGTCCAGGTTCTCGATAAATCTGGGGGTCCCGTGTTTTGTAGCTCCATCCATTCTGCAATGAAATCGCGAGAACTTGCGACTTGATTGCCTTTCTTTTTTCATACGTGATGTCCCGAGGGGAAAGTTCTATTCCCCAAAGGGAGACACGCCCTGTAGCTTCTGGATTGTTTAGTATATTTGAAAGAGGTGCTTCGTTGACTACTATTATCGGGTGTGCCGAAAAATAGTGGCGCAATTTCCTTGCAGTTGCAATTACTCCATATGCTAGTTTTTGGTACTGTGGGTACCGCTGTTTGGAGGGCGACAGAACTTCACTGATGAAATATACTGGCCTTTGCACTCCATGGAGTTTTCCTTCTTCTTCTCTTTCGACAACTAGCACTGTGCTAACTACTTGGGGTGTGGCTGCAATATACAGCAGGAGAGGTTCCTTTTCCTTCGGCGCCACCAAAATTGGTGGTGTCGAAATTGTGCGCTTCAAATCCTCGAAAGCTCTGTCGGCCTCTTCGTTCCACTGGAATTTATCTCCTTGTTTTATCAGAGCGTAAAATGGTAACGCTTTTTCTCCCAGCCTGGCGACGAATCTGCTCAAAGCTGCGACTCGCCCAGTTAGCTGCTGTATCTCTTTCAACTTTGTTGGCTTCCTCATTGTTACTATAGCTTGTATTTTGTCGGGATTTGCTTCAATCCCTCTTGCTGAAACTAGAAACCCCAGAAGTTCTCCTGCTGGGACGCCAAAAGAACACTTCGTCGGGTTTAATTTTAGGCAGAATTTGTCGAGGTTGTCAAAGGTTTCTTTGAGATCCTCGATCAACGTTGCCCCCTTTTTTGATGTTATGACGACATCGTCGATGTATACTTGCACGTTTTTCCCAATCTGTGTCGCCAAACACTTCTGCATCATCCTCTGATATGTTGCTCCCGCATTTTTTAGACCAAAGGGCATTGTTTTGTAGCAAAACACGCCGTAAGGTGTAATAAACGCTGTTTTGGCCTCATCATCTTCTTTTAATCTGATCTGGTTATAACCAGAGTATGCATCCAAAAAGGAAAGACGTTCACATCCTGCCGTGGAGTCGATGATTTGATCGATCCTTGGGAGGGGAAAGTGATCCTTAGGACAATGTTTATTGAGACACGTAAAGTCGACGCACATGCGAAGGACTGTCGTGTGTTTCTTCGGCACCATCACTGGGTTAGCTACCCATGTGGCTTCTGTAGATATCTCTTTGATAAAACCAGCATCTTTAAGTCGATCTATTTCTGATAACATAGCTTTGCGGTTTGGTTCCGAAAAACGCCGCAAGGGTTGTTTGATTGGTCTCGCGAGAGGATCCAAGTTGAGGTGGTGCTCGGCAAGTTCCCTGGGTACTCCTGGCATGTCAGCTGGACACCATGCGAAGATTTTCCAGTGCTCACGGAGGAACTTGACGAGCGCGCTTTCCTATGCGATATCCATATTTGTTGCAATGGACGTCGTCTTTTTCGGGTCTGTCGGGTGAATCTGCACCTCCTTAGAATTTTTCTCGGTGTTGAAAGTTGATTCTTTATTTGGCCTTCCAACGTCTGGCAGCACGTCGTAGTCAGTCATACTTTTTGACGCTAAATACTCAGCTTGCATCCCGAAAGTTTCTGATAGCCGATGGAAATCCTTGTCGCACTTATCAGCTAAGGCGAAGCTTCCTTTGACTGTGATTGGTCCCTTTGGTCCAGGCAATCTCCACAATAGGTATGTATAGTGTGGCACCGCCATAAATCTAGCATATGCTGGTCGTCCCAACAAAGCATGGTACTGCGACGGAAAATCCACGACTTCAAATTCCAGCCTCTCGATTCTATAATTTTCTCGGGTTCCGAACTAAACGTCGAGATTGATCTTCCCCAATGGATAACTTGGTTTCTCCGGTGTGATGCCGTGGAACCTTGTGTCTGTTGGCTTCAAGTTTGCTAAGGATATGTTCATCTTCCTCAATGTATCTGCATACATAAGGTTTAAGCTGCTGCCGCCGTCTATGAACACTCGAGAGACATCAAATCCCGCAATAATCGCCGGCGTAATAAGTGCTGACTGCCCTGGTCGAGGAACTTGCTGCGGGTGATCTGCTATGGTGAAGCCAATATCTTGCCCTGACCAATTGAGATACTCGACTGTTGGTGGAGGCATTTTTTCTGCCATAAACACCTGTCGTGAGATTACTTTCTGAGCTCTATTGGATGGCCTTCCCTTCTGAATCATCGACACCACTCCATTGGAGTTAGGATCAACATAAGATGGTGGTGGGGGTGCTGCCGCTATTCTGAGCTGATGTCGATTATCGTCTGTAATCGCGGGAGGTGGTGGCAAATGAATCTCGCTCCTGGGTTCTCGAGGATTTCTCTGTGCTGCTCGAGCGTTAGCGTGCTCTGCATACCTTAGCATTGCCTGGAAATTACGACAGTCTTTCTGCAGGTGCCCTGACTGTCTTTTTCCGTTGCTGTCGAGGAAAAAGTGCATCTGACACGGCCCATTCATCATTTCTTCGGGGGAAACGAAAGGCCTTGGGAACTTAGGACCGCTATTTTGCCTGTTGTTGCGAGAATCGTCCCTGTTATCGCCTCGCTGCTCACTGCTTCTCTGATAATCATCTATGTTGTTTCCTCCTGTGTTTGCCCAAAATCCTGCCGAAATTTGTCCTGGAGCGTCATAGTTCTGGTACTGCCGAGGAAATCGTCGCCTCGGTTGATAATTTCGACCACGGTCTTCCTCTGGCGACCTGTGCCTTTTGTTGTGGACAGCATCTTCTCCATCTGCCCATCTGTTTGCTATTTCCATTAACGCGGATACTGTCTTTGGGTTGGTCCTTCCCAAGTCCTCAACGAAATCTCCTCGCCGGATTCCTGCGACAAACGCATCTATCGCTCTCTCGTCAGATATATTTTCTGCCGAGTTTTTGATGATGTTCCACCTTTGGATGTATTTTCTCATTGGCTCGTCCAGCTTTTGTCGACATGCTCTCAACTCCTCCAACGACGCAGGTTTCTTGCATGTGGGCCGGAAGTTCTTGACGAACACATCCTCGAAGCTTTCCCAACTGTCGATGGATCCTGGGGTAAGTTTCTTTATCCAAGATCGTGCTGCTCCACTCAGATGCACCTGGATGCTTTGCATAGCTGTTGCTCTGGTTCCTCCTGTGAGCTTTACTGTCTCGAGATAATCAACTAGCCAATCCTCTGGATCTTGAAGGCCGTCGAATTTCTTGAAGTTATCGGGTAACTTGAATCCTGAAGGGACTGGAGTTTTTTGGACTCTCTTCGTGAAACACGGTAAGCCGCACATATCTTCGTCGTTAAGCTCCGGGGATTGCCGATATTCCCTTCTGTTTTGCCGCGCTCTATCGACCCTTGCTTGTGCTGCTGTGTCTCTTGCTCCGCTTGGTCCTTCAGGGGCTGCCGCCGTTGCTGCTGCAGGTCGTGGACTATTTTGCCTTGCCGTTCCTTCGGGAGGCGTTGATACAAACGCTGTCCCCATAGCTCCAACTCCTGCTATCGCCATATTGTACAGTGTTTCCCTTGGATCACCTGGAGGTGGTTTAGACGCGAGGATAAAAGCTTGTGTCGCCATATACCCAGCTTCTGGTGTCTTAGGGATAATGTTCCCTCTTGTATCTATCGACATAAAGGACATGTCGAGGTTTTGAACCAAGTGCTCTCTTTCTGCTTCGGGTATGTGTTGTAACCTTGATCTTCCTCTGTTCCGAGCCTCCCTATGGCTATCACCCGAAGTTCTAGATTGTCGACTTAGATCTGCCCTTCTCCTGCTGGATGCAGTAGCTGCCTCCTTTCTCCTGTTTAACTCAGCTGTCTGTTTTTCCAATTCTCTGGCAGCTCGTGCGAGCCTATATTGATATGCTTGTAATTCCTCTGGTGTGGCCGTGGTAGCCATTGGTTCTGTACCGTTCATAGCTCTCGCGGCTCTGTCCCATGCTGCTTGCGAAAGTTGAACTCTGTCTCGCGGCTGTGGCCCGACGTATTTATTGCCCAGGCCTCGTCGCAGATCAGAGGGATCGACGTATGGATTTTCCAGATCGTCGAAAGCCTCAGATGTTTCCTCTTGATCTTCAATAGCATAAATCTGATGGTATTTTGCATTCAGATCTATGTTGGGTTTGGTGACACCATCGTTGAGGTTGATGAAGACCTTGCCCACTGTGATAGATTTGTCGATGAAGTCATAACTGTCGACATTGCTTGAGCCATCGCTTATATATGAGTCCGCGAATGACTCAAACGACATGTCGCTGAAGATCTTGGCGAGTTTATCTCTTGCCCTGGTGCTGACGTAGCATGTCGATGAAGTTTCTTCTTCTCCTGATTCGGTTGACGATGTATAGCTTGAAAAATCGGAATCGACCGCCGACGATCCCGACGAAATCGGAATTTCGACACGATACGATCCTTCTTTCTCGACGCGAAAGCGAAACCTTCCGAACGTCATCTCCATAGGCTCCGCCAGATACGCATATGCATCCAAACGGGAGGGTGGGTGAGGAACAAAATCGACAAGACCAGCAGCGATCTGTTTACCTCGATCCATTATGTTGCTTGCGGTTGATGATGTCGAAGATCTTGAACGTGCCATCGAGATCAGATCCTTACGCCTCTAGTCCCCACAGACGGCGCCAATTGACAAGGTATAAACTTGTCAATGCCTATGGATTGTAGGCTAGGGTTTAGTTAGAAGTAGAGGGCAAGTAGATCTCGAAGGTTTCAGCCGAAAAGTACTCGACGATTATGAAAACTAGGGTTTGAAACAATGATTCGATGATCTCTTCGTCCCTCGACTCCCCCTTTATATAGGAGGCGGAGCCGAGGGATTCATGTTGTACAAGTTACAGAGTCCGGGACGGTTTCTAATTCATCCCGCCAGATTACAAATAACACTTCCTATTACAACTCTAACTTTCCTTAATATATCTTGGGCTCCCGAATCTTCTTATTCTTCGGGTAGTGGGCCTTCAGCAAACCCCGGGTACTATCTTCAGCAGGCCCATTTGGGATGCCTATGTTAGGCGATCTCCTGAATCCCCCGAGATGGGATTGGCGGCGGCTGCATCACAGTAAGGTTTTCCGTATCGTGGCTCTCGGTACAGAGGGTTTCGCGACGAAGGCTTTAAGTAGGCGGAAGGGCGGAGTCGGAGGGCTGACAGGGGCCCCACACGCTAGGGCGGCGTGGGCCCCCCCTAGGCCGCGCGGCCCTAGTGTGGCGGCGCCTCGTCGCCCCACTTCGTGATCCTTTCGGTCTTCTGGAAGCTTCGTGGAAAAATAAGACCCTGGGCGCTGATTTCGTCCAATTCCGAGAATATTTCCTTTGTAGGATTTCTGAAACCAAAAACAGCGCAACAGAAGCGGCTATTCGGCATCTCGTCAATAGGTTAGTGCCGGAAAATGCATAATAATGACATATAATGTGTATAAAACATGTGAGTATCATCATAAAAGTAGCATGGAACATAAGAAATTATGGATACATTTGAGACGTATCACCGGTCATGCACCCTTTGTCTCCACACTTGACTCCCTCACTGACAGATGTGACCGTCCCATAAACCGCCACCCATTGCCTCCTCCGCCTCCCCCGCCTCCAGCATCGACGGATCCAGCCGCCCCGATTGTCACCCGCCCGAACTCGGAGTGGTTGCTGATACGTCTCCGACGTATCGATAATTTCTTGTGTTCCATGCCACATTATTGATGATATCTACATGTTTTATGCACACTTTATGTCATATTCGTGCATTTTCTGGAACTAACCTATTAACAAGATGCCGAAGTGCCGATTCTTTGTTTTCTGCTGTTTTTGGTTTCAGAAATCCTAGTAAAGAAATATTCTCGGAATTGGACGAAATCAACGCCCAGGGTCCTATTTTGCCACGAAGCTTCCAGAAGACCGAAGAGGAGACGAAGTGAGGCCACGAGGTGGCCAAACCATAGGGCGGCGCGGCCCAGGCCTTGGCCGCGCCGACCCATAGTGTGGGCCCCTCGTGTGGCCCCCTGACCTGCCCTTCCGCCTACAAATAGCCTCCGTCGCGAAACCCCCAGTACCGAGAGCCACGATACGGAAAACCTTACTGAGATGCCGCCGCCGCCAATCCCATCTCGGGGGATTCTGGAGATCTCCTCTGGCACCCTGCCGGAGAGGGGATTCATCTCCCGGAGGACTCTTCACCGCCATGGTCGCCTCCGAAGTGATGAGTGAGTAGTTCACCCCTGGACTATGGGTCCATAGCAGTAGCTAGATGGTTGTCTTCTCCTCATTGTGCTTCATTGTTGGATCTTGTGAGCTGCCTAACATGATCAAGATCATCTATCTGTAATACTATATGTTGTGTTTGTCGGGATCCGATGGATAGAGAATACTATGTTATGTTAATTATCAAGTTATTACCTATGTGTTGTTTATGATCTTGCATGCTCTCCGTTATTAGTAGAGGCTCTGGCCAAGTTTTTGCTCTTAACTCCAAGAGGGAGTATTTATGCTCGATAGTGGGTTCATGCCTCCATTGAATGCAGGACGATGACAGAAAGTTCTAAGGTTGTGGATGTGCTGTTGCTACTAGGGATAAAACATTGATGATATGTCTAAGGATGTAGTTATTGATTACATTACGCATCATACTTAATGCAATTGTCTGTTGTTTTGCAACTTAATACTGGAAGGGGTTCGGATGATAACCTGAAGGTGGACTTTTTAGGCATAGATGCATGCTGGATAGCGGTCTATGTACTTTGTCGTAAAGCCCAATTAAATCTCACTATATTTATCATGACATGTATGTGCATTGTTATGCCCTCTCTATTTGTCAATTGCCCAACTGTAATTTGTTCACCCAACATGCTTTTATCTTATGGGAGAGACACCTCTAGTGAACTGTGGACCCCGGTCCTATTCTTTACATCGCATACAATCTACTGCAATACTTGTTTTATCGTTTTTCGCAAACAATCATCTTCCACACAATACGGTTAATCCTTTGTTACAGCAAGCCGGTGAGATTGACAACCTCACTATTTCGTTGGGGCAAAGTACTTTGGTTGTGTTGTGCAGGTTCCACGTTGGCGCCGGAATCTCTGGTGTTGCGCCGCACTACATCCCGCCGCCATCAACCTTCAACGTGCTTCTTGACTCCTACTGGTTCGATTAAACCTTGGTTTCTTCGAGGAAACTTGCCGCTGTGCGCATCACACCTTCCTCTTGGGGTTCCCAACGGACGTGTCAACTACACGCATCAAGCAAATTTCTGGCGCCGTTGCCGGGGAGCTCAAGACACGCTGCAAGGGGAGTCTCCACTTCCCAATCTCTTTACTTTGTTTTTGTCTTGCTTTATTTTATTTACTACTTTGTTTGCTGCATTATATCAAAACACAAAAAAAATTAGTTGCTAGCTTTACTTTATTTACTGTCTTGCACTCTATATCAAAAACACAAAAAAATTAGTTACTTGTTTTACTTTATAATATCATGCATGTTTTTATTTCACTAGTTAAGCATAATGGAAAACAACAAAAATATGAGAGATCTTTATGAACTTTATCTTGAATTAGGACATGATGTGTTTGAAGAGATAATTAAAAAACCCATGGAACTTTATATGCATGCTAATGGGAATGTTATTACTATGGATGCTTTGAACACCATTGTTGCTAATGCTATGGAAAATTCTAAGCTTGGCGAAGCTGGCTCTGATGAGCATGATCTTTTTAGTCCCCCAAGCATTGAGGAGAAAATTTTCTTTCATGATTACAATATGCCTCCTATATATGATGATAGCCACTTTGTTGAATTTGCTCCCACTACAACTAATAAAATTGATTATGCTTACGTGGAGAGTAATAATTTTATGCATGAGACTCATGATAAGAATGCTTTATGTGATAGTTACATTGTTGAGTTTGCTCATGATGCTACTGAAAGTTATTATGAGAGAGGAAAATATGTTTGTAGAAATTTTCATGTTACTAAAACACCTCTCTATGTGCTGAAATTTTTGAAGCTACACTTGTTTTATCTTCCTATGCTTGTTACTTTGCTCTTCATGAACTTGTTTATTTACAAGATTCCTATGCATAGGAAGCATTTTAGACTTAAATGTGTTTTGAATTTGCCTCTTGATGCTCTCTTTTGCTTCAAATACTATTTCTTGCGAGTGCATCATTAAAACTGCTGAGCCCATCTTAATGGCTATAAAGAAAGAACTTCTTGGGAGATAACCCAAGTGTTATTTTGCTACAGTATTTTGTTTTATTTTGTGTCTTGGAAGTTGTTTACTACTGTAGCAACCTCTCCTTATCTTAGTTTAGTGTTTTGTTGTGCCAAGTAAAGTCGTTGATAGAAAAGTTCATACTAGATTTGGATTACTGCGCAGAAACAGATTTCTTTGCTGTCACGAATTTCGACCTGCCTCTCTGTAGGTAGCTCAGAAAAATATTCCAATTTACGTGCGTGATCCTCAGATATGTACGCAACTTTCATTCAATTTGGGCATTTTCATTTGAGCAAGTCTGGTGCCTCAATAAAATCCATCTTTACGGACTGTTCTGTTTTGACAGATTCTGCCTTTTATTTCGCATTGCCTCTTTTGCTATGTTGGATGAATTTCTTTGATCCATTAATGTACAGTAGCTTTATGCAATGTCCAGAAGTGTTAAGAATGATTGTGTCACCTCTGAACATGTTAATTTTTATTGTCCACTAACCCTCTATGAGTTGTTTCGAGTTTGGTGTGGAGGAAGTTTTCAAGGATCAAGAGAGGAGTATGATGCAATATGATCAAGGAGAGTGAAAGCTCTAAGCTTGGGGATGCCCCGGTGGTTCACCCCTGCATATTCTAAGAAGACTCAAGTGTCTAAGCTTGGGGATGCCCAAGGCATCCCCTTCTTCATCGACAACATTATCAGGTTCCTCCCCTGAAACTATATTTTTATTCCGTCACATCTTATGTGCTTTGCTTGGAGCGTCGGTTTGTTTTTGTTTTTGTTTTTGTTTGAATAAAATGGATCCTAGCATTATTTGTGTGGGAGAGAGACACGCTCCGCTGTTGCATATGGACAAGTATGTCCTTAGTTTCTACTCATAGTATTCATGGCGAAGTTTCTTCTTCGTTAAATTGTTATATGGTTGGAATTGGAAAATGATACATGTAGTATTTGCATAAATGTCTTGGGTAATGTGATACTTGGCAATTGTTGTGCTCATGTTTAAGCTCTTGCATCATATACTTTGCACCCATTAATGAAGAAACACCTAGAGCTTGCTAATTTGGTTTGCATATTTGGTTTCTCTAAAGTCTAGATAATTTCTAGTATTGAGTTTTGAACAACAAGGAAGACGGTGTAGATTCTTATAATGTTTACAATATGTATTTTATGTGAGTTTTTCTGCACCGCTTCATCCTTGTGTTTGTTTCAAATAGCCTTGCTAGCCTAAACCTTGTATCGAGAGGGAATACTTCTCATGCATCCAAAATACTTGAGCCAACCACTATGCCATTTGTGTCCACCATATCTACCTACTACATGGTATTTCTCCACCATTCCAAAGTAAATTGCTTGAGTGCTACCTTTAAAATTCCATCATTCACCTTTACAATATATAGCTCATGGGACAAATAGCTTAAAAACTATTGTGGTATTGAATATGTACTTATGCACTTTATCTCTTATTAAGTTGCTTGTTGTGCGATAACCATGTTTCTGGGGACGCCATCAACTATTCTTTGTTGAATATCATGTGAGTTGCTATGCATGTCCGTCTTGTCTGAAGTAAGAGAGATCTACCACCTTAATGGTTGGAGCATACATATTGTTAGAGAAGAACATTGGGCCGCTAACTAAAGCCATGATTCATGGTGGAAGTTTCAGTTTTGGACATATATCCTCAATCTCATATGAGAATAATAATTGTTGCCACATGCTTATGCATTAAAGAGGAGTCCATTATCTGTTGTCCATGTTGTCCCGGTATGGATGTCTAAGTTGAGAATAATCAAAAGCGAGAAATCCAAAATGCGAGCTTTCTCCTTAGACCTTTGTACAGGCGGCATGGAGGTACCCCATTGTGACACTTGGTTAAAACATGTGTATTGCGATGATCCGGTAGTCCAAGCTAATTAGGACAAGGTGCGGGCACTATTAGTATACTATGCATGAGGCTTGTAACTTGTAAGATATAATTTACATAACTCATATGCTTTATTACTACCGTTGACAAAATTGTTTCATGTTTTCAAAATAAAAGCTCTAGCACAAATATAGCAATCGATGCTTTCCTCTTTGAAGGACCATTCTTTTTACTTTTATGTTGAGTCAGTTCACCTATCTCTCTCCACCTCAAGAAGCAAACACTTGTGTGAACTGTGCATTGATTCCTACATACTTGCATATTGCACTTATTATATTACTCTATGTTGACAATTATCCATGAGATATACATGTTACAAGTTGAAAGCAACCGCTGAAACTTAATCTTCCTTTGTGTTGCTTCAACGCCTTTACTTTGAATTATTGCTTTATGAGTTAACTCTTATGCAAGACTTATTGATGCTTGTCTTGAAGTACTATTCATGAAAAGTCTTTGCTTTATGATTCACTTGTTTACTCATGTCATTACCATTGTTTTGATCGCTGCATTCATTACATATGTTTACAAATAGTATGATCAAGGTTATGATGGCATGTCACTCCAGAAATTATCTTTGTTATCGTTTTACCTGCTCGGGACGAGCAGAACTAAGCTTGGGGATGATGATACGTCTCCGACGTATCGATAATTTCTTGTGTTCCATGCCACATTATTGATGATATCTACATGTTTTATGCACACTTTATGTCATATTCGTGCATTTTCTGGAACTAACCTATTAACAAGATGCCGAAGTGCCAGTTGCTGTTTTTGGTTTCAGAAATCCTAGTAAAGAAATATTCTCGGAATTGGACGAAATCAACGCCCAGGGTCCTATTTTGCCACGAAGCTTCCAAGACCGAAGAGGAGACGAAGTGGGGCCACGAGGTGGCCAAACCATAGGCGGCGCGGCCCAGGCCTTGGCCGCGCCGACCTATAGTGTGGGCCCCTCGTGTGGCCCCCTGACCTGCCCTTCCGCCTACAAATAGCCTCCATCGCGAAACCCCCAGTACCGAGAGCCACGATACGGAAAACCTTACTGAGACGCCGCCGCCGCCAATCCCATCTCGGGGGATTCTAGAGATCTCCTCCGGCACCCTGCCGGAGAGGGGATTCATCTCCCGGAGGACTCTTCACCGCCATGGTCGCCTCCGGAGTGATGAGTGAGTAGTTCACCCCTGGACTATTGGTCCATAGCAGTAGCTAGATGGTTGTCTTCTCCTCATTGTGCTTCATTGTTGGATCTTGTGAGCTGCCTAACATGATCAAGATCATCTATCTGTAATACTATATGTTGTGTTTGTCGGGATCCGATGGATAGAGAATACTATGTTATGTTAATTATCAAGTTATTACCTATGTGTTGTTTATGATCTTGCATGCTCTCCGTTATTAGTAGAGGCTCTGGCCAAGTTTTTGCTCTTAACTCCAAGAGGGAGTATTTATGCTCGATAGTGGGTTCATGCCTCCATTGAATCTGGGACAGTGACAGAAAGTTCTAAGGTTGTGGATGTGCTGTTGCTACTAGGGATAAAACATTGATGCTATGTCTAAGGATGTAGTAATTGATTACATTACGCACCATACTTAATGCAATTGTCTGTTGTTTTGCAACTTAATACTGGAAGGGGTTCGGATGATAACCTGAAGGTGGACTTTTTATGCATAGATGCATGCTGGATAGCGGTCTATGTACTTTTTCGTAATGCCGAATTAAATCTCACTATATTTATCATGACATGTATGTGCATTGTTATGCCCTCTCTATTTGTCGATTGCCCGACTGTAATTTGTTCACCCAACATGCTTTTATCTTATGGGAGAGACACCTCTAGTGAACTGTGGACCCCGGTCCTATTCTTTACATCGCATACAATCTACTGCAATACTTGTTTTACTGTTTTCTGCAAACAATCATCTTCCACACAATACGGTTAATCCTTTGTTACAGCAAGCCGGTGAGATTGACAACCTCACTGTTTCTTTGGGGCAAAGTACTTTGGTTGTGTTGTGCAGGTTCCACGTTGGCGCCGGAATCTCTGGTGTTGCGCCGCACTACATCCCGCCGCCATCAACCTTCAACGTGCTTCTTGACTCCTACTGGTTCGATTAAACCTTGGTTTCTTACTGAGGGAAACTTGCCGCTGTGCGCATCACACCTTCCTCTTGGGGTTCCCAACGGACGTGTCAACTACACGCATCAGTTGCGCATGGTCTGAGAGTATGAGGCAGGCGACCGCGACACGGTGGTACTGATTGATCCCGGTCGAGTACCGGTCTTAAATTGGTTATCTTCCATCGCTTCGAGGCCCATAGGGATGGGTACAAGGAGCGCGGCTGTGGCCGCACTACACGCCGCTGGGATTCGATCGGCGGATCCCGAGATGGGGTTTTTTCACCCCCTCAACCTTTGGGTTCCTTCCGCCAGGGCGGTGTCCATGGTGGGGTGTGCAGAAGGCTCTAGTCGGGAGATGGAGTTTTTGTCGGGGTTTCCCGCTACCCTGATGCACGCGAGGATGCCATGGGGCCAACCACTTCCGGGTGCTCCCAATGCCGCGTCGCCCTTCGGCCGACTCTGGGCACGTCGGAAACCCGCCGCTCCATCAACGCCCCGTCGTCTGACCGCTGCCTTCGGCGCCTCCGCCGCCTCCTCCAGGATTTTGTTTGGGACGTGGTGGAGCACCTGCCAGCACCGGTGTGCAACCTCCTCCTCCGATGGGCCTGCTAGCGCTCCGTCCCATTGTAAGTACTCCATCCCTTCCAAATTAGTTTGTGGATCTGATTGATGTCAATGTAGATCTGATGGATGTCGATGTAGGCCAATGTAGATCTGATTGATGTTAATGTGCATTGCATGCATGTTAGTTAGAAGCATGTCAATGATCAGTAGGATGAATGGTATGCTTGTCATTGCCAATGTGCATCAGCATGGCAATGAGAAGCATGCTAATGATGAGTATGATGAGTGGCATGCTTGTCATGTTGATGAAGAGCTTGTCATTGGCATGCTGATGTTGAGCTTGTCATTGGCAATGTGCATCGGTATGCCAATGAAAAGCATGTCATTGGAGCTCACCATGGCAACTATAGCCCCCTCTTCTCATTTGCATTGCATGTGTAGAACTAGGCCTTATTAAAACCTTCCCGGAGGGGGCACACGACATTGCCGTCCGGATGCAGCTTCGGGACCCCAATGAAGGCTTTATGCATGCATACCGCCAGGTCTACGAGCCTAGGGTTCACGCTAGGTGTCCTTCTCAACTTGAGCATGCTCCCAGGAAAGGCTTCATGCCTTCTTCATGTAGCTGAAGAGCCAGGACCTCCTTGCCCTCACTGTGCCGCCCGTCATGGAGCAGTTCCTCAACAAGAAGTACAAACTGAAGAACAATGGGCCATCGGTGAAGGTGGCGTTGTGCATGGGCGACTACTGAGAGTACAAGGTGCAACTCCAAGGGAAGGCTGAGCGAGTCGGCTTCATCAAGACTTGGAGCGAGTTCGCCAGTAAGGCTCGGTTTAACGCCGACGACACGCTCGTCTTCACCCCCATCGACGAGGGCTTCCAGGTCCATGTGTACAGGAAGGTAACCTCTGTGGAGAGCCTCTGGAGCTGCAAGAAGCATCGCCATGGCCCTTGGGTGGATCCATTCCATGAAGGTTGAAGCCGATGCTCTCCTTGTTATCTTCTTGTTCATAATTGTGCTTTTTGTGAAGTTTTGGTTGTAGTGTTGGCCTCAGGAGGCTGTTGAACACCTGCTTTTGTGAATATATGCCTGTAATTTTAGCCTCTACAGGCTGCTGAACATTGCTTTTGGACCTAGGTAGTCTTCTTAGGTTTAAGTAGGCATCTTACCACTCTTATGCTAGAGATTAGATGCTAGTAATATGTTCAATGTGTATATCATGTATTTTTTCGAAATGGGGGATATACCCCAGCCTCTGCATCAAAATGATGCATATGGTCGTTTTATTACTTTATTCAGATCATAATAGTACGTACTTCCCCGCAAAAAAAGATCATAATAGTACTTATTACAAACTCATGGATTAGCTAGAGTCGACACAAAGATCAACCAACGAAAAAGAGAAAACAATGGGTGCCAGTAATACATCAGTAAGTAATCCTATGATCAAGCCGCCAGCCACACCAGCTATAAAAATCCCATGCTACCATCTCCAATCGGTTGCACCCACACTTCATGGCATCCCGCTGATCCTCGGACGGGAGATAGGACCAGGAATACCACATACAGATCCAGTGAATAGCTATAGGGATAACTGATAACCCACAAGTATAGGGGATCGCAACAGTCTTCGAGGGAAGTAAAACCCAAATTTATTGATTCGACACAAGGGGAGGTAAAGAATACTTATAAGCCTTAACAACTGAGTTGTCAATTCAGCTGCACCTGGAAAAGCACTAGTAACAGGGGTGATGTGAAAGCAGCAGTAATATGAGAGCAGTAGTAACAGTAACACAGCAGCAGTAGCAGTAATATGAGAGCAATGGCACCATAAAATAGTTGATACTACTTCCAATGACATGTAGGAACAAGTATATGACGATGAAAGATGGACCGGGGTTCCCAGCTATCTACACTAGTGGTAACTCTCCAATAACAAGTGTTGGGTGAACAAATTACAGTTGGGCAATTGATAGGATTGAAATAGCATTAAGACAGAACATCAAGATTATTAATCATGTAGGCATGTTTTCCATATATAGTCATACGTGCTCGCAATGAGAAACTTGCATAACATCTTTTGTCCTACCAGCCGGTGGCAGCCGGGCCTCTAGGGAATCTACTGGAAATTAAGGTACTCCTTTTAATAGAGCACCGGAGCAAAGCATTAACACTCCGTGAAAACATGTGATCCTCATATCTAAGCCTTCCCCTACAGTTATCCCAGTTGTTGTCACTCTGGGGCCTCGGGTTCCGGACATAGACATGTGCAAACAACTTGTAGATACAATCTAAGCAATAAGTATAGAGCTTAAATCTAAGATCATGCCACTCGGGCCCTAGTGACAAGCATTAAACACAACAAGATTGCAGCAACAATAACTTCACAAACTTTATAGATAGACTAATCATAATGTAACAATCCATCGGATCTGAACAAACACAACACCGATTACATCAGATGAATCTCAATCATGTAAGGCAGCTCATGAGATCATTGTATTGAAGTACATGGGGGAGAGAGTACCAACTAGCTATAGCTAGAACCCGTAGTCCATGGGGGAACTACTCACGGAGCATGATGGAGGCGGTGGCGTCGATGGAGATGGCTTCCGGGGGCACTTCCCCGTCCCGACGGCGTGCCGGAACAGAGATTCTTTCCCCCGAATTAGAGTTTTGCGATGGCGGCGGCGCCCCTGGAGTCTTTCTGGAGTTTCGTCAATTGGTATCGCGTTTTTAGGTCGGGCTTATATAGGCGAAGAGGCGGCGCAGGAGGGCGCCTGGGGGCTCCTCACCATCGGCTGGCGCGGCCAGGCCTGGGGCCGCGCCGCCTTATGGTGTGGTGGCCCTCTAGCCCGCCTCCGACTCTCCTTCGGTGTTCTGGGGTCTTCCGGGAAAAATAAGATACTGGGTCTTTGTTTCGTCGAATTCCGAGAATATTGCCCGAACAGCCTTTCTGGAACCAAAAACAACAGAAAACAGGAACTGGCACTGTGGCATCTTGTTAATAGGTTAGTTCCGGAAAACGCATAAAAACATTATAAAGTGCGAGCAAAACATGTAGGTATTGTCATAAAACTAGCATGGAACATCAGAAATTATAGATACGTTGGAGACGTATCAAGCATCCCCAAGCTTAGTTCCTACTCGCCCTCGAGTAGGTAAACGATAAAAAGAATAATTTCTGTAGTGACATGCTACTTACATAATCTTGATCATACTATTGTAAAGCATATGAGATGAATGCAGTGACTCAAGGCAATGATCTATATTTGCTAACAAATAAATAACATATAGCAAAACTTTTCATGAATAGTACTTTCAAGACAAGCATCAAAAGTCTTGCATAAGAGTTAACTCATAAAGCAATAAATTCAAAGTAAAGGCATTGAAGCAACACAAAGGAAGATTTAAGTTTCAGCAGTTGCTTTCAACTTTCAATGTGTATATCTCATGGATGATTGTCAACACAAAGTAATATGATGAGTGCAAATAAGCAAGTATGTAAGAATCAATGCACAGTTGACACAAGTGTTTGCTTCTAAGATGGAAGGAAGTAGGTAAACGGACTCAACATAAAGTAAAAGAAGGGCCCTTCGCAGAGGGAAGCAGGGATTAAATCATGTGCTAGAGCTTTTCAAGTTTAGAAATCATATAGAGAGCATAAAAGTAAAGTTTTGAGAGGTGTTTGTTGTTGTCAACGAATGGTAGCGGGTACTCTAACTACCTCGTCAACCAGACTTTCAAGAGCGGCTCCCATGAAGGACGTTATCTCTACCAGCAAGGTAGATCATCCCTCTTCTCTTTTGTTTACACATGTACTTTAGTTTAGTTTTTATTTTTATTTTTAGATGACACTCCTCCCAACCTTTTTCTTTCACAAGCCATGGCTAACCGAATCCTCGGGTGCCTTCCAACATTCACATACCATGGAGTGTCTATTTGCAATTTAAGTTGCTTACTGATAAATCAGGGCAAAACATGTGAAGAGAATTATTAATGAAAGTTAATTAATTGGGGCTGCAAACCCCGTTGCCAGCTCTTTTTGCAAAATTATTGGATAAGCGGATGTGCCACTAGTCCATTATGAAAGCCTGTCAGAAGTAAATGACAAGATCGAAAGATAAAACACCACATACTTCCTCATGAGCTATAAAACATTGACACAAATAAGAGATAATAGCTTTTGAATTGTTTAAAGGTAGCACATGAAGTATTTGCTTGGAATGGCAGGAAATACCACATAGTAGGTAGATATGGTGGACACAAATGGCATAGGTTTTGGCTCAAGGTTTTGGATGCACGAGAAGCATTCCCTCTCAGTACAAGGCTTTGGCTAGCAAGGTTATTTGAAGCAAACACAAGTATGAACCGGTACAGCAAAACTTACATAAGAACATATTGCAAGCATTATAAAACTCTACACTGTCTTCCTTGTTGCTCAAACACTTTTACCAGAAAATATCTAGACCTTAGAGAGACCAATCATGCAAACCAATTTCAACAAGCTCTACGGTAGTTCTCCACTAATAGGTTTAAACTACATAGTGCATGAACTTAAACATGATTTACTTGAGAGCTCAAAACAATTGCCAAGTATCAAATTATTCAAGACAATATGAAGCATTTTCTGTTTCCAACCAAATATCAATAAGTGCAACGGTTTTCAACTCCGCCATGAACATTAAAATAAAGTTAAGAACACCAGTGTTCATATGAAAAAGCGGAGCGTGTCTCTCTCCCACACAAGGATTGCTGGGATCCGAATTTATTCAAACACAAACAAAAATAAAAACAAACAAACGCTCCAAGTAAAAGCACATATGATGTGACCGAATAAAAATATAGTTTCAATAGAAGAAACCTGATAAATTGTTGATGAAGAAGGGGATGCCTTGGGCATCCCCAAGCTTAGATGCTTGAGTCTTCTTAAAATATGCAGGGATGAACCACGGGGGCATCCCCAAGCTTAGACTTTTCACTCTTCTTGATCATATATCATCCTCCTCTCTTGACCCTTGAAAATTTCTGCCACACCAAACTTCTCATAAACTTCATTAGAGGGGTTAGTACTCAAAAAACTTTAATACACTGTGGTCCTGTAGTGACACATTGCAAGAACTCAATAAAACATTAGCTACAGCTCTCCACGTCTAGAAAGCCTCACTTAAAGTCCACAAGAGACAATGCAAAAAACAGAGACAGAATCTGTCAAAACAGAACAGCCAGTAAACACGGATTTTTAAGAGGTACTTCCGTTGCTCAAATCAGAAAACTCAAAACTAAAGAAAGTTGCGTACATATCTGAGGAACACGCACGTAAATTTGCAGATTTTTCTGAGTTACCTACAGAGAGCCCTGCCCAAATTCGTGACAGATAGAAATCTGTTTCTGCGCAGAAATCCAAATCTAGTATCAACCTTCTATTAGAGACTTCACTTGGCACAACAATGCAATAAAATAAAGATAAGGAGAGGTTGCTACAGTAGTAACAACTTCCAAGACACAACAAAACAGTAGCAAAATAAAAACATGGTTTATCTCCCAAGAAGTGCTTTCTTTATAGCCATTAAGATGAGCTCAGCAATTTTAATGATGCTCACATAAGGATGAGAGTTGAAGCAAAAAAGAGCATCAAAAAGCAAGTATGAAACAAATTTAAGTCTCACCCACTTCCTATGCATAGGAATCTTGTACACAAATAAATTCATGAAGAACAAAATGACAAGCATAGGAAGATAAAACAAGAGTAACTTCAAAATTTTCAGCATATAGAGAGGTGTTTTAGTACCATGCAAATTTCTAGAACCACATTTTCCTCTCTCATAATAATTTTCAGTAGCTTCATGAACAAACTCAACAATATAACTATCACATAAAGCATGTTTCTCATGATCCATAAACATATAATTTTTATCAAGCTCAAAAATAGCGGGATTAAAACTTTCAAACCCACTTTTATCAATAATATAACAAGATGATTGATCAATCTCAAGAGATATGGGACTCCTAGATAAAGTCAAGACTTCTCCAATCCCATTTTCATTAGTAGTACAATTAATATTATCAAGTAACACAGGACCATCATCTAGAGATTTATCATAAACATTTGCTAAGCAAAACTCTTTAGTACCATGCATTTCGACATCAGGCACAAACAAAGCATTATCATAAGATTTATCAAAGTAGCATGGATTATCATGGATAACAGTAGCATAATCATTCTCACAAGTTTTACTCATAGGTAATATTTCAAGAGAATCCACAGGAACATAACATTCATCCTTCTTTGGTAAGCATGGAGGACAATCAAATAGTGTAAGAGATAAAGAGTTACCCTCATTAGAAGGTTGGCATGGGTAGCTAATCCATTCTTCCTCCTTTTGTTCATCACTCTCCTCCTCTTTTTCATCCAATGAGCTTTCATGTTCATCAATTTCCTCCTCTTTTTCATCCAATGAGCTTTCAGGTTCATCAATTTCTTCTTTCACAGGTTCCTGCAAATTGTGAGTGCATTCTTGTGCATTAATGAGTCTCTCTTTATAATCAATGATATAAGGATTATCGCTGTAACTTTCTATGCAAAAATTAAGGATAGAAGAGACATAATCTTTAAGGTCCTTACAAACAACACAAGTTTCATAATTTTTAGACATGAAGGATTCTATCTCAGAGGCTCCCATAAATATGACAAATTATTCTACCACTTCGAACCCAAAATGGATATAGCTATTCCAATTATAGTTCTTAATTAAAACTTCCTCACTAAAGCCACATTGAAATTTAAGATGTTTAGTATCCTGTTTAGAGCAACAGTTTATATCATGGCGTTTAAGCAAGATTTTAGCAATTGTATTCAGTTTTTCTATCACAGCACTCATAACTTTTCCCGTTCTTGATTCTCTATAATTATTATATAATTCAATAAGCTCAAAATAGGTCGTGGGTTCTCCCATAACAACAGTTTTTAATTTTTAGGTTTTTCAAATTTTTATGGATTTTTGGGTATACAAGAAAAGTAAAACAAAACAAAAAGAAACTAGACAAAAGTAAACTAAGCAAAATAATACTAGACAGAAATAAACTAAGCACAGATAAACTAGAAAAAAGTAAAATAAGCAAAACGAAATATAAAAAAAACAGAGAGAGAGGTGGAGTGTACTCCCCAGGTGAACTTATGAGTAGAGCTATGCCTCCCCGGCAACGGCGCCAGAAAATAGTCTTGATAACCCACAAGTATAGGGGATTGCAACAGTCTTCGAGGGAAGTAAAACCCAAATTTATTGATTTGACACAAGGGGAGGTAAAGAATACTTATAAGCCTTAACAACTGAGTTGTCAATTCAGCTGCACCTGGAAAAGCACTAGTAACAGGGGTGATGTGAAAGCAGCAGTAATATGAGAGCAGTAGTAACAGTAACATAGCAGCAGTAGCAGTAATATGAGAGCAATGGCACCATAAAATAGTTGATACTACTTCCAATGACATGTAGGAACAAGTATATGATGATGAAAGATGGACCGGGGTTCCCAGCTATCTACACTAGTGGTAACTCTCCAATAACAAGTGTTGGGTGAACAAATTACAGTTGGGCAATTGATAGGATTGAAATAGCATTAAGACAGAACATCAAGATTATTAATCATGTAGGCATGTTTTCCATATATAGTCATACGTGCTCGCAATGAGAAACTTGCATAACATCTTTTGTCCTACCAGCCGGTGGCAGCCGGGCCTCTAGGGAATCTACTGGAAATTAAGGTACTCCTTTTAATAGAGCACCGGAGCAAAGCATTAACACTCCGTGAAAACATGTGATCCTCATATCTAAGCCTTCCCCTCCAGTTATCCCGATTCTTTGTCACTCTGGGGCCTCGGGTTCCGGACATAGACATGTGCAAACAACTTGTAGATACAATCTAAGCAATAAGTATAGAGCTTAAATCTAAGATCATGCCACTCGGGCCCTAGTGATAAGCATTAAACACAACAAGATTGCAGCAACAATAACTTCACAAACTTTATAGATAGACTAATCATAATGTAACAATCCATCGGATCCGAACAAACACAACAACGATTACATCAGATGAATCTCAATCATGTAAGGCAGCTCATGAGATCATTGTATTGAAGTACATGGGGGAGAGAGTACCAACTAGCTACAGCTAGAACCCGTAGTCCATGGGGGAACTACTCACAGAGCATGATGGAGGCGGTGGCGTCGATAGAGATGGCTTCCGGGGGCACTTCCCCATCCCGGCGGCGTGCCGGAACAGAGATTCTGTCCCCCGAATTAGAGTTTCGCGATGGCAGCGGTGCCCCTGGAGTCTTTCTGGAGTTTCGTCAATTGGTATCGCATTTTTAGGTCGAAAGGGCTTATATAGGCGAAGAGGCGGCGCATGAGGGCACCTGGGGGCTCCTCACCATAGGCTAGCGCGGCCAGGCCTGGGGCCGCGCCGCCTTATGGTGTGGTGGCCCTCTGGCCCGCCTCCGACTCTCCTTCGGTGTTCTGGGGTCTTCCGGGAAAAATAAGATACTGGGTCTTTGTTTCGTCGAATTCCGAGAATATTGCCCGAACAGCCTTTCTGGAACCAAAAACAACAGAAAACAAGAACTGGCACTGTGGCATCTTGTTAATAGGTTAGTTCCGGAAAACGCATAAAAACATTATAAAGTGCGAGCAAAACATGTAGGTATTGTCATAAAACTAGCATGGAACATCAGAAATTATAGATACGTTGGAGACGTATCAATAACCAGCAAGAAAGATTGAGACTTTGGTTTGTTAAACACAACTTCATTTCGTACATTCCAAATTGCAACGCAAATGCCCACTCTAATGTTGACTAAGTCCTTCTTGGCATACCGCTTAACCAATTACCAAAGATGTTTGTAATAGGGATTTCTATTTTCATGCCCTCGGGTCCTTAGTTGTCCTCAGTTTTCTCCAGCCGCTTAGTTTTACCTCAGATTTGCCCAAGCCCTTGTCTGAAACCCTCACAAGGAGCTCGGACGGGAAGAATCCCATTTAGTTGACCGTTGGTTGGTGCTGGCAAGTGGGGCCGCTGTTGGTGCCCCACAGTGGACACGTCTCCACTTATCCAGATCATCGTGGGACCCACAACTTGTCCACGTTAGCGCGTCGGACCCACAACTTACCCAGGTGACCGTTGCAAAATGGGAGCCCGAGCCAGCCCCGCGCCCGTTCCCATGCCATTGCTTCCCCTTTCTTTCCCCGCGCCCCATTGTTCTTCTTCTCCGCCAGCGGCAGCCCTTCTCCGGCAGGCGTGTGATGTTTAGTTTCTCCTCGACCTCCCGTTCTTCATGGCCGCAGTATGGACCCGTGCCTTTGACAAGATGCCCTGACTGCCCACGCCCGGAGCCTCTAAAGCGGTCGATCTGTAAGACGGATGACAACGACAACCGTGGACGTGAGTTCCTTGCATGCAAGAGCTTGCCATATAGAGAGGGGGATAAGGTTAGATCTCCCTCCAATTGCTCTATTTTCTCTCAATTTTCTTGCTATTCCATTGAATTTGGGATAAGGTTAGATCTCCCTCCTTCACGTTGTTGTTTTTAGATCCTGAAGAAATGCAGGCATTTCGAGTGGATCGATGTGTACGTTCATAGGCTTCAATTGCAGGAATCAATTGGCGCTATTGTGGAGCGCAATTTGGGAGGGGGGACTTACTGTAAAGAATGCGGTGGAGAGAGGAGCCGTTCCGATTATGCCCAATGCTCCCAATACAGAACTGGTGGAAGTGAAGGGAGAACTGAAGAAAACGAACAAGCAGTTAAGGCAGCTGATCGAGTTGAAGAAGCAAGCTAATCTGATGGCTAGTTGTTTTTTTTGTTGTATAATTGCGATCGGATTCTTATCATTGCTCATCAGGCGCTAGAAGTTGTTTCAAGGGATCCCTTGTTACAAATCCATTATTCAGTTACATGTACTTGTAGTTGTTTTCAAATTTAGTGTGTGCATTCACTGAAATTATCAAAAAAATAAGTGTTAGAGAATATAGGAATGCTAAGATAGTTGATAATTGTTAGAGGGGTGACAAATAATGCATTCACCGAAATCCCACAAATATGTATGTCTCATGTTTATACCAAAATTATACCACTTTTGGGACATTTCAAATAACCAAAACTATATCCCAAACTATATTCCCTAAAGAAAAGGAATGCTATAGAAAGTTGATAATTGTTAGAGGGGTGATAAATAATCCATTTACCGAAATCCCCCAAATATACCAAATATGTGTGTCTCATGTTTCTACCAAAATTATACCACTTTTGGGCTGTTTTAAATTACCAAAACTATATTCCCTAAAAGAAAAGGAAGGCTAAAGATAGTTGATAAATGTTAGAGGGGTGATAATTAATCCATTCACCGAAATCCCTCAAATATGTATGCCTCATGTTTATACCAAAATTATTCCACTTTTGGGCCGTTTCAAATTACCAAAACTATATTCCCTAAAAGAAAGGGAATGCTAAAGATAGTTGATAATTGTTAGAGGGGTGATAAATAATCCATTCACCAAAATCCCTCAAATATGTATGCCTCATGTTTATACCAAAATTATACCACTTTTGGGCAGTTTCAAATTACCAAAACTATATCCCAAACTATATTCCCTAAAAGAAAAGGAATGCTAAAGAGAGTTGATAATTGTTAGAGGGGTGACAAATAATGCATTCACTAAAATCCGCAAATATGTATGTCTCTTGTTTACACCAAAATTATACCACTTTTTAGTTTAACATTTTTAGATCGTGGAAAATAGTGCATAAATAGAGGGAATATAGTTACGTGGCAAACTCGTTATTGCACATAAATAGAGGGGTGACACTGTCCACCGACAGAGAGAGAGAGAGGGGTGGCCACGAAGAGAGAGAGAGAGAGGGGTGCCCACGAAGAGACGAAGAGGGATATACTGCCCGTTAGATCAGTGGATCAACGGTTGGTGGAGTCGATCCATGTGACAACGGCTCAACCAATCAGGATAAGTTTGGGCTTCTGTGAGCATTTGTGACAGTACTTGAGGGCAAAACTGAGTAGTACTAAGAAACCAAGGGCACATAAATAGTAAATAGACTAAGGGATTCAAACAAAAGAATTACAAAATGAAAAATGCGTGTTTTATACCATATAATTCATATTGGGCTACATCAAATTATTTGCAATTCAAATATACATGAGTGTGACAATTATGGCCTCATTTAGACAAACTATGTTTTGGGGAAGATGTTTTGCAAAGGGGTTTGAGTGGAAAACCATGCATCTTCATAGCTACTAGTGGTTCTGAGAAGTGGAAATTTATGGTAAAACTTGATTTATCTATGTTTGTTAAGGTTTCCTAGGTGGCAGGTTGCGTAGGAAGACTCCATGAGTAGGTGCCACTATTTTTTTTTGGATTTTTTTGCGCATGAAATGACTCAATTAGCTATGTTAATCTCATTTGTTGACTACCTGTTGACCAGCTACTTGAGGGTAAAACTGAGTATATTGCACTTGCCAGTCTAAGTACTCGAGGGGAAAACTGAGTACAAATAAAATTTCTGTATAAGGCCCAAGGTTATAACTGAGTACACCAAACGTCCTAGGTTTAGCCTCGTGTCGCGGTGCATGCTGCAATCGTGCATATCGGACATGTGTTGTGGTATACGTCACCTTCGTCTTTATAGAACCCCTCTTTCTCTCCCTCGACGCTCGCCCACTCTCTCATTCTCACTGCAACCGCCTCTCTTGTCCCATCATCTTCTCCACAACCGAAGAAAAAACCCTGAAGAAAACCGCCGGCGATGGAGAAGAATGAGATGCCCATTGTCGGCGCATCGGCCGCCGCCCCGTCCAGGCCCCCGTTGCTGCTTCCAACATAGCCGTCGGCGCATCAGCCGTCGGCGCATCGGCCGCCGCCCCCATCCAGGCCCTCGTCGCTTGGGACCCGTACGAACCAGTGTCGTACGTCGCGCCAGAGAACCCCTACGACACGAGCATCGTCGATGACGAGCCGGAGGTAACCCTTTGTTCCCTTGTTCTTATCCCATTTCAATCCTTTTGTGTTAGATCTGGCGTTATTAGGGTTCGTCTGTTCCTAGTTCAAACATTTTGTGTTAGATCTTGCGTTATTAGGGTTCGTCTGTTCCTAGTTCAATCCTTTTATGTTAGATCTTGCGTTATTAGGGTTCGTCTATTCCTAGTTCTAGATCTTTGTTATTAGTGTTTGTGATTTGCTTTTGTTTAAGATTTGGTTAACTTATGTGAGTAATCAATCCCATCCGGTTAATTTGTGCCGATGATGATGAATATTTGGGCATAAATTGATTCAGGGTTTTGCCAGTGAACAATTGGTGTGTACAAATTTGTTGTGCATGATCTTTGGTTCACTGACTCAAATCCTGGATATAAGTGTGTCCAATGTAATTGAGGCTACCTCTTTTTTTCGTGCCCATGTTATCATGCATGACCTTTTGTTCACTCTCTGTTTCATCATCGTTGCAATTGACTCCGTGTTTTTTCCACGATCTTTGGTGATACGTGACAGGTGCAGAGCAGCGGCGTCGACAGCGATGACGAGTCCTTCCACACCAAGACTCGTCATGTCCTCAGGAGGCTGCAGTCCGGCTATTACGATGGCCACTTTGCTCGAGGCGTTTACAGGTGCCCCTTCTGCAACAGGAAGCTCCGCGCCACCGACTTCAACTGCCTGGTGAACCATGCTGAATCCATTGGCAGATGCGGCGCTAGAGTTGAAACGATCGTGAACGTGCATGCGTTCATGGCCCAACACAAAGCACTTGGGATTTACCTGCGTAGCCTCCAAGCGAGTCACAGGCGCTACCTTGAAGCGTTGAACGTGCCTACTGCACTCTCTGTATGTGACTGCTCTTTCTGTAGAGCAGCTTAAATTCATGTAAAATGTAGCTTATGTTGGATCTATCGGTAGTACTGTTGGATCTGTCATGAATATATCTATGCTATGTTGGCTGATGTATGCAGCTTATCCTATATTTTCTCCGGATTTGTGCCCTAGATTTTCTACCTGATTGGGTAAAATCGAAGGCATAAAGAAATGAATGGCGTTAAAAAACAGAAGGAGAAGCTGCTCTAGATTTGCTACCAATTTGGCAATCAAGAATGAATGAGATCAAGCGAGAGAGAGGAAAAAGGTGCGTTGAAAACTGCTAATATGGGTGAAAGAGACAGAAACCACTCGTGCCCACGTCTCGGACCCACACGGCTCCACACGCTACGACCCCACACGCTACGGCCCCGCTCCGCTCGTATGACCAAACATGGTCTCGTCCTGTCGCACGCGGTTCCTTTCTACCAGCCCCACACGACGTGGCCCCACACGACGCAGCCCCACTCGTCAGCACGGAACGGTCAACTTAACGGGATTCCTCCCGTTCGAGCTCCTTGTGAGGGTTTCAGACAGGACTTGGGAAAAACTGAGGAAAAACTAAGAAGCTGGGGAAAACTGAGTACAACTAAGGACCCGAGGCCACGAAAAAAAAATCCATTTGTAATATTAGAAGGGGAGAAAAACTGAATGTCATAAATATAATGCTCCAAATAATTCTTGCAAGGGGGCATTCAAAAAACAAGTGATGTATAGACTCATCTTTATCACAGAAAGCACACACTTTACAACCTTGCCAATTCCTTTTAGCCAAATTATCTTTGGTTCAAATTTCCTTCCGGTGAAGAAACCACATAAACATCCTAATCTTCAGTGGTACTTTCATTTTCTAATTATATTTCTTGAGGTATCTTAAATTATCATCAAGCAAATCTAGATACATTGATTTAACAGTAAAAATACATGAGCTAGTTAGACTCCAATCAAAAATATCTCTATCATCGTTCAACTGTATATGCATGAAGCGTTCTACTAACTTTGGACATTGAACCCACTTGTTAGGTGTTAGCCTTCTTCGAAAGGTTACATTCAGAGGTCTGTTAAAAAGAATATCAGCCACCAAAACTTTTTTTTCGATCAGCTATGGAATAAAGGGATGGGTATTGTTGTGCCAATGAAATACCCCAAGCCAACTATCCTCCCAAAATCTAGTAGTTGCACCGTTTCCTACTTTAAAAGACTCCCTACTGGAAAAAAAATCTTCTGTAAGTCTCATTAGGCCTTTCCAAGATGGTGAATCAAATGGCTGTGTTGTCATTTGGAATGTAAATACTTATTGCGTAGAAGTAGAAGTTGTTGCCAAACTTCATCTTCATTAATAAGTTTAAATAGCCACTCCCACTTACAAATTGTTTTTCATGTGTAGTGTGCTTATGATCGTCTGTGTGCTTTTGTGTGCCGTTATGTAATGATAAAGCTACCATATTTAAATATGGTGAGAAGAAATAAAAGTTGTGTTGCCAAAATGGCAACCAAACGCATGTGTTTTGGCTGATCACAGACGACACACTTCTTCTAGGCAAGCATTCAAACAAACTGGCATTTAGATACCACCTGATGTAACCCAGGCCACTAAACGATGGGTCTTTTCTGGCCCGTGGCCCCTATAAAATGCGTTTCTTCTTCATGACGCGGCTACATAAATCAGGCCTAGGGAAACAAAAACAAACGGTTTCTTCTCTCTGTAGTGGTAACGCAAATCAGTCATCAGCTACCATAGAATGGGATTGGCTGCCGACAGACGTAGAGCGGGCTTGAGATGTGTGGAGCGGGCTTGAGATGTGTGGACCTGATCCCGTAATTAACATGGGCATCGTGGCGCATGTGTCCGTCCCACACGTCCGACCCAATCGAGCGTGACCGCGACCGCGAGACGCTATATATTTCCCGGTGAAGGCGAGGAGCAAGATTCCCAGGTCAGTCGCCTGAGTTTCGGAGCTGAGACAGTAACTACAGTGTGACGAATGGCGTGCAAGGCGGCGTTGTCCCGGTGGCTTCTGCTGCTCTTCTTCTGGTGTGCTCACCTGCTTCTGCGCTCGTGTGCGTCGGAGATCCACCGCAGCCAGTTCCCTCCCAGCTTCCTCTTCGGGACCTCCACTTCTGCTTACCAGGTACCCTGAATTGCTTCTCTTTTCCGGCCGTTTTAGTAGCAATAGCAAACTTCAGTCGTTCTGCACATGCGGAGCAGCTATGTCTGGCCTAGAATCGGACAGAAGTTGCTGCCATTACGATCTACGACCAAACGCACCAGTTCAGGTTGCGAGGGGAATAGAATAATAGATACACCAGTTCTTGCCTGAAACTTTTCAGCCAACATACACAGCATCTCTGAAGAAATGTCGGTGCACATCGACATGCCAACCCAGTATCCAAATTTAATGGGCTGGGTCTGGTCATCCAACTGCCCAACCTCGTCGAACCTCCCAGGACCCAGCTCGTCTACATTGGGCTTTTCCAACCCAGCCTGATGTGGTCCACTCGGAGTTCCTCTCTCCGGTGTCTACAGGCTTTGGCTGCTCTGAGAATGTCAATGGGGGACATGACCTTGCCCCTCGGGCTTCGGATCCCCTGGAGTTGGAGTCAACTCCACCGCGTGGAGTTAGGCAAATCCCAGCCCTTCTATTCTTTCTATGGTCTAGATTTAATCGGCTGTTCATATCCTCTTGAAAGCTTCGTTTTCCTCTTCTGGATAAGGCTCTGAAGCTTCACCACATCACAGGTTCACGATTCCCCTCTGTATCCCTGCAACAGCTCCCATTCATCCCTTCCGGCAGGCCGCATACGCCCCTCGTTAGCTCCGGCAGCCAATCGACGGCCTAAGCCCGGCCTCCTTCACTAGCGTCTCCATCCTAGCATGCGCTCGCCCAGGTCGCGAGGACCTCCTCCACGGAGGTGCTGTGTCGCCATGAGCTTGCGGCCTCTACCGAGCCGCCGCGGCACGAGGAGCCGCCACCGACCGCAAGCTTGCAGCCTCCACGAAGTCGAGGCCGCACCAGGAGCTCGCCCCAAATTGCGACCTTGCAGCCTCCGTGGAGTCGCTGCTGCAGCTCGCCCCAAATCGCGAGCTTGCAGCCTCCACGAAGTCTCCGCCGCACCAGGAGCGCACCCAAAATTGGGACTTTGCTTCCTCCAAGTCCGCTCCAGCCTCCAGGAGCTCGCGCCAAGAGTACATAGGCTTCAGGAACTCAAGCTTATGGGAGGAAGAGCAGGTGCACACACAGAGCGATTCCAGAGAGCGATTCCAGCGGCCACTCGAGCAAGAAATGGTAAGAAAATATATATACCAATCAATTTATGATTCCTGTATAGCATACGGTACTTGCAGTTACAAATTAAGGGAAAAGTGTGCACTGTAGTGTCAATGATTGACATAACTAGTACATATGATAAAATAGACTATGTTTCTTGGCTTGTTCACAAGAATTGATTATAGTATCCTGCAAATTGGCTTGTTGGAATGGTACTGACAGGAGGACAATTGAATTGCTCATCTTGAGTATATCTAATACTTGTTTCCTGTCAGATAGTAGATGCAAACCCAAAATAAGAATGAAATGAAATATGATATATTGCAATTAGATTATGTTTCAATAACATAGCATAAAGTACATACTTGAGTGTATGATGTCGTATCCGTAAGATGAGTACGTGATGGAGGTAAACCATTATCGCTCGGTCCCTGAATTATGATACAAACTTGTGAGAAACCAAAGGTTTAGTGTTCTCAATTTTTTTGTAAATAGACTAGTTGATATCTTACCAACAACGATTCCGTGAAACCAGTAGCATTTCCATTTTCGTTCATCCACAAGATATCTATTGGTACCTCGACACCCTGTAGGTAATAAAAACAATTTCATGATTAGACTCAATACGTATGTCGGAACTCATGGACCAATGGGATGAGCAGTAGTTGTTACATTATTTTTGTAGTATTGTACTTCATCACTTGGACCCTCCTTTTTGTCTGTTCCACCTTTCTTTCTTTTTTTGGATTTCCCTTGTGTTGACTTCGCCTGTTTCTTTCCTTTCTTTTTAGCCTTTTCTTGCATTGATTCAACCCAATCCTTTGGTCTCTTATTACTCTTCCGGCCTTCTCTTTTTTTTAAACCAGCCACTCTACTATCCAAGGTTTCTTGTGCCACTGGCGAACTTTCCTCATGACAATCTTCTGGCTTGAAAATTTCCTTTATCTTCTCTTCTATGGTTTTGTTCATTGAATCAATTGAACTGTCTAGTAAGAAATACGTTTCATCAAAATCCACTGCTCTGGAAGCCATGCGACCAAACCTTTTGCATAAAGATTTGTATCGTTGCAATTTTTCTAACTTGGGATCTTCAACAATTTCCTTCCCTCTGTTGTCTTGCACGATGCCTGATCTTGCTTCTTTTGTCCATCGTTTAAGAATGTATGCTTCTGGAATCAACTTGATATTCATCATATCTAGTGATTTTAAAGCATGGCTACAGAGGATCCCAAGTTTCTCGAATTTCTTACAACTGCAAGAAACTGTTTGATTAATGGGGTGAACATATACTTTATATCCATAATCATTAGTTGACTTTCCTTCAAGACTGCAAGTGGCAACACTGAACTCAACGATCGAATCATTCTGCACTGAGTTCTTGATATAATTTGCTGTTGATTTCTCAAACTCCTCCTGGAAGAGTTTAAATATAGGTGGTGTATAAACATTTGCTGCTTGTTGTAGTACTGGCGTGCCCTTCAGTTTTAGCATCGGCAATTTTTTCCTAGCTTCATGTTCAGACTTTATCTCCTTCTCACGCTTCTCTTGCACGGCCCTTTCAAAATGTTTGAAGAACCTCACTATGTCTAAATTAAATTTCAGATGTTGCTTCAGATCCTTATTGAAGCTCTCGCTGAGTTGTGTGCTTCGCATTCCCAATGTAAACACATCCTTCATGTAGCAGTAAGCCCACTTGTGCTTGAGTTTGTAAACACCATCCAGCCAACTCCCTTTCTTCACCTTAGATTGCATCCACTTGAAAACTTCTTCAAACTTCTCTTCTTTTTCATATAAATACATGCAACGCTTGTATTCCTTCAATATTTTTGTTGCTTCATCCTTTTTTTGACTAGGATCACAAGGGAGGACCCCTTGTATTGGTTCTTCATCCAATGTTTGACCAGGGTCACTAGGGAGGACCACTTCTGTTGGTTCTTCATCCTTATATGCACTTAAATGCTTCACTGCATTCTGACCCATGTGCCAGCAACACAAACCATGTATTGTATCCACAAACACCTTGCCAATTGCATTGCCCATTGCTGCAGCTTGATCAGTAAAAATTGTTTTGGGATGCTTTTGATTATGTGCTGCTAGAAAAGTTTCAAACAACCATTCAAAAGAATCTTCTGTTTCATCATATAAGAGAGCTGCCCCAAAAACCACTACTTCTCGAAAATGATTAAATCCAACAAAAACTCCCAAAGGTCTGTACTCTTTGTTGGTAGAATATGTGGTATCAAATGTAATCACATCACCAAATAAAGCGTAGTCTATTAACATTTTAGCATCAACCCAAAATATATTTGTTATTTGCTCTTCACTATCTAGCTGAATAGCATAATGAAATGATGGATTATCAATGACTTGCTGCTGAAAATACTTTAACAAACCTCCTGCTTCCCCATACTGCAAACTACGTTGGCGCTTAGTCCTCAAATAATTTTTCCGATCTTGCAGTGTGTATCCAAGATTGGAGGTTCCACCAACTACTTCTCCAGAAAAGACATGTGCTGCCTTTGGTGCAATGCCAGCGTGATCTGCTGCATCTATGTCCATTGCATCCAATGGACAAATTTTCCGCTGAGATGGGATCAGGTGGATCATATCTGGCCGGTAAAAGATATGATTGTGCTCTGCCACAAAGTCATGTATTTGATATTTGTTAGTTCCCCTGTTCAAAATAATTCCCATCCGTGCATTACATCCTGTTCTTGTTTCAGCTCGCGAAGACTTGTATTGATCCTCGCGTTTATCTCTTGATCGATGACCTTCTTTTCCACACAAGAATCTTGTTGATGTCACCACTCCATTCTTATTTTTATTACTATAGTGTTTTCTAGCATCAAATCCAGTTTTGCCTGCATAAGAAACCCAGAAATTCCATGCTTCATCTGGTGTACTAAATTCCATACCTAGCCTGGGAGTCCAACTTGCAGCATGTTCATCCCTGTTGTTTGGTTCCACGTTGAGATTTTCGCTGAGATGTCCATTGTTGCATTCTGGCTGCATTAGTGAATGCCACCAATACCAGCAGAGAAGAGAAGTATATAGATCTGGAGTTTTGATGAAGAATACAGATCTGGAGGTTTTGAGGAGTACAGATCGTGAAAAGGAAGATGACTATGGATGTGCTAGTTTTGGTGGGAAACAACAATGCGTGGTGTGGTTTTGGTGGGAAAAATGGGGCGACTAGTTATTTTTGGAGGGAACCATGAAAAGGAAAAAAAAACTTCCCTCCAAATTAGTAGATAAATCATAGGTTGTTACCCTCGCACCACCGCCGACTCCGATGGCGGGGTGCCTGGCCTACCACCGTCGTAGGCACCGTGGAGGAGCGGCTGACCATCCGCTGAAGCCGCGGCCTTCAAGTTGAGTAATTTTTTTTTATCCGAATGAAAGCACGGTTTATCTGGATTCTGAAGTTGCCAAAAAAATTTAGAATGTCACTCGCCTCCCCCTTGAAAATTTGTGGTACGAGGGCGTTGGGCAGATGGCTAGTTGGGTGTGGCTGTACATGAGCGGGAGGATGGTCTCAAATTTTCAAGCGATGCCTAATATTTAACTGATTTTAACAACGGAATGATGCTGATTGCTGGGAGAAGCCGAGGAAATTTAGGCGCACGTTTTGGAGTTCTGGTCCCGTTTCAAAATTCATGATTCGGAATGTGGGCTGTGTAGGAGTACATGATACTTCGGCCTCTTCGAGTCGGCCTGAAGTTTGCTGAGAATATAATTTTCAATTTTCCATATGCAGATTGAAGGCGGATATTTGGAGGGTAAGAAAGGACTAAGCAATTGGGATGTGTTCACTCATAAGCAAGGTGAAGCATGAGAGTTTTTATTCAATCTAGACATCGCTCCTTTTTTTACTTGTTATAATTACTTTCATTTATATGCCTTTGTTTTCGTGTTTCCGCTCTTTTTCTCGGCGGTCTGTGTGAAGTCTATGTTGGTAGCCAGGTCTGCGTGTGGTGCCCTATGTGTCTAGTGGGCTGTCATGTTTCATGATGGCCAGTCTTGGGCATGTTTGTAATCTTGGTTTTTGCCCGGTTTTTCTCTAGTTAACTATACAACACTTTCCCTCAAAAAACAAATGCAACACTCTTTTAAATTAATGAGATGAGGCAAAGCTTTTTCCTCTGTTCTTCTAATATGTCTTAATTTCTTGCTTTCTTTCTTACGTTTCTTGTATTCTATTATGGGTTCAGGTACAATTGAGGATGGAAGCAATGGTGATATTTCTGCTGATCACTACCATCGTTACATGGTATGTTTTCTATAAAATGCAAGGAAATCCTGAGGATGGAAGGTTATCATGTAAATTGTAATGAATACTACTCCCTACGTCCCAATGCATGTGGCACCATCGTTTTTCATGTTTTAGGTTTGACCACTAACTCGACTAATAGTACTAATACATGTCAATTGTTACAAAAAAAAGTTATATCATTTAAAACTTTCTTGAATACAAATTCAATGGTACATAACCCATGTTTTTATCTTAAAGTTGATTGTCAAACTTAGACCTTGAAAAACATGTGTGGCACTTATATGGGGATGGATGGAGTACTGAAAAACATTGTTCAATGCATCTCTTTTTGTACTATCCATCTTCTGATTTGTGTGGACTATATTTTTTCCTACTCCAGGAGGACATCGAGCTGATGCATTCCTTGGGTGTCAACTCATATCGATTCTCCATAGCGTGGACAAGAATTCTACCAAGTGAATTTTAACTTCCACAGTCATTTGCTTTCGTCGGGATTGCACTATTTGTTTCTTAGAGTTAAATGTAGATTGCCTCTGAAATTGCTTGTTGCTGCAGGAGGCCGATTCGGAGATATAAATCCAGACGGTGTGGCATTCTACAATCAAATTATTGATGCTCTTTTGCAAAAAGGTTTTTAATAAAAAATTCACGTGGTGGGAATATTTTTTGTATGTCGTAAAATGCATTTGTTAATGGCATGCGTAACCAGGCATTCAACCATTTGTTACAATATTTCATTATGACATTCCACATGAACTTGAAGAGCGATATGGTGGATGGCTGAGTCCAGCAATCCAGTATGTCAATGTCTGTGCCTCTTTGTCTATGTTCCTTCTCTGAAAGAAAAATAAAAGCTTATCTAACTTCTATGTCCTATTCAGGGAGGACTTTGGTTACTTTGCAGAAGTATGCTTCAAGATGTTCGGTGACCGAGTAAAATTCTGGGTTACAATGAATCAGCCTAACTTACTGGCAAAATTCGCTTATATGGATGGATGGTTCCCGCCTAGTCATTGTTCGAAGCCATTTGGGAATTGTGCCTTTGGAAATTCTTCAAAAGAGCCGTACATAGCCGCTCACAATATGATTCTTTCACATGCAAATGCTGTCAGCATTTACAGAAATAACTATCAGGTACAGATAAGACTTCTCTTGGATAGAAAAGGACAAGGTTACCTTGTGTGTTTTCCATACAAAGTTGTCATCATAACGCGATCAACTGAAGATTTTTGTTATGGTTTAATATCTGTGTCATTTGGCAGAAGAAACAAGGTGGATATATTGGAATTTCTGTCGGCGCGAGATGGTATGAACCATTGCGAAATACCACGATTGACCTACTAGCAGTTGAGCGGGCTATATCTTTCAATGTTCCATGGTACTATACTATCCTTTAGGATGATAAGTGTGGATACAGATAATTAATATTTCGTCTCCTCATAAATCCACAACATTTGAGGTTCTTAAAAAGATAACAAATCAGTCTAATACAAGTAATACCAAGATTCCGTGCATCTCAATGTAGTGATTGTTGTTTCACTACAGGGATGAAGAGAAACTCAGACTCTCTGTTCTGAGCTGAACTTGTTTATTCTCCATTATTTCTTCAGAAGCCCTGTTTTTACTTTACCTGTTGTTTTGATAGGTTTCTAGACCCTATGATTCTTGGTGACTATCCTCCAGAGATGCACGAAATTTTGGGTCCAAACCTACCTGAGTTCACCATAAAGCAGCGGAAGAAACTACGTGAAACAAAATTGGACTTCATTGGACTAAATCATTACTCAACATATTATGTGAAAGACTGCATCTTTTCTTCATGTGCACTGGATCCTATCGATGGGGATGCGCTAGCGGTTAGTTCTGTAGAAAGAGATGGGGTGCTTATAGGGAAAGAGGTAATTATAAGACTGGTAACTACCAATTCATGTTAAGTTGGACTTTAAAACATGATGGAAAGCAACAGTAAATAGTGATTGCAGTCCCACTCATGCAGACAGGAGCGCCATTCTTTTATGATGTTCCACGTGGGATGGAAGAGGTGGTTATGTACTACAAACAAAGATACAACAATACAACAATATATATCACAGAAAATGGTGTGGCTCTCTGTCTTTGTCATCTTTTGAAGCTTGAATAATCAGTATTTATCATTTGAGTAGGACCCTATTGGCACATGTCACAAGCTTGTATCTCTATTTGGAAGCAAGTGGAGTATTTGTTTTCGTCTCTCCTTCCAGAATTACATCCAATGCTGCCAGAACTAGTTTTAATGGAGCTTGTCTGTTATTGTGATGTTACAGCCTTACAGAACAATAACGTGTGTAACATAAGCACAAGCTAATTCACATTTTCAGGTTATGCTCAAGCAAGCAATAGCAGCATGAGTGCTAATTATTTCACCAGTGACACGGGAAGAATTGATTATATGAGTGGCTACCTCAAATTTTTAGCCTCAGCCATAAGGTAACATATGCAACTCTGGACACTCCATGCATTAGAATACCGGACGGGTTTGAAATATTCTGCACTGATTAACATTCGATAGTAAAGCATGGTGTTTTGGCATTTTTTTTAGTGCAAAAGAGAATTCAATACAGTGCAGGGCCGTCAGCCCCAAATGGTTGATTGACCATAGCCGACGGTCTGTTCTCATGTTATAATTTCTGTCGTGGCGCTGCTGTCAAGTTGTTATTTTTTGCTACTCTTGTTGCACTCTCTGAATACCAACCTTCGCTACAGGAAAGGAGCTGATGTACGCGGTTACTTTGTATGGTCCCTTCTCGATGACTTCGAGTGGACGTCTGGATACACGGACAGATTCGGGATATACCATGTCGACTTCAAGACACTGCAAAGGACGCCAAAATTATCAGCTGAATGGTACAGGAAGTTCCTCAAGGGTTCACTTCTGAGAAGAGAATTCCAAAATGGATCTGAACCGCAGCAGTATACTTCTTGAGGCAATGATCCTCGTGCCTGATTACTATGTAAAACATGATGCTTGGCGGACTTCTCAAGTATTACTCTCTTGTTTATCAGCACAAATTTTCGAACGGATGTATCCAAGTCAAAATCTCCCAAGATTCAGCTTTGTACATTTACTTTGAACTTTATTTTACGTTGCACTTTTGCTATCAATATAGGGAAGAGAAGATAAAGAGCTGGGCAATGAAAAACCCCATCTATCATCTTGCAATAACAGACTTGTAAACTAAGTAGCATTAGCACTTGAGCAGCATCCGCAGACTACAAAAGGTAATTAAGACCAGGAGCCACCGTCGATGGTCCCAGTTTGTCATTCGTGACATCTGTCTGGTTAACCCATTTACTGAAACTTGCGACAGAGTATACCTCTTTGACATTTGAAAGCATTTTGATAAGACTGGGTGGGTGGTGTTGGTGTGCCAGGCACCAGTATTTTGTCCTAGGGATTGGTACCACTCATGTGCTTTACTTGATGTTTTCTCTTTCATCGAGAGCATCTTGTGGTATTTGTGGATGCTAATAGTTTTTTTTTTCAATATTACTGTCAAGTTTACAAAGTTTGACTTTGATTAAACCCAAAACAAAGTTTGGCATTTGACTAAACCAAGACGCGAGGTAAATAATAATATAGGGACAGATATTTGGTGCACATGAGCATCAGTGATCCTTTTTCAGAAAAGTAATTTAAAATCATATTTCTAAATTCCAGAAAAAAATATGAAAATAAATCATGATGCAGTCACTATTGTATCCTAGAAACGTGTAAACAACTGAAAATAATGTGTATTTTGGGCTGCACAAAAATAACAAATGTATGAATCTGAGTATAGTGATTCAAATCTCCGAAAAGAATTCTGACTTTATTATTTTTGTCTAGCTCAGAAAATAAAATATTTGTAATTGAAAATTTATACGTTAGTGGAATACATCATTAGCTACTTTTATAATTTTGTTACATAAATTTTTTAAATATAGAAATATAATTTTTGATTTTTTAATATAATGAGAGCACTGGTGCCCATGATCCAAAGTAACTTTTCGGTAGAAGTTTTACTAATAGGGTAACAAAAATATTGTTTATCAGACTTATAGAGTTTGACTTTGACTAAACCCAATACAAAGTTTGGCATTGACTAAACCCAGAACGCAAGGTAAATAATAATATAGGGAGTAGACGTTTTACTAATAGGGTAACAAAGATATTGTTTGTCGACGTGGTAGTTGTTCTCACAAACGGCAAATGAAAGTACAAAATGTGAAATCTAAAAGAAGAGGACGAAGAGAAAGATATATGAGGGTTTTCTGCAGAACAATGGCCGTTCAAAATAAAAACAATCGATCCACCCCGTCGAAGGACCAAACGTACGCTTAGTTAATCTGGACCGGAGGACCCGATCAGCTGCCATGACCATGACGCCGAATGGGACTGGCTACCCTACACTACAGACACAGACCCGTCCCCAGCATGCTGGACCTGATCTCGTAATTAACATGGACATCGGGGATTCGTGGAGCATGTTGTCCGGTTGATTCCGCGCGAGTTCCACGCGTCCAACTCTATCGCGCGGCACTGCAGAATTATAATCGCCTCGCACCGGCAGAATTCTCCAGAGTTTACTACTACCTCCCGAGTAGTTCAGACTTGAGACTAAAAGCAGACCTGGCCATGGGCAGCCCGGCCCGAGCGGCCCGGCCCGACCCGGCCCGAAAAACTCGGATCTGGGCCGAGAAATGCTGGCCCAACACCCGGGTCGGGTCGGGCCTGGGTAGCCCAAAAACTAAGTTTAACACTACGACCCGGCTCGCGGCCCGACGGCCCGGCGGGCTTGGTGGGTTTTTGGTCGGGCCGGGCTGGGCTTGGGCTGAATTTTTTGCCTCGGGCTGGCCCGAGGCCCGGCCCGGCCCGACACATACCCAGGTATACTTGAGAGAGCTGGAGACATGGCGCCTAGCCAAGCTTTTTCGTGGCACTCTCTTTGTTTTTCTTGATCCGATCGTTGTACCGTGACAGCACGGAGAGTAGGCATGTGTTTGGGAAGTCCTGTGGTAGCACAAACTTTGCCATCTTAGCATCTTTCTATGTGATTGATACATCTTTCTATGGTGTATTCTCGAAAAAAAAATAGCTGGAGACAGGACGGACTGATGGCCCTACAGGGCGGGCGTCACTGCGGCTTCTCAAAGTTCTCATGCTCTTCAGCTCTTGTCGTCCGCGTCGGCGATCCACCGCAGCCAGTTCCCTCCTCCAGATTTCTTGTTCGGGACCTCCACTTCTGCTTACCAGGTGCACCCCGACTTGCTCTTCTTTTTCCGACATTTAGTAGCAGTAGCAGCAGATTGCAATCGGACACAACCTGCAGCAGTTTTCAAACACACTAGACAGTTGCGTTCATGCCTGGGCGATCCTACAATACTGTTCATCGTGTAATCATGTTGTCGGCGACAAGCTGTTTTCTGTTATGTTAAGCATCTCCAGTCACGTCCCTCAAATTATCCCTCAAAACGATTTAGGGCCCGTCGGACAAAAAAATGTTTCCAGCCGCGTCCCTCAAACCCGATTTTTGTCTAGCGCAGCCCGATACGGTGTCCGGCGCCCCGAGCCCATCCCCGCTACACAGGGGACGCTCCGGGGACTCTGGACACAACGAAAAGCGAGGCGAAGTGTGGCGGGATCGACGCGTCAGCGGCACATGAAAAATTCGTCCACCGCTCCCGCCTAATCGCCCTCTCCTGCCACATCGCGCTTCTCCCGCCGCGCATTTCTGCCATCCCAGCACATTTGACCTATCCCGCCGATTCATTTCTCCCTCCTGCCGTCGCTACGCTGTTCCTCCCGCCGCCACCCTCTTCCCATCCATTGCGCCACCGACTACCCCCAAAAAATGGCCAAGAAAGCGGCCAAGAAGCCGCCGGGCAATGAGACGAAAGGGGCGAAGGCGCCCTTCACGAAGCATCGGAAGGTGCCGGCTCCGAAGAAGAAGCCGGAAGGCTGGACCGATGATCAGTGGCATTAAGACTGTTGATGTCTACGGGAGCTTCTATTCTTGTAGACAGTGTTGGGCCTCCAAGAGCAGAGGTTTGTAGAACAGCAGCAAGTTTCCCTTAAGTGGATCACCCAAGGTTTATCGAACTCAGGGAGGAAGAGGTCAATGATATCCCTCTCATGCAACCCTGCAACCACAAAGCAAGAAGTCTCTTGTGTCCCCAACACACCTAATAGGTGCACTAGTTCGGCGAAGAGATAGTGAAATACAGGTGGTATGAATAAGTATGAGCAGTAGTAACGGCACCAGAAAAGTGATTGCTGGCGTGCAGTTGATGGTAGTAATATTGCAGGAAGTAAAGATGCAGTAAAACAGTAAACAAGCAGCGATAGCAGTATTTAGGAACAAGGCCTAGGGATCATACTTTCACTAGTGGACACTCTCAACATTGATCACATAACAGAATAAATAGATAGATGCTAGACTCTACACCCTCTTGTTGGATGATGAACACCACTAACTGTGTAGGATTACACGAACCCTCAATGCCGAAGTTAACAAGCTCCACAATATTCAATGTTTATATTTAAATAACCTTAGAGTGCATAACAGATCAACATAACCAAACCAAGTACTAACATAGCATGCACACTGTCACCTTCACACTACGAAAGGAGGAATAGATCACATCAATACTATCATAGCAATAATTAACTCCATAATGTACAAGAGATTATGATCATAGCCTACGTCAAGTACTACACGATGCACACACTGTCACCATTACACCGTGCAGGAGAAATAAACTATTTTAATAACATCACTAGAGTAGCACACATAGATGAATTGTGATACAAAACTCATATGAATCTCAATCATGTAAGGCAGCTCATGAGATTATTGTATTGAAGCACATAGGAGAGAGATTAACCACATAGCTACCGGTACAGCCCCGAGCCTCGATGGAGAACTACTCCCTCCTCATGGGAGACAGCAGCGTTGATGAAGATGGCGGTGGTGTCGATGGAGAAGCCTTCCGGGGGCACTTCCCCGTCCCGGCGGCGTGCCGGAACAGAGACTCCTGTCCCCCAGATCTTGGCTTCGCGATGGCGGCGGCTCTGGAAGGTTTTCTCTGGTTTCATCGAACGCGTCAGGGTTTTCGCGACGGAGGCTTTAAATAGGCGGAAGGGCAAGGTCAGAGGGGGTCTGGGGCCACCAGACACTAGGGCGGCGCGCCCCCCTCCTGGGTCGCGCCGCCACCATGTGTGGGCCCCCTGTGGCCCCTCTCTGGCGGTTCTCGGGTGTTCTGGAAGCTCCCGGGGATTCTAAGATCTTCGGTGTTGATTTCGTCCGATTCCGAGAATATTTCCTTACTAGGATTTCTGAAACCAAAAACAGCAGAAAACAGGACCTGGCCCTTCGGCATCTCGTCAATAGGTTAGTTCCGGAAAACGCATAATAATGACATAAAGTATGCATAAAACATGTAGATATCATCAATAATGTGGCATGGAACATAAGAAATTATCGATACGTCGGAGACGTATCAACTGTCTGCACCGGAAGATGTCGACGGCGGAGCAGAAAGGACGGAGGGCGGCGCAGCTGGAGAAGAAGACGTTGGTGGCGCACGCGCAACAGCACGCGCTGGCCGGGTGTATCGCTGCCACCAACGCGAGCTCATGGAGTACCACGGTGCCGCCATACATTCCGAGAGTGATGTCCCCGTCGACATCCGGGTTCTACAACTACGGCCCCTCCGCCACTCCCGGGTGCGTGACGCCAAACTTGTCGCTGCGGTACGAGGATGCGCTGCCTCATGGCGGCTTCAACCCAAATGCTATGTTCTACTCCCCGACGTACGAACCAGGACCCGGTCCGGAGGGCGCCCCGTTGAAAGTGCATGGAGCCCCCATGTGTGGTTTTGGTAATTAATGACAATCCCTATGGACAAATGTTTGCATTGAGTTATATTTGTAGGAGTTGTCCATAGGCAATGCTTGAACCATATGTTGACTTCAAGATTGTAATAAGAAGATAATGAAGAAGATCAAGTGTCAAGTATACCTTGAAGATGAAGATGAAGTGAGCTCTCAAGGTTAACTTCAAGACATCAACGAAATGAAGTGCAAGTTCAAGATGAGCCATCTCGAAGAGATCCTTTGTTTGACTCTTGCCATCCATATGGTGATCATGGATATGTGAAGATGCGCCGAAGAAGAAGCTCTCCCATGGTGGATTATGGGGGAGCAATCCATATGGTGATCATGGATATGTGAAGATGCGCCGAAGAAGAAGCTCTCGCATGGTGGATTATGGGGGAGCAATCCACAAGACTTCGTCAAGCAAGCACAATCAAGAAAGGCGTTCCATCTTGTTGCGGTCAAGACCATCATCATCAAGCTCAAGTGGAATGCGCAAGGTTAAGGTTTGCCCTTGATAGGGTTTCTTTCTCACCGGTCTCATGGTGTAGTTGGAGACTGGTTTGTAGTTTAGTTACCGTACTATCAAGAGGGCTCTCGAGTGAGTAACTCGATCGTATCCTTCGGAGAGCTCAAACCATTGCATCCTTGGACCATCTTTCTTGGTTGTTATTTGTATCTTATCCATGTGATGTTTTAGAGCTTGTGCTTATTCTCATGACAAGCTCTAGTTCATCGAAAACGGATTTCGTATAGATCGCTTGTTGCGTTTTCGAGTTTGGTGATTTTCTCGGTTTCTCATGTTGAGGTGTTGCACCTCTAAAAATAATAGAAAATCACCCCCCACTATTCGGAGCTACCAATCTTAAGTTTTGGATTTTACAAGGTAGCAGGTCTATTGTAAGAGCAAATTTTAAACCCCAAGTTTTGTGTGTTTGATGATAACACTTGAGTAATCTCACCGTGTGCCGTGAGTATCATTGTTAGATTTACAAGTGCACGGTGACCTCGCTGGACACGTCAAGATCGGAAGACTGAAGCGTAGTTGATAGGTTTTCTGGTTTTGTGTGTGTTTCGCGAGGTGACATGGCTGGAGAGAAAAAGGGGAGAGAACCAGTTTTAGCCAGGCCGGTACTACCGGTACCTGTAGCGGTAGTACCGCTACCTCTATAAGTACTGCCCCACGGTACCGCTCTGAGTTCTGCGCTGAAATTGTCCCACAGTACTAGTTGCGGTACCTCTGCGGTACCAGGAGCGGTAGTACCGCTCACGAGCGGTACTACCGCTCACGAGCGGTAGTACCGCCCTTGGTACCGGTCAGGTACCGTAAACTAGTTACGGCAGTACCGCTCTTGTACCGCTCCGGTACCGCTTCGAGTCCAGTAAGGTTTGGACCCTGTTGCGGTACCTCGAGCGGTACCGCGAGCGGTAGTACCGCTCTGCGTCCACGTGGACCAGATCTGGGGGAATTCGAACTCAGAGCGGTAGTACCGCTTACCCAAAGAGGTAGTACCGCTTAGGCGAAAACTGGGCATAACGGTTGGATTTGGAGAAGCCTATTTAAGGGCTCCTTCTTCCCCAACACGTTTTTATCTCTCCTCTCTCTCTCTCCTTCATTGTTGCTGATCTTAATCCTTGAGGATCTCCCCAACCGTCCAACCAATCTTGCCCAAATTTTGAGGAGTGGTGGAGGAGACCCCGATCTATAGTTCTACCAAGAGAGATTTCACCAATACTTGCTATTCCTTAGTGGATCTTGGTGGTAGGGTTCCTATTGTGGGACATTGGAGGAAGTGCATCCATGGAGGCTAGCTTGGTGTTGTACTAGCCCCATGGGTTGTTGGGAGCCTCCTTGTGGTGTGGAGCTCGCCCCAACCTTGTGAAGGAATCACCGCCTCGACCGGTGCCTTAGTGGAGAAGGGGGAGCACCTTCGTGGAGCTCTCTCAAGGAAGAAGGTGAGGCCTTCCTTCGTGGTGTGGCCGTCTAGTCTCTTGTGTGAGACTAGCACCTCCTCAACGCAGACGTACTTTCTATTGTGGAAGGAACTGCGGGAAACAAACCTCGCCTCGTCTCCGCGCCCCCGGTTGTCCCGCTCCTTACTCTTACTATCTTGTTGATTCCTTTGCTTGTTGCACTTGTCCTAGGATCATTGTAGGATCACCGCTATCGCTAAAGTTATCACCTTTACTTTCTGTTGCACTAAAAATTGAAAAAGACTAAAACTTGCTGTAGCGCCATTCACCCCCCCCCCTCTTGTTCGCTACGATCCATTCAAGTGGTATCAGAGCAAGGTTTTCTTGCTCGGGCTTTACCGCCTAAGAAATGGCCGAACAAGATGCGGGTGTGGCAAATGGGTCACCTTCCCTTGTGCCACCCGCTCCATCATCTCCCGTCGATACCACAACGGCTACGTTGGATGACCTCAAGAAATTGGAGTCATCCATCGTTAACCAAATGAAGGCGATGATGATGGAGTTGGTTGCCCAAAAACCGAACCCTATTGTTGATCCTAAAGCAAGTGCCGAGGATCCCCCACCAAAAGCTAACCCCTTTCCTCTTGTTGATTTTGTCGCGCAAGCGACAAAAGATCCACAAAAGGAAGGGCTTGGGGAGACCGGCACTTCAACCAAGGGGAAGGATGAGACACCGGTTGCGGAACGTCTAGGGGGTTATCATGAGGTGCCACCACCAAGTGATTACACCGTAAATGTTCCAATACCTATGCCACATATCTTGTCGCATGGTTCACCACCGTTACTTGAGTCAAACAACTTTGAAAATTGGCAATTCTTAATGCGTTCTCATGTGCGCAGCGCATCTACCGAGCTTTGGCGTATCATCGAGGAGGGCTATTCACGACGAGACCCAAAGAGCTTGACAAGAAGGGAAGTGGTGGAGGACCAACTCAACGCCACCGCCATCAACATGATTCACATGGCCATCACGCCCAAGGACCGCGCTCATATCCGCTCGCTCAAGGCCGCCAAGAAATTTTGGGATGGAAACAAATCCCGAAGCACAAGACCAAGAAGATCACGTGATTCTCCAAGAAGTTTCTCCAAGAGCCCAAGGGAGGGGCAAAGGGGAAGAACATGCTACAATTGCGGCGACAAGAATCATTTTGTCGCGGATTGTATGTTTGAGAGAAGAGAAGATCATGGTGGAAGGCTTACCCGCAAGGATAAGTTCAAGTCACTCTCCAAAGGATTCTCCAAGTTCTCCCCCAAGTCCGATGACGACAAGGTCTCCTACACCAAGAAGCCTAGAGCCTTCATCATTCGAGAAGAGTACTCCTCCGATGAGGATGATGAACGTGGGGACAAGAGCTCCAACAAGGAAGGAGAGGGAGTGGCCGCCATCGCCATTACCACTCCCTCTATCTCCCTCTTCGACTCTCCCAACGAGAACCTCGTCACCAACAATGCTCATTGCCTTATGGCAAAGGTATCCACGGAGGTAAAATCCCCCTCCAAACCATCATCCTCGACTAATGCCTTATATATTGATGATGCCACTAGTCTCACCGTTAATCGTGAGATTATGGGTTTGGATTCTTTTCTCACTAACATGCAAGGGGATACCAAGACTCATGTTGGGGCTCTCTTGAGTCAACTCGGTGCGGCACAAGACCTTATAGAGGAGAAGGAGAGGTTGGAAAGGGAAGCGGCAAATGAGATTGCCTCTCTCAAAGAAGAGCTTGAAGATGAACGAAATCTGCGCATGTCTCTTGAAGCTAGTGTCATCGTCCTTGAAGACTCCAACGAGGCTATTGTTTCTCGACTCACCAAGGATCGAGACCATGCTCTTGATTTGATTGGTGAGCTCAAAAAGAAGATGCTCTCTCTTGAGGAAGCCAACAAAGAGAAAGATGATGAAGACCCCAATTCTTGCCATGACGAGCTTGTTGATCAAGTTGCTTCCTTGAGGAAGCACAATGCTCTTCTCTTGGAGGTCAATGCTCTTCAAGAAGAAGCCTTGGCTGAATATTACCGCTTGTGCAAAGAGAAGACCTCATGTTGCAACCATGAAGAAGAAATTGCCGCTCTTGAGACCACCAAGGCCAAGCTATTGAGTTTGAGTAGCAAGCAAGAAGAGTCTTTGGTGGAATGTCTCTGCATGAGCAAGGAGAAGGACACTTGTTGTGATCATGAGGAAGAAATAGCCGCCTTGAAGAGAAGGGAAGCCAAGCTCATGGAGGTCAATACCATGCAAGAGGAAGCATTGAAGGAGTATTTTCCTTTGAGCAAGGACCGTGCGTGTCACTACAAGAAAAGTTCTGATAGACAACGTCTCAAAATCGTCCGCTAAGGGGTATTTTTCGTCGCCTATGGGCCTAACCCGACGATATGGGTTCTGTTGTGGAAACTGCGTCAGGCAAAGTCCAACGACGTTTTTTTCGGTCCGTCGCGCTTGGGCACCCTTCCGCCACGGAAAATCGGACCGTTGCGCAAGTGTTTCCGGGAGCCCGTTGACTGCTGACGTCATGCAAACTGACACGTGGCTCTAAGGTTGACTGGTCAAAACTTAAATGGGCCGGCCCATTTAACATGTGGGGTCCACCTTACAGCAACTGGGCCGGCCCAAGAAGCAAGTGGGCCGGGCCAAAACACAGGTGGGTCCCACTTTCCTGTTAAAGGGCCGGCCCATTTAGTGTGTGGGGTCCACCATATAGCAAGTGGGCCGGGCCAAAAACACAGGTGGGTCCCACTTTCCAGTTAAAAGGTCGGCCCATTTAGTATGTGGGGTCCACCATATAGCAAGTGGGCCGGCCCAACAAGATAGTGGACGGGCCAAAAACAGTGGGTCCCACTTTCCTGTTAAAGGGCCGGCCCATTTGGTGTGTGGGGTCCACCATATAGCAAGTGGGCCGGCCCAACAAGATAGTGGGCCGGGCCAAAAGCACAGGTGGGTCCCACCTTCCTGTTAAAAGGCCGGCCCATTTAGTATGTGGGGTCCACCATATAGCAAGTGGGCCGGCCCAACAAGATAGTGGGCCGGGCCAAAAACACAGGTGGGTCCCACTTTCCAGTTAAAAGGCCGGCCCATTTAGTATGTGGGGTCCACCATATAGCAAGTGGGTCGGCCCAACAAGATAGTGGACGGGCCAAAAACACAGGTGGGTCCCACCTTCCTGTTAAAGGGCCGGCCCATTTACCATGTGGGACCACCATATAGCAAATGGGCTGGCCCAACAAGATAGTGGGCCGGCCCAATAAGCATGTGGATCCCACTATCGTGTAACCGGGCCGGCCTACTAAATAAGTGGGCTGGCCCAAAATGAAAGTGGGTCCCACACTACTATAAGTGGGCCGGCCCAATCTGTTGTAGTGCCCTACTTGTTTGACTAGTCAACTTGCATTAAATTTCATGAGCCTAAAATCTGATATCAATGATACACACAATTACATACACAAATAAAACAAGTAGGAAAATTACAAGGCAATTAATGTGCCCAAATAAAAAAATTACATAGAATCATTGAGGACTTCTATTAGCATCAGCAATAACACGTTGACATTTGGCAATCGCCTTGATTGAATCTTGTGTACTCTTTGTCAACATATCAGCTACAGATCTTAAAGCAGCAATACCATGTCTTTTATAAAGTACAGCCTTGAGATATTTACTGTTTGATGAAAGCAATGGTCTAGGTTGACGGCTATGAGAAGATGCATCAGAAGAAATATCAGAACTTTTTGTGGGCCTCACTTCTAATGAAGATTGCTTCATCACAACTGCATTACGATAATAATGCAAAAAGAGTTAAACGATGAACTATGCAAACATTTATTATGCAATGTAGATATAAGATAATAACAAGTTGCATAAATAAGACAATGTATGGAACTTGTACTAAGCACAAACTTACACCATAATGTTGCACAGGGTCGCTACAGATCCTTTTTTGGCGACTATCTTCTAATGATGACTGCTTCATTAAAAGCGCATTAGTAACATTGCAAACATAGTTACAACAATTAACTATTCAAACATGTATTACGCAATGTAGAGATCGAGATAACGACATGTAGCGAGAAATAAGCACAAGATAAGATAAGATGCATGTACTAAGCACATCTTGGCTCATTGCGGGTCCTTCTCTTGCGTGCACTAGTCGTGGTCAACATGCTGTCATTTTAGGTTCAGCCATCAAGTGAAATGCTAATCCTCCTGCTCCATTGTCCTTAATCTGTGTTTAGATATCACATTTAAGACCAAGTCATTTGGTTTCAAATAACAAAAAACTTGAGCTGCCAAATGAATAAGCCAATATTTACCGAGATATCAGATTAAAACCAACTAGATGTTGCTTTGCATGAGATACGAATTTCGAGACATTCAGATTTAGAGTAGGGTAGTGCCAAGGTTTTCCACATAAAGTAAAGCGGCATTAAGAATGACCAAATGTCGAGTTCAAATCACCTTCGCAGCTTCTCCAAGACAAGCATATCAAATAGGCGAAACATAGTAAAGCATGAATGGCATTGCTATGGCGGGGTTCCAAGTGTTAATCTCTTGCATAAGGAACAATGCATATAGGTTATAGATAATAACGGAAGTAAGCTGCCAAAATTACCAACCAAGAACTCAGATTCCAACCTTCCCTAGCGTCCCCGCTGTTAATGTTGGATGTTCTAATAAGTGGTTCGCATGATCAATCTCTAGGTAAAATACCATTGACAAGTCGGTATACGATAATACAAAGACCGAGACATGCACGCAGCAATAACTATATAAGCTAAAGACGAGGTATAAGAGCAAGCGATTGGAAATGCACATAGCATGATTATAAAAGCGGTGTGAGAATAGCAGACACGAGAAAACAGCTAGCAGCTAGCGGTGAGCTAATGACGTGGTATAAGAACAAGCAGATTGGAAATGCCCATAGCATGACTATAAAAACGGTGCGACAATAGCATGCGGTACAAAAACGATTGGCGACAAATGAATGGGTATAAGGCTATAAATATGTGGGTGCACACAGGTGTCGATAGAATGAACGGGATGGTAGCGACCGGATAATGCTTTTATCTTATTACAATATTTAAACAAACTTCATGCGAAGCAACACATCAAGAAAGTTAACGGCATATGAGATCTGCAAATAACTACACAAAACATGGCTAAAGAAACACCGCAATCTAACGGGCCAGCGTACTAACCAAGCTGCGGCGGGGTGGACGGGGCGGCAACTTGCATTCCAGCGGCGGCGAACGCGGGAGACGATGAATCGACCCTGTTTTAGTAGAAGCGGGCGTTAGTGAAGCAGATCTGGTTGGCTGGCAAGGGATTCGGTGAAGTTGATACAGCCGCTGCGCCGAGGTTGTCGGTGGCGAGGTCGGCGGTGAAGCAGATCCGTCGGTGGCGAGGTCGGCGGTGAAGCAGATCCGTCGGTGGCGAGGTCGGCGGTGAAGCGGTCCGTCGGTGACGAGGGCGGCGGGGAGCGGATCAGGTGGGTGGACAGCCAACACGATCAAGGCTACGCCGTGGAGGAGTATGCCGGCGGCGAAGCAGATCTAGTACTGTAGAGAGTCAGAGCTTTGGCGTGTGAGAGTATTTTTGAGCTAATGGGGCGAATGGTTGGTGGGTGGGTGTGGGCCTGTGGGGAGGGTTCGGGATCTAGGCAAGATATTTCATTGTTACCGAATGAGCCCTCCATGGTCGGTGGGTTGTAGCTTAGGACCGGGGTTAAAAGGGTAAAACTGGTCACGGGATTTTCGAATGGATGCGGCGGGATGATTTGGCGCGCGGCCGAAATTTTCAGTTTCAAGCTACGAAGCGAGCGAGAAAAATAATGTTCTTCCCCGGGGAGCTCTCATTTCTTCCTCTTCTCTTTCTCTCTCGAGTCTCTCCCACTCCCCCGGCTCCTCTCCCCCTTCTCTCCGGCGGCCTCGCCGGCCGGAGCAGGACGACTACTCTCTGTATATCGTACAACCTCCGAACTAAATTAATTGATTCAACTTTCCTTAGACGTGTATGTATCTAGAGTAAAAACATGTGTGGATACATCCATATTTAGATAAGCAAAGTTGAGTCAGCTAATTTGGATCCGAGGGAGTTAGTGTTGTTGTAAGCTTAGATCCAGTGTTTCCCATGAGCAGAATGGCGCAATGGAGTCGGGGATCTCGTCATCGGCTTCAGATCTGGCCTATGGTGAATCTGGCGGCGCTTGGCGGCCAAACCCCGATCTAGTGCCATCAATGTGATGGCGCTAACGGTGAGGCTTGCTTTGGTCAGTGCTTCAGATCTGGCCAATGGGGAAGTCAAGCTGCTAAAGTTCACAAGCTCGGGGCATACGACGGCGTCATCCGTCTTGCCCGTGCACATCTTGGCCTTTCAGCGGCCCTTCTCAGAGCCAATATGCCGTTGCTGAGGCCCTTCTTCTCCTTCGTCCTGGCGACTACCGGCGACACCGTCCCAAGTGGTGCGTCCCCGACGGAGTTCTTTGGAAAGGATGCGGAGCAGAGATCTGATGTGCGGTCGAGAAGGACTCGATTGATTTTCTTCTATATGTTTTGGGGTCCTTTTTGTAAAGTTGCAGGTTCTATTAGTTATTGTCTAGTACTTTTGGTCCTCTATGTAATTTTTTGGACTAGTTTCCATTGGCACTGATAAACTTGAATTTTGACAAGTTCACAGGGAAAAAAATTCCTTTGCACATATGGCCTATCATGTATAAACATTCTTGAGATTTAAACTATATGTAATGTGCCATGCATTAACCCTAAACCATATATATGTAACTAACCCTAGCTGATCAAACCCTACTTAATTAAAACAAATAACCCTAAACTATACGCATGCACTTTATGCGCAAAGGCGCGGGTGCCTCTAATAATGTGTGTGCGCACTCGATCGATGATCCCTAAACCTTATACAACCACGAACCCTAATCCCTAATCCCTAAACCCTAAACACCCTAAACACTAAACCCTATACCCTAAACCCTAACCCTAACCCTAAACCCTAATTAAACCCTATATATAGGCCAATGACACTTAATTGTACATCAAGCAGGCCAGGGGTGCCTCGCGGTCCTCTAATTAAATTTAATGTGCCATGCATTAACCCTAAACCATATATATGTAACTAACCATAGCTAATCAACCCTACTTAATGAAAACACATAACCCTAAAGTATACTAGCTATAACCCGATCTAATAAAAACATGCTCTATATATAGCAGCTAGCTAGCAAACCTTAGATTAACACCAACTAATATATACATGGCCTATATCGATCATGTTGTATAACATATCCCTGAGATTCATTAATTAATTATATAATTACCGTGATAAATTAATTAACTCTAATTTTGACAAGTTCTCTCGAATGAAAACACATTTGATTAAGTTGCCTCATAATATATATATAATTAGTGTGCATGCATGGCCTACCATGCATTCGTGCATATATTTTAATGTATATTTGAACATATTCTTGGGGATTTCAATCTCTCTCTCTCGATCATCTATATATCGTTGGTGGCCAAAAAACACACATATATATGCATGCAATTTATGCGTAAAGGCGCGGGTGCCTCTAATAATGTGTGTGCGCACTCGATCGATGATCCCTAAACCTTAAACAACCCTAAAACCTAAAATCACTAATCCCTAATCCCTAAACCTAAACACCCTAAACACTAAACCCTAAACCCTAGACCCTAAACCCTAACCCTAACCCTAACCCTAAACCCTAGCTAACCCTAAACCCTAATTAAACCCTATGTATAGGCCAACGACACTTAATTGTGCATCGAGCAGGCCAGGGGTGCCTCGCGGTCCTCTAATTAAATTAAATGTGCCATGCATTAACCCTAAACCATATATATGTAACTAACCCTAGCTAATCAACCCTACTTAATTAAAACACATAACCCTAAACTATACTAGCTAGCTATAACCCGATCTAATAAAAACATGCTCTATATATAGCAGCTAGCTAGCAAACCGTAGATTAACACCAATTAAAATATACATGGCCTATATCGATCATGTTGTATAACATATCCCTGAGATTCATTAATTAATTATATAATTATCGTGATAAATTAATTAACTTGAATTTTGACAAGTTCTCTCGAATGAAAACACGTTTGATTGAGTTGCCTCATAATATATATATAATTAGTGTGCATGCATGGCCTACAATGCATTCGTGCATATATTTTAATGTATATTTCAACATATTCTTGGGGATTTCAATCTCTCTCTCGATCATCTATATATCGTTGGTGGCCCAAAAAACACACATATATACGCATGCACTTTATGCGTAAAGGCGCGCGCGGGTGCCTCTAATAATGTGTGTGCGCACTCGATCGATGATCCCTAAACCTTAAACAACCCCTAAAACCTTAAATCCCTAATCCCTAATAATCCCTAATCCCTAAACCCTAAACACCCTAAACACTAAACCCTAAACCCTAAACCCTAACCCTAACCCTAACCCTAGCCCTAACCCTAACCGTAAACCCTAGCTAACCCTAAACCCTAAACCCTAGACCCTAAACCCTAACCCTAACCCTAAACCTAACCCTAACCCTAACCCTAAACCCTAGCTAACCCTAAAACCCTAATTAAACCCTATGTATAGGCCAACGACACTTAATTGTACGTGCATCGAGCAGGCCAGGGGGTGCCTCACGGTCCTCTAATTAAATTAAATGTGCCATGCATTAACCCTAAACCATATATATGTAACTAACCCTAGCTAATCAACCCTACTTAATTAAAACACATAACCCTAAACTATACTAGCTAGCTATAACCCGATCTAATAAAAACATGCTCTATATATAGCAGCTAGCTAGCAAACCGTAGATTAACACCAATTATAATATACATGGCCTATATCAATCATGTTGTATAACATATCCCTGAGATTCATTAATTAATTATATAATTATCGTGATAAATTAATTAACTTGAATTTTGACAAGTTCTCTCGAATGAAAACACATTTGATTAAGTTGCCTCATAATATATATATAATTAGTGTGCATGCATGGCCTACAATGCATTTGTGCATATATTTTAATGTATATTTGAACATATTCTTGGGGATTTCAATCTCTCTCTCGATCATCTATATATCGTTGGTGGCCCAAAAAACACACATATATACGCATGCACTTTATGCGTAAAGGCGCGAGTGCCTCGATCTAATAATGTGTGTGCGCACTCGATCGATGATCCCTAAACCTTAAACAACCCTAAAACCCTAAATCCCTAATCCCTAATCCCTAAACCATAAACACCCTAAACACTAAACCCTAGACCCTAAACCCTAACCCTAACCCTAACCATCTGCCCTAGCTAACCCTAAACCCTAATTAAACCCTATGTATAGGCCAACGACACTTAATTGTGCATCGAGCAGCCCAGGGGTGCCTCGCGGTCCTCTAATTAAATTAATTAAATGTGCCATGCATTAACCCTAAACCATATATATGTAACTAACCCTAGCTAATCAACCCTAGTTAATTAAAACACATAACCCTAAACTATACTAGATATAACCCGATCTAATAAAAACATGCTCTATATATAGCAGCTAGCTAGCAAACCGTAGATTAACACCAATTAAAATATACATGGCCTATATCGATCATGTTGTATAACATATCCCTGAGATTCATTAATTAATTATATAATTATCTTGATAAATTAATTAACTTGAATTTTGACAAGTTCTCTCGAATGAAAACACATTTGATTAAGTTGCCTCATAATATATATATATAATTAGTGTGCATGCATGGCCTACAATGCATTCGTGCATATATTTTAATGTATATTTGAACATATATATTCTTGGGGATTTCAATCTCGATCTCTCTCTCTCGATCATCTATATATCGTTGGTGGCCCAAAAACACACATATATACGCATGCACTTTATGCGTAAAGCGCGTAGCGGGTGCCTCTAATAATGTGTGTGCGCACTCGATCGATGATCCCTAAACCTTAAACAACCCCTAAAACCTTAAATCCCTAATCCCTAATAATCCATAATCCCTAAACCCTAAACACCCTAAACACTAAACCCTAAACCCTAAACCCTAACCCTAACCCTAACCCTAACCCTAACCCTAACCCTAACCCTAACCCTAAACCCTAGCTAACCCTAAACCCTAAACCTTAGACCCTAAACCCTAGACCCTAAACCCTAACCCTAACCCTAACCCTAAACCCTAGCTAACCCTAAAACCCTAATTAAACCCTATGTATAGGCCAACGACACTTAATTGTACGTGCATCGAGCAGGCCAGGGGGTGCCTCGCGGTCCTCTAATTAAATTAAATGTGCCATGCATTAACCCTAAACCATATATATGTAACTAACCCTAGCTAGCTAATCAACCCTACTTAATTAAAACACATAACCCTAAACTATACTAGCAAGCTATAACCCGATCTAATAAAAACATGCTCTATATGTAGCAGCTAGCTAGCAAACCGTAGATTAACACCAATTAAAATATACATGGCCTATATCGATCATGTTGTATAACATATCCCTGAGATTCATTAATTAATTATATAATTATCGTGATCAATTAATTAACTTGAATTTTGACAAGTTCTCTCGAATGAAAACACATTTGATTAAGTTGCCTCATAATATATATAATTAGTGTGCATGCATGGCCTACAATGCATTCGTGCATATATTTTAATGTATATTTGAACATATATATTCTTGGGGATTTCAGTCTCGATCTCTCTCTCTCGATCATCTATATATCGTTGGTGGCCCAAAAAACACACATATATACGCATGCACTTTATGCGTAAAGGCGCGGGTGCCTCTAATAATGTGTGTGCGCACTCGATCGATGATCCCTAAACCTTAAACAACCCCTAAAACCTTAAATCCCTAATCCCTAATAATCCCTAATCCCTAAACCCTAAACACCCTAAACACTAAACCCTAAACCCTAGACCCTAAACCCTAACCCTAACCCTAACCCTAACCCTAAACCCTAGCTAACCCTAAACCCTAAACCCTAGACCCTAAACCACCCTAGACCCTAAACCCTAACCCTAACCCTAACCCTAACCCTAACCCTAAACCCTAGCTAACCCTAAACCCTAATTAAACCCTATGTATAGGCCAACGACACTTAATTGTGCATCGAGCGAGGCCGGGGGTGCCTCGCGGTCCTCTAATTAAATTAAATGTGCCATGCATTAACCCTAAACCATATATATGTAACTAACCCTAGCTAATCAACCCTACTTAATTAAAACACATAACCCTAAACTGTACTAGCTAGCTATAACCCGATCTAATAAAAACATGCTCTATATATAGCAACTAGCTAGCAAACCGTAGATTAACACCAATTAAAATATACATGGCCTATATCAATTTTAATATATATTTGAACATATTCTAGGGGATTTCAATCTCTCTCTCTCGATCATCTATATATCGTTGTTGGTGGCAAAAAACACACACGTACATATATACGCATGCACTTTATGCGCAAAGGCGCGGGTGCCTCTAATAATGTGTGTGCGCACTCGATCGATGATCCCTAAACCTTAAACAACCCTAAAACTCCCCTAAACCCTAAACACCCTAAACACTAAACCCTAGACCCTAAACACCCTAAACACTAAACCCTAAACCCTAGACCCTAAACACCGTAAACACTAAACCCTAAACCCTAAACCCTAAACACCCTAAACACTAATTAAACCCTAAACCCTAGACCCTAAACACCCTAAACTAAACCCTAGACCCTAGCTAAACACCCTAAACACTAAACCCTAAACCCTAGCTAACCCTAAACCCTAATTAAACCCTATATATAGGCCAACGACACTTAATTGTGCATCAAGCAGGCCAGGGGTGCCTAGATCGCGGTCCTCTAGTTAAATTAAATGTGCCATGCATTAACCCTAAACCATATATATAACTAACCCCTAGCTAATCAAACCCTAGTTCATTAAAACACATAACCCTAAACTATACTAGCTAGCTATAACCCGATCTAATAAAAACATGCTCGATCTATATATAGCAGCTAGCTAGCAAATTAAATGGTAGATTAACACCAATTAATATATACGACATGGCCTATATCGATCATATGTTGTATAACATCTCCCTGAGATTCATTAATTAATTATATAATTATCGGTGATAAATTAATTAACTTGAATTTTGACAAGTTCTCTCGAATGAAAACACATTTGATTAAGTTTCCTCATAATATATATAATTAGTGTGCATGCATGGCCTACCATGCATGCATTCGTGCATATATTTTAATATATATTTGAACATATTCTTGGGGATTTCAATCTCTCTCTCTCGATCATCTATATATCGTTGTTGGCCAAAAAAACACACACATATACACATGCACTTTATGCGCAAAGGCGCGTGTGCCTCTAATAATGTGTGTGTGCGCACTCGATCGATGATCCATAAACCTTAAACCCTAATTAAATAAACCCTAATCCCTAATCCCTAAACCCCTAAACACCATAAACATTAAACCCTAGACCCTAGACCCTAAACCCTAACCTCCTAACCCTAAACCCTAAACCCTAATTAAACCCTATATATAGGCCAATGACACTTAATTGTGCATCAAGCAGGCCAGGGGCGCCTTAGCTCGCGGTCCTCTAATTAAATTAAATGTGCCATGCATATATATGTGTTTAATTTGGGGATTTCAATCGCTCTCTCGTATGTAGATCTCTCTCTACCTCTCTCTCTCTCTGTCTCTCTCTCTCTCTCTCGTTAATTGGTGGCCAACAACACACACATGCACTTTGTGCGCAAAGGCATGCGCCTCTAATAATGTGTGCGCGATGATCAATCTAGTTTTGATTAATCATAGCACACAAATAAAGAAGTTGTATTTGAATCCACACAACCTAATCTAAAACACATAACCCCTAACATGGCCTAATTAATTAACCCCTTCTCTCTACCTAATTAGTGGAAATTGCACAAAATCAAAAGGGGTTCCTCACTAATTGTGCATATCTGCTAGATTGTGATAAACTTTTGCCCCATATATATTTGGTGGATGGGTGCATCTTGGCATGTAAAACAATTAGTGTTTGCAAATGGCGTTGTCAAAATTTATGTACAAATGATTTCTTTCCATCCAAAGTGCATAAAATGGGAGTTTTAATGAAGAAAGTACAAATAAATCAGCTCAACATGCTTCCACACCCCGATTTCCACACGAAGTAGAGCATATTTAAAGGATAATTCTAGAGTTTTACTATTTTTCAAGCAACTTTGCTAATTTTCCCCCACTCTCATGACTTTATGTCGATTTAACGAAAATATGGTGAATTTAAACTACATGGGCGGGATAGTTTGAATTGTGCGCGCGGCAAAGGGAACCGCCTATTCCTCAACCTTGTGCACGGCAAATTACACACGCAACTCCATTAAACGCCACCTACCGACCTTAATTATCACCCCGGCGGCCCGGCCGCATGACCGCCCACCCACCCCTACACAACTTATCCCCGTCCGTGCGAAGAGCTTCCCCTCCCCGTCCCGTCCGTGCGAAGAAGAAGCTTCCCCTCCCCGTCGTTCTTCTCGAGACGCACCGGCGGTCAAGTTGATCAACGGTAGGGCTGCTATCTCTAGCTCAATCATGTATCGGGCAAGACGGCCTAACGATTTATATTTTCTTGATGCTGCTAAAAAAATTCGTCAGTATGCTCGAACTAATTGGAACTTTATAGTTTTCCGCTCGATTTGTCATCGATCAATTTGTTCATTTGCGTGGGCATATAGAGTCAGTTCTGCACTCGATCCGTTAATTTGCTAAAATGCCATGGCAGAGTTTTGTACACGATCTGTTTGCTAAAATGTCGATGGGCATTTTTTGTTTTGTACTCGACATGATTGCTGAAATGCATAATCATGTAGTATAGTTTTGTACTCGATGGATATACATTTCCTACTTCGCCTTAAATTAATCACCAACCACTGTATCTCATAATTAAACAGATGGATAGAACTTGGATACTGCATGGACACTTATGTTCCCCTTCATATATAAATGGTGTTCAACCCTTTATGGGGTTTATTAGAGCTCATGAAGGTCACAACCTGGACGTGTATTGCCCGCGCTGCACATGTATGAATGGTGAGAAGAGGCCTCACCCTGTAGTGGCAGATCATTTACACATTTTTGGGATGGACCGCACATATGTTAGGCGGGTTTAGCATGGTGAACCATATAATAATCCTTTAGCAGGAGAAGCAGATCTTGCTCACACTGTATGTGTGCTGGCATATGTAGTTAATTATTTATATTGATGCTGCCGCTGTTTCAATCAATAGTTTGCATTGCTGTGCAAGGTTCTGTACTCAAATTTAACTTGTTGCAGATGGATGGACGGGAAGGAGAGAAAAAGCGCTTGCTTCAGGAAACGGGTTTCAGCTCTGGGACATGTGCTGTGCCAGATGAGAAGGTAAATATGTAAAACGGCATTTGTTCAGGTTGCATCCCTTAGATGTTTGTCTAATCGGTTGATGTACTAATTGCAGAAGCATAGAGTTGAAGAGGTCTCTCAGTTTGATGGGAGATTTGAAGATGAATCTCAGTTTGATGCACCTGTGGATGGTACTGATGACGAGCCTTTCATAGACGAAGGTCCTGCACCTGAGATTATCCAGCCTACAGAAGGAGGCCGTGGACCGAGTACACAGCTTTGCGTTGAAGTGGATGCACGCCCGGAGATCATCAGGGGCGTCCGGGTAGTCTCAAGACCACCCAGCCACTGATGCACTGTGGATGGTGCGATGACGAGCCTCTCATAGACGAAGGTCCTGCACCTGAGGTTATCCAGCCTACAGAAGGAGGCCGTGGACCGAGTACACAGCTTTGCGTTGAAGAGGATGCACACCCGGAGATCATCAGGGGCGTCCCGGTAGTCTCAGGACCACCCAGCCCTGATGCAAAATGTTGAGCTACTTTGTGATTCGTACTCTTATGTTCTTGTGCTGTAGTATGTTATGATTTGTACGCCTTTGGCGCTAGATTAAGCATTCAGTGGATGATCGCGTTACAAAATTCGACACCCACACAATCAGTTCATCGTATGAGTAGTAGCACAATTACTTCTACAGCGATTCCTGCCAGCGCATTAGTTGGTAGCATGAAACACTTTCAGGTACTCCCCTCTGATTCATATTAATTGACTCAATTCTGTCTAGATATGGATGTATCTGGATGCATTTGTTAACTAGACTAACAAACTTGAGTCAGTTAATACGAAGCTTTGACCAGATCTTGGCCTGCAATTTTTTGTGTGTGGCGAATAGCAAAGCTTTGACCAGTTCCTCTCGGGATGCAGCACGCCGGTGAGCTTGCATGGTTGCCATGAGCACTTTCCGGCGGAACTTCCTCTTCAGCGCCCTCAAGCCGCTGCTGCGAGACAGCACGCGGTGCCTCGAGGTGGACGGAATTCTGGATCTCAGGGCGGGGGGTCCGCATCGTCCGGGAACGATCTCCAGCGGGTTAACGAGGACATGCATGGCGGCCAGGGGATTTGTTTTTTTTTTTGGTTTGAGCTTGGGATTTGGGGGTTTTTCGGATAGGGGAGGAGGAACCGAGGAAGAGGAAGGAACAGCCGCGTGCTTGGCGCGTGGCGGTGTGCTTGAATTTCGAATTTTTGTGAAATGTTTCATTTCCCCGCTACAATTCGGGGGTTTCTTGACGCGCCAATGCGTCCCGCCGGGCTGCTTCAAGTGAATTTGGGGTGCCACACTATGGGCCCTAGTTTCAGTGAGACATGTAATGACTAGTCACATCAGTAAGTTCACTGTGTAATAAAATATGTTACCCCTCCCCTTTATGTAGCACCCCTTCTCTCCCGATCGAGTGCCGATTGCCGACGGATGCAAGCCGCTAGCTCGATCCCCTCCTTTCGCCTCCACCGTCCAGGCATCCAGCTTGGAGGGGCAAGCTGCATCTAGACCAAGCGGATTAGGTAGGACTAGTAATGTTCTTTCCTTTCTCGAGATCGGTTATTTTTTCCTCTCCTCGATATCTTGCGCATCTCTTTCCTATTCTGGGCGAAGGGGTGTCTTTCTGGTCACCCTCGAGCTGGGAGTGATTGATGGGGGTGGGGGGCGGGGGCTACCTTTGCTTGGATTGGGGTGTTCTTCCTTTATTTGTCAACATTTGCAACCTTTGTAGTTTCTGCTGATCCTCACTGTATCTTTTGTCAGCTTGTACAGGAAAGGTAAGACCTCGGCGGTGGGGGCAATGGAGCGTAAGGCCACCACGCATGTGGGCGATTGGTCGAGCTTTGAGCTGCGTCCCCAGCCCCGCGAAGCAGGTACTCCGTTTGCTTATCCACTCTTTACCTTTTAAGTGTCTCTCTGCATCCTCAATCTGTTCCTGTTCTGGAATATGCTTAAAGTAGCACATGTCTTCAGGTGTTTGTGCGTAAAGCCTCAGTGACACCATGCTCTATATTCTCTGTATCAGGTTGGTACCTCCAGGTTCCGTGCTGAGGCTATGGGGAACGAGAATAGCGCCCCACCTGCTGTAGGAGCATGGCCCGATCTGCAGCACAAGAAGCGAAATGCCACTGCCGAGCTGGGTAGGGACCGCCCAGGGGTAATTTTTTTTAACCAACTTACCATGATGTAGTCTGAATCTGATACTCCCTCAGATCCAAATTAATTGACTCAACTATCTGTAGATACGGATGTATCTAGATGTGTTTTAGCTCTAGATACTACTGCCTCCATCCCAAAGCTTTGGGCTTATATTATTTTTAGAAAGTCAAACTATACCATGTTTGACTAAGCTTTTACCAAAAATCAGTAACATGCAAAATACAAAATTAATATCATTAAATAGATAATAAAATATATTTTCCTACGGTATCTACACAGTATTATATTTGTTGATAGAATGTTCTAAAATTTTGGTCAAACTTTGCTTGTTTTGATTTCTCAAAAATAAATAAGGCTTAAGCTTTTGGATGGTCGTAGTACATTCATATCTAGACAAAGCTGAGTTAACTAGTTTTTTGTCTATCCATAGCTAGTGTTCACGCTGCAAAAGGCTAAGAGCATCCACTATATGCATCAGTCTATCTCATACAGTAATTCAATATCACTGCTGAGGTCTGCCTTTTGTTTTGCTATTCATATGCAGACTGAAACTTTAGGGCCTTTACTCAAAAGGAAGATCAAAACTGCGGCTGATCAGGCTGCCAGTATGTTGATGCCGCCCCCATCTTCTAAATGCCTCTACAAGCACAAGGCCACGCGCCAGTTGGGTGGTGATCTTTTAATGAATATGGTATATTTTCTTAATCCACAAAACATGCCTTGATTTTTCTCTGTTTATTGTCGGTTTTTTCTATGCTTGCCAAAAGTTTACAACAACAACAACAACAACAACAACAACCAAGCCTTTCAGTCCCAAACAAGTTGGGGTAGGCTAGAGTTGAAACCCATAAGATCTCGAAGCCAAAAGTTTAGAAACACCAAATTCGTTTGCTTACAATCATCATACAGTAATGTTCATCTACTCCTGTTCCCCTAACCCAACAAAAAATGATGTTAATTACGATTTTTAGATTAAAAGAGCACCATTAGGCGCTATTAATTACGACTTTGAGATTAAAATGTCATTTGCAATTGTTAATTACAATTTTGAGACAAATGGTTAGTTTAACCTCGATCTCTTCTGCTCTCCATTTATCCCAACCGAACAAAAATTTAACCATTCCATTCCTCTGAAATGGAACCATTCCATTCCATTCCACGCTGTTTCAGAACCGAACACACCCTTGCATTGTTGTGAACTGTTGTCCATACACGGCCATACCCTTCCACTTACATCCAGCACTATATGCATCGATCTGTCTCGTAGTCATTCAATATCACTGCTGAGATCTGTTCCCATTCTTATGCAGGCTGAAACTGTTGCGCCTTTACTCAAGTGGATGCAAAATGAGGCTAATGAGGCTGCTGTGAGGACGATGGTGCCGGCACCATCTTCCGAAAACCTCTACAAGCACGAGGCCATGGGCCAGCTGGGTGGTGACCTTTTAATGAATCTGGTATATTTTCTTAATCCACATACATGATTTCATTATTATCTGTTTAATTACTGTTGGCTTTGTCTAATGCTTACCAAAAGTTCAGAAACACTGCATTTGCTTACAATCATCATACACTAATTTTTCACTTTTCAGTCTGTCTCATCCAGTATATAAACTGTTGATTTCCATTGGCTTCTTTTGTAATCATTTGCATTGTTGTCAACTGTTCTCTATGCACAACCCTATTCTTCCACTTACACCCGCACTATTTGCATCAGTCTATCTCATAGATTTATTAAATATCAATGATGAGTTCTGCTATTCATATGCAGGATGAAACTTCGTGCCTCTACTCAAATGGATAAAAAATGATCCCGATGAGGCTGCTTTGTGAAGACGATGGTGCCGCCACCATCTTCTCGAAAACCTCCTCAAGCACAAGGCCACGGGCCAGCTGGGTGGTACCCTTTTCGATAAGCAGGTATATTTTCTTAATCCTCATACATGATTTGATTTTTGTCTGCTTATTGCCGGCTTTGTCTAATGCTTACCAATAGTTCGAAACACACACACCTATTCTTACACTTACATCCAGCACTATATGCATCGTTGTCTCATAGATTCATTTTATATATCACTGCCGATGTCCGTTGCTCTTCAATTTTCATATGCAGACTGAAACTGCTAACCCTTCATTGGTCAAAAGGATTGCAACTGCTGCTGATGAGGCATCTGCAGAGGCTGCCACCAAGTTACTGTCAGCCCCACCTTCTGGATGTTTATATAAGCTCAAGTCCAAGGACCAGCCGGGCCGTAACCATCCAAGGGTTCGGGTATATTTTCTTAAGCCACATATACATGCCATGATTTATGTCTGATATTATCACCGGCTCTGTCTAATGCTTTTTGGAATTCGGAAACACCAAATTAGCATGCTTATATTCATCATACACTAATTTTTCACTGTTCAATTTGTAACATAGTGTTATGCACTCGCTTGTCAACATTTGCATTGCCCTGAACTATGCACTTTACACAACCTAATTCTTCCACTTACATTCAGCGCTACGCACCAGTAGTACCTCCCATGTTTCCTTCACCATCCCGATGCCGAGCTTGCGGGAATATGGCGGGCCCATGTACATACCCCGCATATAACACCTCCTCTGGCTCTATCTACCTTTCTAGTAGCTCCTTCACAGAGTTACAGGTATGTATTCTCAGTGGTTTAGCATGAATTGGCATATAGTAAAGTCTTGTTTTTAGTCTTCCTGCTTCTTACATTTGTATCAATTTTCACATGCAGACTGTACCTTGTGAACTTCATCCAATGATTAACCAGATGTGTCCGCATGAAGGGTCTTTCACTATGCATGGCAATGGCAAATTGATGAACACCTACACGGTCTATGAGGTGTATGTCTACAAGACGCAGGCCATCACATATTTGTATGCACATGATTGGAGAAAGTTTGCTTTTGACTACGGTCTGAAGAAGGGCGATGAGTCGAGGATCGTAAACTCAAACGGGCAGATATACGTAATCGCTTACGTAGTTGGAGACACTTCCAAATATATAATATGTAACTTTTTTCTACTCATATCTTTTGATAACTGTTCTGAGCAGTTGTTCTAAACCATTCCCTCTGTTCTAGCTTGCTGGGTTTAACATGATCAAAGCTGCAGATCCCCTGATGGAACATGAGCGGATGTCACAAAGGGCAACCACACCAGCACCGGCACCGGCTTCCCACTCTCCTGCATCAGCACCGGTTCCTGTACCAGCTCCGTTTACTGCATCTACCCAGCAGTCCCCTACATCAGCATTGGTTCCTGTAGAGGCCCCATATACTACACCCGCCAGAACTCCCGCATCAAAGATCGGTTCCTCTAGCTGCACCGTTCTGCACATCCCCAACAGTCTCCTGCATCAGCACCGGTTCCTCTAGAGGCACCGTTATCGCACCTCGCCCAGCAGTCTCCTCGCATCGCACCAGCTCGTGTACCAGCCTGTGCTCCTCGCACCTCGCCCCGCCCGATCACCGAGGTCTCAGCTCATTGCTGTGGCCACCCGTGTGGTGACCAGGACGCATCTGAAGGCTATGTTCGTGAGTATATGACAAGCATAACTGCTCTTATCTTGATGTCTTCTCTGCTCAAAGTCTCACATGGTTCAGTGCATTGGTGCCATTGACTAATTTTTGGTGGTATCTCTTGCTTTGAATCAGAAATTGCCTAAAAGTATCTCCAAGGATCTCAATGCTGGCCGAAGGGGCAAGATATCCCTCGTCATGGAGAGTGATCGAAGCTCTCACTGTGGAGGGACGGTACTCCGTCAGTCCCACAGATGGCCGCTTGGCTGTTACTTCCAGGTGGAAAAAGTTCATTGACGGTGCCAAACTTCGCATTGGATCAAAGTTGAAGGTCAAGATCTTTCGATGCCGCTGTGACATGCTGGTCATAAAGTTCCCGGTTGTCTAGTTCTGTTGCCCCATGAGCCCTTAGCAAATGCATTTGTAGTTATACTTATATAAGGTTATCTTATCTGAACTGCTAATTAATTGTATGGGTGGTAAAACTCTGGCAAGCTTTTGCTCTTAGCAAGTATGTATGTATGATCAGCTATTATGATAACTAATGTTTGTGTTCATCTTAATTTGCATTTCCGTTTTAGAAAAAAACTTAATTTTTATTTTGGCTGACCTGTTAGAGAACTATCAGATTGAACCCACAACATGATTCAAATAGATTCATTACACCGAGCCACATGTCTTGACCTTGCTATACACTACTTCCATTAATCAGTGCAAGAAGGCTTACCTGAGCTGCCTGAACCATGGCAGATTCGAATCCACCTTATCTATCTAGAAATACAACCTTTGCGTAAAGAGGATTTGCAGATGGGGATGCTGTCATTGGGGACCCATGAGCCAGCAGCGTCGTCAACGTTTTAAAGGTGGCAGGAGATCGAAAGAAAAATAAGCCAAAAATCAGTTGGTAAACAAATTCAAGAAAAGAAACATTTACCTTTCTGAGAGGATGACATGCGGGACCCATGAGGCAGCAGCATCCTCAACTATTTCAAGGCGGCAGGGGATCAAAAGAAAAAAGGAAATAGCCATAAATTAATTAGGGTCAAAAATAAATCCATCAAAGGAAACTTTTATTGTTCATAGAGGATGACATGTGGGACCGACTTGCCAGCTGCGTCGTCATCGTTTCAAAGGGGGCAGGGGATCAAAAGAAAAAGGCAAATAGCCAGAAATTAGGGGAAAAAATAAATCCAACAAAGGAAACTTTTATTGTTCATAGAGGATGACATGCGGGACCCATGAGCCAGCAGCTTCCTCAACGTTTCAAAGTCGGCATGAGATTGAAAGAAAAAGGCAAGTGACATAATATCAGGAGCCAAAAATAATCCAAGAAAAGAAACTTTATTGTACATAGAGGATGACATGCGGGTCCCATTTTGTAGCAGCGGTCACAACGCTTCCAAGGCGGCACAGGACCGAAAGAAAAATGAAGTAGCCGTAAATCGTGGTGTGAAAAAAAATCCAAGAAAAGAAAGATTTCAATTGGGCTGTATCTGGACATCTGGGCCTTCGAACTATCCTGCTGGGCCTTTTGACTCGTACAATTTCAGCCCACTCCAAAACAGGAAAGGTCAGATTTTTCTCAAAAAAAAAACAGGAAAGTCCTATGCTTCGCAAAAACAAAAAACAAGGAGATTCAACATATAAGTTTGTTTATGTAGATATAAAGATTTAATTTATCCGTTTGCAATAGCTCGGAGCGAAATACAACGTTTATTGTCTGCAAAATAAAATATCACATGTTTCTTGTACGGGGAGGCTGACATCGGGGACCCATGAGCCAGCAGCGTCGTCAACGTTTCAAAGGCGGCAGGGGATCGAAAATAAAAAAAGCCAAAAATCAGTTGGTAAAAAAATACAACAAAAGAAAACATTTATCGTTCTGAGAGGATGAAATGCGGGACCCATGAGGCAGCAGCATCCTCAACATTTCAAAGTCGGCATGAGATCGAAAGAAAAAGCCAAGTGACATAATATCAGGAGCCAAAAATAATCCAAGAAAAGAAACTTTATTGTACATAGAGGATGACATGCGGGTCCCATTTTGTAGCAGCGGTCTCAACGTTTCCAAGGCGGCACAGGACCAAAAGAAAAATGAGGCAGCAGCATTCTCAACAATTCCAAGGCGGCAGGGGATCAAAAGAAAAAAAGGAAATAGCCAGAAATTAATTAGGGGCCAAAAATAAATCCACCAAAGGAAACTTTTATTGTTCATAGAGGATGACATGTGGGACCGACCTGCCAACAAATGGCCCTCATCGTTTCAAAGGGGGCAGGGGATCAAAAGAAAAAGGCAAATAGCCAGAAATTAGGGGTCAAAAATAACTCCAAGAAAGGAAACTTTTATTGTTCGTAGAGGATGACATGCGGGACCCATGAGCCAGCAGCTTACTCAACGTTTCAAAGGTGGCATGAGATCGAAAGAAAAAGGCAAGTGACCAAATATCAGGAGCCAAAAATAATCCAAGATTTATTGTACATAGAGGATGACATGTGGGTCCCATTTTGCAGCAGCGGTCTCAATGTTTGTAATGCGGCTTGAGATCAAAAGAAAAAGAAAGTAGCTAGTAATTAGGGGGTGAAAAAAAATCCAAGAAAAGAAAGTTGATGGACATAAGAGGATGACATGCGGGTCCCTTGAGCCAACAGCTTACTCAACGTTTCAAAGGGGGCAGGGGATCAAAAGAAAAAGGCAAGCCAAAAATCAGAGGGTGAAAAAAAATCTAACAAAGGAAACTTTTATAGCACATAGAGGATGACATGCGGGTCCCATGAGCCAGCAGGTTCCTCAATGTTTCAAACGTGGCATGAGATCGAAAGAAAAAGGCAAGTGACCAAATATGAGGTGCCAAAAAAAACTCCAAGAAAAGAAAGTTGATTGCTCATAGAGGATGACATGCGGGTCCCATTTAGCTGCAGCGGTCTCACTGTTTGAGAGGCGGCAGGATCGAAAGAAAAAGGCAAGTGACCAAATATCGAGCCAAAAATAATTCAAGAAAAGAAAGTTTTATAGTCCATAGAGGATGACATGCGGGTCCCATTTAGCAGCAGCGGTATCACCGTTTGAGAGGCGGCAGGGGATCGAAAGAAAAAGGCAAGTGACCAAATATGAGGTGCCAAAAAAATCCAAGAAAAGAAATTTTTATAGTACATAGAGGATGACATGCGGGTCCCATTTAGCAGCAGCGGTATCACCGTTTGAGAGGCGGCAGGGGATCGAAAGAAAAAGGCAAGTGACCAAATATGAGGTGCCAAAAAAAATCCAAGAAAAGAAAGTTTTATAGTACATAGAGGATGACATGCGGGTCCCATTTAGCAGCAGCGGTATCACCGTTTGAGAGGCGGCAGGGGATCGAAAAAAAGGCAAGTGACCAAATATGAGGTGCCAAAAAAAACTCCAAGAAAAGAAAGTTGATTGCACATAGAGGATGACATGCGGGTCCCATTTAGCAGCAGCAGTCTCAACGTTTCCAGGGCGGCAAGGGATCAAAAGAAAAAGGAAGTAGCCAGAAATCGGGGGGTCAAAAAAAATCCAAGAATAGAAAGAATTTTGGTTCATAGAGGATGACATGCGGGACCCATGATCCTGCATCGTAAACGGCTCGATCGGAGAACGTTGAACGAGATGGCGCGATCTAGAAAAAAAACAATGCCAGAGAGGCTGCCATCTGGGCCCTACATCCCTCGGCGGTGTGGATTTGCGTTGACTCGGCCGGCGAACCCGAGATTTCGAGATGCACCACGTCCCGGGCCACCATACGCGACATTTTGGCCGCTTTCGTCGGGCTAGGTGGCCTCAAAAACGAGAAAAAAAAAGTTTTGACATGCACCACGGAGGGACCCAAAATCGTCGGCCATGGTACACCAGCAACCACCGCGCGACTTCAACTTCGTCGGCCATGGCAACTTTTCTTGTAGTGTGTTGCATTCATGAAAGTGACATTGCCAAGTTGGAGAGTGACAAGCGTATGCTCATGAAGATGAACTCTCTCCAAGAAGAAGCTTTGATGGAACATTTCCGGGTGAACAAGGCAAAGGAAGTACAAGTGTTTGATATTTGTCATCCACACCCGGAGCATGAAGATGAAGTCAATCGTTTGAAGGCCAAAATTGTTAGACTCCAAGTTCAAACCAAGTACTTGGAAGGAGTCATTGGAGCCAAAGATGGAGCCGGAGAGGGCTTTTGCAATGAAGGAGGAGTGGCTACCAAGCCAAAGAGGAAGAGGAATAAGAGGACCAAGAAGAAGAAGAACAAGGAGAACATGGAGATCAACCTTGAGGAGAGCGATGCTAGCTCAAGAAGGGATGGAGTACCCAACTCCGCCTCGAAGGGTTTCACCGGCTCTAACAACCCTTCTCATGTTCTTTTTGTTGATTACTATGGACATATTCGTGCTCGCTTTATTGGTCCTCAAGAGGACAATGTTGATTGGACTATTTGGGTTCCCAAACCCCTTGTTACTAACATGCTAGGACCCATTTAAAAATGGGTACCTAAATCCAAGACTTGATTCCTTGTAGGACTATGCTTCCGGTGGCGCTAAGTGGGTGGTTGATAGTGGAGCCACAAGTCATATGACCGGAAGCAAGAATATTGTTGTCGACCTCGAGCCTTCTCACTCTACCGTATCATATGGCGACAATACGTGCTCTAAGGTATTGGGTCTTGGCAAGGTGGTGGTAACACCTGACATCTCACTTGTGAATGTCCTCCTTGTCGAGACCCTTGGTTACAATTTACTCTTCGTTCATCAAATTGCTCGTATGGGTCTATGCATATTCTTTGATGAACATATGGTGGTCCTCTTGTGGAGCAAGACACTCAATGTAGCTTTTGTTGGATATGTAGAGAACGGATTGTATGTTGTCGATTTCTCCGGAAAGACAACATCTTCCGCTCTTTGCCTATTCGCCAAAGGTGACAAGGGTTGGTTATGGCATCGCCGACTAGCCCATGTCAACATGAGGACTTTGCAAAGTCTCCACAAGGGTGGCCACATTCTCGGACTAAAAGAAGATGTCTCTTTTTGCAAATATCGTGTTTGTAGGGCTTGCGTACAAGGAAAAATGCATGGAGCTCCTCACAAGGCCAAGACTATCATCTCTACCACAAGATGCTTGGAGCTCCTACATGTTGATCTCTTCGGTCCACCGTCTCATGAAAGTCTTGGAGGAAAGAAGTATTGCCTCGTCATTGTTGATGACTATTCACGCTATTGTTGGGTATTCTTCTTCAAGTACAAGAGTGAGACTCAACGGACCATGATGGAGTTTGCCAACCAAGTTCAACGCAAGTACGCAACAAGATCCTCGCAATAAGGAGCGACAATGGAACGGAGTTCAAGAACTACACCTTAGATGACTTCCTCGGCGAAGAAGGAATCCAACACCAATACTCCACGCCATATACTCCCCAACAAAATGGGGTCGCCGAAAGGAAGAATCGAACCTTGATCGAAGCCGCTCGAACCATGATGATGGAATACAAGTCTAACTACAATTTTTGGGCGGAAGCTATCTCTACCGCATGCCACGCTACTAATCGTCTCTACTTTCGCAAAGGTCTTGAGAAGACACCATATGAGATCCTCACCGGCAACAAGCCAAATGTGTCATACTTCAAGGTCTTCGGATGCAAATGCTATGTGCTTGTCAAGGACACACGCCTATCTAAGTTTGATTCAAGAGCTCAAGAAGGAATTTTCGTTGGCTATGCTACGGATTCTCACGCCTATAGAGTCTTCAACAAGTCAAATGGGCGGGTTGTAGAATCTTGTGACGTGACATTCGATGAAGATGATAGGTCTTTGAAGGAGCGAAGTGCTTCTTGTGAGAAAGGAGATGCAATTCCCCCGGATGCCATAGGAAGGATGGGTGTTGGCATTCGCCGACCTCAAGAGCTACCTTCTATGAGTACCAGGGAAGGACCAAGTTCCACCCAAGTGGAGCCATCTACACCACAAGGCCAAGCTTCTTCCGTTGATCTTACAAATGCAAGCCAACCTCTACCACAACCTCAAGTTCAACCTCAACATCTACCACCTCAACAATCAAGTACAAGCTCACCTCAACAAGCTCAAGAACAACATCCACCGCAAGTTCAAGAACAACATTCACCACAAGCTCATCTACAACAACAACCGACATCAAGTGACCAAGGCCAAGCTTCAAGTTCTTCTCTGAATGGCTCGGGGATGATCTTTATGGATAATACTATTCCTTGTACCCCCGAGTCATCCGGATCTCATGATGATGATGCCCACTTCAACAACAATGAAGGTCAAGGCGAGGACCTAAACCATGATGAAAGCCAAGAAGACCCACAAGAATCTTCTCCTTTAGTCGTCACTCGCCGTGAAGATCCTATTGCAAGACACTTGCGCCTCAAGTCCCATTCTTTGAGTAATGTCATTGGTGATCTAAAGAGCAAAGTAACCACCCGGAGGCAACTAGCAAACTTTTGTGAGCAACACGCCTTTGTCTCTATGGTGGAACCACTCAAAGTTATTGAAGCTCTTGAAGATCCCGATTGGTTGAATGCAATGCAAGAGGAACTCAACAACTTCAAGAGGAATGATGTGTGGACTCTCATGAAGCGACCCGATCATTGCCGCAATGTTATCGGCACCAAATGGGTCTTCAAGAACAAGCAAGATGAACACGGCATGGTCATCCGCAACAAAGCAAGATTGGTGGCACAAGGCTATTCTCAAGTTGAAGGCGCGGACTTTGGTGAAACCTTTGCACCCGTTGCAAGGCTTGAGTCCATCCGTATCCTTTTGGCCTTTGCCTCTCATCATGGCTTCAAGTTGCAACAAATGGATGTTAAGAGTGCTTTTCTTAATGGTCCTCTACATGAGGAGGTGTATGTGAAGCAACCCCCGAGATTTGAGGACCCCCATTTCCCGGACCATGTCTTCAAGCTCAAAAAGGCCCTATATGGACTCAAGCAAGCTCCTAGAGCTTGGTATGAGCATCTAAAGGAGTTGCTTGAAGACCGTGGTTTCGAAGTGGGGAAAATCGATCCCACTCTTTTTACTAAGAAAGTCAATGGGGAGCTTTTCGTATGCCAACTCTATGTAGATGACATCATATTTGGCTCGACTAACACAAAATTCAATGATGAGTTTGCTATGCTGATGACAAATAGGTTTGAGATGTCAATGATGGGTGAACTCAAGTACTTCCTCGGGTTTGAGATCAAGCAAATGGGACAAGGCACCTTCATCAATCAAGAAAAGTATCTCCAAGACATGCTCAAGCGCTTCGACATGAAGGACGCCAAGGGGATTGGAACTCCAATGCATCTCAAGTGTCAACTCTCTCTTGACGAGACCGGCAAAGCGGTGGATCCCAAGCTCTACCATTTGATGATAGGTTCGCTTCTTTACCTTTGTGCCTCTCGTCCGGATATAATGTTAAGCGTTGGTATGTGTGCACGGTTTCAAGCAAGCCCGAAGGAAAGCCACGTTGTGGCGGTCAAAAGGATCTTTCGATATTTAGTTGATACCCCACACTTCGGACTATGGTACCCAAGGGACACGGACTTTGCTTTGGTTGGCTTCACCGACTCCGATTGGGCGGGTGACAAGGTTGATAGGAAGTCTACATCCGGAGCTTGTCACTTTCTTGGAAGATCCTTGGTGTGTTGGTCCTCGAAGAAGCAAAATTGTGTCTCCGTCTCCACCGCGGAAGCTGAGTATATTGTCGCGGCAAGTAGTTGTGCTTAAATCTTGTGGATGAGGCAAACCTTGCGGGATTATGGACTCGGGTATAGCAAGGTGCCTCTTTTGTGTGACAATGAGAGCGCAATCAAGATCGCCTACAATCCGGTTCTTCATGGCAAGACGAAGCACATTGAGATACGGAACCACTTCATCCGGGATCACATTGCTCGCGGAGATATTGTACTATCCTACATTGGCACCAAGGAGCAATTGGCGAACATCTTCACAAAGCCCTTGGATGAGAAGCGTTTCATTGAGTTGAGGCATGAGCTAAATATCATTGATCCATCGAACTTTGCTTGACCGTCGTGCGCACATACCACTCCTAACCTTTATATCTAGTTGAAAGGCACGCATGAACATAGGGGGAGTGCGGTTTAAATCTATTGAGCTATCCCTCCCCCCATAATGCATAAAGAAATCCAAAACATATGCTATTTGTCAATTGAGTGACTTATGAGCTTCGTGTTGAGTTGTAGTCCGTGAGTCCTAGATACATCTACGCGACCTCACACTACTACACTCTTACACGGTGGCTTCGGCCACCAACCTCCTCTTTGAGGGGTTTTTCGGTTCTTTGTGTTTCTTTGTGACCTTCTTTTTGTCCTTTTTCTTCTTTCTTTTTCTTTGTGTTTTTGGAGAACCTCATTCAAGCTTGTTTTCCTTTTTGGCTTTTGCAAGCTTGGTTGTATGTTCTCTTTCTCCACCCTTCTACTTTCTTCTTCCTCCTTTTTGGTGTTCTGATGCCAAAGGGGGAGAAGTTCCTATGTGGATGGGGACCTTTGTTGTTGGTAGCCTTTTGGTTCTAGTTGCTTATCTTTTCGTGTGGCTACATCAACAACCCTTTGGAGGCATCTTATGGTGAGTTTGGGTATCCTCAAGGCTATGGTATGATAACTTCACCCAAATCTCCTTGCATGATCTTATGTTGCCTCCATATTGTGCATATGCTACTTGAACATGTCATTTATCCATGTTGCATATGTGCTTGGTTTGTAGAAACTAGGGGGAGTGATGTCTCTAGAACATGTGTATTTGTATTCAAATACATATTCATGATATGCACATGTGTAGGGGGAGCTCCGTCGAGTTTTTACAAATCTAAGTATCTCATCATAATATCATATGCTATTGTAAAGTCTTGTGTTGTCATCAAACACCAAAAAGGGGGAGATTGTAAGAGCAAAGTTTAAACCCCAAGTTTTGTGTGTGTTTCGCGAGGTGACATGGCTGGAGAGAAAAAGGGGAGAGAACCAGTTTTAGCCAGGCCGGTACTACCGGTACCTGTAGCGGTAGTACCGCTACCTCTATAGGTACAGCCCCACGGTACCGCTCTGAGTTCTGCGCTGAAATTGTCCCACAGTACGAGTTGCGGTACCAGGAGCGGTAGTACCGCTCACGAGCAGTAGTACCGCTCACGAGCGGTAGTACCGCCCTTGGTACCGGTCAGGTACCGTAAACTAGTTACGGCAGTACCGCTCTTGTACCGCTCTGGTACCGCTTCTAGTCTAGTAAGGTTTGGACCCTGCTGCGGTACCTCGAGCGGTAGTACCGCTCTGCGTCCACGTGGACCAGATCTGGGGGAATTCGAACTCAGAGCGGTAGTACCGCTTACCCAAAGCGGTAGTACCGCTTAGGCGAAAACTGGGCATAACGGTTGGATTTGGAGGAGCCTATTTAAGGGCTCCTTCTTCCCCAACACGTTTTTATCTCTCCTCTCTCTCTCTCCTCCATTGTTGCTGAGCTTAATCCTGGAGGATCGCCCCAACCATCCAACCAATCTTGCCCAAATTTTGAGGAGTGGTGGAGGAGACCCCGATCTATAGTTCTACCAAGAGAGATTTCACCAATACTTGCTATTCCTTAGTGGATCTTGGTGGTAGGGTTCCTATTGTGGGACATTGGAGGAAGTGCATCCATGGAGGCTAGCTTGGTGTTGTACTAGCCTCATGGGTTGTTGGGAGCCTCCTTGTGGTGTGGAGCTCGCCCCAACCTTGTGAAGGAATCACCGCCTCGACCGGTGCCTTAGTGGAGAAGGGGGAGCACCTTCGTGGAGCTCTCTCGAGGAAGAAGGTGAGGCCTTCCTTCGTGGTGTGGCCGTCTAGTCTCTTGTGTGAGACTAGCACCTCCTCAACGCAGACGTATGATACGTCTCCGACGTATCGATAATTTCTTATGTTCCATGCCACATTATTGATGATATCTACATGTTTTATGCATACTTTATGTCATTATTATGCGTTTTCCGGAACTAACCTATTGACGAGATGCCGAAGGGCCAGTTCCTGTTTTCTGCTGTTTTTGGTTCCAGAAATCCTAGTAAGGAAATATTCTCGGAATCGGACGAAATCAACGCCCAGCATCCTATTTTTCTACGAAGCTTCCAGAACACCCGAGAGCCGCCAGAGGAGGGCCCTGTGGGCCCCAGACGACAGGGTGGCGCGGCCCAGGCCTTGGCCGCGCCCCCCTAGTGTGTCGTCGCCTCGTCGACTCTCCGAGGCTGCCCTTCTGCCTACTTAAAGCCTCCGTCGCGAAAACCCTGACACGTTCGACGAAACCAGAGAAAACCTTCCAGAGCCGCCGCCATCGCGAAGCCAAGATCTGGGGGACAGGAGTCTCTGTTCCGGCATGCCGCCGGGACGGGGAAGTGCCCCCGGAAGGCTCCTCCATCGACACCACCGCCATCTCCATCACCGCTGCTGTCTCCCATGAGGAGGGAGTAGTTCTCCATCGAGGCTCGGGGCTGTACCGGTAGCTATGTGGTTAATCTCTCTCCTATGTACTTCAATACAATGATCTCATGAGCTGCCTTACATGATTGAGATTCATATGAGTTTTGTATCACAATTTTTCTGTGTGCTACTCTAGTGATGTTATTAAAGTAGTTTATTCCTCCTGCACGGTGTAATGGTGACAGTGTGTGCATCGTGTAGTACTTGGCGTAGGCTATGATTGTGATCTCTTGTAGATTATGAAGTTAACTATTGCTATGATGGTATTGATGTGATCTATTCCTCCTTTCGTAGTGTGAAGGTGACAGTGTGCATGCTATGTTAGCACTTGGTTTGGTTATGTTGATCTGTGATACGTCTCCGACGTATCGATAATTTCTTATGTTCCATGCCACATTATTGATGATATCTACATGTTTTATACACATTATATGTCGTATTTATGCATTTTCCGGCACTAACCTATTAACGAGATGCCGAAGAGCCAGTTGTTGTTTTCTGCTGTTTTTGGTTTCAGAAATCCTAGTAAAGAAATATTCTCGGAATTGGACGAAATCAACGCCCAGGGTCCTATTTTTGCACGAAGCTTCCAGAAGACCGAAGGAGTCACGAAGTGGGGCCACGAGGCGGCCACACGCTAGGGCGGCGCGGCCTGGCCCTTGGCCGCACCGGCCTGTTGTGTGGGGCCCTCGTGTGGCCCCCCGCGTTGCCCTTCCGCCTACTTAAAGCCTCCGTGACGAAACCCCCAGTACCGAGAGCCACGATACGGAAAACCTTACTGAGACGCCGCCGCCGCCAATCCCATCTCGGGGGATTCTGGAGATCACCTCCGGCACCCTGCCGGAGAGGGGAATCATCTCCCGGAGGACTCTTCACCGCCATGGTCGCCTCCGGAGTGATGAGTGAGTAGTTCACCCCTGGACTATGGGTCCATAGCAGTAGCTAGATGGTTGTCTTCTCCTCATGTGCTTCATTGTCGGATCTTGTGAGCTGCCTAACATGATCAAGATCATCTATCTGTAATACTATATGTTGTGTTTGTCGGGATCCGATGGATAGAGAATACTATGTTATGTTGATTATCAATCTATTACCTATGTGTTGTTTATGATCTTGCATGCTCTCCGTTATTAGTAGAGGCTCTGGCCAAGTTTTTGCTCTTAACTCCAAGAGGGAGTATTTATGCTCGATAGTGGGTTCATGCCTCCATTAAATCTGGGACAAGCATGAGAAAGTTCTAAGGTTGTGGATGTGCTGTTGCCACTAGGGATAAAACATTGATGCTATGTCTAAGGATGTAGTTATTGATTACATTACGCACCATACTTAATACAATTGTCTGTTGTTTTGCAACTTAATACTGGAAGGGGTTCGGATGATAACCTGAAGGTGGACTTTTTAGGCATAGATGCATGCTGGATAGCGGTCTATGTACTTTGTCGTAATGCCCAATTAAATCTCACAATATTCATCATATCATGTATGTGCATTGTTATGCTCTCTTTATTTGTCAATTGCCCGACTGTAATTTGTTCACCCAACATGCTATTTATCTTATGGGAGAGACACCTCTAGTGAACTGTGGACCCCGGTCCATTCTTTTACATTGAATACAATCTACTGCAATACTTGTTTTACTGTTTTCTGCAAACAATCATCATCCACACTATACATCTAATCCTTTGTTACAGCAAGCCGGTGAGATTGACAACCTCACTATTTCATTGGGGCAAAGTACTTTGGTTGTGTTGTGCAGGTTCCACGTTGGCGCCGGAATCCCTAGTGTTGCGCCGCACTACATCCCGCCGCCATCAACCTTCAACGTGCTTCTTGGCTCCTCCTGGTTCGATAAACCTTGGTTTCTTTCTGAGGGAAAACTTGCTGCTGTGCGCATCATACCTTCCTCTTGGGGTTCCCAACGAACGTGTGAGTTACACGCCATCAAGCTCTTTTTCTGGCGCCGTTACCGGGGAACGAAGAAAAGCTACACCACAAAGATTTCTAACTCCCACGTCAACTACACGCCAGCATCTTTTTCTGGCGCCGTTGCCAGGGAGATCAAGACACGCTGCAAGGGGAGTCTCCACAATTCAATCTCTTTACTTTGTTTTTGTCTTGCTTTATTTTATTTACTACTTTGTTTGCTGCATTATATCAAAACACAAAAAAATTAGTTGCTAGCTTTACTTTATTTACTGTCTTGCACTCTATATCAAAAACACAAAAAAATTAGTTACTTGCATTTACTTTATCTAGTTTACTTTATTTACTACTGTTAAAATGGCCATTCCTGAAAATACTAAGTTGTGTGACTTCACAACCACAAATAATAATGATTTCTTATGCACACCTATTGCTCCACCTGCTACTACAGCAGAATTCTTTGAAATTAAACCTGCTTTACTAAATCTTGTTATGAGAGAGCAATTTTCTGGTGTTAGTTCTGATGATGCTGCTGCCCATCTCAATAATTTTGTTGAATTGTGTGAAATGCAAAAGTATAAGGATGTAGATGGTGACATTATAAAATTAAAATTGTTTCCTTTCTCATTAAGAGGAAGAGCTAAAGATTGGTTGCTATCTCTGCCTAGAAATAGTATTGATTCATGGACTAAATGCAAGGATGCTTTTATTGGTAGATATTATCCCCCTGCTAAAATTATATCTTTGAGAAGTAGTATAATGAATTTTAAACAATTGGATAATGAGCATGTTGCACAAGCTTGGGAAAGAATGAAATCTTTGGTTAAAAATTGCCCAACCCATGGACTGACTACTTGGATGATCATCCAAACCTTTTATGCAGGACTAAACTTTTCTTCGCGGAACCTATTGGATTCAGCTGCTGGAGGTACCTTTATGTCCATCACTCTTGGTGAAGCAACAAAGCTTCTTGATAATATGATGATTAATTACTCTGAATGGCACACGGAAAGAGCTCCACAAGGTAAGAAGGTAAATTCTGTCGAAGAAACCTCTTCCTTGAGTGATAAGATTGATGCTATTATGTCTATGCTTGTGAATGGTAGGACTAATGTTGATCCTAATAATGTTCCATTAGCTTCATTGGTTGCCCAAAAAGAACATGTTGATATAAATTTCATTAAAGATAACAATTACAATAATTCTAGGCCATATCCTGCTAATGGTAACTCTTATGGTAGATATGTTTCACCTAATGAGGAAAAGATGTTAGAAATTGAAAGATCCACCAAGAGCTTTATGCAATCACAATATGAGCAAAACAAATTGTTTACTAAAACCATGAATGAACAATCTACCTTGTTGAAGAAAATAGGAAATCAACTTGAAAATCTGAATATGGAGATTTCTGGGTTGCAAACTAAACTTGCAAATGCTGAAAACCGAATCTCATACATGTCTGCGTCACAATCTTCTTTAATTAATAAAATGGCTGCTAAACCTGAGGATATTGAAAGTAAAATTGTTACTATAGCAAATGCCATCCAAGTTAGAATTAATGAGAATATAAGATTAATGGCTGAATTGCATGCTAGGTGGGAAAGGGAAGAAAACGAAAAACTAGCTAAAGAGAGTAATGTAGCTAAAGTTTGGACTATTACCACCACTAGTAATGTTAATGCTCCACACGTTGCTGCACCTCCTACTATTAATGGTAAAATAATTGGTGTTGGCAATGTTACTACTCCTAATGCAAAGCCTGCAAAACTGCCTGAAACTGCTAAAACTGCTGAACTGCCTGTGATAAAGCTGCTAAATTTTTTTCCAACATTGGGGATGATGATCCCATTGCTTTAGATTATAATGGTTTGGATTTTGATGATTGTCACATCTCTGAAGTTATAAAGTTCTTACAAAAACTTGCTAAGAGTCCTAATGCTAGTGCTATAAACTTGGCTTTCACAAAACATATTACGAATGCTCTCATAAAAGCTAGAGAAGAAACTAAAACTTGAAACTTCTATTCCTAGAAAGCTAGAGGATGGTTGGGAGCCCATCATTAAGATGAAGGTCAATGAATTTGATTGTAATGCTTTATGTGATCTTGGTGCAAGTATTTCCGTTATGCCTAAGAAAATTTATGATATGCTTGACTTGCCATCATTGAAAAATTGTTATTTGGATGTTAATCTTGTTGATAATGCTATAAAGAAACCTTTGGGGAGAGTTGATAATGTTCGCATTACCGTTAACAATAACCTTGTCCCCGTTGATTTTGTTGTCTTGGATATTGAATGCAATGCATCTTGTCCCATTATATTGGGAAGACCTTTTCTTCGAACTGTTGGAGCTATCATTGATATGAAGGAAGGTAATATTAAATATCAGTTTCCTCTCAAGAAAGGTATGGAACACTTCCCTAGAAAGAGAATGAAGTTACCTTTTGATTCTATTATTAGAACAAATTATGATGTTGATGCTTCATCTCTTCATGTTACTTGATATACACTTTCTGCGCCTAGCTGAAAGGCGTTAAAGAAAAGCGCTTATGGGAGACAACCCATGTTTTTACTACAGTACTTTATTTTATATTTGAGTCTTGGAAGTTGTTTACTACTGTAGCAACCTCTCCTTATCTTAGTTTTGTGCATTGGTGTGCCAAGTAAAGTCTTTGATAGTAAGGTTCATACTAGATTTGGATTACTGCGCAGAAACAGATTTCTTTGCTGTCACGAATCTGGGCCTAATTCTCTGTAGGTAACTCAGAAAAATATGCCAATTTACGTGCGTGATCCTCAGATATGTACGCAACTTTCATTCAATTTGGGCATTTTCATTTGAGCAAGTCTGGTGCCATTTTAAAATCTATCGTTACAGACCGTTCTGTTTTGACAGATTCTGCCTTTTATTTCGCATTGCCTCTTTTGCTATGTTGGATGAATTTCTTTGATCCATTAATGTCCAGTGGCTTTATGCAATGTCCAGAAGTGTTAGGAATGATTATGTCACCTCTGAACATGTTAATTTTTATTGTGCACTAACCCTCTAATGAGTTGTTTCGAGTTTGGTGTGGAGGAAGTTTTCAAGGATCAAGAGAGGGAAATGATGCAATATGATCAAGGAGAGTGAAAGCTCTAAGCTTGGGGATGCCCCGGTGGTTCACCCCTGCATATTTTAAGAAGACTCAAGCGTCTAAGCTTGGGGATGCCCAATGCATCCCCTTCTTCATCGACAACATTATCAGGTTCCTCCCCTGAAACTATATTTTTATTCCATCACATCTTATGTACTTTGCTTGGAGCGTCGGTTTGTTTTTGTTTTTGTTTTTGTTTGAATAAAATGGATCCTAGCATTCATTGTGTGGGAGAGAGACACGCTCCGCTGTTGCATATGGACAAATATGTCCTTAGGCTTTACTCATAGTATTCATGGCGAAGGTTGAATCTTCTTCGTTAAATTGTTATATGGTTGGAATCGGGAAATGCTACATGTAGTAATTCTAAAATGTCTTGAATAATTTGATACTTGGCAATTGTTGTGCTCATGTTTAAGCTCTTGCATCATATACTTTGCACCCATTAATGAAGAAACACCTAGAGCTTGCTAAATTTGGTTTGCATATTTGGTCTCTCTAAAGTCTAGATAATTTCTAGTATTGAGTTTTGAACAACAAGGAAGACTGTGTAGAGTCTTATAATGTTTTCAATATGTCTTTTATGTGAGTTTTGCTGCACCGGTTCATCCTTGTGTTTGTTTCAAATAACCTTGCTAGCCTAAACCTTGTATCGAGAGGGAATACTTCTCATGCATCCAAAATCCTTGAGCCAACCACTATGCCATTTGTGTCCACCATACCTACCTACTACATGGTATTTCTCCGCCATTCCAAAGTAAATTGCTTGAGTGCTACCTTTAAAATTTCCATCATTCGCCTTTACAATATATAGCTCATGGGACAAATAGCTTAAAAACTATTGTGGTATTGAATATGTACTTATGCACTTTATCTCTTATTAAGTTGCTTGTTGTGCGATAACCATGCTTCTGGGGACGCCATCAACTCTTTGTTGAATATCATGTGAGTTGCTATGCATGTCCGTCTTGTCTGAAGTAAAAGAGATCTACCACTTTATTGGTTAGAGCATGCATATTGTTAGAGAAGAACATTGGGCCGCTAACTAAAGCCATGAATCATGGTGGAAGTTTCAGTTTTGGACATATATCCTCAATCTCATATGAGAACACTAATTGTTGCTACATGCTTATGCATTAAAGAGGAGTCCATTATCTGTTGTCCATGTTGTCCCGGTATGGATGTCTAAGTTGAGAATAATCAAAAGCGAGAAATCCAAAATGCGAGCTTTCTCCTTAGACCTTTGTACAGGCGGCATGGAGGTACCCCTTTGTGACACTTGGTTAAAACATGTGTATTGCGATGATCCGGTAGTCCAAGCTAATTAGGACAAGGTGCGGGCACTATTAGTATACTATGCATGAGGCTTGCAACTTGTAAGATATAACTTACATAATACATATGCTTTATTACTACCGTTGACAAAATTGTTTCATGTTTTCAAAACCAAAGCTCTAGCACAAATATAGCAATCGATGCTTTCCTCTTTGAAGGACCATTCTTTTACTTTTATGTTGAGTCAGTTCACCTATTTCTCTCCACCTCAAGAAGCAAACACTTGTGTGAACTGTGCATTGATTCCTACATACTTGCATATTGCACTTGTTATATTACTCTATGTTGACAATATCCATGAGATATACATGTTATAAGTTGAAAGCAACCGCTGAAACTTAATCTTCTTTTGTGTTGCTTCAATACCTTTACTTTGATTTATTGCTTTATGAGTTAACTCTTATGCAAGACTTATTGATGCTTGTCTTGAAGTGCTATTCATGAAAAGTCTTTGCTTTATGATTCAGTTGTTTACTCATGTCATTACCATTGTTTTGATCGCTGCATTCATTACATATGTTTACAATAGTATGATCAAGATTATGATGGCATGTCACTCCAGAAATTATCTTTGTTATCGTTTACCTGCTCGGGATGAGCAGGAACTAAGCTTGGGGATGCTGATACGTCTCCGACGTATCGATAATTTCTTATGTTCCATGCCACATTATTGATGATATCTACATGTTTTATACACATTATATGTCGTATTTTTGCATTTTCCGGCACTAACCTATTAACGAGATGCCGAAGAGCCAGTTGCTGTTTTCTGCTGTTTTTGGTTTCAGAAATCCTAGTAAAGAAATATTCTCGGAATTGGACGAAATCAACGCCCAGGGTCCTATTTTTGTAAGAAGCTTCCAGAAGACCGAATGAGTCACGAAGTGGGGCCACGAGGCGGCCACACGCTAGGGCGGCGCGGCCTGGCCCTTGGCCACGCCGGCCTGTTGTGTGGGGCCCTCGTGTGGCCCCCTGCGTTGCCCTTCCGCCTACTTAAATCCTCCGTGACGAAACCCCCAGTACCGAGAGCCACGATACGGAAAACCTTACTGAGACGCCGCCGCCGCCAATCCCATCTCGGGGGATTCTGGAGATCACCTCCGGCACCCTGCCGGAGAGGGGAATCATCTCCCGGAGGACTCTTCACCGCCATGGTCGCCTCCGGAGTGATGAGTGAGTAGTTCACCCCTGGACTATGGGTCCATAGCAGTAGCTAGATGGTTGTCTTCTCCTCATGTGCTTCATTGTCGGATCTTGTGAGCTGCCTAACATGATCAAGATCATCTATCTGTAATACTATATGTTGTGTTTGTCGGGATCCGATGGATAGAGAATACTATGTTATGTTGATTATCAATCTATTACCTATGTGTTGTTTATGATCTTGCATGCTCTCCGTTATTAGTAGAGGCTCTGGCCAAGTTTTTGCTCTTAACTCCAAGAGGGAGTATTTATGCTCGATAGTGGGTTCATGCCTCCATTAAATGGGACAAGGATGTAAAGTTCTAAGGTTGTGGATGTGCTGTTGCCAATAGGGATAAAACATTGATGCTATGTCTAAGGATGTAGTTATTGATTACATTACGCACCATACTTAATGCAATTGTCTGTTGTTTTGCAACTTAATACTGGAAGGGGTTCGGATGATAACCGGAAGGTGGACTTTTTAGGCATAGATGCATGCTGGATAGCGGTTTATGTACTTTGTCGTAATGCCCAATTAAATCTCACAATATTCATCATATCATGTATGTGCATTGTTATGCTCTCTTTATTTGTCAATTGCCCGACTGTAATTTGTTCACCCAACATGTTATTTATCTTATGGGAGAGACACCTCTAGTGAACTGTGGACCGCGGTCCATTCTTTTACATTGAATACAATCTACTGCAATACTTGTTTTACTGTTTTCTGCAAACAATCATCATCCACACTATACATCTAATCCTTTGTTACAGCAAGCCGGTGAGATTGACAACCTCATTGTTTCGTTGGGGCAAAGTACTTTGGTTGTGTTGTGCAGGTTCCACGTTGGCGCCGGAATCCCTGGTGTTGCGCCGCACTACATCCCGCCGCCATCAACCTTCAACGTGCTTCTTGGCTCCTCCTGGTTCGATAAACCTTGGTTTCTTTCTGAGGGAAAACTTGCTGCTGTGCACATCATACCTTCCTCTTGGGGTTCCCAACGAACGTGTGAGTTACACGCCATCAAGCTCTTTTTCTGGCGCCGTTGCCGGGGAACGAAGAAAAGCTACACCACAAAGATTTCTAACTCCCACGTCAACTACACGCCAGCAATCTGTCATGCACTCTAAGGTTATTTAAACATGAACATTGAATATTGTGGAGCTTGTTAACTCCGGCATTGAGGGTTCGTGTAATCCTACACAGTTAGTGGTGTTCATCATCCAACAAGAGGGTGTAGAGTCTAGCATCTATCTATTTATTCTGTTATGTGATCAATGTTGAGAGTGTCCACTAGTGAAAGTATGATCCCTAGGCCTTGTTCCTAAATACTGCTATCGCTGCTTGTTTACTGTTTTACTGCATCTTTACTTCCTGCAATATTACTACCATCAACTGCACGCCAGCAAGCACTTTTCTGGCGCCGTTACTACTGCTCGTATTCATTCATACCACTTGTATTTCACTATCTCTTCGCCGAACTAGTGCACCTATTAGGTGTGTTTGGGACACAAGAGACTTCTTGCTTTGTGGTTGCAGGGTTGCATGAGAGGGATATCTTTGACCTCTTCCTCCCTGAGTTCGATAAACCTTGGGTGATCCACTTAAGGGAAACTTGCTGCTGTTCTACAAACCTCTGCTCTTGGAGGCCCAACACTGTCTACAAGAATAGAAGCACCCGTAGACATCAACGTACTTCCTATTGTGGAAGGAACTGCGGGAAACAAACCTCGCCTCGTCTCCGTGCCCCCGGTTGTCCCGCTCCTTACTCTTACTATCTTGTTGATTCCTTTGCTTGTTGCACTTGTCCTAGGATCATTGTAGGATCACCGCTATCGCTAAAGTTATCACCTTTACCTTCCGTTGCACTAAAAATTGAAAAAGACTAAAACTTGTCGTAGCGCCATTCACCCCCCCCCCCTCTTGTTCGCTACAATCCATTCATCTATATCACCTGGCCGGATTTTCCGGGCCGGATATTTGCAAAATATCCGGCCCCTGAAATTTGGCTAAGGACTTTCTGACGAGCAGCTCAGTAGTCCCCTGGATCGGGGCCGGACTTTTGCCCGGAAATTCCCGAAGGCCGGATTTTTCGGGTGGGGGGGGGGGGGATTATCCGGCCCTCACTTACACCGGATAATCCAGCCCTCGATTTGCCCCAACGGCTCGATTTTCTTGGGGGTATAAATACCCCCTTCTTCCTCCTTGGGTTGCTGCTTCTTCCACGCTCTCTCTCCTCCATTGTTGATCTTTAGAAGCTTTCCCTATCTCTCTATCCCTCCATGATTCTTGCCCCCTTTTGAGGGAAAAGAGAGAGGAGATCTAGATCCACACTTTGACCAAACCATATCATCTCTTTGTGAGTGAATCTTTGGGATCTAGATCTTGGAGAATTTTGTGTTCTCCTCTTTGTTCTTCCTCTCTTATTCCCCCAATAGCTTTTGTAGCTTTGTTGGAATTTGAGAGAGAGACTTTAGCATCTTTGTGGTGTTCTTGCCATTGCATTTGGTGCATAGGTTTGAGTTCTCCACGGTGATTCGTGGTGGTGAAAGCAAGAAGGTTGTTACTCTTAGGTTCTTGGAACCCTAGACGGATTCTAGGCCTTTGTGGCGGTTTGTTGGGAGCCTCCAGTTAATTTGTGGATGTGTGCCCCAACCTTTGTGTAAGGCCTGGTTTCCGCCTCAAAGGAAATTCCTTGGTGGAACCGTGACCTATGCCTTTGTGGCGAGGGTCACCGGAGAATAAGGTGAGGCGCCTTTGTGGCGTTCGGTGTGTGGTGTGAGTACCGCATCTTGGGGTGAGGCCTTTGTGGCGTTGGTGTGCATCGAGCAACCACACCTCAAGGTGAGCCTCTTGTGGCGTTCGGGAGCACTAAGCCACCACACCTATCCAACGGAGATTAGCACTCGCAAGAGTGTGAACTTAGGATAAATCATCATCTCCCGCGTGCCTCGGTTATCTCTATACCTGAGCTCTTTACTTATGCACTTTACCTTGTGATAGCCATCGTGCTTGAAGTTATATATATCTTGCTATCACATAAGTTGCTTGCATTGCTTAGAATAAGTTGTTGGTGCACATAGGTGAACCATAGTATATAGGCTTTGGGCTTAACAAAGTAAACGCTAGTTTTATTCCGCATTTGTTAAGCCCATCTCGTAAAAGTTTAAATCGCCTATTCACCCCCCTCTAGGCGACATCCGTGTCCTTTCAATTGGTATCAAAGCGAGATCTCTCATTCTTAGGCTTCACCGCCTTGAGAGTAAAGATGTCGGTTAAGGGATTAGCGCACAATGACTTGTTTATATTTGATGGCACAAATTATGATCTATGGAAAATTTATGTGCTTAATATTTTGCGGCGTATTTCCCCGGACATGGCGATTTATTGACATGGTGATTTATTGCCTCGATGCTCTTACTTCTCATGTGTTTTCCATTGTTGTGAGCAATGTAGTTACTTCATCAATCATGCCTTTTGGGAACGCTCATGAATTATTGACAAAGCTTCAAGATAAATATGATGTGTCCAATATTATTGAGGATGATTGTATTGCTTCCACTTCCGGCCGTGATGAGTTCTCATCTTCATCCACTTCACCAATGTGTGACAAGACACAAGGTAATGATATGGTGAGTGGTGATGGAAATTGCAATGTTGGTATTGCGCTTACTATTGATGACCCTTCATCTGTATCTCATTGCAATGGTTCATCTTTGGACTTAAACACATCTAGCACTAGAAATGATTTACATGCTTGTGTTGATAGTCCTTGCATATCATGTGTAAGTTGCTTGAATAAATCTAATGATGATATGCTTGCTTTGTCTTGTGGCCATGATAAAAATTCTTCTATTTCCTCTAGTTGTTGTGTGACTAACAATGTGGAGGAAACCAAAGATTCTATTGGTCAAGACAAGATCTTGAAAGGAGCCTCAAGTAAGTCCTCATCTTTATCGCACGGTTCTCATATATGGCTTATGGCCAAGGGTTCCACGGTGTTTCCCACCATGGAACCTAATATTTCTCGTGGTGATAAGGATGAGGATGAGTATGAAGAAGAGGATTGGGTTGTCTCTCTACGCGATAAGGGTAAGAGTGTATTCAAGATTCTTTGCAAAGATAAAATTGCATGGACAAGAATTCTGCCAAGTGGGTTTATCTTTCATGGAAATTTCTGCCTAAGGGATTATACTATTTGAGTAAAATAAAGATCATATGTGAAATCTCTTCATTGGCTCTTCATCTCCAATGGCTCTTCCAAGTAGGCATATGCATCCAAACGGGCGGGAGGGTGAGGAACAAAATCAGCGAGACCAGTTTTGATCTGTTTACCTCCATCCATCGCATTGCTTGCCACCGAAGATGTCGAAGATGTTGAACGTGCCATCGAGATCAGCTCCTTGTCGCCTTTAATTCCCACAGCCGGTGCCAATTGACAAGGTATTGACATGTCAATGCCTACAGATTGTAGACTAGGGTTTTCGTGGAAATAGAGGGCAAGTAGATCTCGAGGGTTTCAGCCGGAAAAGTACTCGACTACTAGAAAACTAGGGTTGTGTTGACAATAAAATCGATCCTTTCTTCGTCCCTCGACTCCCCCTTATATAGGAGGCGGAGCCGAGGGTTTCGTATTACACAAGTTACAGATTCCGGGAGACTCTTTGAGTTCGACCCGTAAAGTTACAAATCTCTTTATTCCTAATACAATTCTATCTTTCCATACCAACAGTTAATTGGGATTCCGGGCTTCGTATTCTTGAAGTCATGGCCTTCAATAAACCCTTGGTACCATCTTCGGCAGGCCCATTGGGATACCTATGTCAGTAAGGGAGTATTTGTGATGTCTTTTCTCTATGTAAATATAACACTGAAGACAAGGAAGCATCATCCATATGCTTATGAAAACAGGACACATGATACTCCCTTCATGTGTGATGTGGTAATATACAGGAGGCATCATCACTACTGTATTTGACTAACAGCTAGAGCCATGTATTGTTCAAGCACTATATTTTTATGAACCAAAATGACAGTAATGGGAATTCTGAAATAATGACTGGCTCCTGTACTTGAGACAAAACCATAGGTTGAGAGCTGCAAATATTTTATATTGAAGAACAAATAAAAAATGCTTGGGGAAACATATACAAATATAGAAAAGCAAAAGAAATCAAGAAAGAAGGAAAATGAAAAATAAAATAGAAAACAACTAAAGCATGAAGAAAAAAATAGAACAAGAAATTTTAAGGGTACGAAACTAATTTAGGAACAAAAATAATACGTCAAAAGCTCCACGAGACAAAGTGTGGCAAGAAATTTAGTGACCTCAATGAATAAAACATACTCCCTCCGTTCGGATTAAATTGACGCCGAATGGTCCCAAATCTAGCATGCACTCAGTGTTGTTCCACGTCAATTAAATGTGACCAGAGGTAGTACCTTATTCACTATAAAAAAGGAAATACAAAACTAAGAAAAAAGAAGACAACTAAAAGAAAATAACTAAGAAGAAATAATACTAAAGTAATTGAACACAGGAAAAACGAAAAATAAATACGTAGTAGAAAAGAAAAACGGGAAATAAATTTACCGAAGAAAAAGAAAAAGAAAAAGGCGCTGAGCGTGTCCTGCTTTCCTATGATTTGCCCCGCTGGCCTGCACGTTGAGGCCTCGTTCGGTTGCGGGGGGTCGAATCCGCTGGTGGATTGATTCGCTCGAGTATCTGGGTGAACCCCCACGGTCCACCCATACCCCCACTAATCCCTTCCGCAAAACGCAACTACTTTTCAGCTGTTCGGTTAATCCCTGCTAGCAGCCGGCGTCGGACGCGGCGAAGGGGGGGGGGGATGCAGCAGATCTGGAGGTTCCAGATCGAGCGCCTTGTCTTCGGCCCGGGCTCCGTGGTGGTGTGGGCGTTGAGTAAGGGCGACGAGACTAGAGCAGCTCCTCTCTCTAGTTGGTCGGGCGGCCGCCGTCGTCCCGAAGCGATCGCCGGCGCTCCTCCGTTCGCGTCGCCGCCGCCGCGGTCGTGAGGGACGAAGTGTCGATTTGCTTATGTTTTTTCTCCCTCTGTCGATTCGGGATTCTGTCCACGCGTGCGACCAAGATTTTTTAAAACCCGGTGGAACAAGCGGGTTTGAGGGAAAAACGGGCTGGTTCGAACCCCGACAGGGATTAACCGAACACGTTATCAGATTAGACCGGAATTAAACCCGGGGCGGATCCGATCTCGGCTGACCCACGGGGTTTGCATCACGATTCCAGCCGGGTTGGGACGAAACGAACGAGGACTCAAAGAAAAAGAAAAGCACAAGCAGCTCCTGCATGTAGGGAGCGAAGGAACTGGAAAGCGAAACGAACAGAACCGACAGTCAAAAATAAACGGGCCGATCCCATGAGACGGTAGAGGCCACATCTTACCGAAGAACCCGTAAATCCCATCTGAAGGTAGAAAACAGATTGCCCATATCCTATCGTAGGGCTATATAAACAGCGGCTGGCTCCTCGTCTTCTTCGCCGCCGCCGCCGCCGCCGTCGCAACCGCAACAACCACCACCCCTCCTCGTCTTCCTCTTCTTCGCCGCCAAAAGGAAAAGATGCTCTGCGAAAACATCCACTCTCATGCCCAAATCCAATCCCTGCAGGCCCGCTCCGATGAGCTGGCCCGCTCCGATGAGCAGATGCTTGCGAATCTTGTCTCTCTGGAGTCCGTGCGCATCGCGCCCGAGTCGTATGCACTCCTCAGCCCGCTGGTGAAGAGGGCGTCCATGATATGCTCCGAGCTGGATAGCCTCTCGGTCGTGGCAGGCTTGGCGCTGGAACTCCACAAGCTCGAGCATGATCTGTTACCCCAGCTCATGGATCAGGAGGCCAAGCTGGAACGGGGCGTACTGGAAGCCCTCCTACTCATGAAGAACTCAGCACTTGCGCTCTTAAATCTGGGGGAAACCCACGTCTTGGCCAGATTACGTGACGAGGATCTGGACTCAGGCCAAGTCCGAATACTGGGCGTAATGCTAAAGGATTCCGCTGATCGTGTACTGGAAGGGGGTTTCACCATCCTCTGGCTTCGGGAGCACCGTGTCACGTGGCTGGTCCAGCATGTCACCGCTCTGTTGGCGACCCCGGTTCGTTTCTCTGATTCTGAGATCTGAGTAGACTATCAGCTGTTTCTTGCCAGCTCGAGTATTTCTTAGGGGCGTGGCAAACGACAGCTTACAACTGTAGGAGTATATCATAGCTATATTAGCAATGCTGAGCATAAACATATATGTTTGGATGATATTATTATATGGATTTTAAATAATATATGTATCTTGGGTACTGTTTTCTTATTCTGTGCTAGGGTACAACTTGCAATTTTAAATACTCCGTATGTATCTTGGATTTTAAATAGAGGAGTTCCTGACTTATATCCAACAGTGGTAGCACAACATGACACATTCAGTGAGGATTTTATCTTTTTTTTTCTATGTCCGTACCAACATGAAGATTTTATCTTTTTATGCCCATGAAGATTTTATGCCCATGGTTGCGCCTCAAGGAGGGCGGCGGCGGTGCCGCCTAGGGGGCAAACTCCTCCCGCACTGGTACAGATGCAGATGCTGTTGCATATTCTACCAATTCCGATAGAACACGCATCATGCATCCAACCAATTTCTAGCAAGCAGTAGGTATTTCAATTGTAATATTCCCTCTGTATAGGACCTGCTCCCAACCATAATATTCCCTGACAAAAAGGCTCCCAACCATTTCTCTCTATGATAGGAGTAAGAAAATAGACATTTCTGCTCCCGACCATATTCTTCATAATGGTTAGAGACTTTCTTCAGAAAACAAAAGAGACATTGAACTGCAATAGCCTAATTCTTTAGACAAACTTAATTCTGTTACTTTGACATTCTTTGCTATACGCATGAAGCTAACCATTAGTATTTGCTACTCCCTGTATATTGCTTCAGTCTACAGCTCTAGAAATGCAAGACATATATGGCATGCACTAGGGTGCTTAATAGGGAAATGGCTTCTACCTGTGCAATGTCAGAGTGTCATGCATTTAGTTAGTCATGCCTCAGTTATAATGTACAGGTATCAAATGGTAGATCGTGAATCATTCCGGTACAAGTTGAATCTGGCAGGTTGTTAGAAGGGAGGGTAGGATGTTACCTGAAGCTGGTCGCTGAAGCTGGTCATGGTTGTGCTGCTCCGGCTCATAAAAGTGCGAGCTTTCACCTCCAAGTCGCTAGCGGGCGTGGGGACCAAGAGGAAGGAGGTGCCGCTACCGCGGGGAGGAAGAGGGCTGACCGGCGGCGAGCCTCCTCACCACCAGCGCCGCTATTTCGACCTTGATCTGCTGCTGCTGAGCCGCCGGAGTACGCTGGGCCACCGGAATCGAGGGATAAAGAGTCTACATTTCCGTGGATGGAGGCTTGGGGGAGAGAGCAGGGGAACTAAACAGGGGAGAGGAGGTGCGGGAGAGCGGTGCGGTGGCCGGCTCGACGCAGACGCGAGGGAGGCACGGCGCAGCACGAACGCAAGCGAGGCGTGGCGCGGACTTGGGCGAGGCGTAGCGTGGGCGACACCAAGAACAGGAAGCGGCGGAGAAGAAAGAGGACCATGTAATTGGTCTGGAGAAGTGGGAGGGGGTTTTTGCAAAAAAACATCGCCGGACACCTAATTCTAGTAGTAGCCGCGCGCGTCGTAGATCACGTCGACGATCCACCGGTAGTAGCCTCCCGCAGATGCATCGTGCGCGGGCGGTCGTCGCCGGCGACGTACTCGGCGAAGGAGTCCGGCAGCCTTACTACAAGAAAAGTTCTGATAGACAACGTCTCAAAATCGTCCGCTAAGGGGTATTTTTCGTCGCCTATGGGCCTAACCCGACGATATGGGTTCTGTTGTCGAAACTGCGTCAGGCAAAGTCCTACGACGATTTTTTCGGTCCGTCGCGCTTGGGCGCCCTTCCGCCACGGAAAATCGGACCGTTGCAGAAGTGTTTCCGGGAGCCCGTTGACTGCTGACGTCATGCAAACTGACACGTGGCAGACGCCATTAACTGGCAGTTAACGGCGTTAACCGCTGAAACCCCGTGGTAGATGGTAGGCCCACACGAGGCCTGCCACGTCTTAAGCGGGCCGGCCCATTAAGTTTGCGGGTCGGGCCAGCTGACTTAGTTTGACCGGTCAACTATATAGCTGGGCTGGTCCATTAGTTACGTGGGCCGGGCCTAACCTCTAAGGTTGACTGGTCAAAACATTAATGGGCCGGCCCACTAAGCATGTGGGCCGGGCCGAATGCACTCGTTTGACCGGTCGACAGGGAAAAGGGCCGGCCCACAAAACATGTGGGACCCATTTTCCTGTTATCGGGCCGGCCCATTTACCAAGTAGGGTCCACCTTAAAGCAAGTGGGCCGGCCCAAGAAGTTATTGGGCCGGCCCAATTAGCATGTGGGTCCCACTTTCCTGCTATCGGGCCGGCACATTTAGCACGTGGGGTCCACATTAGATCAAATGGGCCGGCCCAACAAGCCAGTGGGCCGGGCCAAAAGCACAGGCGGATCCCACTTTCCTGTTAATGGGCCAGCCCATTTAGTATGTGGGGTCCACCATACTGCAAGTGGGCCGGGCCAAAAGCACAGGTGGGTCCCACTTTCCTGTTACTGGACCAACCCATTTAGTATGTGGGGTCCACCATACTGCAAGTGGGCCGGCCCAACAAGATAGTGGGCCGGGCCAAAAACACAGGTGGGTCCCACTTTCCTGTTAAAGGGCCGGCCCATTTAGTACGTAGGGTCCACCTTATAGCAAGTGGGCCGGCCCAACAAGATAGTGGGCCGGGCCAAAAACACAGGTGGGTCCCACTTTCCTCTTAAATGGTCGGCCCATTTAGTATGTGGGGTCCACCACAAAAGCAATTGGGCTGGCCCAATTAGTTAGTGGGCCGGCCCAGTAGTGTGTGGGGTCCACCTTAAAGCAAGTGGGCCGGCCCAATTAGAGAGTGGGGTCCACCGTAAATCAAGTGGGCTGGCCCAATAAGTAAATGGGCTGGCCCAATAAGTAAGTGGGCCAGCCCGTTTAGTTGCTGTTTATATGCCGGCATAATAGGCGCTTTAGGATTTTGCGGGCCGGCACATATGTGATTTCGGTTAATTGGGCCGTTTAAGGGATGAGAATTCGTGATTTAGATACTGAGAATATTTACGCAGCAATGATTTCTGTCGGATAGCCTCACTTACCACAAGCAACAAAGAAAAAATGCGCGAAAGAACTATAAAAACTAACTAAATATTACATCAGCTGCACGGCTTTGAAAAAATATTACAGAACCCAGAGAAATTGAATGGTAATTAAACCTAGCAATACAATGAAGCGATCCGGCAATCTTTTAAGTTGTCCATGCAGCACCTATATCTGAAACAAAGACATTACAAGTTAAGACAGCAACAATGGAAATGCAAAGACACTACAATATTGTTTGCCAAAGAATTTGGAACTCATCATTTTAAATCGTTATAACAAGATCATTGTAATGCGCACAATAAGCAAACAAAGAGTGCATGCCGCATACTAACAGCCAATATAACAGAGCATGTTAGAATGAAACAGCAGACTTACTACTGTCGAGTCCCATGCAAACCAACATGTTCATGGAGTACAAAATTGGCATGAACAACATAGTAGCAGGTTATAAATTTTGTAACAACGACTGAGCAAGATGAAGTTATGATGGCTACATCTACAGAGCAGGGAATGTAAACCAAAAATAGAAGTTACGATGGCAAAAGCTAAAGAGGAGGGAATGTGAACCAACATGTGCCAAGTGCAATTACTTCATTTTGGCCGTGAACTAAATAATACTCCTGAACTTGTAGTGAAGGGGATGCAAATCAAGATGTTTCGGGATATAAACTTGTAATGAGCAACACATAGAGGATAGTTAATGCTGGAGCTTAGGATGGACCAGATACAGAATATAGTGGGATCACCTGTGAACTTGTATAAGAGGGAATGCAAACCAATATGTTCAGCATTCCATATGTGAGCGTCATGCCAAGTCAGAGAAACAAGTCAATAATGCAGCTTTTGAAGAACAAGATGGCACGCAAAATTATTATCTAGTAATATGACAAGTTTATTTATACTACAGCCTAGATAGCAGAGTGATAGCATGCCAAACTAAGTCCTTACTTTGTTAGCTTACAATGAAGTAGATACAAAACAATGGCATCACCTGTAGTACAGGGAATGCAAGCCAACATGTTCATGGAGTAAAAACTTGGCACAAATAACACAGTAGCAGGCCATATTTTTTGTAACAACGACTGGGCAAGATAAAGTTATGATGGCTAGATCTACAGAGCAGGCAATGTAAACCAAATATAGAAGTTACGATGCCAAAAGCTGTAGAGCAGGGAATGCGAACCAACATGTGCAATTACTTAAAATTGGCCATGAACTAAATAATAGCAGGATGTTACTATAATACCTATAATTTTTGTAACAACGACTGAGCAAGATAGAAGTTATGATGGCTACATCTACAGAGCAGGGAATGCAAACCAAAATGTTCAATCGCTTAAAGTTAGCAATGAACTAGAAAATAGCAAGGTGTTACGGTCATAGCTAGGAATGAACTAAAAGAGCTTCAGACAAACAAGCATCTGAACCCATAACATGGCGCTAAAACAAGGGACTTACATTAGGAGAAGCACTCTGTGGGAGTCACAGCAGATCTTCCTGGGGTTGATAGATCCGGTGATGAAGTACGCTACATGTGCTACTTGGGGTTGGAGAGACGGCCATTACACTTCATGGTTACTCATCTCATCTGCAAAAACGTAACGGCGCGTCGTTAGCACAAACAGGTTCCCGCAAGATTAAACAAGAACTTGCAGGAAAGCAATAGAAAAGCGACAATAGAAGAGTTTAGATCATGCACGGCGCCGGTGAAGCAGATCCGGTTCATGCACAGCGGTGTCGGTGAGCAAGATCCGATACGGTGCACGACGGATCCGGCGAAGCGGCTCCGGTGGGGTGGATGATACCGCAGCTGAAGCGACTGCGGTAGACTGCTGGATGAGCATATGGTTTCGAGGTTCGACGGGGATGATCCGGTCCGGTTGATGACGGCGTTGATGAAGCGGCTCCGGCAGGCAGCCGGATGACGAGGATCGCGAGGGCTCGGGTAGGCCAGGGAAGTCCGGCGGGGATGTTCCGGTGCGGTGGTCGTGGAGGTGGGAGAGAGGGACTTGGGAAGTTCCGGTGGGTGGTCTGAGGGAAATGAATTTTTTTGGGAGGGTTTCCGGGCTAGGGAGGTGGTGATCCAAAAAATGACGGTCATACCCCCCCACCAACCGACTTTGCTGTCATCTCCACAGGGGTAGAATGGGAATTTGGAAGCGTGTGAATTTTTTATATTTTGTGGGCGGGAAGTTTTGCCGCTATGAGATTTTGAATTTTGCTAAGGTCCAACTATAATGATAAAAAATTGTGAGACCGTACTAGTACCTGTGTTCAAGGCCGAGTGCAAAATCAAATCATCATCACCTTGAATACCGGTTACTATCATCGTGATCTATCTTCTTATCCCATTCAAAAACCCGTCTGAAATATTTCAGGATTGGCGGGAGATTTTGCCGCCCGACTGAGATTTGATTTTGAATATGTCTATGGTCAAGTAATATAATATAATACTAATATAAAGACGGTACACCTGGTTAAGTACAGTACTAACTGCTCTGCTCCGGCAGTCAAGGCCAACAGCCACATCAAGCCATCATCATTACAAACAAAATCAGTCAAATCTAGAAGCTAGTATAGGAAAAATTCACAGCAGCATAATAAATCCAGAAAACTAAGTACGGAGTATAATACATAAACTGCATACAATAGCCAAAAGCAGCCAATAACAATGTTAATGTTCACGACAAACTAATCTGAAAATAATACAAGACGCAATGTATGGCCAACATGAAGATTAGGATACCCCAGGATGAATGAATCTGATCTTCATTCAGCATATATTTCTTCGTCACTCCATTCTCTGATCTGAAGGAAATATTCATTGAACTCCTTCCGTCTGCAGTGTGCAGCCAATACATCCTCCAAACGGTATGGCCTTTGTTCATTTCTCATACCGTAGTTTCCTAATCTATCCACACGTATTGGCCACTCATCCCAGGCCTTTATATCATCAAAGTACTCTCTGATATAACCCAAATCTGCGTAGTAGATTCAGCCAGGTCGAAGTGTCGGGTGCACTCTGGTGTCGACGGAGATACACCGGATATAATGGACTAAGAAGGCACGACTGCCAATGTTATTGACAGCATGGAGAGAGCGGCTCTCAGTGTCCACACGGTAGACCAATGATTGACCTTCCTCCAAATGCTTGTTGTCCAACAACACAAGCAGCAGAGCACCATCCGACTTCACAAGGTAGAACTTGTTATTTCCAAGTTCTGGAAATGAAAATAGTGTATCCATGTTGAATGTGCTCGCGCGCTGCTCCAACTGGACATTGTTGGTGCACACTAATTTTCCGAACTCAAAATTGTTCACAGCTATTGCATACAATTCACCATTGAACGGGGTAATGCAACGCAGAGAATGGTGCTCGGTCGAAAATCTTCCTTCTCCCCAATCTTCATCTATACCCTTAGTTGGAGTGCTCTCATCGATCCAAGCAATTTCCGCCGGGTAATCTTTGGAAACGAAGACCATAGTCGGGGACTTCATTACAGCGACTGACTTCAGAATAACATATGGCATATGCGCCTCAAACCTAGTATTCAATGTCTTTGTGAGTGGGTTCAGAAGCCGTATCTTGTCCGGCTGGTTCTTCTGGGCAAGCACGATGACGCCACGGCAAAAGCCGACGAAGTAGTATCTAAAATATATTGATGAAGATAACATTCAGCACTAAGATGTTTACGATTGAAAATAAAAATAGATTAACTCTATAGATATGGAGGAATTTGAACCTTGCATGAACTTCCGTTAGATCGATGGTGACGTAGCGGGATGTGCGGAGGTGGAGGAAGGTGAAATCAGCAGCGCGTGGAAGGGCGTGTTCTACCATGATCCATTCGTGCAGGTGCACGTCGGGCTCAGGTAAACCTGAGCGCCAATTTCTACAAACTTGCCTCAAAGCAGAGTAGGTGTCCATGTACTCCTCGTTCGCCAGTAAGCAGTCCCCGATCTTGTGAAGTGGTCCGTCAGCCCTGAGAGAGGCCCAGTCCACGGAGGCGCGGCGCTTGGATGCGCCGCCCTCGGAGGCGACGGTCTCGGGGGCGACGGCCGCCGGCGCATTCTTCTTGTCCATCGCCGGCAGGGAACGCGCGTAGGGCGGTTGGTGTTTTTTCATTCGATTTGGAGAAGTTGATGGGACGTGAGAGGCGTGGTTGCGTGCGTGAGTGAGAATGAGACTGTGTGCAGAGGGAGGGACAGAGGGGCTGCAGACAGCAACGTGACGGTTGGTCTCGGCAGTTTCTCAAAAAAGCTAGACGTTTGGTCTCAACACGCGCACCGCCTAACCGCTGCGCACCACGACACGCGTCCGTGGTACTGCACGTCTGCACCGTTACGTGTACTCAGTTCTACCGTCGAGCCTTACACTGGAAAAATATATGTACTCAGTTTTCCCCTCGAGTACTAATACTGGCTAGTGCAATATACTCAGTTTTACCCTCAAGTGGCTGGTCAACAGAGAGTCAACAAATGGGATTAAGCTAGTATCTAATTGAGTAATTTCATGCGCAAAAAAATAAAATCATAGTGCCTCCTACTCATGGAGTCTTGTTAAGAAGAGGAGGTCTAACACGTGGAAAACAGAATAGCACACCACAGGTCCGAAATGATGGAAAGGGCTAGGCAATCCACTTATAGATCTCAACAAAAACCACATGGAACTATATTAAACTTATGCAGTAGCCAACGCAACCAAAATTCAGAAGTGCAGGCTGAGTCCCAACACATTTGCTTCGGTGTCCCCCCCTTCGTTCAAACTGTAGTGAACTAAAACATATGAATGGCAAAGATCTCTTTTTAACTCTTCGTAACCAAGGGCGTAATGATTAAAATTGAATAAAAAGACATAAGTGTAAGCTCTCAAGTAGCCAGTACGGTCCATTTGAGTCTATATTGTTCAGTAGTCAGACACGCAGACAACGTTGTACATTGAAAACCAAAACGTTCGTGGGTAAAATATTTTGCCAGCCACATTGGCTGTTAGGAACATTAAGTACACCTAGTATATCTATACGATGGTATATAGGGCTTGATATGGGTTTTTACGGGCTAAAAAATGAAGGCACATGGCAAAAATTACCCCTTCAAGTTTTGGTGAGGGGGGAACACCAAAGCAAGTCTCGAGTCCCAAAGGCACAACACAATACGGAAACTTGCAAACTTACATAAAAGGGGCTCTGCCACTTATACACACATTAACAGCCATCCTCGTGTGTGACAAGAGAAATTCAACACTGGATTCGGAGGTAGGCACATGAAGCTTTACAAGGGCCAATGGGGCACCAACAAATTATGGATGAATTGAACCACATCGTCAACAATTCAAACTCGAGACCTTGGCTCTAATACCATTTAAGTTCAAACTGATTGAAAAGGCTAGGCAACCAATTTATAAAACATCCACAGGAACAACTACCAAGTTGATCCCAGTCGCAGATAAAATGCATCCACCAACAAAATAGGAACATTGCCTCAGTCTCAGGAAAATTTTCACAATACCAAGGTACTCACAAGCTCACATGTCAATGTCAGTGTTCATCTCCAATTATCTATGCCATTTTATTAGTCTTTGAGAGATTATAACGAACTTGATTGGCCTCCTGCAGTAGGGCATCACATGCTTCTGATCTCGATCTCAACATGTCAACTTGGTTTCTTAACACATCTGCTGCAGCTCGTTCTATTTGGAGTTGTTCATCCAGAACTTGTGCAGAGAAAGACTTGGACTTGGACTTGGACTGCAAAAACCCAGCATTTCGCAGGAAAGTGTTTTTGGTGATATCTTTATTTTTAAGTACCATGGTAAATGTCTCCATACATTCTTCTAGAGTTTTTTTCCATACCGTCTTTCCCGGGTTTTGCCATCTCCAATTTCATATTTGCCTGAAAAGTTTTCTGTCGTGTAAAAATTAAAGTTATTACAGAGAAACATGCAAACGGTAGATTTAATGTGTATGAACTACTTTTAATCCTACAAGTTGGTATGCCTGATTACACATCAAATGCATTTTCACAAAAACGTCTACAAGATCATATTGACATGCCCATTATTGCTCCTACAAATTAGCAAGTGTGTCGTTAAAAAATTTAAATCATAAAGAAGACTTACAATAACACTTTCTGCGAGTTCTCCTATCACATTATGTTTGTTCTTCTGGCATGCCTCGAACTGCTCTGCCAGAGTCATCTCTTTGTCTGGTTGCATGTTGTTTGCATGATCTACTTTCTGCATTTTTGTACAATCATATAGAAATCAAATAACGTGGTTAAAATGGAGGATGCAAATATAACATGCACATGGAGTTCTACACAATTTACGAGTAACATATGTAGCATCTGAGACCAGCGGGGCATTACTTTTTGCCAGAGATGCCCAACCAAGTGACGAGATCCTGTACGGCTTGGTAAACGTTGTTTCAAGCGGTTAGCCTGGTTCCTTTTAGACAACGTCTGCAAAAGGAGACTAGTGAGACACTGGCGCAAAATAAGTATTCGGAATTTAATCTGGTTTCACGGTCCTCATAAGCCATACCACATTCTTTGGATCAGACCAGTGCTTGACAAGATCTCCCCACTGCTCGTCAGTCATACAGGGTGCAGGAGACTTTGTTCGAACATTGGCGTAATCGGCCATGAAGTATGTCGCCTTAAGCTTATAAGCGGTCTTTGGCGCAACAATTCTTTGAATATGGAAGCGATGACAAACTTTACATCCTCATTATCCTCATCGAATTCAAACCTTAACTGCTCACAACGGTTGAATGATTGGTGAGTTATATAGCATAGAAACAACAATAAGCTACAAGAAATGGGACAGATCAATGTGGAATAATTTATCATTACCAGGAGAAGCATGACTTACATGTAAATTATGCACTAAACTCTCGAACTGTGAAGGGGTGTCAACATGCTGCTTCCACAATGGGAAGGTAGGAAGTTCATTCCTGATAAAATAGCCAATATGTGATACAAGATATGAAGATTCATGCGGATGAAGTGGCCTTCTGCCACCTACAATAGATGTGATGCGAAATCTTGAACCCATTCCGGAAATCTTAGCTGCAAGTTTTCTTCCTACCGTTGGCCCCCTCGTTTTTATTGATCGTGGCGAACCTACCAAGTTAAGCATTACATCAAGCTATCATGGTATATAGATACATAAGGGAGCATTAAACTACAAGTCTTGAAAAAAGTATTACCTTTTTTGGCGTGGGTCTCATCATCGGGAGAGGAGTTGTCTTTCGCAGACTAAGGGTCGGAGGGAGATCATCACCGCTTGCTGGTGTTGTGGCAGCACTTGTTTGGACATTTGAGGCTGTATCATCTGGGACTAGCATCATGTGTCCTTGGCCATTATTACCTACCACCACTCCTGATGGTGCCAATTGTTGGCTCGAATTTGCTGTGGAAACTAGTTCTGTTGGCAATTGTTGCTGAGAAACAGTATTGGCAACTGGTGGTTGTGGAATGTGTGGGCTGGTACATGCTGGGGCTACTTCTGTCTGATTCGATGGTTTGTGGTTTTTACGAGACCTTTTACTGTTATCATTCTCGGCCTGTTCGCCACCTCGTGTCAGTCTTTTGTTAGACCTTGTAATAGGAGGAGCAGCACGAGCATCGGGCTTAACCCTTTTTTATTACGCACTTGTCACCCATCCTCTGGTATCAGCCTGAGGTTCCTGTTGAGTGTTCTTCCTCCTGTTCGTTCTTGAAAAGTTCTTGCCCGAATCTGCAGATGCCTGTCACACATAAATGATATTTCAATGTACAATATTATATGATGATGATATGCAGATGGAATGGAAAAACAGTAAGGCAACATATGCCAAAACATATATGATGCGTTAACTAAGCAGGAAAAAATGTAGTAATGAGATTGAACATGGCATGGGTAACATATTTGGTAGGACTGGGATACAACAAATGGAAGTTGGGACAAATAATTCGATGACAGGACAGAGAAAACTCACCTTGTTGTGTTGCAGAGGATAGTCGACCAGGGCATCTTCCTGAGTCAGCTCGCCATCACACCAATCCAGGATCAAATTCTGAATCAGAGGAATGTTCCGTATCCTTTGTGATGGAGGTGGGTGGCGTTTTTGCACTAGACCTTGTAGAAGGATGTAGTGTTAGGCCCAACGAGGCTGCAACTCGGCTATTATGCAGGATAGTTTGCCTCCGTTGCTCTTCGTACTCATTCTCGAGTGGAAGACCTAACATGCATTGGCGAGAAATGCAGATGAGATTTATCATGGAACTGTGCATATAAGAACAAATTAATAGTAGCAGTGAGACTGCTCAAAAGGTGTAATGACAAACAAACTATGGCTCAAAAATAATTGATGTTCATATTGTCAAGCTTCATGCACTAGCCAACGCAACCGGAAGTCCGGACTGATGGAAAGGGCAAACAAATTATGGCTCAAAAATAATTTATGTTGGGCAACAGAGGGCAGCTGCAACAATTTTTAGGATAAGTATGAATGTCAAGCTTCATGCAGTAGCCAACGCAACCAAAAGTCCAAACTGATGGAAAGGGCTAAGCAATCCACATATAGACTCAAACACATAAGTGTCATTTCATGCCCATGGTTAACCATATGGAATGGCGTGTGCTTAATATAATTGCCTAGGGTCTTCCAAGTTCCAACAGATCGGTCTATTGGATGAACTTGCTAGAGCATGCAATTCAAAATGGTATCAGACCTACAAGGTCCTGAGTACAAATCCTAGCAAGTAGCAACGCAGTATTCAAAATAAATACTTGCAGCCTTCCTAAAAAAATATCTAATGATACATGCCTAAGGCTCGGTCTATTGAATGAGCGGTTTTATCACTTAGCACCACAAGTTGGGAATTTTTATCACAAAACACCAACATTTGGGGAAATTATTTCACATAACACATTATTTGTCATTAGTTGGCTTGACAAGAGCATCACCCTACAGCGTGACACCAATTTACAGTACGTGAGCATGTTTGCTACAAACAAATGAATTTTGGTGTGAAATTTTGTAGACACTCTGTGGAAATGTGAATATGAGTCACACTTGTTACATATGCTACACACAAAATGAATTACCATATGACAAATATCCATTGAAATTATAACCACACAAGAACATGAGATTTGGGTAATATATTCTGTACCAGCATAAGGTTTTGATAATGTGTACCAATACAACTACCCTGGACATAAGATTTTTTTGAACTGTATGGACATAAGATTTAACAACTAGTGTTGACAAACAGCTTTGTATTTAGCGTTTAACACCAAATACCACAAAATAAAGTCTAATTGTCTTTCACCTGCTGTCACTCTTAAACTGACGGTGGCCTGAAGTCACTAATGGGCTATCAAACAGAGATCATGTATTCTGCGAAACAATTACCCCAAATGTTGGTGTTTTGTGATACAAATTTCTAGGGTTGTGGTTCTGTGATAAAATAAAATCCCGAACTTCTGGTGTTAAGTGATATAAAACCTCAATGGATGAACTGGCTAGAGCATGCAATTCCACATGGCGCACACAGAGTTGCAAATAGAAAAAAATACAGGCAGTTTAATACTATCAATAAATTGCTCTGCTAGCTTGACTGCTATCATAACCTTTGTAAAACGTACTACCACCATCCCAAAGTTTTTACCAAAAATCATTATTAACATGCAAAATACAAATTTAACATCATTAAATAGATAACGAATATATTTTCGTACGGTATCTACGAAATATTATATTTCTTGATAGATTGTTCTGAAAGTTTGGTCAAACTTTACTTGGTTTGACTTTTATAAATAAGCCTTCAGATCTGGGTGTGTCTATGTCTCAGTCAACTGAGAAATTCTTAACTCTCAGTCACTTCAGAAAAGTGCAACTGCAGTTCAAAAAAATGTGCAACTCGGATCAGTTGCACTTTTCTAGTAGAAAAGTGCAATTGCACTTTTTTGACAGAAAAGTGCAGCTCAAGTGCATTTTTGTGAGTGACTGAGACTTTAGAAATTCTCAGTTGACTGAGACAAGTATTCAAACCCCAAAAAAGTACCGCACAAAAGTGATATTTGGAAAAGAAAAGCGTAACGAAAGCGGACATAAGCTCGCCTCTCCATCGCGAGATGTAAGGTTACGATCAGCACAGTTCCGAGATAAAAAATACGAGCGGTTTAATACGATCAACAAATTGCTCTGCTAGCTTGACTGCTATCATAACCTTTGTAAAATGCATACTTCAAACCCCCAAAACATATCACACAGAAGTGATTCTCGGTAAAGAAATGCATAGCGAAAGCGGACATAACCTCGATCTTCCTCTCGATCAGCAGATGTAAGGTTGAGATCTCATATAGCTACGCGGCAAACAACTATCTACACTGATCTAATATCAGCAAGAATGCATTGCAAGAAAGCAACGAAAACTAGTGTCAGAAATCAAATGCATATAACAAAAGCGGACATGTAAAGTATTCATCAACCTTCGTCTAAGGCCAGGGCGGATTTACTCTTTGGTTGGGGGTGGTCGACTTTGGGGCCGCGGTTTTTGCCCATCTCGATCTCCGGTGAGGTGGACTACAGAGTCGGGGAAGCAGATCCGGAGCAGATATGGCGCGGTCAACGTCGGCGTCGAGGAAGCTAATTCGGCTTGCTAGACAGCAAGGGAGGTCCGCCGGTGAACGTGGTCGGTCACTACGGTGGCCGGTGAGGAGGCAGTGATGGTGAGGAGGGGCGGTGAGGCACGGCCGTCGTCGTGGGAGTGTGCCTGGTAGAAGCATGAGAAAGATGTGGTGTTAATATTGTGCTCTACAGGGAAATATCCTCTGTTGACCGATGTTTTATAGGCCGACGGGCAAACCGCAGGTTTTGGGGTAGCTTGAAAATGGGACGCGCCAACAATTTCGGTGCGTGTTTTGCTTGTTGGTTGGTCGTGTGGACAACATATATATGGGAGATGCCCATAGCTAGCTAGGCCATTCATATCAAACTCGAGTGATTATCACTAAGTTTACAATGAATATATTTCATGACACTTGCTATTGGCCGGATAGTAGAAAATATATTTCATGACTTCCCATATTAGTTAATTTATATTATTTCAATTTATAAAATATTTGCATATTCTTTTAGAGTTCTAAAAAACACACTACACAATGACAATGGATATTACCACTACCTTCTAGGTCCCGGCCATCAGATTTAGGGCTCCTTTGATTCATAGGATTTGCATAGGAATTGTGTAGGATTTGGTTCCTATGGAAAAATTTCCTATACATGTTGTTTGATTCATAGGAATATATCCTATAGGAAAAATACCTATGGAAATCTTGTAGTGTAATTCCTATAGGAAAAAAACATTAGCTCATACCTCATGAAAAATTCCTTTGCTTCAATCAAACACACTTCACCTTCCTATGGGATTCAAATAGACATGCCATTCTAATCCTATGACTTTCCTATTCCTATGCTTTTTCTATCCTTTGAATCAAAGGAGCCCTTAGAGAAAAGTAGCTTAGCCAGAGATTTAGACCTTTGTGCAACAAATACATGAGTTGGTGATATGTGCAAAAGAACAGGTTAAGTGAGTGTTCTGTGCAACAATGACAACAATAAGTGGAGTTTCGTGCAAAGGATAAAAGGTGCAAAAGGGATCACACGGAAGGAGAAAGAGAAAGGGAGAGCAGTGCCTCACGGGGCCGCTGTTATTTATGGTGAAAAGAAATGCTTCACTTTTTTCGGTGAGTGATGTTGACTGGCACACAGGGTTTCAGTTCCGTAGACCTGCAGTGCAGGCTACGCGCCCGTCTAATATTCTTTTTTTTAGCGACAAATGGGAGAGAGAGAGAGAGTCTTGACGATGCGTCTTTACTTGACAAAGAAGATTGCTGGGAGTTTGCCTACCTACCGCACGTGACTTGTGCTCACTGATGTGTGGGACCTACACGCATGGGAACCACACGTAAGTGACCGACCTACTTTATTCTAGGGTGCCCGTCAAGCTAATACATAGTCTGCAACATGAAACTCTATTCGCTTATAAAATGTGAGCTTTGAAATCCAATTTAATTTAAGTCTATTATTGATCATATCAAGTATAAAATTACATTCTGAAACTTGTTCAACGCTTTCTCATAAATTATTATGGTAGTTTCTGAAAATCAAATGCTAATTGATTTGAGAAAAAACATATATTATTGCACAACAATGGGATATTAAAATATCTATTTGTAAATAAAAATAAGAAGTCAATGTTGTGGTAAGTTAGGAGGTTCAAAGGGTAAACCAAATATAACGTTTTGTTCAATCTCATAGTTAATATTACCAAGTTTGATTCTCCCTGGACAGCATTGTTTGTTATAGTGTTCCCTAATTGGGCATGGTGGTGCATCTTGCCATTTCTAACACTGTTGATGACTAGACTTTTCAAGTTTTCGGTATAAAAAATCGTTTTTCATTTTATAGATGATAAAAAATTGTTTATTTTGTGCATGGGGTAGATAAGATATGGGTCAAAATGGCGCATCTACATTTTTAAAATAAATTAGGCCATATTTTAATGCCAATTCCCAAATTTACGGTTTTTAGTGCTTTCTAGCTAGTCTCGCACATTTAAATGACTTTATGCTGATTTATTGAAAGTAATTCAAATTTGAATTGTAGGTGTGTTATAACTTGGTCCTACAAGTCCCCACAAATCATATTTAGATACTGTTGATGTCAGAAACCCACCGGCGGGCAGCGACGGGCAACACCGTAGAGCCGGGAACAACCTAGGGCTGCGGCTGGCCGAGGTCCCTCCGAGCGACGGCCCGCAAAGCCTTCTGGTCACACATCCGATGCTGATTGCAAGGGCGTGCCACCTGACCTATACCTGGTCAGGAAGGTGATGGAGATACCTCGCTTAGTTTCCTGCATGGCATACACGTAAACATTAAATACGAGCCTCGATCGGCTCTCAGGTTATCCTGTGAATCGGCTCAAGGAGCCGATCCACCCATGATTCATACGGGGTGCACGAATATATGGTGGTCCTGCTTGATCAAGATAAAGCTAATTAGATCTACGACGATTTAGGGTTTTCACCGCATAATCGGAACATCCTACTCAGGATTGGGCCTCGCGGCCACGCACGGTGATCGTAAGTCGATCCTAGACAAGGCCTAAAAACCAACACGAGGTTGATCCCCGGAACATCCTGTCTAGGACTAACGAACGACACCCTACGTGCCGCTGGATCCTCCAGCCCCTTGTAAGGCCTAACTATTGCAGATATTAAACTAATCCTTGATGAACAAGGAGCAATCGTAACGGATCAGATCTACTAAATAACGATCAAGCGGGGTGCCGCCCCCACACCTGAGATAGGTGTGAGGGCGGCTAGATATGCAAGGGTTGCACTACGATAGCATGTTTACGCGAAGAACTATGCTAACCCTAACACATCTATGATAACTACGTTGCTCGCCATCAACAAGGCTTCAAATGACGAGCAACGCATGAACAACGTGGAGCTTGTGCTGCCTAGATCGCAAGATGCGATCTAGGCAGCATGTTGCTTACCGGTAGAAACCCTCGAGATGAAGGAGTTGGCGATGCGCCGAGATTGATTTGGTTGGTTGAACGTTGGTTGTTGTTTATTCCATAAACCCTAGATACATATTTATAGTCCAGGGGACTTTCTAATTCAGGCGTGCACCTAACCGTGCACGGGTAAAACTCTAACTAACCGACACGTATTCTAATATATTACAGATACAAGGGCAAACTAGCCCAAACTTCGTGTACAAGGCCGGTTCACATATTCTTCCATATATATATTCTTCAAGCCCATCTCCAATCGCGGCCCACCTCTGATCCGGTCAAATTCTGGTGATAACACATGCCCCCCTGGTTTTGGAAATGACAATTCCAAAATCATTTTGCTTTTCCTTCGTCGGGTCATGTCGTGGCAGAGCAGAACCGTCGCAGTATCCTCCATCATGATGTCTTGCCTCTTCCACTTCTGCGTGAACTCCCATTTTTGAAGAAGGTTTCGACGAAGGACCAGCCGATGACACCCCAATCGGCTTTTAAAACAGAGCATCTACCAGGCCAGCTGCCCCCCAAGCCTCAGCCAAGGCGAGAGTACTGGTGAAGATGCACAGATCATACCAAAGGCTTGGAACTCAGATAATTCTGAGACAGCCACCCTGCCGATTCAGCCGCTCTTGACCCCATCGATTGCCTCTTCCCCCGTTGAAAGCCGATGTTGTACGCCAAAACTGACTTCTGACAGCACTGTTGTAATCGGCTCATTGCAGCTGAGGAAGCTCTCATCATTCGCCCCCTCGAGGAAGCAGAGGGCCTCGAGAAATCCGTGTCTTGCACCCCAACTGGTAGATCTTGCGTAATTGTACTAGAGTCGATGGTTGTGCATCGGCTGTATGTCATGAAAAATCATCTATGGAAGAGCATTGCAAAACCAAATGACATTTGGACTGAAAGGGCAAAAGGTGGCATCTTCTGGATATTATCAACATAAAGTAATATAACAAGTGCAATATGCAAGTATGTAGGAATCAATGCACAGTTAACACAAATGTTTGCTTTTTTAGATAGAAGGAAATGGGTAAACTGACTCAACAATAAAAGTAGAAGAAAGGCCCTTCGCAGAGGGAAGCATGGATTGCTATATTTGTGCTAGAGCTTTGATTTTGAAAACATGAAACAATTTTGTCAACGATAGTAATAAAGCATATGTATCATGTAAATTATATCTTACAAGTTGCAAGCCTCATGCATAGTATACTAATAGTGCCCGCACCTTGTCCTAATTAGCTTGGACTACCGGATCATCGCAATGCACATGTTTTAACCAAGTGTCACAAAGGGGTACCTCTATGCCGCCTGTACAAAGGTCTAAGGAGAAAGCTCGCATTTTGGATTTCTCGCTTTTGATTATTCTCAACTTAGACATCCATACCGGGACAACATAGACAACAGATAATGGACTCCTCTTTTATGCATAAGCATGTAACAACAATTAGTAATTTTCTCATATGAGATTGAGGATATTTGTCCAAAACTGAAACTTCCACCATGGATCATGGCTTTAGTTAGCGGCCCAATGTTCTTCTCTAACAATATGCATGCTTAACCATAAGGTGGTAGATCGCTCTTACTTCAAACAAGATGGACATGCATAGCAACTCACATGATATTCAACAAAGAATAGTTGCTGGCGTCCCCAGAAACATGGTTATCGCACAACAAGCAACTTAATAAGAGATAAAGTGCATAAGTACATATTCAATATCACAATAGTTTTTAAGCTATTTGTCCCATGAGCTATATATTGCAAAGGTGAAGAATGGAATTTTAAAGGTAGCACTCAAGCAATTTACTTTGGAATGGCGGAGAAATACTATGTAGTAGGTAGGTATGGTGGACACAAGTGGCATAGTATTTGGCTCAAGGATTTTGGATGCATGAGAAGTATTCCCTCTCGATACAAGGTTTAGGCTAGCAAGGTTGTTTAAAGCAAACACAAGTATGAACCGGTACAGCAAAACTCACATAAAAGACATATTGAAAGCATTATAAGACTCTATACCGTCTTCATTATTGTACCTTTTATCATCATATCGAAGCCGATCGCTTGAACCGGCCTCCTCTTTGTCCTTGCCACTAGAGTGACTGCTCTCTTCTTTGTCTTTACCATGGCGGTATACAGAAGCTGCACTGAAGACCGACTTGGTGAAAATCCTCGTCTTGAACACACAGCGGGTAGATCCTGTGCAATTTTTTTTTACTGGCCGATTTTTCTATCGGCCCCCAATATTTCACTGCACATGTATCGCACATGTTCATAGCATCTGTCTATCTGATTATGTGCCCCCCGAGCCGATTCTGTCAGGTTACTGCAGATATCGGCTCTGCAGTTATCCACGGAACTATACCTGAACATCGGCTCTGCAGACATGACCAATGCCGATTTCCTCGAGCTCTCAAGCCGATGTCGTCCCACCGGGCGTGCCAGAATGTGTTGACGTCAGAAACCCACCGGCGGGCAGCGACGGGCAACACCGTAGAGCCGGGAACAACCTAGGGCTGCGGCTGGCCGAGGTCCCTCCGAGCGACGGCCCACAAAGCCTTCTGGTCACACGTCCGATGCTGATTGCAAGGGCGTGCCACCTGACCTATACCTGGTCAGGAAGGTGATGGAGATGCCTCGCTTAGTTTCCTGCATGGCATACACGTAAACATTAAATATGAGCCTCGATCGGCTCTCAGGTTATCCTGTGAATCGGCTCAAGGAGCCGATCCACCCATGATTCGTACGGGGTGCACGAATATATGGTGGTCCTGCTTGATCAAGATAAAGCTAATTAGATCTACGACGATTTAGGGTTTTCACCGCATAATCGGAACATCCTACTCAGGATTGGGCCTCGCGGCCACGCACGGTGATCGTAAGTCGATCCTAGACAAGGCCTAAAAACCAACACGAGGTTGATCCCCGGAACATCATGTCTAGGACTAACGAACGACACCCTACGTGCCGCTGGATCCTCCAGCCCCTTGTAAGGCCTAACTATTGCAGATATTAAACTAATCCTTGATGAACAAGGAGCAATCGTAACGGATCAGATCTACTAAATAACGATCAAGCGGGATGCCGCCCCCACACCTGAGATAGGTGTGAGGGCGGCTAGATATGCAAGGGTTGCACTACGATAGCATGTTTACGCGAAGAACTATGCTAACCCTAACACATCTATGATAACTACGTTGCTCGCCATCAACAAGGCTTCAGTACGAGCAACGCATGAACAACGTGGAGCTTGTGCTGCCTAGATCGCAAGATGCAATCTAGGCAGCATGTTGCTTACCGGTAGAAACCCTCGAGATGAAGGAGTTGGCGATGCGCCGAGATTGATTTGGTTGGTTGAACGTTGGTTGTTGTTTATTCCATAAACCCTAGATATATATTTATAGTCCAGGGGACTTTCTAATTCAGGCGTGCACCTAACCGTGCACGGGTAAAACTCTAACTAACCGACACGTATTCTAATATATTACAGATACAAGGGCAAACTAGCCCAAACTTCGTGTACAAGGCCGGTTCACATATTCTTCCATATATATATTCTTCAAGCCCATCTCCAATCGCGGCCCACCTCTGATCCGGTCAAATTCTGGTGATAACAGATACATATTACTTACTATATATAGAAACCAGTGATAGTACTAAAATATTCAACCCCTTTGCAAAGATAATCATGTCGACCATTTTGACCTGGTTTTGAAATAAATAAATGAAAATGAAGAAAACCTCAAAAATGAAACCCTTCTACATGGAGTGTGCTTGTTTGTGTTAGTTGACAGGGAAAATAATAAACATGTGATAGGGTAGTGAAAAACAAAATGTCTTCACAAAGCGGACTATCGTGTATGAAGATTCCTAATTTGCAAGCCAAATGATATAGTTATGGCCATATTTGTGGCATAGTTTGTTACAATGTGCCCAAATTGGGAATGGTGGTGTATCTTGCCATTCCCAACAATGTTGCTAACTAGACTTTTCAACTTTTCGGTATATAAAACTCATTTTTCAATTTCTAGATGACAAAATAGGTTTATTTTGTTAATGGGGTACATAAGATACGGCTCAGAATGGCACCTCTATATTTTTAAGATAAATAAGGCCACATATTTGTGAAAATTCCCAACTCTTTACGTTTTTTAGTGCTTTCTAGCTAGTTTCACACATTTAAATGACTCTATGCTGATTTATTGAAAGTAATTCCAATTTGAAATGTAGGTGTGTTATAACTTCGTCCTATAAATCCCCAAAAATCATTTTTGGATACATATTACTTACTATATACAGAAACATGTGATAGGGTAGTAAAAACAAAATGTCTTCACAAGATGGACTATCGTGTGTATGAAGATTCATGTGCTTTGGTTTTATTTTTTTTTTGATTTTTTTTGAATGTTTATGCCCATTTGAATCTTGGTCAAATCCTAGGTTTGACCACGATTTAAGCAAGTTTAAAACACATGAAAATGAAAAGGTAAGCTTGGATCCTTATGAGTCATTCTAGAATGAAGCTTTTGGGGGGTTCTTGAAATCTCAATGTTTGAAACCCAAAACCACTTCTCTTCATGGTTGACTTCATAAGACAGAGTTTAGGGTTAGGGGTAGATACATGATTTGTCGGGTTTGAATATGTCTAGACCTTGTTTATCAACTTGAATGCTTACCATATATATGACGTAAGAATACTATGTGCTTTGGTTTTTCTTTTCTTTCTTTTTTTGATTTTTTCTGAATTTTTATGCTCATTTGAATCTTGTTGTTGGTCAAATCCTAGGTTTGACCATGATTTAAACAAACTTAAAACATGAAAATGAAAAGGTAAGCCTGGATCCTTCCTAGTCACTCTAAAATTAAGCTTTTGGGAAGTTTTTGAAATTTCCATGTTTGAAACCCAAAACCACTTTCTCTTCATGCTTGACTTCATACGACAGAGTTAAGGGTTAGGGGTAGATACATGCTTTTTTCTATTTTGAATATGTCTAGACCTTTTTTTTTGAATTTTATGCCCATTTGAATCTTGGTCAAATACTAGCTAGCTAGGTTTGACCAAGATTTAAACAATTTTAAAACTTGAAAATGAAAAGGCAAGCCTGGATCTTTTTTAGTCACTCTAAAATGAAGCTTTTGGGAGGTTCTTGAAATTTCAATGTTTGAAACCAATACGACTTCTCTTCATGCTAGACTTCATAAGATCGACCGAGTTTATGGTTAGGGGGTAGATACATGATTTGTCTGGTTTGAACACATGTCTAAACCTTGTTTACCAACTTGAATGCTTACTATATGACATAAGAAGACTATGTGCTTTTGTTTTTCATTCTTCTATTTTTTTGAATTTTATGCCCATTTGAATCTTGGTCAAATCCTAGGTTTGACCGGGATTTAAACAAGTATAAAATATGAAAACGAAAAGGTAAGCCTGGATCCTTCTTAGTCACCCTAATATGTACCATCTTTTGGGAAGTTTTTGAAATTTTCATGTTTGAAACCCAAAACCACTTCTCTTCATGATTGACTTCATAATTAAGACAGAGTTTAAGGTTAGGGGCAGATATATACATGATTATCTCGTTTGAATATGTCTAGACCTTGTTTATCAACTTTAATGCTTACTATATATATGACATAAGAAAGCTATGTGCTTTGGTTTATCATTCTTTTGGTTTTTTCCTGAATTTTTATTCCCATTTGAATCTTGGTTAAATCCTAGGTTTGACAAAGATTTAAACAACTTTAAAATATGAAAATGAAAAGGTAACCATGGATCCTTTTAGTCACTCTAAAATGAATCTTTTGGGGGGTTCTTGAAATCTCAATGTTTGAAACCCAAAACCACTTCTCTTCATGGTTGACTTCATAAGACAGAGTTTAGGGCTAGGGGTTAGATACATGATTTGTCGGGTTTGGATATGTCTAGACCTTGTTTATCAATTTGAATTCTTACTTTATGACATAAGAAGGCTATGTGCTTTGGTTTTTCATTTTCTGATTTTTTTTGAATTGTATGCCCATTTGAATCTTGGTCAAATACTAGCTAGGTTTGACCAAGATCTAAAAATGAAGCTTTTGGGAGGTTTTTGAAATTTCCATGTTTGAAACCCAAAACCACTTCTCTTCATGCCTTACTTCATAATTAAGACAAAGTTTAGGGTTAGGGAGTAGATACATGATTTGTCTGGTTTGAATATGTCTAGACCTTTTTTATCATATTGAATGCTTACTATATGACATAAGAAGACTATGTGCATTGGTATTTCATTTTTTCATTTTCATGCCCATTTGAATCTTGGTGAAATCCTAGGTTTGAGCAAGATTTAAACAAGTTTAACACGTGAAAACGAATAAGTAAGCATGGATCCTTCTTAGTCACTCCAAAATGTACCAATTGATAGATGTGTTAACTTTGCTTCATGGAAAAATTAATGTCATGTAAATGAGTTAACTTGGATTTCCTACCCTTGAATCCATAGGAAACTTTGTTCTAATGCACTATAATTATCAACCGAGTTTTTACACCAACAGGTCTATCACTTACGTGTGGTGCCCATGCGTGAGGTCCCACACTTCAGTGAGCACAAGTCACGTGCAGTAGATACGCAAACTCCCAGCCATTTTCTTTGTCAAGAGAAGACGCAGCAGGATTCAGGATGCGTATTGGGAGTCTGTGGGTCCTTCTGGATCCTTCGGTTGTCCCTCTCACACAAAAAAACAAATCTCTCTCATTCTCGGCCTCGCTCGACTCGCTCGCTCGCACCTCCCTGCTCACTGACAAACCCTGCACAATAGTCAACATCGTCACCCGAAAAAGGGGAGACACCATAATGCTCTCCCTTCTTCTGTCCTTCCGAGTGATCCCTCTTCCTCCGAGTTTCACTAGCTAGACGGGCAAACACACATGTGCTGCATAGTAATAATAAAAAGGTGAGTAGAAAAATCGACCTACGAATCTATAATTAAATAGGTTAAACTAGGGTTTTGCCCAGTACTACAGATCAAGGTTCAAAAAAATCCAACTACGGGGTTCGAACAACCCCATTTCTAATCCAAGAATTTTTTCGACCTCATCCAATGGCCTCAAACTATAGGGTTAGCATCTAGTGCAGTATGTGTGAACATGTATGCACTATGTGTGCTATAACTTGTATGTCTTTCAAATTTGAACCAAATTTGAATAAGTTTGAAATATTTGAAATGGGGATTTTGCTTTAAACGTTTGAAACCCAAAACGACTTCTCTTCATGCTAGACTTCATAAGACCGAGTTTAGGGTTAGGGGTAGTTACATGATTTGTCTGGTTAGAATGTGTCTAAACCTTGTTTATCAACTTGAATGCTTACTATATGACATAAGAAGACTATGTGCGCTTTGGGTTTTCATTTTTTTATTTTTTTATTTTATGCAGATTTGAATCTTGGTCAAGTCCTAGATTCGACCAAGATTTAAACAAGTTTAAAACATGATAATGAAAAGGTAATTAATCCTGGATCCTTCTTAATTAACCAGTCAGTCTAATTAAAATGAAGCTTTTGGGAGGTTTTTGAAATTTCCATGTTTGAAACCCAAAACCACACTTCTCTGCTTCAATTCATGATTGACTTCATATATAATTAAGACAGAGTTTAGGGTTAGGGGTACATGATTTTCCTGGTTTGAATATGTCTAGACCTTGTTTATGAACTTGAATGCTTACTATATATATGACATGAGAAGACTATGTGCTTTGTTTTATTTTTTATTTTATGCCCATTTGAATATTGGTCAAATCCTAGGTTTGAGCAAGATTTAAACAAGTTTAAAACGTGAAAATGAAAAGGTAAGCATGGATCCTTCTTAGTCACTCTAAAATGAAGCTTTTGGGAGGTTTTTGAAATTTCCATGTTTGAAACCAAAAACCACTTCTCTTCATGCTTGACTTCATAAGACGAAGTTTAGGGTCGATAGGGGGTAGATACATGATTTGTCTGGTTTGAATATGTCTAGACCTTGTTTATCAACTTCAATGCTTACTATATGACATAAGAAAACTATGTGCTTTGGTTTTTCATTTTCTGATTTTTTTTGGAATTTTGATGCACATTTGAATCTTGGTCAAATCCTAGGTTTGACCAAGATTTAAACAAGTATAGAACATGAAAATGAAAAGGGAAGCCTGTATCCTTCTTAGTCACCCTAAATGAAGTTTTTGGAAGGTTTTTGAAATTTCCATGTTTGAAACCCAAAACCACTTATCTTCATGCTTGACTTCATAAGATAGAGTTTAGGGTCGATAGGGGGGTAGATACATGATTTGTCTGGTTTGAATATGTCTAGACCTTGTTTATCAACTTGAATGCTTACTATATGACATAAGAGGACTCTATGTGCATTGGTATTTCATTTTTTGATTTCTATGCCCATTTGAATCTTGGTAAATCCTAGGTTTGAGCAAGATTTAAACAAGTTTAACATGTGAAAATGAAAAGGTAAGTCTGGATCCTTCTCTTAGAAACTCTAAAATGAAGCTTTTGGGAGGTTCTTGAAATTACCATGTTTGAAACCCAAAACCACTTATGTTCATGCTTGACTTCATAAGACAGAGTTTAGGGTTAGGGGTAGATACATGATTTTTCTGGTTTGAATATGTCTAGACCATGTTTATCAATTTGAATAATTACTATATGACATGAGAAGGCTATGTGCTTTGGTTTTTCATTCTTTCGATTTTTTCTAAATTTTTATGCCCATTTGAATCTTGGTCAAATCCTAGGGTTGACCAAGATTTCAATAAGTTTAAACATGACAATGAAAAGGTAATTAATCATGGATCCTTCTTAATTAACCAGCCAGTCTAATTAAAATGAAGCTTTTGGGAGGTTTTTGAAATTTCCATGTTTGAAACCCTAAACCACACTTCTCTGCTTCATGCTTGACTTCATATACAATTAAGACAGAGTTTAGGGTTAGGGGGTACATGATTTGTCTGGTTTGAATATGTCTAGATCTTGTTTATGAACTTGAATGTTTACTATATGACATAAGAAGACTATGTGCTTTGGTTTTTAAAATTTTTTTTTTGAATTTTGATGCACATTTGAATCTTGGTCAAATCCTAGGTTTGACCAAGATTTAAACAAGTTTAAAACATGAAAATGAAAAGGTAAGGCTGGATCCTTCTTAGTCACTCTAAAATGAAGCTTTTGGGAGGTTTTTGAAATTTCCATGTTTGAAACCAAAAACCACTTCTCTTCATGCTTGACTTCATAAGACGAATTTTAGGGTCGATAGGGGGCAGATACATGATTTGTTTGGTTTGAATATGTCTAGACCTTGTTTATCAACTTGAATGCTTACTATATGACATAAGAAAACTATGTGCTTTGGTTTTTCATTTTTCTGATTTTTTTGGAATTTTGATGCACATTTGAATCTTGGTCAAATCCTAGGTTTGACCAAGATTTAAACAAGTATAGAACATGAAAATGAAAAGGGAAGCCTGTATCCATCTTAGTCACCCTAAAATGAAGTTTTTGGGACGTTTTTGAAATTTCCATGTTTGAAACCCAAAACCACTTCTCTTCATGCTTGACTTCATAAGACAGAGTTTAGGGGTTAGGGGGTAGATACATGATTTGTCTAGTTTGAATATGTCTAGACCTTGTTTAATTACCAACTTTAATGCTTACTATATATATGACATAAGAAGACTATGTGCGCTTTGGTTTTTCATTTTTCTTATTTTTTTTGAATTTTGATGCACATTTGAATCTTGGTCAAATCCTAGGTTTGACCAAGATTTAAACAAGTATAGAACATGAAAATGAAAAGGTAAGCCTATATCCTTCTTAGTCGCTCTAAAATGAAGCTTTTGGGATGTTCTTGAAATTTCCATGTTTGAAACCCAAAACGATCTTTCTTCATGCTAGACTTCATAAGATCGACAGGGGGTAGATCGATACATGATTTGCCTGGTTTGAATATGTCTAGACCTTGTTTATGAACTTGAATGCTTACTATATATATGAAATGAGAAGACTATGTGCTTTGTTTTATTTTTTATTTTATGCCCATTTGAATATTGGTCAAATCCTAGGTTTGAGCAAGATTTAAACAAGTTTAAAACATGAAAATGAAAAGGTATGGCTGGATCCTTCTTAGTCACTCTAAAATGAAGCTTTTGGGAGGTTTTTGAAATTTCCATGTTTGAAACCAAAAACCACTTCTCTTCATGCTTGACTTCATAAGACGAAGTTTAGGGTCGATATGGGGTAGATACATGATTTGTCTGGTTTGAATATGTCTAGACCTTGTTTATCAACTTGAATGCTTACTATATGACATAAGAAAACTATGTTCTTTGGTTTTTCATTTTTCTAATTTTTTTGGAATTTTGATGCACATTTGAATCTTGGTCAAATCCTAGGTTTGACCAAGATTTAAACAAGTATAGAACATGAAAATGAAAAGGGAAGCCTGTATCCTTCTTAGTCACCCTAAAATGAAGTTTTTGGGAGGTTTTTGAAATTTCCATGTTTGAAACCCAAAACCACTTCTCTTCATGCTTGACTTCATAAGACAGAGTTTAGGGGTTAGGGGGTAGATACATGATTTGTCTAGTTTGAATGTGTCTAGACCTTGTTTAATTACCAACTTTAATGCTTACTATATATATGACATAAGAAGACTATGTGCGCTTTGGTTTTTCATTTTTCTTATTTTTTTTGAATTTTGATGCTCATTTGAATCTTGGTCAAATCCTAGGTTTGACCAAGATTTAAACAAGTATAGAACATGAAAATGAAAAGGGAAGCCTATATCCTTCTTAGTCGCTCTAAAATGAAGCTTTTGGGATGTTCTTGAAATTTCCATGTTTGAAACCCAAAACGATCTTTCTTCATGCTAGACTTCATAAGATCGACAGGGGGTAGATCGATACATGATTTGTCTGGTTTGGATATATCTAGACCTTGTTTATCAACTTGAATGCTTACGACATGACATAAGAAGACTATGTGCTTTTGTTTTTCTATTTTTTATTTTTTGTGCCCATTTGTATCTTGGTCAAATCCTAGGTTTGACCAAGATTTAAACAAGTTTAAAACATCAAAATGAAAAAGGAAGCATGTATACTTCTTAGTCACTCTAAAATAAAGTTTTTGGGAGGTTTTTGAAATTTCCATGTTTGAAACCCAAAACCACTTCTCTTCATGCTTGACTTCATAAGACATAGTTTAGGGGTTAGGGGGTAGATACATGATTTGTATGGTTTGAATATGTCTAGACATTGTTTATCAACTTTAATGCTTACTATATGACATACAAGACTATGTGCTTTGGTTTTTGATTTTTTTTTTTGAATTTTCTGCCAATTTGGTTTGACCAAGATTTAGACAAGTTTTACACGTGAAAACGAATAAGTAAGCCTGGTTCCTTCTTAGTCACTCCAAAATGTACCAATTGATAGGTGTGTTAACTCTGCTTCATGGAAAAAATAATGTCATGTAAATGACTTAACTTCGATTTCCTACCCTTGAATCCATAGGAAACTTTGTTCTAATGCACTATAATAATCAACCGAGTTTTTACACAACGGGTCTGTCACTTACGTGTGGTGCCCATGCGTGAGGTCCCACACTTCAGTGAGCACAAGTCACGCGCAATAGGTACGCAAACTCCCAGCCATTTTCTTTGTCAAGAGAAGACGCATCAGGATTCAGGATGCGTATTGGGAGTCTGTGGGTCCTTCTGGATCCTTCGGTTGTCCCTCTCACAAAAAAAACAAATCTCTCTCATTCTCGGCCTCGCTCGACTCGCTCGCTCGCTCGCACCTCCCTGCTCACTGACAAACCCTGCACAATAGTCAACATCGTCACCCGAAAAAGGGGAGACACCATAATGCTCTCCCTTCTTCTGTCCTTCCGAGTGATCCCTCTTCCTCCGAGTTTCACTAGCTAGACGGGCAAACACACATGTGCTGCATAGTAATAATAAAAAGGTGAGTAGAAAAATCGACCTACGAATCTATAATTAAATAGGTTAAACTAGGGTTTTGCCCAGTACTACAGATCAAGGTTCAAAAAAATCCAACTACGGGGTTCGAACAATCCCATTTCTAATCCAAGAATTTTTTCGACCTTATCCAATGGCCTCAAACTATAGGGTTAGCATCTAGTGCAGTATGTGTGAACATGTATGCACTATGTGTGCTATAACTTGTATGTCTTTCAAATTTGAACCAAATTTGAATAAGTTTGAAATATTTGAAATGGGGCTTTTGCTTTAAACGTTTGAAACCCAAAACGACTTCTCTTCATGCTAGACTTCATAAGACCGAGTTTAGGGTTAGGGGGTAGTTACATGATTTGTCTGGTTAGAATATGTCTAAACCTTGTTTATCAACTTGAATGCTTACTATATGACATAAGAAGACTATGTGCGCTTTGGGTTTTCATTTTTCTATTTTTTTATTTTATGCAGATTTGAATCTTGGTCAAGTCCTAGATTCGACCAAGATTTAAACAAGTTTAAAACATGACAATGAAAAGGTAATTAATCCTGGATCCTTCTTAATTAACCAGTCAGTCTAATTAAAATGAAGCTTTTGGTAGGTTTTTGAAATTTCCATGTTTGAAACCCAAAACCACACTTCTCTGCTTCAATTCATGATTGACTTCATATATAATTAAGACAGAGTTTAGGGTTAGGGGGTACATGATTTGCCTGGTTTGAATATGTCTAGACCTTGTTTATGAACTTGAATGCTTACTATATATATGACATGAGAAGACTATGTGCTTTGTTTTATTTTTTATTTTATGCCCATTTGAATATTGGTCAAATCCTAGGTTTGAGCAAGATTTAAACAAGTTTAAAACATGAAAATGAAAAGGTAAGCATGGATCCTTCTTAGTCACTCTAAAATGAAGCTTTTGGGAGGTTTTTGAAATTTCCATGTTTGAAACCAAAAACCACTTCTCTTCATGCTTGACTTCATAAGACGAAGTTTAGGGTCGATAGGGGGTAGATACATGATTTGTCTGGTTTGAATATGTCTAGACCTTGTTTATCAACTTTAATGCTTACTATATGACATAAGAAAACTATGTGCTTTGGTTTTTCATTTTCTGATTTTTTTTTGAATTTTGATGCACATTTGAATCTTGGTCAAATCCTAGGTTTGACCAAGATTTAAACAAGTATAGAACATGAAAATGAAAAGGGAAGCCTGTATCCTTCTTAGTCACCCTAAATGAAGTTTTTGGAAGGTTTTTGAAATTTTCATGTTTGAAACCCAAAACCACTTATCTTCATGCTTGACTTCATAAGATAGAGTTTAGGGTCGATAGGGGGGTAGATACATGATTTGTCTGGTTTGAATATGTCTAGACCTTGTTTATCAACTTGAATGCTTACTATATGACATAAGAGGACTCTATGTGCATTGGTATTTCATTTTTTGATTTCTATGCCCATTTGAATCTTGGTAAATCCTAGGTTTGAGCAAGATTTAAACAAGTTTAACATGTGAAAATGAAAAGGTAAGTCTGGATCCTTCTCTTAGAAACTCTAAAATGAAGCTTTTGGGAGGTTCTTGAAATTACCATGTTTGAAACCCAAAACCACTTATGTTCATGCTTGACTTCATAAGACAGAGTTTAGGGTTAGGGGTAGATACATGATTTTTCTGGTTTGAATATGTCTAGACCATGTTTATCAATTTGAATAATTACTATATGACATGAGAAGGCTATGTGCTTTGGTTTTTCATTCTTTCGATTTTTTCTAAATTTTTATGCCCATTTGAATCTTGGTCAAATCCTAGGGTTGACCAAGATTTCAATAAGTTTAAACATGACAATGAAAAGGTAATTAATCATGGATCCTTCTTAATTAACCAGTCAGTCTAATTAAAATGAAGCTTTTGGGAGGTTTTTGAAATTTCCATGTTTGAAACCCAAAACCACACTTCTCTGCTTCATGCTTGACTTCATATACAATTAAGACAGAGTTTAGGGTTAGGGGGTACATGATTTGTCTGGTTTGAATATGTCTAGATCTTGTTTATGAACTTGAATGTTTACTATATGACATAAGAAGACTATGTGCTTTGGTTTTTAATTTTTTTTTGAATTTTGATGCACATTTGAATCTTGGTCAAATCCTAGGTTTGACCAAGATTTAAACAAGTTTAAAACATGAAAATGAAAAGGTAAGGCTGGATCCTTCTTAGTCACCCTAAAATGAAGCTTTTGGGAGGTTTTTGAAATTTCCATGTTTGAAACCAAAAACCACTTCTCTTCATGCTTGACTTCATAAGACGAAGTTTAGGGTCGATAGGGGTAGATACATGATTTGTCTGGTTTGAATATGTCTAGACCTTGTTTATCAACTTGAATGCTTACTATATGACATAAGAAAACTATGTGCTTTGGTTTTTCATTTTTCTGATTTTTTTTGGAATTTTGATGCACATTTGAATCTTGGTCAAATCCTAGGTTTGACCAAGATTTAAACAAGTATAGAACATGAAAATGAAAAGGGAAGCCTATATCCTTCTTAGTCACCCTAAAATGAAGTTTTTGGGAGGTTTTTGAAATTTCCATGTTTGAAACCCAAAACCACTTCTCTTCATGCTTGACTTCATAAGACAGAGTTTAGGGGTTAGGGGGTAGATACATGATTTGTCTAGTTTGAATATGTCTAGACCTTGTTTAATTACCAACTTTAATGCTTACTATATATATGACATAAGAAGACTATGTGCGCTTTGGTTTTTCATTTTTCTTATTTTTTTTGAATTTTGATGCACATTTGAATCTTGGTCAAATCCTAGGTTTGACCAAGATTTAAACAAGTATAGAACATGAAAATGAAAAGGGAAGCCTATATCCTTCTTAGTCGCTCTAAAATGAAGCTTTTGGGATGTTCTTGAAATTTCCATGTTTGAAACCCAAAACGATCTTTCTTCATGCTAGACTTCATAAGATCGACAGGGGGTAGATCGATACATGATTTGCCTGGTTTGAATATGTATAGACCTTGTTTATGAACTTGAATGCTTACTATATATATGACATGAGAAGACTATGTGCTTTGTTTTATTTTTTATTTTATGCCCATTTGAATCTTGGTCAAATCCTAGGTTTGAGCAAAATTTAAACAAGTTTAAAACATGAAAATGAAAAGGTAAGGCTGGATCCTTCTTAGTCACTCTAAAATGAAGCTTTTGGGAGGTTTTTGAAATTTCCATGTTTGAAACCAAAAACCACTTCTCTTCATGCTTGACTTCATAAGACGAAGTTTAGGGTCGATAGGGGGTAGATACATGATTTGTCTGGTTTGAATATGTCTAGACCTTGTTTATCAACTTGAATGCTTACTATATGACATAAGAAAACTATGTGCTTTGGTTTTTCATTTTTCTGATTTTTTTGGAATTTTGATGCACATTTGAATCTTGGTCAAATCCTAGGATTTGACCAAGATTTAAACAAGTATAGAACATCAAAATGAAAAGGGAAGCCTGTATCCTTCTTAGTCACCCTAAAATGAAGTTTTTGGTAGGTTTTTGAAATTTCCATGTTTGAAACCCAAAACCACTTCTCTTCATGCTTGACTTCGTAAGACAGAGTTTAGGGGTTAGGGGGTAGATACATGATTTGTCTAGTTTGAATATGTCTAGACCTTGTTTAATTACCAACTTTAATGCTTACTATATATATGACATAAGAAGACTATGTGCGCTTTGGTTTTTCATTTTTCTTATTTTTTTGAATTTTGATGCACATTTGAATCTTGGTCAAATCCTAGGTTTGACCAAGATTTAAACAAGTATAGAACATGAAAATGAAAAGGGAAGCCTATATCCTTCTTAGTCGCTCTAAAATGAAGCTTTTGGGATGTTCTTGAAATTTCCATGTTTGAAACCCAAAACGATCTTTCTTCATGCTAGACTTCATAAGATCGACAGGGGGTAGATCGATACATGATTTGTCTGGTTTGGATATATCTAGACCTTGTTTATCAACTTGAATGCTTACGACATGACATAAGAAGACTATGTGCTTTTGTTTTTCTATTTTTTATTTTTTGTGCCCATTTGTATCTTGGTCAAATCCTAGGTTTGACCAAGATTTAAACAAGTTTAAAACATCAAAATGAAAAAGGAAGCATGTATACTTCTTAGTCACTCTAAAATAAAGTTTTTGGGAGGTTTTTGAAATTTCCATGTTTGAAACCCAAAACCACTTCTCTTCATGCTTGACTTCATAAGACATAGTTTAGGGGTTAGGGGGTAGATACATGATTTGTATGGTTTGAATATGTCTAGACATTGTTTATCAACTTTAATGCTTACTATATGACATACAAGACTATGTGCTTTGGTTTTTGATTTTATTTTTTTTGAATTTTATGCCAATTTGGTTTGACCAAGATTTAGACAAGTTTTACACGTGAAAATGAATAAGTAAGCCTGGTTCCTTCTTAGTCACTCCAAAATGTACCAATTGATAGGTGTGTTAACTCTGCTTCATGGAAAAAATAATGTCATGTAAATGAGTTAACTTGGATTTCCTACCCTTGAATCCATAGGAAACTTTGTTCTAATGCACTATAATAATCAACCGAGTTTTTACACCAACGGGTCTGTCACTTACGTGTGGTTCCCATGCGTGAGGTCCCACACTTCAGTGAGCACAAGTCACGTGCAATAGGTACGCAAACTCCCAGCCATTTTTTTTGTCAAGAGAAGACGCATCAGGATTCAGGATGCGAATTGGGAGTCTGTGGGTCCTTCTGGATCCTTCGGTTGTCCCTCTCACAAAAAAACAAATCTCGCTCATTCTCGGCCTCGCTCGACTCGCTCGCTCGCTCGCACCTCCCTGCTCACTGACAAACCCTGCACAATAGTCAACATCGTCACCCGAAAAAGGGGAGACACCATAATGCTCTCCCTTCTTCTGTCCTTCCGAGTGATCCCTCTTCCTCCGAGTTTCACTAGCTAGACGGGCAAACACACATGTGCTGCATAGTAATAATAAAAAGGTGAGTAGAAAAATCGACCTACGAATCTATAATTAAATAGGTTAAACTAGGGTTTTGCCCAGTACTACAGATCAAGGTTCAAAAAAATCCAACTACGGGGTTCGAACAACCCCATTTCTAATCCAGGAATTTTTTCGACCTCATCCAATGGCCTCAAACTATAGGGTTAGCATCTAGTGCAGTATGTGTGAACATGTATGCACTATGTGTGCTATAACTTGTATGTCTTTCAAATTTGATCCAAATTTGAATAAGTTTGAAATATTTGAAATGGGGCTTTTGCTTTAAACGTTTGAAACCCAAAACGACTTCTCTTCATGCTAGACTTCATAAGACCGAGTTTAGGGTTAGGGGGTAGTTACATGATTTGTCTGGTTAGAATATGTCTAAACCTTTTTTATCAACTTGAATGCTTACTATATGACATAAGAAGACTATGTGCGCTTTGGGTTTTCATTTTTCTATTTTTTTATTTTATGCAGATTTGAATCTTGGTCAAGTCCTAGATTCGACCAAGATTTAAACAAGTTTAAAACATGACATTGAAAAGGTAATTAATCCTGGATCCTTCTTAATTAACCAGCCAGTCTAATTAAAATGAAGCTTTTGGGAGGTTTTTGAAATTTCCATGTTTGAAACCCAAAACCACACTTCTCTGCTTCAATTCATGATTGACTTCATATATAATTAAGACAGAGTTTAGGGTTAGGGGGTACATGATTTGCCAGGTTTGAATATGTCTAGACCTTGTTTATGAACTTGAATGCTTACTATATATATGACATGAGAAGACTATGTGCTTTGTTTTATTTTTTATTTTATGCCCATTTGAATATTGGTCAAATCCTAGGTTTGAGCAAGATTTAAACAAGTTTAAAACATGAAAATGAAAAGGTAAGCATGGATCCTTCTTAGTCACTCTAAAATGAAGCTTTTGGGAGGTTTTTGAAATTTCCATGTTTGAAACCAAAAACCACTTCTCTTCATGCTTGACTTCATAAGACGAAGTTTAGGGTCGATAGGGGGTAGATACATGATTTGTCTGGTTTGAATATGTCTAGACCTTGTTTATCAACTTGAATGCTTACTATATGACATAAGAAAACTATTGAAGGAGATATGCCCTAGAGGCAATAATAAAGTGGTTATTATTTATATCTTTATGTTTATGATAAATGTTTATATATCATGCTATAATTGTATTAACCGAAACATTAGTACATGTGTGATATGTAGACAACAAGAAGTCCCTAGTATGCCTCTTAAACTAGCTTGTTGATTAATGGATGATTAGTTTCATAATCATGAACATTGGATGTTATTAATAACAAGGTTATATCATTATATGAATGATGTAATGGACACACCCAATTAAGCGTAGCATGAGATCTCGTCATTAAGTTATTTGCTATAAGCTTTCGATACATAGTTACCTAGTCCCTATGACCATGAGATCATGTAAATCACTTATACCGGAAAGGTACTTTGATTACATCAAACGCCACTGCGTAAATGGGTGGTTATAAAGGTGGGATTAAGTATCCGGAAAGTATGAGTTGAGGCATATGGATCAACAGTGGGATTTGTCCATCCTGATGACGGATAGATATACTCTGGGCCCTCTCGGTGGAATGTCGTCTAATGTCTTGCAAGCATATGAATAAGTTCATAAGAGACCACATACCACGGTACGAGTAAAGAGTACTTGTCAGGAGACGAGGTTGAACAAGGTATAGAGTAATACCGATGATCAAACCTCGGACAAGTAAAATATCGCGTGACAAAGGGAATTGGTATCGTATGTGAATGGTTCATTCGATCACTGAAGTCATCGTTGAATATGTGGGAGCCATTATGGATCTCCAGATCCCACTATTGGTTATTGGTCGGAGTAAGTACTCAACCATGTCCGCATAGTTCACGAACCGTAGGGTGACACACTTAAAGTTGGATGTTGAAATGGTAGTACTTGAATATGGAATGGAGTTCGAATATTTGTTCGGAGTCCTGGATGAGATCCCGGACATCACGAGGAGTTCCGGAATGGTCCGGAGAATAAGATTCATATATAGGAAGTCATATTCCAAGTTTGGAAATGATCCGATGCATTTATGGCAGGTTCTAGAAGGTTCTAGAAAAGTCCGAAAGAATGGCACTTTGGAAAGTGGAGTCCCGAAGAGACTCCACTTGCATGACCAGCCAACCCTAAAGGGGAGGAGTCCAAGGTGGACTCCCCTAGGGTGGCCGGCCAACCCACCTCAAGGAAAGGTGGGAGTCCCACCTTGGGTAGGACTCCCTCCTTGAGTAGGTTTCCCACATATGGGAGGTTTTAGTGTTGGGGTCTTATTCGAAGACTTGGACTAGAACTCTTGGGGCTTCCACCTATATAATGAGGGGCATAGAGAGGGGGATGACCACTTCAAGCCTCAGCCTTGGCTGCACCCCTTAGAGGGCCGGCGCCCAACCCCCCTCTCTCCCCAAACCCTAGCGGTCTCTCTCCTCCACCACATCATGCACGCTTAAGCGAAGCTCCGCCGGATTTCTCCACCACCACCGACACCACGCCGTCGTGCTGTCGGATTCAAGAGGAGCTACTACTTCCGCTGCCCGCTGGAACGGGGAGGTGGACGTCGTCTTCATCAACAACCGAACGTGTGACCGAGTACGGAGGTGCTGCCCGTTCGTGGCGCCGGAACCGATCGTGATCAAGATCTTCTACGCGCTTTTGCAAGCGGCAAGTGAACGTCTACCGCAGCAACAAGAGCCTCCTCTTGTAGGCTTCGGAATCTCTTCAAGGGTGAGACTCGATACCCCCTCGTTGATACCGTCTTCTAGATTGCATCTTGGCTTGGATTGCGTGTTCGCGGTAGGAAAATTTTTGTTTTCTATGCAACGTTATCCTACAGTGGTATCAGAGCCGTGTCTATGCATAGATGGTTGCACGAGTAGAACACAATGGTTTGTGGGCGTTGATGCTCTTGTTATCTTTAGTTTGAGTACTTTGCATCTTCGTGGCATAGTGGGATGAAGCGGCTCGGACTAACTTTACATGACCGCGTTCATGAGACTTGTTCCTCGTTCGACATGCAACTAGTATTGCATAAGAGGCTTTGCGGGTGTCTGTCTCTCCTACTATAGTGAAGATTCAATTTACTCTTCTATTGAAAACATTAGTATCAACGTTGTGGTTCATGTTCGTAGGTAGATTAGATCTCTCTCGAAAACCCTAAACCACGTAAAATATGCAAACCAAATTAGAGACGTCTAACTTGTTTTTGCAGGGTTTGGTGATGTGATATGGCCATAATGTGATGATGAATATGTATGAGATGATCATTATTGTATTGTGGCAACCGGCAGGAGCCTTATGGTTGTCTTTAAATTTCATGTTGAGTAGTATTTCAAAGTAGTTGTAATAGTTGCTACATGAGGTGAACAACCATGAAGACGACGCCATGAACCTTGACGCTACGCCGACAATGATGGAGATCATGCCCGTTGATGATGGAGATCATGTCCGTGCTTTGGAGATGAAGATCGAAGGCGCAAAGACTAAAGGGCCATATCATATCACATATGAATTGCACGTGATGTTAATCCTTTATGCATCTTATTTTCCTTAGAACGCGGCGGTAGCATTATAAGATGATCCCTCACATTAATATCAAGATAATAAAGTGTTCTTCCCTTGTATGCACCGTTGTACAGTTCGTCGTTTCGAAGCATCTCGTGATGATCGGATGTGATAGATTCAACGTTCACATACAACGGGTGTAAGCCATGTTGCACACGCGGAATACTTGGGTTTGCTTGACGAGCCTAGCATGTACAGACATGGCCTCAGGACAACAGAAACCGAAAGGTTGAACACGAGTCATATGGATGATATGATCAACATGTTGATGTTCACCATTGAAGCTACATCATCTCACGTGATGATCGGTTTTGGTGTAGTGGATTTGGATCGTGTACCACTTAACAACTATGAGGGATGTTGTATTAAGTGGGAGTTCATTAGTAATTAGATTAAAACATGAACTAATTATCATAAACACAGTCTGAGTAGTATTTTGAATTAATTTTGTAGTATTGGCATCCGTTTTTCTACTATGCGCTAGTCTTGTTATTGAGATAGAAATACTGTTAAAATCTGACAAGAAACTTTACGGATTAGTACCGTATTGTTAAAGAATCAAGAATTGATTAAGTCCTATTGCAAACTTTTAGTAAACCTCACATTGTTGAGTCAAAGAGCTATGGTTTCAATTAGTACCTAAAGTTATCTTGTCTCCGTCAAACTTGAAGTTCAAATTTGTTTGAAAAGTAAGGAGCTGAAAATTTAGTTTTCAGAAATAATCAAGGTATGAGATATATGTGATATCTAAGACCTTATTGCAAGATGATAGAATATAATTTGGTGAAACTACATAAACTCATAAGTTTTATGGGAATGTATGAAGGTTGAAGACGCCAGGCGTCACAATCCTCCAACTATTGGGGCACTAATAATATTCGCATATCCATGAAGTTATCATCCTTAGTATGCACCGTTGCTAAGACTCGTCGTTTCGAAGCATCACGTGATAATCGGGTGTGATAGATTCTACATGTGCATACAACGGGTGCAAGCCACATTTGCACATGCGAATACTAAGGTTAAACTTTATGAGCCTAGCATGTACAGACATGGTCTCAAAAAGTTGTCATGAATTGATGGATAAAATTATGAGTGAAATTGTTCATCGTATTACAAAGTTACTAATAAAGTGAAATCTAGAACACTTGTCATATGATGATCAACTTCAAAGTAAGAACCTCAAGGTTATTGGTATTAGACCAACAAACCTAGAAGTTATTGATGTTGAAGTGTTTTTCTGAATAATGAGGAAAGCTAAAAGAGAAACTGCAAAAGATATTTTGGCAAAAAGAAAAGAAAAGACTAGAAAGTCTAGCTCAGATGTATATAAATGATATACATGTTATGGTTGTATTCCTAGTTAAGTCACACAATGAAATTCTTGGGTATTAGTACCATATTGGTTGGTATGAAGTGTCATACAAAACATAGCAATACAAGAATACAATGGCCTAAGTGACTGACAAGGAATATGATAGGAATACACGTTTGGAACAAAATAAAGTGTTATTGTGTTCGTCGTTGGCATTCTATCTAGCCCTTAGAATTTATAATAAAGAACTTAATAATTGTTATTTTGCTCTGGTCAAATGAAAACAATGAGTTGTTCAAATTATGACATTACTCCATGTACGATGGATAAGTTATTATAAATCTTAATGGTGAAACACACATACATAAAACTGACGCTAAAATGCCATAAGGCAAATGATTTGAATTCCGCTTATTTGTGGAACCGCCATTTAGGTCATGTTAGAAAGGAACGCATGAAGGAACTCCATGCAAATGGATTTTTGGAGTCACTTGATTTTTGAATCATTTGACGCTTGCAAATCTTTTCTAAAGAGAATGATTAAAATACCGTTCATAGGCCAAAAGTTGAACGGGCAACTAACTTAGTGGAAAAATACATGATGATGTATGTGGTTCACTGGGCATAGTTGTGTGCGGGAGATTCTTCTACTTCATGAAAACTTTCAACAATGAATTGAGTATATATATGTGGATATATTCAATAAGGAAGAAGTTTGAAACATTTGAATGGATTCAAATAATTTTCAGCATGAAGTGGAAATCATCGTAATAGAAAAGTCAAATATCTATGATTGGATCATGGTAGAAATATTTGAATTACGAGTTTTAGCAAACATCTAAGAGAGTTATGAAATTGTTCTACAACTCACATTTCTTGGAGTATCATAATGATGATATAGTATCCGAGATATGTATCCAAACCTTGTTGGATTAATGATGAGATAAAATATTATGACGCCATTATATTTTTGTGGATTATGCTTTAGTGACTACCGCTTTTACACTGAATAGAGCATCATCATGATCCGTTGAAATGACACCATACAAGTTATGGTATGGGTATAAACCCTAATAGTCTTTCTTTAAATTTTGGTCTAAGAGTTTACAACCAAAATCGGATGAATGTCTTTGTTGGTTATCCCAGAGATTTAATTAGGAATTCTACCCACGAGACAAAGACAAAAGTGTTTGTCAATGTTTCTTATTTCCGAGAAATTGTTTATAGTGAAGTTTTTGAGTGGGAGGACAATATAATTTGATAAGGTTTATGAACCTGAGCATAATGATCAGAGTAGCGCAGCATCGGAATTTGTTTCGGAAGCGGCCACGACAATCATGGCTCCCATGACTACAAAGTGTTTTAGCCATGGAGATCGAAGTACATATTGAACCTTGTAGGTATGGTTTACTTTGTGATCAAATAAATGATTTGTGAACAAAGGATTGATTTTGAACAATGATAAACTAACTACAAACAAAGAAGTTATGATGGGCCCTGACTCCGTTAAAATGGCCATGCGTCATGAAATCCATAATAGATGAATACTTTTTGAAAGCAAATGGATCTATAGATTTGGATGAAATATCCTTGAAAGAGCTCGACTTGTCAAAAAATTGTTTACGACAAAGTTCAAAGAGTTGACTACGATAAGATTAGATCTTCCGTAGCAATGCTTATAGTCTATGTGGATTATTCTAGTAATCACTACATATTTCTTTTATGAGATATGCTAGTAGGATGGCAAAATACATTACTTATCAGAAGTATGTATTAAAGGTGTATACAAAATACAACCAAGAGTTTTGCATGTCCGTAGAATACTAGATAGGTATACAAACTTCAATTGGATGAAGTGAGTATCGCGGAGTTGGAATCTTCACCAGATGAAATAGTCAAAGAGTTTTTGATTTCATCAAAAGACAATGAAGAGGCTTGCATTTGCAAGAAATTAAGTGGGAGCGCTGAGACATATTTATAATACTTTATGTAGGTGACATATAGTTGGTTATAAATGATGTAATTATATACTTGATTAAAAGGTTTCATTGAGAAATTAATTTCAATGAAAGAATATGGACTGAAACATATTTAGTGTCAAGATCTATGAAGATAGATTGAAACACATAATAAGTTTAAGTCAAAGTACATAGAATGGATATTGAAGTAGTTCAATATATAAATATTAAGAAAATGTTCTTGTCATGTTAAGTTTTAACAAGACTTGAATGTATCTGACACTCAATGAGTAAAAACACATGAGTGATTATAGATCACGAATAATATGTACACAATCAAATGTCATGTGCTATAAAGTGTTATGAGCATATACCAGAATGATTCATATGATGATCATTGGACGACAGTAAGAATATCCTTGAGTACTTTAGAAGAACTAAGGATATATATATATATAGTTTTGTATGAGGAAATGACAAACAAATCGCTGTAAGGTGTTACACCGATATTGGTTTTGTCACATATAAAATATAATTTCAATCTCAAATTAGACTAAGTGTTGTTTAAAAGGTAGCACAATGAGCTAGAAGTTGTTTATGCTAGATTTAGAAGAGTTCTAAATATTGTGACGGATTCTACAAAAGAAGGCAGAGTATGTCATTGTTTTGACAATGACAAAGGATGTTAAGTCAAGAGGTTCTTTGAGAACTTGGTGTAGTTCCGACAGAGTCAGAACTTTGAAGCTATATTGTGTGTGACAATATTAGTGACATATTTCAGACCGCGGAATTAAGGTTCCACCAGAAGACCAAACATATTTAATGCCGACTCATTTGGAAAATGAGTGATGCGTGAAGACGCAAATGAATTGCAAAATACATACGTTTCTGAGCATGTCAGATCCGTTGACTAAAACTTCTCCCGTGAGCAAAACATGATAAAGCACCGGAAGGCCAAGGTGTTATATCTTTACATATGTAAACTAGATTATTGACTCTAGTGCAAGTGGGAGACTGAAGGAGATATGCCCTAGAGGCAATAATAAAGTGGTTATTATTTATATCTTTATGTTTATGATAAATGTTTATATATCATGCTATAATTGTATTAACCGAAACATTAGTACATGTGTGATATGTAGACAACAAGAAGTCCCTAGTATGCCTCTTAAACTAGCTTGTTGATTAATGGATGATTAGTTTCATAATCATGAACATTGGATGTTATTAATAACAAGGTTATATCATTATATGAATGATGTAATGGACACACCCAATTAAGCGTAGCATGAGATCTCGTCATTAAGTTATTTGCTATAAGCTTTCGATACATAGTTACCTAGTCCTTATGACCATGAGATCATGTAAATCACTTATACCGGAAAGGTACTTTGATTACATCAAACGCCACTGCGTAAATGGGTGGTTATAAAGGTGGGATTAAGTATCCGGAAAGTATGAGTTGAGGCATATGGATCAACAGTGGGATTTGTCCATCCTGATGACGGATAGATATACTCTGGGTCCTCTCGGTGGAATGTCGTCTAATGTCTTGCAAGCATATGAATAAGTTCATAAGAGACCACATACCACGGTACGAGTAAAGAGTACTTGTCAGGAGACGAGGTTGAACAAGGTATAGAGTAATACCGATGATCAAACCTCGGACAAGTAAAATATCGCGTGACAAAGGGAATTGGTATCGTATGTGAATGGTTCATTCGATCACTGAAGTCATCGTTGAATATGTGGGAGCCATTATGGATCTCCAGATCCCACTATTGGTTATTGGTCGGAGTAAGTACTCAACCATGTCCGCATAGTTCACGAACCGTAGGGTGACACACTTAAAGTTGGATGTTGAAATGGTAGTACTTGAATATGGAATGGAGTTCGAATATTTGTTCGGAGTCCTGGATGAGATCCCGGACATCACAAGGAGTTCCGGAATGGTCCGGAGAATAAGATTCATATATAGGAAGTCATATTCCAAGTTTGGAAATGATCCGATGCATTTATGGCAGGTTCTAGAAGGTTCTAGAAAAGTCCGAAAGAATGGCACTTTGGAAAGTGGAGTCCCGAAGAGACTCCACTTGCATGACCAGCCAACCCTAAAGGGGAGGAGTCCAAGGTGGACTCCCCTAGGGTGGCCGGCCAACCCACCTCAAGGAAAGGTGGGAGTCCCACCTTGGGTAGGACTCCCTCCTTGAGTAGGTTTCCCACATATGGGAGGTTTTAGTGTTGGGGTCTTATTCGAAGACTTGGACTAGAACTCTTGGGGCTTCCACCTATATAATGAGGGGCATAGAGAGGGGGATGACCACTTCAAGCCTCAGCCTTGGCTGCACCCCTTAGAGGGCCGGCGCCCAACCCCCCTCTCTCCCCAAACCCTAGCGGTCTCTCTCCTCCACCACATCATGCACGCTTAAGCGAAGCTCCGCCGGATTTCTCCACCACCACCGACACCACGCCGTCGTGCTGTCGGATTCAAGAGGAGCTACTACTTCCGCTGCCCGCTGGAACGGGGAGGTGGACGTCGTCTTCATCAACAACCGAACGTGTGACCGAGTACGGAGGTGCTACCCGTTCGTGGCGCCGGAACCGATCATGATCAAGATCTTCTACGCGCTTTTGCAAGCGGCAAGTGAACGTCTACCGCAGCAACAAGAGCCTCCTCTTGTAGGCTTCGGAATCTCTTCAAGGGTGAGACTCGATACCCCCTCGTTGATACCGTCTTCTAGATTGCATCTTGGCTTGGATTGCGTGTTCGCGGTAGGAAATTTTTTGTTTTCTATGCAACGTTATCCTACAACTATGTGCTTTGGTTTTTCATTTTCTGATTTTTTTTGGAGTTTTGATGCACATTTGAATCTTGGTCAAATCCTAGGTTTGACCAAGATTTAAACAAGTATAGAACATGAAAATGAAAAGGGAAGCCTGTATCCTTCTTAGTCACCCTAAATGAAGTTTTTGGAAGGTTTTTGAAATTTCCATGTTTGAAACCCAAAACCACTTATCTTCATGCTTGACTTCATAAGATAGAATTTAGGGTCGATAGGGGGGTAGATACATGATTTGTCTGGTTTGAATATGTCTAGACCTTGTTTATCAACTTGAATGCTTACTATATGACATAAGAGGACTCTATGTGCATTGGTATTTCATTTTTTGATTTCTATGCCCATTTGAATCTTGGTAAATCCTAGGTTTGAGCAAGATTTAAACAAGTTTAACATGTGAAAATGAAAAGGTAAGTCTGGATCCTTCTCTTAGAAACTCGAAAATGAAGCTTTTGGGAGGTTCTTGAAATTACCATGTTTGAAACCCAAAACCACTTATGTTCATGCTTGACTTCATAAGACAGAGTTTAGGGTTAGGGGTAGATACATGATTTTTCTGGTTTGAATATGTCTAGACTATGTTTATCAATTTGAATAATTACTATATGACATGAGAAGGATATGTGCTTTGGTTTTTCATTCTTTCGATTTTTTCTAAATTTTTATGTCCATTTGAATCTTGGTCAAATCCTAGGGTTGACCAAGATTTCAATAAGTTTAAACATGACAATGAAAAGGTAATTAATCATGGATCCTTCTTAATTAACCAGTCAGTCTAATTAAAATGAAGCTTTTGGGAGATTTTTGAAATTTCCATGTTTGAAACCCAAAACCACACTTCTCTGCTTCATGCTTGACTTCATATACAATTAAGACAGAGTTTAGGGTTAGGGGGTACATGATTTGTCTGGTTTGAATATGTCTAGATCTTGTTTATGAACTTGAATGTTTACTATACGACATAAGAAGACTATGTGCTTTGGTTTTTTTTTTTTTGAATTTTGATGCACATTTGAATCTTGGTCAAATCCTAGGTTTGACCAAGATTTAAACAAGTTTAAAACATGAAAATGAAAAGGTAAGGCTGGATCCTTCTTAGTCACTCTAAAATGAAGCATTTGGGAGGTTTTTGAAATTTCCATGTTTGAAACCAAAAACCACTTCTCTTCATGCTTGACTTCATAAGACGAAGTTTAGGGTCGATAGGGGGTAGATACATGATTTGTCTGGTTTGAATATGTCTAGACCTTGTTTATCAACTTGAATGCTTACTATATGACATAAGAAAACTATGTGCTTTGGTTTTTCATTTTTCTGATTTTTTTTGGAATTTTGATGCACATTTGAATCTTGGTCAAATCCTAGGTTTGACCAAGATTTAAACAAGTATAGAACATGAAAATGAAAAGGGAAGCCTGTATCCTTCTTAGTCACCCTAAAATGAAGTTTTTGGGAGGTTTTTGAAATTTCCATGTTTGAAACCCAAAACCACTTCTCTTCATGCTTGACTTCATAAGACAGAGTTTAGGGTTAGGGGGTAGATACATGATTTGTCTAGTTTGAATATGTCTAGACCTTGTTTAATTACCAACTTTAATGCTTACTATATATATGACATAAGAAGACTATGTGCGCTTTGGTTTTTCATTTTTCTTATTTTTTTTGAATTTTGATGCACATTTGAATCTTGGTCAAATCCTAGGTTTGACCAAGATTTAAACAAGTATAGAACATGAAAATGAAAAGGGAAGCCTATATCCTTCTTAGTCGCTCTAAAATGAAGCTTTTGGGATGTTCTTGAAATTTCCATGTATGAAACCCAAAACGATCTTTCTTCATGCTAGACTTCATAAGATCGACAGGGGGTAGATCGATACATGATTTGCCTGGTTCGAATATGTCTAGACCTTGTTTATGAACTTGAATGCTTACTATATATATGACATGAGAAGACTATGTGCTTTGTTTTATTTTTTTATTTTATGCCCATTTGAATATTGGTCAAATCCTAGGTTTGAGCAAGATTTAAACAAGTTTAAAACATGAAAATGAAAAGGTAAGGCTGGATCCTTCTTAGTCACTCTAAAATGAAGCTTTTGGGAGGTTTTTGAAATTTCCATGTTTGAAACCAAAAACCACTTCTCTTCATGCTTGACTTCATAAGACGAAGTTTAGGGTCGATAGGGGGTAGATACATGATTTGTCTAGTTTGAATATGTCTAGACCTTGTTTATCAACTTGAATGCTTACTATATGACATAAGAAAACTATGTGCTTTGGTTTTTCATTTTTCTGATTTTTTTTGGAATTTTGATGCACATTTGAATCTTGATCAAATCCTAGGTTTGACCAAGATTTAAACAAGTATAGAACATGAAAATGAAAAGGGAAGCCTGTATCCTTCTTAGTCACCCTAAAATGAAGTTTTTTGGAGGTTTTTGAAATTTCCTTGTTTGAAACCCAAAACCACTTCTCTTCATGCTTGACTTCATAAGACAGAGTTTAGGGGTTAGGGGGTAGATACATGATTTGTCTAGTTTGAATATGTCTAGACCTTGTTTAATTACCAACTTTAATGCTTACTATATATATGACATAAGAAGACTATGTGCGCTTTGGTTTTTCATTTTTCTTATTTTTTTTGAATTTTGATGCACATTTGAATCACTACAAGAGATCTGATATACCGTGACGAAAACCCTCGTGACAGTGGTCGGTAACGTCACGTAATACTGTAATGTGTGACGTTCTTCCCCTAGTGTCACACATTCCCCAAAATCCATGACAGTCACACTATCGTCGTCACACATTGACACATTCTGTGACAGTTTTGATAGCTTCCATGTCGAATTTGGATTCGTCACAAAACAATTCAATCGGCGATATGGTATCATGTAATCGGTAGTGTGGGGGATCGAGGGGGCAAAGAAATAATGGAGAACAGAATGTCGAGATCAAATAAGAAAACTAACAAGTAAATTTGCTTGTCAAGCGTGGGGACAATACATGTTGGAAAAAATAAAAGAAAATTTGAAAAAAAAAGCTAACCCAAAGGTGAATGATCAGGATTATCTAAGTGTTAAGAAATAAGGTGCGCATGTATGTAAAATTTCCTACTTAAACTTGGAAGTTCCACCTCTTAGTAGCACCACACACATAACCAAATGTGAGCACACAACAAAATAATATTTTTTGAGGGAAAGCAACAAACTAATATATTCTTTAGGAAAAGGAACGAACTAATATTTCTTTTTCTATAAACTAAATTTACATAATTAAGTATGATTTTCACAAAAAAATTGGTAGACTATATTCCTAATACGCAAATTAACTTATGATATTCATACAAGTAGAAAATGCATAGAATTTTTTCTTCGGAAACAAATGAATTTTGTCAAAGCTGTAAAAAAAATGGCAATTGATCTTAACACAAAAATACAACATTGAACTCTATGGGTAGACTATTTCAGGCGATATAAACTTATTTTTGAAGTCAAGTGTTGCATTCCGCGCGACCCTTTCCGAAAATTTTAGAGCCCGCTCATATAATCCGCCGCCCAATACGCATCTCCTCCACAACAGCCGCCACTAGCCCATCTCTATTCTCCACCACCTGCCAACCGCTCCGGTCATTGAGGATCCTCTCCTCTGCCGTCTTTGCCTCCACGGGCAATCACCAATGTCTCCACTCCCTGCCGCTAGTCGGTGAGGCAGCCGCAACCCGCGCGCCATGATCGAACGACGAATTGATCTCCACTCTGCTTCACCCAGCCCCCGCCTTCCCTGGTGGTGATGGTGCCCACGGATCTGACCGTCCCGGATTTCCGCAGGGTGAGTAGGACACCATGCATCGCCTCTATGTCGTACCTCCACTAAGGAGAGGCGGCCAGGAGGCTTCGGTGGTTGATACTCGTCGGCGCTGGATGGATCACCGATGGCACAAGGCTTAACCGCGGCATGGCTTCCAAGACAATGACGAGCCGAAGAGTCATCTACCCCTATCTATACGGTAGTAGATTTTCTCCCTGGTTCTTGTTTTTTGTTTCTTTAACGGGTGCTTCGTTGGAATTTTGGTGTGGCAGTTTTGGTGGTTCCGTGACGAAGAACTGCACGGTACGTGGTGTTCGACAGAATTAAGCTGGGCATCGATCCACAAGCCGTAAAGATCACCCCCGTCACTGAGCTGCTACTGCCGGACTCTGTGAACGGCAACCTCTACACTGTCCAGCTGTCGTTGTCTCCATGTGAGCGCTATCCGGTCACACTTCTGGGAATTATTGTTCTTGTTGCTAGCGCTAGCAGTTATGATTTTCTGAAATCTTCCATAGTTCAACCGATCTAGCTACTTGGTAGTACTAGTGTACCACTAGTACAAGTACTCCTGCATCAGAGTTCAACCGCGATCTAGCTACTTGGTAGTACTACTAGTAAGTAACAATGTGCTTCTTTCGTGCTATATTCACATGATAAAGAAAAGGGTGAATTGCTTATGTAACCTCATAGTGTTAATCTGAATATAGAGTTCAATCAGTATGGTGCAATTTTCATATAATACATACGCAACTTTTCATATGAGCTGGACACTTTATACAATTGTGTGTTCTCTTAGTTTTTAGAACTATGCCATTTTGTTCTTAGGTTAAAAAAATATTTGCTACTGCAGTCTGCCAGCTGCTAGCATATTGCTGGGCACTTGCAAGCCGTTGGGTGATGCTTGTTGCTGAACCCAAAAGAAACAGGCGAAATGGTTGCTTGTCTTTTGAGCTCTAATTAATTTTCTTGGAATCTATTTGGGAGCATTTCTCACCAAAACTAATATCTTGTTTGTCTCTTCTTCATCAGGTGCTAGACGAGCCATCAAATGCACTACGTGGATGGCTAGTTCTCATGAGTGCTACTGCTGATTGTAGTTCTGTTGGTGCAATGCTTTATTTTAAAATATCAATTGTAGTTTTAGGTTGTAAGTATGGAAATCCTTACGGATATGATTCATGATTGTAACCTTGTGTTGGCCTAAATAATTTTGCTCGTTAGAACTCTTTGGTCAAACGAATCTGTGATGAATTTACTGTTCGGTTCGGTTGTATGTGTGAGCAATGTTGAGCTAGCGTGTGAATCTAAAATGTATATGTATTTAAATATGAAAAGTGGATTTATTATCGTCTTCGTCGACTTAATTCCATTGTGAAATCCTTAATTCTGGAAAAGTAGTACCCGAAATATCCGCAAACAAAAAAATTCTGCAATCCTCGAAATGCCAAAAAGAATCATTTTTCAAGCATTATTTTTTAAAACAATCACATGACGTCATACACATCTGTGACGCTAATCCGTGACGTTTACTAGCCATGGGATGGTGCCTTAGGTGCTGACATCACACATGACATCATCTATACTCGGTGACGTTTTCTCGCGCGCCGCGTCACTAGGAGTAATCTGTGACGGGGATTCCATGACGATGCTTGTGACGCTCAAAATACGTCACGGTGGGGTCTTCCATGACGTTTATTGCTATTGCATGATGTTTTTAGCTCGTCACAGTATATCAAATCCCTTGTATTGAATCTTGGTCAAATCCTAGGTTTGACCAAGATTTAAACAAGTATAGAACATGAAAATGAAAAGGGAAGCCTATATCCTTCTTAGTCACTCTAAAATGAAGCTTTTGGGATGTTCTTGAAATTTCCATGTTTGAAACCCAAAACGATCTTTCTTCATGCTAGACTTCATAAGATCGACAGGGGGTAGATCGATACATGATTTGTCTGGTTTGGATATATCTAGACCTTGTTTATCAACTTGAATGCTTACGACATGACATAAGAAGACTATGTGCTTTTGTTTTTTTTATTTTATTTTTTGTGCCCATTTGTATCTTGGTCAAATCCTAGGTTTGACCAAGATTTAAACAAGTTTAAAACATCAAAATGAAAAAGGAAGCATGTATACTTCTTAGTCACTCTAAAATAAAGTTTTTGGGAGGTTTTTGAAATTTCCATGTTTGAAACCCAAAACCACTTCTCTTCATGCTTGACTTCATAAGACATAGTTTAGGGGTTAGGGGGTAGATACATGATTTGTATGGTTTGAATATGTCTAGACATTGTTTATCAACTTTAATGCTTACTATATGACATACAAGACTATGTGCTTTGGTTTTTGATTTTTTTTTTTGAATTTTCTGCCAATTTGGTTTGACCAAGATTTAGACAAGTTTTACACGTGAAAACGAATAAGTAAGCCTGGTTCCTTCTTAGTCACTCCAAAATGTACCAATTGATAGGTGTGTTAACTCTGCTTCATGGAAAAAATAATGTCATGTAAATGACTTAACTTCGATTTCCTACCCTTGAATCCATAGGAAACTTTGTTCTAATGCACTATAATAATCAACCGAGTTTTTACACAACGGGTCTGTCACTTACGTGTGGTGCCCATGCGTGAGGTCCCACACTTCAGTGAGCACAAGTCACGCGCAATAGGTACGCAAACTCCCAGCCATTTTCTTTGTCAAGAGAAGACGCATCAGGATTCAGGATGCGTATTGGGAGTCTGTGGGTCCTTCTGGATCCTTCGGTTGTCCCTCTCACAAAAAAAACAAATCTCTCTCATTCTCGGCCTCGCTCGACTCGCTCGCTCGCTCGCACCTCCCTGCTCACTGACAAACCCTGCACAATAGTCAACATCGTCACCCGAAAAAGGGGAGACACCATAATGCTCTCCCTTCTTCTGTCCTTCCGAGTGATCCCTCTTCCTCCGAGTTTCACTAGCTAGACGGGCAAACACACATGTGCTGCATAGTAATAATAAAAAGGTGAGTAGAAAAATCGACCTACGAATCTATAATTAAATAGGTTAAACTAGGGTTTTGCCCAGTACTACAGATCAAGGTTCAAAAAAATCCAACTACGGGGTTCGAACAATCCCATTTCTAATCCAAGAATTTTTTCGACCTTATCCAATGGCCTCAAACTATAGGGTTAGCATCTAGTGCAGTATGTGTGAACATGTATGCACTATGTGTGCTATAACTTGTATGTCTTTCAAATTTGAACCAAATTTGAATAAGTTTGAAATATTTGAAATGGGGCTTTTGCTTTAAACGTTTGAAACCCAAAACGACTTCTCTTCATGCTAGACTTCATAAGACCGAGTTTAGGGTTAGGGGTAGTTACATGATTTGTCTGGTTAGAATATGTCTAAACCTTGTTTATCAACTTGAATGCTTACTATATGACATAAGAAGACTATGTGCGCTTTGGGTTTTCATTTTTCTATTTTTTTATTTTATGCAGATTTGAATCTTGGTCAAGTCCTAGATTCGACCAAGATTTAAACAAGTTTAAAACATGACAATGAAAAGGTAATTAATCCTGGATCCTTCTTAATTAACCAGTCAGTCTAATTAAAATGAAGCTTTTGGGAGGTTGTTGAAATTTCATGTTTGAAACCCAAAACCACACTTCTCTGTTTCAATTCATGATTGACTTCATATATAATTAAGACAGAGTTTAGGGTTAGGGGGTACATGATTTGCCTGGTTTGAATATGTCTAGACCTTGTTTATGAACTTGAATGCTTACTATATATATGACATGAGAAGACTATGTGCTTTGTTTTATTTTTTATTTTATGCCCATTTGAATATTGGTCAAATCCTAGGTTTGAGCAAGATTTAAACAAGTTTAAAACATGAAAATGAAAAGGTAAGCATGGATCCTTCTTAGTCACTCTAAAATGAAGCTTTTGGGAGGTTTTTGAAATTTCCATGTTTGAAACCAAAAACCACTTCTCTTCATGCTTGACTTCATAAGACGAAGTTTAGGGTCGATAGGGGGTAGATACATGATTTGTCTGGTTTGAATATGTCTAGACCTTGTTTATCAACTTGAATGCTTACTATATGACATAAGAAAACTATCACTACAAGAAAACCCCCTCTAAAACAATACATAGTCGGCAACGCTATAGATATTCGTTGCAAAATTTTAATCGTAGATACGCATGCATGCGTTGTAGGCTACATCTGTTATACATTATACAGTTTGCAGTTGTAAAACAAGCCCAGCCCACTAATCACGACTCAACGATTGCTTGCTTAACCCCACCAAGCGACGAACCTACGCTCGTCCAATTCCAGTCCCACTCCTTCCCTTCCCCAAACCTAGCCGCCTCAATCCGCTCCCCTAGGGTGCCTTTCAGCCATCGGCGAGCAGGCCCTCCCTTGCCGGCGACCAGTGGCGGCCGGTGATGCAGCCCACGCGATACATCCCACTACTCGCCTCCTATTATGAGATACCCTAAATCTGAGAAATTCTTTTGCAGCTAAGATGTATTTGGGCTACTACGTGATGCGGATGTTTGTTGAAAAGCCTCGTCGGCGAGTCAGAGCACGGCGGCGCGGAAGCGGAAGGGCACGGTAGAGCTTCTTGCTCTAGATGCGATTTCTCTTTTTCCCCTATTAGATTCGTCTCTTATTTTTCCTTGGTTTGAGCGATTATCAAATCTTTGTAGAAATTATGTGTATCCTTGAACGTGCGATGTCACTGGAGGCTGCAGGCGGCACGATCTGGCGTATCAAGAAGCCTAAAATAGAGCTGCATCAGTAGTAGCAACCTGCAGCAGGACGACCTGCAGGTAATGATTCATCCCCTTTTATAGATTCATATCACTTGCATCTGTTACTGCTCCTTCTCATGTGGTATTTCAGATTAACCTATCGCTTGCAAGTTTCAGTTTGCTTCTTCTGCATACAAACTAAACCCAGGCCCTGCAGCTCAATGCATATTAATGCCTCCTCACCTGACCCCTGCTAAAATTGTTGTTTTGATTTTAACCTTCAGAAGATAAAACCGCAAATTGGGTGCTGAAGTACTTGTATCTGTTCCAAGGTTACTCGAGAAGATATATCAAATGTATGTGCGTTTTTCTGTTTTACAACTTATTATTATTATTACTCATTTCTCGTATCTCTGACACATATTAATATCCTTCAATTGGTATCCTTATTTGTGTCTCTTTTGGTGTGTGCTAGATCTTCATGCCTTTGGTCAATTACATACAGTTTATTATCTATTTTATGGCCTCCAATAGTGCACCAACTATCACTTTTCCTTGGCAGAGAATCTGACATAGCAAATGAGCAAATTCAGAAGCTCTCAAGGCTGCTGCTAACATTGTATATACCACCAACGGAATTGATGATATCTCACTGAATGTGTTTTTTCATTATTCATGCAGAAGTTCATTGTCCTATTTTAAATTTGACTTCGGATATAGTTTGGCATCCTTCCAGTATAGACTATTTATGTATTTCCTTTAACTAGTCCATGCTATTATTGATATATTTTATTTATCAGCTACTAGTTTTCGTCGGTGGCACATACAAAATCTGCTGAATAATACTGACATAAATGACTCCAGCGAGAACTTATAGTAATTCCTCCCTCATATTACTTTTACAACTTCAACTTGCTAAAAGCTAAGACTACCATCACGCTTGTGACTAGATTTAGATTCACTTTTTTTTGCATCACGTGGTATATGCTTGCTTGCAGTTTTGGAATCTTACCATGGGAACCAATGCGAGTTTGAAGTGACATGGGTCCATGTTAGTAGTTTCTAAGTTTTCATTTTATGTTTTTCATGTTTTTTAACTGCACATGTATCTGCGCCTTAAAAGAATTTAGAGTATAAATGGCTGACCCTGCAAACCTCAGTTCCTGGTGTGAACTTCTACTTATGCATGTTGGAAAAATTGTAGCTTTCTGATAATTTTATTGACCATTCCATCGATTAGTTAATTAAGAACTTTGATATGCTGTCGGCTGGATGATCTAGCTTGATAATTAAATGATTGTGATCATCTATTTTATGGATTGTTCAGATCCCATCTTGGTTATTTCATGATCTTATATAGATTTCCTTTTTCATTTCCATCTGTGTGGTAGCCATAATGACGTGTGGTCTGATGAGCTGATTTAAATGCAATGGATCGCAAACATGTCTTATGCTGAACTAGTTTTGGCATGCCACCAAGGTTAGTATAGCGGCAATTTTTATGCAAGTTAACTCATTACACGCCATCACACTGTCTTGTCTTCTGCCACTTCGATACTGAAAATAGAGTTTTTTATGTGCAGGTTCCATACATCAGAAGACTTGCTCTATCGGATATCAGAATTTGTTGGCAAATTAGTAGAACCGATGTATATAGGTCTAGGTAGACTATCAAATTGTGCTGCAAAATTGTAAACTTTCTCCTTTTCAGAAAACTTTCATGTATGGATGGTGATTTCAATAATAAATATTTAATTTTTGTCACTAAATTCATTCATATTCTATGTTTTGTGTGATGTGATTTGGCACGTACGGACTACCGTCTTTCTATAAGAAAAATCTACCATAGTTAAATAGAATTTTCAATTCGTATAGGATATACCTACCAACGCATACACTTGTTGCTCTAAATCTGTAGCGATTTTGCAACGATTATCCCATGGGTTACCAACGCATCTATATTCGTTGCATTGTAGCCTTGCAACACCCAAAAACGCAACGCATTTTTATTCGTTGGTAGAGTCGCTAGCAACGCTCATATGAACATTTAGATACGCATGTCTGCGTTGCTGTAGGGGGGTGTCTCTTGTAGTGTATGTGCTTTGGTTTTTCATTTTCTGATTTTTTTTGGAATTTTGATGCACATTTGAATCTTGGTCAAATCCTAGGTTTGACCAAGATTTAAACAAGTATAGAACATGAAAATGAAAAGGGAAGCCTGTATCCTTCTTAGTCACCCTAAATGAAGTTTTTGGAAGGTTTTTGAAATTTCCATGTTTGAAACCCAAAACCACTTATCTTCATGCTTGACTTCATAAGATAGAGTTTAGGGTCGATAGGGGGGTAGATATATGATTTGTCTGGTTTGAATATGTCTAGACCTTGTTTATCAACTTGAATGCTTACTATATGACATAAGAGGACTCTATGTGCATTGGTATTTCATTTTTTCATTTTCATGCCCATTTGAATCTTGGTGAAATCCTAGGTTTGAGCAAGATTTAAACAAGTTTAACACGTGAAAATGAATAATTAAGCATGGATCCTTCTTAGTCATTCCAAAATGTACCAATTGATAGATGTGTTAACTTTGCTTCATGGAAAAATTAATGTCATGTAAATGAGTTTTAACTTGGATTTCCTACCCTTGAATCCATAGGAAACTTTGTTCTAATGCACTATAATAATCAACTGAGTTTTTACACCAACAGGTCTGTCACTTACGTGTGGTGCCCATGCGTGAGGTCCCACACTTCAGTGCGCACAAGTCACGTGCAGTAGGTATGCAAACTCCCAGCCATCTTCTTTGTCAAGAGAAGACGCATCAGGATGCGTATTGGAAGTCTGTGGGTCCTTCAGGATCCTTCGGTTGTCCCTCTCACAAAAAAAAATCTCTCATTCTCGGCCTCGCTTCGACTCGCTCGCTCGCTCGCACCTCCTGCTCACTGACAAAACCTGCACAACAGTCAACATCATCACCCGAAAAAGGGGAGACACGATAATGCACTCCCTACTTCTCTCCTTCCGAGTGATCCCTCTTCCTCCGAGTTTCACGCGACGGGCAAACACACATGTGTTGCATAGTAATAATAAAAAAGTAGAAAAATCGACCTACGAATCTATGATTAAATATAGGTTAATCTAGGGTTTTGCCCACTACTACAGATCAAGTTCAAAAATATCCACTTGAATGGTTCGATTTTGGGCTACTAATGTGCGTTGGTTTTTTAATTTTTTCTGAATGTTTATGCCCATTTGAATCTTGGTCAAATCCTATGTTTGACCAAGATTTAAACAAGCATAAACATGAAAATGAAAAGGTAAGCTTGGATCCTTTTTAGTCACTCTAAGATGACCAATCTAGTTTAGGGTTAGGGGGTAGATACATGATTTGTCGGGTTTGAATTTGTCTAGACATGCGTGTTTATCAACTTGAATGCTTACTATATGACATAAGAAGACTATATGTGCGTTGGTTTCTTATTTTTAATTTTTTTCTGAATGTTTATGCCCATTTGAATCTTGGTCAAATCCTATGTTTGACCAAGATTTACACAAGTTAATTTAAAACATGAAAATGAAAAGGTAAGCATGGAACCTTCTTAGTCACTCTAAGATGTAGTTTTTGGGAGGTTTTTGAAACTTCCATGTTTGAAACCCAAAACCACTTCTCTTCATGTTTGACTTCATAAGACAGATCGAGTTTAGGGTTAGGGCCAGGGTAGATACATGATTTTTCTTGTTTTAATATGTCTAGACCATGTTTATCAACTTGAATGCTCATTATATGATCGACATAAAAAAGGCTATGTGCTTTGTTTTTTTTATTTTTTTATTTTTTATGCCCATTTGAATCTTGGTCAAATCCTAGGTTTGACCAAGATTTAAACAAGTTTAAAACATGAAAATGAAAAGGTAAGCATGGATCCTTCTTAGTCACTCTAAAATGAAGCTTTTGGGGGGTTCTTGAAATCTCAATGTTTGAAACCCAAAACCACTTCTCTTCATATGGTTGACTTCATAAGACAGAGTTTAGGGTTAGGGGTAGATCGATACATGATTTGTCAGGTTTGAGTATATATGTCTAGACATGCTTGTTTATCAACTTGAATGCTTACTATATGACATAAGAAGAATATATGTGCGTTGGTTTCTTATTTTTAATTTTTTTCTGAATGTTTATGCCCATTTGAATCTTATTGGTCAAATCCTATGTTTGACCAAGATTTAAACAAGTTAATTTAAAACATGAAAATGAAAAGGTAAGCATGGAACCTTCTTAGTCACTCTAAGATGAAGTTTTTGGGAGGTTTTTGAAATTTCCATGTTTGAAACCCAAAACCACTTCTCTTCATGTTTGACTTCATAAGACAGATCGAGTTTAGGGTTAGGGCCAGGGTAGATACATGATTTTTCTTGTTTTAATATGTCTAGACCATGTTTATCAACTTGAATGCTCATTATATAACATAAAAAGGCTATGTGCTTTGTTTTTTTTGATTTTTTTGATTTTTTATGCCCATTTGAATCTTGGTCAAATCCTAGGTTTGACAGTGATTTAAACAAGTTTAAAACATAAAATGAAAAGGTAAGCCTGGATCCTTATTAGTCATTCCAAAATGAAGCTTTTGGGGGGTTCTTAGAAATCTCAATGTTTGAAACCCAAACCACTTCTCTTCCTGGTTAACTTCATAAGACGGAGTTTAGGGTTAGGGGTACATACATGATTTGTCGGGTTAATTTGAATATGTCTAGACATGCATATGCTTGTTTATCAACTTGAATGCTTACTATATGACATAATAAGACTATATGTGTGTTGGTCAAATCCTATGTTAGACCAAGATTTAAACAAGCATAAATCCTGAAAATGAAAAGGTAAGCTTGGATCCTTCTTATTCACTCTAAAATTAAGCTTTTGGGAAGTTTTTGAAATTTCCATGTTTGAAACCCAAAACCACTTCTCTTCATGCTTGACTTCATAAGACATAGTTAAGGGCTAGGGGGTAGATACATGCTTTTTCTGTTTTGAATATGTCTAGACCTTGTTCATATCGATCAACTTGAATGCTTAATATATATATATATATATATGACATAAGAAGGCTATGTGCTTTGGTTTTCATTTTTTGATTTTTTTTGAATGTTTAATGCCATTTGAATCTTGGTCAAGTCCTAGGTTTGACCAAGATTTTAGCAAGTTTAAAACACATGAAAATGAAAAGGCAAGCCTGGATCCTTCTTAGTCATTCTAAAATGAAGCTTTTGGGGGTTCTTGAAATCTCAATATAATGTTTGAAACCCAAAACCACTTCTCTTCATGCTTGACTTCATAAGACAGAGTTAAGTGTTAGGGGTGGTAGATACATGCTTTTTCTATTTTGAATATGTCTACACCTTGTTTATCAACTTGTTGAATGCTTATTTTATATGACATAAGAAGGCTATATATGTGCTTTGGTTTTTCATTTTTATGTTTTTTTAATTTTATGCCCATTTGGATTTAAACAATTTAAAAACATGAAAATGAAAAGGCAAGCCTGGATCATTTTTAGTCACTCTAAAATGAAGCTTTTGGGAGGTTCTTGAAATTTCAATGTTTGAAACCAATACGACTTCTCTTCATGCTATGCGCGCATGGCATACCTTGCATATCATTCGTGCATATATTTCAATATATATTTGAACATATTCTTGGGGATATATATATATATATTTCAATCTCTCTCTCTCGATCTATATATCGTTGGTGCCCAAGAAACACACTTATATATATACACATGCACTTTATGCGCAAAGGCGCGGGTGCCTCCAATAATGTGTGTGTGCACTCGATCGATGATCCCTAAACCTTAAACCCTAAAACCCTAATCCCTAATCCCTAATTATACCCTAAACGTACACCCTAAACACCCTAAACACTAAAACCTAAACCCTAGACCCTAAACCCTAAACACTACACCCTAAGCCCTAAACCCTAAACACTAAACCCTAAACCCTAACCCTAGACCCTAAACCCTAAACCCTAAACCCTAAATATATTTCAATCTCTCTCTCTAGATCTATATATCGTTGGTGGCCAAGAAACACACTTATATATATACGCATGCACTTTATGCGCAAAGGCGCATGTGCCTCTAATAATGTGTGTGTGCACTCGATCGATGATCCCTAAACCTTAAACCCTATGTTTGACCAAGATTTAAACAAGTTAATTTAAAACATGAAAATGAAAAGGTAAGCATGGAACCTTCTTAGTCACTCTAAGATGAAGTTTTTGGGAGGTTTTTGAAATTTCCATGTTTGAAACCCAATACCACTTCTCTTCATGTTTGACTTCATAAGATAGATCAAGTTTAGGGTTAGGGCCAGGGTAGATACATGATTTTCTTGTTTTAATATGTCTAGACCATGTTTATCAACTTGAATGCTCATTATATGACATAAAAGGCTATGTGCTTTGATTTTTTTTATGCCCATTTGAATCTTGGTCAAATCCTAGGATTGACCTAGATTTAAACAAGTTTAAAACATGAAAATGAAAAGGTAATCATGCATGGATCCTTCTTAGTCATTCAAAAATGAAGCTTTTGGGGAGGTGCTTGAAATATCAATGTTTGAAACCCAAAACCACTTCTCTTCATATGGTTGACTTCATAAGACAGAGTTTAGGGTTAGGGGGTAGATCGATACATGATTTGTCGGGTTTGAATATGTCTAGACATGCTTGTTTATCAACTTGAATGCTTACTATATGACATAAGAAGACTATATGTGCGTTGGTTTTTATTGTTTTTTTGTTTTTTCTGAATTAATGTTTATGCCCATTTGAATCTTGGTCAAATCCTAGGTTTGACCAAGATTTAAACATGTTTAAAACATATAATGAAAAGGTAAGCCTGGATCCTTATTAGTCATTCTGAAATGAAGCTTTTGGGGGGTTCTTGAATCTCAATATAATGTTTGAAACCCAAAACACTTCTCTTCATGGTTGACTTCATAAGAAATAGTTCAGGGTTAGGGGGTATATACATGATTTGTCGGGTTTGAATTTGTCTAGACATGCTTGTTTATCAACTTGAATGCTTACTAGCTATATGACATAAGAAGACTATATGTGCTTTGGTTTTTCATTTTTTGTTTTTCTGAATGTTTATGCCCATTTGAATCTTGGTCAAATCCTAGGTTTGACCTAGATTTAAACAAGTTTAAAACATGAAAATGAAAAGGTAAGCGTGTATCCTTCTTAGTCACTCTAAAATGAAGCTTTTGTTGGGAGGTTTTTGAAATTTCCATGTTTGAAACCCAAAACCATTTCTCTTCATGCTTGACTTCATAAGACAAAGTTTAGGGTTAGGTGTAGATACATGATTTGTCTGGTTTGAATATGTCTAGACCTTGTTTATTAACTTCAATTCCTACTATATGACATAAGAAGACTATGTGTGCTTTTGGTTTTTCATTGTTTTTTGATTTTTTCTGAATGTTTATGCCCATTTGAATCTAAAGGTGAGAGAACACGTTAATGGTTATTCTAACAAAGGTCATGCTTGGTATCTTACCTATGTATTATGCTACATCACAAATGTAAAATGAAAATATGTGCATCTCTATAAACCCTAAACCCTAACCCTAACTATATAGAAAAAGATGAACAATCCATGCTTTTCGATTGCCTTTTTTGTTTGGCTTGATTTCAAATTTAGTGGGGAGGGGGGGTAGGGGACGAGTGTGTTTCTTTCGATGCCTCTCTCGTATTTGCTAGTTTTGGGGGGTCACACAAATTCAGGGTACCATACTGCCCACCCCCTCCCTTCACGCGCGAAAAAAGTGAGTTACTAACTTGGCTTTCCTACCCTTGAATCCATACGAAACTTTGTACGGAGTTCTAATACAGTATAATGATCACTCGAATTATTACACCAACAGGTCTGTCACTTACGTGTGGTTCACATGCGTGAGGTCCCACACTTCAGTGAGCACAAGTCACGGACAATTTTTTGCATATGTTGCAAAGGATAAAAGGTGGAAGAGGGATCACACGGAAGGAGAAGAAGAAGGGAGAGCAGTCACGGCCTCGAAATGCTTCAACCTTTCCGGGAAGTGATGTTGACTGGCACGCAAGGTTTTTCAGTGCTGCAAACCTGCAGTGCGGCGATTTTGACAGAAATAACCCTTTTGGCAAAGAAAAGCACGGACTGACCCTCTGAGCAATCTATTTCACTGGACTATTTTTTTTGGTGGCTCATTCTGTGTTTTTCTTCGCCAAAAGGGTTACTTTGTCAAAATCGCCCCCCCTGCAGTGCATGCTAGGCCCCCGTATAATATTCTTTTTTTTCAATGACAAAAGGGGGGAGATAGAGAGAGAGTCTTGACGACGTGTCTTCACTTGACAAAGAAGATTGTTGGAAGTTTGCCTACCTACCGCACATGACTTGTGCTCACTAAAGTGTGGGACCTGCATGCATGGGACCCTGCAGCCCTCTTAGGGCAGACGTGTGAGACGCAAAATATGGTTTTTAGTTTAGTAAGGCAAAAAAATAAGCCTTGGAGGGCCGAGGCGGGGCGGCCGTCCGCCATTTTATACCTTTACGCCCCCCACACCTCGTTTCATTTGTCATGTCTACCAAGGAAGAGCTTGGAGGAGAAGATGCAGTCCTAGCTTCTCGACCCCCTGGCGCCCCACGCATAAATACTACTACCAGAAGTACACTGTCTCTAACAATCCTGCCTGCGAAGGGAGATCTCGGAGGAGACGATGCGGGCTCAGCGTCCCCGCCGTTGATGAGCCAGGACACAAGGGTTACTACGCCTCTTTTAATTACCTTCGTTTTGCTGGTAATACTCGGACTTATATCTGTTATCTTCCGCAGGAGAGGGTCGATATCGCCGGAGAAGATGATGTGAGGCAGATGATCAAGCTCGCAGGAGAAGATGATGTAAAGGAGATGGTCAAGCTTGGAGCAGAAGATGATGTAAAGGAGATGGTCAAGCTCGAAGAAGATGATGTAAAGGAGTTAGTCAATCTCTCGGAGAAGATGTGGTGGCATTGGACCAACCGCGGTCGTTGGGCGAGATCCCGGAGATTCACTTACCTCGTTTGCACTGGTAATGATATGCCTGATCTATAACATTTTGAACATTTTTCGTCGGCTTACACATGAGCTATCTCGGCTTAGGGTCAACAAGGCCCCGGGAGCGGAACTTCCGCATCTCGGCGCTGAGAACTCCGAGTTACGCCAGAAGCGCCCTGGGGAATCGCACGCGCAGGCGCAGCACATCCGTTCGCAGGATCTCTCATCCTTCGACGTCAGGTTCCAGCGAGAGGTCGTAGAAGAAGATAAGTTGCCAGCTTCCCCGCCGTTCAAGAGGATGAAGGAGCTGAAGACGGAGGTTAATATTAGCTGACTTTGGGTTGCTGGTTTTTGGTACTTCGAGTCACTGACATGTAGACACCACTTAAGTCTGTCCTACATGTTAGTGACCACATTCGTTAATCAGCTATTTTGTGCATTTCGTTTGCCGGTAACGCTCGATATGTTTGTTGTTACCTTTGGCAGGATCACTCCCCTTGCTTATCCTGTCGGAGGATGAAGTTCGATCTTGCCAGCATGCGGGAGGAGAACAGAGAGTTAGGGATCAAGTTATTTCAGTACAGGCAGGCGGTGTCTTTCCTAGAAGTGGATGAGATCACGGCCTGCGCTCGTAGGAGTTGTGACGAGGCCATTCATCTGGGAGAACGGATCAAAGCTCAGCTTGTCTCTTTGATGGAAGTCGCAGAACGCGTGATTTTCAATGCTAGAGAGGCGCGGGGATGACTTCTGGCGGCTGAAGAGTCAAACCAAGTAAAGTTCGACCAAACCTATCAGCACATATAATATTTTGTAGACACCATATGAAAATATAATTTATTTTCTATCTAATAATATTGATTTTGTATCTTGCATATTAATGCATTTGGTAAAAACTTAGTCAAACTTTCTATCTAATAATATTTTCGACTTTGTATTATTTTTATTCATTTTCCCCCTTGTTGTCATGTTTTCTGTCTGGCTTCCCCAGCCCATCCATCCGTAACCCACATGCGCGCGTGACACGAGTAGTGGGAGACATGGTGCCCAAAGGGATAGCTTTTATTAATGGTGGCGACGGTTCCCTAGGCCAATGCTGGCGATACGTCTCATCGTCGCTAGCTGTGCCTTCCCCATGCGGCCGTATTAATGCACACCACTGCTCCTTTGCGCCTCCGTGGCTGATCAAGTAAGTTTGATCATAAAAGATGATCACATAAGCTCGATGATTACCTATAACCTAAAAATTATCTTAATTTGTAAACGAAGACATAAAATAACTAGTTGTTTGATTAGGAAAGACAAAGGAAATTTCTATTGAGATTGAGTTTATTTCATAGTTGTTATAGACACATAGCAATATTACCAGGAGATAGGATTGTAGAGAAAGCAATCCATAGGTATTTTGGAGGGTTCTCAATCCTTTGAATCAAGCAAGCTCTATAGGAAAAATCCCTATGTGTAAAAATCCTACTCCGTACAAGATACCTTTAGAAATCCTTTGAACCAAACAAACTCCGATTCATATTAGTTGACTATAATATGGATATATCTAGACACATTTTAGTTCAAGATTCATCCATATCATTTGACAAGTAATATGAATCAGAGTGAGTATATTAAATGGAGTAGTATATATTGTTCGAAAAAATTAAGTTATACTGTACTAATAAAGAAACCATTTCTGTGGTCAAACTGATTTGACGGGACAGTAACTGCACCAGGACGTAGTGGCGTGCTATCCTAGCCGAAGTTTTACTCGGTGCCTCGATGCAGCTGCTGAAGAATAAAAAAGTCATATCCACTCCTACTCTTCACCTCCATCGTTTCCATCCTTGGCTCTCCACTTCCATCATCGTTCTCCACTCGCCAAGCGCTGCTAGCAAATTTTTTCATCCTCTAGATCTCCCATTTGCATAGCTTTCTCTCCTCACCCCTCCGCAGAACCGCAGCACTCCTCCTTCCCGCTCGACTCTCCTACAAAACTCCAATCACACATACTTGCTTCCGCCCTCTTAAATCCTTCTCGTCTCCATGGCGGCATCGAACGACGACCAGTGTATGGCGACCGGGGAAGCTCCCCGCCGAGCTGTTCAATCTCATTGCCCAGAGTCTGGACGTTACAGTCGACGTCCGGCTAGCCGCATGCTCCAAAACGCTGTGCCGCCATGTCGCCGACAACATGAATCTACACCATTGGGATGGACCCTGCTTGCTGATGCCCGATTCTGCCCATTGGCACTATGATGATAGTAGTGCGCACCACACAGTGTACCACGTTGTGCCCCTCGACCATCCTCGGCGCACAGCCATCCTGCCGTTCATGGACAATAGATTCTGGGTTGGCATGAACGGCGACTGGATCGCCGGCGTGGACAGTGGTGGGAACTGGTTCCTCGCGAACATCTACACGCACCAAGAAATCTCCCTACCATCGTCGGAAACTTGCAACATTTTTCGGGAGGAATGGATTGGCTTCCCCGACTTGCCTCCTGAAAGGTACATGACGTATGGGCGTGCCATGTTTTTGTTGAAGATTGTAATTTGCGAAGTGCCCACAAAAGCTGGACATTACTCAGATTACAAGCTCATCGCTCTATTCAATTCTGGACTCGCTTACCTGGCAAATGGTAGCCAGGAGTGGAGGTTATTCTCTCTTTATAGATGGGGTGTAGATTACAGTGACGCCATCGAGCACAACGGCTTCATTGTTGCGGTGGATGGGTGGACCGGCACCACATATTGCTGGGATCAATCACAGGCCGGTAATTCTTCAATCCATATGATATACTTCGCAATAAATTTTAATATCAAGCCCATTCATGATATATTGTAACTAAATTAACTAATTGGTCAATAAGATTTTTTTTCACCTTTCAAATAACTGTGCACCATTTAATTATCCTAACCTGACTGAACCATTGCTACAAACGAATTACAGTAGTATATGCAGTGCACTAATCTGTCAACCCAAACCAGATTATTGCAGTATATGAATGCATTCCTGAATTAGTTACTGCATGCTCTTATCAGAATATGAATAAGGAGCTTAGCCCTGGCCTCTTCATCAATTGATGCATGCAAACTTTCAATTTATTTGAATATTCGATGTACTCAAAGCATTACAATCATGGATCAGATAAGGTTGAGACATGTATCTACCATCAATGAATATGAGTGTAATTAACATACATCTCAAATGGGAACAACTTTATTTCTTCGAGTTTTTATACAAGTATAATGACTGCATCCTCCATTTGATCCTACAAATGTGAAGTTGCAGCTACTGGTATTTTTGTCTTCCTGAGCCATTCAAACACTATTTTTTTTTGTCTCCGTTTACAATGCAGAGGCCCACCTTGCCCTGCCATTCGTGATCCCATCACCGATGAAGGAACCGTCTGGCAGATGGTTTTTAGCTCGATCAGCCGATGGCAAGCGCTTGATGATCATCCATGAAGATCGGTATATACGTAGCAATGATCACCTTGAGCCTGCAGAAGTTCTGCATCATGGTAATGGCCTTATCCTGCGAGAGTATCCTGCCCCTGTCATACATATTTTTGAGAAAGATCTATCCCTGATTGGACCCAATTGGAGTCGAGTTGACAGCCTTGGCACACACTCTCTATTCATTGGACTAAATTATCCAATGAACCTGAAGATAAATGATGGCAATGCTCCTGATGGAACATTGACTCCGTTCATGAGGTCAAATTGTGTGTACATCGCGTACTATGCATTTCGGGAACCAGCATTTAGTTGTATTTGTCGTTGTAACCTGCAGCAAGGGGAAAATGAGCTCATGGGAGTTATCACCCTTCCAGAAGATGGTTGGGGATTTCCCCGACAGGCGACAATGTGGTTTAAGCCTAGTCTGAAAAATATCTGCATGTTGATGCAACCCTAAACTGAGCCATGAATCTTTCTGGAGAAAATAATCTTTTTTGTACGATATGTTTGAACAATTCAGTAATCTGTTCCGTATCTTAAGATGCTCTTCCTTTTTTCTGAATCTTATATACCTGGACCCATTTCAGTGTGTCTGTTTACTCATTTTAGTGTGTATGTAGCCCACATTGAAGTAATCTAATCTTATAATTTAAAACGGATGGTGATGAACTCTGTATTTCCATCCTTCGTAAACCGTGCATGTCTGTTTATTTTTAGTTTCATTTCAGCAACTGTTATTAGTATATGCACACCTTTTTTTTAATGTTGAGAGGAGTATAAGGGCATTACAATGCTATATAATATATGGCGCTAATAGAGAACAAATGAATGTCAAAAGATTGTAAAATCCTCCAGGTACTCTCCTTGCAGCGCTAACTGATGGCAGACTGACTTCCTGTTGGTTCCGGTGCTTTAGCTAGGACAGGTGAAAAGAGTTTCACGCCCTGCTTTCTTTTACGTCAACAGTAGGCCTACCACAGGGATTCACCTCTCCAACCGCCAAACGACGAGGAAATAATTCCTAGCGCCCTTGCAGTAGCGCCTGTGTTGGACGTGCCCTAATGTTTTCATGCTAAAAGGTGCAATCTTTTAAGCACTTGGGTACGGTATTTCCCCACCAGCCTGGATGCGGAGCCGCCAAACGCGTCTTAAGTTTTAAAATAGCGTGCTAAATGAATTAGCGGCAGCCTCCTTCAAACGATATGAACGCTATATCGTGGTAATAGTGTGGTATATTTTAAATAGCATTTTCAAAATAATACTAAATATAGCCTAAAAATAAATAGTTTTACTAGAGCGAATAGATATATATAGTCCAAAAGTGACTGAATCATACATACATAACCACATATAGAAATAGATCTCAAGTATTTTAGAAGGCTAACATCAACATTTCACAAGGCAACAACATAGTATAAATTATTTATTAAAACATATTAGCATTAGCGATATTATCTTCTGACTTAGAAGTGGAATCAACAGATTGTAGTTCATCACCACGAAAAAGTGAAAGCAACTTGCCTGAAAAAAATAGCGCGCTAACACTATGAAGTTTTAGGGCGATATAGCATGCTGTTTCGCAAATAGCGCCTCAATGAAGCAAAATTACTAAGCGTGGACCCTCTAGATATGCTATAGCGCGCGTGTAGCGGAGAAATAGTTAACGGGGCGTCATGGAGGCCCTGGGTTGACAAAGCAGCCTGAGTACGCATCTAAAAAAAATCTGCCTGAGGATGCATGCTTGTAAAAAAGAGAGAGCAGACTACAATTACTTCAGTCCCGAACCCTCTATCTCTCCCACCTACTTCACCTCTTTTACACTAATGACTGCCATGAACGGCTCGCCTCCTCCCTCCACCGGCAGCTGCCTGGCGGTAACGGCCGCCAACACAGATGAACATCGCCGATATTTCCTGAACTCAGCCGATTTGATCCACCGCATCCTCCAGCAGCTTGATGGACGTCCAGTCTCTTCTATCTAGATCGTGACTAGAGAAGGATCTACGGGTACATTCGTTTCTTACCCTTTGGCAGCGTCGGTTCCATCTCTTGCGGTACTTTCTTCTCCGCTGGAAGCACCATCTGGCTCGGCACTGATTTCCCTGGCGGCGGCACCAGCTTCTCCGGTTGCGCCGACCCCAACCCCCGCTGCACGGTCTTCTCCGGTGGCGGCACCACCAAAAGTGGTCGTAAGTTGTCCCGAACTCACTAGGATGCAGTGTAAGTAGTCAATGATAGTTGGGGTTTTAACAAGTTCTTTTTCTTTAATGATGGGAAACCGTAGTAGTATTCTTCTGCAAATGTTTTTTAATGACGGGAAACAAGAGATGTTAAGTACTAGTTCGGCAAAAAAAGATGTTAAGTAATAGTATCCATCACAGAGCAGGGTTTCGCAGATCGAACATACAAATATATGCTCCATGTTACCTGTTTGAAAGTCTGAAAGCTTGCTCAGTACATGTAAAATCAAATTGTCTTGCTGCTGCTAGATTTTGTGCAAACTAATTAAAGAGATAGCTAGATGCATTTTCTCCATGTATGTTACGTTCTGATTTATATGTTGTTGATTGATATATACCGTGCTTAACTAGATGTAGAAGCAAACTCGCTCGAACGTCAATGAGCAACTACGTCTTAGGACTGGTGATTGTACATGTCCTCTGCACCCCCCCCCCCCGAGTTCAGAATTCAAAGAAATTCACTAGCCAACAAGCCCACGGTGACGGGCAAAAGGTGTGATGCAGCAATTCAACGTTGTATATTAAAAGGGCGAGGGAAAGGCCGCCCTAAACGGGTTGGTCACTCGGCGGACCCTCCTCAGCCCTCGCGCTTCTATGTGCAATCGGACGGCAACGATGACATGTATATGTTGGTCATCCCCAGAGAATTCAAGCAATGTCTGAAAGGGATTCTTCCCAGGCCTATCAAGCTCAAGACCAGCGTAGGCTGCGCCTGGTATGTGCACATCGATGAGTACCAGGGTGAACTGGTCTTGAAGGATGGTTGGTTCGGGTTTGCAGAGGCGCATGAACTGCAGCTCGATGACATTCTCGTCTTCGAGGTGAAATACACTTCCTTGATGAATGTGTTGATCTACGACTGTAACACCTCCACCCAGAGGGTAATATTTTGTGCTGATCACCCTTAGTTGCATGCATGATCTGCAGTGCTTTTAGGAAGAGGGGATCAGAAACACCTCAATATTTTATTGAATTAACTAGATGCTGCTTTTGGACCTGGGGTAGTGCCCTGCTGATGTTCATGCTGAACTTGGTTTTTGTATTAAGCTGAACTGGTGATCAGATACAATGTGATGAGACTTTGTTAATTAGCTAATATAGTATATGTTAGACATGTTTTATTTTACTTTAATTTACTGTGATATGCTGCGGTAGTTTCAATGTGCGGTCTGATGATTTGTATTATACCTAGCTACATGGAGCTCAACATTTTATTTTAGAAAGTGTAAAAGTGACCAGTTTTTTTGATCTGATTGTAGCGAACGATTGTAGCGAACACAAGTGCGTATGGTCAAACCCCCAAAACTTCTCATATTCATTGTTACATGGTCGAGATATAAAGGTATTTTACGCATGGTTTAATACTCAACCGCTTACATCCATGTTTGTTTGCAGCTTTTTTTACACCTCTTAATGCTCCCTCCGATCCTTTTTTTGAGATACTGTTAGTTGTAGAGATATCCATTTTATCATCAAGTAATGAGGATCAGTATGGAGTATCGTTTTTATTTTACCAAAATAAATGGATATACTTGTATAGTACAACGTAGCCCGAGGCCCTTAGCTACGAATGCAATTTTTGTGTGCACACTGATCGGATCATAACCCACACGACATGTCTCACTGGTATGTAGGTCCGGGCCCCACCAGATACTGATAAAGCCCAGTGACCCGCCGGGTGAAGTTTTCTGTGTGGATTCCTGCGTACCTGGCTTCGTTCCTCCAAGAAACGCGCATTTTTTTTTACCGGGGGGACACGCGCATTTATTCCCTTGCTGATGTATCATTCTCAGTTTCTCACAGCCCCCTCATGTTCAGATCTCCCCAGATCCCTCGCCGTCCATCTCCCCTGAGTCCTCTCCCTACACCACCGGCGTCCACCACCGCTCGGACTACGCGGCTTGGACTCCGTCCTCTACGGATGCGGCGACGTTGCACCTAAAAACTCCACTAAGGCGGCGCGGCATCCCCGATTCTCTCGGTCCATGGCTGCAATGGCGGTATGTTTCCCCCGAATCACTAGCGTTGCCGGTCACATCTTTATTATATCTAAGCTGTATTGCCGGTTGCTTAGCATTGTTTGATATAGACTATTTCTCTCATCCAGTGTATATATTAATCCTCTGGTAAAGACTCGGGCTACACATGCACGCATGCTAGCTAGGTTGGGACTGGATCTAATGTGTGCAATAATAATCGTTCAAATATGATATTGGTCAATCCACGGCCGATAATCACATATGAGGACACCGAGCATGCATGTCTGGCTTATGGACTCTTTAGGCCGACGCTGTTTTTTTTTGTTTTGTTTGCTTGGTCGATCTGTACTGGTGGATGATGAACTGCAGATGCATTACTCTGATGCTAGACCTAGCCAGCAAGCATGCATGGCTCATGCTAGCTTGATTTCTATTCTCATAGCTACTATTTATATCGATTTGGCTTCTGCGATACAATGATACACTATGCTGAATAATTTGATGATACAAGGTTGTACATATCATCCTAGCTAGATTCAGAAGCTTATTGTTCAGACTGTGTGTTCGATAAGAACAATGATCCGCTGACTTTGCTAGGTGCCTTTGATTATGCATTTGCTTGGAATTACGGTCAGAAGCTAGAGGCATTATCTAATTGAGGCCTCTTTTTTGCAAGTTGTTCAAACAAGAAGCTCAAGCTTGGAGAGAGCTTATCATGGAAGGAGACATCTCGTAGAGCCAGCCCCGATGTGCAAGGTGTTTAGGCGCATCGATGAGGAGAATACCGCCGATGCCTTCGCAAGGTACTATGTACATCGGAGTTAGAGGTGATTACCATCCCCAGTCGTGTTCTACCCTGGTTTTACGGTGGGTGTCCAGAGTCTATCAACCTGAAGATGTCCACTGCATGCACCTGGATTGTGGACCTGAAGCAACAAGATGGCAATGTTTTAATGGACGCAGGATGGCTAGAATTTGTCAAAGCACATGACTTGAAGGTAGGATACCTCCTGGCCTTCAAGAAGATTGACACCAAATCATTGCAGGTGCTCATATTTGGTTACAATTGCTGTGAGAAGGTTATATGGTGTTCAGGTTATCACCCATCGCTGGGGCAACAAAATGAATCACAGCTGTATTAAGTTGTCTTACAAATGTTCTGTAGAGAGAGCTGGTCTATAATAGTATAATGATGCATTGTGGTGAACATGATGGTACCATTACTGGATTAGTGGATTGCCTAGCCCTTTCCATTAGTTCGGACTTTTGGTTGTGTTGGCTTGTGTATGAAGCTTGGCATGGTATCGAGCCCGTGGTCTCGAGTTCGAGACCTGGCTTTCGTAATTTATCCTAAAAATTGGTGCTGCCCTCCGTTGCCCTCCTCGGAGTCCACGTATATGCCTCTTGAGAGTCTCCTTGTGTTGACCTCTTCCCTTCTTCCGGTCACACGTGAGGAGGGGTGTTGAGATGTATAAGTGGATTGCCTAGCCCTTTCCATCGCCTCGACTTTTGGTTGCGTTGGCTAGTGCATGAAGCTTGACAAACCTTATTTATATGTACAGCTCTCTAGTTGTACTATTAATTATTATGTGCTTATGTTGGCTGGATTGTGATGAACATGAGATGTTCTGTTGTTTCCGTAAAGAAAAAAACGTGATGTTTTTTCGAATCCTGCGCTGGATATGTTTTGCACAAACTAGTGAAGTGCCAGCTGACAAAACATATTATGTGCAAATAGGCAACCCTCAGTAACGATCATGGGTTCAAGCGTCCAGGATCCAGTGCCTTGACATCAGCAAGCACAGATGAACAGTTGGTTGACTTGTAGATTTGGACGTTGGATCGAAAGTAGATAGCTAAGAACTAAGTACTGTAGCATGTAGCATATGTACTGTTCATGGTCTCTTTCCGGGTTCAAGTGCTACCCCATGTAGCACCACTTTTTTTGGGGGGTTAGCCCAGACAACCTTCCCAATAAAAAAAAGTACTACCTTCCCTGCATGGGCCAATTGTTTGTACTTTTGGGCTGCCGCCGGCCATGTACATGGTGATTGCTGTCACCGCTTACTTCACGATAACAATCCAAAAACATTTAATGGGCCTCCGACTCATGCCATTGGGGCCCTTCCTAATTTAAACACGGAGATCCTATGATTGGCCCTCAAGAAACCGAGATTCTACATATAAAGTTATTTTTATTTCGTATCAATTATGATTATGATTCTTTTTAAATGCGCATAGCCAGTATGCGCATCTACATGGGATCTATATTTTGATATATTCATATAGTCGATTTCAAAATTTTCATAAATTATTTAAAGTTCCAAGATTTATTCTATCAGTTTGCAAGATCTTTGAGTGTATTTGTAGTTTTAAAAAATGACAAACCTCTTCATCAGATTGTTGTTAACAAGTGTAGTGTTGTGAACCCAAAATATATTACATACTACCTCGTAGATCAAATTTGAACTAATTAAGTTGAACTAAAACCTGGATCAACAGTTAGTATGGATTAGGTGCATAGAGTACGAAAAACAAATGAATAGGCAATATTTCTGTTTTTCCTTCAGTTGAGAATGCTAGAGCAGGACCCATTTGCCAATAGCGTCCCTCAACATTTGAAGGTAAAGACAAACGGAAGGGATCGAAAAAAAGCAAGTATCCTACATATCTCGGGTTAAAACATATCGAGAAATCACACATTTCTTGTACATAGAGGCTGACATCGTGGACCCATCGACCAGCCGTGGAAAAAAAATCCAAGAAAGGAAACAATTATCGTACAGAGAAGCTGACATGTGGGACGCATTTTGCAGCAGCGTCCTCAACTTTAACAAAGGCGGCAGGGGATCGAAAGAAAAAGCAAAGTTGCCAGAAATCAGCGGTCAAAAATAAATCTAAGAAATGAAATGTTTATTGTTCATAGAGGCTGACATGTGGGACCCACGAGCCAGCAGCGTCCTCAACGTTTCAAAGGCGGCAGGGGATCGGAAAAAAAGGCAAGTGACCATATATCAGGTGCCAAAAATAATCCAAGGAAAGAAACTTTTATTGTACATAGAGGATGACATATGGGTCCCGTTTTGCAGGAGCGGTCTCACCGTTTCCAAGGCGGCACTGGATCGAAAAAAAGAAAGGAAAGGTTTATCGTTCAAAGAGGCTGAGATGTGGGACCCATGGGCCAGCAGCGTCCTCTTAGTTTCAAAGACGTCAGGGGATAAAAAAGGCAAATAGCCAGTAATTAGGGTCAAAAATAAATCAAACAAAGAAAACTTTTACTGTTCATAGAGGCTGACAGGGACCTAAGAGCCAGCAGCGTCTCAACGTTTCAGAGGCGGCATGAGATCGAAAGAAAAAGGCAAATACCAAGAAATTATGGGTCAATAATAAATCAAACAAAGTAAAGGTTTATTGTTCATAGAGGCTGACATGTGGGACCCCTGAGCCGGCAGCGTCCCCAACGTGTTAAAGGCGGCAGGAGATCGAAAGACAAAGGCCAAAAATCAGTTGGTAAAAAAATCCAAGAAAAGAAACATTTACCATTCTGAGAGGCTGACATGCGGGACCCATGAGGCAGCAGCATCCTCAACGATTCCAAGGCGGCAGGGGATCAAAAGGGGTCAAAAATAAATCCATCATAGGAAACTTTTATTGTTCATAGAGGATGTGGGACCGACCTGCCAGTAGCGTCCTCATCGTTTCAAAGGGGGCAGGGGATCAAAAGAAAACGGCAAATAGCCAGAAATTAGGGGTAAAAAATAAATCCAATTTAGGACACTTTTATTGTTCATAGAGTATGACATGCGGGACCCATGAGCCAGCAGCTTCCTCAAAGTTTCTAAGGCGGCATGAGATCGAAAGGAAAAGGAAAGTGACCAAATATCAGGAGCCAAAAATAATCTAAGGAAAGAAACTTTATTGTGCATAGAGAATGGCATGCGGGTCCCATTTTGCAGCACCGGTCTGAAGGTTTCCAAGTCGGCATTAGATCGAAAGAAAAAGACAAGTGCCAAATATCAGGAGCCAAAAATAATCCAAGAAAAGAAACTTCTATTTTACATAGAGGATGACATGCGGGTCCCATTTTGCAGCCGCGGTCTCAATGTTTCCAAGGCGGCACATGACCAAAAGAAAAAGGAAGTAGCCAGAAATAAGGGTGTCAAAAAATCCAAGAAAAGGAATATTTCAATTGGGCTGTTTCTGGCCATCTGGGCCTTCAAACTATCCCGCTGGACGCCTTTTGACTCGTACAATTTCAGCCCATTCCAAAACAGGAAAGTCCTATGCCTCGCAAAAACAAAAAAAAACAAGGAGATTCAACATATAAGTTTGTTTATGTAAAATAAAGATTTAATTTATCCCTTTGCAATAGCTCAGAGCAAAATACACTGTTTATTGTCTGCAAAATAATCAAGATATCACATGTTTCTTAATACGAGGAGGCTGACATCGGGGACCCATGCACCAGCAGCGTCGTCAACGTTTTAAAGGCGGCAGGGATGGAAAGAAAAAATAAACCAAAAATCTGTTGGTACAAAATCCAAGAAAAGAAACATTTTCGTTCTGAGAGGATAACATGCGGGACCCATGAGGCAGCAGCATCCTCAGCGTTTAATGTTAGAGGCTGACATGTGGGACCTGTGAGCCAGCAGCGTCCTCAACATTTTAAAGGCGGCAGGAGATCGAAAGAAAAAATAAGCCAAAAATCATTTGCTATTCAAAATCCAAGAAAATAAACATTTACCGTTCTGAGAGGATGACATGCGAGACCCATGAGGCAGCAGCATCCTCAACGATTCCAAGGCTGCAGGGGATCAAAAGAAAAAAAAAAGGAAATATCCAGAAATTAATTAGGGATTCAAAATAAATCCATCAAAGGAAAGTTTTATTGTTCATAGAGGATGACATGTGGGACCGACCTGCCACCAGCGTTCTCATCGTTTCAAAGGGGGCATGAGATCAAAAGAAAAAGGCAAGTAGCCTGAAATTAGGGGTAAAAAATAACTCCAAGAAAGGAAACTTTTATTGTTCGTAGAGGATGACATGCGGGACCCATGAGCCAGCAGCTTACTTAAAGTTTCAAAGGCGGCATGAGATCGAAAGAAAAAGGCAAGTGACAAAATATCAGGAGCCAAAGATAATCCAAGAAAAGAAACTTTATTTACATAGAGGATGACATGCGGGTCCCATTTTGCAGCAGCGGTCCCAACGTTTCAAATGCGGCTTGAGATCAAAAGAAAAAGAAAGTAGCCAGAAATTAGGGGGTCAAAAAAAATCCAAGAAAATAAAGTTGATGGACATAGAGGATGACATGCGGGTCCCATGAGCTAGCAGCTTACTCAACGTTTCCAAGGCGGCAGGGGATCAAAAGAAAAAGGAAATAGCCAAAAATCAGAGGGTGAAAAAAAACAAAGAAAATGAACTTTTATACTACATAGAGGATGACATGCGGGTCCCATGAGCCAGCAGGTTCCTCAACGTTTCAAACGTGGCATGAGATCGAAAGAAAAAGGCAAGTGACCAAATATGAGGAGCCAAAAATAATTCAAGAAAATAAAGTTTTATAGTACATAGAGGATGACATGCGGGTCCCATGATCCTGCAGGTTCCTCAACGTTTCAAACGTGGCATGAGATCGAAAGAAAAAGGCAAGTGACCTAATATCAGGAGCCAAAAATAATTCAAGAAAAGAAACTTGATTGTACATAGAGGATGACATGCGGGTCCCATTTAGCAGCAGCAGTCTCACCGTTTGAGAGGCTGCGCGGGATCGAAAGAAAAAGGCAAGTGACCAAATATCAGGAGCCAAAAATAATCCAAGAAAAGAAATTTTATTGTACGTAGAGGATGACATGCGGGTCCCATTTTGCAGCAGCGGTCTCAACGTTTCCAAGGCGGCACAGAACCAAAAGAAAAATGAAGTAGCCAGAAATCAGGGGGTGAAAAAAAATCCAAGAAGAAAGATTTCAATTGGGCTGCATCTGGACATCTGGGCCTTCGAACTATCCTGCTTGGCATTTTGACTCGTACAATTTCAGCCCACTCCAAAACAGGAAAGTTCCGAATTTTCTAAAAAAATCAGGAAAGTCCTATGCTTCGCAAAGACAAAAAAACAAGGAGATTCAACATACAAGTTTTTTTATGTAAAAATAAAGATTTAATTATCCGTTTGATATAGCTCAGAGCGCAATACACTGTTTATTGTCTCGCAAAATAATCAAGATATCATATGTTTCTTGTACTGGGAGGCCGACATCGGGGACCCATGAGCCAAAGCGTCGTCAACGTTTTAAAGGCGGCGAGGGGATGGAAAGAAAAATAAACCAAAAATATGTTGGTACAAAATCCAAGAAAAGAAACATTTTCGTTCTAAGAGGATGACATGCGGGACCCATGAGGCAGCAAAGATCCTCGGCCGTTTATTGTTCATAGAGGTTGACATGTGGGACCCGTGAGCCGAGCGCCACGAACGTTTTAAAGGCTGCAGGAGATCGAAAGAAAAAATAAGCCAAAAATCGTTTGGTCAACAAAATCCAAGAAAAGAAACATTTACCGTTCTGAGAGGATGACATGCGGGACCCATGAGGCAGCAGCATCCTCAACGATTCCAAGGCGGCAGGGAATCAAAGGAAAAAAGGAAATATCCCGAAATTAATTAGGGGTTCAAAATAAATCCATCAAAGGAAACTTTTATTGTTCACAGAGGATGACATGTGGGACCGACCTGCCAGCTGCGTCGTCATCGTTTCAAAGGGGGCAGGAGATCAAAAGAAAAAGGCAAATAGCCAGAAATTAGGGGTCAAAAATAACTCCAAGAAACATAACTATTATAGTTCGTAGAGGATGACATGCGGGACCCATGAGCCAGCAGCTTACTCAACGTTTCAAAGGCGGCATGAGATCGAAAGAGAAAGGCAAGTGACAAAATATCAGGAGCCAAAGATAATCCAAGAAAAGAAACTTTATTGTACATAGAGGATGACATGCGGGTCCCATTTAGCAGCAGCGGTCTCAACGTTTCAAATGCGTCTTGAGATCAAAAGAAAAAGAAAGTTGATTGTACATAGAGGATGACATGCGGGTCCCATGAGTCAGCAGCTTACCCAACGTTTCCAAGGCAGCAGGGGATCAAAAGAAAAAGGAAATAGCCAAAAATCAGAGGGTGAAAAAAAATAAAGAAAATAAACTTTTATAGCACATAGAGGATGACATGCGGGTCCCATGAGCCAGCAGGTTCCTCAACGTTTCAAACGTGGCATGAGATCGAAACAAAAAGGCAAGTGACCGAATATCAGGATCCAAAAATAATTCAAGAAAAGAAACTTGAGTGTACATAGAGGATGACATGCGGGTCCCATTTAGCAGCAGCGGTATCACCGTTTGAGAGGCTGCACGGGATCGAAAGAAAAAGGCAAGTGACCAAATATCAGGAGCCAAAAATAATCCAAGAAAAGAAATTTTATTGTACATAGAGGATGACATGCGGGTCCCATGAGCCTGCAGGGTCCTCAACGTGGCATGAGATCGAAAGAAAAATGCAAGTGACCAAATATTAGGAGCCAAATATAATTCAAGAAAAGAAACTTGATTGTACATAGAGGATGACATGCGGGTCCCTTTTAGCAGCAGCGGTATCACCGTTTGAGAGGCTGCACGGGATCGAAAGAAAAAGGCAAGTGACCAAATATGAGGTTCCAAAAAAAATCCTAGAAAAGAAAGTTTTATAGTACATAGAGGATGACATGCGGGTCCCATTTAGCAGCAGCGGTCTCACCGTTTGAGAGGCGGCGGGGGATCGAAAGAAAAATGCAAGTGACCAAATATGAGGTGCCAAAAAAATCCAAGAAAAGAAAGTTTTATAGTACATAGAGGATGACATGCGGGTCCCATTTAGCAGCAGCGGTATCACCGTTTGAGAGGCGGCAAGGGATCAAAAGAAAAAGGAAGTAGCCAGAAATCAGGGGGTCAAAAAAAATCCAAGAATAGAAAGAATTTTGGTTCATAGAGGATGACCTGCAGGACCCATGATCCTGCATCGTAAACGGCTCGATCGGAGAGCGTTGAACGAGATGGCGCGATCGAGAAAAAAAACAATGCCAGAGAGGCTGCCATCTGGGCCCTACATCCCTCGGCGGTGCGGATTTGCGTTGACTCGGCCGGCGAACCCGAGAATTCGAGATGCACCACGTCCCGGGCCACCATACGCCACGTTTTGGCCGTCTTCGTCGGGCTAGGTGGCCTCAAAAACGAGAAAAAAACGTTTTGACATGCACAACGAACAGACCCAAAATCGTTGGCCATGGTACACTAGCAACCACGGCGCGACTTCAACTTCGTCGGTTGATACGTCTCCGACATATCGATAATTTCTTATGTTCCATGCCACATTATTGATGATATCTACATGTTTTATACACATTATATGTCGTATTTATGCATTTTCCGGCACTAACCTATTAACGAGATGCCGAAGAGCCAGTTGTTGTTTTCTGCTGTTTTTGGTTTCAGAAATCCTAGTAAAGAAATATTCTCGGAATTGGACGAAATCAACGCCCAGGGTCCTATTTTGCCACGAAGCTTCCAGAAGACCGAGGGGGAAAGGAAGTGGGGCCACGAGGCGCCGCCACAACAGGGCGGCGCGGCCTGGACTCTGGCCGCGCGGCCCTGGTGTGTGGGGCCCTCGTGTGGCCCCCCGCGTTGCCCTTCCGCCTACTTAAAGCCTTCGTCGTGAAACCCCCAGTACCGAGAGCCACGATACGGAAAACCTTACTGAGACGCCGCCGCCGCCAATCCCATCTCGGGGGATTCTGGAGATCACCTCCGGCACCCTGCCGGAGAGGGGAATCATCTCCCGGAGGACTCTTCACCGCCATGGTCGCCTCCGGGGTGATGAGTGAGTAGTTCACCCCTGGACTATGGGTCCATAGCAGTAGCTAGATGGTTGTCTTCTCCTCATGTGCTTCATTGTCGGATCTTGTGAGCTGCCTAACATGATCAAGATCATCTATCTGTAATTCTATATGTTGTGTTTGTCGGGATCCGATGGATAGAGAATACTATGTTATGTTGATTATCAATCCATTACCTATGTGTTTTTTATGATCTTGCATGCTCTCCGTTATTAGTAGAGGCTCTGGCCAAGTTTTTGCTCTTAACTCCAAGAGGGAGTATTTATGCTCGATAGTGGGTTCATGCCTCCATTAAATCTGGGACAGTGACAGAAAGTTCTAAGGTTGTGGATGTGCTGTTGCCACTAGGGATAAAACATTGATGCTATGTCTGAGGATGTAGTTATTGATTACATTACGCACCATACTTAATGCAATTGTCTGTTGTTTTGCAACTTAATACTGAAAGGGGTTCAGATGATAACCTGAAGGTGGACTTTTTAGGCATAGATGCATGCTGGATAGCGGTCTATGTACTTTGTCGTAATGCCCAATTAAATCTCACAATATTCATCATATCATGTATGTGCATGGTCGTGCCCTCTCTATTTGTCAATTGCCTGACTGTAATTTGTTCACCCAACATGCTATTTATCTTATGGGAGAGACACCTCTAGTGAACTGTGGACCCCGGTCCATTCTTTTACATCGAATACAATCTACTGCAATACTTATTTTACTGTTTTCTACAAACAATCATCATCCACACTATACATCTAATCCTTTGTTACAGCAAGCCGGTGAGATTGACAACCTCACTGTTTCGTTGGGGCAAAGTACTTTGGTTGTGTTGTGCAGGTTCCACGTTGGCGCCGGAATCCCTGGTGTTGCGCCGCACTACATCCCGCCGCCATCAACCTTCAACGTGCTTCTTGGCTCCTCCTGGTTCGATAAACCTTGGTTTCTTTCTGAGGGAAAACTTGCTACTGTGTACATCATACCTTCCTCTTGGGGTTCCCAACGAACGTGTGTATTACACGCCATCAAGCTCTTTTTCTGGCGCCGTTGCCGGGGAGATCAAGACACGCTGCAAGGGGAGTCTCCACAATCCAATCTCTTTACTTTGTTTTTGTCTTGCTTTATTTTATTTACTATTTGTTTGTTGCATTATATCAAAACACAAAAAAAATAGTTGCTAGCTTTACTTTATTTACTGTCTTGCACTTTATATCAAAAAACACAAAAAAATTAGTTGCTAGTTTTACTTTATTTACTGTCTTGCACTCTATATCAAAAACACAAAAAAATTAGTTACTTGCATTTACTTTATTTTAGTTTATTTCATCATGTTTCCTCCTAAGTTTACTCTGAAAGATATACCGGTAGGACGTGGGTCTATAATTGGGAAGGATAATATAGAAGATTTTTTCACTCATGTTAGTACCACTGAATATTTTGAAGATAGACACTTGGTAGAACTTGCTCCTACTTATAAAATTGATGTTGCTTCTTTAGTTCACATGTTGGAAACTAAATTTGTTAATCTTAATCCTATAATCCAACACATGTTTCTCACACTGGGTGATATGGAAGAAGGGGAAAAGAAAGATTTTGTATTAGAAACCCTTCTTAAAGAATTTGGGGGAGTAGCAAGAGAAGCTAGAAAAGTCTTCACTAAATATAATATGCTAGGCTCTTATACCAATTTTGCCAGTACCCTTGAAAAAATGGGAAAAGATAGACAAAAGTATACTAATCAAGTTAATTATGAGGGAGATATTAAAACCTCAATACCGTGCAAACTCCTAGGAATGTGCGAGGCACTAGAAAATAATTATGCTTGGCTTGTTCCCGAATATTTGTTTGATGAGAATAGCAAGCCTAAGACTAATGAAAAGGGAGCCTCTGAAACTTACATAGATAAGATACAATGCATGGTTGAGAAAACTCCCAACACCCCTGGTTATGATGTTGATGCTTCATCTCTTGATAACACTTGATACACACTTTCTGCGTCTAGCTGAAAGGCGTTAAAGAAAAGCGCTTATGGGAGACAACCCATGTTTTTACTACAGTATTTTTATTTTATATTTGAGTCTTGGAAGTTGTTTACTACTGTAGCAACCTCTCCTTATCTTAGTTTTGTGTTTTGTTGTGCCAAGTAAAGTCTTTGATAGTAAGGTTCATACTAGATTTGGATTACTACGCAATAACAGATTTCTTTGCTGTCACGAATTTCGACCTGCCTCTATGTAGGTAGCTCAGAAAAATATGCCAATTTACGTGCGTGATCCTCAGATATGTACGCAACTTTCATTCAATTTGGGCATTTCCATTTGAGCAAGTCTGGTGCCATTTTAAAATTCTTCTTTACGAACTGTTCTGTTTTGACAGATTCTGCCTTTTATTTCGCATTGCCACTTTTGCTATGTTGGATGAATTTCTTTGATCCATTAATGTCCAGTAGCTTTGTGCAATGTCCAGAAGTATTAAGAATGATTATGTCACCTCTGAACATGTAAATTTTTATTGTGCACTAACCCTCTAATGAGTTGTTTCGAGTTTGGTGTGGAGGAAGTTTTCAAGGATCAAGAGAGGAGGATGATACAATATGATCAAGGAGAGTGAAAGCTCTAAGCTTGGGGATGCCCCGGTGGTTCACCCCTGCATATTTTAAGAAGACTCAAGCGTCTAAGCTTGGGAATGCCCAAGGCATCCCTTTCTTCATCGACAACATTATCAGGTTCCTCCCCTGAAACTATATTTTTATTCCATCACATCTTATGTACTTTGCTTGGAGCGTCGGTTTGTTTTTGTTTTTATTTTGTTTGAATAAAATGGATCCTAGCATTCATTGTGTGGGAGAGAGACACGCTCCGCTGTTGCATATGGACAAATATGTCCTTAGGCTTTACTCATAGTATTCATGGCGAAGTTTCAATCTTCTTCGTTAAATTGTTATATGGTTGGAATCGGGAAATGCTACATGTAGTAATTCTAAAACGTCTTGAATAATTTGATACTTGGCAATTGTTGTGCTCATGTTTAAGCTCTTGCATCATATACTTTGCACCCATTAATGAAGAAACACCTAGAGCTTGCTAAATTTGGTTTGCATATTTGGTCTCTCTAAAGTCTAGATAATTTCTAGTATTGAGTTTTGAACAACAAGGAAGACGGTGTAGAGTCTTATAATGTTTACAATATGTCTTTTATGTGAGTTTTGCTGCATCGGTTCATCCTTGTGTTTGTTTCAAATAACCTTGCTAGCCTAAACCTTGTATCGAGAGGGAATACTTCTCATGCATCCAAAATCCTTGAGCCAACCACTATGCCATTTGTGTCCACCATACCTACCTACTACATGGTATTTCTCCGCCATTCCAAAGTAAATTGCTTGAGTGCTACCTTTAAATTTCCATCATTCGTCTTTGCAATATATAGCTCATGGGACAAATAGCTTAAAAACTATTGTGGTATTGAATATGTACTTATGCACTTTATCTCTTATTAAGTTGCTTGTTGTGCGATAACCATGTTCCTGGGGACGCCATCAACTACTCTTTGTTGAATATCATGTGAATTTCTATGCATGTCCGTCTTGTCTGAAGTAAGAGAGATCTACCACTTTATTGGTTAGGGCATGCATATTGTTAGAGAAGAACATTGGGCCGCTAACTAAAGCCATGAATCATGGTGAAAGTTTCAGTTTTGGACATATATCCTCAATCTCATATGAGAACACTAATTGTTGCCACATGCTTATGCATTAAAGAGGAGTCCATTATCCGTTGTCCATGTTGTCCCGGTATGGATGTCTAAGTTGAGAATAATCAAAAGTGAGAAATCCAAAATGCGAGCTTTCTCCTTAGACCTTTGTACAGGCGGCATGGAAGTACCCCTTTGTGACACTTGGTTAAAATATGTGTATTGCGATGATCCGGTAGTCCAAGCTAATTAGGACAAGGTGCGGGCACTATTAGTATACTATGCATGAGGCTTGCAACTTGTAAGATATAATTTACATGATACATATGCTTTATTACTACCGTTGACAAAATTGTTTCACGTTTTCAAAATAAAAGCTCTAGCACAAATATAGCAATCGATGCTTTCCTCTTTGAAGGACCATTCTTTTACTTTTATGTTGAGTCAGTTCACCTATTTCTCTCCACCTCAAGAAGCAAACACTTGTGTGAACTGTGCATTGATTCCTACATACTTGCATATTGCACTTGTTATATTACTCTACATTGACAATTATCCATGAGATATACATGTTATAAGTTGAAAGCAACCGCTGAAACTTAATCTTCTTTTGTGTTGCTTCAATACCTTTACTTTGATTTATTGCTTTCTGAGTTAACTCTTATGCAAGACTTAGTGATGCTTGTCGTGAAAGTACTATTCATGAAAAGTCTTTGCTTTATGATTCATTAGTTTACTCATGTCATTACCATTGTTTCGATCGCTGCATTCATTACATATGTTTACAATAGTATGATCAAGGTTATGATGGCATGTCACTCCAGAAATTATCTTTGTTATCGTTTACCTGCTCGGGACGAGCAGGAACTAAGCTTGGAGATGCTGATACGTCTCCGACGTATCGATAATTTCTTATGTTCCATGCCACATTATTGATGATATCTACATGTTTTATATACATTATATGTCGTATTTATGCATTTTCCGGCACTAACCTATTAACGAGATGCCGAAGAGCCAGTTGTTGTTTTCTGCTGTTTTTGGTTTCAGAAATCCTAGTAAAGAAATATTCTCGGAATTGGACGAAATCAACGCCCAGGGTCCTATTTTGCCACGAAGCTTCCAGAAGACCGAGGGGGAAAGGAAGTGGGGCCACGAGGCGCCGCCACAACAGGGCGGCGCGGCCTGGACTATGGCCGCGCGGCCCTCGTGTGTGGGGCCCTCGTGTGGCCCCCCGCGTTGCCCTTCCGCCTACTTAAAGCCTTCGTCGCGAAACCCCCAGTACCGAGAGCCACGATACGGAAAACCTTACTGAGACGCCGCCGCCGCCAATCCCATCTCGGGGGATTCTGGAGATCACCTCCGGCACCCTGCCGGAGAGGGGAATCATCTCCCGGAGGACTCTTCACCGCCATGGTCGCCTCCGGAGTGATGAGTGAGCAGTTCACCCCTGGACTATGGGTCCATAGCAGTAGCTAGATGGTTGTCTTCTCCTCATGTGCTTCATTGTCGGATCTTGTGAGCTGCCTAACATGATCAAGATCATCTATCTGTAATTCTATATGTTGTGTTTGTCGGGATCCGATGGATAGAGAATACTATGTTATGTTGATTATCAATCCATTACCTATGTGTTATTTATGATCTTGCATGCTCTCCGTTATTAGTAGAGGCTCTGGCCAAGTTTTTGCTCTTAACTCCAAGAGGGAGTATTTATGCTCGATAGTGGGTTCATGCCTCCATTAAATCTGGGACGATGTGATGTAAAGTTCTAAGTTTGTGGATTTGCTGTTGCCACTAGTGATAAAACATTGATGCTATGTCCGATGATGTTCTGATTGATAACATTACGCACCATACTTAATGCAATTGTCTGTTGTTTTGCAACTTAATACTGGAAGGGGTTCGGATGATAACCTGAAGGTGGACTTTTTAGGCATAGATGCATGCTGGATAGCGGTCTATGTACTTTGTCGTAATGCCCAATTAAATCTCACAATATTCATCATATCATGTATGTGCATGGTCGTGCCCTCTCTATTTGTCAATTGCCTGACTGTAATTTGTTCACCCAACATGCTATTTATCTTATGGGAGAGACACCTCTAGTGAACTGTGGACCCCGGTCCATTCTTTTACATCGAATACAATCTACTGCAATACTTGTTTTACTGTTTTCTGCAAACAATCATCATCCACACTATACATCTAATCCTTTGTTACAGCAAGCCGGTGAGATTGACAACCTCACTGTTTCGTTGGGGCAAAGTACTTTGGTTGTGTTGTGCAGGTTCCACGTTGGCGCCGGAATCCCTGGTGTTGCGCCGCACTACATCCCGCCGCCATCAACCTTCAACGTGCTTCTTGGCTCCTCCTGGTTCGATAAACCTTGGTTTCTTTCTGAGGGAAAACTTGCTACTGTGTACATCATACCTTCCTCTTGGGGTTCCCAACGAACGTGTGTATTACACGCCATCATCGGCCATGGCAACTTTTCTTGTAGTGCCTCTGGATGCCGCGTGGGTCGCCCTTGAGGACGAGGACGAACTCGAACAGCACGCCCGGCTCCACGTCCATCTCCGACGATGAAGACGACGGCGTGGCAGGCGACGGCGAGCATGCAGCTCTGCCGCGGCCATGACCACGACCACAGCCGCGAGCTCGGCCTCCGCCTCTACCAGACATGGCGTCGACTCTTGTTGAGATGGTGGCGGTTAGGGTTGGGGAGAGAGGCGCTAGGGTTTGTGTGTGAGAGGGACGATGAGAGGCGGCCCTTTTTATAGGCCGGAGGGAGGCGGGGGAGCGGTGGCGCTCATTAACGCCAGCACGCAAAGCTAGACGGGACGAGACGCGTCGTTGTGCCTCTGCGGGAACTGCACCGTCGTTGCGCGCCAATAACTTCCGTCGCGAGGTAGGCGACGGTTAGGTTAAAATTTATTGTGCCGCTGACGGGTCAGCCCCGCCACTCCCCGCCTCGCTTTTCGGTGTGTCCGGCATCCCCGGTGCGTCCCCTGTGGGGCGGGGACGGGCTCGGGGCGCCGGACACCGTATCGGGGCGCGCCGGACAAAATTCGGCTTTGGGGGACGCGACTGGAACCGTTTTTCGGTCCGGCGCGCCCCAAATTGCTTTGGGGACCAAACTGTCCCCAAACACATCCGGATCGAGTATTTGGGAGACGTGTTTCATTCGTGCCGCGTTTGGGGGACATCGCTCCACAGTCGCGTCCCCCAAACGCCGCCCCCAAACTTTAAAATACTTATTTTTTATTTAGTATATAGAAGAAATATGTAGGTTAAATAACGCTGATAATATTCAAAGCGGTGCAACATACACAAATTACATATAAAAACTTGAAAAATATAAACAAATTTACACATAAAAATTTGAACTACTTCTTCTTTGATGGCCCCGCCTCGTCGTCCTCACGGTGGCGCTTCCTGCTCGTCACCTCTTTCGAACAGGCGGTGTCATCCGACGCATCGGAGGAACTTGTATCCTCCTCGTTGTCGACGGAGCTCGCCGGCTGCGCCTTCCGCTTCGCTTTCGCCTCCGCCTTCGCCCGGGCCGCCACCGCCACCTCAGCCTTTTCCTCCTCCTCGGCCTCCTCCTCCTCCTCCTCCTCCTCCTCGGCATCCCATTCCTCGGCGCTGTCCGGCGGCGTGGAATCATCGCCGCTGCTGGGCGTCCGGACTCTGTCCCACCAATGGAGCCATCCTAGAGACTTGCCCTCGTTGTCGGTGTCTGATGAAAGCCCGGAGAGGTCGCTCATTGTGAGAAGCTTGGATGAATGGCGGCCATTTGAAGATCCGAAAACGCCTACGTACGGGTCTTATTGAGCGCGGATGAACGGCGGCACAGATATCCAAGAGACCGGCGGTTGCTCTTCTGCAGAGTTCGCGCTCCATTCCGGAGGTTCGCGCGTCGATCAACGCGGTTGCCAATGCGACGGTTCCACTTGCCGGCAACTGCATCATCCCTAGGTAGGCGGCGGTTGAGCGTCTGTCCGTGAGTCACTGACGGGTCAGCCCCGCGTCGTTTCGCCTCGCTTTTCATTGTGTCCGGCGTGCCCGGAACGTCCCCTGTGGGGCGGGGACGGGCTTGGGGCGCCGGACACCGTATCGGACCGCGTCGGATAAAAAACGGCTTTGGGGACGTGGCTGAAAACGTTCTTTTATCCGGCGTGCCCCGCGCTTTGTGGGACGCGACTGGAGATTCTCTAAATCATTATTCAATATGGTAGATGAAAGATTGCATCTTTTCATCGTGTGAACTGGATGCTACCGATGGGGATGCACGAGTGGCTAGTTTGGTTGAAAGAGATGGGGTGCGTATCGGTAAAGAGGTAACCATAAAATTGCTAAACATTAATTCATGCCAGGTCCAGATTTCAAAACATGATTGAAAAAAAAGCAACAATAAATAGTGATCGTAGTCTCACTCATGCAGACGGGAGCACCATTCTTTTATGACGTTCCACATGGGCTGGAAGAGGTGGTTATGTAGTACAAACAAAGATACAATAATACAGCAACATATATCACAGAAAATGGCGTGACTCTCTCTTGCCTTTTTTTAGCAAACATGCAACCTTTATTATTAATCAATCAAGGTTACATCATCCACCAGTTGTGGATATAAGAACAGGGGCGGTTCAGCTAACCATACATTAGTTTCATAATCCTCTACTGATCTAGCTAAGACATCTGCCACCTTTGAAGCTTGAATAATCTGTTTTGCCAGTTGGGTAGGACACTGCCTATTTGGCTGATGCTCACAAGTTCACAAACAATCAGAACATTTTCTCTCTATTTGGAAGCAAATTTTTTATTCAGTCTTTCCAGAATTACAGCCAATTCGGTCAGAACCAGTTTAAATGGAGCTTGTCTATTATTGCAATGTTATAGTCTACAGAATAACAATGCGTGTGACATATGTGCAAGCTAATTCACATTGTCAGGTTATGCTCAAGCAAGCAATAGCAGCCTGGCTGCTAATGATTTTACCAGTGACACAGGAAGAATAAATTATATCAGTGGCTACCTCAAATTTTTAGGGCATCTCCGACCGAGCGACCCATCCCGCGCCCGCGCGTCCGGATGAGCCGGACAAAAACCCGGCCCAGCGCGCGGACCCATCCCTAAAACGGATGGCCGCGACGTCCGGGACGACCCAAACCCGGCCCGAATCCGGGACGAGTTTGCGTGGCCGCGGACGCCGATGGCTGGCCGCTCGCGTCCGCCCCTTGTCCGCCCCTGGCCCGCATGTCATAGGCAGAAATATTTTTTCTTCATTAAAAAGGTACCCATTACATTTTTTTTTAATCTACTACTCCTATCCTAATACGTACGGGGCCGACAGCCTCGCCGGCGACTCCTCGCCGACGCGCCGTCGGGGCAGTGGATTTCACTCGACGCGGGTGGCCTGTACGCGTGAGGATTCCACTCCAGCTTACAAGCTGGGTGGCGCGGTGGAGGCCTTCATCCTCCTTCTTTCCGTCCTCGTGCCTCGGGCGCGCTCGCGCTCCGCCTCCTGCGGCGGCACCATCCGCTTCCCGCATAGCTCCAGCTCCTGCAGGGCGGCGCGTTCCACAGCGGTCCGCGCCTCAAGGCGGACGCGGCCGGCGGCCTGGGCCTCGTGGTTCTCGTTCCGCCGGCGCATGCGCTCTTGTCGGCCGCGCTCCGCCGACGCAGCAGTCTCCCGGTCGCGCCGCTCGGGCGAGGGCAGCTGGATGAGGTGGCGGGCTGCTCGCATAGCGAGGAGCTGGTTCTTCTGGCCGAGGAGGTCGCCTAGTCGGCGGCGGCCGGCCCGGCAGGTGGCCTCGTGCTCCTTCGTCACGCGTGTGAGGTCGGCGAGACGCTCCTCGATGGCGGCGTTGATGTTCGCCAGCGCGAGGTCCTCCGCGTCGACGAGCTCCTCCTCTGCGGCGGCCCCCTCCTCCGCGGCCTCGTACCACCCGTCCGCGGTCTCGTGCCAGCCGTCCGCGGCCGCCTCCACCATCTCCGCGTCCTCTTCCTTCTTCGCCGCCGCCTCGGCAGCGACGCGGAGCGCCTCGTCGTCGGCGACCCACCGCGCGTCCGCGCGCTCCTCCTCCTCCGTCAGCGGGAACCTAGCCCGGGCGGCGAGGGAGAGCTTGGCACACGTGGCCTGCAGAGTGCGCGGCATGGCAACGGAGAGGGCGCCAGAGAAGGTGGAGGGGAGAGGACGCCGGAGCGGGTGTGATGAGATCTGTGAGACCGCCGCCGTCTTTTATAGCCGGCGGCCTTGGGCGGGAAAGTTGGGCGCGAGCGCGCGCCAATGGCTTTTTCGCACGCGCGGGAACCTTGGTGTGCGCGGGAACTTTCCCGCGCGTTCTACCGCCCGCCATTGCTGTCCCGTCGAGGCCTGCCATGGCGCAGCGCCGCGCAAGGAAGATGAACCACGTGGCGTCTTTTTGGATCGCCGCGTTGGGCGCAGCGTGCGACCCAACCGGACACGCGGGCGCGGGCCGCTGTCCGGGTGTCTGCTCGGTCACCCAAACGGCCCAAAACGGACGGCCCAGCGCGTCCGTTTGGGTCGCTCGGTTGGAGATGCACTTAGCCTCTGCAATAAGGTAACGTGTCAACTGGATACTCCATGCATAAATTTGGCTTCCAACTGTGCATTAGATTATTAGATGGGTTCCTGGAATATTCAGCATTAACACTCGATAGCAAAGTATAGTCTGTTGACCAGTTTTCAGAAGGCAATGGTTGATTGACCTTACCTGATGCTCTGTTCTTATGTTATAATTGTTGTTATGACAGTGCTATCAAATTGTTATTATGGCTACTCTTGCTTCAGTCTCTGAATACCAACATGTCACTTTTCTTTGTCAAAAAATTGAAGGAAAGGAGCTGATGTACGTGGTTACTTTGTGTGGTCTCTTATTGACAACTTTGAGTGGACGTTTGGATACACAGAAAGGTTCGGATTCTACCATGTCGACTTCAGGACACAGAAGAGGACACCAAAATTATCAGCTCAATGGTACAGGAAGTTCCTCAAAGGTTCACTTCTGAAGAGTGAATTTCAAAATGGATCCCAGCTGCAGCAGTGCACTTCTTGAGGCACTCGTCACTGTTTTCCTCGCCTGACTATTATGTAAACATCATGCTTAACATGTTGATCAGCCTATAATTTGTTCTTCTGCGCGCTAAAACTGGATATAATATGGAACTGCCAACTGGATGTAAGGGGAAATATTTTTTGATGCTTAGTCTTGCAGAAATGCAATCCATGCGTGTCGGACAATGTGAAGTTGTACTTGCAAGGCATCTGTATGTGTGCAAATAAATGACCAGTATTCAGGTCAGTGTTCTATGAACATGGACATATTTATGCGTCTGAATAAACCATGCATGGTGCAAATTATGAATGGTTTTCTAGTTACGCTGTAAGGTCACTACAGGGGCAGCAAAATTGTCTGCAAATTGGCATAGTAAGTTTATAAAGGCTATTAGCAGATAGAGATGCCATATGAAGAGCCCCCTATGAATTCTGCATCTTAGCAGCATTGAAGCACAAAATTGTCAATGTTCATGTGTGTACATGTTGTATGTACATGATGTGGTGAAGCGATGCATTTAGATTTCCTATTTCATGACTATTACACAAGCATGGTTTAGCTCTATCTGTATCTATATAGATTTCCTATTTGCAGTGCGATAATGATGATAACTGAACAACCCTCATGTTTTGATCTCTTTTTAGTCATTCAAGGTACGCTAAAAAGGGCAATAGCACCACCATAGTAGAATAGCAGTTTCATGCTACCGAAACAATGACATATTTGAGATTACCGCACATACTTGGGATACACAATAGGAAATGTCTATTGTCATGTAAACTACTGCAGGAAAGGAGCAGATGTGCCAGATAATTTTGCCTAGAGGTAAATTTGAATGGCTTTCTGGTTACACTAACAGACACATAAAATTCTCCACATATGAGGAGTCCCTCTGAATTATTTGTATTCCTAGCATTATAAAGTACAGATTTATCTCTGTTCATATGTGACTATGTGTACTGGTTGTATGTACATGATTTGGTAAAAAAAAATTATATCCCCATTTACCTGGTGAATTCCTTATGTTGCTGTATAACTATGCTCCAACTCCAACAGTTCATCACATCTGCAGCTAAAAAAAATCAACAAAGTGAACTAGAAGTTGCAATATGATCAATGGATAGTTTATGTGTTACAATGTAATGATAATACATAATTCAGTTACATAATTAACTGTACTATCTTTGCTCGATGATTTTGGTAAATTTTCAAGATCACCAGTGAATACATTGCCATCTTATCAGCAAGAACTTCCAAAAAATCATCTGCACTACTTCTGTTGAATACCTGCACTTTAGGTATTCATAGTGGAGTAAAGCATCCTGAGTTTGTAACACAAATCACAAATTCTTGAAATCATACAAAGAACATGTCTTAGGTAAGTACAAATATCAAATCTGCTGCATACACAATCCAGTTAGCCCCAGTTTCTCTTAGGCATATCATATTTCATAGAATAAAGACACCGAGAATTGGATGCAAAGGTCACTAATAGAAGGGAATGTCAGTCCAAGTTCAGGGTTCCACTGTTTCAGTTATTCTGATGATTGAATCACTCTTTCACAAGACCCATTTGAAGTTTCTCAAGAAAGATAATGCGATGGATTTTGAAATACAGATATACATCAAGATAACCACTATTTCCGGCTTTCAAGATTGTTTGAAGCTGTTCCCTGAAAACATATTACATGGAACAGTATCATAGTGCTAATACAGAACTTTTCTTCACACAATCTGTAGTAAGCTAATAGATTTCATCCCACCATCTGTGAAACTGTACCATAGATAAATATAAATGAAATGTTGGATATCCACTATGAAATAGAACGGCATCATAGAGCTAGTACAGAAAGTTATCGCCAATCTGTAGCGAACTAATAGACTTTATCCATTCATTTGTGAAATTGTACCACAGATGTTACTAAGTGAAAAGCTTGATTTTCGCTATCAAATAAAGGACAATTTGATCGATACATATCTCATAAGACAATATCTTCACCTTGTCTGAGCAAAAAAGTGTGTCTACATGCAGCAGAAACTCTTCATCGTCAACTATAACTATTCTCCCTGTGTGGGTGTAGTAGGAGGGGACGAAGGCGCAGGCGTCGAAATGGTTGTCGAAGGTCCCCTTAGAGTCTTTGGGCCCTTGTCATCAACGACCTCCACAGCAGCTCTCTCCTTGGCTTTTTGGGCCCTCTGAACTACTTCCTCCTGTATTTAGAGTTATCCCCCAATTAGAAGTGCGAACTATCCAGTGAAGTTCAGAGAAGCAAATGAAGTGCATAACAACAGTAAATCGTAAATATAAATTATACAGCGATCAGCAATGATTAATCGCTGAAAATAGTTGGATTATATGACATTGAACTAGACATGAATAAATTAAAGTATAGAGGAGCTCTGCCCTAGAGCGAATTCAAATCAAGTTCAGAACTTTTTAGTTGCCATTGAGAATTCACAAGCTTAACTGCTACCACCTGGCGTAAGGAGCATATAAAAGTTCTCAAGTAGCTAGATTGAACGTAATGCCAGTTTCACAATTCCATGGCAACACACTTTGCTATATCCCCGGAGGTCTGGGTGTGCACTATGCAGTACCTGGAATTCCTGGACCTGCTTCTGCTGCTCCGCCTGCCACTGCCCGACGACGCTGAACACCTCGCCCACCACCGACTCGGCCCTCTCGGTGAGCGCCTCCGCCAAGGCCTTCCCGAGGAAGAAGGCGTCGAGGACCGCCTTGCTCTCGTTATCACCTAGTACACGAACAACAAGAACCACGGAGTCAGTACGAAATGCCTGTCTGTACCAAGAAAGGCGGCGGCAGCTTCCGGCCGCGAATACCGAGGGCTTACCTGCTTTGGGGTCGGGACGTGTGCCGCCGCCGTTGCCGCTGCTACTCCTGGCCGCGAACCTGGGGAGCTGTTTGACGGAAGAAGAGGGGAAAGCGCTGCGGGAGCGGCGGGCCGGGAGAGAGACGCGGCAGGTGGGCGAGAGAGCCGCCGCCGGCGCTGTTACTACGGGCGCCATGTCGGCCGGCCTTGCCCGTGCTCTGGTGGAGTCGCGGGGTCTTCCTGCAGCGGTGGTTGGGAATCGCCGTCCAGGCCACCGGCGGACGCGAAGCCACGGATTGGGGGCAATCGAGGAAAAAAAAAGACGCCTTTCCCGGATTTGTTTTTCTCATTATTTGTCTGGTGTGCTACAGAAACAGGGGCAGTTCTGTAATTACACCGAGGCATCGTCCTCAAGCCGAAGCTCCAGTTTGGCTCTTCCTGGGTGGTATCAGGTGTGGCTGTCTCGCCTCTAGCCTGCAGCTCCTCCTTCCTTTCCAATGCCGGCAAGATCAGCTCGCTGTTCGCCCTTTTCACCATCGCCTCCACTGCAAGATTGCAAGGTCATAGAGAAGCTGTGAGTGAAGCAGACACAGGAAGAGGCGGCAGGAGGTGACGCAAACCAACTGTTTGATGAAATGCCGGCTTCATGGAATTAAGTTGATCTTGCCTGAAGAAGCTAAAAGCTGTGGTCTCTGTTCTGTTGTGACTGTCATGAACCAGGCGGTGTTGGCAAGATTACTCTAAGCTCAGCACATACACAATGATAAGAATGCCAGCTCCGAGTTTGAAATGAAGATGTGGGTACAGTTTGGTCTCTTCGAAGCTCGCTGAAGGCCCTGAGATGAACTAATTGCATAGTTGGTCTGGCCAGAGTGGGGCAAGGACTACTGACTGATCTGTAGCAGACGAAGAGGGTCGTGCTGAAGATATTGCTTGCAACTACTTTGATGACCTATTCACCTATAAAGCAGGGCGAGAGCCTGTTTCGAGAGGAGTACTTTGATGACCTTGTCATTTTGTCAATTTTATTCAGAGATTGCTATCTTGAGGAAAGGTACTGTAATGTTATTTTTCTGCAAGTCCCTGGAATTTTTATTAATGACTCATAATTATGGTACACGCCTTTGCCATGTTTCTAATTCTTACTTCCTAGATATCCCTATCAGCCTATGGATAAAGACTAAATATCTTCTCACAAAAACTCTCGAAATCATGTGTAGAAGCCCTAAAACTTCTGAAAACATATGTATGGGGTGGTTATACTAACAAACGACGGAGTTTTCATGGAGAGGGTAATTTCCACTGGATACCTTCCCAAGGATGGGATAAGGTAATCATTCTGGATATATAGAGATTAAGCTGAACTAGTAGTCATGCAATGATGGAACCTCCCCCATCAGGGTGCCAAAACACTTCTGGCAAGAAACTAACCAAACAGAGGAGGCGCGCATATTGGTCATGAAATCAGCAAGGTATACTATTCTAATGATGGTTTGGTTAAATAGGCTATTACTCAGAATATTTCTTGTTCATACTGGTCATGAAATCAGCAAGGTTGGGCAATACATATTATGCAATCTACGATTAGATAGGTAACAAAACCATTGAAGAAATTCTAATGATTACATTATATCGACGTGGTATACAATTGTATTAGAAATAATCGCACAATTATGTGGCCATTCAAAATAGTTTATATAATACCATAGCATTTCGACGCCTTGAATGTGTGAAACTGTGAATGCAGCTTCAGTGCTTCTGCACAGTGTCACGTAAGTTTGAGTGCTGCTATCAGTTAATGTCACATGAAATTTGAATTTAGTGTATTATCTCCTCGGTGATTGTAATTAAGAGAACCACTACAATTGATAACTCATGGTTCTCTTCACTCTCCAAGCCAGTAAATTAGTCAGCTTTTTTATTGCCAGTTCGGACGTCCTGCAATTATTACCGAATGAGTACTTCTTATGGTTATAACTCAGTGGCATCAAACTTTGTTTAGCCAAGCCATGCATATCTTCATATGTAGGTTACAATTTTCAACCAGCCGTGTTAGGTCAAGAGATCCCCTTCTAACCATATATTCTTTAATTTGCAGGTTCCTACTGTTTAAAACTTTTAATGGAGGTAATGACAATCAGTTCTAATCATGCTGTTGTGTGGGTATATACTGTTTTATTGTTTGTAATGACTACATGCTTTAATCATATTCCTAATTTGATGGTTTGTGCTGATTTAAGAACCTTCAGTATGTACCCTAGCACTTCTTACGGCAAGCATGTCATGCATGATCTTTATCATGAGCTTGCTGAGTATGTATCAACCAAATAGCATTCCAGAATAGAAGAAAATACAATGACATGCAAAGTAGATAAAGCTCCAATGGAGTCTCATTCCAATAGCCAATAATAAAATAATCCAATCACTCTAGCCCGCGAACCATCTTGGTTGTTAAATAAACTGAACACGAGGAGCAATGTATTTTACTCCCTCCGTCCCAAGAACACGAGCGAGTACCTATTAGAAAAGATGAAGGAAATTATAGTAGTGCATAAAGTTGCCAAATCTTTCTTCTAAAATTTATCCTCATTAATTTAAATGAATAACTGAAATTTACGCCGCAGACACTGTTTTGAAGAAGTATTCATCAACTGTTACTACATTTTTTTTACTTGTCTACTGTCTAGCTTCTGCTGCTTTTCTGTGACATGCCTTGACCATTAACTTTCTTTAGGCATACCAGTAGTATTTATTTCAATGCATGTGGTAACCTTACCTATCTCTGCACTTGATTTCATTGAGCCAACCTTCGTCATCTTCCATTTGTGCAACTGCTATTTGTTCCCAGTTCTACTTGCCACTAGCTAAAGTCAAAGATAAACCAGGCGAATTATTGGAGTTCACGATATCCCCTCTTCAAGTTGCATACAATGAACCTCATGTGTCCCAACAGTCTTAGTCGATTATCTCTTCTCAAGGGATCAAATTCCTCGCTAATATAAGGCATCTTGAAGTATACATGGGTAGCTTGAAATTCTGCATGCCATGTGGAATTAGCAAATTATCAAGTCTCCAAACAATGGTTGGTAATGACTGAGGTAGTTGTAGCACTGATGACTAGTTCAAATCTTCAAGAAGAGTCACACATCTCAGGAACTGGAATGTTACCAGGGTGTAAATTCTTACAGAAACTAGATAAGCAAATCGGATCATAAGCTAGAAAGTAAATCATGTAGATTGATATCCCACTGATCTTCCATTTTATTCCATATTTGCTGATAAGGCATCTATGTTGGATACCCTCAAGCGTCATCCTGGTCTAGAGGAACTAGTTATGATGCGTTTTTCTGTGCCAGGTTTCCCTATGGCCTTTCCTTTATAGAGCTCAATGCTTGTGAGAATTGTAATGCTCTGACTTTTCTTGGTCTATTATCTTTGGCATCGTTTGTTCTGTTCACTCACAGGCTTAAAGAATGTGAGATGAATCTTTTTTTTTTTGTAAATATGGGGACACTAACTGCAGTGGCTGTGGTTCCAACACAGCAGAGCCTTACCATTGTTGGAGACACCGAAGATCACAAACATGGTGTCTTTGGGAACAATGGGAGGAAACTGAAGCAACGGCATCTTACCATTCTGAGATGTTAGCAATGAGGGGCTTTCCCAATATTCAGGCTTTGAAAATCTGCAAACAGAAAATTGCAAGAATCTGCTTGAATTACAAAATTTCTTGAACCTCCAACGTATTAAAATGGAGTCTCTGTGGTGTGTTAACAGTATCCTGCAACTGCATCTTATTTTCATATTGAGTCAGCAATCCTTCTTTTTTTAGGGAAAAGAGTCACAAGGAATACATAGCAATGAAATATCTCGGATTATGTCCCCCTTTGGACTTCACAGATTGAGATTAAAGAAACAGCCATTGCATAAGGCCTCAGGGTTGAAAATTTCGGTTTAAGCACCCACCAGCTGTTCTTATGCAGATCTATTTGGCTTCTCAACTTGATACATGTAATGAAGAAAGTTACAACTTTTTCATCTATTTCAGTTTTCAGAACAAATCTGTGAACAGGCTGAGCCTAAGGAGATTGACTTGTTTGCATGGAATACTGATTATAAAGTTGTTTAGATGACAATCTTTTGATTCCATACACTGGATAAGGCGAGCAAAATTCAAGATCTTCAGAAGTTCTTGTCTTGAGTAATCCACGGTTACATGTAATACTACTATTCTTGAGTACTTGCATAGCGGTGATCTACATGTAAAATACGGATGGCACATGTGTTTCCAGTTGGGATCATGAGTTCGCCAAAAAATTAAGGGTTGCAATCCTTATATTTTGCACGGTCAATACATGTGGTAAATGATATCAACTAAACTCAGCTGGTGTTCTGTTTCGAAAAGACTCAGCTAGTGTCGATGTGCGTTTCTGCTACTTTGTCTACAAGTGTTTCGTTTGAGAAGAACTGACCCCTGACATTTGAGCGATACGTCGTCCCCGCCTCCGTCCCCGTTCCCCTCCTCTCTCCCGGCCCTCGCTGTCGCTCCCCGCGGGCGACAGGAGGGCCCCCAGACCCTAGCGCCCCCTCGACCCCCCCTCCGGCCTCCCCGTTCGCCGCCGTCGGCACAGGCCGTCCGGGCAAAGCCCCGGGCGGTGCCGGCGGCGGCGGGCATGCTCCTACCCGCGCGCGAGGCGGGCGACGCGGGTCGCCCGGTGCCGGCGGCGGTGCGCTCCGGTGGGCGTGGTTCCGGCGGCGGCGGCGCTCCTCCCGGTGGCGGCGGCGGGGGGTGACAGGGGGGCGCCGGCGCGGCCCCTTGGCGGCGGGGCGGCAGGGTGGTCAGCGGCGGCGCGGGCGGCGCAGCCCTGACCCAGATCTGGGCCTGTCTGGGCCCCATCTGGGCTTGGGCGGGCCTGGTCTGGCATCCCGAGGCCTGCTCCCGGCGGCTGGTGGAGCGTTTCCTGCTGAGGGTGGCTAGGACGGCGGCACGTGGACTGCAGCGCGACCACGGGAGCTTCACGAGCTCGGCGGGCTCGGCCGGGCCAGAGGGGCCTGGTTTGCTCCTGTAGCTACGTCCGGTCTGTCACCGCAGCTGGCGGTGGAGGTTGCGTCCTCCCGCGTGGCTACTGCCCAGGCTCTCCTCGGCTCGGGGTGTTTCCGATCGGTTTCGTCGGTCTTCGTCAGTGGGTCACGGTGAGACGGCGGTGGTGGTTGCGTGACCGTGGTGGCGCGAGTTGGTGGGCGGCAAGGTTGGCGGAGCATGACGGAGTGTCCGGGACCGTGGGACTTTGGGGGACGGGAGAATTCCTTGTCGGCGGCCGACACCGACGCGGTGACGCTCGCGGGCGCCACCATTCCTTCTTGAGGGGCGTCGGGGTTTCCCCTTCCCACTTCCCTTCCGCATACCGGGGGAAACCCTAGGCTTGTCCGGGCAGCAGCGTCGTCATCGTCGCATCCCTTCTTGAAGGTGCTGCCTTGGTATGCGGCGCTTCGGAGGGCTAAGCTCGTGGTGGGAATCTTCCGGATGGCGCAGCGGTTGCGGATCATCAGCGTTTTCGTCGATCCGACTTTGTCATCCTTTCTTTCTTTTTTCTTCTTCTTGTGTTTTCTTCTGGGCTTTGTTGTGCTGTTTGCCCCAGCGGTGGTCTCTATCTTGTATCAGTTCGGTGCTATATTAATATAGCGGGGCGAAAGCCTATTTCGAGGACATTTGAGCGATACACATTGTAATTTAAAGAGAAATTTGCATAGGAACAATGTGTGCGAAAAGAATTAACATTGCAACCAACACACAGAAATTAAAGATGATATTGCATTTGGATATTTGATCACACATAGGAATACATTATATCGGTCAACGGCAACTGCCGGACTTAAACAAAACCAACAAACTGGTTCTTGTTTTCGTTTCAAAGAAACGACATGGATAATTTATTGGTAAATAAAACTCGCTAGGAAGCTCAGAAGTGAAGTTCGGCTTAATTTCCATCACCGATCCTCAGTTTCCACCACGTACGGCTATATGACGACTGTACCAGCGGTACGCTTCTTCCTCAGGCGCAGCACACCTAGAGGATGCTCTTCCCCTCGGCCATACGGTTGACCATGTCGACGCCCTCCTCAAGACGCGCAAGCACGCGGTCATCGGCGAGAAGCTCCAGCGTGAAGAGGCGCTTCCAGCCTCTACACCATTCCATGGTTTCCCCGCTAGGGCGTCCCGCAGACACCAGCCAGTGGCGCAGCGCTTTCTGCCACCTGTCGAAGAAGTAGGCCTCCAGAAGCTCCACCATGTCCTCGTGGCGCACTAGCGGCGCCCACTTCATGATCTTCTTCTCGAACGAGTCATCGTCCTGCCTCGGCGCCGTGATCCGGAGCTCCAGCAGCGCATGCGCCATCCTGGGCACGACGCCGATCTCGTCGATGAACTCATCCCAGGTTGCCGGGCTGAACATGGCCTTCCACGGGGACACCCTCTCGTAGTTGGATGCCAAGGCGGAGCCGGTGTCCCATCCCCGCAGCCCTTCCTGGAGCTTGCGCCTCACGGTGGCGTACAGGCCCTCCAGCAGTGGGCCTGCAAGCCGGACCCACGGGCACACCTGAGGGTGGCAGCAGGTGGGATCCCAACAGCTCTGCGAGTCCCATGAATCCACAATGGCCGTCAGCTCCGGCATGACGACTTCTTCCAGGATGCGCTGCATGGTGGAATGGGGCAGAATGTCCTCCCACGGCTCGAGGAAGCGGAGCATCCCCTCGGGGCCCGTAGCCTTCCATCCCGACACCTTCAGGGCCGGAACCACGGTGTCGTTGATCAGCGCGGCGTACGGCGACGTGGCCGAGCCGTCGTCCATCGTGTTCTTGAGCATGGCAGCCACCTCCAGCCAGAGCGTGGGATCCAGCAGCGGCTGCCATTTCTGGAGCATGGGGCGAACCAGCGGCGCCACGATCGCGCCCGCTGCATTCGCGATGCGGTGCATCTTGTACTCCTCCGGGAACCTCTCCTTCAGCCAAGTGAACTCCCAGATCACGTCACCCGCCGCCAGCTCCCCCGTGGTGCTTTTCTCGTGGATCACGGCCACCGCCTCAGTTATAGTAGCCTTGGTGACCAGCTCCAGCGTCTCCTGATCATCCTGCCTAGTGAGGGCTGCTTCCCATTGCTGATGCACTTTGGCGAGGATCTCCTCGCAGAACTCCCGGCCTTGCTTCCGGGATCCATCGGCGTCGCCCCATTCGAAGTCCTGGTGCCGCGGTTGATAGCTTTTCTTTGCTTTCCAGCCATCTCCCCAATTGTCCGTCCACGGGTCGGTGCTGGGAAGCCCGTTGTCATACGGTGTTCCTTCCTTCTCGGCACCGACGGTGCCAAGGCCATGGTGCTTTGGTCGTTCGGGCACCTTGATTGGCGAGACGATGCCCTGCCCGTACTTGCCGAGGCCGGATCCCGGCTCGTAGTTCATCCGCCTCATCATGTTCTCGACCTTAGCGTTGGGCGCCGCGAACGACGACACGGCGCTGCGGTTGTACTTGTACAGCGAGTGCTCATGTGTAGGGTACAGATAGTTAGACGGACCTGCTGCAGAGCTTGGGGCGGCGAAATCGACGCGTCCGTGGAGGAGGAGGTCGCCAGGGCCGCGTGGCCGCTTCTTCGGCGACAGCAGACGGCTTTGATCCCCGTCGTACTGGGAGCTCGCGCCGCCGCCACCGCTCGTGTCCAACTCCTTCCCAGCCACGCTGTTGCTCCGCTCGTCAGCGCCGGCCATGACGATCGCTGGTAAGGTTGCTTTGTGGGTGGAGATTGGAGAGGGACGGGGGAGTACTGGTCGAGGTGTGTGTTGCATTTCTCCCTCTCGACATTGCTGCCCTTATATGGGAGCGCTCTGAGTATGAAACCATCGCAGAACTTGGATTTGGAAACCTAACTAACGGTAAGGAGGAGCGCGGCTGGCATCGTTCCATCGTATGACATTTGCGGAAGGAAACGAGGGAAGGAAACAAGCAAATTCGAATCACGCGCGCGCGGTTCAAAATTGCGCGGGTGCGGATGCGCGCTAGAATTGCGTGTGCGCCCGTTTTGAACTCATGAGAGATGAGATTAAAGAATTACTAGTATTACCATAGTTCGAATAGATACGTACTCCGTATCACTATACTGAACGTAGTATAAAGTTCGTGCGCAACTTCATCGCGTAATTTTTTTTCTTTTTGAGAATTTCCATTGCATGCCTATATATGAGACAGCATTCCCTGACCCAATCTGCATTTTTTTTTTTGGATAACCCTGGCCCAACACTCAATTAGCAACAGATACATCATCCATTTTACCTTTTTTTTTATGAAATGGCTATGTGGCCCGCGTATTTATATGGCTAGATTATTTAAATATATTATTATCTGTTTTATCGAATATTTGAACACGATTTTTGTAGTATGTTACTATGATACATTGGTAACACAAAATATTACACAAAATAAGTACTAAAGAAGATAAGCTTTTTATTAAATTAAATAATATTATATACACCGTGAGTAAACACTAAAGATAGAACCTTGTTCTGTATACTTGGACTAGGTGTCTGGAACACCAACTATGCATCCCACATCAAATCCCCTAATTAGTGTGTCCTTGAGCATAAATTGACAACACAGATTACATATCTACACACTAACATACATAGTCCTACACAAATAGGAACACTTTGGCCAAAGTCTTACATAATTGCCACAAGGGGCAAGAAACTTCAACAATCTTGGAGCGGAAACAACAAAATATAAATTATGATCACGTCAACATGCCTTTACCTTATAGGCAGTTAACTCGGAGAGCAATCCTAGTTCACAAAGATGTCACCGAACACATCTTTCATGATCGTTCTTCCTACAATATTTGCCCGCATCAACAAGTCGGGAGTGACAAGCATAAGCAGCCCATAAGGTGATGTCAAAAAAAATGCATGAGGGTCAACACAAGGAGAGGCTGCTATATAAAAAGAATTAGAGAAGCATAACAAAACATGTGGTTGTTTGTAATTTTGTACTGCCATTGATGGTTAATAATAGATAGGCGGAATTTTCGTGAAAAAAAAACATATGTGAGAGGTAGGTACATACGGGAATAGAGTATAATATTTAACATCCTCCCTCACTCATAACTTATATAAGTTAAAATTGGGAGGAAAAATCTCTAGCTGCCTTGTAGCAAGTGATTTTCTAAAGTCGTTCATCAACTGATCTCCTGAAGGTAAACCGTATATCCAAAAGCTTTTGCACCACCCTCATGAGCAAAGTGATATTCTATTTCAGTATGCTTTGTCATAGAATGTAACCCCGAATTTGATCAGAGGTATGTAGGTCTAGTATTATCACACAACAAATAAGCCCGTCTAGGCTGAGATACTCCGGATCCCATTTCCAAGAAAAGTTTGTTGAAGCTTTGTACTTAGCTTACGTACTAGACAGAGAAACCGCATTGTTCTGAAATAAGTTTTGATAAAAAACATAGCAAATAAAGTTGTATTATCTATATTTCATAATTAAATTTATAGCTCTATGCTACAATTGTATTGGTTTCAAATGTTATGATATTTGAGAAAAAACCTAATTACATGTGTGGAATATGAACATCAAATAAATGTTTCTAGTGTCGCCTCTAAGATTACTTTGTTTATTATTGATGGTCTTGTTTCCTGACTATGGGCAGTACTAAAGTGTTATGAGGTTGCCAGCAATATATGAGAACAACATTGTTGGATAACACGACAATGGTGTTGGATAGACCCCAGAGATATACCGTGACATATGGTTAATGTTATCATCGGTAGTTTCTCAAGACAAGTATTAACGTTTACTAAAATTTCTTTAAACCATGAGATAAATGTAGATTTGGATACTGAATGGTTACTTTGAGATCGCCAAACTTTATATCGTAAATGGATAACTATAAAAGTGTTCTTCGTATACAGTGGAAAGTATGTCATAGTTCTATATTGTATTGAGATGGGAATTGCTACTACGACGATGAAGAGATGCAGTCCAGGCCCACTCAAGTATTTTATGTCCGTCATCGTCTAGCCGAACACGTGACTAAGTTGTTAATCACAAGAACATTGATAATACGGTCTGGGTATAACAGTACATGATGGGTAACAAGGATAACACAAGAATTTCACTTCGGGTTATGTAAAGTATCGAGAAGCAATATGACATGTATCTTTTGATCTTCTTGGCTTAAGCTGGATCTGGTTTGGGTTGATCAAGGACTTGGTCATATCCAAATTATGTTAGATTCGAGGACACGCTGGATCAGATCAACATCCGAAAGATAAATGCATATTTGGTTGGTTTCACTACTGACAATTCTCAACTTTATGCTTTCCGGTTAAGTGTTAGTCATAGTAAGTCGGCTCCGAGTCGTGTAACAGAAAGAGACATTCATTTGTTTGCCTCTGATTGCTTTTTTCAAAGAAGGTTTAGTAGGTTACCCCACATAGTTTTGCACCGTCACAAGCCGGATATTCTTGGTAGCGGGCTCATAAAGTTGAGTTACACTACCAATTATCTTTGGTTAGGTGGGAAAACGTTGGATTTTATCTGCAAAAGCACATGGTAAGCTAGACGGAGCTATCACAACAGTTGTGGGCTTCCGGGTAAAGTGGATTGTTCGACAATCTAAAAGGAGCCGTAAAGAGATACGATTAGCAAGGAGATGCTTACTTGAATTACTCATCGTCTAGAAGTGATGCTAGAGCTCAGTAGCCAACTTGCTCATCTGAGGTCCTAAATCACTCAGTAACCATGCATTAGAGGGATCTTGGTTCCTGTGGGAGTGTGTGTGTCAATGTTTTTAACTTATTGTCTCTGTTATGAATACTTGTCTTAAGGGTTTTGCATATTTTCTACCGTAGGTTCCACCTACTAGTTCCCTCTAGTTATCCAATTTTGTGTTATGGCCTATCCTAGAGAAAGAAAATCCTAACATAATCACCTTTACAAAATGGTATCATAATCTGAAAATTATTCTCAAGCAAGAAAAGAAGGAACATGTGCTAGAAAATCTTGTTCCACACGAGTCGGATGATGATGATCCTGGAACTTTCAAAACAGACTATCATCAGGCTCGGGATGAGTTGAAAGAGATGAGTTGCCTCATGCTCACTGATGATGTTGGGACTCCAAGTGCCCAATGTTGTGTCAGCAAAGTATTTATTCACAAGGGTGACTCGAGGGTTTATATCGAACTCTTGGGGAACTGAACAAAGAGTATTCTCTTCTCTCTTCTTCTAGCAATTCTGCAAGTAAAATAAAAGCCTTGTGTCCCCAATTCCACCGTTTGGTTATCGAGCACAAGGTTTCGTGTAAGTAAATAAAACACAAGTAAAAATAAAGCGAGTAAAACTAGGTAAAATATAGTAATTAAGTAAAAATTGTAAAGGGGTTGGTTGTTTTTGGTGTTTTGGATGCAAATAGGAAAAGTAAATATTTTTATATTTTCAGATTAAAATAGTGCAACAAATAAACGACAAGATAAAAGCAAGATAACGGCGTTTCTTATAATAAAACGTGGACCGGAGTTCATGGGTTCACTTGACTATTCTCTCTTTTAAGTTGTAGTGGATAAATAATAATTTATCAATGAGATATGAGGATGGAAAATAATAACATGTGTAAGATACGCATTCATATGAGCATCACGTATTAACATAGAGATGATGCAACGCCTCTTATACTCAACAAGAAAGGGAAACCTCCATGCAATCTTGTATTAAGAATTAACAGAGCATGGCCATAAGTACTTTGACATCATGTTTGAATATCAAATATGCTACCTTGAACAAACAAGATCATCACTTTTTGTCACGTGATGAACATAGCACATGCATTCATTTTATCCCTAGTGAGGTAGCAAAATAAAAGGCAAAACAATAATAGATCATGAATTTGTTGTCACTATTCAATCACTAAAACCATGCTACTCCATCTAATACACACATCATCCACACACGCTCTTGCATAGATGTTGGATCAGAATAAATACTTAAGAATGGGGTACATAATATGCATCTATCAATACATCTTACACATAATCATATAATAAGGATCCACCACATAGGTATTACAAATATGGCCATAATCATGTAGGGCAGCTCATATAGCACTAAGAACTATGAAGAACATGAGAGAAATAGATCAAGCTACTTCCACAAACCCGTAGTCTACAGGTGGACTACTCCCCCTTGATCATGGTGATGATGATGAAGACGTTGGAGAAGGTGGAGATCCCACCGGTGGTGATCCCAACGGAGTTTCCCCCTCCAATATTCTCTGTTGTAGGCCTCTATTTCGTATTTCTATCTTCTGTGGCGCTCTCCTCCCAAGAACTCTTCGAGGTCATATATATAGTGATTTTTAGGTCAAAATCCGTCAGTGGGCAAAAGAATCAAGTCAATTGGACAATCGAGGGTCGAAAGACCTCGGGTGGCGCACCCTACATGTTTGGGCGCGCCAAGTGATGTCTTTTGGGACACAGGCCCATCCAGGCCTCCTTCAAAACTCTAGGGTGCTTCTCGCCCGATGAAAAAGTGATGCTCCAAAAATCCTAGGTAAATTTGACTTCGTATAGGTCTCTTAAAGTGAAAAATACGCAAAATAGGATTTTCCTGTTATGTAGAGTTATAAACCAAATAAAGGAGATCATTGGTAAATCCCCATAAATCAATGTAAAACATGTTATTAACATCATATATGTTGCAAATATGTGGTAATTCAATGTGATAAAGGACAAAGTTTATGTACGCACTTTACATGCATCACTCGCTCACATGGAACCGGACTTGTAATAGTATTTCAGGGATATTGAGGCGCACGATATGATCGTTTCTCTAAAGAGCATGTTAGAGACTCGGGATAGGACGGAGAGGTATGATAGCTCCAAATATTAACACTTTTTATTAAGGATTCTTCACTAGTTATCACCTGGTTTCATTGGATTTTACGTTTCAACTAATGCTAATATCGCAATCCCAGCGAAACCTTGTTTTAAGTTGTGAATTTTAGGAAATCAGCATTTTGGAAGTTCCCAAGACATTTATGAGCTAATTGGAACGAAATAATAAAATCTCATATTGAAGCCAAATTGATCTAAATGCTACAGTGGCTTTAACGAAATAGTACCGTGCGCCAGACCCGGTCGGCATGTCACATCTTTGGAGGATCTAGCTAAAAGACCTTTTCACGATCCCTCTGTCGGTACACCAATTGGTGTCTATTAAATCAGCGGTGGTTGGTGGGCAACAAGATGGGGTTGTGTCGTGTGGGCAAAGTGTACAACCTCTGCAGAGTTAAAACTATTCGAATAGCCGTGTCTACGGTCATGTACGACACATGAATCTTTCTTGACATACGGGAACCTGTCTTGCTATTTCCCTCTTTGCCTCTCTCCTTTCCTCCCTTCCCAGGAATCCGAATCCTATGAGCTAAGTGAGTTGTCAATGACAACCACATTGATGATAAATATTAATTACACTCATTATAAAACATGTTTTCGTCTAAAATTCCTTTATCAAATATATTGCAAATAAAATTGGCTTTTATGCAAAAGAACCATACAGCCTTCCGTTGAATCCTCATGTAGATATATTAGGTCTTGCATCGAGGGGGTGTGTTGAGTACTCTATGTACTCATGGAAATACTTTTGTTGATATACAGAGTACTGCAAAGACAATGAAGAGTATGACAACTACGACGACATTGAAGAGTGAGGCCTCGTGGACTACATCAACTGTATGTGGCTGAGATGGAGTCACTTTGCGTTTTAGTTATCCGTTGTGCTTTCTGATTGTAATGAATGTCATACTATGTGGCTATTCAAATTTTGTAATAATTAATTTTTGTATGTCTATAATGATATACATTTTGATGTGTCATCAACATTGATCTTGGGATTGATGAGTAACACGGAAGGGTTGGAAAGTTAAGTTCCGGTTCTCACACTAAACAATCTCCTTTCCTCTGGTTTTAACTTTGTCTACCAGAAAACACCTTGTGTTAGTACTTTTGACTTTCCAGGAGCTACGGGACTCGAAAAAGGGCAAGGTCAGGGACCGCGCTTCGGAAATTTCGGGGCAAACAACATAAGGTAAAGTGGACACCTGGAGGTCAATGGGCTGGGAAAGAGGCCATGTGGCACGCCCTCCCCTATGGGCGCGCCACATGTGCTCTTTTCCCCCTCGTCCGTCCGATTCGCCTCAATTTTGCGCCCACAGACTTTGTTTGACCTAAAACCTATATATATATGACCCCAGGGTTTCCTGGTGCTACGGCGGCGAAGCTCAAAAACACATAAGCAGAGAGTCAGCAGGCCGCCACCGGTGGAGATCGGAGGAGGGAAACGCTGCCTGAATCGCCTCTGGTGGACTTCACCCCCCCTCCGGCGTGGTCATCATCTTCATCAACACCCTTGATACGCGTACAGCACGCGACCGTTGGGAACCCCAAGAGGAAGGTGTGATGCGTACAGCGGCAAGTTTTCCCTCAGTATGAAACCAAGGTTTAATCGAACCAGTAGGAGCCAAGAAGCACGCTGAAGGTTGATGGCGGCGAGATGTAGTGCGGCGCAACACCAGGGATTCCGGCGCCCACGTGGAACCTGCACAACACAAACCAAGTACTTTGCCCCAACGAAACAGCGAGGTTGTCAATCTCACCGGCTTGCTGTAACAAAGGATTAGATGTATAGTGTGGATGATGATTGTTTGCAGAAAACAGTAGAACAGTATTGCAGTAGATTGTATTTCAGTATAGAGAATTGGACCGGGGTCCACAGTTCACTAGAGGTGTCTCTCCCATAAGATAAACAGCATGTTGGGTGAACAAATTACAGTTGGGCAATTGACAAATAAAGAGGGCATGACCATGCACATACATATTATGATGAGTATAGTGAGATTTAATTGGGCATTACGACAAAGTACATAGACCGCTATCCAGCATGCATCTATGCCTAAAAAGTCCACCTTCAGGTTATCATCCGAACCCCCTCCAGTATTAAGTTGCTAACAACAGACAATTGCATTAAGTATTGCGCGTAATGTAATCAGTAACTACATCCTCGAACATAGCACCAATGTTTTATCCCTAGTGGCAACAGCACATCCATAATCTTAGAGATTTATGTCACTTCCCCAGATTCACGGAGACATGAACCCACTGTCGAGCATAAATACCCCCTCTTGGAGTTAATAGCAAAAACTTGGCCAGAGCCTCTACTAATAACGGAGAGCATGCAAGATCATAAACAACACATAGATATAAATTGATAATCAACATAACATGGTATTCTCTATTCATCGGATCCCAACAAACACAACATATAGAATTACAGATAGATGATCTTGATCATGTTCGGCAGCTCACAAGACCCGACAATTAAGCACAATGAGGAGAAGACAACCATCTAGCTACTGCTATGGACCCATAGTCCAGGGGTAGACTACTCACACATCACTCCGGAGGCGACCATGGCGGCGTAGAGTCCTCCGGGAGATTATTCCCCTCTCCGGCAGGGTGCCGGAGGCGATCTCCCGAATCCCCGAGATGGGATTGGCGGCGGCGGCGTCTCTCGGGAAGGTTTTCCGCATCGTGGCTCTCGGGTCGGGGGTTTCGCGACGAAGGCTTTAAGTAGGCGGAAGGGTAGGTCAGGGGGCGACGCGAGGGGCCCAGGAGACAGGGCGGCGCGGCCAAGGGTGGGGCCGCGCCGCCTGCCCTCCTGGCCACCTCGTGGCCCCACTCCGTTGACTCTTCGGTCTTCTGGAAGCTTCGTGGCAAAATAGGACCCTGGGCGTTGATTTGGTCCAATTCCGAGAATATTTCCTTACTACGATTTCTGAAACCAAAAACAGCAGAAAAAGAATCGGCACTTCGGCATCTTGTTAATAGGTTAGTTCCAGAAAATGCACGAATATGACATAAAGTGTGCATAAAACATGTAGATATCATCAATAATGTGACATGGAACATAAGAAATTATCGATACGTCGGAGACGTATCAGCATCCCCAAGCTTAGTTCCTGCTCGTCCCGAGCAGGTAAACGATAAACAAAGATAATTTCTGGAGTGACATGCCATCATAACCTTGATCATACTATTGTAAAGCATATGTAATGAATGCAGCGATCAAAACAATGTATATGACATGAGTAAACAAATGAATCATATAGCAAAGACTTTTCATGAATAGTACTTCAAGACAAGCATCAATAAGTCTTGCATAAGAGTTAACTCATAAAGCAATAATTCAAAGTAGAGGTATTGAAGCAACACAAAGGAAGATGAAGTTTCAGCGGTTGCTTTCAACTTGTAACATGTATATCTCATGGATATTGTCAACATAGAGTAGTATAACAAGTGCAATATGCAAATATGTAGGAATCAATGCACAGTTCACACAAGTGTTTGCTTCTTGAGATGGAGAGAAATAGGTGAACTGACTCAACAATAAAAGTAAAAGAATGGTCCTTCAAAGAGGAAAGCATCGATTGCTATATTTGTGCTAGAGCTTTGATTTTGAAAACAAGAAACAATTTTGTTAACGGTAGTAATAAAGCATATGTATCATGTAAGTTATATCTTACAAGTTGCAAGCCTCATGCATAGTATACTAATAGTGCCCGCACCTTGTCCTAATTAGCTTGGATTACCGGGATTATCGCAATGCACATGTTTTAACCAAGTGTCACAAAGGGGTACCTCTATGCCGCCTGTACAAAGGTCTAAGGAGAAAGCTCGCATTGGATTTCTCGCTATTGATTATTCTCAACTTAGACATCCATACCGGGACAACATAGACAACAGATAATGGACTCCTCTTTTATGCATAAGCATGTAGCAACAATTAATTTTCTCATATGAGATTGAGGATATATGTCCAAAACTGAAACTTCCACCATGGATCATGGCTTTAGTTAGCGGCCCAATGTTCTTCTCTAATAATATGCATGCTCTAACCATAAAGGTGGTAAATATCCCTTACTTCAGACAAGACGAACATGCATAGCAACTCACATGATATTCAACAAAGAGTAGTTGATGGCGTCCCCAGGAACATGGTTATCGCACAACAAGCAACTTAATAAGAGATAAAGTGCATAAGTACATATTCAATACCACAATAGTTTTTAAGCTATTTGTCCCATGAGCTATATATTGTAAAGGTGAAGAATGGAAATTTAAAGGTAGCACTCAAGCAATTTACTTTGGAATGGCGGAGAAATACCATGTAGTAGGTAGGTATGGTGGACACAAATGGCATAGTGGTTGGCTCAAGTATTTGGATGCATGAGAAGTATTCCCTCTCGATACAAGGTTTAGGCTAGCAAGGCTAATTGAAACAAACACAAGGATGAAGCGGTGCAGCAAAACTCACATAAAAGACATATTGTAAACATTATAAGACTCTACACCGTCTTCCTTGTTGTTCAAACTCAATACTAGAAATTATCTAGACCTTAGAGAGACCAATTATGCAAACCAAATTTTTGCATGCTCTATGTATTTCTTCATTAATAGGTGCAAAGTATATGATGCAAGAGCTTAAACATGAGCACAACAATTGCCAAGTATCACATTATCCAAGACATTTTAGCAAATTACTACATGTATCATTTTCCAGTTCCAACCATATAACAATTTAACGAAGAAGAAACTTCGCCATGAATACTATGAGTAGAGCCTAAGGACATACTTGTCCATATGCAACAGCGGAGCGTGTCTCTCTCCCACACAAAGAATGCTAGGATCCATTTTATTCAAACAAAACAAAAAAAAACAAAACAAACCGACGCTCCAAGCAAAGCACATAAGATGTGATGGAATAAAAATATAGTTTCAGGGGAGGAACCTGATAATGTTGTCGATGAAGAAGGGGATGCCTTGGGCATCCCCAAGCTTAGACGCTTGATTCTTCTTGATATATGCAGGGGTGAACCACCGGGGCATCCCCAAGCTTAGAGCTTTCACTCTCCTTGATCATGTTGTATCATCTCCCTCTCTTGATCCTTGAAAACTTCCTCCACACCAAACTCAAAACAACTCATTAGAGGGTTAGTGCACAATCAAAATATACATGTTCAGAGGTGACATAATCATTCTTAACACTTCTGGACATTGCACAAAGCTACTGAAAGTCAATGGAATCGAAATATCCATAGAACATAACAAAACAGGCAATGCGAAATAAAAGGCAGAATCTGTCAAAAACAGAACAGTTTGTAATGACGAATTTTATTGAGGCACCAGACTTGCTCAAATGAAAATGCTCAAATTGAATGAAAGTTGCGTACATATCTGAGGATCACTCACGTAAATTGGCATAATTTTCTGAGTTACCTACAGAGAATTTTGCCCAGATTCGTGACAGCAAAGAAATCTGTTTCTGCGCAGTAATCCAAATCTAGTATGAACCTTACTATCAACGACTTTACTTGGCACAACAAAACACTAAACTAAGATAAGGATAGGTTGCTACAGTAGTAAACAACTTCCAAGACACAAATATAAAACAAAATACTGTAGTAAAAACATGGGTTGTCTCCCATAAATGCTTTTCTTTAACGCCTTTCAGCTAGGCGCAGAAAGTGTGTATCAAGTATTATCAAGAGATGAAGTGTCAACATCATAATTTGTTCTAATAATAGAATCAAAAGGTAACTTCATTCTCTTTCTAGGGAAGTGTTCCATACCTTTCTTGAGAGGAAATTGATATTTAATATTACCTTCCTTCATATCAATGATAGCACCAACAGTTCGAAGAAAAGGTCTTCCCAATATAATGGGACAAGATGCATTGCATTCAATATCCAAGACAACAAAATCAACGGGGACAAGGTTATTGTTAACAGTAATGCGAACATTGTCAACTTTCCCCAAAGGTTTCTTTGTAGAATGATCAGCAAGATTAACATCCAAATAACAATTTTTCAATGGTGGCAAGTCAAGCATATTATAAATTTTCTTAGGCATAACAGAAATACTTGCACCAAGATCACATAAAGCATTACAATCAAAGTCATTGACCTTCATCTTAATGATGGGCTCCCAACCATCCTCTAGATTTCTAGGAATAGAAGCTTCGCGCTCTAGTTTCTCTTCTCTAGCTTTTATGAGAGCATTTGTAATATGTTGCGTGAAAGCCAAATTTATAGCACTAGCATTAGGACTCTTAGCAAGTTTTTGTAAGAACTTTATAACTTCAGAGATGTGGCAATCATCAAAATTCAAACCATTGTAATCTAAAGCAATGGGATCATCATCCCCAATGTTGGAAAAAATTTCAGCAGATTTATCACAAAGCCAGTTTCAGCTTTAGCAGCTTTGTGCAGTTTCTCGCGCTTTGCATTTGAAGTGGAAACATTGCCAACACCAATTATTTTACCATTAATAGTAGGAGGTGCAGCAACATGTGTAGCATTAGCATTACTAGTGGTGGTAATAGTCCAAACTTTAGCTATATTATCTTCTTTTTCATTTTCTTCTCTTTCCCACCTAGCACGCAATTCGGCCATCAATCTTATATTCTCATTAATTCTAACTTGGATGGCATTTGCTGTAGTAGTAATTTTATTATGAAGATTTTCATTAGGCATAACTTTCGATTTCAAAAGATCAACATCAGCAACAAGACTATCGACTTTAGAAGCAAGTATATCAATTTTCCCAAGCTTTTCTTCAACAGATTTGTTAAAAGCAGTTTGTGTACTAATAAATTCTTTAAGCATGGCTTCAAGTCCAGGGGGTGTGTTCCTATTATTGTTGTAAGAATTCCCATAAGAATTACCATAGCCGTTGCCATTATTATAAGGATATGGCCTATAGTTGTTACTAGCATTGTTCCGGTAAGCATTGTTGTTGAAATTATTATTTTTAATGAAGTTTACATCAACATGTTCTTCTTGTGCAACCAATGAAGCTAACGGAACATTATTAGGATCGACATTTGTCCTATCATTCACAAGCATAGACATAATAGCATAAATCTTATCACTCAAGGAAGAGGTTTCTTCGACAGAATTTACCTTCTTATCTTGTGGAGCTCTTTCCGTGTGCCATTCAGAGTAGTTGATCATCATATTATCAAGAAGCTTTGTTGCTTCACCAAGAGTGATGGACATAAAGGTACCTCCAGCAGCTGAATCCAATAGGTTCCGCGAAGAAAAATTCAGTCATGCATAAAAGGTTTGGATGATCATCCAAGTAGTCAGTCCATGGGTTGGGCAATTTTTAACCAAAGATTTCATTCTTTCCCATGCTTGTGCAACATGCTTAGTATCCAATTGTTTAAAATTCATTATGCTACTCCTCAAAGATATAATTTTAGCAGGGGGATAATATCTACCAATAAAAGCATCCTTGCATTTAGTCCATGAATCAATACTATTCTTAGGCAGAGATAACAACCAATCTTTAGCTCTTCCTCTTAATGAAAAAGGGAACAACTTTAATTTTATAATGTCACCATCTACATCTTTATACTTTTGCATTTCACAAAGTTCAACAAAATTATTAAGATGGGCAGCAGCATCATTAGAACTAACACCAGAAAATTGCTCTCGCATAACAAGATTCAGTAAAGCAGGTTTAATTTCAAAGAATTCTGCTGTAGTAGCAGGTGGAGCAATAGGTGTGCATAAGAAATCATTATTATTTGTGGTTGTGAAGTCACACAACTTAGTATTTTCAGGAGTACCCATTTTAGCAACAGTAAATAAAGCAAACTAGATAAAGTAAATGCAAGTAACTAATTTTTTTGTGTTTTTGATATAGCAAACAAGATAGCAAATAAAGTAAAACTAGCAACTAATTTTTTTGTATTTTGATTTAGTGCAGCAAACAAAGTAGTAAATAAAATAAAGCAAGACAAAAACAAAGTAAAGAGATTGGGATGTGGAGACTCCCCTTGCAGCGTGTCTTGATCTCCCCGACAACGGCGCCAGAAAACAGTCTTGATACGCGTACAGCACGCGACCGTTGGGAACCCCAAGAGGAAGGTGTGATGCGTACAACGGCAAGTTTTCCCTCAGTATGAAACCAAGGTTTAATCGAACCAGTAGGAGCCAAGAAGCACGTTGAAGGTTGATGGCGGCGAGATGTAGTGCGGCGCAACACCAGGGATTCCGGCGCCAACGTGGAACCTGCACAACACAAACCAAGTACTTTGCCCCAACGAAACAGCGAGGTTGTCAATCTCACCGGCTTGCTGTAACAAAGGATTAGATGTATAGTGTGGATGATGATTGTTTGCAGAAAACAAGAGAACAGTATTGCAGAGATTGTATTTCAAGATAGAGAATTGGACCGGGGTCCACAGTTCACTAGAGGTGTCTCTCCCATAAGATAAACAGCATGTTGGGTGAACAAATTACAGTTGGGCAATTGACAAATAAAGAGGGCATGACCATGCACATACATATTATGATGAGTATAGTGAGATTTAATTGGGCATTACGACAAAGTACATAGACCGCTATCCAAAGCATGCATCTATGCCTAAAAAGTCCACCTTCGTGTTATCATCCGAACCCCTCCAGTATTAAGTTGCTAACAACAGACAATTGCATTAAGTATTGCGCGTAATGTAATCAGTAACTACATCCTCGAACATAGCACCAATGTTTTATCCCTAGTGGCAACAGCACATCCATAATCTTAGAGATTTATGTCACTTCCCCAGATTCACGGAGACATGAACCCACTATCGAGCATAAATACCCCCTCTTGGAGTTAATAGCAAAAACTTGGCCAGAGCCTCTACTAATAACGGAGAGCATGCAAGATCATAAACAACACATAGATATAAATTGATAATCAACATAACATGATATTCTCTATTCATCGGATCCCAACAAACACAACATATAGAATTACAGATAGATGATCTTGATCATGTTCGGCAGCTCACAAGACCCGACAATTAAGCACAATGAGGAGAAGACAACCATCTAGCTACTGCTATGGACCCATAGTCCAGGGGTAGACTACTCACACATCACTCCGGAGGCGACCATGGCGGCGTAGAGTCCTCCGGGAGATTATTCCCCTCTCCGGCAGGGTGCCGGAGGCGATCTCCTGAATCCCCCGAGATGGGATTGGCGGCGGCGGCGTCTCTGGAAGGTTTTCCGCATCGTGGCTCTCGGTACTGGGGGTTTCGCGACGAAGGCTTTAAGTAGGCGGAAGGGTAGGTCAGGGGGCGACGCGAGGGGCCCAGGAGACAGGGCGGCGCGGCCAAGGGTGGGGCCGCGCCGCCTGCCCTCCTGGCCACCTCGTGGCCCCACTCCGTTGACTCTTCGGTCTTCTGGAAGCTTCGTGGTAAAATAGGACCCTGGGCGTTGATTTCGTCCAATTCCGAGAATATTTCCTTACTAGGATTTCTGAAACCAAAAACAGCAGAAAACAGCAACTGGCACTTCGGCATCTTGTTAATAGGTTAGTTCCAGAAAATGCACGAATATGACATAAAGTGTGCATAAAACATGTAGATATCATCAATAATGTGGCATGGAACATAAGAAATTATCAATACGTCGGAGACGTATCAACCCTCATCATCATCTTCATCCACCCCTTGTAATATCTTGGAAAACATGATGTGTGAGGCAATCTATCATTTTCCCATGATGTATTGTACCTCTATGTATTTGTTTTGAGTAGTGACTTGTTCTTGACAATTGTAAGATAATTTGTTGATGGTTACATATAAGTACTTGTTATCTTCTATGATGGTCTCTTTTACTAATATATGACACATATATATGTTGGGGATGCATGAGGTTGTCACCGTTGCATGATGATAGGAGGAGGGACAGCTAGAGCTTGATAGAAACCATGTCCCAACTCTTAGATATTCATGTTATATTAATTCATGGTTAATCAACGGGAGTATAACTATGGGGGCCTTTAAACTTACAACGGTGGTTGGACTTTATGTCTTAATAATTTCCTTGTTTATTCTTAACTGGCATTGGGATCAATCACTAGGGGTGTAATTGCTCATATTAATGGTTGCACCTATCTATGGCTCCTCTCTAGAAAATTACTAAAAAGACTATACTAAGCTTCACTAATTGTGACAACCATACAAATGAAATAGCAATTTGGCAGAACACTTACTCCCTTGAGTTACTTCATCTTACTCCACTTCACCTCACTTTACTTATCTTGCATTAGTTTTAGTTGCATTTTATTTTCAGCACTTATAGTTTTATACTAAAAATCTCTTCACATATACATACACCATAGATCCTAGAATTGCAAAGAAGGCCATATAAGTGGATTATAGTACTGTGGTGATCCCCTGCACTTGGGGGTTATCACTAATACATCTAAGAAATATTTGGATAAAGAATGTGGGGGCGCCCTCATGAATTTACCAGTCCCACATGCTTATGTATTGTTATATGGCTTTCTCTTAGAAGTTAAAATTATGAAGAGTTTAGAAAAAGCTAAAGTTCCTGAAGAAGTCTTCGATGATAGATATGAAATTTCCAATTTATATAGTAGTGAAAAGAAGATAGAAGAAGTAAAAATGCTAAGTAAAGTAAAAGATACATTACTAGATCTTGACAAATGTAGTTTGCATGAACTAATTGCTATTCTTAAAAAGTTTTCTAAAGATCCTACTATTAATGTTCATCAAGCTGGGTTTGGCTCATACCATAGCTAATTATGTTATCAAATAAAAGATAGAGATGTATAATAATAAAGTTATGATACCACCTAAGCTTGGGGATGCTTGCATCCCCAAGATACTAATTTCTATATATAAAGAGGCACACCATGCTATTTCAGATCTAGGATCTAGTGTCTTTGTTTTATCTAAAGAGCTATATGATTTGCTAAAACTTAAGAATATGGAAAAATGCTCTATAAATATTTTACTTGCTGATGATTCAACTAGAAAATCATTAGGAAGAGTTAATAATGTTCTGGTTGAATTACATATGACATATGAGCCTGTGGATTTTATTGTCATGAACATGGGGAATCCTATTGGGGGGCCTTTTTTGAGAACTGCATGGGTTATTATTGATTCAAATAAAGGGAATGTAAAGTTTAAATTCCCACACAAGAAGTGTATGGATCACATTCCAAGGAAGAAGGAGGTAGAACCAAGATTCAAGCTACCACATGATTCCCATACCATCTAACCAAGTAAGCAAGCCTAGTTATATGGTATAAAGAAAGTGCTTTACGGGGGGAAACCCAAGATGTTTTTAGTTTTAGTTTTTCTTTTGCCTTCTTTCTATTGCAAGAATTTTATTTTTTGTTTACTCTCTGTTTTTAAAATAAAGTACCAATTTTTTTATCCATTTGGATGTTTTAAAGTTGTGAAACAAAATGGGAGTTGCTGATTTCTGCGCTGCACTTTTTAGTGCATGATTTTTCTGTTTTTTTTGTAACTCCTAAAATCTTGATAAATTCACAGTAGCTGAAAATTTTCATCCTCTATATGCACAAAAAAGGGCTAAAAATTTCTGACATGTCTAAGTGGTCTAAAAAATTCAGTTTTGATGGTGTTAATTGTTTTTTACATATTCTACCTCTTAATGTTTGAACCATTCTTTTGGGTTTCAAAATGATTTTTCAAGGATATTTTTAATTTCTAAGAATGTTGAGGAAATTGTGTGATCTCTGGTACATAAATTAATTATTTTATCTTTGAAGAAAATGGAAGCAAGCATATTATTTTTGTACCACTAATGTGACCCCATAGAAAAGAATGGGACAAAATTTTGTGTTGAAGTTTTTTCACAGGGAATAGAGGATCACCACACCAAGAGCTATCAAATAATGGTGAATACCATAATCTTGGGGATTCACAAGGTACCCCATTGGACTCATGTTAAAACTCTCGGTTTTCACACTTCGAAACTTTGTTTTTTAAGCAACATATAGTTATCGCAAAAACTTGGAGTGTCTTTTGTTTTATTTGCATCTAGTTTTGCTTTTAAATAAATGAGACCATCATATTAAGTACCATACATGCATATGAAATATCTAATGAAATAAACTCTCCTATTCTTCAATGGAAACAAGTTACATGTTATGGAAAGAAAAAGAGGAATGCCTAAAATGCTGAAAGTTAAGTTATGCATGGTATTACTAGTTTTTAAATGTTTTATTGAATGATGATTTGCTAGTTTCTTATTTAGTTCTGCTTCTTACTAGTATAAAAAGATGTTTAACCTTAAGTACATTCTTTTATGATAAATGAATAGCACTATGAACACTATTGCATGCTTTTAGACCTCTTGATAGCCAAAAGATGAATTCTCACACCAGCTTAGACTTGTATCCAAACCAACTCAACCTCAATATCATCATACCTACCTACATAGAAATTGCTATGTATTCCAATTATAATATATGCTGTATTCCTCTAATTTCTTCAAAATATCCCTTTTGTGTAATTTAAATCTCATGGAAAAGTAAGGTATGGAAGGAAAACTATCACTATGTAAGTTATGGGTTTGACAAATTACGATTAATGAGCTAGGTAGGAACCATGCTGACATGGAAAACACCTTTCAACATTGCACTTATCTTTGAGTTGAGCATCATGTTTTTTCAGCTACTTGATAGTTGCCTCCTGCAAAATGAAAGGGATTATCAAACTAAATACTAGAGTATGCATATATGTTAGAGAAGAGCATTGGGGCACTAATGGAAGCCATGTACAAACATGGTGAAAGTTTCATCAAGATCATCCTCAATAGGAAGAGAGAAAATAAAGAGAGAAATAAAAAAAAGGAAGATAGTGGCAAAAGAAAGGCTGAAAAAAGGAAGAGAGTGAAAAAATGGGAAAAGTGAGAGAGATATTTTAGAGAGGATGCTCATAAGACCGTTGTCCTTGTTGTACCGGTATGGATGGCTTATATACGTCGTGATTTTAAATCTCCTTTGGTCCTTTGTACAGGCGGCATGGAGGTGCCCCTTTGTGATACTTGGTTGAAACAATATGCGAAAGGTTTATGATAATCTAAAGTTGAGTAGCACGAGGGCATGAGGCACTTACTTATAAGATGTCAAGCACATGAATCATGAGTATCACTAAGACAAAGTAACAAAGAGATGTGTGGAACCCCATCCTTATGAGTATTGTTGACACGAATTGCATAGCTCAAAATTTTACTTTATGCTCTCATTTATCTTTTATTTTGTTGGAGGACTAGAAAATATATTCCCTACTTACTTTGTGTTGTTCAAGAGTCAAAAGAATCAAAAGAGAAGACAAAGCTTCTTCCAAACAATTTCTATAGTATTATCCAAGCATGCTTTATGGTTCATAACACTTCTCATTTATTTGCTAACAATGCCACTTATTATTATGCATGCTTTGCAGAATGTAAGAGATATCACTTTATAGTTTATTTACTTATATTATTCTTTAATGACTGAACCTTGTAATACTTTGCATGATAACATAGAAGCAATGCAATAAACTCTAAAGTTCATGTTAGTTTTATCACCTTTATGCTCGAGGACGAGCATAGGTTAAGCTTGGGATGGTTGATGTATGTAAAATACATACATGAACTTTGCACTTTATTAACACATATTCTCACATATTTGCAACATATATAATGCTATTTCCATGTTTTATATTGATTTATGGGGATTTACCAATGATCCCATTTATTTGGGTTGTAACTCTACAGAATAAAAAAAAAAAACCTATTTTGTGTATTTTCCACTTTCAGGGACCTGTATAGAGTCAAATTGAGCTAGGATTTCGGGGATGGCAATATTTCATCACGGGAAGCAGCTGGAGCACCTGGACCTCACAAGGAAGGGCATGAGGCCCAAAATAGACATGGTGGCGCGCCCAGGAAGGGGGTGCCACCACCTCTCGTTTTGCCATCGACTGTCCGATTAGCTTCAATTTTGCCCCAACCGACTTCATTTGACCCAAAAACCCCTATATATATGACCCCCATGGTTTCCTCGAGGAGAGCGCCGCAGAAACTCCATAACACAAAACATAAGCTATAGCTCAGGCCAGGCATTAAAAACCGAAACCGAAGACCGAACACGAAAAAAACGGGATCGAAGAAACCGTAAATTCGGTCTTCGGTCACCAGCTCGGTCTCACGAATGAGATGACCGAAATAATATGGAGTTGTTCAGCCATCACGAACAGGAGACCAAAGCGACTGACAAGACCGCTATTTTTTCCCCAGCTCAGTGAATCAGTCTCGTGTCTGGCCCATAGAGGCCCTCTTCAGTCTCCCCCTGTTATTCCTCTCTGCCTAGCACCGCGCCTCCACCACATGTCCAGAAACAACCTAGGAGCTGGCAGTTGTTAGTCCGCTAGACCACCTTGCCGCCACCCATCCTCACCGGCCATGCTTGTGTATCCAACCACGGGCGTGAGCAGCCGCAAGTCCTCGTAGCCGCTATAGCTGACCCACCAAGCCGGGCGCCGGCAGCCGCCAGACCTTGCAGCCGACCCCCACCGGAGCTCTTCAGTGAGCATCTGCACGAGTTTGTCAAGGAGCGCGTCCGCTGCAGTGATAGCACGCTCGTTGAAGATGCGACCGGGTTTGTTTGTGAAAATGGTCAGATAGAGGTTCTTGTCGCATCTCGCATATACATGTACTAGTACATGTTTTTCCTCTTTTCTTTCGTTAATTCGGTTGTACTTGTTTCATGGTACCTTGCTGGTACGTGATGTTTGAGATATGAATGAAATTGACAAATATGCTACATTTTCTTTGAAATTTGTTAGTTTGGTCATGACCGAAGACTGGACCGAAAAGACCAAATACTGAATACAAAAAGACTGGAAAGACCGAACTTAATATGGGTAGCATTTCTAGATTACCAATTTTTTTGATGACCGAAAATACCGGTCCGAGCAAACCAAACAGACCGTACACCCGGCCAGAGCTGCAAAGATTGGAGGGGGAACTCTGGCGAAGCCACCGCCAGAGAGATCTCCACGTTCTACAACGTATTCCACATCAACACCATAATGAGGGGGGAGTAGTGCACCTCTGGACTATAGATTTGTGATAGTAGCTTGATCTATTTCTCTCTTGTTCTTCATAGATCTTAGTACCATATGAGCTACCCAATATGATTATGGTCATATATGCAATTCCTATGTGGTGGATCTTTATTCTATGATTATGATATGAGATTGGAATCTATTATGTGTATGATGTACTGTTAGATGCATATTATGTATCATGTTCTTAAGTATTTGTTCGGATCTAACTTGTATGCAAGAACATGTGTGCGGAGATTTGTGTATTAGCTGGAGTAACATGGTTTTAGTGATTGAATAGTGACAACAAATTTATGATCTATTATGGTTTTTCCTTTTCCTTTTCTATCTCAATAGGGATAAAGTGAATGCATGTGCTATGTTTATCACGTGAAAAAAGTGATAATCTTGTTTATTCAAGGTAGCATCTTTGATATTCAAACATCATGTCAAAGTACTTATGGCTATGCTCTGTTAATAATTAATATAAGATTGCTCAAAGTTTTCTCTTTCTTGTGGAGTGTAAAAAAGATATGTTGCGACATTTGTTAGGACGTGATGCCCATATGAATGTTTATCAAACACATATTGAAGTTCCACCAATATTATCTCATTGATGAATTGTTATTGTCCACTACAACTTTAAAAAGAGAGTAGACAAGTGAATCCATGAACCCCAGTACAATTTTAATCATAAGAAACACCTTTCCATTGCATTTGTCTTACTTTCTATTTGTAGCAATATTTAAATCCAAAAATAAAAATATTTAGTTTACTTAATCACACACAAAACCCAAAAACAACTATCTCTCTACTGCATTTACTTAGTTTACATAGTTTATTTAGTTTACTTTACTTTTACTACATCTTTTATTTACTATTACTAATACAAAACCTTGTGCTTGATAACCACACGATGCAGTTGGGAACACAAGGCAATTCCTTTACTTTGCATGATTGCTAGAAGAAGAGGAAAAGAGACAACTCTACGCCAATTTCCCGAGAGTTCGATATAAACCCTCGAGTCACCCTCGTGGGGAAATTCTTTGCTGACTACAACACTCTACTCTGGAGTCCCAACGTCATCAAGGCAATCCATAGTGAATTTCCATCAGTGTTCATGTAGTGTTACTTAATGCATTGTTATGTGGTATTCGAAAGGGTAGACCTTAATTACATGTAGTTCCAAGTTGGACCCGGTGAAATGGGCTGGTTGGACAATAGATGTCATGCAAATTCACCTAGCTAGTATGCATAACTGGGTCACACATTGCACACAAAAAATTAGAGATAAACATATATTATTTATATTTGAATTATATGATCAATCTTATTCATGTAGTGCACCGCTAGTTACCTCACGCCTACGATTTTAATCACTGAAAGTTACAAGTTTTTCTTCCGGTGAAAACTAGGAATCTGCTACTACAGTTTACTGATTTATTTACTGCTTTGTTTCAACTGCAATAATCACCACTTGCCATTTGAGAATATTGATACAAATGTGTAGCTGAGAGTGACACCTCAATTGCTAAAGTCTTACTGATATTCTCGTTTGCTCCCATTGTGTTGAACTATTCCATGGAGGAGAGTCTGGCATTTGCTAAGAAAATTTCAAGGGTTGTTGGTCTACTGAACTGGTAATTCTAGCTTGGTGGAATATTTGGAAGCAAAGGAATAACTGGATTTTTGAGCATAAGAGGTCTTCTTTCATGGCTGGAAGTGGGTTTTGTTCTCTTGCTGACAGCTTGTCATCATGGCTTAGCACCCTCTTGTAATTTTTGGTTTCTTGTTGTACATAGTTGTACTCTTCATTTTGATTAATAAAGGGCTGCGGGGGCTTCCCCTGTAGTAGAAAAGTTTCAAAAACTATAAATTTGGGTAATACCTGCTATCACTTTCGGCCACCACCAAAGCGTACCCACCCGGATTAGGCATCACTTTCGGCTGATCTTTGAAGGACCAAGTGGTCTCTTGTTCCGACCACAACGTATATCTCGGTACCGCCGGTATGACGGTGTTTACTTCCATGGAACAGCGGTGCACACTTTGCCGGTCCATTGGCTCGGTCATGAAGACCACGCAACACATATGAGGATCACGATACACATTCCAGCCTTGTGGTGCTGGAGGAGGGGCATGGTTGTTATTGCCCTGCGCCACCTGGTGAACTCCCTCCTGCTGTTGCGTCCGGTTTTGCTGTGCATGAACCGGCTGCGCATTTGCCTCGGTAAGCGGCGGTGGCGGTGGCAATGTTTCAAAGCCCTCTTTCATCAACCTCTTGGTCTAGGATAAATCTTTTGTTAAGTGGTTTGCCGGCTTCGTGGGATTTGGAGTATGCCAACGGCATGGTTGATCCATCGCGGATTCCATGGTGTACTTGGACTGATCATGCCAAGGTTTCTTCTCCGCCCATTACTTCTTTTGGTCGGTTTCCTGCCTTTGGCTTCGGCCGACTTTCGAATTATCTTGCACCACGGCCACTTGCTGCATTATTTATCTTCTATCCGGGAAATCTTCCATTTCTTGTTGTGGTGGTTGTACCGATCTTGGCGCGGCGGGAATCTCAGCAAGGGGTCAGCCGTGATTGCCGGCTGCATTGGATCTCCCAATGCATAGCTATCCGCCACCTGGATCATTTCAGCCAAAGTGGTCGGCATGTTTCTCTGCAGCCTATGCCACAAAGGTGAGCCTCTCCGGCATCCATTGCTGAACCAACTTATGGCTTGAGCTTCGATCACACCTTCGCAAGAGTTTCTTGTCGAACTCCACCGGGTTAAGTATTCCCTGTCAGTTTCGTTCTCGCGCTGCTGGCACATGGCGAGCTGCTGCGGACGGTTTGGCCTCCGATGTGTGCTGCTGAAGTTGCTCACAAATGTCTCTTAAAAGTCAAGCCAGGCATTTATGCTTCCTTTTGGTAAGTTGTTCAGCCAAATTTGTGTCGGTCCTACTAGCACTGACGGTATGAATCTTACCGCCCAGCGCCGGTTTCCTCCTTCAGCGACTGTTCCTCCACCTCCAGCGACATATACTGTTGTGATGTAATCCGCGAGTCAATCTTCTGGCTTAGTGCTACCGTCATATGTTTTTGTATCCCGGGCAGCTGAAAGTTACGCACCGGAGGTTCCTCCCTCATGATCCGGGGGCCAAAACATGGCGGACCCGGTGGACCCTCAGACTCAATAATCTCGGACAAGTATACTCTGTCCAATCTGTGCCGCGCATCTTGCTTTGTGAATGGATCGTAGCGAACAAGAGGGGGGGTGAATGGCGCTACGACAAGTTTTAGCCTTTTTCAATTTTTAGTGCAACGGAAGATAAAGGTGATAGCTTTAGCGATAGCGGTGTTCCTACAATGATCCTAGGACAAGTGCAACAAGCAAAGGAATCAACAAGATAGTAAGAGTAAGGAGCGAGACAACCGGACGGCGCGGAGACGAGGCGAGGTTTGTTTCCCGCAGTTCCTTCCACAATAGGAAGTACGTCTGCGTTGAGGAGGTGCTAGTCTCACACAAGAGACTAGACGGCCACACCACGAAGGAAGGCCTCACCTTCTTCCTCGAGAGAGCTCCACGAAGGTGCTCCCCCTTCTCCACTAAGGCACCGGTTGAGGCGGTGATTCCTTCACAAGATTGGGGCGAGCTCCACAACAAGGAGGCTCCCAACACCCTATGGAGCTAGTACATCACCAAGCTAGCCTCCATAGCTGCACTTTCTCCAATGTCCCACCATATGAACCCTACCACCAAGATCCACTAAGGAGTACCACGAATTGGTGAACTTTCTCTCGGTAGAACGATAGATCGGGGTCTCCTCCACCACTCCTCAAAGTATGAGCAAGATTGGTTGGATGGATGGGGAGATCCCCTCAGTTTGAGCTCAGCAACAATGGAGGAGAGAGAGGGAAGAGCTGAAAACGAGCTGGGGAAGAAGGGGCCTTTATATAGGTCCCTCCAAATCCAACCGTTATGTGCTGTTTTTGCCTAAGCGGTACTACCGCTTCTAGGAAGCGGTACTACCGCTCTGAGTTCGAATCCCCACAGAACTTGTCCACGTGGACACAGAGCGGTACTACCGCTTGAGGTACCGCAATAGGGTCCAGACCTTACTGGACTCAAAGCGGTACCAGAGCGGTACCGGAGCAGTACTACCGTAACGAGTTACGGTACTTGAGCGGTACTACCGCTAGCAAGCGGTACTACCGCTCATGGTACCGCAAAGGTACCGCCACTTGTACTGTGAGACAATTTCGTGTGCAACTCTCAGAGTGGTACCTCAGAGCGGTACCAGTAGGGGTAGCGGTACTACCGCTCCTGGTACCGGTAGTACCGCTATGGCTAAAACAACTTTTTCCTCTTTTCCTCTCGTACCACGTTACCTCGCGACACACACAAAACCAGAAAGCCTAAGAACTACGCTTCAGTCTTCTGATCATAATGTGTCCAGCGAGGGCACCGTACACCTTGCAAACCTATCAAGGACAATCTTTGTGCACGGTTAGAATTATTCGAGTGTTGTTATCAAACACACAAAACAAGGGATATAGATCCTGCTCTTACACTTTGGCAGGCATATTTCTCCAACACGTTCTCTCAGAGGATTCCTGTGATACCCGGTTCTTTCTAACCCGGAATCAGCCTCATCATACCGGCTTGGTGCAGCGGTGTTGCCTCTCGGATATCTCGATGGCGGCACTTCTGCTTCGGCATATGCGGCTCTGGCCGGCCTATAGTTTTGCCCGATTTCGCCGTTTCCGGCATAATCGTTTCTGGCATAGCCGTTTCCAGCATAGCCAAGGCCTGCACCTTGGCTCTTTCTGTCGGCGTTGTATTGCCCGACTTTTTGTTTTTCGGCCAAAAACCGGATCGTACACCGTCATCTGTTGTGTGTTTGCATCTTTTTCTCTACTTCTATCGGGATGGAGGGACGAGTCCTGCCCATGCGACTTACTTCCAGCATTTTTAGCCGAATGAACAACATAAGATACGCGGGCAGCTTTCTTGCTCCGGGCAGCCTCTACGTTTTGAGCTGAGACCGCATCAAGCAAATCTTTTACTCGGGCCTATTGTTTCACCAAAGCATCACCCGACAACGAATCACATGCATCCATAGCAACTCTAATAGCTTTCAAAGTTTTATCCGGACTATTGTATTTTGGTTTCTCTGCCGGCCCAAGAGACACCGACATAGCCCGGCGCAAAGTTGTCTAAGTTATGACCTCTAAGTAGGGTACCAGCTACTCCAACAGGGTTTGCGCTAACTGAAGCAAAGCCATGTGTTGCATTGTACTCACGTAAGGTAAGGTTGAGCTCATGCTGGGCTCGGGCGATGTCTGCGGCTCCGGTGAGCAGTATCTGCTGCTGCGCCTCCAGCTCGGCTTGAGTGGCCGTGACATCGGTGTTGGGCGCGATGGGCGTGGCCAACACGCTCATGGCAGCTTGGAGCAGAGTTGCCATCGTAGGCACGTTGGAGGGGCCGGCGCGTCCTCGTTCTGCTTGAGCGGGTGCTTCGCCTGGTGCTCGGACTTGGTGGGCCCGACATGTTCTCCTGCCGCTCCTTTGCCAGCATCTGCTGCGCCGGCCATCATCACCTCGACGCTGCCAGCGGTGCGGTCAGTGCGTGACCCGCGAGCAGCTACAGATCTTAGTGGATCCGGCACCACCAGCACCATCGACGGGTACCGGGGCTCCGGCACGGTTCCAAGGTAGACACGGTGCAGGCCGAAGTGGATGATGCAGTCGTTCTTGGGGAAGCGGCCGCCGTTGGCGAAGCAGCCGACATTGCTGTTGACGAAATCTAGCGAGCCGAGGCGCTGCATGAGGCCAGTGACAAGGGATCAACTTGTCAATTCCTACGGATGGTAGACTAGGGTTTAGTTGGAAGTAGAGGGCAAGTAGATCTCGAAGGTTTCAGCCGAAAAGTACTCGATGATTATGAAAACTAGGGTTTGTGAGACAATGATTCGATACTTTCTTTGTCCCTTGACTCCCCCTTATATAGGAGGTGGAGTCGAGGGATTCGTATTGTACAAGTTACAGAGTCCGGGAGGGTTTCCAACCCATCCCGCAAGATTACAAACATCGTCTTCTAATACAACTCTAGCTTTCCTAAATATCCACTTGGGCTTCCGATTCTTCTTATTCTTCGAGTCGTGGGCCTTCAGTAAACCCCGGGTACTATATTCGGCAGGCCCATTGGGGATGCCTATTTCAGTAGCCCCCGAGATTTTGCTTGAATCGTAGAGTCAGGGAAAATCTCCACTGTTTATATTTATTCGACAACTTTAAACTTCTCTATATTTCTTCATATGAATTTCTATATTGTACAGGGATAATGGTAGTTGGGGCTAGTCCATCTGACGGATCAGGTACTAGTTAACTGCTCTAGTGGCAATCCGCAAAAACCTACTTCAAGATCACGTCCCTGGACATGATCTCGGGATACTGGTGTAAACTTCGACAGGTGCCGCTTAAGGTCTTACCATTCTGTCGAGTCCCAGTCATATTTATCGGGTACCTAACGCGTCCGTTAGGATTTTTCTTCGTATCTGTTGATACGGATAAAAGTAGCAAACCGACGTCAGAGACGGCGCCACGCCACACAGAACGGATCTGGGGTCTTACCCTCGCAAATTTGCGGCATTCAGAAATTTTTAGCAACTTTGGCGTTCTGAGAATATATTGTCGAGTGCTTATTCGGCTGTTGGAATGGCACGTTTTATTGAGTCAACGGATGACTTATATTGCTCTCCCGATGGGAGTATATGTAGAGTTATGTATATAACTCGAAATATGCTCACTTTTTCTTCTTCTTTTTCTCTATCTCCTTTTTCTTTTTTTTATAATTTCATCGGGCACGCGAACAGCGTTCCCGATGGGAGTAGCCCCCGAGGCTACAGCCAAGGACTTGTGCTTGGGTGTAGGCTCCACGCCTTATGTCACTATATTTTCTCCTGTCATGTATTTTGTCAAAATCTCTCGGGTGCGCGAACAGCGCTCCCGATGGGAGTAGCCCCCGAGGCTATGAGCAAATACTTGTATTTGATCATAGGCTCTCGCCATTTCTATTTTGTCTTTCTCAAATTTTTCATTTTTCCAAAGTAGCCCCCGAGCATTTGATCAAAAACTTGTATTTGATCAGAGGCTCCCCAATATCTTTTGCTGTCACCTTTTTTATGAAACTATTAAATCGAAATTTTCCCTTGCTCAGGTGACATCATTGCTGACGATAGCCACGACCGCTGCTCCTGAAAATCGCGAGAAGTTCGCTCTCGCTGCCTTGCGGGCCCAAATTCCGCATTGTATTGACACGTCGTGCAAGTGGGGGACACACGTCCTCCGCTTTTCCTGGCGCACGCACTGTAACTCCTCCAGGGTGAAATTACTTTTTTACCCCTCTTCCACGTGGTCATCATCTGCCGCACACTTTTTCCATCCAACGGTACGCCGCTTCGCCGCACCTCTATATAAGATCCCCTTCTTCTTCCTCGAGCACCTCCGCTCGCGCCGTTTTCCTGCTCTCCTCTGCAAAAACTCCTCTTGCGCCCCACAGTTCCCTGAGCTCATCTTCTCCCAAGATGCATTCCTGCGCCATTGTTAATGCCACCGCGTAGATTGACCAGACACAGCACGCCGGAATCGACGATGGCTTTCGTGGATCTGGGAAGCGCCGAGTGGGAGAGATCCAAAATCTCCACTCAAGACATCAACCTCCTGAAGAAACTGGGGATCAGCAAGAAGCCCAAGGCGCTGTGCTTCCCCAGCGAAGAAAGCTACCCAACCCCTCCAATGGAGTATCGGGTTAGTTTTGTCGACCATCTCATCCGCGGCCTTTCTGCCCCCATTCACCCTTTCCTTCGAGGATTGCTTTTTGTTTACGGTCTGCAACTTCATCACCTCACGCCCAATTCTATCCTCCACATTTCCATTTTCATCACCCTCTGCGAAGCCTTCCTTGGCGTCCAGCCTAATTGGGCGCTATGGAAGCGCATTTTCTTTTGTCGCCGCAATGGCTCTCCCAATGTCGCCTATAATATAGGCGGCGTTGTTATCTGCGTTCGCCCCGATGTCGAGTATTTCGACGTCAAATTCCCCGACTCAGTTCAAGGATGGTGCAAGAAGTGGCTGTATATCCGTGAGGAGAACCATGGATGTGCTGAAGACAATATTCCTTCTTTTGACGGTGCCGAGAAAATCTATCGCCGCCGCTCCTGGGATGCAGAGGCTACCGAGGAAGAAAAAATGTCGACGGAGGCATTGATGACTCGCATCCACGAGTTGCAAAACACTCGCGGCAAAGAGATATCAGGTATCCAAATCACAGCGTATTTCCTTAGAATCAGAGTGCAGCCTCTTCAGGCTCGCAAATACCCTCTCTGGAAGTATGCTGGTGACAAGGATGCGGATCGGTTGTCGGTGGATTTAGAGGTCAAGGACTTAGAGAAACTTGTCCGGAAAATCTCCTCCCTCAGCAAGAAAGATCCTGTCCCTTCGTCTTGTCGCGTAAAACCATATAGCGCCACCAATGCGCTTCCCAAGGTAACCTTTGTTGACTAATTTGTTCTTGTTTTGCCATCCTTTACGTAACTCTTTTATTGACACCTCCCCTTCTTTTTGTATAGAACCATCCAAATTTTGTCTCGCTTCCTCCCCTACCTGAAGGTGGAGAAGTCGAAGAACGAGATGTTGTCACGGATGACAACCAAGATGCCCCTTCTTTTGATAATGAACCCGCAGGTTCTCAAAATTCTGTGGGATCTTCTGAAAAGGAGGCTGCCTCTGAAGCTACTACATCGGCACAGTCTCCTCCTCTTGCTGTTTCTCCAAAGAACAAAAGGAAAAGGGCTGAAGTCGAAGACTCCGGCACCTCCAAAGCCGAAGAAGCTGCTCCTTCACGTCAGAAGGCAGCTTTTGATCCATACCTTGAAGCCCTCGTCAGCTCGTAAGTCATTTTTTATTTCTCATTTTCTTGCTATTCGAAGATTTTTGTCTATCTTGCTTTTTTATGCTGCCGCCATTTAATCGTAGTGGTGACGAGGAAGAAATGCCAGCTACTGATGCGACTGCTCGAACGAGTACGTCGCATACTCTAGTTGTTTCTGAGGTGCAAGTTGAAGGAGAAGAATCTTCGCCTCCTCAACACAACATTGACGTTACTACTCCTCCTGCAAGCCCCCTTGTCCCTTCACCAAAAAGGACAAGGGTTGAAACAATCACGGAGCCTACCCTACAATTGGGTAGCTCCTCGACCCCTCTTTTGGATGATGTAAGTCCTTAATTTCTTTCTGACATTGTCTATATTTTCTCTGTTTGCTTCTTTGGGCCATCATGTTTTTTTTCCTATACCGACACTATCTTTCTTTGTCCTTCTTTGATAGCCTGTGATCAAAGAACTTATTCGCATCGGTGCCCAGTTCGTTGGGTACCGCGAGTATGCCAGCAAGACCGAAGGTAATAGCTCCCTGCTCGCCTTTGCTCATGACTTCTTGCTCTTGTTTATCGCAATTTTGACTATTTTTGACTATTTTGGCAGAAAAACTTGCGGAGGCCAACAAACTTGCCAACACACTTGCTCAGAAATTAGAGCAAAGTGAGGCGGCTCGCAAAAAGGCCGAATCGGATGCTGGCAAAGCTAGGGCAGAGGCTGACAAGGCCAAGGCAGAAGCTGCTGGTGTCGAAGATCTTGAGAAGAGGCTTCATGACGCCGAAACTGCCTTGAGCGAGCATAAAACCGCACAAGCTGCTCGTGAAGGAGCCATCCTCAAGCGCTTGGACTCGCAGAATCGGCGTTTTGTCAGTAAGTTTTCGATCTATTTTGCCATCCTTGGACTTGCTTTTCTTTACTTGCTTGTCGACCAACTTATTTTTTCCTCGACAGGGAAAACAAATCAAGAATTTGAGCTTGAAGATCCTGACAACGATCCTCTTCTCGACGCACTCTCTGTCCTTGAGTTTCATGGAACAGAAACTCGTGAAGGCATTGAGCAAGCCGAAGCAGGATTGTCGCGGCTGTTCCCTTACTTCTTCCCGAAGAAAAAGGAACTCTCGACTTTCCTTGCTCTTGCCAAGGACTTCAATCCACCAGAAGATCTTGGACTGAAGATGCGCCAAGAAAATATGAAGATTGTTGTTGAAAGCACTGTCGCCTTGGTTGCTGACAGCCAGCAAACCATCGACTGGACTAAAGTGGGTGACACACAAGAGATGGAGACCACGAAGTGGCGATCACTGATCAAGGCTGCGAAGCCCAACACGAAGAAGATCCTTGCCTATCTTGGAATCAAGCCAACTTCAACTCCTAGCTCGTCAAAGCCGGAGGTCTAGTTGAATGCCCTGTCTTTTTCTTTCCTTTATTTTTACTGTTTCTTTTGATGTTGTCGCCATAGTAGCTTTGGCGACAATTGTCTTAGTAGTCCTTTTGAAGAACTCCTTCAGTAATATCCGTGTAAATTTCCAGAAGATCAATGGAATTCTATCTTGCGCGATCATTTGATATTGAAATTTTCTTTTCCAGTTGATATTTGATAATTACTCTACAAATCCTCATCCTGCCGATACTTCTCCTGCTTCCTCCTTTTCGAAGAAAACATTCGTCAAGGATAACCTTATCGAAAGTTCTTCGGGTAAGTGAATGTTCGAGGACGTCGCCTAGAGGGGGGGTGAATAGGCGGTGTATAAAAACTTCTACTTGAGAGCTAAACTAGGCGGAATAAAACTACTCATGTGTTTACTAGTTTAGCTCAAGGCCTATCAACTAGGGGTTTGCCTAAGTGCTCCAACAACCTATGCTAGCATGATGAGCAACAAGGTAATAACAAGATAGGCATAGCATCAAGCATGATAGATATCACAATGTAAAGCGCATAGGTAAAGGAGCTCGGGTTGAGAAGTAACCGATGCACGAGGAGACGACGATGTTTCCCGAAGTTCACACCCAAGGGTGCTACGTCTCCGTTGGAGCGGTGTGGAGGCACGAGGCACTCCAAGAAGCCAACTAGGGCCACCGTATTCTCCTCGAGCCTTTCCACCAAAGGAAAGCCTCGATCCACTAAGGGACCCTTGAGGGTGGTCACCGAACCCGTACAAGCTTGGGCAAACTCCCAAGTATCAAGCTTGAGGAAACTCCACAACGAGGAGGCTCTCAAGTACACGGCCACAAGAGGCTTACAACACACCACCAAGGAAACCAACTCCACCAAGGATGCTATGCGCCACACGAGGCTAACACACTCCACCTAGGAACCCAACTCCACCAAGGATGCGAAACGCCACACGAGGCTAACACACTCCACCAAGGAAACCAACTCCACCAAGGATGCAACACGCCACAAGAGGCTAACACACTCCACCAAGGAAACCAACTCCACCAAGGATGCAACGCGCCACAAAAGGCAAGATGGCCACTAAGGCAACAACACCACTAAGGAGGAACACACACACCCTACGAGATCGAAACCCCGGAGAGAGCACAACCCATGCACTTTATGCAATGGCTAAGAACACCACTAGGATGTCTAAGTTCTTCTCTCCCAAATTCCAACAAAGCTAGAAGAAGCAATTGGGGGAATAAGGGAGGAAGAACAAAGGAGGAGAAACACAAAGAAACTCCAAGATCTAGATCTAGTAAGATCCTCTCACTTAGAGGAGGATTCAATTTGGTGAAGCTCTAGATCTAGATCTCCTCTCTCCTTTCCCCCAAAAATATGCAACAAATAGTGGGGGGATCAAGAGGAGGAAGAAGGAACCCAAGGTCAACAATGGAGGAGAGAGAGTGGAGGTGTAGGGTTGGTTGGGTCGGAGGTGGAAGAGAGATATATATAGGGGACCCAGAAATATAGCTGTTGGGGCTGAAAAACGGTCAGATCCGCGCCCAAAGCGGTACTACCGCTTGTCGAAGCGGTACTACCTCTCGCACGCGAACTGCGCAGAAAACGGTCAGAAATCGGCCCAAATCGGCCCAAAGCGGTACCACAAGCGGTACTACCGCTCGAGCGGTACTACCGGGTTGGTACCGGGTCAATACCGGACCAGATGCATTGTCTCGCAGAGACCAAACCGGTACCTGACCGGTACTACCGCCCGTCCCTTTTTTCCTTTAAACTGCGATACGAAAACGGCAATATCTCGGGCTTGGAAACTCCGATTGAGGTGAAACCAATTTTGCCGGAAAGAGGACGACGAGAGCTACCACTACACAAGGTGAAAACATGCAAAAGAGTGAGTGATGATTTTCTCATGGTCATAGAGGTGTAACCTCTCAATATGGTATATCGGGAAAATCATCACCCTTGCACATGCAACATGCAATGCATCCGGAATCCGTTTCCGATGAGCTAGAGCTTGTCATGAGAATGAACACAAGCTCTAACTCATATCATGGATAAGAACCAAGAAGAACTAAGGAACATGCAAAAGAGTGAGTGATGATTTTCTCATGGTCATAGAGGTGTAACCTCTCAATATGGTATATCGGGAAAATCATCACCCTTGCACATGCAACATGCAATGCATCCGGAATCCGTTTCCGATGAGCTAGAGCTTGTCATGAGAATGAACACAAGCTCTAACTCATCTCATGGATAAGAACCAAGAAGAACTAAGAAACACGATGCAATGCATGCAAGGTTTGAGCTCTCTCCGATGGTGCGACTCACTATCCTATCGAGCACAAACCTAGTCCTTGCGCATTCTTCTTGAGTCGGCAAGCTCCATCTTCATACTCTTCATGATTGTCCATGCCACCGTCTTCCTTCAACTTACACGCCACCGTCTTCTTTCGTCTTGTACGCACGCCATCGTCTTCATTCATCTTCAACGCCGTCTTCTCTCTTCATCTTCTACGCCGTCTTCTCTCTTCATCTTCAACACCGTATTTGTCTCTCTTCGACACCATCTTCATCATTGTACTCCGTCTTCTCCATCTTACAACCTTGAGTCCAACATGACTATGGACTTGACCTAAGATTGATTCTCAATGCAACCGTTAGTCCATAGGGATTGTCATCAATTACCAAAACCACACATGGGGTAAAGGACTTGTTCTTACAATAATCTTCCCCATTTTGGTAATTGATGACAATCTCTTTGAGAGGGTTTAGATATGGAATTTAGCGAACAACCCAAGTTGAATATTTAGAACAAACTCCCCCATAATATATGCATGTGTGAATGAACTTGAATTTCATTGCATATACCGGCAATTAAAGCCTGGCGGAGTATCCTCTAAATATTCAACAATGCAAAGCAACACATGCAAGGCATCGAAACCCTCCAAACTTCTCCCCCATTGGCATTAATTGCCAAAATGGACGAAAGGTTTGGAAGGCCAATATAGTGAGCATTCCTCCATAAGTTGTGCATTTCTCATAATTGTGAGTGAAATCAAATGCACATATTCAATGACGAATATTCGGAGGAAATCAAACTATATTGAGGATCAAAGATTGCAAGAGGATATGAAGGTGAGACACTATGAAGCAAGCAATCATTGAACCAACACTATGCTCTAAGTAATTATGTGAAAGCTCGCCAAAGTTTGTGCAGAAGATAAACAATTTGCATTGAAGAATAGGGTGCACAAGCATGGCATCATTACTCCCACAAGACCACTCAAGGCATGTGCCAAAATCAACTATGAGTGCTTGAAGATGCAAATGATATAAAATGAGCACTCATAGCCAAGTTCTTTGTGAAGTCATTAAAGAGTGAAATAGGAATGAAGGAATAGACTCCAACAAAGAGGGATATCAAAAGATATGCACCATCTCTTATGTGTATAAGTTTCTCTAAGTGGACAACATCATGGAGACGTTTATTCACAAAGAAACATGCACACACAAGATAGGTACAAGAGAGATAGAGCAAGATATCCAAACAAGTATGCTCAAGGACTTATCTCATGTTAAGAATCGAAACCAAATATAAGAAATGAGATAACCCACTCCCAAAGAAAGCAAGGTTCGAATAAACCAAACCCTCAACACTTTTCATGATGGCACAAAAGTACCGAAAAGGAAAAGGTTTGTCTTCCAAGGTCAAAATCTTGAAACAAGGAAGTGTTCTAGCAAGCATAGGAGAGCTCCCCCAAAATTAGTGCACCATTTAGAATTTTGCATTTGAATACAAAATGCACAAATGTGGGATTTGCTCAATCATGTTTGTCAAAACACCAACAAGGTTCAAGAGAAACAAGGAGATCCAAAAGAAGCAAGGAAGACAAATGGGAGTCTAACCCACAAGGACAAATTCTTGGCAAGAAATGATGCAATTGAGCACATGAGCCAAGTGTGAGGATGATCCGGAACAATACTACACAATTTATTACCAATTGTCAAAGGACAAGAGGTGTATAGGAAATATCCATATGTAGTTGTGAGTATGTCCAAGATTATATTCACAACAAGAAAGCAAATGGTAAAGTGGGATTTGTTTGAGCACACATGTCACATAGGAACAAGATAATCTATAATATCAACTCTATGTGACACAACCTCGAATGTTCACATTTTCTAGGCTTGTAAAATGCACATGGCATAATACTCCCCCATAATGTGATAAAGACATTTTCCGTGCAAGAGGCAAATAAGAACCAAGTGAGATAATTAATGGACATTATAGGATTTTAATTCATCATGTCACACATTTTAGGATTGTGAAATGCACGGAGCATATCACTCCCCCAAAATGGGATAGTCCATTAATTTCTCACATGAGCCAACAACTAAGATATGAACAAGATGCAATAGGCTCAACAAAGAACAATTGTACATGGTGTGCCACCCAACATAAAAGGAAACAAGATAAGCAAGTAGGAAGCACAACATACACAATCACATGCAAGGCACAAAACCAACACATGTAAAAGGGGAGCGAGTAACTTTCAAAGTAAAGGAGTTGAGAACTCGTTACCGCAAGGAGATGCATGGGTAAAGGATAAGAGGAATACAACTTGACTTGAGGAAGTGAGAATGATGAAGATCCCCTAAGTCTTCATGAGCTAGTCAAGCCTCCATGCCCTCCACTTGTACCTATTGATCAAATTTTGGCTTGTTGGTCCCCAACAAAGTTGGGTCCTAAGAAGTTAGTCACAATAGGCTTGGCAACCCAAATGGTTCTTCTTGCGAAACCACTTTGAGTGCCAACATATTTGGCAAACACATTGCCAACCTTATCCTTATGTAGAGAGTAAGCACCATCGATCAAGATAGGGTTGGATGAGTTACCACTTGTGCAAAAGGAGGAGATGTAGCCCTTCTCACGGCATATGTAACATCTTCTTCTCCTCCCCTTCTTCTCACTTGATTTCTCCGCAACGGGAGCCTTGGCTTGATCCTTCTCGGGTAGCGGCCCTTCTTCACGTTGATGTAGACCTTGAGCTTGGCCTTGAGGTAGACCATGAGCTCCATCTTGAGGCCGCTTCCCTTGATTCTTCACACCAAGTGGCTTCTTCTTCAAGGGGCACAATCTAACATGATGCCCTTCAATCTTGCACTTGAAGCACACAATCTTGGCGGGGTCCTTCACATGCCCTTGGCCCTTCTTCCGCTTGTGCGAGGTGGACTTGTTCTTGTTGTTGGAGTTGAATCCAAGTCCACTCTTGTCATTGGGGAATTGCTTCCCCTCATGACCCTTTACCAAGTCCTTCTTAAAAGAAGAGACTTGGGCCTCGAGCTCTTCGATTTCCCCTACATGGTTAGTAACAACACAAGTACTAGAGGAAGTGGAAGCTTTATCGTTGGAGCAACAAGGCAAGGTATGTAATTCACCACGAGATATAGCAATCGCATGGGTGGGTGATTTACTAGCACTAGTACAAGGAATTGTAGAACAAGGCATAGAAGGTAGTTCACCACAAGATAAGTCAATAGCATGAATGGGTGAACTAAAAGCACTAGCACATGGCAAAATAGCATTTTGAGAGGTAGTGCTAGTACTCACATGAGGCACATAAGATTTTACCTTTGTCATGATAGCCTCATGAGCTAACCTTAGCAAATCATGAGAGACTAGAAGATCATCATGGGAGCTAGAAAGCTTTCCATGACTTTCTTCCAATTTCTCATAATTGCTTGTTAGCAAAGCAAGTTGAGCCCTTAGCTCAACATTCTCCTTCAAGATGGAAGCTTCACAAGAGGTAGAGTTAGTAGCACAAGCATTATCAATTATAGCACAAGGAGAAGGCAACTTAGCAAGCTCTATTTGGTTGAGAGCCTCAAATCGCTCAAGTGACTCGGTGAGAAGCTCACAATCCTCAAGGAGTTTACTATGAACAATTACTAGCTCATCATATTTAATTTGTAAATCATGTGCCACCTCTAAAGCTCTATCACGAGATTCCTTTACCCTACGTATCTTTAGAGCAAAGTTCTCTTCAAGAGTTTCATTGGTGGTTTCTTGTTCTTTAAGAGCTTTACCAAGTTTTATAATCTCGTGTCCATACTCGCGCTCATGCTCTTCCTTTTCCTCAATGAGTTTTGTGCTCTTAATGGCAAAATTGAAGATTTTCATGAAGTTAGAGCGAGCAAGTTTTTTCTTAGGAAGAGCATGATAAACTGACTTTCCCAACTTGTTTAAGGAAGCAACATTAAGTCCTTCCATATCATCATCCTCATCATCACTAGATAGATAGGGTTCCAAGGAAGGAGATACCTTAGAAGCCTTAGCCATAAGGCAAGTGTAGGAACCGTGCAATGATGAAGAAGATGAATTCCTTGAAGCTCCATCCAATATCTTATCTTGGCCCATAGTATCTTTGGTTTCCTCTACATTGTTAGCACAAATACTAGAGGAGAGCAAAGTATCTTCATTATGGCAACAAGACAAGAGAAGCATATCATCATGGGATGAAGATATGCAAGGACTATCAACACTAGCATGTAAATCATTTATAGTGCTACAAGTGTTAAAGTCCAAAGATGAGACATTGCAATGGGATAGAGATGAAGAATCATCAAGGGAGCGCTCACCATCAACAATGCAATGTTCATCACCACTCACCATACCATTACCTTGTGTCTTACCACACGTTGGTGAAGTGGAAGGAGCGTGATCATCCTCAATGGTCTTGGATCCACCATATGTATCTTGAAGCTTTGTCCAAACCTCATGAGCACTCCGGAAAGGCGCAATGGAGGAAATCACTACATGACTCACAACACGGCAAAGGACTTTAGTAGCTTGAGCATCTAGATAAGAGTTTTTCTTCTCCTCAAAAGTTGGATTTTGTGGATCCTTGGGAAGAGAAAAACCCATATCAAGAATTCGCTCCACATGTGGGTGCATGTCCCTAAAATAATCAAGCATGTAGAATTTCCAAGCATCATAATTAGTGCCATCAAATGTAAAGGGAGAAATGTGCACTAATCCTCTAGCCGACGTCATACTCTCTAGGCGGTGAAGCCCAACAAGATAAGAGAGCCCTAGCTCTGATACCAATTGAATGTTCGAGGACGTCACCTAGAGGGGGGGTGAATAGGCGGTGTATAAAAACTTCTACTTGAGAGCTAAACTAGGCGGAATAAAACTACTCATGTGTTTACTAGTTTAGCTCAAGGCCTATCAACTAGGGGTTTGCCTAAGTGCTCCAACAACCTATGCTAGCATGATGAGCAACAAGGTAATAACAAGATAGGCATAGCATCAAGCATGATAGATATCACAATGTAAAGCGCATAGGTAAAGGAGCTCGGGTTAAGAAGTAACCGATGCACGAGGAGACGACGATGTTTCTCGAAGTTCACACCCAAGGGTGCTACGTCTCCGTTGGAGCGGTGTGGAGGCACGAGGCACTCCAAGAAGCCAACTAGGGCCACCGTATTCTCCTCGAGCCTTTCCACCAAAGGAAAGCCTCGATCCACTAAGGGACCCTTGAGGGTGGTCACCGAACCCGTACAAGCTTGGGCAAACTCCCAAGTATCAAGCTTGAGGCAACTCCACAACGAGGAGGCTCTCAAGTACACGGCCACAAGAGGCTTACAACACACCACCAAGGAAACCAACTCCACCAAGGATGCTATGCGCCACACGAGGCTAACACACTCCACCTAGGAACCCAACTCCACCAAGGATGCGAAACGCCACACGAGGCTAACACACTCCACCAAGGAAACCAACTCCACCAAGGATGCAACACGCCACAAGAGGCTAACACACTCCACCAAGGAAACCAACTCCACCAAGGATGCAACGCGCCACAAAAGGCAAGATGGCCACTAAGGCAAGAACACCACTAAGGAGGAACACACACACCCTACGAGATCGAAACCCCGGAGAGAGCACAACCCATGCACTTTATGCAATGGCTAAGAACACCACTAGGATGTCCAAGTTCTTCTCTCCCAAATTCCAACAAAGCTAGAAGAAGCAATTGGGGGAATAAGGGAGGAAGAACAAAGGAGGAGAAACACCAAGAAACTCCAAGATCTAGATCTAGCAAGATCCTCTCACTTAGAGGAGGATTCAATTTGGTGAAGCTCTAGATCTAGATCTCCTCTCTCCTTTCCCCCAAAAATATGCAACAAATAGTGGGGGGATCAAGAGGAGGAAGAAGGAACCCAAGGTCAACAATGGAGGAGAGAGAGTGGAGGTGTAGGGTTGGTTGGGTCGGAGGTGGAAGAGAGATATATATAGGGGACCCAGAAATATAGCTGTTGGGGCTGAAAAATGGTCAGATCCGCGCCCAAAGCGGTACTACCGCTTGTCGAAGCGGTACTACCTCTCGCGCGCGAACTGCGCAGAAAACGGTCAGAAATCGGCCCAAATCGGCCCAAAGCGGTACCACAAGCGGTACTACCGCTCGAGCGGTACTACCGGGTCGGTACCGGGTCAATACCGGACCAGATGCATTGTCTCGCAGAGACCAAACCGGTACCTGACCGATACCTGACCGGTACTACCGCCCGTCCCTTTTTTCCTTTAAACTGCGATACGAAAACGGCAATATCTCGGGCTTGGAAACTCCGATTGAGGTGAAACCAATTTTGCCGGAAAGAGGACGACGAGAGCTACCACTACACAAGGTGAAAACATGCAAAAGAGTGAGTGATGATTTTCTCATGGTCATAGAGGTGTAACCTCTCAATATGGTATATCGGGAAAATCATCACCCTTGCACATGCAACATGCAATGCATCCGGAATCCGTTTCCGATGAGCTAGAGCTTGTCATGAGAATGAACACAAGCTCTAACTCATCTCATGGATAAGAACCAAGAAGAACTAAGAAACATGCAAAAGAGTGAGTGATGATTTTTTCATGGTCATAGAGGTGTAACCTCTCAATATGGTATATCGGGAAAATCATCACCCTTGCACATGCAACATGCAATGCATCCGGAATCCGTTTCTGATGAGCTAGAGCTTGTCATGAGAATGAACACAAGCTCTAACTCATCTCATGGATAAGAACCAAGAAGAACTAAGAAACACGATGCAATGCATGCAAGGTTTGAGCTCTCTCCGATGATGCGACTCACTATCCTATCGAGCACAAACCTAGTCCTTGCGCGTTCTTCTTGAGTCGGCAAGCTCCGTCTTCATACTCTTCATGATTGTCCATGCCACCGTCTTCCTTCAACTTACACGCCACCGTCTTCTTTCGTCTTGTACACACGCCATCGTCTTCATTCATCTTCAACGCCGTCTTCTCTCTTCATCTTCTACGCCGTCTTCTCTCTTCATCTTCAACACCGTCTTTGTCTCTCTTCGACACCATCTTCATCATTGTACTCCGTCTTCTCCATCTTACAACCTTGAGTCCAACATGACTATGGACTTGACCTAAGATTGATTCTCAATGCAACCGTTAGTCCATAGGGATTGTCATCAATTACCAAAACCACACATGGGGTAAAGGACTTGTTCTTACAGTAAGCACTTCTCGCAAGATTTGCAAGAACTTCCTCAACAACTTCAATCCATGAAAAAACAAACTCTGGCGATGATGGAACAATTTCGAAAAGCATCCGAAAGGGAGAAGATTGCTCTTCAACAAGCTAAAGAAGCTATAGCTGCTAAGGACGCTGCTGTTTCAGAAGCTAAGAAAGCAACTACTCGAGAAAATAGTATGCTCGAGCTAATGACTGAAGCTAGTGTGGATATGTTAGGTATGTTTTTCCAACTTAGCACTGCTTCTGCTTTTTGCTATACTTCTCCTTAAATTTCTTGCTCTGTCGCTCAATAGGTTCGGTTCTCGACGCTGCTGCCGAAGATGAAAGAGTGAATGTGAGAACGAACCTCCTCGTCAATCTTTCACTTAACCATGGCTGTCTGTTCTGGGCTACTCCTGAGCGAACCCAGCAGATTGTTAGGTTCCAAGATCGCACCTGTCAGGTTCGCGAGTTTCTTAACTTCTGCACGAGAACCTTGACCCTTGTTTATAAGACTGTTTCCTCGCGACGAGGCTCCCGAAACTCTTCTTGGATTGATGGAGAAATTCAGAGATGCCCCCCGTATTCATAACTTTGTGCGAGCTCAGTTAACTGCTGGAGCAAGATTCGCCATGATCATGATACATATTTGCCATCCCAAATTGGACCTGACGAAGATTGTCGCTGACTGCTTGGCCAAGAAATCGCGGCGAAAAAATAACATTGACACAATCAATGACATGGTGACTCCTGTGGCTGAAGCGATGATGGATGAACTTCTTCGGATGGATTCAGAATTCTTCGTCAAAGGGACCTATGCTGAGCATAAGACAACCAAAGGTTTATCCATAGATAGTATATTAGGCCTTGACTGAGTTGTACTATATTGCGAGAAGTTATGTCTTTTTTTTGTCGAACTCCTTTGTATTGATCAAGTTGTTTATATTGTAAAGTGTAGTCTATATTGTGAAGCCCCCGAGCCTTTGGCTGGAGCTTAAACTATTTTGTTATCTCGAAGATTTTTCTTTGTTGCGAGAATATATATTTTTTGCTGTCGATGGGTTATGAGCCCTCGAGTGTCTTGGTGGCGACGTTCTATATTTTTGTTGCGAGGTTTTCAGACCAAAGCAATAGAATTCTAACGAATATACTATATTTATGGGTGTGATCCCCTAACTTTTTTTGGCGAGGTATTTTGTACCAAGGCGAAATATTTTCGCGAGTTGAATTCATCTATATTGTGTATATTTGGTAACCTTAAAGGCATTTAGCCCCCGAGTATATCGAAGAACAAGAAGTATATCTCCACTATTTTTATTATATTGCAGCACTGCGAGCCCGCCTCATTAAAAACCTTTCCAGCCCCACTCGGTGCCCTGAAAAGGAAAAGAGTGCGTCTGAAAACTCGCGGGCGTTTCAGTACATTGTATTTTTACAAGGGGGGACTATATTTTTAGCTCTAAGCGTAGAACCGCCTGAGCTGCGCCACGTTCCAGGGGTTTTTCTCGAGAACCCCCGTTTTCTTGTCCTTGATCCTGTACGCTCCTCCTTCAATTGCTTATGTGACGACGTAAGGGCCTAGCCATGGCGACTCGACCTTTTCGGTGCTTTTTTGATTTAGCCGTAGGACCAAATCTCCGACCTGGAAAGATCTTGGCCTTAATCATCGACTGTGGTAGTTTTTGAGGTCCTGCTGGTACTTGGTGACTCGTGAGAGTACTTCATCTCGAGCTTCATCGAGTGCATCTACGTCGTCTTCCAAAGCTTTTCTTGAAGTTTCCTCATCATACTCTGTCACTCTTGGGGAATCATGTTCTATCTCAATTGGTAGTACTGCCTCAGCTCCGTGGACGAGGAAGAACGGAGTTTCTTGTGTCGCCGTATTTGGTGTTGTTCGGATACTCCACAAAACACTTGGCAATTCTTCTGGCCAGGTATGTTGAGCCTTTTCAAGTGGTCCTAGTAGACGCTTTTTGATACCGTTGCAGATGATACCATTGGCTTTCTCGACTTGGCCATTGGTTTGCGGGTGCCCAACTGACGCGAAGTGCAATTTGATGCCTACTTCCGTGCAGTATTCCTTAAATTCCTTGGACGTAAAGTTACTGCCATTGTCTGTGACGATGCTGTGAGGTACTCCAAATCGAAAAACGATGCCCTTCACGAATTTGACTGATGATTCTCCATCTGGTGAATTTATCGGCTTTGCTTCTATCCACTTGGTGAATTTATCGACAGCAACCAACATGTACTCGTATCCTCCTGGCGAAGCTTTGTGCAATTTTCCCACCATATCGAGTCCCCATTGGGCAAACGGCCAAGACAATGGTATTGGCATCAGCTCTGCCGCCGGAGAATGGGGTTTTGCGGCAAATCTTTGGCACGCGTCGCAGGTTCGTACTATTTCTTTTGCATCCTCGATCGTTGACAATCAGTAAAATCCGGCCCGAAAGACCTTGGCTGCAATAGCTCGACTGCTTGCGTGGTGACCACATATTCCCTCGTGTACGTCTTTTAGGATTTTCCTTCCTTCTTCGGGTGTAACGCACCTTTGCAGCACGCCCGAAATATTTCGCTTATATAACTCCCCTTTGACCACTGTGAAGGCTTTGGATCGTCGAATAACTCGCCTTGCTTCAACTGGATCTTCGGGTATTTCTTTCCTTAGGATATACGATATGTACGCTTGCATCCAAGGAACTTCTACCATCATCACCAGCTCCTGGTCCTCTTCTTCGTCTGGAACTTCTTTGAGAGGCGCCGAAGTTTTCTCCTCCTTCGTTTTCTTCTGCGCCTTCTTTGGCTTTGTGGATCTCTCAGCTATTTCTTCCCAAAACACTCCTGGCGGTATTGCAAGGCACTGCGACCCGATGTTTGCAAGAACATCGGCTTCGTCGTTGCTCAGCCTACTGATGTGATTTACTTCGCATCCATCAAACAGCTTCTCGAGTTCGTTGTATACCTCCTTGTATGCCACCATACTGTCGTTGACTGCATCACATTGGTTCATAACCTGTTGAGCTACCAATTGTGAGTCGCCAAAGATTTTTAGTCGAGTTGTGCCGCAAGCTTTCGCCATCTTCATACCGTGTATAAGGGCTTCATATTCTGCTTCATTGTTAGATGCGTTCGGGAACGTCATCCGTAGGACGTACTTTAATTTGTCGCCTTCAGGTGATATGAGTATCACCCCTGCACCAGCTCCTTCTACTCTCTTAGATCCATCGAAGTTCATGGTCCAGGTTCTCGACAAATCTGGGGGTCCTGTATTTTGTAGCTCCATCCACTCTGCAATGAAATCTGGCAGAATTTGCGACTTGATTGCTTTTCTTTTTTCATACGTGATGTCCCGAGGGGAAAGTTCTATTCCCCAAAGGGAGACACGTCCTGTAGCTTCTGGATTGTTCAGTATATGTGATAGAGGTGCTTCATTGACCACTATGATCGGGTGTGCCGAAAAATAGTGGCGCAATTTTCTTGCTGTCGTGAATACTCCATATGCTAACTTCTGGTACTGCGGGTACCGCTGTTTTGAAGGAGATAAAACTTCACTGATAAAATATACCGGCCTTTGCACTCCATGGAGTTTTCCTTCTTCTTCTCTTTCAACGACTAGCACCGTGCTAACCACCTGGGGTGTGGCTGCGATGTATAACAGGAGAGGTTCCTTCTCTTTCGGCGCCACCAGGATTGGTGGAGTCGAAATTGTGCGCTTCAAATCCTCGAAAGCTCTATCAGCCTCTTCGTTCCACTGGAATTTCTCCCCTTGCTTGATTAAAGCATAGAACGGTAACGCTTTTTCTCCCAGCCTGGCGACAAATCTGCTTAAAGCTGCGACTACTTCGATTAACTGCTGTATTTCCTTTAACTTTGTTGGCTTCCTCATGGTTACGATCGCTTGGATTTTTTCGGGATTTGCCTCAATCCCTCTCGCTGAAACTAGAAAACCAAGAAGTTCTCCTGCAGGGACGCCAAAGGAACACTTCGTCAGGTTCAACTTGAGGCAGAATTTGTCAAGGTTGTCGAAAGTTTCCTTCAGATCCTCAATTAACGTCGTTCCCTTCTTTGATGTTATGATGACATGATCGATGTACACTTGTACATTTTTCCCAATTTGTGTCGCCAAGCACTTTTGCATCATCCTCTGGTATGTTGCTCCCGCGTTTTTCAGACCAAAAGGCATTGTTCTGTAGCAAAACATGCCGTAAGGTGTGATGAACGCTGTTTTGACCTCATCTTCTTCTTTCAATCTGATCTGGTTATAACCAGAGTATGCATCCAAGAAGGAAAGACGTTCACATCCTGCCGTGGAGTCGATGATTTGGTCGATCCTCGGGAGGGGAAAGTGATCCTTTGGACAATATTTATTGAGACACGTAAAATCGACGCACATGCGATGGACTTTAGTGTTTTTCTTCGGCACCAACATTGGATTTGCTACCCATGTGGCCTCTGTATGCAGCTCTTTTATAAAACCAGCTTCTCTTAGTCGATCTATTTCTGACAGCATACCTTTGCGGTTTGGCTCCGAAAAATGCCGCAAAGGTTGTTTGATTGGTTTCGCTAGTGGATCCAAGTTTAAGTGGTGCTCGGCAAGTTCCCTGGGTACTCCTGGCATGTCAGCTGGACACCATGCGAAGATTTTCCAGTTCTCACGGAGGAACTCGACGAGCGCGCTTTCCTATGCGAGGTCCATGTCTTTTGCGATGGACGTCGTCTTCTTCGGGTCTGTCGGGTGAATCTGCACCTCCTTAGAATTTTTCTCAGTGTTGAAAGTTGATTCTTTGTTTGCCCTTCCTACATCAGGCAGCACATCATAGTCAGTCGTGAGTCTTGACGCCATATATTCTGCTTGCATCCCGAAAGTTTCTGACAGTCGATGAAAATCCTTATCGCACTTATCGGCTAGCGCAAAGATTCCTTTGACTGTGATTGGTCCCTTAGGCCCAGGCATCCTCCATAACAAGTACGTGTATTGTGGTACCGCCATAAACCTAGCATATGCTGGTCGTCCCAACAAAGCGTGGTATTGTGATGGGAAATCCACGACTTCGAATTCCAGCCTCTCTATTCTGTAGTTTTCTCGGGTGCCAAACTGAACATCGAGATTAATCTTCCCCAGCGGATAACTTGGCTTCTCTAGTGTAATACCGTGGAATCGTGTATCGGTTGGTTTTAGATTTGCTAGGGATATATTCATCTTCCTTAATGTATCCGCATACATAAGGTTTAAACTGCTGCCACCGTCTATGAACACTCGAGATACGTCGAATCCTGCAATTACTGCTGGTAAGATGAGTGCTGATTGCCCTGGTCGAGGAACTTGCTGTGGATGATCCGCAATTGTGAAGCCAATATCTTGCCCTGACCAATTAAGATACTCGACTGTTGGTGGAGGCATCTTCTCTGCCATGAACACCTGTCGCGAGATTACTTTCTGAGCTCTATTGGATGGCATGCCTTTCTGAATCATCGAGACCGCTCCATTGGAATTGGGATCAACATAAGGCGGTGGTGCAGGTGCTGCCGCAATTCTGAGCTGGTGTCGATTATCGTCCATAATTGCGGGAGGGGGTGGTAGGTGAATCTCACTCCTGGGCCCCTGAGGATTTCTGGGTGCTGCCTGAGCATTGGCATGCCCGGCCCACCTTAACATTGCCTGAAAATTTCGGCAATCCTTCTGCAAATGTCCCGACTGTCTTTTCCCGTTGTTGTCAAGATAAAAATGCATTTGACACGGCCCGTTCATCATCTCCTCGGGAGACATGAAAGGCCTCTGAAACCTCGACCCGGTGTTTTGCTTGTTGTTTCGAGAGTCATCTCTATTGTCGCCTCGCTACTCGTTGCTCCTCTGGTAATCATCTCTATTGTTTCCTCCGGCGCTTGCTCGAAAGCCAGCCGAAATTTGCCCAGGTGCATCATAACCCGAGTACTGCCGAGGAAATCGTCGCCTATTTTGATAATTTCGGCCGCGGTCCTCCTCTGGTGACCTATGCCGTTTGTTGTGAACAGCATCTTCTCCATCTGCCCATCTGTTTGCTATCTCCATCAATGCTGATACTGTCTTTGGATTGGTTCTTCCCAAATCCTCGACAAAATCTCCTCGCCTGATTCCTGCGACAGACGCATCTATCGCTCTCTCGTCAGATATATTCTCTGCCGAGTTTTTGATAATATTCCACCTCTGGAATATATTTTCTCATTGACTCGTCTGGCTTCTATCGACATGCCCTCAATTCCTCTAGAGATGCGGGTTTTTTGCAGGTGGACCGGAAATTCTTGACGAATATGTCCTCGAAGCAATCCCAGCTGTCGATAGACCCTGGAGGAAGCTTCTTGATCCAAGATCGCGCGGCTCCACTTAAATGCACCTGGATGCTTTGCATAGCTGTTGCTCTGGTCCCTCCAGTGAGCTTCACCGTCTCGAGGTAATCAACTAGCCAATCCTCTGGATCTTGCAGGCCATCGAATTTCTTGAAATTATCAGGCAACTTAAATCCCGAAGGGACTCGAGTTTTTCGTACTCTCCTTGTGAAGCATGGCAAACCGCACATATCCTCGTCGTTTAGTTCTGGGGAGTGCCGATGTTCCCTTCTGCTTTGTCGTGCTCTGTCCACCCTTGCTTGTGCTGCCGTGTCTCTTGCTCCACTTGTTCCTTCGGGAGTCGCTGCTGCTGCTGCTGCCGCAGGTCGTGGACTATTTTGCCTTGTTGTTCCTTCGGGCGGTGTTGATGCAAACGCCGTTCCCATGGCTCCAACTCCTGCCATTGCCATGTTGTACAGTGCCTCCCTTGGATCTCCTGGAGGTGGCCTGGACGCAAGGATAAAGGCTTGTGTCGCCACATACCCAGCTTCTGGTGTCTTGGGGATAATATTCCCTCTCGTGTCTATCGACATAAAAGACATGTCGAGGTTTTGAACCAAGTGCTCTCTTTCTCCTTCGGGTATATGTTGCAACCTTGACCTTGCTCTGTTTCGAGCTTCCCTGTGGCTATCTCCCGAGGTTCCAGATTGTCGACTCAGCTCTGCCCTTCGCCTGCTTGACGCAGAGGCTGCCTCCTTTCTTCTGTTGAGGGCAGCTGTCTGTTTTTCCAATTCCCTCGCAGCCCGTGCGAGCCTATATTGATATGCTTGCAACTCTTCTGGCGTGGCTGTTGTGGCCATTGGTTCTGAGCCATCCATAGCTCTTGTGGCTCTGTCCCATGCTGCTTGCGGGAGTTGAACTCTATCACAAGGCTCAGATCCGATATATTTGTTGCCTAGACCTCGTCGTAAATCAGAGGGATCGACATATGGATTTCCCAAATCGTCGAAAGCCTCAGATATTTCCTCCTGATCGCGGCTTGGATCTCTGATGGCATAAATCTGATGGTATTTTGTATTCAGATCTGTGCTGGGTTTGGTGACACCATCATAAAGATTGGTGAAGACCTTGCCCACTGTAATGGATTTGTCGATGAAGTTGAAGCTGTCGACACTGCTCGAGTCATCGCTTATATAGGAGTCCGCAGATGACTCGAAGGACATGTCGCTGAAGATCTTGGCGAGCTTTTCGCTTGCCCTGGTGCTGATGAAGCGTGGCGATGAAGTCCCCTCTTCGCCTGACTCGATCGACGATGTTGAGTTCGAAAAATCGGAATCGGCCGCCGACAATCCCGACGATATCGGAATTTCGAGACGATACGTTCCCTCTTTCTCGACGTGAAAGTGGAATCTTCCGAACGTCATCTCCATAGGCTCCTCCAGATACGCATATGCATCCAAACGGGAGGGCGGGTGAGGAACAAAATCGACAGGACCAGTTGCGATCTGTTTACCTCGATCCATCGCGTTGCTTGCTGTTGATGAAGTCGACTATCTTGAACGTGCCATCGAGACCAGATCCTTGACGCCTCTAATTCCCACAGACGGCGCCAATTGACAAGGGATCAACTTGTCAATGCCTATGGATGGTAGACTAGGGTTTAGTTGGAAGTAGAGGGCAAGTAGATCTCGAAGGTTTCAGCCGAAAAGTACTCGACGATTATGAAAACTAGGGTTTGTGAGACAATGATTCGATACTTTCTTTGTCCCTCGACTCCCCCTTATATAGGAGGTGGAGTCGAGGGATTCGTATTGTACAAGTTACAGAGTCCGGGAGGGTTTCCAACCCATCCCGCAAGATTACAAACATCGTCTTCTAATACAACTCTAGCTTTCCTAAATATCCACTTGGGCTTTCGATTCTTCTTATTCTTCGAGTCGTGGGCCTTCAGTAAACCCCGGGTACTATATTCGGCAGGCCCATTGGGGATGCCTATGTCAGCCAGACACCACGCGCTCGCCGGAGCCGGTGAGGAAACCCGTCCGGATATGAACCCCAGCAAGCGCAGCTGCTAGCCCCATGGTGGGCGCCAACTATCGTCGTGGTGAACAAACAGATGCCATGGGAAGGCTTAAGTTTGGGGCCGGATGCGCACAAGGGGATCCGGAGGAGGGGAAGGTTGAGAGGGAAAGAAGTAGAGATCAAGGGACAATCCCAACACTATTCAAGAGATGAACCAAGAGCTACCGAACTTGGCAACTGGCCAGAGGTTGAAGACATACGGCAACTAGCCTAGCGCCCTTTGTAACTACTCGCTCGATCCCCCCGCATAGGGGAACCCCTCCTCTCCTTATATAGTGGAGAGGAGGCTTACAAGGAAAGGAACCCTATGGGTATCTTTGCTAATCTAAGCTACTTTATAAAGCTTCTTTGGCTCCAGGGTGACGCTCCCTTCTTTAATCGACGGACTGGTGACCTCCTCCGGTACCTTTTACGTCATCTTCTTCTTTGGCCTCAGGACTTCGATTAAAGTTGAACTGCTTAGCTCCTCATGTCCTTTGGTCCTTTAGGGAATCTTGGACCAGGGTGCTGACATGCTACTATTGAGGCTATGCCGGATCCCCGGTAACATGACCGGTATAAACCGGACTCTTGTTCCTTTTATCCTGAGACTTTAGCTCTCTTGGGCGTGCCTCCGGCTTAAATATCACCGGTTGCCCTTACTCCGGCATACCCCACCTGGTATACCGGATCGTATCTTCCAGCACTATTAAACCAAGCTTTCATAATCTGGATTATCCTTTAATCCAGTTTACAAACACTTTACCATGGCATATTTTCCATAGTTTTGACCTACCAGGGGTCATCCCCCTGACACGTACCACGGTGCGGAATAATATTCCTGATTCACTTACTTGTCTTGGAGTAAATATATACCTTCGAACTACAAGGAAGCGATGGTGGACCCAAGTACGAGAAATGACTTAAGAGTCATGGAATCCTAATTATAATTACATTTAATTATAATTACATTTAAGATTGCAAATTATTTTGATACTTGATCTTGTTAAGTAAAGGGTTACTTAATCTTCCTTTAAATAAGAAATGAAAAATTCAATAAAGATACAAAGCTCGATTTGTCATAAAGCATGTTTTGATAAATTCAAAGAGTTGACTACATAATATGTGAATTGACTACATAATATGTAGCGATGCTGGATTCATGAGGACTCAACTAGCAGTTGTAACAATTTTAATAATTGATGAAAGTCGACAAAACTGCATCTCCTTCGAATATATGAATTGAAGAAGAGTTATAATTGTACAGCTGGCAGGTTTTGCAAATCGTATAAATGTTGGAATGTCATAGACGGAATTCTCAATTTGATAAATGATCAAAAGGATTTTGGAATTACCTAAAATAAAGAGAAGACCCGTAATTACAGAAATAGAATGGGAGCTAAATAGCTATCCTAAGTCTTATGTGATTGACATATTTTGAGTGGGAGCTATATGTGAACCTCCATCATATATGTGATGACATACTTGAGTGGGAGTTTAAACGGACTCACTCTAATATGTAGATGACATATTGTGAGCATAAGGTACCATAATTATTTAAAATAATAAATGAAGTTGAAAGTATTAGAACATTGAAAGAGGTTTATCGAGATAGATCGGTGTGTTTAATAAACGGTAAGTCAGAATTAGCGTACTGGATGAGTTTCTGAAGGAGTTCAGAATAGGACAAGCAAATAAGAAGTTCTAGCTTGTATAACTAGGTGGAACATTGAGATGTTCACGGTATTACAACAATGGTTGAATGAAAGAAAATATATGTTCAAACATCACCTATGCCTTAGTTATAGAGTTCTGTCACAAACATAGGCGGACCTACCATGCCTTTTGCCCGGGCAGCCGCCCAGGCTTCCGGCCGGACGGCAAGCCTATTTTTGCCCCAATTTCATATATATTTGATAAAAAAATTAGCACAATAAGCTTGTTTGCCCAGGCTTCAAAATTTTGTTGGGTCCGCCTATGGTCACAAACCATGTCGTGTGAAAGACATAATGTGATCCAAGTTCTTAGCTAGAAGAATGGTTCGAGAGTGATTTATGAGTAAAATTGTTGAACAAAAGTTAAAGGTGATTCTTAAGTGTCTAGTGAGAACTGGGAATATGATTCTAATCTCTAAAGGATAGTAAACTTGAAACCGTAAAGATGTTATGCTATTACAAGTTAGAATGTTGTTTTAGAAGATTGGAAACCTCGCATTTCAAGAAAAGTATTAATAGTTTGAAGCGAGGAATGATTAAGCAGTGGATGAATTATCATTTGAATCTACATTGATAGTTTGACTGAGAAAGTTTGACTTTTATTTGAGTATATTTCCTAGTGCACATGACAAAGTATGTGAAAGTATGTTTTGACTGAATGAAACGTCATTGTGTACATAAGAGGAAAGGCTCAGTATTACCAAACATTTAAATTTGAATTTATCATTTTGATGAAAGAATAATGTCAAACAAGGTGACATTAGATTCGCAAAGAACATACGGATCTAAACGATTCGGGCTGTTAACAACCTCCTCCACGAGCATGTATGATCGTTAGCACATAAGTGTATGATGTTATGATTAATAACAAATGTAACTGGATTATTTGTACTTTAGTGCAAGTGAGAGACTGTTGGAGATAGTGTCCTAGAGGCAAATAATAAGAAGTGTTTATTACTTTATTTCAGTTGTTCATAATAGTTTTGTGCCATGCTATAATTGTATTAAGCGTAAACATTAATACATGTGTGGTATTGTAATAAACCAGGGTCTTTAGTAAGCACACATGTGCACAACTAGCTCATTGTGGTTAATTGTTGATCGAAGTTTCCCCGTCATGGACATACTCATCATTGACAATGGGATCATATCATTGGATGAAGTGGTACAGACTCGATCTTTTCCTCGTTGATCTGAAGAGCACCTAATCCACCTACAGGTCTCTCTCCCTCTCTCCCTCTCTCCCTCTCTCTCGTGGTGTCTTAGGCTTAGGATGGAGTGGTACAGACTCATTTCCAAATTCACAGATTGATTTCTAGACAAGAGAACCACTTGGCTTGCTAGTCGTGAATTGCTTGTTCTTTGCTACGTACCTGTTAGTTTTTACACGTGTGAAAAGACCAGCAGTAGTATGCTCCAATCCAACCTATTCAACTCTATGTAATTCCGTTCCTCTACAATCTTTTTTTTAGTTGCATCACCTTCCAAGTTCTGACTAATGACCACAAATAAGAAGTAACCCAGCATCTAATTCCATTCCAGCAAAATAATTAATCCCACACGGTAACCTATTCAATTTTGGTTTCCCTAGAAATAAATAGTTGACTGCAAATGGAAACATCTCCAACTAGAAAATGTATACCCTTTTTTAAGAATGAAATGTGATGTGGAGATTGATTATGGTATTGTTGCCATGATTGGCACATGTATTGCCGCATATGAGCAGTACAAGAAAGGTAGAAGGAGTTGATCAGGGTAGATGTTGAGGTGTGTTCAATGATTCCTACTAGATATATAAGATAATATTCTATTGGTTTTGTAAATCAGAGAATGAAATACAAGAGTGTTTAATTTTTCACTTCTAGATATCCTCTGCTAATACTACAAAAACAATGGTTTGCTCGCAGGTTCCGGTTCGGGTTTATTTCCCTCTCGTTTCCAGGCCTAGGTTCATTGTCCTCTCATGTCCACCACTCCACTTTCTAACATCCTCGACATGCACGGTCCAGGTTCACCTCTCTCTCCATCTCATGTCAAGAATGCCCCAATATTTTCTGGATTGGTTTGCAAGCCACGGTGTGTTGAGTCCTCAGTGGAGAGAAAACTGAAGCATCATGTTTTACCTTGGAGCACTTCTAGTTTTTATGATAATAACTGAATAGACATTGTGCAAGGTCATCGGCAAACTGGACAGCGAAGATAATTTTTGATGGCTTGTTTGGATGCTATTCTTCTTTAATTTTTAATGGAATGCTCCGGTGGAAAAAAAATCTGAGTTTTATGTGTACAATCATTATGCATATGTTGCTGATTTTATGATATATATTTTTGTCTGCAATGAGTTATGAAGCTTTTAGTTAGTATGGTCTTATGTTTCCATGTTCCTGATTGACTCATATTCCTAGGTATCATCTGCCATGCCCGATAAGGCAAGAATGGCCGATAAGGCGAAGGTTGTGACCATTGTGGTCACCGGCGGCATGGCCACCGGGTGTCCATGGCAGGGGCCATATGGCTATAGCGGAGGCGTGCCATTTTCATCGCCCAAACGAGGTCGATATAGTTCATGTAGGGAATATGTGTGGGGAGCAATTACAATCACATTTGGAGAACGGATTTTTTCGATATGGGAGCGATGCCCCGGCCTCTGCATCAATCGATGCACACAGCCATTTATTTAAAATAGTACTGTAAACAAGAGAGTTTATTACACATGAAAGTGTGCCATTGAAGCAACACTACCAACCAGCTAAAGATGAAAAGTACAAAAACTAGCCATCTCGAATCCTACTAATATGACGCCATCCAGTAGCCTGGAAATAACAGTCCTGCGTGACCTTGAGTAGACGGCTGCATCCAGTATCCATAATACCCCGCTGGTCCTCCGGAAGCATATACGCCCATAGATGTATCCATTGCGCCGCACGAAGAATAACCTGCAAAAAATGTGTTCCCTTCTGTCTGTTAAAAATAATATCATTTCGGCTAGTCCAAATTGACCAACATATTGCCGAAATACCAATCCGGATATGAGCCTTATCCTCTTTTTTAACATCATTTAACCAATTACCAAACATATTTGTTACATTAGCCGGTGGTGGAATGTTATAAGCAAAATATATCATCCGCCAAACAATTTTTGCAAAAGGGCAATGAAGAAACAAATGATCCACAGTTTCATTATTGTTACAGAAACAACATGTTTGACTCCCTGTCCATTTTCTCTTCACCAAATTGTCCTTTGTAAGCAAAACTTTATTACTAAGAAACCACATGAATATCTTAATTTTAAGAGGAATTTTAATCTTCCAAAGATATTTCCGTAAGAATCTAGTATGACCATTCATAAGGTCCATATACATAGATTTAACAGAGAATAATCCACTATCAGTTAATTTCCAGATAAATTTTTCAGGTTCATTTGTTAACTAAATATTCATCAGCCGTTGACATAAGTGTAACCATAGATTATATTTATATTCATTAAGCGTTCTCCTAAAACCAATATTAAGAGGATGCTCGGCCAAAACTGTAGATACTAACACATTTTTCCGTTGGACTATATTGTATAAAGACGGATATTGGAGAGAAAGTGGAAGATCACCTAGACAACTATCTTCCCAGAAGCGTACTCTCGTTCCGTTGCCAACCTTAAAGGCTCCTCTTTTGAAAAATTCATGTTTAACCCGCATGAGTCCCTTCCAAAAAGGAGAATCTGTGGGTTTGGCCTCAATTTGTGCTAAAGTTTTATTCTTGATATATTTATTATGTAATATCTGTTGCCACACCCCATCTTCATGTAATAACTTGAATAACCATTTACTTAATAAGCACATACTTTTTAGTTCAAGTACCTCGATTCCCAAACCCCCTTGATCTTTGGGTCTACAAATTATATTTCACCTAGACAATCTATATTTCTTTTTATCATCATCGGACTGCCAAAAAAACCGAGAACGATAATAATCAAGCCTCTTTCTTACCCCCTTAGGAATTTCAAGAAAAGATAACATGAACATAGGTAAGCTTGTAAGGACCGAGTTTATGAGCACAAGACAGTCCCCATAGGATAACATTTTACCCTTCCAACATCCTAGTTTCGACGCAAAACGATTCTCCACTGGATTCCACTCAGAATTGCGAAGCATTCGGTAATGGATGGGAATTCCAAGGTAACGAAATGGTAAAGCCCCAGATGTACACCCAAAAATATGTTTATATTGGTGTTCCATTTCTATGGCATTTCCAAAGCAAAATATCTCACTCTTGTGAAAATTTATCTTAAGGCCAGACAACTGTTCAAAAATACATAGGATGAGTTTCATATTGATGGCCTTCACTAAATCATGTTCCATGAAGAGAATTGTATCATCATCATACTGTAAGACAGATACCCCACCCTCAACTAAATCTGGAATAAGACCACCAACATGACCCTCCTCTTTGGCCCTAGCAATCAAAATGGCTAGCATATCGGCTACAATATTAAAGAGAATAGGTGACAAAGGGTCTCCTTGCCTTAACCCCTTTCTAGTCTGGAAATTATGACCAACATCATCATTAACCTTAATTCCCACACTTCCTCCTTCTACAAAGCTTCGAATACGATCACACCACATTTGGTTAAAACCTTTCATACGAAGCACCTGCTGGAGGAAAGGCCACTTCACCTTATCATATGCCTTTTCAAAATCGATTTTAAAAAGAACTCCATCTATCTTTTTATGGTGTAATTCATGAATCGTCTCATGTAAAACGACAACCCCCTCTAAAATGTGTCTACCCAGCATAAATGTTGTCTGTGTAGGTCTCACCACCTTATGCGCTACAGACGACACTCGGTTAGTGGAGACTTTCGTAAAGATTTTGAAACTGACATTCAACAAACAAATTGGCCTGTACTGCTGAATTTGCATTGCGTTTTCTTTTTTAGGAAGCAAAGTAATTATTCCGAAATTGAGTTTGAATAAGGGAAAGCCACCATTTTGAAAGTGTTGAAACATGGCCATCAAATCTCCCTTAATCACATCCCAAATTTTTTGATAGAATTCCACGGGAAAGCCATCCGGCCCTGGTGATTTATTATGTTCCATTTGACTAATAGCTTCAAACACTTCTTCCTCGGTAAAGTCTTTTGATAACAATGCATTCTCCTGTACCGACACTTGAGGAATATCATTAATGCGACCTTCATCCATTTTAACTGAACTATTTTCAGGTGCTCCAAAGAGCTTCTTGTAATATTCAGTGATATAAACTTTCAGATTTTCATCCCCAACAATAGTCCCCTCCTCCTGTTCCAGTTGGAAAATTTTCTTTTTCCTATGTTTTCTATTAGCAATAAGATGAAAGTATTTAGTGTTATTTCCACCTTCTTGGATATGTTTAACTTTGGCCCGTTGCACCCATTTAATTTCTTCATATCGTATGAGTTTATTGAGCTGCTCATTTGCTTTTTTTAATTCAGACCTTTCCTCATCTGTCAAAGGACAAGTCTCGGCCTGAATGTCCAGCACATCAATAATTTCTAACAAACGCTCTTTTTCCTTCTTATATTTCCCACTAATATTTTTTGCCCATCCACGTAAAAACCTTCTGAGGTGTCGAATCTTCTTCTGCCAAGTCAAGATGGGCGAGTCGCCATTTGAAACAGCCGCCCATTCCTTAGCAACTAAATCATAAAATCCCTCCTGGTTAAACCATGACATTTCAAAAGAAAAACGTGCAGTATTTCCTAAATGAGCATGATTACCCGAGTCAATTAGGAGACGAGTATGATCAGACCCAGCTCGAGAGAGAGCTCTTACCGAGACAAGCGGATATTTTTGTTCCCACTCTACACTTGCAAGAACCCTATCGAGTTTTTCGAATGTCGGTACAGTCCGTCTACTAGCCCAAGTATATTGCCTACCAGAGAGCACAATTTCTCTGAGATTCAAATTTTCAATAATTGCATTAAACATAAACGGCCACCGTGGATTAAAGTTGTCATTACTTTTGTCCTCTGGTCTACGAAGAATGTTAAAGTCTCCTGCTAATAACAATGGGAGAGTTTCATTGTCACACAATCTAACCAACTCAGCTAGAAATTCTGGTTTTCTTGAATCTTGGGCTGCCCCATATAGTGAAACCAAGATCCATTCAAATCCATCCAGTTTTGATCGTAGAGTAAATTTTACACAAAAATCACCATTATCAACACTCTTAACAGTAAGAGTAGAAATATTAATGCCAACAAGAATTCCCCCTGATCTTCCACACGGAGGAAGACAAAACCAGGCGAAGTCAGCCATACCTGCTAGGCTATTCAAAAATGATTTTGAAAAATTAGATCGTCATGTCTCAAGTAAAGCAATAAAATCAAGCCTATGTTCCCGGATAGCTTCTTTAACAAAAAGATGCTTCCCTGGGTCTTTAAACCCCTCACTATTCCAAGACATCCCTTTTAGACTAGCCATTTTAAGAATACGATTTTTTAAATCTTATGCGGGTACTCCTACGGAGATTGCCTTTATCATAGGACTTCTTCTTTTTCCGCTGCCTATTAGTATTGTGCACCTCAGTATTGTCAATTAAATTATCATTGATCATATCCTCCTCATCAACAAGATCTTCACATAAATTTGAAGCCCTGTTTACTATTAAGCATGTCGGTGCATCATCATTTATATGTTCATTTTCAGTACTTGTACGCAACATTGTAAGTGATCTATTTAACTCATTGTCTAGAATTATCTTAGCCGCAGCAAACTCTTCATCCCTAGATGCATTCTAGAAACTTTAAAATCAAGGCTTCAGAGTCAGGCTATAACGACATGGGCTAAGGTGAGGGATTTTTCCCTTTAATCTTCTATTCATTTTGCATGAGTCAACTTCAGAGTCTATTGTTGTGATTCGTGATTTTGACACATGGGTGCCCTATCTTCATTTGTTTGAACATGTTCATATGAGGCTGATTTAATTCCAAACATGCAGTCAAAATTTTCTGCTTCAGATGGTGTAAGGCCCTAAACATTTCCTGTAGTATTAGTTCATTCATGTCAAAACAAGTAGCAACTCTTTCCACATCTAAATTACCTTAGATCCCTTTGTGTCATGAGAAGTGAGGTCAACAAATGGTTTATGGAGGATCTTTGGTTGTAACTGAAACTCTGAACACATTGTTATTACAGGGCTTGTTTATTACTGCTAAACTGAAACTTGTTGTATTTATCCTCGTCCCTCCAGTGTACTCTTCTCAAGCTCCCATGCAGCGCTAGGTATTCATCATCCAAGACAAATGGCAACATGATAAATAGAGGTTATTCTCCTTAATCTCCCATCAGGTTATCCAAGGATGGTAAGCAACCTCGTTGGCATCCTCATCATCTATCATATGAGATATCCCATCAGGTTATCCAAGGATACGTATATACTCTTGGTACTTTGTCTATGCAAGTGTTTTGGCATACTGTAATGCATTTATGTAGATTGCTAACCTATGCTCAATTTTCCAAAGAACCAATTATGTTTGCAATGAATTTACAATAAATAGATGATTAAAAGTTTTAATAATACTGGTTTGCCACTTCGTAGTGAAGAAATATTTTTGCTGTTGTCACTTTGCTACTCGGTTGTAGCAGAACGCTGTAAAATTTCTGTAGGACTACACCCAGGTACGACCTAACAAGACATATAACTGAATGCATCAAGTGCCAGGGACAGATTGAAATCCAGTCTGAACCATATTATAACGCAGTCCCATTTATTTTGTACTGAACGTGATTTCTGTGATAATCACCTGAGCTAAAGACCGGATCAGAAATCTTTACGGCACTGAACTTTTGCACATGACTGTCTGGTGAAGACTCGGTTACTCCAGTCATGCCTAGATATTTTATAAGTAGCTGACTATTGTCTACAAAACTAATTAAACATGCATCTAATAATATTGATATACTTAACTGTATTTAGTAATACGTTCTGGACAATAGTGGGCTAGTGGCAATACATTTTGTTTATTTCAGGGTGCTTGAGATTTTCGCGAATGGGTGGTGCTTCTCATATAGTCCCGAACCATTAAATACAGAGTTTTTTTTTTTTTGGGTAGGGAGTAAGCAGAGTATTTCAAACAGACATGTGTGTGGAAAATCTTGGGTGGAACCGATGCCTTGTTCCTGATCGTGGCATGTACAAGAGATAGATACATGTACGAGTTGGTATACAATACCATACTCATACACGTACTGTGGAACTGTTTTATAACTCTAACAACCTCCTTAATCTAAACTTGGTACAAGATTTAGATTACGCCTAAACTCTTGAAGATTCCTAACATAATGAGCATTAGTGAACTCGTCTTCAACTTGACCCTTCCTTGAAACAAACTTGATGTCCAGTTTCTTTGCAGCAACTCTTTCACGAATAAAATGAAAATCTATCTCAATATGTTTTGTCCGAGCATGAAATACTAGGTTTGAAGATAAGAATACCCAAACTATCACAGGAAAGACATGACTTCTCTTGCAGCTTAACTCCAAGTTCATTAAGAAGAGTTTCAACCCATATCATCTCAGCTGTAGCATTGGCTAGTGACTTATACTCTGATCTTAAAACAGTAGCTTGTTTTCTGGCACTAAATTTGGTCCCATGAATATTGCAAAACCTCCAGTGAAGCGCCTATCATTCAAACACCCAACCCAATCTGCATCTGAAAAAACACTTAGAAGTGTAGAAGTAGAGGGCTAACAAGTTATGTCAATACCAATTGTATCTTTGACATAGCGCATTATTCTTTTGACTATTGTCAAATGAGCATTGGTGGGGGCATAAAGAAATTGACATAGCATTATTCTTTTGACTGTTGTCAAATGAGCAGTGGTGGAGGCATGAAGAAATTGACATACTTTGTTGACTGGGAAAGCCAAATCTAGTCTACTGAAAGTAAGATATTGCAAACCTCCAACAATGCTTCTATATTTTTACTATCCTTTGGGCCGAGAGGTTCTCCAACAACAAGAGACAATGGATCCGTAGTAGATAGAGGCATGGGAGCAGATTTACACTTTGTCATACCAAGTTTGCTGAGCAAATGAGATGCATACTTCTCATGTGTTAACAGGAAGCCATTAGAGGATCTATTCACTTCAATGCCTAAGAAATAATGTAACTCGCAAGATCTTTGATAGCAATTTTTCATTCAATTCTCGAAGCAAACTGAGATGGCATCATCCGAGGAACTGGTAACTATTATATCATCAACATAAATCAGAATATAAGTAGTAACCCCTGTCCTTTGAAAAATGAACAATGAAGTGTCTGCTTTGGAAGGGAACAAAACCAAGATCATGCAATTTTGAACTAAGTCAAGAGTACCATGCCCGTGGGGCTTGTTTCAAACCAAATAGGGTTTTGTCAAGTTTGCATACATAATCAGGGGCATTGAGGTTTTCAAAGCCAGGTGGCTATCTCATATAAACTTCCTCCTCTAGAACACCATGCAAAAACGCGTTTTTGACATCTAGTTGTCGCAAATTCTAACCCATGGAGACTGAAATAGCTAACATTGTTCTAATAGTAGCTGCTTTAACAACTGAACTAAAAGTATCCGCATAATCAATACCATATAGTTGTTTAAATCCTTTTGCAACAAGACGAGCTTTGTACCTGTCAATAGTGCCATCTCCTCGTTTCTTGATGCGATAAACCTCAGTCTATCAAATTTCTGCTGGAACTTGAAGGAACCAAGTGCCAAGTGTTACTTCTGAGGAAAGCGCCATGCTCTTCCTCCATTACTTTGCGCCAGTGAGGATCCCCAAGAGCTTCAGACAGGGAGCTTGGTTCATCTGTGAACACAAGCAAACCATATCTCACAGTGCCATCCTTATAAATTTTCGGGTGTTTGATACCTTTTTGGAGCCGAGTTTGCACGCGGGCCACAGGCGGTGCAACATCTGGGGAGGGCACAGACGATCCGGGTGAATCTGCACCAGAATTTGCCTCCGGATCGTGGGCGTGCTTGGCGCCAGAATCCTCCTCGAGATCATCCTCAGGCAGTGATTGCCCTGACATGGTTGGCGACGTGGCAGCAGCCGGGTGGGGGCGCAGAACCCTGGCGCTATCGGGAACAGAGGATGCGGTGCAGGTCGGGGACTGCATATTGTTGTCGACATCGGGGATAGAGGGTAGGGGCCACTGCGGGGCACGCGACGGTGACCGATGTTGACTACGTGTGTAGAAGAGAGGTTGGGCTGGGTCGGCGCAGGAACGCACAAGAGTGGCCGGAGCAGCTTCGGGAGTAGCGCGAAAACCATCCTCAGGATCCACAAGTGCGACAGGCAAGGTACGAGGAAGATCAGCATGGGGGTGCGCGCCAAGTTCGTCCTCTTCTTCAGAATTTGTTTCTTGCTCGTTTTGAGTCATTTCTTCACCGTTTTGCTGAAATTTTATTCTAGCTCCTCATCTGCCTGCAACACATCAGTAATAGGCACAATAGGAGACATATGATCATCAGTTTGTGGCACACCCTCATGTAAAATAGAAGAAGTGGAGGGAAGGAGAATAATTTCCTTCCGAAGGAGTGCACCGGCATTGGGATGGAGTGAAGCGAAAGGGAACATATTTTCATCAAAAACAACATCATGAGAGATGTAAACACGTCCTGTAGATATATCTAGACATTTGACACCTTTATGAAGAGAACTATAGCCAATGATGACACATCGTTTTGAACGAAAAGCAAGTTTGTGTGTGTTGTAGGGGAGAAGATTGGGCCAACAAGCACAACCAAAAGTTCGAAGAGCATCATAATTTTGTGTAACATGAAGAAGCCTTTTAGCAGGAGTGATTAATGACTTTGCTAGGAAGCAAGTTTAGAAGAAAAGTGGATGTGAGAAAAGCTTCATCCCAATATTTTAGAGGCATGGATGCATTAGCAAGCAAGGCAAGACCAACTTCAACTATGTGACGATGTTTTCTTTCAGTGGAGCCATTTTATTCGTGGGCATGAGGACATGAGACATGATAAGAGATGCCAACTTTCTGGAAGAAGGCATTGAGTTTTTTATACTCGCCTCCCCAATCAGTTTGCATATTGATAATTTTCCTATCGAACTTGCGCTCAACATATTGATGATAATGAATAAAGGAGTGATAAACATCGGAACGCTTTTTAAGCAAATATAACCAAGTGAACTTGCTACATAATATGCATGTTTCCCAACAGAGAGAGGAGCAAGACCCCATACGAAAAACTTGTTTCAAGGGAATAGTAGATCTGCTGGTGGAAGTAGGATATGGTAACTGATGACTCTTGGCTAACTGGCAAGAATCACGAACATATGGGGTGATCTCAGGGGTGTAAGCTATTTTGTTTTTCCTTAAGAACTTGCTGAACAATAAATGAAGGTGGATGTCCTAAACAACGATGCCATGTAGAGGATGACAACTTTATTGTGATGAAGGCATGCTTGAAGGACTCATTGGAGATATGCATCAAAGGATAAAGACCTCCATAGCAGGGACCTCTAAACAAATTTCTTCGTGTTGCTTGGTCCTTGATCAAAAATAAGAAAGGATGAAATTCAATATAAACATGATCATCAAGTGTAAATCTATGCACTAATAAGAGATTTTTTATGCACTTGGAACATGGAGAATGGCATTAATATTAAAGGAATTCTGAGGGGTGCGCAAAACTGGATGATCAATATGACTAATGTGCATATCCGTACCTTCAGTCGTGCGAACATGATCTTGTCCATTCTAGGTGTCCTGAGTGGTGAGCTTGTTCAACTCGTCTGTGATGTGGTCGGTGGCTCCTCTGTCATAGTGTCATAGTACCAGTTTGTGTAAACTTCCTGGGAAGCAAAGTTAGCCCCCTTGTGCCATGATCACCAATGTTGGAACGGTTATCGCCATAGCGCCACCAACACTCCTTAGCGGGATGTCCATGAATATTGCAGATTTGACAGATAGTCTCAACATATGGGGTGGATAATGTTGGGGGCGCCCACCGTTATCTCCATCATCGCGGCGACTGGGACGGTCATCATCATAACGGCGGCCTTGGTAGCCACCTCCATCACGTTGGCCTTGGTAGCCACCACCATCACGGCGATCACAATCATCTCGTCGTCCATGGTCATCATGGCGATCCTCCTGTCGGCCACGGTCATCACCACGTCCACGGTCATCATAGTTTTGACGAGGACGGTCATCACGCCAGCGATCCTGGCCATGGTCATCGCGCCAACGATCTTGGCTGCGGGGAGGAGGGTCCTGGCCACAGGGAGGCGGCGCGCCACGGCGTGCCACGTTGGCCGACGACGAGAACCCAACATCATCAGTTTTGTGCAGACGACCATATGCTTGAACCTGGTCGAATAGATCGGTCAGAGAGGTGGTCGGATTTTCACGAACAACAGTAGTGAGATTGTTGTAGGGGCTTCCAAGACCATTCAGAACGTACCATATGATCTCATCATCATCCAGAGGTTTACCCACAGTAGCGAGTTCAGAGGCAAGGGTTTTCATCTTCGCAAAGTATTTTTCCGCAGAGAGATCATTCTTCTTGGTGTCATTGAGTGCACCCCGCAGCTGCTGCACTCGAGATTTTGAGGCAGCCGAAACATGGGCATTGAGGGCAGCCCAAACTTCAGTGGACGTCTCTAAGCCGATGACATACTCAGGCTTTTCGATGGTCACCTTCTTCTTGTTGGAATCTTCGACTTCGATATCCTCATCTGGCGCCTTCTCGACACCTTCCACAAGCTCCAAGACACGGGCACTGCCAAGAGCCGGAACGACAGGGGCCTTCCAGACCAAGGCGTTCTCGCGGGTGAGGAGCTGGGTGGGAGGAGCCCCAAGAGTAGCAGCCAGAGCCATCGTAGATGACGAAGAAGCCATGGAACTAGACGACGCAGAAGAGAGTCGACGATGTAGAGGATGTCGTGGGTGTAGACTTGATCTTGATGCGGTGGCAACCTAGATGGTGGCGGCAGCAGAGGGTTTTTGGTTTGGGTTTTGGCTTGATCTCGATGCGGCGACGGTCGTTGTGACGGCATCGGTAGAGGGTTTTTGGTTTGGGTTTTGGTTGTGTTTGGGTTTGTGTGTTTGAGGGCGGTGGCGGCAGGGTTGCTGCGGCGGCGGGGCTTGGTGTAGCGGCGGCGGCGGTGTTTTGCGAGAGCTAGGTCAGGTGGAGGAGTTGCTCTGATACCATGTGGAAAGTCTTGGGTGGAACCGATGCCTTGTTCGAGGCTCGGGCTTCGTGTTATATATGATCAGAAGAGCCCTGATCGTGGCATGTACAAGAGATAGATACGTGTACGAGTTGGTATACAATACCATACTCGTACGCGTATGGTGGAACTGTTTTATAACTCTAAAAATGTGATAGGAGTATTTGCTTAGTTGCTGTCCATTTGGGTCATTGTGCGAGAGTGATTGTGGAATTGACAGCCAGGTAACACAGCCTGAATGAGGGTTCTGCACTCATAATAGCTGAAAGCCGGTCATCTGGTATTGTTGATGAATTACGTGGATCAGTAGAAATCTGTACCTGGCTAGCAGTGTTCCTACTGGGTTCAGTATATGATGTAGCAAATGCTAAATGTGAACTAGAGTATGATTAGCTCCACACCAAAATACTCTTACGGGGAGTTACTTGAGTAGCACAGTTTCAAGTTCCAAGTTTGAACGCAAATGCTTATGTACTTCTAGATGGTCCAACAATCATCTAACAAGAATGTCCATATATCAACCCATCGTAAAAATGTAACCGTTGAAGAGCCGTTCATCCTTTCAATGCCCAAAAACTTGAAATAATTTGTGATGATGATGCACTGAAAACCAACTTGGGGAACCCTACGTTTAAGCAATATTGTATTGCAATACCAGAGAGAAGTTTCCATGATGTGAGTAAGCTGAGATCTCTCCGGCCACCAACAGATATACATGAAAGGTATGCTTCTGTTCACCAAATATGTTCTTTGAGTTTCACACTAACGGATGCTATGCTCCGATATACTAACATTGCTATTTTATTTTAGTCTTGATTCATAAGAATTTTGTTCATCTTCACTTCAGAAGAGAATTTTGCTTGTTCATCGTTGATACCTTATTTTCTACTTCCACCTCAACAGGCTCCCATCATTTATATTATGCCAAAGCCTAGAAGATTGGAGCCACTGTTCAGTGCTACATGGCTGAAATATCGACGCTTGCTTATGAATCATCTATTAGGGTTCAACAGATCACGCGACCTATATACTTATTTCTGTCTTCTCTTGAAGTTTCGTGTCTGCTTTAAGGCTAAGATAATCTGTTGAGAAGGAAGATATGATCGATGTACCACAAGTAACCATATATATGGTACATGCCTTGCTCTTGCCCTATGCACATTTCCTTTTTCGACTCACCATACTTTACCAATAATATGCAATATACATAAATTTTTAATCCAGTGAAATAGAAAGCCCCTAAATAAATAAATAAAATCCGAAGTTCTGACCCAAGTGAATTTTCAGATCCTGAGATGATCCAACTCCACCCGACTGTGCCACAAATACGGTAAACAAAGATCTAGGAGTGTTAATGTTGTCAGAATCGTGATTTTGAATCGGATCGCAATCTCTATGGTAGTATCGCAAACTATATGATCTTAATTTTTAGAATCGTAAAATCTTAGATTCTACTTAGCAGAATCGTTGAATCGTTCCACTCAATTTTGATCGTAAAATTGTATAATTACATAGTACATCATGATTCTGACAACCCGAGTGTATCTCTAGCTCTAGGGAGCTCTCAATGCGGAAGCTGAAGATGAGAAGCTTAGGAAGAAGATAGAAGTTCAAAAGTATGTCCAATTACGCAATCGCCATTTTTTAACACTGATATTTTCCTTCTGAACCTCGATTCATTTTTTTGTCAAGTAGTGGCATGCTCTGTTATCCATCAGCAATGCAGGATTGCAGGCTATATGACACATTGTTAAAGAAAATGAATGCTTCAGGTTACTGTGAGAAGGCCCTGTAGAGCAAGCAGGGTGATGATATGAAAAAAATTGCATGTTTATTGGAGGAGCTCGAGATCATCGGCGACTCTGAGAGTAAACTGGACGCTAACAACTGACACTCCCATAGTTAAAGCATGGAAGGCATGCTGCCGTTTTGTAGAAAGCCTTTCTTGCATTTCTTCTCACCCAAATTTTCTGCGCTAAGTGAGACATCCCCCTCTCTTTATTTTTTATTTTTTACTTTCTGTTTGTTTTCTATGGTCCCATTTACCTTTTATCCTTTCAGCTAGGTTGTCCATTATGGTCCGTTGGACGCCATGCATCGGCAGGATGAGATTCCTTAGATCATCTGCGTGACTTTCCATAAGTTTCTTATAGAACAACATTACTATGTAGATTTTAAATTGTTCATCATACCAACACTGCAACACATCATCTTCATATTTGTTCTTTTCAAAGTCGAAATTCCAGTAGTACAAGTTTGGTGCATAGGCATGCTGATGATTTGTTGGTAGAATACTTTAACTCTTGCTTCCTTGAATTCAACTGATCTATCCTGAATATATGGGCATGCAAAAAAAAAAAAAACTAAGTATACAGATTTGCCGAAGAAAACCTGATTGGATCCAACAACGCTACTACACACATCTCCACTCAATCTCTGATATGCATGTTGCGTACACATACTCCTCTAGCTATGTTGCTCTGGACAGCTTCATAGCTAGTATGCTCAAAGATGGCTCCATGTGTGTGCGCTAAAAAAGCTTGTGAATGCATTGTTTTATCACTATTATCTTTTAATATAATTTTTAATAGATGTTTGTTCGCCGTTAGACGGGCAAGCGAGCGGCAAGCGAGCGGCAAGCCGCGCTTTCCTAACTAGTATATGGGAGTTGTGTGCAGCGATGGAACAGAACCGACTGATCCAGAACTAGTTGGTACCGTGAACTCGTAGATGGCTCTTTATATACTGTCAAAAAAATCCAGAGTTAACACTATGACTAGGTAGTTCTCTGACGCAATGACAGTTGATATGAGACAGTTGAAGTTGTACAGTACAAAGCTAAGTTCTTTGCTTACTTTTCCTCCCGGTCGCGGTCTTTCCTATCGGCCGAAAGTTCCGAAAGTACGCGATGTGTGGTGAGGAAATACCTAAGAGGGCTGCACGAGACAGAATAGAATCTATGATCCCACGTCAGTGCTTTTCTTTCCGGTGAGTTTTCTGGCACTTAGATTGTGTTGACCCTGTATCCACTTCTACTTCTTGGCTCGCTTTGGTACATTGGTAGTGTTGTTTGCTATCGTAAGAAGTCTCTGAAGTTTTCTGAAGTTGAGGCGTCGCTGGATAAATAGGCCATCATCAAACAGGGAGAGGACCATAATTCCGATATGTACAAGGCACAGCCTGACTTGGCCTAACTATGGATACGTGCAAAGTGACGGACCAATTACTATATAATACTTTCTCGGTCGGTTGTCTGAGAATTATTAAAATTTAGATGTATCGAGATGCTATTTAGTGTCTAGATACATCTAAACTTTAACAAATCTCAAATAACCTTCGTGAAATGGAGGGAGTATATACTGAGATATATGTTATTGATTTAAACAAAGCATATTTCTCCACAAGCCGCGCATGGCCTCCCTCTAAGAAACAGTGCATGATGGCCCTAAAGCCGCTTAGGGAAAGAGTAGAAGGGGGAAAAGTGCATAGCTTCAATCTCATAAACGAAAAACCCTGAGAAAGAAAAGAGTTTCGTAAGTGAATTTGCTCATGCCATGTGTGGCAAGATAACCCGATTATTCAAATGTGAATCAGAAAGCTCAATAAAGGATGTTGGGAAAATGACACCCCGGCCCATTGTTAACTAATTAATTTTAAAGATGAATAATATGAAGTTTCATTGAAAATATATTAAAATTTTCATTGTCAAAAAATAGTTATAAAAGGTATTATAGTTGTTCCTTGTGAAAAAGCCATAGTCCTTCAATTATTTGCTCTGCTAGGCATGGTGTTTGTTTTGTTATATCATAAAATGTATTTTTTTTTGCAGAAATTGACGATAGCGGAGGACTTGAGTATTTACACATTCATCCATTTTGAATATTAATTTTAGGTCTGTGATTTCACTTTTTGTTCATAGTGCAAGCTATCTCATAAAAGAATGTTGAGCAACGGAGGAATGATCCTTCCTTTTGCTATACGCTGTTAGGCAGAATGAGACTCTCCCAAAGAATTATCGCTATGAACATATCCGTTTAGTCGGCTTCTTCCAGCGAAATTACTGTTGTGTAGGGGATTCGAATCTGAGTGGGCTCGGCTTAGCACTAGAGCACAAGCCACCAAGCGAACACTTGGTTCTCAACTGACTTTGGAGTTATTACTATTCATCTTTTTTTTTGTTCCGAGCTACTGGTTAAACTTAGATCCATCTTGCGCGACATTTTTTTATTGAAGTTGTATCAATGCTGTGTTTTTTCCTGAAAATTCTGCTGTGAAGTTTTAGTTCATGTATACCGTGTACTCTCAAATGGAAAAGGAAAAGGAGTAGAAAGTTTGGTTCATTGCACGCCGTTTGACACATTAGTTGGATGACGCATTTGGGTGAACTATCATCGAAGAAAACCGGGAAGCAAACACATCAGTCCTCTCGTAAAAGTCGTAGTGTTGCTAATTTATTTGGTAATCGGCTAAACATGGTGAATAACAAAACAAAGGCTCTCATTCGAGTAGGAGCTTCGGCTTTAGTTCGGGCAGTTAGAAATTGCCGTAATGATGTTGTTTTCAACACGTTGTAAAACTGAACTTTGTTATTCACGAGGTTGCTTCACCAATTGACATGTGGTCTTACCTTCCTCCCACGGATTAGCGACAATCTCTAGATACCGGGTGCCGTTGTTGATGGCGGTTATACGGGCTATTTTCATCCATAGTGGTTGGTTGCATACTAAATATGTACGAAATGCATATAGGAGCTTTATTTATCTTGTTTAGATGGTAGATTTTTGAAAATATACATGTATGTTTTGATAAAGTCGGGACATCCTTGTTTGTGTATTAGCGGAGGATGTATTGTTCATGATGGTTTTCCCTGAAAGAAAAAGAAGTTCGGTTCGTTGCACAAGTTTTCACAAATCGGATGTCTTTGGGCGAGGAAGAGAACTGGGAAGGAAACTTATCATTGCTCTGGTCTGGTATAACCAGTCCGGGCCCATACACCAGACGCCTGAAACACTACGAAAAAACGTACACCGCAGAACCCCACGTACGTGCCACTGACGGGTGGCCCTACGAGCAGACCCAGCCACAGGATCGCTTGCGTGTACAATCTCGCTCCAATTCCACATCCACCCCGCCTCCTCGCCACACAGCTGCACAAGCGCACATCCCACCACCGAAGCCAATTACCCTCCTACCCTCGCCGCTTCCCCACAACCCCGAACACGCCCCTGCGGTCCGAGCCTTCTGAACACACGCGCGGTGGCACTCCCGTAATTCAGCCGAAAACCGGTGGCCCTCCCCCACGCTTCGCAGTATAAATAGAGGCCAGCCCCCCTCCTCACGGCCCCCTTCCTCTTTCTTATAAGCCAGAAAATTTTCTCTCCTCCCTCCGGCTCTCTCCTCTCCTCCGATTTTTCTCTTCTTTCCCTCGTCCTCTCCTTTGGCTCTTCGTCGTGGGAAGTTACCATCCTGCCCCTGGTGGGTCCCACCATTTTCTTAGATAATTATTTTCCCTTTTTTTCGCCTCTCGTTTTTCTTTCCCCTCTTCATATTTTTTTCCCACCCCAAAGAGAAAGACGGCCTCGTTCGCTCGCTGGGTGGTGACGTGGCCGGTTAAGGAGAGCCGTCGGATATGTCGCTGAGCGAGAAGCTGGAGGCGGCGCGCGTGGCGCTAGGCAAGCGCAAGGAGCGGGAGCTGCAGGCGCAGCTGCAGCAGATGGGCCCCACCCCCTCTCCAGCCGCTGCCACGGCTAAAGCTAAAGCCGAGCTGTCCAGCAAGCCGCTTGGAGGAGGCAACGGCAACAAGCTCCTGGCCGGGAACCTGGCCCACGAGTTCCTCACCCGCGGCACCGTGCTGGGCCGCCGGGTCGAGCCGGCCCCCGCGGCCCCGGGCCGCCGGATCGAGCCGGCGTGGCAGCCCGCTCGGCCCGAGCCCGAGCCGAAGCGCAGGTACGCCGAGGTGTCCTGGCTACTCATGGCCAACGGGGCCCACATCCCCGGCGTCGTCAACCCCACCCAGCTCGCCCACTGGCTCCAGATTAAGGACTGAAGCCGCGCCGCCCACCCCACCGCGCCATTTGCGCCCGCCCCAAGGATGGATGGAAGAAGAAGCCACCAACACTAAGCGGTTTCGCCGTCCGATCCCCCTCCCCATCCTCCTCTAGTCAATTACTTACTAGCTCTTCTTCTTAGATCTAGCCAGAAAACTATTACTGTTGTTGTTGTTGTACTTAGCTATATTGTCTATCTCTGTTCGATGCATTGCCATTACCAGTACGCATTCATCTCCTTTTTCATTCCTGTATGTACCTAGCTATCATCATCCATTCATCCATGCGTGCTAATCCTGCTTTTCCATGCGCTCGAAAGCCGATAGGAAAAAATCGAAAGTAGGATAGATGGAAAGTGGATGGATCGCTCTCCTCTTGCCATATACGGCGACGCAGCGCGCATGGCGTGCGCGTCGATGACACCGGCAGATATAGTAGCAAACGCGCGCTTCGACGGTAGTTGGTCCCCGTGTTTTCCATCTCCATCAGTCTAGCCCGGTCACGGATGCATGGGTGCGCCGGCTCCCAAGTCTAGTCCATAAATACGGGCAGGTGGCGCCCCACCTCCAGCGTGCAAGGGGAAATATCATCAGAGAACCAGTATATAGATATAGATCTGTATATATCGTCGTCAAGGCCACCACCTGATTATCAGTGTTGATTATTATTCGGACAGGATTTCGCTGTGATGAATACCAACTGATTATTATGGCATGATATATGCAGAGTAGTGTGATGAACTCGTGCAGGCCGGTGCACGGACCGGACGCCTTTGATCTTGCTGCTCCGCATACAGATTTGTTTATTGGAGCGAGCAAGGAAGGAATGATATCTTTTTGACGGTAGAAGGAAGGAAGTTAGAGCATCCCCACTCGTTGGCGCTCCCCACGCCCAAATCCGGCGAAATTTTCGTCCGGATTGGAGGAAGATTTGGCGTGGGGGGCAGTAGTTTCCCAGCCGCGTGTCCAGGCGAAGTCGACGATGCGAATTTAAAAAACGGAAACTTGACAAACTTCGGCTAAATTCGGGTGAATATAGACTAAATTTAATGATATTTAGACTAAAACGGGCGGAGTTCATACATAGAGGCCGAATTCGACTATATTTCGAATTCGGCTAGGTGAATTCAAACGCTAATTTTAAAACACGGCGCTCTACATGCCCAAATGGCGGTAGAACACCGTGTAGTCGCCGTCGCCGTCGTCGTCGGAGCCGTCGTCGTTGGCCTTCGGCTGCGCGGCTTTGGCCGCTGCTCTGGCCGGCGTCTCCCACCCGGGGATGGCTTGTACCGATCGTCGTCGGAGGACTCGAGGTCTACGACGGGGACAGCGACGCCGGATGGAGGTGTCGCAGACGGCGGTACCGCGCGACATCGTCGTTGGCGGTTGGAGCGGCGCGGCGGCGGAGTTGGCGTGCGGCGGCCGGGTCCAGCGGCCGCCGCTGGCGCTCGCCTCTGGCGCGCCGATCGCGCTGGCCCGATCCGATGCGGCGTCGTCCGCGCGCTTCTCCTCCTCCATGTCGGCAAGCGACACGGCGATCGCCTCCGCCATCGCGGCCTCCTCCGCGCGCTTCGCCTCCTCCTCGGCGGGCGGCTTGCGGCGGCGGCCTCTTTCTTCGTCTTCTTCCGGCCGCTGCGCGCGCGAAGGTCGTTCTCGGATGACGAGGGCGCCGCTGCTGCGCCTACGGTCGCCGGCGAGACGCCGGCTCCTTCTTGACGCGCGCACCGGCGTCGAAGGCGGCGACGCCTCCTCCTCTTCACCGGCGCCAAGGATGACCTTGACGCCGATCCGAAGACGACGAGCCGGCGACCATGCGCCGTGGCTGCCGCGACGCTTCCCCGACGGCGGCTCGCCGATGCCCTCGATGACGATAGAGGGCATCGTGAGCACCGGGGAGTTGCCGCCCTCGATGTGCTCGACGACGGCCTCGAGTGTCCGGCCCGGCGCGCTCCACCACCGTCGGCGGCCGCGGCGCGTTGTTGCGCGCAGCGGAGGCGGCGGCCGTCGTAGGCCGCCGACTCCCGCTCCCACCGCCGCAGAAGTAGGAGTTCCACGCCGTGTAGTTGTCGGGGTGGTGGCGTGGCTCGGCGCGTTCCTCGTCCGTCAAGGTCATCCGCGCCTCCTCGATGGCGACGTCGAGGGCGTGGCCCCGAGGCGGCGGCGGGAGTGGGACGCCGCCGGCACTACGCCGCCACCCGCCGCCGGGAGGCCTCGTGTCCGGCGGGCAGGGGTACCCCGCCTGGTGGAGGAGGTGCCCCTCCCACGCGTGCAGCGACCGGCGGGGGAAGCCGTTGTTGGCTGCGCCGTCGTCGTCGTAGAACGCCATCTTGAGAGTAGAGGGAGAGTGGAGGGAGAGTGAAGCACGGGGTACGCCTCGCGGCGAGCGGACCGGCGTATATAGGCGTGGCTGGCGCGGGGATTAAATGCCGCGTGGATTGCGACGCGTCCGCGGCGACGGCGGCGCAGCCTTTAGTGCGCGGAAGACGATGCGTGCGCGGAAGACGACGACATTAACTCGCCGCGTGGCCGGCGAATGCGGCACCGGCGAGGCTTTTACGGCGCGCGGAAGACGATGCGATGAGGACGACGATCGGTTTCTCTCGCCGACAAGTTGGGGCCACCGGACGCGCGGGAAGTTTCCTCGCCGTTTCGCGCGCTTTCGTTTCGTCCGAGTCCCAGCGCTCCCGGGGGCCGGGGATGTCGTGGGATCGCCGGATGGATTTAGGCCCAATCCGGACGAAAACGAGGAACCCGGCGCGGCGGGCCGAACCCCGCCGTCCGGATGGAAAAAACGCTCGCCGGGGGCCTGTTCGGGGGGACGAGTGGAGATGCTCTTAGGTGCGCCCCAATCTTTGTTTCCGGAGGAAGAAGATTAGTTGGTCCTTGTTGTTGCCACCGGTTTGATTGGTTGGCCGTGTTCCTTCGAAGTTCTTGTAACTACACCTGGTCCAGCTCGGCCTGTCATGCTTGCGTTTAAATATAGTACAGTGGGATCGCCGTTGATCCGGTCCGTTCATCGTCTACGTACGGGTCTCGCCGTCTGGGTCAATGGATCAAGGGACGGGCGGTGTCGAATGTGCGCGCGAGCAATCGGGGAACAAGCTTGTTCATCCTTGAGCACTTGTGGTATATAGCGTTGTTTTGCGGTATAGTTTATTTCCAATGGTCTCTGGCCGTGGCCGGTGACGGGACGAAGCTGCCTCTTGTGACGTAGAGACTTGTACGTAGAGCCGCCGGGTAAAGCACTCACCAGGCACCTTCCCGCCATGATCTCCGGCGAGGGTTCAGACTAAACCACGTCGTTGATCCAGATTTTGCAATGGTCTCTTGCCGGTCATGGTGAAGACGAAGCTGCCTACTGTGACGTAGAGACTTGTACGTAGAGCAGCCGGGCAAGGCACTCTCGAGGCAAATTCCCGGCATGGTCTCCGGCGAACCTCAGAGCGACTAAACACGCCGTTGATCGCTTTCTTGTACTACTGCCATCGACAAATTCTTTTCTAGGACGAGATGGGGCCAGGGCTGCCTTGCTGAACCGAATTTACAGCTCATAGGCGTTTTCTCAGCAGGTTTTAATTCTTGGATGGTTGGTCGCCCGCAAGGACCGCTAGCTAGCTAGAGTGCTGGACAAAGCGACGGTTCACGTCATTCAAGGCTGCAAGCACCCGGCCGGGTGCTCTGTACTGATGATGTGCGTCCGAAAAGGATAATTAATGGAGTACATAGTCGAGTTGTTTTGTGCCAACAAAAAAAACATAGAATTTCTTTCTCTCTTCTTCTTACCTATAACGCGTGTCACCATCTATTTTGTTTGATTTCTCAAAATTATGTAGTACGAGTTAGAGAAATATTGCGCACATCTTCGGATGTTCGGTTTGGGATATTGGATGCCCCGGTGGGGAAGACAAAGAAGAGCAGAGGAGGACGGAACTCGGAAGTTGGAAGGAAAGGACGATGTAGGGAGGGGGATGAAGCGAGATCACCGGCGACATAGAAGGGATGGGGATGGGGAGGGGGAATTGAACGATGGCCATCATAATAGCCTTGGGGTCACTGGCTAGGCGTCCAATAACTACGATGTGGTGACTTAGGGATCACTAAGTGAATATGCAACGAGCTTCTAGATGGGCCTAAAGGAAGGTTGAATCGGGATGCGGCAACTTGCAAATCGTTAAGTCGTCAGTGGCACATCGCATAGTGGTAGACGATGCGGTGACAAGTGCACAAAGAACGGGGGAGGAGGAGGAGGGGGGGAGGAGGAGGAGGAGGAGGAGGAGGAGGAGGGGGAGCTGTTGTGAGCGATGAGAAGCTCAGGGGAAGGGGAGGGCGCGATGAAGGAGATGGGAGCGTGTGAGAGAAAGAACATGTAATGAAAAGGTTAACATGTAGAGAATAAGGCCAAACCGTAGAAATGTAGTTTACTTCTTTAATGTTTCATTACTATTATTTTGTGTTATGCGACCAGAGTTCTATTCACACGTGGGAGGGTGGGGCTTAACTATAATTACATGCGGCTACTCTGAACAACCTTGTGGCGGATGCCAGTAGTGGCATCACGTGTTCTAGGCGGTGGATGCTGATTTTGCAAAGATAATACAATATGGAATGACAAGATGCAGTTCGTATATAGTATAAGGGATGCCAAGTGAGCAGTACAAGGTGTATATATATAGAAGACAAAATACCATATGGTGTGCCTAAGAAGACATCAATGAGGCCGAGACTCTCAACAATAGTTGCTTGGGTAGTAGGACTAGAGGTATGTGTTATCCGAGAGATTCAGGGTCTAAAGATGCACTATTTCCATAATTGTGTGATTCAATCAGAAATTATCATGGTCTAGCTTTTGCTTTCAGTGTTTTGAATGGCATTTCACTCAATCGTGATGGTGATACGGGAGGTATACATGGACTCACCTCGTCAATGTCATTGTTACGTAATATTTCGACCGGTTCATGTATTTTCTATTTTTCTTGACCTATAAAGATATTGTTGATGTTTATGCCCGTGGTCCTTGGACATACCTTTCGCTAACCATTGCATTGATGAGGATGACAATGGGATATAGGGTGAGCCAAATCCATGATATTTAATAGGTTCACTTGTGGCAATATTTCAGAGCACACCTTGTCCCTCCTAAAAAAAATACATGCATCCGTGACTCCTGTTGAATAACAAAATAAGGTACATTTGTTAGTTATAAATTAAAACAACATCGTGAGAGCGAGCATTTCCTTGTCCACCTTGTACTTGGTACATGGACCTTTTCGGCCAATGTTTTGAGATAGATGGCAAGAGTGTTTGCACAACCATTAAAAAGATAGATTATGTTACAACAGTTTCCCAACAACAAGCAGGAAAAGCACTGCAAAAATACTCTAACAGAGAGAAATAACACCCTTGTGCCTTCTCCTCAACGATAAACCGACTGTCTTAGAGAAATATACTCATTGATCATCGCCAAACTACAACTCATCGGATCCTCGTGGCCAAGGAGGGTCACCTCACAAGGGCGAAGAGACTGGTGATGAAATATGCACCAACTGCTCTTCTGTTACACAGTTAAAAAAACAAACATAAGCATGCCACTAAAGTTTCTATGCAACTCCTTGCATTGGCATGCGAGAAGAAATCCCACAAAGGGTCAAGAGTGAAAATGTATGTTTCCCTCATGTACGTGCGGTTTTGGTAATTAATAACAGTCCCTATGAGCTAATGTTTTCATTGAGCTATATATGAAGGGATGTTTCGTAGGCAATGCAAAATATCATTTGATGGGCATTCTTCGACAAATGTTATGTAGATTAAGATATGCATTGAGTTTTGGTAATGACTTACACTACTATACGGATCAAAGTTTTATAAAATTATACATAAATAAATATTCCATAGTAGATACATGAAGACTATTGGATGGGTTAAATGATGAATGTCATCAGAGTCAAAATAGGCATAAAATCATTGAGTTGAAGGCATAATTATGTTATGATCAAGAAAAATAAAGTGAAGATAACTCTAAGGCATGATGATTGTGTTTAGTGATTAAACCTAGTACAATAAAGGGTTAATTTCATACGAAGATGGAGCAGTGAGCAAGATTGAGTTCATTGTAGGAGTTCAAACATTGTCATCACCGGGCCTATGAGTTGAGACATGCAGGATCAAGATCTTGTGAAATAAACACAAGAGAATGATTGAAAACATATCTTCCAGCCGAGGTTACGAGAGCTCACGAGTTGAGTCATGGTTAACCAAGCCTTGAAGTGAGTACTCAAGTCACGAATTCATTGCGCATTCCGGTAGATCATGATAGATCATGAAGAAGACCAATGTGATGTTCATGGTGAATCCCGAAAATAGAACTGAGAAACTTGAGCATTTTGTGATTAATTATTGGAGAAATGAAGATTAAGTGAAGCTTTCGTCATTGCCTTCATGATATCATCAAGATGGAGAGTTAAGGAGATATAAATGTTGCCAAAATGAAGTGCAAAGAATAGATTCAAGTTGTTCCATACAGAAGTGTAAATGATGTACATTTTCGAATCATCTGATCTAGTGGTGTGGTAAGTATTGTCTTCATTTTAAAATAAGTGTCGCAACTTTATTTAGATATCGATGAAACTAGAATATGTCTAGATATATTCTTATCTAGCCAAGCTGCGATAACTTATTTTGGAGCAGAGGTAGTAGTTATCGGCTATGCTTTGGTAGTTAATCCATGAAATATGTGTTTGGTATTCTTATGTGGGTTAGTTAGGTGCCACTCACGTTTTTTGTATTGAAAAGGAAGATTTCATGTAAGCACATGTGACGATGACATCAAGTGAAAATGGTCATCGGTATTGAGAAGTGCAAGTTCAAGATAAGCACCCCAATGAAAAAAATTATATGCTTGAATCTTGTTGTGTATTGTTGATAAAATTAAGAGTCTTCACCAAGAAAATACTCAACTAGTTCATTTCAGCATTTATTCAAGACAAACCAGTATTTGTTTTAAAACGCATATTTTATCTAGGTCTTTTCAAAGAGACATAGAGTTTCTACAAAAGCCATTGGTAGGTATTTAATTACAACCCGCCAAGACCGACATAACCTTACCGTGAGGCAATTAAAAAAACATGATCTATAGTCTCTCGCTCCAAGCTGCAAAGCACCAAACCATGCAGGAGCCAACCACAACTCTCAAGGTTAACTGCCATAAAAATGTGATTATAAAGACAACCAAGTGAAGAAACGACATTTTGATCCACCTTTAGACTTGTAGATCTACCTGCTTGAAAGGGCAGTAGCCACCAAAAAGTATGCAAGGTATATGGACTTGGCGGATTGAATCCCGTTGAGCGAACCCACGTGAATTTAATAATCATATTAATTATTATGATAGACGAGCATTAATCATAATGTTGAACCGAATAGGCGGGAAAACTCCCACCCACCCTATACCTACTATCTCACGTGGTTTATATTGGAGTCTTTCAGCGTAAATTAAATCGAATGTTCAAAAACAAACTACCTAAGCACCCCAATGTAATAATTATATGCTTGAATCTTGTTGTGTATTGTTGATAAAATTGAGAGTCTTCACCAAGAAAATACTGGACTAGTTCATTTCAGCATTTATTCAAGACAACCCAATATTTGTTTTAAAAAACCTATACTCTCTAGGTCCTTTCAAAAGAGACGTAGGGTTTCAAATACAGACATTAACTCACTGCGAGGCAATTAAAAATTACAACCTACAAAGACCGACATTACCCCACTGCGAGGCAATTAAAAGAAGCATGATGTATAGTCTCTCGTTTCGAGCTGCAAAGCACCAAACGATGTAGGAGGCCAACCACATCTCTCAAGGTTTACTGCCGTAAAATGTGATTATAAAGACAATCAAGTGAAGAAACGACACTTTGATCCAACTTTAGCCTTGTAGATCTATCCGCTTGAAAAGGGTGGAAGCCACCAAAAATTATGGCAGGTAGATGGACTTGGCGGATGGAATCCCCGTTTGAGCGAACCCACGTGAATTTAATAATCATATTACTTATTATGATATACGAGCGTTAATCATAATGTTAAACCGAATGGGCGGGAAAAACTCCGAACCACCCTATACCTACTATCTCACGTGGTTTATATTGGAGTCTCACTCGCCACAGAGAAGGAGGCCCAAGGAGTGTTCCAGTCGACACGGACGACTGGGCCCAAGACCCTGGTGCGACTGGGCTAAAACCCTCGGGAGGGGCGACTGGGCTAGAGGCCCAGGCGACTGAAGACGAAGATTACTTGGATGAGGAGCAATGAATCTCGGATCAGTAGCAACTGTTATGATTCGGACTTATCTCCATGTAACCCTAGATCAGGGGTGTCCATATAAACCCCCAAGCTAAACCCTAGAAGACACATCATCGGAGATCCGATCTCTCCCGCATTGCTCTTGGCGTAGCCACTGACTGAGCACTCCATTGTAATTCTCCACTGAGCAATAAGATCTAGCAGGATGTAGGCATTTTACTCTCCGGAGGGGCTGAATCTGGATAAAACCTTGCATCATGTGCACCTCGCTCCGCAGATGACTATGTCCCCTTGCTCCCGCATCAACGAAGTGCTACACCATGTAGCACCTGCCGTGGTCACATCCACGACAATTATGGCGAACGAGCATTAGTTATAATGTTAAACCGAATGGGCGGGAAAAAATCCCACCCACCCTATACCTACTATCTCAAGTCGTTCGGCGTAAATTAAACCGAATGGTCAGAAACAAACCGCCTACATGCAGTTTACATCAGTTATATACTACCTTCATTTCGATAAATAAGAATTACAAATTTAGTCAAAAGTCAAAGCTTACTAAGTCTGACCGAATGTAAAGAAGAAAATATAAATATCTACAACATGAAACAAATAGATTATGAAAATATATTTTAGGGCGGATCTACTAATAATGAATTGACATCGTAAATGTATATATTTTTGTCTATAAAAAGTTGATCAAACTTAAAGGATGTTGAATTTTAACTAAATTTATGAGTCTTATTCATTGGAATGTTGGGATTACGTATACACTATCTCACACACGTGATTTACATCGAAATCTTTTTGTGGCAATTTTACCCTCTACCTACTTACTACCTCGAATTTTAACTAAGTTTACGAGCCGTATTCATTGGAACGTTGGGATTACGCGTATATACTGGAGTATCTCACACGTGATCTACATCGAAATCTTTTTGTGGCAATCTTACCCTCTACCTACTTATTACTATCTCGAATGGTTCATTGGAATGTTGGGATTACGTATACACTGAGTATCTCACACGTGATTTGCATCGAAATCCTTTTGCGCGGAGCAGGCTAACACTCTGGCTAGTCATTAAACCATTCTTAATTTCTTACGATATCCTCTTGGATCCTCAGCTGAAGCTGGCAGATTGACCTGTATCCCCTAAAGATGGCAAGGCCGTAACGGCCATAATTGCAGCGTCCTCTCTGGTAGTGGTAGTAACATTTCCAGCACATCGCGACCGGGCGAACCGGGCTCGACCGGCAGCAGCAGGCATCGCCCTACCCCGACCGCGCAAACTGGGTCCGGGACTGAACAGGCGAGCAGCCATAGTACGCGTACACGCCTGGCCTGTACCAATTCATAGGCTCCTCCGACGACCCGGCCAGTCGTTTCCCACCGATCTCGGCGATAGCGACTTACCCGTCATCGGCGTGGCGCCTGACTCCGTCCAACGTTATCGGCACTCGGCAGCACAGCAGCGGAAAAAGAAATCTATTTTTGACCTAAACTCATACGTACTGTTTGATTATAGGAATTTCAAAGGAAATTTGGAGGATTCTTACTATAGAATTCCTTGTATCTATGACAACTTTGACATGCACTCGATCTATATAAAAATTTCCTATGTTTTTCCTGTGGTGCAACCAAATGATGCCTGCAACTAATTTCTACGTTCTTCATTTTTATAGGATTTCATATGTCATGACCTACTATTCTTGCATTTTGCTTATTCCTACGTTTTTCAAGTCCTTTGAATCAAACAAGCTCATAAAGGTTATGAATGAGCCTCAGTTGAACCCTGAAGCTATTTGGTGTACTGGAAAAGCAACCATCATGATTGGGATTATAGGCTCTCTGAGTGGGACAAGGTACGTATTCATCTTTTTTTTCTCAAATTGTTTTCCTTATTCCCTCCCAATGGATCCGGAATAAGCAACATGTGGCCTGGGACAAGCGCCGACGATGGGCGTGTTGCGCTACATAGGGCGGCCCGATGAGTCAGCCATGGCGGCAGCCCGCAGGACACCTTGTACAGGCGCCTCGTTATGTTCCTCCTCCTTTAGCTTTTCTTCCATGGCATTTGGAGCCACTGCACGGGAGCCACATGCGGGAGTCACAACGCTCCACGTGCATGACGTCATTGTCGGTGTTTGGAGTCACGGCGCTCCACGTACACGACACCGCCATCAACAACTTGGTTGGATGTGCCAACGTGCCGATGTGCTTTGCGTGGGGATCCTCTACGGCAGAGGATCGATACGAAGAGAAAAAAATCCTAAAAGGCAAAAGGATAGAGGCAATGTACAATCCTTAAGACGTCAGTGGCACATCGCATTGTGGTGGATAATGTGATGAGAAGTGCATAAATATTAAAGGAGGGGGATAGGAGGAGGAGGGGTTGTTGGGAGAGGTGGGAAGCTCATGGGAAGCATGAGGGCGTGATGGAGGAGATGGGAGCGTGTGAGAGGAAGAACACATCACGAAAAGGTCAACTTGTAGAGAATAAGGCCAAACCATAGCAATATACTTTACTTCTTTAATGTTTCATTATTACTATTATTTTGCGTTATGAGACTGGAGTTCTCTTCACGCGCGGGAGGGTGTGGCTTAACTATAATTAAACACGGCTACTCAGAACAACCTTGTGGTGGATGCTAGTAGTGGCATCACGTGTTCTAGGCGGGTGGATGCTCATGTTGCAAACATAATACAATACGGAACGACGAGATGCAGTTGATATACATATATGTGATGTCAAATCAGCAGTAGAAGGGGTGATGAGGTAACCTGGAGTCGATGATTGATACAGATAGAAGATAAAATACCGTATGGTGTACCTAAGAAGGCATCAATGATGCAAGAGACTCGTCAACAATAGTTGATTGGCTAGTGGGACAAGGGGTATATGCTATCTCAGAGATTGAGGGTGTGAAGATGCACTATTTCCTTAATTATGTGATACAATCGGAAGTTCGAGTTGAAGTATTTCTCTAAATTATGATTAAATAATGGAATTCAGTCATGATTTCATAATTTATCACGGTCTAGCTTGTGCTTTAAGTGTTCGAATGTCGCTTCACTAAATCACGATGGTCATAGGGGAGGTAGACATGGACTCACCTCGTCAATGTCAATGTTACATGATATTCTGACCGCTTCATGTATATTTTATTTTCTTGACCTATAAAGATATTGTGGCGATGCTTATGCCCGTGGACTCGTACCTTTCACTACTAATTGCATTGATGATGATGACAATGGGGGTGTAGCGTGAGCCAAATACATGCTAGTTAATCGATTCACTTGTGGCAATATTCTAAGGATACCTTGTCCCTCCTAAAAAAATACATACAATGTGGCTCAAGCTGAATAAGGTATACATTTGTTAGTCATAAAATTAAATCAAGAGGGTGAGAACAAACATTCCCTTGTCCACCTTGTACTACCCCATATGGTTTACATGGGCCTTTTTGCCCATTTTTGACATAGATGGCAAGAGTGTTTGCACATCCATTAAAAAGAGAGATTAGGTTACAACAGTTAGCCAACAACAAACAAACAAAAAGCACCACAAAAGATTACTCTAAGAGAGAGAGAGAGAGAACACCATTGTGCCTTCGATCTCCTCAACAATAAACTAACAATCTTAGAGAAAGTAGTACTCATTGATCATCACCAAACTGTACTTCTTCAAATCCTCATGGTCAAGGAATGCAACCTAACAAGGGAGAAGAGGCAGGTAATGAAACATATATGCACCGATTGCTCTTATTTCACACAACTCAAAAAACAAACATAAGCAGACCACTAAAGTTTCTATGCAACTCTTTAGCATTGGCATGCAAGAAGAAAGACCGCAAATGGTCAAAAGTGAAAGTGTATATTGCACTCATGTGCGGTTTTGGTAATTAATAACAATCCCTATAGGGTGACTACTTCACTGAGCTATATATGAAGGGATGTTTCATAGGAAATGAACACGTATCATTTGATGGATACTCATGGACTAATGTTATTAAGATTAATATATGATTAACTTTGGTAATGACCGACAATTCTCTATATATGGATCAAAGGTTTTATCAAATTACACATAAAGAAATATTCCATAGGAGATACATGAAGACTATTGGATGACGGTTTATGAATGTCTCAGAGTCAAATTAAGCTTAAAACCATTGAGTTGAAGATGTGAATACTTTATGATCAAGAAGAAGAAAGTGAAGAGAACTCTGAAGCATGACGATTGTGTTTGGTGATTAAAGTGGGTACAATAAAATTCAAATTCATATTTAGATAGAATAGTGACCAAGATTGAGTTCATTGTAGGAACTCACAAGATAGTCATGACCGGGCATATGAGTTGGGACATGAATTATCAAGATCTTGCAAAATAACCACACGAGAATGATTTAAGACATAGTTGCAAGACAAGGTTACGAGAGCTCATGAGTTGAGCATGGTTAACCAAGCCCTGAAGTGAGTAATCAAGTCAAGAATTCATTGTGCATCTCGATATGTAGATTATGATAGAGCATGAAGAAGACCAACGTGATATTCATGGTGAATCCCAAAAATAGACATGAGAAACTTGAGAATTTGGTGATCAATTCTTGGAGAAATGAAGATAAAGTGAAGCTTTCATAATTGCCTTCATGATATCATAAAGATGGAGATTGAAGGAGATATAAATGTTACCAAGATGAAGTGCAAAGATTATATTCAAGTTGTTCAACACAAAAGTGTAAAGGATGTCCATTGTGGATCATGTGATATAGTGGTGTGGTAACTAATTGTCAACTAAGATTTGGTAGTTAGTCCATGAAATACGTGTTTGGTATTTTTATCTAGGTTAGTCATGTGACATAGGCACACCCAATGGGCCTGCCGAAAGTGGTACCCAGGGTTTAATGAAGGCCCACGACCCAAAGAATAAGAAGATTTGGAAGCCCAAGATATTGTTAAGGAAAGTTAGAGTTGTAATAGAAGTTATCGTTTGTAATCTTACGGGACGGGTCAGAAACCCTCCCGGAATTTGTAAACTTGTATGTTACGAAACCCTCGACTCCACCTCCTATATAAGGGGGGTCGAGGGACAAAGAAATCGATCGAATCATTGTCTCACAAACCCTAGTTTTTATATCGTCGAGTACTTTTCGGCTGAAACCTTCGAGATCTACTTGCCCTCTACATCCAACGAAACCCTAGTCTACAATCCGTAGGCATTGACAAGTTAATCCCTTGTCAATTGGCGCCGTCTGTGGGAATCTAGAGGTTGCAAGGAGCTGATCTCGATGGCACGTCCAGAATCATCAACTTCGTCGGTAGCAAGCAATGCGATGGATCGAGGTAAACGGGGAAAAACTGATCTAGTCGATTTTATTCCTCACCCGCCCACCCGTTTGGATGCATGTGCGTATCTGGAGGAGCCCATCGTCATGACGTTCGGAGAATTCCGCTTTAGCGTCAACAAGGAAGGATCTTATCGTCTCGAAGTTCCGATCTCGCCGGAATTTTCAGCGATCGATTCTAACTTTTCATCGAGTGATGAAGAACTTTCGTCGCCACGCTTCATCAACACCAAGGCAGGCGGAAAGCTCGCCAAGATCTTCAGCGACACATCCTTCGGGTCGTCTGCGGACTCCTTTATAAGCAGCGACTCCGACAGCGTCGACAGCCTCAACTTCATCGACAAATCTGCTGCCATCGGAAAGGTCTTCACCAATCTCTATGATGGTGTCACCAATCCTGACAAAAATCAACACCCAAAATATCATCAAGTCTATGCAATCGAGGAGGCAAGCCGAGCAACACTAGAAACGTCAGAGGCTTTCGACGATTTGGGAAACCCATACGTCGATCCCGCTGATCTTAGAAGAGGCCTAGGCACTAAATATGTCGGGTCTTTGCCTCGCGAAAGAGTTCAACTACCACAAGCAGCGTGGGATAGAGCCGCGAGAGCTATGGACGATACAGAACCAATGACTACAACCGCTACTATCGAAGAGTTACAGGCCTATCAATATAGACTTGCTCGTGTGAGTAGGGAGTTGGAAAAACAAACAGCTTCCTTGAACAGAAGAAGGGAAGCAGCTTCCGCGTCAAGCAGACGAAGAGCAGAACTAAGTCGACAATCAGGAAATTCGGGAGATAGTCACAGAGAAGCTCGAAGGAGAGCACAATCTCGACTGCAAAATATACCTGAAGCCGAGACGGCGAATTTAGTTCAAAACCTCGACATGTCTTTCATGTCTATCGACACCAGGGGAAATATTATCCCTAAAACACCAGAAGCTGGGTACATGGCAACGCAAGCTTATATCCTCGCGTCCAGACCACCCCCTGGAGACCCGAGAGAAGCATTGTTTAACATGGCAATGGCTGGAGTTGGAGTCATGGGAACAGCATTCACAGCTACACCTCCCGAAGGAACCGCAAGGCAAAATAGTCCACGACCCACTACAGCAGTGCAAGATCCACCGAGAACAAGTGGGGCAAGAGATACAACGGCTCAAGCAAGGGTAGACAGAGCGTGACAAGAAAGAAGAGAACATCGGCATTCACCGGAAGTTGCAGATGAAGATCTGTGCGGGCTCCCGTGCTTTACGAGACGAGTCCGAAAAACTCGAGTCCCGTCAGGGTTCAAGCTACCCGAAAACTTCAAGAAATTCGACGGATTACAGGATCCTGAAGATTGGCTCGTTGACTACCTCGAGATGGTGAAGTTGATAGGAGGAACCAGGGCAACAGCTATGCAAAGCATCCAGGTACATCTGAGTGGAGCCGCACGATCTTGGATAAAGAAACTTCCCCCAAGTTCTATCGACAACTGGGATAGTTTCGAAGACATCTTCATGAAAAATTTCCGGTCCACCTGCAAAAAACCAGCGTCATTAGAAGAGTTGAGGGCGTGTCGACAGAAACACGACGAATCTATGAGAAAATATATACAGAGGTGGAACATCATCAAAAACTCGGCAGAAGATATATCGGACGAGAGGGCAATAGATGCGTTCGTGGCAGGAATTCGGCGAGGAGATTTTGTCGAGGACCTAGGAAGAACTAACCCAAAAACAATATCAGCATTGATGGAAATAGCAAACAAGTGGGCAGATGGAGAAGATGCTATACATAACAAGCGACACAGGTCGCCAGAGGAGGACCGCAGTCGAAATTTTCAAAATAGAAGGCGATTTTCTCGCCAGTTCTACAACAATGATGCTCCTGGCCACATATCGGCTGGGTTCCGAGGAAACCCTGGAGGAAGCAATCAAGGTAATTACCAAAGAGGTAACGAGCAACAAGGTGACAACAGAAGTGACTACCGTGGTAATAGACAAAATAGTGGACCAAGGTTTCAGAGACCATATGTGTCTCCCGAGGAAATGATGAACGGACCATGTCAGATGCATTTTTTCCTTGATAATGATGGGAAGAGGCAGTTGATACGTCCAAAACGTATCTACTTTCCCGAACACTTTTGCTATTGTTTTGCCTCTAATTTGTGTATTTTGGATGCAACTAACACGGACTAATCTTTGTTTTCAGAAGCTGATTCAGTGTCTCGTTTTTGTGCAGAAATCCAACTTTCGGGAAAATCCTCGGAATTTATGCAGAATGCCCTATTTTCCCAGAATAATGACGGAGCCAGAAGGACAATTAAGGTGGAGGCCCGAGGGCCCCACACCATAGGGCGGCGCGGCCCAGGGGGGCCCGCGCGGCCCTGTGGTGTGGCCCCCTCGGCCGGCCTCCGACGCCCTCCTTCGGACTACTTATCGGCCTCGACCTAAAAACCCACAGAGAGAAGTGGAAGTCGCCAGAAACCCTCCAGAACGCCGCCACATCGCGAAACTCCGTCGCGGGAGCGAAGTCTCCGTTTCCGGCACTCCGCCGGACGGGGAATTGGAGGAGATCATCGCCGCCATCACCGCCAACGCCTCTACATCAACCAGCCATGTTTCCCCCATCCATGTGTGAGTAATTCCCCCGCTGTAGGCCGAAGGGGATGGTAGGGATTGGATGAGATTGGTCATGTAATAGCATAAGATTGTTAGGGCATAGTGCCTAGTGTCCGTAATTGGTACTTTGATGATATTGTTGCAACTTGTTATGCTTAATGCTTGTCACTAGGGCCCGAGTGCCATGATCTCAGATCTGAACATGTTATTGTTTCATCATGATATTCATTGTTTATGGTCTTACCTATAAGTTGTATACACATGTCGCTGTCCGGAACCGATGGCCCCGAAGTGACAGAAATCGGGACAACCGGAGGGAATGGTAGCGATGTGAGGATCACATGTGTTCACGGAGTGTTAATGCTTTGCTCCGGTACTCTATTAAAAGGAGTACCTTAATATCCAGTAGTTTCCCTTGAGGCCCGGCTGCCACCGGCTGGTAGGACAAAAGATGTTGTGCAAGTTTCTCATTGCGAGCACACACGACTATATATGGAACACATGCCTATTGATTGCTTTGTACTTGGACACCGTTTTATTATTATCTGCAAATGCCCTGCTATGATTGTTACATGAGTTTCTCTCATCCATGCAACGCCCGTCATCCGTCCCCGTGCCTACAGTATTTTAATCCTGCTGTTTACTAAAATCACTACTGCTGTCTCTATTACTCTGCTGCTGTTATTTCACTCTTTGCTATCGCTATAAAGCTGTTACCTCTTGATAAACTCTTGCGAGCAAGTCTGTTTCAGTGCAGCTGAATTGACAACTCCGCTGTTAAGGTTTCCAAGTGTTCTTTGTCTCCCCTTGTGTCGAATCAATAAATTGGGTTTTACTTCCCTCGAAGACTGTTGCGATCCCCTATACTTGTGGGTCATCAAGACTATTTTCTGGCGCCGTTGCCGGGGAGCATAGCTTTATTTGGAAGTTCACTTGGATTGATATTGTCCGCTGCAAATTCTCCATCATGGGTAAACCTCGCGATACTAAGATCGCCATATTACCATCCACTACAAGAAAAGGTACAATTCTGAATACCTCTGCTGCTCTTGATTCACCATCTGTGATTGATAAACTTGTTTCACCGCCGCATGCTTCAAATGCGGGTACTTCTGCTGAATCTGAAAACTCTCATAATATTGATAATGTTTCTGCTGTGCTTGATAATAGTGGTTCTTTGGGATCTTTTCTAGATGCTACAATTGCTAGGTCTAGACAAATTGAAAATACTGAAACTCCTAATGCTACTACACCTGTTAGTTCACCTGAACTTGATTATTTTAGTGATGATCCTGATGAAGATTATGTGGAGCTTAATGATGATTTTATTGAAAAATGCAATGCTACTACTGATGCAAGAAAAATTAAAAAGTTGCTTGCAGAACATGCTGTTAGATATAAACTGTCTCCTGATCCTAAGTTTGCCACATCTCCTATAAACATTAAGGATAAAGATTATGATTTTTCTCTTGATCTATCTCATATAGCTATTGTTGAGAAAACACCATTTTGTGGTACTGAAAAAGAAAGTGCTGTTGAACACATGACTGAGTTATCTACTTTGAGTAGCTTGTTTTCTGATGATGTCAAGATGCGTACTTACTTTGTTGCTAAAATATTTCCATTCTCATTAAAGGATGACGCTAAAACTTGGTATAATAATTTGCCACCTAATTCTATTAAAAGTCCAAAAGAATTGCTTGATGTTTTCTTCCGCAAATACTTTCCTGCTAGTGCTCAACATATTGTTTTGCAGAGAATCTATAATTTTGACCAGGGAGATGAAGAGAAATTGCCTGAGGCTTGGGCGAGATTCTGCTCTCTTATTAGAGCTCAGCCTGATCATGATTTGGAAAAGCATGATTTACTTGATATATTTTATAGTGGACTAACCATTGAGTCTAGGGCATACCTGGATAGTTGTGCTGGTTGTGTTTTCAGGAAAAGAACTCCAGACGATGCTGAAGAATTATTGGCTAAAATAAGCCGGAATCATGATGATTGGACTACGCCTGAACCGACTCCAACTCCAATATTGAAGAAGAGGGGTTTAATTGAATTGAATGATGAAGATATGAGGGAAGCCAAGAAGTCTCTCAAGGAGAAAGGTATTAAATCTGAAGATGTGAAGAATCTACCTCCTATAGAAGATATATGTGAGATAATTCCCCCTTCATCCATGATTGAGGTAAACTCCCTTCAACGCTTTACTAGGGAAGATATTCCGTATTCGAAACCTCCTGCACAATGCTTAGATGAGTTTGATAATTATATTGTTAAGCAAGAAAATTTTAATTTGAGAGTAGAGAATCATTTAATGGAAAATTCTCGAGCTATTAGTGAATTGCATGATATTGTGGAGAGAACCTCCAATGATGTTAAGATGCTTGTTAAACATTTTCATATGATTCAAACTCAAATTGATCAACTCACTAAAGTGCAAAATGACTTGTTAGGGAATAATTCTAAAGAGAAACATGCTTATGAAGTAACAACTAGAGGTGGTGTCTCTACCCAGGATCCTCTATATCCTGAAGGGCATCCCAAAAGAATTGAACAAGATTCTCAACGTATTGAACCTAGTGCTCATTCTAGGAAGAAAAAGAAGAAGAAACATAAAAATGTTGTAGAATCCTCTGAACCTGTTAATGATCCTAATAGTATTTCTATTTCTGATGCTGAAACTGAAAGTGGTAATGAACATGATAAAGATAATGATAAGAATGATGCTCCTGATAAAGAAGAGGTTGAAGAAGAACCTGAAAAGCATGCTAAAAATAAAAAGTACACTAAAGAAGATTTTATTGCTGAGAAACATGGTAATGAAAGAGAACCTTGGGTTCAAAAGCAAATGCCTTTTCCTGCTAAGAAACTGAAATCAAAGGAAGAAGAACACTATAATAAATTTTGCGATTGGATGAAACCTCTATTCTTGCAAATCCCTTTGACTGATGCTATTAAATTGCCTCCTTATTCAAAGTATATGAAAGATATTGTTACTAACAAAAGGAAAATCCCCAATGAGGAAATTTCCACTATGCTTGCTAATTACTCTTTCAATGGCAAAATTCCAAAGAAGTTGGGCGACCCAGGTATACCTACTATTCCTTGTTCTATCAAGAATAATTATGTTAAGACTGCTCTATGTGACTTGGGAGCCGGTGTTAGTGTTATGCCTTTTTCTCTTTATAAGAGACTTTACTTAGATAAGTTGATACCTACTGATATATCTTTGCAAATGGCTGATAAATCTACTGCTATTCCTGTTGGTATATGTGAGAATGTTCCTGTTCAAGTTACTACTAACTGCTTGATATTAACTGATTTTGTTGTGTTGGAAATGCCTGAAGATGATAATATGTCTATTATTCTTGGGAGACCTTTTCTTAACACCGCAGGGGCTGTTATTGATTGCAATAAAGGAAAGGTTACTTTCAATGTTGATGATAGGGAGCACACCGTTTATTTTCCCAAGAGGATTGAGAAAGCGTGTGGAGTTAATACTATTTCTAATGTGAGAACTATCAAAGTGGGAACTATTGATTGTCCTATATATGAGCCTAAGGAAGAATATCAAACTCTCGTGATTGGATCCATATCAATACAATTCAAGGTAACATGATTGATTTGAGGTTTATTTCTTCTTATGCTATGTAAAATTTATTTGGTGACAAGACTTGATCAACCTTGTTAACGAATACCTTTTATATGCATAGAGGAGGTAAACAACATCTCTTTCTTCCTCCATTTGCTCTAGTTGCTGTAGCACTTTTAATTTGCAAAGTTCCTTAGTTATTTGGAGATTTCAAAAAATTTCCTGGCCAGTAATAATAAACTAAATACCCAGAAATGTGCATTTTTCAAAGTTTTCAAAAATTCACAAAAATTATACCATTGGTCCTATTTTTCGACGAGGCACCTGGGAGCACCAGAGGATGACCTGTTGGGCACCAGAGGGCGCCAAACCACAGGCCGGCGCGGCCAAGGAGGTGGCCGCGCCACCATGTGGTGTGGGCCCCCCTTTGCCCCACTTTGTCATCTCTTTCTCCCAGCACCTTCTCTCTCCCGAAAAAACTCGTACCAAGTTCCTCTCTCTCGCATTTTTGCTCCAGAGCTCCAGATTTCTCGATCTCTTTGCTCAGCCCAGATTTCTGTCTGAAATTTGGCACATTTGCTCTTCGGTATGTGACTCCTCCACCCATCCAAGTAGAATTTTGTTTGGTTGAGTATATCTTGAACATTTTGCTGCTGTAGGTAACATGTTTAGTGAGCTTGCATGCTTGTTATAAGTGGTAGAAACTAGTTTTGATGCATGATAAGTACTCTAGCAAGTTCCTATGGTAGTTTCCCTCAATTATATGTCACCAAATCAAATTTTATATCATTTGTTAAAAATTTCAGAGAAGCTATGAAGAAGTTCAACTTTGGAGAGTTGTTCAAGAAGGGGACAACCAGCACCGGGAGGCCTTCTAGGGCCGCCACCCGGATTAGGCGATCATACAATGAGGACATCATCGCGCCTAGCTTCGCGCCCGAAGAAGACAACGGGGCTCCTAATGCTTCGTCTTTTCCATGCTATGATTTTCTGAGGAATGCAGGGATATTGGAGGATTTCTTCACCCTTGTCAACAGGGCGGGGTTAACCACCTATGTGGGAGATGAAAGGGAGCAATACTACATGCTCACCAAAATCTTCGTCGAGAGTTTCCAGTTCAACAACAAACAATATGAGCCGACGATTGCATTCAGGATCTATGGTAATCCTATTACTATGAAATTGGAGGATTTTTGTCGTGCATTGGATATTGTCCCTGTAGGTACAGCAAGTAGGATTGATGACAACCCCCGGGACTTGTTGGAGCTCTATCGAGGGATTACCGATGATGATTGTCGCACCATTCAGCGTGGCAAGATAAGGAACATTCAACTCCCCGCCATTAAGTATTTTGCATACTACATTGCTACTAGCATTCTTGGTAGGGAGAACACTAGCAACATTTCTAGTTACCATCTTGCTTTCTTGAATATTGCACTTACTGGTCAGACATCTTATCACCTTGGTGCTCTTATTGCTCGCCGCCTGACTACCAGGGGGCCTATTTTTGGAGGAACTATCGCACTGCGTGTTTTAACATATCTTAATCTTCCTATTGATCCTAATGATGTGCCATTGGCCCCTAGGAAACTTGATATTGTTGCTATGAAGAGTCATCATTTTGTTACCACTGATTCTACTTTAGATAATATGGTGTATAGAATGTTGTTTTCTGACGGGGATGAGAAAGAAATTCCTCTTCCCCAACCAGGTTTGTTAAGTATTGACAGGCAATCATGGTCGTGCACTAAGGAGGAAGTGGATGAGCATTTGAAGATAAAAGACTTCCACCAGCAACATGACTCCGAGGACGCCGGGGCCTCCTACGACCACACCGTCACATATTCGGGTGCTTCTTCTAGCACATACCCGGAATACGATCCATCTTCATCATACTACGGAGACACTACCTCATGGGATCGATGGGATTGAACTCCACTTAGGCCAAAAGCCTAAGCTTGGGGGGAGGTATACCGGCATCACTCATTCTTTGCATATTATGGTTGCTGGATACTTGCACATACTTGTTTTGTTCGTTTGAGTGGTTTTCTAATGAGAGGAAGATGATATTTGGGGAAGTGCTGCCTGAAAACAGATTCTGGAACGTTACTGTAAAAATTCTAAAAAATAGCCAGAGCGTCATTTTGAGCTTCCACTTTTTGTGCAGGTTCCCCAGGTTGTTATCTAACTTTCATTAGTTGAACACTTTTCGATCTGAGCAACGTAAGGTTTTTGTAAAAATCTATTTCTGTACTGCTGTCAGGTTTTGGCAGATTTCTGTCGTCCTGCTTTTCTGCGTTTCTTTTAGTTTGCTATTTCTTGTTTTTGCTTTGTTTCTTCCCCAAAACACAAAAAGACCAAAAATATTTCTGTTGTTTCTCTTCACCATTTGTTTGCTTTGGTTTCTTGCATTTGTTTCGCTTTATTTGCTATTGCTAGTTTGCTATAAGAAAATCCAAAAAAAAATTGCTTTGTTTGCTTGTTTCCTCTTGTTCTTGTTTCTAATTTGAAAACACCAAAAATATTTGCTGTTCTTCTTTGGTTTGTAAAGTTCTTTATGAGTTCAATGGTCTTTGGTGGCTGGAGCGTGGTTTTCATTTCATATTATCCAAGCTACACAAGTGAAAAGGCAATAATGACGATCTACGACAATCTGATTGTGGTGAGAGGCTGGTATGAACTCTATTTGTTTTCATTTTTGTACATATACTCATCCATGTGAGCATGCTTAGTTGGTTCATGTGAGGTATATGTTATTTGAGAAAGTCTAGTAGTTTATGATCTCTCATGTTTAGCTCCAATCTATTAATATGAGTAGCATGTCATGGATGTTTGCTTGCATTGTTTTATTCATAAGTAAGTATGGCATTGTGGTATCCTCCTCTGAATAATTCATTTATATCGACTTGGCACATGCTCACGCATGCATATGACTGAACAAAAAGTCAATTAAGCCTCGATGATCTATATTGCTTCAGAGTTCTTGTATCACTTTTATGCCTCCGTTAATTTATTTTGCCGCAAGCATGATTATGATAGTTACTGCTCTCTTGATTTGTCGCTCCCTAGTCTGTTGCTAGCCTTCACTTGTACTGAGCGGGAACGCTGCTCGTGCTTCCAAACACATGAAAACCAAGTTATTCCAGAGTGTCCACCATAAATACCTATGCATGGCATTTCAAACCATTCCAAGTAAATTCTCGTGCGCTACCTTTAAAACCTTCAAAATGCTTCTCAATTTGTGTTTATGTTTCATAGCTCATGAGGAAGTATGTGGTGTTTAGCTTTCAACCTTGTCATTTACTTTTGACGGACTCTCATATGGACTAGTGGCACATCCGCTTATCCAATAATTTTGCAAAAAGAGCTGGCAATGGGATTCCAGTCCGAATTAATTAACTTAAATAGACACTCCTCCATGGTTTGTGATTGTTGGACGGCACCCGAAGGATTCGGTTAGCCATGGCTTGTGTAAGCAAAGGTTGGGGGGAGTGTCATCATCATAATAAAACTAAAATAAAAAGGCACTCCTTCATGGTATGAGATTGTTGGCAGGCACCCGAGGATTCGGTTAGCCATGGTTTGTGCAATAAAGGTTGGAAGGAGTGCCAAATAAATATGCAATAATTCATGGGAGCCGCTCTTGAAAGTCCGGTTGGCGAGGTAGTTGGTGTACCCATTACCATTCGTTGACAACAACAAACACCTCTCAAAATAATTTTACTCCTGTCTTTATAAAAATGAAAAGCTCTAGCGCATGTTAATCCCTGCTTCCCTCTGCGAAGGGTCAATCTTTTACTTTTATGTTGTGTCTCCATTATTTCTTTGAGCACTATCTTGAGAGCACAACTGTCATTCTTAGTATAATATGCTTGTCTCAAAATATGATTGATTGTGGTATAACTTTGATGCATTTATCTTTTGACAATCACTACTTCTAGTCTTTCTATGAACTCCGGAGGTGCCCGGGCATTTATGTTTTGCCAATCAAACACGGGCAAGCGAGATACCACTTTATCATACTCTCTTATGAACATTGCAATCCTGCTTATATACATGATTCATGATGCTTATTATTAATTGTTGGTACCTCTCCATGATTGACATAGCTGTTAGATGATCTTATTTGCATGTATCTCATTATGAATTGCTTAAGTATTAGCCATAGCATGAGAATATATACATCATATGAGCAAATGTGTTCGTGAAAGTTCTTTTATCGCTCAGTTGCTAACTGAATTGCTTGAGGACAAGCAATAAGCTAAGCTTGGGGGAGTTGATACGTCCAAAACGTATCTACTTTCCCGAACACTTTTGCTATTGTTTTGCCTCTAATTTGTGTATTTTGGATGCAACTAACACGGACTAACGCTGTTTTCAGTGAAGCTGATACAGTGTCTCGTTTTTGTGCAGAAATCCAACTTTCGGGAAAATCCTCGGAATTTATGCAGAAGGCCCTATTTTCCCAGAATACTGACGGAGCCAGAAGGACAATTAAGGTGGAGGCCCGAGGGCCCCACACCATAGTGCGGCGCGGCCCATGGGGGGCCCGCGGCCCGTGGTGTGGCCCCTCGGCCGGCCTCCGACGCCCTCCTTCGGACTACTTATCGGCCTCGACCTAAACGCACGAGAGAGAAGTGGAAGTCGCAGAAACCCTCCGTAACGCCGCCACATCGCGAAACTCCGTCGCGGGAGCCGGAAGTCTCCGTTCTGGCACTCCACCGGGACGGGGAATTGGAGGAGATCATCGCCGCCATCACCGCCAACGCCTCTACATCAACCAGCCATGTTTCCCCCATCCATGTGTGAGTAATTCCCCCGCTGTAGGCCGAAGGGGATGGTAGGGATTGGATGAGATTGGCCATGTAATAGCATAAGATTGTTAGGGCATAGTGCCTAGTGTCCGTAATTGGTACTTTGATGATATTGTTGCAACTTGTTATGCTTAATGCTTGTCACTAGGGCCCGAGTGCCATGATCTCAGATCTGAACATGTTATTGTTTCATCATGATATTCATTGTTTATGGTCTTACCTATAAGTTGTATACACATGTCGCTGTCCGGAACCGATGGCCCCGAAGTGACAGAAATCGGGACAACCGGAGGGAATGGTAGCGATGTGAGGATCACATGTGTTCACGGAGTGTTAATGCTTTGCTCCGGTACTCTATTAAAAGGAGTACCTTAATATCCAGTAGTTTCCCTTGAGGCCCGGCTGCCACCGGCTGGTAGGACAAAAGATGTTGTGCAAGTTTCTCATTGCGAGCACGCACGACTATATATGGAACACATGCCTATTGATTGCTTTGTACTTGGACACCGTTTTATTATTATCTGCAAATGCCCTGCTATGATTGTTACATGAGTTTCTCTCATCCATGCAACGCCCGTCATCCGTCCCCGTGCCTACAGTATTTTAATCCTGCTGTTTACTAAAATCACTACTGCTGTCTCTGTTACTCTGCTGCTGTTATTTCACTACTGCTATAAAACTGTTACTACTGATAAACTCTTGCGAGCAAGTCTGTTTCCAGGTGCAGCTGAATTGACAACTCCGCTGTTAAGGTTTCCAAGTGTTCTTTGTCTCCCCTTGTGTCGAATCAATAAATTGGGTTTTACTTCCCTCGAAGACTGTTGCGATCCCCTATACTTGTGGGTCATCAGCAGAAGGATTGTCGAAATTTTCAAGCAATGTTGCGAGCCGCAGGAATGGCCAACGCTCAAGCGATGAATAGAAACCCCCAGGGGCCAAGGAGCGAGATACATCTCCCACCCCCTCCCGCAATTACGGACGAAAATCGACACCAGCTCAGGATAGCGGCAGCACCACAACCACCTCCATATGTTGACCCTAACTCTAATGGTGCAGTCTTGATGATTCAGAAAGCCAGGCCATCTAACAGGGCGCAGAAAGTAATTTCGCGGCAAGTATTCATGGCAGAAAAGATGCCTCCACCAACAGTCGAGTACCTAAATTGGTCGGGACAGGACATTGGCTTCACAATCGCGGATCATCCGCAACAGGTTCCTCGACCAGGGCAATCCGCACTCATCTTACCCGCAGTAATTGCCGGTTTTGATGTGTCGAGAGTCTTTATAGATGGCGTCTTTATAGATGGCGGCAGCAGCTTAAACCTTATGTACGCAGATACATTAAGGAAGATGAACATATCCTTGGCAAATCTAGCACCAACTGACACACGTTTTCACGGGATCACGCCAGAGAAACCAAGTTATCCGCTGGGCAAGATCAATCTCGACGTTCAGTTTGGGACCCGAGAAAACTACAGGATAGAGAAATTGGAGTTTGAAGTCGTGGATTTCCGGTCGCAATATCATGCTTTGTTGGGACGACCAGCATATGCCAGATTTATGGCGGTACCTCACTACACGTACTTATTGTGGAGGTTGCCTGGACCCAAAGGACCAATCACAGTCAAGGGAAGTTTTGCGTTAGCTGATAAGTGCGACAGAGATTTTCATCAACTGTCGGAAACTTTCGGGATGCAAGCAGAATATATGGCGACAAGGCTCACTAATTATGATGTGTTGCCACACACAGGGAGGCCACTCAGAGAACCAACCTTCAACACGACAAAGGATTCAAAAGAGGTGCAGATCCACCCGACGGACCCGAAGAAAACGACGTCCATCGCAACAAATATGGACCTCGCATAGGAAAGCGCGCTCGTCGAGTTCCTCCGTGAGCACTGGAAAATCTTCGCATGGTGTCCAGCTGACATGCCAGGAGTACCCAGGGAACTTGCCGAGCACCACCTAAACTTGGATCCTATTGCGAGACCAATCAAACAACCTTTGCGGCGTTTTTCGGAACCAAACCGCAAAGCTATGCTGTCAGAAATTGATCGACTCAAAGATGCTGGTTTTATTAAAGAGATATCTACAGAAGCCACGTGGGTAGCTAACCCAGTGATGGTGCCGAAGAAAAACACGAAAGTCTTTCGCATGTGTGTCGACTTTACGTGCCTCAATAAACATTGTCCAAAGGATCACTTTCCCCTCCCAAGGATCGATCAAATTATCGACTCCACGGCAGGATGCGAACGTCTTTCCTTCTTGGACGCATATTCTGGTTATAACCAGATCCGATTAAAGGAAGACGACGAAGCCAAGACAGCGTTCATCACACCGTATGGCGTGTTCTGTTACAAAACAATGCTTTTTGGTTTGAAAAACGCGGGAGCAACATATCAGCGGATGATGCAAAAATGCCTAGCAACACAGATTGGGAAGAACGTACAAGTCTACATCGACGATGTCGTCATAACTTCAAAAAAGGGAGAAACACTGATCGAGGATTTGAAAGAAACTTTTGCCAACCTCGACAAGTTTTGCCTCAAGCTGAATCCGACGAAATGTTCTTTCGGCGTTCCTGCGGGAGAGCTTCTTGGGTTCCTAGTCTCGGCAAGAGGGATTGAAGCAAATCCCGAAAAAATTCAGGCTATCGTAACAATGAGGAAGCCAACAAAATTGAAAGAAATACAGCAACTAACTGGGCGAGTCGCAGCTTTAAGCAGATTCGTCGCCAGGCTAGGAGAAAAGGCGCTACCGTTCTACGCCTCAATCAAGCAAGGAGAAAAGTTCCAGTGGAATGAAGAGGCAGACAGGGCTTTCGAGGATCTTAAACGGACAATTTCGACACCACCAATCTTGGTGGCGCCAAAAGAGAAGGAACCTCTCCTGCTTTACATTGCGGCTACACCCCAAGTGGTCAGCACAGTGCTAGTTGTCGAAAGAGAAGAAGAAGGAAAACTCCACGGAGTGCAGAGACCGGTATACTTCATCAGTGAAGTTTTATCGCCTTCAAAACAGCGGTACCCACAGTACCAGAAGCTCGCCTCCGGAGTGTTTACAACCGCAAGAAAATTGCGGCACTATTTTTCGGCGCATCCGATAATAGTAGTTAACGAGGCTCCCCTATCCAATATACTAAACAATCCAGAAGCTACAGGCCGTGTCTCCCTTTGGGGAATAGAACTTTCCCCTCGGGACATCACGTATGAAAAAAGAAAGGCAATCAAGTCGCAAATTCTGCCAGATTTCATCGCAGAGTGGATGGAGTTGCAAAACACAGGGCCTCCAGATTTATCGAGAACTTGGACCATGAACTTCGATGGATCCAAGAGATTAGAGGGAGCTGGAGCAGGCGTGATCCTCATATCATCCGAAGGCGACAAATTAAAATACGTTTTACGGATGACGTTCCCAAACGCGTCCAATAATGAGGCAGAGTACGAAGCTCTTATACATGGAATGAAGATGGCGAAAGCTTGCGGTGCAACCCGACTGAAAATCTTTGGCGACTCACAATTGGTGGCACAGCAAGTCATGAATCAATGTGATGCAGTCAACGAGAGTATGATAGCATACAAGGAGATGTATAATGAGCTAGAAAAGCTGTTTGATGGATGCGAGGTAAATCATATCAGCAGATTGAGCAATGATGAAGCTGATGTTCTTGCAAATATCGGGTCGCAATGCCTGGCGATTCCTCCAGGTGTGTTTTGGGAAGAAATAAGCGAGAGATCCACCAAGCCAATGAAATCAAAAAAGAAGGAGAAGGATGCAAAACCCTCGGGTGTTGCAAAAGAATCACTAGACGAAGAAGAAGAGGAACAGGAGTTAGTCATGATGGTGCAAATTCCATGGATGCAAGCGTACATATCGTATATCCTAAGGAAAACAATACCTGACGATCCATTTGAAGCAAGGCGGATAATTAGACGTTCTAAAGCTTTTACTGTGGTCAAAGGGGAGCTGTATAAGCGAAGTATTTCGGGTGTGCTACAGAGGTGCGTTACACCCGAAGAAGGAAGAGTAATTCTGAAGGAAGTACACGAAGGAGTATGCGGTCATCACGCAAGTAGCCGAGCTATTGCGGCCAAAGTTTTTCGAGCTGGATTCTACTGGTTAACGGCAATTGAGGATGCGAAGGAAATAGTGTGAACATGTGATGCGTGCCAGAGATTTGCCGCAAAGCCTCACTCTCCGGCAGCAGAATTAATGCCAATACCCTTATCTTGGCCCTTTGCTCAATGGGGTCTTGACATGGTGGGAAAGTTACACAAGGCCTCGTCAGGAGGATACGAGTATATGCTCGTCGCTGTCGACAAATTCACCAAGTGGATAGAAGCGAAGCCGATAAATTCACCAGATGCAGCGTCAGCAATAAAATTCGTGAAGAGCATTGTTTTTCGGTTTGGGGTACCTCACAGCATTGTCACGGACAATGGCAGTAACTTCACATCCAAGGAATTCAAGGCATATTGCGCAGAAGTAGGTATCAAATTACACTTCGCATCAGTCGCGCATCCTCAAACTAATGGTCAAGTCGAGAAAGCCAACGGTATCATTTGCAATGGTATCAAGAAGCGTCTGTTAGGGCCACTGGAAAAAGCTCGACACACTTGGCCAGAAGAGCTGCCGAGCGTGTTATGGAGCATCCGAACAACGCCAAATACAAATGGCTACAGAGACTCCGTTTTTCTGGTCCATGGGGCGAGAGGCGATCTGCCGATAGAAATAGAGCACGACTCTCCGAGAGTCACGGAATACAATGAAGAAACTTCTGGAAGGGCATTGGAAGACGACGTCGATGCACTTGACGAAGCTCGAGACGAAGTACTATCAAGGGTCACTAAATATCAGCAAGACCTCAAAAATTACCACAGTCGACGTTTGCGACCAAGCTCCTTTCAAGTTGGAGATTTAGTTCTACGACTCAATCAAGATCGGACGGAAAAACTCGAATCACCGTGGCTCGGCCCTTACATCGTCACAGAAGTCATAGAAGGAGGAGCATACAGGATCAAGGATAAGAAGACAGGGGTTCCCGAGAAAAACCCCTGGAACGTAGCGCAGCTAAGGCGTTTCTACGTCTAGTATCAAAATATAGCTCTCCTTGTAAAGATAAAATGTACTGAAACGCCCGCGAGTTTTCAGACGCACTCTTTTCCTTTTTCGGGGCACCGAGTGGGGCCGGGAAAGGTTTTTAATGAGGCGGACTCGCGGTGCTGCAATATAATAAAGATAGTGGAAACACATATTTTTTCCGTCGACATGCTGAAGTTACAATATATATACAATATAGATGGGTTCAACTGGCAAAGTTATTTCGCCTTGGTACAAAATACCTCGCCAAATAAAGCAAAGATACAAAAATAGCAGTCAAAACAGAGCAAAACACTCGGGGGCTAATGCCTGCAAATATAGTACTCAAAATAATTTATTTTGCCTTGGGACAACCTCGCATTATAAAAATCATCGCCAACAAAATGCCCGGGGGCTTGGCAAAGACAAAACAGTAACTTTACAAATATAGCTTATGTTTACAGCATATGGGATACAAATCTTTGGGAAGCAAATCTTCAATTATTGCCCAGAATATTATCTATGGTCAATCGCTCATTATTTATAGCGCGAGTGCTATGTTCAGCATAACTACCCTTCACGAAGAACTCAGCATCCAGTCGAAGAAGTTCATCCATCATATCCTCAGCAACAGGGGTGACAATGTCATCGTACTTGCCGAAGTTCCTTTTCCTCTTCGCCATCTTCGCTAGGCATTTCGGAACAATTTGACCCATGTCTAATTTCGGGCAGCAGATTTTTATCATAATCATGGCAAACCTTGCGCCAACAGCTAATTGGGCTCGCACAAAGCCGTGGATCCGAGGAGCATCCCGAAATTGTTCCATCAAAGCAGGAAGGGTTTCTGGCATCTTATTACGCGGAAACATGGTCCCATAAACTAAAGACAAAGTCCTCGTACAAAAGTCGAGAAAGTCGCGGACCTGAAGCGCACGATCTTGAAATCTGACAATCTGGCGGGTACGTTCAGGTGTGCCCCAAAAGTTAGAACCATGTTCCTGTGCAAGTCTGAGAAGTACATTGGATCGAGCTTCAACACGCTCATCTTCGGTAGCAGCGTTCACAAAAGAACCTATTTGGAAAGAGTCATCAGGAAAAGAGGAGACAAGGAAAAGGGAAAAAATGCGACTAAGTTAAGGAAACACACCTGCCATATCCAAGCTAGCATCAGTCTGCAGTTGCAACATGAAATTTTCTCGAGTAGAAGCTGTTGCGGCCTCAGCAACCGCAGTTTCTTTTTCAGCTAAGGCATCTTGAGCTTGTTGAAGTGCAATTTGCTCCCTCTCGGAAGATTTTCGAGATTGTTCCATTAGTACAAGTGAGTGCTTCTTTGTGGACTGGAGCTCTCGACGAAGTTCCTCCAAATCTGATGCTGAACCTTTATTCGACAACTTCTCAATAACTTCGACAGCAACAGGTGTTTTCATCGAATAAGAGGAGGCAGGTAAAAAAGCGGAAGGACGAGGAGTTGTGGAGTTGTTGTCAAAAATCAACTGAAAATAAAGATTTTTTGACATCAATCATCCAGCAAACATAGATTTCCATTAAACTTCGAAGTATGTACATTGCTATTACAGAAGAAAGGTCACTACTGGACTACAAAAGTAGTTGTCGCCAAAACTACTAAGGCGACAGCATCACAAGACAAAACTAAAAAATAGAAAGGACAGGGTGGTCTACTTGACCTCCGGCTTAGACGTGCTTGGAGTAGGAGCTGGTTCAACACCAAGGAAGGAACGGATTGGCCTTGCGGGAGGTTTGGCAGCTCTAATTAGCGATTGCCATTTCTTCGTCTCCATCTCCCCTATGTCGCCAACCTTGGCCCAGTCGACGTTTTGCTGACTATTGGCGATCAGTGCAATGGTGCCCTCAACGCCAATCTTCAGACCCTCTTGGCAAAGTTTCAGTCCAAGATCTTCCGGCCCATTGAAGGCTTTGGCGAGATCAATAAAAGTAATGGGGACCTCTTTCTTCGGGAAGAAGTAGGGGAAAAGCTTCGACAGACCTGCCTCAGCGTTTTCAATGCCGTCGCGTGCTTCATCCCCATGAATCTCAAGAAGGGTCAGCGCATCAAGAAGCTCGTCGCCTTCAGGACCCTCAACTTCGTATTCTTGATGAGTTCTCCCTAAAAAACAAGCAAAGAGTAGCTTGTAAATAAAAAACGCAAGGGGAAAGTGAAGTAACCTGAGGAAATGCACAAGGATTCAGGCACTTACTGACAAAACGTCGACTCTGCGACTCAAAGCGAGCGAGGATCTCTGCTTCTCGAGCGGATTGCCAAGATATATTCTCGCTCAAGGAAGTTTCCGCGTCATGAAGCCTCTTTCGAAGATCTTCAATGGCGGCAGCATCTTTTTCAGCTTTCTTGCGGGCTTTTTTGCTTTGCTCTAACTTGACAGCAAGAGCGGTAGCATGTTTGTTGGCCTCCGCAAGATCTCCTGGCAAGATACATGACAGTCAAATATCATGACAAAAAAGTGATACAGATGCAACAGAGAAAAATAAAGATAATACCTTCCAACTTTTTTGAATAGTCACGGTACCCGACAAATTGGGTACCAAGACGAATAAATTCCTTCATTAGGGGCTGAAGAAACGACAAAGGAAGAAAAAGAAGTCAATATAGTTAATGTAAATTCAACAACGTTTGGCAGAAAACAAAGGGGGGATGGAAGTAAGAAAAGGTCCAAAAGTTATATCATCCAATGAAGGTGTCGAAGAGCTACCAGGAAATTGGATAGACTCCCTGGATGACTCGACCCTAGCTCTCTTGGGTGAAGAGGCTCGGGGGCTCTCAACTGGCGGTGGTTGCACGATGTCCTGTTGGGGAGGCGAAGTTTCATCCCCGTCATGATGTGCTTCAGAAACAACTAAAGTACGCGACGTACTCGTTTTAGCAGTCGCGTCAATTGGTTGTTCCTCTTCCTCGTCATCACTACAATAAAATAGCGACAGTATAAGAAGCAAGATAGACAATAAGCGTCAAGGCAAAATAAAGTAAAGGGCAAGGAGTAACTTACGAGCTGACGAGGGCATCAGTATATGGATTGAAAGCTGCCTTCTTATCTGAAGGTTCAGTTTCTTCGGCTTTGGATGTACCGGAATCTTTGACTTCATCCCTTTTCCTCTTCATCCTTGGAGAAGCATGAGGAAGAGAGTGTGTCGAGGCAGTGGCTTCTGACTCAGCGGAAGCCGCGGATTTATGGGAACCCGCGACTTCAGTGGCAGGGCGCGAGGTGTTTTGGTTGTCATCGTCGACAACGGTACGGTCCTCAACCTCTCCACATTCAGGAAGAGGAGGAAGGGAAACAAGGACATGATGGTCCTGAGAAAAAAAATGTCGACAAAAGGCATTAAGAAGATAGTAGTCGACAAAAAATAAAAACGCGAGGAGGCAGTATAGCAATTAAAAAGAAGAATTACCTCGGGAAGGGGATTGGCGCTACTATATGGCGCGATACGGAAAGAAGATGGAACTGAATCCTTCTTGTTGAGCGATGAGATTTTGCGGATAAGCTTTTCAAAATCCTTCAAAGGAAGATCTTTCGAGAGCCTGTCAACATCTTTTTCGCCAGCGTATTTCCAGAAGGGGTTTTTGCGCGCCTGAAGAGGTTGCACTCTAGTCCTAAGGAAATAGGCGGTAATCTCAATACCCGACAATTCCTTGCCGCGGGTGTTCTGTAGCTCATGGATGCGAGTCATCAGCGCTTCTGTCGCCAACTTTTCAGCATCGGTAGCTTCAGCATCCCAAGAACGGCGGCGAAGGATTTTAGCTTCTCCGTCAAAAGGGGCGATGTTTTCTTCCACTGGGTTGGAGCTCTCTTCGTGGATGTACAGCCACTTCTTCCGCCAACCTTGGACGGAGTCGGGAAATTTGACGTCGAAATATTCGACATCAGAACGGACACAGATAACAACGCCGCCAATATTGTAGGCGCCGTTGTGAGAGCCATTACGGCGGATGCAGAAGATGCGCTTCCAGAGAGCCCAATTTGGTTGGACCCCGAGGAAGCACTCACATAGCGTGATAAAAATAGAGATATGGAGAACGGAATTGGGCGTCAGATGATGCAACTGAAGCCCATAGACAAAAAGGAGACCACGAAGAAATTCGTGGATTGGGGGAGAAAGTCCTCGGATGAGATGGTCAACGAAACTAACCCGGTAGTCGATTGGAGGTTTCGGGTAGCTTTCTTCCTTGGGGAACTGGAGAGAGTCCTCCTTCTTGCTGAAGCCCATCTTCTTCAGCATGTTGATATCTTGGGCAGAGATCTTGGATCTCTCCCACTCGGCGCTTCCTAGATCTGTCATCTTCAACTCTGGCGTGCTATGCCTAGTCAAACGGATGCGCGGCGGCATCAACGGACTTGGAGGCGAAGAGCGTGAAAGTGGTTGAGCGCTTGAAGCAATGGGAGCAATGGAGGAGTTGCAGAGGAGGAGCAGAGAGTGGCGCGAGCGAAAGGACTAGAGGGGGAAGACGACGCCCTTATATAGAGGTGCGGTGAACCGTCACGCCGTTGGATTGACAGATTACGCCACAGATGGTGTACACGTGGACAAGGGGTAAACGGTAATTTCATATAGACGAGAAAGTGCAGCAACTACAGTACTTGCGCCAGGAAAAGCGGAGGACGTGTGTCCCCCACTTGCACGACGTGTCAATATGATGCGGAGTTTGGGCCCGCAAGGCAGTGAGAGAGAACATCTCGCGATTTCCAGATACATTGGTCGTGGCTGTGATCAGCAGTGATGTCACCTTGGTAAAAGAAAATCTCGGCTATGAAGCTTGAGAAGAATGGCGATAGCATAAGATTGTATCGAGAGCTTTTGAACAAATACAAGTTTTTGCCCAAATGCTCGGGGGCTACTTTTGAAAAAATGAAGAGGTTGAGAAAGTCAAAATAGAAATGGCGAGAGTCTATGATCAAATACAAGTATTTGCTCATAGCCTCGGGGGCTACTCCCATCGGGAGCGCTGTTCGCGCACCCGAGAGAAAAAAAATATAGCGACATAAGGTGTTGAGCCTACACCCAAGCACAAGTTCTTGGCTGTAGCCTCGGGGGCTACTCCCATCGGGAACGCTGTTCGCGTGCCCGATGAAATTGTAAAAAAAAAAAGAGAGAAGATAGAAGAATAAGAGAGTATATTTCGAGTTAAAGTAACTCTACATATACTCCCATCGGGAAAGCAATATAAGTCATCCGTTGACTCAATAAAATGTGCTATTCCAATAGCCGAATAAGCACTTGACAATATATTCTCAGAGCGCCAAAGTTGCGAATAAATCTCTGAATGCCGCAAAATTTGCGAAGGTAAGACCCCAGATCCGTTCTGTGCGGCGTGGCGCCGTCTCTGACGTCGGTTTACTACTTTTTTCCGTATCAACAGATACGAAGAAAAATCCTAACGGACGCGTTAGGTATCCGATAAATTTGACTGGGACTCGACAGAATGGTAAGACCTTAAGCGGCACCTGTCGAAGTTTACACCAGTATCCCGAGATCATGTCCAGGGACGTGATCTTGAAGTAGGTTTTTGCGGATTGCCACTAGAGCAGTTAACTAGTACCTGATCCGTCAGATGAACTAGCCCCAATTACCATTATCCCTGTACAATATAGAAATTTGAATGCAAAGATATGTGCGAAAATTCAGAGTTGTCGAATAAATATAAAAGTGGAGATTTTCCTTGATTCTGCGATTCAAACAAAATCTCGGGGGCTACTGACATAGGCACACCCAATGGGCCTGCCGAAAGTGGTACCCGGGGTTTAATGAAGGCCCACGACCCGAAGAATAAGAAGATTTGGAAGCCCAAGATATTGTTAAGGAAAGTTAGAGTTGTAATAGAAGTTATCGTTTGTAATCTTACGGGACGGGTCAGAAACCCTCCCGGAATTTGTAAACTTGTATGTTACGAAACCCTCGACTCCACCTCCTATATAAGGGGGTCGAGGGACAAAGAAATCGATCGAATCATTGTCTCACAAACCCTAGTTTTTATATCGTCGAGTACTTTTCGGCTGAAACCTTCGAGATCTACTTGCCCTCTACATCCAACGAAACCCTAGTCTACAATCCGTAGGCATTGACAAGTTAATCCCTTGTCATCATGTATCACTTACGATTTTGTATCAAAAAGGAAGATTTCATGTAAGCACATGTGAGGATGACATCAAGTGGAAACGATCATCGGTATTGAAACGTGTGAGTTCAAGATAAGCACCCCAAGGGGAATGAATATATTGTTGAATTTTATTGTGTATTTTTTTATATATGACATGTGAAAATGTGCTTAAGTGAAGCCCCTGCCCGACATTGGATTATAGGCAACAAATTGAGAGTCCCCGCCAAGAAAATAATCAACTAGTCCATTTCCGCATTATTCAAGAAAACCAATATTTATTTTAAAATGCCTATCCTCTCTAGGTTCTTTCAAAGAGACATAGTGTTTGTACACAAGTCACTGTTTTCATTTTTTTATGGAAAGGTGTGTTGCAACTTGCACTTAGTAGGTTATATTCATGAAAGGGTAGTAGGTATTTAATTACAACCCGTCAATACCGACACAACTCACCGTGAGACAACTAAAAAACATGATGTATAGTCCCTCACTGTAGGCTGTAGAGCACCCACTGTTGCTCATGAGGCCAACCACGGCTCTCAAGGTTACCGGTCATAAAAATGTGACTATAAAAACCGGATGAAGCCTGGTGATCATGGGGATACATGAGCACCCCTTCTATGCTTGACAAGTGTCAAACGGTGTTAGTTGGCTGTGAGAAGATAACAGTCTTTCTCTTTCATTGACCGATCATCCTCGCTGATGTCTCCCGAGCGTCCGCTGAGCAGAGGGCGATGGCGATTTAGACCGCCATGGCTGCCACCTGGTCCTCGTTGACTCGATTTGAGCGGCCACCCAAGCGGTTCCTACCAACGACAGTCAGCCACCGCCTTGTGCAGAGGGAGAGCTTGTGCAGGCCGCCTCGTCACCTCGTCAAGCTCGCGGCATCCCCCTCTGCTCGCGGCCATCGCTGTCTGGGGGCGCAGGTAAGGGGCGCTTCTGGGCCGCCGGCGTTGAGTGGGACGACCTGGACGCGACCAGATCGACGCGGACAGCTCCAGATCGACCCGGACCTCGCTAGCCTACAGCAGCTTGCCTGCGAGCATCCAAGCCTGCGCCTCTCAAAAACACCACTCCGCCTCCTTTTTTTTCGCCATTATCCCCCTCGCGTATCTTCTCGCGCTCACCCAATTCTGCTCGGCTGGTGTCCCTCGCCACGGGTCGCTGCGCAGGTACGCGTGCCTTGACGCTCGTCGGCTCCCATGCCCATTGCTGGGTGGCGAATCAGTCATCGCGTCTCTCAACCTGTGGATTCCGGCGCCGTTCTCTGAAATCTTGATTCTTTCTTTGTTCCAGGTGGCAGATTGGAGTATCTTGCGTGAAGGGGACTAGTTCCGAGATTTTTTTCTGAACAGAGGAGACCCTCGTGGAGAAGACAGCAGGAAAACGATAAGATGGGCCCCCCATCGCTTTCTCTCCGCGTGGGCGCGTGGCTGGATAACCAGATTTGACGCCGTTTCATTGCCGTTTATGATGTTACAATCTTGGAACAAATCCAACGGTAGAGAGAGGGTGCACACGTATCCCCCTATCACCAAATCCATTCTCCTATAAAAACAGCTAAGTGAAGAAAACGACATTTTGATCCAACTTTAGCCTTCCAGATCTACCTGCTTGAAAAGGCCAGTAGCCATCAAAAATACGCCGGCCAGATGGACTTGACCGAATGCATCCCCGTTGAGCGAACCCACATGAATTTTATAATTATATTAATTAGAGAAAATGAGCATTAACTGTAAAGTTAAACCAAATGGCGGGGGACAACTCCCACCCACAATATACCTACTACCTCACGCGGTTTACATTGGATTCTTTCTGCATAAATTAAATCGAATTGTCAGAAACAAACAAACAAACAAACAAACCCCATTCATCATATAACTACACATTGTTTACATTGGTTTTATGCAGTAAAATTACACCCTTATAGTACAATGCACACGGTTCAATTGTAAAATATATCCAACAGGTTGGAACAAAACAACCCCGTCCAAACATATACTCCTTCAGTCCCATAATTCTTATCGTGGATTCAGATGTATCTATCCATAAAATATGTCTACATAGAATTAGGGATTGAACGACGTACATACTACCACGCGTGTTTACATGGAAATCTTTTTGTGGCAATTCTACCTCTTACCAACTTATCTCGAATAGTTCCTTTTGTGGAAATTTTATGCACAGCTCGTACGCTAACACTTTGGCTGGTCATTAAACCGTTCTTAATTTCTTATCCTCTTGGATCCTCAGCTGAAGCTGGCAGACTGACCTATCCCCTACAGATGGCAAGGCCGTAACGGCCATAATTGCAACGTCGTCATCGTGACCGGGCGAACCGGGCTAGCTGTACCGGCAGCAGCAGCATCATCGCGCCCCTGCCCCGACCGCGCGCAAACTGGGTCTGCGAGACTGCGACTGAGCAGCCGTGGCACGCGTACGCGCAGGCCCTGCCTCTGCACCTCCTTCGGCACGGCAGGCCACACTTGTTCACAATTACTAATACAAACAATATATTTCAAATTACTTGTAAATTTTTCCAAATTATTTCGAATAGGGCACTAGATGTACATGTACAAGATTAAAAAATCAATCAATTTCACCCAATATATTAACCAAACGAGCTAGCTCTATTTCTCGCCGACAACAGCAACCCCGCCGCCCAAATGAACTAGCTGCCGGCAGGCGCCGCCGCCACTGTGCAGGACCTGCCTGGGTACCTCGCTGTCGTGGGACGGCTCGAGGAGGTGCTTCGCTTCCTCGCCGATGATTGCGGCCTCCCCGTCAAAGTTGTCAGAATCGTGATTATGAATCAGATCACAAACCATAGGATCTTAATTTTTAGAATCGTAAAATCTTAGATTCTACTTAGCAGAATCGTTTAATCGTTCTACTTAATTTGGGTCATAAAGTTGTAGAATCATATAGTAGAATCACGATTATGACAACTATGCTCCCCGTGTAGTGCTCGTCGACATCGTCTAATACCTCGGGGATCGCGGCTTCGCCTGACGTGGGTAGGCCTAAATGGGTCCCTCCTATTGGTATACCGTGGCGGAGCTTGAACGGAATCGTAGGAGGGGCGAAGATGCAAAATGGCATGCATATTATTTTTTGGCTTGCCAAATCATAATGCAGAATATAACTTACAAAATGTATTTTTATCATCAATGTATATAAGCTTATTTTTTGAATTATCCATATATATAAGCTACCTCAGAACAGAAAGGAACTATACCAAAGTATTACTTAACCAGAGAGTTTGACTGTTCGTCATCAATCCTATTCGATTCTTTTTGCTACTCATAAAAGTATCCTCTTAGTTAGTTAGTTATACCTCGTCATAATTTTGTTGTCTGCCAAAACCCACCGGCGAGCAGCGACGAGCAACACGAAGAGTCGGGAGGCTCCCAGAGCGGCTGGTGGGCCCTGGTCCCTCGGGCGACGGCCCGCAAAACTCCGGCACACGTCCTGGCTATTGCGAGGGCGTGCCACCTGACCTATACCTGGTCAGGAAGGTGATGGATTGCTTCAATTAGTTTCCTGCATGGCAGACACGTAAACATTAAATACGAGCCCCGATCGGCTCTTAGGTTACCCGTGAATCGGCTCAAGGAGCCGATCGACCCACGAATCGTATTGGATCTACGATGACATGGGGATCCTGCTTTATCAATACCAAGTTAAATCAATCTACGACAGTCTAGGGTTTTCACCGCATAATCGGAACATCCTACGCGTAGTTGAGCCTGGCAGATACGAAAGATAATAGGAAACTAGTCCTAGAAGAGGCCTAAAAACCAACACAGAGTCGATTCCCGGAACAACCCCTCTTGGATCGGCAAACCACACCTTACGCACTGCTGGATCGTTCAACCCGTTTGCAAGGCCTAACCGTGCGGATATCAAACTAATTCTTGGAGAACAAGGAACAACTATAACAGATCGAATCTACCAAATAAAGACTAAGCAAGATGCTGCCCTTACACCTAAGATAGGTGCAAAGGCAACTAGATATTTTAGGGCAGCATAACTAAGCAAACATATCAGAAAAGCACCAATGTTAGCCCCAAAATATCTACGATAACGGTATTGCTCGCCATCAAAAAGGCTTCAGTACGAGTAAGACAAAACAACGAATAAACTGATACTACCTAGATCGCAAGATGCGATCTAGGCAGCATGACGCTTACCCGGAAGAAACCCTCGAAACAAGGGATGGCGATGCGCCTAGATTGTGTTTGTTGTGAACGTGATCGTCCTCCTTTCTCAATAACCCTAGGTACATATTTATAGTCTGTAGACTTTCTATCTTTGGAATAAACCTAACTGTGTACGACTAAACTCTACCATAATATACAGATATACGGGCAATCTAGCCCAAACTCTCGTACAAGGCCGATTCAGAAACACCTTATGTGCATGTCCTCTAAGCCCATCTCAATCACGGCCCATCTCCTGCTTTGGCTAAATTCTGGTGATAACACATGACCCCCTGGTTTTGGCAATAATAATTTCAAAACCACTCTGTTTCCTTTCATCGGGTTACGTGTTGCAGAGCAGAACCGCTTCAGTGTCCTTCCATCATGATGCCTTGTCTTCTCAACTTCTCTGTACTGCACGATTGACAGTTTTGGCACCGCATCCTCGAAAACCGCCACAGCATTGAATCATCTCCCACTATATCCCCTTTATTTAACCTCATTCGAGCAGTTCGCCTCTTCATTCTCCTGTTCCGCACTAGCAATCGGAAAAAACCCTCCTCTGCAGCCATGGACTCCTCCTCTGCCTCTTCGGGTCTCTCCTTCCAATCCTCCTCCTCACGCGAGCCGACGCCGGAGTACGACCCGACAGCGGCGTACGAGGCCCGCGCCCCAGAGTGGTGGGACGAGTTGGATTGGGACTTCGCCGTCGGGTCAGAGGATGACGAATCCTTGACCGACGGGAAGGACAACCTCCAGTTCCTCGTGGACGGGGAGTTGGAGGAAGAAAGCGACGATGACGCCTTCTCCTGGGGCGAGGACCTCTCCTTCGACGGAGATGATGAAGCAGAGGACGACACCTCCTCCGATGACTACCCGCCGGCGAAGCGCTTCCGCGCCGGGTCGGAGGACGACGACGACGATGACGACGACGAAGAAGAAGCCCCTGCTGACGGCTTCAGCAGCAGCGACGAAGACATCGCCGGCAGCAGCTCCGATAGCGGCGAGGACGGCGACGACGAGGGCAGCGACGGCAGCGACGGCAGCGACGGCGCCGGCCCGTAGACTAGGGACTACTACAATAGGGCTAGTAGTAGTACATTAGGTAGCAGATCTTTATTTTGTGAGCAATCGGCTCTTATTGTAAAAATCCCTCTTTCAATCAATGAAGAATGCTTCGGTCTGATTTTTCCGATTGTCAAAACAGGTCAACGCACAAAGAGCCGATAGCAACGCATCGGTCTTTTACCCAAAAACGCCAGCAAGGCCAGGCTCAGTTACCCATTTAGACCGGTCCAAGTGGTTATTCCCCAAATTTCAAACGGTAACATGTGACCCTCATCTCAGATCCCCAATTGCCCATCGAACAGATTCAACTCGCGGCAACGTGAATCCCAGATCCCCAACCGCGCAGATTCATCTCCGCCGGCGAATCAGATGGCGGAATCGTCCACTGCCAACGCAACGGTCTCTGGCCTGAAGGTAATCCTCAACTGTCCCTCGCCATCCGAGCATAGTGTTAGAACTAATAGCGAACATCTGAATTAATGCTTTATTCCACCATTAATTTTAGGTATCATACATTCTCTTGCCGCATCCTTCTCTTCCAAACTCTCTTTGTCTTGGCCCCCGTACTGTCGAGAGTCCTGCCCATCTGATTTCTTGCGAGGCAAATAGGATCCCCTTCGTGAGCCAAAATTTAGATCTAACCTCTTGGGCCGACTGCTTACGAGCCTGGCCTAACCCTCATGAAGATTGGGTTTCCTGGTATAGTAGAGTATCCAAAACTTACCAATCCACATGGGAAACCATAGGAATAGCCGATGCTTTGTCCTTATCATTATCTCCCCTTTAGAAGCATGAAAACCTTCTAAAAACCATCGGCTACTTCTGGTCTGATGCTCTGAACTGCTTCATGTTTGGCCACGGCTCCATGACACCAACTCTGCTAGATGTGGTAATGATCACTGGCCTAAACATTACATCTCCCAGCCCCTCTGCTTTTATGCTGCCAAGGGTTCCTTTCAAACTCTCTTCCAAAACAGAGTGCACAAACTGGGGTGCTTACCTTCGACACCACATGAAAAATAAAGGCCCTGTAACAGAGAAAGAACACACGGCCTTCCTAAATTTCTGGTTGGAACACTTCATATTCTGTGGCCCTTCACTTGCTCCGACCAAGAATTATCTTTCCTTGGCCTATGAACTTGCCAGAGGCACCCAGCTTGGCCTCGGCAAACTGTTCCTTGGAGAGGTCTATCGATACCTCCAACTAATGTCTGTCAAATTATCCTCCCAACAAACAGTCAAAACAGGAGGTCCCTGGTGGTTTATTCAGCTATGGGCTCAGCTGTATTTCCAGAACCGTATCCCAAACTTCCCACTTTTGGCCACTTGCACCTTTCCAGACGCCAACGAGAAGCAGATCCGATGCACTAGCTACGGCCAAGCCTTGTATAGCCTTCCAGGTAGTAAACTGATCCCCAAGGAAGCATCAAAGTGGTTCAGCATTTTCTTCCAAGGCCTGGACAATCCTCTCTTCTTTCCTTACACGGAGTCTGAAAATTTTGAAAACCCAGTCTCCTTCAGGCTAGACAGCTTTGCCGATGACACCAACACCCGGCAATTGTATTCCACCATGATCCGTCCCTGCTTCCTTCAAGTTGGCATGAGCATATCAAACAGAATCATCAAACCTAGTTATGAGTCATATCAGCCGGTCGCAGCAGCCCGGCAGTTTGGTCTTGGGCAGGTGTCTCCCCATTTCTTCCTCCACCACTTAACAGAGAGCAGAGCTGACTGATACGTCTCCGACGTATCGATAATTTCTTATGTTCCATGCCACATTATTGATGATATCTACATGTTTTATACACATTATATGTCGTATTTATGCATTTTCCGGCACTAACCTATTAACGAGATGCCGAAGAGCCAGTTGTTGTTTTCTGCTGTTTTTGGTTTCAGAAATCCTAGTAAGGAAATATTCTCGGAATTGGACGAAATCAACGCCCAGGGTCCTATTTTTGCACGAAGCTTCCAGAAGACCGAAGGATAGACGAAGTGGGGCCACGAGGTGGCCAGACACCAGGGTGGCGCGGCCTGGCCCTTGGCCGCGCGGCCATGTCGTGTGGGCCCCTCGTGACGCCCTTTGACCTGCCCTTCCGCCTACTTAAAGCCTCCGTCGCGAAACCCCCAGTACCGAGAGCCACGATACGGAAAACCTTCCAGAGACGCCGCCGCCGCCAATCCCATCTCGGGGGATTCAGGAGATCGTCTCCGGCACCCTGCCGGAGAGGGGAATCATCTCCCGGAGGACGCTTCACCGCCATGGTCGCCTCCGGAGTGATGAGTGAGTAGTTCACCCCTGGACTATGGGTCCATAGCAGTAGCTAGATGGTTGTCTTCTCCTCATTGTGCTTCATTGTCGGATCTTGTGAGATGCCTAACATGATCAAGATCATCTATCTGTAATTTTATATGTTGTGTTTGTCGGGATTCGATGGATAGAGAATACTATGTTATGTTGATTATCAATCTATTACCTATGTGTTGTTTATGATCTTGCATGCTCTCCGTTATTAGTAGAGGCTCTGGCCAAGTTTTTGCTCTTAACTCCAAGAGGGAGTATTTATGCTCGATAGTGGGTTCATGCCTCCATTAAATGCAGGACGGTGACAGAGAAAGTTCTAAGGTTGTGGATGTGCTGTTGCCACTAGGGATAAAACATTGATGCTATGTCCGAGGATGTAGTTATTGATTACATTACGCACCATACTTAATGCAATTGTCTGTTGTTTACAACTTAATACTGGAAGGGGTTCGGATGATAACCTGAAGGTGGACTTTTTAGGCATAGATGCATGCTGGATAGCGGTCTATGTACTTTGTCGTAATGCCCAATTAAATCTCATAATACTCATCATATCATGTATGTGCATGGTCATGCCCTCTCTATTTGTTAATTGCCCGACTGTAATTTGTTCACCCAACATGCTATTTATCTTATGGGAGAGACACCTCTAGTGAATTGTGGACCCCGGTCCATTCTTTTACATTGAATACAATCTACTGCAATACTTGTTCTACTGTTTTCTGCAAACAATCATCATCCACACTATACATCTAATCCTTTGTTACAGCAAGCCGGTGAGATTGACAACCTCACTGTTTCGTTGGGGCAAAGTACTTTGGTTGTGTTGTGAAGGTTCCACGTTGGCGCCGGAATCCCTGGTGTTGCGCCGCACTACATCCCGCCGCCATCAACCTTCAACGTGCTTCTTGGCTCCTCCTGGTTCGATAAACCTTGGTTTCTTTCTGAGGGAAAACTTGCTACTGTGCGCATCATACCTTCCTCTTGGGGTTCCCAACGCACATGTTAATTACGCGCAATCAAGCTCTTTTTCTGGCGCCATTGCCGGGGATCTGAAGAAAAGTTACACCATAAAGATTTCTAACTCCCACGTCAACTACACGCCAGCAATTGCGCAATGTAATCGAAAAGGAGGCCGATTCCAGCAATCGGCCCAAATTATCCTCACCATACGTTTTGCCTGTGTTCAGCATCGATCTAGCAGGCGACGGAAAGCTAGAGTATGCGTTTACATCGGCTGATGAGCTAGAAGAGATCGACATTGGTCCTGGGGATAAGCCACGACCAACATTTATCAGCAAAAAGTTAGATCCGCATCTGAGGGGCCTGATGATAACTTCGTTGAAAGAATACCCAGATTGTTTTGCCTGGGATTACACAGAGATGCCCGGGTTAGACAGGAGCATCATTGAGCATCGGCTCCCTCTTAAGAAAGGATTTTGGCCGTTCCAGCAGTGAGCACGAGAAATGAAGGCCGAAATTTTAGAAGAAGTCAAGAAAGAGATCGAGAAAAAGTTGAACGCCGGGTTCATCAGGCCATGCAGGTATGCTAACTGGAGAGCCGATATCTTCAATTACTTGAAAGATTCGGCTCGGGGGGCACCTGATACGTCTCCGACGTATCGATAATTTCTTATGTTCCATGCCACATTATTGATGTTATCTACATGTTTTATGCACACTTTATGTCATATTCGTGCATTTTCTGGAACTAACCTATTAACAAGATGCCGAAGTGCCGATTCTTTGTTTTCTGTTTTTGGTTTCAGAAATCCTAGTAACGAAATATTCTCGGAATTGGACGAAATCAACGCCCAGGGTCCTATTTTGCCACGAAGCTTCCAGAAGACCGAAGAGTCAACGAAGTGGGGCCACAGGGTGGCCAAACCCTAGGGCGGCGCGGCCTGGCCCCTGGCCGCGCCGGCCTATGGTGTGGGGCCCCTGTGCCCCCTCCTGACTTGCCCTTCCGCCTACTTAAAGCCTCCGTGACGAAACCCCCAGTACCGAGAGCCACGATACGGAAAACCTTACTGAGACGCCGCCACCGCCGATCCCATCTCGGGGATCCAGAGATCGCCTCCGGCACCTGCCGGAGAGGGGATTCATCTCCCGGAGGACTCTACGCCGCCATGGTCGCCTCCGGTGTGATGTGTGAGTAGTCTACCCCTGGACTATGGGTCCATAGCAGTAGCTAGATGGTTGTCTTCTCCCCATTGTGCTATCATTGTCGGATCTTGTAAGCTGCCTAACATGATCAAGATCATCTATCTGTAATTCTATATGTTGCGTTTGTTGGGATCCGATGAATAGAGAATACTTGTTATGTTGATTATCAAAGTTATATCTATGTGTTGTTTATGATCTTGCATGCTCTCTGTTATTAGTAGATGCTTTGGCCAAGTTGATGCTAGTAACTCCAAGAGGGAGTATTTATGCTCGATAGTCGGTTCATGCCTCCGTGAATCTGGAGGAGTGACAAGAACCACTAAGGTTATGGATGTGCTGTTGCCACTAGGGATAAAACATTGATGCTATGTCTAAGGATGTAGTTATTGATTACATTACGCGCAATACTTAATGCAATTGTCTGTTGTTAGCAACTTAATACTGGAGGGGGTTCGGATGATAACCTGAAGGTGGACTTTTTAGGTATAGATGCAGTTGGATGGCGGTCTATGTACTTTGTCGTAATGCCCAATTAAATCTCACTATACTCATCATGATATGTATGTGCATGGTCATGCTCTCTTTATTTGTCAATTGCCCAACTGTAATTTGTTCACCCAACATGCTGTTTGTCTTATGGGAGAGACACCTCTAGTGAGCTTGTGGACCCGGTCCAATTCTCTTTCTTGAAATACAATCTCTTTGCAATCTTTGTTTTCTTGTTTTCTGCAAACAATCATCTTCCACACAATACGGTTAATCCTTTGTTACAGCAAGCCGGTGAGATTGACAACCTCACTGTTTCGTTGGGGCAAAGTACTTTGGTTGTGTTGTGCAGGTTCCACGTTGGCGCCGGAATCCCTGGTGTTGCGCCGCACTACATCCCGCCGCCATCAACCTTCAACGTGCTTCTTGGCTCCTCCTGGTTCGATAAACCTTGGTTTCTTTCTGAGGGAAAACTTGCTGCTGTGCGCAACATACCTTCCTCTTGGGGTTCCCAACGAACGTGTGAGTTACACGCCATCAAGCTCTTTTTCTGGCGCCGTTGCCGGGGACCTGAAGAAAAGTTACACTACAGAGATCTCTAACTCCCACGTCAACTTTGCGCCAGCAACTCTTTTTCTGGCGCCGTTGCCGGGGAGATCAAGACACGCTGCAAGGGGAGTCTCCACTTCTCAATCTCTTTACTTTGTTTTTGTCTTGCTTAGTTTTATTTACTACTTTGTTTGCTGCACTAAATCAAAACACAAAAAAATTAGTTACTTGTTTTACTTTACTTAATATCATGCATGTTTTTATTTCACTAGTTTGGCATAATGGACAAGAATGAGCTTCTATTTCTATTTCCTGATTTAAAACATGGATTGTTTGATGCGAAAATTAAAAAACCTATGGAATCTTATTTGCATGCTGGTAGTAATATTAGTATGAACACTTTGAACACCATTGTTGATAATAATATAGAAAGTTCTAAGCTTGGGGAAGCTGGTTTTCATGATCTTTTTATTCCCCCAAGCATTGAGGAGAAAATTTACTTTGATGATACTTTGCCTCCTATTTATGATATGATATTGGTCTTTTAGTACCGCCTGTTATGGAGGATAAATTTGATTATGATTACAATATGCCTCCTATATTTGATGATGAGAATAATAATGATAGCTACTTTGTTGAATTTGCTCCCACTACAACTAATAAAATTGATTATGCCTATGTGGAGAGTAATAATTTTATGCATGAGACTCATGATAAGAATGCTTTATGTGATAGTTATATTGTTGAGTTTGCTCATGATGCTACTGAAAGTTATTATGAGAGAGGAAAATATGGTTGTAGAAATTTTCATGTTACTAAAACACCTCTCTATGTGCTGAAATTTTTGAAACTACACTTGTTTTATCTTCCTGATCTTGTCACTTTGCTTTTCATGAATTTATTTGTGCACAAGATTCCTTTTCATAGGAAGCATGTTAGGCTTAAATTTGTTTTGAATTTGCCTCTTGATGCTCTCTTTTGCTTCAAATACTATTTCTTGCGAGTGCATCATTAAAACTGCTGAGCCCATCTTAATGGCTATAAAGAAAGAACTTCTTGGGAGATAACCCATGTGTTATTTTATCTACAGTACTTTGTTTTTATTTTATGTCTTGGAAGTTGTTTACTACTGTAGCAACCTCTCCTTATCTTAGTTTTGTGTTTTGTTGTGCCAAGTTAAGCCGTTGATAGAAAAGTTCATACTAGATTTGGATTACTGCGCAGAAACAGATTTCTTTGCTGTCACGAATCTGGGCAAAATCCCCTGTAGGTAACTCAGAAAATTATGCCAATTTACGTGAGTGATCCTCAGATATGTACGCAACTTTCATTCAATTTGAGAATTTTGATTTGAGCAAGTCTGGTGCCATTTTAAAATTCGTCAATACGAACTGTTCTGTTTTGACAGATTCTGCCTTTTATTTCGCATTGCCTCTTTTGCTATGTTGGATGAATTTCTTTGATCCACCAATGTCCAGTAGCATTATGCAATGTCCAGAAGTGTTAACAATGATTGTATCACCTCTGAATATGTTAATTTTTATTGTGCACTAACCCTCTAATGAGTTGTTTCGAGTTTGGTGTGGAGGAAGTTTTCAAGGATCAAGAGAGGAGTATGATGCAACATGATCAAGGAGAGTGAAAGCTCTAAGCTTGGGGATGCCCCGGTGGTTCACCCCTGCATATACTAAGAAGACTCAAGCGTCTAAGCTTGGGGATGCCCAAGACATCCCCTTCTTCATCGACAACATTATCAGGTTCCTCCCCTGAAACTATATTTTTATTCCATCACATCTTATGTGCTTTGCTTGGAGCGTCGGTTTGTTTTTGTTTTTGTTTTGTTTGAATAAAATGGATCCTAGCATTCACTATATGGGAGAGAGACACGCTCCGCTGTAGCATATGGACAAGTATGTCCTTGGTTTCTACTCATAGTATTCATGGCGAAGTTTCTTCTTCGTTAAATTGTTATATGGTTGGAATTGGAAAATGATACATGTAGTAATTGCTATAAATGTCTTGGGTAATGTGATACTTGGCAATTGTTGTGCTCATGTTTAAGCTTTTGCATCATATGCTTTGCACCTATTAATAAAGAAATACATAGAGCATGCTAAAATTTGGTTTGCATGTTTGGTCTCTCTAAAGTCTAGATAATTTCTAGTATTGAGTTTGAACAACAAGGAAGACGATGTAGATTCTTATAATGTTTACAATATGTCTTTTATGTGAGTTTTGCTGCACCGGTTCATCCTTGTGTTTGTTTCAAATAAACCTTGCTAGCCTAAACCTTGTATCGAGAGGGAATACTTCTCATGCATCCAAAATACTTGAGCCAACCACTATGCCATTTGTGTCCACCATACCTACCTACTACATGGTATTTCTCCGCCATTCCAAAGTAAATTGCTTGAGTGCTACCTTTAAAACTCCATCATTCGCCTTGCAATATATAGCTCATGGGACAAATAGCTTAAAAACTATTGTGGTATTGAATATGTAATTATGCACTTTATCTCTTATTAAGTTGCTTGTTGTGCGATAACCATGTTCACTGGGGACGCCATCAACTACTCTTTGTTGAATTTCATGTGAGTTGCTATGCATGTTCGTCTTGTCTGAAGTAAGAGCGATCTACCACCTTATGGTTAAGCATGCATATTGTTAGAGAAGAACATTGGGCCGCTAACTAAAGCCATGATCCATGGTGGAGGTTTCAGTTTTGGACATATATCCTCAATCTCAAATGAGAAAATTATTAATTGTTGTTACATGCTTATGCATAAAAGAGGAGTCCATTATCTGTTGTCTATGTTGTCCCGGTATGGATGTCTAAGTTGAAGAATAATCAATAGCGAGAAATCCAATGCGAGCTTTCTCCTTAGACCTTTGTACAGGCGGCATAGAGGTACCCCATTGTGACACTTGGTCAAAACATGTGCATTGTGATGATCCGGTAGTCCAAGCTAATTAGGACAAGGTGCGGGCACTATTAGTACACTATGCATGAGGCTTGCAACTTGTAAGATATAATTTACATGATACATATGCTTTATTACTACCGTTGACAAAATTGTTTCATGTTTTCAAAATCAAAGCTCTAGCACAAATATAGCAATCGATGCTTTTCCTCTATGGAGGACCATTCTTTTACTTTATTGTTGAGTCAGTTCACCTATTTCTCTCCACCTCAAGAAGCAAACACTTGTGTGAACTGTGCATTGATTCCTACATATTTGCATATTGCACTTATTATATTACTCTATGTTGACAATATCCATGAGATATACATGTTACAAGTTGAAAGCAACCGCTGAAACTTAATCTTCTTTTGTGTTGCTTCAATGCTTTTACTTTGAATTATTGCTTTATGAGTTAACTCTTATGCAAGACTTATTGATGCTTGTCTTGAAGTGCTATTCATGAAAAGTCTTTGCTATATGATTCACTTGTTTACTCATGTCATATACATTGTTTTGATCGCTGCATTCACTACATATGCTTTACAAATAGTATGATCAAGATTATGATGGCATGTCACTCCAGAAATTATCTGTGTTATCGTTTTACCTGATCGGGACGAGCAGAACTAAGCTTGGGGATGCTGATACGTCTCCGACGTATCGATAATTTCTTATGTTCCATGCCACATTATTGATGTTATCTACATGTTTTATGCACACTTTATGTCATATTCGTGCATTTTCTGGAACTAACCTATTAACAAGATGCCGAAGTGCCGATTCTTTGTTTTCTGCTGTTTTTGGTTTCAGAAATCCTAGTAAGGAAATATTCTCGGAATTGGACGAAATCAACGCCCAGGGTCCTATTTTGCCACGAAGCTTCCAGAAGACCGAAGAGTCAACGAAGTGGGGCCACAGGGTGGCCAAACCCTAGGGCGGCGCGGCCTGGCCCCTGGCCGCGCCGGCCTATGGTGTGGGGCCCCTGTGCCCCCTCCTGACTTGCCCTTCCGCCTACTTAAAGCCTCCGTGATGAAACCCCCGATGCGAGAGCCACGATACGTAAAACCTGCCTGAGACGCCGCCACCGCCGATCCCATCTCGGGGGATCCAGGAGATCGCCTCCGGCACCCTGCCGGAGAGGGGAATCATCTCCCGGAGGACTCTACGCCGCCATGGTCGCCTCCGGTGTGATGTGTGAGTAGTCTACCCCTGGACTATGGGTCCATAGCAGTAGCTAGATGGTTGTCTTCTCCCCATTGTGCTATCATTGTCGGATCTTGTGAGCTGCCTAACATGATCAAGATCATCTATCTGTAATTCTATATGTTGCGTTTGTTGGGATCCGATGAATAGAGAATACTTGTTATGTTGATTATCAAAGTTATATCTATGTGTTTTTTATGATCTTGCATGCTCTCCGTTATTAGTAGATGCTTTGGCCAAGTTGATGCTAGTAACTCCAAGAGGGAGTATTTATGCTCGATAGTGGGTTCATGCCTCCGTGAATCTGGAGGAGTGACAAGAACCACTAAGGTTATGGATGTGCTGTTGCCACTAGGGATAAAACATTGATGCTATGTCTAAGGATGTAGTTATTGATTACATTACGCGCAATACTTAATGCAATTGTCTGTTGTTAGCAACTTAATACTGGAGGGGGTTCGGATGATAACCTGAAGGTGGACTTTTTAGGCATAGATGCAGTTGGATGGCGGTCTATGTACTTTGTCGTAATGCCCAATTAAATCTCACTATACTCATCATGATATGTATGTGCATGGTCATGCTCTCTTTATTTGTCAATTGCCCAACTGTAATTTGTTCACCCAACATGCTGTTTGTCTTATGGGAGAGACACCTCTAGTGAACTGTGGACCCCGGTCCAATTCTCTTTACTGAAATACAATCTTTGCAATATTGTTTCTTGTTTTCGCAAACAATCATCTTCCACACAATACGGTTAATCCTTTGTTACAGCAAGCCGGTGAGATTGACAACCTCACTGTTTCGTTGGGGCAAAGTACTTTGGTTGTGTTGTGCAGGTTCCACGTTGGCGCCGGAATCCCTGGTGTTGCGCCGCACTACATCCCGCCGCCATCAACCTTCAACGTGCTTCTTGGCTCCTCCTGGTTCGATAAACCTTGGTTTCTTTCTGAGGGAAAACTTGCTGCTGTGCGCATCATACCTTCCTCTTGGGGTTCCCAACGAACGTGTGAGTTACACGCCATCAAGCTCTTTTTCTGGCGCCGTTGCCGGGGACCTGAAGAAAAGTTACACTACAGAGATCTCTAACTCCCACGTCAACTTTGCGCCAGCAGCACCTAATATGGGATGACGGACAGTGAAATATGGGGGCCGATGCATGAAATCGGCCAGTTAAAAAAAGAAAGATGCAAAGCACAGCCGATGTACAGACATCGATGTATCAGGGTACATGAATAGGCTCTACTGAAGGAGTGCCTCGAAGGCACGGAGGGCATCAGCACGGACACAATCCACCTCGGCGATCTCGGCCTCGTCATCTTCGTCCTCGCCCGTCACTAGCTGTTTGTTCAGGGCCCGTATTTCTGCCAGATCAGTTTTCAGTTGAGCTTTGAGGCCTTCTGCTTCCTCTTGGGAGCGGGCAATAAGAGCTTCCTTATCACGAATAAGCTGCTTGGTTGCCCGGACCCTCTCTTCAAGGTCCTCCAATTCCTTTCGCAAGGTCTCAAGTTCGGCGGTGCTAACAGAGGTGTCAGCTTTGGCATCCAAGGCCGCCTTCTTCTCATTGAGCCGCTGACATTTGTCTGCAATATTGGCTTTCAACGGAAGTTGGGCGTGGCGTAGATCGATTCTCTGACGAGCTAACTTCACCCTTGACCTATAGGCAGACAGAGTCACAACTGGCCAAAGTTTCACCTGCAACGTTACCGGGAGGTGGTGCTGGATTTCTTCAAGAACACTCTTCACTTCCTCGGGGTCTTCGACCAACGTCTCGATCGGGGAGGAAAGCAGGGCTTTGAGACGCTAAAATTGGCGTAGGACAGCGCTGGGTCGTGGTTCATCGCATGCCGTAGAAGGAGCTGGTTCGATGGATTCAGGGTCGAACGTTAGCAAGCCCAAGAGGCCACAACCCTGACAAACAGAAACAGCGTCAGTATGCAGCAGAAAGGAAGGGTAAGCCAAACGAAAGGAGTATACCTCTCCTGAGACTAGGGGACAGCCGATGATGAGGTAATCGGCTCTTGTGTTTCTGCTAGGGACTTGGCCAAATTGGCAACCTTGTCAACGACACCTTTAGGGATTACTGGATCCAGGCTTGTGGAGGGCATCAGTACTTCCTCGACTCCCCCACTAGAAGTGTCATCAGTCTGCAAAGGAGGTGGTTAGCTGATGCAAGCAGCAATGGATTAGCATGAAAGATGAGCCGGGGAGAGTATGGAGGGTAATTACATTTGAAGCCTCTTGGTTTGATGAAGGGGCTCGCGGTTCCTTTCGAGTCCTCTTGGTGCATCGGCTCTTTGTGCGTAGACCGCCTTGCCCCGCTTTGATTGGAGCTTGGGGGACAACATGTTCAGGAACTGGCCTTTTCCTGGAAGCCAATGGTGGCAAATCTGGCTGGCTCTGCGTGGTGATTTTCCCAGAGTTACCTGAGCTCGAATCCCCTCGATTGGATTGCGTTTACTCGCTGGAGTTGTCTTCGGTGGTGGCCTATAAAAGAAGAGGTAGTAAGCACAAACATGTTTGCAGAAGCCCATAAGGATAGATGAAATCAGTCAAGGCATGGATCAACGTACGCGCAAGCTCTCTTGATCTGGAGAAGGGCTCCGGCGCTTCAAAGTTTTCCTGACGGCTACTTTCCTCACCGTCGTTCTCGCCTTGGTTGAGGCTCGGGGGGTAGCTGGCCTGGGAGATACTTTGCTCTTGGAAGCCGATTTTTGTGAGATCGGCTGGCTCTGCATCAAAACCTTTTTCAAGGGTGGCGAGCTTGTGCAGAAGAGGACCACAGGAGCCGGTGGGAAGAATTCAAAAGGGGAGCCGTCATCATGTGTAGGTTCTGGACCATCTTGTTGCTGCAAGGAGACAGAGCAAGGTTATAAAAATCATTGTAAGCCACTTCAAGAAAATTTGCGAGTGGTAGTACCTGTTCTGCGGGGATGTTATATTCAGCATCGAGTTGTTTCAGCAACGGTCCCAGAGCTCTCCTGAAGGCATGAGTTTTCCACATTGACCACCAGGTCTCAAAACCATCGGTTGACGAGGTGAAAGAGAGGTTGTTAGGGACTGGGATGGCTAAAGCATCAAAGAAAGAGTGACACCTCTGACCAGTGAGGAGATCGGGCAAGCCAGTGATGGCGTGTAACTCACACGTTCGTTGGGAACCCCAAGAGGAAGGTATGATGCGCACATCAGCAAGTTTTCCCTCAGAAAGAAACCAAGGTTTATCGAACCAGGAGGAGCCAAGAAGCACGTTGAAGTTTGATGGCAGCGGGATGTAGTGCGGCGCAACACCAGGGATTCTGGCGCCAACGTGGAACCTGCACAACACAACCAAAGTACTTTGCCCCAACGAAACAGTGAGGTTGTCAATCTCACCGGCTTGCTGTAACAAAGGATTAGATGTATAGTGTGGATGATGATTGTTTGCAGAAAACAGTAGAACAAGTATTGCAGTAGATTGTATTCAACGTAAAAGAATGGACCGGGGTCCACAGTTCACTAGAGGTGTCTCTCCCATAAGATAAATAGCATGTTGGGTGAACAAATTACAGTCGGGCAATTGACAAATAGAGAGGGCATGACCATGCACATACATGATATGATGAGTATTGTGAGATTTAATTGGGCATTACAACAAAGTACATAGACCGCTATCCAGCATGCATCTATGCCTAAAAAGTCCACCTTCAGGTTATCATCCGAACCCCTTCCAGTATTAAGTTGTAAACAACAGACAATTGCATTAAGTATGGTGCGTAATGTAATCAATAACTACATCCTCGGACATAGCATCAATGTTTTATCCCTAGTGGCCACAGCACATCCACAACCTTAGAACTTTCTGTCACTGTCCCAGATTTAATGGAGGCATGAACCCACTATCGAGCATAAATACTCCCTCTTGGAGTTAAGAGCAAAAACTTGGCCAGAGTCTCTACTAATAACGGAGAGCATGCAAGATCATAAACAACACATAGGTAATAGATTGATAATCAACATAACATAGTATTCTCTATCCATCGGATCCCGACAAACACAACATATAGAATTACAGATAGATGATCTTGATCATGTTAGGCAGCTCACAAGATCCGACAATGAAGCACAATGAGGAGAAGACAACCATCTAGCTACTGCCATGGACCCATAGTCCAGGGGTGAACTACTCACTCATCACTCCGGAGGCTACCATGGCGGTGAAGAGTCCTCCGGGAGATGATTCCCCTCTCCGGCAGGGTGCCGGAGGCGATCTCCTGAATCCCCCGAGATGGGATTGGCGGCGGCGGCGTCTCTGGAAGGTTTTCCGTATCGTGGCTCTCGGTACTGGGGGTTTCGCGACGGAGGCTTTAAGTAGGCGGAAGGGCAGGTCAAAGGGCGTCACGAGGGGCCCACACGACAGGGCCGCGCGGCCAAGGGCCAGGCCGCGCCGCCCTGGTGTCTGGCCACCTCGTGGCCCCACTTCGTCTATCCTTCGGTCTTCTGGAAGCTTCGTGCAAAAATAGGACCCTGGGCGTTGATTTCGTCCAATTCCGAGAATATTTCCTTACTAGGATTTCTGAAACCAAAAACAGCAGAAAACAGCAACTGGCTCTTCGGCATCTCGTTAATAGGTTAGTGCCGGAAAATGCATAAATACGACATATAATGTGTATAAAACATGTAGATATCATCAATAATGTGGCATGGAACATAAGAAATTATCGATACGTCGGAGACGTATCAGCATCCCCAAGCTTAGTTCCTGCTCGTCCCGAGCAGGTAAACGATAACAAAGATAATTTCTGGAGTGACATGCCATCATAACCTTGATCATACTATTGTAAGCATATGTAATGAATGCAGCGATCAAAACAATGGTAATGACATGAGTAAACAACTGAATCATAAAGCAAAGACTTTTCATGAATAGTACTTCAAGACAAGCATCAATAAGTCTTGCATAAGAGTTAACTCATAAAGCAATAAATCAAAGTAAAGGTATTGAAGCAACACAAAGGAAGATTAAGTTTCAGCGGTTGCTTTCAACTTATAACATGTATATCTCATGGATATTGTCAATGTAAAGTAATATAACAAGTGCAATATGCAAGTATGTAGGAATCAATGCACAGTTCACACAAGTGTTTGCTTCTTGAGGTGGAGAGAAATAGGTGAACTGACTCAACATAAAAGTAAAAGAAAGGTCCTTCAAAGAGGAAAGCATCGATTGCTATATTTGTGCTAGAGCTTTGGTTTTGAAAACATGAAACAATTTTGTCAACGGTAGTAATAAAGCATATGTATCATGTAAATTATATCTTACAAGTTGCAAGCCTCATGCATAGTATACTAATAGTGCCCGCACCTTGTCCTAATTAGCTTGGATTAACACAGATTATCATTGCATAGCATATGTTTCAACCAAGTGTCACAAAGGGGTACCTCTATGCCGCATGTACAAAGGTCTAAGGAGAAAGCTCGCATTTGGATTTCTCGCTTTTGATTATTCTCAACTTAGACATCCATACCGGGACAACATAGACAACAGATAATGGACTCCTCTTTAATGCATAAGCATTTAACAACAATTATTATTCTCATAAGAGATTGAGGATTAGCTGTCCAAACTGAAACTTCCACCATGAATCATGGCTTTAGTTAGCGGCCCAATGTTCTTCTCTAACAGTATGCATACTCAAACCATTTGATTGTGAAAACCGCCCTTACTTCAGACAAGACGAACATGCATAGCAACTCACATGATATTCAACAAAGATTAGTTGATGGCGTCCCCAGAAACATGGTTATCGCACAACAAGCAACTTAATAAGAGATAAAGTGCATAAGTACATATTCAATACCACAATAGTTTTTAAGGCTATTTTGTCCCATGAGCTATATATTGCAAAGGCGAATGATGGAAATTTTAAAGATAGCACTCAAGCAATTTACTTTGGAATGGCGGAGAAATACCATGTAGTAGGTAGGTATGGTGGACACAAATGGCATAGTGGTTGGCTCAAGGATTTTGGATGCATGAGAAGTATTCCCTCTCGATACAAGGTTTAGGCTAGCAAGGTTATTTGAAACAAACACAAGGATGAACAGTGCAGCAAAACTCACATAAAAGACATATTGTAAACATTATAAGACTCTACACCGTCTTCCTTGTTGTTCAAAACTCAATACTAGAAATTATCTAGACTTTAGAGAGACCAAATATGCAAACCAAATTTTAGCAAGCTCTTCGTGTTTCTTCATTAATAGGTGCAAAGTATATGATGCAAGAGCTTAAACATGAGAACAACAATTGCCAAGTATCAAATTATTCAAGACATTTTAGAATTACTACATGTAGCATTTCCCAATTCCAACCATATAACAATTTAACGAAGAAGATTCAACCTTCGCCATGAATACTATGAGTAAAGCCTAAGGACATATTTGTCCATATGCAACAGCGGAGCGTGTCTCTCTCCCACACAATGAATGCTAGGATCCATTTTATTCAAACAAAAACAAAAACAAAAACAAACCGACGCTCCAAGCAAAGTACATAAGATGTGATGGAATAAAAATATAGTTTCAGGGGAGGAACCTGATAATGTTGTCGATGAAGAAGGGGATGCCTTGAGCATCCCCAAGGTTAGACGCTTGAGTCTTCTTAAAATATGCAGGGGTGAACCACCGGGGCATCCCCAAGCTTAGAGCTTTCACTCTCCTTGATCATATTGTATCATCTCCCTCTCTTGATCCTTGAAAACTTCCTCCACACCAAACTCAAAACAACTCATTAGAGGGTTAGTGCACAATAAAAATTTATATGTTCAGAGGTGACATAATCATTCTTAACACTTCTGGACATTGCACAAAGCTACTGGACATTAATGGATCAAAGAAATTCATCCAACATAGCAAAAGAGGCAATGTGAAATAAAAGGCAGAATCTGTCAAAACAGAACAGTTCGTAAAGACGAATTTTAAAGTGGCACCAGACTTGCTCAAATGAAAATGCCCAAATTTAATGAAAGTTGCGTACATATCTGAGGATCACGCACGTAAATTGGCATATTATTATGAGCTACCTACAGAGAGGCAGGTCGAAATTCGTGACAGCAAAGAAATCTGTTTCTGCGCAGTAATCCAAATCTAGTATGAACCTTACTATCAAAGACTTCACTTGGCACAACAATGCACAAAACTAAGATAAGGAGATGTTGCTACATTAGTAAACAACTTCCAAGACTCAAATATAAAATAAAAGTACTGTAGTAAAAACATGGGTTGTCTCCCATAAGCGCTTTTCTTTAACGCCTTTCAGCTAGGCGCAGAAAGTGTGAATCAAGTATTATTAAGAGATGGAGCATCGACATTACCTTGGGCTTTACCCTTACCTTTCTTGTTCTTTTTATTACTCTTTGATTTAGGGAATATATGTCTACCCCCCGGTGTAGAGGTGAATTTTAGGGTGCCTTCTCCCATATCTATGACTGCTCCCAATAGTTTCAGCAGGGATCTTCCGAGTGTGATTTGTCCTGTTCCTGCACATTCAATAACAAGATAATCAATGGATATTGTTCTCCCAAGAACGGTTGTATGCACACCCGCAGCTATTCCTTTAGGAATTATAACAGAGTTATCAATAAGAGTTATTCCTTCTCCCCCTTCAATGAATCCCCAAAGTTGCAAAGATTTATGAATACTCGTAGGCATTAGGCAAAATTCAGACATAATATCACAATTGGCATGAAGCGTTTGGTCACCGATAACAATTTTAATAGTAGGATCCCATAATGAAGGTTCAGAGTTCACTAAAACTTGATCAAGATGGTTACGCACATATCTATAATTTTCATTCAAGCGAGTTGCACTTGTCTCAAGAGTGTTTAATCTATTATAAATGCTAATAAGGGCTGAATCAAAGTTATTAGCTGAATCATGTGATGCAACCAACTTCTTTATGGCATTAAAAGCTTGATCCCCATTGTTATGAAGGAAATCTCCTCCCACTACAGCATCCAAGGCATATCTATAGCGAATCATAAGACCAAAATAAAAATTACTAAGGAGCAAACTTAGAGTTATTTGAGGTTCAACTTTACGATAAGAATCAAAAATTCTAGACCAAGCATCTTTAAAACTCTCCTCATCCCCTTGTTTAAAAGTAAAGACTAATTCCTCAGGTGAAGAAGTAACAGGTGCAGAACTAGACATGGTAACAAAAGTAAAATGCAAGTAACTAATTTTTTGTGTGTTTTTGATATAGAGTGCAAGATAGTAAATAAAGTAAAACTAGCAACTAATTTTTTGTGTTTTGATATAATGCAGCAAACAAGAAAGTAAATAAAATAAAGCAAGACAAAAACAAAGTAAAGAGATTGGATTGTGGAGACTCCCCTTGCAGCGTGTCTTGATCTCCCCGGCAACGGCGCCAGAAAAAGAGCTTGATGGCGTGTAACTCACACGTTCGTTGGGAACCCCAAGAGGAAGGTATATGCGCACAGCAGCAAGTTTTCCCTCAGAAAGAAACCAAGGTTTATCGAACCAGGAGGAGCCAAGAAGCACGTTGAAGGTTGATGGCGGCGGGATGTAGTGCGGCGCAACATCAGGGATTCCGGCGCCAACGTGGAACCTACACAACACAACCAAAGTACTTTGCCCCAACGAAACAGTGAGGTTGTCAATCTCACCGGCTTGCTGTAACAAAGGATTAGATGTATAGTGTGGATGATGATTGTTTGCAGAAAATAGTAGAACAAGTATTGCAGTAGATTGTATTCGATGTAAAAGAATGGACCAGGTCCACAGTTCACTAGAGGTGTCTCTCCCATAAGATAAATAGCATGTTGGGTGAACAAATTACAGTCGGGCAATTGACAAATAGAGAGGGCATGACCATGCACATACATGATATGATAAGTATAGTGAGATTTAATTGGGCATTACGACAAAGTACATAGACCGCTATCCAGCATGCATCTATGCCTAAAAAGTCCACCTTCAGGTTATCATCCGAACCCCTTCCAGTATTAAGTTGCAAACAACAGACAATTGCATTAAGTATGGTGCGTAATGTAATCAATAACTACATCCTCGGACATAGCATCAATGTTTTATCCCTAGTGGCAACATCACATCCACAACCTTAGAACTTTCTGTCATCCTTCCTGCATTTAATGGAGGCATGAACCCACTATCGAGCATAAATACTCCCTCTTGGAGTTAAGAGGAAAAACTTGGCCAGAGCCTCTACTAATAACGGAGAGCATGCAAGATCATAAACAACACATAGGTAATAGATTGATAATCAACATAACATAGTATTCTCTATCCATCGGATCCCGACAAACACAACATATAGCATTACAGATAGATGATCTTGATCATGTTAGGCAGCTCACAAGATCCGACAATGAAGCACATAAGGAGAAGACGACCATCTAGCTACTGCTATGGACCCATAGTCCAGGGGTGAACTACTCACTCATCACTCCGAAGGCGACCATGGCGGTGAAGAGTCCTCCGGGAGATGATTCCCCTCTCCGGCAGGGTGCCGGAGGCGATCTCCTGAATCCCCCGAGATGGGATTGGCGGCGGCGGCGTCTCTGGTAGGTTTTCCGTATCGTGGCTCTAGGTACTGGGGGTTTCACGACGAAGACTATATGTAGTCGGAAGGGCAGCCTCGGAGGGGTCACGGGGGCCCCACACGCTAGGGCCGCGCGGGCCCCCCCTGGGCCGCGCCGCCCTAGTGTGGCGGCGCCCCGTGGCCCCACTTCGTCTTCTCTTCGGTCTTCTGGAAGCTTCGTGGCAAAATAGGCCCCTGGGCGTTGATTTCGTCCAATTCCGAGAATATTTCCTTACTAGGATTTCTGAAACCAAAAACAATGAAACAAAGAATGGCTCTTCGGCATCTCGTTAATAGGTTAGTGCCGGAAAATGCATAAATACGACATAAAGTATGCATAAAACATGTAGATATCATCAATAATGTGGCATGGAACATAAGAAATTATCGATACGTCGGAGACGTATCAGCATCCCCAAGCTTAGTTCCTGCTCGTCCCGATCAGGTAAACGATAACAAAGATAATTTCTGGAGTGACATGCCATCATAACCTTGATCATACTATTGTAAGCATATGTAATGAATGCAGCGATCAAAACAATGGTAATGACATGAGTAAACAAATGAATCATAAAGCAAAGACTTTTCATGAATAGTACTTTCAAGACAAGCATCAATAAGTCTTGCATAAGAGTTAACTCATAAAGCAATAAATCAAAGTAAAGGTATTGAAGCAACACAAAGGAAGATTAAGTTTCAGCGGTTGCTTTCAACTTATAACATGTATATCTCATGGATATTGTCAATGTAAAGTAATATAACAAGTGCAATATGCAAGTATGTAGGAATCAATGCACAGTTCACACAAGTGTTTGCTTCTTGAGGTAGAGAGAGATAGGTGAACTGACTCAACATAAAAGTAAAAGAAAGGCCCTTCGCAGAGGGAAGCATTGATTGCTATATTTGTGCTAGAGCTTTGGTTTTGAAAACAAGAAACAATTTTGTTAACGGTAGTAATAAAGCATATGTATCATGTAAATTATATCTTACAAGTTGCAAGCCTCATGCATAGTATACTAATAGTGCCCGCTGACATAGGCATCCCCAATGGGCCTGCCGATGATGGTACCCGCGGTTTACTGAAGGCCCACTACCCGAAGAATAAGAAGGTTCGGAAGCCCAAGATATTGTTAAGGAAAGCTAGCGTTGTAATAGGAAACATTATTTGTAATCTTGCGGGAGGAGTTAGAAACCTACCCGGACTCTGTAACTTGTACAATACGAAACCCTCGGCTCCACCTCCTATATAAGGGGGAGTCGAGGGACGCAGAAATCATCGAATCATTGTCTCTCAAACCCTAGTTTTTACATTGTCGAGTACTTTTCGGCTGAAACCTTCGAGATCTACTTGCCCTCTACATCCAACGAAACCCTAGTCTACAATCTGTAGGCATTGACAAGTCAATACCTTGTCAATTGGCGCCGTCTGTGGGATCTAGAGGTTGCAAGGAGCTGATCTCGATGGCACGTCCAGAATCGTCGACTTCGTCGGTAGCAAGCAATGCGATGGATCGAGGTAAACAGGAAAAAACTGATCTAGTCGATTTTATTCCTCACCCGCCCTCCCGTTTGGATGCATGTGCGTATCTGGAGGAGCCCATCGTTATGAAGTTCGGAGAATTCCGATTCAGCGTCAACAAGGAAGGATCTTATCGTCTCGAAGTTCCGATCTCGTCGAAATTTTCAGCGATCGATTCTGACTTTTCGACAAGTGATGAAGAGTTTTCGTCGCCACGTTTCATCGACACCAAGGCAAGCGAAAAGTTCTTCAAGATCTTCAGTGACACATCCTTCGGGTCGACTGCGGACTCCTTTATAAGCAGCGACTCCGACAACGTCAACAGCTTCATCGACAAATCTGCCGCCATCGGAAAGGTCTTCACCAATCTTTATGATGGTGTCACCAATCCCGACAAAAATCAGTACTCAAAATATCATCAAGTGTATGCAATTGAAGAGGCAAGCCGAGCAGAACCAGAGACGTCAGAGGCTTTCGATGATTTGGGAAACCCATACGTCGATCCCGCTGATCTCAGAAGAGGCTTAGGCACCAAATATGTCGGGACCTCACCTCGCGAAAGAGTCCAACTCCCGCAAGCAGCGTGGGATAGGGCTGCAAGAGCCATGGATGGTTCAGAACCAATGACCACCACAGCTACTGCCGAGGAATTACAAGCCTATCAATATAGACTTGCTCGTGTGAGTAGGGAGTTGGAAAAACAAACAGCATCCCTGAATAGAAGAAAAGAGGCAGCATCCGCGTCAAGCAGGCGTCGAGCAGAGCTCAGTCGACAATCAGGAACTTCAGGAGATAGTCACAGAGAAGCTCTGAGGAGGGCAATATCTCGGCTGCAAAATATACCTGAAGCAGAGAGAGGCAACATAATTCAGAATCTCGACATGTCTTTCATGTTGATTGACACAAGGGGAAATATCATCCCGAAAATGCCAGAAGCAGGGTACATGGCAACGCAAGCTTACATCCTCGCGTCCAGACCACCCCCCGGAGACCCGAGAGAAGCATTGTTCAATATGGCAACGGCTGGAGTTGGAGTCATGGGAACAGCATTCACAGCTACACCTCCCGAAGGAACTGCAAGGCAAAATAGTCCACGACCTACTGCTACAGTGCAAGATCCACCAAGAACAAGTGGGGCAAGAGATACGGCGGCTCAAGTAAGGGTAGACAGAGCGCGGCAAGAAAGAAGAGAACATCGGCATTCACCAGAAGTCGCCGATGAAGATCTGTGCGAGCTTCCGTGCTTTACGAGACGAGTCCGAAAAACTCGAGTACCAAAAGGGTTTAAGTTACCCGAAAATTTCAAAAAATTCGACGGTCTGCAGGATCCCGAGGATTGGCTCGTTGATTATCTCGAGATGGTGAAGCTGGTAGGAGGAACCAGAGCAATAGCCATGCAAAGTATCCAAGTCCACCTGAGTGGTGCCGCGAGATCTTGGATAAAGAAACTTTCTCCAGGTTCCATCGACAGCTGAGATAGTTTTGAAGATATTTTCGTGAGAAACTTCCGATCCACCTGCAAGAAACCTGCGTCATTGGAAGAGTTGAGGGCGTGCCGACAGAAACACGACGAGTCGATGAGAAAATATATACAGAGGTGGAACATTATTAAAAACTCGGCAGAAGATATATCTGACGAGAGAGCAATAGACGCGTTCGTGGCAGGAATCCGACGGGGAGATTTCGTCGAGGACTTAGGGAGAACCAACCCCAAGACAATATCAGCATTGATGGAGATAGCCAACAAGTGGGCAGATGGAGAAGACGCAATATATAACAAGCGACACAGGTCGCCAGAAGAGGATCGCGGTCGAAATTTTCAAAATAGAAGGCGATTTTCTCGCCAGTTCTACAATAACGACGCTCCCGGCCACATATCGGCTGGCTTCCGAGGAAATCCTGGAGGAAATAGTCGAGATGACTACCAAAGAAGTAATGAACAACAAGGCGACAATAGAGGTGATTCTCGCGGTCACAGGCAAAATAGTGGACCAAGGTTTCAAAGACCCTATGTGTCCCCCGAGGAAATGATGAACGGACCGTGTCAGATGCACTTTTTTCTCGATAGCAACGGAAAGAGACAATCAGGACATCTCCAAAAAGACTGCCGCAACTTTCAGGCAATGTTGCGAGCCGCAGGAATTGCAAATACCCAAGCAATGAATAGAAATCACCAGGGACCAAGGAGCGAGATACATCTCCCACCTCCTCCCGCGATTACAGACGAGAATCGGCACCAGCTCAGAATAGCGGCAGCACCACAACCACCTCCATATGTTGATCCCAATTCTAATGGCACAATCTTGATGATTCAGAAAGCTAGGCCATTAACAGGGCGCAGAAAGTAATTTCGAGGCAAGTATTCATGGCAGAAAAGATGCCTCCACCAACAGTCGACTACCTAAATTGGTCAGGACAGGATATCGGCTTCACAATTGCGGATCACCCACAACAGGTTCCTCGACCTGGGCAATCCGCACTTATTTTACCCGCAGTAATTGTTGGCTTCGACGTGTCGAGAGTTTTCATAGATGGCGGCAGCAGCTTAAACCTTATGTACGCTGATACACTAAGGAAGATGAACATATCCCTAGCAAACCTAGCACCAACTGACACACGTTTTCACGGGATCACGCCAGAGAAACCAAGTTATCCGTTGGGCAAGATTAATCTCGACGTTCAGTTTGGGACCCAAAAAAATTACAGGATAGAGAAATTGGAGTTTGAAGTTGTGGATTTCCTGTCGCAATATCATGCTTTGCTGGGACGACCAACGTATGCTAGGTTTATGGCGGTACCTCATTATACGTATTTACTGTGGAGGTTACCTGGACCCAAAGGACCAATCACAGTCAAAGGAAGCTTTGCATTAGCCGACAAATGCGACAGAGATTTTCATCAACTGTCAGAAACCTTCGGGATGCAAGCAGAATATATGGCGCCAAGGCAAACTGATTATGATGTTTTGCCAGACACAGGGAGGCCGCTCAGGGAACCAACCTTTAACACAGCGAAGGACTCAAAAGAAGTGCAAATTCACCCGACGGACCCGAAGAAAACGACGTCCATTGCAACAAATATGGATCTCGCATAGAAAAGCGCGCTCGTCAAGTTCCTCCGTGAGCACTGGAAAATCTTCGCATGGTGTCCAGCCGACATGCCAGGAGTACCCAGGGAACTTGCCGAGCACCACCTCAACTTGGATCCTCTCGCGAGACCAATCAAACAACCCTTGCGGCGTTTTTCGGAAGCAAACCGCAAAGCTATGCTATCAGAAATAGATCGACTTAAGGATGTTGGTTTTATCAAAGAGATATCTACAGAAGCCACATGGGTAGCTAACCCAGTGATGGTGCCGAAGAAACACACGAAAGTCCTTCGCATGTGCGTCGACTTTACGTGTCTCAATAAACATTGTCCTAAGGATCACTTTCCCCTCCCAAGAATCGATCAAATCATCAACTCCACGGCAGGATGTGAACGTCTTTCCTTCTTGGATGCATACTCTGGTTATAACCAGATCAGACTAAAAGAAGACGATGAGGCCAAAACAGCGTTCATAACACCTTACGGCGTGTTTTGCTACAAAACAATGCCCTTTGGTTTGAAAAACGCGGGAGTAACATATCAGCGGATGATGCAGAAGTGCCTTGCAACACAGATTGGGAAAAATGTACAAGTCTACATCGACGATGTCGTGATAACATCAAAGAAGGGGTCAACACTGATCGAAGATTTGAAGGAAACCTTCGACAATCTAGACAAGTTTTGCCTCAAGTTGAACCCGACAAAGTGCTCCTTTGGCGTTCTCATGAGAGAACTTCTTGGATTCTTAGTATCAGCAAGAGGGATCGAAGCTAATCCCGAAAAAATACAGGCCATCGTAACTATGAGGAAGCCAACAAAGTTGAAAGAAATACAACAGCTGACGGGGCGAGTCGCAGCTTTAAGCAGATTCGTCGCCAGGCTAGGAGAAAAGGCGCTGCCATTCTACGCATTGATCAAACAAGGGGAGAAATTTCAATGGAACGAGGAAGCACATAGGGCCTTCGAGAACCTCAAGCGCACAATTTCGACACCACCAATTTTGGTAGCGCCTAAAGAGAAAGAACCTCTCCTACTATACATTGCAGCCACACCCCAAATGGTCAGCACGGTTTTGGTAGTCGAGAGAGAGGAAGAAGGAAAGCTCCATGGAGTTCAAAGGCCAGTATATTTCATCAGTGAAGTACTGTCGCCGTCAAAACAGCGGTACCCTCGCACGTAAAGCGGCATATGGAGTATTTACGACAGCAAGAAAATTGCGACACTATTTTTCGGCGCACCCGATAATAGTGGTCAATGAAGCTCCTCTGTCAAATATATTGAACAACCCAGAAGCTACGGGTCGTGTCTCCCTTTGGGGAATAGAACTTTCTCCTCGGGACATCACGTATGAAAAAAGAAAGGCAATAAAATCGCAG